>NW_027362773.1:131012701-135812701 GCF_046119375.1 Phyllobates terribilis | reverse complement strand
AAAGGGGTTAGGGCCAGCTTGGAATTATCAGCTGGCCCTAAGCCCGAAATTCATGAGGTCAAGCCAATATTAGACATGACCGCCATGAATTTCTAGTAAAGTATTTAAAAAACCACAATACCCAGAATAAAGTCCTTTAATTGAAATAAACACACAATTTTTTAATGTTATAAATTAAACCATACTTACCATCACGCCCATTCCAGCTGAAGCCAATGTCTTCTGCAATAAAAGTAAAATAATAAACCAACATCATCCTTACCTTTCCATGGTTCCCAGGATGGCTTCAGCTCTGCTACATTAACATGACAGGCTGGATCGCAGCCGAAAGCTGCCATCCAGCTTGCCATGCCGCAGACACTGAGAAGCACAGGCATGCTTGCGCTCCTCAGTGTCTGGCTGTGACGGCATCCAGATGAGCCGAGTGCATGTTCAGTGAACTCAGCTCACTTCATGCACTTCACTGAAGGCGTGAGGAAATTCTCCTGCGCTTGCCGTGAGCGCAGGAGAATTCTCTCACGCTCACCGCATGCGCAGGAGAATTCTCCCATGCTGTCAGTGACGTGCATGAGGAGAGCTGAGTTCATTGAAAATGCACTTGGCTCATCTGGATGCCGTCACAGCCAGACACTGAGAAGCGAAAGCATGCCTGCTCTTCTCAGTGTCTGCGGCATGGCAAGCTGGATGGCAGCTTTCGGCTGCGATCCAGCCTGTCATGTGAATGTAGCAGAGCTGAAGCTGTCCTGGGAACCATGGAAAGATAAGGATGAGGTTGTTTTATTATAATATTTTTATTTCAGGAGATCGCTGGCTTCAGCTGGAATGGGCGTGATGGTAAGTATGGTTCAATTTAGAACAATAAAGAATTGTGTCTTTATTTCAATTAAAGGACTTTATTCTGGGTGTTTGTTTTTTTTTTATCTTTGACTATGGGGTTAGTAATGTGGGTATATTATAGATGCCTCTCCATTACTAACCTGGGCTTGATGTCAGCCCTATTACGCCACTGCCACCGCTACAGGGCAGTGGGAAGAGCGAGACTAAGTGCCAGAATTGGCACATCCTATGGATGCGCCAATTCTGGGGTGGCTGACGGCTGGTGTTTCTAGCCTGGGAGGGGGCCAATATTCATGACACCCTTCCTGGTCTATTAATATCAGCCCCCAGCAGTCTGCCTAGCCTTTGCTAGCTATTAAAATAGGGGGGACCCCACATAATTTTTTTGGGGGGTCCCCCATTTTAATAGCTATTACAGGCTAGGTATTCAGCTGGGGGCTGATATTAGTAGACTGGGAAGCTCCATGGGTATTACCCCCTTCCCAGGCTTCAAACATCTGCCCCAGCCATCTGCTTAACCTCCGCTAGAGACTAAAATTACGGGGAACCCCACGCCAATTTTTTTTTAATAAATCCTTTATTTTAACACTAAATGACAAGTACAGTAATCAACACTATCACTGTACTTATTATATATGTGACTAACATGTTTCTATCTATCTAATCTATGTTTGATGCTCTATTCTTTCTGTTCTAAATTGTTGGGTACCGATGCTGAATTGCCGGCCGGCTTTTTTAAAGAGACGGTGCATGAAAACACTATTATTTTTTTTAATAAATCCTTTAACATTAAATGACAAGTACAGTAACCAACACTGTCACTGTACTTCTTATATATGTGACTGACATGTTTCTATCTATCTAATCTATGTGTGACGCTCTATTCTTTCTGTTCTAAATTGTCGGTACCGATGCTGAATTGCCTGCCGGCTTTTTGAAAGAGACAGTGCATGAAAACCCTATTATTTTTTAAATAAATCCTTTAACACTAAATGACAAGTACAGTAACCAACACTGTCACTGTACTTCTTATATATGTGACTGACATGTTTCTATCTATCTAATCTATGTGTGATGCTGTATTCTTTCTGTTCTAAATTGTCGGGTACCGGTGTATGCCGCTGCTGAATTGCCCCCTTTTCATGTTTCACTGTGAGCACTGTTCCCATCGATTTGGGCAATAACTGTAATGCTACAACCACCATGGCTGTGACATTACAGTGAGTGGCAGACAATCCCTGCATGATGTGAAAAAATCCAGATACGCTTTTGGTGCACGAACAGTTATCGAACATAACATCGAACAGCCGAATTGTTTGAAAATCGTTTGCGCTCATCGAACGAATCGAACACCGCCCAAAACAGCTCGAATTTGAGACTGGCGAACAGTTCTAATCGAACACCACTCATCTCTACTGAGGACAAGGGGGAGGAGGAGGAGGAGGAGAGCATGGTCAGTTGTCATCTTGATGAGGACACGGAAGTCTTGCCCGTTACCAGTCTGTCCCGTTACCAGTCTGGCACGCATGGCTGACATTATGTTACGCTGCCTTAACCGTGACCCTCGCGTTGTCAAAATGTTGGGTGACAGTCATTACTGGTTGGTGACACTTTTAGACCCCCGCTACAAGGAGAACTTTCACTCTCTTATTCCTGAGGTGGAGAGGTCTACAAAAATGGGGCAGTACCAGAAGGCCCTTGCTGCAGAACTGTTAAAAAAATTCCCATCTGAACACGCTAGCGGCAGAGGTCACAGTTCGGTGCTCAACCAAGTCGTACATGCGAGAGAGACGCAACTCCAATACAGCAAAGGCAGGGAATGCTGTCAATGTTCTGGGACAGTTTTCTCAGACCCTCCCTTCGGGCAGACCCTGAGGTGCGGGGTACTCTCACAAGGAGTGGAAAGTTTCAAAAGATGGTGAGAGAGTACCTTGCCGACCATACCAGCATCCTCCGTGATTCCTCTGTGCCTTTTAATTATTGGGTATCCAAGCTGGACACTTGGAATGAACTCGCTCTGTACGCCTTGGAGGTCCTGTCCTGCCCTGCCGCTAGCGTGTTATCGGAGCGTGTTTTTAATGCCGCTGGGAGAATTATAGCTGATAAGCGCACTCGCCTGTCAACTGACAATGCTGACAAGCTGACCCTTATCAAAATGAACAAGGGCAGGATTGGGGCAGACTTTTCATCACCACCAAATGACAGCAGAGTAACATAAAGTCAAATCCACTGTGTTATTTCAGGAGGTGTATTCACATGCACCACTTCACACCCACACATGGGTAATACGCTTCCTCATTTCGGCTGTTTTATGTTATTCTCCTTATCCTCAGCCTCCACCACCACTATACCACCAGAGTGACTGTGGTCCGTGTTGCCATTATTGAAAGTTCCTCCATCGTTATTTTTGTCAGCTTTTGCTTGGAAGGCATAAGCAAAGATTGTGGGAGACCCACTCCCCAATAATGGGAATAATATTTTTAAGATGCTGTACTGTATGGCTCTTGTAAGGGGCATTAAAACCGTCTTGTTAAGCTACTGTTACCTCCACCACTGTTCCAAGGGGCATTAAAACCGTCTTGTTTAGCTACTGCGACCTCCACGTCTCTTCCGAGGGGCATTAAAATAGTTTTGTTAATCTACTGGGACTTCCACGTCTCTTCCGAGGGGCATTGAAATGTTGTTTTTAATTAACTCTAACCTCCACGACTCGCCGAACGGGCATTGCATTTCCTCCAAATTTTTGGCAGCTTTTGCTTGGAAGGCATAGGCAAAGACTATGGGACACCCACTCCCCAATAATGGGAATAATGTTTTTAATATGTTGTACTGCATGGCTCTTGTAATAGACATTGCAAGTTCCTCCGTCCTAATTTTTGGCAGCTTTTGCTTGGAAGGCATAAGTAAAGACTATGGGAGACCCACTCCCCAATAATGGGAATAATGTTTTTAAGATGCTGTACTGTATGGCTCTTGTAAGGGACATTAAAACCATCTTGTTAAGCTACTGTGACCTCCACATCTCTTCCAAGGGGCACTAAAACTGTCTTGTTAAGCTACTGTGACCTCCACGTCTCTTTCAAGGGGTATTGATATTGTCGTTTTATTCCACTGCGACCTCCACCACTTTTCCAAGGGGCATTAAAACTGTCTTGTTAAACCACCCTGAACTCCACAGCTCTTCCAAGGGGCAGTAAAACCGGCTTGTTAAGCTACTGTGACCTCCACGTCTCTTTCAAGGGGCATTGATATTGTCTTTTTATTCCACTTCGACCCTCACCACTCTTCCAAGGGGCATTGTCTTTTTATTTCACTGCAACCTGCACCACTCTTCCAAGGGGCATTTATATTGTCTTTTTATTCCACTGCGACCTCAACCACTCTTCCAAGGAGCATTAAATCCATATTGTTAAGCTACTATGACCTCCACGTCTCTTCCAGGGGGCATTGATATTGTCTTTTTATTCCACTGTGACCTCCACTACTCTTCCAAGGGGCATTAAAACCGTCTTGTTAAACCACTCTGAACTCCACAGCTCTTCCAAGGGGCATTAAAACCATCTTGTTAAGCTACTATGACCTCTAAGTCTCTTCCAGCGGGCATTGATATTTTCTTTTTATTCCACTGCAACCTCCACCACTCTTCCAAGGGGCATTAAAACCGTCTTGTTAAGCTGCTGTGACCTCCACCACTCTTCCAAGGGGCATTGATATTGTCTTTTTATTCCACTGCGACCTCCACTACTCTTCCAAGGGGCATTAAAACCGTCTTGTTAAACCACTCTGTACTCCGCAGCTCTTCAAAGGGGCATTAAAACCGTCTTGTTAAGCTGCTGTGACCTCCACCACTCTTCCAAGGGGCATTGATATTGTCTTTTTATTCCACTGCGACCTCCACCCCTCTTCCAAGGGGCATTGATATTGTCTTTTTATTTCACTGGGACCTCCACCACTCTTCCAAGGGGCATTTATATTGTCTTTTTATTCCACTGTGACCTCCACCACTATTCCAAGGGGCATTGAAACCGTCTTGTTAAGCTACTGTGACCTCCACCACTTTTCCAAGGGGCATTGATATTGTCTTTTTATTCCACTGCGACCTCCACCACTCTTCCAAGGGGCATTAAAACTGTCTTGTTAAACCACTCTGAACACCACAGCTCTTCCAAGGGGCATTAAACCCGTCATGTTAAACCACTCTGAACTCCACAACTCTTCCAAGGGGCATGGAAATGTTGTTTTTAATTACCTCTAACCTCCACGATTCTTCCAACGGGCATTGCATTTCCTCCTAATTTTATGCAGCTTTTGCTTTTCAATGCATAGGCGAAAACTAAGGGAGACCCACTACCCAATAATGGGTAGAAGGTTTTTAGTGCACTCTAATCCACGTCTGTTTCAAGGGGAATTGCAGTTCCTCATAATTTTTAGAAAGCCTTCCATTCACTGCTTAGGCCAGCAGTGTACAGGAGACCCAGTTGCTATAAATGGAAAAAATTGTTTAGTTAAGGCCCTCTGACCTCCATGTCACTTCCAAGGGGGATTGGAGAGTCTCGAAATGTTTGGTAGGCATTGCACTCACTGTATGCCCTATGACTGTGTAGCCTAACCGCTCCATTTGGTACAGAAACATATCCTACAAGACATGTGTGGTTGACTGGCCGGATATTGATGTGAATGGTCCCTGTTCCTCCTGCACTTTGTCCTTTGCCACCACCTCATCCATCATTTATCACCTGAAGCTTTGATTTAACGGGAGTCATAGAACTGAGATAGTAGCAGGAAAACATCCAGCAATCCTCGGAGGAGGTAGGATATGCACCAAAACGCTGACTACCTCAGGCCTAGCCACTACTACATACATGCGCTTGCATTCCAAGAAAACAAAACAGATGCTATCTTCTATCATCATTATACTCCTCATCTTGGCACTCTCAACTCCCCTGATGGAGAAGCCAGGGCCCACCGGATGAGTCTGATTCTCTTGTGGGCTCGTCCAATGCTTCCCTAAAGCCGGCCAGGCTAAGAAAAGTGTGTGGGAAGGTAACAGGAGAAATAGGGGCGGCTGGGGACCGTTTAGGGACACCCGGCCGCCGCCAGGCGGCCTGGGACCGTGTGTGGACACCCGGCCACGAGGTGGCTGGGGACCGAGTATGGACACCCGGCCGCCCCATGGTGGCTGGGGACCCAGCGTGGACACCCGGCCGCCGGGTAGCTGGGGACTGAGTATGGATACCTCGCTGCCGAAGCAGCCATGAAGTAGTGGCCAGCTTCGGCCTCCTCCAAATTAAAAGGCCCCATTTAAAGTGCAAGCTAGCAGTATGGTATTGCAGCCTGAAGGTGGATGGGTGGCAGGCTGCATAGCTGCGCTTGCATTGCAAGGAATGGGGGAGGTACAATTGAACACTGCCCTGGGACGTGGACTGGCATCTTCTGATGCGGCAAGGATAACGTTTGATGGGCACACTTTTAGGCAGTGACCTGGAAGTCAGAGATGCTTCCAGGGGTCTTCCCTATGCTGTTCCCATGTCTTTTCAGCACTGTATGCATGTGTCACACAGCACATGGCCAGATAAGATTGTAAAATGTTAAAATGACATTTCCCGGTGAATGCGTTTGTCATGGTTGAAAGCAATACAAAAGTGCAAAAATACATAAAAATGCTACTTGTGAACATAGCCCAAGGTGTGGAGGAGAATTTTTTTTTTTGTTACTTATTTTACCTTATGCACAAGTCTTTACCCTGGAAAGGAACTTCCTTAACATATTTCACAGGAAAGCAGTTTCAGTTTCCTTTTTGAACGTTTTATTGTGAGCCCTTAAAAGTGGCTTAAGACCTCTGACCATGTTGTTGACAGCAGTGACCTGGGGGTTAGAAATGCTTCGTGGGGCAATGCCCATGCTGTCCCCAAGTCATTTGAGCACTGTCACTATCGTTTTGGGCACTTGTTAGGCATTTAAAAGACTGCCTGGGTTGCCGCCGCAAAAATGCTCTGGTCTCCCATAAACTAACATTGGGCTCGTTGCTCGGGTCGAACACCCGAGTATCATGGTGAGCTCGGCCCGAGCTTCGAGCACCCGAGCATTTTAGTGCTCGCTCAACACTAGTCTCCACCAACCTAAAAGGTAGCATTTCCAATGCAAGCAGTCGTGAAATGAGCGAATTTAGGACTGTGGCCTTTGGGGCGTTGGCTGCGAATTTGAGCTTTCGTTCAAAGATCTGGGATATGGACAATTGAACGCTGTGGTGGGATGTGGACGTGGACGTTGATGCTGTTTCTTGAGAAACTGCCATAACAAGTGAAGACTGAGAGAAGGGGGCATCTTTGTATGCAGTATGGACAGGGGATTGCCTTGCACGCACAACAGGGGGTTCTATTACACACACAACAGCGGAAGAAACAGTGGTGACACCCGCTGACACTGGTCGTGGACCCTGGGGTTCGCCACACAAAGTTGGGTGCTTTGCTGACATGTGCCTGATAATGATGGTGGTGGTCAGGCTGGTAGTTTTGTCACACCTGCTGATGCTGGCATGGCAGGTGGTACAAATGGCCTTTTTGGAGTTATCAGCAGAGTCTTTAAAAAAAATTCCAGACTCTGGAAGACCTACCGGTTGTACTGGCAATGTCCCTCGTGCTGGTGTTAAGGGGAACTGTTGCCCGCCTTCTGTGTGCAGCCACCACACTGCTTCTTCCTGCCTGTTGGGGTACTTTGCCTCCATCCCCCTGTGTGCTGCTGGCCTCGCTCTGTGTGTCCTCCTGCCACGTTGGGTCAGTTACTAGATCATCCACCACCTCCTCCTCTTCCACTTGCGCACCACGATCCTCCTCCTCACTTTGTGGCAATTGTGTCTCGTCATCGTCCACCTCTTGTGACAAATTGCCAGCGTCGATTTCCTCTGGCCGCGGCTGTTCAAATATTTGGGCATCGCTACATGGGATCTCCTCTTCCACCACTTCAAGCGGAGCAGGCGAGGGGCACAAATATGGAAATGGACCAGTGAACAGCTCTTCAGAGTGTCCAACTGTGGGATCAGTTGCTGTCTGACGACACTCGGCATGATGGGAGTAAGGAGCATCAGGGTGAGGAGGAGTATGCGGTCGAGACTCACGGCTACTAAAACTTGACCATGTGGAAGACAGACCGGAGGTGGTGGTGCCCAGTTAACTGGAAGTATTATCTGCTATTCAATAATAATAACCTGTTCACACTGATCAGTTCGCAATACTGGTGTTGTAGTGTACTTCCCTAGTAATTCGGTCAAGAAGTGGGAGGGAGAAGATGTGGCTGTTGGTTGTGGCACATTTTCACCTTGGCCACTGCCCCGTCCTCCACACGCACCATCACCAGAATGTCCAGTTCCACGTCCCTTCCCACGCGCCTTGACCATTGTAAATGAAGTAAAATAGCTTACACATGCACTATCAATGGCAAAATGGTATTAAAAAGGAGATTTGAACCGTGGAAGAGGAAAACCACAGTTCTATTTCTCTGGCCTACACCAGAATCTTTTAAACAGATATATTTGTGACTGAACAGACAGGGAGACACTATTACTGTTTTTTTTTACGGAAAATATGTCAAAAGCTGGATAATGCAGAGATTTGAACAGTGGAACTGCAAAACCACAGTTCTAATTTACTGGCGTAAACCAGACTTATTTAAATAGATATATTTGGGGCTGAACAGTCAGCGACACACTCAAACTGTTTTTTTATGTAAAAAAGGCCCAAAAGTGGATAATACAGAGATTTGACTCGTGGAACTGCAAAATCACAGTAATACTTTTCTGGCCTACACCAGACTCTTTTAAACAGATATATTGGTGTCTGACCAGTAAGGGAGACACTATTACTGTTTTTTTTTTATGGCAAAAAATGGCAAAAGCAGGATAATACAGAGATTTGACCCGTGGAACTGCAAAACCACAGTTATAGTTATGTGGCATACACCAGACTCTTTTAAACAGATATATTGCTGTCTGACCAGTCAGGGAGACACTACTACAGTTTCTTTTTACGGCAAAAAATGCCAAAAACAAGATAATACAGATTTGACCCGTGGAACTGCAAAACCACAGTTATATTTTTCTGGCCTACACCAGACTCTTTTAAACAGATATATTGGTGTCTGAAAAGTCACAGACTCACTCAATTTTTTTTTTTTTTTGGGGGGGGGGGGATACCAAAAGGTTAATAAGACACGTATTTGGACAGTCTGACTGAGGGAAAAAAAAATACAGGATTTAGATGAAAAAAAAAAATTCCTGGCCTCTGAGACCGGGGTGATAAGTCTAGCAATTTGACCAACAGGAGCACTCATGACTGTAATGCAGCGTTTGCTGGTATAACCACTGCGTCTCCTATACAGCCTGCCTGCCTGATATCTGGGATCGATATTAGTCCTGAGAAGGACTGTTTGTTTGATTTTGCAGGTTTTAGAGACCCTACACTACCTATTTCACACTATATATCTCTTCCTAACTCAGCAGCACTCTCCCTACACCGTCTGATCGGAAGTGACTGTGTCCAAGATGGCGGCGCCCAGTTTTAAATACTCGATGTTTCGCTGTGCGGCCAGCCAATCACTGTAATTCCCACAAACAACATGGCTGCGGCATTACAGTGACTGGATGGCAATCTGCAAAGAGCACCAAACGTGCAGGGCGGAGACCCGAGCTCCCTCCTGAGTAACCCAGAAATGCTCGGTGCTCACCGAACATCCCGAGTAGCGTGATGCTCGGGCGAGTAACGAGCAGTGTCGAGCATGCTCGCTCAACACTAGTAATTAACTAATTATTGGAAGATGGCTGGAGCATTACAGAGGCCGAAGGGCATCACACGGTATACATAGTGGCCGTGTATTGAATGCCGTCTTCCACTCGTCTCTTTGGCGGATCTGGACCAAGTTATACGCCCCACGAAGATCAAGCTTGGTGAAGATCTTCGCGCTTTAAGACGGTCGAACAGCTCAGAGATGAGCAGCAGGGCGTATTTGTTTTTGATAGTAATCTGGTTGAGTCCTCTATAATCGATACAAGGGCGTAGTTAACCATCCTTCTTTTTCACGAAGAAGAATCTGGCTCCAGCCGGGGAGGCAGATTTCTGGATGAATCCCCTAGTCAGATTTTCTTCGATGTACTCCGACATGGCCCGGGTTTCGGCCAACGACAACAGGTAAATACGCCCACGGGATGGAGTGGCACCGGGTACCAGGTCAATAGGGCAATCATATGGCTTATGAGGTGGCAGTGTCTCTGCTTCCTTTTTATTGAAGACATCTGCATAGGACCAGTAAGGTGCCAGTAGACTAGGTAAGTTAGCCGGAGTAGACGGAGGTCGAGCCGGGCGAACCGGGACCAGGCAGGTCTCATGGCATTCCTGCCCTCAACGGAGCACCTCACCAGATTGTCAATTCAGAGCGGGTTGATGTCTCTGTAGCCAGGATAGATCTAGCAAAAGGGAGTGAGAGAGTCCGGAAAGCACATGGAAGGAGATCCTCTCTGAGTGCAGCATTACCACCTGAAGGGTTACAGGCTCAGTGACGAGCAGGATGGTCACCGGAAGGAGTCTTCCATCCACGGAAGCGACTGCCAATGGTTCAGCCAGAGGCTTGGTAGGAATCTGATACTTCTCTACAAGGGAATGGGAAATGACATTCCCAGCGGCTCCGGAATTCAGATGGGCGGTTTCAAAGAAGCGGTTCTCTCCACTGGAAATAGAGATGGATAAAGTCAAGAACGGAGAGGATTTACTCTTGCCTAGGACGACCTCTCTGAGCGGTCCTAGACACTGGAGTTTCCCGGCTTCACTGGAGAGGAACGGATCAGGTGCGCCTTACTACTACAGTAGAAACAGCTCCCCTCGGCTCGTTGTGTTTCTTGGCAAGACTTTACCATCTTGGTCTGGTCAATCTGCATGGGTTCGGGTGAGCGTGCCCGGGGAGTTGCTGGTTGGGAGGCAGGTTTCTTGAAGACAGGAGCAAGACAAGAAAATCTTCTCTCCAGTGCAAACTGTTACGGATCCGGTTGGTGGAACCTCTGTGCTGCGGAACAAGGAGGGACCAGAGGGCCATAGCTAGGTATCAACTCGGACTGACCGAGGTCGCACAGCGGCTCAATCAACTCCGTGAACCAGGGAAGGACCGAGCAGAGGGACCAGGTGCTACTCTGGGCCAGTCCTTGTATGAGAGCAGGTGACTCCCACGCATAACTGGCAGGAGACTCCGGGTATGCAGGCAGGTAACTGACAGGAGCCTCCAGGTAGGCTGACTGATAAGAACGTCAGGTAACTGGCACGTTCTCAGGGTAGGCAGGCAAGCCAGGCCCATAGAAAGACTGGTGGGATTGGATCGTAGGCAGACCGTCAGGCTGGAGAGTACACTTGGCTGGCGGAGACAGGTATTCAGGCTGGCGGACAGGACTGTATGTCAGGCTGGCGGACTGGTAGTCAGGCTGGCGGACTGGACTGGTAGTCAGGCTGGTGGACTGGACTGGTAGTCACGCTGACAGTGGGACCTGAGAGCTGAAGCAGAGTTTAGGACACAAAGCTACAACCTTGCACGGGCTAATTTAAATAGAAACAATGAAAAATGATCTGTGCAACCAAATTCATTTTAGATCAAGACTCATAAGACATACTACCTACAAAGCACCAATATAGAGTCATAAAGAGATCCAAACATAAGCCATATTGGAAATAACCATGATTTTATTAAATACAAATCGTACAAACATGATAAAAAAGAACTGTGCTCATTTTAGCAACAGGATAAAAGAGAAATATTTTTCTCTTCAATGCTACAACGAAGGTCCTGATCTAGGCTCACAATTAAAGTAGTGCAAACCACATGTTAGAGGAGCAGAAACAGGTCACGGAACCGTGTGTACCTGGCACTTGTCCCGGATCATAGGTGGAAATGTGCAGGAAAGTGTAGGTCATGCACATCTAGGGCTGTAATCAACCTTATATGTAAAACAGGAAAGTTCATACTGCTATATCGCCCCCCACACACATGAACCGGGAAACATGTATCAGAGTCACAGAGCCGACCTAAGTAAATATGCTAAAAAATGTATAATCACAATAGTTAATAATCAGAATGTAACATATCAGCATAATAATTACCTGCCCTATGTGTTCGCACTACTTGGTTCAGTGCCCCTACGTACGTTTCGGTGCTCCAGCACCTTCCTCAAGGGGAATGACCTCTGGATTGGTAGTCAGGCTGGCGGACTGGACTGGTAGTCAGGCTGGCAGACTGGACTGGTAGTCAGGCTGGCGGACTGGACTGGTAGTCAGGCTGGCAGACTGGACTGGTAGTCAGACTAGCAGTGGGACCTGAGGGCTGAAGCAGAGTTTAGAACACAGAGCTACAACCTTGCACGGGCACCTACATTTTGGAGGAGGTACATTTTTTATGAGAGGTCCTCCGGCCATTGGCCGGGGACTCCTTAGGACGGCGCGCGTGGCCCCTTTAAGAGGGAGGGAGCATGCACGCGCTCCCTAAGCACAGTGCCCGGGAAGCTGTGCGCTCCGGCAGCAGCAGCAGGAGAACCGGAAGACGCCGGGCGGGGAGCACGGCGGTAAGGGGGGCGGCGTCTCTGCCTGTCAGGGGGCAGAGACGCCGATACTACACTCCTGATGAGGTTGCAGATTGTCTCCTGTGGGATCTCCTCCCTGACCTGGACTAAAGCATCCGCCAACTCCTGGACAGTCTGTGGTGCAATGAGACGTTGGTGGATGGAGCGAGACATGATGTCCCAGATGTGGTCAATCGGATTCAGGTCTGGGGAACGGGCGGGCCAGTCCATAGCTTCAATGCCTTCATCTTGCAGGAACTGCTGACACACTCCAGCCACATGAGGTCTGGCATTGTCCTGCATTAGGAGGAACCAAGGGCCAATTGCACTAGCATATGGTCTCACAAGGGGTCTGAGGATCTCATCTCGGTACCCAATGGCAGTCAGGCTACCTCTGGCGAGCACATGGAGGGCTGTGCGGCCCTCCAAAGAAATGCCACCCCACACCATTACTGACCCACTGCCAAACCGGTCATGCTGAAGGATGTTGCAGGTAGCCGATCACTCTCCACGGCGTCTCCAGACTCTGTCACGTCTATCACATGTGCTCAGTGAGAACCTGCTTTCATCTGTGAAGAGCACAGGACACCAGTAGCGACTTTGCCAATCCTGGTGTTCTGTGGCAAATGCCAAGCATCCTGCACGGTGTTTGGCTGTGAGCCCACCCCCATCTGTGGACATCGGGCCCTCAGACCAATCTGATGGAGTCAGTTTCTAACTGTTTGTGCAGACACATGCACATTTGTGGCCTGCTGGAGGTCATTTTGCAGGGCTCTGGCAGTGCTGCTCCTGTTCCTCCTTGCACAAAAGAGGAGGTAACGGTCCTACTGCTGGGTTGTTGCCCTCCTATGGCTCCCTCCACATGTCCTGGTATCTGCTCCATGCTCTGGACACTGTGCTGACAGACACAGCTACTAGTGTTGAGCGAGCATGCTCGACACTGCTCGGTACTCGCCCAAGTATCTCACTACTCGGGATGTTCGGCGAGCACCGAACATTTTCGAGTTACTCGGGTGGGAGCTCGGGTCTCCACCCTGCATGTTTGGCGCTCTTTACAGAGCCAATGAACATGCAGGGATTGCCAGCCAGTCACTGTAATGCCGCAGCCATGTTGAGCATTACAGTGATTGGCTGGCCGCACAGCGTCACCTCGAGTATTTAAAACCGGGAGCCGCCATCTTGGACACAGTCGCTCCGGATCAGACGGTGTAGGGAGAGTGCTGCTGAGCTAGGGAGAGATTTATACTGCGAAATATGTAGTGTAGGGTCTCTAAAGCCAGCAAAATCAAACAAACAGTCCTTCAGAGGAATAATATCCATCCCAGATATCAGGCAGGCAGGAAGGCTGTATAAGAGACGCAGTGGTTATACCAACAAACACTGCATTACAGTCCTGTGTGCTGCCTCTGCTCAAATTGCTAGACTTAGTGTCAGGGGCCAGATAAAAATCTTTTTTTTTCATCTAAACCCTCCTTTTTTTTTTTTTCTTCAGTCAGACTGTACAAATACCTGTCTCATTAACCTTTTGGTATCCCCCTCCCGCCAAAAAAAAAAAATTGAGTGTGTCTGTGAGTGTTCAGACACAAATATATCTGTTTAAAAGAGTCTGGTGTAGGCCAGATAACTAGAACTGTAGTTTTGCAGTTCCACGGTTCAAATCTCTGTATTATCCACTTTTTTGCCTTTTTTCCATAAAAAAAATCAGTTTGAGTGTCTCGCTGACTATTCATGGAAAACAAAAGCAGTTGGAGCACCAGTGGTGAAGAGCCTGAGGTTTGGGGGGGGAATGAAGGGGGAGGATGTTGTGACCACTCACCTGGTCCTGTTGTGCAAAGGTGCCCCCAAAACAAGGGAAAACAATTCCAGGTGGGAGTCTGTAAGATGACCGCAGCTTAGCAGGAACTGCTGTAGGGAGTTTCTGTCTGCTTCAGCGGTCACATGACCAGGACCGTGTGACCGAAGTGGGCGTTCCACAATGACATCACGGCAGGTCCTGTAGTGGGCTAGTTGTAAACAGAGCAGCTTCCACCGCTCTCCACAGGGGAGATTAGCAATCAAGAAAGAAGGAATTGTGCGGTGTTAGTGAAGCCAAAGAACAACTAGACAGGGGATTAGGTTATAACACACAAACCTTTTATTGTATAGTACGCTCTCTAACGCCACGACGCATTTCGATAGCAGAAGCTGTCTTCCTCTGGGTGTAATCCACCTTTTTGCCTGTTTTACATAAAAGAAAAACAGTTTGAGTGTCTCACTGACTGTTCAGACACAAATATATCTAGTTAAAAAAGTCTGGTATACGCCAGGAAATTAGAACTGTGGTTTTCCTCTTCCATGGTTCAAATCTGGGTGTAATCCACCTTTTTGCCTTTTTTACATAAAAAAACAGTTTGAGTGTCTTGCTGACTGTTCAGACACAAATATATCTATTTAAAAAAGTCTGGTATATGCCAGGAAATTAGAACTGTGGTTTTCCTCTTCCACAGTTCAAATCTGTGTGTTATCCACCTTTTTGCCTTTTTTCCATAAAAAAAAACAGTTTGAGTGTCTCGCTGACTGTTCAGACACAAATATATCTGTTTAAAAGAGTCTGGTGTAGGCCAGAGAACTAGAACTGTGGTTTTCCATTTCCATGGTTCAAATCTGGGTGTTATCCACCTTTTTGCCATAAAAAAAGCAGTTTGAGTGTCTCGCTGACTGTTCAGACAAAAATATATCTGTTTAAAAGATTCTGGTGTAGGCCAGAGAAATAGAACTGTGGTTTTCAGCTTCCACGGTTCAAATATGCGTGTTATCCACCTTTTTGCCTATTTTCCATAAAAAAAACAGTTTGAGTGTCTCGCTGACTGTTCAGACACAAAAATATTTGTTTAAAAGATTCTGGTTTAGGCCAGAGAACTAGAACTGTGGTTTTCCTCTTCCACGGTTCAAATCTCCTTTTTATTAGTGTTGAGCCACCCCCGTAGTGTTCGAGTTCGGTTCGGTTCGTCGAACACCCGTGTGTTCGCCGAACTGTTCGTCGAACTGTTCGTCGAACACCTTCGAACACCGTTAAAACCAATGGCAGGCAAACAAAAACACATAGAAACACATAGAAAACACCTTCAAAGGTGTCCAAAAGCTGACAAACTGCTCAGAAGACACAACTAACACATGGAAAAGTGACAAGTACATATAGTCATGCGAAAAGAAAAGAGGTGGAGGAGTAAAAGGAGGGGGAGACACAGATATAGGCATGTCATGCCCTTCTAAAATCCAAAAAGTGAGAAGCCGACACGCTCAGTCCGCTCCTGCCCGTGCCACCTCCGTGTCGCCGGGTTTGTGCCAGAGCCGCGGTGAACCCTGACGGCCAGCCCCCCTCTCCCAATACTGGTGCCTGTCCGCTGGTGGGTCGAGCCTTTTACAAGGATCTATTGGAGGGCAAGTCTCATGCCAGCAGCCGCGTAATTCCAGCTCCAGTAGCGTCCACTAAAGCTGCTGCAGTTAAAAAGCTTTTATAAGGATCGAGCTCGGCTGTCCACCGCAAGGCATCCTACTGCCAGTCCGAGCCCCTATGCCTTGGGGTGCCTCCTGATGCTCTTCACTGAGTATCCCGTGGTCCCGAAGCATTTCCTTTGAAAAAATGAAGTGTCCAAACTACAGGTGGTGTAGCTTGCTTAACAGCCGGGATAATCCGCTGACTAGCAGACCCTGCTACTAGGCACAAAGTATTTCCTGGGCTAGATGCAGTTAAAAAATTTGTAATTAGATACTCTCGTTGGATGCTGAGAAAGCATTCCATAGAGTCTCCTGGCACGCCATATATGATTCTCTAAAAGCTTGGGGTAGGGGTCTAGGGGACCCTTTTATAGCCAAAATCACGGCCCTGTATCGCAATACGTCACCTAGGCTGAAGATGAATGGAACTGTAGCACCCTGAGGGCTCGGTTGCTACAGAGGTATTGCACCTCACCCAGAGGTGTGATATCTCACTCTCAGGTAAGGATGTAGTGTGGATCAGGACCCGACACCTGCATGCATTAGACCACATTGCCGTGGGGCAGGGCGACCAATATGCCCCTGAGATGGGCACGACAGTCCCTGTCCCTGGCTGGAGTGGGGGGAGGGAACACTGAGGAAGGGGAACCCTGTAGTGCAGGAGCAGGGAGGAAGCAGTTCCTGGGTGCATTGAGAAGGGAGTATAAAAGGTGGGCACCATCTTAGTTCAGTGCAGAGAAGTCTGAGCAGAAGTGGCAAGGAGCAGGGGCTCTGCATGAGCTCTGCTCCGGAGGCGGGCCTAGTAACAGAGGCCCAGGCCTGGAAGAGGGAGAAGGAAGGAAGAGGAGCGGAGAAGGCTCCAGGAACGAGGAACGAAGGGATATCAGGGGTGCGGACGGGCGAGTCGCCACCGCACGCCCGAATCGACCTGCGTGGAGGGGTCAGGCCAAAGGGGGAGACCGGTCCCCGAAACTAGTGGAGGCAGGAAACGACCCTCAGCTAGAAACAGGAGGCTGTGACATTTTATGTGGCGCAGCCCCTCGCTACACCCACTAGGAAGGCACCACATAGGGTCAGGGAAACTGGCGCCAAGTTTACCAAGAGGAGGCCCGAGGCAGCCGGACAGAAGGGTTGGTAAGAAAGGCCAGACAAAGGACACACAAAGGGGGTCCTGTGAAGCGCTCCAAAGTTATCTGGGAGTTGTCTGAGCCCCTCACCTGGTGAGCACAGTACGACGTGGGCAGCCGTTACCTGCAGACGTGGTCTGGATAATAAGAACTGTGAGTAAAGGCCCTGGACTGCATCACTGACTCCGTGTCATTACTGCTGCTGCCCTGCACCATCACCCCCATCCTCCGCATACACTGCCCTGAGGCTATACTCCTCCCGTGGGGAGTTATGCTACGCTCTGCTGCACCCACAACACCAGCCTCAGCGGTCTGCCCTGGAGCGGCGGTTCACTCTGACCGCAATCCACGGGTGGCGTAGTCGGACATTTAAACATCAAAACCACATAAATAGTTCCGCCACTGGTTTGACCGCCCTGAGCCACAGAACCGGGTTGCCGCCACGGAGACTACAACCACCAGCATCCACCAAAAAGGGTCCGGCTCCGGTGTCCCAAGGCCCAGGGGGCGCGTCAGAACATTTTCATCACCTTTCACAATCATCAATGGGACAAGGCAGGGATGTTCTCTGTCCCCTCTCTTATACATCCTAGTGACGGAGCACCTGCTCTCATCAATTCGCCATAACCCCAATATTAGGTGGATTGAGGTGGGAGGCACCGAGTACAAGTGCTCTCTATTTGCTGATGATGTCCTAGTATATATCACTCAATCACATATATCCATCCATGCTGTTATGGCTGAAATAGATCACTTTGTTACATGGTCAAATTTTAAAATCAATGCAGCGAAGTCTGAGGCCCTCGATGTCTCCCTCCCCAAATCCATATAGGATTCCATCCAGTCCAACTTTCCCTTTGCCTGGCCCTCACAGGGTATCAAATACTTAGGAATTCCTATTCATAGAGACCTCTCCCATCTATGTTATCTTAATTTTGGGCCCTTTATTGAACAACTCCATACAGACCACGGTTGGCAAGTTAGAACTGTAAGATTCACTACGTGAACCACTGGTGTTTTGTGGAAAAGCACATGTACACTGTGTTCCAAATTATTATGCAAAAAGTGTTTAGGAGTGATAAGGGAAGAATTTGTTTGTTTGTCAGTTAAACTCATTGATGGTGATGTGTGTCAGGGCTCTTTATATCACTGTAAGCAATTGCAGACACCTGTGCTAATTAGTTTGGCAGGTGTGTCCAATGAAAGGCAAGACTACTTAAGAAGGCTGTCTCACATTATTAAGCAGCCTACGTTTTCTGCCAAAATGGGAAAGAAAAAGGATGTGTCGGCTGCTGAGAAGCAACAAATTGTGGAGTGTTTAGGTCAAGGCATGACTACAATCAACATTGTGCGATGATCAGGATGAAGTGTCTTGGCAATCAAGAAGTATGTAGCTGATTCACAGTACACACGTGTGCGTGCTGATAAGGGCAAATTGAGGACTCTTTCCTACAGGCAATTACGTCAGGTTGAAAGAGCAGCGGCAAAAAAGCCTTGTCATAGCAGCAGACAAGTTTTTGAAGCTGCTTGTGCCTCCAACGTCCCCCGAACAACAAGATGCAGGGTCCTTCAGAGGTTTGCAGATGTGCATACGCCATCCTGTCGACCTCCTCTATCCACTTCACACAAGCAGAATCGGCTCCAGTGAGCCAAACATTACATGAAGACTGATTTCAAAACTGTTTTGTTCACGGATGAGTGCCGTGCAGCGCTCGATGGTCCAGATGGATGGAGTGGAGGATGGCTGGTTGATGGACACCCCACGCAAACACGGCTACAGCGCCAACAAGGAGGAGGTGGAGTAATGTTTTGGGCTGGAATCATGGGGAGAGAGATTGTCGGCCCCTTTAGGATCCCTGAAGGCGCTAAAGATGAACTCCATAATGTATGTGGATTTTCTCAAACAGCTCTTCCTGCCATGGTTCAAGAAGAAGAACCGTGTATTTCACAGCAAGATAATTTTTCTGCATGATAATGCACCATCTCATGCTGCACATAAAACATCTGCATCTCTGGCTGATATGAGCATAAAAGGGGACAAACTTATGGTGTGACCCCCATGCTCCCCTGACCTCTATACCTTTCAGAACCTTTGAAGCATCATTAAAAGGAGTGTCTATGATGGCGGGAGGCAGTTCACATCTAAGCAACAGCTCTGGGAGGGTATTCTGTCCTCATGCAAAACAATTGAAGCAGAAACCATCCAAAACCTGACAAATTCAATGGACGAGAGAGTTCAGAAGCTCCTTTCGAACAAGGGGTCCTATGTGAAAATGTAACATCACCTAGAATAAAGTTTTGAGTTGAAAACTGTTTGATTTCAGTTTCTAACAACCTGCTAATGCTTATAATTTCAAAAATGACCATTTTTTTGGTCTTTATTAAAATGAAAAGGTTGATCGAAAAGTTTGGGGGATCTAAGAGTGTGGCAACCCAGTAGTCATGATTACTTCGAATTCTGACAATATGAGGGTCATGCTGCAGGTAGTGCAGCAAGAAGGCACTTATGTGTCTTGCGCATCTCGGAGCCCCAAAATTATTTTCCGGGCTAGATGCAGCTAAAAATTATTATTAATTTTAAATGTGGTGAAGCTTTAGTATATATCACTGCAGCACTAATAGGATCAGTGCTGCACACTGCTACAAAGCCCAAATTATTTTCCAGTCAAGATACAGATAAACATGATTAGTAATTTTAAATCTGGTGGAGCTTATTATAGATGGCCTAATAGAATCAGTGCTGCACACTGCTACAAAGCCCAAATTATTTTCCAGCCAAGATACAGATAAACATGATTAGTAATTTGAAAGCTTAAAACGGTTGGTAGGGTGATTTTAACCAATCATCAAGCTTTTACTCTCCCCAGGATGACACAGGGGTAGAAAAGTCGTTTCGGATCCATGATTTGTTCATCTTTATGAACGTGAGTCTGTCTACATTATCAGTGGAGAGCCGCGTGCGCTTATCTGTCAGCACACCACCAGCAGCGCTGAACACACGTTCAGACAGAACGCTGGCTGCGGGGCATGACAAGATCTCCAAGGCGTAAGTAGCTAGCTCCGGCCATTTATCCAGATTGGAAGCCCAAAAAGAGCAAGGGTCCAGTGACACAGTCGTGGCTTCAATGTTTACTTGGAGATACTCCTGTACCATCGTCTCTAGGCGTTGACTATGTGTCAGACTTCTTGTCTCCTGTGGCCTTGCAAAGGATGGGCTAAAAAAGTGGTGAAATGATTCCGCAAAATTGATGTTACCAGCAGATACTGTGGTTCTGTTACGGTTTGAGTGCTGAACACTTGACGGTCCCACGGTTGGCAAGTTGGAACTGTGAGATTCACTACGTGCACCACTGGTATTTTGTGGAAAAGCACATGTAAGATTCTGCAACAGTCTCTGCTGATACTCCTGCATGCGTGCATCCCTTTCTATGGCAGGAATAATTTCTGCAAATTTACTTTTGTACCGGGGATCTAACAGTGTGGCAACCCAGTAGTCAGGATTATTTCTAATTCTCACAATTCGAGGGTCATGTTGCAGGTAGTGCAGCAAGAAGGCACTCATGTGTGTTGCGCATCCAGGAGCACCAAGTCCCTGTTGTGTTGGTGGCGAGGTAATGTAGCACCCTGAGGACTCGGCTGCTACAGGGGTATTGCACCTCAAGCCAGAGGTGTGGTATTCCACTCCCGGGTAAGGTTGGAGTGTGGAACTGAGCTAGTAGGCTGCATACACTACATACATCCCATTTCCGGGGGACAGATCTACGGTACTCCCACCAGTTTATGTGCAGGTACGACAGTGTCTGTCCCTGGTTGGAGTGGGAGGGGGGTGGAACATCCCAGTAGTGTAGGGGCAGATAGGGGGAGCAGTCTGGGTAAGGCTAGGAGCTCATTAGGTGCTGGTCACCTGAGCTCACACATAGAGGGAGTATATAAGGTGGGCACCATCTTAGAACAGGGTTCAGTCAGGCAAGAGGAGCAGAGCAGGAGAGCTCAGCCAGGAGGGCTGACAGGGAGCTGTGGCTCCGGCTGGGCCCAGCTCCAGAGCAAAGCCTGCAGAGAGAGAGAGAGGAGTGAGAAGGACCCAGAGAGGAAAAAAGAAAGAACCCCAAGACCCCAGAATACAGACAGAAGGGTGAAGGGTTGGCGGACCAGGGTACCGGAACCCAAGCTGGCAGAGGCCAAAGCACACCTTAGCCAGGAACCGGAGGTCGTGGTCAGGATCTGCCACGACCCTCACCAAATCCACTAGAAAGGCACACCAAGTATAGGGTCAGGGAACCCAGAAGAGGTGCAACCAACAAGAGACCCGAGGGAGCCGGACATAAGTGGATCCCTGGTGGGAAAGGCCAGTAGAAAGGGAAAGTCAGAAAGGAGCTCAGGACCACGCTCCAGAATTGCTTGGGGGTTGGCCGAGTCCAGGACCTGGTGGACGCAGCACGGCTCGGGTGGTCACTCAAGGCCAGAGTGACCAAAAGAACATCAGTAAGTAAAAACCCTGAACTGCACCTCCCGTCTCAGAGTCTCCTTTCTGCACCACAACAACCCCCATCATCCACACCTGCTGCCCTGAGGCCATACCCCTCCCGTTGGGGGTTATACCATCACTGCTGCACATACACCACCGGCCTCAGCGGACTGCTCTGCAGCGGCGGCTTCAAAGCCGCACTCAACGGGTGGCGTAGTCGACAATCAAGTTAACATCTACTGCTTTAGACTGTCACGTAGTTTGACACCCTGGGCACGGACCGGGTCACCGCCACAAGGACTACTACCCCCATCTAGATCCGGCTCCTGGTATCCCAAAAAGCACTGGCCCAGGGGGCGCGTCAGTAACAATCATGCTTCCTTCCTCTGTCCTCTCCCCCCAACCTCGCACAACAGAAATGTGATCAAGGTCTCCCTCATCTGATGAGTCTTCCATCAGTTTGTCCTCCACTTCTTCCTGGGCTCCTGCACCTTCCTCACTAGTTTGGCTGCTACCATGCGCCCTGGTAAAACCATCTCCCCTACCCTCACATGCCTGCCGCCTTGGTGCTGCCGACCGTCTGGACCTTGCAGATGTTAGCCCTTCCGCATACAACTCCTCCTCCTCTACTTCCTCCACCTCCTCTTGTGCCACCACCTGACTCCGAATTCTGTTTAACATGTGCTCCAGCATGTAAATCAACGGAATAGTCATGCTGATAATGGCATCGTCAGCACTAAACATCTTCGTCGCCATTTCAAAACTGTGCAGAAGGGTGCATAGGTCCCTGATCTGAGACCACTCCTCCAGCGTGATTTGCCCCACCTCTGGATCTCGTTGGCCCAGGCTATACGTCAGAACGTATTGCACCAGGGCTTGTCGGTGCTGCCACAGTCGCTGCAACATGTGCAGAGTTGAATTCCACCGGGTAGGCACATCGCATTTTAGCCGGTGAAGTGGCAGGCCCAACGACTTCTGTAGAGATGTAAGTCGCTGAGCTGCGGGATGCGAATGGCGAAAGTGAGCACACAGCGACCGTGCCCTCTGCAGAAGGCCATCTAGTCTGGGATAGTGGGCTAAAAATTGCTGGACAACCAGGTTCAACACGTGAGCCATACAAGGCACGTGTGTGACATTGCCCCGGCGAAGGGCCGCACCCAGGTTTGCAGCATTGTCGCACACGGCCTTCCCTGGTTTCAGGTCCAGTGGAGACAACCATTCATGAAATTGGTTCTCCAGAGCTGACCACAACTCCTCAGATGTGTGACTCACATTTCCCAGACATTTCAATGTAAAAACCGCCTGATGACGTTGAGCCCTACTGCCAGCATAGTAAGGAGGTGTGCAGGATCCCTTCTGCGCAGTTAGAAAGCTTGTGGCATGACCAGACAGGCTTTGGGTGCAGGTGGAAGACCGAGAGGAGGTTGAGGAGGCAGAAGCAGTGGAGGAACTTTGACATAAAGAGGATTGACGCACAACTCGTGGGGACGGCAAGACTTGGACAGCAGCCCCTTGTCCTGCTGTCACCATAGTTACCCAGTGCCCAGTCAGCGACATGTAACGCCCCTGTCCATGCCTACTCGTCCAAGTGTCTGTGGTGAAATGCACCCTGTCACACACAGAGTTTCTCAAAGAAGCGGTGATGTTGTGTGCGACATGCTGGTGGAGCGCAGGCACACGTTTCTTTGAGAAGTAGTGCCGACTGGGCATCTGGTACTGGGGCACTGCGACGGACATAAGTTCTCGAAAATCCTCTGTGTCCACCAGGCGGAAAGGCAGCATTTCTGTAGCCAATAACTTGCAGATGGTGAAATTCATCCTCTTAGCTTTCTCATGGCTAGGAGGAAATGGTCTTTTACTTGTCCACATCTGAGGGACCGAGGGCTGGCTATTGTGCTTAGACGGGGTTGATAAGGGTGTCCCCGGCAAACTGCCGGTCTGTGAGGAAGATGCAGGCGGACATGTTAGGTTGCCTTGAGCCAAAGGTGGTGCTATCGATGTCGGACAGCGCTCAACACCAGCTGGTGTTACCACCTCCAAAGAAAATGATGACCTGCCAATCACGCTGGCTGTTGCGGGTAAAGAGGTGGCAGGTCTGCGCCCCAAAACAGGTGTGACTGCTGTCCCCCCAGTCACAGAGGATGAAGAGGCCGTGGATGCACAAGATATGGCAGACGGTGGTTGGCCCGGCCGGCTAGGCCGCATTGTAGCACACTGAGCTTCCCACTGCAACTTATGCTTCATGTCCATGTGCCGGTTCATCCATGAAGTACTCAAACTATGTATTTTTTGGCCTCTACTTAGCTTTTGCTGACAAATGTTACAGATAACACGAGTTGGGTCATCTTTATCGATCTGAAAAAATGCCCAGGCTATGCAAGGCTTAGCACCCATGCGAGCTGAAGAGCCAGAACGACTTGTGGTGAGAGGCAGAGTTGTGTTTGAGGATGCAGTTGTTGACGTGCTTACAGTACTACGTCTCTGTCCAGGAAGGCGCAACCTGACCTCGCCGTCACTAGCATCTTCCTCCACCTCCTCTGCTGACCTCATCTCTTGGCTAACTGTGGGTTGACAGTAAGTGGGATCTCCAACCTCATCATCATCACCCTGTGCGTTATCACACCCGTCGTCCTCAGAGCCAACATGTTCCTGCCCTGACAAAAAACTAAAGTTGTCGCTCCAATCAGGTATTTGAGTCTTATCATCGTCTTCCTCATTGTCTCCACCAACAGGAGTTACAGTTTGGGAATGAGGGTCTACATTATGGTCAGAACCTTCTGCGTCTGGTCCTGGATCCGACTCATAAAGATTCTGGGCATCAGTGCAGATCATTTCCTCATCTGGATTCACAGAAGCGCTGGAGTCGACCTCTGATTCCCAGGCTATAGTATGAGTAAACAGCTCTGCAGACTCAACCATCTGTTCTACCTCATACTCAGATGGGCAGCTGGAGATTTGGGAGCTGTGAGGAAGCAAGTGCGATTGGGGTGACACCTTTGAGGACTGGAGTATTTGTGATGTTGAAGTTGATGTGGAGGAGAGCCCACTTAAAGGAGCACTTGATATCCGTTGAAGCACCTGCTGTTTTTGTGCCTCATCTGGAATTTGTAGCGATTGGCGTGGCCGTAAGAAAGGGATCTTATCACATTGTCCGCTAAAAGAAGTAGACATTTTAGTTTGGCTGGAAGATGGTCTTTCTTCTGCAGATGTTACTGTTGCTTTAACACCTACCCCACGGACACAACCTTTTTTCCCCTTCCCAACACGCCTATTCCCCTTTCCACCAGCAGCAGGCCTTTTTCCACTCATTTTGGTGGTTAACTAATTAACAACTCTGGAGTTGTTTGCACAAAAAAACAATGGATGGGAACCGAGCAGAGCTGAGTGGCCAAACTGTGGTATTAGGCCAAAACTATTGGCTGGGTTAGATGCAGAAAAAAATTATATTCAATTTGCAACCTGATGGAGGTCAGTATAGATGGACTAATAGAGAAAGTCCCACACACTGCTAGAAGGCCAAATATTTTTTCAGAGGTAGATGCAGAAAAAAATATATTCAGTTTGCAACCTGATGGAGGTCTGTATAGATGGATTAATAGAACAAGTCCCACACACAGCTAGAAGCCCAATATTTTTTCAGAGGTAGATGCAGAAAAAAATATATTCAGTTTGCAACCTGATGGAGGTCAGTATAGATGGACTAATACAACAAGTCCCACACACAGCTAGAAGCCCAATATTTTTTCAGAGGTAGATGCAGAAAAAAATATATTCAGTTTGCAACCTGATGAAGGTCTGTATAGATGGATTAATAGAACAAGTCCCACACACAGCTAGAAGCCCAATATTTTTTCAGAGGTAGATGCAGAAAAAAAATATATTCAGTTTGCAACCTGATGGAGGTCAGTATAGATGGACTAATACAACAAGTCCCACACACAGCTAGAAGCCCAATATTTTTTCAGAGGTAGATGCAGAAAAAAATATATTCAGTTTGCAACCTGATGGAGGTCTGTATAGATGGATTAATAGAACAAGTCCCACACACAGCTAGAAGCCCAATATTTTTTCAGAGGTAGATGCAGAAAAAATATATTCAGTTTGCAGCCTGATGGAGGTCAGTATAGATGGACTAATACAACAAGTCCCACACACAGCTAGAAGCCCAATATTTTTTCAGAGGTAGATGCAGAAAAAAATATATTCAGTTTGCAACCTGATGGAGGTCTGTATAGATGGATTAATAGAACAAGTCCCAAACACAGCTAGAAGCCCAATATTTTTTCAGAGGTAGATGCAGAAAAAAATATATTCAGTTTGCAACCTGATGGAGGTCAGTATAGATGGACTAATACAACAAGTCCCACACACAGCTAGAAGCCCAATATTTTTTCAGAGGTAGATGCAGAAAAAAATATATTCAGTTTGCAACCTGATGGAGGTCTGTATAGATGGATTAATAGAACAAGTCCCACACACAGCTAGAAGCCCAATATTTTTTCAGAGGTAGATGCAGAAAAAAATATATTCAGTTTGCAACCTGATGGAGGTCAGTATAGATGGACTAATACAACAAGTCCCACACACAGCTAGAAGCCCAATATTTTTCAGAGGTAGATGCAGAAAAAAATATATTCAGTTTGCAACCTGATGGAGGTCTGTATAGATGGATTAATAGAACAATTGCCACACACAGCTAGAAGCCCAATATTTTTTCAGAGGTAGATGCAGAAAAAAATATATTCAGTTTGCAACCTGATGGAGGTCAGTATAGATGGACTAATACAACAAGTCCCACACACAGCTAGAAGCCCAATATTTTTTCAGAGGTAGATGCAGAAAAAAATATATTCAGTTTGCAACTTGATGGAGGTCTGTATAGATGGACTAATACAACAAGTCCCACACACAGCTAGAAGCCCAATATTTTTTCAGAGGTAGATGCAGAAAAAAATATATTCAGTTTGCAACCTGATGGAGGTCAGTATAGATGGACTAATACAACAAGTCCCACACACAGCTAGAAGCCCAATATTTTTTCAGAGGTAGGTGCAGAAAAAAATATATTCAGTTTGCAACCTGATGGAGGTCTGTATAGATGGATTAATAGAACAAGTCCCACACACAGCTAGAAGCCCAATATTTTTTCAGAGGTAGATGAAGAAAAAAATATATGCAGTTTGCAACCTGATGGAGGTCAGTATAGATGGACTAATACAACAAGTCCCACACACAGCTAGAAGCCCAATATTTTTTCAGAGCTAGATGCAGAAAAAAATTATATTCAATTTGCAACCTGATAGAGTTCAGTATAGATGGACTAATAGAATGATGCTATGCCCAAAACATTTTACTTCACTAGGTGCAGTAAAAAAATTGGTATTCTATACACAGGTGGTATATCTTGCAACACAGATAGGCTACTGCACTGACTAACACACTCTGCAATAGGCCAAAAAGGATTAGCTTTACTAGATTCAGCCAAATGTTGTGAAAAAAACTTGCACAGCACTGGCACAGACCTGCCTGCAAAAACTGATAGGAACTGATGTAACCTAGTCCTGAAAAGGACTCCAATTACAATTAGTCTTTACTCCCACAATCTATCTATTTAAGAGCACAGACCTGCCTGATAAAAGTCGTAGGAAATGCTGTAACCTAGTCCTTAAAAGGACTGCAATCACAACTATTCCCTACTCCCAAGCTATCTGTAGATTTGTGCGAAAATTGGCTTGAAATTAACAAGGTATAGCGCACACAGCAACAGCGGTGCCGTCTAACACGCAGCTGTAGCAGTGAGAAAATGGTGGCGACGGGGAAAATGGCTTGGTCTTATAGGGCAAGGACATGTGACATACACTGCCAATGACACATGCCCTTGCTTGTGTGAAAAAAAGCACTTCGCTCCGTGTGTGCGCTGCTGATAGGCTGACAGATTGCACCTCCCCACTGTAAATGCGGAAAAGAGAAAAAAAAAATGGAGATCTTCATTGTTCCTGCAGAGATCCATCCCCTGCCCCTCCCCCCACCCCGCTGTACACTCAAACTGCGTATTAACATTAATTTTCATCATTACTGAGAAAAAATCCAGTTATGATTTTGGTGCACGAACAGTTATCGAACATAACCTCGAACAGCCGAATTTTTCTCAAATTGTTCGTGTTCGCCGAACGGCTCGAACACCGCCCAAAACAGCTCGAATTTGAGATTGGCGAACAGTTCGAGTAGAACAACGCTCATCCCTACTTTTTATTACCATTTTGCCATTGATAGAGCGAGTGTAAGCTAATTTACTTAATTTACAATGGGCAAGGAGCATGGCAAGGGATGTGGAACTGGACGTTCTTGTGATGGTGCGTGCAAAGGACGGTGCCGTGGCCAAGCTGAAAATGTGCCACAACCAACAGCCACATCTTCTCGCTCCCACTTCTTGACCAATTTACTAGGGAAGCACACTACAACACCAGTATTGCAAACTGATCAGTGTGAACAGGTTATTAATTGTATAGCAGATAATACTTCCCAAATATTTGAACAGCCATGGCCACAGGAAGGCGACGCTGGCAATTTGTCACAAGAGGTGGACGATGACGAAAACAATTGCCAAGAAGTGAGGAGGAGGACAGTAGTGTGGAAGTGGAGGAGGAGGAGGTGGTGGATTATCTAGTAACTGACCCAACGTGGCAGGAAGACATGCAGAGCGAGGCCAGCAGCACACAGGGGGAGGGAGGCAGAGTACCCCAACGGGCAGGAAGAAACAGTGTGGTGGCCACAGATAGAAGGCAGGCAACAGTTCACCGTAACAAACAAGAGGGACATTGCCAGTACAACCAGTAGGTCTTCCAGAGTCTGGAATTTTTTTAAAGACTCTGCTGATTACCCCAAAAAGGCCATTTGTACCACCTGCCATGCCAGCATCAGCAGGTGTGACAAAACTACCAGCCTGACCACCACCATCATTATCAGGCACATGTCAGCAAAGCACCCAACTTTGTGTGGCGAACCCCAGGGTCCACGACCAGTGTCAGCGGGTGTCACCACTGCTTCTTCCGCTGTTGTGCATGTAATAGAACCCCCTGTTGTGCGTGCAAGGCAATCCCCTGTCCATACTGCATGCAAAGATGCCCCCTGCTCTCAGTTTTCACTTGTTATGGCAGTTTTTCAAGAAACAGTATCAACGTCCACGTCTCACCGCAGCGTTCAATTGTCCATATCCCAGAACTTTAAACAAAAGCGCAAATTCGCAGCCAACGCCCTACAGGTCACAGTCCTAAATTCGCACATTTCACGACTGCTTGCATTGGAAATGCTGCCTTTTAGGCTGGTGGAGATGGAATCCTTAAGGAACCTTATGGTGGTGGCCGTCCCTTGGTACTCGGTCCCCAGCCGACACTATTTTGCCCGGTGTGCCATCCCAGCACTACACAAGCACGTGTCCCAAAACATCTGCCGTGCCCTCAACAACGCAGTTACTGGGAGAGTCCACCTGACAACGGACACGTGGACAAGTGCTTGTGGCCAGGGACGGTACATCTCCCTGATGGCACACTGGGTAAACATAGTGTAAGCCGGGACCCAGTTGGACCTTGGGACGGAACACATCCTCCCCACACCGACGATTGAGGGCCCTATGTCAATCAGAGTTGCCCCCACAGTGTACAGCTCCTGTGCATCATCCTCCTCCTACTCCTCATGTTCAGCCTCCATCTCAGATATCACCACATCAGTTACAAGCTGGAAGCACTGTAGTACTGCCTCAGCCAAGCGGCAACAGGCTGTGCTGAAACTCATAAGCTTAGGTGATAAACTTCACACTGCTTGTGAGTTGTGTACAGCTGTGAAAGAGCAGGCAGATCTGTGTCTGAGACTGCTAAATCTACATCCAGGCATGGTCGTGTATGACAAGGAGATGGTCTATTCTCATCAGATCTATATCCACAGGTGTACACCACCAAAAATAATCATGTTAGATAGGGGGAAGGGGAAGTAGGAGAAGTGTGGATATATAGAAAAATTTCAAATTCATAACCCTTATTAATTTATTAAATCTTTAAAATACAAAATATCTAATGCATCTATAGATGCATGTAAGGTAACCATCTATTAGAGTATAAAGATGGTACCCACTAATAAGTCTGGCTAGATGCAGTGTAGGGCAAATTAGGGACACCTCTGTCCAGTCCCTCTAATATAGGACCGAGGTTATATGTAAATGATATCCCCATATATTGGAATAGCCTCAATGCTAATATCAGGTGGAGCAGTTATACAAATCCAATGAATAGGAAAATTAATTGTTATCTTGGCAAATTATTTCACGGTCAGGTATAAATCTGCCTTGGGACACAACTGTACACCCCCTGATTATCCCATAAAAATGAGATGACATTAGTCTAGCGGTTTGTAATATTATGGTAGTGATAGATGTCAGCTATAATCACTAACTCTGCCCAATACCGCAGTAGTCCATAATAAAGTGCACTGTGTGTGTATTAGTGCTTGTAATAACTGAGCCGGCACCACTTGAAATCTTTGGCAGGAGGAAATCCTCACTGCCAAGCGATCATAAATCTTATGACACTGAGGAGCAGCCCGCTGAGCCGAACGACTCCTCACATGTCAGGTACTAATGATCACACTAATGTTCAGCGTGCCTGGCTGAACAGTTAATCACTGGGGTGAGGGGCAGTCTATTGTCCCCTATCTCACTCCCCGCACATTTGCCAATCTCCCGGCTTCAAACAGCTGATCGCTGCAGTGAGGAGCGATACACTGTCTCCTTGCTCTCTCGCTGCACACGTGCGTCCCATGCCGGCTACAACAGTTGATCACTGCAGACCTGGACTCTCTGTTGTCTGCTGCAGCTTGGAGTACTGATGCGGTTCTCCCTTGTCAGAGTACCGCAATTGTGTGAATATTCCTAGGGCTTAATCTCATTTCCCCCTACACTATCAAATAGCTCAGATATAATCCCTGTCCCGCGTTTTGCCGGTATACCGACCCTTAGAAAAAGCCGGTATACCGGCGAAACGCGCGGTCCATGTTGCCAGCATTGCAAGTTCCTCCGTTCTAATTTTTAGCAGCTTTTGCTTGGAAGGCATATGTAGAGACTGTGGGAGACCCACTCCCCAATAATGGGAATTATGTTTTTAATATGCTGTACTGCATAGCTCTTGTAAGGGGCATTGCAAGTTCCTCCATCCTAATTTTTGGCAGATTTTGCTTGGAAGTCATAGGCAAAGACTCTGGAAGACCCACTCCCCAATAATGGGAATAATGTTTTTAATATGCTGTACTGCATGGCTCTTGTAAGGGGCATTGCAAGTTCCTCCATCCTAATTTTTGGCAGCTTTTGCTTGGAAGTCATAGGCAAAGACTCTGGAAGACCCACTCCCCAATAATGGGAATAATGTTTTTAATATGCTGTACTGCATGGCTCTTGTAAGGGGCATTGCAAGTTCCTCCATCCTAATTTTTGGCAGCTTTTGCTTGGAAGGCATAGGCAAAGACTCTAGGAGACCGACTCCCTGATAATGGGAATAATGTTTTTAATATGCTGTACTGCATGGCTCTTGTATGGGGCATTGCAAGTTCCTCCGTCCTTATTTTTGGCAGCTTTTGCTTGAAAGGCATAGGCAAAGACTATGGGAGACCCACTCCCCAATAATGGGAATAATGTTTTTAATATGCTGTACTGCATGGCTCTAGTAAGGGGCATTGCAAGTTCCTCGGTCCTAATTTTTGGCAGCTTTGCTTGGAAGGCATAGGCAAAAACTATGGGAGACCCACTCCCCAATAATAGGAATAATGTTTTTAATATGCTGTACTACATGGCTCTTGTAATGGGCATTGCAAGTTCCTCCATCCTAATTTTAGGCAGGTTTTGCTTGGAAGGCATAGGCAAAGAATATGGGAGACCCACTCCCCAATAATGGGAAAATGTTTTTAATATGCTGAACTGCATGGCTCTAGTAAGGGGCATTGCAAATTCCTCCATCCTAATCTTTGGCAGCTTTTGCTTGGAAGGCATAGGCAGAGACTATAGGAGACCCACTCCCCAATGATAGCAATAATGTTTTTAATATGCTGAACTGCATGTCTCTTGTAAGGGCATTGCAAATTCCTCTGTCCTAAATTTTGGCAGCTTTTGCTTGGAAGGCATAGGCAAAGACTATGGGAGACCCACTCCCCAAAATTGGGAATAATGTTTTTAGTATACTGTACTACATGGCTCTTGTAAGGGGCATTGCAAGTTCCTCCTTCCTAATTTTTGGCAGCTTTTGCTTGGAAGGCATAGGCAAAGACTATGGGAGACCCACTCCCCTATAATGGGAATGATGTTTTTAATATGCTGTACTGCATGGCTCTTGCAAGGGGCATTGCAAGTTCCTCCATCCTTATTTTTGGCAGCTTTTGCTTGGAAGGCATAGCAAAGACTATGGGAGACCCACTCCCCAATAATGGGAATAATGTTTTTATTATGCTGTACTGTATGGCTCTTGGAAGGGGCATTGCAAGTTCCTCCGTCCTAATTTTTGGCAGCTTTGCTTGGAAGGCATAGGCAAAAGCGATGGGTCACCCACTCCCCAATAATGGAAATAATGTTTTTAATATGCTGTGCTGCATGGCTCTTGTAATGGGCATTGCAAGTTCCTCCGTCCTAGTTTTAGGCAGGTTTTGCTTGGAAGGCATAGGCAAAGACTATGGGAGACCCACTCCCCAATAATGGGAAAAATGTTTTTAATATGCTGTACTGCATGGCTCTAGTAAGGGCCATTGCAAGTTCCTCCGTCTTAACTTTTGGCAGCTTTTGCTTGGAAGGCATAGGCAAAGACCATGGGAGACCCACTCCCCAATAATGGGAATAATGTTTTTGCTATACTGTACTACATGGCTCTTTTAAGGGGCATTGAAAGTTCCTCCGTCCTAATTTTTGGCAGCTTTGCTTTGAAAGCATAGGCAAAGACTATGGGAGACCCACTCCCCAATAATGGAAATAATGTTTTTAGTATACTGTGCTACATGGCTCTTGTAAGGGGCATTGCAAGTTCCTACATCCTAATCTTTGGCAGCTTTTGCTTGGAAGGCATACGCAGAGACTATGGGAGACCCACACCCCAATGATAGGAATAATGTTTTTAATATGCTGTACTGCATGGCTCTTGTAAGGGGCATTGCAAATTCATCCGTCCTAATTTTTGGCAGAGTTTGCTTGGAAGGCATTGGCAAAGACTATGGGAGACCCACTCCCCAAAATTGGGAATAATGTTTTAAATATGCTGTACTGCATGGCTCTAGTAAGGGCCATTGCAAGTTCCTCTGTCTTAATTTTTGGCAGCTTTTGCTTGGAAAGCATAGGCAAAGACTATGGGAGACCCACTCCCCAATAATGGGAATAATGTTTTTAATATGCTGAACTGCATAGCTCTTATAAGGGGCATTGCAAGTTCCTCCATCCTTATTTTTGGCAGCATTTGCTTGGAAGGCATAGGCAAAGACTATGGGAGACCCACTCCCCAATAATGGGAATAATGTTTTTAATATGCTGTACTGCATGGCTCTTGTAAGGAGCATTGCAATTTCCTCCGTCCTAATTTTTGGCAGCTTTTGCTTGGAAGGCATAGGCAAATACTATGGGAGACCCACACCCAATAATGGGAATAATGTTTTTGATATGCTATACTGCATGGCTCTTGTAAGGGGCTTTGCAAGTTCCTCCGTCCTAATTTTTTGCAGCTTTCGTTTGGAATGCGTAGGCAAAGACTATGGGAGACCCACTCCCCAATAATGGGAATAATGTTTTTAATATGTTGTGCTGAATGGCTCTTGTAAGGGGCATTAAAATTGTCTTTTTAAGCTACTGTGACCTCCAAGTCTCTTCCAAGAGTCATTGATATTGTCTTTTTTTTCCACTGGGACCTCCACATCTCTTCCAAGGGGCCTTGATATTGTCTTTTTTTTCCACTGCCACCTCCACCACTCTTCCAAGGGGCATTAAAACCGTCTTGTTAAGCTACTGAACCTCCACCTCTCTTCCACGGGGCATTTATATTGTCTTTTTATTCCATTGTAACCTCCACCACTCTTCCAAGGGGCATTGATATTGTATTTTTATTCCATTGCGACCTCCACCAGTCTTCCAAAGGGCATTGATATTGTCTTTTTATTCCACTGCGACCTCCACCACTCTTCCAAGGTCATTGATATTGTATTTTTATTCCACTGCGACCTCCACCACTATTCCAAGGGGTATTGATGTTGTCTTTTTATTCCACTGTAACCTCCACCAATCTTCCAAGGGCCAATAAAATCGTCTTGTTAAGTTACTGTGACCTCCACTTCTCTTCCAAGGGGCATTAAAACCGTCTTGTTAAACCACTCTGAACTCCACAGCTCTTCCAAGGGGCATTGAAATGTTGTTTTTAATTACCTCTAACCTCCACGACTCTTCCAACGGGCATTGCATTTCCTCCTAATTTTAGTCAGCTTTTGCTTTTCAATGCATAGGCGAATACTAAGGGAGACCCTCTCCCCAATAATGGATAGAAGATTTTTAGTACGCTGTAATCCATGTCTGTTTCAAGGGGCATTGCAGTTCCGCATAATTTTTGGAAAGCCTTCCATTCACTGCTTAGGCCAACAGTGTACAGGAGACCCAGTTGCTATAAATGGAAAAAATGGTTTAGTTAAGGCCCTCTGACCTCCATGTCACTTCCAAGCTGCATTGGAGTACTTCAAAGTTTTTGTTAGGCATTGCATTCACTGCATGCCCTATAACTGTGTAGCCGAACCGCTCCTTTTGGTACAGAAACATATCCTACAAGACATGTGTGGTGGACTGGCCTGATATTGATGTGAATGGTCCCTGTTCCTCCTGCACTTTCTCCTTTGCCACCACCTCATCCATCATTTATCACCTGAAGCTTTGTTTTACCAGGCGTCATAGAACTGGAATAGTAACAGGAAAACATCCAGCAATCCTCGGAGGAGGTAGGATATGCGCCAAAACGCTGACCACCTCAGGCCTAGCCCCTACTACATTCATGCGCTTGCATTCCAAGGAACAGAAAGCTAAGGAGATGGAGGCCTCATGATCATGAATAATTTACTCATTGTGTAGGAGGCCGACCACTGCTGCTGTCTCCTTTTTGAACTTTGTGTTGAAGCCTGATTGACCCCGGACCCGCAATCCTCTATGTCTGGATGACTTGTTGCATCCCAGTGTCCAACTGTTTCCCGGCTTCCACAATATTAACCCAGTGTGAATTCGTCAGTGAGATGGACTATCCCTGGCCACATTCACTTGTCCACGTGTTTCTTGTTAGGCTGTCCCACTAAATTCACTGGGGAGGGCACAGGTAATGTTTTAGTATGCGTGCTTGTGTATAAGGTGCACCGGGACAAATACGGGCGGCTGGGGATCGTTTATGGACACCCGGCCGCCCCCAGTTGGCTGGGGACCGTGTGTGGGCATCCGGCCATGGAGCAGCTGGGGATCGAGTATGGACACCCGGCCGCCCCCTGGCGGCTGGGGACTGAGTATGGATACCAGGCTGCCGACGCAGCCATGATGTTGTGGCCAGATTCCGCCTCCACATGCCTAAAAGGCCCAATTTCAAGTGCAAGCAAGCAAGCACTATGATATTGCAGCCTGGGGGTGGGTGGTTGGCAGGCTGCATACTTGCGCTTGCATTGTAAGGAATTGGGGAGGTACAATTGAACACTGCCCTGGGACAAGGACTTAAAGGGGGATAGTTGCAAGTCTGCAATGACAGGTGCAGGACGGGAGGCATCTTTGCATGTGCCATGAACAGGGGTTGGCGTGCACACACTACAGTGGAATAGGCTGTCCTACCCACTAAATGCACTAGGAAGGGCACAGCTAATGTTTTGGTATGTGCACTTGTGTATTAGGTGCACCGGTACAAATAGGGGCGGCTGGGGACCGAGTATGGACACCCGGCCGCCCCCTGGTGGCTGGGGACCGAGTGTGGACACCCAGCCGCCGACACAGCCATGACATGGTGGCCGGCATCTGCCTCCACAAGCCTAAAAGGCCTCATTTCAAGTGCAAGCAAGCTAGCAGTATGGTATTGCAGCCTGGGGGTGGGTGGGTGGCAGGCTGCACACTTACGCTTGCATTCCAAGAAAACAAATCAGATGCTAACTTCTATCATCATCATCATGCTCCTCACTTTGGCACTCTCAACTCCCCTGATGGAGAAGCCAGGGCCCACCAGAGGAGTCTGGTTGTCTGGTGGGATCGTCCAATGCTGCCCTAAAGCAGGCCAGGCTAAGAAAAGTGTGAGGAAGGTTCCCGGGACAAATAGTGGCAGCTGCGGACTGAGTATGGAGACCTCGCTGCCGAAGCAGCCATGAGGTAGTTGCCAGCTTCGACCTCCTCAAAACTAAAAGGCCCAATTTCAAGTGCAAGCTAGCAGTATGGTATTGCAGCCTGCGGGTGGGTGGGTGGTTGGCTGCATATTTGCGCTTGCATTGCAAGGAATGGGGGAGGTACAATTGAACACTGCCCTGGGACAAGGACTTGCACGGGGATAGTTGCAAGTCTGCATCTTTTGATGCGGCGAGGATCACTTCTGATGGGCTCATTTTTATGCAGTGACCTGGGTGTCAGAGATGCTTCCAGGGGTCTTCCCCATGCTGTTCCCATGTCTTTTCAGCACTGTATGCATGTGTCACACAGCACATGGCCAGATAAGGTTGTAAAATGTTAAAATGACATTTCCCGGTGAATGCATTTGTCACAGTTGAAAGCAATACAAAAGTGCAAAAACGCATAAAAAATGCTACTTGTGAATATAGCCCAAGGTGTGGATGAGTATTTTTGGTTTTGGTTATTTATTTTACCTTATACACAAGTCTTTTCTCTGGAAAGGATGTTCCTTAACATATTTCACAGTAAAACAGTTTATGTTTCGTTTTTGAACATTTTATTGTGAGCCCGTAAAAGTGGCTTAAGACCTCTGACCACGTTGTTGACAGCAGTGACCTGGGGGTCAGAAATGCTTCCTGGGGCGATCGCCATGCTGTCCCCATGTCTTTTGAGCACTGTCACTATAATTTTGGGCACTTTTAGGCTTTCTACAGACTGCCGGGGGTGCAGCCGCAAAAATGCTCAGGTCTCCCATAGACTAACATTGGGCTTGTTGCTCGAGTCGAGCACCCAAGTATCACGGTGAGCTCGGCCGAGCTTCGAGCACCCAAGCATTTTAGTGCTCGCTCAACACTAACAGCTACCCTTCTTGCCACAGCTCGCACTGATGTGCCATCCTGGATGAACTGCACTACTTGAGCAAATTCTGTGGATTGTACTGTAGACACCGCCTCATGCCACTGTACCTCTAGGGGTATGTTCAATGGCAAAATGAAAAAGTGACTAAAACAACAGCCAAAAAGGATGAGAATAGAGAAATGGTCTGTGGTCACCACCTGCAGAACCACTCCTTTATAGGGGGTATCTTGCTAATTGCCTATCATTTCTACCAGTTTTCTGTTCCATTTGCACAACAGCAGGAGAAATTGATTCACAATCAGTGTTGCTTCATAACTGGACAGGTAGATTTCACAGAAGCGTTAATGACTTGGAGTTACATTGTGTTGTTTAAGTGTTCCCTTTATTTTTTTGAGCAGTGTATATAAATTATGAATGACCGTTTGTGCATATTTTATATTCCAGCGCCCCTATGTGGGTACTTTACACTTTGCGAGTAACATAAATACATTTTTCATTTTTTTTATGATAGAAAGACAATAGTAATTTAATTTTATTTATTCTTGGAATAGCAATAAATATATCATACAATGCTAGTATGACCCGGATTTTAGAACAATTAAAGAAGAACTTCAAATGACCCATAGAGGCTTTTAATATTTTATATAATTATTTAAATGATAAATCTGCAAAATATGACAACCTCTTGAGATTTTCCTTGCAGGTAAGGTGCTGGTACCCTTTTATATCATCATACTTTCCCAAACTCACCTCTTATACAAACTAGCTAATGTTATTAACTTTTCTGTAATTATATAATAACTTCAATAAAGGACTTCTCTGGAAGTGACAAGTAAGCTCTATGAGTTTTACATGTTCTTGGCAGGGTACGTCATAAAAAAATGGTAATAATTTAGACTGTCCTTTGGAAAGAATCCATTGTAACCGATATTCAAAATGCCAGGTTTATAATAAATGCCTCAGAAAATAGGAGTGACCATTGACTGTGGAAACATTTTTTTTGAGACGTGCTACGTTAAGTGCAACTTGTCAACATTATTTGACCTTTCATTGTAGGAGGTCTATCCTTTAAAGTTGCATATTAAAGAGGAGTGGTTCTGAGTCTGACAAAACTCAAACTGGCTTAATTTCACAGATTTTACTGTTAAGTTTGCAGCAATGTTATTCTCCATGAATCGGATGTTCCTTTTATGCTCAGCAGTTTCTGCAGAAACCGGAGTATAATAAATGTAAAAATGTAAAAAGGAGAAAAAACCTAATACTCTCTCACCGTAAACTAGAGATGAGTGAATATATTCAAGTAGAATTGAATTCTACTCAAATCTTGCAGAAACATTTATAATTATTTTTCTAATTTACTTCAGCGCTGATTTAACAAAATAGTTAACCCTAACCACCATTTTTCTGAACTCTAACGGGCCATGAAAAGATGAAGAAACGTTAAAAAAAAAACACTTATACTCACTTTTTTGTTCACTACTCCAGCACCTGCGCTCTTCACCATCATCCCTCCATTCCTTATTGCATCTTATTATCCCTGCCGCAAACTCTGAATCCATAGGCCTCCTCATGCTAAACTGAGACTCCTAGGTCTAATGAGACCTGGTACTGTTCTGTGCATTTGTGCTCGAAGTCAAAGAGTATGTTGTGACGTCATAGCATCATGACCAATCGAGTACTTGTGTAGAACCATCCTGGGTCTCATCAGACCTGATAGTGTTGGCCTAGAGTGAGGAGTCCCAGGAATTCAGTGCTCATGGTGGTGATTTAGTGTGACGTGTGATTATAGATGTTACCATTTACGTGAGCATAAGCATTTTTTCTACTTTTTAATACCTTAAATTTATTATGCTCTGATGTCTGTAGAAACATTCACTCGAGCAGCCAAATTCGAATTTTGCCTGATCTACTCTTCTCTACTGCTTACTTCACCGGCTGTCCCTGCTGCTCCCAGCCTCAGTTGCGTGGCATCTTTGGCCCATTGTGCACTATAGGACAGGATTTCTGGTCTTGGAGCCTGTTTATGGCCAGAGGTCCCAGCCTAGAGTGAACACCAAGATGGGACTTCTATCTGCAGATGCCGAAGGTCATTGGCTATGCGCAGTGTCCTCCAGGGCATGCTCACAGCTGGAAGTCCCAGCCCAAAATGAACACCAAGAAAGAGATGAATCTCAACAGAGGTGCAGAGAACCACAAAGTGGGTGCAGACAGGGAGCAGAGAACAGCTGGGGTTGACAGAGATGTGAACGAGAGGTGAGTATTTATTTATTTTAACCTTTGGCTGATCCCCTTCTGCTCAGCAAGATGGGGAACACAGTTGTCAGACATTTTGCTGAATTTGCACAGAGTAAATTGCATAAAAAAAATTATATTCTTCAGAAGGGCGACTTTTTGTAAAATTCACATACAGTGCAATTCTTCAAAAAAATCACTGATCTATAGACATTTTCCAGGCTCAGTTTCATCAATGTTGCAACACTCCTTACAAATTCAGAGCTCCTATCCTTTGTGATCATACATGCCATACTCTGGATGTCTATAGTTATGCCCCTGGCAATTTCAGTATTTCTGCTAAGGAATTGCAGTATTTTTACTCTTTGTTTTCTGTTTCTTTCTAATGGTTTTATTGTGTTTCACCTGCCTGTAATTGTAACCCCTTAGTGACCAATAAACGTCTTTTTACTGACTTGAGATATAAGAGACTAGCGTTCCCCGACAGGTGACTATCCTGTAACTGTCACCTGTACACTATATGAGAAAGAGGAGGACAATGAGTCAATGCTATGAAAAACATCAAAATTTATTTTATTTAAATCCTAATAGACATCATCATCATCATAAAATCAGCATAGAAAAGGGGGCAAAAACTTTTCAGATATAACAAATAGAAGCAAAGAAGATCCAAATAAAGAGTCTACTAATGACAACCACGCAATAAGTGCTTTGCAGTGCAACATTTACATGTATGAATGTGTATCTACTCAATATGTTAGTAGTGTTAGCACACACATACCTGGAGAGGCAATATGAAGTCTATGTTCCTCATAGGATAATGTGAGCTATGAGAACTCTCCATGGTTCCATGCAAGGAAAAAAAGGCATAAAGGCATAATAGTGTCCAAACTTAACAGTCAATTACTCATGGTCCAGAAGCGTGCTGACACATTATACTCCTGATCTCCAACGCACGTTTCGCTAAATTAGTTTCCTGATTTTAATATTTCTGTGTGGTATGACTATTGGGATTAAAGGGATAGTCATTCAAAGTTTGAAAATTGCAATTTTTAAAATATTTTTGTCAAATTTCTGATATTTTTACAAATAAACACAAAACATATTAACCTAAATTTACCATTATTATAAAGTATCATGTGTCACAAAAAAAATCTCAAAATCAGAGTTATTACTACATAAAGTGACACTGGTCAGATTTCCAAAAATTGGTCCGGTCACTAAGAGGGTAGAGCTCTAATCTTGGTGGCATGAATGATCATTATACACTGCTCAAAAAAATAAAGGGAACACTCAAATAACACATCCTAGATCTGAATGAATGAAATATTCTCATTGAATACTTTGTTCTGTACAAAGTTGAATGTGCTGACAACAAAATCATCCAACAATCATCAATGGAAATCAAATTTATTAACCAATGGAGGCCTGGATTTGGAGTCACCCCCAAAATTAAAGTGGAAAAATACACTACAGGCTGATCCAACTTTAATGTAATGTCCTTAAAACAAGTCAAAATGAGGATTGTGTGTGGCCTCCACGTGCCTGTATGACCTCACTGCAATGCCCGGGCATGCTCCTGATGAGGTTGCGGATGGTGTCCTGTAGGATCTCCTCTCAGACCTGGACTAAAGCATCCGCCAACTCCTGGACAGTCTGTGGTGCAACGTGACGTTGGTGGATGGAGCAAGACTTGATGTCCCAGATGTGCTCAATCAGATTCAGGTCTGGGCAATGGGTGGGCCAGTGCATAGCTTCAATGCCTTCATCTTGCAGGAACTGCTGACACACTCCAGCTACATGAGGTCTGGCATTGTCCTGCATTAGGAGGAACCAAGGGCCAACCGCACCAGCATATGATCTCACAAGGAGTCTGAGGATCTCATCTCGGTACCTAATGGCAGTCAGGCTACCTCTGGTGAGCACATGGAGGGCTGTGCGGCTCTCCAAAGAAATGCCACCCCACACCATTACTGACCAACTGCCAAACCAGTCATGCTGAAGGATGTTGCAGGCAGCAGATCGCTCTCTGTGGCATCTCCAGACTCTGTCATGTCTGGCACATGTGCTCACTGTGAACCTGCTTTCACCTGTGAAGAGCACAGGGCGCCAGTGGCGACTTTGTCAATCCTGGTGTTCTGTGGCAAATGCCAAGCGTCCTGCACGGTGTTGGGCTGTGAGCTCAACCCCCATCTGTGGACCTCTGGCCCTCATACCACCCTCATGGAGTCAGTTTCTAACCGTTTGTGCAGACACATGCACATTTGTGGCCTGCTGGAGGTCATTTTGTAGGGTTCTGGCAGTGCTCCTCCTGTTCCTCCTTGCACAAAGGCAGAGGTAGCAGTCCTGCTGCTGGGCTGTTGCCCTCCTACGGCCCCCTCCACGTCTCCTGGTGTACTGACCTGTCTCTTGTTAGCGCCTCCAGCCTCTGGACACTACGCTGACAGACACAGCAAACCTTCTTGCCACAGCTCGCATTGATGTGCCATCCTGGATGAGCTGCACTACCTGAGCAACTTCTTTGGGTTGTAGAGTCTGTCTCATGCTTCCACGAATGTGAAAGCACAACCAACATTCAAAAGTGACCAAAACATCAGCCAGAAAGCATTGGTGCTCAGATGTGGTCTGTGGTCCCCACCTGCAGAAACACTACTTTATTGAGTGTGTCTTGATAATTGCCAATAATTTCCATTTATTGTCTATTCCATTTGCACAACAGCATGTGAAATTGATTGTCAATCAGTGTTGCTTCCTAAATGGACAGCTTGATTTCACAGAAGTTTGATTTACTTGGAGTTATATTCTGTTGTTTAAGTGTTCCCTTTATTTTTTGAGCAGTGTATTTTCAGACAGCTTGATAGAAGGAACCTGAAGATCCACCTCTTCCGTCAAGCCTACAACGTGCAGTAACCATCGCTCCGCCATGCCACTGCACGACCAGCTCTATCCTCAACTACTGTACCCTCATCCATACCTCGTAGACTGTGAGCCCTCGTGGTCAGGGTCCTCTCTCCTCCTGTACCAGTTTGCCGTTGCGTTTTTGTTCAAGATTTTTGCAATTGTTTTTGCTATGTATACCCCTTTTTCACATATAAAGCACCATGGAAAAAATTGTGCTGTGATAATAATAATAAATAATAATAATAATATTAAATTGACAATCTGCAAATCAATTCTTTATTTTATTATTTAAAAAATATTTTGTATATCCCCAAACCAAAATACTGGATGCTAGCTATCCAGGGATGTGAGGGGAAAAGAAGTTCCAGCTGCTATAGTACTGTCAGAATGCAACTAAAGATGAATCAAAACACCACTCAAAATTATTAGACATATTAGCCTGACTGTCATGCTGGGTATGGGGAGAACCCAGCGTATAACGACGGGAAAAGGTAAGGGTGTCCTATAAGTAGGGAAAGGGGGAGTGGAAACCCCTAAATAGCTCAAATGACAAACCGTGACTCTCCCATGGACCCTATATAGATTCTGCAACTATCGCTGAAGTACGTAGGGAGGGGGGGTGAGCACTAGTCACCCCCACTGAGAACTAAAGTGCACACAAGGGAAACAAACAAGGGAATACATTTAGCTTCAAGATGACACCAGAGAGAAAATGGCAACAATCCAAGAAGGAACTCCAAGAAAATTCTAGCCGATTACTAGAATTCCAGGCCTGAATAGAATCAGAACACTCTATCACCATCAACTCTCTGGAGAAACTGAATATATTCAAGGATACAGCAAGGGCATGCTAATTAGCAGCAGAAAGTGAGGATCACCACTGGGCCCTAAAGGTAAAATCCCTAAGCAATGTGAGGATCACAGCTGCATCCTAAAGTGAGAGGGATCATGAAAGGATCAGGAAGATATTTGCCAGGCCAAATGCAGCGACCTTCTAGAGCCAGACCCTGTATGACTGTCTGTCAAACCTGACACACCCCGCTTCTATGAGCGGTCTCCAGACACTCAGGACCTGGTTGCTCTGGATAAGAGGCATGGAATGAAGTAACCAAGCTAGGGGCATTCACCTCCGATGCTGAAACCCACGTCCTTTCCTCTCAACCATAACACCTCCAGTGCACCAAATATTGAAGGGAACGATGCTGAAGATGAGAATCCACAATCTTCGAAATTTGGAACTCTAAATTGCCATCAACCATGACTGGGGGCAGCAGAAAGGAGGAGGACTCAAGAGGTACCACATACTTCTTGAGCAGAGACCTGTGAAACACATTGTGGATCCTAAGAGCCTGAGGTAACTCCAGACGAAACGCTGCTGGGTTAATGACGGCGGTTATTTTATAGGGACCAATAAATATAGGTCCCAGCTTCCAGGAAAGAACCTTCAACTTGATATTGCTGGTAACAACCACACAAAATCATTCACACTTGGGTCCGGACTTGGCGAGCGTGTCCTGTCAGCCATACGTTTGTATCTGTCTCCCATGATTTTCAAATTACTCCAAACCCCTCGCCATAGAGAAGAGAGCAACAAAGCAAAACACTCCTCCTCAGGAACTCCCGAAGCCCCTCCACCACTAAATGTACCAAACCGTGTATGAAAACCATATGCACCAAAGAACGGTGACCTGCCAGTAGACTCTTGGCAATGATTTTTTATAGCAAACTTGACCAACGGTAAGATGCCCAATCCTCCTGGTTCATGGAGACAAAACACCTGAGGTAAGTCTCCAAATTCTGATTTATGCGCTCAGTCTGTCCATTTGACTGAGGATGCAAGGCAGAAGAAAAAGACAACTGCACCCCATGAACCTTCACGATCTCATTTAATGAATACCTGAGCAAGAGTCTGGGCATTCAGAAGTGCCGGTAATGCGATGAAAGATAATTTCTTGGAAAAGTAAGCGCATGGATGCAATTTACCAGGGGACAGACCCTGAGACAACACAGCCCCAACCCCTACCTCTGACATATCAACTTCCACAATAAAGGATTGGGAAACATCGTGTTGGCTGAGTATAAGAGCAGTGGCAAAACACCTATTTAGGGAAAAAAAAAACTGCAGGGCGGCATCCGACCATTTAGAAAGATCAGACCCCTTACTTGTTATGTCATTGAGGGATTTCACAATTATAGAATAATTTTGGATACATTTCCGGTAAAAATGAGTAAAGCCCAGAAAATGCTGTAAAGCCTTTAGGTTCTCGAGACTGTCCCAATCAAGACAGCATGGATCTTCTCTGGATCCATCCGAAAAGCCAAAGATGACAACAGGTAAAAAAACTGCACCTCCTGGATGGCAAAAACACACTTTTCTAGTTTGGCATATAGTTTATATCTCTTAATATCTGAAGCACCTGTTTAACATGCCCCCGATGTGTCTCAAAATCAGGTGAGTAAACCAAAATATCATCCAGATAGACCACTAAAAACCTGTGCACCAAATGATGGAAAATATCATTAATGAAATGCTGGAGCACCGTGGGTGTATTGGCCAGACTCTCGAAATGCCCTTCAGGGGTATTGAACGCTGTTTTCTATCCTTTCCCCTCTCTGATTTTAACCAGATTGTTGGCTCCCCTTAAATCCAACTCAGAGAGCAACTTAGCTCCCACAACCTGGCTAACAAATTTGGAATCACAGGAAGAGGGTATGGATTTCAGATGGTAATTTTATTCAATTCCAGGAAATCTAAACAGGGACATAGACCGCCATCTTTCTTCTTCACGAAGAAGAGCCCTGCCACCACGGGCAAAGATGAGGGTATGATAAGTCCCTTCTCCAGACTTTCCGCAATGATATCCTTCATGGCTTGTGTTTCAGGGCCAGAAAGATTATACAGTCTGGACTATGGTAGTTTATCTACGGGGTCGGGTTAATAGGACAGTCATATGCATGATGTGGAGGCAAATCCTGACACTCCCTCTCAGAAAAAACATCCTCAAAACCAGACAAAACTGCAGGTAAGCTCTCTGTAGAGACTGTAGAAAGGGAAATGTTTAAACAGTTCTCATGGCAGTAATCTCCCCACTCAATGATCTCTCTGGATTGCCAATCCACCAATGGATTATGTTTCACCTACCAGGGTGGACCCAGTACAATTGAAGTGATAAGACCATCCAGGACATAGCAAGGAATTATCTCACAGTGAACAGACCCCACCCCCAGTCTTACATTATGTACAATCTGAGTCAGAGCTTTCTGTGCAAGTGGTGCTGAGTCGATGGCAAAGATAGGAATGGGCTTAGCTAAAGTACAACAAACAAGACCATAAGTTCTCACAAACTCAGCATCAATCATGCTGACTCCAACTCCACTGTTAACAAACATAGAAATTTCTCAGTCTTGCTCTCTAGCACCATCTCTGCTGTCAGAACGAAGTGAGAACTGCAGGTTGACAATAAACACACCCCTTGATTATCCAACTTCAGACCACCAAGTCAATCAAGTTTCATTTCGCTTAGGAATTGAGCGACAGGTCGCAACAAAATGTCCCTTTTTTCCACAAAAAAAACATATGCCCTTTTTTTTGCGGATCTCAGGGGAAACATACGATGCAGAGGCACCCCCTAACTGCATGGCTTCTTCCGCCACCAAAGTACTGGTTCACCCCTAGACCGCTCCCATGGCAAAGGGGCATTACCCTGACAAGAGGGCTCCGGAGAAGGTGGTTTTACCCACCATCCCGAAGCCATCTATCAACACATATAGCCAAAGACATAGTAGCCTCCAAAGACTCTGAGGTTTCATACACTGCCAAAGCATCTTTCAACCTTTCAATAAGGCCCTGACAAAATTGGTTTCTAAGAGCTGGGTCATTCCATTTTGTATCAGTTGCTCAGTTGCCCATCTGCGAAATTAGGACCCATTCCCCTTCTGAAGGCGACGCAGCCTGGACTCAGCCAAGGAGATTCAGTCAGATTCATCATAAATGAGGGCTAGAGCCTCGAAAAACCCCTCCACTGACTGGAGACAAACTGAATCCTGCAACAAAGAGAAAGTCCAGGATTGAGGATCTCCTTGCAGCAGTGAGATTACAATCCCCACTTGCTGCTCATCATCTACAGATGAGTAAGGACGAAGTTTAAAATACAGTTTGCAAGCTTCCTTGAACACAAAAAATGTGTCCCTACCTTCAGCAAACCTGTCCGGGAGGGCAACCTTGGGTTGAAGCTGGACCGGCCAACCTGCAGAGATCCCATCATTATGGCCCTGCAGCCACTGTTGAACCTCAGAGTGGAGGGTAGTCACCTCCAGAGGCAGCTACTCTGCCAGCTCTGCAACAGGATCCATGAACCAAAGGAGAAAGAAAAAATAAAAACACAAACAAAAAAAAAATCACACAAGTAAAACCATTTGTCAGTTTTTTTTCCTTATTAATGCACAACTGGTGATAATGTCACGCAAGGTGTGGGAAAGACTAAGTGTAACACGAAGGGAAGATGAGGAGGAAGCCTAAACACTAGGGAAAGAGGGAGTGGAGACCCCTAGGCAGATCTAATATCACACTGTCTACCCTACTGCCCCTATATAGCTTCCACCCCTTTTGCGAGCAGGACCCTAAGCCCTGTATGTCCTTAGAGTTTCACCATAGTTAGGGAGAGGGAGGGGTGAGCACTGGTCAGGCCCCATTACAAACTAAAAACAACAAGGTCGACAAAAAAAGGGAATAAACTTAACTTGAGCAGACACCAGAGAGATAAAGCCAACTGTCCTCCAAGGGCACCAGAGAAGATGCTAGCCAACTGCTAGTGCTCCAAGCCTGCACAAAGGTACATAGAACTATCGCCGCCTTTTCCCAGGAGCAAACTGAGAGTTTTTAACTACCAAGCAAGGGGGTGTCAATCAGCAGCAGGAGGGATGTCACCGCCGCGTCCTAAAGAAAGAAAGATTTAGAAGATGTGTGCAATGCTAAGCGCAGTGACCTTACACAGCCAGATCCAGAGTAACTGTTACACCTGACAAACCCGTGACAAAAACAGGGATCAGTAACCCATCTGACTATAGTCAAAGTGGCAGAAAAGGCATAAGGCACATCTTTTCCCCAAAACCTAGATTGAATCCAGGTTTCATTGTGTATGTAGTATGGTGTTAATACCTCCTGTGGTTCGAGATGTAAGGCTTAATACAGCGTTGTCATTGAAGATACTGGGCTGTGGGTGCATATCCAGCAGTCCTTTGGCTTTTTTCCTTCCATATCCTTTAGAAGAGAAGCATGTTGTTGATTAAGTTTGCTGTCCCAGTCCATATTTACAAGTTTATTCAGTGTCTTTGTTGGATGCAACAACCTTGCTATTCCCAGCAAGATGATCAGTAGAGCCGTCCATTCTGATGGTGGAGTGAAATTTTTACAGTGACTGGTATGGATCCAGGTGGGCTTTCCCACACTGATATGGATGTGGTCAGCTGGACTTGGAACAGGCCATGAAACTGTGGATCTAGGCTCCTTCTCACATGTCTGCATATGATCACCCGATCACCTGGATTCAGATGATGCACATCTGCACTTGCATTAGAATCTGGAACGGATGAAAACACATGTTTATTAGTGATGAGTGAGCATACTCGCAAGTACTCGGTACTCGCCCGAGCATCTCAGCAGTCGAGATGCTCAGAGATCGCCGAGAATTTGTGAGATTCGCGGGTCCAATCCCTGCATGTTTGGCACTCAATGCAATGCTGCAGCCATCTTGGTTGTGCCATTACAGTGATTGGCTGGCTGCACAGCATCATCAGGTCTATATTAGACCTGGCGTCACCATGCTCGTCACAGTCACTCCGGAATCAGGCAGAGTAGGGAGAGGTGCTGCTGAGCTAGGTAGAGATTTGCTTGTGTATTAGGTAGTGTAGAGAGAAAAAATGTACATTACACATATCCATCTTAACAAACAGTCCTTCTGAGGACTAATCCATCTGCAGAGATATCAGGCAGGCAGTGTATATAGGCAGGCAGTGTATATAGCAGACTCCAGTGCATATAGCACAAAAGGCTCCACTCCAATTCTGCCTTCTGCTGCTGTTAGATATTTCTAGACAAAAGGTTCAGGTCTCAGGGGCCAAGAATACTTTTCTGGATCTTAATCCTCATTATTTGCTTAAAAAGCAATCCAGAGACCGTTTTTCTGTGCCATTTGCTTGTTGGCACTGCAGAATACAGCCAGGTCCTTTCCATATTACAGCGGTGAAAATCCAGCTATTTAACACTGTGTTTTCTCCGTCACACCGATCACATATAGGTTTTCAGAAAATACTGCAATTTTTGGCCTCCATTTAAACTTTTTTTCACTGTGTCAGCAAAGTTTTTGACACCGGTTTGCTGATCAAAATAGTTACCTACAGGCCAGGTATTTTAAGCTGTGTTTTCTCCATCACACGGATCACTTATACGTTTTCAGAAAGACTGCAATTTCTGGCCTCCATTAAAAATTTGTTTCAGTGTGTCAGTGAAGCAATTGACACCAGTTTGCGGTTCAAAATAGTTACCTACAGGGCAGGTATTTAAAATTGTGTTTTCTCTGTCACACGGATCACATATACATTTTCAGAAAATGCTGCCATTTTTGGCCTCCATTCAAATTTTTTTTCAGTGTGTCAGCAAAGTTTTTGACACCGGTTTGCTGTTCAAAATAGTTACCTACAGGCGAGATTTTTAAAACTGTGGTTTCTCCGTCATACGGATCACATATATTCAGTCATTTGTAGTGAGCGTGGAAGATATTGTCCTCCATTTAAAATGGGCAAGGCACGTGGCAAGGGTCTGAGTACTGGACGTGATGGTGATGGTGCATGCAGAGGCCTAGGACAAGGCCGTGGGCAAACTAAAATTGTGCCACAACAAACACCCACATTTTCTCCCCCGATCTTCCTGCCACAATTCCTAGGGGACCGCAGCACACCCCTATTGAACCCAGAGCAGTGTCAAAAGGTTGTTGGTTGGATAGCGGATAATGCTTCCAGTCACTTAGCCACCACCACCACCACCACCACCCTGTCTTTCTATTTCCTACAGGTCTTTGTTTGAGTTCAGTGCATGAGTTTCAGTGGGGCTATTCACAAGGAATAGGGCACCCACCACAACGCAGGATTAAGCTGAGCCTCAGTTCAGGGACAGATCTTCCCTCCTATTCTTTAGTTCTAAGTTGCAGAACATAACACCAGAGTGTGGAAGTAGAAGACCAGGTGATGGAAGATAGTAACAGACCAAACCTGGCAGAAGGACATGCAGAGCGAGGACAGCAGCACACAGGGGGAGGGAAGCAGAGCACCCCAACAGGCAGGAAGAAGCAGTGCGGTGGCCACAGACTGAAGGCAGGCAAACGTTCCCCGTAACACCAACACGAAGGAAGTTGCCAGTACAACTGTTAGGTCTTCCCGAGTCTGGTTGTTTTTTAAAGACTCTGCCGATAACACAAAAAAGGCCATTTGCACTATCTGTCAGGCCAGCATCAGCAGGGGTGGAAAAACGACCAGCCTGACCACCACCAGCATGATTAGGCACATGGCAGAAAAGCACCCGACTTTGTAGACCAAACCTCAGGGTCCAGGAACAGTGTCTGCGAGTGGCACCATTGCTTCTTCCGCTGTTGTGCATGCAAGCTAATCCCCTGTCCATGGTACATGCGAAGATGCCTCCTGCCCTGCACCTATCGTTGCACACTCTCAAGTAGTGTTGAGCCACCCCCGTAGTGTTCGAGTTTGGTTCGGTTCGTCGAAAACCCGTATGTTCGCTGAACTGTTCGTCGAACTGTTCGCCGAACACCTTCGAACACCATTAAAACCAATGGCAGGCAAACAAAAACACATAGAAACACATAGAAAACACCTTCAAAGGTGTCCAAAAGCTGACAAACTGCTCAGAAGTCACAAATAACACATGGAAAAGAGACAAGTACATATAGTCATGCGAAAAGAAAAGAGGTAGAGGAGTAAAAGGAGGGGGAGACACAGATATAGGCATGTCATGCCCTTCTAAAACCAAAAAAATGAGAAGCCGACACGGCCAGTCCGTTCCTGCCCGTGCGACCTCCGTGTCGCCGGGTTTGTGCCAGAGCCGCGGTGGACCCTGACGGCCAGCCCCCCTCTCCCAATACTGGTGCCTGTCCGCTGGTGGGTCGAGCGAGCCCCCCAGTGGTGGAGGCAGGTCTAATCTTTTTAATTTAAATTGTCTCTCTAATCTGAATGAGTACACTTTAAATCCTTTTACAAGGATCTATTGGAGGGCAAGACTCATGCCAGAAGCCGCGTAATTCCAGCTCCAGTAGCGTTTACTAAAGCTGCTGCAGTTACAAAGCTTTTTTAAGGATCGAGCTTGGCGGTCCACCGCAAGGCGTCCTACAGCCAGTCCCAGCCCCTGTGCCTAGGGGTGCCTCCCCGATGCTCTTCACTGAGTGTCCCCATTGGTGATTATGAAAGGTGATGAAAATGTTCCATTTATCTTCAGCCTAGGTGACGTATTGGAATACAGGGCCGTGATTTTGGCTATAAAAGGGACCTTTCATAATCACCAATGGGACAAGGCAGGGATGTCCTCTGTCCCCTCTCTTATACATCCTAGTGACGGAGCACCTGCTCTCATCAATTCGCCATAACCCCAATATTAGGTGGATTGAGGTGGGAGGCACCGAGTACAAGTGCTCTGCATTTGCTGATGATGTCCTAGTATATATCACTCAATCATATATATCCATCCCTGCTGTTATGGCTGAAATAGATCACTTTGTTACATGGTCAAATTTTAAAATCAATGCAGCGAATTCTGAGGCCCTCGATGTCTCCCTCCCCAAATCCATACAGGATTCCATCCAGTCCAACTTGCCCTTTGCCTGGCCCTCACAGGGTATCAATTACTTAGGAATTCCTATTCATAGAGACCTCTCCCGTCTATGTTATCTTAATTTTGGGCCCTTTATTGAACAACTCCATACAGACCACGGTTGGCAAGTTAGAACTGTAAGATTCACTACGTGAACCACTGGTGTTCTGTGGAAAAGCACATGTACACTGTGTTCCAAATGATTATGCAAAAAGTGTTTAGTAGTGATAAGGTAAGAATTTTTTTGTTTGTCAGTTAAACTCATTGATGGTGATGTGTGTCAGGGCTCTTTATATCACTGTAAGCAATTGCAGGCACCTGTGCTAATTAGTTTGGCAGGTGTGTCCAATGAAAAGCAAGACTACTTAAGAAGGCTGTCCCACATTATTAAGCAGCCTACACTTTCTGCCAAAATGGGAAAGAAAAAGGATGTGTTGGCTGCTGAGAAGCAACAAATTGTGGAGTGTTTAGGTCAAGGCATGACTACAATCCACATTGCCAAGACACTTCATCCTGATCATCGCACAATCAAGAAGTAGGTAGCTGATTCACAGTACACACGTGTGCATGCTGATAAGGGAAAATTGAGGACTCTTTCCTACAGGCAATTATGTCAGGATAAAAGAGCAGCGGCAAAAAGCCTTGTCATAGCAGCAGACAAGTTTTTGAAGCTGCTGGTGCCTCCAACGTCCCCCGAACAACAAGATGCAGGGTCGTTCAGAGGTTTGCAGCTGTGCGTAAGCCATCCTGTCGACCTCCTCTATCCACTGTACACAAGCAGAAATGGCTCCAGTGGGCCAAACAATACATGAAGACTGACTTCAAAACTGTTTTGTTCACCGATGAGTGCCGTGCAATGCTTGATGGTCCAGATGGATGGAGTGGAGGATGGCAGGTTGATGGACACCCCACACAAACACGGCTATGGCGCCAACAAGGAGTAGGTGGAGTAATGTTTTGGGCTGGAATCATGGGGAGAGAGATTGTCAGCCCCTTAAGATCCCTGAAGGGGTAAAGATGAACTCCATAATGCATGATAATGCACCATCTCATGCTGGACATAACACATCTGCATCTCTGGTTGATATGGGCATAAAAGGGGACAAACTTATGGTGTCACCCCCATGCTCCCCTGACCTCAACCCCATTGAGAACCTCTGGAGCATCATCAAAAGGAGTGTCTATGATGGCGGGAGGCAGTTCACATCTAATCAACAGCTCTTGGAGGGTATTCTGTCCTCATGAAAAGCAATTGATGCAGAAACCATCCAAAACCTGACAAATTCAATAGACGAGAGAGTTCAGAAGCTCCTTTCGAACAAGGGGTCCTATGTGCAAATGTAACATCACGTAGAATAAAGTTTTGAGTTGAAAACTGATTTCAGTTTCTAATAACCTGCTAATGCTTATAATTTCAAAAATGACCATTTTTTTGTTCTTTATTAAAATGAAAATGTTGATCGAAGAGTATGGGGGATCTAAGAGTGTGGCAATCCAGTAGTCAGGATTATTTTGAATTCTGACAATCTGAGGGTCATGTTGCAGGTAGTGCAGCAAGTAGGCACTCATGTGTCTTGCGCATCTAGGAGCCCCAAAATTATTTTCCGGGCTAGATGCAGCTAAAAATTATCATTAATTTGAAAGCTGGTGGAGCTTAGTATAGATGGCCTAATCGAATCAGTACTGCAAACTGCTACAAGGCCCAAATTATTTTCCAGCCAAGATGCAGATAAACATGATTAGTAATTTTAAATCTGGTGGAGTTTAGTATAGATGGCCCAATAGAATCAGTACTGCAAACTGCTACAAGGCCCAAATTATTTTCCAGCCAAGATACAGATAAACATGATTAGTAATTTGAAAGCTTAAAACGGTTGGTGAGGTGATTTTAACAAATCATCAAGCTTTTACTCTCCCCAGGATGACACAGGGGTAGAAAAGTCGTTTCGGATCCATGATTTGTTCATCTTTATAAACGTGAGTCTGTCTACATTATCAGTGGAGAGCCGCGTGCGCTTATCTATCAGCACACCACCAGCAGCGCTGAACACACGTTCAGACAGAACGCTGGCTGCGGAGCATGACAAGATCTCCAAGGCGTAAGTGGCAAGCTCCGGCCATTTATCCAGATTGGAAGCCCAAAAAGAGCAAGGGTCCAGTGACACAGTCATGGCTTCAATGTTTACTTGGAGATACTCCTGTACCATCGTCTCTAGGCGTTGACTATGTGTCAGACTTCTTGTCTCCTGTGGCCTTGCAAAGGATGGGCTAAAAAAGTGGTGAAATGGTTCCACAAAATTGATGTTACCAGCAGATACTGTGTTTCTGTTACATTTTGAGTGCTGAACACTCGACGGTCCCACGGTTGGCAAGTTGGAACTGTGAGATTCACTACGTGCACCACTAGTGTTTTGGGGAAAAGCACATGTAAGATTCTGCAACAGTCTCTGCTGATACTCCTGCATGCGTCCATCTCTTTCTATGGCAGGAATAATTTCGGCAAATTTACTTTTGTACCAGGGATCTAACAGTGTGGCAACCAAGTAGTGCAGCAAGAAGGCACTCATGTGTGTTGCGCATCCAGGAGCACCAAGTCCCTGTTGTGTTGGTGGCGAAGTAACAATCATGCTTCCTTCCTCTGCCCTCTCCCCACAACCTCGCACAACAGAAATGTGATCAAGGTCTCCCTCATCTGTTGAGTCTTCCATCAGTTGGTCCTCCACTTCTTCCTGGGCTCCTGAACCTTCCTCTCTAGTTTGGCTGCTACCATGCGCCCTGGTAAAACCATCTCCCCCACCCTCACATGCCTGCCGCCTTGGTGCTGCCGACCGTCTGGACCTTGCAGATGTTAGCCCTTCCGCATACAACTCCTCCTCCTCTACTTCCTCCACCTCCTCTTGTGCCACCACCTGACTCTGAATTCTGTTTATCATGTGCTCCAGCATGTAAATCACCGGAATAGTCATGCTGATAATGGCATCGTCAGCACTAAACATTTTCGTCGCCATTTCAAAACTGTGCAGAAGGGTACATAGGTCCCTGATCTGAGACCACTCCTCCAGCGTGATTTGTCCCACCTCTGGATCTTGTTGGCCCAGGCTATACATCAGAACGTATTGCACCAGGACTTGTCAGTGCTTCCACAGTCGCTGCAACATGTGCAGAGTTGAATTCCACCGGATAGGCACATCGCATTTTAGCTGGTGAAGTGGCAGGCCCAACGACTTCTGAAGAGATGTAAGTAGCTGAGCTGCGGGATGAGAGCGGCGGAAGTGAGCACACAGCGACCGCGCCATCGGCAGAAGGCCATCTAGTCCGGGATAGTGGGCTAAAAATTGCTGGACAACCAGGTTCAACACGTGAGCCATACAAGGCACGTGTGTGACATTGCCCCAGTGAAGGGCCGCACCCAGGTTTGCAGCATTGTCGCACATGGCCTTCCCTGGTTTCAAGTCCAGTGGAGAAAACCATTCATGCAACTGGTTCTCCAGAGCTGACAACAACTCCGCAGCTGTGTGACTCACATTTCCCAGGCATTTCAAAGTATAAACCGCCTGATGACGTTGAGCCCTGCTGCCAGCATAGTAAGGAGGTGTGCAGGATCCCGTCTGTGCAGTTAGAAAGCTTGTGGCATGACCAATAGGCTTTGGGTGCAGGTGGAGGACCGAGAGGAGGTTGAGGAGGCAGAAGCAGTGAAGGAACTTTGAGATAAAGAGGATTGGCGCACAACTCGTGGGGATGGCAAGACTTGGACAGCAGCCCCTTGTCCTGCTGTCACCATAGTTACTCAGTGCCCAGTCAGCGACATATAACGCCCCTGTCCATGCCTACTCGTCCAAGTGTCTGTGGTGAAATGCACCCTGTCACACACAGAGTTTCTCAAAGAAGCAGTGATGTTGTGTGCGACATGCAGGTGGAGCGCAGGCACACCTTTCTTTGAGAAGTAGTGCCGACTGGGCATCTGGTACTGGGGCACTGCGACAGACATAAGGTCTCGAAAATCCTCTGTGTCCATCAGGTGGAAAGGCAGCATTTCAGTAGCCAAGAGCTTGCAGATGGTGAAATTCAACCTCTTAGCTTTCTCATGGCTAGGAGGAAATGGTCTTTTACTTGTCCACATCTCAGGGACCAAGGGCTGGCTGTTGTGCTTTGGCGGGGTTGAGAAGGGTGTCCCCGGCAAACTTCTGGTCTGTGAGGAAGATGCAGGCAGACATGTTAGGTTGCCTTGATCCAAAGGTGGTGCTATCGATGTCGGACAGCGCTGAACACCAGCTGGTGCTACCACCTCCAAAGAAAATGATGACCTGCCAATCACACTGGCTGTTGCGGGTAAAGAGGTGGCAGGTCTATGTACCAAAACAGGTGTGACTGCTGTCCCCCCAGTCACAGAGGATGAAGAGGCCGTGGATGCACAAGATGTGGCAGACGGTGGTTTGCCCGGCCGGCTAGGCCACATTGTAGCACAGTGAGCTTCCCACTGCAACTTATGCTTCATATCCATGTGCCGGTTCATGCATGAAGTACTCAAACTATGTATTTTTTGGCCTCTACTTAGCTTTTGCTGACAAATGTTACAGATAACATGAGTTGGGTCATTCTTATCGCTCTGAAAAAATGCCCAGGCTATGCAAGGCTTAGCACCCATGCGACCTGAAGAGCCACCACGACTTGTGGTCAGAGGCAGAGTTGTATTTGAGGATGCAGCTGTTGACGTGCTTCCAGTACTATGTCTCTGTCCAGGAAGGCGCAACCTGACTTCGTCGTCACTAGCATCCTCCTCCACCTCCTCCGCTGATCTCATCGACTGGCTGACTGTGGGTTGACAGTCAGTGGGATCTCCAACCTCGTCATCATCACCCTGTGTGTTATCACACCCGCCGTCCTCAGAGCCAACCTCTTCCTGCCCTGACAAAAAACTAAAGTTGTAGCTCCAATCAGGTATTTGAGTCTCATCATCATCTTCCTCATTGTCTCCACCAACAGGAGTTACAGTTTGGGAACGAGGGTCTACATTATGGTCAGAACCTTCTGCATCTGGTCCTGGATCCGACTCATAAAGATTCTGGTCATCAGTGCAGATCATTTCCTCATCTGGATTCACAGAATCTCTGGAGCCGACCTCTGATTCCCAGGCTATAGTATGAGTAAACAGCTCTGCAGACTCAACCATCTGTTCTACCCCATACTCAGACGGGCAGCTGGAGACTTGGGAGCTGTGAGGAAGCAAGTGCGATTGGGGAGACACCTCTGAGGACTGGAGTATTTGTGATGTTGAAGTTGAGGTGGAGGAGAGCCCACTTAAAGGAGCACTTGATATCTGTTGAAGCACCTGCTGTTTTTGTGCCTCATCTGGAATTTGTAGAGATTGGCGTTGCCGTAAGAAAGGGATCTTATCACATTGTCCGCTAAAAGAAGTAGACATCTTAGTTTGGCTGGAAGATGGCCTTTCTTCTGCAGATGTTACTGTTGCTTTAACACCTACCCCACGGACACAACCTTTTTTTCCCTTTCCAACTCGCCTATTCCCCTTTCCACCAGCAGCAGGCCTTTTTCCACTAATTTGGTGGTTAACTAATTGACAACTCTGGAGATGTTTGCACAAAAAACAATGGCTAGGAACCGAGCAGAGTTGAGTGGCCAAACTGTGGTATTAGCCCAAAAGTATTGGCTGGGTTAGATGCAGATAAAAATTATTTTGAATTTGCAACCTGATGGAGGTTAGTATAGATGGACTAATAGAACAAGTCCCACACACTGCTTCAAGCCAAAATATTTTTTCAGAGCTAGATGCAGATAAAAATTATATTGAATTTGCAACCTGGTGGAGGTTAGTATAGATGGACTAATAGAACAAGTCCCACACATTGCTACAATCCGAAATATTTTTTCAGAGCTAGATGCAGATAAAAATTATATTGAATTTGCAACCTGGTGGAGGTTAGTATAGATGGACTAATAGAACAAGTCCCACACACTGCTACAAGTTGAAATATTTTTTCAGAGGTAGATGCAGATAAAAATTATATTGAATTTGCAACCTGGTGGAGGTTAGTATAGATGGACTAATAGAACAAGTCCCACACACTGCTACAAGCCGAAATATTTTTTCAGAGGTAGATGCTGATAAAAATTATATTGAATTTGCAACCTGGTGGAGGTTAGTATAGAAGGACCAATAGAACAAGTCCCACACACTACTACAAGCCGAAAAATCTTTTTTCAGAGCTAGATGCAGATAAAAATTATATTGAATTTGCAACCTGGTGGAGATTAGTATAGATGGACTAATAGAACAAGTCCCACACACTGTTACAAGCCGAAATATTTTTTCAGAGCTAGATGCAGATAAAAATTATATTGAATTTGCATCCTGGTGGAGGTTAGTATAGATGGACTAATAGAACAAGTCCCACACACTGCTACAAGCCGAAGCAAAAATATTTTTTCAGAGCTATATGCAGATAAAATTTATTTTGAATTTGCAACCTGGTGGAGGTTAGTATAGATGGACTAATAGAACAAGTCCCACACACTGCTACAAGCCGAAATATTTTTTCAGAGCTAGATGCAGATAAAAATTATATTGAATTTGCAACCTGGTGGAGGTTTGTACAGATTGACTAATAGAACAAGTCCCCCACACTGCTACAAGCCGAAGCCAAAATATTTTTTCAGAGCTAGATGCAGATAAAAATTATTTTGAATTTGCAACCTGGTGGAGGTTAGTATAGATGGACTAATAGAATGATGCTATGCCCAAAAGGTTTTACTTCACTAGGTGCAGTAAAAAAATTTGTATTCTATAAACAGGTGGTGTAGATTGCAACACAGATAGTTGTTAGAACTCTCCTGTTAGGTTTTTTCTAGTTTGCTGGTCACATGACCTTTCTTGCCTATTTAATCCGGCTCCGCCCTCCTCGCCCTGCTGGACTTCATTGTAATTTCTACTCTTGAGCTAGCTTGGTGCTCTGTTACCTTTCTCAGTCAGTTTTGCTAGGTCTTCCGACCTCTATGTTCTATGTTGTTTGTTTGTCTTATTTCTGCTACAATTTCTGCTAGGAAGTGTCCATCTTTCTCCCAGTCCCTAGTTCTTGTAGGGATCCCTTCCTCACATCTATAGGTCTTCGTTCAGACTAGCCGAGGATTTTAGCGGGTCTGATCGCAGGATCAGGTTCCCCGTTACATCGTAGGGATCCAGCTTAGTTCTATTGTAGGGACATATCTACTGTCTTTCCTTAGTGCTTGTAGCAGATCATAACAGTAAGTCCAGCCCAAAAATTTCTCTAAGGAAAGACCTCCAGTTTCCATCATGGTCTCGGTTGAGGATTTGGCTCAACGCTTGCAGGGACTCTCTCTGGAGGTGGCCAAGCTCCAACAACACGTGAGTAGCTGTTCTGGAGCACATTTTGTAGAGCCAAAGGTACGTCTGCCTGATCTATTTTTTGGTGAACAACAAGATTTTTTTTCCTTTAAAAATGCTTGTTTATTGCATTTTCGTTTAAGACCCTGATCCTCTGGTGATGAATCACATCGCATAGGGTTCATAATGTCACTTTTGCGCAAAGAACCTCAGGGATGGGTCTTTTATCTCCAACCTAGTGATCCATGCTTTAGATCAGTGGATAGTTTTTTTTCTGCTTTGGTGTTGTTGTATGATGATCCTGATCGTATCTCATCTACTGAGTCTGAATTAAGACGTTTGAGGCAGGGATCGGGTAATGTGGAAAATTATTGTACTCACTTCCATCGGTGGTCTTCTCAGGTAGGGTGGAAAGATTCAGCTTTGAAAAGTTTGTTTCTTGCGGGGCTAGGTGAAAGGGTTAAGGATCTGCTGATTGCTTATCCTTCACCTGGAAACTTGCAGGAGGCAATGCAATTAGCTATAAGGGTGGACAGGAGACTGCGTGCAATGGTTAATGACAGTAAATCCTCTGCCATGTCAGCTCCGAGTTCTGAGAGGGTCTGTACTGACATTGGAGAGCCGATGGAGATTGGGGCGATGTCACCCCGCTCTCAGGAAAAAGACCGTAGATTTTCTGAAGGTTTGTGCTTTTATTGCGGTGGATCTGACCATTTCATTAGAAACTGTGTGCTTCGCGTGAACAAAGAAAAAAAAAGGTCAGTTACGCCTGTATAGCCTGTTTAAATATTAAGGGTGTACTTCTTTCAGCTACTACCACTGCTCAGGAAGAATTAATTGAATTTCGGGTATTTGTGGATTGTGGTTCTTCTCTGAATGTGATTGATGGGGGGTTCTTGGAAAAACTTAAATTAAAGCCCAAACCTTTGTCATCCCCTATTGCCGTGGTTTCTATCAATGGCTCTGCCTTAAAGAGTGTTACTCACAAGGTCTGTGAATTTCCCCTCACTATTAATGGTATTCACCAAGAGAATTTGGATTTGGTAGTATTAAATAATTTGCCTTCTCCAGTAGTGTTGGGGTTACCCTGGTTAAAATTGCACAATCCTGTACTGGATTGGTCTACCAATGAAATTAAGTCCTGGAGCCCTAAGTGTTATGACAAGTGTTGTAATGGGCGCATTGCTGCTGTGGATAAAGGGGAATTACCTGTACCTATTCAGGATTTTTGGAAAGTTTTTTCTGAGAAAGAATCGAAAATTTAGCCTCCCCATAGAGAATATGATTGTACCATTGAATTTGTCCCTGGAGCGACTCTCCTAAAAGTTGTTTATTTAATCTTACTATTCCTGAGAGAGAGGCTTTGGAGGAATACATACAGACAAGCTTGGCCGCTGGTCACATTAGGCCTTCCAAGTCTCCTGTGGCTGTTGGATTTTTTTTTGTTAAAAAAAAGGACAGCGGTTTACGTCCTTGTCTGGACTTTCGTGAGATTAATAAAATTACTGTACGCAATCCTTACCCACTGCCATTGATTCCTGATTTATTTAACCAGTTAGTGGGGGCCAAATGGTTCTCTAAAATTGATCTCCGGGGGGCATACAATTTGTTGCGCATGAAGGAGGGTGATGAATGGAAGACTGCTTTTAACACTCCTGTGGGTCATTTTGAGAATCTGGTTATGCCTTTTGGTCTTACCAATGCTCCAGCATTTTTTCAGAACCTTATTAATGACATCCTTAGACCTATGATCGGCAAAAATGTGGTTGTGTATTTGGATGACATTTTGATTTATTCTCCGGATCTGGAGTCTCATTGACGGAGCGTACGTGAGGTTTTACAGTTATTAATGGACAATTCGCTTTTTGCTAAGCTAGAGAAATGTGAGTTCGCTGTACAGAGAATTGTTTTTTTGGGTTACATTATCTCCAGTGAAGGTTTTGAGATGGATCCGGTTAAAGTTCAAGCTGTGCAGGAATGGCCTAGGCCTATTGGTTTGAAATCGATACAGAGGTTTTTGGGTTTCGCCAATTACTACAGAAAATTCATAAATAAATTTTCTATTATTGTCAAACCACTGACCGATCTCACCAGGAAAGGTGCTAATGCGGTTCAGTGGACTTCTGAGGCCATTGAAGCTTTTGTGTTTCTAAAGGAGAGGTTCACCTCTGCTCCCATCCTTATGCAGCCTGATGTGACTAAGCTGTTTTTGGTTGAGGTTGATGCTTCTTCTGTGGGGGTCAGTGCGGTGCTGTCTCAGGAAAACAAGGATGGAGTACATCCCTGTGCCTTTTTTTCAAAAAATTTTTCTGAGACTGAACTTAATTACGATATTGGTAATCGGGAATTGCTGGCTATTAAACTCGCATTTGAACACTGGCGTCATCTCTTGGAAGGTGCTGAATTTCCCATTCAGGTTTTCACTGATCATAAAAATCTGATCTATCTTGATGCTGCCAAGCGCTTGAATGCCCGTCAGGCTAGGTGGGCACTTTTTTTCTCGCGGTTTAATTTTTCCGTTACTTACATCCCGAGTACCAAGAATGTTAAAGCTGATGCATTGTCTCGCAGCTTTTTTCCCATGGTCGGTGCTGAGGAGGAGGAGGAGAGCATTTTACAAGAAGGTGTTATGATTGCTGCTTTGGACTTCGTTTTGGAGGATGAGATTCTTAAAGCTCAGGAGAATGCCCCATCTAAAACTCCCCATGGGAGGTTGTTTGTGCCTAGGACCTTTAGGAGAGATTTGTTTGTTGAGTGTCATGAGTCCCGGTTGTCAGGTCATCCAGGAATTTCTGAGACCAAGAAACTTGTGGGTCCCAGTTTTTGGTGGCCTGGATGGCAGAAGGAAGTCATTAAGTGGGTGCGTCAATGTACTGTGCGTGCTAGATCTAAGTCTTCGCATTCTCCCGCTGCGGGGCTGCTTTGCCCTCTGGAGGTTCCTAGTGCACCTTGGACACATCTGGCTATGGACGTTATTACTAACCTTCCCCCCTCTGAGGGTTTCACGGTCATCTGGGTGGTCGTGGACCGTTTTACCAAGATGTGTCACTTGGTTCCCTTCATCAAACTGCCTTGCGCTAAGACACTCGATAAGGCCTTTGTCAAGGAAATTGTCAGACTACATGGCGTTCCTACTGACATTGTTTCTGATAGGGGACCTCAGTTCGTGGCTCGTTTTTGGCGTGCCTTTTGTGACAGGTTGGGAGTTCATTTGTCGTTTTCATCCGGATATCATCCTGAGTCTAATGGCCAGACAGAAAGAAAGAACCAGGATGTTGAGCAGTTCTTGCGTTGCTTTGTGCCAGACAATCAAGAGGGGTGGTCTGAGTTTCTACCACTTGCTGAATTTGCTCTTAACAACCATACATCCTTTTCTGCTGGGTGTTTGCCTTTTTTTCGTTGTTCTGGGAGACATCCGTCTTTTGGGTCATTCTCCAAATTGGTATCAGCTGTGCCTGAGGAGGAGAGTTTTTCCGGTGATTTGGAGAGAGTTTGGACGGATGTGCGTGGTAATCTTCAGGACGCTAACAAAAAATCTAAGAGGTACTTTGATAGGAAACGGCAAGAGGTTTCGTTTGCTATTGGTGACATGGTTTGGTTGTCCTCTAAGAATCTGCGATTGAGGATTCCTTCTAAAAAATTGGGTCCCAAGTTTGTAGGGCCCTTTAAGGTGCTTCAGATAGTTAACCAATCTGCTGTTAAGTTGGAGGTTCCTACCTTCTGGAAGATTAATCCGGTGTTTCATGTTTCTCTGTTGAAAAGAGCTGATGTGTCGGATGGTGACGCCTCTGCCACTGTTCCTCCGGTGGTGGAGGACGGGGAATATGAAATTTCCCGCATCCTAAATTCTAGACGGTATAGAGGGAGTTTGCAGTATCTCGTCGCTTGGAAGGGTTTCGGACCCAAGGATAACTCATGGGTGAGGGCGGTTGATGTTTCTGCTTCCAGACTTGTCAAAGCGTTTCACAGGAGGTTTCCTGATAAGTCCGGGCCTAGGGGATCCGGAGGATCCTCTTAGAAGAGGGGGTACTGTTAGAACTCTCCTGTTAGGTTTTTTCTAGTTTGCTGGTCACATGACCTTTTTTACCTATTTAATCCAGCTCCGCCCTCCTGGCCTTGCTGGACTTCATTGTAATTTCTACTCTTGAGCTAACTTGGTGCTCTGTTACCTTTCTCAGTCAGTTTTGCTAGGTCTTCGGACCTCTATGTTCTATGTTGTTTGTTTGTCTTATTTCTGCTACAATTTCTGCTAGGAGGTGTCCATCTTTCTCCCAGTCCCTAGTTCTTGTAGGGATCCCTTCCTCACATCTATAGGTCTTCGTTCAGACTAGCCGAGGACTTTAGCGGGTCTGATCGCAGGATCAGGTTCCCCGTTACATCGTAGGGATCCAGCTTAGTTCTATTGTAGGGACAGATCTCCTGTCTTTCCTTAGTGCTTGTAGCAGATCATAACAATAGGCTACTCCACTGACTAACACACACTGCAAGAGGCCAAAAAGGATATGCTTTGCTAGATTTAGCCAAATGCTGTGAAAAAAACTTGCACAGCACTAAAACAGACCTGCCTGGCAAAAAGTGATAGGAACTGATGTAACCTAGCCCTCAAAAGGACTGCAATTACAATTAGTCTTTACTCCCAACCTATCTATTTAAGAGCACAGACCTGCCTGATAAAAGTCGTAGGAAATGATGTAACTTAGTCCTCAAAAGGACTGCAATTACAACTATTCCCTATTCCCAAGCTATCTGTAGATTTGTGCGAAAATTGGCTTGAAATTTATACTCTAAGTATAGCGCACACAGCAACAGTGGTGCCGTCTAACACGCAGCTGCAGCAGTGAGAAAATGGTGGCGACGGGGAAAATGGCTGGGTCTTATAGGGCAAGGACATGTAACATACACTGCCAATGACATATGCCCTTGCTTGTGTGAAAAAAAGCAGTTCGCTACGTGTGTGTGCTGCTGATAGGCTGACAGATTGCACCTCCCCACTGTAAATGCGGGAAAGAGAAAAAAAAATGGAGATCATTATTTATACAGAGATCAATCCCCTGCCCCTCCCCCCACCCAGCTGTACACTCAAACTGCGTATTAACATTAATTTTCAGCATTACTGAGAAAAAAAACAGTTATAATTTTGGTGCATGAACAGTTATCGAACATAACCTCGAACAGCCAAGTTTATTTCAAATTGTTCATGTTCGCCGAATGGCTCGAACACCGTCCAAAACAGCTCGAATTTGAGATTGGCGAACAGTTCGAGTCTAACACCGCTCATCTCTAATCTCAAGTAGCAGCATCAGGAAGCACGTCCACGTCCTTGTCCCAGCGCAGCATTCAATTGTCCATACCCCAGTTCTTGGAATGCAAGCGCAATTACGCAGCCAATGTCCTACAGGCCACACTACTAAATTTCTCAAAGCCGCTACTATTTCTCCTGGTGTGCCGTCCCTGCATTAAATAAGCACGTGTCCCAAAACATTAGCTGTACCCTCAGCAATGCAGTTACCAGGAAAGTCCTCTTAACCACGGAAACGTGGACAACTGCTTGTGGGCAGGGATGATACATCTCACTGACGGCACACTGGGTTAACATAGTAGAAGCCGGGACCCAGTCGGACCTTGGGACAGAACATGTCCTCCCGACGCCAAGGATTGCAGTCCCTAGGTCAATAAGGTTGCCCCCAGGGTCTACAGCTCCTGCACCTCATCTTCCTCCTCCTCCTCCTCCTCTTCAGCCTCCATCTCCAAAATGACCACATTAGTCACAAGCTAGAAGCACTGCAGCACTGCCTCAGCCAAGCGGCGATAGGCTGTTCTGAAGCTAATATGCTTAGGCAACAAACCGCACAATGCTGAAGAGTTGTGGACAGCTCTGAAAGAGCAGGCAGTTCTGTGGCTCACATCACTGAGCCTACAGCCAGGCATGGTCGTGTGTGACAATGGCCGGAACCTGGTGGTGGCTCTGAGGCGAGGCGAGCTCACACACGTACCATGCCTGGCCAATGTGCTTAACCTTGTGGTTCAGCGGTTTCTCAAATCCTACCTGGAGCTGCCAGATCTACTTGTTAAAGTATGCTGCCTGTGTGCCCATTTTAGAAAGTCACCTACAGCTTCCGTCGCCCTTGCCATGTTTCAGCAGTGTTTGCAGTTTCTGGCTCACAAACTGGTGTGTAATGTCCCCACGCGTTGGAACTCTACACCGCCGATGTTGGGAAGGATTTGTGAGCAGAAAAGGGCAGTTGTTGAGTACCAGCATCAACAAGGCCGTCGGTATTCAGTTCAGACTCCACACATAAGACCTCAGGAGTGGACATGGATGTCAGACATATGTACCATCCTCCAAAACTTTGAGGACTCCACCAAGATGTTGAACGGTGATGATGCCAGTGTCACCATCCCGCTTCTCTGTCTTCTAAAATGCTGCCTTCTCACAATCAAAGAGGATGTATTGCCGGTGGAGCACGATGAGATGGAGCAAGGAACCATACAGGGTGACTACACACAGCCCAGCCTCATCTCATCCCAATGTGGATGAGGAGGAGGAGGAGGAGGAAGAACAGGAGCTAGTTTCATGCGCTATAGACGGTACTACCTGCACAGCTGTCATACCGTCTGTTCAGCATGGATGGCCAGTGGAGAGTGAGGAGGAGGAGAGCATGGTCAGTCATCCTCTTGGTGAGGACACGGAATCTTGCCTGTTAGTAGTCTGACACGCATGGCTGAGTTTATGTTACACTGCCTTTCCATGACCCTCGCATTCTCAAAATTTTGGGTGACAGTCATTACTGGTTGGTGACACTTTTAGACCCACGCTACAAGGAGAACTTTATATCTCTTATTCCTGAGGCGGACAGGTCTACAAAAATGGGGCTGTACCAGAAAGCACTTGTTGCGGAACTATTAAAAAAATTCCCAACTGAAAACGCTAATGGCAGAGGGCACACTTTATTGGACAACCAAGGAGTACAGGTGAGAGAAACACAACTTCAATCCAGCAGAGGCAGGGGAACACTGTCAAAGTTCAGGGAGAATTTTCTCAGCCGCTCCCATCGCACGAGCCCTGAGGCGCAGGATACTCTCACAAGGAGTGCAAAGTTTGGGAAGATGCTGAGGGAGTACCTTGCCGACCGTACCAACGTCCTCCGTGATTCCTCTGTGCCTTATAATTTTTGGGTATCTAAGCTGGATACATGGAATGAACTGGCTCTCTATGCCTAGGTGGTCCTGGCCTGCCCTGCCGCCATCGTTTTATCAAAGCGGGTTTTTAGTGCCGCTGGTGGAATTATATCTGATAAGCGCATCTGCCTGTTAACTGAAAATGCTGACAGGCTGACTCTTATAAAAATGAACAAGGGCTGGATTGGGCCAGACTTCTCAACATCACCAAATAATAGCAGCGTAACATAAACTCAAATCCGGTGTCTTTTCTTGGGAGGTGTATTCCCATGCACCTTTTCACACCCACACATGAGTATACGCTTCCTGATTTTGGATATTTGCTCTTGTCCTCCTCCTTCTCCTCATCCTCCAACACCATATCACCAGGGTGACCATGGTCCATGATGCAACACCCACATAATTTTTTTAAAGGGTGTTTATGGTGCCTGTAAAAAAAATTTTTTATACAGTATGTTCATGTATACCCCCCAGGGGTAAATGCTTGTCAGCCCATACACTTAGTGCATGGCCATTACAAGTATAGGAGGCCCACTCCTTTCTAATGGGAGCAATTTTTTATGTGGCCCTCCTCCACATCTCTTCCAAGGGGCATTGGAGTGCCTCCAAATTTTTGGCAACCCTTGCATTCACTGCATAGGCAAACATAATAGGAGACCCACTTCCTAATAATGGGAACATTGGTTTCAGGAGGACCTCTGACCTCCACGTCTCTTCCAAGGGGCATTGGAGTGCCTCCAAATTTTGGGCAACCCTTGCATTCACTGCATAGGCAAACACAATGGGAGACCCACCTCCTAATAATGGGAACATTGGTTTCAGGAGGCCCTCTGACCTCCATGTCTCTTCCAAGGGGCATTGGAGTGCCTCCAAATTTTTGGCAACCCTTGCATTCACTGCATAGGCAAACACAATAGGAGACCCACTTCCTAATAATGGAAATATTGTTTTCAGGAGGCCCTCCTCTAAGTCTCTTCAAAGGGGTATTGGGGTGTATCCAAATTTTCAAAGTGGTATTGGTGTGCGTCCAAATTTTAGACAGCCTGCCACTCACTGCATATGCAATAACAGTATAGGAGACCCACTCTTTAGTAATGGGAACAATAAAACATAGCCGGCTGATGGCTCTCTAAGAATAGTGAGGGCCGACTGCTGGCCCATTAAGAATAGTAAAGGCCGCCTGATGGCCCTATAAAAATAGGTTTTGTGTCTTGCAGAGTCCCTCCTTCATAAATAAAACACAATGTGTCTGACGATATCTCACACACCACATGGCCAGATAAGGTTGTAAAATGTTAAAATTACATTTCCTGGTGAATGCATTTGTCTTGGTTGAAAGCAATGCAAAAGTGAAAAAAACACATCAGAAACACTACGTGTGAACATAGCCCAAGTTGTGGAGGAGCATTTTTTGGGGGCTTATTTATTTTGCTTTATATATAAGTCATTACCCTGGAAAGGATGTTCCTTAACATATTTCCCAGGAAAATCCATTTTGGTTTTGTTTTGGTATGTTTTATTGTGAGTCTGTAAATGTGGCGTAATATCTCTGACAACATTGTTGACAGAAGTGACCCTGGCAGTCAGAAATGCTTCCAGGGGTCTCCACCATGCTGTCCCCATGTCATTTGAGCACTGTTCCCATCGATTTGGGCAATTTTTAGGCCCTCTGCAGACCACCAGGGGGAGCCGCCTGAAAAATGCTTGAGTTTTCAATTGACTTACATTGTGCTTGTTGCTCTACCCGAGCACCCGAGTATTCCAATGTGCTCAATCCGAGCATCGAGCACCCGAGCATTTTAGTGCTCGCTCATCACTAATAATAATAATAATGGATAAAAGAAGTTCCAAAGCTGTTAGACTAGTTTAAAAGAAGGAATTTTCCATAATATGAGAAATTGCAGTTAGGTGATCCATATAAAAATCACGTAGCAATTGATGGGTCAAAACTAATGGAAAAAATGTGGGTTAGAAAAAAGGAAGCAAAGACAAACCACAATGAAGGGATGAAACCCTTTCATAGAAAAAGTGGATGTTTGTCAGCAACATTCATCATTACAAAATACAGAGAAAAAGAAGGTGGGTTGTGCAGAGGAACAAAGCAGATTCCATAGATATATCTCAATTAATTGAACAAATCAGTTGTTTTGTTCAGTCCATGTTCAACTTATGAATCCAGAAGATCTCTTTTCTGTTAAGAGTAGAGATGAGCGGTGTTCGACTTGAACTGTTCGCCAATCTCAAATTCGAGCTGTTTTGGGCGGTGTTCGAGCGAACACGAACAATCTGAAAAAAATTTGGCTGTTCGAGATTATGTTCGATAACTGTTCGTGCACCAAAATCATAGCTGGATTTTTTCTCAGTAATGCTGAAAATTAATGTTAATACGCAGTTTGAGTGTACAGCGGGGCGGGGGGAGGGGCCGGGGATGGATCTCTGCATAAATAATAAAGATCTTCATTTTTTTTTCTCTTTCCCACATTTACAGTGGGAAGGTGCAATCTGTCAGCCTATCAGCAGCACACACACGGAGCGAACTGCTTTTTTTCACACAAGCAAGGGCATGTGTCATTGGCAGTGTATGTCACATGTCCTTGCCCTATAAGACCCAGCCATTTTCCCCGTCGCCACCATTTTCTCACTGCTGCAGCTGCATGTTAGACGGCACCGCTGTTGCTGTGTGCGCTATACTTTGTTAATTTCAAGTAAATTTTCGCACAAATCTACAGATAGCTTGGGAGTAGGGAATAGTTGTGATTGCAGTCCTTTTAAGGACTAGGTTACATCATTTTCTATGACTTTTTTCAGGCAGGTCTGTACTCTTAAATAGATAGGTTGGGAGTAAAGACTAATTGTAATTGCAGTCCTTTTCAGGGCTAGGTTACATCAGTTCCTATCACTTTTATCAGGCAGGTCTGTGCTCTTAAATAGATAGGTTGGGAATAAAGACTAATTGTAATTGCAGTCCTTTTGAGGGCTAGGTTGCATCAGTTCTTATCACTTTTTGCCAGGCAGGTCTGTTTAAGTGCTGTGCAAGTTTTTTTTACAGCATTTTGCTAAATCTAGCAAAGCAAATCCTTTTTGGCCTCTTGCAGTGTATGTTAGTCAGTGGAGTAGCCTATCTGTGTTGCAAGCTACACCACCTGTGTATAGAATTCAAATTTTTTACTGCACCTAGTGAAGTAAAACTTTTTGGGCATAGCATCATTCTATTAGTCCATCTATACTAACCTCCACCAGGTTGCAAAATCAATAAAATTTTTATCTGCATCTAGCTCTGAAAAAATATTTCGGCTTGTAGCAGTGTGTGGGACTTGTTCTATTAGTCCATCTATACTAACCTCCACAAGGTTGCAAATTCAAAATAATTTTTATCTGCATCTATCTCTGAAAAAATATTTTGGCTTGTAGCAGTGTGTGGGACTTGTTCTATTAGTCCATCTATACTAACCTCCACCAGGTTGCAAATTCAATATAATTTTTATCTGCATCTAGCTCTGAAAAAATATTTCAGCTTGTAGCAGTGTGTGGGACATGTCCTATTAGTCCATCTATACTAACCTCCACCAGGTTGCAAATTCAATATAATTATTTTCTGCATCTAGCTCTGAAAAAATATTTCGGCTTGTAGCAGTGTGTGGGATATGTTCTATTAGTCCATCTATACGAACCTCCACCAGGTTGCAAATTCAATATATTTTTTTCCTGCATCTAGCTCTGAAAAAATATTTTGGCTTGCAGCAGTGTGTGGGACTTGTTCCATTAGTCCATCTATACTAACCTCCACCAGGTTGCAAATTCAATATAATTTTTTTCTGCATCTAGCTCTGAAAAAATATTTCGGCTTGTAGCAGTGTGTGGGACTTGCTCTATTAGTCCATCTATGCTAACCTCCACCAGGTTGCAAATTCAAAATAATTTAAATCTGCAACTAATTCTGAAAAAATATTTCGGCTTGTAATAGTGTGTGGGACTTGTTCTGTTAGTCCATCTATACTAACCTCCACCAGGTTGCAAATTCAATATAATTTTTTTCTGCATCTAGCTCGGAAAAAATATTTTGGCTTGTAGCAGTGTGTGGGACTTGTTCTATTAGTCGATCAATACTAACCTCCACCAGGTTGCAAATTCAATATAATTTTTTTTCTGATTCTAGCTCTGAAAAAATATTTCGGCTTGTAGCAGTGTGCGGGACTTGTTCTATTAGTCTATCTATACTAACCTCCACCAGGTTGCAAATTCAATATAATTTTTTTCTGCATCTAGCTCTCGAAAAATATTTCGGCTTGTAGCAGTGTGTGGGACTTGTTCTATTAATCCATCTATACTAACCTCCATCAGGTTGCAAATTCAATATAATTTTTATCTGCATCTAACCCAGCTAATACTTTTGGGCTAATACCACAGTTTGGCCACTCAGCTCTGCTCGGTTCCCATCAATTGTTTTTTGTGCAAACAACTCCAGAGTTGTCAATTAGTTAACCACCAAAATGAGTGGAAAAAGGCCTGCTGCTGATGGAAAGGGGAATAGGCGTGTTGGGAAGGGAAAAAAAAGGTTCTGTCCGTGGGGTAGGTGTTAAAGCAACAGTAACATCTGCAGAAGAAAGACCATCTTCCAGCCAAACTAAGATGTCTACTTCTTTTAGTGGACAATGTGATAAGATCCCTTTCTTACGGCCATGCCAATCGCTACAAATTCCAAATGAGGCACAAAAACAGCAGGTGCTTCAACGGATATCAAGTGCTCCTTTAAGTCGGCTCTCCTCCACCTCAACTTCAACATCAGAAATACTCCAGTCCTCAGAGGTGTCACCCCAATTGCACTTGCTTCCTCACAGCTCCCAAGTCTCCTGCTGCCCATCTGCGTATGGGGTAGAACAGGTGGTTAAGTCTGCAGAGCTGTTTACTCATACTATAGCCTGGGAATCAGAGGTCGGCTCCAGAGCTTCTGTGAATCCAGACGAGGAAATGATCTGCACTGATGCCCAGAATCTTTATGAGTTGGATCCAGGACCAGATGCAGAAGGTACTGGCCATAATGAAGACCCTCGTTTCCAAACAGTAACTCCTGTTGGTGGAGACAATGAGGAAGACGATGATGAGACTCAAATACCTGATTGGAGCGACAACTTTAGTTTTTTGTCAGGGCAGGAAGAGGTTGGCTCTGAGGACTTCGGGTGTGATAACACAGGGTGATGATGATGAGGTTGGAGATCCCACTTACTGTCAACCCACAGTCAGCCAAGAGATGAAGTCAGCAGAGGAGGTGGAGGAGGATGCTAGTGACGACGAGGTCAGATTTCGCCTTCCAGGACAGAGACGTAGCACTGGAAGCACGTCAACAACTGCATCCTCAAACACAACTCTGCCTCTGACCACAAGTCCTGGTGGCTCTTCAGGTCGCATGGGTGCTAAGCCTTGCATAGCCTGGGCATTTTTTCAGATCGATAAAGATGACCCAACTCGTGTTATATGTAACATTTGTCAGCAAAAACTAAGTAGTGGCCAAAAAATCATAGTTTGAGTACTTCATGCATGAACAGGCACATGGATATGAAGCATAAGTTGCAGTGGGAATCTCACTGTTCTACAATGCGGCCGAGCAGGCTGGGCCAACCACCATCTGCCACATCTTGTGCATCCGCGGCCTCTTCATCCTCTGTGACTGGGGGGACAGCAGTCACACCTGTTTTGGTATGCAGTCCTGCCACCTCTTTACCCGCAACAGCAAGTGTGATTGGCAGGTCATCATTTTCTTTGGAGGTGGAAACACCAGCTGGTGTTCAGCGCTGTCCGACATCGATAGCAACACCTTTGGATCAAGGCAACCTAACATGTCCGCCTGCACCTTCCTCACAGACCGGCAGTTTGCCGGGGACATCCTTCTCAACCCCGTCTAAGTACAACAGCCAGCCCTCGGTACCTTTGATGAGGACAAGTAAAAGACCATTTCCTCCTAGCCTTGAGAAAGCTAAGAGGTTGAATTTCACCATCTGCAAGCTCTTGGCTACAGAAATGCTGCCTTTCCGCCTGGTGGTCACAGAGGATTTTCGAGACCTTATGTCCGTCGCAGTGCCCCAGTGCCAGATGCCCAGTCGGCACTACTTCTCAAAGAATGGTGTGCCTGCGCTCCACCAGCATGTCGCACACAACATCACCGCTTCTTTGAGAAACTCTGTGTGTGACAGGGTGCATTTCACCACAGACACTTGGATGAGTAGGCATGGACAGGGGCATTACATGTCGCTGACTGGGCAATGGGTAAATATGGTGACAGCAGGACAAGGGGCTGCTGTCCAAGTCTTGCCGTCCCCACGATTTGTGCGTCAATCCTCTTTATCTCAAAGTTCCTCCACTGCTTCTGCCTCCTCAACCTCCTCTCGGTCCTCCACCTGCACCAAAAGCCTGTCTGGTCAGAAGGGATCCTGCACACCTCCTTACTATGCTGGCAGCAGGGCTCAACGTCATCAGGCGGTTTTTACTTTGAAATGTCTGGGAAATGTGAGTCACACAGCTGAGGAGTTGTGGTCAGCTCTGGAGAACCATTTTCATGAATGGTTATCTCCACTGGACCTGAAACCAGGGAAGGCCGTGTGCGACAATGCTGCAAACCTGGGTGCGGCCATTCGCCGGGGCAATGTCACACATGTGCCTTGTATGGCTCACGTGTTGAAATTGGTTGTCCAGCAATTTTTAGCCCACTATCCCGGACTAGATGGCCTTCTGCAGAGGGCACGGTCGCTGTGTGCTCACTTCCGCCGTTCGCATCCTGCAGCTCAGCGACTTACATCTCTACAGAAGTCGTTGGGCCTGCCACTTCACCGGCTAAAATGCGATGTGCCTACCCGGTGGATTTCAACTCTGCACATGTTGCAGCGACTGTGGCAGCATCGACAAGCCCTGGTGCAATACGTTGTGGTGTATAGCCTGGGCCAACGAGTTCCTGATGTGGGACAAATCTCGCTGGAGGAGTGGTCTCAGATCAGGGACGTATGCACCCTTCTGCACAGTTTTGAAATGGCGACGAAGATGTTAAGTGCTGACGATGCCATTATCAGCATGACTATTCCGGTGATTTACATGCTGGAGCACATGTTAAACAGAATTCGGAGTCAGTTGGTGGCACAAGAGGAGCTGGAGGAAGTTGTATGCAGAAGGGCTAACATCTGCAAGGTCCAGACGGTCGGCAGCACCAAGACGGCAGGCATGTGAGGGTGGGGGAGATGGTTTTACCAGGGCACATGGTAGCAGCCAAACTAGTGAGGAAGGTGCATGAGCCCAGGAAGAAGTGGAGGACGAACTGATGGAAGACTCATCAGATGAGGGAGACCTTGATCACATTTCTGTTGTGTGAGGTTGGGGGAAGAGGGCAGAGGAAGGAAGCATGATTGTTACCTCGCCACCAACACAACAGGGGCTTAGTGCTCCTGGATGCGCAAGACACATGAGTGCCTTCTTGCTGCACCACTTGCAACATGACCCTCAAATTGTGAGAATTAGAAATAATCCTGACTATTGGGTTGCCACACTGTTAGATCCCTGGTACAAAAGTAAATTTGCAGCAATTATTCCTGCCATAGAAAGAGATGCACGCATGCAGGAGTATCAGCAGAGACTGTTGCAGAATCTTACATGTGCTTTTCCCCAAAACACTAGTGGTGCACGTAGTGAATCTCACAGTTAAAACTTGCCAACCGTGGGACCGTCGAGTGTTCAGCACTCAAAACGTAACAGAAACACAGTATCTGCTGGTAACATCAATTTTGGGAATCATTTCACCACTTTTTTAGCCCATCCTTTGCAAGGCCACAGGAGACAAGAAGTCTGACACATAGTCAACGCTTAGAGACGATGGTACAGGAGTATCTCAAAGTAAACATTGAAGCCATGACTGAGTCATTGGATCCTTGATCTTTTTGGGCTTCCAATCTGGATAAATGGTCGGAGCTCGCCACTTACGCCTTGGAGATCTTGTCATGCCCCGCAGCCAGCGTTCTGTCTGAACGTGTGTTCAGCGCTACTGGTCGTGTGCTGACAGATAAGCGCACGCGGCTTTCCACTGAGAATGTAGACAGACTCACGTTCATAAAGATGAACAAATCATGGATCCAAAATAACTTTTCTACCCCTGTGTCATCCTGGGTAGAGTGAAAGCTTGATGATTTGTTAAAATCACCTCACCAACCGTTTTAAGCTTCAAATTACTAATCATGTTATCTGTATCTTGGCTGGAAAATAATTTGGGCCTTGTAGCAGTGTGCAGTACTGATTCTATTAGGCCATCTATATTAAACTCCACCAGATATAAAATTACTAATCATGTTTATCTGTATCTTGGCTGGAAAATAATTTGGGCCTTGTAGCAGTGTGCAGTACTGATTCTATTAGGCCATCTATACTAAACTCCATCAGATTTAAAATTACTAATCATGTTTATCTGTATCTTGGCTGGAAAATAATTTGGGCATTGTGGCAGTTTGCAGTACTGATTCTATTAGGCAATCTATACTAAGCTCCACCAGCTTTCAAATTAATAATAATTTTAAGCTGCATCTAGCCTGGAAAATAACTTTGGGGCTCCTAGATGCGCAAGACACATGAGTGCCTTCTTGCTGCACTACCTGCAACATGACCCTCCGATTGTCAGAATTCAAAATAATCCTGACTACTGGGTTGCCACACTCTTAGATCCCCCACACTCTTCGATCAACCTTTTCATTTTAATAAAGAACAAAAAAATGGTCATTTTTGAAATTATAAGCATTAGCAGGTTATTAGAAACTGAAATCAAACAGTTTTCAACTCAAAACTTTATTCTAGGTGATCTTACATTTGCACATAGGACCCCTTGTTCAAAAGGAGCTTCTGAACTCTCTCTTCCATTCGATATGTCTGGTTTTGGATGATTTCTGCTTCAATTGTTTTGCCTGAGGGCAGAATACCCTCCAAGAGCTGTTGCTTAGATGTGAACTGCCTCCCGCCATCATAGACACTCATTTTTATGATGCTCCAGAGGTTCTCAATGGGGTTGAGGTCAGGGGAGCAAAGGGGTCACACCTTAAGTTTGCCCCCTTTTATGCCCATATCAGCCAGAGATGCAGATGTGTTATGTGCAGCATGAGACGGTGCATTATCATGCATAAAAATGATCTTGCTGCGGAATACACAGTTTTTCTTCTTGAACCATAGCAGGAATTGCTGTTTGAGAAACTCCACATACATTATGGAGTTCATCTTTACCCCTTCAGGGATCCTAAAGGGGCCGACAATCTCTCTCCCCAAGATTCCAGCCCAAAACATTACACCACCTCCTCCTTGTTGGAGCCGTAGCCGTGTTTGCATGGGGTGTCCATCAACCAGCCATCCTCCACTCCATCCATCTGGGCCATCGAGCGTTACATGGCACTCATCGGTGAACAAAATAGTTTTGAAGTCAGTCTTCATGTATTGTTTGGCCCACTGGAGCAGTTTCTGCTTGTGTACAGTGGATAGAGGAGGTCGACAGGATGGCTTACACACATCTGCAAACCTCTGAAGGACCCTGCATCTTGTTGTTCGGGGGACGTTGGAGGCACCAGCAGCTTCAAAACTTGTCTGCTGCTATGACAAGGCTTTTTTGCCTCTGCTCTTTTAACCTGACGTAATTGCCTGTAGGAAAGAGTCCTCAATTTTCCCTTATCAGCACGCACGCGTGTGTACTGTGAATCAGCTACATACTTCTTGATTGTGCGATGATCAGGATGAAGTGTCTTGGCATTGTTGATTGTAGTCATGCCTTGACCTAAACACTCCACAATTTGTTGCTTCTCAGCAGCCGACACATCCTTTTTCTTTCCCATTTTGGCAGAAAATGTAGGCTGCTTAATAATGTGGGACAGCCTTCTTAAGTAGTCTTGCCTTTCATTGGACACACCTGCCAAACTAATTAGCACAGGTGTCTGCAATTGCTTACAGTGATATAAAGAGCCCTGACACACATCTCCATCAATGAGTTTAACTGACAAACAAACAAATTCTTACCTTATCACTCCTAAACAATTTTTGCCTAATAATTTGGAACACAGTGTACATGTGCTTTTCCACAAAACACTAGTGGTTCATTTAGTGAATCTTACAGTTCTAACTTGCCAACCGTGGTCTGTATGGAGTTGTTCAATAAAGGGCCCAAAACTAAGATAACAAAGACGGGAGAGGTCTCTATGAATACGAATTCCTAAGTATTTGATACCCTGTGAGGGCCAGGCAAAGGGAAAGTTGGACTGGATGGAATCCTGTATGGATTTGAGGAGGGAGACATCGGGGCCTCAGACTTTGCTGCATTGATTTTAAAATTTGACCATGTAACAAAGTGATCTATTTCAGCCATAACAGCAGGGATGGATATATGTGATTGAGTGATATATACTAGGACATCATCAGCAAATGCAGAGCACTTGTACTCGGTGCCTCCCACCTCAATCCACCTAATATTGGGGTTATGGCGAATTGATGAGAGCAGGTGCTTCGTCACTAGGATGTATAAGAGAGGGGACAGAGGACATCCCTGCCTTGTCCCATTGGTGATTATGAAAGTTGATGAAAATGTTCCATTTATCTTCATCCTAGGTAACGTATTGCGATACAGGGCCATGATTTTGGCTATAAAAGGGTCCCCTAGACCCCTACCCCAAGCTTTTTAAGAGAATAATATATGGCGTGCCAGGAGACTCTATGGAATGCTTTCTCAGCATCCACTGAGAGTATCTAATTACAAATTTTCAACTGCATCTGACTCGACCCCTGGGCCGTGGGGCACGCGGAACCGGGCAGTAGGGCGACGCTGGGAGTAGTAGTGGCGGCTCGGTCCCGCGGCTCAGGGTGGTCAGACCAACGGTAGTCTGCAACTTTACTTTAGATAATGTCCGACTACGCCACCCGTGGATTTGCGGTCATTAGGAACCGCCGCTGCAGGGCAGACCGCTGGGGCTGATGGTGGGTGCAGCTGAGGTGGTGAGACTCCCCACGGGAAGAGTGCAGCCCCAGGGCAGTGTAGTGGATGGTGGGAATGATGGTGGTGAGAGTCCCAGTACCGGTAGTGCTGGAGGCACGAAGGAGCACACAGACAACAAGGTACAGTCCAGGGTCTTTACTCACAGTTAGTTTCCAAGTCACTTCAGCTGGCAATGACTGCCCGAGCCATGCTGCGTCCACCAGGTGCGGGGCCCAGTCAACTCCCAGGCAGTTCAGGAGTATGGCACATGACCCCCTTCTTTCCTTTCTCTGGCCTACCTCACCAGTGACCCACTTTTGTCCGGTCGCCGCGGACCTGCGAAGGTAAACGTGGGCCCCGTTCCCCGCTGTCCTTTATGGTGCCTTCCTAGCAGGTTTGATGAGGTGCTGCACCAATAAATGGTCACAGCCTCCGGTCTTTGGCTGAGGGTTGTTTCTCCTCCACCAACTTGGGATCCGGTACCCTTAATCTGCCTGACCCTTCACCCTGGATTCTCGTGGGTTCTTAGGGTCCCTTCCACCTTCTTGTTCCTGAGCCCTTCTGTTTCTCTGTCTCTTCCTTTCTTGTTCCTTCTACTCTCAGGCCCCGGCCTCTTCTCTAGGCCTGACTCTGGAGCAGCACTCAGCCTGAGCTGCTGCTCCCTGTCAGCTCTCCTCACAGACTGAACTTCTTCTCCTAGAGCTAAGATGGCTCCTCCCTTTTATACCTCCCTCTAGAAACATGAGCCCAGGTGACCAGCAACCAATGGGCTCTTTCCTACGCTCAGGAACCAACCCCTATCTGCCCCTACAGCACTGGGTGTTCCACCCCCCTCCCCACTCCAGTCAGGGACATAGTCGGTCGTGCCTGCACTTCTGTCTAGTGGGAGCACCGTTGAGCTGTCACTGGGAAATGGGGTGTGTGTGCTGCATGCAGCTAACTGAGCCCTGGTCCATACTCCATCCTTACCTGGGAGTGGAATATCACACCTCTGGCAGAGGTGCAATACCCCTGTAGCGGCCGAGCCCCCGGGGCTCTACACATCTAGCCCAGGAAATACTTTGTGCCTAGTAGCAGTGTCTGCTAGTCAGCGGATTATTCCAGCTGTTAAGCAAGCTACACCACCAGTAGTTTGGACACTTAATTTTTTCAAAGGAAATGATTTGGGCCCCCGGGACACTCAGTGAAGAGCATCGGGGAGGCACCCCAAGGCATAGCGGCTGGGACTGGCGGTAGGACGCCTTGCGGTGGACCGCCAAGCTCGATCCTTATAAAAGCATTTTAACTGCAGCAGCTTTAGTGGACACTACTGGAGCTTGAATTACCGCGGCTGCTGGCATTAGACTTGCCCTTCAATAGATCCTTGTAAAAGGATTTAAAGTGTACTCATTCAAATTAGAGAGACAATTTAAATTAAAAAGATTAGACCGGCCTCCACCGCAGGGGGACTCACTCGAACCACCAGCGGACAGGCACCAGTATTAGGAGAGGGGGGCTGGCTGTCAGGGTTCACCGCAGCTCTAGCACAAACCCGGCGACACGGAGGTCGCACGGGCAGGAATGGACTGGCTGTGTCGGCTTCGCACTTTTTTGGTTTTAGAAGGGCATGACATGCCTATATCTGTGTCTCCCCCTCCTTTTACTCCTCCACCTCTTTTCTTTTCGCATGACTATATGTACTTGTCACTTTTCCATGTGTTAGTTATGTCTTCTGAGCAGTTTGTCAGCTTTTGGACAACTTTGAAGGTGTTTTCTATGTGTTTCTATGTGTTTTTGTTTGCCTGCCATTGGTTTTAATGGTGTTCGAAGGTGTTCGACGAACAGTTCGACGAACAGTTCGGCGAACATACGAGTGTTAGACGAACCAAACCGAACTCGAACACTACGGGGGTAGTGTTCAACTCTGACCATGTTGCAGCGACTGTGGCAGCACCGACAAGCCCTGGTGCAATACGTTCTGACGTATAGCCTGTGCCAATGAGATCCAGAGGTGGGGCAAATCACGCTGCAGGCGTGGTCTCAGATCAGGGACCTATGAAGTTGACGCACCCCCTGGGCCGTGGGCTTCCCTGAACCGGGCCGGTAGACGCTGGGGGTTGTAGTCACTGTGGCGGTGACCCGGTCCGTGATCCAGGGCAGTCAATCCAAGGGCAATTTGTATATATGGGTTTTATAATGTCCGACTACGCCACCTCTGGAGTGGGGAAAAAGGGGCCGCCGCTGCGGAACAGTCCTCTGAAGCTGGTGGTTTTGCAGCAATGGTATTATTACTCACCACAAGAAGAGTGTAGCTTTAGGGCAGTGTGGGTGGATGATGGTGGTTGTAGTGCAGGGAGTCAGGAATGAACACAGAGTCCGTGTGATGCAGTCCCAAGATCTTTACTCACAGTTGTTGCAGTCCAGATTACAGGTACCAGAGCAATCTCACCCATCGTGCTGTGCGTACTCAGTGAGGGGCTCAGTCCACCCCCAGATAGCTCCGGAGTACTTAGCAGGACCCCCTTCTGTGTGTCCTTTCTCTGGCCTTCTCCCTGCACCTCACACCCAGTGACACTTCTATCCGGTATCCTCGGGCCTTGGCGGGCGACTTGTGTTCCGTCCACTGGGTACTCTGTGGCTACCTTCTTAGTGAGACTGGTGTGGACTTTTACCTGCAGTACATGAAATGCTGCAGCCTCCGGTTTCTAGTTGAGACTTGCTGTTTCTCCGCTAGTTGAGGGACCGGTTCCCCTTATCTGGCCTGACCCCTCTACATCCTGGTAGCAGCAGGAGTACGGGTGGCCTTCTGCACGGCCCGTAGCCCTAGGGTCCCTTCGGTTCCTGGAGCCTTCCTGCTCCCACTCCTCTCTTCTCTCCTTCAGTCCTGGGCCTCCCAGGCTAGGCCCGCCTCTGGAGCAGAGCTCATGCCGAGCCTCTGCTCCTGTCACTTTTCCTCCTCTGACTGGCTTGCTCTTTCTAAGATGGCTTCCTATTTATACTCTCCCTGTCATGTGCTCCGCTAAGCTGCTCCCCTAAGCACCCACTACATAGGACTCTCCCACCAGCTAGGGACCTGGGACTGTGCTCTCCCTTAGGAGCAATCTCGCCCTACCCCCACTGCGGGTATGTGTTGGATGCAGGTGTTAGGGTCCCAAGCCATATGCCTTCCTTACCTGAGGGTGAGATACCACACCTCTGGGTGAGATGCAGTAACTCTGTGGCGACTGAACCCTCAGGGACGCCACACACCCTTCTGCACAGTTTTGAAATGGCGGCGAAGATGTTTAGTGCTGACGACGATGCCATTATCAGCATGACTATTCCGGTGATTTACATGCTGGAGCACACATTAAACAGAATTCAGAGTCAGGTGGTGGGACAAGAGGAGGTGGAGGAAGTAGAGGAGGAGTCGTATGCGGAAGGGATAACATCTCCAAGGTCCAGACGGTTGGCAGCACCAAGGCGGCAGGCATGGGAGGGTGGGGGAGAGGGATTAACCAGGGCGCATGGTAGCAGCCAAACTGTTGAGGAAGGTGCGGGAGCCGAGGAAGAAGTAGAGGACGAACTGACGATGGGCATGGAAGACTCATCAGATGAGGGAGACCTTCATCACATTTCTGTTGTGCGAGGTTGGGGGGAGAGGGCAGAGGAAGGAAGCATGATTCTTACCTCGCTACCAACACAACAAGGACTTGGTCCTCCTGGATGCGCAAGACACATGAGTGCCTTCTTGCTGCACTACCTGCAACATGACCCTCAGATTGTCAGAATTCGAAGTAATCCCGACTACTGGGTTGACACACTCTTAGATCCCCGGTACAAAAGTAAATTTGCTGAAATAATTCCTGCCATAAAAAGGGATTGACGCGTGCAGGAGTATCTGTAGATGCTGTTGCAGAATCTTACATGTGCTTTTCCACAAAACACCAGTGGTGCACGTAGTGAATCTCACAGTTCTAACTTGCCAACCATAGGACTGTCGAGTCTTCATCACTCAAACCGTAATAGTAACACAGTATCTGCTGGTAACAGCAATTTTGTGGAATCGTTTCACCACTTTTTTAGACCATCCTTTGCAAGGCCACAGGAGACAAGAAGTCTGACACATAGTCAATGCCTAGAGAGGATGGTGCAGAAGTATCTCCAAGTGAACATCGAAGCCATGACTGTGTCACTGGACCCTTGCTCATTTTGGTATTTCAATCTGGAAAAATGGCCGGAGCTCGGCACTCATGCCTTGGAGATCTTGTCATGCCCTGCAGCCAGTGTTCTCTCTGAACGTGTGTTCAGCGCTGCTGGTGGTGTGCTGACAGATAAGCGCACGCATCTATCCACTGAGAATGTAGACAGACTCACGTTCATAAAGATGAACAAATCATGGATTCGCAATGACTGTTCTACCCCTGTGTTATCCTTGGGAGACTAAAACCTTGAGGATTTGGTAAAATCACCTCACCAACCGTTTTAAGCAACTGTGGGGCAATTGATGCCACTTAACCCTAGAACGCATGACCATAAAAATCTACACTTTCATATACCTGGGGACTTTTAGGCCCATGTGCAAATAACATGGAATAACTCAAACTCAAATGAAAAACAACTATATACATGAAGAATACCTAGAGTTTCAAAATTCTAACTAAAGTAATCTTGCAGAAAATAGAAAACAATTAACAGGGCGGGCCTGCGAGGCCCCAGGTATGCGTTCTAGGGTTAAGTGGTGTCTGTGCCACAATTTTGGGAAAAAATGGAGACTATTTTTGGAGTCCCCTTGCTGTGTCTTACGTGACGTTGGCATCGTCAATTCCAGCTGGGTTGGGTCGCCCCCCCCCTTTTAACTGTAAGGAACTACATACACTATGGCTTGGGGTAACACAGATGGTTGAGCCTGAAGAGCTGTTTACTCAGAGGTCTGCTCCAAATCTTCAGTGTCTGCTAGTCAGCGTAGAATTTTTAACTGCATCTAGCCTAGGCAATACTTTGGGCGTAGTAGCCCAGCTGCGAAGCAAGCTGCACCGCCTGTGTATCTAATAAGAATTTTTAAATGCATCTAGCCTAGGCAGACTGTGGGGACCCCCACCAAACCCAGACGCTCAGCCCCCCTACCGCCCCCCTTTCCTTGACAATACAATAATGTAACTCTTACAACTGGATGGGTGAGGATCAGTCACAGCTTCATTAACTCTTTATAGTCATTCCATTAGAAAGGCAATATATTTCTAAAATATTTCAGCTTGTTGCAGCATGCCCTGGGTCTCCACTCCGGCAAGTTGGCCAACAAGTGTAACTCTCCAACATGTCCTTTCTATTTCCAGGCCACGGAGGATCCTGCGTACTCGTATGCAGGACTCTGACCCCCACCCATCACTCTTAACGCTTGTTCCACTCCGTCCTGGAGTCCTGACAGGAATATGTCCAGTACAATATCCATTAAGTGAACAACGTCGGGCCGTATGAGGCCTGCTTTATCTCCTTCCAGTTGTCGGTGTCGTACCACTACACCGCCTCTGTCTCTTCTAAATTTTGCCATCCGAATATTTATTACCCGCCTTGTCCGTTCGATGGAAGTGATGTCTCGCGCACCTTGCCATACCGCTATCGGCACAATCTCTGACGATACTATAGCTAGTTTTGTGAAAAATTCTCTGAAGCGCTCAATGTCTAGTTTCATTATTGCCATTAGTTATGTGCTGTTGTGATGACCTAGGTTGTTTCCCCCGGCCTGTATAACTAAGATGACCGGACATCTTGCCTCTCTCCCTACCTTGATTACCTCCATTAGTACCTGTGGCCCTAGCAGGCCTCTAATACCTCTCTAGTTGAAATATGTGTTATGAAACTCTAATTTCCTCCCGCCTAGGCAGACTTTCGCCCTTTTTTCTGCCTAATACATATACGAGTGGCCTATCACCCACACTGTTGGCTTTGCGTCACCTGTAAAAGAAACAAACCACGTTAGGATAACAAGTCCGGTCTTATGTATCTTGCCAAACAAGTGGATCGCCATCTCCCTATCCTCTGAACTTCCGTTTCTGACAGTCCTGCTCTTGCTGCTTCCGTGGCCACGCCTATGCGGAATGATTGTGTCCCGTAATCTTTGGGGTGGTTCCCTGCCGATGTTATGCATTTATTAAATATAGCTTGGAACTGGTATCTTGATAATGGCATTCCATCAATGTGTGATAGGAAGAAATTACTTTGTGATCTGATGGTTAGATATGTTTTTACTATTGTTACCCGACTCAGTGTACCGTTTGTGGGTTGTAGAAGTACCCAAGTGCCCCTGCCCGCTGGAACCGTTTTCGATTTGTGTATGCGTAGACGTATTGCATTATTGGCTATGACTACGTCCTGGTGTAATAAGCCTCTACTGGTGGTAATTTTGGATTGAGGGACTAATTCGCTTATGCATAGCGCCCCGAAGAAGGCGATCACAAATGCAGTAGACAGTAGTGTTGCTTCAAATTGTGAGTGTCATGTTAATGGTGTTAGGGATATGATGTGAGAAATCAGTTTTAGTGACACGGGACGGGACGTCTACACTCCTGACTTGGCTGACCCCTTTTCCACCCTTTTATGGATTGTCTGATGATGAACCTTTGTCACATCTCCCCAATTCAGTAGTTGGAAGTGAAATGCTACTCCGGTCAGACACCGCTGCGCTGACGCCCCTGATATGCCCTTCATAATTAGCTGGTGGAGAAATTCTATGGTGACTTGTGATCTGGCTTGTTCACATTGGTCAACCCGTCTGCCTGCTACTAGTCATGTCCACTCTTCCCATGCCTTACCGTATGCTTGCCACGTCGACGGGGCAGCTGACGCTCTGATTAATGGCATCAACTATTCACCACTAGATCCCATAGGGAAGGTGGGCAACTGTTGCCCGATGGGTGGGCGTTGTGGAAGAGCTTTGTGAAAATCTGCCAATTGAATTGTTATAAAGCGTTAGCAGCAGCTTTAGACCCCTCAGCATAGTGGCTAGCGTGGACCCATACATTGTGTTTTAGGCACAGGAATGCTAGCCTGGGTAGTAGGCCTAGCACTGGGAGAGACGATGATGCCATCTTATTAATGCAGTGCGCTAGGCTGGTGTTTTTTGTTATGAAGCGTATATTTTTGAAAGCCAGGCGCGCGGCCCATATTTCTATTGCTACCACTATTGGGAAGAAAAATTATTTTCAGGGCTAGATGCAGCTAAAAATTATTATTAATACAATGAGTCCCACACACTGCTAGAAGCCCAAATATTTTTTCAGAGCTAGATGCAGATAAAAATTATTTTGAATTTGCAACCTGATGGAGGTCAGTATAGATGGACTAATAGAGAAAGTCCCACACAAAGCTAGAAGCCCAAATTTTTTTTCAGAGCTAGATGCAGATGACTCGCCCCCTGGGCCGTGGGGCACTCAGATCCGGGCAATAGGGGGAACGATGGGAGTAGTAGTGGCAACCCGGTTCCGTGGCTCAGGGTGGTCAGGCCAGTGGTAGTCCGTTATGTGTTATTAATTATGTCCGACTACGCCACCCGTGGATTGCGGTTATTAGGAACCGCCGCTGCATGCAGACCGCTGGGGCTGATGAGGTGTGCAGCTATGGTAGTGTGACTCCCCACGGGAAGAGTGCGGCCCCAGGGCAGTATAGTGGATGGTGGGAGTAATGGTAGTGAGAGTCCCAGTGCTGATAGTGCTGGAGGAACAAGGAGCACACAGACAACAGGTTGCAGTCCAGGGTCTTTACTAAACAGGTAAACTGACCCACAAACAGTCCCAGCTAGGAGGGGACCTGGATGTCTGAGAGCAACGGGGAGATTGGCCCTTGTCAGGGTGAGGGTGTAGGCCTACCGTGCTTTCTGCGCTCCTTCTGGCTATCTCCTCCTGATAGGGTAACAGCCCACGCTTCCGAGCTTTCCGTGTATTCTCGCCTGTATGGCCTGCGACGTGGGTTCCTTTCTGCTCCCAGCCTTGTACGGCTTTACTGGTCCCTTCGGTTGTGGCAGGGCCTCCAGGCTTCTTAGGCCAAGGAATGTACAGTCCCTTGCGGACTAGTTTTATGCTGGGGGATGTGGAATCCTTCCAGCCTCAGACACCAAAGTCTGGTAAAGTTAAGTCTTTTCTCTGCCAAGACAGGCTCTCTTCGCCTCTTGTCTCTGGCTTGTGGCTCTCCTACTGCCACACTTCCTCTTAGGTGCAACACAACTTTCTGTCTCTGCTCTGGGACACCTCTCAGTGCTGAGGCAGGTCATCCAGTTCTCTCTAACCCTGCCCCCAGTACAAGCTTTTATAGGGGCAGCCAGCTTCTCCTACTGGCCTGAGACAGGAGGCATTGCATGCTAATGTTCCCCTGACTAGAGAACCTCCCCCTTGCTCTTAGACACAGCTTTAATTACACTTGTGGCATCCAGGCCAGGGTGACACATTCCCCCCTAGTGAAATTTAGTACTCCGGGACTAAACAGTAAACCAAGACAATATGCATAACAATAAAACATTAATAGACAGATGACGCACAAATTGAGTTCTTAAGGTCACAGTGTGGCCTGTGACCGGGTGTCCATATCACCAGCACAACGGGGAGCCTTAACCAGGTGGGGGTCTGTCCTACCCCAAGTCCTTTACAGTCTTAGTTCATTCCTTGGTTAGGCTCCGAACGCAGTCCATACAAGGTCCCGGTTATAAAAGGTCCATAACATGCAGGTAACTTGGCAAACATTTCAACACTTGGCAACAGGGTTATTTACAATCTTAGTACACTCTATATTCTCCAGCGAGCAGGTATCTGTCCCTTTGTGCTCCTGGTTGACCTACGTAGCCCACTGTCTGGTGGTGGACCAACCTGGCTTTCCCCACTAGCGTTAGGGGTACAGCTACCAGCTGGGTGTACAGGTAAGGCAGGCAGCTGTCTGCGGGTTCTTTGGCTTACCGCAGGCATGGCAGGCTCACTGTCAGCAGAGGGTTGACTCTCCTGTGCTGCTGGAACAGGCTCTTCTGCCTCTGGAACCGCTTGCTACTCTTCACCTTCCGGCTCTGGTGTTGGTTGTTGCTGTGCCGGTTGCAGGAAATGCAGGACGGGTACCACTATGGCATCATTTATGTGAGTCCAGGACCGAGGGAACTCTCCGAGAACGGTGCTGATCATTTCTTCCTTGTCCTCTGCGGGTTCAAGGTCACTCTGATCCTCTTTTGCACTACGAAGTTGCTCGGGGCACCTTTTGAGGTGGTCTCTGGAGACGACACTAGTGGTTTCTCCCCCGTCCTTGGTGATTACGCACACCTTTGGGTTGTCGTGATCAGACTGCAGTACGGTGTAGGTTTCCCTTTCCCACTGGTCGTCCAACTTATGTAGCCTTCTTTTTCGCTTTAGGACTTGCTCACCAGGTTCTAGGGGACCAGCAGGGGCGTGTTGATTGAAGAGTTTTTCTTGCCTCTCTCTCGCCTGGGCCAGGCTCTTCTCCACACTTTCCTGTACCTTCTTGTACTGCAGTTGCCTTTCCGTATCCCAGTCCGCATAAGGGGAGGTGTCCTCAGGTAGTAGGACTCCCATCTCCAGGTCTACGGGCAGCTTACCTGGTCTAGCTCGCATCAGGTAAGCCGGGGTGCAGTTTGTAGCATTCACCGGGATATTGTTGTATAGGTCTATCAGGTCCGGCAGTTTTTCTGGCCACAGGCTGCGTTCCTCCAGGGGCAACGTCTTCAGGAGATCAATGACTATATTGTTCATCTTCTCACACATCCCATTGGTTTGGGGGTGGTAAGGCATTGTACGAATCTTCTTACAGCCATAGAGGTTGCAGAACTCCTGGAAGATTTCAGTCTCGAACGCTGGACCCTGGTCTGTCAGGACCTGTTCCGGATACCCGTGTGGATGGCAGAAGTACTGCTGGAAGGCTCTGGCCGCTGTTTGGGCTGTCAAGTCCATTACCGGGACCACCACTAGAAAACGGGAATAGAGGTCCACGATTGTCAGGGCATAGATGTATCCGGACCGGCTGGGAGCCAATTTGACATGGTCCAGAGCTACCAGCTCAAGAGGCTGCATGGTGACGATGGGCCTCAAGGGTGTCTTCTGGCTGGTGCGGTCCTTCCTCCTCAGGTGACAAGGGCCACAGTCTCTGCACCATTTTTCTACAGCTCCTCTCATGCCGACCCAAAAGAACCTTCCTCTTAGTAGGAACTCCAGTTTCTTCCAACCGAAGTGTCCCGCTCTGTCATGGTAAGCCCCCAGGACCATAGCTGCATCTCGCCTTGGGACCACGACTTGCCAGGTCAGCTCGTGCGTCCGGTGGTTGACAATCCTTCTGCACAACTTGCCTTCGTAGAGGAACAGCTTGCTCTTCTCCTTCCACAGCTGCTTGGCTTCCTCTGGGGCATCTGGATCTAGGCGGGCGTCTTCCCGGGTCAGCAGATCTTTCACCAGGCGGACTGCAGGGTCACTATCTTGGGTCTCGGCCCAGCTGTGGTGAGGTAGGGGATTCATCATCACAGTTGTTAGATCCTCCTCCTTCACGCGGTGAGAGTGTTGAGCAGCTCCATACCGGTGAAACGCGGGGAGTTCTACCTCTTCCAGCTCTTCTGGGTCTTCGTCACCTTCAGGTAAGTGAGGCATTCTTGATAGGGCGTCCGCGTTGGTGTTGGTTTTGCCTGCCCGGTACTTGATCACGAAGTCATAGTTGGAGAGACGGGCCATCCACCGCTGTTCCAGGGCACCCAGTCTTGCATTGTCCAGGTGTGTCAACGGGTTGTTGTCCGTGTACACGGTGAACTTCACGGAGGCCAGGTAATGCTTGAAGCGTTCCGTCACGGCCCACACCACCGCCAAGAATTCTAGCTTGAAGGAGCTGTAATTCTCTGGGTTCCTCTCGGTGGGCCTCAGCTTCCGGCTGGCGTATGCGATCACCCGTTCTCTGCCCTGTTGGTTTTGGGACAGTACGGCTCCCAGTCCCACATTACTGGCATCTGTGTGGAGAATGAAAGGCTGGCCGTAATCAGGGTAGGCCAGGATCTCATCCCCCGTGAGAGCCATCTTTAGCTGGCGGAAGGACTCCTCTTCCGGTTTATCCCACTTGAAGGGTGGCTTTTGACTCCTGGACTAAGACTGTCCGATCAGGAGGTCCTGCATAGGAGCTGCCATCTTAGTGAACCCGGGGATGAACCTTCGGTAGTAGCCTACCAAGCCGAGAAACTGTCTCACCTCTTTGATGTTCGAGGGGCTTGGCCAGCTCTTGATTGCCGTGACCTTGTCAGGGTCGGGGGCCACTCCTTCTGCGCTTACCACGTGCCCTAGGTACTGGACCTTTGGTTTCAGCAGGTGGCACTTCGATGGTTTCACCTTCAGGCTATAGCCTGCCAGGGCTTTGAACACCTCAGCCAGGTGCTTGAGATGGTCCTCGTAGCTCTTCGAATAGATGATCACGTCGTCCAGGTAAAGGGGGACCGTCTCGAAGATTCGGTGCCCTAGACAGCATTCCATCAGCCGCTGGAAGGTCCCTGGTGCGTTGCAAAGCCCGAAAGGCATACAGTTGAATTCGCTCAGTCTCATCGGGGTGGTGAAGGCGGTCTTCTCCTTGTCAGCCTCTGCCACAGGAACCTGCCAGTACCCGCTAGTAAGGTCCAAAGTAGAAAAGAAGTTAGCAGATTTTAGTGCGGCTAAAGACTCTTCTATTCTAGGCAGCGGATATGCGTCTTTGTGGGTGATACAGTTGATCTGTCTATAGTCCACGCACATTCTCATGGTGCCGTCTTTCTTTTTCACCAGAACCAAGGGGGCTGCCCAGGGGCTACAGCTATCTCTAATGACCCCAGCTTCCTTCATCTCTCTTAGCATGCCCTTTGTGTTCTGATAATGTGCAGGGGGTACAGGTCGGTGTCTTTCTTTTATCGGTGGGTGGCTCCCTGTGGGGATGTGGTGTTCTATCCCTTTTACTCTGCCGAAGTCTAGCGGGTGCTTACTAAAGACTCTCTCGTACTCCTGTACCACCCGGTAGACTCCTTGTTTTTGGTGCAGGGGAGTGGAGTCAGCACCCACGTGGAGTTTCTGGCACCAGTCCTCCTTTTGTTTCTGGGAGCCATTAGCCTCCGCCTGAGGAGATGGAGGCAAGGGTTCCACGGCCCTGATAGCTTTGTGTTCGACAACAAACAGTTTGGCGAGTGTAGCGTACCTGGGTAAGTGTACTTCCCTCTCCCAAATGTTGAGGATGCGGACGGGCACCCTTGCATGACGGACATCAACCACCCCCCGGGCTGTCAAAATGGTGGGCCTGCTGTCTGAGTACATGGGTTCTACCATGGCTTGGTAGTCTCTACCTCTCAACTCGATTGCAGTCCGACACCAGATCATCATTTCACTTATGGGAGGCATGGAAATGGGGAATGGGTCACTCAGTCTTACGCTACCGATCTCACCACCAGACAGTTCTACCTGCTGCCGTCTCATCAGGGCTTTTATCTCCTTGATGAGGATCCTCTGTTGGCTGGAACTAGCATTCACCACCACCTGTTGTAGAATTACAATTACCTCTGAAAGACAATTTTCAATTATGTTAGTACCCACAGTTATTCTAGGGTGACTTTCATGACGGTCAATGTCCACAATAATCACTCCCTGTGCCGGCAGTTCAACTTTACCAATTTTAATGTTCATCTCCTTGAACCCCATCTGCGGCACGGGTAAGCCATTCCTGGCGATGATGCTCAAGTTACTGTCTGGATACCGTGTGATATCAGCATCAGTCCAATACTGCTTAAAAAGTACATAAGGGATTGTGGTTACTTGCGACCCAGTATCCAGCAAGGCGCTCATGGGGATACCGTCCAGCACCACGGGTAAAACCGGGCGCCCCCCAACGTACTTATCACGCCAATTATAAGGGCCTGGTGATCTTATGCCTGGGGGTCAGCCCTCTGCCCCAGGTTGGACCCGTTTAAATTACAGTACCTGGAAATGTGTCCGGGCTGGTTGCATCGACGGAAAATGGGCTGTCCATCCTCTGCGTAGCGGTCTGTGGGCCTCCCTCGGAACGACGGGATCCTCCTCTGTCGATGCCACGGGACATCCTCCGGACTTGAAGCCAGCTCGATGGGTCTTGACGGGTCCACTTGCAACGCCTGGACGGTCCTGGTCAATGCCGCGACGCTCCTGGTTAGCTCCTGGACTTGGTGGTGCAGGCCTTTCGACGGGGCTTGGTTCAGGGCCTGTGCATCAGCCTCCACGGAGTCCATAGAGGAGGGCGCCGCCTCCTGGTGGTAGGTGATAGCAGGGCGCCGGGGGTTTATAGCGCCACTGGTTGCAGATTCACGGAGCACCCTTATGGCCCTCTCCTTAAATTGGGCAAAGGTCAGGTCGGGGTTCTGAAAGAACATGAGGCGCAGTTGGGCCCTGTGGGCGCTGGACAGCAGACCTTCTATGAATTGCTCTGTTAGCAGCTTATCGGTTTCCTGCACACTGCCAGGGTCAGTTTGTTGAATAGCCATCAAGGCTTCCTGCAGATTTAGGGCATAGTCTCTGATGCTGTCCTGTGCCTGATGCTTACATCCATAGAACCTCATTTTAATCTGAGCGGAGGTACGTGTGTCAAAGGTACCCCGCAGCCGGGCCAGAATACCCTTCACGGTTCTTTTCTCCTCAGTGGGCCATGATTTTACCTCCCTTTGGGCTGCGCCAGTTAACTGCCCTGTTAATATGCTGACCTTCTGTTCCTCTGTCAGGGGGTAAACGTGGAACAAACTGTATAGCCTTTCCTTGAAGTCAGTTAGGACATGGGGCTCCCCTGAGTACTTGGGCAACCAGGCAGCTCCAGGGATGTAGGGCAAGGAAAAGGGCATCACCGCTGCTGCAGCTGCGTTGGTGGTAGTGGGTGCCTCTGTGTCCGACATCTTCCTCCCCCCTAGTTAAGCGTGGCCTACCTTCCGACGATCCTCTTCTGTAGGCCGCGGCTCCGCTGTAGCTGCTATGGACGAGGACCTGGCGTCGCGTCCTGATGACGTCAGCGTCGCTCTCTCTCCCTTCCAGGACCTTGCGCAGCGTCGGTGCGTGGGGCGGAGCTTCAGATCTCGCACGGTTTTGACGTCCACGCCCCTCTTCCTCCCGCGTGGTGTCCTGAAGATGGCGTCTGATGGCGGGAAGCAGCTGCGGATAGCGGGAAGAAGGCAGAAAACGGCGGGAAACGGTCCAAGATGGCGTCTGATGGCAGGAATCGACTCCGGATGGCGGGAAACTGGTATGTTTACAAAAGTCTTTTTCAGGCACGCAGTACCCGGTGGTTGCGGGCACGAAATCCTGCCGACTACGCCAAAGCTGACTCGCCCCCTGGGCCGTGGGGCACTCGGATCCGGGCAATAGGGGGAACGATGGGAGTAGTAGTGGCAACCCGGTTCCGTGGCTCAGGTTGGTCAGGCCAGTAGTAGTCCGTTATGTGTTATTAATTATGTCCGACTACGCCACCCGTGGATTGCGGTTATTAGGAACCGCCACTGCATGCAGACCGCTGGGGCTGATGAGGTGTGCAGCTATGGTAGTGTGACTCCCCACGGGAAGAGTGCGGCCCCAGGGCAGTATAGTGGATGGTGGGAGTAATGGTAGTGAGAGTCCCAGTGCTGATAGTGCTGGAGGAACAAGGAGCACACAGACAACAGGTTGCAGTCCAGGGTCTTTACTAAACAGGTAAACTGACCCACAAACAGTCCCAGCTAGGAGGGGACCTGGATGTCTGAGAGCAACGGGGAGATTGGCCCTTGTCAGGGTGAGGGTGTAGGCCTACCGTGCTTTCTGCGCTCCTTCTGGCTATCTCCTCCTGATAGGGTAACAGCCCACGCTTCCGAGCTTTCCGTGTATTCTCGCCTGTATGGCCTGCGACGTGGGTTCCTTTCTGCTCCCAGCCTTGTACGGCTTTACTGGTCCCTTCGGTTGTGGCAGGGCCTCCAGGCTTCTTAGGCCAAGGAATGTACAGTCCCTTGCGGACTAGTTTTCTGCTGGGGGATGTGGAATCCTTCCAGCCTCAGACACCAAAGTCTGGTAAAGTTAAGTCTTTTCTCTGCCAAGACAGGCTCTCTTCGCCTCTTGTCTCTGGCTTGTGGCTCTCCTACTGCCACACTTCCTCTTAGGTGCAACACAACTTTCTGTCCCTGCTCTGGGACACCTCTCAGTGCTGAGGCAGGTCGTCCAGTGCTCTCTAACCCTGCCCCCAGTACCAGCTTTTATAGGGGCAGCAAGCTCCCCCTACTGGCCTGAGACAGGAGGCATTGCATGCTAATGTTCACCTGACTAGAAAACCTCCCCCTTGCTCTCAGACACAGCTTTAATTACACTTGTGGCATCCAGGCCAGAATGACACACAGACAAAAAATTATTTTTAATTTGCAACCTGATGGAGGTCAGTATAGATGGACTAATAGAGAAAGTCCCACACACTGCTAGAAGGCCAAATATTTTTTCAGAGCTAGATGCAGACATAAAATTATTTTGAATTTGCAACCTGATGGAGGTCAGTATAGATGGACTAATAGAGAAAGTCCCACACACTGCTAGAAGGCCAAATTTTTTTTCAGAGCTAGATGCAGACAAAAAATTATTTTGAATTTGCAACCTGATGGAGGTCAGTATAGATGGACTAATAGAGAAAGTCCCACACACAGCAAGAAGCCGAAATATTTTTTCAGAGCCAGATGCAGAAAAAAATTATATTCAATTTGCAACCTTATGGAGGTCAGTATAGATGGACTAATAGAATGATGCTATGCCCAAAAGGTTTTACTTCACTAGGTGCAGTAAAAAAATTGGTATTCTATACACAGGTGGTATATCTTGCAACACAGATAGGTTACTCCACTGACTAACACACTCTGCAATAGGCCAAAAAGGATTAGCTTTGCTAGATTCAGCCAAATGCTGTGAAAAAAACTTGCACAGCACTGGCACAGACCTGCCTGGCAAAAAGTGATAGGAACTGATGTAACCTAGCCCTGAAAAGGACTGCAATTACAATTAGTCTTTACTCCCAACCTATCTATTTAAGAGCACAGACCTGCCTGATTAAAGTCGTATGAAATGATTTAACGTAGTCCTTAAAAGGACTGCAATCACAACTATTCCCTACTCCCAAGCTATCTGTAGATTTGTGCGAAAATTGGCTTGAAATTAACAAGATATAGCACACACAGCAACAGCGGTGCCGTCTAACATGCAGCTGCAGCAGTGAGAAAATAGTGGCGACGGGGAAAATGGCTGGGTCTTATAGGGCAAGGACATGTGACATACACTGCCAATGACACATGCCCTTGCTTGTGTGAAAAAAAGCACTTCGCTCCGTGTGTGCGCTGCTGATAGGCTGACAGATTGCACCTCCCCACTGTAAATGCGGGAAAGAGAAAAAAAAATGGAGATCTTCATTATTCCTGCAGAGATCCATCCCCTGCCCCTCCCCCCGCCCTGCTGTACACTCAAACTGCGTATTAACATTAATTTTCATCATTACTGAGAAAAAATCCAGTTATGATTTTGGTGCACAAACAGTTATCGAACATAACCTCGAACAGCCGAATTTTTCTCAAATCGTTCGTGTTTGCCGAACGGCTCGAACACCGCCCAAAACAGCTCGAATTTGAGATTGGCGAACAGTTCGAGTCGAACAACGCTCATCTCTAATGACCATTCACGGTTGACCAAGTGAGTGTCAAATAGAGTTGAGCCACCCCCGTAGTGTTCGGGTTCGGGTTCGGTTCATCGAACACCGGTGTCTTCGCCGAACTGTTCGTCGAACTGTTCGTCGAACACCGTCGAACACCAATAAAACCAATGGCAGGCAAACAAAAACACATAGAAACACATAGAAAACACCTTCAAAGGTGTCTAAAAGCTGACAAGCTGCTCAGAAGACACAACTAACACATAGAAAAGTGCCAAGTACATATAGTCATGCGAAAAGAAATTACGTGGAGGAGTAAAAGGAGGGGGAGACATAGATATAGGCATGTCATGCCCTTATAAAATCAAGAAAGGCTGGAGTAAAAATCTAAAATCAGCCTACCAACACCCAGACGTCGTGACAAGAAAATTAAAAAAAGAAATATCTTTAGGTAGAATGGGGGTTCCATTCAAAACACTTTTCTTACAAGACGTAGTGGTATCCCCGTTGTGAGTTGTGCCAAAAACGGAACCCAATACATTCGGACTAATCCACCATTTGTCATATCCAAGGGGCAGGTCAGTAAATGACAACATCGACGCGGAACCAAGTACAGTAGTATATACTGTACATCCTTTGACAAGGCAATCAGGCGGATCAAGAAGTTGTGAACGGTCACCCTAATGGCCAAAACAGACATTGATGCGGTGTTCCGGTTACTTACTACCTGTGCCTCCGAATAGTGTCGACCTATTGGGCTGCTTCTGGGAAGGAGCATACTATACAGATCGCTGTTTGCCCATGGGGTGGTCCACATCCTGCTCACTATTTGAGGCGTTTCGTTGCTTCCTCGAATGGGTTTTAATGGACGTTTCTAAGGGGGCACATATTATCCATTACCTCGACAACTTCTTATGCCTGGGTCCAAAAGATTCGCCAAAGTGTGAATTCATGCGGTAGTCCACGTGTGAGAAGGAGAGAGCTGGAGGGAGAGCGGACACCACAGAGCCAAGGGGTTAGATGGAGAATGGAAGAAGGAAAGAGGGCGAGGGAGGTAAGGGAGTACAGTGGAAGGCCGACCAGAGCTCCCCTACGTTCCTGGTGGGCGGGGAACAGCCCTGGGAAGAAAAGACGCTTGCGCATAACTTTGAGGTTACGGGCACAATCGGGCAGAGGGACTACGCTGGAATGCGAAGCCGACATAGAAAGTCCGTTCCTGCCTGTGCGAACTCCGTGTCGCTGGGTTTGTGCCAGAGCCGCGGTGGACCCTGACGGCCAGCCCCCCTCTCCCAATACTGGTGCCTGTCCGCTGGTAGGTAGAGCAACCCCGTGGTGGGGGGGGGTAACCATCTTCCAGCCAAACTAAAATGTCTACTTCTTTTCGTGGACAATGTGATGTGATGCCTTTCTTACGGACACGTCCATCGCTACAAATTCCAGATGAGGCACAAAAACAGCAGGTGCTTCAACGGATATCAAGTGCTCCTTCAAGTGGGCTCTCCTCCACCTCAACTTCAACACCACAAATACTCCAGTCCTCAGAGGTGTCACCCCATTTGCACTTGCTTCCTCACAGCTCCCAAGTCTCATGCTGCCCATCTGAGTATGGGGTAACACAGATGGTTGAGTCTGCAGAGCTGTTTACTTATATTATAGCCTGGGAAACGGAGGTCTGCTTCAGAGCTTCTGTTAATCCAGACGAGGAAATGATCTGCACTGATGTCCAGAAACTTCATGAGTCGGATGAAGGACCAGATGAAGAAGATTCTGAGCATAATGTAGACCCTCGTTTCAAAACTGTAACCTCTGCTGGTGGAGAGAATGATGAAGACGATGATGAGCCTCAAATACCTGATTGGAGCGACAACTTGACTTTTCAGTCAGGGCAGGAAGAGGTTGGATTTTAGGACGATGGGTGTGAGAACACACAGGGTGATGATGACGAGGTTGGAGATCCCACTTACTGTCAACCCACAGTCAGCCAGTCGATGAGGTCAGCAGAGGAGGTGGAGGAGGATGCTATTGACGACGAGGTTAACTTGCGCCTTCCTGGTCAGAGACGGAGTACTAGAAGCACGTCAATAACTGCATCCTCAACCACAACTCTGCCTCTGACCTCAAGTCGTGGTGGCTTTTCAGGTCGCATGGGCTCTAAGCATTGCATAGCCTTTTTTCAGAACAATAAGGATGACCCAAATCGTGTTATCTTAGCTTTTGGTGACAAATATTAAGGTAGAGGCCAAAAAATCCATAGTTTGAGTACTTCATGCATGAAACGTCATGGATATGAAGCATAAGTTGCATTGGGAAGCTCACTGTGCTACAATGCGACCTAGCGGGCCGGGCCAACCACCATCTGTCCCATCTTCTTCATCCTCTGTGACTGGGGGGACAGCAGTCACAAATATTTTTGGATGCAGACCTGCCACCTCTTTACCCGCAACAGCCAGTGTGATTGGCAGGTCATCATTTCATTTGGAAGTGGAAACACCAGCTGGTGTTGAGCGCTCTCTGACATCGAGAGCACCACCTTTCGATCAAGGCAACCTAACTTTTCGGCCTGCATCTTCCTCACAGACCAGCAGTTTGCAGGGACACTCTACTCTACCCCGTCTAAGCACAACATCCAGCCCTCGGTCCCTCAGATGTGGACAAGTAAAAGACCATTTCCTCCTAGCCATGACAAAGCTAAGAGGTTGAATTTCACCATCTGCAAGCTGTTGGCTACAGAATTGCTACCTTTCTGCCTGGTGGACACAGAGGATTTTCAAGACCTTATGTCCATCGCAGTGCCCCAGTACCAGATGCCCAGTCAGCACTACTTAAAAGAATGGTGTGCCTGCTCTACACTAGCATGTCGCATACAACATCACCGCTTCTTTGAGAAACTCTGTGTGTTACAGGGTGCATTTCACCACAGACACTTGGACGAGTAGGCATGGACAGGGGCATTACATGTCGCTGACTGGGCACTGGGTAACTATGGTGACAGCAGGTCAAGGGGCTGCTGTCCAAGTCTTGCCGTCCCCACGAGTTGTGCGTCAATCCTCTTTATCTCAAAGTTCCTCCACTGCTTCTGCCTCCTCAACCTCTTCTCGGTCCTCCACCTGCACCCAAAGCCTGTCTGGTAATGCCACCCGCTTTCTAACTGCGCAGAAGGAATCCTGCACACCTCCTTACTATGCTGGCAACAGGGCTCAACGGCATCAGGCGGTGTTTACTTTGAAATATCTGGGAAATGTGAGTCACACAGTTGAGGAGTTGTGGTGAGCTCTGGAGACCGAGTTTCATGAATGGTTGTCTCCACTGAACCTGCAGCTAGGGAAGGCCATGTGCGACAATGCTGCAAACCTGGGTGCGGCCCTTCGCTGGGGCAATGTCACACACGTGCCTTGTATGGCTCACGTGTTGAACCTGGTTGTCCAGCAATTTTTAGCCCACTATCCCAGACTAGATGGCCTTCTGCAGAGAGCACGGTCGCTGTGTGCTCACTTCCGCCGTTCGCATCCTGCAGCTCAACGACTTACATCTCTACAGAAGTCGTTGGGCCTGCCAGTTCACTGGCTGAAATGCGATGTGCCGACACGGTGGAATTCAACTCTGCACATGTTGCAGCGACTGTGGCAGCACCGACGAGCCCTGGTGCAATAAATTCTAACGTATAGCCTGGGCCAACGAGATCCAGAGATGGGGCAAATCACGCTGCAGGAGTGGTCTCAGAACAGGGACCTATGCACCCTTCTGCACAGTTTTGAAATGGCGACGAAGATGTTAAGTGCTGACGATTCCATTATCAGCATGACTATTCCGGTGATTTACATGCTGGAGCACACGATAAACAGAATTCGGAGTCAGGTGGTGGGACAAGAGGAGGTGGAGGAAGTAGAGGAGGAGTTGTATGAGGAAGGGATAACATCTCCAAGGTCCAGACGGTCGGCAGCACCAAGGCGGCAGGCATGTAAGGGTGGGGAGAGGGATTTACCAGGGCGCATGGTAGCAGCCAAACTGCTGAGGAAGGTGCAGGAGCCGAGGAAGAAGTGGAGGATGAACTGGCGATGGGCATGGAAGACTCCTCAGATGAGGGAGACCTAATGTGCTAGGTTGGGAGGAGAGGGCAGAGGAAGGAAGCATGATTCTTACGTAGGTACCAACACAACAAGGACTTGTTCCTCCTTGATGCACAAGAAACATGAGTAGAGATGAGCGGTGCTCGACTCGAACTGTTCGCCAATCTCAAATTCGAGCTGTTTTGGGCGGTGTTCGAGCCGTTCGTCGAACACGAACGATTTGAAAAAAATTTGGCTGTTCGAGGTTATGTTCGATAACTGTTCGTGCACTAAAATCATAACTGGATTTTTTCTCAGTAATGATGAAAATTAATGTTAATACGCAGTTTGAGTGTACAGCAGGGCGGGGGGAGGGGCAGGGGATGGATCTCTGCAGGAATAATGAAGATCTCCATTTTTTTTTCTCTTTCCCGCATTTACAGTGGGGAGGTGCAATCTGTCAGCCTATCAGCAGCGCACAAACGAAGCGAAGTGTTTTTTTTCACACAAGCAAGGGCATGTGTCATTGGCAGTGTATGTCACATGTCCTTGCCCTATAAGACCCAGCCATTTTCCCCGTCGCCACCATTTTCTCACTGCTGCAGCTGCGTGTTAGACGGCACCGCTGTTGCTGTGTGTGCTATACCTTGTTAATTTCAAGCCAATTTTCGCACAAATCTACAGATAGCTTGGGAGTAGGGAATAGTTGTGATTGCAGTCCTTTTAAGGACTAGGTTACAGCATTTCCTACAACTTTTATCAGGCAGGTCTGTGCTCTTAAATAGATAGGTTGGGAGTAAAGACTAATTGTAATTACAGTCCTTTTCAGGACTAAGTTACATCAGTTCCTATCAGTTTTTGCCAGGCAGGTCTGTGCCAGTGCTGTGCAAGTTTTTTTCACAGCATTTGACTAAATCTAGCAAAGCTAATCCTTTTTGGCCTATTGCAGAGTGTGTTAGTCAGTGGAGTAGCCTATCTGTGTTGCAAGCTACACCACCTGTGTATAGAATAACAATTTTTTTTACTGCACCTAGTGAAGTAAAACCTTTTGGGCATAGCATCATTCTATTAGTCCATCTATACTGACCTCCATCAGGTTGCAAATTGAATATAATTTTTTTCTGCATCTAGCTCTGAAAAAATATTTGGGCTTCTAGCAGTGTGTGGGACTTGGTCTATTAGTTCATCTATACTGACCTTCATCAGATTGCAAATTGAATATAATTTTTTTCTGAATCTAGCCCAGTAATGGTGATCTTGTTAGTGCATTTTTTCTTGAAACTTTGGCTGGTGAGTACCATTGCCTTTTGCTGTTTTCTAAAAACTTTGTCTATTGTTCTGGCTATGCTGTCTGTTTTTAATGTTAGAGTAGGGACTCGCAAAACCGTGAAGACCCTTGACGATGGGTTGCGAGCTTACTTATTTTGGCCAAAATATCAACTAATAGAGGTATATGATATTTTTTCCTCTTTCCTGCGTAGTAGGCCTAGCACTGGGAGAGACGATGATACCATCTTATTAATGCAGTGCGCTAGGCTGGTGTTTTTTGTTATGAAGCGTATATTTTTGTTAGCCAGGCGCGCACCCCATATTTCTATTGCTACCACCATTAGGAAGAAAAATTATTTTCAGAGCTAGATGCAGCTAAAAATTATTATTAATTTCAAAGCTGGTGGAGCTTGGTATAGATGGCCTAATACAAGGAGTCCCACACACTGCTAGAAGCCCAAATTTTTCTTCAGAGCTAGATGCAGAAAAAAATTATATTCAATTTGCATCCTGATGAAGGTCAGTATAGATGGACTAATAGACCAAGTCCCACACACTGCTAGAAGCCCAATTTTTTTTTCAGAGCTAGATGCAGAAAAAAATTGAATTCAATTTGCAACCTGATGGAGGTCAGTATAGATGGACTAATAGAACAAGTCCTACACACTGCTAGAAGCCCAATTTTTTTTCAGAGCTAGATGCAGAAAAAAATTATATTCAATTTGCATCCTGATGGAGGTCAGTATAGATGGATTAATAGACCAAGTCCCACACACTGCTAGAAGCCAACATTTTTTTTCAGAGCTAGATGCAGAAAAAAATTATATTCAATTTGCAACCTGATGGAGGTCAGTATAGATGGACTAATAAAACAAGTCCCACACACTGCTAGAAGCCCTCATTTTTTTTCAGAGCTAGATGCAGAAAAAAATTATATTCAATTTTCAACCTGATGGAGGTCAGTATAGATGGACTAATAGAACAAGTCCCACACACTGCTAGAAGCCCACATTTTTTTTCAGAGCTAGATGCAGAAAAAAATTATATTCAATTTGCAACCTGATGGAGGTCAGTATAGATGGACTAGTAGAACAAGTCCCACACACTGCTAGAAGCCCAAATTTTTTTTCATAGCTAGATGCATTAAAAAATTATTTTTAATTTGCAACCTGATGGAGGTCAGTATAGATGGACTAATACACCCAGTCCCACACACTGCTAGAAGCCCAAATTTTTTTTCAAACCTAGATGCAGAAAAAAATTATATTCAATTTGCAACCTGATGGAGGTCAGTATAGATGGACTAATAGAATAAGTCCCACACACTGCTAGAAGCCCACACTTTTTTTCAGAGCTAGATGCAGAAAAAAATTATTTTTAATTTGCAACCTGATGGAGGTCAGTATAGATGGACTAATAGAACGAGTCCCACACACTGCTAAAAGCCCACATTTTTTTTCAGAGCTAGATGCAGAAAAAATTATATTCAATTTTCAACCTGATAGAGGTCAGTATAGATGGACTAATAGAACAAGTCCCACACACTGCTAGAAACCCAAATATTTTTTCAGAGCTAGATGCAGAAAAAAATTATATTCAATTTGCAACCTGATGGAGGTCAGTATAGATGGACTAATAGAACAAGTCCCACACACTACTAGAAGCCCAATTTTTTTTTCAGAGCTAGATGCAGAAAAAAATTATATTCAATTTTCAACCTGATGGAGGTCAGTATAGATGGACTAATAGAACAAGTCCCACACACTGCTAGAAGCCCACATTTTTTTTCAGAGCTAGATGCAGAAAAAAATTATATTCAATTTGCAACCTGATGGAGGTCAGTATAGATGGACTAATAGAACAAGTCCCAAACACTGCTAGAAGCCCAAATTTTTTTTCATAGCTAGATGCATAAAAAAATTATTTTTAATTTGCAACCTGATGGAGGTCAGTATAGATGGACTAATACACCCAGTCCCACACACTGCTATAAGCCCAAATTTTTTTTCAAACCTAGATGCAGAAAAAAATTATATTCAATTTGCAACCTGATGGAGGTCAGTATAGATGGACTAATAGAACAAGTCCCACACACTGCTAGAAGCCCACACTTTTTTTCAGAGCTAGATGCAGAAAAAATTATATTCAATTTGCAACCTGATGGCGGTCAGTATAGATAGACTAATAGACCAAGTCCCACACACTGCTAGAAGCCCAAATATTTTTTCAGAGCTAGATGCAGAAAAAAATTATTTTTAATTTGCAACCTGATGGGGGTCAGTATAGATGGACTAATAGAACAAGTCCCACACACTGCTAAAAGCCCACATTTTTTTTCAGAGCTAGATGCAGACAAAATTATATTCAATTTTCAACCTGATAGAGGTCAGTATAGATGGACTAATAGAACAAGTCCCACACACTGCTAGAAACCCAAATATTTTTTCAGAGCTAGATGCAGAAAAAAATTATATTCAATTTGCAACCTGATGGAGGTCAGTATAGATGGACTAATAGAACAAGTCCCACACACTACTAGAAGCCCAATTTTTTTTCAGAGCTAGATGCAGAAAAAAATTATCAACTAATAGAGGTATATGATATTTTTTGCACTTTTTTTTTTCTGCTAGGGCACGGCCAGGCCCAGTAATGGTGACCTTGTTAGTTGGGGCTTCACAACTCTGCGATGCACGGATAGGGTGCCGGGCATCCCGCCTAGTCGAATAGTTGGGGCGTGTAATAGGATGCTGGCTAGGCACGGTGCCGCGAGTGTGTGAATTGCACCCTACTGCAAGTTTCATCTGTGTGCAGTTTTAGTGCTTGGCAATCTCCCCTCCAGTGTGAGTGGGTGAGGGCGATTGTTCATCAGCATTCTGCACCTGTGTTACCTCCTTCTAACAAAAGGGGGCCGGCCATGTCCTGGTGTGCATTTTTTCTTGAAACTTTGGCTGGTGAGTACCATTGCCTTTTGCTGTTGCCTACTACGCAGGCTAGCATTCCTGTGCCTAAAACACAATGTATGGGTCCGCGCTAGCCACTATGCTGAGGGGTCTAAAGCTGCTGCTAACGCTTTATAACAATTCATTTGGCAGATTTTCACCGAGCTCTTCCACAACGCCCACCCATCGGGCAACAGTTGCCCACCCTCCCTATGGGATTTAGTGGCGAATAGTTGATGCCATTAATCAGAGCGTCAGTTGCCCCGTCGACATGGCAAGCATACAGTAAGGCATGGGAAGAGTGGAAACGACTAGTAGCAGGCAGACGGGTTGACCAATGTGAACAAGCCAGATCAAAAGTCTACATAGAATTTCTCCACCAGCTAATGATGAGGGGCATATCAGGGGCGTCAGCGCAGCGGTGTCTGACCGGAGTAGCATTTCACTTCCAACTACTGAATTGGGGAGATATGACAAAGGTTCATCATCAGACAATCCATAAAAGGGTGGAAAAGGGGTCAGCCAAGTCAGGAGTGTAGACGTCCCGTCCCGTGTCACTAAAACTGATTTCTCACATCATATACCTAACACCATTAACATGACACTTATAATTTGAAGCAACACTACTGTCTACTGCATTTGTGATCGCCTTCTTCGGGGCGCTATGCATAAGCGAATTAGTCCCTCAATCCAAAATTACCACCAGTGGAGGCTTATTATACCAGGACGTAGTCATAGCCAATAATGCCATATTTCTATGCATACGCCAATCGAAAATGGTTCCAGCGGGCAGGGGCACTTTGGTTCTTCTACAACCCACAAACGGTACACTGAGTCGGGTAACAATAGTAAAAACATATATAACCATCAGATCACAAAGTAATTTCTTCCTATCACACATTGATGGAACGCCATTATCAAGATACCAGTTCCAAGCTATATTTAGTAAATGCATAACATCAGCAGGGAACCACCCCAAAGTTTACGGGACACACTCATTCCGCATAGGCGCGGCCACGGAAGCAGCAAGAGCAAGACTGTCAGAAACCGAAGTTCAGAGGATAGATGGCGATCCACGTGTTTGGCGAGATGCATAAGACCGGACTTGTTATCCCAACGTGGTTTGTTTCTTTTACAGGTGACGCTAAGCCAACAATGTGGGTGATAGCCCACTCGTATATATATTGAGCAGAAAAAAGGGCAAAAGTCCGCCCAGGTGGGAGGAAATTGGAGTTTCATAACACATATTTCAACTGGAGAGGTATTAGAGGCCTGCTATGGCCACAGGTACTAATGGAGGTAATCAAGGTAGGGAGAGAGGCAAGAGGTCCGGTCATCTTAGTTATACAGGCCGGGGAAAACAACCTAGGTCATCACAAGAGCGCACAACTAATGGCAATAATGAAACTAGACACTGAGCGCTTCAGAGAATTTTTCACAAAACTAGCTATAATATGGTCAGAGATTGTGCCGATAGCGCTATGGCAAGGTTCGCGAGACATCACAGCCATCGAACGGACAAGGCGGGTAATAAATATTCGGATGGCAAAATTTAGAAGAGACAGAGGCGGTGTAGTGATACGACACCGACAACTGGAAGGAGACAAAGCAGGCCTCATACGTCCCGACGGTGTTCACTTAAAGGATATTGGACTGGACATATTCCTGTCAGGACTCCAGGACGGAGTGGAACAAGCGTTAAGAGTGATGGGTGGGGGTCAGAGTCCTGCATACGAGTACGCAGGATCCACCGTGGCCTGGAAATAGAAAGGACATGTTGGAGAGTTACACTTGTTGGCCAACTTGCCGGAGTGGAGACCCAGGGCATGCTGCAACAAGCTGTATTATTTTAGAAATAAATTGCCTTTCTAATGGAATGAGTATAAAGAGTTAATAAAGCTGTGACCGATCCTCACCCATCCAGTTGTAAGAATTACATTATTGTATTGTCAAGGAAAGGGGGACGGTAGGGGGCTGAGCTTCTTGGTTTGGTTGGGGGTCCCCACAGTCTGCCTAGGCTAGATGCATTTAAAAATTCTTATTAGATACACAGGCGGTGCAGCTTGCTTCGCAGCTGGGCTACTTCACCCAAAGTATTGCCTAGGCTAGATGCAGTTAGAAATTCTGCGCTGACTAGCAGACACTGAAGATTTGGAGCAGATCTCTGAGTACACAGCTCTTCAGACTCAACCGTCTGTGTTACCCCAAGCCATAGTGTATGTAGTATCTTACAGTTAAAATGGGGAGGGAGCGACCCAACCCACCTGGAATTGACGTTGCCAACGTCACGTAAGACACAGCAAGGGGACTCCAAAAAGAGTCTCCATTTTTTCCCAAAATTGTGGCACAGACACCACTTAACCCTAGAACGCATACCTGGGGCCTCGCAGGCCCGCCCTGTTAATTGTTTTCTATTTTATGCAAGATTACTTTAGTTAGAATTTTGAAACTCTAGGTATTCTTCATGTATATAGTTGTTTGTCATTTGAGTTTGAGTTATTCCATGTTATTTGCACACGGGCCTAAAAGGCCCCAGGCATGTGAAAGTGTAGATTTTTATTGTCATGCGTTCTAGGGTTAAGTGGCATCAATTGCCCCACAGTTGCTTAAAACGGTTGGTGAGGTGATTTTACCAAATCCTCAAGCTTTTAGTCTCCCAAGGATGACACAGGGGTAGAAAAGTCGTTGCGAATCCATGATTTGTTCATCTTTATGAACTTGAGTCTGTCTTCATTCTCAGTGGACAGCCGCGTGCGCTTATCTGTCAGCACACCACCAGCAGCGCTGAACACACGTTCAGAGAGAACACTGGCTGCAGGGCATGACAAGATCTCCAAGGCGTGAGTGGCGAGCTCCGGCCATTTTTCCAGATTGGAATACCAAAATGAGCAAGGGTCCAGTGACACAGTCATGGCTTCGATGTTCACTTGGAGATACTCCTGTACCATGCTTTCTAGGCATTGGCTATGTGTCAGACTTCTTGTCTCCTGTGGCCTTGCAAAGGATGGTCTAAAAAAGTGGTGAAACGATTCCACAAAATTGCTGTTACCAGCAGATACTGTGTTACTGTTACGGTTTGAGTGATGAAGAATCGACAGTCCTATGGTTGGCAAGTTATAACTGTGAGATTCACTACGTGCACCACTGGTGTTTTGTGGAAAAGCACATGTAAGATTCTGCAACAGCGTCTGCAGATACTTCTGCATGCGTCAATCCCTTTTTATGGCAGGAATTATTTTGGCAAATTTACTTTTGTACCGGGGATCTAAGAGTGTGGCAACCCAGTAGTCGGGATTACTTCGAATTCTGACAATCCGAGGGTCATGTTGCAGGTAGTGCAGCAAGAAGGCACTCATGTGTCTTGCGCATCCAGGAGGACCAAGTCCTTGTTGTGTTGGTAGCGAGGTAAGAATCATGCTTCCTTCCTCTGCCCTCTCCCCCCAACCTCGCACAACAGAAATGTGATGAAGGTCTCCCTCAACTAATGAGTCTTCCATGCCCATCACCAGTTCGTCCTCCACTCCTTCCTTGGCTGCTGCACCTTTCTCAACAGTTTGGCTGCTACCATGTGCCCCGGTTGATCCCTCTCCCCCACCCTCCCATGCCTGCCGCCTTGGTCCTGCCAACCGTCTGGACCTTGGAGATGTTATCCCTTTCGCATACGACTCCTTCTTTACTTCCTCCACCTCCTCTTGTCCCACCACCTGACTCTGAATTCTGTTTAATGTGTGCTCCAGCATGTAAATCACCGGAATAGTCATGCTGATAATGACATCGTCGTCAGCACTAGACATCTTCGTCGCCATTTCAAAACTGTGCAGAAGGGTGTGTGGCGCCCCTGAGGGCTCAGTCGCCACAGAGTTACTGCATCTCACCCAGAGGTGTGGTATCTCACCCTCAGGTAAGGAAGGCGTATGGCTTGGGACCCTAACACCTGCATCCAGCACATACCCGCAGTGGGGGTAGGGCGAGATTGCTCCTAAGGGAGAGCACAGTCCCAGGTCCCTAGCTGGTGGGAGGGTCCTATGTAGTGGGTGCTTAGGGGAGCAGCTTAGGGGAGCACATGACAGGGAGAGTATAAATAGGAAGCCATCTTAGAAAGAGCAAGCCAGTCAGAGGAGGAAAAGTGACAGGAGCAGAGGCTCGGCAGGAGCTCTGCTCCGGAGGTGGGCCTAGCCTGGGAGGCCCAGGACTGAAGGAGAGAAGAGAGGAGTGGGAGCAGGAAGGCTCCAGGAACCGAAAAGACCCTAGGGCTACGGGACGTGCAGAAGGCCACCCGTAATCCCGCTGCTACCAGGAGGTAGAGGGGACAGGCCAGATAAGGGGAACTGGTCCCTCAACTAGTGGAGAAACAGCAAGGCTCAACTAGAAACCGGAGGCTGCAGCATTTCATGTACTGCAGGCCAAAGTCCACACCAGTCTCACTAAGAAGGTAGCCACATAGGACCCAGGGGACGGAACACACGTCGCCCGCCAAGGCCCGAGGACCCCGGATAGAAGTGTCACTCGGTGTGAGGTGCAGGGAGAAGGCCAGAGAAAGGACACACAGAAGAGGGTCCTGCTAAGTACTCTGGAGCTATCTGGGGGTGGACTGAGCCCCTCACTGAGAACGCACAGCACGACGGGGGAGATTGCTCTGGTACGTGTAATCTGGACTGCAACAACTGTGAGTAAAGATCTTGGGACTGCATCACTCGGACTCTGTTTTCATTACTGACTCCCTGCACTACAACCACCATCATCCACCCACACTGCCCTGAAGCTACACTCTTCCTGTGGTGAGTAATAATACCATTGCTGCAAAACCACCAGCTTCAGAGGACTGTTCCGCAGCGGCGGCCCCTTTGGCCGCACTCCACAGGTGGCGTAGTCAGACATTATAAAATCCATATATACAAATTACCCTTGGATTGACGGACCGGGTCACCGCCACAGTGACTACAACCCCCAGCGTCTACCGGCCCGGCTCAGGGTACCCCACGGCCCAGGGAGCGCGTCAACTTCATAGGTCCCTGATCTGAGACCACTCCTGCAGCGTGATTTGCCCCACCTCTGGATCTCGTTGGCCCAGGCTATACGTCAGAACGTATTGCACCAGGGCTTGTCGGTGCTGCCACAGTCGCTGCAACATGTGCAGAGTTGAATTCCACCGTGTCGGCACATCGCATTTCAGCCGGTGAACTGGCAGGCCCAACGACTTCTGTAGAGATGTAAGTCCTTGTGCTGCGGGATACGAATGTCGGAAGTGAGCACAAAGCGACCGTGCCCTGTGCAGAAGGCCATCTAGTCCGGGATAGTGGGCTAAAAATTTATGGACAACCAGGTTCAACACGTGAGCCATACAAGGCACGTGTGTGACATTGCCCCGGCGAAGGGCCGCACCCAGGTTTGCAGCATTGTCGCACACAGCCTTCCCTGGTTGCAAGTCCAGTGGAGACAACCATTCATGAAACTGGGTATCCAGAGCTGACCACAACTCCTCAGCTGTGTGACTCACATTTCTCAGACATTTCAAAGTAAACACTGATGCCGTTGAGCCCTGCTGCCAGCATAGTAAGGAGTAGTGTTGAGCCACCCCCATAGTGTTCGAGTTCGGTTCGGTTCGTCGAACACCCGTGTGTTCGCCGAACTGTTCGTCGAACTGTTCGTCGAACACCTTCGAACACCGTTAAAACCAATCGCAGGCAAACAAAAACACATAAAAACACATAGAAAACACCTTCAAAGGTGTCCAAAAGCTGACAAACTGCTCAGAAGACACAACTAACACATGGAAAAGTGACAGTACATATAGTCATGCGAAAAGAAAAGAGGTGGAGGAGTAAAAGGAGGGGGAGACACAGATATAGGCATGTCATGCCCTTCTAAAATCCAAAAAGTGAGAAGCCGACACGTTCAGTCCGCTCCTGCCCGTGCCACCTCCGTGTCGCCGGGTTTGTGCCAGAGCCGCGGTGAACCCTGGCGGCCAGCCCCCCTCTCCCAATACTGGTGCCTGTCCGCTGGTGGGTCGAGCGAGCCCCCCTGTGGTGGAGGCAGCACTAAGCTTTTTAATTTAAATTGTCTCTCTAATTTGAATGAATACACTTTAAATCCATTTACAAGGATCTATTGGAGGGCAAGTCTCATGCCAGCAGCCGCGTAATTCCAGCTCCAGTAGCGTCCACTAAAGCTGCTGCAGTTAAAAAGCTTTTATAACGATCCAGCTCGGCTGTCCACCGCAAGGCATCCTACTGCCAGTCCCAGCCCCTATGCCTTGGGGTGGTGTAGCTTGCTTAACAGCCGGGATAATCCGCTGACTAGCAGACACTGCTACTAGGCACAAAGTATTTCCTGGGCTAGATGCAGTTAAAAATTTGTAATTAGATACTCTCGATGGATGCTGAGAAAGCATTCCATAGAGTCTCCTGGCACGCCATATATGATTCTCTTAAAAAGCTTGGGGTAGGGGTCTAGGGGACCCTTTTATAGCCAAAATCACGGCCCTGTATCACAACACGTCACCTAGGCTGAAGATAAATGGAACTGTAGCACCCTGAGGGCTCGTTTGCTACAGAGGTATTGCACCTCACCCAGAGGTGTGATATCTCACTCTCAGGTAAGAATGGAGTGTGGATCAGGACCCGACACCTGCATGCATTACACCACATTGCCGTGGGGCAGGGCGACCAATATGCCTCTGAGATGGGCACGACAGTCCCTGTCCCTGGCTGGAGTGGGGGGAGGGAACACTGAGGAATTGGAACCCTGTAGTGCAGGAGCAGGGAGGAAGCAGTTCCTGGGTGCATTGAGAAGGGAGTATAAAAGGTGGGCACCATCTTAGTTCAGTGCAGAGAAGTCTGAGCAGAAGTGGCAGGGAGCAGGGGCTCTGCATGAGCTCTGCTCCGGAGGCGGGCCTAGTAACAGAGGCCCAGGCCTGGAAGAGGGAGAAGAAAGGAAGAGGAGCGGAGAAGGCTCCAGGAACGAGGAATGAAGGGATCCCAGGGGTGCGGACGGGCGAGTCGCCACCGCACGCCCGAATTCACCTGCGTGGAGGGGTCAGGCCAAAGGGGGAGACCGGTCCTCGAAACTAGTGGAGGCAGGAAACGACCCTCAGCTAGAAACCGGAGGCTGTGACATTTTATGTGGCGCAGCCCCTCGCTACACCCGCTAGGAAGGCACCACATAGGGTCAGGGAAACTGGCGCCAAGTTTACCAAGAGGAGGCCCGAGGCAGCCGGACAGAAGGGTTGGTAAGAAAGGCCAGACAAAGGACACACAAAGGGGGTCCTGTGAAGCGCTCCAAAGTTATCTGGGAGTTGTCTGAGACCCTCACCTGGTGAGCACAGTACGACGTGGGCAGCCGTTACCTGCAGACGTGGTCTGGATAATAAGAACTGTGAGTAAAGGCCCAGGACTGCATCACTGACTCCGTGTCGTTACTGCTGCTGCCCTGCACCATCACCCCCATCCTCCGCATACACTGCCCTGAGGCTATACTCCTCCCGTGGGGAGTTATGCTACGCTCTGCTGCACCCACAACACCAGCCTCAGCGGTCTGCCCTGCAGCGGCGGTTCACTCTGACCGCAATTCACGGGTGGCGTAGTCGGACATTTAAACATCAAAACCACATAAATAGTTCCGCCACTGGTTTGACCACCCTGAGCCACGGAACCGGGTCGCCGCCACGAAGACTACAACCACCAGCATCCACCAAAAAAGGTCCGGCTCCGGGTGTCCCAAGGCCCAGGGGGTGCATCAGAACATTTTCATCACCTTTCACAATCACCAATGGGACAAGGCAGGGATGTTCTCTGTCCCCTCTCTTATACATCCTAGTGACGGAGCACCTGCTCTCATCAATTCGCCATAACCCCAATATTAGGTGGATTGAGGTGGGAGGCACCGAGTACAAGTGCTCTCTATTTGCTGATGATGTCCTAGTATATATCACTCAATCACATATATCCATCCATGCTGTTATGGCTGAAATAGGTCACTTTGTTACATGGTCAAATTTTAAAATCAATGCAGCGAAGTCTGAGGCCCTCGAAGTCTCCCTCCCCAAATCCATATAGGATTCCATCCAGTCCAACTTTCCCTTTGCCTGGCCCTCACAAGGTATCAAATACTTAGGAATTCCTATTCATAGAGACCTCTCCCATCTATGTTATCTTAATTTTGGGCCCTTTATTGAACAACTCCATACAGACCACGGTTGGCAAGTTAGAACTGTAAGATTCACTACGTGAACCACTGGTGTTTTGTGGAAAAGCACATGTACACTGTGTTCCAAATTATTATGCAAAAAGTGTTTAGGAGTGATAAGGGAAGAATTTGTTTGTCAGTTAAACTCATTGATGGTGATGTGTGTCAGGGCTCTTTATATCACTGTAAGCAATTGCAGACACCTGTGCTAATTAGTTTGGCAGGTGTGTCCAATGAAAAGCCAGACTACTTAAGAAGGCTGTCTCACATTATTAAGCAGCCTACATTTTCTGCCAAAATGGGAAAGAAAAAGGATGTGTCGGCTGCTGAGAAGCAACAAATTGTGGAGTGTTTAGGTCAAGGCATAACTACAATCAACATTGTGCGATGATCAGGATGAAGTGTCTTGGCAATCAAGATGTATGTAGCTGATTCACAGTACACACGTGTGCGTGCTGATAAGGGCAAATTGAGGACTCTTTCCTACAGGCAATTACGTCAGGTTAAAAGAGCAGCGGCAAAAAAGCCTTGTCATAGCAGCAGACAAGTTTTTGAAGCTGCTGGTGCCTCCAACGTCCACCGAACAACAAGATGCAGGGTCCTTCAGAGGTTTGCAGCTGTGCATACGCCATCCTGTCGACCTCCTCTATCCACTTCACACAAGCAGAAACGGCTCCAGTGGGCCAAACATTACATGAAGACTGATTTCAAAACTGTTTTGTTCACGGATGAGTGCCGTGCAGCGCTCGATGGTCCAGATGGATGGAGTGGAGGATGGCTGGTTGATGGACACCCCACGCAAACACGGCTACAGCGCCAACAAGGAGGAGTAATGTTTTGGGCTGGAATCATGGGGAGAGAGATTGTCGGCCCCTTTATAATCCCTGAAGGCGCTAAAGATGAACTCCATAATGTATGTGGATTTTCTCAAACAGCACTTCCTGCCATGGTTCAAGAAGAAGAACCGTGTATTTCACAGCAAGATCATCTCATGCGGCACATAAAACATCTGCATCTCTGGCTGATATGGGCATAAAAGGGGACAAACTTATGGTGTGACCCCCATGCTCCCCTGACCTCTACCCCATTCAGAACCTCTGGAGCATCATCAATAGGAGTGTCTATGGTGGCGGGAGGCAGTTCACATCTAAGCAACAGCTCTGGGAGGGTATTCTGTCCTCATGCAAAACAATTGAAGCAGAAACCATCCAAAACCTGACAAATTCAATGGACGAGAGAGTTCCGAAGCTCCTTTCGAACAAGGGGTCCTATGTGAAAATGTAACATCACCTAGAATAAAGTTTTGAGTTGAAAACTGTTTGATTTCAGTTTCTAATAACCTGCTAATGCTTATAATTTCAAAAATGACCATTTTTTTGGTCTTTATTAAAATGAAAAGGTTGATCGAAAAGTTTGGGGGATCTAAGAGTGTGGCAACCCAGTAGTCATGATTACTTCGAATTCTGACAATATGAGGGTCATGTTGCAGGTAGTGCAGCAAGAAGGCACTTATGTGTCTTGCGCATCTCGGAGCCCCAAAATTATTTTCCGGGCTAGATGCAGCTAAAAATTATTAATAATTTTAAATCTGGTGGAGCTTAATATAGATGGCCTAATAGGATCAGTGCTGCACACTGCTACAAAGCCCAAATTATTTTCCAGTCAAGGTACAGATAAACATGATTAGTAATTTTAAATCTGGTGGAGCTTATTATAGATGGCCTAATAGAATCAGTGCTGTACACTGCTACAAAGCCCAAATTATTTTCCAGCCAAGATACAGATAAACATAATTAGTAATTTGAAAGCTTAAAACGGTTGGTAGGGTGATTTTAACCAATCATCAAGCTTTTACTCTCCCCAGGATGACACAGGGGTAGAAATGTCGTTTCGGATCCATGATTTGTTCATCTTTATGAACGTGAGTCTGTCTACATTATCAGTGGAGAGCCGCGTGCGCTTATCTGTCAGCACACCACCAGCAGCGCTGAACACACGTTCAGACAGAACGCTGGTTGCGGGGCATGACAAGATCTCCAAGGCGTAAGTGGCTAGCTCCGGCCATTTATCCAGATTGGAAGCCCAAAAAGAGCAAGGGTCCAGTGACACAGTCATGGCTTCAATGTTTACTTGGAGATACTCCTGTACCATCGTCTCTAGGCGTTGACTATGTGTCAGACTTCTTGTCTCCTGTGGCCTTGCAAAGGATGGGCTAAAAAAGTGGTGAAATGATTCCGTAAAATTGATGTTACCAGCAGATACTGTGGTTCTGTTACGGTTTGAGTGCTGAACACTTGACGGTCCCACGGTTGGCAAGTTGGAACTGTGAGATTCACTACGTGCACCACTGGTGTTTTGTGGAAAAGCACATGTAAGATTCTGCAACAGTCTCTGCTGATACTCCTGCATGCGTGAATCCCTTTCTATGGCAGGAATAATTTCTTCAAATTTACTTTTGTACCGGGGATCTAACAGTGTGGCAACCCAGTAGTCAGGATTATTTCTAATTCTCACAATTCGAGGGTCATATTGCAGGTAGTGCAGCAAGAAGGCACTCATGTGTGTTGCGCATCCAGAAGCACCAAGTCCCTGTTGTGTTGGTGGCGAGGTAACAATCATGCTTCCTTCCTCTGTCCTCTCCCCCCAACCTCGCACAACAGAAATGTGATCAAGGTCTCCCTCATCTGATGAGTCTTCCATCAGTTCGTCCTCCACTTCTTCCTGAGCTCCTGCACCTTCCTCACTAGTTTGGCTGCTACAATGCGCCCTGGTAAAACCATCGCCCCCACCCTCACATGCCTGACGCCTTGGTGCTGCCGACCGTCTGGACCTTGCAGATGTTAGCCCTTCCGCATACAACTCCTCATCCTCTACTTCCTCCACCTCCTCTTGTGCCACCACCTGACTCCGAATTCTGTTTAACATGTGCTCCAGCATGTAAATCACCGGAATAGTCATGCTGATAATGGCATCGTCAGCACTAAACATCTTCGTCGCCATTTCAAAACTGTGCAGAAGGGTGCATAGGTCCCTGATCTGAGACCACTCCTCCAACGTGATTTGCCCCACCTCTGGATCTCGTTGGCCCAGGCTATACGTCAGAACGTATTGCACCAGGGCTTGTCGGTGCTGCCACAGTCGCTGCAACATGTGCAGAGTTGAAATCCACCGGGTAGGCACATCGCATTTTAGCCGGTGAAGTGGCAGGCCCAACGACTTCTGTAGAGATGTAAGTCGCTGAGCTGCGGGATGCGAACGGCGGAAGTGAGCACACAGTGACCGTGTCCTCTGCAGAAGGCCATCTAGTCTGGGATAGTGGGCTAAAAATTGCTGGACAACCAGGTTCAACACGTGAGCCATACAAGGCACGTGTGTGACATTGCCCCGGCGAAGGGCCGCACCCAGGTTTGCAGCATTGTCGCACACGGCCTTCCCTGGTTTCAGGTCCAGTGGAGACAACCATTCATGAAATTGGTTCTCCAGAGCTGACCACAACTCCTCAGCTGTGTGACTCACATTTCCCAGACATTTCAAAGTAAAAACCGCCTGATGACGTTGAGCCCTACTGCCAGCATAGTAAGGAGGTGTGCAGGATCCCTTCTGCGCAGTTAGAAAGCTTGTGGCATGACCAGACAGGCTTTGGGTGCAGGTGAAAGACCGAGAGGAGGTTGAGGAGGCAGAAGCAGTGGAGAAACTTTGACATAAAGAGGATTGACGCACAACTCGTGGGGATGGCAAGACTTGGACAGCAGCCCCTTGCCCTGCTGTCACCATAGTTACCCAGTGCCCAGTCAGCGACATGTAACGCCCCTGTCCATGCCTACTCGTCCAAGTGTCTGTGGTGAAATGCACCCTGTCACACACAGAGTTTGTCAAAGAAGCGGTGATGTTGTGTGCGACATGCTGGTGGAGCGCAGGCACACCTTTCTTTGAGAAGTAGTGCCGACTGGGCATCTGGTACTGGGGCACTGCGACGGACATAAGGTTTCGAAAATCCTCTGTGTCCACCAACGGAAAGGCAGCATTTCTTTAGCCAAGAGCTTGCAGATGGTGAAATTCAACCTCTTAGTTTTCTCATGGCTAGGAGGAAATGGTCTTTTACTTGTCCACATCTGAAGGACCGAGGGCTGGCTATTGTGCTTAGACGGGGTTGATAAGGGTGTCCCCGGCAAACTGCCGGTCTGTGAGGAAGATGCAGGCGGACATGTTAGGTTGCCTTGATCCAAAGGTGGTGCTATCGATGTCGGACAGCGCTCAACACCAGCTGGTGTTACCACCTCCACAGAAAATGATGACCTGCCAATCACGCTGGCTGTTGCGGGTAAAGAGGTGGCAGGTCTGCTCCCCAAAACAGGTGTGACTGCTGTCCCCCCAGTCACAGAGGATGAAGAGGCCGCGGATGCACAAGATATGGCAGACGGTGGTTGACCCGGCCGGCTAGGCCGCATTGTAGCACACTGAGCTTCCCACTGCAACTTATGCTTCATGTCCATGTGCCGGTTCATGCATGAAGTACTCAAACTATGTATTTTTTGGCCTCTACTTAGCTTTTGCTGACAAATGTTACAGATAACACGAGTTGGGTCATCTTTATCGATCTGAAAAAATGCCCAGGCTATGCAAGGCTTAGCACCCATGCAACCTGAAGAGCCACCACGACTTGTGGTCAGAGGCAGAGTTGTGTTTGAGGATGCAGTTGTTGACGTGCTTCCAGTACTACGTCTCTGTCCAGGAAGGCACAACCTGACCTCGTCGTCACTAGCATCTTCCTCCACCTCCTCTGCTGACCTCATCTCTTGGCTGACTGTGGGTTGACAGTAAGTGGGATCTCCAACCTCATCATCATCACCCTGTGCGTTATCACACCCGTCGTCCTCAGAGCCAACCTGTTCCTGCCCTGACAAAAGACTAAAGTTGTCGCTCCAATCAGGTATTTGAGTCTCATCATCGTCTTCCTCATTGTCTCCACCAACAGGAGTTACAGTTTGGGAATGAGGGTCTATATTATGGTCAGAACCTTCTGCGTCTGGTCCTGGATCCGACTCATAAAGATTCTGGGCATCAGTGCAGATCATTTCCTCGTCTGGATTCACAGAAGCGCTGGAGTCGACCTCTGATTCCCAGGCTATAGTATGAGTAAACAGCTCTGCAGACTCAACCATCTGTTCTACCTCATACTCAGACGGGCAGCTGGAGATTTGGGAGCTGTGAGGAAGCAAGTGCGATTGGGGTGACACCTTTGAGGACTGGAGTATTTGTGATGTTGAAGTTGATGTGGAGGAGAGCCCACTTAAAGGAGCACTTGATATCCGTTGAAGCACCTGCTGTTTTTGTGCCTCATCTGGAATTTGTAGCGATTGGCGTGGCCGTAAGAAAGGGATCTTATCACATTGTCCGCTAAAAGAAGTAGACATTTTAGTTTGGCTGGAAGATGGTCTTTCTTCTGCAGATGTTACTGTTGCTTTAACACCTACCCCACGGACACAACCTTTTTTCCCCTTCCCAACACGCCTATTCCCCTTTCCACCAGCAGCAGGCCTTTTTCCACTCATTTTGGTGGTTAACTAATTCACAACTCTGGAGTTGTTTGCACAAAAAAACAATGGATGGGAACCGAGCAGAGCTGAGTGGCCAAACTGTGGTATTAGGCCAAAACTATTGGCTGGGTTAGATGCAGAAAAAAATTATATTCAATTTGCAACCTGATGGACGTCAGTATAGATGGACTAATAGAACAAGTCCCACACACAGCTAAAAGCCCAAATATTTTTTCAGAGGTAGATGCAGATAAAAATTATTTTTAATTTGCAACCTGATGGAGGTCAGTATAGATGGACTAATAGAGAAAGTCCCACACACTGCTAGAAGGCCAAATATTTTTTCAGAGCTAGATGCAGACAAAAAATTATTTGAATTTGCAACCTGATGGAGGTCAGTATAGGTGGACTAATAGAACAAGTCCCACACATTGCTAGAAGGCCAAATATTTTTTCAGAGCTAGATGCAGATATAAATTATATTTAATTTGCAACCAGATGGAGGTCAGTATAGATGGACTAATAGAGAAAGTCCCACACACTGCTAGAGGGCCAAATATTTTTTCAGCGCTAGATGCAGAAAAAAATTATATTCAGTTTGCAACCTGATGGAGGTCAGTATAGATGGACTAATAGAACAAGTCCCACACACAGATAGAAGGCCAAATATTTTTTCAGAGGTAGATGCAGATAAAAATTATTTTTAATTTGCAGCCTGATGGAAGTCAGTATAGATGGACTAATAGAGAAAGTCCCACACACTGCTAGAATGCCAAATATTTTTTCAGAGCTAGATGCAGACAAAAAATTATTTTGAATTTGCAACCTGATGGAGGTCAGTATAGATGGACTAATAGAGAAAGTCCCACACACTGCTAGAAGGCCAAATATTTTTTCAGAGCTAGATGCAGATATAACTTATTTTTAATTTGCAACCTGATGCAGGTCAGTATAGATGGACTAATAGAACAAGTCCCACACACTGCTAGAAGGCCAAATATTTTTTCAGAGGTAGATGCAGAAAAAAATTATATTCAGTTTGCAACCTGACGGAGGTCAGTATAGATGGACTAATAGAACAAGTCCCACACACAGCTAGAAGCCCAAATATTTCTTCAGAGGTAGATGCAGAAAAAAAATATATTCAGTTTGCAACCTGATGGAGGTCAGTATAGATGGACTAATAGAGAAAGTCCCACACACTGCTAGAAGGCCAAATATTTTTTCAGAGCTAGATGCAGACAAAAAATTATTTTTAATTTGCAACCTGATGGAGGTCAGTATAGATGGACTAATAGAGAAAGTCCCACACATTGCTAGAAGGCCAAATATTTTTTCAGAGGTAGATGCAGATATAAATTATTTTTAATTTGCAACCTGATGCAGGTCAGTATAGATGGACTAATAGAACAAGTCCCACACACTGCTAGAAGGCCAAATATTTTTTCAGAGGTAGATGCAGAAAAAAATATATTCAGTTTGCAACCCGATGGAGGTCAGTATAGATGGACTAATAGAACAAGTCCCACACACAGCTAGAAGCCCAAATATTTTTTCAGAGGTAGATGCAGACAAAAAATTATTTTTAATTTGCAACCTGATGGAGGTCAGTATAGATGGACGAATAGAGAAAGTCCCACACACTGCTAGAAGGCCAAATATTTTTTCAGAGCTAGATGCAGACAAAAAATTATTTTTAATTTGCAACCTGATGGAAGTCAGTATAGATGGACTAATAGAGAAAGTCCCACACACTGCTAGAAGGCCAAATATTTTTTCAGAGCTAGATGCAGAAAAAAATTATATTCAGTTTGCAACCTGATGGAGGTCTGTATAGATGGATTAATAGAACAAGACCCACACACAGCTAGAAGCCCAATATTTTTTCAGAGGTAGATGCAGAAAAAAATATATTCAGTTTGCAACCTGATGGAGGTCAGTATAGATGGACTAATACAACAAGTCCCACACACAGCTAGAAGCCCAATATTTTTTCAGAGGTAGATGCAGAAAAAAATATATTCAGTTTGCAACCTGATGGAGGTCAGTATAGATGGACTAATACAACAAGTCCCACACACAGCTAGAAGCCCAATATTTTTTCAGAGGTAGATGCAGAAAAAAATATATTCAGCTTGCAACCTGATGGAGGTCAGTATAGATGGACTAATACAACAAGTCCCACATACAGCTTGAAGCCCAATATTTTTTCAGAAGTAGATGCAGAAAAAAATATATTCAGTTTGCAATCTGATGGAGGTTAGTATAGATGGACTAATACAACAAGTCCCACACACAGCTAGAAGCCCAATATTTTTTCAGAGGTAGATGCAGAAAAAAATATATTCAGTTTGCAACCTGATGGAGGTCTGTATAGATGGATTAATAGAACAAGTCCCACACACAGCTAGAAGCCCAATATTTTTTCAGAGCTAGATGCAGAAAAAAATTATATTCAATTTGCAACCTGATGGAGGTCAGTATAGATGGACTAATAGAACAAGTCCCACACACAGCTAGAAGCCCAAATATTTTTTCAGAGGTACTGTAGATGCAGATAAAAATTATTTTTAATTTGCAACCTGATGGAGGTCAGTATAGATGGACTAATAGAGAAAGTCCGACACACTGCTAGAAGGCCAAATATTTTTTCAGAGCTAGATGCAGAAAAAAATTATATTCAGTTTGCAACCTGATGGAGGTCAGTATAGGTGGACTAATAGAACAAGTCCCACACACAGCTAGAAGCCCAATATTTTTTCAGAGGTAGATGCAGAAAAAAATATATTCAGTTTGCAACCTGATGGAGGTCAGTATAGATGGACTAATAGAACAAGTCCCACACACAGCTAGAAGCTACCAAGCTTTCAAATTACAAATCATGTTTATCTGTATCTTGACTGGAAAATAATTTGGGCTTTGTAGCAGTGTGCAGCACTGATCCTATTAGGCCATCTATACTAAAGCTTCACCAGATTTAAAATTAAAAATAATTTTTAGCTGCATCTATCCCGGAAAATAATTTTGGGGCTCCGAGATGCGCAAGACACATAAGTGCCTTCTTGCTGCACTACCTGCAGCATGACCCTCATATTGTCAGAATTCGAAGTAATCATGACTACTGGATTGCCACACTCTTAGATCCCCCAAACTTTTCGATCAACCTTTTCATTTTAATAAAGACCTAAAAAATGGTCATTTTTGAAATTATAAGCATTAGCAGGTTGTTAGAAACTGAAATCAAACAGTTTTCAACTCAAAACTTCTAGGTGATGTTACATTTTCACATAGGACCCCTTGTTCGAAAGGAGCTTCTGAACTCTCTCGTCCATTGAATTTGTCAGGTTTTGGATGGTTTCTGCTTCAATTGTTTTGCATGAGGACAGAATACCCTCCCAGAGCTGTTGCTTAGATGTGAACTGCCTTCCGCCATCATAGACACTCCTTTTAATGATGCTCCAAAGGTTCTGAATGGGGTAGACGTCAGGGGAGCATGGGGGTCACACCATAAGTTTGTCCCCTTTTATGCCCATATCAGCCAGAGATGCAGATGTTTTATGTGCAGCATGAGATGGTGCATTATCATGCAGAAAAATGATCTTGCTGTGAAATACACGGTTCTTCTTCTTGAACCATGGCAGGAAGTGCTGTTTGAGAATTCCACATACATTATGCAGTTCATCTTTAGCGCCTTCAGGGATCCTAAAGGGGCCGACAATCTCTCTCCCCATGATTCCAGCCCAAAACATTACTCCACCTCCTCCTTGTTGGCGCTGTAGCCGTGTTTGCGTGGGGTGTCCATCAACCAGCCATCCTCCACTCCATCCATCTGGACCATCGAGCGCTGCACGGCACTCATCCGTGAACAAAACTGTTTTGAAATCAGTCTTCATGTAATGTTTGGCCCACTGGAGCCGTTTCTGCTTGTGTGAAGTGGATAGAGGAGGTCGACAGGATGGCGTATGCACAGCTGCAAACCTCTGAAGGACCCTGCATCTTGTTGTTCGGGGGACGTTGAAGGCACAAGCAGCTTCAAAAACTTGTCTGCTGCTATGACAAGGCTTTTTTGCCGCTGCTCTTTCAACCTGACGTAATTGCCTGTAGGAAAGAGTCCTCAATTTGCCCTTATCAGCACGCACACGTGTGTACTGTGAATCAGCTACATACTTCTTGATTGCCAAGATACTTCATCCTGATCATCGCACAATGTTGATTGTAGTCATGCCTTGACCTAAACACTCCACAATTTGTTGCTTCTCAGCAGCCGACAGATCCTTTTTCTTTCCCATTTTGGCAGAAAATGTAGGCTGCTTAATAATGTGAGAGAGCCTTCTTAAGTAGTCTTGCCTTTCATTGGACACACCTGCCAAACTAATTAGCACAGGTGTCTGCAATTGCTTACAGTGATATAAAGAGCCCTGACACACATCACCATCAATGAGTTTAACTGACAAACAAACAAATTCTTCCCTTATCACTCCTAAACACTTTTTGCATAATAATTTGGAACGCAGTGTACATGTGCTTTTCCACAAAACACCAGTGGTTCACGTAGTGAATCTTACAGTTCTAACTTGCCAACCGTGGTCTGTATGGAGTTGTTCAATAAAGGGCCCAAAATTAAGATAACATAGATGGGAGAGGTCTCTATGAATAGGAATTCCTAAGTATTTGATACCCTGTGAGGGCCAGGCAAAGGGAAAGTTGGACTGGATGGAATCCTATATGGATTTGGGGAGGGAGACATCGAGGGCCTCAGACTTCGCTGCATTGATTTTAAAATTTTAGCATGTAACAAAGTGATCTATTTCAGCCATAACAGCATGGATGGATATATGTGATTGAGTGATATATACTAGGACATCATCAGCAAATAGAGAGCACTTGTACTCGGTGCCTCCCACCTCAATCCACCTAATATTGGGGTTATGGCGAATTGATGAGAGCAGGTGCTCCGTCACTAGGATGTATAAGAGAGGGGACAGAGGACATCCCTGCCTTGTCCCATTGGTGATTGTGAAAGGTGATGAAAATGTTCTGACGCACCCCCTGGGCCTTGGGACACCCGGAGCCGGACCCTTTTTGGTGGATGCTGGTGGTTGTAGTGTTCGTGGCGGCGACCCGGTTCCGTGGCTCAGGGTGGTCAAACCAGTGGCGGAACTATTTATGTGGTTTTGATGTTTAAATGTCCGACTACGCCACCCGTGGATTGCGGTCAGAGTGAACCGCCGCTACAGGGCAGACCGCTGAGGCTGGTGTTGTGGGTGCAGCAGAGCGTAGCATAACTCCCCACGGGAGGAGTATAGCCTCAGGGCAGTGTATGCGGAGGATGGGGGTGATGGTGCAGGGCAGCAGCAGTAACGACACGGAGTCAGTGATGCAGTTCAGGGCCTTTACTCACAGTTCTTATTATCCAGACCACGTCTGCAGGTAACGGCTGCCCACGTCGTACTGTGCTCACCAGGTGAGGGGCTCAGACAACTCCCAGATAACTTTGGAGCACTTCACAGGACCCCCTTTGTGTGTCCTTTGTCTGGCCTTTCTTACCAACACTTCTGTCCGGCTGCCTCGGGCCTCCTCTTGGTAAACTTGGCGCCAGTTTCCCTGACCCTATGTGGTGCCTTCCTAGCGGGTGTAGCGAGGGGCTGCGCCACATAAAATGTCAGAGCCTCCGGTTTCTAGCTGAGGGTCGTTTCCTGCCTCCACTAGTTCGGGGACCGGTCTCCCCCTTTGGCCTGACCCCTCCACGCAGGTGGATTCGGGCGTGCGGTGGCGACTCGCCCGTCCGCACCCCTGGGATCCCTTCATTCCTCGTTCCTGGAGCCTTCTCCGCTCCTCTTCCTTCCTTCTCCCTCTTCCAGGCCTGGCCTCTGTTACTAGGCCCGCCTCCGGAGCAGAGCTCATGCAGAGCCCCTGCTCCCTGCCACTTCTGCTCAGACTTCTCTGCACTGAACTAAGATGGTGCCCACCTTTTATACTCCCTTCTCAATGCACCCAGGAACTGCTTCCTCCCTGCTCCTGCACTACAGGGTTCCCCTTCCCCAGTGTTCCCTCCCCCCACTCCAGCCAGGGACAGGGACTGTCGTGCCCATCTCAGGGGCATATTGGTCGCCCTGCCCCACGGCAATGTGGTGTAATGCATGCAGGTGTCGGGTCCTGATCCACACTCCATCCTTACCTGAGAGTGAGATATCACACCTCTGGGTGAGGTGCAATACGTCTGTAGCAACCGAGCCCTCAGGGTGCTACAGTTCCATTTATCTTCAGCCTAGGTGACGTATTGTGATACAGGGCCGTGATTTTGGCTATAAAAGGGTCCCCTAGACCCCTACCCCAAGCTTTTTAAGAGAATCTTATATGGCGTGCCAGGAGACTCTACGGAATGCTTTCTCAGCATCCAACGAGAGTATCTAATTACAAATTTTTAACTGCATCTAGCCCAGGAAATACTTTGTGCCTAGTAACAGTGTCTGCTAGTCAGCGGATTATCCCGGCTGTTAAGCAAGCTACACCACCTGTAGTTTGGACACTTAATTTTTTCAAAGGAAATGCTTCGGGACCACGGGATATTCAGTGAAGAGCATCAGGAGGCACCACAAGGCATACGGGCTGGAACTGGCAGTAGGATGCCTTGCGGTGGACAGCCGAGCTCGATCCTTATAAAAGCTTTTTAACTGCAGCAGCTTTAGTGGACGCTACTGGAGCTGGAATTACGCGGCTGCTGGCATGAGACTTGCCCTCCAATAGATCCTTGTAAATGGATTTAAAGTGTATTCATTCAAATTAGAGAGACAATTTAAATTAAAAAGCTTAGAGCTGCCTCCACCACAGGGGGGCTCGCTCGACCCACCAGCGGACAGGCACCAGTATTGGGAGAGGGGGGCTGGCCATCAGGGTTCACCGCGGCTCTGGCACAAACCCGGCGACACGGAGGTCGGCACGGGCAGGAGCGGACTGGCCGTGTCGGCTTCTCACTTTTTGGATTTTAGAAGGGCATGACATGCCTATATCTGTGTCTCCCCCTCCTTTTACTCCTCCACCTCTTTTATTTTCGCATGACTATATGTACTTGTCACTTTTCCATGTGTTAGTTATGTCTTCTGAGCAGTTTGTCAGCTTTTGGACACCTTTGAAGGTGTTTTCTATGTGTTTCTATGTGTTTTTGTTTGCCTGCCATTGGTTTTAACGGTGTTCGACGAACAGTTCGACGAACAGTTCGGCGAACACACGGGTGTTCGACGAACCGAACCGAACTCGAACACTACGGGGGTGGCTCAACACTAGTCAGTATAGATGGACTAATAGAGAAAGTCCCAAACACTGCTAGAAGGCCAAATATTTTTTCAGAGCTAGATGCAGACAAAAAATTATTTTGAATTTGCAGCGTGATTTAGGTCAATATAGATGGACTAATAGAACAAGTCCCACACACTGCTAGAAGGCCAAATATTTTTTCAGAGCTAGATGCAGAAAAAATTATATTCAGTTTGCAACCTGATGGAGGTCAGTATAGATGGACTAATAGAACAAGTCCCACACACTGCTAGAAGCCAACATTTTTTTTCAGAGCTAAATGCAGAAAAAAATTATATTCAATTTGCAACCTGATGGAGGTCAGTATAGATGGACTAATAGAATGATGCTATGCCCAAAAGATTTTACTTCACTAGGTGCAGTAAAAAAATTGGTATTCTATACACAGGTGGTATATCTTGCAACACAGATAGGCTACTCCACTGACTAACACACTCTGCAATAGGCCAAAAAGGATTAGCTTTGCTAGATTCAGCCAAATGCTGTGAAAAAAACTTGCACAGCACTGGCACAGACCTGCCTGGCAAAAACTGATAGGAACTGATGTAACCTAGTCCTGAAAAGGACTGCAATTACAATTAGTCTTTACTCCCACAATCTATCAATTTAAGAGCACAGACCTGCCTGATAAAAGTCGTAGGAAATGCTGTAACCTAGTCCTTAAAAGGACTGCAATCACAACTATTCCCTACTCCCAAGCTATCTATAGATTTGTGCGAAAATTGGCTTGAAATTAACAAGGTATAGCGCACACAGCAACAGTGCTGCCGTCTAACACGCAGCTGCAGCAGTGAGAAAATGGTGGCGACGGGGAAAATGGCTTGGTCTTATAGGGCAAGGACATGTGACATACACTGCCAATGACACATGCCCTTGCTTGTGTGAAAAAAAGCACTTCGCTCCGTGTGTGCGCTGCTGATAGGCTGACAGATTGCACCTCCCCACTGTAAATGCGGGAAAGAGAAAAAAAAATGGAGATCTTCATTATTCCTGCAGAGATCCATCCCCTGCCCCTCCCCCCACCCCGCTGTACACTCAAACTGCGTATTAACATTAATTTCCATCATTACTGAGAAAAAATCCAGTTCTGATTTTGGTGCACGAACAGTTATCGAACATAACCTCGAACAGCCGAATTTTTCTCAAATCGTTCGTGTTCGCCGAATGGCTCGAACACCGCCCAAAACAGCTCGAATTTGAGATTGGCGAACAGTTCGAGTCGAACAACGCTCATCTCTAGTAAGGAGGTGTGCAGGATTCCTTCTGCGCAGTTAGAAAGCAGGTGGCATTACCAGACAGGCTTTGGGTGCAGGTGGAGGACCAAGAGGAGGTTGAGGAGGCAGAAGCAGTGGAGGAACTTTGAGATAAAGAGGATTGACGCACAACTCGTGGGGACAGAAAGACTTGGACAGCAGCCCCTTGTCCTGCTGTCACCATAATTACCCAGTGCCCAGTCAGCGACATGTAACACCCCTGTCCATGCCTACTCGTCCAAGTGTCTGTGGTGAAATGCACCCTGTCACACACAGAGTTTCTCAAAGAAGCGGAGATGTTGTGTGCGACATGCTGGTGGAGCGCAGGCACACCTTTCTTTGAGAAGTAGTGCCGACTGGGCATCTGGTACTGGGGCACTGCGACGGACATAAGGTCTCGAAAATCCACTGTGTCCTCCAGGCGGAAAGGCAGCATTTCTGTAGCCAACAGCTTGCAGAAGGTGAAATTCAACCTCTTAGCTTTCTCATGGCTAGGAGGAAATGGTCTTTTACTTTTCCACATCTGAGGGACCGAGAGCTGGCTGTTGTGCTTATACTGGGTTGAGTAGGGTGTCCCCGGCAAACTGCCGGTCTGTGAGGAAGATGCAGGCGGACATGTTAGTTTGCCTTGATCGAAAGGTGGTGCTCTCGATGTCGGAGAGCGCTCAACACCAGCAGGTGTTTCCACTTCCCAATGAACTGATGACCTGCCAATCATACTGGCTGTTGCGGGTAAAGAGGTGGCACGTCTGCGTTCAAAAACATGTGTGACTGCTGTCCCCCCAGTCACAGAGGATGAAGAGGCTGCGGATGCACAAGATGGGGTAGACGGTGGTTGGCCCAGCCCGCTAGGCCGCATTGTAGCACAGTGAGCTTCCCACTGCAACTTATGCTTCATATCCATGTGACGGTACATGCATGAAGTACTCAAACTATCTATTTTTTGGCCTCTTCTTAGCTTTTGGTGACAAATATTTCAGATAACACGAGTTGGGTCATCCTTATCGATCTGAATAAATGCCCAGGCTATGCACGGCTTAGAGCCCATGCGACCAGATGAGCCACTACGACTTGTGGTCAGAGGCGGAGTTGTGGTTAAGGATGCAGTTGTTGACGTGCTTCCAGTACTCCGTCTCTGTCCAGGAAGGCGCAACCTAACCTTGTCGTCAATAACATCTGTGACGCCCCGCTGTGTTTGATATCACAGATCCTAGAAGAGTGCATTGATGGAATCCTCCACAAGAGGCCCCCATAAACATTGACACATCTCCACCTTCCACCTCAGACCAGCAGAGGGAGCCCGTTAGGGATATAAATAGGGAAGGTGGAGCTAGGCAGTTCAGTTCCTCTGAAGAGTTCCTGCAGTAGAGAAGCCTAAGAGAGATCAGTCTGCAGTGGAGCTCAGTCTAGTCTAGAGAACTCAGTTAATAGTTCAGCAGTGGAGCACGAGGCTCCTGCTAGCTAGATTCAGGGAGCCCAGATAGAGCTTTAGGTGTGCCGGCGCCATAAGATCGGTGAAGCGCGGCAAGCTGCTGTTAGTGTGTATAGGCTAGTGAGGGCCCGAGTAGGCCGAAGGCGAGTGGCGAGTTAGTACATAAGGGGCAGAGGAGCTTAACCAGCTCACCCCGAAGCATTTGCCGGACACCGGATCCAAGCTTACCGGGATCTCTATGACCCAGTAAGGCATAACCGGAATCCCTGGAGAACTACAAGTCCCAGGATCGCTAAGGTGCTGATACGTAACAGAGCCAGGAGACGCTTAGGCCCCGCATACTGGGAGCGTGAACTCCAAGAGAAGGCCCTACCACAAGGTCAGCCAGCGCAGGACAGAGACAAAGTTAGGCCTAGCTCCAGGCAGGTCAGAAACTTACTACACAGAGGCAAGAAACAGGAGGCCCTACACCCGCTCATTGGGGAGGATCCTGATATGCACCCTTCACCCTACAGTGCTCCGGGATGTGCCTAAATTTCCACCAGTAAAAGGTACTGAAGTGACTACCGTGTCGGTTCCCGTTCTTGCTCTGACCCAGCTGGGTCTCGCCTGTCCTGCATTCCCCCTGCATACGCTGCCCTGAGACCTAGCTCCACCTGTGGGGAGCTATACCATCGAGCTGCCTTATCACCGGCCTCAGTGGACTGCTGCAGCGCTGGTGCTTCTCACCAGATACCACAGGTGGGATCACAAACTCTTATAAAATTAACAATTATCCACCCTTTTAAAGAGTGACCCCAGGGTACGGGCTAGGGAGCTGACCACCGCGACATCCCCAAGGCCAGGCAAAGGCCCGGGTACCGAGTCAACCCCATTCCCTGGGCTAGTCACATCCTCCTCTGCTGACCTCATCGACTGTCTGACTGTGGGTTGACAGTAAGTGGGATCTCCAACCTCGTCATCATCACCCTGTGTGTTCTCACACCTGTCGTCCTCAGAGCCAACCTCTTTCTGCCCTGACCGAAAAGTCAAGTTGTCGCTCCAATCAGGTATTTGAGTCCCATCATCGTCTTCATCATTGTCTCCACCAACAGGAGTTACAGTTTGGGAACGAGGGTCTACATTATGCTCAGAACCTTCTTCATCTGGTCCTGGATCCGACTTATAAAGATTCTGGGCATCAGTGCAGATCATTTCCTCATCTGGATTAACAGAAGCTCTGGAGCAGACCTCTTTTTCCCAGGCTATAGTATGAGTAAACAGCTGTGCACACTCAACCATCTGTGTTACCCCATACTCAGATGGGCAGCTGGAGACTTGGGAGATGTGAGGATGCAAGTGCGATTGGGGTTACACCTCTGAGGACTGGAGTATTTGTGAAGTTGAAATTGAGGTGGTGGAGAGCCCACTTGAAGGAGCACTTGATATCCATTGAAGCACCTGCTGTTTTTGTGCCTCATCTGGAATTTGTAGCGATGGGCATGTCCGTAAGAAAGGGATCGTATCACATTGTCCACAAAAAGAAGTAGACATCTTAGTTTTGCTGGAAGATGGTCTTTCTTCTGCAGATGTTACTCCCCCCCCCCCACCACGGGGGAAACTCGACCCACCAGCGGACAGGCACCAGTATTGGGAGAGGGGGGCTGGCCGTCAGGGTCCACCGCGGCTCTGGCACAAACCCGGCGACACGGAGGTGGCACGGGCAGGAACGGACTGGCCGTGTCGGCTTCTCACTTTTTGGATTTTAGAAGGGCATGACATGCTTATATCTGTGTCTCCCCCTCCTTTTACTCCTCCACCTCTTTTCTTTTCGCATGACTATATGTACTTGTCACTTTTCCATGTGTTAGTTATGTCTTCTGAGCAGTTTGTCAGCTTTTGGACACCTTTGATGGTGTTTTCTATGTGTTTCTATGTGTTTTTGTTTGCCTGCCATTGGTTTTAATGGTGTTCAAAGGTGTTCGACGAACAATTCGACCAACAGTTCGGTGAACACAAGGGTGTTCAACAAACCGAACCGAACTCGAACACTACGGGGGTAGCTCAACACTACACATGAGTGCCTTCTTGCTGCACTACCTGCAACATGACCCTCGGATTATCAGAATTCGAAGTAATCCCTAGTACAAAAGTAAATTTGCCGAAAGAATTCCTGCCATAGAAAGGGATTCACGCATGCAGGAGAATCAGCAGAGGCTGTTGCAGAATCTTACATGTGCTTTTCCAGAAAACACCAGTGGTGCACGTAGTGAATCTCACAGTTCTAACTTGCCAACTGTGGGACTGTCGAGTCTTCATCACTCAAACCGTAACAGTAACACAGTATCTGCTGGAAACAGCAATTTTGTGTAATCGTTTCACCACATTTTTACACCATCCTTTGCAAGGCCACAGGAGACAAGAAGTCTGACACATAGCCAGCGCCTAGAGCGGATGGTACAGGAGTATTACCAAGAGATCGTCGAAGCCATGACTGTGTCACTGGACTCTTGCTCATTTTGGTATTCCAATCTGGAAAAATGGCCGGAGCTCTCCACTCACGCCTTGGAGATCTTGTCATGCCCTGCAGCCAGCGTTCTCTCTGAACGTGTGTTCAGCGCTGCTGATGGTGTGCTGACAGATAAGCCCACACGGCTGTCCACTGAGAATGTAGACAGGCTCACGTTCATAAAGATGAACAAATCATGGATCCGCAAGGACTTTTCTACCCCTGTGTCATCCTGGGGAGACTAAAAGCTTGAGGATTTGTTAAAATCACCTCACCAACCATTTTAAGCAACTCTGGGGCAATTGATGCCACTTAAGTGGTGTCTGTGCCACAATTTTTGGAAAAAATGGAGACTCTTTTTGGAGTCCCCTCGCTGTGTTTTACGTGACGTTGGCATCATCAATTCCAGGTGGATTGGGTCGCCCCCCCCCCCTTTTAACCGTAAGAAACTACATACACTATGGCTTGGGGTAACACAGATGGTTGAGTCTGAAGAGCTGTTTACTCAGCGGTCTGCTCCAAAGCTTAGTGTCTGCTAGTCAGCATAGTAGCCCAGCTCTGAAGCAAGCTACACCGCCTGTGTATCTAATAAGAATTTTTAACTGCATCTAGTCTAGCCAATACTTTAGGCTTAGTAGCCCAGCTGTGAAGCTAGCTGCACCACCTGTGTATCTAATAAGAATTTTTAACTGCATTTAGCCCAGGCAAAACTTTGGGCGTAGTAGCGCAGCTGCGGAGCAAGCTGCACCGCCTGTGCATCGAATAAGAATTTTTAACTGTATCTAGACTAGGCCGACTGTGGGTACCCCCAACCAAACCCAGACGTTCAGCCCCCCTACCGCCCTCCCTTTCCTTGACAATACAATACTGTAACTCTTACAACTGGATGGGTGAGGATCGGTCACAGCTTTATTAACTCTTTATACTCATTCCATTAGAAAGGCATTTTATTTCTAAAATATATCAGCTTGTTGCAGCATGCCCTGTGTCTCCACACCGGCAAGTTGGCCAACAAGTGTAACTCTCCAACATGTCCTTTCTATTTCCAGGCTACGGAGGATCCTGCGTACTCGTATGCAGGACTCTGACCCCCATCCATCACTCTTAATGCTTGTTCCACTCCGTCCTGGAGTCCTGACAGGAATATGTCCAGTCCAATATCCATTAAGTGAACACCGTCGGGCCATATGAGGCCTGCTTTATCTCCTTCCAGTTGTCGGTGTCGTATCACTACACCGCCTCTGTCTCTTCTAAATTTTGCCATCCGAATATTTATTACCCGCCTTGTCCGTTCGATGGCCGTGATGTCTCGCGCACCTTGCCATACCCCTATAGGCACAATCTCTGACCATACTATAGTTAGTTTTGTGAAAAATTCTCTGAAGCGCTCAGTGTCTAGTTTCATTATTGCCATTAGTTATGCGCTCTTGTGATGACCTACGTCGTTTCCCCCGGCCTGTATAGCTAAGATGACCGGACCTCTTGCCTCTCTCCCTACCTTGATTACCTCCATTAGTACCTGTGGCCATTGCAGGCCTCTAATACCTCTCCAGTTGAAATATGTGTTATGAAACTCTAATTTCCTCCCGCCTGGGCGAACTTTTGCCCTTTTTCTGCCCAATATATATACGAGTGGCCTATCACCCACACTGTTGGCTTAGCGTCACCTGTAAAAGAAACAAACCAGGTTAGGATAACAAGTCCGATCTTATGTATCTCGCCAAACACGTGGATCGCCATCTCCCTATCCTTTGAACTTCCGTTTCTGACAGTCCTGCTCTTGCTGCTTCCGTGGCGGCGCCTATGCGGAATGAGTGTGACCCGTAATCTTTGGGGTGGTTCCCTGCCAATGTTAGGCATTTATTAAATATAGCTTTTAGCTGGAATCTTGATAATGGCGTTACATCAATGTGTGATAGGAAGGAATTACTTTGTGATCTGATGGTTATATACAGTGCCTACAAGTAGTATTCAACCCCCTGCAGATTTAGCTGGCTTGATAAGATGCAAATAAGTTAGAGCCTTCAAACTGCAAACGAGAGTAGGTTTTATGAACAGAAGCATAAATCTTACAAACCAAAAAGTTATGTTGCTCAGTTGAATTTTATTAAATTTTAAACATAAAAGTGTGGGTCAATTATTATACAACCCCTATGTTTAATATTTTGTGGAATAACCCTTGTTTGCAATTACAGCTAATAATCGTCTTTTATAAGACCTGATCAGGCCGGCACAGGTCTGTGGAGTTATCTTGGCCCACTCCTCCATGCAGATCTTCTCCAAGTTATCTAGGTTCTTTGGGTGTCTCATGTGGACTTTATTCTTGAGCTCCTTCCACAAGTTTTCAATTGGGTTAAGGTCAGGAGACTGACTAGGCCACTCCAACACCTTGACATTTTCCCTCTTGAACCAGGCCTTGGTTTTCTTGGCTGTGTGCTTTGGGTCGTTGTCTTGTTGGAAGATGAAATTACGACCCATCTTAAGATCCTTGATGGAGGAGCGGAGGTTCTTGGCCAAAATCTCCAGGTAGGCCGTGCTATCCATCTTCCCATGGATGCGGAAAAGATGGCCAGGCCCCTTGGCAGAGAAACAGCCCCACAGCATGATGCTGCCACCACCATGCTTGACTGTAGGGATGGTATTCTTGGGGTCGTATGTAGTGCCATCCAGTCTCCAAACGTCACATGTGTGGTTGGCACCAAAGATCTCGATCTTGGTCTCATCAGACCATAGAACCTTGAACCAGTCTGTCTCAGAGTCCTCCAAGTGATCATGAGCAAACTGTAGACGAGCCTTGACATGACGCTTTGAAAGTAAAGGTACCTTACGGGCTCATCTGGAACGGAGACCATTGCGGTGGAGTACGTTACTTATGGTATTGACTGAAACCAATGTCCCCACTGCCATGAGATCTTCCCGGAGCTCCTTCCTTGTTGTCCTTGGGTTAGCATTGACTCTTCGGAGAAGCCTGGCCTCGGCACGGGAGGACACTTTCAAAGGCTGTCCAGGCCATGGAAGGCTAACAGTAGTTCCATAAGCCTTCCACTTACGGATGATGCTCCCAACAGTGGAGACAGGTAGGCCCAACTCCTTGGAAAGGGCTTTGTACCCCTTGCCAGCCTTGTGACCCTCCACGATCTTGTCTCTGATGGCTTTGGAATGCTCCTTTGTCTTTCCCATGTTGACCATGTCTGAGTGCGGTTCACAAGTTTGGGGAGGGTCTTAAATAGTCAGAAAAGGCTGGCAAAAGAGATCTTTAATCCACACATGTGAAGCTCATTATTCTTGGTGCCTGAACTACTTCTTAATACTTTAGGGGGACCAAACAGAATTCTTGTGGTTTGAGGGGTTGAATAATAAATGACATTCTGAATGAACTTTTTTTTTTTTTAAACGTTAAAAGTTGCTGCAGTGCATTTCCCACTTCCAGGCTGATCTACAGTACAAATGTCACAATGCCAAGTTAATTCCGCATGTGTCAACCAGCTAAATCTGCAGGGGGTTGAATACTACTTGTAGGCACTGTATGTTTTTACTATTGTTACCCGACTCAGTGTACCGTTTGTGGGTTGTAGAAATACCCAAGTGCTCCTGTCCGCTGGAACCGTTTTCGATTTGCATATGCGTAGACGTATTGCATTATTGGCTATGACTACGTCCTGGTGTAATAAGCCTCCACTGGTGGTAATTTTGGATTGAGGGACTAATTCGCTTATGCATAGCGCCCCAAAGAAGGCGATCGCAAATGCAGTAGACTGTAGTGTTGCTTCAAAATGTGAGTGTCAAGTTAATGGTGTTAGGGATTGATGTTGAGCCACCCCCGTAGTGTTCGAGTTCAGTTCAGTTCGTCGAACACCCATATGTTCGCTGAATTGTTTGTCGAACTGTTCGTCGAACACCTTCGAACACCGTTAAAACCAATGGCAGGCAAACAAAAACACATAGAAACACATAGAAAACACATAGAAAACACTTCAAAGGTGTCCAAAAGCTGATAAACTGCTCAGAAGACACAGCTAACACATGGAAAAGTAACAAGTACATATAGTCATGTGAAAAGAAAAGAGGTGGAGTAATAAAAGGAGGGGAGACACAGATATAGGCATGTCATACCCTTCTAAAACCAAAAATGTGCGAAGCCGAAATGGCCAGTCTGTTCCTGCCCGTGCGACCTCCGTGTTGCCGGGTTTGTGCCAGAGCTGCAGTGGACCCTGATGGCCATCCCCCTCTCCCAATACTGGTGCCTGCCCGCTGGTGGGTCGAGCGAGCCCCCCTGCGGTGGAGGCAGGTCTAATCTTTTTCATTTAAATTGTCTCTCTAATTTGAATGAGTACACTTTAAATCCTTTTACAAGGATCTATTGGAGGGCAAGTCTCATGCCAGCAGCCGTGGTGACCCCAGCTCCAGTAGCATCCACTAAAGCTGCTGCAGTTAAAAAGCTTTTATAAGGATCGAGCTTGGCGGTCCACCACAAGGCGTCCTACCGCCAGTCCCAGCCACTGTGCCTTGGGGTGCCTCCCCGATGCTCTTCACTGAGTGTCCCGGGGGCCCGAACCATTTCCTTTGAAAAAATTAAGTGCCCAAACTACAGGTGGTGTAGCTTGCTTAACAACTGGGATAATCCGCTAACTAGCAGACTCTGCTACTGGGCACAAAGTATTTCCTGGGCTAGATGCAGTTAAAAATTTGTAATTAGATACTCTCGTTGGATGCTGAGAAAGCATTCCATAGAGTCTCCTGGCACGCCATATATTATTCTCTTAAGAAGCTTGGGGTAGGGGTCTAGGGGACCCTTTTATAGCCAAAATCACGGCCCTGTATCGCAATACGTCACCTAGGCTGAAGATAAATGGAACATTTTCATCAACTTTCATAATCACCAATGGGACAAGGCAGGGATGTCCTCTGTCCCCTCTCTTATACATCCTAGTGATGGAGCACCTGCTCTCATCAATTCCCCATAACCCCAATATTAGGTGGATTGAGGTGGGAGGCACCGAGTACAAGTGCTCTGCATTTGCAGATGATGTCCAAGTATATATCACTCAATCACATATATCTATCCCTGCTGTTATGGCTGAAATAGATCACTTTGTTACATGGTCAAATTTTAAAATCAATGCAGCGAAGTCGGAGGCCCTCGATGTCTCCCTCCCCAAATCCATACAGGATTCCATCCAGTCCAACTTTCCCTTTGCCTGGCCCTCACAGGGTATCAAATACTTAGGAATTCCTATTCATAGAGACCTCTCCCGTCTATGTTATCTTAATTTTGGGCCCTTTATTGAACAACTCCATACAGACCACGGTTGGCAAGTTAGAACTGTAAGATTCACTACGTGAACCACTGGTGTTTTGTGGAAAAGCACATGTACACTGTGTTCCAAATTATTATGCAAAAAGTGTTTAGGAGTGATAAGGGAAGAATTTGTTTGTCAGTTAAACTTATTGATGGTGATGTGTGTCAGGGCTCTTTATATCACTGTAAGCAATTGCAGACACCTGTGTTAATTAGTTTGACAGGTATGTCCAATGAAAGGCAAGACTACTTAAGAAGGCTGTCCCACATTATTAAGCAGCCTACATTTTCTGCCAAAATGGGAAAGAAAAAGGATGTGTCGGCTGCTGAGAAGCAACAAATTGTGGAGTGTTTAGGTCAAGGCATGACTACAATCAACATTGCCAAGACACTTCATCCTGATCATCGCACAATCAAGGAGTATGTAGCTGATTCACAGTACACACGTGTGCGTGCTGATAAGGGAAGATTGAGGACTCTTTCCTCCAGGCAATTACGTCAGGTTAAAAGAGCAGCGGCAAAAAAGCCTTGTCATAGCAGCAGACAAGTTTTTGAAGCTGCTGGTGCCTCCAACGTCCCCCAAACAACAAGATGCAGAGTCTTTCAGAGGTTTGCAGCTGTGCGAGAGCCATCCTGTCGACCTCCTCTTTCCACTGCACACAAGCAGAAACAGCTCCAGTGGCCAAACAATACATGAAGACTGACTTCAAAACTGTTTTGTTCACCGATGAGTGCCGTGCAATGCTCGATGGTCCAGATGGATGAAATGGAGGATGGCTGGTTATTGAACACCCCACGCCAACACGGCTACAGCGCCAACAAGGAGGAGGTGGAGTAATGTTTTGGGCTGGAATCATAGGGAGAGAGATTGTCGGACCCTTTAGGATCCCTGAAGGGGTAAAGATGAACTCCATAATGTATGTGGAGTTTCTCAAACAGCACTTCCTGCCATGGTTAAAGAAGAAGAACCGTGTATTCCGCAGCAAGATCATTTTCATGCATGATAGTGCACCGTCTCATGCTGCACATATCAGCATCTCTGGCTGATATGGGCATAAAAGGGGACAAACTTATGGTGTGACCCCCATGCTCCCCTGACCTCAACCCCATTGAGAACCTCTGGAGGATCAACAAAAGGAGTGTCTATGATGGCGGAAGGCAGTTCACATCTTAAGCAACAGCTCTGGGAGGGTATTCTGTCCTCATGCAAAACAATTGAAGCAGAAACCATCCAAAACCTGACAAATTCAATGGACGAGAGAGTTCAGAAGCTCCATTCGAACAAGGGGTCCTATGTGCAAATGTAAGATCACCTAGAATAAAGTTTTGAGTTGAAAACTGTTTGATTTCAGTTTCTAATAACCTGCTAATGCTTATAATTTCAAAAATTACCATTATTTTGTTCTTTATTAAAATGAAAAGCTTGATCGAAGAGTGTGGTGGATGTAAGAGTGTGGCAAGTAGTCAGGATTACTTTGAATTCTGACAATCGGAGGGTCATGTTGCAGGTAGTGCAGCAAGAAGGCACTTATGTGTCTTGCGCATCTAGGATACCCAGAATTATTTTCCTGGCTAAATGCGGCTAAAAATTATTATTAATTTGAAAGCTGGTGGAGCTTAGTTTAGATGGCCTAATAGAATCAGTACTGCAAACTGCTACAAAGCCCAAATTATTTTCCAGCCAAGATACAGATAAACATGATTAGTAATTTTAAATCTGATGGAGTTTAGTATAGATGGCCTATAGAATCAGTACTGCACACTGTTACAAGGCCCAAATTATTTTCCAGCCAAGATACAGATAAACATGATTAGCAATTTTAAATCTGGTGGAGCTTATTATAGATGGCCTAATAGAATCAGTACTGCACACTGCTAGAAGGCCCAAATTATTTTCCAGCCAAGATACAGATAAACTTGATTAGTAATTTTAAAGCTTAAAACGGGTGTTGAGGTGATTTTAACAAATCATAAAGCTCTTACTCTCCCCAGGATGACACAGGGGTAGAAAAGTCATTTCGGATCCATGATTTGTTCACTTTTAAGAAGGTGAGTCTGTCTACATTCTAAGTGGAAAGCCGCCTGCGCTTATCTGTCAGCACACTACCAGCATCGCTGAACACACATTCAGACAGAAGGCTGGTGCAGGACATGACAAGATCTCCAAGGCGTAAGCGGCGAGCTCTGGCCATTTATCCAGATTGGAATACCAAAAAGAGCAAGGGTCCAGTGACATAGTCATGGCTTCAATGTTTACTTGGAGATACTCCTGTACCATCGTCTCTAGGCATTGACTGTGTCAGACTTCTTGTCTCCTGTGGTCTTGCAAACGATGGGCTAAAAAAGTGGTGAAATGATTCCGCAAAATTGATGTTACCAGCAGATACTGTGTTTCTGTTACGGTTTGAGTGCTGAAAACTCGACGGTCCCACGGTTGGCAAGTTGGAACTGTGAGATTCACTACGTGCACCACTGGTGTTTTGTGGAAAAGCACAAGTAAGATTCTACAACAGTCTCTGCGGATATTCCTGCATGCGTGCATCCCTTTCTATGGCAGGAATAATTTCTGCAAATTTACTTTTGTACCGGGGATCTAACAGTGTGGCAACCCAGTAGTCAGGATTATTTCTAATTCTCACAATTTGAGGGTCATGTTGTAGGTAGTGCAGCAAGAAGGCACTAATGTGTGTTGCGCATCCAGGAGCACCAAGTCCCTGTTGTGTTGGTGGCAAGGTAACAATCATGCTTCCTTCCTCTGCCCTCTCCCCCCAACCTCGCACAACAGAAATGTGAAGAAGGTCTCCCTCATCTGATGAGTCTTCCATCAGTTCGTCCTCCACTTCTTCCTGGGCTCCTTCACCTTCCTCACTAGTTTGGCTGCTACCATAAGCCCTGGTAAAACCATCTCCCCCATCTTCAAATGCCTGCCGCCTTGGTGCTGCCGACTGTCTGGACCTTGCAGATGTTAGCCCTTCCGCATACAACTCCTCCTCCTCTACTTACTCCACCTCCTCTTGTTGCATCACCTGACTCCGAATTCTGTTTAACATGTGCTCCAGCATGTAAATCACCGGAATAATCATGCTGATAATGGTATCGTCAGCACTAAACATCTTCGTCGCCATTTCAAAACTGTGCAGAAGGGCGCATAGGTCCCTGATCTGAGACCACTCCTCCAGCGTGATTTGTCCCACCTCTGGATCTCGTTGGCCCAGTCTATTTGTCAGAACATAATGCACCAGGGCTTGTCGATGCTGCCACAGTCGCTGAAACATGTGCAGAGATGAATTCCACCGGGTAGGCACATCGCATTTAAGCCGGTAAAGTGGTAGGCCCAACGACTACTGTAGAGATGTACAGTTATATGAAAAAGTTTGGGCACCCCTAAGTTTAAGCTTAATGTTTTATAAAAATTGGTGTTTTTGCAACAGCTTTTTCAGTTTGATATATGAATTAACTGTTGGACACAGTAATGTTTCTGCCTTGAAATGAGGTTTATTGTACTAACAGAAAATGTGAAATCTGCATTCAAACAAAATTTGACAGGTGCATAAGTATGGGCACCTCACCAGAAAAGTGACATTAATATTTAGTAGATCCTCCTTTTGCAAAAATAACAGCCTCTAGTCGCTTCCTGTAGCTTTTAATGAGTTCCTGGATCCTGGATGAAGGTATTTTTGACCATTTCTCTTTACTAAACAATTCCAGTTCAGTTAAGTTTGATGGTCGCCGAGCATGGACAGCCCTCTTCAAATGATCCCACAATGATCTGACTCACCCCCTGGGCCGTGGGGCACTCGGGTCCGGGCAATAGGGAAATGGTGGGAGTAGTAGTGGCCATCCGGTTCCGTGGCTCAGGGTGGTCAGGCCAGTGGTAGTCCGTTATGTACTGATGGTTATGTCCGACTACGCCACCCGTGGATTGCGGTTATTAGGAACCGCCGCTGCATGCAGACCGCTGGGGCTGATGAGGTGTGCAGCTAGGGTAATGTGACTCCCCACGGGAAGAGTGCGGCCCCAGGGCAGTATAATGGATGTTGGGAGTGATGGTAATGAGAGTCCCAGTGCTGGTAGTGCTGAAGGAGCAAGGAGCACACAGACAACAGGTTGCAGTTCAGGGTCTTTACTAAACAGGTAAACTGACCCACAAACAGTCCTGGCTAGGAGGGGACCTGGATGTCTGAGAGCAAAGGGGAAATTGGCCCTGGTCAGGGTGAGGGTGTAGGCCTACCGTGCTTTCTGCGCTCCTTCTGGCTATCCCCTCCTTATAGAGTAACAGCCCACGTTTCCGAGCTTTCCGTGTATTCTCGCCTGTATGGCCTGCGACTTGGGTTCCTTTCTGCTCCCAGCCTTGTACGGCTTTACTGGTCCCTTCGGTTGTGGCAGGGCTTCCAGGCTTCTTAGGCCAAGGAATGTACAGTTCCTTGCGGACTGGTTCTCTGCTGGGGGATGTGGAATCCTTCCAGCCTCAGACCCCAAAGTCTGGTAAAATTAAGTCTTTTCTCTGCCAAGACAGGCTCTCTTCGCCTCTTGTCTCTGGCTTGTGGCTCTCCTCCTGCCACACTTCCTCTTAGGTGCAACACAACTGTCTGTACCTGCTCCCCACTCTGGGACACGTCTCAGTGCTGAGACTGGCAATCCAGTTCTCTCTAACCCTGCCCTCAGTACCAGCTTTTATAGGGGCAGCCAGCTCCCCCTACTGGCCTGAGACAGGAGGCATTGCATGCTAATGTTCCCCTGACTAGAGAACCTCCCCCTTGCTCTCAGACACAGCTTTAATTACACTTGTGGCATCCAGGTCAGGGTGACACATTCCCCCCTAGTGAAATTTAGTACTCCGGGACTAAACAATAAACAAAGACAATATGCATAACAATAAAACATTAATAGACAGACGACGCACAAATTGAGTTCTTAAGGTCACAGTGTGGCCTGTGACCGGGTGTCCATATCACCAATACAATGGGGAGCCTTAACCAGGTGGGGGTCTGTCCTACCCCAAGTCCTTTACAGCCTTTCTTCATTCCTTGGTTAGGCTCTGAATGCAGTCCATAGAAGGTCCCGGTTATAAAAAGTCCATAACCTTTGAGTCCTTACGGTAGCTGCAAAAAACTGAAACACAGAATTACCAAACAAGCATGTAACTTGGCAAACAATTCAACATTTGGCAACAGAGTTATTTACAATTTTAGTACACTCCATATTCTCCAGCGAGCGGGTATCTGCCCCTTTTTGCTCCTGGTTGACCTCCTTAACCCACTGTCTGGTGGTGGACTGACTTGGCTTTCCCCACTAGCGTTAGGGGTACAGCTACCAGCTGGCTGTACAGGTAGGGCAGGCAGCTGTCTGCGGGTCCTTTGGCTTACCGCAGGCATGGCAGGCTCACTGTCAGCAGAGGGTTGACTCTCCTGGGCTGCTGGAACAGGCTCTTCTGCCTCTGGAACCGCTTGCTCCTCTTCACCTTCCGGCTCTGGTGTTGGTTGTTGCTGGGCCGGTTGCAGGAAATGCAGGACGGGTACCACTATGGCATCATTTATGCGAGTCCAGGACTGAGGGAACTCTCCGAGAATGGTGCTGATCATTTCTTCCTTGTCCTCTGCGGGTTCAAGGTCACTCTGATCCTCTTCTGCACTACGGAGTTGCTCGGGGCACCTTTTGAGGTGGTCTCTGGAGACGACACTAGTGGTTTCTCCTCCGTCCTTGGTGATCACGCACACCTTCGGGTTGTCGTAATCAGACTGCAGTACGGTGTAGGGTTCCCTTTCCCGCTGGTCGTCCAACTTATGTAGCCTTCTTTTTCGCTTTAGGACTTGCTCACCAGGTTCTAGGGGACTAGCAGGGGCGTGTTGATTGAAGAGTCTTTCTTGCTTCTCTCTCACCTGGGCCAGGCTCTTCTCCACACTCTCCTGTACCATCTTGTGCTGCAGTTGCCTTTCCGTATCCCAGTCCGCATCCGGGGAGGTGTCCTCAGGTATTAGGACTCCCATCTCCAGGTCTACGGGCAGCTTACCCGGTCTGGCTCGCATCAGGTAAGCCGGGGTGCAGTTTGTAGCATTCACCGGGATATTGTTGTATAGGTCTATCAGGTCCGGCAGTTTTTCTGGCCACAGGCTGCGTTCCTCCAGGGGCATCTTCTTCAGGAGATCGATAACTATATTGTTCATCTTCTCACACATCCCGTTGGTTTGGGGGTGGTAAGGCGTTGTACGAATCTTCTTACAGCCATAGAGGTTGCAGAATTCCTGGAAGATTTCAGCCTCGAACGCTGGACCCTGGTCTGTCAGGACCTGTTCCGGATACCCGTGTGGACGGCAGAAGTATTGCTGGAAGGCTCTGGCCGCTGTTTGGGCTGTCAATTCCTTTACCGGTTGCAAAAAGAACTTCGGCACTCCATACATGAAAATATAAGAAATATTGTATCAAGACTAATGTCATTTTGAAAAATGAAGGTTTTTTGCGCATAATTTGGCCAATTTATGTGTGCCCATCAACCACGACAAGGTCACCTTCGTATGACGGGAAACTACGCTACGCTACCACTGGATATGCCACTCTTGGGCTGTAAGCCTGTATGGACAATATGTCTTTGCTTGGGCTTTTAACCTACAATGTATGGGCTGGTAGAGCTAGTTAAAACCACCTGTGACTGAATGGGAGGGACACATGGTCAGAAAAAAAAAAAAAAAAAAAGCTGTCAAGCTTCTAATAGTGTGAACACGTACCTGCTGCAATGCTCCAGGAGCGGGATCCCAAAAATGATTAATAGAAAAAAGAGAGGGGTCGCTCACTGGTCTATTCGGGTGCTCTGAAGAAAAGAGTAATCTCAATTGCAAAAAGAACTTCGGCACTCCATACATGAAAATTTGTATCTAGACTAATGTCACTTTGAAAAATGAAGGTATTTTGCGCATAATTTGGCCAATTTATGTGTGCCCATCAACCACGACAAGGTCACCTTCGTATGATGGGAAACTACGCTACGCTACCACTGGATATGCCACTCTTGGGTTGTAAGCCTGTATGGACAATATGTCTTTGCTTGGGCTTTTAACCTACAATGTATGGGCTGGTAGAGCTAGTTAAAACCACCTGTGACTGAATGGGAGGGACACATGGAAGAAAAAAAAAAAAGCTGTCAAACTTCTAATAGTGTGAACACATACCTGCTGCAATGCTCCAGGAGCGGGATCCCAAAAATGATTAATAGAAAAAAGAGAGGGGTCGCTCACTGGTCTATTCGGGTGCTCTGAAGAAAAGAGTAATCTCAATTGCAAAAAGAACTTCGGCACTCCATACATGAAAATATAAGAAATATTGTATCTAGACTAATGTCACTTTGAAAAATGAAGGTTTTTTGCGCATAATTTGGCCAATTTATGTGTGCCCATCAACCACGACAAGGTCACCTTCGTATGATGGGAAACTACGCTACGCTACCACTGGATATGCCACTCTTGGGCTGTAAGCCTGTATGGACAATGTGTCTTTGCTTGGGCTTTTAACCTACAATGTATGGGCTGGTAGAGCTAGTTAAAACCACCTGTGACTGAATGGGAGGGACACATGGTCAGAAAAAAAAAAAAAAAAAAAAAAAAAGCTGTCAAACTTCTAATAGTGTGAACACGTACCTGCTGCAATGCTCCAGGAGCGGGATCCCAAAAATGATTAATAGAAAAAAGAGAGGGGTCGCTCACTGGTCTATTCGGGTGCTCTGAAGAAAAGAGTAATCTCAATTGCAAAAAGAACTTCGGCACTCCATACATGAAAATATAAGAAATATTGTATCTAGACTAATGTCACTTTGAAAAATGAAGGTTTTTTGCGCATAATTTGGCCAATTTATGTGTGCCCATCAACCATGACAAGGTCACCTTCGTATGATGGGAAACTACGCTACGCTACCACTGGATATGCCACTCTTGGGCTGTAAGCCTGTATGGACAATATGTCCCTCCCATTCAGTCACAGGTGGTTTTAACTAGCTCTACCAGCCCATACATTGTAGGTTAAAAGCCCAAGCAAAGACATATTGTCCATACAGGCTTACAGCCCAAGAGTGGCATATCCAGTGGTAGCGTAGCGTAGTTTCCCATCATACGAAGGTGACCTTGTCGTGGTTGATGGGCACACATAAATTGGCCAAATTATGCGCAAAAAACCTTCATTTTTCAAAGTGACATTAGTCTAGATACAATATTTCTTATATTTTCATGTATGGAGTGCCGAAGTTCTTTTTGCAATTGAGATTACTCTTTTCTTCAGAGCACCCGAATAGACCAGTGAGCGACCCCTCTCTTTTTTCTATTAATCATTTTTGGGATCCCGCTCCTGGAGCATTGCAGCAGGTACGTGTTCACACTATTAGAAGTTTGACAGCTTTTTTTTTTTTTTTTTTTTTTTTCTGACCATGTGTCCCACCCATTCAGTCACAGGTGGTTTTAACTAGCTCTACCAGCCCATACATTGTAGGTTAAAAGCCCAAGCAAAGACATATTGTCCATACAGGCTTACAGCCCAAGAGTGGCATATCCAGTGGTAGCGTAGCGTAGTTTCCCATCATACGAAGGTGACCTTGTCGTGGTTGATGGGCACACATAAATTGGCCAAATTATGCGCAAAAAACCTTCATTTTTCAAAGTGACATTAGTCTAGATACAATATTTCTTATATTTTCATGTATGGAGTGCCGAAGTTCTTTTTGCAATTGAGATTACTCTTTACTTCAGAGCACCCGAATAGACCAGTGAGCGATCCCTCTCTTTTTTCTAATTCCTTTACCGGGACCACCACTAGAAAACGGGAATAGTGGTCCACGATTGTCAGGGCATAGATGTATCCTGACTGGCTGGGAGCCAATTTGACATGGTCCAGAGCTACCAGCTCAAGAGGCTGCGTGGTGACGATGGGCCTCAAGGGTGTCTTCTGGCTGGTGCGGTCCTTCCTCCTCAGGTGACAAGGGCCACAGTCTCTGCACCATTTTTCTACAGCTCCTCTCATGCTGACCCAAAAGAACCTTCCTCTTAGTAGGAACTCCAGTTTCTTCCAACCGAAGTGTCCCGCTCTGTCATGGTAAGCCCCCAGGACCATAGCTGCATCCCGCCTTGGGACCACGACTTGCCAGGTCAGCTCGTGCGTCCGGTGGTTGACAATCCTTCTGCACAACTTGATTTCGTAGAGGAACAGCTTGCTCTTCTCCTTCCATAGCTGTCTGGCTTCCTCTGGGGCATCTGGATCTAGGCGGGCGTCTTCCCGGGTCAGCAGATCTTTCACCAGGCGGACTGCAGGGTCACTATCTTGGGTCTCGGCCCAGCTGTGGTGAGGTAGGGGATTCATCATCACAGTTGTTAGATCCTCCTCCTTCACGTGGTGAGAGTGTTGAGTGGCTTCATACCGGTGAAACGCGGGGAGTTCTACCTCCTCCAGCTCTTCTGGGTCTTCGTCACCTTTAGGTAAGTGAGGCATCCTTGATAGGGCGTCCGCATTGGTGTTGGTTTTGCCTGCCCGGTACTTGATCACGAAGTCATAGTTGGAGAGACGGGCCATCCACCGCTGTTCCAGGGCACCCAGTCTTGCATTGTCCAGGTGTGTCAACGGGTTGTTGTCCGTGTACACGGTGAACTTTGCGGAGGCCAGGTAATGCTTGAAGCGTTCCATCACGGCCCACACCACCGCCAAGAATTCTAGCTTGAAGGAGCTGTAATTCTCCGGGTTCCTCTCGGTGGGCCTCAGCTTCCGACTGGCTTATGCGATCACCCATTCTCTGCCCTGTTGGTTTTGGGACAGTACGGCTCCCAGTCCCACATTACTGGCATCTGTGTGGAGAATGAAAGGCTGGCCGTAATCAGGGTAGGCCAGGATCTCATCCCCCGTGAGGGCCATCTTTAGCTGGTGGAAGGACTCCTCTTCCGGTTTATCCCACTTGAAGGGTGGCTTTTGACTTCGGGACTTAGACTGTCCGATCAGGAGGTCTGGCATAGGAGCTGCCATCTTAGTGAACCCGGGGATGAACCTTCGGTAGTAGCCTACCAACCCGAGAAACTGTCTCACCTCTTTGATGTTTGAGGGGCTTGGCCAGCTCTTGATTGCCGTGACTTTGTCAGGGTCGGGGGCCACTCCTTCCGTGCTTACCACGTGCCCTAGGTACTGGACCTTTGGTTTCAGCAGGTGACACTTCGATGGTTTTACCTTCAGGCCATAGCCTGCCAGGGCTTCGAACACCTCGGCCAGGTGCTTTAGGTGGTCCTCCTAGGTCTCCGAATAGACGATCACGTCGTCCAATTAAAGGAGGACCGTCTCGAAGTTTCGGTGCCCTAGACAGCATTCCATCAGCCGCTGGAAGGTCCCTGGTGCGTTGCAGAGCCCGGAAGGAATACAGTTGAATTCACTCAGTCCCATCGGGGTGGTGAAGGCGGTCTTCTCCTTGTCAGCCTCTGCCACAGGAACCTGCCAGTACCCGCTAGTAAGGTCCAAAGTAGAAAAGAAGTTAGCAGATTTTAGTGCGGCTAAAGACTCTTCTATTCTAGGCAGCGGATATGCGTCTTTGTGGGTGATACAGTTGATTTGTCTATAGTCCACGCACATTCTCATGGTGCCGTCTTTCTTTTTCACCAGAACCAAGGGGGCTGCCCAGGGGCTACAGCTATCTCTAATGACCCCAGCTTCTTTCATTTCCCGCAGCATACCCTTGGCGTTCTGATAATGTGCAGGGGGTACAGGTCTGTGCCTCTCTTTTATTGGTGGGTGGCTCCCTGTGGGGATGTGGTGTTCTATCCCTTTTACTCTGCTGAAGTCTAGTGGGTGCTTACTAAAGACTCTCTCGTACTCCTGTACCACCTGGTAGACTCCTTGTTTTTGGTGCAGGGGAGTGGAGTCAGCACCCACGTGGAGTTTCTGGCACCAGTCCTCCTTTTGTTTCTGGGAGCCATTACCCTCCGCCTGAGGAGATGGAGGCAGGGGTTCCACAGCCCTGATAGCTTTGTGTTCGACAACAAACAGTTTGGCGAGTGTAGCGTACCTGGGTAAGTGTACTTCCCTCTCCCCAATGTTGAGGATGCGGACGGGCACCCTCCCATGACGGACATCAACTACCCCCCGGGCTGTCAAAATGGTGGGCCTGCTGTCTGAGTACACGGGTTCTACCATGGCTTGGTAGTCTCTACCTCTCAACCCGATTGCAGTCCGACACCAGATCATCATTTCACTTTTGGGAGGCATGGAAATGGGGAATGGGTTACTCAGTCTTACGCTACCGATCTCACCACCAGACAGTTCTACCTGCTGCCGTCTCATCAGGGCTTTTATCTCCTTGTTGAGGACTCTCTGTTGGCTGGAACTAGCATTCACCACCACCTGTTGTAGAATTACAATTACCTCTGAAAGACAATTTTCAATTATGTTAGTACCCACAGTTATTTTAGGGTGACTTTCATGACGGTCAATGTCCACAATAATCACTCCCTGTGCCGGCAGTTCAACTTTACCAATTTTAATGGTCATCTACTTGAACCCCATCTGCGGCACGGGTAAGCCATTACTGGCGATGATGCTCAAGTTACTGTCTGGATACCGTGTGATATCAGCATCAGTCCAATACTGCTTAAAAAGTACATAAGGGATTGTGGTTACTTGCGACCCAGTATCCAGCAAGGCGCTCATGGGGATACCGTCCAGCACCACGGGTAAAACCGGGCGCCCCCCAACGTACTTATCACGCCAATTGTAAGGGCCTGGTGATCTTATGCCTGGGGATCGGCCCTCTGCCCCAGGTTGGACCCGTTTAAATTACAGTACCCTGGAAATGTGTCCGGGCTGGTTGCATCGACGGCAAATGGGCTGTCCATCCTCTGTGCAGCGGTCTGTGGGCCTCCCTCGGAACGACGGGATCCTCCTCTGTCGATGCCACGGGACATCCTCCGGACTTGAAGCCAGCTCGACGGGTCTTGACGGGTCCACTTGCAACGCCTGGACGGTCCTGGTCAACGCCGCGACGCTCCTGGTTAGCTCCTGGACTTGGTGGTGCAGGCCTTTCGACGGGGCTTGGTTCAGGGCCTGTGCATCAGCCCCCACGGGGTCCATAGAGGAGGGCGCCGCCTCCTGGTGGTAGGTGAGAGCAGGGCGCCGGGGGTTTATTGCGCCACTGGTTGCAGATTCACGGAGCACCCTTATGGCCCTGTCCTTAAATTGGGCAAAGGTCAGGTCGGGGTTCTGAAAGAACATGAGGCGCAGTTGGGCCCTGTGGGCGCTAGACAGCAGACCTTCTATGAATTGTTCTGTTAGCAGCTTATCCGTTTCCTGCACACTGCCAGGGTCAGTTTGTTGGATGGCCCTTAGGGCTTCCTGCAGATTTAGGGCATAGTCTCTGATGCTGTCCTGTTCCCGCTGCTTACACCCATAGAACCTCATTTTAATCTCAGTGGAGGTACGTGTACGTGTGCCTCTCTTTTATTGGTGGGTGGCTCCCTGTGGGGATGTGGTGTTCTATCCCTTTTACTCTGCTGAAGTCTAGTGGGTGCTTACTAAAGACTCTCTCGTACTCCTATACCACCTGGTAGACTCCTTGTTTTTGGTGCAGGGGAGTGGAGTCAGCACCCACGTGGAGTTTCTGGCACCAGTCCTCCTTTTGTTTCTGGGAGCCATTACCCTCCGCCTGAGGAGATGGAGGCAGGGGTTCCACAGCCCTGATAGCTTTGTGTTCGACAACAAACAGTTTGGCGAGTGTAGCGTACCTGGGTAAGTGTACTTCCCTCTCCCCAATGTTGAGGATGCGGACGGGCACCCTCCCATGACGGACATCAACTACCCCCCGGGCTGTCAAAATGGTGGGCCTGCTGTCTGAGTACACGGGTTCTACCATGGCTTGGTAGTCTCTACCTCTCAACCCGATTGCAGTCCGACACCAGATCATCATTTCACTTTTGGGAGGCATGGAAATGGGGAATGGGTTACTCAGTCTTACGCTACCGATCTCACCACCAGACAGTTCTACCTGCTGCCGTCTCATCAGGGCTTTTATCTCCTTGTTGAGGACTCTCTGTTGGCTGGAACTAGCATTCACCACCACCTGTTGTAGAATTACAATTACCTCTGAAAGACAATTTTCAATTATGTTAGTACCCACAGTTATTTTAGGGTGACTTTCATGACGGTCAATGTCCACAATAATCACTCCCTGTGCCGGCAGTTCAACTTTACCAATTTTAATGGTCATCTACTTGAACCCCATCTGCGGCACGGGTAAGCCATTACTGGCGATGATGCTCAAGTTACTGTCTGGATACCGTGTGATATCAGCATCAGTCCAATACTGCTTAAAAAGTACATAAGGGATTGTGGTTACTTGCGACCCAGTATCCAGCAAGGCGCTCATGGGGATACCGTCCAGCACCACGGGTAAAACCGGGCGCCCCCCAACGTACTTATCACGCCAATTGTAAGGGCCTGGTGATCTTATGCCTGGGGATCGGCCCTCTGCCCCAGGTTGGACCCGTTTAAATTACAGTACCCTGGAAATGTGTCCGGGCTGGTTGCATCGACGGCAAATGGGCTGTCCATCCTCTGTGCAGCGGTCTGTGGGCCTCCCTCGGAACGACGGGATCCTCCTCTGTCGATGCCACGGGACATCCTCCGGACTTGAAGCCAGCTCGACGGGTCTTGACGGGTCCACTTGCAACGCCTGGACGGTCCTGGTCAACGCCGCGACGCTCCTGGTTAGCTCCTGGACTTGGTGGTGCAGGCCTTTCGACGGGGCTTGGTTCAGGGCCTGTGCATCAGCCCCCACGGGGTCCATAGAGGAGGGCGCCGCCTCCTGGTGGTAGGTGAGAGCAGGGCGCCGGGGGTTTATTGCGCCACTGGTTGCAGATTCACGGAGCACCCTTATGGCCCTGTCCTTAAATTGGGCAAAGGTCAGGTCGGGGTTCTGAAAGAACATGAGGCGCAGTTGGGCCCTGTGGGCGCTAGACAGCAGACCTTCTATGAATTGTTCTGTTAGCAGCTTATCCGTTTCCTGCACACTGCCAGGGTCAGTTTGTTGGATGGCCCTTAGGGCTTCCTGCAGATTTAGGGCATAGTCTCTGATGCTGTCCTGTTCCCGCTGCTTACACCCATAGAACCTCATTTTAATCTCAGTGGAGGTACGTGTATCAAAGGTACCCCGCAACCGGGCCAGAATACCCTTCACAGGGCAGGGAAAATGGCATCATCGCTGCTGCAGCTGCATTGGTGGTAGTGGGCGCCTCTGTGTCCGACATCTTCCTCCCCCTAGTTAAGCGTGGCCTACCTTCCGACGATCCTCTTCTGTAGGCCGCGGCTCCGCTGCTGCTGCTATGGACGAGGACCTGGCGTCGCGTCCTGATGACGTCAGCGTCGCTCTCTCTCCCTTCCAGGACCTTGCGCAGCGTCGGGGCGTGGGGCGGAGCTTGGGATCTCGCGCGGTTTTGACGTCCCTCTTCTTCCCGCGCGGCGTCCTGAAGATGGCGTCCGATGGCGGGAAGCAGCCGTGGATGGCGGGAAGACGGCAGAAGACGGCGGGAAACGGTCCAAGATGGCGTCCGATGGCGGGAATCGGCTACGGATGGCGGGAAACGACTCCGGACGGCGGGAAACTTCTCCACAGGTAAGTTACAAAAGTCTTTTTCAGGAACGCAGTACCCGGTGGTTGCGTGCACGAAATCCTGCCGACTACGCCAAAGCTGACTCGCCCCCTGGGCCGTGGGGCACTCGGATCCGGGCAATAGGGAAACGGTGGGAGTAGTAGTGGCAACCCGGTTCCGTGGCTCAGGGTGGTCAGGCCAGTGGTAGTCCGTTATGTACTGATGGTTATGTCCGACTACGCCACCCGTGGATTGCGGTTATTAGGAACCGGCGCTGCATGCAGACCGCTGGGGCTGATAAGGTGTGCAGCTAGGGTAGTGTGACTCCCCACGGGAAGAGTGCGGCCCCAGGGCAGTATAATGGATGTTGGGAGTGATGGTAATGAGAGTCCCAGTGCTGGTAGTGCTGGAGGAGCAAGGAGCACACAGACAACAGGTTGCAGTTCAGGGTCTTTACTAAACAGGTAAACTGACCCACAAACAGTCCTGGCTAGGAGGGGACCTGGATGTCTGAGAGCAACGGGGAAATTGGCCCTGGTCAGGGTGAGGGTGTAGGCCTACCGTGCTTTCTGCGCTCCTTCTGGCTATCCCCTCCTTATAGAGTAACAGCCCACGTTTCCGAGCTTTCCGTGTATTCTCGCCTGTATGGCCTGCGACGTGGGTTCCTTTCTGCTCCCAGCCTTGTACGGCTTTACTGGTCCCTTCGGTTGTGGCCGGGCCTCCAGGCTTCTTAGACCAAGGAATGTACAGTCCCTTGCGGACTGGTTCTCTGCTGGGGGATGTGGAATCCTTCCAGCCTCAGACACCAAAGTCTGGTAAAATTAAGTCTTTTCTCTGCCAAGACAGGCTCTCTTCGCCTCTTGTCTCTGGCTTGTGGCTCTCCTCCTGCCACACTTCCTCTTAGGTGCAACACAACTGTCTGTCCCTGCTCCACTCTGGGACACGTCTCAGTGCTGAGACTGGCAATCCAGTTCTCTCTAACCCTGCCCTCAGTACCAGCTTTTATAGGGGCAGCCAGCTCCCCCTACTGGCCTGAGACAGGAGGCATTGCATGCTAATGTTTCCCTGACTAGAGAACCTCCCCCTTGCTCTCAGACACAGCTTTAATTACACTTGTGGCATCCAGGTCAGGGTGACACAGATCCCCTTCTGCGCAGTTAGAAATCTCGTGGCATGACCAGACAGGCTTTGGGTGCAGGTGGAGGACCGAGAGGAGGTTGAGGAGGCAGAAGCAGTGGAGGAACTTTGAGATAAAGAGGATTGACGCACAACTCGTGGGAACGGCAAGACTTGGACAGCAGCCCCTTGTCCTGCTGTCACCATAGTTACCCAGTGCCCAGTTAGCGACATGTATCGCCCCTGTCCATGCCTACTCGTCCAAGTGTCTGTGGTGAAATTCACCCTGTCACACACAGAGTTTCTCAAAGAAGCGGTGATGTTGTGTGCGACATGCTGGTGGAGCGCAGGCACACCTTTCTTTGAGAAGTAGTGCCGACTTGTCATCTGGTACTGGGGCACTGCGATGGACATAAGGTCTCAAAAATCCTCTGTGTCCACCAGGCGGAAAGGCAGCATTTCTGTAGCCAACAGCTTCAGGTGGTGAAATTCAACCTCTTAGCTTTCTCATGGCTAGGAGGAAATGGTTTTTTACTTGTCCACATCTGAGGGACCGAGGGCTGGCTGTTGTGCTTAGACGGGGTTGAGAAGGGTGTGCCTGGCAAACTGCTGGTCTGTGAGGAAGATGCAGACGGACATGTTAGGTTACCTTGATCCAAAGGTGGTGATATCGATGTCGGACGGCGCTGAACACCAGCTGGTGTTTCAACCTCCAAAGAAAATGATGACCTGCCAATCATGCTGGCTGTTGCGGGTAAAGAGGTGGTAGGTTTTCGTCCCAAATCCAGGTGTTACCGCTGTGCCCCCAGTCACAGAGGATGAAGAGGCCGCGGATGCACAAGATGTGGCAGACGGTGGTTGGCCCGGTCGGCTAGGCCGCATTGTAGCACAGTGAGCTTCTCACTGCAACTTATGCTTCATATCCATGTGCCGGTTCATGCATGAAGTACTCAAACTATGTATTTTTTAGCCTCTACTTAGTTTTTGCTGACAAATGTTACAGATAACACGAGTTGGGTCATCTTTATCGATCTGAAATAATGCCCAGGCTATGCAAGGCTTAGCACCCATGCTACCTGAAGAGCCACCACGACTTGTGGTCAGAGGCAGAGTTGTGTTTGAGGATGCAGTTGTTGACGTGCTTCCAGTACTACGTCTCTGTCCAGGAAGGAGCAACCTGACCTCGTCGTCACTAGCATCCTCCTCCACCTCCTCTGCTGACCTCATCTTTTGGCTGACTGTGGGTTGACAGTTAGTGGGATCTCCAACCTCATCATCACCCTGTATGTTATCACACCTGTCGTCCTCAGAGCAAACCTGTTCCTGCCCTGACAAAAAACAAGTTGTCGCTCCAATCAGGTATTTGAGTCTCATCATCGTCTTCCTCATTGTCTCCACCAACAGGAGTTACAGTTTGGGAACGAGGGTCTAAATTATGGTCAGAACCTTCTGCGTCTGGTCCTGGATCTGACTCATAAAGATTCTGGGCATCAGTGCAGATCATTTCCTCGTCTGGATTCACAGAAGCTCTGGAGCCGACCTCTGATTCCCAGGCTATAGTATGAGTAAACAGCTCTGCAGACTCAACCATCTGTTCTACTCCATACTCAGACGGGCAGCTGGAGACTTGGGAGCTGTGAGGAAGCAAGTGCGATTGGGATGACACCTCTGAGGACTGGAGTATTTGTGATGTTGAAGTTGAGGTGGAGGAGAGCCCACTTAAAGGAGCACTTGATATCCGTTGAAGCACCTGCTGTTTTTGTGCCCCATCTGGAAATTGTAGCGATTGGCGTGGCCGTAAGAAAGGGATCTTATCACATTGTCCGCTAAAAAAAGTAGACAGTTTGGCTGGAAGATGGTCTTTCTTCTGCAAATGTTACTGTTGCTTTAACACCTACCCCACGGACTCGACCTTTTTTTCCCTTCCCAACACGCCAATTCTTTTTTCCACCAGCAGCAGGCCTTTTTCCACTCATTTTGGTTGTTAACTAATTGAAAACTCTGGAGTTGTTTGCACAAAAAACAATGGATGGGAAGCGAGCAGAGCTGAGTGGCCAAACTATGGTATTAGCCCAAAAGTATTGGCTGGGTTAGGTGCAGATAAAAATTATATTAAATTTGCAACATGATGGAGGTCAGTATAGATGGACTAATAGAACAAGTCCCACACAATGCTACAAGCCGAAATATTTTTTCAGAGCTAGATGCAGAAAAAAATTATATTGAATTTGCAACCTGATGGAGGTTAGTATAGATGGACTAATAGAACAAGTCCCACACACTGCTAGAAGCCGAAATATTTTTTCAGAGCTAGATGCAGAAAAAAATTGTATTGAATTTGCAACCTGATGGAGGTCAGTATAGATGGACTAATAGAACAAGTCCCACACACTGCTACAAGCTGAAATATTTTTTCAGAGCTAGATGCAGAAAAAAATTATATTGAATTTGCAACCTGATGGAGGTTAATATATATGGACTAATAGAACAAGTCCCACACACTGCTAAAAGCCGAAATATTTTTTCAGAGCTAGATGTAGATGAAAATTATTTTGAATTTGCAACCTGCTGGAGGTTAGTATAGATTGACTAATAGAACAAGTCCCATGCACTGCTACAAGCCAAAATATTTTTTCAGAGCTAGATGCAGAAAAAAATTATATTGAATTTGCAACCTGATGGAGATCAGTATAGATGGACTAATAGAACAAGTCCCACACACTGCTAGAAGCCTAAATATTTTTTCAGGGCTAGATGCAGAATAAAATTATATTGAATTTGCAACCTAATGGAGGTCAGTATAAATGGACTAATAGAACAAGTCCCACACACTGCTAGGAGCTGAAATATTTTTTCAGAGCTAGATGCAGAAAAAAATTATATTGAATTTGCAACCTGATGGAGGTCAGTATAGATGGGCTAATAGAATGATGCTCTACCCAAAAGGTTTTACTTCACTAGGTGCAGTAAAAAAAATTGTATTCCATACACAGGTGGTGTAGCTTGCAACACAGATAGGCTACTCCACTGACTAACACACTCTGCAAAAGGCCAAAAAGGATTTGCTTTGCTAGATTTAACCAAATGCTGTGAAAAAAACTTGCACAGCACTGGCACAGACCTGCCTGGCAAAAAGTGATAGGAACTGATGTAACCTAGCCCTGAAAAGTACTGCAATTACAATTAGTCTTTACTCTCAACCTATCTATTTAAGAGCACAGACCTGCCTGATAAAAGTCATAGGAAATTATGTAACCTAGTCCTTAAAAGGACTGCAATCACAACTATTCCCTACTCCCAAGCTATCTGTACATTTGTGCGAAAATTGGCATCAAATTAACAAAGTATAGCGCACACAGTAACAGCGGTGCCGTCTAACATGCAGCTGCAGCAGTGAGAAAATGTGGCGACGGGGAAAATGGCTGGGTCTTATAGGGCAAGGACATGTGACATACACTGCCAATGACACATGCCCTTGCTTGTGTGAAAAAAAGCAGTTCGCTCCGTGTGTGCGCTGCTGATAGGCTGACAGATTGCACCTCCCCACTGTAAATGCGGGAAAGAGAAAAAAAAATGGAGATCTTCATTATTTCTGCAGATATCCATCCCCTGCCCCTCCCCGCTGTGCACTCAAACTGCGTATTAACATTAATTTTCAACATTACTGAGAAAAAATCCAGTTATGATTTTGGTGCACGAACAGTTATCGAACATAACCTCGATCAGCCGAATTTTTTTTCAAATCGTTCGTGTTCGCCAAACGGCTCGAACACCGCCCAAAACAGCTCGAATTTGAGATTGGCGAACAGTTCAAGTCGAACACCGCTCATCTCTACTCAACACCAGCTGGTCTTTCCACCTCCAAAGAAAATGATGACCTGCCAATCACGCTGGCTGTTGCGGATAAAGAGGTGGCAGGTCTGCGTCCCAAAACAGTTGTGACTGCTGTCCCCCCAGTCACAGAGGATGAAGAGGCCGCGGATGCACAAGATGTGGCAGATGGTGGCTGGCCCGGCCGGCTAGGCCACATTGTAGCACAGTGAGCTTCCCACTGCAACTTATGCTTCATATCCATATGCCGGTTCATGCATGAAGTACTCAAACTATGTATTTTTTGGCCTCTACTTAGCTTTTGCTGACAAATGTTACAGATAACACGAGTTGGGTCATACTTATCAATCTGAAAAAATGCCCAGGCTATGCAAGGCTTAGCACCCATGCGACCTGAAGAGCCACCACGACTTGTGGTCAGAGGCAGAGTTGTGTTTGAGGATGCAGTTGTTGACATGCTTCCAGTACTACGTCTCTGTCCAGGAAGGCTCAACCTGATCTCGTCGTCACTAGCATCCTCCTCCACCTCTTCTGCTGACCTCATCGACTGGCTGACTGTGGATTGACAGTAAGTGGGATCTCCAACCTCATCATCATCACCCTGTGTGTTCTCACACCCATCGTCCTCAGAGCCAACCTCTTCCTGCCCTGACAAAAAACTAAAGTTGTCGCTCCAATCAGGTATTTGAGTCTCATCAATATCTTCCTCATTGTCTCCACCAACAGGAGTTACAGTTTGGGAATGAGGGTCTACAATATGGTCAGAACCTTCTGCGTCTGGCCCAGGATCCGACTCATAAAGATTCTGGGCATCTGTGCAGATCATTTCCTTGTCTGGATTCACAGAAACTCTGGAGCCGACCTCTGATTCCCAGGCTATAGTATGAGTAAACAGCTCTGCAGACTCAACCATCTGTTCTACCCCATACTCAGACGGGCAGCTGGAGACTTGGGAGCTGTGAGGAAGCAAGTGCAATTGAGGTGACACCTCTGAGGACTGGAGTATTTGTGATGTTGAAGTTGAGGTGGAGGAGAGCCCACTTAAAGGAGCACTTGATATCCGTTGAAGCACCTGCTGTTTTTGTGCCTCATCTGGAATTTGTAGCTATTGGCATGGCCGTAAGAAAGGGATCTTATCACATTGTCCGCTAAAAGAAGTAGACATCTTAGTTTGGCTGAAAGATGGTCTTTCTTCTGCAGATGTTACTGTTGCTTTAACACCTACCCCACGGACATAACCTTTCTTTCCCTTCCCAACATGCCTATTCCCCTTTCCACCAGCAGCAGGCCTTTTTCCACTCATTTTGGTGGTTAACTAATTCACAACTCTGGCGTTGTTTGCCCAAAAAACAATGGATGGGAACCGAGCAGAGCTGAGTGGCCAAACTGTGGTATTAGCCCAAAAGTATTGGCTGGGTTAGATGCAGTAAAACAATTTTATTACATACACAGGTGGTGGAGGTTAGTATACATGGACTAATAGAACAAGTCCCACACACTGATACAAGCCCAAATATTTTTTCTGAGCAAGATGCAGATAAAAATTATTTTGAATTTGCAACCTGGTGGCGGTTAGTATAGATGGACTAATAGAACAAGTCCCACACACTGCTAAAAGCCCAAATATTTATTCAGAGCAAGATGCAGATAAAAATTATTTTGAATTTGCAACCTGGTGGAGGTTAGTATAGATGGACTAATAGAACAAGTCCCACACACTGCTACAAGCCCAAATATTTTTTCAGAGCTAGATGCAGAAAAAAATTATATTGAATTTGCAACACGGTGGAGGTTATTATAGATTGACTAATAGAATGATGCTATGCCCAAAAGGTTTTACTTCACTAGGTGCAGTAAAAAAATTTGTATTCCATACACAGGTGGTGTAGCTTGCAACACAGATAGGCTACTCCACTGACTAACACACTCTGCAATAGGCCAAAAAGGATTTGCTTTGCTAGATTTAGCGAAATGCTGTGAAAAAATCTTGCATAGCACTGGCACAGACCTGCCTGGCAAAAAGTGATAGGAACTGATGTAACCTAGCCCTGAAAAGTACTGCAATTACAATTAGTCTTTACTCCCAACCTATCTATTTAAGAGCACGAACCTGCCTGATAAAAGTCGTAGGAAATTATGTAACTTATTCCTTAAAAGGACTGCAATCACAACTATTCCCTACTCCCAAGCTATCTGTACATTTGTGCGAAAATTGGCTTGAAATTAACACTCAATGTATAGCACACACAGCAACAGCGGTGCCGTCTATTACGCAGCTGCAGCAGTGAGAAAATGGTGGCTACGTGGAAAATGGCTGGGTCTTATAGGGCAAGGACATGTGACATAAACTGCCAATGACACATGCACTTGCTTGTGTGAAAAAAAGCAGTTCGCTCCATTTGTGCGCTGCTGATAGGCTGACAGATTGCACCTCCCCACTGTAAATGCGGGAAAGAGAAAAAAAATGGAGATTTTCATTATTTCTGCAGATATCCATCCCCTGCCCCTCCACCCGCCCCGCTGTATACTCAAACTGCATATTAACATTAATTTTAAGCATTACTGAGAAAAAATCCAGTTATGATTTTGGTGCACGAACAGTTTTCGAACATAACCTCGAACAGCCGAATTTTTTTCAAATCGTTTGGGTTCGTCGAACGGCTCGAACACTGCCCAAAACAGCTCGAATTTGAGATTGGCGAACAGTTTGAGTCAAACACCGCTCATGTCTATTAGGGATATGATGTGAGAAATCAGTTTTAGTGACAGGGGACGGGACGTCTTCACTCCTGACTTGGCTGACCCCTTTTCCACCCTTTTATGGATTGTCTGATGATGAATCTCTTTGTCACATCTCCCCAATTCAGTAGTTGAAAGTGAAATGCTACTCCAGTCAGACACCGCTGCGCTGATGCCCCTGATATGCCCCTCATTATTAGCTGTTGGAGAAATTCTATGGTGACTTGTAATTTGGCTTGTTCACATTCGTCAACCCGTCTGCCTGCTACTAGTCGTGTCCACTCTTCCCATGCCTTAGCGTATGCTTGCCACGTCGACGGGCAACTGATGCTCTGATTAATATCATAAACTATTCACCACTAGATCCCATAGGGAGGGTGGGCAACTGTTGCCCGATGGGTGGGCGTTGGGGAGGAGCTCTGTGAAAATCTGCCAATTGAATTGTGATAAAGCGATAGCAGCAGTGTTAGACCCCTCAGCATCGTGGCTAGCGCGGACCCATACATTGTGTTTTAGGCACAGGAATGCTAGTAGGCCTAGCACTGGGAGAGACGATGATACCATGTTATTAATGCAGTGCACTAGGCTGGTGTTTTTTGTTATGAAGCGTATATTTTTGTTAGCTAGGCGCGCGCCCCATATTTCTATTGCTACCACTATTGGGAAGAGTTGCCGGAGTGTCTGTTTTTTTGTCAGCACTTGTTCTGCCCAATACGGAGGCCATAAGCTGGTGCACCATTGGTTATTTAGTTTCGCTGCATATCCGTACAGATGGGCTACTCCAATGAGTAACAGACACTGCTACAAGCCCAAAAGGTTTTACTTGGCTAGATGCAGTAAAAAATTGTTCTTAAATACAAAGGTGGTGTAGCTTGTTACAGATGGGCTACTCCAATGAGTAACAGACACTGCTACAGGGCCAAAAGGTTTTATTTGGCTTGATGCAGTAAAAAATTGTTATGAAATACAAAGGTGGTGTAGCTTGGTACAGATGGGCTACTACAATGAGTAACAGACACTGCTACAGGCCCAAATGTATTTACTGGGCTAGATGCAGTAAAAAATTGTTATTAAATACAAAGGTGGTGTAGCTTGGTACATATAGGCTACTACAATGAGTAACAGACACTGCTACTATGCTCAAAAGGTTTTACTTGGCAAGATGCAGTAAAAAATTGTTATTAAATACAAAGGTGGTGTAGCTTGTTACAGATGGGCTACTGCAGTGAGTAACAGACACTGCTGCAGGCCCAAATGTATTTATTGGGCTAGATGCAGTAAAAAATTGTTATTAAATACAAAGGTGGTGTAGCTTGGTACAGATGGGCTACTCCAATGAGTAACAGACACTGCTACTATACCCAAAAGGTTTTACTTGGCTAGGTGCAGTAAAAAATTGGTATTAGATACACAGGTGGTGTAGCTTGCAACACAGATAGGCTACTCCACTGACTAACACACACTGATAGAGGCCCAAAAGGATTGGCTTAGCTAGATTTAGCCAAATGCTGTGTAAAACACTTGCACAACACTGGCACAGACCTGCCTGGCAAAAAGTGCTAGGAACTGCTGTAACCTAGCCCTCAAAAGGGCTGCAATTACAACTAGTCCCTACTCCCTAAACCTATCTGTCTATTTAAGAGCAAATTCGCTGGCAATTCACACAATTACAAAGTATAGCGCCCACAGCAGCAGTGCTGCTGTCTAACACTCAGCTGCAGCAGTGAGAAAATGGTGGCGAAGGGGAAAATGGCTTGTCTTATAGGGCAAGGACATGTGACATACACAGCCAATGACACATGCCCTTGCTTGTGTGAAAAAAAAGCACTTCGCTATGTGTGTGCGCTGCTGATAGGCTGACAGACAGCACCTCCCCGCTGTAAATGCGGGAAAGAAAAAAAAAATGGAGATCGGCATTATTTCTGCAGAGATCCATCCCCTGCACCTCCCCCTGCCCACTCTACACTGAAACTGTCTATTAACATTGATTAACAATATTACTGTGAAAAAATCCAATTACAATTTTGGTGCACGAACAGTTATCGAACATAATCTCGAACAGCCAGATTTTTTGCAAATCGTTCGGGTTCGTCGAACAGCTCGAACACCGCCCAAAACAGCTCGAATTTGAGATTGGCGAACAGTTCAAGTCGAACACCGTTCATCTCTAGTGTCAAATTATTATGTTACAAGTTTGATTGCACAATCCAATAGAAAACCAGATGGAGTCAAAGCTCTGTATGTGGGGATTCAAGAATCTCTAACCTCGTTTATTTCTACTTAACATTTTATATTGTTTTTGAGTTTATTAATATCCAATCTCCTACAGCATACTACAAGCTTGAACTAATGTTAGTACAATTATTACAGAAATACACATATGGTCATATTATCATTAGTTCGGTGTACGGTGGAAAGTTACAAGGTCGTACATCCTGGCTCACACTAGCTAGATAACAGGATCAGGGTGTCTCATAGAATGTTCCTGAGAGAAAAGGTTAGTGTGGGAAAGTTGCATGTGAATCAAGAGGAAAGAAGGAAAGAATGTATGTTGTGCAAAGAGTATAATAACATGATTTTGAAGCAAGCAGACAAAGTGGAGTTCCCATAGCATGAATATCAATATGTCCTTTTCATTTCCCCCCTAAAAATTATGTTATTATCAACAATAGAGGTGCTTTCTCAGGGTCATGGTTTGAGCCTGAGGGACATTGGTCTTCACTCAATTAGTGCCCTTGTTACCAATTGAGGCTGTCACGGAGTCACGCTGTCTCTGTATACTGGAGGTAGGGGGCCTAAGCTGACCCTAAGCTGGGGCCCTGACTAATCCCTCAACCTGGAGGTACTGTTAAAGGTACAGAGGTCCAGGCCGCCAGCGTAACCCCTACCTCCTGAAGATCCCTGCACCTCAGTAATCTAGTCCTGAGAAGGACCCCGATCACAACCAAAGGGAACAAGAAATAATATGCCCAAACACAGTATTTAGACGAACGAGACAGTACAAGGGAAAAACCAAAACCACCTTGCATACAAACAACTTCTCAACTACAACAGAGGGAAAACCAACGGGAAAGGAGATAAATGATAAAGCGAGGAAAGGGAAAAAACACTTCCAAATACACTTATCTCAGCAACTCCAAACACCACGATCCGCTCTGTCAGTCTGAATGAAATGCTTTCACCGACACCTCCCAAACAGACCAGCAGGTATATGAAGGAGTCTCACTACAGAAGTATTGATTGCAGCTGGGCGAGGCTGGACCTCATCTAGCCCAGAGAGAGAGAGAGAGAGAATTAACTCCCTCACTGCCGAGAAACACAAAGCACCAACAAGTCAGCTGCGAGAAGTCAGGCTGTGTACTCGTGACGATCTTCGTGGCAACACACCCGTGACAGTACCCCCCCTTCTACGAGGGGCCTCCGGACCCTCAGGGCCAGGTTTATCCGGGTGAGTCGTGTGGAAGGCCCGAACTAATCGGTCTGCGTTAATATCCGACGCAGGAACCCACATCCTCTCCTCAGGACCATACCCCTTCCAATGAACCAGGTACTGAAGGGACCGGCGATTAAAGCGTGAATCAATGACCCTCGATACCTGGAACTCCAAGTTACCATTGACAACCACTGGAGGGGGAGGTAAAAGTGACGGTACCACCGGCGCCACATACCTCTTAAGCAATGATCTGTGAAACACGTTGTGAATTTTAAACGTAGGGGGGAGGTCAAGACGGAATGCCACCGGATTAATAATAGAACTGATTCTGTACGGCCCGATGAACCTGGGACCCAGTTTCCAGGAGGGAACCTTAAGTTTTATATTCCTGGTAGACAACCATACCCGATCGTTCACACTTAGGTCCGGACCAGACACTCTCCTCCTATCAGCCATACGTTTGTATCAGTTCCCCATAGTATTCAGATTCTTCAGCACCCCTCTCCATACTGAAGCGAGTGATGAGGAAAATCGTTCCTCCTCAGGAACCCCCGAAGAGCCCCCCCCACTGAAAGTACAAAACTGGGGGTGAAAACCATATGCCCCAAAAAACGGGGACTTACCAGTGGACTCGCTCCGCCTATTATTAAGAGCAAACTCTGCCAGAGGTAAGAAAGAAGCCCAGTCCTCCTGGTTCTCTGACACAAAACACCGGAGATATGTCTCCAAGCTCTGGTTCATACGTTCCGTCTGACCATTGGTCTGAGGATGAAAAGCCGATGAGAATGACAACTGCATCCCCCGCCGTGCACAAAACGCCTTCCAGAACTTAGACACAAACTGAGACCCCCGATCAGACACCACCTCGGAGGGTACCCCGTGAAGCCTCACAATCTCCCCAATGAACACCTGCGCAAGAGTTTTAGCATTAGGGAGAGCCGGAAGAGCGATAAAATGTGCCATCTTGCTGAACCTGTCCACTACAACGAGTATGACCGTTTTACCCGAAGACGGAGGGAGGTCCGTAATAAAGTCCATAGACAGATGAGTCCAAGGACGCTCCGGGATCTTCAAAGGTAAGAGGGCCCCAGACGGACGGGTATGTGAGGTCTTAGAGCGTGCACAAACCCCACAGGACGCGACAAAAGTTACCACCTCCTTATGTAAATTAGGCCACCAAAACCGACGCGAGAGGAGATCCACAGTAGCTTTACTCCCCGGGTGTCCTGCAAAAACTGAGTTATGGTGTGCCTCGATCACCTTTTGTCGCAACTGATCTGGAACAAACAATCTCCCTGGAGGTCCAACAGGGGCGTCCCCCTGAGCCTCCAATACCTCCTCCTCCAGCTCAGAGCATACTGCCGAAACCACCACCCCCTCCTGAAGGATAGGAATCGGGTCGCCCGTATTCCCGGCCCCCGGGAAACTACGAGATAAGGCATCCGCCTTTACATTTTTTGACCCAGGACGATATGTAACGACAAAATTAAACCTGGTAAAAAACAATGACCACCTAGCTTGTCTGGGATTCAGACGTTTCGCGGACTCCAGATATAGCAGGTTCTTGTGATCGGTGATGACGGTGACCGGATGAACAGCCCCCTCCAGAAAATGGCGCCACTCCTCAAAAGCTAACTTAATGGCCAAGAGTTCCCTATTGCTGACATCGTAATTCCTCTCAGCGGACGACAATTTTTTAGAGAAAAAGGCGCACGGATGCCACTTACCAGGGGACGAACCCTGTGACAATACTGCTCCCACCCCTACCTCGGAAGCGTCTACCTCTACAATGAATGGCTGAGACGCATCAGGTTGAATGAGTATGGGCGCCGAGGCAAAACATTTTTTCAAAGAGGAGAATGCTTGACAAGCCTTGTCAGACCACCTAGAAAAATCCGTCCCCTTTTTAGTCATGTCAGTGAGAGGCTTAACCATGGACGAGAAATTACGAATGAACTTCCGGTAGTAATTAGCAAACCCCAGGAAACGTTGTAGTGCCTTAAGATTCTCTGGCCGATCCCACTCAAGAACTGCCCGCACTTTCCCAGGGTCCATACGAAAACCGGACGCTGAAACCAGGAAGCCTAAAAACTGGAGTTCCTGTACGGCGAACACACACTTTTCCCACTTGGCATACAGTTTATTATCCCGCAAGATCTGTAACACCTGCCTAACGTGCTCCTGATGAGACACCAGATCCGGCGAGTAAATTAGGATATCATCCAGATATATGACAACAAACTGTCCCACCAAGCGGCGAAAAATGTCATTAACAAAGTGTTGGAACACCGCCGGGGCATTAGTCAGACCGAATGGCATGACAAGGTTCTCATAATGCCCCTCCGGAGTGTTAAACGCCGTCTTCCACTCATCCCCCTCCTTCATCCTAATCAGATTGTACGCCCCCCTGAGATCCAACTTAGAAAACCATTTGGCGCCCACGATCTGATTAAAGAGATCGGGAATAAGTGGGAGCGGATACGGATCTCGGACCGTAATCCGATTAAGTTCACGGAAATCCAGGCAAGGGCGTAGGCCTCCATCTTTCTTCTTAAAAAAGAAGAACCCCGCAGCCACCGGTGAAGATGAAGGTCTAATATGCCCCTTAGCCAGACTTTCTGAGATATAATCCTTCATGGCCTGCCTCTCAGGACCAGAAAGGTTATACAACCTAGCTTTAGGTAACTTGGCCTCAGGGAGCAGTTTTACAGAACAGTCATACACGCGATGAGGAGGTAGTTCCTGACACCCTTTCTCCGAGAATACATCCTCAAAGTCCGCCAGAAATGGAGGTAAGACCCAAGGAGTAACCGCACCAATGACCGTGTTCATGCAGTTTTTATTACAGAATTTACTCCATTGGCTTATCTCCCTGGTTTGCCAATTAATAACCGGGTTATGCTTAGCTAACCAAGGAAGGCCCAACACAATAGGAGTGGGAAGACCCTCCAACACGTAGCAAGACAACAGTTCTTTATGTATTGCCCCCACTTGAAGTTTTACGTCATGCACAACTTGCAAAAAACTTCCCTGCCCGAGAGGCCTGGCATCGATCGAGAATATGGGGATGGGTTTAGCCAACTCACTCAACCGCATGCCTTGAACCCGGGCAAACCGAGCATCAACCAGATTAGCCCCGGCCCCACTATCCAGAAGAACAGATATCCTCTCAGTTCTCGTACCCACCACCACCTCCGCCGGTACGAGAAACTGAGACGAACCTAGGGACGAAATACCTACTCCCAGATTGCTGTCCACCACACAACCTGGGATCAACAGTTTTCCGACGACTCTTCACTCTGCAAGGGACGGGATGGACACCCCCCAATAAAATGTCCCTTTCTCCCGCAGAAGAAACACCTTCCTGCCTTATGGCGCACCACCGGTCCCCTCCCCCGAAATGATGTCCCTCCTAATTGCATAGGCTCCTCTGGACTGACCAGGGGAACCACCATATGAGGGGACCTTGTAGGAGGTGGAGTCATCACAGGGGGTAGAGTTATCCCGCACCTCTCCCGAAGCCGTCTGTCCACGCGAATAGCGAGGGCCATAGCGGCTTCCAGAGACACGGGAGAGTCATACTGTGTCAACACATCCTGTAATTTGTCGGATAAACCATGACAAAACTGGCTCCTAAGAGCCGGGTCATTCCACTGGGTGTCCGTGGCCCACCTACGGAACTCCGAACAGAATTCCTCCGCCGGACGATCTCCCTGCTGGATCCTACGTAACTTAGACTCAGCAAGGGAGATCCGATCTGGGTCATCATATACGAGTCCCAGGGCAGCGAAAAACCTATCCACTGACTGGAGAGCCGGGGAACCCGGGGGAAGAGAGAACGCCCAAGATTGTGGGTCCCCTTGTAGGAGCGAGATGACAATTCCCACCCTTTGTTCTTCACTCCCCGATGACCGAGGCCGCAGCCGAAAGTACAATTTACATGCCTCCCGGAAAACAAAAAACTTGTCCCGCCCCCCAGTGAACCTATCAGGGAGAGCTACTTTAGGTTCTGGTCCGGCTTGCTCCTGAGGATGCCAAACCTTGGACCTAACGTCCGCCAGCTCCATGGACAAACTCTGCAATTGCCGAGCTAGACCGGCTACTGGATCCATAGTAGCTGGAGAAAAACTAAGTGGGTCGGTGAAAAAGTCACGCTGTCTCTGTATACTGGAGGTAGGGGGCCTAAGCTGACCCTAAGCTGGGGCCCTGACTAATCCCTCAACCTGGAGGTACTGTTAAAGGTACAGAGGTCCAGGCCGCCAGCGTAACCCCTACCTCCTGAAGATCCCTGCACCTCAGTAATCTAGTCCTGAGAAGGACCCCGATCACAACCAAAGGGAACAAGAAATAATATGCCCAAACACAGTATTTAGACGAACGAGACAGTACAAGGGAAAAACCAAAACCACCTTGCATACAAACAACTTCTCAACTACAACAGAGGGAAAACCAACGGGAAAGGAGATAAATGATAAAGCGAGGAAAGGGAAAAAACACTTCCAAATACACTTATCTCAGCAACTCCAAACACCACGATCCGCTCTGTCAGTCTGAATGAAATGCTTTCTCCGACACCTCCCAAACAGACCAGCAGGTATATGAAGGAGTCTCACTACAGAAGTATTGATTGCAGCTGGGCGAGGCTGGACCTCATCTAGCCCAGAGAGAGAGAGAGAGAATTAACTCCCTCACTGCCGAGAAACACAAAGCACCAACAAGTCAGCTGCGAGAAGTCAGGCTGTGTACTCGTGACGATCTTCGTGGCAACACACCCGTGACACACGGCATGTCCACCCCCCCTTGTTCGTTGATATAATCATAAAGCTCTGATATTCAGAAGTGAGGTTGGTCGGGGCAAGCGGGCAAAGGTCATCATTCCCTTGTCGTCCAGGTCCTCAATGCTGGTTACATCTGGGAGGTCCGTGTATAGAAGCACTGGATGTTGGTTGACAGCATCCTCCTTGCTCTCTGATGATTGCCAAGTTTTCCTCATGCAAATTGGGATACAATAAAAGACTAGTTTTAGTAAAACATATATTAACAAGATGCAAGCAGCAATATGCAACACTACTTGTAATATTCCAGCAATCCATCCACCAATACCTTTAAACCAATTAGCAGGATTTAAAAAGGAAAACGTATCAGACCACCAACTGTCTATGGTCAATTCATTATGTTTGTAATATTCTTCCCTGAGTCTCCTAATGTCTTCCATTTTAGTCTTTAACCGTATGGTAGAGTCGGGGTCAATATAGTGACAACAGTCTGGGTCTATAACCTGACACATCCCTCCTTGAGCTGCTGTCAAATAGTCCAGCACTAAAGTATGTTGATTAGCTACTATAATAAGTTGATACTGCACCGCAACAGTAGTATTACTTCCAATATACTCCAAATCTGGTCATCTAAGTAATCAGTGACTTCCACTAATTTGTCCCACATTTGTGTAGCCATAGGGTAGAGGAAGACAGTACTGGCTTTCTTATTGGGTATACTCATTTGTACTCATTTGAGGTCTTCCTGATGGGCATGGGGTGTTGTCCTTGGCACGTTTATAGATGGTATGAAGAGGGATGGCTCTCATATCTACTTTACTATGGGGAATAAGATAAGTGACTGGAGTTAGCCGGGCCAATGTACAAGTCCCCCCTTCTCCAACTGGGAGCCTTTTGTACGCATTATTCCCACAGACCCAATATGAGGCTGATGGCAGATCCCATAAAGCAGAGTGCTGTAATACTAATTTATCTACCAAATCGATAAAAACGGTGTTATTTGATAACATACACCATGAAGGCATTTGTCCCAGGGGGCTACAATATCCAACATCCGGATTGCCACATGTTGGATCACTAGGCTTATATTTAGAAAATTCATGTTTTACTGCTGTTGGGGTCGTCAGGAGCACTTGGTATGGTCCGTCATACAATGGTTCTAGTCCGTGTTTCAAAACATGCCTCTTCACATACACATAATCCCCAGGCTTGTGGGTATGACAACCTTCTGCATCAGCTGGATCTGGAATAGAAGATGATACTAATGCATGGGTGTTAGTTAAGGCTTTGGCAAGCTGAATCACATATTGCACAACATGATCTGTTTCTTCTGATAATTGTTGTGGAGTAAATCGAGCTATAGCTGGTTGTGACCCAAATAGTATCTCATAGGGTGACAGTTTGTGTTTCCCTATTGGGGTGGTGCGTATGTGATATAGTGCAATTGGAAGGAGCTCAGGCCACTGGGCCGTAGTTTCCTGCATCATTTTGGTCAATTGCCTTTTCAGTGTGCCATTCAATCTCTCCACCTTGCCACTTGACTGTGGATGGTAAGGAGTATGTAACGCCACTGTTGATCCGATCATGGTAAGTATCTCTTGATATACGCATAAGGAAAAGGCTGGTCCTTGATCACTTTCGATAAGTTCTGGGACTCAAGACCGGCAAACAACTTCAGAGACAAGCTTCTTGGCGGTGGTAAGTTGCAGCCTCTACCAATGTATCTTCAGTTGTGACAGCATATCCAGTATGAAACCTGCCAGAGGTATCTGTATATCTGGATCCATCTGTATATCTTTGTAAGTTCTGAATCATCCAAGGGTACTTCCCCTACTAAAACAAGTGGAGTTGACTCTGCAGCAATTTGTTCCAGACAATCATGCGGTGGAGTCTCTTTCCCCTCTTCGTCAGGTGCTGGTAGCAGGGTGGCTGGGTTGATGGTTGTGCACCGATGTAATTTCACATTTTCTGGCAAAATCAATGAACACTGCAGCCGCAGGTGTCTCTGTGTGGACAGATGTTTAGGTTGCTGTAAAGCCAAACAGCTGCAATATCGTGTGGAGCATAAATGTGAGTCTCATGTCCAAGGATGATGTCCACCATCTTTTCAAGTAACTGCTGTGTGGCGTGAACCACTTGTACACAGCTGGGGGAGGCCCTGGCTACCAGGTCCAGATGCCCTGAGTAATAACCGACTGGGCGCTGCTTTGTACAGTGTCTCTGCGTGAGTACCCCGGCTGCATGTCCTCCCGTCTCAGAGACATACAAATGGAAAGGATAGTCCGGATTTCCAAGGGCAGGGGCTGTCATTATCCTTGATTTTAGTTGCTCAAAGGCTTGTTGCAGCTGTTCTTGGTGGTCCTTGTTGTTTACATCAGCCAGAGTGTCTTCTTTTAATGCATCATATAGGGGTTGCATCAGACGTGAGGAGGCTGGGATCCATTGTCTGCAATATGTACATAGTCCGAGGAACCGTTGCAGCTCTATGGGATCTTTTGAGAATGGTAGTAGGTAGATGGCCGTCTTTCTTTCTTCTGTGAGATGTCTGGAACCCTGAGTAAGGCAGTGGCCTAAGAAAACCACTTGACGGAGGCAAAACTGAAGTTTCGAGGCTGAGACTCGACAATTCAGTTTTGCTAGATGCTTGAGGAGGCTAACACTGGCCCTGATGAACATTTGCTCCGTGGGGGCACACAAGAGAAGATCATCCACGTATTGTAATACAGTAGTACTACCTCAGATTTGTTCAGCTGCCACGGCAGCAGACAGCTAGACATGTTCTTTGCAAACTGATTAGGGCTATTCTGTGCTCCCTGCGGCATCACCGTCCAATTGAATTGCCTGCCCTGATATGTAAATGCAAACAGAAACTGACAGTCTTTGTGTAGTGGAATGCTAAAAAAGGCGTTTGCTAAATCAATTACTGTAAACCAGGCTGCTGTAGATGGTATTTGTTAGAGAAGTGTATGTGGGTTAGGCACCACAGGAGTTTTCAAGACTGTCGCTACATTTACTGCCCTCAAATCCTGCACCAATCGAAAAACGGGCGGCTGCCCCAGTTGGGACTTTTTATTTACGGGGAACAACGGCGTATTGCACGGGGAGACGCAGGGGATTAGTGCCCTTTTCTCTAACAAAGTCTGGATTTGCTGGTGTAGACCTTGTTCTTGTGCATGTGTGAGTGGGTACTGGCGAACCTTGGGAAAGGGCGCTTCAGGCTTGAGGTACACCTGTATTGGTTCTACCGGCAATCTCCCAATGTTGTCTGGGCCTTGTGATCACAGATGAGAAGGGATTTCCTCTATGTATGGAGCTAACCTGGGATCTTTTGGGAGATTTCCACTCGTATCTGATATGTTAATCATGACCGTGGGTAGCGCCCGAAAGATGCAGACCTCCTCTATGTGTGCATCAGAGTTTGGATGCTTTAAAGTAAGGATCATCTGACCATTGTCCTGGTATTGGATTCGGGATCGGAATTTAAACAAGAGGTCTGCCCTTAAAAGATTTACCGGGCAGGTTGGGCATATGACAAATTGTGCCATTACTTCTGGAAATAGGCCAATTGGAATAGGCTTGGCGAGAGTGTGTTTGTTAGGTCTGCCATCTACAAGGATCAATATTAGATTGTCATTAGAAAATTGGACTGGGAGACCCTGGGGCAGTTCACTGGATTTTAAAATGGAATTGGCCGCCACAGTGTCTACCATGAACTTCACCAGATTCCCTCCTACTGGGAGAACTACAGATGAACAGAGCGCGGGGGTGGTTATGGGCATCACGATGGCAGACTCTGGTTGGCCTCCATTTCAGAATGAACGGTCCTGGGGGACATTTTCTCGTGAGTCTCGTGGGCCGGGCGTCCTATTTCTAGATAGGAGGGCTTGGGTGGTGCACTGGCTAGCAGGGGTGTGACAGTCCCTTTGGAAGTGTCCTGCCCGACCACACCTCCAACACAGAAAACTGGAATTCGTTACTGGTCTTCTCCCGGGATACATTACTCGCTGATCAGGTACCGTCATGGGGTAATAGTGGGGCTGTAAGGGAGGATACTGGAGGGACAAGGGGGGATACTGTGCTACGGGTACTGTGGTTGCCACAACTGCCACTGCAGTGGGTTTGGATTTAGGCTTAACCGCAGAAGCGGTCCGGGCGACACCTTTTCTGGAAGCTTTTTACTACCTTTAGGGCATCTCCTGGGGTGGCTGACTCAACATCTGGTCGTACAGCCAATATTCAGTACGTAAACCCTGGATAAGGGTGGACACTAACAGCTGGCAATGAGTTTTAGTACGTAAGGAGAACCCAAGGTCCTTATAGACCTGCAAAAGGTGCCCATAAAACTTCTCAACCGACTCTCCCTTCTCTTGAGTGACATCTGTGAGGATGGTGGATTGATCAGCCAACTTATCATGAGCCCATATTTTAAGGGCTCGACAGAAGTCAACCCCACTCTCATATGTATTGGAGTCTAATGCTCTGTCACACACTGATCATGATGATCTTCCTCATACACATTCCGGGTGTAGTTTGTATTGCGGCCTGTATTCCGGGTGTGCCAAGATGGCCGCCACCAGAAGGAAGCACACTACAGGAAAGGTGCATTCCACTGGGAAGGAGCACACCCACTGACACCTGGTCAGAGGCCGGAGGTGATGCAATAGGTGTAGTAACATGGCCACTGCAGGATGAGGATGGGGCACTTGGAGTGGCTTGGGTAGTAGCGAGGGGTGGGCCTCTTGGACGGGGTGCATGACATGCAACACAATAATCTGATAACAATTGATTCTGCTGGCCACAATTAGTGCAGGTCAATCCCCCCCCCATCTGCCATTATCAGGCGGTGGCTAGTGAGCAGTATCTTTGTAATACACATAACATGGCATCTTTCCACCCTTCTTTGACAAATTCTCTGCTGTTCTATACCAATCCAAAGCTGTTTGTAACAATCCTTTATCTTCTAGCTTGCCCTTTTTCTTTTTCATAATTAACCGGTCCTTATCTGGTAGCTCGCATATTTTAGTTAACTGTTTAAGTTTCTGCACATACTTTTTCCCTTCTTTCGATAAACTCACCACAGCCTTTTTTTTCCACATCAGCTTCATTTTGTAGCACAAAACAGCCAATCTTTGTTACAGTGCTAGATAATTTTCCCTTCTTGACATAAAAATAATTAAAACAACCAGGCTTTGTCTCCTCCTCTATTTCAACATACCCCTCACCACAAATCTCATGTGTAACTTTCCTAAACTTTTTCAGCATCATCTAGCAATCCACAGTCAACTAGTTAACAACTTAAACACTTTCGGTGCATTCTTAAATGATCTTTTCCCTTCTCAACTGACCATGATATTAATCACATCCTCTCCCTCCTGTGGGGGAGACACCGTCTTTCTGCTCCACGGAAACATTGATTAAACACTGCACTGTTGCCTTTCGACTGACAAAAGATCCTTGATTTGTGCACAGTACGAGTCCGGCCGGCCTCAACTGCTGTTCCCCTGACTTCACCCCTCCCATCGGAGGAGTCACGTACGGCTCAGATGAAAGGAGGAGAGCTCTCATCCGCAGATCTCCGGACACAAGATATAGTTATATCTGTGTGCGTGTCCTACCCAATCTTCGATCACCTGCCGCGACTGAACCTAACAGTGTTCAGTCTCCAAAGGATTTTTGTCAGAAGTTAAGGAAGATTCATACAATATTCACTTGTCAATCCGAGGTGGTGTTGTTTCAAAAATTATCAATATCAGACCCCTAATGAGACTACACCCCTATAGTCTCACCTCTGACTATATCCAACCCGTGAAAAGAAAAGAAAGGGCGCATGTGTAGACTCACAGGGCTATTTAAATAATTTAAAAAGTGCCAGTACACTCACCTGTGATGGTTGTGTACCTCTACACAACCAAGATTAAGCGTGTGATGAATGAGGCTCCGGGTCACCTCTATTTGTAGTACCGTCCTGTCGGTGTTTGCCTCGCAACTCCATGCTCCTCAAGTGGTCACACGATCCTGCCGGACCAGATACCACGTCACCGCAGGTCCTCAGTAGTTTAACCCGGTGGCTGGATAACCGCAGGTCCTCACACATCCAAATAGACCAGGCTGCTCCTGCCGCTTTGGCTCCGTATGGAGATATTTCACAAGTAAACAATGGTGCAGCGGTCTCAGGGAGCGCCAAAGGAATACTGGACAATATAATAGATGGCAACCGACTTTTATTCTTCCTCCAATACCACTGCCACAACGCGTTTCAATGGTCTAAGCCGTCTTCATCAGGTGGGGTATAGGAGAATGTTACAATGACAGCTTTATAAAGGGATGGTATTTTACATAATTTAGACCACGTGTTGTAATCAATTAACCCTTTCATTGAAAAACTCCACATAATGCATTCTTAACCAATTAACCTCTTATTTCCCCTGGAAACAGCATTGTGTTTATATCATACCCGGACATCCGGAGATACTGCAAACAACCACGCACCATGTGGAAACCACGCCAAACGGTCAGTATCACTAGTAAAGAACTCGTGCACTTACCGTGGCTTTTGTGGGGGATGATCAGTCCCAATTCCAGTGGGGGAGGTCGAAAGCAAGTCTCTCTTTGTGGACGTCCAGGGGGTGGGGAGTCTCTGGTTAGAGATCCGAGTCACAGCACCAAGCTGTTGAGGGAGGGCAGTAATGACCCTTCACGGTTGACCAAGTGAGCGTCAAATTATTATGTTACAAGGTTGATTGCACAATCCAACAGAAAACCAGACGGAGGCAAAGCTCTGTATGGGGGGGGGGGTTCAAGAATCTCTATCCCCATTTATTTCTACTTATCATTTTATATTGTTTTGAGTTTATTAATATCCAATCACCTACAGTCATACTTCAAGCTTGAACCAATGTTAGTTCAATTATTACGGAAATACACATATGGTCATATTATCATTAGTTCGGTGCATGGTGGAAAGTTACAAGGTCGTACATCCCGGCTCAGCCTAGCTAGATAACACGAGCAGGGTGTCTCATAGAATGTTCCTGAGAGAAAAGGTTAGTGTGGGAAAGTTGCATGTGAATCAAGAGGAAAGAAGGAAAGAATGTATGTTATGCAACGAGTATAATAACATGATTTTGAAGCAAGCAGACAAAATGGAGTTGCCATAGCATGAATATTAATATGTCCTTTACAGATTGTCAAGTCAAATTATATTTGATTTGGAACTCATCTGAATTTTCATTGTCTGATGGAAAAGTTTTTGCATTATGAATGATGCTGGAGCAACGTAGGCATCTCGGGATGCCACATCTATAGGAGCTTTGTCTCGGCTTTTGTACAGAGGGATTAAAATCCTGGTTTTTCTTTAGCTGACTTGGGGCCAACATATTTTTTAATGTCGGGGCCCTTATGAAGGTTATCAGGGGATTGTTGGGAAGAAGTCTCCCCTATATGGGGTCATTGAGAAGTATACCCCAATGTTTTTTCAGAACTAAACAAATTCTCTTGTTCTGGGCTGAAAAAGTGGTGATAAAATTAAAATTAAACGTAGTATTGGATGCTGATTTTTTTGTTTTCGTATTATGAGAGTTTAAGTCTGTCTGCTCTATTTTTTTGCATTCAGAGAATGCTCTCTGGATCAATTGTTTCGGGTAACTTCTTTCAAGGAATCTATGTGATAAAACTTTTGATTGGTTGATGAAATCTATGTCCATGCTACAGTTCCTCTTAATTCTTTTGCATTGGTTCAGCGGAATATTCCTCAACCATTTAGTGTAGTATCCACTTTAATAATGGAAAATAACTGTTCGCATCCACAGGTTTAAAGAAGGTTATTGTGGGAATTTCTTTATTGTCATGAAAGAAAGTGAGGTAAAGGTCAGGGTTTACTATGGTAGTGAAACTCAAACCCCAGGTCTTATCTTCAATGTTCCTGAGGAAGGACCCCACATCATCCTTTGAATTATCATAAATAAAAAATAAATCATCTATGTAAAGTTTGTAAATGATGATATTGGGTGGATGTATACTGCTGTATATGAAGATGGACTCGAAGATGGCCATGCACAAATTTGTATAAGTTGATGTCACCTTCGAACCCATCGCGGTCCCAAGTATCTGATGGTATAAGGTATCTTGAAAAGTAAAGAAATTGTTATAAAGTATGAACTGTATGCTTTCATACAGAAAATCTTTTTGCATGGGTGTCAACTGTGGATCAATGTCTATGAACGTTTTAAAACATACTAGTCCCTAATCATGTGGGATACTGGAATGGAGGGCGGAAACATCCTTGGAAATAAAAACAAATGTGTTCTTCCATGGAATGCCCTTCGTAAGTCAAATTAAATGATGGGAGTCCCTCAAGTAACTATGTAGTTGGTCTACATGTGTGTACATCACTACATCCACATAATTAGCAAGATTTGATGTCAGTAACCCTATCCCTTAAATTATGGGTCTCCCAGGGGGTCTTACAGCATCCTTATCGATTTTGGGGAGGTGATAGAAGAAAACAATCAGTGGATTAACAACTCTTAGAAATTTTTCTCTGATTTGTTCAGAATATTCTATCAGCTTTTGATATTAAACCGTTATAAATGATCACTGCATTATTATATTGAGCATTATCAACCTTATTGTAAGTTTTGGGGTCAGATAATAGTCTCAGTGCTTCTGCCAAGTAATCCCCCCAGTCTTGTATCATCTATCCCCCCCCTTGTCTGCCATGCGATTGACAAGGTCTGGATTGTTCTTTAGGGATTTTAATGCCTTTTTTTCTTTTTGGTTAAGGCTGGATTCCCCCTTGCTGTGTGTCAAATTGATTTTGTCCAGGTCATTTGAAACAAGATTGGAGAAAGTTTTCAGATGGTGGCCTTGACTTTGGATGGGGTAAAACTTAGATGTTCCTTTTAATCTTGTATGATAAATGGGGTCTTCAGTTCTTTAAGTACTCTGGAGGGGGTTTTCCTTGGAGAAATGTCACTTAAGTGTTAGTTTACTTATGAAAGACTGGAAATCCATGAATAGATCTAGTGGGGCTTTGGTTTGTTTGTAATTAGTTCAACCCCCTTAGGTGTGTTCTCATTGATTCCAGGTGATTCTTGTGAAACTATCATCAAATCAAGAGATCAAATGAAATTCACTCATGGTTCAATGGTTTAAAACAGCAGCAGCAGGGTCCTGACAAAGAACGAATGGGGCAGCATCATAGGTTCAAGCACTCCCCTAGCTTGTAAAATTTATTTATTCATTTAACTACTTTTTTAATATATTTTTTAATACATTTAAAAAGAAATCTGCATTTATATTTTTAAATGTATGAGTAATGTTTTTAAGTGATATACTCCATTATGCTTTATGATTGTTTTGAGTGTGCTTTACGGTACGGTGTATACATGCATTTAGTCTGATTCCCCGCCCAATGGGTGTGGTGGTTTTTTTGAAGGGAGGCGTCTCCATGTGCATTCTTTCACTATAAATAACAGACCCTGTATGTTATGTGTATACACTGTCTTGAGTAAGTGGTGTGATCACCACGAAATGCATAGAAATAAAGTCTATTTCATCATTACATCAACTTGGATTCCTCTGGTACATAATTCTGACAGGCGAGCAGCGCAGTCTGATGCCCCATTCTCTTCACCTAACAAAGGATCATCGGGGTTTGCAGCAGCAACCAATGCTAAGTACAGTGGTTGAGTCTTCCACAACCCTAATAGGTGAGTGAATTTGAATTATCTTTCACGAATATTCCTTTTATCTCAGATAAGACCCTATGTGCACTCTATATTCCTTCTAGTTACGTTTCAAGTACAAGCAGCTGTCAAAAATTTGGCAGTATAGTATTGCAGCCTGTGGGTGGGTGGGTGGCTGGCTGCATACTTGCGCTTGCATTCCAAGGAATGGGGCAGGGACAGCTGAACACTGCGCTGGGACAAGGAGGTGGACGATGATTGTTACAAGTGTGCAATGACAGGTGCATGGCAGGAGGCATCTTCACATGCGCCAAGGATCAGTTATGATGGGCACACTTTTAGGCAGTGACCTGGGAGTCAGAGATGCTTCCAGGGGTCTTCTCCATGCTGTTCCCATGTCTTTTCAGCACTGTATGCATGTGTCTGATGATGTGTCACACACCACATGGCCATATAAGGTTTGAAAATGTTAAAATGACATTTCCCAGTAAATGCATTTGTCATGGCTTAAAGCAATGCAAAAGTGCAAAAACGCATCAAAAACGCTACGTGTGAACATAGCCCAAGGTGTGGAGCAGCATTTTGTTTTTTGGTTATTTACTTTGCCTTATATACAAGTCACTACCCTGGAAAGGATGTGCTTTAACATATTTCCCAGGGAAATCTATTTTGGTTTCGTTTTTGGATGTTTTATTGTGAGTCTGTAAATGTGGCATAATACCTCTCACAACGTTGATGACAGCAGTGACCTGGGCATCCGAAATGCTTCCAGTGGTCTTCTCCATGCTTTTCCCATGTCATTTGAGCACTGTTCCTGTTGATTTGGGCAATTTTTAGGCCCTCTGCAGACCACCGGAAAAATTCTTGAGTTTCTCTTAGACTTACATTGGGCTCGCTACTCGGATCGAGCACTCGAGCATTACAATTTGCTCGACCCGAGCATTTTAGTGCTCATTCATCACTAATTAGCACATTTTATTAGATAGGCTTCCAGTCATGCAGAGAAGATATCTACACATACCAGGACATATTCATACAATCCTACCTTGAGTAGTTGTATGGAATCAATCTGCAGTTTCTGAAACGAGTATTGCTTTCTTTGGGGCTTTTGCTGTTTTACTTGGATTGTGTTGTGCACAGATGAGGCAGAACTGCATGTGCTTGGTAGCTACTTGACTGAAACCAGGAGCGATCCAGAAGGCATTTCCCATTGTACACATGTGGCTTTTTGATGAGTGAGTGTGTTACTTGTGCCATAATTGGGAACATGGATCTCGGTAAACACAACTTATCCTTACTCTCCCATACTCCATTTGAGATCAGCTTAGTTCCCATCCCCCTCTCCCAATTTTCCTTCTCTGTGGGGGCAGCCTGTTACTGCAGGGATTTTAGGACATCTAGGCTTACTGTGGATGGGACTTGCTGACTTCCCGCCACCATTCTCTGCTCCCAAGGTCACCTTTCTACTATTTTAGCAACATAATCCACTCTTCTGTTGCCCTCTACCTCCAAGGAGCTACCTTTTGTGTGTGCTTTTACCTTGATTATGTCAACCTGAACTGGCAACATCAGCGCCTACATTAATTGTTTCACCATCTCTGCATATTTAATGGGCTTACCTGTTGATGTAAGAAAAGCTCTGCTTCTCCAGATATTGTCATCATCATGTAATATTCCAAATCCATAATTCGAATCTGTATAAATGTTAGCAGTTTTACCATCTGCAGCTCTACATGCCTCAGTGAGTTCCTTCAGCTCTGCTTCCTGAGCTGACAAATGAGAAGGGAATGGTTCAGCTTGGAATATCTCATGTGAAAATACTACAGCATATCCAGGTGGTATCTGGAGCCATCTATAAAAAACTCAATCTGCATTAGGAACAGGTTTCCCATGGACATGTGCAAAACCTGCTGTCCCCTGGCTCATGAGTTTTATGTAGTCATGTTATATGAAGTCTCATATTATATTTACTAATTTCTGCACTGTATATCAAAGTTCATTGATCATGGAAAGGTTTTAAAAAACCTTACCATCTGGCATGATCACACACAGTCTGCAAGGTTTTAAAAAAATTTACATCTGGCATTATCACACAAAAAGCATGATCAGCCACTAATCAGTCAGTGAATGACTACACAATATTGTAAAGATTAAACACTTTATTAATCCATAGATTTGGGCTCTGTAGTTTGAATTTTTTCAGAAATTCCCCACCTATTTGAACATTTCTTCTTAAATGTTCAGTAAAGAAATGTAAAATCTTTTTATAAGACATACTTCTTAATAAATGATGTAGTTTTAAAACACAGTATTGATCACAAACTGCTATACGCATCCTGCAACTGGCGATTTTGGTAGCTGTATAAATGGCAATTTCTTTGCAAAAAATTGGCAAATTCCCTTGGAAAAACTTGTATTGTCTTAAGAAAATCCATAGCTGTCAAAAAATACAGCCTGCTTATTGCTGCAGACTAGTGTTGAGCCACCCCCGTAGTCTTCGAGTTCGGTTCGGTTCGTCGAACACCCGTGTGTTCGCCGAACTGTTCGTCGAACTGTTCGTCGAACACCTTCGAACACCGTTAAAACCAATGGCAGGCAAACAAAAACACATAGAAACACATAGAAAACACCTTCAAAGGTGTCCAAAAGCTGACAAACTGCTCAGAAGACACAACTAACACATGGAAAAGTGACAAGTACATATAGTCATGCGAAAAGAAAAGAGGTGGAGGAGTAAAAGGAGGGGGAGACACAGATATAGGCATGTCATGCCCTTCTAAAATCCAAAAAGTGAGAAGCCGACACGGCCAGTCCGTTCCTGCCCGTGCCACCTCTGTGTCACCGGGTTTGTGTCAGAGCCGCGGTGGACCCTGACGGCCAGCCTCCCTATCCCAATACTGGTGCCTGTCCGCCAGTGGGTCGAGGCCCCCCACGGTGGGAGGGGAGTAACATCTGCAGAAGAAAGACCATCTTCCAGCCAAACTAAGATGTCGACTTCTTTTCGTGGACAATGTGATACGATCCCATTCTTACGGACACGCCCATCGCTACAAATTCTAAATGAGGCACAAAAACAGCAGGTGCTTCAACGGATATCAACTGCTCCTTCAAGTGGGCTCTCCATCACCTCAATTTCAACATCACAATCAATGGATCTACAGGAAAAGGCAGTTGAAAAGTATAACACAGGAAAGGGATACAAAAAAATATCCAAGGAATTGATAATGCCAGTCAGCAGCATTCTAACTGTGATTAACAAATGGAAAATCAGGGGCTCTGTAAAAACCAAACCACGGTCAGGTAGACCAACAGAAATTTCGGTCACAAGTGCCAGGAAAATTGTTCAGGATGCAAAGCAAAACTCACAAATAATATCAGCTGAAATTCAGGACTCTGACTGTTTCAAGATGCACAAAAAGGAGGCACTTGAAGAAAAATGGGCTGCATGGTCAAGTAGCTGGAAGAAAGCCATTACTGCGCAAATGCCACAAAGTAACTCGCTTACAATATGGCAAACAGCACAGAGACAAGCCGCAAAACTTCTGGAACAAGAACAATTTGGAGTGATGAGACCAAAATTTAACTTTTTGGCCACAACCATAAACTTTACATTTGGAGAGAGGTTAACAAGGTCTATGATGAAAGGAACACCATTCCTACAGTAAAGCACGTAGGTGGATCGCTGATGTTTTGGGGATGTGTGAGCTACAAAGGTACAGGAAACTTAGTAAAAGTTGAAGGAAAGATGAATGCAGCACGTTATCAGCAAATACTGAAGGCAAATTTGCAGTCATCAGCCCGTAAGCTGCGCATGGGACATACTTGGACGTTCCAACATGACTACGATCCAAAACACAAGGCCAAGTCGACCTGTCATTGGCTACAGCAGAACAAAGTGAAGGCTCTGGAGTGGCCATCTCAGTATCCTGACTAGTGTTGAGCCACCCCCGTAGTGTTCGAGTTCAGTTCGGTTCGTCGAACACCCGTGTGTTCGCCGAACTGTTCGTCGAACTGTTCGTCGAACTGTTCGTCGAACACCTTCGAACACCGTTAAAACCAATGGCAGGCAAACAAAAACACATATAAACACATAGAAAACACCTTCAAAGGTGTCCAAAAGCTGACAAACTGCTCAGAAGACATAACTAACACATGGAAAAGTGACAAGTACATATAGTCATGCGAAAATAAAAGAGGTGGAGGAGTAAAAGGAGGTGGAGACACAGATATAGGCATGTCATGCCCTTCTAAAATCCAAAAAGTGAGAAGCCGACACGTTCAGTCCGCTCCTGCCCGTGCCACCTCCGTGTCGCCGGGTTTGTGCCAGAGCCGCGGTGAACCCTGACGGCCAACCCCCCTCTCCCAATACTGGTGCCTGTCCGCTGGTGGGTCGAGCGAGCCCCCCTGTGGTGGAGGCAGCTCTTAGCTTTTTAATTTAAATTGTCTCTCTAATTTGAATGAATACACTTTAAATCCATATACAAGGATCTATTGGAGGGCAAGTCTCATGCCAGCAGCCGCGCAATTCCAGCTCCAGTAGCGTCCACTAAAGCTGCTGCAGTTAAAAAGCTTTTATAAGGATCGAGCTCAGCTGTCCACCGCAAGGCATCCTACTGCCAGTCCCAGGACCTATGCCTTGGGGTGCCTCCTGATGCTCTTCACTGAGTATCCCGTGGCCCTGAAGCATTTCCTTTGAAAAAATTAAGTGTCCAAACTACAGGTGGTGTAGCTTGCTTAACAGCCGGGATAATCCGCTGACTAGCAGACACTGCTACTAGGCACAAAGTATTTCCTGGGCTAGATGCAGTTAAAAATTTGTAATTAGATACTCTCGTTGGATGCTGAGAAAGCATTCCATAGAGTCTCCTGGCACGCCATATATGATTCTCTTAAAAAGCTTGGGGTAGGGGTCTAGGGGACACTTTTATAGCCAAAATCACGGCCCTGTATCACAATACGTCACCTAGGCTGAAGATAGATGGAACTGTAGCACCCTGAGGGCTCGGTTGCTACAGCTGTATTGCACCTCACCGAGAGGTGTGATATCTCACTCTCAGGTAAGGATGGAGTGTGGATCAGGACCCGACACCTGCATGCATTACACCACATTGCCGTGGGGCATGGCGACCAATATGCCTCTGAGATGGGCACGACAGTCCCTGTCCCTGGCTGGAGTGTAGGGAGGGAACACTGAGGAAGGGGAACCCTGTAGTGCAGGAGCAGGGAGGAAGCAGTTCCTGGGTGCATTGAGAAGGGAGTATAAAAGGTTGGCACCATCTTAGTTCAGTGCAGAGAAGTCTGAGCAGAAGTGGCAGGGAGCAGGGGCTCTGCATGAGCTCTGCTCCGGAGGTGGGCCTAGTAACAGAGGCCCAGGCCTGGAAGAGGGAGAAGGAAGGAAGAGGAGCGGAGAAGGCTCCAGGAACGAGGAATGAAGGGATCCCAGGGGTGCGGACGGGCGAGTCGCCACCGTACGCCCGAATCCACCTGCGTGGAGGGGTCAGGCCAAAGGGGGAGACAGGTCCCCGAAACTAGTGGAGGCAGGAAACGACCCTCAGCTAGAAACCGGAGGCTGTGACATTTTATGTGGCGCAGCCCCTCGCTACACCCGCTAGGAAGGCACCACATAGGGTCAGTGAAACTGGCGCCAAGTTTACCAAGAGGAGGCCCGAGGCAGCCGGACAGAAGGGTTGGTAAGAAAGGCCAGACAAAGGACACACAAAGGGGGTCCTGTGAAGCGCTCCAAAGTTATCTGGGAGTTGTCTGAGCCCCTCACCTGGTGAGCACAGTACGACGTGGGCAGCCGTTACCTGCAGACGTGGTCTGGATAATAAGAACTGTGAGTAAAGGCCCTGGACTGCATCACTGACTCCGTGTCGTTACTGCTGCTGCCCTGCACCATCACCCCCATCCTCCGCATACACTGCCCTGAGGCTATACTCCTCCCGTGGGGAGTTATGCTACGCTCTGCTGCACCCACAACACCAGCCTCAGCGGTCTGCCCTGCAGCGGCGGTTCACTCTGACCGCAATCCACGGGTGGCGTAGTCGGACATTTAAACATCAAAACCACATAAATAGTTCCGCCACTAGTTTGACCACCCTGAGCCACGGAACCGGGTCGCCGCCACGAAGACTACAACCACCAGCATCCACCAAAAAAGGTCCGGCTCCGGGTGTCCCAAGGCCCAGGGGGTGCATCAGAACATTTTCATCACCTTTCACAATCACCAATGGGACAAGGCAGGGATGTCCTCTGTCCCCTCTCTTATACATCCTAGTGACGGAGCACCTGCTCTCATCAATTCGCCATAACCCCAATATTAGGTGGGTTGAGGTGGGAGGCACCGAGTACAAGTGCTCTCTATTTGCTGATGATGTCCTAGTATATATCACTCAATCACATATATCCATCCATGCTGTTATGGCTGAAATAGATCACTTTGTTACATGGTCAAATTTTAAAATCAATGCAGCGAAGTCTGAGGCCCTCGATGTCTCCCTCCCCAAATCCATATAGGATTCCATCCAGTCCAACTTTCCCTTTGCCTGGCCCTCACAGGGTATCAAATACTTAGGAATTCCTATTCATAGAGACCTCTCCCATCTATGTTATCTTAATTTTGGGCCCTTTATTGAACAACTCCATACAGACCACGGTTGGCAAGTTAGAACTGTAAGATTCACTACGTGAACCACTGGTGTTTTGTGGAAAAGCACATGTACACTGTGTTCCAAATTATTATGCAAAAAGTGTTTAGGAGTGATAAGGGAAGAATTTGTTTGTTTGTCAGTTAAACTCATTGATGGTGATGTGTGTCAGGGCTCTTTATATCACTGTAAGCAATTGCAGACACCTGTGCTAATTAGTTTGGCAGGTGTGTCCAATGAAAGGCAAGACTACTTAAGAAGGCTGTCTCACATTGTTAAGCAGCCTACATTTTCTGCCAAAATGGGAAAGAAAAAGGATGTGTCGGCTGCTGAGAAGCAACAAATTGTGGAGTGTTTAGGTCAAGGCATGACTACAATCAACATTGTGCGATGATCAGGATGAAGTGTCTTGGCAATCAAGAAGTATTTAGCTGATTCACAGTACACATGTGTGCGTGCTGATAAGGGCAAATTGAGGACTCTTTCCTACAGGCAATTACGTCAGGTTAAAAGAGCAGCGGCAAAAAAGCCTTGTCATAGCAGCAGACAAGTTTTTGAAGCTGCTGGTGCCTCCAACGTCACCCGAACAACAAGATGCAGGGTCCTTCAGAGGTTTGCAGCTGTGCATACGCCATCCTGTCGACCTCCTCTATCCACTTCACACAAGCAGAAATGGCTCAAGTGGGCCAAACATTACATGAAGACTGATTTCAAAACTGTTTTGTTCACGGATGAGTGCCGTGCAGTGCTCGATGGTCCAGATGGATGGAGTGGAGGATGGCTGGTTGATGGACACCCCACGCAAACACGGCTACAGCGCCAACAAGGAGGAGGTGGAGTAATGTTTTGGGCTGGAATCATGGGGAGAGAGATTGTCGGCCCCTTTAGGATCCCTGAAGGCGCTAAAGATGAACTCCATAATGTATGTAGATTTTCTCAAACAGCACTTCCTGCCATGGTTCAAGAAGAAGAACAGTGTATTTCACAGCAAGACAATTTTTTTGCATGATAATGCACCATCTCATGCTGCACATAAAACATCTGCATCTCTGGCTGATATGGGCATAAAAGGGGACAAACTTATGGTGTGACCCCCATGCTCCCCTGACCTCTACCCCATTCAGAACCTCTGGAGCATCATCAAAAGGAGTGTCTATGATGGCGGGAGGCAGTTCACATCTAAGCAACAGCTCTGGGAGGGTATTCTGTCCTCATGCAAAACAATTGAAGCAGAAACCATCCAAAACCTGACAAATTCAATGGACGAGAGAGTTCAGAAGCTCCTTTCGAACAAGGAGTCCTATGTGAAAATGTAACATCACCTAGAATAAAGTTTTGAGTTGAAAACTGTTTGATTTCAGTTTCTAATAACCTGCTAATGCTTATAATTTCAAAAATGACCATTTTTTTGGTCTTTATTAAAATGAAAAGGTTGATCGAAAAGTTTGGGGGATCTAAAAGTGTGGCAACCCAGTAGTCATGATTACTTCGAATTCTGACAATATGAGGGTCATGTTGCAGGTAGTGCAGCAAGAAGGCACTTATGTGTCTTGCGCATCTCGGAGCCCCAAAATTATTTTCCGGGCTAGATGTAGCTAAAAATTATTATTAATTTTAAATCTGGTGGAGCTTAGTATAGATGGCCTAATAGGATCAGTGCTGCACACTGCTACAAAGTCCAAATTATTTTCCGATCAAGATACAGATAAACATGATTAGTAATTTTAAATCTGGTGGAGCTTATTATAGATGGCCTAATAGAATCAGTGCTGCACACTGCTACAAAGCCCAAATTATTTTCCAGCCAAGATACAGATAAACATGATTAGTAATTTGAAAGCTTAAAACGGTTGGTAGGGTGATTTTAACCAATCATCAAGCTTTTACTCTCCCCAGGATGACACAGTGGTAGAAAAGTCGTTTCGGATCCATGATTTGTTCATGTTTATGAACGTGAGTCTGTCTACATTATCAGTGGAGAGCCGCGTGCGCTTATCTGTCAGCACACCACCAGCAGCGCTGAACACACGTTCAGACAGAACGCTGGCTGCGGGGCATGACAAGATCTCCAAGGCGTAAGTGGCTAGCTCCGGCCATTTATCCAGATTGGAAGCCCAAAAAGAGCAAGGGTCCAGTGACACAGTCATGACTTCAATGTTTACTTGGAGATACTCCTGTACCATCGTCTCTAGGCGTTGACTATGTGTCAGACTTCTTGTCTCCTATGGCCTTGCAAAGGATGGGCTAAAAAAGTGGTGAAATGATTCCGCAAAATTGATGTTACCAGCAGATACTGTGGTTCTGTTACGGTTTGAGTGCTGAACACTTGACGGTCCCATGGTTGGCAAGTTTGAACTGTGAGATTCACTACGTGCACCACTGGTGTTTTGTGGAAAAGCACATGTATGATTCTGCAACAGTCTCTGCTGATACTCCTGCATGCGTGCATCCCTTTCTATGGCAGGAATAATTTCTGCAAATTTACTTTTGTACCGGGGATCTAACAGTGTGGCAACCCAGTAGTCAGGATTATTTCTAATTCTCACAATTCGAGGGTCATGTTGCAGGTAATGCAGCAAGAAGGCACTCATGTGTGTTGCGCATCCAGGAGCACCAAGTCCCTGTTGTGTTGGTGGCGAGGTAACATACATGCTTCCTTCCTCTGTCCTCTCCCCCCAACCTCGCACAACAGAAATGTGATCAAGGTCTCCCTCATCTGATGAGTCTTCCATCAGTTCGTCCTCCACTTCTTCCTGGGCTCCTGCACCTTCCTCACTAGTTTGGCTGCTACCATGCGCCCTGGTAAAACCATCTCCCCCACCCTCACATGCCTGCCGCCTTGGTGCTGCTGACCGTCTGGACCTTGCAGATGTTAGCCCTTCCGCATTCAACTCCTCCTCCTCTACTTCCTCCACCTCCTCTTGTGCCACCACCTGACTCCGAATTCTGTTTAACATGTGCTCCAGCATGTAAATCACCGGAATAGTCATGCTGATAATGGCATCGTCAGCACTAAACATCTTCGTCGCCATTTCAAAACTGTGCAGAAGGGTGCATAGGTCCCTGATCTGAGACCACTCCTCCAGCGTGATTTGCCCCACCTCTGGATCTCGTTGGCCCAGGCTATACGTCAGAACGTATTGCACCAGGGCTTGTCGGTGCTGCCACAGTCGCTGCAACATGTGCAGAGTTGAATTCCACCGGGTAGGCACATCGCATTTTAGCCGGTGAAGTGGCAGGCCCAACGACTTCTGTAGAGATGTAAGTCGCTGAGCTGCGGGATGCGAACGGCGGAAGTGAGCACACAGTGACCGTGCCCTCTGCAGAAGGCCATCTAGTCTGGGATAGTGGGCTAAAAATTGCTGGACAACCAGGTTCAACACGTGAGCCATACAAGGCACGTGTGTGACATTGCCCCGGCGAAGGGCCGCACCCAGGTTTGCAGCATTGTCGCACACGGCCTTCCCTGGTTTCAGGTCCAGTGGAGACAACCATTCATGAAATTGGTTCTCCAGAGTTGACCACAACTCCTCAGCTGTGTGACTCACATTTCCCAAACATTTCAAAGTAAAAACCGCCTGATGACATTGAGCCCTACTGCCAGCATAGTAAGGAGGTGTGCAGGATCCCTTCTGTGCAGTTAGAAAGCTTGTGGCATGACCAGACAGGCTTTGGGTGCAGGTGGAAGACTGAGAGGAGGTTGAGGAGGCAGAAGCAGTGGAGGAACTTTGACATAAAGAGGATTGACGCACAACTCGTGGGGACGGCAAGACTTGGACAGCAGCCCCTTGTCCTGCTGTCACCATAGTTACCCAGTGCCCAGTTAGCGACATGTAACGCCCCTGTCCATGCCTACTCGTCCAAGTGTCTGTGGTGAAATGCACCCTGTCACACACAGAGTTTCTCAAAGAAGCGGTGATGTTGTGTGCGACATGCTGGTGGAGCGCAGGCACACCTTTCTTTAAGAAGTAGTGCCGACTGGGCATCTGGTACTGGGGCACTGCGACGGACATAAGGTCTCGAAAATCCTCTGTGTCCACCAGGCGGAAAGGCAGCATTTCTGTAGCCAAGAGCTTGCAGATGGTGAAATTCAACCTCTTAGCTTTCTCATGGCTAGGAGGAAATGGTCTTTTACTTGTCCACATCTGAGGGACCGAGGGCTGGCTATTGTGCTTAGACGGGGTTGATGAGGGTGTCCCCGGCAAACTGCCGGTCTGTGAGGAAGATGCAGGCGGATATGTTAGGTTGCCTTGATCCAAAGGTGGTGCTATCGATGTCGGACAGCGCTCAACACCAGCTGGTGTTACCACCTCCAAAGAAAATGATGACCTGCCAATCACGCTGGCTGTTGCGGGTAAAGAGGTGGCAGGTCTGCGCCCCAAAACAGGTGTGACTGCTGTCCCCCCAGTCACAGAGGATGAAGAGGCCGCGGATGCACAAGATATGGCAGACGGTGGTTGGCCCGGCCGGCTAGGCCGCATTGTAGCACAGTGAGCTTCCCACTGCAACTTATGCTTCATGTCCATGTGCCGGTTCATGCATGAAGTACTCAAACTATGTATTTTTTGGCCTCTACTTAGCTTTTGCTGACAAATGTTACAGATAACACAAGTTGGGTCATCTTTATCGATCTGAAAAAATGCCCAGGCTATGCAAGGCTTAGCACCCATGCGACCTGAAGAGCCACCACGACTTGTGGTCAGAGGCAGAGTTGTGTTTGAGGATGCAGTTCTTGACGTGCTTCCAGTACTACTTCTCTGTCCAGGAAGGCACAACCTGACCTCGTCGTCACTAGCATCTTCCTCCACCTCCTCTGCTGACCTCATCTCTTGGCTGACTGTGGGTTGACAGTAAGTGGGATCTCCAACCTCATCATCATCACCCTGTGCGTTATCACACCCGTCGTCCTCAGAGCCAACCTGTTCCTGCCCTGACAAAAAACTAAAGTTGTCGCTCCAATCAGGTATTTGAGTCTCATCATCGTCTTCCTCATTGTCTCCACCAACAGGAGTTACAGTTTGGGAATGAGGGTCTACATTATGGTCAGAACCTTCTGCGTCTGGTCCTGGATCCGACTCATAAAGATTCTGGGCATCAGTGCAGATCATTTCCTCGTCTGGATTCACAGAAGCGCTGGAGTCGACCTCTGATTCCCAGACTATAGTATGAGTAAACAGCTCTGCAGACTCAACCATCTGTTCTACCTCATACTCAGACGGGCAGCTGGAGATTTGGGAGCTGTGAGGAAGCAAGTGCGATTGGGGTGACACCTTTGAGGACTGGAGTATTTGTGATGTTGAAGTTGATGTGGAGGAGAGCCCACTTAAAGGAGCACTTGATATCCGTTGAAGCACCTGCTGTTTTTGTGCCTCATCTGGAATTTGTAGCGATTGGCGTGGCCGTAAGAAAGGGATCTTATCACATTGTCCGCTAAAAGAAGTAGACATTTTAGTTTGGCTGGAAGATGGTCTTTCTTCTGCAGATGTTACTGTTGCTTTAACACCTACCCCACGGACACAACCTTTTTTCCCCTTCCCAACACGCCTATTCCTCTTTCCACCAGCAGCAGGCCTTTTTCCACTCATTTTGGTGGTTAACTAATTCACAACTCTGGAGTTGTTTGCACAAAAAAACAATGGATGGGAACCGAGCAGAGCTGAGTGGCCAAACTGTGGTATTAGGCCAAAACTATTGGCTGGGTTAGATGCAGAAAAAAATTATATTCAATTTGCAACCTGATGGAGGTCAGTATAGATGGACTAATAGAACAAGTCCCACACACAGCTAGAAGCCCAAATATTTTTTCAGAGGTAGATGCAGAAAAAAATTATATTCAGTTTGCAACCTGATGGAGGTCAGTATAGATGGACTAATAGAACAAGTCCCACACACAGCTAGAAGCCCAAGTATTTTTTCAGAGGTAGATGCAGAAAAAAAATATATTCAGTTTGCAACCTGATGGAGGTCAGTATAGATGGACTAATAGAACAAGTCCCACACACAGCTAGAAGCCCAAGTATTTTTTCAGAGGTAGATGCAGAAAAAAAATATATTCAGTTTTCAACCTGATGGAGGTCAGTATAGATGGACTAATAGAGAAAGTCCCACACACTGCTAGAAGGCCAAATATTTTTTCAGAGCTAGATGCAGACAAAAAATTATTTTGAATTTGCAACCTGATGGAGGTCAGTATAGGTGGACTAATAGAACAAGTCCCACACACTGCTAGAAGGCCAAATATTTTTTCAGAGCTAGATGCAGAAAAAAATTATATTCAGTTTGCAACCTGATGGAGGTCAGTATAGATGGACTAATAGAACAAGTCCCACACAAAGCTAGAAGCCCAAATATTTTTTCAGAGGTAGATGCAGAAAAAAATTATATTCAGTTTGCAACCTGATGGAGGTCTGTATAGATGGATTAATAGAACAAGTCCCACACACAGCTAGAAGCGCAATATTTTTTCAGAGGTAGATGCAGAAAAAAAATATATTCAGTTTGCAACCTGATGGAGGTCAGTATAGATGAACTAATAGAGAAAGTCCCACACACTGCTAGAAGGCCAAATATTTTTTCAGAGCTAGATGCAGACAAAAAATTATTTTTAATTTGCAACCTGATGGAGGTCAGTATAGATGGACTACTAGAGAAAGTCCCACACACTGCTAGAAGGCCAAATATTTTTTCAGAGCTAGATGCAGATATAAATTATTTTTAATTTGCAACCTGATGGAGGTCAGTATAGATGGACTAATAGAGAAAGTCCCACACACTGCTAGAAGGCCAAATACTTTTTCAGAGCTAGATGCAGAAAAAAATTATATTCAGTTTGCAACCTGATGGAGGTCAGTATAGATGGACTAATAGAACAACTCCCACACACAACTAGAAGGCCAAATATTTTTTCAGAGGTAGAAGCAGATAAAAATTATTTTTAATTTTCAGCCTGATGGAGGTCAGTATAGATGGACTAATAGAGAAAGTCCCACACACTACTAGAAGGCCAAATATTTTTTCAGAGCTAGATGCAGACAAAAAATTATTTTGAATTTGCAACCTGATGGAGGTCAGTATAGATGGACTAATAGAGAAAGTCCCACACACTGCTAGAAGGCCAAATATTTTTTCAGAGCTAGATGCAGAAAAAAATTATATTCAGTTTGCAACCTGATGGAGGTCAGTATAGATGGACTAATAGAACAAGTCCCACACACAGCTAGAAGCCCAAATATTTTTTCAGAGGTAGATGCAGATGAAAATTATTTTTAATTTGCAACCTGATGGAGGTCAGTATAGATGGACTAATAGAGAAAGTCCCACACACTGCTAGAAGGCCAAATATTTTTTCAGAGCTAGATGCAGACAAAAAATTATTTTGAATTTGCAGCGTGATGGAGGTCAGTATAGATGGACTAATAGAACAATTCCCACACACTGCTAGAAGGCCAAATATTTTTTCAGAGCTAGATGCAGACAAAAAATTATTTTGAATTTGCAGCGTGATGGAGGTCAGTATAGATGGACTAATAGAACAAGTCCCACACACTGCTAGAAGGCCAAATATTTTTTCAGAGGTAGATGCAGAAAAAAATTATATTCAGTTTGCAACCTGATGGAGGTCAGTATAGATGGACTAATAGAACAAGTCCCACACACTGCTAGAAGCCCAAATATTTTTTCAGAGCTAGATGCAGAAAAAAATTATATTCAATTTGCAACCTGATGGAGGTCAGTATAGATGGACAAATAGAACAAGTCCCACACACTGCTAGAAGGCCAAATATTTTTTCAGAGCTAGATGCAAACAAAAAATTATTTTGAATTTGCAGCGTGATGGAGGTCAGTATAGATGGACTAATAGAACAAGTCCCACACACTGCTAGAAGGCCAAATATTTTTTCAGAGCTAGATGCAGAAAAAAATTATATTCAATTTGCAACCTGATGGAGGTCAGTATAGATGGACTAATAGAACAAGTCCCACACACTGCTAGAAGGCCAAATATTTTTTCAGAGCTAGATGCAGACAAAAAATTATTTTGAATTTGCAGCGTGATGGAGGTCAGTATAGATGGACTAATAGAACAAGTCCCACACACTGCTAGAAGGCCAAATATTTTTTCAGAGCTAGATGCAGAAAAAAATTATATTCAATTTGCAACCTGATGGAGGTCAGTATAGATGGACTAATAGAACAAGTCCCACACACTGCTAGAAGGCCAAATATTTTTTCAGAGCTAGATGCAGACAAAAAATTATTTTGAATTTGCAACTTGATGGAGGTCAGTATAGGTGGACTAATAGAACAAGTCCCACACACTGCTAGAAGGCCAAATATTTTTTCAGAGCTAGATGCAGACAAAAAATTATTTTGAATTTGCAGCGTGATGGAGGTCAGTATAGATGGACTAATAGAACAAGTCCCACACACTGCTAGAAGGCCAAATATTTTTTCAGAGCTAGATGCAGAAAAAAATTATATTCAGTTTGCAACCTGATGGAGGTCAGTATAGATGGACTAATAGATCAAGTCCCACACACTGCTAGAAGCCCAAATATTTTTTCAGAGCTAGATGCAGAAAAAAATTATATTCAATTTGCAACCTGATGGAGGTCAGCATAGATGGACTAATAGAATGATGCTATGCCCAAAAGATTTTACTTCACTAGGTGCAGTAAAAAAATTGGTATTCTATACACAGGTGGTATATCTTGCAACACAGATAGGCTACTCCTCTGACTAACACACTCTGCACTAGGCCAAAAAGGATTAGCTTTGCTTGATTCAGCCAAATGTTGTGAAAAAAACTTGCACAGCACTGGCACAGACCTGCCTGGCAAAAACTGATAGGAACTGATGTAACCTAGTCCTGAAAAGGACTGCAATTACAATTAGTCTTTACTCCCACAATCTATCTATTTAAGAGCACAGACCTGCCTGATAAAAGTCGTAGGAAATGCTGTAACCTAGTCCTTAAAAGGATTGCAATCACAACTATTCCCTACTCCCAAGCTATCTGTAGATTTGTGCGAAAATTGGCTTGAAATTAACAAGGTATAGCACACACAGCAACAGCGGTGCCGTCTAACACGCAGCTGCAGCAGTGAGAAAATGGTGGCGACGGGGAAAATGGCTTGGTCTTATAGGGCAAGGACATGTGACATACACTGCCAATGACACATGCCCTAGCTTGTGTGAAAAAAAGCACTTCGCTCCGTGTGTTCGCTGCTGATAGGCTGACAGATTGCACCTCCCCACTGTAAATGGGGGAAAGAGAAAAAAAATTGGAGATCTTCATTATTCCTGCAGAGATCCATCCCCTGCCCCTCCCCCCACCCCGCTGTACACTCAAACTGCGTATTAACATTAATTTTCATCATTACTGAGAAAAAATCCAGTTATGATTTTGGTGTACGAACAGTTATCGAACATAACCTCGAACAGCCGAATTTTTCTCAAATCGTTCGTGTTCGCCGAACGGCTCGAACACCGCCCAAAACAGCTCGAATTTGAGATTGGCGAACAGTTCGAGTCGAACAACTCTCATCTCTACTGCAGACTACAATCAGTATCCAATGTGATCTACCTTGACCTGATATGTCCGTATTTACGATGTATGCAGTAGGTTTGTAATTCACTCTGTGTGATGGCAGTAAGTCACACAGAAATACATTGGGAAAGAGGTGTTCTTTATTGTGATTGGTCTTCAATAGGGTTGTGAGTTCCAGAGTATTCATCATCACTTAAAGTCATACAAGATCTCTTTTTGGTTATTTTCTTCTAGAATATTTGAGTTAAAATGAGTGAGAAATAGGGTCCCATCTCTTAATCAGGCGATAAATCAAAAGCGAACAATGTGAACGTGTTCATAAATTCTTCACAGTCTATTAACAGGCTGCTATCAGATTTTTGCTTCCCAGATACAGTATGTGTGCAAGAGCAGTATATTCTTTGACAGCTAATTCAGCATTAAAATTAGGCTGAAACGGTCTTGCAGGGATCTGTTGTTCGTCCAGTCATAGAGTTGCGTGGTTCATGTTATAATGATTAAGGCATAATGGATTTTTATTGTACGAACCACTAAATGTTTCATTATCTGTAAAGAACAATATGATAATTTTATGAATCTGTCCCAGGAAAATATTCTCATGATTTGTAATCCATCTACCGACAGGGATGCTGTATACTTTCAAGCAGGCCCTATCAATAGTGTATCAGGTTGTTGCCGAAAGTAGGGCCTGATTGTGACCTATTCGGATAACTGAAGTTGCGTATAACATAGTGAGATGCGTGTAAAATCTGAACATTAGGGCTCACTCACATGAACATGTAAATCAGACGAGTGCAAAGTGAGAAAAAATCATATTGCACTCTGACCAATGTAATTCAATGAGTCAATCCTGATCTGCGAGTTTTTCCTTAGCTGTAATCGGGCTGAGCAAAAATTCACTGCATTCTGCAAGTGGTCAAGTACATCAGATGGGACTCGCCACTGCAAGTCAATGGGTGCGAGAAAAAAAGAGGACAGCACACGGGCCATGTTTATACCTTACGATTTTTACATACACATCTCACAAAATTTCAGCAACAAAGTACAGTAAATTCACAGAACCCTGATAAGAATTAGATGATAGATAGATAGATCGATAGATCGATAGAGAAAAAAGCAAAGACATTGTCCCTTGTTCACCAATGTATTAGAAAGTAAGGGCTTCACACAGACCCAACGTAGTCCAGTGTTCCCCCGAATCCAGCCCCGGTAACTGAATAGCAGTAACCTTTATTTTTCCCTTTTTCACATTTCCATTTGTGGACTATGTCGGATTCCCTGGACAATGGCGAACCTGCAAGTTGTTTTTTTTTATAAATTTGTGAACCAGGGAAAGTCTTGGGGAGTGTTTATTCAAATAAAGTATTTTTGTGTGTGTTTTTATTTTTGATTACTGGGTAAGTAATGAGGGTGTCTTATAGACCCCTCTCCATTACTAACATCAGGACTTGATGCCAGCTGTGATTTTTTGACAAATTACAGCTGATATCAACCCCTAGCCCCATTACTTCAATTGCCAATGCACCAGGGCAATTAGGAAGAGCCAATGAATGTGAAGTGATTTGATGCGATGCACCACTTCTGGGGCATCTGCGGGCTGGTATTTTTGGGCTGGGAAGGACGCAAAAAGCTATGGACTTTCCCAGCATGATAATATCAGCTCACAGCTGTCTGTTTTACATTTGCTTGTTTCAAAAAATAGGGGGAACCCTACATTTTTTTTAATGTATTTATTTAGTTAAACAAGCCTAAACCGCTGTAGAATAAACTCCACATGAAAGGCACTAAAGAGTGCAAGTTTATAATATGTATAATTTTTCTGGAGTAAGAAATTGGATCACAGATATGAAGGTATAATTTTATTCCGCTTTCAATAACCTGCATGCCCATATAGAAGGATTAGGAGGGTTGATGCTACTGACTGACTCTCTTTTAGCTTCCATCTCATAGGCAGCCACATTTTCAATATTGTTGCAATACAGCAGAGCTGTTAGAGCTAGAGCAAATGTGTTTGTAAGAATACAAAGTTCAGTTCTACTGTTCTATGTTATTTACATGTCTCCCACTGTTATCTCTCTCTTTTACTAAAAATAAACTCTGGAGGCAGATTCTCATGCAGAACAATGTCTGGCCTATATTCCTGAACAACTCATTTGCATTTAAAAAAACATTAACATCTCTGGAATAACAAATAGGATATCAAGGTATCATTTTATTCATCTTCCTATGATTTATATACACATATAAACAAGAGGAGGGTTGATCCTACTGGCAGATTACCTTTATATGTTTATGTCTGCCTTTGCTCACCTGTTTTGCTAATCTAATATATATAATCGTCTTATCCCGTCTGTCCTTCTGTCAATCTGTCCAGGAAATCCCACGTTGATGATTGGTCCGGCCGCGGCCAATCAGCGACGCGGGATTTCAGAAAAAGATGGCGGCCGTTAGCGGCTCATCTGCTGGACGGAGGTCAGCGGCGATGCAGCAGGGAGATGAGGGGCGCTAGCCGCTCATCTCCCGCCTGCTGCGAGCACAAGTACCCTGACGGGTGGCACCGCTGACCTCCATGCGGCTCCATGCGAGATTGTCGCCAAGTTTAAACATTGCTCTGCACAGAGGTCAGCGGCGATGCAGCCGGGAGATGAGCGGCGCTCATCTCCCGGCTGCCAGCAGGATAAGTACCCCGACCTGCGGCGCTGCTGACCCCCATGTGGCTACCGTCGGCTTGGCCTGCTGATCTCCCGACGGCAAGTGTGAAGGGAGGACCGGGGAGCGGCGCCGCCGGTCGGGAAACTTCTGCTGCGAGCAGCCGCTCCCCCGCTCGCCGGCCGCGACCAATCAGTGATATTAGCGCCAAATTTAAACACCGCTGTGCTGATTGGTCGCGGCCACCGCCTACGACCAATCAGTGATATTGGCGCCAAATTTAAACACCGCTGTGGTGATTGGCGCCAAATTTAAACAGGCTCTCTGTCCCTCACTAACACAGTTCGCTGATTGGTCGCGGCCTCCAGCCATGACCAATCAGCGATATTGGCGTCAAATTTAAAAACCACTGTGCTGATTGGTCGCGGTCGCCGGCCGCAACCTATCAGCAGTATTGGTGCCAAATTTACACCCCGCTCTGCTGATTAGTCGCGGTCGCCGGCCGCGACCAATACAGCGATATTGGCGCCAAATTTAAAAACCACTGTGCTGATAGGTTGCGGCCGGCGACCGCGACCAATCAGCAGTATTGATGCCAAATTTACATCCCGCTCTGCTGATTAGTCGCGACCACCGGCCACGACCAATCAGCAATATTGGCGCTAAATTTAAACACGCTCTCCGGCCCTCACTGACCCAGCTCTGCTGATTGGTCGTGACCACCGGCTGCGACCAATCTGCGATATTGGCGCCAAATTTAAACACCGCTCTGCTGATTGTTCGCGACCGCCGGCCGCGAGCAATTAGCATTATTGGCGCCAAATTTAAACCCCGCTCTGCTGATTGGTCGCGGTCGCGGTCTGCTGATTGATCGTGGTCGCCGGCCGCAACCAATCAGCATTATTGGCGCCAAATTTAAACATCGCTATGCTGATTGGTCACGACCGCCGGCTGCGACAAATCAACGACATTGGCGCCAAATTTAAACACCGCTCTGCTGTTTGGTCGTAGTCGCCGGCCACAACAAATCCGTGATATTGGTGCCAAATTTAAACACCGCTTTGCTGATTGGTCGCGGTTAGTGTTGAGCGATACTTTCCGATATCAGGAAATATCGTATCGGATTGGATCGGGCCGATACTCAAAAAGTATCGGATATCGCCGATTCCGATACCGGAAACCAATGCAAGTCAATGGGACACAAATATCGGAATGAAAATAAACCCTTTCTTTCCTTGTAGGTTAATTCTACATGAAGTAAAACAACTAAGAATAATGTAGAATGACATGAAAAGCCGGCAATTCATCAGCGGCATTCACCGGTACCCGACAATTTACAACAGAAAGAATAGAGCTTCACACATAGATTAGATAGATAGAAACATGTCAGTCACATATATATGAGGTACAGTGACAGTGTTGCTTACAGAACTTGTCATTTAGTGTAAAGGATTTATTTAAAAAAATAATAGTGTTTTCGTGCACCGTCTCTTTAAAAAAGCCGGCCGGCAATTCAGCAGCGGTACCCGACAATTTAGAATAGAAAGAATAGAGAATCACACATAGATTAGATAGATAGAAACATGTCAGTCACATATATATGAAGTACAGTGACAGTGCTGCTTACTGTACTTGTCATTTAGCGTAAAGGATTTATCAAAAAAAATAATAGTGTTTTCATGCACCGTCTCTTTAAAAAAGCCGGCCGGCAATTCAGCAGCGGTACCCGACAATTTATAACAGACAGAATAGAGCTTCACACATAGATTAGATAGATAGAAACATGTCAGTCACACATATAAGAAGCACAGTGACAGTGTTGATTACTGTACTTGTCATTTAGTGTTAAAATAAAGGATTTATTTAAAAAAAAATTGGCGTAGGGTTCCCCATAATTTTAGGCTCTAGCGGAGGTTAAGCAGACAGCTGGGGCAGATGTTTGAAGCCTGGGAAGGGGGTAATACCCATGGAGCTTCCCAGGCTACTAATATCAGCCCCCAGCTGAATACCTAGCCTTTACTAGCCATTAAAATGGGGGAACCCCCCCCCTAAAAAATAACGTGGGTTCCCCCCTAATTTAATAGCTAGCAAAGGCTAGGCAGACAGCTGGGGGCTGATTTTAATAGCCCAGGAAGGGTGCCATGAATATTGGCCCCCTCCCAGGCTAGAAACACCAGCCGTCAGCCGCCCCAGAAATGGCGCATCCATAGGTTGTGCCAATTCTGGCACTTAGCCTCGCTCTTCCCACTGCCCTGTAGCGGTGGCAATGGGGTAATAGGGCTGGGGTTGATGTCAGCTTATAATGCCAGCTGACATCAAGCCCAGGTTAGTAATGGAGAGGCGTCTATAAGACGCCCCCATTACTAACCCCATAGTCAAAGTTAAAAAAAAACACAAACACCCAGAATAAAGTCCTTTAATTGAAATAAACACACAATTCTTTATTGTTCTAAATTAAACCATACTTACATCCACGCCCATTCCAGCTGAAGCCAACGATCTCCTGCAATAAAAGAAAAATAATAAACCAACATCATCCTTACCTTTCCATGGTTCCCACGATGGCTCCAGCTCTGCTACATCGAGATGACAGACTGGACCGCAGCAGAAAGCTGCCATCCAGCCTGTCATCCCGCGGACACTGAGAAGCGCAGGCATGCTTGCGCTCCTCAGTGTCTGGCTGTGACGGCATCCAGATGAGCCGACAATGAACTCAGCTCACCTCATGCACGTGACTGACAGCGTGGGAAAATTCTCCTGCACTCAGCGCTTCAGCGTGAGAATTCTCCCACGCTGTCAGTGACATACATGAGGTGAGGTCATGTCCAATGAACTCAACTCGCCTCATGCACGTCACAGACAGCGTGGGAAAATTCTCACGCTGAAGGGCTGAGTGCAGGAGAATTTTCCCACGCTGTCAGAGACGTGCATGAGGTGAGCTGAGTTCATTGGACAGGACCTCGTCTCATCTTTATGCCGTCACAGCCAGACACTGAGGAGTGCAAGTATGCCTGCGCTTCTCAGTGTCTGCGGGATGACAGGCTGCATGGCAGCGTTCTGCTGCGGTCCAGCCTGTCATCTCGATGTAGCAGTGCTGAAGCTGTCGTGGGAACCATGGAAAGGTAAGGATGAGGTTGCTTTATTATTTTACTTTTATTGCAGGAGATCGTTGGCTTCAGCTGGAATGGGCGTGACGGTAAGTATGGTTTAATTTAGAACAATAAAGAATTGTGTGTTTATTTCAATTAAAGGACTTTTTTCTGGGTGTTTGTGTTTTTTTAAATACTTTACTAGAAATTCATGGTGGTCATGTCTAATATTGGCGTGACCCCATGAATTTCGGGCTTAGGACCAGCTGATAATGCCAAGCTGGCCTTAACCCCTTTATTACCCAGTGAGCCACCGCACCAGGGCCCTGGATGAGTTGGGTACAGCGCCAGAAGATGGCGCTTCTATGAACGCGCCATTTTCTGGGGCGGCTGCGGACTGCAATTTGCAGCGGGTGGGGCCCAGAAAGCTTGGGCCTCCCTGCGCTGCAGATTCCAGCCCCCAGCTGCCTAGTTGTACCTGGCTGGGCACAAAAATAGGGCGAAGCACCACGCATTTTTTTTTTTAATTATTTCATGAAATTCATGGAATAATTAAGAAAAAAAGGGCTTCCCTATATTGTTGTGTCCAACCAGGTACAAATAGGCAGCTGGTGGTTGGGGGCAGCCCGTTCCTGCCTGCTGTACCTGGCTGGACACAAATATAGAGCGAAGCCCAACGTCAATTTTTTTAAAATTATTTCATGAAATAATTTTTTAAAAAAAGGGCTTCCCTTTATTGTTGTGTCCGGCCAGGTACAAATAGGCAGCTGGTGGTTGGGGGCAGCCCGTTCCTGCCTGCTGTACCTGGCTGGACACAAATATAGGGCGAAGCCCCACATCAATTTTTTTTAAAATAAATACTTTATTTTAACACTAAATGACATTTGAGGAGTTAATAAAGATGCAGTCCCTAAATTATTATTTATTTTTTAATTAATTTTTCCCAAAACTTTTGACGTGGGCTTCGCCATATATTTGTATGCCAGCCAGGTACAGCATCCAGCTTCTATGAACGCGCCATTTTCCAGGGTGGCTGCGGACTGCAATTTTCAGCGGGGGGGGGGCAGAAAGCTTGGGCCTCCCTGCGCTGCAGATTCCAGCCCCCAGCTGCCTAGTTGTACCTGGCTGGACACAAAAATAGGGAGAAGCTCCACGTTTTTTTTTTTTTAAATTATTTCATGAAATTCATGGAATAATTAAGAAAAAAAGGGCTTCCCTATATTGTTGTGTCCGGCTAGGTACAAATAGGCAGCTGGTGGTTGGGGGCAGCCCGTTCCTGCCTGCTGTACCTGACTGGACACAAATATAGGGCGAAGCCCCACATACATTTTTTTTAATTATTTCATGAATTTCCTGAAATAATTAAAAAAAAATTGACGTGGGGCTTCGCCCTATATTTGTGTCCAGCCAGGTACAGCAGGCAGGAACGGACTGCCCCCAACCACCAGCTGCCTATTTATACCTGGTTGGTGGGGTTCATGTCAGCGCCAGCTGCCATGAAGCCCAGGTTAGTAATGATGGGCGTCTATAAGACACCCCCATTACTAACCTACAAAGTGTTAAAATGAAAAAACACACTACACCCAGAAAAAAATAATTTATTTGAAATAAAACACACCATTTTATTTAATTCTTAGTTTACTAAAAATAATAGTTACCTGTCCACGTTCCTGCGCTGATCTCCCATGCACAGCTGTCACATCTGGAGATGGTGACAGCTGTGCATGGCTGCTGTAAGCTCACGCTGCCGGGAACACGTCCGCTCCCGGCAGCGGGAGCCCCTGACTGAGGTCACCGGAGTGCATTCAGTCAGCGCTGCTCCGGAGACCTCCTTTACGGCAGTGCTGTACCGTGGGAATTTCTCACGATACAGCAGGGCCGTAAAGGAGCTAACCGGAGCAGCGCTACCTGAACTCCGGTGAACCCTTACGGCCCCGTCATTCTAGCGGCGGCAGCGGTTCAGAGCGGTCACATTCTATGTGGCTGCTCTGAACTGGAGATCTTCGTGGGACACTCGTGGACTACTACGGAGGGGTAAGGATAAGGTTGTGGTTTATTATTTTATATTTTATTACAGGAGATCGATGGCTTTGGGGAATTAGGTGTCTAGGTGAGTATAGATGTAGTTTTTTATTTTTTACTTTATTTTAGGTGGCGATCGGCGGGGACAGGTAATGTATGAACTAATTTATTGTAGGTAACCACTGGCCACCAATGACATGTATTTAAAATTTATTGGGGACACAGTAGGGCAATTTAAATAGCAGGATCAGGCTGATGGGAACTACTGCTCCCATCGAGCTGATCCTGCTGGCACGAGTGGACGGGGGACAGACATAGGCCGATGGGAGTAGTAGTGTCACATCGGCCTATGTCTGCCTGCATGCACAGACACCGCGCACACCCGCACACACCCACAAACATCGCACAGACAACGCACACACCCACAAACATCGCACAGACACCCCGCACACACCCACAAACATCGCACAGACACCCCGCACACACACGCAGACATCGCACACACACCCCGCATACACTCGCATACACACGCACAGACACCCCGCACACACTCGCATACACCCGCACAGACACCCGCACACACACTAATCATGACCGGTCTGATGGTCTTGGAGGTGAGGCTGACCTGTGCCGCCGTGGGAAAGTTCATGTGAGTTCATGCAGTCAAGCATGAACTCACATGAACCCTCTGAGGGCACCGCGGCGACTTCAAATGAACAGCTGATCGGCATCAGCTGATACCTCAGCTGTTCATTTGAAATAACCGGCGGGAAAGCGCAGCACAGAACAGGAAAGCCGGCAGTGAAGTCTTTTCACTGCTGGCTTCCCCGCCCGGGTCCTTCGCTCCCCGCTCCTTGGAGCTGCGCTCCCCGCCCGGTCCTAACTTACGATCGGGATGGGAGGTGGCGAGGGGAGCGAAGGATCGGGGTGGGAGGCTGCGGGGAAGCAGTATGGGGCTGTGTGATTGTTTAAAAGCCGGCGGCTTTTTACCGCGCGCCGGCTTTTAAACAATCAGGCGAATTCTCCCCCGCTGGGATGGCATTCTGATGACAGGCTGGATCTCAGCTGAGCGCTGCCATCCAGCTTGTCATCGTTCAGAGACACTGCAGAGCGCAGCATTATGGGAACTTCCGATTCCGGTATTCGATATTGTAAAAGTATCGGAATTAAGTATCGGAATTCCGATACCGCGAATATCAGCCGATACCCGATATTTCAGTATCGGAATGCTCAACACTCGTCGCGGTCGCGACTAATCAGCGATTTTGCAGCCAAATTTAAACACCGCTTTGCTGATTGGTCGCGGCTGGCAACAGCGACCAATCAGCGATTTTAGCGCCAAATTTAAACAACGCTCTGCTGTTTGCGCCCTTTCGGCCGCATATATGCTGTAATGCACACGCCCGGGCTGAGTATGCAGGCAGGCGGGTATGCAGGCAGGGGGGTACAGGCAAGCACGGCTAGAGTGCAGACAGGGAGGCACTAGCAGGTAGGAACACAGGCGGATAGGACCCAGTACACACTGGGACTCAGGAACAGAACCACAGATGTGGCGGACAAATACAGCAGAGTAAGGCCGCCAAGAGTGGTGAGAGCAGGGCAAGATGAGACCGACCAGAGCTGTGAGCGAGAGTAGAGCAGGACGATACCGCCTAGAGCGGTGAGCGAGAGTGGAGCAGGATGAGGCCGCCTAGAGCGGTGAGCGAGAGTAGAACAGGACGAGGCCGCCTGAAGTGGTGAGCGAGAGTAGAGCAGGACGAGGCCGCCTGGAGCGGTGAGCAAGAGTAGAGCAGGACGAGGCCGCCTGGAGTGGTGAGCAAGAGCAGAGCAGGACGAGGCTGTCTGGAACGGTGAGCAAAGGCAGAGCAGGCTAGAACCGCCGGAGCGGTGAGCAAAGGCAGAGCAGGCTAGAACTGCCGGAGCGGTGAGCAAAGGCAGAGCAGGCTAGAACCGCCGGAGCGGTGAGCAAAGGCAGAGCAGGCTAGAACCGCCGGAGTGGTGAGCAAAGGCAGAGCAGGCTAGAACTGCCGGAGCGGTGAGCAAAGGCAGAGCAGGCTAGAACAGCTGGAGCGGTGAGAAAAGGCAGAGCAGGGGGAACAGGGCTCTGTACACACGGAACAGACAGGAAGGGAAAGGCAGAACCAGATACCCACAGCGTACTTGCAGTGAAGTAGCGAGTGGACCACAAACTCACAAACGGAAGTACAGTGACAACGAGCAGGAGTTAGGGACGAGTTCAGACTCTGCAGAAAAAGGAAAGGTACGTGTAGCACCCCGAGGACTCGGCTGCTACAGGGGTATTGGACCTCGAACCAGAGGTGTGGTAAGGATGGAGTGTGGAACAGAGCTCAGTTAGCTGCATGCACTACACTCACCCCATTTCCGGGGGACAGATCAACGGTACTCTCACCAGATAGATGTGCAGGTACGACAGCGTCTGTCCCTGGCTGGAGTGGGGGGGGGGAACATCCCAGTGGTGTAGGAGCAGAAAGGGGAGGGACTCTGGGCATAGGTAGGAGCCCATTGGGTGCTGGTCACCTGGGCTCGGGTGTCAGAAGGGAGTATATAAGGTGGGCACCATCTTAGGACAGGGTCGGTCTGGCTGTCTGTCGGTTCAGAGAGGAGCTCAGCCAGAGAGGGCTGACAGGGAGCTGTGGCTCAGTCTGGGCCCAGCTCCAGAGCCAGGCCTGGAGAGGAGGCCTGAAGCAGAGAGAGAGAGAAGGAAGAAGGAGAAAGAAGAGAAACACAAAGAAAGGCCCAGAGACGCAAGCATAGAGGGAACCCTGAAATCCCACAAGATAACGGGTGAAGGTTTGGCAGAGCAGGGTACCGGATCCCAAACTGGTGGAGGCCAATTATCCTTAGCCAGGAACCGGAGGTCGTGGTCAAGTTTTGGCACGACCCCTCACCACATCCACCAGGAAGGCACGCCACATAGGGTCAGGGAAACCGGAGAGAGGTTTTACCCCCATAAGGCCCGAGGAAGCCGGACAAAGGTGGGTCCCTGGTGGGGACGGCCAGTAGGAAGGAAGAGAGGGGAGCTCTGGACCACGCTCCGGAATTGCCTGGGAGTTAACCGAGTCCCTCACCTGGTGGGCGTAGCACGGCTCGGGTGGTCCTTACTGCGCACAAGTGACCTGATAAAGAACTGTGAGTAAAGCTGTGAAAACTGCAACCGCACGTCGCAGTGATTCCTTGTCACACCACCACTACCACCATCATTACTCCCTGCTTCACCAGCTGCCCTGAGGCTATACCCCTCCCGTTGGGGGTTATACCATCCACGCTGCACCAACGTACCACCGGCCTCAGCGGTCTGCCCTGCAGCGGCGGCTTCATAGCCGCAATCAACGGGTGGCGTAGTCGAACTCTATAACATCTTAATGCCGAGCACTGCCACTTAGTTTGACACCCTGGGCACGGACCGGGTCACCGCCACGAGGACTGCTACCCCTGTCAGATCCGGCTCCGAGTATCCCCCGCATGGGCAACGCAGCACAACATGGCCCAGGGGGCGCGTCATACGGACATAGAGAAACACAGGAAACAAGCTAGAAGAGTATACAGACAAGAACACGCTCTCCGGCCCTCACTAACCCCGCTCTGCTGATTGGTCGCGGTCGCCGGCCGCGACCAATACAGCGATATTGGCAGCATATTTAAACACCGCTTTGCTGATTGGTTGCGACCACCGGCCGCGACAAATCTGCGATATTGGCGCCAAATTTAAACACCGCTCTGCTGATCGGTCGCAACCGCCGGCCGCGAGCAATTAGCATTATTGGCGCCAAATTTAAGCCCCGCTCTGCTGAATGGTCGCGGTCTGCTGATTTATCACGGTCGCCGGCCGCAACCAATCAGCATTATTGGCGCCAAATTTAAACATTGCTATGCTGATTGGTCGCAACCGCCGGCTGCGACCAATCAACGACATTGGCGCCAAATTTAAACACCGCTCTGCTGATTGGTCGTGGTCGCCGGCCACAACAAATCCGTGATATTGGCGCCAAATTTAAACACCGCTTTGCTGATTGGTTGCGGTCGCGACTAATCAGAGATTTTGCCGTCAAATTTAAACACCGCTTTGCTGATTGGTCGTGGCTGGCAACCGCGACCAATCAGCGATTTTAGCGCCAAATTTAAACAACGCTCTGCTGTTTGCGCCCGTTCGGCCGCATACATGCTGTAATGCACACGCCCGGGCTGAGCGGCGTGTGCGTGTCATTCCACTGGACCATGCCGGAAAGTGAATGCCTGGAGGGGCGTAACTAGGTATTCACCCGATCCAACCAGGGTCGCACGACGGCATACTATGCCAGTGCACCAAGGAGGAACCGAGCAGAGGGACCAGGTACTACGCCAGGACAGACCCCGGACACGGCTGTTGACCCACACAGGGGAACACAGGAACAGACTGGTTAGTATAGGCAGGCACGACTGGTATGCAGGCAGGCGGGTATGCAGGCAGGGGGGTACAGGCAAGCACGGCTAGAGTGCAGACAGGTAGGCACTAGCTGGTAGGAATACAGGCGGGATAGGACCCAGTACACACTGGGACTCAGGAACAGAACCACAGATGTGGTGGACAAACACAGCAGAGTAAGGCCGCCCAGAGTGGTGAGCGAGAGCAGGGCAAGATGAGACCGACCAGAGCTGTGAGCGAGAGTAGAGCAGGACGATACCGACTAGAGCGGTGAGCTAGAGTGGAGCAGGACGAGGCCGCCTAGAGCGGTGAGCGAGAGTAGAGCAGGACGAGGCCGCCTGGAGCGGTGAGCGAGAGTAGAGCAGGACGAGGCCGCCTGGAGCGGTGAGCAAGAGTAGAGCAGGACGAGGCCGCCAGGAGCGGTGAGCAAGAGTAGAGCAGGACGAGGCCGCCTGGAGCGGTGAGCAAGAGCAGAGCAGGACGAGGCCACCTGGAACGGTGAGCAAGAGCAGAGCAGGACGAGGCTGTCTGGAACGGTTAGCAAAGGCAGAGCAGGCTAGAACCGCCGGACCGGTGAGCAAAGGCAGAGCAGGCTAGAACCGCCGGAGCGGTGAGCAAAGGCAGAGCAGGATAGAACCGCCGGAGCGGTGAGCAAAGGCAGAGCAGGCTAGAACAGCCGGAGCGGTGAGCAAAGGCAGAGCAGGCTAGAACCGCCGGAACGGTGAGCAAAGGCAGAGTAGGCTAGAACCGCCGGAGCGGTGAGCAAAGGCAGAGCAGGCTAGAACTGCCGGAGCGGTGAGCAAAGGCAGAGCAGGGGGAACAGGGCTCTGTACACACGGAACAGACAGGAAGGGAAAGGCAGAACCAGATACCCACAGCGTACTTGCAGTGAAGTAGCGAGTGGACCACAAACTCACAAACGGAAGTACAGTGACAACGAGCAGGAGTTAGGGACGAGTTCAGACTCTGCAGAAAAAGGAAAGGTACGGACATAGAGAAACACAGGAAACAAGCTAGAAGAGTATACAGACAAGAACACGCTCTCCGGCCCTCACTAACCCCGCTCTGCTGATTGGTCGCGGTCGCCGGCCGCGACCAATACAGCGATATTGGCAGCAAATTTAAACACCGCTTTGCTGATTGGTTGCGACCACCGGCCGCGACCAATCTGCGATATTGGCGCCAAATTTAAACACCGCTCTGCTGATTGGTCGCAACCGCCGGCCGCGAGCAATTAGCATTATTGGCGCCAAATTTAAACCCCGCTCTGCTGATTGGTCGCGGTCGCGGTCTGCTGATTTATCGCGGTTGCCGGCAGTAACCAATCAGCATTATTGGCGCCAAATTTAAACATCGCTATGCTGATTGGTCGCAACCGCCGGCTGTGACCAATCAACAACATTGGCGCCAAATTTAAACACCGCTCTGCTGATTGGTCGTGGTCGCCGGCCGCAACAAATCTGTGATATTGGCGCCAAATTTAAACACCGCTTTTCTGATTGGTTGCGGTCGCGACTAATCAGGGATTTTAGCGCCAAATTTAAACAACGCTCTGCTGTTTGCGCCCGTTCGGCCGCTTACATGCTGTAATGCACACGCCCGGGCTGAGCGGCGTGTGCGTGTCATTCCACTGGACCATGCCGGAGAGTGAATGCCTGGAGGGGCGTAACTAGGTATTCACCCGATCCAACCAGGGTCGCACGACGGCATACTATGCCAGTGCACCAAGGAGGAACCGAGCAGAGGGACAAGGTGCTACTCCAAGACAGACCCCGGACACGGCTGTTGACCCACACAGGGGAATACAGGAACAGACTGGTTAGTATAGGCAGGCAGGACTGGTATGCAGGCAGGCGGGTATGCAGGCAGGCGGGTATGCAGGCAGGGGGGTACAGGCAAGCACGGCTAGAGTGCAGACAGGTAGGCACTAGCTGGTAGGAATACAGGCGGGATAGGACCCAGTACACACTGGGACTCAGGAACAGAACCACAGATGCGGTGGACAAACACAGCAGAGTAAGGCCGCCCAGAGTGGTGAGCGATAGCAGGGCAAGATGAGACCGCCTAGAGTGGTGAGCGAGAGTAGCGCAGGACGAGGACACCTGGAGAGGTGAGCAAGAGTAGAGCAGGACGAGGCCGCCTGGAGCGGTGAGCAAGAGTAGAGCAGGACGAGGACGCCTTGAGCGGTGAGCTAGAGTAGAGCAGGACGAGACCGCCTGGAGCGGTGAGCAAGAGTAGAGCAGGACGAGGCCGCCTGGAGCGGTGAGCAAGAGTAGAGCAGGCCGAGGCCACCTGGAGCGGTGAGTGAGAGTAGAGCAGGACGAGGCCGCGTTGAGCTGTGAGCGAGAGTAGAGCAGGACGAGGCCGCCTGGAGCAGTGAGCAAGAGTAGAGCAGGACGAGGCCGCCTGGAGTGGTGAGCGAGAGTAAAGCAGGACGAGGCCGCCTGGAGCGGTGAGCGAGAGTAGAGGAGGACGAGGCCGCCTGGAGCGGTGAGCAAGAGTAGAGCAGGACGAGGCCGCCTGGAGCGGTGAGCAAGAGTAGAGCAGGACGAGGCCGCCTGGAGTGGTGAGCAAGAGCAGAGCAGGACGAGGCCGCCTGGAGCGGTGAGCAAAGGCAGAGCAGGCTAGAACCGCCGGAGCGGTGAGCAAAGGCAGAGCAGGCTAGAACCACCAGAGCGGTGAACAAAGGCAGAGCAGGCTAGAACCGCACAGAGCGGTGAGCAAAGGCAGAGCAGGCTAGAACCGCCGGAGCGGTGAGCAAAGGCCGAGCAGGCTAGAACCGCCGGAGCGGTGAGCAAGGGCAGAGCAGGCTAGAACCGCCGGAGCAGTGAGCAAAGGCAGAGCAGGCTAGGACAGCCAGAGCGGTGAGCAAAGGCAGAGCAGGGGGAACAGGGCTCTGTACACACGGAACAGACAGGAAGGGAAAGGCAGAACCAGATACCCACAGCGTACTTGCAGTGAAGTAGCGAGTGGACCACAAACTCACAAACGGAAGTACAGTGACAACGAGCAGGAGTTAGGGACGAGTTCAGACTCTGCAGAAAAAGGAAAGGTACGGACATAGAGAAACACAGGAAACAAGCTAGAAGAGTATACAGACAAGAACACGCTCTCCGGCCCTCACTAACTCCGCTCTGCTGATTGGTCGCGGTCGCCGGCTGCGACCAATACAGCGATATTAGCAGCAAATTTAAACACCGCTTTGCTGATTGGTTGCGACCACCTGCCGCGACCAATCTGCGATATTGGCGCCAAATTTAAACTCCGCTTTGCTGATTGGTCGCAACCGCCGGCCGCGAGCAATTAGCATTATTGACGCCAAATTTAAACCCCGCTCTGCTGATTGGTCGCGGTCTGCTGATTTATCGCGGTCGCCGGCCGCAACCAATCAGCATTATTGGCGCCAAATTTAAACATCGCTATGCTGATTGGTCGCAACCGCCGGCTGCGACCAATCAACGACATTGACGCCAAATTTAAACACCGCTCTGCTGATTGGTCGTGGTCGCCGGCCGCAACAAATCTGTGATATTGGCGCCAAAATTAAACACCGCTTTTCTGATTGGTTGCGGTCGCGACTAATCAGCGATTTTAGCGCCAAATTTAAACAACGCTCTGCTGTTTGCGCCCGTTCGGCCGCTTACATGCTGTAGTGCACACGCCCGGGCTGAGCGGCGTGTGCGTGTCATTCCACTGGACCATGCCGGAGAGTGAATGCCTGGAGGGGCGTAACTAGGTATTCACCCGATCCAACCAGGGTCGCACGACGGCATACTATGCCAGTGCACCAAGGAGGAACCGAGCAGAGGGACCAGGTGCTACTCCAGGACAGACCCCGGACACGGCTGTTGACCCACACAGGGGAATACAGGAACAGACTGGTTAGTATAGGCAGGCAGGACTGGTATGCAGGCAGGCGGGTATGCAGGCAGGCGGGTATGCAGGCAGGGGGGTACAGGCAAGCACGGCTAGAGTGCAGACAGGTAGGCACTAGCTGGTAGGAATACAGGCGGGATAGGACCCAGTACACACTGGGACTCAGGAACAGAACCACAGATGTGGTGGACAAACACAGCAGAGTAAGGCCGCCCAGAGTGGTGAGCGAGAGCAGGGCAAGATGAGACCGCCTAGAGTGGTGAGCGAGAGTAGTGCAGGACGAGGACACCTGGAGCGGTGAGCAAGAGTAGAGCAGGACGAGGCCGCCTGGAGCGGTGAGCAAGAGTAGAGCAGGACGAGGACGCCTTGAGCGGTGAGCTAGAGTAGAGCAGGACGAGGCCGCCTGGAGCGGTGAGCAAGAGTAGAGCAGGACGAGGCCGCCTGGAGCGGTGAGCGAGAGTAGAGCAGGCCGAGGCCGCCTGGAGCGGTGAGTGAGAGTAGAGCAGGACGAGGCCGCGTTGAGCTGTGAGCGAGAGTAGAGCAGGACGAGGCCGCCTGGAGCAGTGAGCAAGAGTAGAGCAGGACGAGGCCGCCTGGAGTGGTGAGCGAGAGTAAAGCAGGACGAGGCCGCCTGGAGCGGTGAGCGAGAGTAGAGGAGGACGAGGCCGCCTGGAGCGGTGAGCAAGAGTAGAGCAGGACGAGGCCGCCTGGAGCGGTGAGCAAGAGTAGAGCAGGACGAGGCCGCCTGGAGCGGTGAGCAAGAGCAGAGCAGGACGAGGCCGCCTGGAGCGGTGAGCAAAGGCAGAGCAGGAAGAACCGCCGGAGCGGTGAGCAAAGGCAGAGCAGGCTAGAACCACCAGAGCGGTGAACAAAGGCAGAGCAGGCTAGAACCGCACAGAGCGGTGAGCAAAGGCAGAGCAGGCTAGAACGGCCGGAGCGGTGAGCAAAGGCCGAGCAGGCTAGAACCGCAGGAGCGGTGAGCAAGGGCAGAGCAGGCTAGAACCGCCGGAGCAGTGAGCAAAGGCAGAGCAGGCTAGAACAGCCGGAGCGGTGAGCAAAGGCAGAGCAGGGGGAACAGGGCTCTGTACACACGGAACAGACAGGAAGGGAAAGGCAGAACCAGATACCCACAGCGTACTTGCAGTGAAGTAGCGAGTGGACCACAAACTCACAAACGGAAGTACAGTGACAACGAGCAGGAGTTAGGGACGAGTTCAGACTCTGCAGAAAAAGGAAAGGTACGGACATAGAGAAACACAGGAAACAAGCTAGAAGAGTATACAGACAAGAACACGCTCTCCGGCCCTCACTAACCCCGCTCTGCTGATTGGTCGCGGTCGCCGGCTGCGACCAATACAGCGATATTAGCAGCAAATTTAAACACCGCTTTGCTGATTGGTTGCGACCACCTGCCGCGACCAATCTGCGATATTGGCGCCAAATTTAAACTCCGCTTTGCTTATTGGTCGCAACCGCCGGCCGCGAGCAATTAGCATTATTGGCGCCAAATTTAAACCCCGCTCTGCTGATTGGTCGCGGTCTGCTGATTTATCGCGGTCGCCGGCCGCAACCAATCAGCATTATTGGCGCCAAATTTAAACATCGCTATGCTGATTGGTCGCAACCGCCGGCTGCGACCAATCAACGACATTGACGCCAAATTTAAACACCGCTCTGCTGATTGGTCGTGGTCGCTGGCCGCAACAAATCCGTGATATTGGCGCCAAATTTAAACACCGCTTTGCTGATTGGTTGCGGTCGCGACTAATCAGCGATTTTGCCGCCAAATTTAAACACCGCTTTGCTGATTGGTCGCGGCTGGCAACCGCGACCAATCAGCGATTTTAGCGCCAAATTTAAACAACTCTCTGCTGTTTGCACCCGTTTGGCCGCATACATGCTGTAATGCACACACCCGGGCTGAGCAGCGTGTGCGTGTCATTCCACTGGACCATGCCGGAGAGTGAATGCCTGGAGGGGCGTAACTAGGTATTCACCCGATCCAACCAGGGTCGCACGACGGCATACTATGCCAGTGCACCAAGGAGGAACCGAGCAGAGGGACCAGGTGCTGCTCCAGGACAGACCCCGGACACGACTGTTGACCCACACAGGGGAATACAGGAACAGACTGGTTAGTATAGGCAGGCACGACTGGTATGCAGGCAGGCGGGTATGCAGGCAGGGGGGTACAGGCAAGCACGGCTAGAGTGCAGACAGGTAGGCACTAGCTGGTAGGAATACAGGCGGGATAGGACCCAGTACACACTGGGACTCAGGAACAGAACCACAGATGTGGTGGACAAACACAGCAGAGTAAGGCCGCCCAGAGTGGTGAGCGAGAGCAGGGTAAGATGAGACCGCCTAGAGTGGTGAGCGAGAGTAGCGCAGGACGAGGACACCTGGAGCGGTGAGCAAGAGGAGAGCAGGACGAGGCCGCCTGGTGCGGTGAGCAAGAGAAGAAAAGGACGAGGCCGCCTGGAGCAGTGAGCTAGAGTAGAGCAGGACGAGGCCGCCTGGAGCGGTGAGCAAGAGTAGAGCAGGACGAGGCCGCCTGGAGCGGTGAGAGAGTGTAGAGCAGGCCGAGGCCGCCTGGAGCGGTGAGCGAGAGTAGAGCAGGACGAGGCCGCCTGGAGCGGTGAGCAAGAGCAGAGCAGGACGAGGCTGTCTGGAACGGTGAGCAAAGGCAGAGCAGGCTAGAACCGCCGGACCGGTGAGCAAAGGCAGAGCAGGCTAGAACCGCCGGAGCGGTGAGCAAAGGCAGAGCAGGATAGAACCGCCGGAGCGGTGAGCAAAGGCAGAGCAGGCTAGAACAGCCGGAGCGGTGAGCAAAGGCAGAGCAGTCTAGAACCGCCGGAGCGGTGAGCAAAGGCAGAGTAGGCTAGAACCGCCGGAGCGGTGAGCAAAGGCAGAGCAGGCTAGAACTGCCGGAGCGGTGAGCAAAGGCAAAGCAGGGGGAACAGGGCTCTGTACACACGGAACAGACAGGAAGGTAAAGGCAGAACCAGATACCCACAGCGTACTTGCAGTGAAGTAGCGAGTGGACCACAAACTCACAAACGGAAGTACAGTGACAACGAGCAGGAGTTAGGGACGAGTTCAGACTCTGCAGAAAAAGGAAAGGTACGGACATAGAGAAACACAGGAAACAAGCTAGAAGAGTATACAGACAAGAACACGCTCTCCGGCCCTCACTAACCCCGCTCTGCTGATTGGTCGCGGTCGCCGGCCGCGACCAATACAGCGATATTGGCAGCAAATTTAAACACTGCTTTGCTGATTGGTTGCGACCACCGGCCGCGACCAATCTGCGATATTGGCGCCAAATTTAAACACCGCTCTGCTGATTGGTCGCAACCGCCGGCCGCGAGCAATTAGCATTATTGGCGCCAAATTTAAACCCCGCTCTGCTGATTGGTCGGGTCGCGGTCTGCTGATTTATCGCGGTTGCCGGCAGTAACCAATCAGCATTATTGGCGCCAAATTTAAACATCGCTATGCTGATTGGTCGCAACCGCCGGCTGCGACCAATCAACGACCTTGGCGCCAAATTTAAACACCGCTCTGCTGATTGATCGTGGTCGCCGGCCGCAACAAATCTGTGATATTAGCGCCAAATTTAAACACCGCTTTTCTGATTGGTTGCGGTCGCGACTAATCAGCGATTTTAGCGCCAAATTTAAACAACGCTCTGCTGTTTGCGCCCGTTCGGCCGCTAACATGCTGTAATGCACACGCCCGGGCTGAGCGGCGTGTGCGTGTCATTCCACTGGACCATGCCGGAGAGTGAATGCCTGGAGGGGCGTAACTAGGTATTCACCCGATCCAACCAGGGTCGCACGACGGCATACTATGCCAGTGCTCGAAGGAGGAACCGAGCAGAGGGACCAGGTGCTACTCCAGGACAGACCCCGGACACGGCTGTTGACCCACACAGGGGAATACAGGAACAGACTGGTTAGTATAGGCAGGCAGGACTGGTATGCAGGCAGGCGGGTATGCAGGCAGGCGGGTATGCAGGCAGGGGGGTACAGGCAAGCACGGCTAGAGTGCAGACAGGTAGGCACTAGCTGGTAGGAATACAGGCGGGATATGACCCAGTACACACTGGGACTCAGGAACAGAACCACAGATGTGGTGGACAAACACAGCAGAGTAAGGCCGCCCAGAGTGGTGAGCGAGAGCAGGGCAAGATGAGACCGCCTAGAGTGGTGAGCGAGAGTAGCGCAGGACGAGGACACCTGGAGCGGTGAGCAAGAGTAGAGCAGGACGAGGCCGCCTGGAGCGGTGAGCAAGAGTAGAGCAGGACGAGGACGCCTTGAGCGGTGAGCTAGAGTAGAGCAGGACGAGGCCACCTGGAGCGGTGAGCAAGAGTAGAGCAGGACGAGGCCGCCTGGAGCAGTGAGCGAGAGTAGAGCAGGCCGAGGCCGCTTGGAGCGGTGAGTGAGAGTAGAGCAGGACGAGGCCACGTTGAGCTGTGAGCGAGAGTAGAGCAGGACGAGGCCGCCTGGAGCAGTGAGCAAGAGTAGAGCAGGACGAGGCCGCCTGGAGTGGTGAGCGAGAGTAAAGCAGGACGAGGCCGCCTGGAGCGGTGAGCAAGAGCAGAGCAGGACGAGGCCGCTTGGAGCGGTGAGCAAAGGCAGAGCAGGCTAGAACCGCCGGAGCGGTGAGCAAAGGTAGAGCAGGCTAGAATCACCAGAGCGGTGAACAAAGCTAGAGCAGGCTAGAACCGCACAGAGCGGTGAGCAAAGGCAGAGCAGGCTAGAACCACCGGAGCATTGAGCAAAGGCCGAGCAGGCTAGAACCGCCGGAGCGGTGAGCAAGGGCAGAGCAGGCTAGAACCGCCGGAGCAGTGAGCAAAGGCAGAGCAGGCTAGAACAGCTGGAGCGGTGAGAAAAGGCAGAGCAGGGGGAACAGGGCTCTGTACACACGGAACAGACAGGAAGGGAAAGGCAGAACCAGATACCCACAGCGTACTTGCAGTGAAGTAGCGAGTGGACCACAAACTCACAAACGGAAGTACAGTGACAACGAGCAGGAGTTAGGGACGAGTTCAGACTCTGCAGAAAAAGGAAAGGTACGGACATAGAGAAACACAGGAAACAAGCTAGAAGAGTATACAGACAAGAACACGCTCTCCGGCCCTCACTAACCCCGCTCTGCTGATTGGTCGCGGTCGCCGGCTGCGACCAATACAGCGATATTAGCAGCAAATTTAAACACCGCTTTGCTGATTGGTTGCGACCACCTGCCGCGACCAATCTGCGATATTGGCGCCAAATTTAAACTCCGCTTTGCTGATTGGTCGCAACCGCCGGCCGCGAGCAATTAGCATTATTGGCGCCAAATTTAAACCCCGCTCTGCTGATTGGTTGCGGTCTGCTGATTTATCGCGGTCGCCGGCCGCAACCAATCAGCATTATTGGCGCCAAATTTAAACATCGCTATGCTGATTGGTCGCAACCGCCGGCTGCGACCAATCAACGACATTGACGCCAAATTTAAACACCGCTCTGCTGATTGGTCGTGGTCGCCGGCCGCAACAAATCCGTGATATTGGCGCCAAATTTAAACACCGCTTTGCTGATTGGTTGCGGTCGCGACTAATCAGCGATTTTGCCGCCAAATTTAAACACCGCTTTGCTGATTGGTCGCGGCTGGCAACCGCGACCAATCAGCGATTTTAGCGCCAAATTTAAACAACTCTCTGCTGTTTACGCCCGTTCGGCCGCATACATGCTGTAATGCACACACCTGGGCTGAGCAGCGTGTGCGTGTCATTCCACTGGACCATGCCGGAGAGTGAATGCCTGGAGGGGCGTAACTAGGTAGTCACCCGATCCAACCAGGGTCGCACGACGGCATACTATGCCAGTGCACCAAGGAGGAACCGAGCAGAGGGACCAGGTGCTGCTCCAGGACAGACCCCGGACACGGCTGTTGACCCACACAGGGGAATACAGGAACAGACTGGTTAGTATAGGCAGGCACGACTGGTATGCAGGCAGGCGTGTGTGCAGGCAGGGGGGTACAGGCAAGCACGGCTAGAGTGCAGACAGGTAGGCACTAGCTGGTAGGAATACAGGCGGGATAGGACCCAGTACACACTGGGACTCAGGAACAGAACCACAGATGTGGTGGACAAACACAGCAGAGTAAGGCCGCCCAGAGTGGTGAGCGAGAGCAGGGTAAGATGAGACCGCCTAGAGTGGTGAGCGAGAGTAGCGCAGGACGAGGACACCTGGAGCGGTGAGCAAGAGTAGAGCAGGACGAGGCCGCCTGGTGCGTTGAGCAAGAGTAGAACAGGACGAGGCCGCCTGGAGCAGTGAGCTAGAGTAGAGCAGGACGAGGCCGCCTGGAGCGGTGAGCAAGAGTAGAGCAGGACGAGGCCGCCTGGAGCGGTGAGAGAGAGTAGAGCAGGCCGAGGCCGCCTGGAGCGGTGAGCGAGAGTAGAGCAGGACGAGGCCGCCTGGAGCGGTGAGCGAGAGTAGAGCAGGACGAGGCCGCCTGGAGCGGTGAGCGAGAGTAGAGTAGGACGAGGCCGCCTGGAGCGGTGAGTGAGAGTAGATCAGGACGAGGCCACCTGGAGCGGTGAGCAAAAGCAGAGCAGGACGAGGCCGCCTGGAGCGGTGAGCAAAGGCAGAGTAGGCTAGAACCGCCGGAGCGGTGAGCAAAGGCAGAGCAGGCTAGAACCACCAGAGTGGTGAGCAAAGGCAGAGCAGGCTAGAACCGCCAGAGCGGTGAGCAATTGCAGAGCAGGCTAGAACCGCCGGAGCGGTGAGCAAAGGCAGAGCAGGCTAGAACAGCCGGAGCGGTGAGCAAAGGCAGAGCAGGCTAGAACCGCCGGAGCGGTGAGCAAAGGCAGAGCAGGCTAGAACCGCCGGAGCGGTGAGCAAAGGCAGAGCAGGCTAGAACCGCCGGAGCGGTGAGCAAAGGCATAGCAGGCTAGAACCGCCGGAGCGGTGAGCAAAGTCAGAGCAGGCTAGAACTGCCAGAGCGGTGAGCAAGGGCAGAGCAGGCTAGAACCGCCGGAGCGGTGAGCAAAGGCAGAGCAGGCTAGAACCGCCAGAGCGTTGAGCACAGGCAGAGCAGGCTAGAACCGCCAGAGCGGTGAGCAAAGGCAGAGCAGGCTAGAACCACCGGAGCGGTGAGCAAAGGCAGAGCAGGCTAGAACCGTCGGAGCGGTGAGCAAAGGCAGAGCAGGCTAGAACCACCAGAGCGGTGAGCAAAGGCAGAGAAGGCTAGAACCGCCAGAGCGGTGAGCAAAGGCAAAGCAGGCTAGAACTGCCGGAGCGGTGAGCAAAGGCAGAGCAGGGGGAACAGAGCTCTGTACACACGGAACATACAGGAAGGGAAAGGCAGAACCAGATACCCACAGGGTACTTGCAGTGATGTAGCGAGTGGACCACAAACTCACAAACGGAAGTACAGTGACAACGAGCAGGAGTTAGGGACGAGTTCAGACTCTGCAGAAAAAGGAAAGGTACGGACATACTGTAGAGAAAAACAGGAAACAGGCTAGAAGAGTATACAGACAAGAACAGACACAGTAGCAAGATACAGGAGCGGGTCTAGGTATGCAGCCCCTAGAAGGCGGGAGGAACAGGCTAGGAGCGTGTTCAGACAGGACAGACAAGATACGGGAGCGGGTCTAGGTATGCGGCCCCTGGAAGGCGGAACGAACAGGCAAGGAGCGTGTTCAGACAGGACTGGAAATACAGCCTACAAGAAAGGCAAGCAAACACAGAAAGGGACCTGGCACATTCAGAGTGAAAAAGCACACTGAATGAAACACAATGCTCAGGCATGGGTTAATTGGAGCAGCTGGTTTAAATACCAGGTGACAGACAGCAATAGGCTGAGGACGCACAAGGGGTGTGCCTGCAGCAGGTACAAAAAGCAGGAAGTGATCGGGCGCCGCCCTTAGGCAGCAGACACAGAGGCAAACAGACAGCATGGAGGGAAGCCAGAAAGACATTCTGGATTGGAGATCAAGTGCGCGCTCTTGCACAGTGGGAGATGGACCACTATGCAAGGACGCCGCCAGGTATGTTACACATATTCTAGAATACCCGATGCATTAGAATCGGGCCACCATCTAGTCTAATTTAACAACCGTACAGGCCATACCTATACTGGACTAATTTGTCTGTCCATGCGTATTACTGCAATGTATTCGACCCCAAGGCTGTAGGTCTGGTGGGGGGAGAAACAAAAAACAGGCGCAGATCTAAGTGTAGATGTATATATATATATATATATAGAAACAGAAGAAAAATGAACTGCTCACCTTTAGCAGATCTTGTACCAAGGCTTATCAACCAATTCTTGTCTAATGTGGGTAGCTGGTCCACTGGTATGCAGCTTCTATCTGGATTAAACGGATCTCCCAGCTGGAGTCCGTAAGGTTCAGAGTATGTATCCAGCCAATTGAGCGCTCCCAGGGTCACAAGGAATGATTATCCAAAAAAGGATTTACTTCTTCAGAATAATTATCCTAATCACATGTAAATTGTAAATTTTAAATTTACATGTGATTAGGATAATTATTTCACTAGGCAGGTTTTTATAGTGACTATATAACCACCACTATTGACTCTCTTACATTAGACCTGAGGAAGGCTATATATCTTTAATTTTAATAGCCGAAACGCGTTGTTTTATTTATAAGTTTTATCTATTTATTAACTTGAATAAATCTTCTGAAGAAGTAAATCCTTTTTTGGATAATCATTCCTTGTGACCCTGGGAGCGCTCAATTGGCTGGATACATACTCTGAGCCATGCGTATTACTGGGGAGAAAGCAAAGAGCATTATAGAAGATATGGCAATTCACCCATCTCAGTCACAGCAGGATAATCTTAAATCTAACCTCTGATCTCTTACAGTGATATCATCAGTTTGAGTGAGTATTCTGCACATATTATTCTGCTTGATCATACATTACTAAGAGGGATAATTTTTTTAGCCTTTTTTCATTTTCATTTAAAAAAAAAAAAACAAGTCTATCAGTGCGTTATGTTATTATATGGACTTTTGGTTACTACCATATTACAATCCATCTCTAAGGTGAGGTCACTTTGACATTACTCAAGCTGTGTTTGCATTAAAGAAACTGAAAGGTATTGGACACAGTCCTAGGATATCTCAGAGTGTAATTCACATTTCTTCAGGGAAGTTAGAGTATCTTCGATCCTTAGGAAAAATTTGCCATACCTGGTTAATTTGAATTTCTGAATATTTGATCATCTCCATACATAAGTATATGCAAGCATCCAGCAATGAGCCAAACATACACACAAATATTCATCAGCAGTGAGGAAACCACATACATAAGCATAAAATAGCATCTAGCAATGAATAAAACATACACACAAATCTATAAAAACAATAAAAAAGTCATATATACTAGTATCCAGAATAAACTTTGCCCACAAATATCAGCAGTGAAGAGACAGTATGCAAAAAAATATACCAGCATCCATCAAAGACAAAATCTGTAAACATAAATATATATCAGCAGGAAACAGTGAATAAACCACATACGCAATCACAGTGAACATTCCAGTATCATCATCTTATAAATTATAATCACTGTAATTATTGCAATAATCATTCATATCCCTGTTTCTTACCATAGTAACAATAATTTGCAGTTATAATCTATCGTATCATTTTCACTATTCTCACTACCCCCCCCTACCATTTATTGTCATTGAAAGTAACCATAATGGCATGTACTACTCATCCATCACATTCTCTTTGGGTGGAGTTACATTGCACAATATTTGTCCCACAAAATTCAGCCGCCCTCATTCAACTCTGTTGGTGAAAAGATAATAAACTAATAGTTATCAGAATATTGTGATGCAAAAAAAAATTATTGTAAATACCTCTAAATTAATTCCCTGTATTTTCCTAAATGGGATCATCTTTGAGGGTTTTCTTATTTTCTAGCACCTTGAGGGCTCTACAAGTAGCATCCACTAAACCCCCGATGAAGGACACACCGAAACGCACGCTGGATGAGCACCACACCAGCAGCAGGACACTATTCGGCCCAGGGCTTGTGCAATAACTGTTCTAAAAACAACAAGGTACAAACACAGTTACAATCCTATGCATAGATACATATATGTATAGGGCATACAGTATAAACCAAAACTTTGGACACACCTTCTCATTTAAAGATTTTTCTGTATTTTCATGACTTTGAAAGTTGTACATTCACACTGAAGGCATCAAAACTATGAATTAACACATGGGGAATTATATACTTAACAAAAAGTGTGAAACAACTGAAAATATGTCTTATATTCTAGGTTCTTCAAAGTAGCCACCTTTTGCTTTGATGACTGCTTTGCACACTCTTGACATTCTCTTGATGAGCTTTGAGAGGTAGTCACCGGAAATGGTCTTCCAACAATCTTGAAAGAGTTCCCAGAGATGCTTAGTACTTGTTGGCCCTTTTGCCTTCACTCTGCAGTCCAGCTCACCCCAAACCATCTCGATTGGGTTCAGGTGTGACTGTAGAGGCCAAGTCATCTGGCGTAGTACCCCATTACTCTCCCTCTTGGTCAAATAGCCCTTACACAGCCTAGAGGTGTGTTTGGGGTCATTGTTCTGTTGAAAAATAAATGGTGGTCCAACTAAACACAAACCGGATGGAATAGCATGCCGCTGCAAGATGCTGTGGTAGCCATGCTGGTTCAGTATGCCTTCAATTTTGGATAAATCCCCAACAGTGTCACCAGTAAAGCACCCCCACACCATCACACCTCCTCTTCCATGCTTCACGGTGGGAACCAGGCATGTAGAATCCATCCGTTCACCTTTTCTGCGTCGCACAAAGACACGGTGGTTGGAACCAAAGATCTCAAATTTGGACTCATCAGACCAAAGCACAGATTTCCACTGGTCTAATGTCCATTCCTTGTGTTTTTTAGCCCAAACAAATCTCTTCTGCTTGTTGCCTGTCCTTAGCAGTGGTTTCCTAGCAGCTATTTTACCATGAAGGCCTGCTGCACAAAGTCTCCTCTTAACAGTTGTTGAAGACATGTGTCTGCTTCTAGAACTCTGTGTGGAATTGACCTGGTCTCTAATCTGAGCTGCTATCAACCTGCGATTTCTGAGGCTGATGACTCAGATAAACTTATCCTCAGAAGCAGAGGTGACTCTTGGTCTTGCTTTCCTGGGGCGGTCCTCATGTGAGCCAGTTTCTTTGTAGCACTTGATGGTTTTTGCAACTGCACTTGGGGGCACTTTCAAAGTTTTCCCAATTTTTCAGATTGACTAACCTTCATTTCTTAAAGTAATGATGGCCACTCGTTTTTCTTTACTTAGCTGCTTTTTTCTTGCCATAATACAAATTCTAACAGTCTATTCAGTAGGACTATCAGTTATGTATCCACCTGACTTCTGCACAACACAAATGATGGTCCCAACCCCATTTATAAGGCAAGAAATCCCACTTATTAAACCTGACAGGGCACACCTGTGAAGTGAAAACCATTTCCGGTGACTACCCCTTGAAGCTTATCAAGAGAATGCCAAGAGTGTGCAAAGCACTCATCAAAATAAAAGGTGGCTACTTTGAAGAACCTAGAATATAAGACATATTTTCAGTTGTTTCACACTTTTTTGTTAAGTATATAATTCCACATGTGTTAATTCATAGTTTTGATGCCTTCAGTGTGAATGTACAATTTTCATAGTCATGATAATACAGAAAAATCTTTGCAGGAGAAGGTGTGTCCAAACTTTTGGCCTGTACTGTTTATAGTATGGATCAATAAATTGTATTGTTTGATTAACGCCATAAACCCCTTTTGGAGGATACACCTTTGGCTTAGGGATTAGTGCAATCACTTTGAGTGATTACCTCTCGCATAATTTACCTCCTATTAATGATTCCATTGATATATATGATGCTCCTTGGTCAGAAGTGATCAACTTTTGTATAGTATTTATCTTTTTTACTAAATCTATATCTATTGATTTAGTACTAGACATGCCCTGCCAATTTTGCACTCATAATCAGTTCTTCTTACCTTGCTCTGGCGTCTGTCCTGCACTTGATGTATTTTATTATACTTCATTCAATTTAAACTGATGTATATACATTATTTTATCATGTGTTTGTGTGCTCCTTCTCTTTGCCACCACGCACCCTACTGTGTAAATAAAGGTTTTTTTATTCTAATTCACATCTGACCTTTTTATCGGGTTATATTCTTTTGGAAGTAGCATCCACAGACTCTTCCAGGCAAATTTGATCTCCTAAAGCCATATAGCATTTCTTCCCTTTCGAGTTCTGCAGTGTGGTCAAACAGTAGTTTTCAAACAAATGTAAGATATGTCAGCTGAAATTTCATAATTAATAGGGTTAAGCGAGCACTAAAATGCTCGGGTGGTTGAAGCTTGGGCCGAGCTCGCCGTGATTCTTGGGTGCTCGACCCGAGCAACGAGCCCAATGTTAGTCTATGGGAGACCCGAGCATTTTTGCGGCGGCACCCCCGGCAGTCTTTAAAAGCCTAACAAGTGCCCAAAACGATAGTGACAGTGCTCAAATGACATGGGGACAGCATTGGGATTGCCCCAGGAAGCATTTCTGACCCCCAGGTCACTACTGTCAACAACGTAGTCAGAGGTATTAAGCCACTTTTAAGGGCTCACAATAAAATGTTCAAAAACAAAACTGAAACTGCTTTCCTGTGAAATATGTTAAGGAAGTTCCTTTCCAGGGTAAAGACTTGTGTATAAGGTAAAATAAATAACAAAAAAAAATACTCCTCCACACCTTGGGCTATGTTCACAAGTAGCATTTTTTATGCTTTTTTGCACTTTTGTATGGCATTCAACCGTGACAAATGCATTTACCGGGAAATGTCATTTTAACATTTTACAACCTTATCTGGCCATGTGCTGTGTGACACATGCATACAGTGCTGAAAAGACATGGGAACAGCATGGGGAAGACCCCTGGAAGCATCTCTGACACCCAGGTCACTGCCTAAAAGTGTGCCCATCAGAAGTCATCCTTGCCGCATCAGAAGATGCAGACTTGCAACTATCCCCATGCAAGTTCTTGTCCCAGGGAAGTTGTCAATTGTACCTCCCCCATTCCTTGCAATGCAATCGCAAATATGCAGCCTGCCACCCACCCACCCCCAGGCTGCAATACCATACTGCTTGCTTGCACTTGAAATTGGGCCTTTTAGGCATGTGGAGTCGGAAGCTGGCCACTACTTCATGGCTGCTTCGGCAGCGAGGTATCCATAGTCAGTCCCCAGCCGCCCCTATTTGTCCCGGTGTGCCTTATACATAAGATTAAGCGCCCATACCAAAACATTACCTGTGCCCTCTCCAGTGCATTTAGTGGGAAGGACAGGTTATTCTGCTGTAGTGTGTGTATGCCAAACCCCTGTTCATGGTACATGCGAAGATGCCTCCCACCCTGCACCTGTCGTTGCAGATTTGCAACTATCCTCGTTCAAGTCCTTGTCCGAGGGCAGTGTTCAATTGTACTTCTCCCATTCCTTGCAATGCAAGCACAAGTATGTAGCCTGGCACCCACCCACCCCCAGGCTGCTTGCTTGCTTGCACTTGAAATTGGGCCCTTTAGGCATGTGGAGGCGGAATCGGGCCACCACGTCATGGCTGCGCTGGTGGCCTGGAATCCATACTCAGTCCCCAGCCGCTCGGCGGCTGGGTGTCCACACTCGGTGCCCAGTCGCCAGGGGCGGCCGGGTGTCAATACTCGGTCCCCAGCCTCCCCTATTTCTTCTTAGAACATCCCCTCACACACTTTTCGTAGCCTGGCCTGCTATAGGGCAGCATTGGACAAGCCCACCAGCGAACCAGACTCCTCCGGTGGGCCCTGGCTTCTCCATCAGGGGAGTTGAGATGAGAGGACCATGATGATGATGCGACACCCCAGGGGTCTGGTTGCCGCAGTAATAGAGATATTATGTCTGAGAGCAAGTGGGAGGTTTCTCTGGTCAGGATCCCTAAGCATGCAACACAGTCCGCTCAGACCTGGGAGGGGAGGAATCTGCCCTTTTAAACTGGGTCTGGGGCGGGATTAGAGAGTCAGAGCCTGGAGAGGGAAAGGAAGAACTAGGAGCTCTGTAGGAGCCGTAGCAGAAGTCCAGGGGCTGGAGCTGAGCAGAGCTCGCCCTGGACAAGGACACTAAAACCGGACACAGGAGTCCGAGGCTGTGGGGACTGATATACACCCAGAAGCAGAAACCAGCCGGCAGGGGATTCCAGGTCCTCTGGCCATAGAAGCCCGGAGGCTCAGTCACAGAGAAGGGACCAGCGCCGCCATCCAGGAGCGGAGGCTAACAGAAGGCCCCAAGTCACCAGCCATGCGGGTGAGCACCACACGGTATACTTAGGGACGTGGGCTATTTGTAACCGCTGACAGCAAGGTAGCCAGGAAGAGTGCAGATTAACGGGGAGGCCTACAACTCCACCTGGCCAGGGGAACTCCTGCTTGCTCGCAGACTGACCAGGCCCCTTATACTAGCCAGTACTCCCGGGAGGGTCTGCCTTGTACCATCAGTAAAGACCCTGAACTGCACCTCACGTCTCTGTGATTCCTTGCCGCTCCAGCACCATTAGCACTGGGACCCTCACACCATCACTCCCATCATATTCCACATTAGCTGCCCTGAGGCAATACTTCTCCCGTGGGGAGTCATCCCATACTCAGCTGCGCAAACAACATCAGCCTCAGCGGTCTGCAGCGCAGCGGCGGTCCCCACGGGCCGCAATCCACGGGTGGCGTAGTCGGACACTTATTACCATACAAACAGACTGCCACTGGTTTGACCGCCCTGGGCACGGACCGGGTCACCGCCACGGAGAACTACAACCCCCAGCGATCCGGCTCCGGGTATTCCCCCTGCACAGCAGCAGCGCACAGGCCCAGGGGGCGCGTCAACTTTGGCGTAGTCGGCAGGATTTCGTGCCCGCAACCACCGGGTACTGCGTGCCTGAAAAAGAGACTTTTATACTTACCTGTGGTGAAGTTTCCCGCCGTCCGGAGTCGTTTCCCGCCATCCGGAGCCGATTCCCGCCATCAGACGCCATCTTGGACCGTTTCCCGCCGTCTTCTGCCTTCTTCCCGCCATCCGCAGCTGCTTCCCGCCTTCGGACGCCATCTTCAGGACGCCGAGCAGGAAGAAGAGGGGCGTGGACGCCGAAAGCGCGCGAGACCCGAAGCTCCGCCCCACGCTCTGATGCTGCGTAAGGTCCTGGAAGGGAGGAAGAGCGACGTTGACGTCATCGGAGCGCGACGCCAGGTCCTCAACCCCGACGATCGACTGCGGAGCCGCGGCCTATGGAAGAAGAGCATCGCAAGGTAGGCCACGGTCCACTAGGGGGGAGGAGGATGCCGGATACCGAGGGGAGCTCCACTGCCACAGCCACCGCCAGCGCAACCGCTGCTGCGGTCATGCCCTTCACCATGCCCTATATCCCGGGGGCAGCCTGGCTACCCCAGTACTCAGGGGAGTCACATACCCTAAATGACTTTAGAGAAAGACTGGATAGCCTCTTCCAGGTGTACCCCCTCACAGAAGAGCAAAAAGTGAGCATCCTGGTGGCCCAATTAATCGGGGCAGCCCAAAGGGAGGTAAAGTCCTGGCTACCTGGGAGGAAGAGGACTGTCAGAGACATACTAACCCGGCTGAAAGACACATTTGACACCCGCACCTCAGCCGAAATAAAACTAAGATTTTATGGGTGCAAACAACAGGCACATGAGAGTATAAGAGACTATGCGCTAAACCTACAAGAGGCCCTGAGAGCCATTAAGCAGGCAGACCCTGACAGCGTGGGAAATGAAGATAAGCTGTTGACTGAACAATTTATTGAGGGTCTACTGTGCAATGCCCACCGAACCCAGTTGCGGGCAATGGCCTTACAGGACCCTGACCTGGACTTTGCACAGTTCAAGGACAGAGCCATCCGGGTGCTCCGAGAACCGGCACCAGGTGGCGCTGTGACCCACAGGTGCCCTGCTATCACTTACCACCAGGGGACGGCACCCTTGTCTGCAGAGCCTGTGGGAGCTGATGCGCAGGCTTTAAACAGTGACCCGGCTACAGACCTGCACCATCAGGTCCAAGAGCTGACTAAGAGCGTTGCCGCGCTAACCAGAACTGTGCAGTCTTTACAGGTCTCTTCTCCAGGAAAGATCCAGCTGGCATCCGGACCGGAGGACGTCCCGTGGCGCCGACTGAGGAGGACCCCACCGGCCAGAGGAAGACCCAGCGACAGATACAACGAGGATGGACGACCCATCTGCCGCCGCTGCAATCAACCCGGACATGTGGCAAGGTACTGTCATTTAAACGGGCACAACCTGGGGTAGAGGGCCAACCCCCAGGCATAAGATCATCAGGCCCATCGAACTGGCGTGATAAATACGTAGGGGGATGTCCAATCTTGCCTGTGGTACTGGATGGTATTCCTATGAGTGCCCTACTAGACACTGGGTCACAGGTGACCACCATCCCGTACGTGCTCTTTAAGCAGTACTGGAATGACTCGGACATAACCCGCTACCCAGATGACGACCTGAGTATCATCGCCAGCAATGGTCAGCCCGTGCCGCAGGTGGGATTCAAGGAGGTGACCATTAAGATCGGTAAAGTCGAACTGGCGGCACAGGGACTGATTATAGTGGACATAGACCGTCATGAGAGTCACCCTAGAATAACCTTGGGAACTAATGTGATTGAAAATTTTCTTGCAGAGGTGATTCTCATTTTACAGCAGGTTGCCAAGAACGCCAGTTCCGGCCAGCAGCGTGTGCTCCTAAAAGAGATCCGGGCACTGATGAAGCGGCAACAGGTGGAACTATCTGGTGGTGAGATAGGTAGCGTGAGAATGTGTGACCCGTTCCCTATTGCCATGCCCCCAAAAAGTGAGATGATGATTTGGTGTCGGGCAGCTATTGGTCTAAGAGGTAGAGACTACCAAGCAATGGTAGAACCCGTCTACTCAGACAGTAGGCCCACCATTTTGACAGCACGGGGGGTGGTCGATGTACGCCATGGGAGGGTGCCCGTTCGCATCATAAATATCTGGGAGAGAGAAGTACACCTGCCCCGGTATGCCACGCTAGCCAAATTGTTCACTATAAACCAGAATTCTGTACAGGCCGTGGAACCCTTGCCTCCATCTCAACCAGAGGAAGGTAACGGCTCTAAGAAACCAATGGAGGACTGGTGTCAGCAACTACATTTGGGTACTGACTCCACTCCCTCACACCAGAAACAGGGAGTCTATCGGGTGGTTCAAGAGTACGAGAGAGTGTTTAGTAAACACCCGTTAGACTTCGGGCGAGTAAAGGGGGTAGAACACCACATCCCCACGGGAGACCATCCTCCCATAAAGGAGAGATACCGACCCGTACCCCCTGCACACTACCAACACGCCAAGGGGATGCTTAGAGACATGAAGGAGGCTGGGGTAATCAGGGACAGCTGTAGCCCCTGGGCAGCTCCACTAGTCTTAGTGAAAAAGAAAGACAACACTATGAGAATGTGTGTAGACTACAGGAAGGTCAACCGTATCACACACAAAGATGCGTACCCGTTACCAAGGATAGAAGAGTCCTTAGCTGCATTAAAATCTGCTAACTTCTTCTCTACTTTGGATCTCACTAGCGGGTACTGGCAGGTTCCTGTAGCAGAGGCGGACCGGGAGAAGACCACATTCACTACCCCGATGGGTCTCAGTGAATTTAACTGTATGCCGTTCGGGCTCTGCAACGCACCAGGAACCTTCCAACGGTTGATGGAATGCTGTCTGGGACACCGGAACTTCGAGACGGTCCTGTTATACCTGGACGATGTCATCGTCTATTCCAAGACCTACGAGGACCACCTGAAACACCTGGCAGAAGTGTTTGAAGCTCTGGCAAACTATGGCTTAAAGGTGAAACCCTCCAAGTGTCACCTCCTGAAACCAAAGGTGCAGTACCTGGGACACGTGGTGAGTGCTGACGGAGTGGCTCCCGACCCTGATAAGATCACCGTAATTAAGGACTGGCCAAGACCCTCCAGCATAAAGGAAGTGCGGCAGTTCCTCGGGTTGGTAGGCTACTACCGAAGATTCATTCCCGGTTTCACCAAAATGGCAGCCCCTATGCAGGACCTCCTGATAGGTCAATCTCGGAAAGCCAAAAACCAGAAGCCGCCCTTTAGGTGGGAAAAGCTGGAAGAGGAGTCCTTCTGTCAGCTGAAGATGGCCCTCACAGGGGATGAAATCCTGGCATATCCAGACTACAGCCAGCCCTTTATCCTCCACACAGACGCAAGCAACATCGGACTAGGAGCCGTACTGTCCCAGATCCAGCAAGGGAAAGAACGGGTAATCGCTTACGCCAGCCGAAAGCTACGGCCCACGGAGAGGAACCCTGAGAATTATAGCTCATTCAAGCTGGAGTTCCTGGCAGTAGTGTGGGCAGTGACCGAACGTTTCAAGTATTACCTTGCCTCCTCCAAATTCACCGTGTACACGGATAACAATCCGTTGACACACCTGGACACTGCAAGGCTCGGTGCCCTGGAACAGAGATGGATGGCCCGCCTGTCCAATTTTGAATTCACCATCAAATACCGGGCAGGACGATCAAATGCCAACGCGGATGCCCTGTCTAGAATGCCGAACTTACCGGACGTAGGGGAAGATCCAGAAGATCTGGAAGAAGTTGAGCTCCCTGCGTTCCACCGTCATGGGATTACCCTGTATTCCCACCGTGTGAAGGACAGGCGCTCCGTGACGTTCAATCCCTTGCCCCACTACAACTGGGCGGAGACGCAAGACAGTGATCCCGCAGTCCATTTGGTGAAGGAAATGCTGACCCAGGCCGATGCCAGTCTTGACCCAGACGCTCCGGAGGAGACCAAGCAACTGTGGAAGGAGAAAAGTAAGCTGTTCCTCTATAGGGAGAAGCTGTGCCGGAGAATGGTTAACTCTCGAACACATGAGTTGACCTGGCAGGTAGTGGTCCCAAGACGAGATGCGGCTATGGTTCTGGAGGCATACCACAACGGAGCAGGGCACTTCGGATGGAAGAAGCTGGAGTTCTTGTTGCGTGAACGGTTCTACTGGGTAGGCATGAGAGGAGCCATCGAGAGGTGGTGCAGAGACTGTGGCCCGTGCCACATGAGAAGAAAGGACCGTGCCAGCCAGAAGACTCCCTTGCAGCCCATCATCACCAGACAGCCACTGGAACTGGTAGCCCTGGACCATGTGAAACTGGTTCCAAGCAGATCTGGGTATGTCTACGCCCTCACAATCGTAGATCATTACTCCCGGTTCCTGGTGGTGGTCCCGGTCAAGGACTTAATGGCTCAAACAGCAGCTAGAGCCTTCCAGCAGCACTTCTGCCGTCCACACGGGTACCCGGACCAAGTGTTGACAGACCAAGGACCAGCCTTTGAAGCGGAGGTCTTCCAGGAGTTCTGCAACCTGTATGGCTGCAAGAAGATAAGAACAACGCCCTATCACCCTCAAACCAATGGACTCTGCGAGAAGATGAACCAGGTGGTGATAGATCTGCTAAAAACATTGCCCCTGGAAGAACGCAGTCTGTGGCCTGAGAAACTGCCCGATCTGGTGGACCTGTATAACCACATCCCTGTAGGTTCCACCAACTGTACCCCGGCTTACCTAATGAGAGCAAGACCTGGTAAGCTGCCTATCGACCTGGATATGGGAGTCCTGACGCCTGAGGACACCTCACCAGAGGCAGACTGGGATACAGAACGGCAGCAGCAGTATCGGAAAGTGCAGGAGAGCGTCGAGCGAAGTCTGTCTCAAGCTAGAGAAAGGCAAGAGAAGGCTTATAACCAGTATGCTCCCGCTGTTCCCCTGGTACCTGGAGAGCAGGTCTTGAAGAGGAAGAGGCAGCTCCACAAGTTGGACGACCAGTGGGAGAAGGACCCGTACACCGTACTGCCATCAAGCCATGAGAACCCAAAAATCTGCATAATCAGTAAGGATGGAGGAGAAACCACAGCCATTGTCTCCAGAGACCACCTGAAGAAGTGTCCCGAGCAGCTGCAAAGCCCTGAAGAAGATCAAGAAAACCCTCAACCCGCAGAGGAAAGGGAAGAAATGATCAGTACCGTACTCGGAGACTTCCCCCGGTCTTGGACACAAGTAAACGGCGCTGTCGTGGTACCCGTCCTCACCTTTCTCCAGCCAGCCCCGCAAGTGCCTACAGAGGAACCGGTAGAGCTGAGAGAGCAGCCGGCCCAAGAGGCAGAAGAGTCCACACCAGCAGTACAGGAGGATCAACCCTCTGCTAGTAGTGAGCCTGCCGTGCCCCTAGTGAGCCAAAGAGTGCGCAGACAGCTGCCCAGCTTACCTATAACATCCCCTACACCCTGTAGTGCAGACCCAGTTAGTGAGCTCCGTAGGTCCACTAGAGTCACTAGAGGTCAGATGCCCGCTCACTGGAGAATCTAAACCAATGCACTGTAAATTTACCTGTTTATTGAAAAATGTTTATGGTTTATGTTTGTTGCCTGTTACTAATTATGTTTCTCAGTTACCCTGCAGATTTATTTGGACTAACAGGTTATGGACACTGGATAACCGGAACAGTTTTGTAGATAGTTGCACCTTGGTGCCTCTTGCGAAGACGGTCGCAGAAGAGAAAACCTGTCTGGCGTGGCCTACTTGCGGCCCAAAGTAGCTAGCTCTACCCTTGCAGCCACGCCCAAGGACAATGCAAGGGGTCCCCTATTCTGTGCCAAGACTTCGCCTTGTTGGGTGACATGGACACCCCCTTGTTTTACAAACTTCACCTTGGGTGATATGGACACCCGGTCACGGAAACGCTGTGACCTCTACAGACTAAAGCTTCTTGTAAATATGTTGTCTTGTTATTGTTATACCTTGTATTTATGTTTCTTAAAAAATGTGTTTAGTCCCGGAGTACTAAAATTTACTAGGGGGGAATGCGACACCCCAGGGGTCTGGTTGCCGCAGTAATAGAGATATTATGTCTGAGAGCAAGTGGGAGGTTTCTCTGGTCAGGATCCCTAAGCATGCAACACGGTCCGCCCAGACCTGGGAGGGGAGGAATCTGCCCTTTTAAACTGGGTCTGGGGCGGGATTAGAGAGTCAGAGCCTGGAGAGGGAAAGGAAGAACTAGGAGCTCTGTAGGAGCCGTAGCAGAAGTCCAGGGGCTGGAGCTGAGCAGAGCTCGCCCTGGACAAGGACACTAAAACCGGACACAGGAGTCCGAGGCTGTGGGGACTGATATAAACCCAGCAGCAGAAACCAGCCGGCAGGGGATTCCAGGTCCTCTGGCCATAGAAGCCCGGAGGCTCAGTCACAGAGAAGGGACCAGCGCCGCCATCCAGGAGCGGAGGCTAACAGAAGGCCCCAAGTCACCAGCCATACGGGTGAGCACCACACGGTATACTCAGGGACGTGGGCTATTTGTAACCGCTGACAGCAAGGTAGCCAGGAAGAGTGCAGATTAACGGGGAGGCCTACAACTCCACCTGGCCAGGGGAACTCCTGCTTGCTCGCAGACTGACCAGGCCCCTTATACTAGCCAGTACTCCCGGGAGGGTCTGCCTTGTACCATCAGTAAAGACCCTGAACTGCACCTCACGTCTCTGTGATTCCTTGCCGCTCCAGCACCATTAGCACTGGGACCCTCACACCATCACTCCCATCATCTTCCACATTAGCTGCCCTGAGGCAATACTTCTCCCGTGGGGAGTCATCCCATACTCAGCTGCGCAAACAACATCAGCCTCAGCGGTCTGCAGCGCAGCGGCGGTCCCCACTGACCACAATCCACGGGTGGCGTAGTCGGACACTTATTACCATACAAATAGACTGCCACTGGTTTGACCACCCTGGGCACGGACCGGGTCACCGCCACACGGAGACTACAACCCCCAGCATTCTACAACAGCGATCCGGCTCCGGGTATTCCCCCTGCACAGCACAGGCCCAGGGGGCGCGTCAATGATGATACAAGTTAGCATCTGCTTTGCTTTCTTGGAATGCAAGCTCATGTATGTAGTAGCGGCTAGGCCTGAGGTGGTCAGCGTTTTGGTGCATATCCTACCTCCTCCGTGGATTGCTGGATGTTTTCCTGCTACTATCCCAGTTCTATGACTCCCGTTAAAACAAAGCTTCAGGTGATAAATGATGGATGAGGTAATGGCAAAGGAGAAAGAGCAGGAGGAACAGGGACCATTCACATCAATATCAGGCCAGTCAACCACATATGTCTTGTAGGATATGTTTCTGTAACAAAAGGAGCAGTTCGGCTACACAGTTATAGGGCATACAGTGAGTGCAATGCCTACCACAAATTTTGAGGCACTCCAAAGCCCCTTGGAAATGACATGGAGGTCAGAGGGCCTTAACTAAACAGTTTTTTCCATTTATAGCAACTGGGTCTCCTGTACACTGCTGGCCTAAGCAGTGAATGGAAGGCTTTCCAAAAATTATGAGGAACTTCAATGCCCCTTGAAACAGACGTGGATTACAGCATACTAAAAACCTTCTACCCAATATTGGGGAGTGGGTCTCCCTTAGTTTTTGCCTTTGCATTGAATAGCAAAAGCTGACTAAAATTAGGAGGAAATGCAATGACCGTTTGAAGAGTCATGGAGGTTAGAGGTAATTAAAAACAACATTTCAATGCAACTTGGAAGAGCTGTGGAGTTCAGAGTTTCTTAAGAAGGTGCTTTTAATGCCACTTTGAAGAGACGTGGAGGTCACAGTAGCTTAACAAGAAGGTTTTAATGCCCCTCGGAAAAGAGGTGGAGGTCCCAGTAGCTTAACAAGATGGTTTGAATGTCCCTTGGAAAAGACGTGGAGGTCACAGTAGCTTAAAAAGACGGTTATAATCCCCCTCGGAAAATTGGTGGAGGTCGCAGTTTCTTAACAAGATGCTTTTAATGCCCCTTCCAAGCAAAAGCTGCCAAAAATTAGGATGGAGGAACTTGCAATGTCCCTTACAAGAGCCATGCAGTACAGCATATTACAAACATTATTCCCATTTTTGGGGAGTGTGTCTCCCATAGTCTTTACTTATACCTTCCAAGCAAAGGCTGCCAAAAATTAGGAGGGAGGAACTTTCAATGCCCCTTACAAGAGCCATGCAGTACAGCATATTACAAACATTATTCCCATTATTGGGGAGTGGGTCTCCCATAGTATTTGCTTATGCCTTCAAAGCAAAAGCTGCCAAAAATTAGGACGGAGGAACTTGCAATGCCCCTTACAAGAGCCATGCAGTACACCATATTACAAACATTATTCCCATTATTGGGGAGTGTGTCTCCCATAGTCTTTGCTTATGCCTTCCAAGCAAAAGCTGCAAATAATTAGGATGGAGGAAATTGCAATGCCCCTTACAAGAGCCATGCAGTACAGCATATTACAAACATCATTCCCATTATTGGAGAGTGTGTCTCCCATAGTCTTTGCTTATGCCTTCCAAGCAAAAGCTGCCAAAAAATAGGATGGAGGAATTTTCAATGCCCCTTACAAGAGCCATGCAGTACAGCATATTAGAAACATTATTCCCATCATTGGGGAGTGGGTCTCCCATAGTATTTGCTAATGCCTTCCAAGCAAAAGCTGCCAAAAATTAGGATGGATGAACTTGCAATGCCCCTTACAAGAGCCAAGCAGTACAGCATATTACAAACCTTATTCCCATTATTAGGGAGTGGGTCTCCCATAGTCTATGCTTATGCCTTCCAAGCAAAAGCTCCCAAAAAATAGGACAGAGGAACTTGCAATGCCCCTTACAAGAACCATACAGGACAGCATATTAAAAACATTATTCCCATTATTGGGGAGTGTGTTTCCCATAGTCTTTGCTTAAGCCTTCCAATCAAAATCTGCCAAAAATTAGGATGGAGGAACTTGCAATGCCCCTTACAAGAGCCATGCAGTACAGCATATTACAAACATTATTCCCATTATTGGGGAGTGGGTCTTCCATAGTATTTGCTTATGCCTTCAAAGCAAAAGCTGCCAAAAATTAGGACGGAGGAACTTGCAATGCCCCTTACAAGAGCCATGCAGTACACCATATTACAAACATTATTCCCATTATTGGGGAGTGGGTCTCCCATAGTATTTGCTTATGCCTTCCATGCAAAAGCTGCCAAAAATTAGGAGGAAATGCAATGCCCGTTCGAAGAGTCGTGGAGGTTAGAGTTAATTAAAAACAACATTTCAATGCCCCTCGGAAGAGCTGTGGAGTTCAGAGTGGTTTAACAAGTCGCTTTTAATGACCCTTGGAAAAGTGGTGGAGGTAGCAGTAGCTTAACAAGACGCTTTTAATGCCCCTTCCAAGAGCCATACAGTACAGCATCTTAAAAATATTATTCCCATTTTTGGGGAATGGGTCTCCCACAGTCTTTGCTTATGCCTTCCAAGCAAAAGCTGACAAAAATAAGTACGGAGGAACTTCCAATAATGGCAACATGGACCATGGTCACCCTGTTGGTATAGTGGTGGTGGAGGCTGTGGAAAAGGAGAAGATCATAAAACAGCCGAAATGAGGAAGTGTATACCCATGTGTGGGTGTGAAGCAGTGCATGTGAATACACCTCCCGAAATAACACAGTGGATTTGACTTTGTTACTCTGCTGTCAGTTGGTGGTGATGAGAAGTCTGGCCCAATCCAGCCCTTGTTCATTTTGATAAGGGTCAGCTTGTCAGCATTGTCAGTTGACAGGTGAGTGCACTTATCAGTTATAAATCCCCCTGCGGCTCTAAAAACACTTTTATTCCCCCGACTAAAAAACTTAACCCAGAATGCTATTCTGTGTGTAAGCGACACTCACGGTAATTAATTTATGGCAACAGCCAACAGTATTGTTATGGAGTGTACTATTGTTAAATTTGACTACAAAAACAGCTGCAACACTTTAAACTTTTTTAATTTATCCCTGCTTCACCAAAAAATTAAACGAATGTTACCCTAAAAAACTAGGTACGCACACACTGGAAACTAATTTCTGACAACAGCCAGCAGTATTCTTTTGACGGGTATAGAGGTTAAATGTGACTATTAAAACAGTTGTAAAACCTTACCCTTTTGTCTTATTTATTTATTTTTAAGTTACTCTTCCTCCTGACCAACAATGCAATGTAACCCTAAATGCTACATTGCAAAGTATGTACAATTATGTTCATACATGGAATGATACCTGGAATTATATGTTCATACCTGGAATTAGAAATAGCGAACAGCATGCAATATGGTTTTACGATGAAGGGTTGATAAATTAGAATGTTAGAACAGATATTGAAAAAAATAAATTGTATCCATTATATTAAAGATTTAGGCTGCGTGCCCACGATGCGGATTTAATTCGTTTCCACTGTGGCATTTCCACCACGGAAACGCATTAAAATCGCTTGTTAAGATGTCCGCCATGTTCCCTAATGATAATCCGCATGTGCTGGGCACATGCTGCGGAAATTTCGGCTGCTGAATATCATTGCGGAAAAATCCGCAGCGCAACCATTTATTATGCGATTTCGCGGTGAAATCGTTGCTATTGACTTGCATTGAACTGCATAACATCCCCATGTATACATGTGAATGTTATGCGGTTCAATGCGCGGATGGTACCCGGGTCTGGAGAAGAGGAGACTCTCCTCCAACCCGGGTAACATGGTACCTGCAAGTTAAAAAAGAATTCTAAAGTAAAAAATAAAAAAAAATATTCATACACACCTCTCTCGCGGCCCCCGATCTGCTCCAGGCGGCATTCTCTATCCTCGGCAGCCTACGGTGTACTGGCAGGACCTGCGGTGGTGTCATTTAGTCAGCTGATGGTCACGCGACCACTGACTTCCTGGCAGAACACCGTGGGCCGCCGAGGAGAGAGGACAACGCCTGGAGCATATTGGGGGCCAGTGGAGAGGTGTATATGAATAATTTTTTTTATTTTTTACTTTAGAATTCTTTTTTTTTTACTATAGGTGCAGTATTTTAAGCAGAAATCTTGGTCACACAATATAAATCCATGCCAGTTGCATGGATTTATATTATGTGACCAACTTGTCAAGCCCTTTTCCAAGTGATGCTCAAAATCTCTTGGAAAAGTGCTTGAAAAACGCATGCATAAACGCATGTAAAAACGCTTAAAAAAACGCTTCTCACTGGCACAAAAAAAGCATGTAAAATATGCATGCAATTTTTTAAGGGTATGTGCCCATGATGCAGATTTTAAGCAGAAATTTCCTGAGCATTTTTTCCTATCCCTAGCAGAAAAAAACGATCAGGAAATTTCTGATTAAAATCTGCATCATGGCACATGCCCTTAAAAATATTGTAGGCTTAGTACTTTCCAAAAAGAGGATGGAAATGAAAAGCTTGTCAACTTTGCATCTGAAAAGCGAGTACAAGCAACAAGCCGCTGTACTCATATGGTGTGTGCGAGTTTAATATTAGACTACAACAACAAAGAAGTGTTCAAAAAATAATACGTTTTTTAACAACACACAATTTTTGGGGTAGACGATTAATTAAAATTTCTGGATTCTGGAGATTTTTGATTTGTATTATAAAAATAAATATGGCTTCCTTGCCTGTGATACAAAAGCTTTGGTTTTGTGATTCTTCTTTGCTAGCAAAATTAGAACATACTACAGTTGTGCTCAAAAGTTTACATGCCCCGGAAGAATTTTTCCTTTCTTGGCCTTGTTTCAGAGAATATGAATGATAACAAAAAAAATTTTTCTCCACTCATGCTTATTGGTTGGGTGAAGCCATTTATTATCAAACTACTGTTTTTCTCTTTTAAAATCTTAATGACAACCAAAAACATCCAAATGACCCTGATCAAACGTTCACATACCCCAGTTCTTAATACTGTGTATTGCCCCCTCTAACATCAATGGCAGCTTGAAGTGTATTGTGGTAGTTGTGGATGAGGTTCTTTATTTTCTCAGATGGTAATGCTGCCCATTCTTCTTGGCAAAAAGCCTCCAGTTCCTGATAATTCCTGGGCTGTCTAGCATGAACCTCGCAATTGATATCTCCCTAGAGTGCCTCAATGATATTGAGGTCAGGATTAGAGATGAGCGTTGTTCTACTCGAACTGTTCGCCAATCTCAAATTCGAGCTGTTTTGGGCGGTGTTCGAGCCGTTCGGCGAACACGAACAATTTGAGAAAAATTCGGCTGTTCGAGGTTATGTTCGATAACTGTTCGTGCACCAAAATCATAACTGGATTTTTTCTCAGTAATGATGAAAATTAATGTTAATACGCAGTTTGGGTGTACAGCGGGGCGGGGGGAGGGGCAGGGGATGGATTTCTGCAGGAACAATGAAGATCTCCATTTTTTTTTCTCTTTCCCACATTTGCAGTGGGGAGGTGCAATCTGTCAGCCTATCAGCAGCGCACACACGGAGCGAAGTGCTTTTTTTCACACAAGCAAGGGCATGTGTCATTGGCAGTGTATGTCACATGTCCTTGCCCTATAAGACCAAGCCATTTTCCCCGTCGCCACCATTTTCTCACTGCTGCAGCTGCGTGTTAGACGGCACCGCTGTTGCTGTGTGCGCTATACCTTGTTAATTTCAAGCCAATTTTCGCATAAATATACAGATAGCTTGGGAGTAGGGAATAGTTGTGATTGCAGTCCTTTTAAGGACTAGGTTACAGCATTTCCTACGACTTTTATCAGGGAGGTCTGTGCTCTTAAATAGATAGGTTGTGGGAGTAAAGACTAATTGTAATTGGAGTCCTTTTCAGGACTAGGTTACATGAGTTCCTATCAGTTTTTGCCAGGCAGGTCTGTGCCAGTGCTGTGCAAGTTTTTTTCACAGCATTTGGCTGAATCTAGCAAAGCTAATCCTTTTTGGCCTATTGCAGAGTGTGTTAGTCAGTGGAGTAGCCTATCTGTGTTGCAAGATATAACACCTGTGTATAGAATACCAATTTTTTTACTGCACCTAGTGAAGTAAAATCTTTTGGGCATAGCATCATTCTATTAGTCCATCTATACTGACCTCCATCAGGTTGCAAACTGAATATAATTTTTTTCTGCATCTAGCTCTGAAAAAATATTTGGGCTTCTAGCAGTGTGTGGGACTTGGTCTATTAGTCCATCTATACTGACCTCCATCAGGTTGAAAATTAAAAATAATTTTTTTCTTCATTTAGCTCTGAAAAAATATTTGGGCTTCTAGCAGTGTGTGGGACTTGTTCTATTAGTCCTTCTATACTGACCTCCAGCAGGTTGCAAATTGAATATAATTTTTTTCTGCATCTAGCTCTGAAAAAATAGTTGGGCTTCTAGCGGTGTGTGGGACTTGGTCTATTAGTCCATCTATACTGACCTCCATCAGGTTGCAAATTAAAAATATTTTTTTTCTGCATCTAGCTCTGAAAAAATATTTGGGCTTCTAGCAGTGTGTGGGACTTGGTCTATTAGTCCATCTATACTGACCTCCATCAGGTTGCAAATTAAAAATAATTTTTTTCTGCATCTAGCTCTGAAAAAATATTTGGGCTTCTAGCAGTGTGTGGGACTTGGTCTATTAGTCCATCTATACTGACCTCCATCAGGTTGCAAATTAAAAATAATTTTTTTCTGCATCTAGCTCTGAAAAAATATTTGGGCTTCTAGCAGTGTGTGGGACTTGGTCTATTAGTCCATCTATACTGACCTCCATCAGGTTGCAAATTAAAAATAATTTTTTTCTTCATTTAGCTCTGAAAAAATATTTGGGCTTCTAGCAGTGTGTGGGACTTGTTCTATTAGTCCTTCTATACTGACCTCCAGCAGGTTGCAAATTGAATATAATTTTTTTCTGCATCTAGCTCTGAAAAAATAGTTGGGCTTTTAGCGGTGTGTGGGACTTGGTCTATTAGTCCATCTATACTGACCTCCATCAGGTTGCAAATTAAAAATAATTTTTTTCTGCATCTAGCTCTGAAAAAATATTTGGGCTTCTAGCAGTGTGTGGGACTTGGTCTATTAGTCCATCTATACTGACCTCCATCAGGTTGCAAATTAAAAATAATTTTTTTCTGCATCTAGCTCTGAAAAAATATTTGGGCTTCTAGCGGTGTGTGGGACTTGGTCTATTAGTCCATCTATACTGACCTCCATCAGGTTGCAAATTAAAAATAATTTTTTTCTGCATCTAGATCTGAAAAAATATTTGGGCTTCTAGCAGTGTGTGGGACTTGGTCTATTAGTCCATCTATACTGACCTCCATCAGGTTGCAAATTAAAAATAATTTTTTTCTGCATCTAGCTCTGAAAAAATATTTGGGCTTCTAGCGGTGTGTGGGACTTGGTCTATTAGTCCATCTATACTGACCTCCATCAGGTTGCAAATTAAAAATAATTTTTTTCTGCATCTAGCTCTGAAAAAATATTTGGGCTTCTAGCAGTGTGTGGGACTTGGTCTATTAGTCCATCTATACTGACCTCCATCAGGTTGCAAATTAAAAATAATTTTTATCTGCATCTACAGTACCTCTGAAAAAATATTTGGGCTTCTAGCAGTGTGTGGGACTATTTGTATTAGTCCATCTATACTGACCTCCATCAGGTTGCAAATTCAAAATAATTTTTTTCTGCATCTAACCCAGCCAATAGTTTTGGCCTAATACCACAGTTTGGCCACTCAGCTCTGCTCGGTTACCATCCATTGTTTTTTTGTGCAAACAACTCCAGAGTTGTGAATTAGTTAACCACCAAAATGAGTGGAAAAAGGCCTGCTGCTGGTGGAAAGGGGAATAGGCGTGTTGGGAAGGGGAAAAAAGGTAGTGTCCGTGGGGTAGGTGTTAAAGCAACAGTAACATCTGCAGAAGAAAGACCATCTTCCAGCCAAACTAAAATGTCTACTTCTTTTAGCGGACAATGTGATAAGATCCCTTTCTTACGGCCACGCCAATCGCTACAAATTCCAGATGAGGCACAAAAACAGCAGGTGCTTCAACGGATATCAAGTGCTCCTTTAAGTGGGCTCTCCTCCACATCAACTTCAACATCACAAATACTCCAGTCCTCAAAGGTGTCACCCAAATCGCACTTGCTTCCTCACAGCTCCCAAATCTCCAGCTGCCCGTCTGAGTATGAGGTAGAACAGATGGTTGAGTCTGCAGAGCTGTTTACTCATACTATAGCCTGGGAATCAGAGGTCGACTCCAGCGCTTCTGTGAATCCAGACGAGGAAATGATCTGCACTGATGCCCAGAATCTTTATGAGTCGGATCCAGGACCAGACGCAGAAGGTTCTGACCATAATGTAGACCCTCATTCCCAAACTGTAACTCCTGTTGGTGGAGACAATGAGGAAGACGATGATAAGACTCAAATACCTGATTGGAGCGACAACTTTAGTTTTTTGTCAGGGCAGGAACAGGTTGGCTCTGAGGACGACGGGTGTGATAACGCACAGGGTGATGATGATGAGGTCGGAGATCCCACTTACTGTCAACCCACAGTCAGCCAAGAGATGAGGTCAGCAGAGGAGGTGGAGGAAGATGCTAGTGACGACGAGGTCAGGTTGCGCCTTCTTGGACAGAGATGTAGTACTGGAAGCACGTCAACAACTGCATCCTCAAACACAACTCTGCCTCTCACCACAAGTCGTGGTGGCTCTTCAGGTCGCATGGGTGCTAAGCCTTGCATAGCCTGGGCATTTTTTCAGATCGATAAAGATGACCCAACTCGTGTTATCTGTAACATTTGTCAGCAAAAGCTAAGTAGAGGCCAAAAAATACATAGTTTGAGTACTTCATGCATGAACCGGCACATGGACATGAAGCATAAGTTGCAGTGGGAAGCTCAGTGTGCTACAATGCGGCCTAGCCGGCCGGGTCAATCACCGTCTGCCATATCTTGTGCATCCGCGGCCTCTTCATCCTCTGTGACTGGGGGGACAGCAGTCACACCTGTTTTGGGGCGCAGACCTGCCACCTCTTTACTAGAGATGAGCGTTGTTCTACTCGAACTGTTCGCCAATCTCAAATTCGAGCTGTTTTGGGCGGTGTTCGAGCCAGTCGGCGAACACGAACAATTTGAGAAAAATTCGGCTGTTCGAGGTTATGTTCGATAACTGTTCGTGCACCAAAATCATAACTGGATTTTTTCTCAGTAATGATGAAAATTAATGTTAATACGCAGTTTGAGTGTACAGCGGGGCGGGGGGAGGGGCAGGGGATGGATCTCTGCAGGAACAATGAAGATCTCCATTTTTTTTTCTCTTTCCCGCATTTGCAGTGGGGAGGTGCAATCTGTCAGCCTATCAGCAGCGCACACACGGAGCGAAGTGCTTTTTTTCACACAAGCAAGGGCATGTGTCATTGGCAGTGTATGTCACATGTCCTTGCCCTATAAGACCAAGCCATTTTCCCCGTCGCCACCATTTTCTCACTGCTGCAGCTGCGTGTTAGACGGCACCGCTGTTGCTGTGTGTGCTATACCTTGTTAATTTCAAGCCAATTTTCGCACAAATATACAGATAGCTTGGGAGTAGGGAATAGTTGTGATTGCAGTCCTTTTAAGGACTAGGTTACAGCATTTCCTACGACTTTTATCAGGGAGGTCTGTGCTCTTAAATAGATAGGTTGTGGGAGTAAAGACTAATTGTAATTGGAGTCCTTTTCAGGACTAGGTTACATGAGTTCCTATCAGTTTTTGCCAGGCAGGTCTGTGCCAGTGCTGTGCAAGTTTTTTTCACAGCATTTGGCTGAATCTAGCAAAGCTAATCCTTTTTGGCCTATTGCAGAGTGTGTTAGTCAGTGGAGTAGCCTATCTGTGTTGCAAGATATAACACCTGTGTATAGAATACCAATTTTTTTACTGCACCTAGTGAAGTAAAATCTTTTGGGCATAGCATCATTCTATTAGTCCATCTATACTGACCTCCATCAGGTTGCAAACTGAATATAATTTTTTTCTGCATCTAGCTCTGAAAAAATATTTGGGCTTCTAGCGGTGTGTGGGACTTGGTCTATTAGTCCATCTATACTGACCTCCATCAGGTTGCAAATTAAAAATAATTTTTTTCTGCATCTAGCTCTGAAAAAATATTTGGGCTTCTAGCGGTGTGTGGGACTTGGTCTATTAGTCCATCTATACTGACCTCCATCAGGTTGCAAATTAAAAATAATTTTTTTCTGCATCTAGCTCTGAAAAAATATTTGGGCTTCTAGCAGTGTGTGGGACTTGGTCTATTAGTCCATCTATACTGACCTCCATCAGGTTGCAAATTAAAAATAATTTTTTTCTGCATCTAGCTCTGAAAAAATATTTGGGCTTCTAGCAGTGTGTGGGACTTGGTCTATTAGTCCATCTATACTGACCTCCATCAGGTTGCAAATTAAAAATAATTTTTTTCTGCATCTAGCTCTGAAAAAATATTTGGGCTTCTAGCGGTGTGTGGGACTTGGTCTATTAGTCCATCTATACTGACCTCCATCAGGTTGCAAATTAAAAATAATTTTTTTCTGCATCTAGCTCTGAAAAAATATTTGGGCTTCTAGCAGTGTGTGGGACTTGGTCTATTAGTCCATCTATACTGACCTCCATCAGGTTGCAAATTAAAAATAATTTTTTTCTGCATCTAGCTCTGAAAAAATATTTGGGCTTCTAGCGGTGTGTGGGACTTGGTCTATTAGTCCATCTATACTGACCTCCATCAGGTTGCAAATTAAAAATAATTTTTTTCTGCATCTAGCTCTGAAAAAATATTTGGGCTTCTAGCAGTGTGTGGGACTTGGTCTATTAGTCCATCTATACTGACCTACATCAGGTTGCAAATTAAAAATAATTTTTTTCTGCATCTAGCTCTGAAAAAATATTTGGGCTTCTAGCGGTGTGTGGGACTTGGTCTATTAGTCCATCTATACTGACCTCCATCAGGTTGCAAATTAAAAATAATTTTTTTCTGCATCTAGCTCTGAAAAAATATTTGGGCTTCTAGCAGTGTGTGGGACTTGGTCTATTAGTCCATCTATACTGACCTCCATCAGGTTGCAAATTAAAAATAATTTTTTTCTGCATCTAGCTCTGAAAAAATATTTGGGCTTCTAGCGGTGTGTGGGACTTGGTCTATTAGTCCATCTATACTGACCTCCATCAGGTTGCAAATTAAAAATAATTTTTTTCTGCATCTAGCTCTGAAAAAATATTTGGGCTTCTAGCAGTGTGTGGGACTTGGTCTATTAGTCCATCTATACTGACCTACATCAGGTTGCAAATTAAAAATAATTTTTTTCTGCATCTAGCTCTGAAAAAATATTTGGGCTTCTAGCGGTGTGTGGGACTTGGTCTATTAGTCCATCTATACTGACCTCCATCAGGTTGCAAATTAAAAATAATTTTTTTCTGCATCTAGCTCTGAAAAAATATTTGGGCTTCTAGCAGTGTGTGGGACTTGGTCTATTAGTCCATCTATACTGACCTACATCAGGTTGCAAATTAAAAATAATTTTTTTCTGCATCTAGCTCTGAAAAAATATTTGGGCTTCTAGCGGTGTGTGGGACTTGGTCTATTAGTCCATCTATACTGACCTCCATCAGGTTGCAAATTAAAAATAATTTTTTTCTGCATCTAGCTCTGAAAAAATATTTGGGCTTCTAGCAGTGTGTGGGACTTGGTCTATTAGTCCATCTATACTGACCTCCATCAGGTTGCAAATTAAAAATAATTTTTTTCTTCATTTATCTCTGAAAAAATATTTGGGCTTCTAGCAGCGTGTGGGACTTGTTCTATTAGTCCATCTATACTGACCTCCATCAGGTTGCAAATTAAAAATAATTTTTTTCTGCATCTAACCCAGCCAATAGTTTTGGCCTAATACCACAGTTTGGCCACTCAGCTCTGCTCGGTTACCATCCATTGTTTTTTTGTGCAAACAACTCCAGAGTTGTGAATTAGTTAACCACCAAAATGAGTGGAAAAAGGCCTGCTGCTGGTGGAAAGGGGAATAGGCGTGTTGGGAAGGGGAAAAAAGGTTGTGTCCGTGGGGTAGGTGCAGAAGAAAGACCATCTTCCAGCCAAACTAAAATGTCTACTTCTTTTAGCGGACAATGTGATAAGATCCCTTTCTTACGGCCACGCCAATCGCTACAAATTCCAGATGAGGCACAAAAACAGCAGGTGCTTCAACGGATATCAAGTGCTCCTTTAAGTGGGCTCTCCTCCACATCAACTTCAACATCACAAATACTCCAGTCCTCAAAGGTGTCACCCAAATCGCACTTGCTTCCTCACAGCTCCCAAATCTCCAGCTGCCCGTCTGAGTGTGAGGTAGAACAGATGGTTGAGTCTGCAGAGCTGTTTACTCATACTATAGCCTGGGAATCAGAGGTCGACTCCAGCGCTTCTGTGAATCCAGACGAGGAAATGATCTGCACTGATGCCCAGAATCTTTATGAGTCGGATCCAGGACCAGACGCAGAAGGTTCTGACCATAATGTAGACCCTCATTCCCAAACTGTAACTCCTGTTGGTGGAGACAATGAGGAAGACGATGATAAGACTCAAATACCTGATTGGAGCGACAACTTTAGTTTTTTGTCAGGGCAGGAACAGGTTGGCTCTGAGGACGACGGGTGTGATAATGCACAGGGTGATGATGATGAGGTCGGAGATCCCACTTACTGTCAACCCACAGTCAGCCAAGAGATGAGGTCAGCAGAGGAGGTGGAGGAAGATGCTAGTGACGACGAGGTCAGGTTGCGCCTTCCTGGACAGAGACGTAGTACTGGAAGCACGTCAACAACTGCATCCTCAAACACAACTCTGCCTCTCACCACAAGTCGTGGTGGCTCTTCAGGTCGCATGGGTGCTAAGCCTTGCATAGCCTGGGCATTTTTTCAGATCGATAAAGATGACCCAACTCGTGTTATCTGTAACATTTGTCAGCAAAAGCTAAGTAGAGGCCAAAAAATACATAGTTTGAGTACTTCATGCATGAACCGGCACATGGACATGAAGCATAAGTTGCAGTGGGAAGCTCAGTGTGCTACAATGCGGCCTAGCCGGCCGGGCCAATCACCGTCTGCCATATCTTGTGCATCCGCGGCCTCTTCATCCTCTGTGACTGGGGGGACAGCAGTCACACCTGTTTTGGGGCGCAGACCTGCCACCTCTTTACCCGCAACAGCCAGCGTGATTGGCAGGTCATCATTTTCTTTGGAGGTGGTAACACCAGCTGGTGTTGAGCGCTGTCCGACATCGATAGCACCACCTTTGGATCAAGGCAACCTAACATGTCCGCCTGCATCTTCCTCACAGACCGGCAGTTTGCCGGGGACACCCTTATCAACCCCGTCTAAGCACAATAGCCAGCCCTCGGTCCCTCAGATGTGGACAAGTAAAAGACCATTTCCTCCTAGCCATGAGAAAGCTAAGAGGTTGAATTTCACCATCTGCAAGCTCTTGGCTACAGAAATGCTGCCTTTCCGCCTGGTGGACACAGAGGATTTTCGAGACCTTATGTCCGTCGCAGTGCCCCAGTACCAGATGCCCAGTCGGCACTACTTCTCAAAGAAAGGTGTGCCTGCGCTCCACCAGCATGTCGCACACAACATCACCGCTTCTTTGAGAAACTGTGTGTGTGACAGGGTGCATTTCACCACAGACACTTGGACGAGTAGGCATGGACAGGGGCGTTACATGTCGCTGACTGGGCACTGGGTAACTATGGTGACAGCAGGACAAGGGGCTGCTGTCCAAGTCTTGCCGTCCCCACGAGTTGTGCGTCAATCCTCTTTATGTCAAAGTTCCTCCACTGCTTCTGCCTCCTCAACCTCCTCTCAGTCTTCCACCTGCACCCAAAGCCTGTCTGGTCATGCCACAAGCTTTCTAACTGCGCAGAAGGGATCCTGCACACCTCCTTACTATGCTGGCAGTAGGGCTCAACGTCATCAGGCGGTTTTTACATTGAAATGTCTGGGAAATGTGAGTCACACAGCTGAGGAGTTGTGGTCAGCTCTGGAGAACCAATTTCATGAATGGTTGTCTCCACTGGACCTGAAACCAGGGAAGGCCGTGTGCGACAATGCTGCAAACCTGGGTGCGGCCCTTCGCCGGGGCAATGTCACACACGTACCTTGTATGGCTCACGTGTTGAACCTGGTTGTCCAGCAATTTTTAGCCCACTATCCCAGACTAGATGGCCTTCTGCAGAGGGCACGGTCGCTGTGTGCTCACTTCCGCCGTTCGCATCCCGCAGCTCAGCGACTTACATCTCTACAGAAGTCGTTGGGCCTGCCACTTCACCGGCTAAAATGCGATGTGCCTACCCGGTGGAATTTAACTCTGCACATGTTGCAGCGACTGTGGCAGCACCGACAAGCCCTGGTGCAATACGTTCTGACGTATAGCCTGGGCCAACGAGATTCAGAGGTGGGGAAAAATCACGCTGGAGGAGTGGTCTCAGATCAGGGACCTATGCACCCTTCTGCACAGTTTTGAAATGGCGACGAAGATGTTTAGTGCTGACGATGCCATTATCAGCATGACTATTCCGGTGATTTACATGCTGGAGCACATGTTAAACAGAATTCGGAGTCAGGTGGTGGCACAAGAGGAGGTGGAGGAAGTAGAGGAGGAGGAGTTGTATGCGGAACGGCTAACATCTGCAAGGTCCAGACGGTCGGCAGCACCAAGGCGGCAGGCATGTGAGGGTGGGGGAGATGGTTTTACCAGGGCGCATGGTAGCAGCCAAACTAGTGAGGAAGGTGCAGGAGCCTAGGAAGAAGTGAAGGACGAACTGATGGAAGACTCATCAGATGAGGGAGACCTTGATCACATTTCTGTTGTGCGAGGTTGGGGGGAGAGGACAGAGGAAGGAAGCATGATTGTTACCTCGCCACCAACACAACAGGGACTTGGTGCTCCTGGATGCGCAACACACATGAGTGCCTTATTGCTGCACTACCTGCAACATGACCCTCGAATTGTGAGAATTAGAAATAATCCTGACTACTGGGTTGCCACACTGTTAGATCCCCGGTACAAAAGTAAATTTGCAGAAATTATTCCTGCCATAGAAAGGGATGCACGCATGCAGGAGTATCAGCAGAGACTGTTGCAGAATCTTACATGTGCTTTTCCACAAAATACCAGTGGTGCACGTAGTGAATCTCACAGTTCCAACTTGCCAACCGTGGGACCGTCAAGTGTTCAGCACTCAAACCGTGACAGAACCACAGTATCTGCTGGTAACATCAATTTTGCGGAATCATTTCACCACTTTTTTAGCCCATCCTTTGCAAGGCCACAGGAGACAAGAAGTCTGACACATAGTCAACGCCTAGAGACGATGGTACAGGAGTATCTCCAAGTAAACATTGAAGCCACGACTGTGTCACTGGACCCTTGCTCTTTTTGGGCTTCCAATCTGGATAAATGGCCGGAGCTAGCCACTTACGCCTTGGAGATCTTGTCATGCCCCGCAGCCAGCGTTCTGTCTGAACGTGTGTTCAGCGCTGCTGGTGGTGTGCTGACAGATAAGCGCACGCGGCTCTCCACTGATAATGTAGACAGACTCACGTTCATAAAGATGAACAAATCATGGATCCGAAACGACTTTTCTACCCCTGTGTCATCCTGGGGAGAGTAAAAGCTTGATGATTGGTTAAAATCACCCTACCAACCGTTTTAAGCTTTCAAATTACTAATCATGTTTATCTGTATCTTGACTGGAAAATAATTTGGGCTTTGTAGCAGTGTGCAGCACTGATCCTATTAGGCCATCTATACTAAAGCTTCACCAGATTTAAAATTAAAAATAATTTATAGCTGCATCTAGCCCGGAAAATAATTTTGGGGCTCCGAGATGCGCAAGGCACATAAGTGCCTTCTTGCTGCACTACCTGCAGCATGACCCTCATATTGTCAGAATTCGAAGTAATCATGACTACTGGGTTGCCACACTCTTAGATCCCCCAAACTTTTCGATCAACCTTTTCATTTTAATAAAGACCAAAAAAATGGTCATTTTTGAAATTATAAGCATTAGCAGGTTGTTAGAAACTGAAATCAAACAGTTTTCAACTCAAAACTTTATTCTAGGTGATGTTACATTTTCACATAGGACCTCTTGTTCGAAAGGAGAATCTGAACTCTCTCATCCATTGAATTTGTCAGGTTTTGGATGGTTTCTGCTTCAATTGTTTTGCATGAGGACAGAATACTTAGATGTGAACTGCCTCCCGCCATCATAGACACTCCTTTTAATGATGCTCCAAAGGTTCTGAATGGGGTAGAGGTCAGGGGAGCATGGGGGTCACACCATAAGTTTGTCCCCTTTTATGCCCATATCAGCCAGAGATGCAGATGTTTTATGTGCAGCATGAGATGGTGCATTATCATGCAGAAAAATGATCTTGCTGTGAAATACACGGTTCTTCTTCTTGAACCATGGCAGGAAGTGCTGTTTGAGAAAATCCACATACATTATGGAGTTCATCTTTAGCGCCTTCAGGGATCCTAAAGGGGCCGACAATCTCTCTCCCCATGATTCCAGCCCAAAACATTACTCCACCTCCTCCTTGTTGGCGCTGTAGCCGTGTTTGCGTGGGGTGTCCATCAACCAGCCATCATCCACTCCATCCATCTGGACCATCGAGCGCTGCACGGCACTCATCCGTGAACAAAACAGTTTTGAAATCAGTCTTCATGTAATATTTGGCCCACTGGAGCCGTTTCTGCTTGTGTGAAGTGGATAGAGGAGGTCGACAGGATGGCGCATGCACAGCTGCAAACCTCTGAAGGACCCTGCATCTTGTTGTTCGGGGGACGTTGGAGGCACAAGCAGCTTCAAAAACTTGTCTGCTGCTATGACAAGGCTTTTTTGCCGCTGCTCTTTCAACCTGACGTAATTGCCTGTAGGAAAGAGTCCTCAATTTGCCCTTATCAGCACGCACACGTGTGTACTGTGAATCAGCTACATACTTCTTGATTGCCAAGACACTTCATCCTGATCATCGCACAATGTTGATTGTAGTCATGCCTTGACCTAAACACTCCACAATTTGTTGCTTCTCAGCAGCCGACACATCCTTTTTCTTTCCCATTTTGGCAGAAAATGTAGGCTGCTTAATAATGTGAGAGAGCCTTCTTAAGTAGTCTTGCCTTTCATTGGACACACCTGCCAAACTAATTAGCACAGGTGTCTGCAATTGCTTACAGTGATATAAAGAGCCCTGACACACATCACCATCAATGAGTTTAACTGACAAACAAACAAATTCTTCCCTTATCACTCCTAAACACTTTTTGTATAATAATTTGGAACGCAGTGTACATGTGCTTTTCCACAAAACACCAGTGGTTCACGTAGTGAATCTTACAGTTCTAACTTGCCAACCGTGGTCTGTATGGAGTTGTTCAATAAAGGGCCCAAAATTAAGATAACATAGATGGGAGAGGTCTCTATGAATAGGAATTCCTAAGTATTTGATACCCTGTGAGGGCCAGGCAAAGGGAAAGTTGGACTGGATGGAATCCTATATGGATTTGGGGAGGGAGACATCGAGGGCCTCAGACTTCGCTGCATTGATTTTAAAATTTTACCATGTAACAAAGTGATCTATTTCAGCCATAACAGCATGGATGGATATATGTGATTGAGTGATATATACTAGGACATCATCAGCAAATAGAGAGCACTTGTACTCGGTGCCTCCCACCTCAATCCACCTAATATTGGGGTTATGGCGAATTGATGAGAGCAGGTGCTCCGTCACTAGGATGTATAAGAGAAGGGACAGAGGACATCACTGCCTTGTCCCATTGGTGATTGTGATAGGTGATGAAAATGTTCTGACGCACCCCCTGGGCCTTGGGACACCCGGAGCCGGACCCTTTTTGGTGGATGCTGGTGGTTGTAGTCTTCGTGGCGGCGACCCAGTTCCGTGGCTCAGGGCGGTCAAACCAGTGGCGGAACTATTTATGTGGTTTTCATGTTTAAATGTCCGACTACGCCACCCGTGGATTGCGGTCAGAGTGAACCGCCGCTACAGGGCAGACCACTGAGGCTGGTGTTGTGGGTGCAGCAGAGCGTAGCATAACTCCCCACGGGAGGAGTATAGCCTCAGGGCAGTGTATGCGGAGGATGGGGGTGATGGTGCAGGGCAGCAGCAGTAACGACACGGAGTCAGTGATGCAGATCAGGGCCTTTACTCACAGTTCTTATTATCCAGACCACGTCTGCAGGTAACGGCTGCCCACGTCGTACTGTGCTCACCAGGTGAGGGGCTCAGACAACTCCCAGATAACTTTGGAGCACTTCACAGGACCCCCTTTGTTTGTCCTTTGTCTGGCCTTTCTTACCAACACTTCTGTCCGGCTGCCTCGGGCCTCCTCTTGGTAAACTTGGCGCCAGTTTCCCTGACCCTATGTGGTGCCTTCCTAGCGGGTGTAGCGAGGGGCTGCGCCACATAAAATGTCAGAGCCTCCGGTTTCTAGCTGAGGGTCGTTTCCTGCCTCCACTAGTTCGGGGACCGGTCTCCCCCTTTGGCCTGACCCCACCACGCAGGTGGATTCGGGCGTGCGGTGGCGACTCGCCCGTCCGCACCCCTGGGATCCCTTCATTCCTCGTTCCTGGAGCCTTCTCCGCTCCTCTTCCTTCCTTCTCCCTCTTCCAGGCCTGGGCCTCTGTTACTAGGCCCGCCTCCGGAGCAGAGCTCATGCAGAGCCCCTGCTCCCTGCCACTTCTGCTCAGACTTCTCTGCACTGAACTAAGATGGTGCCCACCTTTTATACTCCCTTCTCAATGCACCCAGGAACTGCTTCCTCCCTGCTCCTGCACTACAGGGTTCCCCTTCCTCAGTGTTCCCTCCCCCCACTCCAGCCAGGCACAGGGACTGTCGTACCCATCTCAGGGGCATATTGGTCGCCCTGCCCCACGGCAATGTGGTGTAATGCATGCAGGTGTCGGGTCCTGATCCACACTCCATCCTTACCTGAGAGTGAGATATCACACCTCTGGGTGAGGTGCAATACGTCTGTAGCAACCGAGCCCTCAGGGTGCTACAGTTCCATTTATCTTCAGCCTAGGTGACGTATTGCGATACAGGGCCGTGATTTTGGCTATAAAAGGGTCCCCTAGACCCCTACCCCAAGCTTTTTAAGAGAATCATATATGGCGTGCCAGGAGACTCTATGGAATGCTTTCTCAGCATCCAACGAGAGTATCTAATTACAAATTTTTAACTGCATCTAGCCCAGGAAATACTTTGTGCCTAGTAGCAGTGTCTGCTAGTGAGCGGATTATCCCGGCTGTTAAGCAAGCTGCACCACCTGTAGTTTAGACACTTAATTTTTTCAAAGGAAATGCTTCGGGACCATGGGATACTTAGTGAAGAGCATCAGGAGGCACCCCAAGGCATAGGGGCTGGGACTGGCAGTAGGATGCCTTGCGGTGGACAGCCGAGCTCGATCCTTATAAAAGCTTTTTAACTGCAGCAGCTTTAGTGGACGCTACTGGAGCTGGAATTACCGCGGCTGCTGGCATGAGACTTGCCCTCCAATAGATCCTTGTAAATGGATTTAAAGTGTATTCATTCAAATTAGAGAGACAATTTAAATTAAAAAGCTTAGAGCTGCCTCCACCACAGGGGGGCTCGCTCGACCCACCAGCGGACAGGCACCAGTATTGGGAGAGGGGGGCTGGCCGTCAGGGTTCACCGCGGCTCTGGCACAAACCCGGCGACACGGAGGTGGCACGGGCAGGAGCGGACTGGCCGTGTCGGCTTCTCACTTTTTGGATTTTAGAAGGGCATGACATGCCTATATCTGTGTCTCCCCCTCCTTTTACTCCTCCACCTCTTTTATTTTCGCATGACTATATGTACTTGTCACTTTTCCATGTGTTAGTTATGTCTTCTGAGCAGTTTGTCAGCTTTTGGACACCTTTGAAGGTGTTTTCTATGTGTTTATATGTGTTTTTGTTTGCCTGCCATTGGTTTTAACGGTGTTCGAAGGTGTTCGACGAACAGTTCGACGAACAGTTCGGCGAACACACGGGTGTTCGACGAACCGAACTGAACTCGAACACTACGGGGGTGGCTCAACACTAGTCAGGATACTGAGATGGCCACTCCAGAGCCTTCACTTTGTTCTGCTGTAGCCAATGACAGGTCGACTTGGCCTTGTGTTTTGGATCGTAGTCATGTTGGAACGTCCAAGTATGTCCCATGCGCAGCTTACGGGCTGATGACTGCAAATTTGCCTTCAGTATTTGCTGATAACGTGCTGCATTCATCTTTCCTTCAACTTTTACTAAGTTTCCTGTACCTTTGTAGCTCACACATCCCCAAAACATCAGCGATCCACCTACGTGCTTTACTGTAGGAATGGTGTTCCTTTCATCATAGACCTTGTTAACCTCTCTCCAAATGTAAAGTTTATGGTTGTGGCCAAAAAGTTAAATTTTGGTCTCATCACTCCAAATTGTTCTTGTTCCAGAAGTTTTGCGGCTTGTCTCTGTGCTGTTTGCCATATTGTAAGCGAGTTACTTTGTGGCATTTGCGCAGTAATGGCTTTCTTCCAGCTACTTGACCATGCAGCCCATTTTTCTTCAAGTGCCTCCTTTTTGTGCATCTTGAAACAGTCAGAGTCCTGAATTTCAGCTGATATTATTTGTGAGTTTTGCTTTGCATCCTGAACAATTTTCCTGGCACTTGTGACCGAAATTTCTGTTGGTCTACCTGACCGTGGTTTGGTTTTTACAGAGCCCCTGATTTTCCATTTGTTAATCACAGTTAGAATGCTGCTGACTGGCATTATCAATTCCTTGGATATTTTTTTGTATCCCTTTCCTGTGTTATACTTTTCAACTGCCTTTTCCTGTAGATCCATTGACAATTCTTTTGCTTTCCCCATGACTCACAATCCAGAAACGTCAGTGGCTGGATGAAAGATGCAAGAGTCTGTCTGGATCCAAAAACTCACTCAGCTTTCATGCACACACACTGAATACAAGCAAACAGGTCACAGGTGAGGATGTTACCTTTAGTAGCCATTCAAAACCATTTTTGTCAAATTGTGTGCATTTTATCAGGCCAAAATCACCAGGGTATATGTACTTTTGGACTGAAAAAAAGGTAATTAGCTCATATCACCTGATACTCACAGGAATCCCAGGCTCATAGATTAGTGTCCAGCATACACTTGTAAGGATATATAGAAAAAGTAAAATCCGGTGCCACAAGCGATAAATCCTTTATTCCAAATATTAAAAATCACATGAAGTTGTTCCCCTCCTAGGGACATGTGATTTTTAATATTTGGAATAAAGGATTTATCGCTTGTGGCACCGGATTTTACTTTTTCTATATATATGAACTTTTGATCAGGGTCATTTGGATGTTTTTGGTTGTCGTTAAGATTTAAAAAGAGAAAACACAGTAGTTTTACAATAAATGGCTTCACCCAACCAATAACCATGAGTGGAGAAAACTTTTTTTGTTATCATTCATATTCTCTGAAACAAGGCCAATAAAGGAAAAATTCTGCCGGGGTACATAAACTTTTGAGCACAACTGTATATTAAACTGCCCTCCTTGTTTGCATTTGTAGTTTGTGACTTTTTTTTGTAAAAATGCTGTTAAGGTATTGCTGTGCTGTTACATTTACTGAAATCAAAAGCTTTTTTAATTAAAAACATCTTAACAGGCTGTTAACATAAGACCACTTCTTTCATATCACCTTCATAATTCTTGCATCCATTGAACTTGTGAGTTTTTGACTAGCTTCTGCTTGAATTTCTTTGCAGAATGTCTGAATAGCCTCCCAGAGCTACTGTTTTGATGTAACTGCCTCCCACACTCATAGATCTTTTGCTTGAGGATACGCCAGATGTTCTCAATAGGGTTGAGGTCAGGGGAGGATGGTGGCCATGCCATGAGTTTCTCTCCTTTTATGCCGCTAGCAGTCAATGACTCAGAGGTATTTTTATCAGCATGGGATGACGAATTGTCATGCATTAAGATGATTTTGCTACAAATGGCACAGTTCTTTTTGTGCCATGAAAGAAAGTGGTCAGTCAGAAACTCTGCATATAGGTAATTTTCACATATTCAAGGAACCTAAAAGGTGCCTACAATCTCTCTCCACATATTTCTAACCCAAAATATGACTTCGCTACCTCTTTGCTGATGTCGCATCCACCAACCAGCCACTGCTCCATCCATCTGGATGATCCAAGGATACCTATCACTCATCAGTTAACAAGGCTATTTTAAAATTAGTCTCCATGTACATCTGGGCCCACTGCAAATGTTTATGCTTGTGAGCACTAGTTAGGTGTAGTCAAATAGTATGTGTTAGGTGGTTGATGGACCTGAAATTTGGTCAGAATCATCTGTGGTCTCTCATTATGGTCCAGCCAAGGCAGATGCTGCTTAGCATCACCATTGATCCCAACGCCTAGCCAGTGCACGAGAAGTACAGGCTGTCTCTTGGGTCCTTGTTCCTAGTAGTGTTAAGCATAGGTTGCGGAGGGGAACAAGGGCTGCTACAGCCTAAGTCCAGGATGCACTGCACTGAGCATGCCCGTGATATGGCGGACCGTGATTGATGCTTTGGTGTCAGCTGATCTGGTGACCTGGCACCGCCGGATTGGCCATGGGTGACGTCATCAGTAGTGCGACCAATAATGTGACAGTGGGCAGGGCTTAGTCTTTAAATAGGCCGCCCACAAGCATGGCGGCGCGCTCTGATCATTGAGCTAAGGTTGTATTCCCGTGTGGATGCTTGTCTGTTTGGGCTCCATGTGCTCTCTAGCTACTCTCTCCGTGACCTGCCGATGCCAGAGTTCGCTCGGCTGTTTAGCACAGGTCGCCTAGGCAGGCCTAGCTTCGGGCAGGCAGGTTTAGCTGGGGATAGGCAGTCTTACCTGGAGGGAGGCAGGTAGTTTCCGTTTGACAGTCTGGCTTCGTCAAGGGGGTTTCTATACACTCCAAGCAGACTGCGGGCTCCGTATACAGTGGTACCGCCTGTTAGTCGCGTGGAGAGTTACTCCGCAGTCCAGTCGCACACCGGCTGGGAGCACGTACACGCCGGCATGAGTCACACAAACTTCCTAGTGCCTGCTGCGTAGCCTCTGTGCAGTTAACAGGGCTACGGCTACATTATTTGTCGCACATCTCTCGTGCAGTTAACGGAGATAGTGCGAATCCCTTTTCCCGTCCCGGTGTGAAGTAACACTGGAGGAATTTATACACTAGTTGGTTGTTTTACCTTCTTACCCGGAAGGTGTTTGGCCGCAGTCCTCTAGTCTGCATCGTGGACCCCGGGTTCAGTTGCTTTACATTATTTAATAAAGTTGTTTGCAACCGTCTCCTTAACAAGTATGTTTATGAACAACTGCAAACTTTTGGAGGATCTTACACCATGATGTTTGTGGGACTCCAGGGGTACCAGTAGCTTCTAATACCTGTTTGCTGCTCTGTGGTGGTATTTTGGTAGATGTTCTTTGTGTCTGATAAATTTTACTAGTAGAAACCTTTCTGGTGGCCTTATGTGAACATACATTTACATTTTGCATGCACATCAATTTGCATTTCAGTTCAGACTCCCAGGTTTTTTCTTTACAGTTTAGGGTGCTTTAGTGCATTTAAGGGTGTGGTCGCCCTTTGTCTGAGCTGAAGGGTTCATTCTGCCTCTCAGGTCTACGCTTCCACTAAGGGTTCAGTCTCTCTGCCCTTATCCATATACAGTTATATGAAAAAGTTTGGGCACCCCTATTAATCTTAAGCTTAATGTTTTATAAAAATTGGTGTTTTTGCAACAGCTATTTCTGTTTGATATATGTAATAACTGTTGGACACAGTAATGTTTCTGCCTTGAAATGAGGTTTATTGTACTAACAGAAAATGTGCAATCTGCATTCAAACAAAATTTGACAGGTGCAAAAGTATGGGCACTTCACCAGAAAAGTGACATTAATATTTAGTAGATCCTCCTTTTGCAAAAATAACAGCCTCTAGTCGCTTCCTGTAGCTTTTAATGAGTTCCTGGATCCTGGATGAAGGTATTTTTGACCATTCCTCTTTACAAAACAATTCCAGTTCAGTTAAGTTTGATGGTCGCCGAGCATGGACAGCCCTCTTCAAATGATCCCACAGATGTTCAATGATATTCAGGTCTGGGGACTGGGATGGCCATTCCAGAACATTGTAATTGTTCCTCTGCATGAATGTCTGAGTAGATTTGGAGCGGTGTTTTGGATCATTGTCTTGCTGAAAGATCCATCCCCTGCGTAACCTCAACTTTATCACTGATTCTTGAACATTATTGTCAAGAATCTGCTGATACTGAGTGGAATCCATGCGTCCCTCAACTTTAACAAGATTTCCGATGCCGGCATTGGCCACACAGCCCCAAAGCATGATGGAACCTCCAGCAAATTTTACTGTGGGTAGCAAGTGTTTTTCTTGGAATGTTGTGTTTTTTTGTCGCCATGCATAACGCCTTTTTGTATGACCAAACAACTCAATCTTGGTTTCATCAGTCCACAGGACCTTCTTCCAAAAAGTAATTGGCTTCTCCAAATGTGCTTTTGAATACCTCAGCCGACTCTGTTTGTGGCGTGCTTGCAGAAACGGCTTCTTTCGCATCACTCTCCCATACAACTTCTCCTTGTGCAAAGTGCGTTGTATAGTTGACCGATGCACAGTGACACCATCTGCAGCAAGTTGATGCTGCAGCTCTCTGGAGGTGGTCTGAGAATTTTCCTTGACTGATCTCACCATTCTTCTTCTCTGCCTTTCTCATTTTTTTCTTGGCCTGCCACTTCTGGCCTTAACAAGAACTGTCCCTGTGTTCTTCCATTTCCTTACTATGTTCCTCACAGTGGAAACTGACAGGTTAAATTTCTGAGACAGCTTTTTGTATCCTTCCCCTGAACAACTATGTTGAATAATCTTTCATGTTTTCAGATCATTTGACAGTTGTTTTGAGGAGCCCATGCTGCCACTCTTCAGAGGAGATTCAAACAGGAGAACAACTTGCAAGTGGCAACTTTAAGTAGCTTTTCTCATGATTGCATACACCTGGCTATGAAGTTCAAAGCTCAATGAGGTTACAAAACCAAAAAAAGTGCTTTAGTACATCAGTAAAAAGTAGGTAGGAGTATTTAAAACAAGAAAATGATAAGAGTGCCCATACTTATGCACCTGTCAAATTTTGTTTGAATGCAGATTGCACATTTTCTGTTAGTACAATAAACCTCACTTCAAGGCAGAAACATTACTGTGTCCAACAGTTATTACATATATCAAACTGAAATAGCTGTTGCAAAAACACCAATTTTTATAAAAAATTAAGCTTAAGATTAATAGGGGTGCCCAAACTTTTTTCATATGACTGTATATGTCACTTGACAAATGGTAAGGTTTTAATATTAGAGTTAGGACTGTCCCATAATGGTTACCGTGATGTGGCGGGATGGCTTTTACATTATTTTGATCAAAATTATGTTAACTAAATACCCTTTGTTATTTATCATTATTTTTGCACTGTGCAATTTATCCATTTACTTCCAGTTATTTATGTATTTTGCTTGTTTTTGTTTTTTCTCTAGCTTATAATACCTGTTTGCTGCTCTGTGATGGTATTTTAGTAGATGCTCTTTTTATCTGATAAATTTTACTAGTAGAAACCTTTCTGATTATGCCTCTATCTGCACAAACCCATCTGTTCTCTGTATCAGTCACAAATCTCTTCACAGTATAATGATCACACTTAAGTTTTCGTGAAATATCTAATATTTGTATACCTTGTCCAAGGCATTGCACTATTTGAAGCTTTTCGGCAGCATAGAGATCATTTTTCTTTCCCATGTTGCTTGAAATCTGTGGTCTGCTTAATAATGTGAAACGTCCTTCTTAAGTAATTTTCCTTTAAATGCACTCACCTGGCAAACTAATTATCACAGGTGTTTAAGAGTGATTTCAGTGATCAAAAGAGCCCTGAGACAAAGCACCTCAGCTTATTTGAAAAAAAAATTACATCTTTATAATATTTCAATCCAATTTGCATAATAATTTTGAACTTGGTGCATTGTGTATTGGGTCTCTAACCCCCTTCTCTCCAATTAGAACATAGTCATGCTTGTCAAAGGCATGTGTAAGGCAGCATTAGGTGGAATAGCCAGTTCAGCTATCAGTTATTGAGGATGTATGGACAAGTTTAGCCTAAAAGATTGGTTAACACTTACCTATTGGTGGTTGTTAAATTGCCTTTTTACACAGGCAGATGAGAGTAAATGAAGCACACTGAGCAATGTGTAATAGATCGCTCAATGTGCATAGGCTGTTATTGTCCTTGACATCTTGGTAGTGCGAGTCCTGCTTACACAGGACGATGTACAACCAAGGATGATGATTTTTTTTTAAGAATGCTTGTTCCCAATAATCTTTCAGTGTAAATGCAGCTTAACATTGTCAGCACTTATTTGACAGATATCTGTCAGAGAGTGTCAGAAGGTTTCTTGCAACAAACACTGGAAGTTGCATAAAGGAAAAGTTGCAATGGAATAGCAGAGGTAGTGGTAGGTTTACCTATTTATTAGGGTGGACTATTTGATATAGAGGTGGGTGTTCACATACATCAGGTGAAATAAGTATTCAACATGTCACCAATTTTTTAAGTAAATATATTTCTAAAGGTGCTATTGACATAAAATTCTCACTAGATATTGGTAAAACAACCCATCCAATCCACACAGGCAAAGAAAATCAAAGCATAGATGTCCTTAAGTTAAGTTATATCATGTAATAATGAGAAATGACATATGGAAAAAGTATTGAACACATCTACTGAAATTATTTAGTACTTGACACAAAAACTATTGTTGGTGATGACAGCTTCAAGACGAAACCTGTATGGAGAAAATAGTCACATGCATTTGTAGCACCCTGAGGATTCGGCTGCTACAGGGGTATTGCACCTCAATCCTGAGGTGTGATATTCCACTCCCGGGTAAGGATGGAGTGTGGATCTGAGCTCGGTAGGCTGCATGCACTACACACATCCCATTTCCGAGGAGCAGACCGACGGTACTCCCACTTAGAAATGTGCAGGTACGACCGAGTCTGTTCCTGGCTGGAGTGGGAGGGGGGTGGTACATCCCATGTAGTGTAGGGGCAGATAGGGGGAGCAGCCTGGGTAAAGATAGGAGCTCATTGGGTGCTGGTCACCTGAGCTCACACATAGAGGGTGTATATAAGGTGGGCACCATCAAAGATCAGGGTCAGATGCAGAGAACAAGACAGCAAGCAGAGAGGAAGTCAGCCTGCAGCAAGAGAGAGACCCTGAGTGAGAGAGGAGCAAAGAAGGAGTACCCAGAGGGGAAAACAGAGAGGACCCAAGAACCCAAATTAAAGCACTGGGTGAGGAGTCGGCACAGGGTACCGGATCCCAAGCTGGTGGGGGCAGAAAACACACCCCAGCCAGAGACCGGAGACCGTGGGCAGCGTTTGTCACGGTCACCCATCACATCCACCCCGAAGGCACACCACATGAAGGGTCAGGGAACCCAAGGCCAAGGGTGTCCCAACAGAAGGCCCGAGGGAGCTGGACCTAGGTGGATCACTGGTGGGGACGGCCAGAGAACGGGACAGAAAGAGAGCTCAGGGCCACGCTCCGGACTTGTTTGGGGGTTGGCTGGATCCAGGACCTGGTGGACGCAGCACGGCTCGGGTGGTCACTAGCAGCTGGAGTGACCAGTCCAACATCTGCAGTAAGTAAACACCCTTAACTGCACAACCCGACTCTGTCTTCACTGCCGTCTGCACTACACCACCACAACCCCCATCCTCTGCGCCTGTCCCCTCTGAGGCTATACCCCTCCCGTTGGGGGTTATCTCACCAAGCTGCACACCCACCATCAGCCTCAGCGGACCCTGCTGCAGCGGCGGCCACAGTGACCGCATCACAACGGGTGGCGTAGTCGACACAAAAGAACTCTTAATAACATCTGTAGGACTGCCACATAACACTGAGCTTGACGCCCTGGGCACGGGGCCGGGTCACAGCCGCTCGGAGACTACAACCCCCCATCTGATCCGGTGCCGGGTATTCCCCTCAAAAAGGAATATGTCCCAGGGGGCGCGTCAACTTTGGCGTAGTCAGCAGGATTACGTGCCCGCAACACCCGGGTACTGCGTGCCTGAAGAAAAGTGCAAGTTTACCTCAGAAAGAAGTCTCCCGCCGGTTCCGGAGGGTCCACGCCATCGGACTCCATCACCAGTCGTTTCCCGCCGATTGTCCGCCATTTCCAACTTGTTCCCGCCATCTGCAGAGTTTCCCGCCACTGGGCGACGCTTCCCGCCAAAACCGCAGATTTCCCGCCTTGGAAGAGCAGCGGACGCCATTATGGGCGTGCCAAAGGAGAGCAAGAGGCCACCTCCCATCGTGGGCCAGGACAGAAAATGGCGCCAAAAGTGGAAACCGCCCCCACCAACAGAGACTGTGATGCTGGAGGTGTCTGTCAGCGTGAAAGAACTACCCCTGGAGCTGACAGTCACCGAGTTGCCCCGGGACCGCCCTCGAAGTGGGAGGAGACGAAAGGAGAGAACAAAGATGGGTGCCGCCTGGAGCAGTCTGGAGCGAGCGCACCCGGAGGCAAGAGGTCTAACGAAGAATATCGGAGGAGCTCACCCGGAGATGGAGAGAAAGCAGAACAGCACCGGCCCGCTGGCCAGGAGTCTGCTAGAGACCGAGGAAGGAGGGCAGAGCAGCACCGGCCCGCTGGCCAGGAGCCTGCTGGAAGAAGAGCAGAGCAGCACCGACCCGTTGGTCAGGAGCCTGCTGGACACCACGACCCCACTAGGCCTAGTGGAGGTCCTTGCACAGCTCCCCCGAGACCGGGAGTGTGCACAGACTGCCCTGGAGGGCCTCGCACGGAGGATGGCCCGGGTACAGCGCGAGATACTGGCGGAGTGGAGCCGGGAGATGACCCAGCAAGCAGAGACCAGTCAACGGAGCACGCTACCCTGGAAGAGGAAGCAGACCGCCTCTGAGGATGGCGCGGGAGGACCCAAGGCCGGAGACGGCGCCGAGAAGGGAGCCGAACGCATGGAGGCAGGTAAAGGGGACGCCTATACCCCAAGCCGAGAAACCGCCCACCTGCCCCAGCTCCCCGTCGCAGAGCCCGAAAGTCCCCCTGCTGTGCCCGTAGCCGCCATGTCACCGCTATGGACTACGCCCCGACCGGAAGCCGCCGCAGCGACCCCTGTGACGTCACGCGCCTCGACCCGGAGCGTGACAAAGCAGGAAATACCACCAGCCTGGTCGCAAGGCCTAGTACCCCCGGGCGCCGCATCACCAACAGCGCCCCCTACCTCCGCGGAGCCTCCGGCCTGGCCGCAAGGCCAGGTAGCCCAGGGCGCCGCCGTCCTAACGGTGCCCTTCACCTTCCAGGTGCCCCAGGCCTGGCCGCAAGGCCTGGGCAACCCGGGCGCCACCACCACCGCGCCCGCGCCCGTAAAACCAAGGGTGCCACATCTGGGAGAGGACCTGTTTGCCCAGCATACGTGCCCGAACGGGTCTGAAACTGAAACTGTCCATAAAGAAAGAGCAGGAGGACGCCGTCGTTAAGTACAGCAGAGTAGAGACTGTATATAGTTGCCCGTCGGGGCACAGTGAACCGTTGCTGCTAAAATAGTCCCCGTTGGGACCAGCTGAGTGAACTGTTTACCCGTTAACCCCTTCATCCTACAGGCTGAGGACTGTGAGCAGCCATTCCCTTTCCCTCCTTAACTGGCCGAGGACTGAGAGCGGCCATATTCCTTGTATATAGTTGCGCTTCCTAAAGCGCCCCCTACCGGTTTTATAGAAAACCAGTTTTTCTAAGAGACTGTCGCACTTTTCCCGGACACACGTTGCACAGTGTCCGGAGGAGGAACCAGAAACAAGAAACGACTACGAGAATGTTTATATGAAAAGTTTTATATATATAATGTTTTATATGTTTTATTATGTTTATATGAAAAATTTTGTATGTTTTTGGTGTTATGTCTTACAGCCCGAGGACGTGCTGTGATTTACCAGGGGGGAATGTAGCACCCTGAGGATTCGGCTGCTACAGGGGTATTGCACCTCAATCCTGAGGTGTGATATTCCACTCCCGGGTAAGGATGGAGTGTGGATCTGAGCTCGGTAGGCTGCATGCACTACACACATCCCATTTCCGAGGAGCAGACCGACGGTACTCCCACTTAGAAATGTGCAGGTACGACCGAGTCTGTTCCTGGCTGGAGTGGGAGGGGGGTGGTACATCCCATGTAGTGTAGGGGCAGATAGGGGGAGCAGCCTGGGTAAAGATAGGAGCTCATTGGGTGCTGGTCACCTGAGCTCACACATAGAGGGTGTATATAAGGTGGGCACCATCAAAGATCAGGGTCAGATGCAGAGAACAAGACAGCAAGCAGAGAGGAAGTCAGCCTGCAGCAAGAGAGAGACCCTGAGTGAGAGAGGAGCAAAGAAGGAGTACCCAGAGGGGAAAACAGAGAGGACCCAAGAACCCAAATTAAAGCACTGGGTGAGGAGTCGGCACAGGGTACCGGATCCCAAGCTGGTGGGGGCAGAAAACACACCCCAGCCAGAGACCGGAGACCGTGGGCAGCGTTTGTCACGGTCACCCATCACATCCACCCCGAAGGCACACCACATGAAGGGTCAGGGAACCCAAGGCCAAGGGTGTCCCAACAGAAGGCCCGAGGGAGCTGGACCTAGGTGGATCACTGGTGGGGACGGCCAGAGAACGGGACAGAAAGAGAGCTCAGGGCCACGCTCCGGACTTGTTTGGGGGTTGGCTGGATCCAGGACCTGGTGGACGCAGCACGGCTCGGGTGGTCACTAGCAGCTGGAGTGACCAGTCCAACATCTGCAGTAAGTAAACACCCTTAACTGCACAACCCGACTCTGTCTTCACTGCCGTCTGCACTACACCACCACAACCCCCATCCTCTGCGCCTGTCCCCTCTGAGGCTATACCCCTCCCGTTGGGGGTTATCTCACCAAGCTGCGCACCCACCATCAGCCTCAGCGGACCCTGCTGCAGCGGCGGCCACAGTGACCGCATCACAACGGGTGGCGTAGTCGACACAAAAGAACTCTTAATAACATCTGTAGGACTGCCACATAACACTGAGCTTGACGCCCTGGGCACGGGGCCGGGTCACAGCCGCTCGGAGACTACAACCCCCCATCTGATCCGGTGCCGGGTATTCCCCTCAAAAAGGAATATGTCCCAGGGGGCGCGTCACATTGCTCAGGTGTGATTTTGGCCCATTCTTCCACACTAATACTTTTCAAAACTTGAAGGTTCACTGGGCTCCTTCTATGAGCTCAGAGCTTTAGCTCCTTCCATAAATTTTCTATTGGATTCAGGTCAGCTGATTGGCTGGGCCATTCCAGCAGCTTTCTTTTCTTTCTCAGAAACCAATTGAGAGTTTCCTTGGCTGTGTGAAATGTCCAGCCTCGTTTCATCTATATCATCCTGATAGATGGCAGCATATTTATCTCAAGAATGTCTTGGTACATTTGTCCATTCATCCTTCCTTCAACTATATGAAGTTTGCAAGTGCCGTATGCTGAAAAACAGCCCCACACCATGATGTTCCCACCTCCTAACTTTACTCTTGGTATGATGTTTTTGGGATGATATGCAGTGCCTTTGAGCTTCCACACATGGTGTGTATTATGGCATCCAAAGATTTCAATTTTGGTCTCTTCTGACCAGATTATATTCTCCTTGTTTAACAGTTGCTGAACAAACTTTAAATGTGCTTGAACATGCTTTTTGTTCAGCAATGGAGTCTTGCATGGTTAGCGTGCATACAGGCCATGGAGGTTGAGTGCATTACTTATTGTTTTTTTTTAAAAGCAATTGTACCTGTTGATTCCAGGTCTTTCTGTAGTTCTCCACAGGTAGTCATTGGCTCTAGGACAACTCTTCTGATAATTCTTTCACTCATCTGTCTGAAATCTTGTGGAGAGCACCTGGTCAAGGGTGGTTTATGGTGAAATTATGTTCTTTCCACTTCCGAATTATGGCCCTAACAGTGCTCACTGTCACCTTCTGTAGTTTAGAATTTCTTCTGTAACCAATGACATCATTATATTTTCCAACAATAAGGTTGCTAAGGTCTTTAGACAGCTCACTGGTTTTACCCATCATGTGATGTTTCATGTGTGAAATCTTGGAAATGAGTTATCTTTTCAAAGACCATCAGGTCAACCATCTGATATTATTTTTCACTTAGCAGCAGGATTGCTTTCAAATTACTGATAGATTTCAGCTGGTGTCATGATTTTTCTTGTTTTGTTTTTTTTTGCACATCTCTTTCCTTCATTTGTTCAATCCTTTGTCTGTGTGTCACTGCTCAATATTACATATAACAAAGAAAGCAAAATGTGTAAGCAAGTCACAGTATAGTTGTGATGCCTATGGTTGTCGAATTGGGCTAGGAAAGCAGGTGTACAAATTCAGTTAAATGTGTACATGATTTTATTTTTTTCTATTTTTTTCATCAAAATTAAACCTTTCTCCCCAAAATTACAATATAAAAACCCTTATTAGGTACATGTCCAAAAAAGCAGCACCTGCAGCAGCCAGAAGTGCACTGTGTTAATGTGACATGTTTGGACATACAATTTGAATAGTAAAACAGAAGTCTCTCCTTCCCCTTTTAATTGAATCTCTGTATTATTACCACATTAATACTCTCATCTTCTTCAGTACTGCAGTTATATGACACATTACTGATTGAAGTATTTGTCCAATGTTTTAGGGTTTTCTCTTCCTATCTCTATTGCTGAACTGTGAGTTCTGATGTACTTTCACTATCCTAAAATTACTTTAGAATGTTTGCTGTATTTCCTGCCTAGGCTTCTAAACAGGAGATGATAGCCATTCCTGATTGGTTTTGCTAGGCATTAAGGGGAAGTCCACTCACTTGACTGATACAATTTTCTGCAACATGTAAAATAACATTGGGCATTTTTTAGTGGTGATTCCCCGGAATCAAGTCACACATTGTTTAAATTCACTGGCATCAGCAAATTTCATAAAATGTTATATGAATTCGATTTGCATCAAATCAATTCAATCATCTCAAGCTACAAGTAACTTACATCTGACTTACTGTGTATATTCCTAATCCAGTTTAATATAAAGTGATTCATTATGAGTATAAACTTTCTAAAATAAAATCTATAAATGTATAAGAAAAGCTATGACAAAACAGGATATTGAAGGATAGTCTATTCTTACAGTAACTATACTTCTCTCCCTTCATACCTATTTGTTCATATTTGACAATATTAATGTTATCATTAGTAATAGTCAGTGAAGCCACACCTCAGCTAAGTATTATGCCAACCTACCAAGTACACAATATAAAAGCTTAGCTCTGGGTTTTGACACTCTGCTCATTGTTGGTCTGCTTCTAATTCAACTGAGTACGATATGGGATTCTTTATTGGGATCCCATTATGGGTCTTAATATTAAGTATGGGCCAGACAAAAGGTAGGTGTCAACCTTATGATAAATTACTTAAAATGACTCTCCTTCTGCAAAATTTTTATAATAATTTACACATCGCAGCAATAATTCAACATAATTTACTGTACCCTACTAATTATATGGCTATGCAACTTTTGCTTATCCCACATTTGAAATATTCATGATGCTATTTTCAAATCGGATTTCATTAATGTGAGGCTGCTAGACTATTAATTCTTTAAGTGATTTGCTTTGAATATTGTGAATGTTTCTCGGCTCTGTAAATACAATTTCAATTCTTTGGCAAAGTAATTTGAATATGTAACATTGCAGTTAAGATATCGATCTATGCAGAACAGAGGACAGTGTGCTACTTTATAATCAGTGAACCTTTGATCACAATAAATTAGTCATAATATTGTAAACAAAGAAAAGCAAAAAACTATTTGTGGAAGAACAAAAACAAATTTCTGAATTTATTTCAGTTATTTCTGTAAAATATTTTTTTATTATTAGAATTTATTATTATGTTACGTTTACATTTAGATTGTTATAGTTGTAAAAGAGTGTGAATTTTTTTTCTTTGAAGATGAAAGGAGCCACTTTTGTCACATGATCAATCTATCTCTCTATCTCTCTATCTATCTCTCTATCTATCTCTCTATCTATCTATCCCAGTAGATACCTGTCCCATATTTTAGAAAATTGTATAGTCCATGGATTACTGCTTCAAATTCAAGGGTTACACAACCTGTTCTGGTCCAAGGGAAACACTGGGCTGCTGAAACACTCCCAAGGACGGCAATAACATTTAAAGGGGTATTCTCATATGATACATGTATGGTATATCAAAAGTATATGCTTTAAATCTCTATTACATGAAAGGTCCACTTATAGAACTCCAACTTATCAGAAAAATAGAGGTCCTCTGTTTCCCCAATCGACACTCCAGAGAGGAGGAGACCACATATGTACGAGGTTCTTTCTGTAGCGTCGGCGTCTCTGCCTCCTAATTCTCTAAAAATATTAAAGAAAAGGGAATAGGGTATTTAAAAACAAGCACACCCAATTTGGACAAAACACAAAAAATATCTAAAACTCAAAAAATGTATTAGTAATTATATTAAAATGCTATATTATTAATAACATTAACCCCTTTACCCCTCAAGCCCTTTTTCACCTTTATGACCAGTCCAAATTTTACAATTCTGACCTCTGTCACTTCATGTGGTAATAACTCTGGAAAGCTTCAACGGATCCCATTGATTCTGAGACTGTTTTTTCATGACATATTGTACCTAGTGTTGAGCCACCCCCGTAGTGTTCGAGTTCGGTTCGGTTCGTCGAACACCCGTGTGTTCGCCGAACTGTTCGCCGAACTGTTCGTCGAACACCTTCGAACACCGTTAAAACCAATGGCAGGCAAACAAAAACACATAGAAACACATAGAAAACACCTTCAAAGGTGTCCAAAAGCTGACAAACTGCTCAGAAGACATAACTAACACATGGAAAAGTGACAAGTACATATAGTCATGCAAAAATAAAAGAGGTGGAGGAGTAAAAGTAGGGGGAGACACAGATATAGGCATGTCATGCCCTTCTAAAATCCAAAAAGTGAGAAGCCGACACGGCCAGTCCGCTCCTGCCCGTGCCACCTCCGTGTCGCCGGGTTTGTGCCAGAGCCGCGGTGAACCCTGACGGCCAGCCCCCCTCTCCCAATACTGGTGCCTGTCCGCTGGTGGGTCGAGCGAGCCCCCCTGTGGTGGAGGCAGCTCTAAGCTTTTTAATTTAAATTGTCTCTCTAATTTGAATGAATACACTTTAAATCCATTTACAAGGATCTATTGGAGGGCAAGTCTCATGCCAGCAGCCGCGGTAATTCCAGCTCCAGTAGCGTCCACTAAAGCTGCTGCAGTTAAAAAGCTTTTATAAGGATCGAGCTCGGCTGTCCACCGCAAGGCATCCTACTGCCAGTCCCAGCCCCTATGCCTTGGGGTGCCTCCTGATGCTCTTCACTAAGTATCCCATGGTCCCGAAGCATTTCCTTTGAAAAAATTAAGTGTCTAAACTACAGGTGGTGCAGCTTGCTTAACAGCCGGGATAATCCGCTCACTAGCAGACACTGCTACTAGGCACAAAGTATTTCCTGGGCTAGATGCAGTTAAAAATTTGTAATTAGATACTCTCGTTGGATGCTGAGAAAGCATTCCATAGAGTCTCCTGGCACGCCATATATGATTCTCTTAAAAAGCTTGGGGTAGGGGTCTAGGGGACCCTTTTATAGCCAAAATCACAGCCCTGTATCGCAATACGTCACCTAGGCTGAAGATGAATGGAACTGTAGCACCCTGAGGGCTCGGTTGCTACAGACGTATTGCACCTCACCCAGAGGTGTGATATCTCACTCTCAGGTAAGGATGGAGTGTGGATCAGGACCCGACACCTGCATGCATTACACCACATTGCCGTGGGGCAGGGCGACCAATATGCCCCTGAGATGGGCACGACAGTCCCTGTCCCTGGCTGGAGTGGGGGGAGGGAACACTGAGGAAGGGGAACTCTGTAGTGCAGGAGCAGGGAGGAAGCAGTTCCTGGGTGCATTGAGAAGGGAGTATAAAAGGTGGGCACCATCTTAGTTCAGTGCAGAGAAGTCTGAGCAGAAGTGGCAGGGAGCAGGGGCTCTGCATGAGCTCTGCTCCGGAGGCGGGCCTAGTAACAGAGGCCCAGGCCTGGAAGAGGGAGAAGGAAGGAAGAGGAGCGGAGAAGGCTCCAGGAACGAGGAATGAAGGGATCCCAGGGGTGCGGACGGGCGAGTCGCCACCGCACGCCCGAATCCACCTGCGTGGAGGGGTCAGGCCAAAGGGGGAGACCGGTCCCCGAACTAGTGGAGGCAGGAAACGACCCTCAGCTAGAAACCGGAGGCTCTGACATTTTATGTGGCGCAGCCCCTCGCTACACCCGCTAGGAAGGCACCACATAGGGTCAGGGAAACTGGCGCCAAGTTTACCAAGAGGAGGCCCGAGGCAGCCGGACAGAAGGGTTGGTAAGAAAGGCCAGACAAAGGACACACAAAGGGGGTCCTGTGAAGCGCTCCAAAGTTATCTGGGAGTTGTCTGAGCCCCTCACCTGGTGAGCACAGTACGACGTGGGCAACCGTTACCTGCAGACGTGGTCTGGATAATAAGAACTGTGAGAAAAGGCCCTGAACTGCATCACTGACTCCGTGTCGTTACTGCTGCTGCCCTGCACCATCACCCCCATCCTCCGCATACACTGCCCTGAGGCTATACTCCTCCCGTGGGGAGTTATGCTACGCTCTGCTGCACCCACAACACCAGCCTTAGCGGTCTGCCCTGTAGCGGCGGTTCACTCTGACCGCAATCCACGGGTGGCGTAGTCGGACATTTAAACATCAAAACCACATAAATAGTTCCGCCACTGGTTTGACCGCCCTGAGCCACGGAACCGGATCGCCGCCACGAAGACTACAACCACCAGCATCCACCAAAAAGGGTCCGGCTCCGGGTGTCCCAAGGCCCAGGGGGTGCGTCAGAACATTTTCATCACCTTTCACAATCACCAATGGGACAAGGCAGGGATTTCCTCTGTCCCCTCTCTTATACATCCTAGTGACGGAGCACCTGCTCTCATCAATTCGCCATAACCCCAATATTAGGTGGATTGAGGTGGGAGGCACCGAGTACAAGTGCTCTCTATTTGCTGATGATGTCCTAGGATATATCACTCAATCACATATATCCATCCCTGCTGTTATGGCTGAAATAGATCACTTTGTTACATGGTAAAATTTTAAAATCAATGCAGCGAAGTCTGAGGCCCTCGATGTATCCCTCCCTAAATCCATATAGGATTCCATCCAGTCCAACTTTCCCTTTGCCTGGCCCTCGCAGGGTATCAAATACTTAGGAATTCCTATTCATAGAGACCTCTCCCATCTATGTTATCTTAATTTTGGGCCCTTTATTGAACAATTCCATACAGACCACGGTTGGCAAGTTGGAACTGTGAGATTCACTACGTGCACCACTGGTATTTTGTGGAAAAGCACATGTAAGATTCTGCAACAGTCTCTGCTGATACTCCTGCATGCGTGCATCCCTTTCTATGGCAGGAATAATTTCTGCAAATTTACTTTTGTACCGGGGATCTAACAGTGTGGCAACCCAGTAGTCAGGATTATTTCTAATTCTCACAATTCGAGGGTCATGTTGCAGGTAGTGCAGCAAGAAGGCACTCATGTGTGTTGCGCATCCAGGAGCACCAAGTCCCTGTTGTGTTGGTGGCGAGGTAACAATCATGCTTCCTTCCTTTGTCCTCTCCCCCCAACCTCGCACAACAGAAATGTGATCAAGGTCTCCCTCATCTGATGAGTCTTCCATCAGTTCGTCCTCCACTTCTTCCTGGGCTCCTGCACCTTCCTCACTAGTTTGGCTGCTACCATGCGCCCTGGTAAAATCATCTCCCCCACCCTCACATGCCTGCCGCCCTGGTGCTGCCAACCGTCTGGACCTTGCAGATGTTAGCCCTTCCGCATACAACTCCTCCTCCTCTACTTCCTCCACCTCCTCTTGTGCCACCACCTGACTCCGAATTCTGTTTAACATGTGCTCCAGCATGTAAATCACCGGAATAGTCATGCTGATAATGGCATCGTCAGCACTAAACATCTTCGTCGCCATTTCAAAACTGTGCAGAAGGGTGCATAGGTCCCTGATCTGAGACCACTCCTCCAGCGTGATTTGCCCCACCTCTGAATCTCGTTGGCCCAGGCTATACGTCAGAACGTATTGCACCAGGGCTTGTCGGTGCTGCCACAGTCGCTGCAACATGTGCAGAGTTGAATTCCACCGGGTAGGCACATCGCATTTTAGCCGGTGAAGTGGCAGGCCCAACGACTTCTGTAGAGATGTAAGTCGCTGAGCTGCGGGATGCGAACGGCGGAAGTGAGCACACAGCGACCGTGCCCTCTGCAGAAGGCCATCTAGTCTGGGATAGTGGGCTAAAAATTGCTGGACAACCAGGTTCAACACGTGAGCCATACAAGGCACGTGTGTGACATTGCCCCGGCGAAGGGCCGCACCCAGGTTTGCAGCATTGTCGCACACGGCCTTCCCTGGTTTCAGGTCCAGTGGAGACAACCATTCATGAAATTGGTTCTCCAGAGCTGACCACAACTCCTCAGCTGTGTGACTCACATTTCCCAGACATTTCAATGTAAAAACCGCCTGATGACGTTGAGCCCTACTGCCAGCATAGTAAGGAGGTGTGCAGGATCCCTTCTGCGCAGTTAGAAAGCTTGTGGCATGACCAGACAGGCTTTGGGTGCAGGTGGAAGACCGAGAGGAGGTTGAGGAGGCAGAAGCAGTGGTGGAAAAATGACATAAAGAGGATTGACGCACAACTCGTGGGGACGGCAAGACTTGGACAGCAGCCCCTTGTCCTGCTGTCACCATAGTTACCCAGTGCCCAGTCAGCGACATGTAACGCCCCTGTCCATGCCTACTCGTCCAAGTGTCTGTGGTGAAATGCACCCTGTCACACACAGAGTTTCTCAAAGAAGCGGTGATGTTGTGTGCGACATGCTGGTGGAGCGCAGGCACACCTTTCTTTGAGAAGTAGTGCCGACTGGGCATCTGGTACTGGGGCACTGCGACGGACATAAGGTCTCGAAAATCCTCTGTGTCCACCAGGCGGAAAGGCAGCATTTCTGTAGCCAAGAGCTTGCAGATGGTGAAATTCAACCTCTTAGCTTTCTCATGGCTAGGAGGAAATGGTCTTTTACTTGTCCACATCTGAGGGACCGAGGGCTGGCTATTGTGCTTAGACGGGGTTGATAAGGGTGTCCCCGGCAAACTGCCGGTCTGTGAGGAAGATGCAGGCGGACATGTTAGGTTGCCTTGATCCAAAGGTGGTGCTATCGATGTCGGACAGCGCTCAAGACCAGCTGGTGTTACCACCTCCAAAGAAAATGATGACCTGCCAATCACGCTGGCTGTTGCGGGTAAAGAGGTGGCAGGTCTGCGCCCCAAAACAGGTGTGACTGCTGTCCCCCCCAGTCACAGAGGATGAAGAGGCCGCGGATGCACAAGATATGGCAAACGGTGGTTGGCCCGGCCGGCTAGACCGCATTGTAGCACACTGAGCTTCCCACTGCAACTTATGCTTCATGTCCATGTGCCGGTTCATGCATGAAGTACTCAAACTATGTATTTTTTGGCCTCTACTTAGCTTTTGCTGACAAATGTTACAGATAACACGAGTTGGGTCATCTTTATCGATCTGAAAAAATGCCCAGGCTATGCAAGGCTTAGCACCCATGCGACCTGAAGAGCCACCACGACTTGTGGTGAGAGGCAGAGTTGTGTTTGAGGATGCTGTTGTTGACGTGCTTCCAGTACTACGTCTCTGTCCAGGAAGGCGCAACCTGACCTCGTAGTCACTAGCATCTTCCTCCACCTCCTCTGCTGACCTCATCTCTTGGCTGACTGTGGGTTGACAGTAAGTGGGATCTCCGACCTCATCATCATCACCCTGTGCGTTATCACACCCATCGTCCTCAGAGCCAACCTGTTCCTGCCCTGACAAAAAACTAAAGTTGTCGCTCCAATCAGGTATTTGAGTCTTATCATCGTCTTCCTCATTGTCTCCACCAACAGGAGTTACAGTTTGGGAATGAGGGTCTACATTATGGTCAGAACCTTCTGCGTCTGGTCCTGGATCCGACTCATAAAGATTCTGGGCATCAGTGTAGATCATTTCCTCTTCTGGATTCACAGAAGCGCTGGAGTCGACCTCTGATTCCCAGGCTATAGTATGAGTAAACAGCTCTGCAGACTCAACCATCTGTTCTACCTCATACTCAGACGGGCAGCTGGAGATTTGGGAGCTGTGAGGAAGCAAGTGCGATTTGGGTGACACCTTTGAGGACTGGAGTATTTGTGATGTTGAAGTTGATGTGGAGGAGAGCCCACTTAAAGGAGCACTTGATATCCGTTGAAACACCTGCTGTTTTTGTGCCTCATCTGGAATTTGTAGCGATTGGCGTGGCCGTAAGAAACGGATCTTATCACATTGTCCGCTAAAAGAAGTAGACATTTTAGTTTGGCTGGAAGATGGTCTTTCTTCTGCACCTACCCCACGGACACAACCTTTTTTCCCCTTCCCAACACGCCTATTCCCCTTTCCACCAGCAGCAGGCCTTTTTCCACTCATTTTGGTGGTTAACTAATTCACAACTCTGGAGTTGTTTGCACAAAAAAACAATGGATGGTAACCGAGCAGAGCTGAGTGGCCAAACTGTGGTATTAGGCCAAAACTATTGGCTGGGTTAGATGCAGAAAAAAATTATTTTTAATTTGCAACCTGATGGAGGTCAGTATAGATGGACTAATAGACAAAGTCCCACACACCGCTAGAAGCCCAAATATTTTTTCAGAGCTAGATGCAGAAAAAAATTATTTTTAATTTGCAACCTGATGGAGGTCAGTATAGATGGACTAATAGACCAAGTCCCACACACTGCTAGAAGCCCAAATATTTTTTCAGAGCTAGATGCAGAAAAAAATTATTTTTAATTTGCAACCTGATGGAGGTCAGTATAGATGGACTAATAGAACAAGTCCCACACGCTGCTAGAAGCCCAAATATTTTTTCAGAGATAAATGAAGAAAAAAAATATTTTTAATTTGCAACCTGATGGAGGTCAGTATAGATGGACTAATAGACCAAGTCCCACACACCGCTAGAAGCCCAAATATTTTTTCAGAGCTAGATGCAGAAAAAAATTATATTTAATTTGCAACCTGCTGGAGGTCAGTATAGAAGGACTAATAGAACAAGTCCCACACACTGCTAGAAGCCCAAATATTTTTTCAGAGCTAAATGAAGAAAAAAATTATTTTTAATTTGCAACCTGATGGAGGTCAGTATAGATGGACTAATAGACCAAGTCCCACACACCGCTAGAAGCCCAAATATTTTTTCAGAGCTAGATGCAGAAATTTTTTTTATTCAATTTGCAACCTGATGGAGGTCAGTATAGATGGACTAATAGACCAAGTCCCACACACTGCTAGAAGCCCAAATATTTTTTCAGAGCTAGATGCAGAAAAAAATTATTTTTAATTTGCAACCTGATGGAGGTCAGTATAGATGGACTAATAGACCAAGTCCCACACACTGCTAGAAGCAGAAATATTTTTTCAGAGCTAGATGCAGAAAAAAATTATTTTTAATTTGCAACCTGATGGAGGTCAGTATAGATGGACTAATAGACCAAGTCCCACACACCGCTAGAAGCCCAAATATTTTTTCAGAGCTAGATGCAGAAAAAAATTATTTTTAATTTGCAACCTGATGTAGGTCAGTATAGATGGACTAATAGACCAAGTCCCACACACTGCTAGAAGCCCAAATATTTTTTCAGAGCTAGATGCAGAAAAAAATTATTTTTAATTTGCAACCTGATGGAGGTCAGTATAGATGGACTAATAGACCAAGTCCCACACACCGCTAGAAGCCCAAATATTTTTTCAGAGCTAGATGCAGAAAAAAATTATTTTTAATTTGCAACCTGATGGAGGTCAGTATAGATGGACTAATAGACCAAGTCCCACACACCGCTAGAAGCCCAAATATTTTTTCAGAGCTAGATGCAGAAAAAAATTATATTCAGTTTGCAACCTGATGGAGGTCAGTATAGATGGACTAATACAATGATGCTATGCCCAAAAGATTTTACTTCACTAGGTGCAGTAAAAAAATTGGTATTCTATACACAGGTGTTATATCTTGCAACACAGATAGGCTACTCCACTGACTAACACACTCTGCAATAGGCCAAAAAGGATTAGCTTTGCTAGATTCAGCCAAATGCTGTGAAAAAAACTTGCACAGCACTGGCACAGACCTGCCTGGCAAAAACTGATAGGAACTCATGTAACCTAGTCCTGAAAAGAACTCCAATTACAATTAGTCTTTACTCCCTCAAATTATCTATTTAAGAGCACAGACCTCCCTGATAAAAGTCGTAGGAAATGCTGTAACCTAGTCCTTAAAAGGACTGCAATCACAACTATTCCCTACTCCCAAGCTATCTGTAGATTTCAGAGAAAATTGGCTTGAAATTAACAAGGTATAGCACACACAGCAACAGCGGTGCCGTCTAACACGCAGCTGCAGCAGTGAGAAAATGGTGGCGACGGGGAAAATGGCTTGGTCTTATAGGGCAAGGACATGTGACATACACTGCCAATCACACATGCCCTTGCTTGTGTGAAAAAAAGCACTTCGCTCCGTGTGTGCGCTGCTGATAGGCTGACAGATTGCACCTCCCCACTGCAAATGCGGGAAAGAGAAAAAAAAATGGAGATCTTCATTGTTCCTGCAGAGATCCATCCCCTGCCCCTCTCCCCGCTCCGCTGTACACTCAAACTGCGTATTAACATTAATTTTCATCATTACTGAGAAAAAATCCAGTTATGATTTTGGTGCACGAACAGTTATCGAACATAACCTCGAACAGCCGAATTTTTCTCAAATTGTTCGTGTTCGCCGACCGGCTCGAACACCGCCCAAAACAGCTCGAATTTGAGATTGGCGAACAGTTCGAGTAGAACAACGCTCATCTCTACTTAAGAAGGCTCTCTCACATTATTAAGCAGCCTACATTTTCTGCCAAAAGGGGAAAATAAAAGGATGTGTCGGCTGCTGAGAATCAACAAATTGTGGAGTGTTTAGGTCAAGGCATGACTACAATCAACATTGTGCGATGATCAGGATGAAGTGTCTTGGCAATCAAGAAGTATGTAGCTGATTCACAGTACACACGTGTGCGTGCTGATAAGGGCAAATTGAGGACTCTTTCCTACAGGCAATTACGTCAGGTTGAAAGAGCAGCGGCAAAAAAGCCTTGTCATAGCAGCAGACAAGTTTTTGAAGCTGCTTGTGCCTCCAACATCCCCCGAACAACAAGATGCAGGGTCCTTCAGAGGTTTGCAGCTGTGCATGCGCCATCCTGTCGACCTCCTCTATCCACTTCACACAAGCAGAAACGGCTCCAGTGGGCCAAACATTACATGAAGACTGATTTCAAAACTGTTTTGTTCACGGATGAGTGCTGTGCAGCGCTCGATGGTCCAGATGGATGGAGTGGAGGATGGCTGGTTGATGGAAACCCCACGCAAACACGGCTACAGCGCCAACAAGGAGGAGGTGGAGTAATGTTTTGGGCTGGAATCATGGGGAGAGAGATTGTCGGCCCCTTTAGGATCCCTGAAGGCGCTAAAGATGAACTCCATAATGTATGTGGATTTTCTCAAACAGCACTTCCTGCCATGGTTCAAGAAGAAGAACCGTGTATTTCACAGCAAGATCATTTTTCTGCATGATAATGCACCATCTCATGCTGCACATAAAACATCTGCATCTCTGGCTGATATGGGCATAAAAGGGGACAAACTTATGGTGTGACCCCCATGCTCCCCTGACCTCTACCCCATTCAGAACCTTTGGAGCATCATTAAAAGGAGTGTCTATGATGGCGGGAGGCAGTTCACATCTAAGCAACAGCTCTGGGATCGTATTCTGTCCTCATGCAAAACAATTGAAGCAGAAACCATCCAAAACCTGACAAATTCAATGGACGAGAGAGTTCAGAAGCTCCTTTCGAACAAGGGGTCCTATGTGAAAATGTAACATCACCTAGAATAAAGTTTTGAGTTGAAAACTGTTTGATTTCAGTTTCTAACAACCTGCTAATGCTTATAATTTCAAAAATGACCATTTTTTTGGTCTTTATTAAAATGAAAAGGTTGATCGAAAAGTTTGGGGGATCTAAGAGTGTGGCAACCCAGTAGTCATGATTACTTCGAATTCTGACAATATGAGGGTCATGCTGCAGGTAGTGCAGCAAGAAGGCACTTATGTGCCTTGCGCATCTCGGAGCCCCAAAATTATTTTCCGGGCTAGATGCAGCTAAAAATTATTTTTAATTTTAAATCTGGTGAAGCTTTAGTATAGATGGCCTAATAGGATCAGTGCTGCACACTGCTACAAAGCCCAAATTATTTTCCAGTCAAGATACAGATAAACATGATTAGTAATTTGAAAGCTTAAAACGGTTGGTAGGGTGATTTTAACCAATCATCAAGCTTTTACTCTCCCCAGGATGACACAGGGGTAGAAAAGTCGTTTCGGATCCATGATTTGTTCATCTTTATGAACGTGAGTCTGTCTACATTATGAGTGGAGAGCCGCGTGCACTTATCTGTCAGCACACCACCAGCAGCGCTGAACACACGTTCAGACAGAACGCTGGCTGCGGGGCATGACAAGATCTCCAAGGCGTAAGTGGCTAGCTCCGGCCATTTATCCAGATTGGAAGCCCAAAAAGAGCAAGGGTCCAGTGACACAGTCGTGGCTTCAATGTTTACTTGGAGATACTCCTGTACCATCGTCTCTAGGCGTTGACTATGTGTCAGACTTCTTGTCTCCTGTGGCCTTGCAAAGGATGGGCTAAAAAAGTGGTGAAATGATTCCGCAAAATTGATGTTACCAGCAGATACTGTGGTTCTGTTACGGTTTGAGTGCTGAACACTTGACGGTCCCACGGTTGGCAAGTTGGAACTGTGAGATTCACTACGTGCACCACTGGTATTTTGTGGAAAAGCTCATGTAAGATTCTGCAACAGTCTCTGCTGATACTCCTGCATGCGTGCATCCCTTTCTATGGCAGGAATAATTTCTGCAAATTTACTTTTGTACCGGGGATCTAACAGTGTGGCAACCCAGTAGTCAGGATTATTTCTAATTCTCACAATTCGAGGGTCATGTTGCAGGTAGTGCAGCAAGAAGGCACTCATGTGTGTTGCGCATCCAGGAGCACCAAGTCCCTGTTGTGTTGGTGGCGAGGTAACAATCATGCTTCCTTCCTCTGTCCTCTCCCCCCAACCTCGCACAACAGAAATGTGATCAAGGTCTCCCTCATCTGATGAGTCTTCCATCAGTTCGTCCTCCACTTCTTCCTGGGCTCCTGCACCTTCCTCACTAGTTTGGCTGCTACCATGCGCCCTGGTAAAACCATCTCCCCCACCCTCACATGCCTGCCGCCTTGGTGCTGCCGACCGTCTGGACCTTGCAGATGTTAGCCCTTCCGCACACAACTCCTCCTCCTCTACTTCCTCCACCTCCTCTTGTGCCACCACCTGACTCCGAATTCTGTTTAACATGTGCTCCAGCATGTAAATCACCGGAATAGTCATGCTGATAATGGCATCGTCAGCACTAAACATCTTCGTCACCATTTCAAAACTGTGCAGAAGGGTGCATAGGTCCCTGATCTGAGACCACTCCTCCAGCGTGATTTGCCCCACCTCTGAATCTCGTTGGCCCAGGCTATACGTCAGAACGTATTGCACCAGGGCTTGTCGGTGCTGCCACAGTCGCTGCAACATGTGCAGAGTTGAATTCCACCGGGTAGGCACATCGCATTTTAGCCGGTGAAGTGGCAGGCCCAACGACTTCTGTAGAGATGTAAGTCGCTGAGCTGCGGGATGCGACCGGCGGAAGTGAGCACACAGCGACCGTGCCCTCTGCAGAAGGCCATCTAGTCTGGGATAGTGGGCTAAAAATTGCTGGACAACCAGGTTCAACACGTGAGCCATACAAGGCACGTGTGTGACATTGCCCCGGCGAAGGGCCGCACCCAGGTTTGCAGCATTGTCGCACACGGCCTTCCCTGGTTTCAGGTCCAGTGGAGACAACCATTCATGAAATTGGTTCTCCAGAGCTGACCACAACTCCTCAGCTGTGTGACTCACATTTCCCAGACATTTCAATGTAAAAACCGCCTGATGACGTTGAGCCCTACTGCCAGCATAGTAAGGAGGTGTGCAGGATCCCTTCTGCGCAGTTAGAAAGCTTGTGGCATGACCAGACAGGCTTTGGGTCAGGTGGAAGACCGCGAGGAGGTTGAGGAGGTAGAAGCAGTGGAGGAACTTTGACATAAAGAGGATTGACGCACAACTCGTGGGGACGGCAAGACTTGGACAGCAGCCCCTTGTCCTGCTGTCACCATAGTTACCCAGTGCCCAGTCAGCGACATGTAACGCCCCTGTCCATGCCTACTCGTCCAAGTGTCTGTGGTGAAATGCACCCTGTCACACACAGAGTTTCTCAAAGAAGCGGTGATGTTATGTGCGACATGCTGGTGGAGCGCAGGCACACCTTTCTTTGAGAAGTAGTGCCGACTGGGCATCTGGTACTGGGGCACTGCGACGGACATAAGGTCTCGAAAATCCTCTGTGTCCACCAGGCGGAAAGGCAGCATTTCTGTAGCCAAGAGCTTGCAGATGGTGAAATTCAACCTCTTAGCTTTCTCATGGCTAGGAGGAAATGGTCTTTTACTTGTCCACATCTGAGGGACCGAGGGCTGGCTATTGTGCTTAGACGGGGTTGATAAGGGTGTCCCCGGCAAACTGCCGGTCTGTGTGGAAGATGCAGGCGGACATGTTAGGTTGCCTTGATCCAAAGGTGGTGCTATCGATGTCGGACAGCGCTCAACACCAGCTGGTGTTACCACCTCCAAAGAAAATAATGACCTGCCAATCACGCTGGCTGTTGCGGGTAAAGAGGTGGCAGGTCTGCGCCCCAAAACAGGTGTGACTGCTGTCCCCCCAGTCACAGAGGATGAAGAGGCCGCGGATGCACAAGATATGGCAGACGGTGGTTGGCCCGGCCGGCTAGGCCGCATTGTAGCACACTGAGCTTCCCACTGCAACTTATGCTTCATGTCCATGTGCCGGTTCATGCATGAAGTACTCAAACTATGTATTTTTTGGCCTCTACTTAGCTTTTGCTGACAAATGTTACAGATAACACGAGTTGGGTCATCTTTATCGATCTGAAAAAATGCCCAGGCTATGCAAGGCTTAGCACCCATGCGACCTGAAGAGCCACCACGACTTGTGGTGAGAGGCAGAGTTGTGTTTGAGGATGCAGTTGTTGACGTGCTTCCAGTACTACGTCTCTGTCCAGGAAGGCGCAACCTGACCTCGTCGTCACTAGCATCTTTCTCCACCTCCTCTGCTGACCTCATCGACTGGCTGACTGTGGGTTGACAGTAAGTGGGATCTCCGACCTCATCATCATCACCCTGTGCGTTATCACCCCCGTCGTCCTCAGAGCCAACCTGTTCCTGCCCTGACAAAAAACTAAAGTTGTCGCTCCAATCAGGTATTTGAGTCTTATCATCGTCTTCCTCATTGTCTCCACCAACAGGAGTTACAGTTTGGGAATGAGGGTCTACATTATGGTCAGAACCTTCTGCGTCTGGTCCTGTATCCGACTCATAAAGATTCTGGGCATCAGTGCAGATCATTTCCTCGTCTGGATTCACAGAAGCGCTGGAGTCGACCTCTGATTCCCAGGCTATAGTATGAGTAAACAGCTCTGCAGACTCAACCATCTGTTCTACCTCATACTCAGACGGGCAGCTGGAGATTTGGGAGCTGTGAGGAAGCAATTGCGATTTGGGTGACACCTTTGAGGACTGGAGTATTTGTGATGTTGAAGTTGATGTGGAGGAGAGCCCACTTAAAGGAGCACTTGATATCCGTTGAAGCACCTGCTGTTTTTGTGCCTCATCTGGAATTTGTAGCGATTGGCGTGGCCGTAAGAAAGGGATCTTATCACATTGTCCGCTAAAAGAAGTAGACATTTTAGTTTGGCTGGAAGATGGTCTTTCTTCTGCAGATGTTACTGTTGCTTTAACACCTACCCCACGGACACAACATTTTTTCCCCTTCCCAACACGCCTATTCCCCTTTCCACCAGCAGCAGGCCTTTTTCCACTCATTTTGGTGGTTAACTAATTCACAACTCTGGAGTTGTTTGCACAAAAAAACAATGGATGGTAACCGAGCAGAGCTGAGTGGCCAAACTGTGGTATTAGGCCAAAACTATTGGCTGGGTTAGATGCAGAAAAAAATTATTTTGAATTTGCAACCTGATGGAGGTCAGTATAGATGGATTAATAGAACAAGACCCACACACAGCTAGAAGCCCAATATTTTTTCAGAGGTAGATGCAGAAAAAAATATATTCAGTTTGCAACCTGATGGAGGTCAGTATAGATGGACTAATACAACAAGTCCCACACACAGCTAGAAGCCCAATTTTTTTCAGAGGTAGATGCAGAAAAAAATATATTCAGTTTGCAACCTGATGGAGGTCAGTATAGATGGACTAATACAACAAGTCCCACACACAGCTAGAAGCCCAAATATTTTTTCAGAGGTACTGTAGATGCAGATAAAAATTAGTTTTAATTTGCAACCTGATGGAGGTCAGTATAGATGGACTAATAGAGAAAGTCCGACACACTACTAGAAGGCCAAATATTTTTTCAGAGCTAGATGCAGAAAAAAATTATATTCAGTTTGCAAGCTGATGGAGGTCAGTATAGATGGATTAATAGAACAAGACACACACACAGCTAGAAGCCCAATATTTTTTCAGAGGTAGATGCAGAAAAAAATATATTCAGTTTGCAACCTGATGGAGGTCAGTATAGATGGACTAATACAACAAGTCCCACACACAGCTAGAAGCCCAATATTTTTTCAGAGGTAGATGCAGAAAAAAATATATTCAGTTTGCAACCTGATGGAGGTCAGTATAGATGGACTAATACAACAAGTCCCACACACAGCTAGAAGCCCAAATATTTTTTCAGAGGTACTGTAGATGCAGATAAAAATTAGTTTTAATTTGCAACCTGATGGAGGTCAGTATAGATGGACTAATACAGAAAGTCCGACACACTACTAGAAGGCCAAATATTTTTTCAGAGCTAGATGCAGAAAAAAATTATATTCAGTTTGCAAACTGATGGAGGTCAGTATAGATGGACTAATAGAGAAAGTCCGACACACTACTAGAAGGCCAAAGATTTTTTCAGAGCTAGATGCAGAAAAAATTATATTCAGTTTGCAACCTGATGGAGGTCAGTATAGATGGATTAATAGAACAAGACCCACACACAGCTAGAAGCCCAATATTTTTTCAGAGGTAGATGCAGAAAAAAATATATTCAGTTTGCAACCTGATGGAGGTCAGTATAGATGGACTAATACAACAAGTCCCACACACAGCTAGAAGCCCAATATTTTTTCAGAGGTAGATGCAGAAAAAATATATATTCAGTTTGCAACCTGATGGAGGTCAGTATAGATGGACTAATACAACAAGTCCCACACACAGCTAGAAGCCCAAATATTTTTTCAGAGGTACTGTAGATGCAGATAAAAATTAGTTTTAATTTGCAACCTGATGGAGGTCAGTATAGATGGACTAATAGAGAAAGTCCGACACACTACTAGAAGGCCAAATATTTTTTCAGAGCTAGATGCAGAAAAAAATTATATTCAGTTTGCAACCTGATGGAGGTCAGTATAGATGGACTAATAGAGAAAGTCCGACACACTACTAGAAGGCCAAATATTTTTTCAGAGCTAGATGCAGAAAAAAATTATATTCAGTTTGCAACCTGATGGAGGTCAGTATAGATGGATTAATAGAACAAGACCCACACACAGCTAGAAGCCCAATATTTTTTCAGAGGTAGATGCAGGAAAAAAATATATTCAGTTTGCAACCTGATTCAGGTCAGTATAGATGGACTAATACAACAAGTCCCACACACAGGTAGAAGCCCAAATATTTTTTCAGAGGTACTGTAGATGCAGATAAAAAATAGTTTTAATTTGCAACCTGATGGAGGTCAGTATAGATGGACTAATACAATGATGCTATGCCCAAAAGATTTTACTTCACTAGGTGCAGTAAAAAAATTGGTATTCTATACACAGGTGGTATATCTTGCAACACAGATAGGCTACTCCACTGACTAACACACTCTGCAATAGGCCAAAAAGGATTAGCTTTGCTAGATTCAGCCAAATGCTGTGAAAAAAACTTGCACAGCACTGGCACAGACCTGCCTGGCAAAAACTGATAGGAACTGATGTAACCTAGTCCTGAAAAGGACTCCAATTACAATTAGTCTTTACTCCCACAACCTATCTATTTAAGAGCACAGACCTCCCTGATAAAAGTCGTAGGAAATGCTGTAACCTAGTCCTTAAAAGGACTGCAATCACAACTATTCCCTACTCCCAAGCTATCTGTATATTTGTGCGAAAATTGGCTTGAAATTAACAAGGTATAGCGCACACAGCAACAGCGGTGCCGCCTAACACGCAGCTGCAGCAGTGAGAAAATGGTGGCGACGGGGAAAATGGCTTGGTCTTATAGGGCAAGGACATGTGACATACACTGCCAATGACACATGCCCTTGCTTGTGTGAAAAAAAGCACTTCGCTCCGTGTGTGCGCTGCTGATAGGCTGACAGATTGCACCTCCCCACTGCAAATGCGGGAAAGAGAAAAAAAAATGGAGATCTTCATTGTTCCTGCAGAGATCCATCCCCTGCCCCTTCCCCCACCCCGCTGTACACTCAAACTGCGTATTAACATTAATTTTCATCATTACTGAGAAAAAATCCAGTTATGATTTTGGTGCACGAACAGTTATCGAACATAACCTCGAACAGCCGAATTTTTCTCAAATTGTTCGTGTTCGCCGAACGGCTCGAACACCGCCCAAAACAGCTCGAATTTGAGATTGGTGAACAGTTCGAGTAGAACAACGCTCATTTCTAATTGTACCTTATGATAATGCTAAAATTTGTTCGATATGACTAGCGTTTATTTGTGAAAAAAATTGAACATTTGGCAAAAATGTAGAAAATTTTGCAATTTTCCATCTTTTAACTTTTATGCCCTTAAACAAGAGAGTTATGTCACACAAAATAGTTAAACAATATTTCACAAATGTCTACATCAGTACTATTTTTGAAACGTATACTTTTTGATAATAAGTTAGAAGGGTTAAAATTGACCATCTATATTTCACTTTTTACCAAAATTCACAAAACCTTTTTTTTAGAGACTACATCCAATTTGAAGTGACTTTCAGGGGCATATATGACAGAAAATGGCAAAAATGTAAAGCATTCTAAAAACTACACCCCTGAAAGTGCTTCAAACCACATTCAAGAAGTTTATTAACCCTTCAGGTGCTGCACAGGAACTGAAGCAATGTGGAAATAAAAAGTGAACTTTTAACTTTTTTTTCACAAAAATGTTATTTTAGACCCAAATTTGTTTATTTTCACAAGGGTAACAGTCAAAAATGGACCTCAAAATTTGTCGTGCAAATTCACCTGAGTATACCGATACTCCATATACAGGAGAAAACTGCTGTTTGGGCGCATGGCAGGGCTCGGAAAGGAAGGAGCACCGTTTGACTTTTTGAATGCAAAATTTACTGGAATCATTAGTGGACGCCATTTTGGAGAACCCTTGATGTACCTAAACAGTGGAAACCCCCATTAAGTGACCCCATTTTGGAAACTAGACTCCTCAAGGAATGTACCTAGATGTGTGGTGACCAATTTGAATTCTCAGGTGCTTCACAGAAGTTTATAACGTTGAGCTGTGAAAATAAAAAATCACATTTTTTCCCACATCCATTTCCCCTTCACCAGCTGTCACCAAGGGAGTATACTGCTGTGGCATTAACACATGTATTTGCTGTAAAATGATCCCTCATGGCTGTACAGAATTTTCCTCTACAACAGGAGAGGTGTTTTATATTCAACAATTTCTCAATTGTGATACCAATTTTGCAATGTATTTATTAAAAAGCAACTGTAATTTACAGCATGTAGGTCGCATGACTCAAGCAATTCATAATAGGATGAACAGCTATAGATATAACATAAGGAAAGTTGTAAGTTGCTATAGTTTGTCAAGACATTTTCTTATAGAACACAAATAATATCCCACTAATTTAAAACTTACAGTATCATTCTGGAACATATACCAGAAAATGTTTCTAATAGATTCCAGAGACTGATCAATAGGGAATCCTATTGGATTTTCAAATTGTCCACGCTCACTCCAGAAAGTCTGAATGAGTGTATAGATAACATTGTGCAATAAGGGGTATAGATGTTGCTGGAATTTATTTAGGGGGCCATGTCACATTGCCAGAGCCCCTGAGGTGCTAGAACAGCAGAAACCCCAATAAGTGACCTCATTTTACAAACTGCACCCCCAATGAATTCATCTAGGGGTGCAGCGTCATACTACATGTGCCACAAAGAATTTTATACCATTGGGCGGTGAAGAAAGAATAATTTCATTTTTTCCATTAAAATGTTGTTTTAGCCCTAATTTTTTAATTTTTCTAAGGGCTAGTAGGAAAAAATGGACCTCAGTTTGTTGCAAAAATTTCTCATGAGTGCGCCAATACCTTACATGTAATCGGGAAATTCTTTTCAGGCACAGTGCAAAGCTCAGAAGGGAACGAATGCCATATTATAGTGTAAATTTTACTGTTATGGTTTGTGAGTGCCATGACCCAGTGGGAGAACCCCTGAGGTGCCAGCACAGCAGAACTCCCCCTCTCAATGCATTCACCTAAGGGTACAGTGATCATATTGACAACACGGGTGTGTCACAAAATTTTATACCATTGAGAAGTGAAGAATAAATAATTACATTTTTTACCTCCAAAATTTTGTTTTAGCCACAGATTTTAATTTTTCACATGGGGAAATGGGTAAAAATGGTGCCAAAATTCATCCCACAATTTCTGCTGAATGTAGAAATACCGAATATGTGGCTGTACAGTACTTCCTACCCATATGGTGAAACTCGAGAGGCACGGAGCACTATTTGCCTCTTAGATCGCAGATTTTCCTAGAATAGTGTGTGGACTCCATATATAGAACCCCTATGTGCTAGAAGAGTAGAATTCCCCCTCAAGTGACCACATTTTGGTAATTTTACCCCTCTGGGAGTTTATCTACAGGTACAGTGATGATTTTAACTCCATTGGTGAGTTTTCCAGAAGCAAGAAGCAGTGGAAATTGCTGAATGAAAATTGCAAACTGCCATTGTAGTGCCCAGTAAATCATATTGAATTATGTTCATCGGAATATGAATTATTTTTTATATTGTATCAAGTTCCCCCTTTTGCTACCTATTAAATGGGGATGTGAGAAATACAAATTCATTTTAATCATAAATCTCTATCTATTTAATGCCATAATATAATCTTTTTTCTAATGTGCTTTAATTAAAAATTATCTATCCTTCCCTAAATACACTAGCTAACTGCTTTTCTTTTTATTTACAATTTTATTTTTGATGACGCTTCATTTGAGAATCCCAGTGCATGGTGGGATACTCAAATGAAGCTTCATCAGGGGGCAGAGGCTGCAGTTACTACTGCAGCTCCTGTCCATTCCTTGAAACAAAGCATCATCGGTGACCTTCATTCCACAGTCAGGGCTAGTCCCTGGTCTGTCACTGTGCAATGAGTACAATTACACTGCACTCTCTCTTCAGCTCAGATGAGCAGTCATGAGCCGGAAAAAGAGCACACTGTCAGTGCGCATTGTAAAACAAATATCCGGTGTGTAGGGACCAAGACTTACCCAGCAAGTGATGGCTTCCCCCTCTGGTCTCTGCATGCTGGGTATTCTTTCAACATATGTTCACAGTGGGCTCTGTTGATGGCTCACTACTATTGATTTGAGCCAGCAAGAGAGTGCACTGTCATTGTTTGAGTATTCCAGCATGCAGTTGGATTCTTAAAGCGCCGTCAAAAAGGAAGCTGTAAAAATGAAAAAGAAACGCCGTTAGATAGTGTAGTAAGGGAAGGATAGGGAATTTATAATTAAAGGATACTAGAAAATAGATTAGATTATGGGATTAAATAGATGGCCATTAAGAATGAAAATTAATTTGTATTTTGAACCGCCCGTTTAAGCTATGTATATACCGTACTTGTTGAATTTACTGGCTAGTATGCCTAACATTTTTTTGTGGGCTTTGCAAAATGTAGGCATATATGTATACTATGCATTCATGTTTTCAGATATCATGTTAATATAACTATTAACAAATTTTGTGAGCTTTATATATTTTGTGTTTTGTCCCTTTTGACAGCATGAATCATCTGATAGGTTCCTTTTAAATTCTATTGTCAATCTTAAAATATTCATCATAACAGAAGAGAATCAAGCTTTTCTTTCACCTGGGCAAAAATTTAGTTTAGCGCCCCTTCCTATACATTGCTTAAATGTTTTGAGTAGTTATAATGTGACCACTCATATATGATTGGCATACTTACAGTCACATGCCGACTAACTACTCTTCCTGAAGAGAAATAGGAAGAGAAGTTAGTTGACACATGGAATACTGTCCCCTCCTTGCGGTACCCTCTCAGTGTCCCCCCATGCTATGCCTTCTCTATAATGCTCCCACATACTGCCCTGTCTCTTTACTATCCTATATTTAACTCATACTGTCCCCACACATTTCCCCCATACTGCCCCCTAACACTTTTCTCACCCATACTGTCCCTTCACACAAGTCTTCTCAATACTGTCCCCTCACACATTTTGCCCTATACAGTCCCTTCTCAGTTTCCTCCTCCAAAAATGTCTCCTCACATATTTCTCCCCTATAAGTGTCCATTCCCACTCCGCCATACTGTGCCCTATTATATTTCTCCCTCCATAATGTCTTTGCACACTATTACCTTCCATACTGTTTCCCCCTCGCACATTTCTCCCCAATAATATTTCCACACACTATTCTACACCATAATGCCACCTCATACTATTCCCCACCATTCTGTCCCCTCACACTATTTTCCCTCAATATACTCTTCTCAGCTTTCTTCTCCATACTGGCAATTCACATATTTTTCCCCTAATACTGGCCACTCACACTTTCTCCCATATGGTCCCATCACACTTTTCTCCCCATACTGTCCTGTCAAACTATTCCCCTCAATACTGTCCTCTCATATTTATACCCCCATACTGTTCCCACACAAGATCCTCCCCATATTGTTCCCCCACATTTTTTTCCCCATACTGTTCCCTCACAAGATTCTCCACTCATACTGTCTCCTTACAAGGTTCTCCCCATACTGTTTCCTGACATTCTCCCACCCTTATAGTTTTCCATCACACTTTCACCATCATACTTTCACCTCACAAGATTCCTCCCCATTCTGACCCCTCACAAAATTCTCCCCATGCTATGCACTCACAAGATTTCCATCTATACTGTACCCTCAAAAGATTTTTCTAATCTTGTCCCCTCTCATTTTTTTCTCCTCACACGATCCCCTCATAATACCCCCAAATTGTCCCCTCATAAGATTATCCAATATACTGTACTCTCAAAAGATCCCTTCCCACTAACATTCCTGTTTCTTCAGCTTGATTGAAGTGCTTACATTATTGCCATCCAACAACCTGATAACACTGCTAACATTGCCCTTACCCGAAAGTGCTCATGGTCACAGCTTCAATTTACTCATGCTTGAAAGACAAGAGTACAATTGAATGCAGGAACCATCGTTTTACATATTCTCTGCGCCACTCTCAATTTGACAACCAGTTATGAGAATATGGAGAAAGAAAAATGTTCAGCTCACCCCATTATGTCCTGGTTCCTTGGCTGGTCATCGGCGGATGGAGCTGCCCTGGTCCCAGCAGTAAGGAAATCCAATCTGCAAGAAGAGTTGTCCCCAGCAACCACAGGAGATTAGGTTTTTAAAACTTGCCGTTTATTTAGCCATCATGTTAAAAAGCACAGACAAGCAGAAGTGAGCAATCCCAGTGCAGAGAACAAGTCCTACGAGTTTCAACCTACACGGTCTTAGTCTATGACTGGTCCTTGGCGCCTCTTCTTTTCCCTTTCCTTTTTTAGCATAGTCTCTTTGGACTCTTCATTTGAGGTTGAGGCTTCCACTTTATTTAGGCATCGTACGCCACAGCATGCTGTGCAGATGAACATTGTGATGGCAAAAGGTTAAGAAGCATGTGGCCCAAGTGACAAAACAGCACGTGCTGTTATAACCAAGGCTTAATTTAGATGGAAGTCCTGTCCTGGAATGAAGAGGCCAAAGAGAATATTCATAACAAATTCTAACCTTGGCAGATTCATTCATCACTAGCATGGATCCCGTGTCATGTTTTAAGGCTTGTTTATGGGCCATACATTGACTTTTTGGCAAAGTTGAACAAAAATGCTTTATGCTGACTAGCAACTTGACCATAGAAGCCTTCCGAGAATCCTAGGTGCCTCTAGCATCTAGTAGGTGCCACAATGTCATGACGTTATGTAGTTTAATAAATGTCAAAGACACCCAGGATGCCAGGTTGAGGATGTCCGCTGCTGAAATAAAAATTACTCTTTTCTAGGTGTCACTGATGATCAGACTGGATGCCGGACCAGAGAGCCACAAATCTTTTTTGTCAACTCTACTTATAGAGTATCTGTCTCTCCTTGCAAGATAACTTCATAGAAGAGCTGTTTTTCAGACATTTCTCCCATTTAGTATTTCCTGTAAAGACTCCTTAATCAGCATGTCTTTCTAACGAGAACCAGTACTTACCCCTCATTACCTCGAGGTTGTCCCAATTAGCAAGCCAATCTCTGCTCCACTCTCATAGAGGGCCAACACCCCCCGAGAAGGCTGTCTTTAAAAGAGTATTGAGCTTGGCAATAATCTCTAGTCATGTTGCACGGTTTATTAAAAGGTCGGACATTGACTTACAGGGTAACACTAGCTTCTTTGCATAAGTGCCACTTGCAAGTTCATTCTGTGAGAGAGCTAATTTGGATACTTTTCTCCATTGAGCCACTGAAGGTATATTCACCTGGTATCTTTAAAGAAGCACTCCCATCAAAGTTTTTATCCTCTTAATATAATGCTATCATATTATATAGCGCTATGTACTTACAATTGCTCATTTTGCATTTTCACCCAAATAATTATTCTTTTTTCTGCTCTATGTAGAAACAGGAAGTCTATTTTCTCTGCATTTATCATTGCTCTCTTCATCTCCTTACCCAGCTGCTCCCTCCTCCTCACTGCCGGGGACTTTTGCAGTGACTCATGAGTCAGGAGGGGAAAATTGACTTCCTGTTTCTATATAGAGCTTAGAAGGTGTGACAACACAGCTTCTAATCATAATCAGCCAGACAATTAGATTAGTTAAGCCAAGAGAAATACACTATTGTGTTCATGCTGACTTGTAAATGCATGTGTATTTCTGTGGTTGGTCAAGAAGGACAGACCAGTATTTGTATAACCCTGAATGTTGACTTTTATTGGTCTGTTGAACAATGAATGTTTGCTAAATATTTTTATTAACCTTTATGTGGACCCTGTGGCTTGTTGACTCACAAGACCGGAGGTCAAACTATGCAAATGCATTAAATGGTCAAACAATGAAACCTGAGTGCTGCCCTTTCCCCCCAATCTGTGACTGATGACCTTAGCCACATATTTAAATATAAAAAGGGTTTTTTATATCCTTCTGCAAAGAGAATCAAGGAGAAGCAAAATATCACACAGATTCTCTCAGACCATCAGCTTGCTTGGTAGCATGGCTTAACCCAAAGAGACACAGATTTGGATTCTACATGATTCAAGCCTAAGGATATTTGGCCCTGATTGGAAAGATATGGATCTGCTCCATTGACCATCAGAGAGCCCATGGATACGTTTGGGGAGACCAGGTTTGGGACCCTCCAGTCGCCTGGAACCCATGGAGACATTCAGAGAAGCCAGATTAGGACCAGCCGGTCATGTGGCCCCATGAAAACTCTCAGAAAGGCAAGGATGGGACCCTCGGGTCTCCTGGCCTTGTACCTCGATGGACTGCTAACTTCCTATACTTGCCTCTACCTCCTTTCTGTGGTGGCCCGCCAGAAGCAGGCGGTCACTGGTTGAGGTAGTTGGCCCTGGAAGTCTCAAAGTTGCAGCTGTTCTATCCCAGGTCGGCCAGCAGAAGGGTGAGGACTGTGTAATGTTGTACCATCTTGGGTATTTGCTGGGACTGTTCTAGGTGTTTATTGTCCACTTTGTGGTTCAATAAAGTATTGCCATGCTGTTTTACCCTCACCCTGTGTCGTCTGAGTAGTTTTACACCCACGGAAGACCCTGGGTCTTCAGATTTTGATGGCAACAGTGGGATACTTCTCAGCCCAGCAGATCTTGGGGAGCTGCAGGGGACTGGTGTTAGCACACATCATCCAAAGGGCTCCACAATGAGGGAGGCATATAGACAGACCCTGCAGACCATAGATGAGGCATACACAGTGGGTTTCGGATGCTACCATGTCCAACCTTACCAGCCCGGCCTTGGGAGGAGGCGTGGAGAGAATATACAGCAGCAGCAAGATACGGCAATTACAGGAGCTGTGCCAGCTTCAATGGATTGAATACGAGGCCAGCGACACTCATAAGATTTAATTCAAGAGCTATAGGATCCAGAGGATGGCATGTGTGGACGTAATGGATACCAGTCTTTTTCCGTAAATTATTTGTAAAGTTTATTCGCAAGAAAGACATGGAATATGCTCTGAGGAAACTGGATGATGCAAAGTTTTGTTCTCAAGAAAGTGAGACCTCTTACATTCGTGTCTGTGTTTAAAGACATGCTGATGGATTGTCTCCAATAAGTAAAGAAGGATGATTGGAATTCTATCATGTCTGGCTGATTAAGATTGGGGAGTAATGTGACTATACAACTTATATTCTTAATCAGACAGACAATTAGATTAGTTAATCCAAGAGAAATACACTATTGTGTTCATTTTGACTTGTAAATGTATGTATATTTCAGTGGCTGGTCAAAAAGGACAGAACAGCATTTGTATAACCCTGAATGTTGACTTTTAATGGTCTGTGGAACAATGAATTTTTGATAAATATGTTGATTAACCTTTATGTGGACCCTGTGGATTGTTGACTCACAAGACAGAAGGACAAACTATGCAAATTCATTAAATGTTCAAACAGTGAGACCTGAGCTCTTTCCCCCAACCTGTGACTGGTGACCTTAGCCACATGTGTAAATATGAAAAGGGTTTTTCTATCCAGCTGCAAAGAGTATCAGGGAGAAGCAAAAGATCACACAGACTCTATCAGACCATTAGCTAGCTTGGTAGCATGGCTTTACGCAAAGAGACACAGATTTGGATTCTACATATTTCCAGCCTAAGGATATTTCGCCGTGACTGGAAAGATAGGGATCTGCTCATGGATACATTTGGGGAGGTCAGGTTGGAATGATGAAGTCTCCTGGCCCCATGGATATGTTTTTGGGGTTGCCAGGTGGCACCCTCCGGTTGCCTTGGAACCCATGGAGACATTAGGAGAAGCCAGATTGGGACCAGCCGGTCAACTGGCCCCATGTAAACTCTCGGAGAGGCCAGGGTGGGACCCTTTGGTCTCCTGGCCTTGTACCTTGATGGACTGCTAGCTTCCTAGGCTTGCCGCTACCTCCTCTCTGTGGTGACCCTTCAGAAGCGGGGGCCACTGGTTGAGGTAGTTGGCCCTGGAAGTCTCAAAGTTGCAGCTATTCTATCCCAGGCGGGCCAGCGGAAGTATGAGGACTGTGTAATGTTGTACCATCTTGTGTATTTGCTGGGACTGTTCTATGTGTTTATTGTCCGCTTTGTGGTTCAATAAAATATTGCCACACTGTTTTAGCCTCACCCTGTGTTGTCTGATTTGTATTATGCTCACGGAAGACACCAGATCTTCACAGAAGGATTTAGTTAGTCAGCTTTTAATATGTGATGTCATAGACCTAATGGATAAGAGAAGAATTAAATGGGTAGACAAGCAAAAAGAGCAATTGTAAGTACACCACTATATATTATGAAGATTGCAATACATTAACGGATAAAAACATTGATGAGAGTGCTTCTTTAAAGAGAACTAATACTCCCAGGAAGTAGATTAGATACTATAAAGCTTTAAATTTAGATACATGTCTTATAATGGTGGAATGCTTATAAAATAAATTCCTTTCCACTATTAATGATAATAATAATCATCATCATATTGAACCTATTTTGGGAAAGGAAATATAAATATTGCTGTTAATATTTTTATGGCTTAACAACTTTCTGGCCCAGGGCACACTAATACGTATCTGTGCCCTGGGCCTTATGGGCCTGATACGTATTAGTACGCCCTGGCGATTTCACGCGCACACAAGCGGTGCGGGCGAGATCGCCGCCGGGTGTCAGCTGACTGTTACAGTTGACACCCGTTGCTATATGCCAGGAGCGGTCCCGCACCGCTCCCTGCACATTAACCCCCGAAATGCTGCTATCAAAATCAATCAAGCAATGTGAACTGAGGTCTAAGATGGTAGACATGCAAGAAATAGGAGCATGTTCACACTAGCAAAAAGAAGCAAAACCTACAAAAGACAAAAAATATATCTCATACCCTACCATCATTATATATAAATGTAAAGCAAAGTTGCATAATAAATATAGGGTACTTAGTGAACTATTTTTGATCAAAAAAAGTATACAAGCCGTCCCACCAGCGGCAAGGTGACCCTAAATTGGGACGGTACCTATACTGTCTATATTAAAAACCTTACTGTATATCAAAGTTGAAGTAATGCATATAAAAGGGTAGACAAATAGGACCGGGTCCCAACTCCAGACCACCTAGGCCCGTGGTAAGCTGCATATATACTAATCAGCTCAACAAAGGGGATGCCACACCCTTAAATTGCACAGAATGCAAACAAGACAAAAAACCAAGCAATGTGAACTGAGGTCTAAGATGGTAGACATGCAAGAAATAGGAGCATGTTCACACTAGCAAAAAGAAGCAAAACCTACAAAAGACAAAAAATATATCTCATACCCTACCATCATTATATATAAATGTAAAGCAAAGTTGCATAAAAAATATAGGGTACTTAGTGAACTATTTTTGATCAAAAAAAGTATACAAGCCGTCCCACCAGCGGCAAGGTGACCCTAAATTGGGACGGTACCTATACTGTCTATATTAAAAACCTTACTCTATATCAAAGTTGAAGTAATGCATATAAAAGGGTAGACAAATAGGACCGGGTCCCAACTCCAGACCACCTAGGCCCATGGTAAGCTACATATATACTAATCAGCTCAACAAAGGGGATGCCACACCCTTAAATTGCACAGAATGCAAACAAGACAAAAAACCAAGCAATGTGAACTGAGGTCTAAGATGGTAGACATGCAAGAAATAGGAGCATGTTCACACTAGCAAAAAGAAGCAAAACCTACAAAAGACAAAAAATATATCTCATACCCTACCATCATTATATATAAATGTAAAGCAAAGTTGCATAATAAATATAGGGTACTTAGTGAACTATTTTTGATCAAAAAAAGTATACAAGCCGTCCCACCAGCGGCAAGGTGACCCTAAATTGGGACGGTACCTATATTGTCTATATTAAAAACCTTACTGTATATCAAAGTTGAAGTAATGCATATAAAAGGGTAGACAAATAGGACCGGATCCCAACTCCAGACCACCTAGGCCCGTGGTAAGCTACATATATACTAATCAGCTCAACAAAGGGGATGCCACACCCTTAAATTGCACAGAATGCAAACAAGACAAAAAACCAAGCAATGTGAACTGAGGTCTAAGATGGTAGACATGCAAGAAATAGTTACATAGTTACATAGTTAGTAAAGCCGAATAAAGACTTGCGTCCATCAAGTTCGACCTGTTAGTTCTGTAATTGCTAAAGTTGATCCAGAGGAGGGCAAAAACCCCAAATGATTTAGCCAATCTTCACCTGAGGAAAAATTCCCTCCCGACTCTGAAACCAGCTGTCAGAATAAATCCCTGTATCAACCTACTATTTTATTCTATTTTTAAGTATATGCTGAAATCTGTCTGGTATCTAGAAATGCATCCAGTCCCCGCTTGAACTGGTTTAGTGAATCCGACATTACCGTCTCCTCACTCAGTGAATTCCATATTCTCACTGCTCTTACCGTAAAGAACCCTTTCCTATGCTGGTGCTGAAACCTTTTCTCTTCCAGTCTTAGTGAATGCCCTCTTGTTACCGTAATATCCCTCCTTTTGAACAAATCCCGGGCAAGGTCTCTATACTGTCCCCTAACATATTTGTACACATTTATTATGTCCCCCCTCAACCTTCTCTTTTCCAGGCTGAATAGTCCTAGTTTTGCCAACCTCTCTGGGTATTGCAGTCCCTCCATTCCCCTTATTAATTTTGTTGCCCTCCTTTGTACCTTTTCAAGCTCATTTATATCCTTTCTATATATTGGGGCCCATAACTGAGCACAGTATTCCAAGTGTGGTCTGACCAGTGCTTTGTACAGTGGAAGAACAATGTTCTCATCCTTTGCAGCTATACCTCTTCTGATACATCCCATTACCCTGTTTGCCCTTACAGCAGCGGCCTGACTTTGGGCACTCCAATTTAGTTTGCTATCAATCAAGATGCCCAAGTCCTTCTCCATCTCTGAATTCCCCAATGATTTCCCATTCAGTGAGTACTGGTGACTTCCATTTTTCCTTCCCATATGTATGACCTTACATTTCTCCTCGTTAAACCTCATTTGCCATTTAATGCTCCACCTACCCAGCTTATCCAAATCCCTCTGTAGGTCTTCACTATCCTCTTTTGTATTAATTGTTTTACATAACTTTGTGTCATCTGCAAATATTGATATTTTACTATTTATCCCGTTGACTATGTCGTTAATAAAGATATTAAATAACATTGGGCCTAGTACAGACCCCTGTGGTACCCCACTAGTGACGCTTACCCAATCTGAGTATATTCCATTTATAACCACCCTCTGCCTTCTATCCTTTAGCCAGTTAGCTACCCACTTGCAGACATTTTCCCAAAGCCCCATCATTCTCATTTTGTATACCAACCTATTATGTGGCACGCTATCGAACGCTTTTGAGAAGTCGAGATACACGACATCCACTGGTTCCCCCTGATCTACTCGAGAGCTAACCTCCTCGTAGAAGTCAATCAGGTTTGTTTGGCAGGAGCGATTCCTCATGAATCCATGTTGGTTCGGGGTTAATAGATTATTAGCGTCAAGATGCTCCATGATTGCCTCATTAATAAATGAGGCCTACGTGGTAGGCCCGGGCCTAGGTGGTCTGGAGTTGGGACCCGGTCCTATTTGTCTACCCTTTTATATGCATTACTTCAACTTTGATATACAGTAAGGTTTTTAATATAGACAGTATAGGTACCGTCCCAATTTAGGGTCACCTTGCCGCTGGTGGGACGGCTTGTATACTTTTTTTTGATCAAAAATAGTTCACTAAGTACCCTATATTTATTATGCAACTTTGCTTTACATTTATATATAATGATGGTAGGGTATGAGATATATTTTTTGTCTTTTGTAGGTTTTGCTTCTTTTTGCTAGTGTGAACATGCTCCTATTTCTTGCATGTCTACCATCTTAGACCTCAGTTCACATTGCTTGTTTTTTTGTCTTGTTTGCATTCTGTGCAATTTAAGGGTGTGGCATCCCCTTTGTTGAGCTGATTAGTATATATGTAGCTTACCCAGGGCCTAGGTGGTCTGGAGTTGGGACCCGGTCCTATTTGTCTACCCTTTTATATGCATTACTTCAACTTTGATATACAGTAAGGTTTTTAATATAGACAGTATAGGTACCGTCCCAATTTAGGGTCACCTTGCCGCTGGTGGGACGGCTTGTATACTTTTTTTGATCAAAAATAGTTCACTAAGTACCCTATATTTATTATGCAACTTTGCTTTACATTTATATATAATGATGGTAGGGTATGAGATATATTTTTTGTCTTTTGTAGGTTTTGCTTCTTTTTGCTAGTGTGAACATGCTCCTATTTCTTGCATGTCTACCATCTTAGACCTCAGTTCACATTGCTTGGTTTTTTGTCTTGTTTGCATTCTGTGTAATTTAAGGGTGTGGCATCCCCTTTGTTGAGCTGATTAGTATATATGTAGCTTACCACGGGCCTAGGTGGTCTGGAGTTGGGATCCGGTCCTATTTGTCTACCCTTTTATATGCATTGCTTCAACTTTGATATACAGTAAGGTTTTTAATATAGACAGTATAGGTACCGTCCCAATTTAGGGTCACCTTGCCGCTGGTGGGACGGCTTGTATACTTTTTTTGATCAAAAATAGTTCACTAAGTACCCTATATTTATTATGCAACTTTGCTTTACATTTATATATAATGATGGTAGGGTATGAGATATATCAAAATCAATCGCAGCATTCCGGTGGCAAGAGGAGGTAAGCGCTATATTTACCTTCTCTGCCGACGTCCCGCGGTGTCTGAGTCCGGTCCCGGATGTTGCCATGGTGACTCGATGTCATCATGACAACATCCGGGTCACGAGGAGGCAGGAAGTTGCTTTGGTCATGCGCAGTGCACGACCAAAGTAACTTCTCCCTGTTCAGTGCTGACAGGCTGCATAGCACAGGGATGGTTCTGTACTCCTGCGCTATACAGCCGATTATACGGCAAAAAGTGAAAGTCCCATAGTGGGACAAAGTGTAAAAGTAATAAAAATGTCAGAAAGTGAAAAAAAAAATTTGTAAAAATATAAAAAAAATGAAAAAAAAAAAATAAAAAAAATATACATACATATACTGCTCAAAAAAATAAAGGGAGCACTTAAACTACAGAATATAACTCCAAGTAGATCAAACTTCTGTGAAATCAAACTGTCCACTTAGGAAGTAACACTGATTGACAATCAATTTCACATGCTGTTGTGCAAATGGAATAGACAATAGATGGAAATTATTGGCAATTATCAAGACAAACTCAATAAAGGAGTGGTTGTGCAGGTGGGGACCACAGACCACATCTCAGTAACAATGCTTTCTGGCTGATGTTTTGGTCACTTTTGAATGTTGGTTGTGCTTTCACACTCATGGAAGCATGAGACTGACTCTACAACCCAAAGAAGTTGCTCAGGTCATGCAGCTCATCGATGATGGCACATCAATGCGAGCTGTGGCAAGAAGGTTTGCTGTGTCTGTCAGCGTAGTGTCCAGAGGCTGGAGGCGCTACCAGGAGATAGGCCAGTAAACCAGGAGACATGGAGGGGGCCATAGGAGGGCAAAAACCCAGCAGCAGGACTGCTACCTCTGCCTTTGTGCAAGGAAGAACCAGAGGAGCACTGCCAGAACCCTGCAAAATGACCTCCAGCAGGCCACAAATGTGCATGTGTCTGCACAAACGGTTAGAAAACGACTCCATGAGGGTGGTATGAGGGCCTGACGTCCACAGATGGGGGTTGTGCTTACAGCCCAACACTGTGCAGGATGCTTGGAATCTGCCACAGAACACCAGGATTGGCAAAGTCGCCACTGGCGCCCTGTGATCTTCACAAATGAAAGCAGGTTCACACTGAGCACATATGACAGACGTGACAGAGTCTGGAGATGCCGTGGAGAGCGATCTCCTGCCTGAAACATCCTTCAGCATGACCGGTTTGGCAGTGGGTCAGTAATGGCGTGGGGTGGCATTTCTTTGGAGGGCCGCACAGCCCTCCATGAGCTCGCCAGAGGTAGCCTGACTGCCATTAGGTATCAAGATGAGATCCTCAGACCCCTTGTGAGACCATATGCTGGTGCGGTTGGCCATGGGTTCCTCCTAATGCAGGACAATGCCAGACCTCATGTGGCTGGAGTGTGTCAGCAGTTCCTGCAAGATGAAGGCATTGAAGCTATGGATGGACTGGCCCGCCCGTTCCCCAGACCTGAATCCGATTGAGCACATCTGGGACATCATGTCTCGCTCCATCCACCATCGTCATGTTGCACCACAGACTTCCAGGATTTGGCGGATGCTTTAGTCCAGGTCTGGAAGGAGATCCCACAGGAGACCATCCGCAACCTCATCAGGAGCATGCCCAGGCATTGTAGGGAGGTCATACAGGCACATAGAGGCCACACACAATACTGAGCCTCATTTTGACTTGTTTTAAGGACATTACATCAAAGTTGGATCAGCCTGTAGTGTGTTTTTCCACTTTAATTTTGGGGGTGACTCCAAATCCAGGCCTCTAATGGTTAATAAATTTGATTTCCATCAATGATTTTTGTGTTATTTTGTTGTCAACACATTCAACTTTGTACAGAACAAAGTATTCAATGAGAATATTTCATTCATTCATATCTAGGATGTGTTATTTGAGTTTTCCCTTTATTTTTTTGAGCAGTTTATATTGTATCCATAAATAAATAATCTTATGAAAAAAAATAAACCAATAGAAGTACACATATTTGGTATCGCCGCATCCAGAACGATCTGACCTATAAAACTGTCCCGCTAGTGAACCCCTTTAGTGAACACGGTAAAAAAAATAAATAGAAAGCGAAACATAAAACGATGTTTTATCATCATACCGCCAAACAAAAAATTGAATAAAATGTGATCAAACAGACGAATGTAAATAAAAATGGTACCGCTGAAAACGTCATCTTGTTCCGCAAAAAATAAGCTGCCATACAGCTCCAACAACCGAAAATTAAAAAAGTACAAAAATAGCTCTCAGAATAAAGCGATGCAGAAACAATTCTTTTTTCTATAAAATTGTTTTTATTGTGTAAAAGCGTCAAAATACAAAAAAAATATATAAATGCGGTACCGCTGTAAACGTACTGAACCGAAGAATAAAGCTGCCTTAACAATTTTATCACATTCAGAAAGGCATAAAAAAAAAATATAACTTTTATTAATGAAAAGTCTAAAAAGAAATTTATAACATGATGCCCATATGGTGTATCATAAGTAAAAAGATATAAATATCTACGATATAGCTGGACAGAATATCAGGCCCTATTAGGTCCAGCATAAGTAAGAATAATGAAGGTATTCAAGCTATGAAGTCCAAAAAGAGAACCCCACAGATACGCAAAAAAACAAGGTATATCTCACCAAATGCCCATATAGCAATATAGACGGTGATTATACCTATATCTGTGTATACCCATAGACAAAACCAGCCATTATTAAATGGTAAATAAGTATACAATCAAATAGAGCTATGAGGGGCCTTCTATTATCATCCAGGCACTCAATCCTCATAAAACATGGAAACATCTCACCCGGGGTCTTTTTATATATATCTGCTCCCCCTTTACATTCCAGGTGATAAGTTAATCCATGGAACATCCCAAGCCGAGGTATACCTCACCAAATACCCATATAGCAATATATACGGTGATCATACCTATATCTGCATATACCCATAGAGATAACAAGCCATTATTAAATGGTAGGTATGTATACAGAAATAGAACTATGAGGAGCCTTCTATTACCATCCAGGCATTTAAATCCTCATAGAACATGGAAACATCTCACCCGGGGTCTTTTTATGTCTGCTCCCCCTTTACATTATAGGTGATCAGTTTGTCCACGGAACATCCCGACGCATTTCAATCCTTAATCAGGGGTATATAGTTCCTCTTCATTAAGGGTATATCATTCCTCATTCCTGCATTGGTTCCTTAATCATATCCTAATGCCTCAAGTGGGTACACATTATGCCCTGCTTTATATGCGTGCGTTAAGCCGCGCTCCTTCATAATTACCGCGCTGACCGTGACGTGTTTCCGGTCCCAGAATACCACACTGCCGGAAGTAAACATCACGCGTTACCATGGGCATGGAACGCACTTCCGGTCCCAGAATACCCCGTTACCGGAAGTCAACGTCACGCGTTCCCATGGATATGGAACGCAAGCGTGCTGCTAGGAAACACGCATCACCTTACCAATACGTGGTGCCGCCTCACGCCATGCTGGACCCCACAGGTTCCTCCCCCATGCGATCCAGCAATCATATTAAGTGGGATAAAGGATTTTCAACAGCGGGAAAAGGCCACCCTCCGTTGTCCACATCTCTATCAAAACAAATACCCCAAATAATAATAATGTGTAAGAAGGCTCTATCTGTTAGTCACCAGAAAAACTGCCTAATTGTCTAAGTAAACACGTACAGTTCTCTCCATAAATTTATACAAATAGATCATGGATTAAAAAGGTTTTTATCGAGATAGAAAAGACCATATAAGTGCAATGCTTCGGTATGTTACATGGGGGTTCCCGTGGGACAAATAGTTTCAAAGAATAATATATTAATCAATCTCCAAAGCCACAGCGGACCTCTCAAGAGAAACAGAAGAAAAAAGGGGGGGAGGCCCTAATGAAACAACTATAGTAATAACTAATCTGCTTACCCTACCTACGTGGAGGTTGGCACCCTACAAATCCTGCGCAAATGGCGCCCCCACTCTACGGTGGCTTTCCCTATCTACTTAACCCTATTCTGTCCCTATTCTGGAAGGAATGGGGCAAAGGAAAGAATCTCATTCATACCAAGTGGGGTAGTGGTGCCCAGGATAAAGATCCAACGAGTTTCCTTTTGTAAAATGCGTAAATCCCAGTTTCCTCCTCTTATCGAAGGTGTCACCTTTTCAATGCCCATAAATTTAATGACATTGGCATCCCCCTGGTGCATAGTATTTACATGATTAGCTATTGGGGTATCTTTCTTGTTTTTTATATCACGTAAGTGTTCTAATATCCTTTTCTTAAACTCCCTTCGTGTCTTCCCAATATATTCCAATTTACATATACAAGTCGCTTTGTATATCACTCCCTTCGATCGACAATTTATGAGTTCCCTAATCTTGAACTCCCTCCCCTTGACAAAGCTCCTGAAAGTATTACCCTGGGTCATTGCAGAACATGCCTTGCAGTTATTACACCGATAGCAGCCAGAAACCCCTCGATCCAACCATGTGGGACTACGCTCAGACATAAAATGACTATGGACGAGACGATCCCTAAGGGACCTCCCTCTACGATAGGTAATTTGTGGTTGTGAGGCCAATTTATCTCCAACGTCCTCATCCATACGAAGGATACCCCAATGTTTCTTAAAAATCTGTTTGACCTGTTGAGATTTATTACAGAATCGTGTTATGAATCTAATTGTAGACTCTTCTTGATGTTTGGCTTTTGGAACCAATAGCTCACTTCTCTCTCTCACCAAAGACTCTCTATAGGCCTGATTCAGAACCTTTTTAGGGTATCCTCTATCTAGAAATCTGTTTCTCAAGTCCCAAGCTTGTCTTTCATAGTCATTAACATCAGAGCAATTCCTCCTGAGCCTTAAAAATTGACCCTTTGGGATACCTCTCTTGAGTGGGACTGGATGATTGCTTTCCCATCTCAGGAGGGTATTAGTTGCTGTTGGTTTTCTATAGGTTTCTGTCCTTAATTCGCCATTAGCCTCTCTGTGAACCAATACATCTAAAAAGGCCAATTTTGTTCTATTCACTTCCGATGTAAATAGTAGACCAATCGGGTTGTCATTAAGTCTTGCGACGAATTCCCGGAAACTATCCGGTGTTCCGTTCCATATCACAAAAACATCGTCAATAAATCGCAGCCACATGACAACCCCGTTGGCTAGGTCACACTCATTAAAAACCATGGTTTCTTCCCACCAGCCCAGGAGCAAATTAGCATAAGAGGGAGCACATGGGCTCCCCATTGCTGTGCCCCTGAGCTGGTGGAAATATTCCCCATCGAACGTGAAGACGTTGTTATTGAGACAAAATTCAAGGAGTTTCAAGGTGAACTCATTATGTATAGTGAATTGTCTACCCCTTGATCTTAGGTAGTAGTCAACGGCTCTTAAACCAAATTCATGGGGGATCGAGGAGTATAAGGCTTCTACATCCACACTCCCCAAAATCATGTCTTGCTCCAATACAACACCCTCGAGTTTCCTCAAGAGGTCCGCTGTGTCACGCACATACGAATTTAAAGCTATCACAAATGGTCTCAGAATTTTATCAATATATGTGCCTGCCTTATGTGTGAGGCTGTTAATTCCAGACACAATGGGTCTTGCTTTTAGTGGTTCCAGACCTTTATGGACTTTAGGAAGACCATAAAAAGTCGCTGTGATCGGGTAGGCTGGGACCAGATAGTCCTTTTCATTTTTATCAATCACTTTGTTAATGAAACCTTCCTGTACCAACTCCCTGAGTTTGTTATGTAAATCCTTAGTTGGGTTATGTGATAGTCTCCGATAACCCTCCTCCTGTTCGAGTAACCCCAAACACATTGCACGATAATGGTCAGTATCCATGATGACTAAATTCCCGCCTTTGTCAGACGGTTTTATTACAATATTTTTGTCCCCTTCCAATCTCAGCAAACATTCCATTTCCCCCTTAGATAGATTATGGCTTCGATCGTTTCTACCGTACTCAAGGTCAACCAAGTCTTTTGTCACTAGATTTAAAAATACGTCTATAGAGCAAATGTCACCAGATGATGGTGGTATCTTCTGACTCCTATTCTTTAAGGCCGTAAATGGGCCTTTTCCATCAATATTGGGGTTTAAATCTCCCAAGTGGTACAGAAGTCTAACGTCCTCCAGTAGATCTTCTTCAATCCCCAAGTCCCTACTACTTTTCTTGCCTTCCCTAATAAAGTGCTTTTTCCATTTTAATTTACGAACAAACAAATGTAAATCCTTAACCACTTCAAAAGCATCAAAATCGGTAGTAGGGACGAAGGATAGGCCCTTGCTGAGGACACACATTTCGTTTTCTAACAACTGTCTTTTAGAGAGATTAATAATCTGAAGCTCTAGTTGGGGTTGTTGAATCTGCTTCTGAGAGGATATTGTAGGTCTAAAAAATTGCTCCTCTGTGGTGATCTCTTACTGGAGCTCCTCCCCTGATTAAATCCTCTACCTCTCCCCCTAATTTTGTGATTTTTACCCTTCCCCTCAGTTTCCGATACCTCAGTTTCCAAAGAAGAAGGGTCAATATCAGTGGTCCTTGTATTTCTAATCACTGGAAAGGTGTAGGCCTTATTATCTTTAAATTCTGCCAGATCTTTACTGAAGAACTTATGTTTTCTCTCTTTTAGATGGAACTGAAAACGTTCAATCGTATTCTGCAAACTTAATTCCTTCTGTATAAATTCTGGCTCTGAGGAAAATTTTTTTGTGACCTCTATCTGCTCTTTCAAAGACTCATTAAGTGTGAATAAAGTTGATTTTTCTTCTTCCAATAGTATCTTCATAAACCTGATCGAGCTCTCAGTGGCTTCCCTTTCCCACTTAGTCATTAAGGTAGAACTCTTATAGCGATATCCAGGTGAGAGGGCAATCCGCAGGTGTCTAGGTACAATACCCGCCTTAATATAATTTTCAAGAGACTGTACCTCCCACCAGGATGCTATTTGATCCTTATAGAGCTTTGTAAGTTCTTTGAACGCTGAATTGAAAGAGGGAGTATCTTTTTTTTTGAGTGAACAATCTATCTGAGAATACCTCCTTTGCTTCATCTATCCATTGATCAGTATTGATACCAACAGTGAGAAAGCCTGCCATGCTATAATATAAATATAATCCAGCAGAGACCAAAAGACTTATTATGAAGATGTCAACTAGATATAGCAAATAAGTACATAAAATATAACTTTTATTAATGAAAAGTCTAAAAAGAAATTTATAACATGATGCCCATATGGTGTATCATAAGTAAAAAGATATAAATATCTACGATATAGCTGGACAGAATATCAGGCCCTATTAGGTCCAGCATAAGTAAGAATAATGAAGGTATTCAAGCTATGAAGTCCAAAAAGAGAACCCCACAGATACGCAAAAAAACAAGGTATATCTCACCAAATGCCCATATAGCAATATAGACGGTGATTATACCTATATCTGTGTATACCCATAGACAAAACCAGCCATTATTAAATGGTAAATAAGTATACAATCAAATAGAGCTATGAGGGGCCTTCTATTATCATCCAGGCACTCAATCCTCATAAAACATGGAAACATCTCACCCGGGGTCTTTTTATATATATCTGCTCCCCCTTTACATTCCAGGTGATAAGTTAATCCATGGAACATCTGAAACCGAGGTATACCTCACCAAATACCCATATAGCAATATATATGGTGATCATACCTATATCTGCATATACCCATAGACATAACAAGCCATTATTAAATGGTAGGTATGTATACAGAAATAGAACTATGAGGAGCCTTCTATTACCATCCAGGCATTTAAATCCTCATAGAACATGGAAACATCTCACCCGGGGTCTTTTTATGTCTGCTCCCCCTTTACATTATAGGTGATCAGTTTGTCCACGGAACATCCCGACGCGTTTCAATCCTTCATCAGGGGTATATAGTTCCTCTTCATTAAGGGTATATCATTCCTCATTCCTGCATTGGTTCCTTAATCATATCCTAATGCCTCAAATGGGTACACATTATGCCCTGCTTTATATGCGTGCGTTAAGCCGCGCTCCTTCATAATTACCGCGCTGACCGTGACGTGTTTCCGGTCCCAGAATACCACACTGCCGGAAGTAAACATCACGCGTTACCATGGGCATGGAACGCACTTCCGGTCCCAGAATACCCCGTTACCGGAAGTCAACGTCACGCGTTCCCATGGATATGGAACGCAAGCGTGCTGCTAGGAAACACGCATCACCTTACCAATACGTGGTGCCGCCTCACGCCATGCTGGACCCCACAGGTTCCTCCCCCATGCGATCCAGCAATCATATTAAGTGGGATAAAGGATTTTCAACAGCGGGAAAAGGCCACCCTCCGTTGTCCACATCTCTATCAAAACAAATACCCCAAATAATAATAATGTGTAAGAAGGCTCTATCTGTTAGTCACCAGAAAAACTGCCTAATTGTCTAAGTAAACACGTACAGTTCTCTCCATAAATTTATACAAATAGATCATGGATTAAAAAGGTTTTCATCGAGATAGAAAAGACCATATAAGTGCAATGCTTCGGTATGTTACATGGGGGTTCCCGTGGGACAAATAGTTTCAAAGAATAATATATTAATCAATCACCAAAGCCACAGCGGACCTCTCAAGAGAAACAGAAGAAAAAAGGGGGGGAGGCCCTAATGAAACAACTATAGTAATAACTAATCTGCTTACCCTACCTACGTGGAGGTTGGCACCCTACAAATCTTTCCTTTGCCCCATTCCTTCCAGAATAGGGACAGAATAGGGTTAAGTAGATAGGGAAAGCCACCGTAGAGTGGGGGCGCCATTTGCGCAGGATTTGTAGGGTGCCAACCTCCACGTAGGTAGGGTAAGCAGATTAGTTATTACTATAGTTGTTTCATTAGGGCCTCCCCCCCTTTTTTCTTCTGTTTCTCTTGAGAGGTCCGCTGTGGCTTTGGTGATTGATTAATATATTATTCTTTGAAACTATTTGTCCCACGGGAACCCCCATGTAACATACCGAAGCATTGCACTTATATGGTCTTTTCTATCTCGATAAAAACCTTTTTAATCCATGATCTATTTGTATAAATTTATGGAGAGAACTGTACGTGTTTACTTAGACAATTAGGCAGTTTTTCTGGTGACTAACAGATAGAGCCTTCTTACACATTATTATTATTTGGGGTATTTGTTTTGATAGAGATGTGGACAACGGAGGGTGGCCTTTTCCCGCTGTTGAAAATCCTTTATCCCACTTAATATGATTGCTGGATCGCATGGGGGAGGAACCTGTGGGGTCCAGCATGGCGTGAGGCGGCACCACGTATTGGTAAGGTGATGCGTGTTTCCTAGCAGCACGCTTGCGTTCCATATCCATGGGAACGCGTGACGTTGACTTCCGGTAACGGGGTATTCTGGGACCGGAAGTGCGTTCCATGCCCATGGTAACGCGTGATGTTTACTTCCGGCAGTGTGGTATTCTGGGACCGGAAACACGTCACGGTCAGCGCGGTAATTATGAAGGAGCGCGGCTTAACGCACGCATATAAAGCAGGGCATAATGTGTACCCACTTGAGGCATTAGGATATGATTAAGGAACCAATGCAGGAATGAGGAATGATATACCCTTAATGAAGAGGAACTATATACCCCTGATGAAGGATTGAAACGCGTCGGGATGTTCCGTGGACAAACTGATCACCTATAATGTAAAGGGGGAGCAGACATAAAAAGACCCCGGGTGAGAAGTTTCCATGTTCTATGAGGATTTAAATGCCTGGATGGTAATAGAAGGCTCCTCATAGTTCTATTTCTGTATACATACCTACCATTTAATAATGGCTTGTTATGTCTATGGGTATATGCAGATATAGGTATGATCACCGTATATATTGCTATATGGGTATTTGGTGAGGTATACCTCGGCTTGGGATGTTCCATGGATTAACTTATCACCTGGAATGTAAAGGGGGAGCAGATATATATAAAAAGACCCCGGGTGAGATGTTTCCATGTTTTATGAGGATTGAGTGCCTGGATGATAATAGAAGGCCCCTCATAGCTCTATTTGATTGTATACTTATTTACCATTTAATAATGGCTGGTTTTGTCTATGGGTATACACAGATATAGGTATAATCACCGTCTATATTGCTATATGGGCATTTGGTGAGATATACCTTGTTTTTTTGCGTATCTGTGGGGTTCTCTTTTTGGACTTCATAGCTTGAATACCTTCATTATTCTTACTTATGCTGGACCTAATAGGGCCTGATATTCTGTCCAGCTATATCGTAGATATTTATATCTTTTTACTTATGATACACCATATGGGCATCATGTTATAAATTTCTTTTTAGACTTTTCATTAATAAAAGTTATATTTTATGTACTTATTTGCTATATCTAGTTGATATCTTCATAATAAGTCTTTTGGTCTCTGCTGGATTATATTTATATTATAGCATGGCAGGCTTTCTCACTGTTGGTATCAATACTGATCAATGGATAGATGAAGCAAAGGAGGTATTCTCAGATAGATTGTTCACTCAAAAAAAAAAAAAAATATATACTCCCTCTTTCAATTCAGCGTTCAAAGAACTTACAAAACTCTATAAGGATCAAATAGCATCCTGGTGGGAGGTACAGTCTCTTGAAAATTATATTAAGGCGGGTATTGTACCTAGACACCTGCGGATTGCCCTCTCACCTGGATATCGCTATAAGAGTTCTACCTTAATGACTAAGTGGGAAAGGGAAGCCACTGAGAGCTCGATCAGGTTTATGAAGATACTATTGGAAGAAGAAAAATCAACTTTATTCACACTTAATGAGTCTTTGAAAGAGCAGATAGAGGTCACAAAAAAATTTTCCTCAGAGCCAGAATTTATACAGAAGGAATTAAGTTTGCAGAATACGATTGAACGTTTTCAGTTCCATCTAAAAGAGAGAAAACATAAGTTCTTCAGTAAAGATCTGGCAGAATTTAAAGATAATAAGGCCTACACCTTTCCAGTGATTAGAAATACAAGGACCACTGATATTGACCCTTCTTCTTCGGAAACTGAGGTATCGGAAACTGAGGGGAAGGGTAAAAATCACAAAATTAGGGGGAGAGGTAGAGGATTTAATCAGGGGAGGAGCTCCAGTAAGAGATCACCACAGAGGAGCAATTTTTTAGACCTACAATATCCTCTCAGAAGCAGATTCAACAACCCCAACTAGAGCTTCAGATTATTAATCTCTCTAAAAGACAGTTGTTAGAAAACGAAATGTGTGTCCTCAGCAAGGGCCTATCCTTCGTCCCTACTACCGATTTTGATGCTTTTGAAGTGGTTAAGGATTTACATTTGTTTGTTCGTAAATTAAAATGGAAAAAGCACTTTATTAGGGAAGGCAAGAAAAGTAGTAGGGACTTGGGGATTGAAGAAGATCTACTGGAGGACGTTAGACTTCTGTACCACTTGGGAGATTTAAACCCCAATATTGATGGAAAAGGCCCATTTACGGCCTTAAAGAATAGGAGTCAGAAGATACCACCATCATCTGGTGACATTTGCTCTATAGACGTATTTTTAAATCTAGTGACAAAAGACTTGGTTGACCTTGAGTACGGTAGAAACGATCGAAGCCATAATCTATCTAAGGGGGAAATGGAATGTTTGCTGAGATTGGAAGGGGACAAAAATATTGTAATAAAACCGTCTGACAAAGGCGGGAATTTAGTCATCATGGATACTGACCATTATCGTGCAATGTGTTTGGGGTTACTCGAACAGGAGGAGGGTTATCGGAGACTATCACATAACCCAACTAAGGATTTACATAACAAACTCAGGGAGTTGGTACAGGAAGGTTTCATTAACAAAGTGATTGATAAAAATGAAAAGGACTATCTGGTCCCAGCCTACCCGATCACAGCGACTTTTTATGGTCTTCCTAAAGTCCATAAAGGTCTGGAACCACTAAAAGCAAGACCCATTGTGTCTGGAATTAACAGCCTCACACATAAGGCAGGCACATATATTGATAAAATTCTGAGACCATTTGTGATAGCTTTAAATTCGTATGTGCGTGACACAGCGGACCTCTTGAGGAAACTCGAGGGTGTTGTATTGGAGCAAGACATGATTTTGGGGAGTGTGGATGTAGAAGCCTTATACTCCTCGATCCCCCATGAATTTGGTTTAAGAGCCGTTGACTACTACCTAAGATCAAGGGGTAGACAATTCACTATACATAATGAGTTCACCTTGAAACTCCTTGAATTTTGTCTCAATAACAACGTCTTCACGTTCGATGGGGAATATTTCCACCAGCTCAGGGGCACAGCAATGGGGAGCCCATGTGCTCCCTCTTATGCTAATTTGCTCCTGGGCTGGTGGGAAGAAACCATGGTTTTTAATGAGTGTGACCTAGCCAACGGGGTTGTCATGTGGCTGCGATTTATTGACGATGTTTTTGTGATATGGAACGGAACACCGGATAGTTTCCGGGAATTCGTCGCAAGACTTAATGACAACCCGATTGGTCTACTATTTACATCGGAAGTGAATAGAACAAAATTGGCCTTTTTAGATGTATTGGTTCACAGAGAGGCTAATGGCGAATTAAGGACAGAAACCTATAGAAAACCAACAGCAACTAATACCCTCCTGAGATGGGAACGCAATCATCCAGTCCCACTCAAGAGAGGTATCCCAAAGGGTCAAATTTTAAGGCTCAGGAGGAATTGCTCTGATGTTAATGACTATGAAAGACAAGCTTGGGACTTGAGAAACAGATTTCTAGATAGAGGATACCCTAAAAAGGTTCTGAATCAGGCCTATAGAGAGTCTTTGGTGAGAGAGAGAAGTGAGCTATTGGTTCCAAAAGCCAAACATCAAGAAGAGTCTACAATTAGATTCATAACACGATTCTGTAATAAATCTCAACAGGTCAAACAGATTTTTAAGAAACATTGGGGTATCCTTCGTATGGATGAGGACGTTGGAGATAAATTGGCCTCACAACCACAAATTACCTATCGTAGAGGGAGGTCCCTTAGGGATCGTCTCGTCCATAGTCATTTTATGTCTGAGCGTAGTCCCACATGGTTGGATCGAGGGGTTTCTGGCTGCTATCGGTGTAATAACTGCAAGGCATGTTCTGCCATGACCCAGGGTAATACTTTCAGGAGCTTTGTCAAGGGGAGGGAGTTCAAGATTAGGGAACTCATAAATTGTCGATCGAAGGGAGTGATATACAAAGCGACTTGTATATGTAAATTGGAATATATTGGGAAGACACGAAGGGAGTTTAAGAAAAGGATATTAGAACACTTACGTGATATAAAAAACAAGAAAGATACAACAATAGCTAATCATATAAATACTATGCACCAGGGGGATGCCAATGTCATTAAATTTATGGGCATTGAAAAGGTGACACCTTCGATAAGAGGAGGAAACTGGGATTTACGCATTTTACAAAAGGAAACTCGTTGGATCTTAACCCTGGGCACCACTACCCCACTTGGTATGAATGAGATTCTTTCCTTTGCCCCATTCCTTACAGAATAGGGACAGAATAGGGTTAAGTAGATAGGGAAAGCCACCGTAGAGTGGGGGCGCCATTTGCGCAGGATTTGTAGGGTGCCAACCTCCACGTAGGTAGGGTAAGCAGATTAGTTATTACTATAGTTGTTTCATTAGGGCCTCCCCCCCTTTTTTCTTCTGTTTCTCTTGAGAGGTCCGCTGTGGCTTTGGTGATTGATTAATATATTATTCTTTGAAACTATTTGTCCCACGGGAACCCCCATGTAACATACCGAAGCATTGCACTTATATGGTCTTTTCTATCTCGATAAAAACCTTTTTAATCCATGATCTATTTGTATAAATTTATGGAGAGAACTGTACGTGTTTACTTAGACAATTAGGCAGTTTTTCTGGTGACTAACAGATAGAGCCTTCTTACACATTATTATTATTTGGGGTATTTGTTTTGATAGAGATGTGGACAACGGAGGGTGGCCTTTTCCCGCTGTTGAAAATCCTTTATCCCACTTAATATGATTGCTGGATCGCATGGGGGAGGAACCTGTGGGGTCCAGCATGGCGTGAGGCGGCACCACGTATTGGTAAGGTGATGCGTGTTTCCTAGCAGCACGCTTGCGTTCCATATCCATGGGAACGCGTGACGTTGACTTCCGGTAACGGGGTATTCTGGGACCGGAAGTGCGTTCCATGCCCATGGTAACGCGTGATGTTTACTTCCGGCAGTGTGGTATTCTGGGACCGGAAACACGTCACGGTCAGCGCGGTAATTATGAAGGAGCGCGGCTTAACGCACGCATATAAAGCAGGGCATAATGTGTACCTACTTGAGGCATTAGGATATGATTAAGGAACCAATGCAGGAATGAGGAATGATATACCCTTAATGAAGAGGAACTATATACCCCTGATGAAGGATTGAAACGCGTCGGGATGTTCCGTGGACAAACTGATCACCTATAATGTAAAGGGGGAGCAGACATAAAAAGACCCCGGGTGAGATGTTTCCATGTTCTATGAGGATTTAAATGCCTGGATGGTAATAGAAGGCTCCTCATAGTTCTATTTCTGTATACATACCTACCATTTAATAATGGCTTGTTATGTCTATGGGTATATGCAGATATAGGTATGATCACCGTATATATTGCTATATGGGTATTTGGTGAGGTATACCTCGGCTTGGGATGTTCCATGGATTAACTTATCACCTGGAATGTAAAGGGGGAGCAGATATATATAAAAAGACCCCGGGTGAGATGTTTCCATGTTTTATGAGGATTGAGTGCCTGGATGATAATAGAAGGCCCCTCATAGCTCTATTTGATTGTATACTTATTTACCATTTAATAATGGCTGGTTTTGTCTATGGGTATACACAGATATAGGTATAATCACCGTCTATATTGCTATATGGGCATTTGGTGAGATATACCTTGTTTTTTTGCGTATCTGTGGGGTTCTCTTTTTGGACTTCATAGCTTGAATACCTTCATTATTCTTACTTATGCTGGACCTAATAGGGCCTGATATTCTGTCCAGCTATATCGTAGATATTTATATCTTTTTACTTATGATACACCATATGGGCATCATGTTATAAATTTCTTTTTAGACTTTTCATTAATAAAAGTTATATTTTATGTACTTATTTGCTATATCTAGTTGATATCTTCATAATAAGTCTTTTGGTCTCTGCTGGATTATATAAAAAAAAAAATCCCTGAATTGTTGGTTTTTGTTTATTCTGCCTTCTAAAAATCAAAATAGAAAGCGATCAAAAAAATGTCACGTGCCCGAAAATGGTACCAATAAAAACGTCAACTTGTCCCGCAAAAAATAAGCAATCACATGACTCTGTCGGACGAAATATGGAAAAATTATAACTCTCAAAATATGGCGGTGCAAAAACTAGTCTTTGCAAAAAATGCGTCTTTTAGTGTGTGACAGCTGTCAATCATAAACACCCAATATGATTCTGGCTTCGCTGTAATCGCACCAACCCAAAGAATAAAGACATCTAATCGCATATACCTCACGTGGAATGACATAAAAAATAAAATTTAGGGTTTGAGTTGTGCTAGGGTTAGGGTTGCGCTAGGGTTAGGGTTTGGCTAGGGTTACTGTTGTGCTAGGGATAGGGTTAGGCTAGGGTTAGGGTTGGGCTAGGGTTAGGGTAGTGCTAGCGTTAGGGTAGGGTTAAGATTGGGCTAGGGTTAGGGTTGGGCTAGGGTTAGGGTTGTGCTAGGGTTAGGCTAGGGTTAGGATAGGGTTAGGCTAATGTTGGGGTTAGGCTAGGGTTATAGTTGGGCAAGGGTTGGGCTAGGGTTAGAGTTGGGCTAAGGTTAGGGTTGGGGTTGGGATTTTTTCAGAAGTAAAGTAAACAAATGACGATATGGCGACTAATGTTGAGCGCAAGTGCTCGTTACTTTAGTTTGCATCGGGTGCTCGGGTATGTACAGAGTATAGCGGGTGCTCGAGTGACATGCTCGAGTCTCCTCCCCAAATGTTTTGCAGCTGTTATACAGCCAAAAAAACCTTGCGAGGATTGCCTGCCATGCACGAGCGATCCCCGCATATTTTTTTTTGGGTGTCTAATAACAATGAAACATGTGGGGCAGGGACTCGAGCATGTCACTTGAGCACCCGCAATACTTGGTGCATACCCAAGCACCCGATGCAAACTCAAATAGCGAGCACTTACACTCAAGACTAATGATAACTTATTCAATATGATGACCTAATGTTATCAAATTCTGGGTTAAAAATGTTCACTATACCCCTTAATAAAATCCTTGAGGGGTGTTGTTTCCAAAATGGAGTCACTGGGGGGAGGTGGGGTGGTTTCCACTATTTAAGCACATCAGGGACTCCCCAAATGCAACACGGCGTCCGCTAATTATTCAAGTAAATTTTACTTTCCAAAAGTCAAATGGCACTCCTTCCCTTCCGAACCCTGCCGTGCACCCAAACAGTAGTTTTCCCCCACATACAGGGTATTGGCTTACTCAGGAGAAATTGTACAACAAATTACATGGTGCAATTTCTCCTGTTACCCTTGTGAAAATGCAGAATTGGGGGCTGAAAAACATTTTTGTTGAAAAAATGTGAAAATTTTATTTTTATGGCTCAATGTTATAAACTTTTGCGAAGCACCTGGGGGTACAAGGTGGTCACCACACATCTAGATAAGTTTCCTGGGTGGTCTAATTTCCAAAATGGTGTCAGTTGTGGTGGGTTTCCACTGTTTAGGCACATCAGGGGCTTCCCTAACGCAACATGGTGTCCTCTAATTATTAAAGCAAATTTTACATTCAAAAAGTCAAATGGCACTCCTTCCCTTCCGAGCCCTGCCGTGCACCCAAACAGTGTTTTTTCCTCACATATGGGGTATCTGTATGCTCATGGGAAATTGCACAACAAATTTTGTGGTCCATTTTTTCCTGTTACTCCTGCAAAAATAAAAAAAATTGGGTCTCAATTAACATTTTTGTGAAAAAAGTTAAATTTTTTTCTTCCACCTTCCAAAAATTCCTGTGAAGCACTTAAAGGGTTAATAAACTTCTTGAATGTGGTTTTGAGCACCTTGAGGGTGCACTTTTTAGAACAGTGTCACTTTTGTGTATTTTCTATCATAAAGACTTCTCAAAGTCACGTCAAATGTCATGTGGTTTCTGAAAAAATGGTTTTGAAAATTTTGTTGTAAAAATGAGAAATCACAGGTCAACTTCTAAACTTTATAGCTCCCTATTAAAAAAAAATGTTGGTTCCAAAATTGTGCTGATGTAAAGTAGACATGTGGGAAATGTTATTTATTAACTATTTTGTGTAATATACAGTACAGACCAAAAGTTTGGACACACCTTCTCATTTAAAGATTTTTCTGTATTTTCAAGACTATGAAAATTGTACATTCACACTGAAGGCATCAAAACTATGAATTAACACATGTGGAATTATATACTTAACAAAAAAGTGTGAAACAACTGAAAATATGTCTTATATTCTAGGTTCTTCAAAGTAGCCACCTTTTGCTTTGATGACTGCTTTGCACACTCTTGGCATTCTCTTGATGAGCTTCAAGAGGTAGTCACCGGAAATGGTCTTCCAACAATCTTGAAGCAGTTCCCAGAGATGCTTAGCACTTGTTGGCCCTTTTGCCTTCACTCTGCGGTCCAGCTCACCCCAAACCATCTCGATTGGGTTCAGGTCTGGTGATTGTGGAGGCCAGGTCATCTGGTGTAGCACCCTATCACTCTCCTCCTTGGTGAAATAGCCCTTACACAGCCTGGTGGTGTGTTTGGGGTCATTGTCCTGTTGAAAAATAAATGATTGTCCAACTAAACGCAAACCGGATGGAATAGCATGCCGCTGCAAGAGGCTGTGGTAGCCATGCTGGTTCATGATTGCCACTCGTTTTCCTTTACTTAGCTGCTTTTTTCTTGCCATAATACAAATTCTAACAGTCTATTCAGTAGGACTATCAGCTGTGTATCCACCAGACTTCTGCACAACACAACTGATGGTCCCAACCCCAGTTATAAGGCAATAAATTCCACATATTAAACCTGACTGGGCACACCTGTGAAGTGAAAACCATTTTCGGTGACTACCTCTTGAAGCTCATCAAGAGACTGCCAAGAGTGTGCAAAGCAGTCATCAAAGCAAAAGGTGGCTACTTTGAAGAACCTAGAATATAAGACATATTTTCAGTTGTTTCACACTTTTTTGTTAAGTATATAATTCCACATGTGTTAATTCATAGTTTTGATGCCTTCAGTGTGAATGTACAATTTTCATTGTCATGAAAATGCAGAAAAATCTTTAAATGAGAAGGTGTGTCCAAACTTTTGGTCTGTGCTGTATCTCTCTGATTTAAGGGATAAAAATTAAAGTTTTGAAAATTGCGACATTTTCAAAATTGTTGCCAAATTTCTGATTTTTTCATACATAAACTCAAGTGATATCAAAGAAATTTTACCACTATCATGAAGTACAATATGTCACGAAAAAACAGTCTCAGAATTAGGGGGATCCGTTGAAGCGTTCCAGAGTAATTACCTCATAAAGTGACAGCGGTCAGAATTGTAAAAATTGGCCTGGTCATTAACGTGCAAACCACCCTCGGGGTTAAAGGGGTTAATGAAGTATTTTTATAGAAATAAAAATGTTTTAAACATTTATTAAATAATTTAAATAGAAATTTAGGCTAATTAGATATGTAACTCTTTTTCCTACTCTATGTCAGTAACTGATTTTCTTTCTATATATCAATACAATATGCCAGCACAGAATAATATGCACATGAGCTGGTGCCTCATTCAAGCTGCATTTACACTACAAAATTTTTGTAAAATGAGCATTCTCAAGAACGCTCATTTCATAATAATTTTTCAGTGTAAACAGGCTTCTGTTCACCCGATGACCATCAATTTCCATTCATCGGGTGAAATAATCTTTTATGCAATGCACTGGCACTGCCAAGAACAATAGAAGCCTATGCAAGGAGGGATCTATCACAGATCACCAAGGATGCATCATTTACTGTGGTCTGCTTGTGTGTTCAGGCTATTAAAGAGAAGCTGCCATCATGATTTTGCATGATTTTCCAATGTTTTATTGATATAATTTTGGGGTATATATGATGTTTTGTTCCCCTCTTATTGCATATTTTTCTGTTGCTGTGGCAGCCCAAAAAAAATCAATTATGGCGTTTCGATTTATTTTCTCATTACATCATTTACTGATCAGATTAATTTACTTTATATTCTGATAGGTTGGAATTTTCGGAACGCAGCGATACCAAATATGTGTATTTTTTCATTTTTTTATTTATTTAATTTTATATATATTTTTTCATATTTTTAAAACATTTATTTTTAACTTTTCACTGTATGTGTTTGTCCCCTTAGGGGACTTAAAGTTGCGATCGTCTGATCACTTGGGCAATGCATAGCAGTGCATTACAAACTCATGGCAGCTGATTAAATCAGACATTATCTGCTGGGAAAGATGCGGGCTCAGCGTACTACATGGTACATCATAAGTCATTAAGGGGTTAAAGGCATGGCCATAATGGAGCTATTAAACAGATTAAATAGATACCTTTAGTGAAGAAATCTGTATCCTGGTTGTTCTTTAATCTGCATTTGAAGTTTGGGTTTAATAATTTTCCGTACATAGGAGTGGGAATGTGGGTATGGTATTTAGACCCTGCCCCAGCCCCTGCCCCAGCCCCTACGCCTGCCTCTGGAGTCTATAGATTTCTCCTTTTATAAAGTTTGCACCGGCACTGTCCTTGCCAGGGACGGTGCTTGCTCAGATTCATCTCAAGCAGTTTTTAATAATATGGCGCCGGTGGTGGCATATGTGCAGAATGGCCTCCCTGTGGTCTTCAGTAAAATGGTGTTGGTGGCAGCGCATAGGCATATTTAGATCTCGGCTCAATGACGAGCCAAGATCTCAATCTGCGTAGGTGCCACCAATGGTGCCATTTTACTGAAGACTGTCTTGAGATGAATCAGTGCAAGCACCAACCACAGCAGGGATGGAGCCAGTATGAACTTTATAAAGGAAGTAACTACAGACATTAGAGGCAGGTGGAGGGGCCAGGGCAGAAAGAAACTTGAGATCCTACCGACAGTCCAGCCCCCATGCACCAAAATGTTATTACACCCAAAATTCAAATGTGGATTAAAGAACAACCACCATGCGTATTTCTTCAATAAATATATCTATTTGATCTGTATAAAAGCACTATTATGGCCATGCCTGTACTTTAAATCCTAAATCGTGATGGCAAGTTCTCTTTAAACGACTGCAGATCGATGTCTTTCTTGAACAAAATTCGACAGAACAAGGAAGACCGGCATCACTATATACAGTGTGCTCGAGAAAGGGACTTGTGGTTCAGAATCCTCAAAGTAGGAACCTAAGCATCACAGAAAGAATAAGAGATTATAGGTCTTGCTGCAACTGTTATTTATTTTTGTCCAGCAACGAGTCAAAACAGATATGGTCCAACATTTAAATCAGGAGAGATCTTTGTCAAGGATATTTGTGTGTTGCAAGAGCCGTAAATCAGAAAATGCGGCAAGGTGTGATCCCAGTCAAAACTTGGGACCATATCTGTTTTGACTCCTTGCCTGATCAAAACAAGTAGCACTTGCAGCAAGAGCTACAGTATACAGTGGGTACGGAAAGTATTCAGACCCCTTTAAATTTTTCACTCTTTGTTTCATTGCAGCCATTTGGTAAATTCTAGAGTTAATTTCTTTTCTCATTAAAGTACACTCTGCACCCCGTCTTGACTGAAAAAAAAATGAAATGTAGAAATTTTTGCAAATTTATTAAAAAAGAAAAACTGAAATATCACATGGTCATAAGTATTCAGACCCTTTGCTCAAACACTCATATTTAAGTCACATGCTGTCCATTTCCTTGTGATCCTCCCTGAGATGATTCTACTCCTTCATTGGAGTCCAGATGTGTTTAATTAAACTGATAGAACTTGATTTGGAAAGGCACACACCTGTCTATATAAGACCACACAGCTCACAGTGCATGTCAGACCACATGAGAATCATGAGCTCAAAGGAACCGCCCAAAGAGCTCTTGAGACAGAATTGTGGCAAGGCACAGATCTGGCCAAGGTTACAAAAGAATTTCTGCAGTACTCAAGGTTCTGAAGAGCACAGTGGTCTCCATAATCCTTAAATGGAAGAAGTTTGGGACCACCAGAAGTCTTCCTAGACCTGGCCGTCCAGCCAAACTGAGCAATCGTGGGAGAAGAGCCTTTGTGAAAGAGGTAAAGAAGAACACCAAGATCACTGTGGCAGAACTCGAGAGATGCAGTAGGGAGATGAGAGAAAGATCCACAAAGTCAATTATCACTACAGCCCTCCACCTGTTGGGCCTTTATGGCAGTGTGGCCCAAGGAAAGCCTTTCCTCAGTTCAAGACATATGAAAGCCGGCATAGAGTTTGCTCAAAACACATGAAGGACTCCAAGACTATGAGAAATAAGATTCTCTGGTCTGATAAGATGAAGATAGAACTTTTTGGTGAGAATTCTAAGTGGTATGTGTGGAGAAAACCAGGCACTGCTCATCACCTGCCCAATACAATCCCAACAGTGAAACATGGTGGTGGCAGCATCATGCTATGGGGGTGTTTTGAGCTGCAGGGAAAGGACGACTGGTTGCAATTGAAGGAAACATGAATGCGTCCAAGTACAGAGATATCCTGGATGAAAACCTCTTCCAGAGTGCTCTGGACCTCAGACTTGGCCGAAGGTTCACCTTCCTACAAAACAATGACCCTAAGCACACAGCTAAAATAACAAAGGAGTGGCTTCAGAACAACTCTGTGACCATTCTTGACTGGCCCAGCCAGAACCCTGACCTAAACCCAATTGAGCATCTCTGGAGAGACCTGAAAATGGCTGTCCACCAACGTTCACCATCCAACCTGATAGAACTGGAGAGGATCTGCAAGGAAGAATGGCAGAGGATCCCCAAATCCAGGTGTGAAAAACTTGTTGCATCATTCCCAAGAAGACTCATGGCTGTACTAGCTCAAAAAGGTGCTCCTACTCAATACTGAGCAAAGGGTCTGAATACTTATGACCATGTGATATTTCAGTTTTTCTTTTTTAATAAATTTGCAAAAATTTCTACATTTCTGATTTTTTTCAGTCAAGATGGGGTGCAGAGTGTAATTAATTAGAAAAAAAAATAACTTTTAGAATTTACCAAATGGCTGCAATGAAACAAAGAGTGAAAAATTTAAAGGGGTTTGAATACTTTCCGTACCCATGTATAGTCTCTTATCTTTCTGTGGTGCTGACATTCCTGCTTTGATTTATGAAATAAAAGCCCTGGCAAAGATGATAACAGTATTAATGAGGTTATAAAGTCATTATCCATTAGTCAATATTTTATATTTAAGTTAGTTGAATTCCCTTTTTTTCTTCTAGTTTCTATTTTGTCGATAAAGAGCAAACACGACATTTGCAGATGTAAAAAGCAAGCAACAGAGGACAAGTGACATTGTCTGACCTGTCATTGTTCTACTAAATCTTCTGAAACACAATGTACTGATCACCTGTCCTTTAAACACAGTCCCTGAAGACAATTGTGATTGTTCTTACACAGACAATATCGCAGTTGAACCCTGCATCTATCACTGTATAATCTTGATGAGATATACGATCAAGATTAACCTAGTTTTATTATGATTTTACTTCACTGAACACATATGCAGTAGTATAATCATTGTTAATGTTAACTAGTAGTGATGAGCGAGTATGTTTTGTTAACCCTTTTGCCGAGTATACTCGGGCGAGCACCGAGTAGTTACAGCTGCTCGGTGATATGTTTGAATCACTCCCGTGTGCATGATTTGTGACTGTTTGACAGCTTTAATACATGTGAGGAATGTCTGCTTCTTACACATTCCTCACATGTATTAAAGCTGTCAAACCGTAGCAAATCATGCACACGGGAGTGATTCAAACCTATCCCCGAGCACGCTATAAATACTCGGTGCTCGCCCGAGTATACTCGGCGAAAGGGTTAACAAAACATACACACTCATCACTATTAACTAGACTTCCCTTAGAACGTTTAGTGATTATTTTACACCAAATTCTCTGGTACATCACTTCAACTAGAGGTGAACTTGAATCCTCCAGCCAAATCTGTAACCCCCCCCCATCCCTCACTCCACATGCCATGCAACAATTTAATACTACTATCTATTTATGTAGCAGCATTTCCCTAAGGCACTAGGGTCTGATGGATGATTCTTTCTTTTCCTCTCTACATATTCTCTATGAGGGTTCGCTCACAATAGTGTATAAAATGGGTCCCATTTTCATCCAGGAGAGTGGGGTATTTTTTTCTCACTTGTCATCCATGTGCTGTCCATATGCTATCAATTTTTTTACCCAGCAGCTATTAATATTTAAGAGGACCAAATACAGTTTCCTTATCTACAGAATTGTAATGAATCTGTAAAAATTGGATGCTTTACTGATGGTGTGTATGGCATACGATTTTTTTCTCACACTGTCCAAATACAGCTGAGAAAAAATATGCAGATCTGCACTGTCTCATTGAATAACATTGTTCTGAGTGCAATCTGATTGTTTTATTGGATTGTAGTTGTTCAATTTATACGCTATCATGAGCGAACCCTTACTGCGTAGATTATATATTTACTAGATATTTCTCCATCATTCTCAACTTTCTCTCTTATCATCAGCAGGCATAGACTTTAACTCTTTCTCGGTTCATGTCTTGATCTCAGTGCACCTCACCTTACCCACTATACACTCCAAGGGGTGGCAGTGAGACTTTGCTAGATGATCCATCAATACTTAGAGCAGTCAAGAAGGACATTGAGTTTTACCTTGTCAGAAATAAAATCTATGAACAATCCTGTGCCAATATGGGAAGTCCATAAATTAGAGGTCTTTTTTAATAAGTACCCATCGTAAAAAAAACAACTTATCTTTCTAATTCAGTCTCTCACATCAGGGCCGGCTCCAGGTTTTTCTGGGCCCCGGGCGAAAGAGTCTCAGTGGGCCCTTTTAACACATACACGATTCATGATGCACAGATACGGCGGAGAAATATATATATATATAGTACACAGGGCCCAGCCTGCCACCTCATCCTTCACATATGCAGACATGCGCACGCACACACGGTATGCAGACACGGTACGCAGACACACGCGCGCACACGGTACGCAGACGCGCGCACACGGTACGCAGACGCGCACACATACAGACAAACACATATTTTTACACAAATTCTTAAAGACATATAAAACAGACAAATATATATACACAGTCATACACACTGACATTCACATACATGCACTCACACAGACCCATTACAAGTATTTTTAATATGGGGATTGGGGAAGCCTCACTCACCTGTCCCCGGTCCAGTGTCCTGTCCAGCAGCTCCTCAGGTATGGGGCAGTGCAGGGCCCCCGGCGTGTCACAGACTTCATGGCCCTGGACCATCAGAGGGGCCCACTTGCGGTCGGGTCCGGGCCGCTCCCCCCCCATCTGTGCAGGACCTCCGCTCCGACGGTGTTTGATGGCACTCCCCCAGACATGGCCGCGCGCTGTGCGACTGTGTCTGCTAGTAATGACGCGGCAGGGGCGACACACAAGCACAATTAAAGGTGCAGTGCCGTCGACCCTGCCGTGTCATTACTAGCAGACACAGCCTGACAGTGCGCGGCCATTTCTGGGACTGGGGGAAGTGCCGGCAATCAAGCAGCGCCTGCGTCACTGAACAGGTGCCGAAGATGCGGCCATGGCCCCGACAGTGAGTGGGCGGGTGGGTGTGTGGGCCCGGCCCCGACAGTGAGTGAGTGGGCGGGCGGGTGTGTGGGCCGGGCCCCGACAGTGAGTGGGCGGCTGGGCCCCTCTGATTTTCCAGGGCCCCGGCACTTGCCCGGGTACGCCGGGTGCTGACGCCGGCCCTGTCTCACATAATATCCTTTAAAAGGTCCACAAAGAATCATTAGACCCCACACAAGGTGCTGAATTTACAAAACTACATGATTCTTTATGGTACACTTTGCTTTCTAATGCAAAAACTGTCATACAGACCCAATAACTCCCATCAAGAGAACCTCCAATGATCAAGTTTTCGCACATTCTTCTCAGAGGCTTTGTAAATTGTGGACCAGCACATTTCAGAATTAGAATTATCTTATACTTTGAGACATCCAAATTGCAAAAGTTGATGGCCCAGATTGTTTTTCTTCTCCAATTATAAATTATTTTATGTTTTATCAGTTTAGATTTTATCAGTTTAAACAACACTTCTGGTTAGTTTTCTGGTTGTTTTCTAGAGGGAGAAAGATGCTGAATAATACCCTGCATGCCAACATTACAGTTATCTTGAAGGTTGGGACAGATGCTTTCTTTTGTCAAATACATCAATCAATATCCCCCCTGATGTTGACTTAAAAATGTTCTCTAATATTCAAGGCAACAGGTTGAACCCCCAATTAGAACAACTAATCTCCAGGGATTCATTAGGTTTTATGCCCATCATATGGGATCAAGACTAGTGTTGAGCCACCCCCGTAGTGTTCGAGTTCGGTTCGGTTCGTCGAACACCCGTATGTTCGCCGAACTGTTCGTCGAACACCGTTAAAACCAATTGCAGGCAAACAAAAACACATAGAAACACATAGAAAACACCTTCAAAGGTGTCCAAAAGCTGACAAACTGCTCAGAAGACAAACTAACACATGGAAAAGTGACAAGTACATATAGTCATGCGAAAAGAAAAGAGGTGGAGGAGTAAAAGGAGGGGGAAACACAAATATAGGCATGTCATGCCCTTCTAAAACCAAAAAAGTGCGAAGCCGACACGGCCAGTCCGTTCCTGCCCGTGCGACCTCCGTGTCGCCGGGTTTGTGACAGAGCCGCGGTGGATCCTGACGGCCAGCCCCCCTCTCCCAATACTGGTGCCTGTCCGCAGGTGGGTCGAGCGAGCCCCCCTGCGGTGGAGGCAAGTCTAATCTTTTTAATTTAAATTGCCTCTCTAATTTGAATGAGTACACTTTAAATCCTTTTACAAGGATCTATTGGACGACAAGTCTCATGCCAGCAGCCGCGTAATTCCAGCTCCAGTAGCGTCCACTAAAGTTGCTGCAGTTTAAAAGCTTTTATAAGGATCGAGCTTGGCGCTTCACCGCAAGGCGTCCTACCGCCAGTCCCAGACCCTGTGCCTTGGTGTGCCTCCCCGATGCTCTTCATTGAGTGTCCCGGGGGCCCGAACCATTTCCTATGAAAAAATTAAGTGTCCAAACTACAGGTGGTGTAGCTTTCTTAATAGCTGGGATAATCCGCTGACTAGCAGACACTGCTACTAGGCACAAAGTATTTCCTGGGCTAGATGCAGTTAAAAAATTGTAATAAGATACTCTCGTTGGATGCTGAGAAAGCATTCCATAGAGGCTCCTGGCACGCCATATATTATTCTCTTAAAAAGCTTGGGGTAGGGGTCTAGGGGACCCTTTTATAGGCAAAATCACGGCCCTGTATCGCAATACGTCACCTAGGCTGAAGATAAATGGAACATTTTCATCACCTTTCATAATCACCAATAGGACAAGGCAGGGATGTCCTCTGTCCCCTCTCTTATACATCCTAGTGATGGAGCACCTGCTCTCATCAATTCGCCATAACCCCAATATTAGGTGGATTGAGGTGGGAGGCACCGAGTACAAGTGCTCTCTATTTGCTGATGATGTCCTAGTATATATCACTCAATCACATGTATCCATCCCTGCTGTTATGGCTGAAATAGATCACTTTGTTACATGGTCAAATTTTAAAACTAATGCAGCGAAGTCTGAGGCCCTCGATGTCTCCCTCCCCAAATCCATACAGGATTCCATCCAATCCAAATTTCCCTTTGCCTGGCCCTCACAGGGTATCAAATACTTAGGATTTCGTATTCATAGAGACCTCTCCCGTCTATGTTGTCTTAATTTTGGGCCCTTTATTAAACAACTCCATACAGAACATGGTTGGTAAGTTAGAACTGTAAGATTCACTACGTGAACCACTGGTGTTTTGTGGAAAAGCACATGTACACTGTGTTCCAAATTATTATGGAAAAATGTTTAGGAGTGATAAGGTAAGAATTTGTTTGTTTGTCAGTTAAACTCATTGATGGTGATGTGTGTCAGGGCTCTTTATATCACTGTAAGCAATTGCAGACACCTGTGCTAATTAGTTTGGCAGGTGTGTCCAATGAAAGGCAAGACTACTTAAGAAGGATGTCCCACATTATTAAGCAGCCTACATTTTCTGCCAAAATGGGAAAGAAAAAGGATGTGCTGAATGCTGAGAAGCAACAAATTGTGGAGTGTGTAGGTCAAGGCATGACTACAATCAACATTGCCAAGACACTTCATCCTGATCATCGCACAATCAAGAAGTATGTAGCTGATTCACAGTACACACGTGTGCGTGCTGATAAGGGAAAATTGAGGACTCTTTCCTACAGGCAATTACGTCAGGTTAAAAGAGCAGCGGCAAAAAAGCCTTGTCATAGCAGCAGACAAGTTTTTGAAGCTGCTGGTGCCTCCAACGTCCCCCAAACAACAAGATTCAGGGTCCTTCAGAGGTTTGCAGCTGTGCGTAAGTCATCCTGTCGACCTCCTCTATCCACTGTACACAAGCAGAAATGGCTCCAGTGGGCCAAACAATACATGAAGACTGACTTCAAAACTGTTTTGTTCACCGATGAGTGCAATGCAACGCTCGATGGTCCAGATGGATGGAGTGGAGGATGGATGGTTGATGGACACTCCATGCAAACACGGCTACGGCACCAACAAGGAGGAGGTGGAGTAATATTTTGGGCTGGAATCATGGGGAGAGAGATTGTCAGCCCCTTTAGGATCCCTGAAGGGGTAAAGATGAACTCCATAATATATGTGGAGTTTCTCAAACAGCACTTCCTGCCATGGTTCAAAAAGAAGAACCATGTATTCCGCAGCAAGATCATTTTCATGCATGATAATGCACCATCTCATGCTGCACATAACACATCTGCATCTCTGGCTGATATGGGCATAAAAGGGGACAAACTTATGGTGTGACCCCCATGCTCCCCTGACCTCAACCCCATTGAGAACCTCTGGAGCATCATCAAAAGGAGTGTCTATGATGGCGGGAGGCAGTTCACATCTAAGCAACAGCTCTGGGAGGGTATTCTGTCCTCATGCAAAACAATTGAAGCAGAAGCCATCCAAAACCTGACAAATTCAATGGACGAGAGAGTTCAGAAGCTCCTTTCGAACAAGGGGTCCTATGTGCAAATGCAACATCACCTAGAATAAAGTTTTGAGATGAAAACTGTTTGATTTCAGTTTCTAATAACCTGCTAATGCTTATAATTTCAAAAATGACGATTTTTATTGTTATTTTTTAAAATGAAAAGGTTGATCGAGGAGTGTGGGGGATCTAAGAGTGTGGCAACCCAGTAGTCAGGATTATTTCGAATTCTGACAATCTGAAGGTCATGTTGCAGATAGTGCAGCAAGAAGGCACTCATGTGTCTTGCGCATCTATGAGCCCCAAAATTATTTTCCGGGCTAGATGCAGCTAAAAATTAATATTAATTTGAAAGCTGGTGGAGTTTAGTATAGATGGCCTAATAGAATCAGTACTGCAAACTGCTACAAGGCCCAAATTATTTTCCAGCCAAGATAAAGTTAAACATGATTAGTAATTTTAAATCTGGTGGAGTTTAGTATAGATGGCCTAATTGAATCAGTACTGCACACTACTACAAGGCCCAAATTATTTTCCAGGCAAGATACAGATAAACATGATTAGTAATTTGAAAGCTTAAAACGGTTGGTGAGGTTATTATAACAAATCATCAAGCTTTTACTCTCCCCAGGATGACACAGGGGTAGAAAAGTCATTTCGGATCCATGATTTGTTCATCTTTATGAACGTGAGTTTGTCTACTTATCAGTGGAGTGCCGCATGCGCTTATCTGTCAGCACAATACCAGCAGCGCTGAACACACGTTCAGACAGAACGCTGGCTGCGGGGTATGACAAGATCTACAAGGCATAAGTGGCGAGCTCCGGCCAATTATCCAGATTGGAAGCCCAAAAAGAGCAAAGGTCCAGTGACACAGTCATGGCTTCAATGTTTACTTGAAGATACTCCTGTACCATCGTCTCTAGGCGTTGACTATGTGTCAGACTTCTTGTCTCCTGTGGCATTGCAAAGGATGGGCTAAAAAAGTTGTGAAATGATTCCGCAAAATTGATGTTACCAGCAGATACTGTGTTTCTGTTAAGTTTTGAGTGCTGAAAACTCGACAGTCCCATAGTTGGCAAGTTGGAACTGTGAGATTCACTATGTGCACCACTATTGTTTTGTGGAAAAGTACATGTAAGATTCTGCAACAGTCTCCTGATACTCCTGCATGCGTGCATCTCTTTCTATGGCAGGAATAATTTCTGCAAATTTACTTTTGTACCGGGGATCTAACAGTGTGGCAACCCAGTAGTCAGGAATATTTCTAATTCTCATAATTCGAGGGTCATGTTGCAGGTAGTGCAGCAAGAAGGCACTCATGTGTCTTGCGCATCCAGGAGCACCAAGTCCCTGTTGTGTTGGTGGCGAGGTAACAATCATGCTTCCTTCCTCTGCCCTCTCCCCCCAACCTCGCACAACAGAAATGTGATCAAGGTCTCCCTCATCTGATGAGTTTTCCATCAGTTCGTCCTCCACTTATTCCTGGGCTCCTGCACCTTGCTCACTAGTTTGGCTGCTATCATGCGCCCTGGTAAAACCATCTCCCTCACCCTCACATGCCTGCCGCCGTGGTGCTGCCGACCGTCTGGACCTTGCAGATGTTAGCCCTTCTGCATACAACTCCTCCTCCTCTACTTCCTCCACCTCCTCTTGTGCCACCATCTGACTCCGAATTCTGTTTAACATATGCTCCAGCATGTAAATCACCGGAATAGTCATGCTGATAATGGCATCGTCAGCACTAAACATCTTCGTCGCCATTTCAAAACTGTGCAGAAGGGTGCATAGGTCCCTGATCTGAGACCACTCCTCCAGCGTGATTTGCCCCAGTCTATACGTCAGAATGTATTGCACCAGGGCTTGTCGGTGCTGCCACAGTCGCTGCAACATGTGCAGAGTTGAATTCCACCGGGTAGGCACATCGCATTTTAGCCGGTGAAGTGGCAGGCCCAATGACTTCTGTAGAGATGTAAGTCACTGAGCTGCGGGATGCGAACGGCGGAAGTGAGCACACAGCGACCGTGCCCTCTGCAGAAGGCCATCTAGTCCTGGATAGTGGGCTAAAAATTGCTGGACAACCAGGTTCAACACGTGAGCCATACAAGGCACGTGTGTGACATTGCCCCGGTGAAGGGCTGCACCCAGGTTTGCAGCATTGTCACACACGACCTTCCCTGGTTTCAGGTCCCGTGGAGACAACCATTCATGAAACTTGTTCTCCAGAGCTGACCACAACTCCTCAGCTTTGTGACTTACATTTCCCAGACATTTCAAAGTAAAAACTGCCTGATGAGGTTGAGCCCTGCTGCCAGCATAGTAAGGAGGTGTGCAGGATCCCTTCTGCGCAGTTAGAAAGCTTGTGGCATGACCAGACAGGCTTTGGGTGCAGGTGGAGGACCCAGAGGAGGTTGAGGAGGCAGAAGCAGTGAAGTAACTTCGAGATAAAGAGGATTGACGCACAAGTCGTGGGGACGGGAATACTTGGACAGCAGCCCCTTGTCCTACTGTCACCATAGTTACCCAGTGCCCAGTCAGCGACATGAAACGCCCCTATCCATGCCTACTCGTCCAAGTGTCTGTGGTGAAATACACACTGACACACACAGAGTTTCTCAAAGAAGCGGTGATGTTGTGTGCGACATGCTGGTGGAGCGCAGGCACATCATTCTTTGAGAAGTAGTGCCGACTGGGCATCTGGTACTGGGGCACTGCGACGGACATAAGGTTTTGAAATCATCTGTGTCCACCAGGCGGAATGGCAGCATTTCTGTAGCCAAGAGGTTGCGGATGGTGAAATTCAACCTCTTAGCTTTCTCATGGCTAGGAGGAAATGGTCTTTTACTTGTCCACATCTGAGAGACCGAGGGCTGGCTGTTGTGCTTAGACGGGGTTGAGAAGGGTGTCCGCGGCAAACTGCCTGTCTGTGAGGAAGATGTAGGCGGACATGTTAGGTTGCCTTGATCCAAAGGTGGTGCTATCGATGTCGGACAGCGCTGAACACCAGCTGGTGTTTCCACCTCCAAAGAAAATGATGACCTGCCAATCACGCTGGCTGTTGCGGGTAAAGAGGTGGCAGGTCTGCATCCCAAAACAGGTGTGACTGCTGTCCCCCAAGTCACAGAGGTGAAGAGGCCGCGGATGCACAAGATGTGGCAGACGGTGGTTGGCCCGGCCGGCTGGGCCGCATTGTAGCACAGTGAGCTTCCCACAGCAACTTTTGCTTCATATCCATGTAATGGTTCATGCATGTAGTACTCAAACTATGTATTTTTTGGCCTCTGCTTAGCTTTTGCTGACAAATGTTACAGATAACATGAGTTGGGTCATCCTTATCTATCTGAAAAAATGCCCAGGCTATGCAAGGCTTAGAACCCATGCGACCTGAAGAGCCACCACGACTTGTGGTCAGAGGCAGAGTTGAGTTTGAGGATGCAGTTGTTGCCGTGCTTCCAGTACTACGTCTCTGTCCCGGAAGGCGCAACCTGACCTTGTCTTCACTAGCATCCTCCTCCACCTCCTCTACTGACCTCATCGACTGGCTAACTGTGGGATGACAGTAAGTGGGATCTCCAACCTCGTCATCATCACCCTGTGTGTTATCACACCCATCGTCCTCAGAGCAAACCTCTTCCTGCCCTGACAAAAAACTCAAGTTGTCGCTCCAATCAGGTATTTGAGTCTCATCATCATCTTCCTCATTGTCTATACCAACAGGAGTTACAGTTTGGGAATGAGGGTCTACATTATGGTCAGAACCTTCTGCGTCTGGTCCTGGATCCGACTCTTAAATATTCTGGGCATCAGTGCAGAACATTTCCTCATCTGGATTCACAGAAGCTCTGGAGCCGACCTCTGATTCCCAGGCTATAGTATGAGTAAACAGCTCTGCAGACTCAACCATCTGTTCTACCCCATATTCAGACGGACAGCTGGGGACTTGGGAGCTGTGAGGAAGCAAGTGCGATTGGGGTGACACCTTTGAGGACTGGAGTATTTGTGATGTTGTAGTTGATGTGGAGGAGAGCCCACTTAAAGGAGCACTTGATATCCGTTGAAGCACCTGCTGTTTTTGTGCCTCATCTGGAATTTGTAGCGATTGGCGTGGCCGTAAGAAAGGGATCTTATCACATTGTCCGCTAAAAGAAGTAGACATTTTAGTTTGGCTGGAAGATGGTCTTTCTTCTGCAGATGTTACTGTTGCTTTAACACCTACCCCACGAACACAACCTTTTTTTCCCTTCCCAACATGCCTATTCCCCTTTCCACCAGCAGCAGGCCTTTTTCCACTCATTTTGGAGGTTAACTAATTGACAACTCTGGAGTTGTTTGCACAAAAAACAATGGATGGGAACGGAGCAGAGTTGAGTGGCCAAATTGTGGTATTAGCCCAAAAGTATTGGCTGGGTTAGATGCAGATAAAAATTATTTTGAATTTGCAACTTGGTGGAGGTTAGTATAGATGGACTAATAGAACAAGTCCCACACACTGCTACAAGCCGAAGCCGAAATATTTTTTCAGAGCTAGATGCAGAAAAAAATTATATTGAATTTGCAACCTGGTGGAGGTTATTATATATGGACTAATAGAACAAGTCCTACACACTGCTACAAGCCAAAATATTTTTTCAGCGCTAGATGCAGATAAAAATTATATTGAATTTGCAACCTGGTGGAGGTTAGTATAGATGGACTAATAGAACAAGTCCCACACACTGCTACAAGCCAAAATATTTTTTTCAGAGCTAGATGCAGATAAAAATTATATTGAATTTGCAACCTGGTGGAGGTTAATATAGATGGACTAATAGAACAAGTCCCACACACTGCTACAAGCCGAAATTTTTTTTCATTGCTAGATGCAGATAAAAATTATATTGAATTTGCAACCTGGTGGAGGTTAGTGCAGATGGACTAATAAAACAAGTCCCACACACTGCTACAAGCCGAAATATTTTTTCAGAGCTAGATGCAGATAAAAATTATATTGAATTTGCAACCTGGTGGAGGTTAGTATAGATGGACTAATAGAACAAGTCCCACACACTGCTACAAGCCAAAATATTTTTTCAGAGCTAGATGCAGATAAAAATTATATTGAATTTGCAACCTGGTGGAGGTTAATATAGATGGACTAATAGAACATGTCCCACACACTGCTACAAGCCCAAATATTTTTTCAGTGCTAGATGCAGATAAAAATTTTATTGAATTTGCAACCTGGTGGAGGTTAGTACAGATTGACTAATAAAACAAGTCCCACACACTGCTACAAGCCGAAATATTTTTTCAGAGCTAGATGCAGATAAAAATTATATTGAATTTGCAACCTGGTGGAGGTTAGTATAGATTAGAGATGAGCGTTGTTCGACTCGAATTGTTCGCCAATCTCAAATTCGAGCTGTTTTGGGCGGTGTTCGAGTCGTTCGGCGAACACGAACGATTTCAGAAAAATTTGGCTGTTCGAGGTTATGTTCGATAACTGTTCGTGCACCAAAATCATAGCTGGAATTTTTCTCAGTAATGATGAAAATTAATGTTAATCCGCAGTTTGAGTGTACAGCGGGGCGGGGGGAGGGGCAGGGGATGGATCTCTGCAGGAATAATGAAGATCTCCATTTTTTTTTCTCTTTCCCGCATTTACAGTGGGGAGGTGCAATCTGTCAGCCTATCAGCAGCGCACACACGGAGCGAAGTGCTTTTTTTCACACAAGCAAGGGCATGTGTCATTGGCAGTGTATGTCACATGTCCTTGCCCTGTAAGACCCAGCCATTTTCCCCATCGCCACCATTTTCTCACTGCTGCAGCTGCGTGTTAGACGGCACCGCTGTTGCTGTGTGCTCTATACCTTGTTAATTTCAAGCCAATTTTCGCACAAATCTACAGATAGCTTGGGAGTAGGGAATAGTTGTGATTGCAGTCCTTTTAAGGACTAGGTTACAGCATTTCCTATGACTTTTATCAGGCAGGTCTGTGCTCTTAAATAGATAGATTGTGGGAGTAAAGACTAATTGTAATTGCAGTCCTTTTCAGGACTAGGTTACATCAGTTCCTATCAGTTTTTGCCAGGCAGGTCTGTGCCAGTGCTGTGCAAGTTTTTTTCACAGCATTTGGCTGAATCTAGCAAAGCTAATCCTTTTTGGCTTATTGCAGAGTGTGTTAGTCAGTGGAGTAGCCTATCTGTGTTGCAAGATATACCACCTGTGTATAGAATACCAATTTTTTTACTGCACCTAGTGAAGTAAAATCTTTTGGGCATAGCATCATTCTATTAGTCCATCTATACTGACCTCCATCAGGATGCAAATTGAATATAATTTTTTTCTGCATCTAGCTCTGAAAAAATATTTGGCCTTGTAGCAGTGTATGGGACTTGGTCTATTAGTCCATCTATACTAACCTCCATCAGGTTGCAAATTAAAAATAATTTTTATCTGCATCTACCTCTGAAAAAATATTTGGGCTTCTAGCTGTCTGTGGGACTTGTTCTACTAGTCCATCTATACTGACCTCCATCAGGTTGCAAACTGAATATAATTTTTTTCTGCATCTACCTCTGAAAAAATATTTGGGCTTCTAGCTGTGTGTGGGACTTGTTCTATTAATCAATCTATACTGACCTCCATCAGGTTGCAAACTGAATATATTTTTTTTCTGCATCTACCTCTGAAAAAACATTGGGCTTCTAGCTGTGTGTGGGACTTGTTCTATTAGTCCATCTATACTGACCTCCATCAGATTGCAAACTGAATATAATTTTTTTCTGCATCTAGCTCTGAAAAAATATTTGGCCTTCTAGCAGTGTGTGGGACTTTCTCTATTAGTCCATCTATACTGACCTCCATCAGGTTGCAAATTAAAAATAATTTTTATCTGCATCTACCTCTGAAAAAATATTTGGGCTTCTAGCTGTGTGTGGGACTTGTTCTATTAGTCCATCTATACTGACCTCCATCAGGTTGCAAACTGAATATAATTTTTTTCTGCATCTAGCTCTGAAAAAATATTTGGCCTTCTAGCAGTGTGTGGGACTTTCTCTATTAGTCCATCTATACTGACCTCCATCAGGTTGCAAATTAAAAAGAATTTTTTGTCTGCATCTAGCTCTGAAAAACTATTTGGCCTTCTAGCATTGTGTGGGACTTTCTCTATTAGTCCATCTATACTGACCTCCATCAGGTTGCAAACTGAATATATTTTTTTTCTGCATCTACCTCTGAAAAAATATTGGGCTTGTAGCTGTGTGTGGGACTTGTTCTATCAATCCATCTATACAGACCTCCATCAGGTTGCAAACTGAATATAATTTTTTTCTGCATCTACCTCTGAAAAAATATTTGGGCTTCTTGTTGTGTGTGGGACTTTCTCTATTAGTCCATCTATACAGACCTCCATCAGGTTGCAAACTGAATATAATTTTTTTCTGCATCTACCTCTGAAAAAATATTTGGCCTTCTAGTAGTGTGTGGGACTTTCTCTATTAGTCCATCTATACTGACCTCCATCAGGTTGCAAATTAAAAATAATTTTTATCTGAATCAAGCTCTGAAAAAATATTTGGCCTTCTAGCAGTGTGTGGGACTTTCTCTATTAGTCCATCTATACTGACCTCCATCAGGTTGCAAATTAAAAATAATTTTTATTTGCATCTACCTCTGAAAAAATATTTGGGCTTCTAGCTGTGTGTGGGACTTGTTCTATTAGTCCATCTATACTGACCTCCATCAGGTTGCAAATTAAAAATAATTTTTTTCTGCATTTACCTCTGAAAAAATATTTGGGCTTCTAGCTGTGTGTGGGACTTGTTCTATTAGTCCATCTATACTGACCTCCATCAGGTTGCAAACTGAATATAATTTTTTTCTGCATCTAGCTCTGAAAAAATATTTGGCCTTCTAGCAGTGTGTGGGACATTCTCTATTAGTCCATCTATACTGACCTCCATCAGGTTGCAAATTAAAAATAATTTTTATCTGCATTTACCTCTGAAAAAATATTTGGGCTTCTAGCTGTGTGTGGGACTTGTTCTATTAGTCCATCTATACTGACCTCCATCAGGTTGCAAACTGAATATATTTTTTTTCTGCATCTAGCTCTGAAAAAATATTTGGCCTTCTAACAGTGTGTGGGACATTCTCTATTAGTCCATCTATACTGACCTCCATCAGGTTGCAAATTAAAAATAATTTTTATCTGAATCAAGCTCTGAAAAAATATTTGGCCTTCTAGCAGTGTGTGGGACTTTCTCTATTAGTCCATCTATACTGACCTCCATCAGGTTGCAAATTAAAAATAATTTTTATTTGCATCTACCTCTGAAAAAATATTTGGGCTTCTAGCTGTGTGTGGGACTTGTTCTATTAGTCCATCTATACTGACCTCCATCAGGTTGCAAATTAAAAATAATTTTTTTCTGCATTTACCTCTGAAAAAATATTTGGGCTTCTAGCTGTGTGTGGGACTTGTTCTATTAGTCCATCTATACTGACCTCCATCAGGTTGCAAATTAAAAATAATTTTTTGTCTGCATCTAGCTCTGAAAAACTATTTGGCCTTCTAGCAGTGTGTGGGACTTTCTCTATTAGTCCATCTATACTGACCTCCATCAGGTTGCAAATTAAAAATAATTTTTATCTGCATTTACCTCTGAAAAAATATTTGGGCTTCTAGCTGTGTGTGGGACTTGTTCTATTAGTCCATCTATACTGACCTCCATCAGGTTGCAAACTGAATATATTTTTTTTCTGCATCTAGCTCTGAAAAAATATTTGGCCTTCTAACAGTGTGTGGGACATTCTCTATTAGTCCATCTATACTGACCTCCATCAGGTTGCAAATTAAAAATAATTTTTTGTCTGCATCTAGCTCTGAAAAACTATTTGGCCTTCTAGCAGTGTGTGGGACTTTCTCTATTAGTCCATCTATACTGACCTCCATCAGGTTGCAAATTAAAAATTATTTTTATCTGCATCTACCTCTGAAAAAATATTTGGGCTTCTAGCTGTGTGTGGGACTAGTTCTATTAGTCCATCTATACTGACCTCCATCAGGTTGCAAACTGAATATAATTTTTTTCTGCATCTAGCTCTGAAAAAATATTTGGCCTTCTAGCAGTGTGTGGGACATTCTCTATTAGTCCATCTATACTGACCTCCATCAGGTTGCAAATTAAAAATAATTTTTTGTCTGCATCTAGCTCTGAAAAACTATTTGGCCTTCTAGCAGTGTGTGGGACTTTCTCTATTAGTCCATCTATACTGACCTCCATCAGGTTGCAAACTAAATATATTTTTTTTCTGCATCTAGCTCTGAAAAAATATTTGGCCTTCTAGCAGTGTGTGGGACTTTCTCTATTAGTCCATCTATACTGACCTCCATCAGGTTGCAAATTAAAAATAATTTTTATCTGCATCTTGCTCTGAAAAAATATTTGGCTTTCTAGCAGTGTGTGGGACTTTCTCTATTAGTCAATCTTTACTGACCTCCATCAGGTTGCAAATTAAAAATAATTTTTATCTGCATCTAGCTCTGAAAAAATGTTTGGCCTTCTAGCAGTGTGTGGGACTTTCTCTATTAGTCCATCTATACTGACCTCCATCAGGTTGCAAATTAAAAATAATTTTTATCTGCATCTACCTCTGAAAAAATATTTGGGATTCTAGCTGTGTGTGGGACTTGTTCTATTAGTCCATCTATACTGACCTCCATCAGGTTGCAAACTGAATATAATTTTTTTCTGCATCTACCTCTGAAAAAATATTTGGGCTTCTAGCTGTGTGTGGGACTTGTTCTATTAATCCATCTATACTGACCTCCATCAGGTTGCAAACTGAATATATTTTTTTTCTGCATCTACCTCTGAAAAAATATTGGGCTTCTAGCTGTGTGTGGGACTTGTTCTATTAGTCCATCTATACTGACCTCCATCAGGTTGCAAACTGAATATAATTTTTTTCTGCATCTACCTCTGAAAAAATATTTGGCCTTCTAGCAGTGTGTGGGACTTTCTCTATTAGTCCATCTATACTGACCTCCATCAGGTTGCAAATTAAAAATAATTTTTATCTGCATCTGCCTCTGAAAAAATATTTGGGCTTCTAGCTGTGTGTGGGACTTGTTCTATTAATCCATCTATACTGACCTCCATCAGGTTGCAAACTGAATATATTTTTTTTCTGCATCTACCTCTGAAAAAATATTGGGCTTCTAGCTGTGTGTGGGACTTGTTCTATTAGTCCATCTATACTGACCTCCATCAGGTTGCAAACTGAATATAATTTTTTTCTGCATCTAGCTCTGAAAAAATATTTGGCCTTCTAGCAGTGTGTGGGACTTTCTCTATTAGTCCATCTATACTGACCTCCATCAGGTTGCAAATTAAAAATAATTTTTATCTGCATCTACCTCTGAAAAAATATTTGGGCTTCTAGCTGTGTGTGGGACTTGTTCTATTAGTCCATCTATACTGACCTCCATCAGGTTGCAAACTGAATATAATTTTTTTCTGCACCTAGCTCTGAAAAAATATTTGGCCTTCTAGCAGTGTGTGGGACTTTCTCTATTAGTCCATCTATACTGACCTCCATCAGGTTGCAAATTAAAAATAATTTTTTGTCTGCATGTAGCTCTAAAATCTATTTGGCCTTCTAGCAGTGTGTAGGACTTTCTCTATTAGTCCATCTATACTGACCTCCATCAGGTTGCAAACTGAATATATTTTTTTTCTGCATCTACCTCTGAAAAAATATTGGGCTTGTAGCTGTGTGTGGGACTTGTTCTATTAGTCCACCTATACTGACCTCCATCAGGTTGCAAACTGAATATAATTTTTTTCTGCATCTAGCTCTGAAAAAATATTTGGCCTTCTAGCAGTGTGTGGGACTTTCTCTATTAGTCCATCTATACTGACCTCCATCAGGTTGCAAATTAAAAAGAATTTTTTGTCTGCATCTAGCTCTGAAAAACTATTTGGCCTTCTAGCATTGTGTGGGACTTTCTCTATTAGTCCATCTATACTGACCTCCATCAGGTTGCAAACTGAATATATTTTTTTTCTGCATCTACCTCTGAAAAAATATTGGGCTTGTAGCTGTGTGTGGGACTTGTTCTATTAATCCATCTATACAGACCTCCATCAGGTTGCAAACTGAATATAATTTTTTTCTGCATCTACCTCTGAAAAAATATTTGGGCTTCTTGTTGTGTGTGGGACTTTCTCTATTAGTCCATCTATACAGACCTCCATCAGGTTGCAAACTGAATATAATTTTTTTCTGCATCTACCTCTGAAAAAATATTTGGCCTTCTAGTAGTGTGTGGGACTTTCTCTATTAGTCCATCTATACTGACCTCCATCAGGTTGCAAATTAAAAATAATTTTTATCTGAATCAAGCTCTGAAAAAATATTTGGCCTTCTAGCAGTGTGTGAGACTTTCTCTATTAGTCCATCTATACTGACCTCCATCAGGTTGCAAATTAAAAATAATTTTTATTTGCATCTACCTCTGAAAAAATATTTGGGCTTCTAGCTGTGTGTGGGACTTGTTCTATTAGTCCATCTATACTGACCTCCATCAGGTTGCAAATTAAAAATAATTTTTTTCTGCATTTACCTCTGAAAAAATATTTGGGCTTCTAGCTGTGTGTGGGACTTGTTCTATTAGTCCATCTATACTGACCTCCATCAGGTTGCAAACTGAATATAATTTTTTTCTGCATCTAGCTCTGAAAAAATATTTGGCCTTCTAGCAGTGTGTGGGACATTCTCTATTAGTCCATCTATACTGACCTCCATCAGGTTGCAAATTAAAAATAATTTTTTGTCTGCATCTAGCTCTGAAAAACTATTTGGCCTTCTAGCAGTGTGTGGGACTTTCTCTATTAGTCCATCTATACTGACCTCCATCAGGTTGCAAATTAAAAATAATTTTTATCTGCATTTACCTCTGAAAAAATATTTGGGCTTCTAGCTGTGTGTGGGACTTGTTCTATTAGTCCATCTATACTGACCTCCATCAGGTTGCAAACTGAATATAATTTTTTTCTGCATCTAGCTCTGAAAAAATATTTGGCCTTCTAGCAGTGTGTGGGACATTCTCTATTAGTCCATCTATACTGACCTCCATCAGGTTGCAAATTAAAAATAATTTTTTGTCTGCATCTAGCTCTGAAAAACTATTTGGCCTTCTAGCAGTGTGTGGGACTTTCTCTATTAGTCCATCTATACTGACCTCCATCAGGTTGCAAATTAAAAATTATTTTTATCTGCATCTACCTCTGAAAAAATATTTGGGATTCTAGCTGTGTGTGGGACTTGTTCTATTAGTCCATCTATACTGACCTCCATCAGGTTGCAAATTAAAAATTATTTTTATCTGCATCTACCTCTGAAAAAATATTTGGGCTTCTAGCTGTGTGTGGGACTAGTTCTATTAGTCCATCTATACTGACCTCCATCAGGTTGCAAACTGAATATAATTTTTTTCTGCATCTAGCTCTGAAAAAATATTTGGCCTTCTAGCAGTGTGTGGGACATTCTCTATTAGTCCATCTATACTGACCTCCATCAGGTTGCAAATTAAAAATAATTTTTTGTCTGCATCTAGCTCTGAAAAACTATTTGGCCTTCTAGCAGTGTGTGGGACTTTCTCTATTAGTCCATCTATACTGACCTCCATCAGGTTGCAAACTAAATATATTTTTTTTCTGCATCTAGCTCTGAAAAAATATTTGGCCTTCTAGCAGTGTGTGGGACTTTCTCTATTAGTCCATCTATACTGACCTCCATCAGGTTGCAAATTAAAAATAATTTTTATCTGCATCTTGCTCTGAAAAAATATTTGGCTTTCTAGCAGTGTGTGGGACTTTCTCTAGTAGTCAATCTTTACTGACCTCCATCAGGTTGCAAATTAAAAATAATTTTTATCTGCATCTAGCTCTGAAAAAATGTTTGGCCTTCTAGCAGTGTGTGGGACTTTCTCTATTAGTCCATCTATACTGACCTCCATCAGGTTGCAAATTAAAAATAATTTTTATCTGCATCTACCTCTGAAAAAATATTTGGGATTCTAGCTGTGTGTGGGACTTGTTCTATTAGTCCATCTATACTTACCTCCATCAGGTTGCAAACTGAATATAATTTTTTTCTGCATCTACCTCTGAAAAAATATTTGGGCTTCTAGCTGTGTGTGGGACTTGTTCTATTAATCCATCTATACTGACCTCCATCAGGTTGCAAACTGAATATATTTTTTTTCTGCATTTACCTCTGAAAAAATATTGGGCTTCTAGCTGTGTGTGGGACTTGTTCTATTAGTCCATCTATACTGACCTCCATCAGGTTGCAAACTGAATATAATTTTTTTCTGCATCTACCTCTGAAAAAATATTTGGCCTTCTAGCAGTGTGTGGGACTTTCTCTATTAGTCCATCTATACTGACCTCCATCAGGTTGCAAATTAAAAATAATTTTTATCTGCATCTACCTCTGAAAAAATATTTGGGCTTCTAGCTGTGTGTGGGACTTGTTCTATTAGTCCATCTATACTGACCTCCATCAGGTTGCAAACTGAATATAATTTTTTTCTGCACCTAGCTCTGAAAAAATATTTGGCCTTCTAGCAGTGTGTGGGACTTTCTCTATTAGTCCATCTATACTGACCTCCATCAGGTTGCAAATTAAAAATAATTTTTTGTCTGCATGTAGCTCTAAAATCTATTTGGCCTTCTAGCAGTGTGTAGGACTTTCTCTATTAGTCCATCTATACTGACCTCCATCAGGTTGCAAACTGAATATATTTTTTTTCTGCATCTACCTCTGAAAAAATATTGGGCTTGTAGCTGTGTGTGGGACTTGTTCTATTAGTCCATCTATACTGACCTCCATCAGGTTGCAAACTGAATATAATTTTTTTCTGCATCTAGCTCTGAAAAAATATTTGGCCTTCTAGCAGTGTGTGGGACTTTCTCTATTAGTCCATCTATACTGACCTCCATCAGTTTGCAAATTAAAAATATTTTTTATCTGCATCTACCTCTGAAAAAATATTTGGGCTTCTAGCTGTGTGTGGGACTTGTTCTATTAGTCCATCTATACTGACCTCCATCAGGTTGCAAACTGAATATAATTTTTTTCTGCATCTAGCTCTGAAAAAATATTTGGCCTTCTAGCAGTGTGTGGGACTTTCTCTATAAGTCCATCTATACTGACCTCCATCAGGTTTCAAATTAAAAATAATTTTTATCTGCATCTACCTCTGAAAAAATATTTGGGCTTCTAGCTGTGAGTGGGACTTGTTCTATTAGTCCATCTCTACTGACCTCCATCAGGTTGCAAACTGAATATAATTTTTTTCTGCATCTAGCTCTGAAAAAATATTTGGCCTTCTAGCAGTGTGTGGGACTTTCTCTATTAGTCCATCTATACTGACCTCCATCAGGTTGCAAATTAAAAATATTTTTTTGTCTGCATCTAGCTCTGAAAAACTATTTGGCCTTCTAGCAGTGTGTAGGACTTTCTCTATTAGTCCATCTATACTGACCTCCATCAGGTTGCAAACTGAATATATTTTTTTTCTGCATCTACCTCTGAAAAAATATTGGGCTTGTAGCTGTGTGTGGGACTTGTTCTATTAATCCATCTATACAGACCTCCATCAGGTTGCAAACTGAATATAATTTTTTTCTGCATCTACCTCTGAAAAAATATTTGGGCTTCTAGCAGTGTGTTGGACTTTCTCTATTTTTCCATCTTTACAGACCTCCATCAGGTTGCAAACTGAATTTAATTTTTTTCTGCATCTAGCTCTGAAAAAAATATTTGGCCTTCTAGCAGTGTGTGGGACTTTCTCTATTAGTCCATCTATACTGACCTCCATCAGGTTGCAAATTAAAAATAATTTTTATCTGCATCTACCTCTGAAAAAATATTTGGGCTTCTAGCTGTGTGTGGGACTTTCTCTATTAGTCCATCTATACTGACCTCCATCAGGTTGCAAATTAAAAATAATTTTTATCTGCATTTACCTCTGAAAAAATATTTGGGCTTCTAGCTGTGTGTGGGACTTGTTCTATTAGTCCATCTATACTGACCTCCATCAGATTGCAAACTGAATATAATTTTTTTCTACATCTAGCTCTGAAAAAATATTTGGCCTTCTAGCAGTGTGTGGGACATTCTCTATTAGTCCATCTATACTGACCTCCATCAGGTTGCAAATTAAAAATAATTTTTTGTCTGCATCTAGCTCTGAAAAACTATTTGGCCTTCTAGCAGTGTGTGGGACTTTCTCTATTAGTCCATCTATACTGACCTCCATCAGGTTGCAAATTAAAAATTATTTTTATCTGCATCTACCTCTGAAAAAATATTTGGGCTTCTAGCTGTGTGTGGGACTCGTTCTATTAGTCCATCTATACTGACCTCCATCAGGTTGCAAACTGAATATAATTTTTTTCTGCATCTAGCTCTGAAAAAATATTTGGCCTTCTAGCAGTGTGTGGGACTTTCTCTATTAGTCCATCTATACTGACCTCCATCAGGTTGCAAATTAAAAATAATTTTTATCTGCATCTAGCTCTGTAAAAATGTTTGGCCTTCTAGCAGTGTGTGGGACTTTCTCTATTAGTCCATCTATACTGACCTCCATCAGGTTGCAAATTAAAAATAATTTTTATCTGCATCTACCTCTGAAAAAATATTTGGGCTTCTAGCTGTGTGTGGGACTTGTTCTATTAGTCCATCTATACTGACCTCCATCAGGTTGCAAACTGAATATAATTTTTTTCTGCATCTAGCTCTGAAAAAATATTTGGCCTTCTAGCAGTGTGTGGGACATTCTCTATTAGTCCATCTATACTGACCTCCATCAGGTTGCAAATTAAAAATAATTTTTTGTCTGCATCTAGCTCTGAAAAACTATTTGGCCTTCTAGCAGTGTGTGGGACTTTCTCTATTAGTCCATCTATACTGACCTCCATCAGGTTGCAAACTGAATATATTTTTTTTCTGCATCTAGCTCTGAAAAAATATTTGGCCTTCTAGCAGTGTGTGGGACTTTCTCTATTAGTCCATCTATACTGACCTCCATCAGGTTGCAAATTAAAAATAATTTTTATCTGCATCTAGCTCTGAAAAAATATTTGGCTTTCTAGCAGTGTGTGGGACTTTCTCTATTAGTCAATCTTTACTGACCTCCATCAGGTTGCAAATTAAAAATAATTTTTATCTGCATCTAGCTCTGAAAAAATGTTTGGCCTTCTTGCAGTGTGTGGGACTTTCTCTATTAGTCCATCTATACTGACCTCCATCAGGTTGCAAATTAAAAATAATTTTTATCTGCATCTACCTCTGAAAAAATATTTGGGCTTCTAGCTGTGTGTGGGACTTGTTCTATTAGTCCATCTATACTGACCTCCATCAGGTTGCAAACTGAATATAATTTTTTTCTGCATCTACCTCTGAAAAAATATTTGGGCTTCTAGCTGTGTGTGGGACTTGTTCTATTAATCCATCTATACTGACCTCCATCAGGTTGCAAACTGAATATATTTTTTTTCTGCATCTACCTCTGAAAAAATATTGGGCTTCTAGCTGTGTGTGGGACTTGTTCTATTAGTCCATCTATACTGACCTCCATCAGGTTGCAAACTGAATATAATTTTTTTCTGCATCTACCTCTGAAAAAATATTTGGCCTTCTAGCAGTGTGTGGGACTTTCTCTATTAGTCCATCTATACTGACCTCCATCAGGTTGCAAATTAAAAATAATTTTTATCTGCATCTGCCTCTGAAAAAATATTTGGGCTTCTAGCTGTGTGTGGGACTTGTTCTATTAGTCCATCTATACTGACCTCCATCAGGTTGCAAACTGAATATAATTTTTTTCTGCATCTAGCTCTGAAAAAATATTTGGCCTTCTAGCAGTGTGTGGGACTTTCTCTATTAGTCCATCTATACTGACCTCCATCAGGTTGCAAATTAAAAATAATTTTTATCTGCATCTACCTCTGAAAAAATATTTGGGCTTCTAGCTGTGTGTGGGACTTGTTCTATTAGTCCATCTATACTGACCTCCATCAGGTTGCAAACTGAATATAATTTTTTTCTGCATCTACCTCTGAAAAAATATTTAGGCTTCTAGCTGTGTGTGGGACTTGTTCTATTAATCCATCTATACTGACCTCCATCAGGTTGCAAACTGAATATATTTTTTTTCTGCATCTACCTCTGAAAAAATATTGGGCTTCTAGCTGTGTGTGGGACTTGTTCTATTAGTCCATCTATACTGACCTCCATCAGGTTGCAAACTGAATATAATTTTTTTCTGCATCTTGCTCTGAAAAAATATTTGGCCTTCTAGCAGTGTGTGGGACTTTCTCTATTAGTCCATCTATACTGACCTCCATCAGGTTGCAAATTAAAAATAATTTTTATCTGCATCTATCTCTGAAAAAATATTTGGGCTTCTAGCTGTGTGTGGGACTTGTTCTATTAGTCCATCTATACTGACCTCCATCAGGTTGCAAACTGAATATAATTTTTTTCTGCATCTAGCTCTGAAAAAATATTTGGCCTTCTAGCAGTGTGTGGGACTTTCTCTATTAGTCCATCTATACTGACCTCCATCAGGTTGCAAATTAAGAATAATTTTTATCTGCATCTACCTCTGAAAAAATATTTGGGCTTCTAGCTGTGTGTGGGACTTGTTCTATTAGTCCATCTATACTGACCTCCATCAGGTTGCAAACTGAATATAATTTTTTTCTGCATCTACCTCTGAAAAAATATTTAGGCTTCTAGCTGTGTGTGGGACTTGTTCTATTAATCCATCTATACTGACCTCCATCAGGTTGCAAACTGAATATATTTTTTTTCTGCATCTACCTCTGAAAAAATATTGGGCTTCTAGCTGTGTGTGGGACTTGTTCTATTAGTCCATCTATACTGACCTCCATCAGGTTGCAAACTGAATATAATTTTTTTCTGCATCTAGCTCTGAAAAAATATTTGGCCTTCTAGCAGTGTGTGGGACTTTCTCTATTAGTCCATCTATACTGACCTCCATCAGGTTGCAAATTAAAAATAATTTTTATCTGCATCTACCTCTGAAAAAATATTTGGGCTTCTAGCTGTGTGTGGGACTTGTTCTATTAGTCCATCTATACTGACCTCCATCAGGTTGCAAACTGAATATAATTTTTTTCTGCACCTAGCTCTGAAAAAATATTTGGCCTTCTAGCAGTGTGTGGGACTTTCTCTATTAGTCCATCTATACTGACCTCCATCAGGTTGCAAATTAAAAATAATTTTTTGTCTGCATGTAGCTCTAAAATCTATTTGGCCTTCTAGCAGTGTGTAGGACTTTCTCTATTAGTCCATCTATACTGACCTCCATCAGGTTGCAAACTGAATATATTTTTTTTCTGCATCTACCTCTGAAAAAATATTGGGCTTGTAGCTGTGTGTGGGACTTGTTCTATTAGTCCATCTATACTGACCTCCATCAGGTTGCAAACTGAATATAATTTTTTTCTGCATCTAGCTCTGAAAAAATATTTGGCCTTCTAGCAGTGTGTGGGACTTTCTCTATTAGTCCATCTATACTGACCTCCATCAGTTTGCAAATTAAAAATATTTTTTATCTGCATCTACCTCTGAAAAAATATTTGGGCTTCTAGCTGTGTGTGGGACTTGTTCTATTATTCCATCTATACTGACCTCCATCAGGTTGCAAACTGAATATAATTTTTTTCTGCATCTAGCTCTGAAAAAATATTTGGCCTTCTAGCAGTGTGTGGGACTTTCTCTATAAGTCCATCTATACTGACCTCCATCAGGTTTCAAATTAAAAATAATTTTTATCTGCATCTACCTCTGAAAAAATATTTGGGCTTCTAGCTGTGAGTGGGACTTGTTCTATTAGTCCATCTCTACTGACCTCCATCAGGTTGCAAACTGAATATAATTTTTTTCTGCATCTAGCTCTGAAAAAATATTTGGCCTTCTAGCAGTGTGTGGGACTTTCTCTATTAGTCCATCTATACTGACCTCCATCAGGTTGCAAATTAAAAATATTTTTTTGTCTGCATCTAGCTCTGAAAAACTATTTGGCCTTCTAGCAGTGTGTAGGACTTTCTCTATTAGTCCATCTATACTGACCTCCATCAGGTTGCAAACTGAATATATTTTTTTTCTGCATCTACCTCTGAAAAAATATTGGGCTTGTAGCTGTGTGTGGGACTTGTTCTATTAATCCATCTATACAGACCTCCATCAGGTTGCAAACTGAATATAATTTTTTTCTGCATCTACCTCTGAAAAAATATTTGGGCTTCTAGCAGTGTGTTGGACTTTCTCTATTTTTCCATCTTTACAGACCTCCATCAGGTTGCAAACTGAATTTAATTTTTTTCTGCATCTAGCTCTGAAAAAAATATTTGGCCTTCTAGCAGTGTGTGGGACTTTCTCTATTAGTCCATCTATACTGACCTCCATCAGGTTGCAAATTAAAAATAATTTTTATCTGCATCTACCTCTGAAAAAATATTTGGGCTTCTAGCTGTGTGTGGGACTTTCTCTATTAGTCCATCTATACTGACCTCCATCAGGTTGCAAATTAAAAATAATTTTTATCTGCATTTACCTCTGAAAAAATATTTGGGCTTCTAGCTGTGTGTGGGACTTGTTCTATTAGTCCATCTATACTGACCTCCATCAGATTGCAAACTGAATATAATTTTTTTCTACATCTAGCTCTGAAAAAATATTTGGCCTTCTAGCAGTGTGTGGGACATTCTCTATTAGTCCATCTATACTGACCTCCATCAGGTTGCAAATTAAAAATAATTTTTTGTCTGCATCTAGCTCTGAAAAACTATTTGGCCTTCTAGCAGTGTGTGGGACTTTCTCTATTAGTCCATCTATACTGACCTCCATCAGGTTGCAAATTAAAAATTATTTTTATCTGCATCTACCTCTGAAAAAATATTTGGGCTTCTAGCTGTGTGTGGGACTAGTTCTATTAGTCCATCTATACTGACCTCCATCAGGTTGCAAACTGAATATAATTTTTTTCTGCATCTAGCTCTGAAAAAATATTTGGCCTTCTAGCAGTGTGTGGGACTTTCTCTATTAGTCCATCTATACTGACCTCCATCAGGTTGCAAATTAAAAATAATTTTTATCTGCATCTAGCTCTGTAAAAATGTTTGGCCTTCTAGCAGTGTGTGGGACTTTCTCTATTAGTCCATCTATACTGACCTCCATCAGGTTGCAAATTAAAAATTATTTTTATCTGCATCTACCTCTGAAAAAATATTTGGGCTTCTAGCTGTGTGTGGGACTTGTTCTATTAGTCCATCTATACTGACCTCCATCAGGTTGCAAACTGAATATATTTTTTTTCTGCATCTAGCTCTGAAAAAATATTTGGCCTTCTAGCAGTGTGTGGGACTTTCTCTATTAGTCCATCTATACTGACCTCCATCAGGTTGCAAATTAAAAATAATTTTTATCTGCATCTAGCTCTGAAAAAATATTTGGCTTTCTAGCAGTGTGTGGGACTTTCTCTATTAGTCAATCTTTACTGACCTCCATCAGGTTGCAAATTAAAAATAATTTTTATCTGCATCTAGCTCTGAAAAAATGTTTGGCCTTCTTGCAGTGTGTGGGACTTTCTCTATTAGTCCATCTATACTGACCTCCATCAGGTTGCAAATTAAAAATAATTTTTATCTGCATCTACCTCTGAAAAAATATTTGGGCTTCTAGCTGTGTGTGGGACTTGTTCTATTAGTCCATCTATACTGACCTCCATCAGGTTGCAAACTGAATATAATTTTTTTCTGCATCTACCTCTGAAAAAATATTTGGGCTTCTAGCTGTGTGTGGGACTTGTTCTATTAATCCATCTATACTGACCTCCATCAGGTTGCAAACTGAATATATTTTTTTTCTGCATCTACCTCTGAAAAAATATTGGGCTTCTAGCTGTGTGTGGGACTTGTTCTATTAGTCCATCTATACTGACCTCCATCAGGTTGCAAACTGAATATAATTTTTTTCTGCATCTACCTCTGAAAAAATATTTGGCCTTCTAGCAGTGTGTGGGACTTTCTCTATTAGTCCATCTATACTGACCTCCATCAGGTTGCAAATTAAAAATAATTTTTATCTGCATCTGCCTCTGAAAAAATATTTGGGCTTCTAGCTGTGTGTGGGACTTGTTCTATTAGTCCATCTATACTGACCTCCATCAGGTTGCAAACTGAATATAATTTTTTTCTGCATCTAGCTCTGAAAAAATATTTGGCCTTCTAGCAGTGTGTGGGACTTTCTCTATTAGTCCATCTATACTGACCTCCATCAGGTTGCAAATTAAAAATAATTTTTATCTGCATCTACCTCTGAAAAAATATTTGGGCTTCTAGCTGTGTGTGGGACTTGTTCTATTAGTCCATCTATACTGACCTCCATCAGGTTGCAAACTGAATATAATTTTTTTCTGCATCTACCTCTGAAAAAATATTTAGGCTTCTAGCTGTGTGTGGGACTTGTTCTATTAATCCATCTATACTGACCTCCATCAGGTTGCAAACTGAATATATTTTTTTTCTGCATCTACCTCTGAAAAAATATTGGGCTTCTAGCTGTGTGTGGGACTTGTTCTATTAGTCCATCTATACTGACCTCCATCAGGTTGCAAACTGAATATAATTTTTTTCTGCATCTTGCTCTGAAAAAATATTTGGCCTTCTAGCAGTGTGTGGGACTTTCTCTATTAGTCCATCTATACTGACCTCCATCAGGTTGCAAATTAAAAATAATTTTTATCTGCATCTATCTCTGAAAAAATATTTGGGCTTCTAGCTGTGTGTGGGACTTGTTCTATTAGTCCATCTATACTGACCTCCATCAGGTTGCAAACTGAATATAATTTTTTTCTGCATCTAGCTCTGAAAAAATATTTGGCCTTCTAGCAGTGTGTGGGACTTTCTCTATTAGTCCATCTATACTGACCTCCATCAGGTTGCAAATTAAAAATAATTTTTTGTCTGCATGTAGCTCTAAAAACTATTTGGCCTTCTAGCAGTGTGTAGGACTTTCTCTATTAGTCCATCTATACTGACCTCCATCAGGTTGCAAACTGAATATATTTTTTTTCTGCATCTACCTCTGAAAAAATATTGGGCTTGTAGCTGTGTGTGGGACTTGTTCTATTAGTCCATCTATACTGACCTCCATCAGGTTGCAAACTGAATATAATTTTTTTCTGCATCTAGCTCTGAAAAAATATTTGGCCTTCTAGCAGTGTGTGGGACTTTCTCTATTAGTCCATCTATACTGACCTCCATCAGGTTGCAAATTAAAAATAATTTTTATCTGCATCTACCTCTGAAAAAATATTTGGGCTTCTAGCTGTGTGTGGGACTTGTTCTATTAGTCCATCTATACTGACCTCCATCAGGTTGCAAACTGAATATAATTTTTTTCTGCACCTAGCTCTGAAAAAATATTTGGCCTTCTAGCAGTGTGTGGGACTTTCTCTATTAGTCCATCTATACTGACCTCCATCAGGTTGCAAATTAAAAATAATTTTTTGTCTGCATGTAGCTCTAAAATCTATTTGGCCTTCTAGCAGTGTGTAGGACTTTCTCTATTAGTCCATCTATACTGACCTCCATCAGGTTGCAAACTGAATATATTTTTTTTCTGCATCTACCTCTGAAAAAATATTGGGCTTGTAGCTGTGTGTGGGACTTGTTCTATTAGTCCATCTATACTGACCTCCATCAGGTTGCAAACTGAATATAATTTTTTTCTGCATCTAGCTCTGAAAAAATATTTGGCCTTCTAGCAGTGTGTGGGACTTTCTCTATTAGTCCATCTATACTGACCTCCATCAGTTTGCAAATTAAAAATATTTTTTATCTGCATCTACCTCTGAAAAAATATTTGGGCTTCTAGCTGTGTGTGGGACTTGTTCTATTAGTCCATCTATACTGACCTCCATCAGGTTGCAAACTGAATATAATTTTTTTCTGCATCTAGCTCTGAAAAAATATTTGGCCTTCTAGCAGTGTGTGGGACTTTCTCTATAAGTCCATCTATACTGACCTCCATCAGGTTTCAAATTAAAAATAATTTTTATCTGCATCTACCTCTGAAAAAATATTTGGGCTTCTAGCTGTGAGTGGGACTTGTTCTATTAGTCCATCTCTACTGACCTCCATCAGGTTGCAAACTGAATATAATTTTTTTCTGCATCTAGCTCTGAAAAAATATTTGGCCTTCTAGCAGTGTGTGGGACTTTCTCTATTAGTCCATCTATACTGACCTCCATCAGGTTGCAAATTAAAAATATTTTTTTGTCTGCATCTAGCTCTGAAAAACTATTTGGCCTTCTAGCAGTGTGTAGGACTTTCTCTATTAGTCCATCTATACTGACCTCCATCAGGTTGCAAACTGAATATATTTTTTTTCTGCATCTACCTCTGAAAAAATATTGGGCTTGTAGCTGTGTGTGGGTCTTGTTCTATTAATCCATCTATACAGACCTCCATCAGGTTGCAAACTGAATATAATTTTTTTCTGCATCTACCTCTGAAAAAATATTTGGGCTTCTAGCAGTGTGTTGGACTTTCTCTATTTTTCCATCTTTACAGACCTCCATCAGGTTGCAAACTGAATTTAATTTTTTTCTGCATCTAGGTCTGAAAAAAATATTTGGCCTTCTAGCAGTGTGTGGGACTTTCTCTATTAGTCCATCTATACTGACCTCCATCAGGTTGCAAATTAAAAATAATTTTTATCTGCATCTACCTCTGAAAAAATATTTGGGCTTCTAGCTGTGTGTGGGACTTTCTCTATTAGTCCATCTATACTGACCTCCATCAGGTTGCAAATTAAAAATAATTTTTATCTGCATTTACCTCTGAAAAAATATTTGGGCTTCTAGCTGTGTGTGGGACTTGTTCTATTAGTCCATCTATACTGACCTCCATCAGATTGCAAACTGAATATAATTTTTTTCTACATCTAGCTCTGAAAAAATATTTGGCCTTCTAGCAGTGTGTGGGACATTCTCTATTAGTCCATCTATACTGACCTCCATCAGGTTGCAAATTAAAAATAATTTTTTGTCTGCATCTAGCTCTGAAAAACTATTTGGCCTTCTAGCAGTGTGTGGGACTTTCTCTATTAGTCCATCTATACTGACCTCCATCAGGTTGCAAATTAAAAATTATTTTTATCTGCATCTACCTCTGAAAAAATATTTGGGCTTCTAGCTGTGTGTGGGACTAGTTCTATTAGTCCATCTATACTGACCTCCATCAGGTTGCAAACTGAATATAATTTTTTTCTGCATCTAGCTCTGAAAAAATATTTGGCCTTCTAGCAGTGTGTGGGACTTTCTCTATTAGTCCATCTATACTGACCTCCATCAGGTTGCAAATTAAAAATAATTTTTATCTGCATCTAGCTCTGTAAAAATGTTTGGCCTTCTAGCAGTGTGTGGGACTTTCTCTATTAGTCCATCTATACTGACCTCCATCAGGTTGCAAATTAAAAATAATTTTTATCTGCATCTACCTCTGAAAAAATATTTGGGCTTCTAGCTGTGTGTGGGACTTGTTCTATTAGTCCATCTATACTGACCTCCATCAGGTTGCAAACTGAATATAATTTTTTTCTGCATCTAGCTCTGAAAAAATATTTGGCCTTCTAGCAGTGTGTGGGACATTCTCTATTAGTCCATCTATACTGACCTCCATCAGGTTGCAAATTAAAAATAATTTTTTGTCTGCATCTAGCTCTGAAAAACTATTTGGCCTTCTAGCAGTGTGTGGGACTTTCTCTATTAGTCCATCTATACTGACCTCCATCAGGTTGCAAACTGAATATATTTTTTTTCTGCATCTAGCTCTGAAAAAATATTTGGCCTTCTAGCAGTGTGTGGGACTTTCTCTATTAGTCCATCTATACTGACCTCCATCAGGTTGCAAATTAAAAATAATTTTTATCTGCATCTAGCTCTGAAAAAATATTTGGCTTTCTAGCAGTGTGTGGGACTTTCTCTATTAGTCAATCTTTACTGACCTCCATCAGGTTGCAAATTAAAAATATTTTTTATCTGCATCTAGCTCTGAAAAAATGTTTGGCCTTCTAGCAGTGTGTGGGACTTTCTCTATTAGTCCATCTATACTGACCTCCATCAGGTTGCAAATTAAAAATAATTTTTATCTGCATCTACCTCTGAAAAAATATTTGGGCTTCTAGCTGTGTGTGGGACTTGTTCTATTAGTCCATCTATACTGACCTCCATCAGGTTGCAAACTGAATATAATTTTTTTCTGCATCTACCTCTGAAAAAATATTTGGGCTTCTAGCTGTGTGTGGGACTTGTTCTATTAATCCATCTATACTGACCTCCATCAGGTTGCAAACTGAATATATTTTTTTTCTGCATCTACCTCTGAAAAAATATTGGGCTTCTAGCTGTGTGTGGGACTTGTTCTATTAGTCCATCTATACTGACCTCCATCAGGTTGCAAACTGAATATAATTTTTTTCTGCATCTACCTCTGAAAAAATATTTGGCCTTCTAGCAGTGTGTGGGACTTTCTCTATTAGTCCATCTATACTGACCTCCATCAGGTTGCAAATTAAAAATAATTTTTATCTGCATCTGCCTCTGAAAAAATATTTGGGCTTCTAGCTGTGTGTGGGACTTGTTCTATTAGTCCATCTATACTGACCTCCATCAGGTTGCAAACTGAATATAATTTTTTTCTGCATCTAGCTCTGAAAAAATATTTGGCCTTCTAGCAGTGTGTGGGACTTTCTCTATTAGTCCATCTATACTGACCTCCATCAGGTTGCAAATTAAAAATAATTTTTATCTGCATCTACCTCTGAAAAAATATTTGGGCTTCTAGCTGTGTGTGGGACTTGTTCTATTAGTCCATCTATACTGACCTCCATCAGGTTGCAAACTGAATATAATTTTTTTCTGCATCTACCTCTGAAAAAATATTTAGGCTTCTAGCTGTGTGTGGGACTTGTTCTATTAATCCATCTATACTGACCTCCATCAGGTTGCAAACTGAATATATTTTTTTTCTGCATCTACCTCTGAAAAAATATTGGGCTTCTAGCTGTGTGTGGGACTTGTTCTATTAGTCCATCTATACTGACCTCCATCAGGTTGCAAACTGAATATAATTTTTTTCTGCATCTAGCTCTGAAAAAATATTTGGTCTTCTAGCAGTGTGTGGGACTTTCTCTATTAGTCCATCTATACTGACCTCCATCAGGTTGCAAATTAAAAATAATTTTTATCTGCATCTATCTCTGAAAAAATATTTGGGCTTCTAGCTGTGTGTGGGACTTGTTCTATTAGTCCATCTATACTGACCTCCATCAGGTTGCAAACTGAATATAATTTTTTTCTGCATCTAGCTCTGAAAAAATATTTGGCCTTCTAGCAGTGTGTGGGACTTTCTCTATTAGTCCATCTATACTGACCTCCATCAGGTTGCAAATTAAAAATAATTTTTTGTCTGCATGTAGCTCTAAAAACTATTTGGCCTTCTAGCAGTGTGTAGGACTTTCTCTATTAGTCCATCTATACTGACCTCCATCAGGTTGCAAACTGAATATATTTTTTTTCTGCATCTACCTCTGAAAAAATATTGGGCTTGTACCTGTGTGTGGGACTTGTTCTATTAGTCCATCTATACTGACCTCCATCAGGTTGCAAACTGAATATAATTTTTTTCTGCATCTAGCTCTGAAAAAATATTTGGCCTTCTAGCAGTGTGTGGGACTTTCTCTATTAGTCCATCTATACTGACCTCCATCAGTTTGCAAATTAAAAATAATTTTTATCTGCATCTACCTCTGAAAAAATATTTGGGCTTCTAGCTGTGTGTGGGACTTGTTCTATTAGTCCATCTATACTGACCTCCATCAGGTTGCAAACTGAATATAATTTTTTTCTGCATCTAGCTCTGAAAAAATATTTGGCCTTCTAGCAGTGTGTGGGACTTTCTCTATAAGTCCATCTATACTGACCTCCATCAGGTTGCAAATTAAAAATAATTTTTATCTGCATCTACCTCTGAAAAAATATTTGGGCTTCTAGCTGTGAGTGGGACTTGTTCTATTAGTCCATCTCTACTGACCTCCATCAGGTTGCAAACTGAATATAATTTTTTTCTGCATCTAGCTCTGAAAAAATATTTGGCCTTCTAGCAGTGTGTGGGACTTTCTCTATTAGTCCATCTATACTGACCTCCATCAGATTGCAAATTAAAAATATTTTTTTGTCTGCATCTAGCTCTGAAAAACTATTTGGCCTTCTAGCAGTGTGTAGGACTTTCTCTATTAGTCCATCCATACTGACCTCCATCAGGTTGCAAACTGAATATATTTTTTTTCTGCATCTACCTCTGAAAAAATATTGGGCTTGTAGCTGTGTGTGGGACTTGTTCTATTAATCCATCTATACAGACCTCCATCAGGTTGCAAACTGAATATAATTTTTTTCTGCATCTACCTCTGAAAAAATATTTGGGCTTCTAGCAGTGTGTTGGACTTTCTCTATTTTTCCATCTTTACAGACCTCCATCAGGTTGCAAACTGAATTTAATTTTTTTCTGCATCTAGCTCTGAAAAAAATATTTGGCCTTCTAGCAGTGTGTGGGACTTTCTCTAATAGTCCATCTATACTGACCTCCATCAGGTTGCAAATTAAAAATAATTTTTATCTGCATCTACCTCTGACAAAATATTTGGGCTTCTAGCTGTGTGTGGGACTTGTTCTATTAGTCCATCTATACTGACCTCCATCAGGTTGCAAACTGAATATAATTTTTTTCTGCATCTAGCTCTGAAAAAATATTTGGCCTTCTAGCAGTGTGTGGGACTTTCTCTATTAGTCCATCTATACTGACCTCCATCAGGTTGCAAATTAAAAATAATTTTTATCTGCATCTACCTCTGAAAAAATATTTGGGCTTCTTGCTGTGTATGGGACTTGTTCTATTAGTCCATCTATACTGACCTCCATCAGGTTGCAAACTGAATATAATTTTTTTCTGCATCTACCTCTGAAAAAATATTTGGGCTTCTAGCTGTGTGTGGGACTTGTTCTATTAATCCATATATGCTGACCTCCATCAGGTTGCAAACTGAATATATTTTTTTTCTGCATCTACCTCTGAAAAAATATTGGGCTTCTAGCTGTGTGTGGGACTTGTTCTATTAGTCCATCTATACTGACCTCCATCAGGTTGCAAACTGAATATAATTTTTTTCTGCATCTAGCTCTGAAAAAATATTTGGCCTTCTAGCAGTGTGTGGGACTTTCTCTATTAGTCCATCTATACTGACCTCCATCAGGTTGCAAATTAAAAATAATTTTTATCTGCATCTACCTCTGAAAAATTATTTGGGCTTCTAGCTGTGTGTGGGACTTGTTCTATTAATCCATCTATACTGACCTCCATCAGGTTGCAAACTGAATATAATTTTTTTCTGCATCTAGCTCTGAAAAAATATTTGGCCTTCTAGCAGTGTGTGGGACTTTCTCTATTAGTCCATCTATACTGACCTCCATCAGGTTGCAAATTAAAAATAATTTTTTGTCTGCATCTAGCTCTGCAAAACAATTTGGCCTTCTAGCAGTGTGTGGGACTTTCTCTATTAGTCCATCTATACTGACCTCCTTCAGGTTGCAAATTAAAAATAATTTTTATCTGCATCTACCTCTGAAAAAATATTTGGGCTTCTAGCTGTGTGTGGGACTTGTTCTATTAGTCCATCTATACTGACCTCCATCAGGTTGCAAATTGAATTTAATTTTTTTATGCATCTAAACCAGCCAATAGTTTTGGCCTAATACCACAGATTGGCCACTCAGCTCTGCTCGGTTCCCATCCATTGTTTTTTTGTGCAAACAACTCCAGAGTTGTGAATTAGTTAACCATCAAAATGAGTGGAAAAAGGCCTGCTGCTGGTGGAAAGGGGAATAGGCGTGTTGGGAAGGGGAAAAAAGGTTGTGTCCGTGGGGTAGGTGTTAAAGCAACAGTAACATCTGCAGAAGAAAGACCATCTTCCAGCCAAACTAAAATGTCTACTTCTTTTAACGGACAATGTGATAAGATCAATTTCTTACGGCCACGCCAATCGCTACAAATTCCAGATGAGGCACAAAAACAGCAGGTGCTTCAACGGATATCAAGTGCTCCTTTAAGTGGGCTCTCCTCCACATCAACTTCAACATCACAAATACTCCAGTCCTCAAAGGTGTCACCCAAATCGCACTTGCTTCCTCACAGCTCCCAAATCTCCAGCTGCCCGTCTGAGTATGAGGTAGAACAGATGGTTGAGTCTGCAGAGCTGTTTACTCATACTATAGCCTGGGAATCAGAGGTCGACTCCAGCGCTTCTGTGAATCCAGAAGGGGAAATGATCTACACTGATGCCCAGAATCTTTATGAGTCGGATCCAGGACCAGACGCAGAAGGTTCTGACCATAATGTAGACCCTCATTCCCAAACTGTAACTCCTGTTGGTGGAGACAATGAGGAAGACGATGATAAGACTCAAATACCTGATTGGAGCGACAACTTTAATTTTTTGTCAGGGCAGGAACAGGTTGGCTCTGAGGACGATGGGTGTGATAACGCACAGGGTGATGATGATGAGGTCGGAGATCCCACTTACTGTCAACCCACAGTCAGCCAAGAGATGAGGTCAGCAGAGGAGGTGGAGGAAGATGCTAGTGACTACGAGGTCAGGTTGCGCCTTCCTGGACAGAGACGTAGTACTGGAAGCACGTCAACAACTGCATCCTCAAACACAACTCTGCCTCTCACCACAAGTCGTGGTGGCTCTTCAGGTCGCATGGGTGCTAAGCCTTGCATAGCCTGGGCATTTTTTCAGATCGATAAAGATGACCCAACTCGTGTTATCTGTAACATTTGTCAGCAAAAGCTAAGTAGAGGCCAAAAAATACATAGTTTGAGTACTTCATGCATGAACCGGCACATGGACATGAAGCATAAGTTGCAGTGGGAAGCTCAGTGTGCTACAATGCGGTCTAGCCGGCCGGGCCAACCACCGTCTGCCATATCTTGTGCATCCGCGGCCTCTTCATCCTCTGTGACTGAGGGGACAGCAGTCACACCTGTTTTGGGGCGCAGACCAGCCATCTCTTTACCCGCAACAGCCAGCGTGATTGGCAGGTCATCATTTTCTTTGGAGGTGGTAACACCAGCTGGTCTTGAGCGCTGTCCGACATCGATAGCACCACCTTTGGATCAAGGCAACCTAACATGTCCGCCTGCATCTTCCTCACAGACCGGCAGTTTGCCGGGGACACCCTTATCAACCCCGTCTAAGCACAATAGCCAGCCCTCGGTCCCTCAGATGTGGACAAGTAAAAGACCATTTCCTCCTAGCCATGAGAAAGCTAAGAGGTTGAATTTCACCATCTGCAAGCTCTTGGCTACAGAAATGCTGCCTTTCCGCCTGGTGGACACAGAGGATTTTCGAGACCTTATGTCCGTCGCAGTGCCCCAGTACCAGATGCCCAGTCGGCACTACTTCTCAAAGAAAGGTGTGCCTGCGCTCCACCAGCATGTCGCACACAACATCACCGCTTCTTTGAGAAACTCTGTGTGTGACAGGGTGCATTTCACCACAGACACTTGGACGAGTAGGCATGGACAGGGGCGTTACATGTCGCTGACTGGGCACTGGGTAACTATGGTGACAGCAGGACAAGGGGCTGCTGTCCAAGTCTTGCCGTCCCCACGAGTTGTGCGTCAATTCTCTTTATGTCAAAGTTCCTCCACTGCTTCTGCCTCCTCAACCTCCTCTCGGTCTTCCACCTGCACCCAAAGCCTGTCTGGTCATGCCACAAGGTTTCTAACTGCGCAGTAGGGATCCTGCACACCTCCTTACTATGCTGGCAGTAGGGCTCAACGTCATCAGGCGGTTTTTTCTTTGAAATGTCTGGGAAATGTGAGTCACACAGCTGAGGAGTTGTGGTCAGCTCTGGAGAATCAATTTCATGAATGGTTGTCTCCACTGGACTTGAAACCAGGGAAGGCCGTGTGCGACAATCCTGCAAACCTGGGTGCGGCCCTTCGCCGGGGCAATGTCACACACGTGCCTTGTATGGCTCACGTGTTGAACCTGGTTGTCCAGCAATTTTTAGCCCACTATCCCAGACTAGATGGCCTTCTGCAGAGGGCACGGTCGCTGTGTGCTCACTTCCGCCGTTCGCATCCCGCAGCTCAGCGACTTACATCTCTACAGAAGTCGTTGGGCCTGCCACTTCACCGGCTAAAATGCGATGTGCCTACCCGGTGGAATTCAACTCTGCACATGTTGCAGCGACTGTGGCAGCACCGACAAGCCCTGGTGCAATACGTTCTGACGTATAGCCTGGGCCAACGAGATCCAGAGGTGGGGCAAATCACGCTGGAGGAGTGGTCTCAGATCAGGGACCTATGCACCCTTCTGCACAGTTTTGAAATGGCGACGAAGATGTTTAGTGCTGACGATGCCATTATCAGCATGACTATTCCGGTGATTTACATGCTGGAGCACATGTTAAACAGAATTCGGAGTCAGGTGGTGGCACAAGAGGAGGTGGAGGAAGTAGAGAAGGAGGAGTTGTATGCGGAAGGGCTAACATCTGCAAGGTCCAGACGGTCGGCAGCACCAAGGCGGCAGGCATGTGAGGGTGGGGGAGATGGTTTTACCAGGGCGCATGGTAGCAGCCAAACTAGTGAGGAAGGTGCAGGAGCCCAGGAAGAAGTGGAGGACGAACTGATGGAAAACTCATCAGATGAGGGAGACCTTGATCACATTTCTGTTGTGCGAGGTTGGGGGGAGAGGACAGAGGAAGGAAGCATGATTGTTACCTCACCACCAACACAACAGGGACTTGGTGCTCCTGGATGCGCAACACACATGAGTGCCTTCTTGCTGCACTACCTGCAACATGACCCTCGAATTGTGAGAATTAGAAATAATCCTGACTACTGGGTTGCCACACTGTTAGATCCCCGGTACAAAAGTAAATTTGCTGAAATTATTCCTGCCATAGAAAGGGATGCACGCATGCAGGAGTATCAGCAGAGACTGTTGCAGAATCTTACATGTGCTTTTCCACAAAACACCAGTGGTGCACGTAGTGAATCTCACAGTTCAAACTTGCCAACCGTGGGACCGTCAAGTGTTCAGCACTCAAACCGTAACAGAACCACAGTATCTGCTGGTAACATCAATTTTGCGGAATCATTTCACCACTTTTTTAGCCCATCCTTTGCAAGGCCAAAGGAGACAAGAAGTCTGACACATAGTCAACGCCTAGAGACGATGGTACAGGAGTATCTCCAAGTAAACATTGAAGCCATGACTGTGTCACTGGACCCTTGCTCTTTTTGGGCTTCCAATCTGGATAAATGGCCGGAGCTAGCCACTTACGCCTTGGAGATCTTGTCATGCCCCGCAGCCAGCGTTCTGTCTGAACGTGTGTTCAGCGCTGCTGGTGGTGTGCTGACAGATAAGCGCACGCGGCTCTCCACTGATAATGTAGACAGACTCACGTTCATAAAGATGAACAAATCATGGATCCGAAACGACTTTTCTACCCCTGTGTCATCCTGGGGAGAGTAAAAGCTTGATGATTGGTTAAAATCACCCTACCAACCGTTTTAAGCTTTCAAATTACTAATCATGTTTATCTGTATCTTGGCTGGAAAATAATTTGGGCTTTGTAGCAGTGTGGAGCACTGATTCTATTAGGCCATCTATAATATGCTCCACCAGATTTAAAATTACTAATCATGTTTATCTGTATCTTGGCTGGAAAATAATTTGGGCTTTGTAGCAGTGTGCAGCACTGATCCTATTAGGCCATCTATACTAAGCTCCACCAGATTTAAAATTAATAATAATTTTTAGCTGCATCTAGCCCGGAAAATAATTTTGGGGCTCCGAGATGCGCAAGACACATAAGTGCCTTCTTGCTGCACTACCTGCAACATGACCCTCATATTGACAGAATTCGAAGCAATCATGACTACTGGGTTGCCACACTCTTAGATCCCCCAAACTTTTTGATCAACCTTTTCATTTTAATAAAAACCCAAAAAATTGTCATTTTTGAAATTTTAAGCATTAGCAGGTTATTAGAAACTGAAATCAAACAGTTTTCAACTCAAAACTTTATTCTAGGTGATGTTACATTTTCACATAGGACCCCTTGTTCGAAAGGAGCTTCTGAACTCTCTCGTCCATTGAATTTGTCAGGTTTTGGATGGTTTCTGCTTCAATTATTTTGCATGAGGACAGAATACCCTCCCAGAGCTGTTGCTTAGATGTGAACTGCCTCCCGCCATCATAGACACTCCTTTTGATGATGCTCCAGAGGTTCTGAATGGGGTAGAGGTCAGGGGAGCATGGGGGTCACACCATAAGTTTGTCCCCTTTTATGCCCATATCAGCCAGAGATGCAGATGTTTTATGTGCAGCATGAGATGGTGCATTATCATGCAAAAAAATGATCTTGCTGTGAAATACACGGTTCTTCTTCTTGAACCATGGCAGGAAGTGCTGTTTGAGAAAATCCACATACATTATGGAGTTCATCTTTAGCGCCTTCAGGGATCCTAAAGGGGCCGACAATCTCTCTCCCCATGATTCCAGCCCAAAACATTACTCCACCTCCTCCTTGTTGGCGCTGTAGCCGTGTTTGCGTGGGGTGTCCATCAACCAGCCATCCTCCACTCCATCCATCTGGACCATCGAGCGCTGCACGGCACTCATCCGTGAACAAAACAGTTTTGAAATCAGTCTTCATGTAATGTTTAGCCCACTGGAGCCGTTTCTGCTTGTGTGAAGTGGATAGAGGAGGTCGACAGGATGGCGTATGCACAGCTGCAAACCTCTGCAGGAAAGAGTCCTCAATTTGCCCTTATCAGCACGCACACGTGTGTACTGTGAATCAGCTACATACTTCTTGATTGCCAAGACACTTCATCCTGATCATCGCACAATGTTGATTGTAGTCATGCCTTGACCTAAACACTCCACAATTTGTTGCTTCTCAGCAGCCGACACATCCTTTTTCTTTCCCATTTTGGCAGAAAATGTAGGCTGCTTAATAATGTGAGACATCCTTCTTAAGTAGTCTTGCCTTTCATTGGACACACCTGCCAAACTAATTAGCACAGGTGTCTGCAATTGCTTACAGTGATATAAAGAGCCCTGACACACATCACCATCAATGAGTTTAACTGACAAACAAACAAATTCTTCCCTTATCACTCCTAAACACTTTTTGCATAATAATTTGGAACACAGTGTACATGTGCTTTTCCACAAAACACCAGTGGTTCACGTAATGAATCTTACAGTTCTAACTTGCCAACCGTGGTCTGTATGGAGTTGTTCAATAAAGGGCCCAAAATTAAGATAACATAGATGGGAGAGGTCTCTATGAATAGGAATTCCTAAGTATTTGATACCCTGTGAGGGCCAGGCAAAGGGAAAGTTGGACTGGATGGAATCCTATATGGATTTGGGGAGGGAGACATCGAGGGCCTCAGACTTCGCTGCATTGATTTTAAAATTTGACCATGTAACAAAGTGATCTATTTCAGCCATAACAGCATTGATGGATATATGTGATTGAGTGATATATACTAGGATATCATCAGCAAATAGAGAGCACTTGTATCGGTGCCTCCCACCTCAATCCACCTAATATTGGGGTTATGGCGAATTGATGAGAGCAGGTGCTCCATCACTAGGATGTATAAGAGAGGGGACAGAGGACATCCCTGCCTTGTCCCATTGGTGATTGTGAAAGGTGATGAAAATGTTCTGATGCACCCCCTGGGCCTTGGGACACCCGGAGCCGAACCCTTTTTGGTGGATGCTGGTGGTTGTAGTCTTCGTGGCGGCGACCCGGTTCCGTGGCTCAGGGTGGTCAAACCAGTGGCGGAACTATTTATGTGGTTTTGATGTTTAAATGTCCGACTACGCCACCCGTGGATTGCGGTCAGAGTGAACCGCCGCTGCAGGGCAGACCGCTGAGGCTGGTGTTGTGGGTGCAGCAGAGCGTAGCATAACTCCCCACGGGAGGAGTATAGCCTCAGGGCAGTGTATGCGGAGGATGGGGGTGATGGTGCAGGGCAGCAGCAGTAACGACACGGAGTCAGTGATGCAGTCCAAGGCCTTTACTCACAGTTCTTATTATCCAGACCACGTCTGCAGGTAACGGCTGCCCACGTCGTACTGTGCTCACCAGGTGAGGGGCTCAGACAACTCCCAGATAACTTTGGAGCGCTTCACAGAACCCCCTTTGGGTGTCCTTTGTCTGGCCTTTCTTACCAACCCTTCTGTCCGGCTGCCTCGGGCCTCCTCTTGGTAAACTTGGCACCAGTTTCCCTGACCCTATGTGGTGCCTTCCTAGCGGGTGTAGCGAGGGGCTGCGCCACATAAAATGTCACAGCCTCCGGTTTCTAGCTGAGGGTCGTTTCCTGCCTCCACTAGTTTCGGGGACCGGTCTCCCCCTTTGGCCTGACCCCTCCATGCAGGTGGATTCGGGCGTGCGGTGGCGACTCGTCCGTCCGCACCCCTGGGATCCCTTCATTCCTCGTTCCTGGAGCCTTCTCCGCTCCTCTTCCTTCCTTCTCCCTCTTCCAGGCCTGGGCCTCTGTTACTAGGCCCGCCTCCGGAGCAGAGCTCATGCAGAGCCCCTGCTCCCTGCCCCTTCTGCTCAGACTTCTCTGCACTGAACTAAGATGGTGCCCATCTTTTATACTCCCTTCTCAATGCACCCAGGAACTGCTTCCTCCCTGCTCCTGCACTACAGGGTTCCCCTTCCTCAGTGTTCCCTCCCCCCACTCCAGCCAGGGACAGGGACTGTCGTGCCCATCTCAGAGGCATATTGGTCGCCCTGCCCCACGGCAATGTGGTGTAATGCATGCAGGTGTCGGGTCCTGATCCACACTCCATCCTTACCTGAGAGTGAGATATCACACCTCTGGGTGAGGTGCAATACCTCTGTAGCAACCGAGCCCTCAGGGTGCTACAGTTCCATTTATCTTCAGCCTAGGTGACGTATTGTGATACAGGGCCGTGATTTTGGCTATAAAAGGGTCCCCTAGACCCCTACCCCAAGCTTTTTAAGAGAATCATATATGGCGTGCCAGGAGACTCTATGGAATGCTTTCTCAGCATCCAACGAGAGTATCTAATTACAAATTTTTAACTGCATCTAGCCCAGGAAATACTTTGTGCCTAGTAGCAGTGTCTGCTAGTCAGCGGATTATCCCGGCTGTTAAGCAAGCTACACCACCTGTAGTTTGGACACTTAATTTTTTCAAAGGAAATGCTTCGGGACTACGGGATACTCAGTGAAGAGCATCAGGAGGCACCCCAAGGCATAGGGGCTGGGACTGGCAGTAGGATGCCTTGCGGTGGACAGCCGAGCTCGATCCTTATAAAAGCTTTTTAACTGCAGCAGCTTTAGTGGAAGCTACTGGAGCTGGAATTACGCGGCTGCTGGCATGAGACTTGCCCTCCAATAGATCCTTGTAAATGGATTTAAAGTGTATTCATTCAAATTAGAGAGACAATTTAAATTAAAAAGCTTAGAGCTGCCTCCACCACAGGGGGGCTCGCTCGACCCACCAGCGGACAGGCACCAGTATTGGGAGAGGGGGGCTGGCCGTCAGGGTTCACCGCAGCTCTGGCACAAACCCGGCGACACGGAGGTGGCACGGGCAGGAGCGGACTGAACGTGTCGGCTTCTCACTTTTTGGATTTTAGAAGGGCATGACATGCCTATATCTGTGTCTCCCCCTCCTTTTACTCCTCCACCTCTTTTCTTTTCGCATGACTATATGTACTTGTCACTTTTCCATGTGTTAGTTGTGTCTTCTGAGCAGTTTGTCAGCTTTTGGACACCTTTGAAGGTGTTTTCTATGTGTTCCTATGTGTTTTTGTTTGCCTGCCATTGGTTTTAACGGTGTTCGAAGGTGTTCGACGAACAGTTCGACGAACAGTTCGGCGAACACACGGGTGTTCGACGAACCGAACCGAACTCGAACACTACGGGGGTGGCTCAACACTAGTATAGATGGACTAATAGAACAAGTCCCACACACTGCTACAAGCCGAAATATTTTTTCAGAGCTAGATGCAGATAAAAATGATATTGAATTTGCAACCTGGTAGAGGTTAGTATAGATGGACTAATAGATCAAGTCCCACACACTGCTACAAGCCAAAATATTTTTTCAGAGCTAGATGCAGATAAAAATTATATTGAATTTGCAACCTGGTGGAGATTAGTATAGATGGACTAATACAACAAGTCCCACACACTGCTACAAGCCGAAGCCGAAATATTTTTTCAGAGCTAGATGCAGATAAAAATTATATTGAATTTGCAACCTGGTGGAGGTTAGTATAGATGTACTAATAGAACAAGTCCCACACACTGCTACAAGCCGAAATATTTTTTCAGTGCTAGATGCAGATAAAAATTATATTGAATTTGCAACCTGGTGGAGGTTAGTATAGATGGACTAATATAACAAGTCCCACACACTGCTTCAAGCCGAAATATTTTTTAAGAGCTAGAAGCAGATAAAAATTATTTTGAATTTACAACCTGGTGGAGGTTAGTATAGATGGACTAATAGAATGATGCTATGCCCAAAAGGTTTTACTTCACTAGGTGCAGTAAAAAAATTTGTATTCTATACACAGGTGGTGTAGCTTGCAACACAGATAGGCTACTCCACTGACTAACACAGGCTGCAAGAGGCCAAAAAGGATTTGCTTTGCTAGATTTAGCCAAATGCTGTGAAAAAAACTTGCACAGCACTGGCACAGACCTGCCTGGCAAGAAGTGATAGAAACTGATGTAACCTAGCCCTCAAAATGACTGCAATTACAATTAGTCTTTTCTCCCAACCTATCTATTTAAGAGCACAGACCTGCCTGATAAAAGTCGTAGGAAATTATGTAACCTAGTCCTCTAAAGGACTGCAATCACAACTATTCCCTACTCCCAAGCTATCTGTAGATTTGTGCGAAAATTGGCTTGAAATTAACACTGAAAGTAGAGCGCACACAGCAACAGCGGTGCCGTCTAACACGCAGCTGCAGCAGTGAGAAAATGGTGGCGACGGAGAAAATGGCTGGGTCTTATAGGGCAAGGACATGTGACATACACTGCCAATGACACATGCCCTTGCTTGTGTGAAAAAAAAGCAGTTCGCTCCGGGTGTGTGCTGCTGATAGGATGACAGATTGCACCTCCCCACTGTAAATGCAGGAAAGAGAAAAAAAATGGAGATCTTCATTATTTCTGCAGAGATACAACCCTTGCCCCTCTCCCCGCCCCGCTGTACACTCAAACTGCGTATTAACATTAATTTTCAGCATTACTGAGAAAAAATCCAGTTATGATTTTGGTGCACGAACAGTTATCGAACATAACCTCGAACAGCCGAATTTTTTTCAAATTGTTCGTGTTTGCCGAACAGCTCGAACACCGCCCAAAACAGCTCGAATTTGAGATTGGCGAACAGTTCGAGTTGAACACCGCTCATCTCTAATCAAGACCAGCAATGCCCATCAGACTGGACCACGCATAGGTGATTATAATAAAAGCTCTTTTTTGTGTTATGCAGATCGCATTGGGAATAGTGTTGAGCCACCCCCGTAGTGTTCGAGTTCGGTTCGGTTCGTCGAACACCCGTGTGTTCGCCGAACTGTTCGTCGAACTGTTCGTCGAACACCTTCGAACACCGTTAAAACCAATGGCAGGCAAACAAAAACACATAGAGACACATAGAAAACACCTTCAAAGGTGTCCAAAAGCTGACAAACTGCTCAGAAGACACAACTAACACATGGAAAAGTGACAAGTACATATAGTCATGCGAAAAGAAAAGAGGTGGAGGAGTAAAAGGAGGGGGAGACACAGATATAGGCATGTCATGCCCTTCTAAAATCCAAAAAGTGAGAAGCCGACACGGCCAGTCCGTTCCTGCCCGTGCCACCTCTGTGTCACCGGGTTTGTGTCAGAGCCGCGGTGGACCCTGACGGCCAGCCTCCCTATCCCAATACTGGTGCCTGTCCGCCAGTGGGTCGAGGCCCCCCACGGTGGGAGGGGAGTAACATCTGCAGAAGAAAGACCATCTTCCAGCCAAACTAAGATGTCGACTTCTTTTCGTGGACAATGTGATACGATCCCATTCTTACGGACATGCCCATCGCTACAAATTCTAAATGAGGCACAAAAACAGCAGGTGCTTCAACGGATATCAACTGCTCCTTCAAGTGGGCTCTCCATCACCTCAATTTCAACATCACAAATACTCCAGTCCTCAGAGGTGTCACCCCAATCGCACTTGCTTCCTCACAGCTCCCAAGTCTCCAGCTGCCCGTCTGAGTATGGGGTAGCACAGATGGTTGAGTCTGCACAGCTGTTTACTCATACTATAGCCTGGGAAACGGAGGTCTGCTCCAGAGCTTCTGTTAATCCAGATGAGGAAATGATCTGATCTGATGCCCAGAATCTTTATAAGTCGGATCCAGGACCAGATGAAGAAGGTTCTGAGCATAATGTAGACCCTTGTTCCCAAACTGTAACTCCTGTTGGTGGAGACAATGATGAAGACGATGATGAGACTCAAATACCTGATTGGAGCGACAACTTGACTTTTCGGTCAGGGCAGGAAGAGTTTGGCTCTGAAGACGACGGGTGTGATAACACACAGGGTGATGATGACGAGGTTGGAGATCCCACTTACTGTCAACCCACAGTCAGCCAGTCGATGAGGTCAGCAGAGGAGGTGGAGGAGGATGTGACTAGCCCTGGGGATGGGGATGACTCGGTACCCGGGCATTTGCCTGGCCTTGGGGATGTCGCGGTGGTCGGCTCCCTGGCCCCTACCCTGGGGTCTCTCTTTAAAAGGGTGGATAATTGTTAATTTTATAAGAGTTCATGACGCCACCTGTGGTATCTGGTGACAAGCACCAGCGCTGCAGCAGTCCACTGAGGCCGGTGATAAGGCAGCTCGATGTCATAGCTCCCCACAGGTGGACCTAGGTCTCAGGGCAGCGTATGCAGGGGGAATGCAGGACAGGCGAGACCCAGCTGGGTCAGAGCAAGAACGGGAACGGACACGGTAGTCACTTCAGTACCTTTTACTGGTGGAAATTCAGGCACATCCCGGAGCACTGTAGGGTGAAGGGTGCATATCAGGATCCTCCCCAATGAGCAGGTGTAGGGCCTCCTGTTTCTTGCCTCTGCGTAGTAAGTTTCTGACCTGCCTGGAGCTAGGCCTAACTTTGTCTCTGTCCTGCGCTGGCTGACCTTGTGGTAGGGCCTTCTCTTGGAGTTCACGCTCCCAGTATGCGGGGCCTAAGCGTCTCCTGGCTCTGTTACATATCAGCACCTTAGCGATCCTGGGACTTGTAGTTCTCCAGGGATTCCGGTTATGCCTTACTGGGTCATAGAGATACCGGTAAGCTCGGATCCTGTGTTCGGTAAATGCTTCGGGGTGAGCTGGTTAAGCTCCTCTGCCCCTTATGTACTAACTCGCCACTCGCCTTCGGCCTACTCGGGCCCTCACTAGGCTATACACACTAACGGCAGCTTGCCGCGCTTCACTGATCTTACGGCACCGGCACACCTTAAGCTCTATCTGGGCTCCCTGAATCTAGCAAGCAGGAGCCTCGTGCTCCACTGCTGAACTATTAACTGCGTTCTCTAGACTAGACTGAGCTCCACTGCAGACTGACCTCTCTTAGGCTTCTCTACTGCAGGAACTCTTCAGAGGAACTGAACTGCCTAGCTCCACCTTCCCTATTTATATCCCTAACGGGCTCCCTCTGCTGGTCTGAGGTGGAAGGTGGAGATGTGTGAATGTTTATGGGGGCCTCTTGTGGAGGATTCCATCAATGCACTCTTCTAGGATCTGTGATACCAAGCGCAGCGGGGCATCACAGATGCTATTGATGACGAGGTTAGGTTGCGCCTTCCTGCACAGAGACGGAGTACTGGAAGCACGTCAACAACTGCATCCTCAACCACAACTCTGCCTCTGACCACAAGTCGTAGTGGCTCTTCAGGTCACATGGGCTCTAAGCCTTGCATAGCCTGGGCATTTATTCAGATCGATAAGGATGACCCAACTCGTGTTATCTGTAATATTTGTCAGCAAAAGCTAAGTAGAGGCCAAAAAATCCATAGTTTGAGTACTTCATGCATGTACCGTCACATGGATATGAAGCATAAGTTGCAGTGGGAAGCTCACTGTGCTACAATGCGGCCTAGCCGGTTGGGCCAACCACTGTCTGCCCCATCTTGTGCATCCGCAGCCTCTTCATCCTCTGTGACTGGGGGGACAGCAGTCACACATGCTTTTGGACGCAGACCTGCCACCTCTTTACCCGCAACAGCCAGTGTGATTGGCAGGTCGTCAGTTCATTGGGAAGTGGAAACACCTGCTAGTGTTGAGCGCTCTCCGACATCGAGAGCACCACCTTTGGATCAAGGCAACCTAACATGTCCGCCTGCATCTTCCTCACAGACCGGCAGTTTGCCAGGGACACCCTACTCAACACCGTCTAAGCACAACAGCCAGCCCTCGGTCCCTCAGATGTGGAAAAGTAAAAGACCATTTCCTCCTAGCCATGAGAAAGCTAAGAGGTTGAATTTCACCATCTGCAAGCTGTTGGCTACAGAAATGCTGCCTTTCCACCTGGAGGACACAGAGGATTTTCAAGACCTTATGTCCGTCACAGTGCCCCAGTACCAGATGCCCAGTCGGCACTACTTCTCAAAGAAAGGTGTGCCTGCGCTCCACTAGCATGTCGCACACAACATCACCGCTTCTTTGAGAAACTCTGTGTGTGACAGGGTGCACTTCACCACAGACACTTGGACGAGAAGGCATGGACAGGGGCGTTACATGTCGCTGACTGGGCACTGGGTAACTATGGTGACAGCAGGACAAGGGGCTGCTGTCCAAGTCTTACCGTCCCCACGAGTTGTGCGTCAATCCTCTTTATCTCAAAGTTCCTCCACTGCTTCTGCCTCCTCAACCTCCTCTCGGTCCTCCACCTGCACCCAAAGCCTGTCTGGTAATGCCACCTGCTTTCTAACTGCGCAGAAGGAATCCTGCACACCTCCTTACTATGCTGGCAGCAGGGCTCAATGGCATCAGTGTTTACTTTGAAATGTCTAGGAAATGTGAGTCACACAGCTGAGGAGTTGTGGTCAGCTCTGGAAACCCAGTTTCATGAAAGGTTGTCTCCACTGGACCTGCAACCAGGGAAGGCCATGTGCGACAATGCTGCAAACCTGGGTGCGGCACTTCGCCGGGGCAATGTCACACACGTGCCTTGTATGGCTCACGTGTTGAACCTGGTTGTCCAGCAATTTTTAGCCCACTATCCCGGACTAGATGGCCTTCTGCACAGGGCACGGTCGCTGTGTGCTCACTTCCGCCGTTCGTATCCCGCAGTTCAACGACTTACATCTCTACAGAAGTCGTTGGGCCTGCCAGTTCACCGGCTGAAATGCGATGTGCCGACACGGTGGAATTCAACTCTGCACATGTTGCAGCGACTGTGGCAGCACCGACAAGCCCTGGTGCAATACGTTCTAACGTATAACCTGGGCCAACGAGATCCAGAGGTGGGGCAAATCACGCTGCAGGAGTGGTCTCAGATCAGGGACCTATGAAGTTGACGCGCCCCCTGGGCCATGGGGTACCCTGAGCAGGGCCGGTAGACGCTGGGGGTTGTAGTCACTGTGGCGGTGACCCAGTCCGTGACCCAGGGCGGTCAATCCAAGGGTAATTTGTATATATGGATTTTATAATGTCTGACTACGCCACCTGTGGAGTGCGGCCAAAGGGGCCGTCGCTGCGGAACAGTCCTCTGAAGCTGGTGGTTTTGCAGCAACGGTATTATTACTCACCACAGGAAGAGTGTAGCTTCAGGGCAGTGTGGGTGGATGATGGTGGTTGTAGTGCAGGGAGTCAGTAATGAACACAGAGTCCGTGTGATGGCGTCTCAAGATATTACTCACAGTTGTTGTAGTCCAGATTACAGGTACCAGAGCAATCTCCCCCGTCGTGCTGTGCATACTCAGTGAGGGGCTCAGTCCACCCCCAGATAGCTCCGGAGTACTTAGCAGGACCCCCTTCTGTGTGTCCTTTCTCTGGCCTTCTCCCTGCACCTCACACCCAGTGACACTTCTATCCGGTATCCTCGGGCCTTGGCGGGTGACGTGTGTTCCGTCCCCTGGGTCCTATGTGGCTACCTTCTTAGTGAGACTGGTGTGGACTTTGGCCTGCAGTACATGAAATGCAGCAGCCTCCGGTTTCTAGTTGAGCCTTGCTGTTTCTCCGCTAGTTGAGGGACCGGTTCCCCTTATCTGGCCTGACCCCTCTACCTCCTGGTAGCAGCGGGAGTACGGGTGGCCTTCTGCACGGCCCGTAGCCGTAGGGTCCCTTTGGTTCCTGGAGCCTTCCAGCTCCCACTCCTCTCTTCTCTCCTTCAGTCCTGGGCCTCCCAGGCTAGGCCCGCCTCCGGAGCAGAGCTCATGCCTAGTCTCTGCTCCTGTCACTTTTCCTCCTCTGTCTGGCTTGCTCTTTCTAAGATGGCTTCCTATTTATACTCTCCTTGTCATGTGCTCCCCTAAGCTGCTCCCCTAAGCACCCACTACATAGGACCCTCAAACCAGCTAGGGACCTGGGACTGTGCTCTCCCTTAGGAGCAATCTCGCCCTACCCCCACTGCGGGTATGTGTTGGATGCAGGAGTCAGGGTCCCAAGCCATATGCCTTCCTTACCTGAGGGTGAGATACCACACCTCTGGGTGAGATGCAGTAACTCTGTGGCGACTGAACCCTCAGGGGCGCCACACACCCTTCTGCACAGTTTTGAAATGGCGACGAAGATGTTTAGTGCTGACGACGATGCCATTATCAGCATGACTATTCCGGTGATTTACATTCTGGAGCACACATTAAACAGAATTCAGAGTCAGGTGGTGGGACAAGAGGAGGTGGAGGAAGTAGAGGAGGAGTCGTATGCGGAAGGGATAACATCTCCAAGGTCCAGACGGTTGGCAGCACCAAGGCGGCAGGCATGGGAGGGAGGGGGAGAGGGATTAACCAGGGCGCATGGTAGCAGCCAAACTGTTGAGGAAGGTGCAGGAGCCGAGGAAGAAGTGGAGGACGAACTGGCGATGGGCATGGAAGACTCATCAGATGAGGGAGACCTTGATCACATTTCTGTTGTGCGAGGTTGGAGGGAGAGGGCAGAGGAAGGAAGCATGATTCTTACCTCGCTACCAACACAACAAGTACTTGGTACTTCTGGATGCGCAAGACACATGAGTGCCTTCTTGCTGCACTACCTGCAACATGACCCCCGGATTGTCAGAATTCGAAGTAATCCCGACTACTGGGTTGCCACACTCTTAGATCCCCGGTACAAAACTATATTTGCCGAAATAATTCCTGCCATAAAAAGGTATTGACGAATGCAGGAGTATCTGCAGACGCTGTTGCAGAATCTTACATGTGCTTTTCCACAAAACACCAGTGGTGCACGTAGTGAATCTCACAGTTCTAACTTGCCAACGGTGGGACTGTCGAGTCTTCATCACTCAAACAGTAACAGTAACACAGTATCTGCTGGTAACAACAATTTTGTGGAATCGTTTCACCACTTTTTTAGACCATCCTTTGCAAGGCCACAGGAGACAAGAAGTCTGACACATAGTCAATGCCTAGAGAGGATGGTACAGGAGAATCTCCAAGTGAACATCGAAGCCATGACTGTATCACTGGACCCTTGCTCATTTTGGTATTCCAATCTGGAATAATCGCCGGAGCTCGCCACTCACGCCTTGGAGATCTTGTCATGCCATGCAGCCAGCGTTCTCTCTGAACGTGTGTTCAGCGCTGCTGGTGGTGTGCTGACAGATAAGCGCACGCGGCTGTCCACTGAGAATGTAGACAGACTCACGTTCATAAAGATGAACAAATCATGGATTCGCAAGGACATTTCTACCCCTGTGTCATCCTTGGGAGACTAAAAGCTTGGGGATTTGGTAAAATCACCTCACCAACCGTTTTAAGCAACAGTGGGGCAATTGATGCCACTTAACCCTAGAACGCATGACCATAAAAATCTACACTTTCACATACCTGGGGCCCTTTAGGCCCGTGTGCAAATAACATGGAATAACTCAAACTCAAATGACAAACAACTATATACATGAAGAATACCTAGAGTTTCAAAATTCTAACTAAAGTAATCTTGCAGAAAATAGAAAACAATTAACTGGGCGGGCCTGCAAGGCCACAGGTATGCGTTCTAGGGTTAAGTGGTGCCTGTGCCACAATTTTGGGAGTCCCCTTGCTGTGTCTTACGTGACGTTGGCATCGTCAATTGCAGGTGGGTTGGGTCGCACCACCCCCCCCTTTTAACTGTAAGAAACTACATACACTATGGCTTGGGGTAACACAGATGGTTGAGTCTGAAGAGCTGTTTACTCAGAGGTCTGCTCCAAATCTTCAGTGTCTGCTAGTCAGCGTAGAATTTTTAACTGCATCTAGCCTAGGCAATACTTTGGGCGTAGTAGCCCAGCTGCGAAGCAAGCTGCACCGCCTGTGTATCTAATAAGAATTTTTAAATGAATCTAGCCTAGGCAGACTGTGGGGACCCCCAACCAAACCCAGATGCTCAGCCCCCCTACCGCCCCCCTTTCATGGACAATACAATAATGTAACTCTTACAACTGGATGGGTGAGGATCGGTCACAGCTTTATTAACTCTTTATACTCATTCCATTAGAAAGGCATTTTATTTCTAAAATAATTCAGCTTGTTGCAGCATGCCCTGGGTCCCCACTCCGGCAAGTTGGCCAACAAGTGTAACTCTCCAACATGTCCTTTCTATTTCCAGGCCACGGTGGATCCAGCATACTCGTATGCAGAACTCTGACCCCCACCCATCACTCTTAACGCTTGTTCCACTCCATCCTGGAGTCCTGACAGGAATATGTCCAGTCCAATATCTATTAAGTGAACACCGTCGGGCCGTATGAGGCCTGCTTTATCTCCTTCCAGTTGTCAGTGTCGTATCACTACACCGCCTCTGTCTCTTCTAAATTTTGCCATCCGAATATTTATTACCCGCCTTGTCCATTCGATGGCCGTGATGTCTCGCGCACCTTGCCATACCGCTATCGGCACAATCTCTGACCATACTATAGCTAATTTTGTGAAAAATTCTCTGAAGCGCTCAGTGTCTAGTTTCATTATTGCCATTAGTTATGCGCTCTTGTGATGACCTAGGTTGTTTCCCCCGGCCTGTATAACTAAGATGACCGGACCTCTTGCCTCTCATCCTACCTTGATTACCTCCATTAGTACCTGTGGCCATAGCAGGCCTCTAATACCTCTCCAGTTGAAATATGTGTTATGGAACTCTAATTTCCTCCCGCCTGGGCGGACTTTTGCCCTTTTTTGTGCCCAATATATATACGAGTGGCCTATCACTCACACTGTTGGCTTAGCGTCACCAGTAAAAGAAACAAACCACGTTAGGATAACAAGTCCGGTCTTATGTATCTCGCCAAACACGTGGATCGCCATCTCCCTATCCTCTGAACTTCCGTTTCTGACAGTCCTGCTCTTGCTGCTTCCGTGGCCGCACCTATGCAGAATGAGTGTGTCCCGTAATCTTTGGGGTGGTTCCCTGCCGATGTTATGCATTTATTAAATATAGCTTGGAACAGGTATCTTGATAATGGCGTTCCATCAATGTGTGATAGGAAGAAATTACTTTGTGATCTGATGGTTAGATATGTTTTTACTATTGTTACCCGACTCAGTGTACCGTTTGTGGGTTGTAGAAGAACCCAAGTACCCCTGCCCGCTGGAACCGTTTTCGATTGGTGTATGCGTAGATGTATTGCATTATTGGCTATGACTACGTCCTGGTGTAATAAGCCTCCACTGGTGGTAATTTTGGATTGAGGGACTAATTCGCTTATACATAGCGCCCCAAAGAAGGCAATCACAAATGCATTAGACATTAGTGTTGCTTCAAATTGTGAGTGTCATGTTAATGGTGTTAGGGATATGATGTGAGAAATCAGTTTTAGTGACACGGGACGGGACGTCTACATTCCTGACTTGGCTGACCCCTTTTCCACGCTTTTATGGATTGTCTGATGATGAATCTTTGTCACATCTCCCCAATTCAGTAGTTGGAAGTGAAATGCTACTCCGGTCAGACACCGCTGCGCTGACGCTCCTGATATGCCCCTCATCATTAGCTGGTGGAGAAATTCTATGGTGACTTGTGATCTGACTTGTTCACATTGGTCAACCCGTCTGCCTGCTACTAGTCGTGTCCACTCTTCCCATGCCTTACCGTATGCTTGCCACGTTGACGGGGCAACTGACGCTCTGATTAATGGCATCAACTATTCGCCACTAGATCCCATAGGGAGGGTGGGCAACTGTTGCCCGATGGGTGGGCTTTGTGGAAGAGCTCTGTGAAAATCTGCCAATTGAATTGTTATAAAGCGTTAGCAGCAGCTTTATACCCCTCAGCATAGTGGCTAGCGCGGACCAATACATTGTGTTTTAGGCACAGGAATGCTAGCCTGCGTAGTAGGCCTAGCACTGGGAGAGACGATGATGCCATCTTATTAATGCAGTGCGCTAGGCTGGTGTTTTGTGTTATGAAGCGTATATTTTTGTTAGCCAGGCGCGCGCCCCATATTTCTATTGCTACAACTATTGGGAAAAATTATTTTCAGGGCTAGATGCAGCTAAAAATTATTATTAATTTCAAAGCTGGTGGAGCTTCGTATAGATGGCCTAATACAATGAGTCCCACACACTGCTAGAAGCCCAAATATTTTTTCAGAGCTAGATGCAGATAAAAATTATTTTTAATTTGCAACCTGATGGAGGTCAGTATAGATGAACTAATAGACCCAGTCCCACACACTGCTAGAAGCCCAAATATTTTTTCAGAGCTAGATGCAGAAAAAAATTATATTCAATTTGCAGCCTGATGGAGGTCAGTATAGATGGACTAATAGAACAAGTCCCACTCACTGCTAGAAGCCCAAATATTTTTTCAGAGCTAGATGCAGATAAAAATTATTTTTAATTTGCAACCTGATGGAGGTCAGTATAGATGGACTAATAGACCAAGTCCCACACACTGCTAGAAGCCCAAATATTTTTTCAGAGGTAGATGCAGAATAAAATTATATTGAATTTGTAACCTGGTGTAGGTTAGTATAGATGGACTAATAGAACAAGTCCCACACACTGCTAGAAGCCCAAATATTTTTTCAGAGCTAGATGCAGAAAAAAATGATATTCAATTTGCAACCTGATGGAGGTCAGTATAGATGGACTAATAGACCAAGTCCCACACACTGCTAGAAGCCCAAATACTTTTTCAGAGCTAGATGCAGATAAAAATTATTTTTAATTTGCAACCTGATGGACATCAGTATAGATGGACTAATAGACCAAGTCCCACACACTGCTAGAAGCCCAAATATTTTTTCAGAGCTAGATGCAGAATAAAATTATATTGAATTTGCAACGTGGTGTAGGTTACTAGAGATGGACTAATAGAACAAGTCCCACACACTGCTAGAAGCCCAAATATTTTTTCAGAGCTAGATGCAGAAAAAAATGATATTCAATTTGTAACCTGATGGAGGTCAGTATAGATGGACTAATAGACCAAGTCCCACACACTGCTAGAAGCCCAAATACTTTTTCAGAGCTAGATGCAGATAAAAATTATTTTTAATTTGCAACCTGATGGAGATCAGTATAGATGGACTAATAGACTAAGTCCCACACACTGCTAGAAGCCCAAATATTTTTTCAGAAGTAGATGCAGAAAAAAATTATATTCAATTTGCAACCTGATGGAGGTCAGTATAGATGGACTAATAGAACAAGTCCCACACACTGCTAGAAGCCCAAATTTTTTTTCTGAGGTAGATGCAGAAAAAAATGATATTCAGTTTGCAACCTGATGGAGGTCAGTATAGATGGACTAATAGAACAAGTCCCACACACAGCTAGAAGCCCCAATATTTTTTCAGAGGTAGATGCAGATAAAAATTATTTTTAATTTGCAGCCTGATGGAGGTCAGTATAGATGGACTAATAGAGAAAGTCCCACACACTGCTAGAAGTCCAAATATTTTTTCAGAGCTAGATGCAGACAAAAAATTATTTTTAATTTGCAACCTGATGGAGGTCAGTATAGATGGACTAATAGAGAAAGTCCCACACACTGCTAGAAGGCCAAATATTTTTTTCAGAGCTAGATGCAGATATAAATTATTTTTAATTTGCAACCTGATGGAGGTCAGTATAGATAGACTAATAGAGAAAGTCCCACACACTGCTAGAAGGCCAAATATTTTTTCAGAGCTTGATGCAGACAAAAAATTATTTTTAATTTGCAACCTGATGGAGGTCAGTATAGATGGACTAATAGAGAAAGTCCCACACACTGCTAGAAGGCCAAATATTTTTTCAGAGCTAGATGCAGAAAAAAATTATATTCAGTTTGCAACCTGATGGAGGTCAGTATAGATGGACTAATAGAACAAGTCCCACACACAGCTAGAAGGCCAAATATATTTTCAGAGGTAGATGCAGATAAAAATTAATTTTAATTTGCAGCCTGATGGAGGTCAGTATAGATGGACTAATAGAGAAAGTCCCACACACTGCTAGAAGGCCAAATATTTTTTCAGAGCTAGATGCAGACAAAAAATTATTTTGAATTTGCAACGTAATGGAGGTCAGTATATATGGACTAATAGAACAAGTCCCACACACTGCTAGAAGGCCAAATATTTTTTCAGAGCTAGATGCAGAAAAAAATGATATTCAATTTGCAACCTGATGGAGGTCAGTATAGATGGACTAATAGACCAAGTCCCACACACTGCTAGAAGCCCAAATACTTTTTCAGAGCTAGATGCAGATAAAAATTATTTTTAATTTGCAACCTTATGGATATCAGTATAGATGGACTAATAGACCAAGTCCCACACACTGCTAGAAGCCCAAATATTTTTTCAGAGCTAGATGCAGAATAAAATTATATTGAATTTGCTACCTGGTGTAGGTTAGTATAGATGGACTAATAGAACATGTCCCACACACTGCTAGAAGCCCAAATAATTTTTCAGAGCTAGATGCAGAAAAAAATGATATTCAATTTGCAACCTGATGGAGCTCAGTATAGATGGACTAATAGAACAAGTCCCACACACTGCTAGAAGGCCAAATATTTTTTCAGAGGTAGATGCAGATAAAAATTATTTTTAATTTGCAGCCTGATGGAGGTCAGTATAGATGGACTAATAGAGAAAGTCCCACACACTGCTAGAAGGCCAAATATTTTTTCAGAGCTAGATGCAGACAAAAAATTATTTTTAATTTGCAACCTGATGGAGGTCAGTATAGATGGACTAATAGAGAAAGTCCCACACACTGCTAGAAGGCTAAAATATTTTTTCAGAGCTAGATGCAGATATAAATTATTTTTAATTTGCAACCTGATGGAGGTCAGTATAGATGGACTAATAGAGAAAGTCCCACACACTGCTAGAAGGCCAAATATTTTTTCAGAGCTAGATGCAGAAAAAAATTATATTCAGTTGGCAACCTGATGGAGGTCAGTATAGATGGACTAATAGAACAAGTCCCACACACAGCTAGAAGGCCAAATATTTTTTCAGAGCTAGATGCAGAAAAAAATTATATTCAGTTTGCAACCTGATGGAGGTCAGTATAGATGGACTAATAGAACAAGTCCCACACACTGCTAGAAGCCCAAATATTTTTTCAGAGCTAGATGCAGAAAAAAATTATATTCAATTTGCAACCTGATGGAGGTCAGTATAGATTGACTAATTGAATGATGCTATGCCCAAAAGATTTTACTTCACTAGGTGCAGTAAAAAAATTGGTATTCTATACACAGGTGGTATGTCTTCCAACACAGATAGGCTACTCCACTGACTAACACACTCTGCAATAGGCCAAAAAGGATTAGCTTTGCTAGATTCAGCCAAATGCTGTGAAAAAAACTTGCACAGCACTGGCACAGACCTGCCTGGCAAAAACTGATAGGAACTGATATAACCTAGTCCTGAAAAGGACTGCAATTACAATTAGTCTTTACTCCCACAATCTATCTATTTAAGAGCACAGACCTGCCTGATAAAAGTCGTAGGAAATGCTGTACCCTAGTCCTTAAAAAGACTGCAATCACAACTATTCCCTACTCCCAAGCTATCTGTAGATTTGTGCGAAAATTGGCTTGAAATTAACAAGGTATAGCGCACACAGCAACAGCGGTGCCGTCTAACACGCAGCTGCAGCAGTGAGAAAATGGTGGCGACAGGGAAAATGGCTGGGTCTTATAGGGCAAGGACATGTGACATACACTGCCAATGACACATGCCCTTGCTTGTGTGAAAAAAAGCACTTCGCTCCGTGTGTGCGCTGCTGATAGGCTGACAGATTTCACCTCCCCACTGTAAATGAGGGAAAGAGAAAAAAAAATGGAGTTCTTCATTATTCCTGCAGATATCCATCCCCTGCCTCTCCCCCCACCCCGCTGTACACTCAAACTGCATATTAACATTAATTTTCATCATTACTGAGAAAAAATCCAGTTATGATTTTGGTGCACGAACAGTTATCGAACATAACCTCGAACAGCCGAATTTTTCTCAAATCGTTCGTGTTCGCCGAACGGCTCGAACACCGCCCAAAACAGTTCGAGTTTGAGATTGGCGAACAGTTCGAGTAGAACAACGCTCATCTCTAATTGGAAACTTATATGCAGCATTCTAGACTTCTGTAGATGAGGGCGTCCAGCTGCTCTCCTTACTTTATACAGGTGCTTCTCACAAAATTTGAATATCATCAAAAAGTTAATTTATTTCAGTTCTTCAATACAAAAAGTGAAAATCATATATTATATAGAGTCATTCCAGAGTGATCTATTTCAAGTGTTTATTTCTGTTAATATTGATGATTATGGCTTACAGCCAATGAAAACACAAAAGTCATTATCTCATTAAACTAGAATACTTTATAATAGCAGCTTGAAAAATGATTTTAAAATCCGAAATGTTGGCCTACTGAAATGAATGTTCAGTAAATGCACTCAATACTCGTTCGGGACTCCATTTGCATCAATTATTGCATCAATGTGGCGTGGCATGGAGGCGATCAGCCTGTGGCACTGCTTAGGTGTTATGGAAGCCCAGGTTGCATTGATTGCAACCTTCAGCTTGTCTGCATTGTTGTGTCTGGTGTCTCTCATCTTCCTCTTGACAATACCCCATAGATTCTCCTGGAGGTTAAGGTCTGTCAAGTTTGCTGGCCAATCAAGCACAGTGATACTGTTGTTTTTAAACCAGGTATTGGTACTTTTGGCAGTGTGGACAGGTGTCAAGTCCTGCTGGAGAATGAAATTTCCATCTCCAAAAAGCTTGTCGGCAGAGGGAAGCATGAAGTGCTCCACAATTTCCTGGTAGACAGCTGCGCTGATTTTGGTCTTGATAAAACACAGTGGACTTACACCAGCAGATGACATGGTTCCCCAAACCATCATTGATTGTGAAAACTTCACACTAGACCTCAAGCAGCTTGGATTGTGTGCCTATCCACTCTTCCTCCAGACTCTGGGACCTTGATTTCCAAATGAAATGCAAAATTTACTTTCATCTGAAAACAACACCTTGGACCACTGAGCAACAGTCAAGGTCTTTTTCTCCTCGGCCCAGGTAAGACGCTTCTGGCGTTGTCTATTGGTCATGAGTGGCTTGACACAAGGAATGTAACACTTGTAGCCCATGTCCTGGATACATCTGTGTGTGGTGGCTCTTGAAGGAATGACTCCAGCAGCAGTCCACTCCTTGTGAATCTCCCCGAAATGTTTGAATAGCTTTTTCTTAACAATCCTTTCAAGGCTGTGGCTATCCCGGTTGCTTGTGCACTTTTGTGGCTTACCCTCCTTGTAGAATGTGTCAATGACTGCCTTCTAGACATCTGTCAAGTCAGCAGCTTTCCCCATGATTGTGGAGCCTACTGAAACAGACTAAAGGACCTTTTAAATGTGTAGGAAGCCTTTGCAGTTGTTTTTTGTTAATTTTTCTAATTTACTGAGATAATAAATTTTGTGTTTTCATTGGCTGTAAGCCATAATGATCAACATTAACAGAAATAAACGCTTGAAATAGATCACTCTGTTTGTAATGAAACTATATAATATATGAGTTTCACTTTTTGGATTGCAGAACTGAAATAAATTAACTTTTTGATGATATTTTAATTTTGTGAGAAGCACCTGTATGAGAAAAGTCTGGTGGCAAGTTCCCTGTAATAGAGTGAACTGGACTTTCATGAAGTGAACTCTAAAATATGTGGGTCTAGGCACCAATATGCTTTTGTGTATTCTGAGGCTATACCCCCCACTGCTTTGAAAACAAAAAAGAAAAGATGTAAAAAGTTAAATAAAAAGTAGTATAAATCCTTAATAATAAATAAATAAAGATGAACTGGTACATAAATGGTCACACAGCAAATATAAGCATGATATAAAAATAGAGGTTAATGTGCCAACACAATGTAAAAGTCTCAAAGAGTAAGGTACAGCAATGCAACTAATAATCACGACATGTATTCAATAAAATACATTGAGACTCACCCACCAATGACACAACCCGTGTTTCACTGATGCTTCATCAGGGCTACCCCACCCCTGATAACTCATCAGAGAAACGCACGTCGGGTCATGTTAAAATAATTGTATTGTCTCTCTGTGGGGAATATCCACTACAAATTGGCAGCATAAGCTGACGATCTTACCTACTTTCTGTCTCAGTCTAGAATCTCTATCCTAAATCTTCCTGCTGAGTTCTGTTCATACTCAACCTTTTCTAATTTTAAAATAAACTATTAGAAATTGGAGGCATTGAGTATATCTCTTCCTGTTTGGTGAATGAATTGCCAATCTAGATCTCATTTCATCGATCACCTTCAGAAAAGAAAATACCTAGTGAACCCAACTGTCCAAGGAACTCTCTTTGTCATACTTTTTAAACATCCCTCTTCTGCTCTGCAAGGTTAAAGCATACTTAGAAATTGTAAGTAAGCAGAGAAGACTTTAACATGGTTTGGGCATATGGTCATCCTTAAAAATAACATGTTAATCAGAATTTTCTGTTTTTGGGGGTCATTCCTATATTTATTCCACAGCTGTTTTTTTTCCTACATGTCCTCTCTACTAATAAAATTCATATGGGCTGGAAAACCCAGAAGTCAAGTCACGCATTCTTTCCTTTTACGCTATAAAGACTTGGGAAATAATCATCTTAATTTCTTATTTCTGTTCTTTATTTTTTCGCCATACACTACCGTTCAAAAGTTTGGGGTCATTTAGAAATTTCATTATTTTTTTTCAATGAAGCTAACATTAAATGAATCAGAAATACACTCTATACATTGTTAATGTTGTAAATGACTATTCTAGCTTCAAACGTCTTGTTTTTATTGCAATATCTACTTAGGTGTATAGAAGCCCATTTCCAACAACCAACACTCCAGTGTTTTAGTGGTACATTGTGTTTGCTAACTGTGTAAGAAGGCTAATGGATGTTTCGAAAACCCTTGCACAAGTATGTTAGCCCAGCTGAAAACGGTTTGGCTGATTTGAGAAGCTATAAAATTGACCTTCCTTTGAGCTAGTTGAGAATCTGGAGCATTTCATTTGTTTATTCTATGAAACTCGCAAAATGGCCAGAAAAAGAGAACTTTCATGTGAAACTCGACAGTCTATTCTTGTTCTTAGAAATGAAGGCTATTCCATGCGAAAAATTGCCAAGAAACTGAAGATTTCCTACAACGGTGTGTACTACTCCCTTCAGAGGTGAGCACAAACAGGCTCTAACCAGAGTAGAAAGAGAAGTGAGAGGCCCCGCTGCACAACTGAGCAACAAGACAAGTACATTAGAGTCTCCAGTTTGAGAAATTGATGCTTCACAGCTCCTCAACTGGCAGCTTCATTAAATAGTACATGCAAAATGCCAGTGTTAAAATCTACATTGAAGAGGCGACTCCGGATTGCTGGCCTTCAGGGCAAAGTGGCAAAGAAAAAGCCATATCTGAGAGTGGCTAACAAAAGGAAAAGATTAATATGGGCAAAAGAACACAGACATAGGACAGAGGAAGATTGGAAAAAAGTTTTATGGACAGACGAATCAAAGTTTGAGGTGTTTGGATAACACAAAAGAACATTTGTGAGACGCAGAACAACTTAAAAGATGCTGGAAGAGTGCCTGACGCCATCTGTCAAGCATGATGGAGGTAATGTGATGGTCTGGGTTGCTTTGATGCTGGTAAAGTGGGAGATTTGTACAAGGTAAATGGGATTTTGAATAAGGAAGGCTATCACTCCATTTTGCAATGCCATGCCATACCCTGTGGACAGTGCTTGATTGGAGCCAATTTCATCCTACAATGGAACAATGACCCAGAGCACACCTCTAAATTGATCATGAACTATTTAGGGAAGAAGCCTGCGGCTGGTATTCTTTCTGTAATGGAGTGGCCAGTGCAGTCACCAGATCTCAACCCAATTGAGCTGTTGTGAGAGCAGCTTGACAGTATAGTATGCAAAAAGTGCCCATCAAGCCAATCCAACTTGTGGGAGGGGCTTCAGGCAGCATGGGGTGAAATTTCTCAAGATTACCTCAGCAAATTAACAGCTAGAATGCCAAAGGTCTGCAATGCTGTAATTGCTGCAAAGAGAGCATTCTTTGACGAAAGCAAAGTTTGAAGGAGAAAATTATTCTTTCAAATAACAATCATTATTTCTAACCTTGTCAATGTCTGGACTATATTTTCTATTCATTTTGCAACTCATTTGATAAATAAAGGTATGAGTTTTCATGGAAAACACAAAATTGTCTGCGTGACCCCAAACTTTTGAACGATAGTGTATATAGTTTGTATATTTTATAATTTATTTTCTCTTGCTGAGGTCTAAGGGGTAACGTTTTTCCTTATGGAGAGTGACACACCACCTCTGGCACGTCAAGGTAAGGAGGCTTATTCTCCATGCAATACTCCTCTGGGAAATTTAATATGAATAGGTGGCGCTATAGAGTACAAGTCATCTTTTTCTCTGAAGAGGCAATTTGCATATTAAATTTCCCAGAGGAGCATTGCATGGCAAATAAGCCTCCTTACCTTGACGTCCCAGAGCTGGTGTGTCACTCTCCATAAGGAGAAACGTTACCCCTTAGACCTCAGTCCAGAGCCTCTCACCTAGCCAAATCAGTTCTCATACTTTGCACTGACGAGGGCCAACAGCCCGAAACACCGTGTCTGCAAATTGAGATTCTGATTTGGCTTTTATTCTAAGTCATATTGTACGACTCGTTAAAGGGTTGATTGTGACTTGTAGGATTGCTGCTTCCAATAGGAGGCGCTATAGAGTACAAGTCCTCTTTTTCCCCTTTTTCTTTTGCTGTAACTTTTGTACATTGTATTGAATAGGTTAGGAAAAGTTTTATATAGTGTAATTGGTTAAGAACACATTTCTAGAATTCTCGTTCCTGATAGTTACGTATTTTTAAGGATCATCTTAGCACATTAATGTTTCAATTATATTGTCTTGACGTACTGTATGTTTTTAGATACTGACAGTAGAGGCATTCATCTTTGATTGCATTTCACTAAACGTTTATTAAAGGGGTTATCTGAGACGATTTTTTTTTCTATGGGCCTAATAACTAACAGGTAGGCAGTTTCTAACTACTTACCTGTTATGCCCAGCACCAATCTCTGCCTGCTCAGAGTGGTCAAAGACTAGTCCTGCTGGAGATTCTGTGGCTACCACTGATGTCACAGCCACAGAGCAGCTGCTTCTCTTCCACTCTGCTCTTTTGGTGGGGCATGTCTACCAATGTCATGCTGACTCATAGCCAGCTCCCCACCACCTAACTGCGGGTAGCCAGCAATCAATCAGCACAACACCGGTAGTCACGCCTCATCGACAGAGCATCCTGACAGAGGAAGAGCTGCTCAGTTCACATGAAGCAGCAAAATCACCAGCAGGAGTGGACAGTGACTGCTCTGAGCTGGTGATCAGTAGAACAGGCAGGTAGATAGCAGGTGGGCCAGGCAAATGGCTAAAGATAAAACTAATATGCACGTATTCTGCCACCCCACCAGCTCATTCACCCCACCACTCTGTCTTCTGTGCATCTTCTTTTCTCCTTTACCCATTGCTCGAAACCTCCTCTGCCACTTCACTCCATCCACAGACTCCTGGTACTGACCAGGCATGTGATGACACTGTACATCAGAACATGTGCCCTGACAGAACAAGGCGCAGAGTCATCAGAGACCTGATCGGCACTAGAAGTCTGCACATGGAGTCAAGGAGCAAAGGAGGATGCATGCAACAAGTGAAGGGGAAAAGAAGAGGCATGAAGGACAGGATCCTTGGTCTTAGGGGGTGACAGGACAGGTAAGCTGTCTATTACTATAATTTTTTTTTAATTAAACATTTCTAAAGTTCTGGAAAGACCCCAAAGCATAATATTGAACAAATAATTTGCATCAAATAACTTTGCTGCAAATAAAATTTCCTTGTTAAATCTGTGTGATTTGCTGACTTGGTATCTTTGCATATTTGTTCGTCTCTACTTGTCATCGTAATCAGGACAGTTTACAGGGGCATTTGTATATATCCTGATTTTACACTAATGTTATATTAGCCTTTGTATCCGCTTTCCACTCTATCCTAAATAGAGGACACCTTTCTATAAACTCTAAAATCCCTAAAAGAGTAAATGTAAAAAAGGTTTTCTAAAATGGACAGCCCCTTTTATTAAGTAAAACATCTCTTTAACAGATTACAATTTCAGGCTAATTCAAGGAAATAGAGTTGTGCTACAATTCATGCACACTTTACCACTAAGTGATAAGAAGCAGAATAGAAATTACCCATAGATGAAAATCACATCAAAATCGACATCAAGTCATTTTTTTAAATATTCTTTATATTTTTTTTTTAGTTTGAAAAATCTGCGTAAAAAAATTGTGTGAACATATTTTTATTTTTCAGTGGTCAAAATTAGAGCTGTATTTCACACAGTAGTGTCTCAATAATTGACTATAATTGATTATAATTGTCTACTTCAGTTTTTAAAATAGCATTTGGAACAAAATGGCATCGTATGTACCATAGGAATGTTTTCCTAATGATATCAATAGGTAGCTTATTCAAAGAGATTTTGAAATGCATTCTAATTACCCTATTTATCTTTTACAACTTTAAAGGAAGCATCATAGCATGATTTCACACCCCAAACTATTTATAAGCACTAGTAGCTCTTTCAAAGACAAGACCAGCAAAACCTTTACATGGCCAGTCCATTACTCTGCTACTGAGAAAATCAGCACTTGAATTGATAGGCAAATGGCTGTGGAAGATCTGAAACTTTTGGCATGCCAACTCTATTTCTTGCCCAGCACTGCCTTCTCCGGCTTGATTGATAGCCCCTATGCTGTGTAATTTCCGACAAAGAAGCCATGAGTAAAACAGGAGTAGGAGGTGGTGCTCGATAGGGCATAGGGTATACAGCTGGTGTGACAGAGGCTTCAGATCTACCTTAGCCATTTATATAGCAATTCAAAAGCTCATTTCTCAGTAATAGAGTAATGGTTTGGCCATGTAAAGGTATTGCTGGTCTTGACTTTGAAAGAGTTACTTGCTCATATAAATAGTATGGGGTGTGAAATCCTGCTGACAGGTTTCCTTTAGGGCTCGCTTACACTAGCGTATAACATGGCCTACTGCTATCCAATGTTTTATCGAATAGCACTCTACATAATGTTATATCATGGGGCAGTGTAGATCTGCGATATTCCGAAGCTTAGATCTTCAAGTCTAGGGGTGTGTGTGTAACATCAGACTGCATTCGGATGTCATCCAAGTAGAGTCCAGTTACTGCGGACAAAGACAATGGAAAAGATGGAGAAATTAAGTTCTCCATCTTTTCTGCACCTGTGCTCCGTTTCTCGAAAGCGAGGGAATCGGATCGGAGAAACAGATCACGCTAACTTTACACCCAGATCAAACTCAGAGTTTGAGCTGAGTGTTATTAGCCTAATTGGTTAATTGTCACGTGACCTCAGCCATAACAAGTGCTAAAAACAATCATTCCATCAATCATCTAATGATCTCTCCACAAATAGTATTAATATGTTTTTATTGTTTATAGAATATTCTGCAATCAGAAGACGTAGATTATTATCCTGTGTAATAAATATTTGTGTGATAAAGAATGTTGTACAATTTCAAAAATAAATATATTTGCTCTCTTTTATTTTACAGCTTTTGTGGCAGAACTTGTGTCTTCTGATGAAGATTTATATTTCTTTAACGAGCAGTACGGTAATTACATTTTGGTAGTCATAAATGTATCAATTATTATCTTTATTATTTCATAGGCAATTTTTAAGGTATAAGTTTGTAAACATTATATATATATATATATATATATATATATATGTATTTAATATGTAAGTGTTGCAAAAATGGCAAAAACATTTTTGTACTGTCTAAGATATGTTTCAAATGTCCATTAAAGCACTGTCCAATTTTACAAAACGTTCTTCTATTTGCTCTCCAATGCTTCTCCGGTCTGTGTTGCTTGTTTGCAGCATTGATGTCACGTCAACATCACTGCAGCCAGTCACTGATTTCAGCTGCTCAGATTTTGTAGATAGCATGAACTGCTGAGCTCAGTGATTGGCTGCAGTGCTAATGTCAAGAGCTTGTAAATGACCCAGGGACTAAGTACTACTTTTTTTTATTATAGCTACAGTAGCTAATATCAAAAAAATTTAAGACAGTGTAGAACACCTTTAAAGGTCCATTTTTATAACTGAACTGAAATACATTACTCCCTCTTTTCTCTTCATACTGATTCACTAAAACAGTCAATGATAAGCTGCAGCTACATATTCCTCATCCTTATGTGATTTTAGCTATAGATTGAATTTGTGGGGGAAATGTAACTAGATTTGTGAACATAGAAGGAAGATGTAGAACATAACATTGTGTCCTAACAAGAAATATTACAAAGAATAAATATTTACAGTGCTAATAATTGCTGCTTGTTAGAAACTGTTAGGCTCTGTTCACACCTGCAATCTGAGTTCTGATCCTAAGACAGAACAGAGAAACAGGACTAAAACCCCTAGGTGTGAACAGAGCCTTACACACTTCACTGCAGTTTATGTCAATTTTGTTTTACTTGAATTGAAAGTGGATCTTCAAAACCTCAGTCCAATTGGCGCTGGTTAACCTAGTGTCTGTCCACGAAAGAAAATAGTAGATCCAAAACTTCAGATAAGATGCAAAAGATTTTTTTTATTCCAATAATGTTCCATAAGTAAAAACATAGCAAACCTACATCATCAACTGGAGAAACATATTATCCGAGGATAAAAGTCTCAAGAGAATGAGTATTCATAGTCCTGGTTAACGCATTTCGAAGTGATACTTCATTATTCATTATTCAGGTTATGAATAAGAAGTATCACTTCGAAATGCGTCAACCTGAACTCTGAATACTCATTCTCTTGGGACTTTTATCCTCGGATGATATGTTTCTCCAGTTGGTGATGTGGATTTGCTATGTTTTTACTTTTGGAACATTATAGGAATAAAAAAAACTTTTGCATCTTATTTGAAGTGCTGTGTTACGCTCACGCCTGGACTGACTGGTGTGAGCATGGTTAGTGGTACCACTTTGCCATGAACCGAGGAGTGCCTGGAAGGACGTGACTAGGGGCCTCGCCAGATCAGACCACGAACACACGGCGACTTAATCGACTCCGTGGTCTGAGGAGGGACATGAGAGGTGGCCCAGGTGCTACTCCAGGTCAGACCCCGGTCACAGCTGTTGACCCACACCGGGGAATACAGGAACGGGCAGGCACGGCTGATATGCAGACAGGTGGGTACTGGCAGGCACAGCTGGTATGCAGACAGGTGGGTATTGGCTGGCACGGCTGGCATGCAGACAGGTGGGTACTGGCAGGCATGACTGATATGCAGACAGGTGGGTACTGGCAGGCATGGCTGGTATGTAGACAGGTGGGTACTGGCAGGTATGCAGACAGGTGGGTACTGGCAGGTAGGAAAGCAGGCTGGATAGGGACCAGTACAGACTGCGATACAGGAACAAACCGCAGGTGCAGAGGACTAGCAGAGCAGAGCAAAACCACAGGTGCGGAGGACAAGCAGAGCAGAGCGAAACAGCAGGTACGGAGTACAAGCAGAGCAGAGCGAAACTACAGGTGCGGAGGACAAGCATAGCAGAGTGAAACCGCAGGTGCAGAGGACAAGCAGAGCGAAACCGCAGGAGCAGAGGACAAGCAGAGCAGAGTGAAACCGCAGGTGTGGAGGACAAGCAGAGCAGAGCGAAAACCGCAGGTGCAAAGGACAAGCAGAGCAGAGTGAAAACCGCAGGTGCAGAGGACAAGCAGAGTAAAAACCGCAGGTGCAGAGGACAAGCAGAGCAGAGCGAAACCGCAGGTGTGGAGGACAAGCAGGGCATAACAGAGCAGAGCGAAACCGCAGGTGCGGAGGACAGGCGAGGCAGAACAAAGTAGAGCGAAACCGCAGGTGTGGAGGACAAGTGAGGCAGAGTGAAACCGCAGGTGCAGAGGACAAGTCAGGCAAAACAGAGCAGAGCGAAACCGCAAGTGTGGAGGACAAACTGTAACATCCCTGGCGGCGTGCTGGCATGGATTACCACCTCCCACCATGCAAGACCACCATTTTACCTATCAATCCAGGCTGCACACTTTGCTCCAGTACCTGCTGTGTCTCTTGTCTGATTGCTTAGGGCGCAGATACTGCCTGATTCTTATAGTTACTGTGTGCGCACTCCTAATGCCTCCCTATCCTATTGCTGTGAGTCACTGGATACTTAAACCCCCTCCACCCAGTAGGGGGTACCTGAGCAACACTTTTCTAAAGTGTGTTCCTTGCAACTGAGTTGCCAGGTCCTGTCCTGTATCTTGTCTGTTCCACACCTGGGGGCTGTATACCCATTCCTGGTACCTGTATCTGTGACTTCTAGTCTGTCTCCGCCACCCTGGGGGCTGAGTTCCCAGGCTCATTCCTGTATCTTGTTCCTGGTTCAGTTCCTGTCTGAACTGTGTCCTAGCCCATTGCCTGTTTGTCTCTATGTCCGAACCTTCCCTTTTCCTGCAGTGTCTGAACCTTGTTTACCGCACCTTTGGGTTTTGCTCTGCTCTGCTTGTCTACCGCACCTGTGGGTTTTGCTCTGCTCTGCTCGTCTACTGCATCTGTGGGTTTTGCTCAGCTATGCTTGTCTGACGCATCTGCGGGTTTTGCTCTACTCTGCTTGTCTACCGCACCTGCGGGTTTTGCTTTGCACTGCTTGTCTACTGCACCTGCGGGTTTCGCTCTGCTCTGCTAGTCTACTGCATCAGCGGGTTTTGCTCTGCTCTGCTTGTCTACCACATCTGCAGGTTTTGCTCTGCTCTGCTTGTCTACCGCACCTGCGGGTTTTGCTCTGCTCTGCTTGTCTACCGCACCTGTGGGTTTTGCTCTGCTCTACTTGTCTACCGCACCTGCAGGTTTTGCTCTGCTCTGCTTGTCTACTGCACCTGTGCGTTTTGCTCTGCTTGTCTACCGCTCCTGCGGATTTTGCCCTGCTCTGCTTTTCTACCGCACCTGCGGGTTTTGCTCTGCTCTGCTTGTCTACTGCATCTGCAGGTTTTGCTCTGCTCTGCTTGTCTAACGCATCTGCAGGTTTTGCTCTGCTCTGCTTGTCTACTGTACCTGCGGCTCCGTTTCTGTATCCCAGTCTGTACTGGTCCCTATCTTGCCTGCATGCCAACTGTGCCTGCCAGTGCCCATCTGTCTGCATTCCAGCCGTGCCTGCCAGTGCCCACCTGTCTGCATAACAGCCGTGCCTGCCAATAACCACCTGTCTGCATACCAGCCGTGCCTGCCAGTACCCTCCTGTCTATATGCAAATCTAACCTGCCTGGTCCTGCATTCCCGGATGTGGGTCAACAGCTGTGACCAGGGTCTGACCTGGAGTAGCACCTGTTCCCTCTGCTCGGCTCCTCCCTGGTTCACGGAGTCGACTGAGCCACCGTGCGACCTTGGTCGGACAGGGTTGATACTTAGTCACTCCCCTCCAGGCACTCCTCGGTTCATGGTCCAGTGGGATCACTAACCACAAGCGAGGCAGAAGAGAGCAGAGCGAAACCGCAAGTGCGGAGGAACAAGCGGAGCAGAACAGAGCAGTGCGAAACCACAGAGCAAAAGGTGCAGGCAGACAGGACAGGGCACTGCTAACATGGAACAGACTGGGAAACACAGGAAGATAGTTAGAACACTGGAGGTAGATACGGAGGCAGGGAAAAGGGACAAGCAGAACCAGATACACACAAGGTAATTACAATGAAGTAGCGAGTGGACACAAAACTCACAAACAGAAGTACAGAGACAATGAGTTGGAGTTAGGTGCAGGTTCAGACACTGCAGGAAAAGGGAAGGTACGGACATAGAGACAAACAGGTAACAGGCTAGGACACAGATCAGACAGGAACTGAAGCAGGAACAAGATACAGGAACAAGCCTGGGTACTCAGCAAATCAGGGAGGCGGAAACAGACAAGAAGTCACAGATACAGGTAACGTGGCTGGGTATACAGTCCCCAGGGTGGCGGAACAAACTAGATGTAGGACAGGACCTGGCAACTCAGTTGCACAGAACACACTGAAAGAAAGTGTTGCTCAGGCACCTCCTACTGGGTGGAGGGGGTTTAAGTATACAGTGACTCAGAGCAATAGACTGGGGAGGCATTAGGACTGCACACACTGTAACTTTAAGAATCAGGCAGTAACCGCGCTGCCACCCTAAGCAATCAGACAAGAGACATGCACACAGGAGGTAATGGAGCAAAGTGTGCAGCCTGGACTGATAGGTAAGTTGGCCGTCTTGCATGGTGGGAGATGGTAAGCCATGCCAGCATGCCGCCAGGGATGTTTCATGCTGGATCTACTATTTTCTTTCGTGAACTGCCTTTCCTTGGATTTGGGAACCTGTGCACTTGTGGATAGGTGAGATGATCATATCTTCTATATCTTTTCTAATCTAGAGTCTAAGTATTTGATTTGCTTTGATTTCACTCTTAAACCATGTTTCATGGACCTTGCTTGCAGGGGATATCCAAGTCATGGTTCCAAAAGTAGCAATCTTAATTTGGGAGTGGTAAGGCAGAATGCAAGAAAGTCAGGGGCTAGCTAAAGATCATCAACAAGTTGTCAAATTCGTAAGAAATGTTAATACACAACCAAAGTCAGAACTGAACCAGTCAATACCACTGAGGAGGTACTAGTGTCAAACATCAGTCCAAAGGTTAAATCAAGGAGTGTCAGAATACTAAGCCTAGTCAGCATCATGCGCAGAAGCAAAGATAAAGGGCAAAGTAATAACAGGACCTGCAAAGAAAATACTTATAAATTCACTAAGTTGGATCACCTGCGAAATCGTAGATCTCAGAACCCGTAGAATTGAAAGGGTTGTTTGAGACTTTGAAAAGTAAAAAAAGTCAAAGAAAATCCCTGTTTATCTCCTTTATGCTTCAGCACCACAGCTCCAGTGACTTCCATAGGTCTTATAGTCTTGATAAATCTAATGGTTACATGACCACTGCAACAAGTCATCGACCTCAATAGTGATATTTGAGTGACCAATGAGGTTTGTGCTTGGACTTTAGAACCAGCAGTATCTCCAGAGCAGTGGCACTTGAGCTGAGGGGGATTTAACGGCGGTACTTGCAGTAGTCCAACTTTTTGATAATCCCAGACGAGCTCTTTATGTATTGTGTGTGAGATAAGAGGAAAAATATGTGAATTAAAGTAAGAGTACCTCTCCCCTTATCTCGTTAGAGCTTCTTCCCTGAAGGGATATAATGAATCTTGAGGAAAACTTTGAATGGTGTCTCTTGCTGAACAATGAATCATTAATATACACCTTAATTGATTTTCACAGCTTTACACAATGTTCTCCAGAGTTTAGAGACAAATTGCATACCACGGTCAGAAACAATGCATTTGTAGACAGGCCATAATGATAAAAGATCTCTTTAAAGAAAAGACCTGAGTAAATTGAGAGCAAGATTAATTTCCAACAAGGGCACAAAATGGGCCATGTTTGAGCATCGACTAATTACTACCTACATGACAGTCAATCCTTGAGCAGAAGGTAAATCAGAACTTAAATCTATAGAAATCTCAGATCATTGTTTCTCAGGAATGAACAGAGGTTGGAAAATATCTGATGGTGCTTGCCAAAAATACTTTAAATGGACACAGCCAGAACTTGGTCCCACAAGTTCTTGTCTATAGTTCAGCCACTGGAAGCAGAAAGAGATTTCTTCACTAGGGTGATAAACTGTGTTAGAAGGTAAAACATTTTTTGGGGGAAATCAAGACAAAAAATCTACTAGGAGCATCAGGTGTATGGTTATTTTTTTGTAGGGCAATAGGTAAGGACAAAATGAAAGCGAGAAGAATGCCCATCATAGATTAAAGCCATTCAAAATGCTTGTGTTAAGTAAATATTGTCACTCAAAACATGTTTACTTCCAGAAGATGGCAACGTACCTCCAAAAGATGTTTCACTTTCAGCAATTAATGGTCACTTCGATTTGCAAAAGATATTCTCTCTGAATTAAATATTCATTATTATGCTCTCTTCCAACCCTAGAGCATAATATCATAAAAACACATTAAAAAAACTAATACTCAACTTACTAGTCTCCTCTTTGGCTGCACCTTCTGATCATTGCCCACTGTCCGTTTTGTGAAGGCTCTTCTTACCAAGGTCACAGTGAAACTTTGAGCCAACTAGCGTTAGGCAGATACTTCCAGCCATGACCAGGACCGGGATGTCTCTTTACCTGCTAAACATGCATTGTCATCTTATAATGCAAAGGAACAAGGACATTCCAGGACTGGTCAAGGCTGGAAGGCCCAGCTTCGCTTGAAGCGGTCCAAGATTTTGGTTCACAATGGTGGTCATAAGAGGCACTGAGGGTCAATGGAAGGCAGTGAGCCAGGTAGGTAAGTGGTGAGATGATCATTGTTTTTTTTAACCTGTTGCCAGCCTTCTAGAGTTCAGCAAAATGGTTGCCACATAGTTAAATGTGTTGCAGTGAATTGCAAAAATGTTTTTTATAAAATTTAAGTATCATTCAATTCCACTCAAATAATGTTGTCCATCTCTAGGCAAAAGTATTAGCTCATTTATGAGAGTGGTGTAACCACTGGAATAATTCCAGATTAACGAGCACTAGAAATATTTGAATTGCTTGAAAGAGGACCGATCACCAATTTTTGCCTTATAAAATGTACATTCCTGCAAATAGTAGCAGAAATACAGTATACATAATTTTTTTTTTTACATTTATCTTTTTCTCCACACCATTGTGCTGATACTGGGCACTAAAATTTCAGGAGCCTGTAAATTTTTTAATATTTCACCTGGGCATTTCATTTTGTTCAGCTCTGTTTGCGTGGACTTTTCTCTCGCTATGACACTGTTCAATCATAAAGAGGCAACTTCCATAGGTAGAAATAACAAGTACACAATGAGACCCACAGTTCTAACCAAACTGAAAAGGCCACTAAGGTCAGCAAATGTGCCAGTGTGATACTTACACGCCCTTGGTCCTCAGCTTCTCTCGCAATGCTCTTAATGCTGATGCTGCTGTCCACCTTCTCTCCTGGTACTTTACCAACAGAAAGTGCCAGGAAAGTGGCTTGGTCATGAGAGACAAAAAAAGTCATCAGTCTAGTTTATCTGTCTCATGTGACCTTGCATCCCTCTTGACAAAGCCTAATATTTTTGACACATTTTCTTTATTTGGTCCTCTTTATCTACTTTTAGGACTTGATTGAAAATCTGATGTAGTTTTAGGTTCAGTTTATGCAAAAATAGAAAAAATTCTGAAGAGTTCATAAATAGTGTTACTTGAATGTGCTCGGATAAGGAATTATCCAAGCACGCTCAAGTCCTAACCGAGTATCTTCAACATGCTCGCAAAATATGTTCGTGTCACCACAGTTGCATGTATCACGGCTGTCAAAAAAGCTGTGACACATGCTGGGATTGCTTGTTTGTCAGGGAATTTCTGCATGTCTCGTGGCTGTCAAACAGCTGAGAATCATGTAGCCGCGTCGACGCAAACATATTTTGTGAGCACGCTGAAGATACGCCGTTAGGACTCGAGCTTGCTCGGAAAACCCCTTATCTGAGCACGTTCACCCAACACTATTAATAAACTTCCAAGCATCGCTCTTGGTATTTCTTCAATATGGCACACAAGGAGCTTTCCATGCATAAATTGAAGCAGAACAAAGATAGAAATGATGGGTCTGCATTGAAAAATACAATGGGATATTAATAAAGGAAATCAGGGAAAATCTAATTTAAATAAATCTTAAAGTACAATACAAAGTTATATTGTGGTACCCTGTTAGCCAGAAACATCAGTGTAAATACTTGTATGCCCAAAAACAACAGAAGCATTCTAGGAGTGATACCTTTATTGGCTAACCAGAAAAAAATATATATATGCAAGCTTTCAGAGCACAAAGGCTCTTTCTTCAGGCAATATTACAAATGAATGGATAAGACAAAAGACACAACATTTAAGAGATGTTACAGAAATACATTTGTTCATGAGGTGTTTATGGGTGATACCTCCTAATGATAAGCCAAAGAGATCAAATTTAGGGGTTTTAGTTGCAAATGGCAAGTCTGTGGGAATGTTTATTTATCTGGAGACCATCTGGTGGAGGTGTGTATTGAATCCATGTAGTGAGTCATAAATACAGGTGTTAGAGTCCTGTTGTCAAGGAATTGAACATTATAGGCACCATCTCACCTTTGTAGGTATAGAGAGCTCATCTTGCCAATTTGTGTTTAATAGGACAGGCATAGAAGGTAATGAATATGGTCTTAATATTGGGAACTTAATGGAATATTGTCACATTTTTGAGTTCCCATGTTACAGATGTAAAGGAGTGACTGTGAATTAAGGGGTGGTCCTTCAGAGACTTTGCAGTAGGGCATTAAAAAGAAAATCAAGGAAAGTTTAATGGCATCTAAATATGCTGTAAATTAAACCAAAAAAATTAACTGGAGTATAAGTTGGTATGCATGCAAAATATTGACATGTTCACATTGGCCATTAAACAAAAAAAACCTAAGACAGAAACAAAATGAACATTGTCAGGAAAATGTTCTTCCATATTTGCCTGACATAGATGTTCACCCCCCTCCCTTACTCCCCTCACCATTTGTCAGCACCGAGATGTCCCATTTTCCCCAGCACAAAAGCGCCAATTAGCACACGCCTCAGAAATAGCTTATGCAAACAATGCCAGCCAAGGAGTGTTATAACTTCATTAGGTAGCAAGCATCTTGCCTCTGAAAGATGCATGAGGTAATTAAAACGCTGGCTTGCAATAATTTGCGTGTAACCGTGAGGCTGCTTCCCGAGCCTCAAAGGGAAATTTGCAGACGCGCTGACTTCGATATGAACTATGAAATATTGTGAGTTCCATATGTCCGACAGCAATGGGACCCATATAGGTAGTGACCAAATCAGCCCAGGAATGTATATGTAGTTTTCCAGTGCTGTAAGCAAAATCAGGGAGCTGTAATGCAAAAATACCAGAATAACAGACTGCACCTATGTGATGTGGGGTCTCTAAATAAAGATAAAATCATAAGGGAAAAAATGGCGTAGGTTCCAAGCTTCTGCAATCAACGAGCGATGAGTTATTGCAGAAGTTAGCGGTTTTAATAAAAATGTACAGGCTGGAGACTGGCCCACATGATGTCACCACCAGGAGCGTGTGGCCAGATCTCCCCTTAGGTATAAGAGAATCCATGGAGAAGACAGGAGCACTCATTGCCAGGGGGGAATAAGAATTATAAGCAACGGGTCCTGTTCAACAACAGCATAATCCAACTGGGGGGCCCCTCCTCCACCTACAGTATATCGAATCATCTCCGTGATCGCATAGTGTAAGTTATCTTCTTTTATCCTGTTTATTTTATGTAACTGCCTATGTATTATAATGTCTCCTTTGTAACATCCTTGTATATATTTTTCCTAAACACTGCCTCTCTTTTGGATTAAATATAAAATTTAATAGTCCCGTTTCTTTTGTTCTGTAATCATTCCCTTCCCCGAAGCCATATACGCTACCAAAATGCAGGTGTCCGGCCAGGCCTGTATTATATTTCAAACTCAGCTGGTGGTGGCAGAGAATAATAATAAATAGGCTATCACGAAGCTGACAGTGACCTTACGAAGGGCGTTAAACACGGATTCCAGGCTTTGGAATCTCCGAGGTGTGACGCCATATGCTCACTGGTTGCTTACCGATACCTACGTAGAGAGTAGTCTGGATCGCGTGCTCGTGACTGCAGATGAAATACGGACAGCGTGACGGCACAGCGAGATATTGCATGATCTCACTGGTGTCGTCCCTCTGTGTGTGTTGGAATTCATGACAAATTGGTGGCAAGCGGTGGGATATTTCAGCACATCAGTGGTTGGATTGAGCAATCATTCCTGTTACAGAAAACTTGAACGATTCTTGTGAGAATTCTGTGCAGAGTTTTAAGAAATCACAATCAGTGTTTTAAAAATTTTTTATCTGGGATATTACTATATGTGTAGCAGTTGCAACCCCTTCCCTTCTCTTGTTTTTCTGTCCTATTTTTTATTTGGCAATAATGGCTACACGTGGAGAGCCCTGGTATCACCAGCAGGCGAAGACCACTATCACTGCCCTCTGTGAGCTGAGGCAGATTGACCCCACGGGAAAAACCAAGGCCAAAATGATTGCTGAACTGTTGTAAGGTGATGCAGAACCTGTCCGACAGCAGAGCCGTGATGATGGGGCGGTCAGCCAAGGCCCGGATGTTGTTGCTGCAGGGGTCCCACCTGTGATTGCCATCCATTCCCACAGCCAGGGTAGTGTGGACCCCCACCTGTAGATGGCCTTGGAGCAGCTCGCCGCAGATGATCATGACGGACAACTGCAGCTGATCCTGAAGTTCCAGGAGTGAGCGGAGTGCCAGGCACAAGCTGACCGACAACACCAGCTGAAGCTAGCCCGGATTCAGAAGGAGTCATCCTCCACACAGACCCATGAGTCCAACAGTGCAAACTGCTTTAAACCCCGTCCTGAACATTTCCCTGTGATGGAAAAGGATGGGGACTTGGACATATTTCTGCGAGGCTTTGAAAAGGCCTGCAGACAGTATCAGCTGCCCATGCACCAGTGGGTGCATGGGCAGCTGAACCCAGGGCAACTTAAACCCCGGGCTCAGAGGAAAAGCCCTGGAGGTGTTTGCTTCTCTCCCTCAGAAACAAGATTGAGACTACGAGGCCGTCAAGGAGGCCCTGATAAAAAAGTACCAGCTGACTCCGGAGGTTTACCGGAAAAAGTTCAGAGCCCTCCAACGTGGACCACATGACAGCTACAGTGATTTGGTGGATGGGCTCAGAATCAACTTTGAACAGTGGGTCCAAGGACTGTCCGTTACCACCTTCGAGGACCTAAAGGATCTGATGGTGAAGGACCAGTTTCTTCATCTTTGCCCAGTGGAAGTGCAACAGTTTGTGCTTGACCGCGAGCCAAAGGAAGCCACCCAAGCAGCCCAGATCGTGGATACCTATGAGGCATGGAAGTCAGCCGCCGCCAGCTGGAAAGGGGGTAAACCTACAACTACCCCCAGTGTCCCAGCCAGGAGACCCTCATCGGGTTCTACCCCATCTTCCGGCACCTGGACTGCGTTTGACTTTCGTAAAATCTATACTTGAATAAAAAAAGAAAAAGGAGAAAAGAAAGGGGGGCGCAGATCTAAGTATAGTATATTAGTAATATCGAATTAAAATTAAAAATTGATCTCTCCTTTGTGGTGTCTTGTTATCCAGCATGTAACCCTGTCTTTAGGGAGTGGAGTAGTTATCTGGATCTGCTGGCCTGCAGCTCAAAAACAAATAAAACGAGCTCCCTTGGAGGAGACTCATCAGAAAGAGCAAGAAAGAGTTTCCAGTTTGTCAGGGAGTGCTTCCAGGTGATTCATTACTTTCTCCAAATCTAAGTTGGCGGTCTTGCATGGTGGGAGATGGTAAGCCATGCCAGCATGCCGCCAGGGATGTTTCATGCTGGATCTACTATTTTCTTTCGTGAACTGCCTTTCCTTGGATTTGGGATCCTGTGCACTTGTGGATAGGTGAGATGATCATATCTTCTACATCTTTTCTAATCTAGAGTCTAAGTATTTGATTTGCTTTGTTTTCACCCTTAAACCATCTTTCATGGACCTTGCTTGCAGGGAATATCCAAGTCATGTTTCCAAGAGTAGCAATCTTAATTTGGGAGTGGTAAGGCAGAATGCAAGAAAGTCAGGGGCTAGCTAAAGATCATCAACAAGTTGTCAAATTTGTAAGAAAATGTTAATACACAGCCAAAGTCAGAACTGAGCCAGTCAATACCGGTGAGGAGGTACTAGTGTCAAACATCAGTCCAAAGGTTAAATCAAGGAGACTGTCAGAATACTTAGCCTAGTCAGCATCATGCACCGAAGCAAAGATAAAGGACAAAGTAATAACAGGACCTGCAAAAAAATACTTATAAATTCAGTAAGTTAGAACACCTGCAAAATCATAGATCTCAGAACCCGTAGAATTGAAAGGGTTGTTTGAGACTTTGAAAAGTAAAAAAAGTCAAAGAAAATCCCAGTTTATCTCCTTTATGCTTCAGCACCACAGCTCCAGTGACTTCCATAGGTCTTATAGTCTTGATAAATCTAATGGTTACATGACCACTGCAACAAGTCATTGACCTCAATAGTGATATTTGAGTGACCAATGAGGCTTATTCTCGGACTTCAGAAACAGCAGTATCTCCAGAGCAGTGGCACTTGAGCTGAGGGGGATTTAACAGCGGCTCTTTCATTACTACTTGCAGTAGTCCAACTTTTTGATAATCCCAGACGAGCTCTTTATGTGTTGTGTGTAAGATAAGAGGAAAAATATGTGAATTAAAGTAAAGGACCCGTCACACTAAGCGATGCAGCAGCGATCCCGACAACGATACGACCTGTCAGGGATCATTGCTGCATCGCTAATACATCGCTGGTGAGCTGTCAAACAGGCAGGCTCACCAGCGATCAGGGGAGCAGCGATATCATGGAAACAATCGTTCCACGATGTCCTGCTCCCGTTACCAGCCTGCTGCTTAAGCAGGAGCAGGCTGGTAACTATGGTAAACATCGGGTTACTAAGTGCGAGTGTGCCCCTAGTAACCCGCTGTTTACCATGGATACCACTCTGCTACGGTGCGCGGGAGCCTCCGCGCACCGTAGCAGAGTGGTATCCATGGTAAACAGCGGGTTACTAAGTGCGCGCGTGCCCCTAGTAACCCGATGTTTACCATAGTTACCAGCCAGATCGCTGGTCCCGCTGGTCACACACAGCGATGTGTGCTGGCCAGCGGGAGGCCAACGACCAAAAAATGGTCCAGGACACTTTGCAGCGATCAGCGACCTCACAGCAGGGGCCTGATCGTTGCAAAGTGTCACACATAGCGACATCGCTGGAGAGGTCGCTGGTGAGTCACCAAAACCGTGACTCAGCAGCGATCTCGCTAGCGATATCGCTATGTGAGACGGGGGCTTAAGAGTACCTCTCCCTTTATCTCGTTAGAGCTTCTTCCCTGAAGGGATATAATGAGTCTTGAGGAAAACTTTGAATGGTGTCTCTTGATGAACAATGGATCATTAATATACACCTTAATTGATTTTCACAGCTTTACACAATGTTCTCCAGAGTTTAGAGACAAATTGCATACCACGGTCAGAAACAATGCATTTGTAGACAGGCCATAATGATAAAAGATCTCTTTAAAGAAAAGATCTGAGTAAATTGAGAGCAAGATTAATTTCCAACAAGGGCACAAAATGGGCCATCTTTCAGCATCGATTAATTACTACCTACATGACAGTCAATCCCTGAGCAGAAGGTAAATCAGAACTGAAATCTAGAGAAATCTCAGATCATTGTTTCTCAGGAATGAACAGAGGTTGGAAAATATCTGATGGTGCTTGCCAAAAATACTTTAAATGGACACAGCCAGAACTTGGTCCCACAAGTTCTTGTCTATTGTTCAGCCACTAGAAGCAGAAAGAGATTTCTTCACTAGGATGATAAACTGTGTTAGAAGGTAAAACTTTTTTGGAGGAAATCAAGACAAAAATTCTACAAGGAGCAACGGGAGTATGGTTATTTTTTGTAGGCCAATAGGTAAGGCCAAAATGAAAGCAAGAAGAATGCCCATCATAGATTAAAGCCATTCAAAATGCTTGTGTTAAGTAAATATTGTCACTCAAAACATGTTTACTTCCAGAAGATGGCAACGTACCTCCAAAAGATGTTTCCCTTTCAGCAATTAATGATCACTTCGATTTGCAAAAGATATTCTCTCTGAATTAAATGTTCCTTATTATGCTCTCTTCCAACCCTAGAGCATAATACCGTAAAAACACATTAAAAAAACTAATACTCAACTTACTAGTCTACTCTTTGGCTGCACCTTCTGATCATTGCTCACTGTCCAGTTTATGATGTCTCTTCTTACCAAGGTCACAGTGAAAATTTGAGCCAACTAGCGTTAGGCAGATACTTCCTGCCATGACCAGGACCGGGATGTCTCTTTACTAGAGATGAGCGTTGTTCTACTCGAACTGTTCGCCAATCTCAAATTCGAGCTGTTTTGGGCGGTGTTCGAGCCGTTCGGCGAACACGAACAATTTGAGAAAAATTCGGCTGTTCGAGGTTATGTTCGATAACTGTTCGTGCACCAAAATCATAACTGGATTTTTTCTCAGTAATGATGAAAATTAATGTTAATACGCAGTTTGAGTGTACAGCGGGGTGGGGGGAGGGGCAGGGGATGGATCTCTGCAGGAACAATGAAGATCTCCATTTTTTTTTCTCTTTCCCGCATTTACAGTGGGGAGGTGCAATCTGTCAGCCTATCAGCAGCGCACACACGGAGCGAAGTGCTTTTTTTCACACAAGCAAGGGCATGTGTCATTGGCAGTGTATGTCACATGTCCTTGCCCTATAAGACCAAGCCATTTTCCCCGTCGCCACCATTTTCTCACTGCTGCAGCTGCGTGTTAGACGGCACCGCTGTTGCTGTGTGCGCTATACCTTGTTAATTTCAAGCCAATTTTCGCACAAATATACAGATAGCTTGGGAGTAGGGAATAGTTGTGATTGCAGTCCTTTTAAGGACTAGGTTACAGCATTTCCTACGACTTTTATCAGGGAGGTCTGTGCTCTTAAATAGATAGGTTGTGGGAGTAAAGACTAATTGTAATTGGAGTCCTTTTCAGGACTAGGTTACATGAGTTCCTATCAGTTTTTGCCAGGCAGGTCTGTGCCAGTGCTGTGCAAGCTTTTTTTCACAGCATTTGGCTGAATCTAGCAAAGCTAATCCTTTTTGGCCTATTGCAGAGTGTGTTAGTCAGTGGAGTAGCCTATCTGTGTTGCAAGATATACCACCTGTGTATAGAATACCAATTTTTTTACTGCACCTAGTGAAGTAAAATCTTTTGGGCATAGCATCATTCTATTAGTCCATCTATACTGACCTCCATCAGGTTGCAAATTAAAAATAATTTTTATCTGCATCTACAGTACCTCTGAAAAAATATTTGGGCTTCTAGCTGTGTGTAGGATTTGTTGTATTAGTCCATCTATACTGACCTCCATCAGGTTGCAAACTGAATATATTTTTTTCTGCATCTACCTCTGAAAAAATATTTGGCCTTCTAGTAGTGTGTCGGACTTTCTCTATTAGTCCATCTATACTGACCTCCATCAGGTTGCAAATTAAAAATAATTTTTATCTGCATCTACAGTACCTCTGAAAAAATATTTGGGCTTCTAGCAGTGTGTGGGACTTGTTGTATTAGTCCATCTATACTGACCTCCATCAGGTTGCAAACTGAAAATATTTTTTTCTGCATCTACCTCTGAAAAAATATTTGGCCTTCTAGTAGTGTGTCGGACTTTCTCTATTAGTCCATCTATACTGACCTCCATCAGGTTGCAAATTAAAAATAATTTTTATCTGCATCTACAGTACCTCTGAAAAAATATTTGGGCTTCTAGCTGTGTGCGGGACTTGTTGTATTAGTCCATCTATACTGACCTCCATCAGGTTGCAAACTGAATATATTTTTTTCTGCATCTACCTCTGAAAAAATATTTGGCCTTCTAGTAGTGTGTCGGACTTTCTCTATTAGTCCATCTATACTGACCTCCATCAGGTTGCAAATTAAAACTAATTTTTATCTGCATCTACAGTACCTCTGAAAAAATATTTGGGCTTCTAGCTGTGTGTGGGACTTGTTGTATTAGTCCATCTATACTGACCTCCATCAGGTTGCAAACTGAATATATTTTTTTCTGCATCTACCTCTGAAAAAATATTTGGCCTTCTAGTAGTGTGTCGGACTTTCTCTATTAGTCCATCTATACTGACCTCCATCAGGTTGCAAATTAAAAATAATTTTTATCTGCATCTACAGTACCTCTGAAAAAATATTTGGGCTTCTAGCTGTGTGCGGGACTTGTTGTATTAGTCCATCTATACTGACCTCCATCAGGTTGCAAACTGAATATATTTTTTTCTGCATCTACCTCTGAAAAAATATTTGGCCTTCTAGTAGTGTGTCGGACTTTCTCTATTAGTCCATCTATACTGACCTCCATCAGGTTGCAAATTAAAAATAATTTTTATCTGCATCTACAGTACCTCTGAAAAAATATTTGGGCTTCTAGCTGTGTGCGGGACTTGTTGTATTAGTCCATCTATACTGACCTCCATCAGGTTGCAAACTGAATATATTTTTTTCTGCATCTACCTCTGAAAAAATATTTGGCCTTCTAGTAGTGTGTCGGACTTTCTCTATTAGTCCATCTATACTGACCTCCATCAGGTTGCAAATTAAAAATAATTTTTATCTGCATCTACAGTACCTCAGAAAAAATATTTGGGCTTCTAGCTGTGTGCGGGACTTGTTGTATTAGTCCATCTATACTGACCTCCATCAGGTTGCAAATTCAAAATAATTTTTTTCTGCATCTAACCCAGCCAATAGTTTTGGCCTAATACCACAGTTTGGCCACTCAGCTCTGCTCGGTTACCATCCATTGTTTTTTTGTGCAAACAACTCCAGAGTTGTGAATTAGGTATCCACCAAAATGAGTGGAAAAAGGCCTGCTGCTGGTGGAAAGGGGAATAGGCGTGTTGGGAAGGGGAAAAAAGGTTGTGTCCGTGGGGTAGGTGTTAAAGCAACAGTAACATCTGCAGAAGAAAGAGCATCTTCCAGCCAAACTAAAATGTCTACTTCTTTTAGCGGACAATGTGATAAGATCCCTTTCTTACGGCCACGCCAATCGCTACAAATTCCAGATGAAGCACAAAAACAGCAGGTGTTTCAACGGATATCAAGTGCTCCTTTAAGTGGGCTCTCCTCCACATCAACTTCAACATCACAAATACTCCAGTCCTCAAATGTGTCACCCAAATCGCACTTGCTTCCTCACAGCTCCCAATTCTCCAGCTGCCCGTCTGAGTATGAGGTAGAACAGATGGTTGAGTCTGCAGAGCTGTTTACTCATACTATAGCCTGGGAATCAGAGGTCGACTCCAGCGCTTCTGTGAATCCAGACGAGGAAATGATCTGCACTGATGCCCAGAATCTTTATGAGTCGGATCCAGGACCAGACGCAGAAGGTTCTGACCATAATGTAGACCCTCATTCCCAAACTGTAACTCCTGTTGGTGGAGACAATGAGGAAGACGATGATAAGACTCAAATACCTGATTGGAGCGACAACTTTAGTTTTTTGTCAGGGCAGGAACAGGTTGGCTCTGAGGACGACGGGTGTGATAACGCACAGGGTGATGATGATGAGGTCGGAGATCCCACTTACTGTCAACCCACAGTCAGCCAAGAGATGAGGTCAGCAGAGGAGGTGGAGGAAGATGCTAGTGACGACGAGGTCAGGTTACGCCTTCCTGGACAGAGACGTAGTACTGGAAGCACGTCAACAACTGCATCCTCAAACACAACTCTGCCTCTCACCACAAGTCGTGGTGGCTCTTCAGGTCGCATGGGTGCTAAGCCTTGCATAGCCTGGGCATTTTTTCAGATCGATAAAGATGACCCAACTCGTGTTATCTGTAACATTTGTCAGCAAAAGCTAAGTAGAGGCCAAAAAATACATAGTTTGAGTACTTCATGCATGAACCGGCACATGGACATGAAGCATAAGTTGCAGTGGGAAGCTCAGTGTGCTACAATGCGGCCTAGCCGGCCGGGCCAACCACCGTCTGCCATATCTTGTGCATCCGCGGCCTCTTCATCCTCTGTGACTGGGGGGACAGCAGTCACACCTGTTTTGGGGCGCAGACCTCCCACCTCTTTACCCGCAACAGCCAGCGTGATTGGCAGGTCATCATTTTCTTTGGAGGTGGTAACACCAGCTGGTGTTGAGCGCTGTCCGACATCGATAGCACCACCTTTGGATGAAGGCAACCTAACATGTCCGCCTGCATCTTCCTCACAGACCGGCAGTTTGCCGGGGACACCCTTATCAACCCCGTCTAAGCACAATAGCCAGCCCTCGGTCCCTCAGATGTGGACAAGTAAAAGACCATTTCCACCTAGCCATGAGAAAGCTAAGAGGTTGAATTTCACCATCTGCAAGCTCTTGGCTACAGAAATGCTGCCTTTCCGCCTGGTGGACACAGAGGATTTTCGAGACCTTATGTCCGTCGCAGTGCCCCAGTACCAGATGCCCAGTCGGCACTACTTCTCAAAGAAAGGTGTGCCTGCGCTCCACCAGCATGTCGCACACAACATCACCGCTTCTTTGAGAATCTCTGTGTGTGACAGGGTGCATTTCACCACAGACACTTGGACGAGTAGGCATGGACAGGGGCGTTACATGTCGCTGACTGGGCACTGGGTAACTATGGTGACAGCAGGACAAGGGGCTGCTGTCCAAGTCTTGCCGTCCCCACGAGTTGTGCGTCAATCCTCTTTATGTCAAAGTTCCTCCACTGCTTCTGCCTCCTCAACATCCTCTCGGTCTTCCACCTGCACCCAAAGCCTGTCTCGTCATGCCACAAGCTTTCTAACTGCGCAGAAGGGATCCTGCACACCTCCTTACTATGCTGGCAGTAGGGCTCAACGTCATCAGGCGGTTTTTACATTGAAATGTCTGGGAAATTTGAGTCACACAGCTGAGGAGTTGTGGTCAGCTCTGGAGAACCAATTTCATGAATGGTTGTCTCCACTGGACCTGAAACCAGGGAAGGCCGTGTGCGACAATGCTGCAAACCTGGGTGCGGCCCTTCGCCGGGGCAATGTCACACACGTGCCTTGTATGGCTCACGTGTTTAACCTGGTTGTCCAGCAATTTTTAGCCCACTATCCCAGACTAGATGGCCTTCTGCAGAGGGCACGGTCGCTGTGTGCTCACTTCTGCCGTTTGCATCCCGCAGCTCAGCGACTTACATCTCTACAGAAGTCGTTGGGCCTGCCACTTCACCGGCTAAAATGCGATGTGCCTACCCGGTGGAATTCAACTCTGCACATGTTGCAGCGACTGTGGCAGCACCGACAAGCCCTGGTGCAATACGTTCTGACGTATAGCCTGGGCCAACGAGATTCAGAGGTGGGGCAAATCACGCTGGAGGAGTGGTCTCAGATCAGGGACCTATGCACCCTTCTGCACAGTTTTGAAATGGCGACGAAGATGTTTAGTGCTGACGATGCCATTATCAGCATGACTATTCCGGTGATTTACATGCTGGAGCACATGTTAAACAGAATTCGGAGTCAGGTGGTGGCACAAGAGGAGGTGGAGGAAGTAGAGGAGGAGGAGTTGTATGCGGAAGGGCTAACATCTGCAAGGTCCAGAAGGTCGGCAGCACCAAGGCGGCAGGCATGTGAGGGTGGGGGAGATGGTTTTACCAGGGCGCATGGTAGCAGCCAAACTAGTGAGGAAGGTGCAGGAGCCCAGGAATAAGTGGAGGACGAACTGATGGAAGACTCATCAGATGAGGGAGACCTTGATCACATTTCTGTTGTGCGAGGTTGGGGGGAGAGGACAGAGGAAGGAAGCATGATTGTTACCTCGCCACCAACACAACAGGGACTTGGTGCTCCTGGATGCGCAACACACATGAGTGCCTTCTTGCTGCACTACTTGCAACATGACCCTCGAATTGTGAGAATTAGAAATAATCCTGACTACTGGGTTGCCACACTGTTAGATCCCCGGTACAAAAGTAAATTTGCAGAAATTATTCCTGCCATAGAAAGGGATGCACGCATGCAGGAGTATCAGCAGAGACTGTTGCAGAATCTTACATGTGCTTTTCCACAAAATACCAGTGGTGCACGTAGTGAATCTCACAGTTCCAACTTGCCAACCGTGGGACCGTCAAGTGTTCAGCACTCAAACCGTAACAGAACCACAGTATCTGCTGGTAACATCAATTTTGCGGAATCATTTCACCACTTTTTTAGCCCATCCTTTGCAAGGCCACAGGAGACAAGAAGTCTGACACATAGTCAACGCCTAGAGACGATGGTACAGGAGTATCTCCAAGTAAACATTGAAGCCACGACTGTGTCACTGGACCCTTGCTCTTTTTGGGCTTCCAATCTGGATAAATGGCCGGAGCTAGCCACTTACGCCTTGGAGATCTTGTCATGCCCCGCAGCCAGCGTTCTGTCTGAACGTGTGTTCAGCGCTGCTGGTGGTGTGCTGACAGATAAGCGCACGCGGCTCTCCACTGATAATGTAGACAGACTCACGTTCATAAAGATGAACAAATCATGGATCCGAAACGACTTTTCTACCCCTGTGTCATCCTGGGGAGAGTAAAAGCTTGATGATTGGTTAAAATCACCCTACCAAACGTTTTAAGCTTTCAAATTACTAATCATGTTTATCTGTATCTTGACTGGAAAATAATTTGGGCTTTGTAGCAGTGTGCAGCACTGATCCTATTAGGCCATCTATAATAAGCTCCACCAGATTTAAAATTAAAAATAATTTTTAGCTGCATCTAGCCCGGAAAATAATTTTGGGGTTCCGAGATGCGCAAGACACATAAGTGCCTTCTTGCTGCACTACCTGCAGCATGACCCTCATATTGTCAGAATTCGAAGTAATCATGACTACTGGGTTGCCACACTCTTAGATCCCCCAAACTTTTCGATCAACCTTTTCATTTTAATAAAGACCAAAAAAATGGTCATTTTTGAAATTATAAGCATTAGCAGGTTGTTAGAAACTGAAATCAAACAGTTTTCAACTCAAAACTTTATTCTAGGTGATGTTACATTTTCACATAGGACCCCTTGTTCGAAAGGAGCTTCTGAACTCTCTCGTCCATTGAATTTGTCAGGTTTTGGATGGTTTCTGCTTCAATTGTTTTGCATGAGGACAGAATACCCTCCCAGAGCTGTTGCTTAGATGTGAACTGCCTCCCGCCATCATAGACACTCCTTTTAATGATGCTCCAAAGGTTCGGAATGGGGTAGAGGTCAGGGGAGCATGGGGGTCACACCATAAGTTTGTCCCATTTTATGCCCATATCAGCCAGAGATGCAGATGTTTTATGTGCAGCATGAGATGGTGCATTATCATGCAGAAAAATGATCTTTCTGTGAAATACACGGTTCTTCTTCTTGAACCATGGCAGGAAGTGCTGTTTGAGAAAATCCACATACATTATGGAGTTCATATTTAGCGCCTTCAGGGATCCTAAAGGGGCCGACAATCTCTCTCCCCATGATTCCAGCCAAAAATATTACTCCACCTCCTCCTTGTTGGCGCTGTAGCCGTGTTTGCGTGGGGTGTCCATCAACCAGCCATCCTCCACTCCATCCATCTGGACCATCGAGCGCTGCATGGCACTCATCCGTGAACAAAACAGTTTTGAAATCAGTCTTCATGTAATGTTTGGCCCACTGGAGCCGTTTCTGCTTGTGTGAAGTGGATAGAGGAGGTCGACAGGATGGCGTATGCACAGCTGCAAACCTCTGAAGGACCCTGCATCTTGTTGTTCGGGGGACGTTGGAGGCACAAGCAGCTTCAAAAACTTGTCTGCTGCTATGACAAGGCTTTTTTGCCGCTGCTCTTTCAACCTGACGTAATTGCCTGTAGGAAAGAGTCCTCAATTTGCCCTTATCAGCACGCACACGTGTGTACTGTGAATCAGCTACATACTTCTTGATTGCCAAGACACTTCATCCTGATCATCGCACAATGTTGATTGTAGTCATGCCTTGACCTAAACACTCCACAATTTGTTGCTTCTCAGCAGCCGACACATCCTTTTTCTTTCCCATTTTGGCAGAAAATGTAGGCTGCTGAATAATGTGAGAGAGCCTTCTTAAGTAGTCTTGCCTTTCATTGGACACACCTGCCAAACTAATTAGGACTGGTGTCTGCAATTGCTTACAGTGATATAAAGAGCCCTGACACACATCACCATCAATGAGTTTAACTGACAAACAAACAAATTCTTCCCTTATCACTCCTAAACACTTTTTGCATAATAATTTGGAACACAGTGTACATGTGCTTTTCCACAAAACACCAGTGGTTCACGTAGTGAATCTTACAGTTCTAACTTGCCAACCGTGGTCTGTATGGAGTTGTTCAATAAAGGGCCCAAAATTAAGATAACATAGATGGGAGAGGTCTCTATGAATAGGAATTCCTAAGTATTTGATACCCTGTGAGGGCCAGGCAAAGGGAAAGTTGGACTGGATGGAATCCTATATGGATTTGGGGAGGGAGACATCGAGGGCCTCAGACTTCGCTGCATTGATTTTAAAATTTGACCATGTAACAAAGTGATCTATTTCAGCCATAACAGCATGGATGGATATATGTGATTGAGTGATATATACTAGGACATCATCAGCAAATAGAGAGCACTTCTACTCGGTGCCTCCCACCTCAATCCACCTAATATTGGGGTTATGGCGAATTGATGAGAGCAGGTGCTCCGTCACTAGGATGTATAAGAGAGGGGACAGAGAACATCCCTGCCTTGTCCCATTGGTGATTGTGAAAGGTGATGAAAATGTTCTGACGCGCCCCCTGGGCCTTGGGACACCCGGAGCCGGACCCTTTTTGGTGGATGCTGGTGGTTGTAGTCTTCGTGGCGGCGACCCGGTTCCGTGGCTCAGGGCGGTCAAACCAGTGGCGGAACTATTTATGTGGTTTTGATGTTTAAATGTCCGACTACGCCACCCGTGGATTGCGGTCAGAGTGAACCGCCGCTACAGGGCAGACCGCTGAGGCTGGTGTTGTGGGTGCAGCAGAGCGTAGCATAACTCCCCACAGGAGGAGTATAGCCTCAGGGCAGTGTATGCGGAGGATGGGGGTGATGGTGCAGGGCAGCAGCAGTAACGACACGGAGTCAGTGATGCAGTCCAGGGCCTTTACTCACAGTTCTTATTATCCAGACCACGTCTGCAGGTAACGGCTGCCCACGTCGTACTGTGCTCACCAGGTGAGGGGCTCAGACATCTCCCAGATAACTTTGGAGCACTTCACAGGACCCCCTTTGTGTGTCCTTTGTCTGGCCTTTCTTACCAACACTTCTGTCCGGCTGCCTCGGGCCTCCTCTTGGTAAACTTGGCGCCAGTTTCCCTGACCCTATGTGGTGCCTTCCTAGCGGGTGTAGTGAGGGGCTGCGCCACATAAAATGTCGGAGCCTCCGGTTTCTAGCTGAGGTTCGTTTCCTGCCTCCACTAGTTCGGGGACCGGTCTCCCCCTTTGGCCTGACCCCTCCACGCAGGTGGATTCGGGCGTGCGGTGGCGACTCGCCCGTCCGCACCCCTGGGATCCCTTCATTCCTCGTTCCTGGAGCCTTCTCCGCTCCTCTTCCTTCCTTCTCCCTCTTTCAGGCCTGGGCCTCTGTTACTAGGCCCGCCTCTGGAGCAGAGCTCATGCAGAGCCCCTGCTCCCTCTCACTTCTGCTCAGGCTTCTCTGCACTGAACTAAGATGGTGCCCACCTTTTATACTCCCTTCTCAATGCACCCAGGAACTGCTTCCTCCCTGCTCCTGCACTACAGGGTTCCCCTTCCTCAGTGTTCCCTCCCCCCACTCCAGCCAGGGACAGGGACTGTCGTGCCCATCTCAGGGGCATATTGGTCGCCCTGCCCCACGGCAATGTGGTGTAATGCATGCAGGTGTCGGGGTCCTGATCCACACTCCATCCTTACCTGAGAGTGAGATATCACACCTCTGGGTGAGGTGCAATACGTCTGTAGCAACCGAGCCCTCAGGGTGCTACAGTTCCATTTATCTTCAGCCTAGGTGACGTATTGCGATACAGGGCCGTGATTTTGGCTATAAAAGGGTCCCCTAGACCCCTACCCCAAGCTTTTTAAGAGAATCATATATGGCGTGCCAGGAGACTCTATGGAATGCTTTCTCAGCATCCAACGAGAGTATCTAATTACAAATTTTTAACTGCATCTAGCCCAGGAAATACTTTGTGCCTAGTAGCAGTGTCTGCTAGTCAGCGGATTATCCCGGCTGTTAAGCAAGCTACACCACCTGTAGTTTAGACACTTAATTTTTTGAAAGGAAATGCTTCGGGACCATGGGATACTCAGTGAAGAGCATCAGGAGGCACCCCAAGGCATAGGGGCTGGGACTGGCAGTAGGATGCCTTGCGGTGGACAGCCGAGCTCGATCCTTATAAAAGCTTTTTAACTGCAGCAGCTTTAGTGGACGCCACTGGAGCTGGAATTACGCGGCTGCTGGCATGAGACTTGCCCTCCAATAGATCCTTGTAAATGGATTTAAAGTGTATTCATTCAAATTAGAGAGACAATTTAAATTAAAAAGCTTAGAGCTGCCTCCACCACAGGGGGGCTCGCTCGACCCACCAGCGGACAGGCACCAGTATTGGGAGAGGGGGGCTGGCCATCAGGGTTCACCGCGGCTCTGGCACAAACCCGGCGACACGGAGGTGGCACGGGCAGGAGCGGACTGGCCGTGTCGGCTTCTCGCTTTTTGGATTTTAGTAGGGCATGACATGCCTATATCTGTGTCTCCCCCTCCTTTTACTCCTCCACCTCTTTTCTTTTCGCATGACTATATGTACTTGTCACTTTTCCATGTGTTAGTTGTGTCTTCTGAGCAGTTTGTCAGCTTTTGGACACCTTTGAAGGTGTTTTCTATGTGTTTCTATGTGTTTTTGTTTGCCTGCCATTGGTTTTAACGGTGTTCGAAGGTGTTCGACGAACAGTTCGACGAACAGTTCGGCGAACACACGGGTGTTCGACGAACCGAACCGAACTCGAACACTACGGGGGTGGCTCAACACTACTCTTTACCTGGTAAACATGCATTGCCATCTTATAATGCCCAGGCACAAAGACATTCCAGGACTGGTCAAGGCTGGAAGGCCCAGCTTCACTTAAAGAGGTCCAAGATTTTGGTTCACAATGGTGGTCATAAGAGGCACTGAGGCTCATCGGAAGGCAATGAGCCAGGTAGGTAAGTGGTGAGATAATCCTTGTTTTTTTTAACCTGTTGCCAGCCTTCTAGAGCTCAGTAAAATGATGGCCACATAGTTAAATGTGATGCAGCGAATTACAAAAATGTTTTTTATAAAATTTAAGTTTCATTCAATTCCACTCAAATAATGTTGTCCATCTCTAGGCAAAAGTATTAGCTCATTTATGAGAGTGGTGTAACCACTGGAATAATTCCAGATTAATGAGCGCTAGAAATTTTTGAATAGCTTGAAAGAGGACCTTTCACCAATTTTTGCCTTATAATATGTACATTCCTGCAAATAGTAGCAGAAATACAGTATACATAATTTTTTTTTACATTTATCTTTTTCTCCACACCATTGTGCAGATACTGGGCACTAAAATTTCAGGAGCCTGTAAATTTTTTAATATTTTACCTGGGCATTTCATTTTGTTCAGCTCTGTTTGCGTGGAATTTTATCTCGCTATGACACTGTTCAATCATAAAGAGGCAGCTTCCATAGGTAGAAATAAGAAGTACACAATGAGACCCACAGTTCTAACCAAACTGAAAAGGCCACTAAGGTCAGCAAATGTGCCAGTGTGATACTTACACGCCCTTGGTCCTGTTTCTCTCGCAATGCTCGTAACGCTGATGCTGCTGTCCACCTTCTCTCCTGGTACTTTACTAACAGAAAGTGCCAGAAAAGTGACATGGTCATGAGAGACAAAAAAAGGTCATGAGTCTAGTTTATCTGTCTCATGTGACCATGCTCCCCTCTTGACAAAGCCTAATATTTTTGACACATTTTCTTTATTTGGTTCTCTTTATCTACTTTTAGGATTTGTTTGAAAATCTGATGTAGTTTTAGGTCCAGTTCATGCAAAAATAGGAAAAGTTCTGAAAAGTTCATAACTAGTGTTACGTGAATGTGCTCCGATAAGGAATTATCCAAGCACGCTCAAGTCCTAACCGAGTATCTTCAACATGCTCGCAAAATATGTTCATGTCACCACAGTTGCATGTGTCACGGCTGTCAAACAGCTGTGACACATGCTGGGATTGCTTGTTCGTCAGGCAATCTCTGCATGTCTCGTGGATGTCAAACAGCTGAGAATCATGCAGCCGTGGCGACGCAAACATATTTTGCGAGTATGCCGAAGATACTAGGTTAGGACTCGAGCTTGCTCGGAAAACTCCTTATCCGAGCACGTTCACCCAACATTATTAATAAACTTCCAAGCACCGCTCTTGGTATTTCCTCAATATGGCACACAAGGAGCTTTCCATGCATAAATTGAAGCAGAACAAAGATAGAAATGATGGGTCTGCATTGAAAAATACAATGGGATATTAATAAATCAAGGAAAATCTCATTTAAATAAATCTTAAAGTGCAATACAAAGTTATATTGTGGTACCCTGTTAGCCAGAAAAATCAATGTAAATACTTTTATGTCCAAAAATAACAAAAGCATTCTCGGAGTGATACTTTTATTGGCTAACCAGAAAAAATATATATATGCAAGCTTTCAGAGCACAAAGGTCCTTTCTTCAGATAATATTACAAATGAATTGATAAGACAAAAGATACAACATTTAAGAGATATTACAGAAAGACATTTGTTCATGAGGTATAAGGGATGATGCCTCCTAATGATAAGCCAAAGAGATCAAATTTAGGGGTTTTAGTTGCAAATGGCAAGTCTGCGGGGAATGTTTATTTATCTGGAGACCATCTGGTGGAGGTGTGAATTGAATCCATGTAGTGAGTCATAAATCCAGTTGTTAGATTGAGTCCTGTTGTCAAGGAATTGAACGTTCTAGGCACCATCTCACCTTTGGTAGGTATGGAGAGCTCATGTTTCCAATCTGTGTTTAATAGGACAGGCATAGTAGGTAATGAATATGGTCTTAATATGGGGAATTTGATGGAATATTGTCACATTTTTGAGGTCCCATGTTACAGATGTAAAGGAGTGATTGTGAATAAAGGGGTGGTTTTTCAAAGACTTTGCAGAAGAGCATTAAGATGGAAATCAAGGAAAGTATAATGGCATCTAAATATGCTGTAAATTAACCCAAAAAAATGAACTGGAGTATAAGTTGGTATGCATGCAAAATATTGACATGTTCACATTGGCCATTAAACAAAAAAAACCTAAGACAGAAACAAAATGAACATTGTCAGGAAAATGTTCTTCCATATTTGCCTGACATACATGTTCACCCCCCTCCCTTACTCCTCTCACCACTTGTCAGCACTGAGCTGTCCCATTTTCCTCAGCATAAAAGCCCCAATTAGCACACGCCTGAGAAATAGCTTATGCAAACAATGCCAGCCAAGGAGTGTTATAACTTAGATAGGAAGCAAGCATCTTGTCTCTGAAAAACGCAGGAGGTAATTAAAACGCTGGCTTGCAATAATTTGCGAGTAACCGTGAGGCTGCTTCCCGAGCATCAAAGGGAAATTTGCAGACGCGCTGACTCCGATATGAACTATGAAATATTGTGAGTTCCATATGTCCGACAGTAATGGGACCCAAATGGGAGTGACCAAATCAGCCCAGGAATGTATATGTAGTTTTCCAGTGCTGTAAGCAAAATCAGGGAGCTGTAGCGCAAAAACACCAGAATAGCAGACTGCAGCTATGTGAAGTGGGGTCTCTAAATAAAGATAAAATCATAAGGGAAAAAATGGCGTAGGTTGCAAGCTTCTGCAATCAATGAGCGATGAGTTATTGTAGAAGTTAGCGGTTTTAATAAAATGTACAGGCTAGAGACCGGCCCACATGATGTCACCACCAGAAGCGTGTGGCCAGATCTCCCAGATTTCCCATTTAGGTATAAGAGAATCCATGGAGAAGACAGGAGCACTTATTGCCAAGGGGGAATAAGAATTATAAGCAATGGGTCCTGTTTAATAACAGCATAATCCAACTGGGGAGCCCCCCCTCCACCTATATTGAATCATCTCCGTGATCGTATAGTGCAAGTTATCTTCTTTTTTCCTGTTTATTTTATGTAACTGCCTATGTATTTTAATGTCTCCTTTGTAACATCCTTGTATGTATTTTTCCTAAACACTGCATCTCTTTTGGATTAAATATAAAATTTAATAGTCCCGTTTCTTTTGTTCTGTAATCGTTCCCTTCCCCGAAGCCATATACGCTACCAAAACGCAAGCGTCCGGCCAGGCCTGTATTATATTTCAAACTCAGCCGGTGGTGACAGAGAATAATAATAATTAGGCTATCGTGAAGCCGACAGTGACCTAAGGGCATTTGTTTAAGGGCATTAAACACGGATTCCAGGCTTTGGAATCCCCGAGGTGTGACGCCATAATCTCACTGGTTGCTTACCGATACCTAAGTAGAGAGTAGTCTGGATCGCGTGCTCACGACTACAGACAAAATACGGACAGCGTGACGGCACGGTGAGATATTGCGTGATCTCTCCGCTGTCGTCCCTCTGTGTGTGTTGGAATTCATGACAAATTGGTGGCAAGCGGTGGGATATTACAGAACATCAGTGACTGGATTGAGCAATCATTCCTGTTACTGAAAACTTGCACAGTTCTTGCGAGAATTCTGTGCAGAGTTTTAAGAAATGAGACTCAGTGTTTTAATATTTTTTATCTGGGACATTACTATACGTGTATCAGAGGCATCCCTTTCCCTTCTCTTGTTTTTCTGTCCTATATTTTATTTGGCAATAGTGGCTACACGTGGAGAGCCCTGATATCACTAGCAGGCGAAGACCACTATCACTGCCCTCTGTGAGCTGAGGCAGATTGACCCAATGGGCAAAATCAAGGCGAAAATGATTGCTGAACTGTAGCAAGGTGATGCAGAGCCTGTCCAACAGCAGAGCTGTGATGATGGGGCGGCCAACCAAGGCCCGGATGGTTCTGCCACAGGGGTCCCACCTGTGTTTGCCAGCCATACCCGTAGCCAGCGTAGTGTGGAAACCCACCTGCAGATGGCCTTGGAGCAGCTCGCAGCAGTTTATCAGGACGGACGACTGCAGCTGATCGTGAAGTTCCAGAAGTGAGCGGAGCGCCAGGCACAAGCTGACCGACAACTCCAGCTGGAGCTAGCCTGGATTCAGAAGGAGTCATCCACCACACAGACCCGTGAGTCCAACAGTGCCAACTGCTTTAAACCCCATCCTGAACATTTCCCTGTGATGGAAAAGTATGGGGACTTGGACAAATTTCTGCGAGGCTTTGAAAAGACCTGCAGACAGTACCAGCTGCCCGTGGACCAGTGGGCAAGGTACTTAACCCCCGGGCTCAGAGGAAAAGCCCTGGAGGTGTTTGCTTCTCTCTCTCAGAAACAAGATGGAGACTACGAGGCCGTCAAGGAGGCCCTGATAAAAAAGTACCAGCTGACTCCGGAGGTTTATCGGAAAAAGTTTAGAGCCCTCCAACGTGGACCACATGACAGCTACAGTGATTTGGTGGATGGGCTTAGAACCAACTTTGAACAGTGGGTCCAAGGACTGTCCGTTACCACCTTCGAGGACCTGAAGGATCTGATGGTGAAGGACCAGTTTCTTCATCTTTGCCCCGTGGAAGTGCGACAGTTTGTGCTGGACCGCGAGCCAAAGGAAGCCACCCAAGCAGCCCAGATCGCGGATACCTATGAGGCACGGAAGTCAGCCGCCACCAGCTTGAAAGGGGGTAAACGTACAACTACCCTCAGTGTCTCAACCAGCCGGCCCTCATCGGGTTCTACCCCATCTTCTGGACTGCGCTTGACTCCTGTAAGTGCTATACTTGTGACCTAATGGGTCACATCAGCCTTGTCTGCCCAGAGAGGCAGAAGATGAACCCCACACCTGAGGCTCCAGGGTCTACTGCAGCCATTCTTTTTGTGGGTGGAGCGGTTAGCCAGGCCCGGGAAAACTTACAAGCCGTTACCATGGGCACCACTGTCACTGTCGTCCTTAATGACACAGGCGCAGAATGCACCCTGATCCACCCTGAACAGGTGTTACCAGAGGAATTCATTCCGGGGAAGATTCTGACTGTCACCGGGTTTGGGGGTGTTCGCCATCCCATACCGATGGCCCGAGTTTTCCTGGACTGGGGTGCGGGGAGGGGGTTAAGGGAAGTGGGGGTTTCGGAGAATCTCCCCACTAATGTGCTATTGGGAACTGATCTGGGACAGTTGGTTGCCCGATACATCCCTGACAACCCTCCCAGACCTGATATGTCATGTAATGTCACTGTCAAAAATGTCAATGGGATTTCTAATAAAAGTGTGTGTTGTGGTAAAGGGGAACTCAGCCGCCTTACCCCACAGGGTGATGCTGCTGAGGATCCCCTAAAGCAAGCCAGCATAAGTGCTAGGGGCAAGGGGAGCAGGCACGGACACCAGGAAGCAGGTCATCCCGTGCAGGTGACCAATGTCATGCCAGATAGTGGCATGGTCAATGGTAGCTGCCCCATGACTAGCACGGTTCCAGAGGTGATGTGGAAGGATGGGGAGAAACACACGGATCATAGGAAAAGTGGTCCTGTGCCGACGACCAGTGTCACGACGGACTGTGACATGGCCGGTCTTAGCTCCCCGTAGAGAGCCCAGCTCCCAAGGTAAAGATGATGACCGGTTTAAAGGTAGGCCCCACAACCAGGTGAGGTAACAGGAAAGTGTGTCCCCCTGTCTGACAGGAGTATAGGAAGAAGGTACACATAGCCTGTCAGAGGTGTGGGGAAAAAGTATCCCAAACCGCTCAGGGTGATCGGAAAGATGGACCCTTAGGTTGGTGGGCAAGTGGATCTGCGGCTTGTCGGATCAGCAGGAAGGGTGGGCCAGGAGGTGGGCTAAAGGGTGCGATCTGTAAATCACCCCTTATGCCACCTCAAAGAGGGAAAGATGACAGGAAAATGTTCTTCCATATTTGCCTGACAAAGATGTTCACCCCCCTCCCTTACTCCCCTCACCACTTGTCAGCACCAAGCTGTCCCATTTTCCTCAACACAAAAGCTCCAATTAGCGACCACCTGAGAAATAGTTTATGCAAACAATGCCAGCCAAGGAGTGTTATAACCTCGTTAGGAAGCAAGCATCTTGTCTCTGAAAGATGCATGAGGTAATGAAAACGCTGGCTTGCACTAATTTGTGTGTAACCGTGAGGCTGCTTCCCGAGCCTCAAAGGGAAATTTGCAGACGCGATGACTCCGATAGGAACTATGAAATATTGTGAGTTCCATACGTCCGACAGTAACGGGATTCATATGGGTAGTGACCAAATCAGCCCTGGATTGTATATGTAGTTTTCCAGTGCTGTAAGCAAAATCAGGGAGCTGTAGCACACCAGAATAGCAGACCGCAGTTATGTGATGTGTGGTCTCTAAATAAAGATAAAATAATAAGGGAAAAAATGGCGTAATTTGTAAGCTTCTGCGATCAGCAAGCGATTAGTTATTGTAGAAGTTAGCGGTTTTAATAAAAATGTACAGCCTGGAGAACGGCCCACATGATGTCACAACCAGGAGCGTGTCGCCAGATCTCCCCTTAGGTATAAGAGAATCCATGGAGAAGACTGGAGCACTCATTGCCAGGGGGGAATAAGAATTATAAGCAATGGGTCGTGTTCAATAACAGCATAATCCAACTGGGGAGCCCCTCCTCCACCTATATTGAATCGTCTCCATGATCGTATAGTGTAAGTTATATTCTTTTATCTTCTTTTATCCTGTTATGTAATTGCCTATGTAGTTTAATGTCTTCTTTCTAACATCCTTGTATATATTTTTCCTAAACACTGCCTCCCTTTTGGATTAAAAATAAAATTTAATATTCCTATTTCTTTTGTTCTGTAATCGTTCCCTTCCCTGAAGCCATATACACTACCAAAACGCAGGCTTCTGGCCAGGCCTGTATTATATTTCAAACTCGGACGGTGGTGGCAGAGAATAATAATAATTGGGCTATCGCGAAGCTGACAGTGACCCTACGAAGCACGGATTCCAGGCTTTCTAATCCCCGAGGTGTGACGTCATGCGCTCACTGGTTGCTTACCGATACCTACGTAGAGAGAAGTCCGGATCGCGTGCTCGCAACTACAGATGAAATACAGACAGCGTGATGGCACGGTGAGATATTGCGTGATCTTCCCGATTTCGTCCCTCAGTGTGTGTTGGAATTCATGACAAACATACATCCTGCTGTAAGTAAATAAGTAAAAGCAATAGTGCTTTTAAAAAAAGTAGGGTGCTTAGTAAACACCGTTTTAATGAAAAAAGGCATAAAAGGTATCCCACCAGCGTCAAGGTGCACCCAAATTTGGGATGGTCCTAACTTCTAGTTGTAATGTCGGCATCCCTGCCTCCTGCTAGGCAGGGACGCTGTTCCCCTCACCTCTCCGCTCCGTGCCCGGCGTCCTCCTCCCGCTCTGCTGGCAGCGCGCGCTCCTTCCCGGCCACGGTGCTTAGGGCGCGCGCGCGCGCGCGCTCCCTCTCTCTTAAAGGGGCCACGCGCGCCGTCCTAAGGAGTCCCCGGCCAATGGCCGGAGGACTTCACCATATATAAGGCACCTCCTCCAAAATGGAGGTGCCCGAGCAATGTTGTAGCACAGTTCATCACTCTGCTTCAACCCTCAGGTCCCGTTTCCAGATACCTGCCAGTTTCCTGCCAGTTACCTGCCAGTTTCCTGTCTGATACCTGCCTGTCTCGTGTCTACCTGCTACTATTCCTGCGGTCCGACAGTCTGCCTACCAGCCCTGCCTGTCTGTCTATGGATCCGTCTGCCCGCTCACCTGGGAGCGCACATCTGCTACCTGCCTGCTAGCCTACCTGGAGGCTCCGCCGTCACGTGCTGTGACCACCTGCCTGTCCAGAGACTCTTGCCCGCTCACCTGGGAGTGCTCACCTGCTACCTGTCTGCTAGCCTACCTGGAGGCTCCGCCGTCACGTGCTGTGACCACTTGCCTGTCCAGAGACTCTTGCCCGCTCACCTGGGAGCGCTCATCTGTTACCTGTCTGCTAGTCTACCTGGAGGCTCCGCCGTCACGTGCTGTGACCACCTGCCTGTCCAGAGACTCTTGCCCGCTCACCTCTGAGCGCTCATCTGCTACCTGCCTGTTAGCCTACCTGGAGGCTCTGCCGTCACGTGCTGTGACCACCTGCCTGTCCAGAGACTCTTGCTCGCTCACCTGGGAGCGTCCACCTGCTACCAGCCTGCTAGCCTACCTGGAGGCTCTGCCGTCACTTGCTGTGACCACCCGCCTGTCAAGAGACTGTCCCGGTCACTTGCTGTGATCCCCTGCCCATTTACCCAGAGACTGTCCCGGTCACTTGCCGTGACCACCTGCCCGTTTACCCAGAGACTGTCCCGGTCACTTGCCGTGACCACCTGCCCGTCTTCCCTGGGCGCCACCCGCTTCCTTACAAGGGCCACCCCCTTGTATAGTAGCTCAGAGGTTCCGCCTCCCAGACCCGTTACAGTTTGCTCGGGCTATGGAACCCGGTGGCACCCAAGCTCCCTCGCTCTCGGACCTATGTCATGAACTGTCCCGTCAGAGGTCCCAACAGGAGTCCATCCTGGGTCACCTGCGGAATGTCAACTCTCGCCTGGACACTCTGACTGCTCCACCAGCAACCACCGCTAGTGTCATGACTCGCAATCCGGCAGCGCCGCTGCCCACCAATACCATGGTATCCAGTCCTGGACGCCGGCTTTCTGCACCTCCTCGCTTCGGAGGCGACTCCGCTCAAGCTCGGGGCTTCATAAACCAGTGCACCCTGCACTTTGAACTCTTGTCCCACCAGTTTATCTCCGACCGGTCCAAAGTGACCTTTATCATGTCTCACCTCTCGGGGGAGGCTCTGGCTTGGCTAAATCCTCTATGGGAGAGAGGAGACCCCCTGGTGTCCGACTTGCCAGCCTTTCTCACGGCTTTCCGGAAAGTCTTCGACGAACCCGGACGGAAGACCTCATCCGCATCGTCTCTGCTATGCCTCCGTCAAGGAAATCTCACCGTGGGCCAATATGCCATACGGTTCCGTACCCTTGCTTCGGAGCTGGCCTGGGATAACGTCGCTCTGGTGCCTGTCTTCTGGGAGGGTCTGTCCGGCCGTATTAAAGATGAACTCGCCAGTCGAGACATTCCTACCACTCTCGACGACTTAATAACACTTGCCACCCGGATTGACATCCGGTTCCAGGAGCGCGCCAAAGAGGTCACCCATGAGAGGAGGTTTCCACGTCTAGCCCCCACCTTCCAGAAACCCGTCACTCCCTCCGTTACTCCCCAGGCACACTCACCTGAGCCTATGCAGGTCGACCAGACCAAGATGGTCAAAACCCGTCAAGACTTATGCCGTGCCGGGGGGAGCTGCTTCTACTGTGGCAGTAAGGAGCACCGGATCCGTACCTGCCCAGAGAGGTCGGGAAACGCCTGTGTCTAGGATCGCTCAGAGAGGCCGTCCTAGACAAGAATAAACGCTCTCCATCTCTGCTGCTGTCAGTCTCTATCATCTGCGGGGAGAACCGTTATTTTGAACTAGCCCAACTTGACTCTGGAGCTGCCGGGAATCTCATTTCTCAGTCCCTGGTAGAGAAATACCGCATTCCCACCAAACCTCTGGCTGTACCCTTATCTGTCGCTGCCGTGGATGGGGGCCTCTTACCACGTCCCATCCAACTCATCACCGAATTCATTACTCTGCAGGTGGGAATGCTGCACTCTGAGAGCATCTTCTTTCATGTTCTGCCTGGACTCTCTCACGCCCTCTTGCTAGGCCTACCTTGGCTCCAGAAACATGCACCCGTGCTTGACTGGCAGACCGGAGAAGTCCTGCGCTGGGGACAGGACTGCCATAAGACTTGTTTGGTTCCCGTCCATCCCGTCCATCCTTCTCCTACCCCAGCTAATCTACCTGGACTTCCGATTCCTTATTGGTCATATGCTGATGTCTTTAATAAAAAGGAGGCAGAGACATTACCCCCTCATAGACCATACGACTGCCCAATTGACCTGTTACCCGGTACTACTCCTCCCCGTGGGCGTATTTACCCATTGTCCGCTGCTGATACCCGGTCTATGTCTGAATATATTGAGGAGAATCTGGCCCGGGGATTTATCCGGAAATCTACCTCCCCGGCGGGAGCAGGCTTCTTCTTCGTTAAAAAGAAGGACGGCTCTATCCGTCCCTGTATAGACTATAGAGGCCTTAACCAGATCACGGTGAAGAATAAATACCCCCTTCCACTCATTCTGGAATTATTTGACCGTCTGAGGGGGGCTAGAATCTTCACCAAGCTGGATCTCCGTGGGGCGTATAACCTGGTCCGTATCCGTCAGGGGGATGAGTGGAAGACGGCATTCAACACCCGGGACGGCCACTATGAATACCTTGTAATGCCCTTCGGTCTCTGTAATGCTCCCACCGTCTTTCAAGAGTTGGTCAATGACATCTTCCGGGACCTTCTCTACTCCTGCGTAGTGGTGTACCTGGATGACATCTTGGTCTTCTCTCCGGATCTCCAGACTCACCGGAGGGATGTTCGTCAGGTCCTGCTCAGGCTCAGGCAGAACCACCTCTATGCTAAATATGAGAAGTGCCTCTTTGAACAGACCTCGCTTCCGTTTTTGGGCTACATAATTTCTTAGACCGGCCTACAAATGGATCCTGAGAAACTGTCTGCCATCGAGAAGTGGCCTCGACCAGAGGGGTTGAAGGCTATTCAGCGGTTCCTGGGCTTCGCCAACTACTACCGCCTCTTCATACCGCATTTCTCTTCCCGGACTACCCCAATTTCCGCGCTCACCCGTAAGGGCACTAATCCCAGAGAATGGCCGCCCGAAGCAGAGGAAGCCTTTCTTTCCTTAAAACAGGCTTTCTCTTCCGCCCCGGTGCTGCATCACCCGGACGGCAACAAGCAGTTCTTCCTGGAAGTTGACGCCTCCTCCTCTGGAGCCGGAGCGGTACTTACCCAAAAATCGTCTTCCGGGAGAATGGTAACTTGCGGCTTCTTCTCCAAACTCTTCTCCTCTTCTGAGCACAACTATTCTATAGGAGACCGAGAGTTATTGGCCATTAGGCTGGCATTGGAGGAGTGGCATTACCTGCTCGAGGGGGCTCTTCACTGACCACAAGAACTTGGCTTACCTCCAGAGAGCCCAGAGACTTAACCCGCGCCAAGCCCGGTGGTCCATGTTTTTTGCTCGCTTTGATTTTATTCTTCATTTTCGCCCGGCTGACAAAAACATCAAAGCGGACGCCTTGTCCCGATCCTTTCTGGTGTCTGATCTCGAGGAGGAACCTAAACACATCATCGATCCCGCCAGAGTAATGCAGGTGGCTCCCGTGAGTCTAAATTGTCTCCCTCCCGGTAAGACGTTCGTAACGGTACCTGATCGGGAGAAGATCCTACACTGGGGTCACTCATCTAAACTAGCTGGCCACGCCGGTCAGAAAAAGACCCTCCAGCTTATTACCCGGCACTACTGGTGGCCTACCCTGCACAAGGACGTAATAGACTTTGTTTCTGCCTGTGTGTCCTGCGTCCGCAACAAGGTTCCGAGACACCTGCCAGCCTGTCGCCTCCTTCCGCTTCCTGTACCTGCAGCCCCGTGGCAGCATATTGCTATGGACTTCATAACAGATCTCCCTGTCTCTGCCGGTTGTACAGTCATTTGGGTGGTCACTGACCGCTTTTCCAAAATGGCTCATTTCATTCCCCTGCCAGGCCTCCCGTCTGCACCCGAGCTGGCTAAAGACTAGTGTTGAGCCACCCCCGTAGTGTTCGGGTTCGGTTCGGTTCGTCGAACACCGGGATGTTCGAGGAACTGTTCGTCGAACTGTTCGTCGAACACCTTAGAACACCGTCGAACACCGTTAAAACCAATGGCAGGCAAACAAAAACACATAGAAACACATAGAAAACACCTGCAAAGGTGTCCAAAAGCTGACAAACTGCTCAGAAGACACTCTCTTTAAAAAAGCCGGCCGGCAAATTCAGCAGCGGCATACACCGGTACCCGACAATTTAGACAAGAAGGAATAGAGCATCACACATAGATTAGATAGATAGAAACATGTCAGTCACACATATAAGAAGCACAGTGACAGTGTTGGTTACTGCACTTGTCATTTAGTGTAAAGGATTTATTAAAAAAAATATTAGTGTTTTCATGCACCGTCTCTTTAAAAAAGCCGGCCGGCAATTCAGCATCTGTACCCGACAATTTAGAACAGAAAGAATAGAGCTTCACACATAGATTAGATAGATAGAAACATGTCAGTCACATATATAATAAGTACAGTGATAGTGTTGCTTACTGTACTTGTCATTTAGTGTAAAGGATTTATTTAAAAAAATAATAGTGTTTTCATGCACTGTCTCTTTAAAAAAGCCGGCCGGCAATTCAGCAGCGGTACCCGACAATTTAGAACAGAAAGATAGAGCATCACACATAGATTAGATAGATAGAAACATGTCAGTCACATATATATGAAGTACAGTGATAGTGTTGGTTACTGTACTTGTCATTTAGTATTAAAATAAAGGATTTATTATTAAAAAAATTGGCGTGGGGTTCCCCTTAATTTTAGGCTCTAGCGGAGGTTAAGCAGACGGCTGGGGCAGATGTTTGAAGCCTGGGAAGGGGGTAATACCCACGGAGCTTCCCAGGCTACTAATATCAGCCCCCAGCTGAATACATAGCCTTTACTAGCTATTAAAATGGGGGACCCCCCAAAAAAAATGACGTGGGGTCCCCCCTAATTTAATAGCTAGCAAAGGCTAGGCAGACAGCTGGGGGCTGATATTAATAGCCCAGGAAGGGAGCCATGAATATTGGCCCCCTCCCAGGCTAGAAACACCAGCCGTCAGCCGCCCCAGAAATGGCGCATTCATAGGATGCGCCAATTCTGGCACTTAGCCTCGCTCTTCCACGCTGCCCTGGTGCGGTGGCAGGGGGTAATAGGGTTGGGGTTGATGTCAGCTTATAATGCCAGCTGACATCAAGCCCAGGTTAGTAATGGAGAGGCGTCTATAAGACACCCCCATTACTAACCCCATAGTCAAAGTTAAAAAAAACACAAACACCCAGAATAAAGTCCTTTAATTGAAATAAAGACACAATCCTTTATTGTTCTAAATTAAACCATACTTACCATCACGCCCATTCCAGCTGAAGCCAACGATCTCCTGCAATAAAAGAAAAATAATAAAGCAACCTCATCCTTACCTTTCCATGGTTCCCACGACAGCTTCAGCTCTGCTACATCGAGATGACAGGCTGGACCGCAGCAGAACGCTGCCATCCAGCCTGTCATCCCGCAGATACTGAGAAGCGCAGGCTTGCTTGCGCTGCTCAGCGTCTCTCTGTGACGACATCCAGATGAGCCGAGTTCATGTCCAATGAACTCGGCTCACCTCATGCACGTCACTGACAGCGTGGGAAAATTCTCACGCTGAAGCGCTGATTGCAGGAGAATTTTCCCACGCTGTCAGTGACGTGCAGGAGGTGAGCTGAGTTCATTGGACATGAGCTCACCTCATGCCATCACTGACAGCGTGGGAGAATTCTCCTGCACTCAGCACTTCAGCGTGAGAATTTTCCCACGCTGTCAGTGACGTGCATGAGGTGAGCCGAGTTCATTGGACATGACCTCGGCTCATCTGGATGCCGTCACAGCGAGACAGTGAGGAGCGCAAGCATGCCTGCGCTTCTCAGTGTCTGCGGGATGACAGACTGGATGGCAGCGTTCTACTGCGGTCCAGCCAGTCATCTCGATGTAGCAGAGCTGAAGCTGTCGTGGGAACCATGGAAAGGTAAGGATGAGGTTGGTTTATTATTTTTCTTTTATTGCAGGAGATCGTTGGCTTCAGCTGGAATGGGTGTGATGGTAAGTATGGTTTAATTTAGAACAATAAAGAATTGTGTCTTTATTTCAATTAAAGGACTTTATTCTGGGTGTTGTGTTTTTTTTAAATACTTTACTAGAAATTCATGGCGGTCATGTCTAATACTGGCGTGACCCCATGAATTTTGGGCTTGGGGCCAGCTGATAATACCAAGCTGGCCCTAACCCCTTTATTACCCAGTGAGCCACCGCACCAGGGCCCTGGATGAGTTGGGTACAGCGCCAGAAGATGGCGCTTCTATGAACGCGCCATTTTCCGGGGTGGCTGCGGACTGCAATTTGTAGCGGGGGGGGCCCAGAAAGCTTGGGCCTCCCTGCGCTGCAGATTCCAGCCCCCAGCTGCCTAGGTATACCTGGCTGGACACAAAAATAGGGCGAAGCCCCACGTACTTTTTTTTTAATTATTTCATGAAATTCATGAAATAATTAAGAAAAAAAGGGCTTCCCTATATTGTTGTGCCCGGCCAGGTACAAATAGGCAGCTGGTGGATGGGGGCAGCCCGTTCCTGCCTGCTGTACCTGGCTGGACACAAATATAGTGCGAAGCCCCACTTCAATTTTTTTAAATTATTTCAGGAAATTCATGAAATAATTTAAAAAAAATTGACGTGGGGCTTCGCACTATATTTGTGTCCAGCCAGGTACAGCAGGGAGGAACGGGCTGCCCCCAACCACCAGCTGCCTATTTGTACCTGGCCGGACACAACAATATAGGGAAGCCCTTTTTTTCTTAATTATTTCATGAAATAATTTAAAGAAAATTGACGTGGGGCTTCGCCCTGTTTTTGTGTCCAGCCAGGTACAACTAGGCAGCTGGGGGCTGGAATCCGCAGCGCAGGGAGGCCCAAGCTTTCTGGGCCACCCCCGCTGCAAATTGCAGTCCGCAGCCACCCCGGAAAATGGCGCGTTCATAGAAGCGCCATCTTCTGGCGCTGTACCCAACTCATCCAGGGCCCTGATGCGGTGGCTCACTGGGTAATAAAGGGGTTAGGGCCAGCTTGGCATTATCAGCTGGCCCTAAGCCCGAAATTCATGGGGTCACGCCAATATTAGACATGACCACCATGAATTTCTAGTAAAGTATTTAAAAAAAACACAACACCCAGAAAAAAGTCCTTTAATTGAAATAAACACACAATTCTTTATTGTTCTAAATTAAACCATACTTACCATCAAGCCCATTCCAGCTGAAGCCAACGATCTCCTGAAATAAAAGAAAAATAATAAAGCAACATCATCCTTACCTTTCCATGGTTCCCATGACAGCTTCAGCTCTGCTACATCGAGATGACAGGCTGGACCGCAGCAGAACGCTGCCATCCAGCCTCTCATCCCGCAGACACTGAGAAGCGCAGGCTTGCTTGCGCTCCACAGTGTCTCTCTGTGAGGGCATCCAGATGAGCCGAGTTAATGTCCAATGAACTCGGCTCACCTCATGCACGTCACTGACAGCGTGGGAAAATTCTCCTGCACTCAGCGCTTCAGCGTGGGAGAATTCTCACACTGAAGCGCTGAGTGCAGGAGAATTCTCCCACGCTGTCAGTGACGTGCAGGAGGTGAGCTGAGTTCATTGGACATGAGCTCACCTTATGCACGTCACTGACAGCGTGGGAAAATTCTCCTGCACTCAGCGCTTCAGCGTGGGAGAATTCTCACGCTGAAGCGCTGAGTGCAGGAGAATTCTCCCACGCTGTCAGTGACGTGCAGGAGGTGAGCTGAGTTCATTGGACATGAGCTCACCTTATGCACGTCACTGACAGCGTGGGAGAATTCTCCTGCACTCACCGCTTCAGCGTGAGAATTTTCCCACGCTGTCAGTGACGTGCATGAGGTGAGCCGAGTTCATTGGACATGAACTCGGCTCATCTGGATGTCGTCACAGAGAGACGCTGAGCAGCGCAAGCAAGCCTGCGCTTCTCAGTGTCTGCGGGATGAGAGGCTGGATGGCAGCGTTCTGCTGCGGTCCAGCCTGTCATCTCGATGTAGCAGAGCTGAAGCTGTCGTGGGAACCATGGAAAGGTAAGGATGAGGTTGCTTTATTATTTTTCTTTTATTGCAGGAGATCGTTGGCTTCAGCTGGAATGGGCGTGACGGTAAGTATGGTTTAATTTAGAACAATAAAGGATTGTGTCTTTATTTCAATTAAAGGACTTTATTCTGGGTGTTTGTGTTTTTTTAACTTTGACTATGGGGTTAGTAATGGGTGTGTCTTATAGACGCCTCTCCATTACTAACCTGGGCTTGATGTCAGCTGGCATTATAAGCTGACATCAACCCCAACATTATTACCCCCTGCCACCGCACCAGGGCAGCGTGGAAGAGCGAGGCTAAGTGCCAGAATTGGCGCATCCTATGAATGCGCCATTTCTGGGGCGGCTGACGGCTGGTGTTTCTAGCCTGGGAGGGGGCCAATATTCATGGCTCCCTTCCTGGGCTATTAATATCAGCCCCCAACTGTCTGCCTAGCCTTTGCTAGCTATTAAATTAGGGGGGACCCCACGTCATTTTTTTTTGGGGTGTCCCCCATTTTAATAGCTAGTAAAGGCTATGTATTCAGCTGGGGGCTGATATTAGTAGCCTGGGAAGCTCCGTGGGTATTACCCCCTTCCCAGGCTTCAAACATCTGCCCCAGCCGTCTGCTTAACCTCCGCTAGAGCCTAAAATTAAGGGGAACCCCACGCCAATTTTTTTAATAATAAATCCTTTATTTTAATACTAAATGACAAGTACAGTAACCAACACTATCACTGTACTTCATATATATGTGACTGACATGTTTCTATCTATCTAATCTATGTGTGAAGCTCTATTCTGTCTGTTATAAATTGTCGGGTACCGCTGCTGAATTGCCGGCCGGCTTTTTTAAAGAGACGGTGCATGAAAACACTATTATTTTTTTTGATAAATCCTTTACGCTAAATGACAAGTACAGTAAGCAGCACTGTCACTGTACTTCATATATATGTGACTGACATGTTTCTATCTATCTAATCTATGTGTGATTCTCTATTCTTTCTATTCTAAATTGTCGGGTACCGCTGCTGAATTGCCGGCCGGCTTTTTTAAAGAGACGGTGCATGAAAACACTATTATTTTTTTTGATAAATCCTTTACGCTAAATGACAAGTACAGTAAGCAGCACTTTCACTGTACTTCGTATATATGTGGCTGACATGTTTATATCTATCTAATCTATGTGTGAAGCTCTATTCTTTCGGTTGTAAATTGTCGGGTACAGGTGTATGCCGCTGCTGAATTGCCAGCTTTTCATGTTTCACTGTTGGCACTGTTCCCATCGATTTGGGCAATCACTGTAATGCCACAACCACCATGGCTGTGGCATTACAGTGAGTGGCAGACAATCCCTGCAAGATTGGTGCTCTAAATAGCGCCAGACATGCAGGACACGCTTTTGGTGCACGAACAGTTATCGAACATAACCTCGAACAGCCGAATTTTTTGCAAATCGTTCGGGTTCGTCGAACAACTCGAACACCGCCCAAAACAGCTCGAATTTGAGATTGGCGAACAGTTCTAGTCGAACACCGCTCATCTCTACTAAAGACTTTATCCGCCACATCTTCCGTCTTCATGGCCTGCCCCTCCACATCGTGTCAGATCGTGGGGTTCAGTTCACCTCACGCTTCTGGAGAGCCACATGTATATTGCTAGACGTCACCCTGGACTTCTCCTCCGCTTACCATCCACAGTCCAATGGTCAAGTGGAGCGGATCAATCAGATCCTGACCAAGTACCTCCGGCACTTCGTTAATGCCCACCATTCAGACTGGGTGGATCTCCTGCCATGGGCCGAATTCTCTTACAACAATCACGAGAGCGAATCTTCCTCCAAATCCCTGTTTTTTGTAGTCTTCGGTCAGCATCCTCGGATCCCATTTCCCGTCTCCACCTCAGTGGATAATCCGGCTGCGGAATCTCTCGTTAGCGAATTTTCCTCCATTTGGGAGAGTACCCGATCCGCACTCCTACAGTCGTCCGAGCGGATGAAAAAACACGCTGACAAAAAACGCCTGGATCCTCCACAATTCCGTCTTGGAGATAAAGTCTGGCTCTCGTCCAAGTATGTCCGGCTCAAGGTTCCTTCCTACAAGTTAGGCCTCGGTTCATCGGCCCACTGGAGGTTATCAATCAGATCAACCCGGTGGCCTATAAATTGAAACTCCCGGCCAACTTGCGGATCCCTAACTCCTTCCATGTATCTCTCCTCAAACCCGTGGTATTTAACTCTTTTTCCAAGTCTACAGGTACGCCTCCTGCTCCGGTTTCCGCTGAAAACGAGTTTGAGGTAGAGAACATTCTGGCCACCAAAAGGGTGAGAGGAAAGACCTTCTTTCTAGTAGATTGGAAGGGGTTTGGTCCTGAGGAGAGAACGTGGGAGCCCCGGGAGAACATCCATGCCCCTCTCATCCTTGCTAAATTTCTGTCTGGCCTAAAAAAGGGGGGGCCTAAAGGGGGGGGTACTGTAGCGTCGGCGTCCCTGCCTCCTGCTAGGCAGGGACGCTGTTCCCCTCACCTCTCCGCTCCGTGCCCGGCGTCTTCCTCCCGCTCTGCTGGCAGCGCGCGCTCCTTCCCGGCCACGGTGCTTAGGGCGCGCGCGCGCTCCCTCTCTCTTAAAGGGGCCGCGCGCACCGTCCTAAGGAGTCCCCGGCCAATGGCCGGAGGACTTCACCATATATAAGGCACCTCCTCCAAAATGGAGCTGCCCGAGCAATGTTGTAGCACAGTTCATCACTCTGCTTCAGCCCTCAGGTCCCGTTTCCAGTTACCTGCCAGTTTCCTGCCAGTTACCTGCCAGTTTCCTGTCTGATACCTGCCTGTCTCGTGTCTACCTTCTACTATTCCTGCGGTCCGACAGTCTGCCTACCAGCCCTGCCTGTCTGTCTATGGATCCGTCTGCCCACTCACCTGGGAGCGCACATCTGCTACCTGCCTGTTAGCCTACCTGGAGGCTCTGCCGTCACGTGCTGTGACCACCTGCCTGTCCAGAGACTCTTGCTCGCTTACCTGGGAGCGTCCACCTGCTACCAGCCTGCTAGCCTACCTGGAGGCTCTGCCGTCACTTGCGGTGACCACCCGCCTGTCAAGAGACTGTCCCGGTCACTTGCTGTGATCCCCTGCCCATTTACCCAGAGACTGTCCCGGTCACTTGCCGTGACCACCTGCCCATTTACCCAGAGACTGTCCCTGTCACTTGCCGTGACCACCTGCCCGTTTACCCAGAGACTGTCCCGGTCACTTGCCGTGACCACCTGCCCGTTTACCCAGAGACTGTCCCTGTCACTTGCTGTGACTACCTGCCCGTCTTCCCTGGGCGCCACCCGCTTCCTTACAAGGGCCGCCCCCTTGTATAGTAGCTCAGAGGTTCCGCCTCCCAGACCCGTTACACTAGTATTAAAACCTTACCATGTGTCAAAGTGACGTCAGTGTGATTAAGAAAGAAAAGAAGAATTTGAGTGCGCTATGTGAAGAAACAGATGGATGGATTGTGAAATATAGGGTGCCAAATTGGCCACTCACCTAGAGGGGTTGTGCACCCTTGCACAACCCAGTAAACACCTTGAGGCTGAGGGACTGGTGCTCGCACAACGTGCTGCAGACCGCCGTCTGTCACTGCTGCTTCCGCATTCTGGTCGCGGACCATGAGACTGGAAGCTGGTGTTGCGTCACCGCAGGTCCTCTGGATTGGAGGTGGTAGCTCCGGTGCTGCAGGTCCTCAATTGGATTAAAGGAAGGGTTATATAATCAACTGTTATGTGATCAACAGCTGCTTCTGCCGCCTACCCTCAAGGAAGGAAAGGAAATGGATAAACTAAGTGGAAAACGGTCTATGGAGCGCTAATAATGATCACCAAGGGCACAATGTTTAGGGCTGAAAAATCTTTTAATTAGCCCTCGCCACAACGCTTTTTGATAGCTATACTCTCTTCATCAGGTAGCACAGGGTTTTGAACAGGGAAAAAACATTTATAGGGGAGGTATCATAATGATTGGTTACCAAACTAATTGGTTAATCATAGATTCTAAAACGCTTCGTGGGCCAGGGTGTAAGTACTTCTCATATCAATACATAGACAGCTAGCACATAAATTCACAGAACAGGGGAATATGGACATAAAAACAATAAAATACAGTGATCCATATTACTGAAGAATATTAGTAATCACAATATAAAAGATATAAAATGCAATATTAAATATGCAATAATGAAATATGACATAATGAAAATGAAAATAAAAGTAATAAAGATGAGGATAAAATAAAGGGAGGGGGAAGTGGGGTGAGATCACCCACAAGCTCAAAAATGGCCAATGAGAGCTGACCACATTCTCTATGGCCAAATTTAAACCTTCAGGGGCTAAGGTACCCAGTTTAAAAATCCATATACTCTCCATATTCATTAGACTAGCTAACCGATCTGGAACAGTATCTATTACATGATCAATGATAGTAAGCCTCAAAAATTTTGGATCTTTTTGGTGGATAATACTAAAGTGTTTAGATATACTATGTAATTGATACCCTATTCGTATATTATGTGTATGTTTATTAAGGTGTGCGTGCATGGCTTGTATCGTGCGGCCCACATATTGGAGGTTACACGTACATTCCAGTAAGTAAATTATATGTGTTGATTGACAATTCACATCATGTCTAATAAAAAAAATTTCACCTGTAGTTTGTGATGAAAAAAATTTTTGAACACCATTTTGAATGGTTTTGCAACACAAGCATTTTGGCGTATTACAAGAGTGGCAGCCCAAACAGGAGCTATCGTGTGATTTATGCATTTTTTGCTTCAAAGATGTATTACTTGGTGCAATTAAACTTCGCAGGTTTTTATTCTTTCTATAAATGATTCTTGGTCTATTGGGTATACATTGCCCTAAAATTGGATCCCCCTTCAAAATAAACCAAAATTTATTTAAAAGGTTCTGAACGGTGACTCTGGATTGACTAAACGTGGTGACCATACTCCATTAAGCCAATCCAGAGACCGCCTTGCTTTTGCCAGTGGATGATTCTATCCTGTCAATACAAATATCCTGAGTCAGGACTCTTGTCCTGGAGAAAGCATCATTTAGCAGACTTTTTGGGTAACCTTTTTGTATAAACCGTTTCCTCAGTATTTTTGATTCTACTAGAAATTCTGAATCTCTAGTGCAGTTTTTTCGAACCCTCAAATATTGGCCGTAGGGGACATTGGCAATCAATTTTGGAAGATGTCCACTATAAAACCTCAAATAGCTGTTTACATCGACAGTATTAAAAAAGGTTGATGTGAACAATCTTCCCGTGGTGTCAAACTGTACCATTAAGTCCAAAAATTGGAGGGCAGTTTCCGAGATGGTTTCTGTGAAAGATAGGCCCCAAGAATTGGAATTTAGCTCATCAACAAATTTGAGTGCACTCTGACTTGTTCCCCTCCTCAAGAAAGAAAGATCATCAATATAACGACGATAAAAGACCGCATGGTTTGCCGCCATGGGGGACTGTGCGACGAAGACGGATTCAAAGGCCCCCATAAACAAGTTGGCCTTGTAGCAGCAAAATTATTACGAGATAGGAAGGAAATACTTGTAACTGATGAAACCATAGATATTCCCGCTCACCCTTGGCAATAATCAGCTATGGTGATCAATAAGTCTAACTCTAATCCTATCATCAATTCAAATCTTTCTTTTCCAACATGAAACAACAAAAAGATAAAAATATGTCCCTTAAATTTCTTAAATCTACTAAACAGAAAACTTTTTATGAACAACACAAAAAAACATTATTAACTGTCCCCATGAGACAAAAAATGGAAAAAATCGAAATCATGCTGGAAAATACTAGTAAGGAATTATATAATAGCGCAAATCCAAATACCATGCAACCGCTACAATCTAATTCTGACCAAAATCTTACATCTTCAGATATTGATATAGCAGATCAATTAATTGATAAAGATATAGTCCAATTTCCATTAGATTTTGGAGTGAGTCATTCACCTATGGTCACATCCACACAAAAAGAGGATTATATTGACCCTATCAATCTGTCTTTATTAACAGTGCATAACAATACATCCTTGCAGACTGAACATTTTGAACCTTCAATAGTACCTACAGCAGCCAATATAAATAAACTAGCTTTGTCAAACTTAAATAGTGAACAATTGTTGCTTAATAGTCTGAATCCACTAAAAGAAAATTCTCTTATTGAATGTGTCATTAATGATAAGGGCCCTAATTCCTCTGATAATGATTCTATCACTGTCGATATCACTCATTTATCGGCTCCCCTACCTTCCCCCAAAAATGTGTTGTCAACATTAGATTTGACTCCATCAGTACAGGAATCAATAAATAAAGTTCATTTTTCCATCTATTGAGAGAACTGTAACCTAACCACTAATCAGAATTATAGCCTAAAGGAATCCAAGATCACACAGTTTTTTCGGGTGACTCCAGGACGCCACCCGAAGAGAAAAAGAAAAAACGGGGCTGCAGAGGAGGCAGGGGAAATTCCTGCTGACTTAACAGGGGTTTTACCAGATGCATCCCAGAAGAAGCGGTAACTAAGAATTTTCAATTTGTCAGATCATATCTTGACTAAGGATGAAGTCCTATTGCTTATCCTTTTGTCCCAATTCCCCAATGAATGTTTTTTCCCTTTATCTTGATCTTAATGATTTTTTTTTTGAAAATTAACTATACAACGACATTTTCCATTAGAAGAGAGGAGAAAAAAGTTGATTGTTCCATCCCCACAAAATCCTCCCTCTACAAGCGATCTAGATATTGAACCCGTACATGTAGATGTATTTGGACATTTCAGTAAATTCTATCCGTTACACCATAAAGGTTCAAATATTGAAACATTCCAAAAACTTATCTTAAAAGACATTCGGTCTTTTGAGCATTTGAAAATCAGAGACAATCTGAGCAGTCACTTCACTTAGGGATAATCAGAAAATCTGTTAGGTGTCAGGCTGTTGCTGGATTTAAAAGGGGTCCAGAACCTTCTGTGGTCTCCCATTCCAGTCCAGCCAGGGCTGATGCTGCTCAGCATCATTGTCAGCCCCAACACCTAGCTGGTCCACAAGATGTACCAATTGTCTATTGAGTATTTGTGCCTAGCAATGTTAAGCATAGGTTGCGGAGGGAGACAGGGCTGTTGGAGCCTAAGTCCAGGATTCTCCGCACTGAGCATGTCCGTGACCTGGTGGACCGTGATTGGTGGTTTGGCAACCACCTGATCCTGTGACCTGGCACCGCCTGATTGGTCGCGGGTGACGCCACCTATAGTATGAAGGTGGGCAGGGCTTAGTCTTTAAAAGACCCGCCCACAAACATGGCGGCGCGCTCTGATAATTGAGCAGTGATGCTGATGTGTGGACGACTGTGTTCCACGTAGTTTCCATAGGCAGGTGTAGTGGAAATAGGCAGACTAGTGGAAATAGGCAGGTAGCTGCGTTCCATTATAATAAAGTCTGCAACCGCCCTCCTAACAGTATCAGAGCGTCAGGGTCTTGCCGAACATGGCCAACAACCAGCAACTGCTGCACTTTATACAGCGAATTGAGGCCAGACTTAAGTCTCTGGAACAAGCTGTCCCAGTCGCTGATATCACTGCAGTAGCTACCCAGGTGGCTTCTTTAGCAGTCAATATTATTAACTCGGCTGCGGTGAATACTACAACCACTGCAAGTGCGCCATTACCCCGTTTTGCCCTCCCGGAAAAATTTTCTGGGGACAGTAAATTTTGCAGGGGTTTTATTAATTTATGCTCCATTCACTTGGAGATGATAGTAACATAGTAACATAGTTTTTAAGGTTGAAGGAAGACTAAGTCCATCTAGTTCAACCCCTAGCCTAACATGTTGATCCAGAGGAAGTAAAAAAAAAACCATGTGGCAAACACTAAGCTCCACATTGGGGAAAAAAAATTCCTTCCCGACTCCATACGACAATCAGACTAGTTCCCTGGATCAACGCCCTATCAAGGAATCTAGTATTTATAACCTGTAATATTATACTTTTCAAGAAAGGCATCCATGCCCTTCTTAAATTTTAACAGTGAATCACTAATTACAACATCATGCGGCAGAGAGTTCCATAGTCTCACTGCTCTTACAGTAAAGAATCCCCGTCTGTGATTATGATTAAGCCTTCTTACCTCCAGACGTAGAGGATGCCCCCTTGTCCCCGTCTCAGGCCTTAGAGTAAAAAGATCAGTAGAAAGGTCTTTGTACTGTCCCCTCATATACTTGTACATAGTAATAAGATCACCCCTAAGTCTTCTTTTTTCCACAGTAAATAACCCCAAGTGTAATAACCTGTCTTGGTATTGCAGACCCCCCAGTCCTCTAATAACCTTGGTCGCTCTTCTCTGCACCCGCTCTAGTTCAGCTATGTCTTTCTTATACACCGGAGACCAGAACTGTACACAGTATTCTAAGTGTGGTCGCACTAATGACTTGTATAGAGGTAAAATTATGTTCTCCTCATGAGCATCTATGCCTCTGTTAATGCATCCCATTATTTTATTTGCCTTTGCAGCAGCTGCCTGACACTGGCCACTAAACGTGAGCTTGTCATCCACCAATACACCCAGGTCTTTTTCAGTTACAGTTTTGCCCAGTGTTTTACAATTAAGCATATAATTATACATTTTATTTCCTCTGCCCAAGTGCATTACCTTACATTTATCCCCATTAAAGCTCATTTGCCATTTATCAGCCCAAGCTTCTAGTTTACATAGATCCTCCTGTAATATAAAATTGTCCTCCTCTGTATTGATTACCCTGCAGAGTTTAGTGTCATCTGCAAATATTGAAATATTACGCTGTATGCCCCCTACAAGGTCATTAATAAATATGTTAAAAAGAAGGGGGCCCAATACTGACCCCTGTGGTACCCCACTGTTAACTGAGACCCAGTCTGAGTGTTTTCCTTTAATAACCACCCTTTGTTTCCTATCACTGAATTCTTAACCCACATACATATATTTTCCCCTATCCCCATTGTTCTCATTTTATGTATCAACCTTTTGTGTGGAACCGTATCAAAAGCTTTTGAAAAGTCCATATACACAACATCCACTGCATTTCCTTGGTCCAGTCCAGAACTTGCCTCCTCATAAAAACTGATCAGATTAGTTTGACAGGAACGGTCCCTCGTAAACCCATGTTGATATTGGGCATGAGGTTATTCTTCTTCAGATACTCTATTATAGCATCTCTTAGGAAACCCTCCAGGATTTTAACCACAGTAGAGGTTAAGCTTACCGGCCTATAATTTCCAAGTTCAGTTTTTGCCCCCTTTTTGAATATTGGCACCACATTTTGCTATACGCCAGTCCTGTGGTACAGACCCTGTTATTATGAAATCTTTAAAGATTAAAAATAATGGTCTATCTATGACGTTACTTAATTCCTGCAGTACTCGCGGGTGTATCCCATCCGGGCCCCGGGATTTGTCAACTTTAGTGATTTTTAGATGCCGCCGTACTTCCTGCTGGGTTAAGCAAGTGACATTTAATGGAGAATTTTTGTTATCACTAATCATGTTTTCTGTCATGCGATTTTCTTGTGGAAATACGGTTGAAAAAAAATCATTTAGCATATTGGCTTTTTCCTCATCCTCATCCACCATTTCACCCAGACTATTTTTAAGGGGGCCAACACTATCATTTTTTAGTTTTTTACTATTTATGTAGTTAAAGAATATTTTGGGGTTATTTTTACTTTCTCTGGCAACAATTCTCTCTGCCTCAATATTTGCTGCCTTGATTTGTTTTTTACATAATTTATTTAATTTTCTATATTTATTTAATGCCTCATCACTACCTACTTTCTTTAGTTCTCTAAATGCTTTCTTTTTGTCACTTATTGCTCCCCTTACAGCTCTATTTAGCCATAGTGGTTTCCTCCTATTTCTAGCATGTTTATTCCCAAATGGTATATATTGTGCACAGGTACTATTCAGGATGTTAATAAATGTCCCCCATTTGCTTTTTGTAGCTTTATGTCTCAGGATATCGTCCCAGTTTATTGCACTAAGATCATCTCTCAACCGTTGGAAATTAGCCTTCCTGAAGTTTAGTGTCCTTGTAACCCCTCTACTACACATCTTATTAAAGGTTACATGAAAACGTATTATTTTGTGACCACTATTACCCAAGTGACCCCCAACTCGTATATTTGATATGCTGTCTGGCCTATTGGTTAACCCCTTAACCCCCGAGGGTGGTTTGCACGTTAATGACCAGGCCAATTTTTACAATTCTGACCACTGTCACTTTATGAGGTAATTACTCTGGAACGCTTCAAAGGATCCGCCTGATTCTGAGAATGTTTTTTCGCGACATATTGTACTTCATGATTGTGGTAAAATTTCTTCGATATCACTTGCGTTTATTTGTGAAAAAAATGGAAATTTGGAAAAAATTTTGAAAATTTGGCAATTTTCAAAATTTGAATTTTTATGCCCTTAAATCAGAGAGATATGTCACACAAAAGAGTTAATAAATAACATTTCCCACATGTCTACTTTACATCAGCACAATTTTGGAACCAAAATTTTTTTTTTAGGGAGCTATAAGGGTTAAAAGTTGACCAGCGATTTCTCATTTTTCCAACAAAATTTACAAAACCATTTTTTTAGGGACCACATCACATTTGAAGTCACTTTGAGAGGTCTTTATGACAGAAAATACCCAAAAGTGACACCATTCTAAAAACTTCACCCCTCAAGGTGCTCAAAATCACATTCAAGAACTTTATTAACCCTTCAGGTGCTTCACAGGAATTTTTGGAATGTGGAAGAAAAAAATGAACATTTAACTTTTTTCACAAAAATGTTACTTTAGACCCAATTTTTTTTATTTTCACAGGGGTAATAAGAAAAAATGGACCCCAAAATGTGTTGTGCAATTTCCCCTGGGCACGCAGATACCCAATATGTGGGGAAAAAACACTGTTTGGGCGCACGGCAGGGCTCGGAAGTGAAGGAGCGCCATTTGACTTATTGAATGTAAAATTTGCTTGACTAATTAGCGGACGCCATGTTGTGTTTGGAGAGCCCCTGTGTGCCCAAACATTGGAGCTCCCCCACAAGTGACCCCATTTTGGAAACTAGACCCCCGAAGGCACATATCTAGATGCATAGTGAGCACTTGGAACCCCCAGGTGCTTCACAAATTGATTCGTAAAAATGAAAAAGTAAAAAAAAAAAACACTTTTTCATTTTTATGAATCAATTTGTGAAGCACCTGGGGGTTCCAAGTGCTCACTATACATCTAGATAGGTGCCTTGGGGGTCTAGTTTCCAAAATGGGGTCACTTGTGGGGGAGCTCCAATGTTTGGGCACGCAGGGGCTCTCCAAACGCAACATGGCGTCCGCTAACAATTTGAGCCGATTTTCCATTCAATTTGTTAGCAGACACCATGTCGCGTTTGGAGAGCCCGTGATGTGCCTAAACAGTGGAGCTCCGACACAAGTGACCCAATTTTGGAAACTATACCGCTCAAGGATTTTATTAAGGTGTAAAGTGAACATTTTGAACCCAGAGGTACGACACAGAATTTGATAGCATTAGGTCATCATATTGAATAAGTTGAAAAAAATGAACATTTAACTTTTTTCACAAAAATGTTACTTTAGACCCAATTTTTTTTATTTTCACAGGGGTAAGAAGAAAAAATGGACCACAAAATGTGTTGTGCAATTTCCCCTGGGCACGCAGATACCCAATATGTGGGGAAAAAACACTGTTTGGGCGCACGGCAGGGCTCGGAGGGGAAGGAGCGCCATTTGACTTATTGAATGTAAAATTTGCTTGACTAATTAGCGGACGCCATGTTGCGTTTGGTGAGCCCCTGTGTGCCCAAACATTGGAGCTCCCCCACAAGTGACCCCATTTTGGAAACTAGACCCCCCAAGGCACCTATCTAGATGCATAGTGAGCACTTGGAACCCCCAGGTGCTTCACAAATTGATTCATAAAAATGAAAAAGTGAAAAAAAAAACACTTTTTCATTTTTATGAATCAATTTGTGAAGCACCTGGTGGTTCCAAGTGCTCACTATGCATCTAGATAGGTGCCTTGGGGGTCTAGTTTCCAAAATGTGGTCACTTGTGGGGCAGCTCCAATGTTTGGGCACGCAGGGGCTCTCCAAACGCAACATGGCGTCCGCTAACAATTTGAGCCGATTTTCCATTCAATTTGTTAGCGGACACCATGTCGCGTTTGGAGAGCCCGTGATGTGCCTAAACAGTGGAGCTCCCCCACAAGTGACCCCATTTTGGAAACTATACCCCTCAAGGATTTTATTAAGGTGTATAGTGAACATTTTGAACCCAGAGGTACGACACAGAGTTTGATAGCATTAGGTCATCATATTGAATAAGTTGTCATTAGACTTGAGCGTAAGTGCTCGCTACTTGAGTTTGCATCGGGTAATCAGGTATGCACCATGTACAGCGTGTGCTCGAGTGACATTCTCGAGTCCCTGCTCCGCATGTTTCACGGTTATTAGACACCTAAAAAAAACCATGCGGGGATTGCTCGTGCATGGCAGGCAATCCCTGTAAAGTTTTTTTTGGCCGCGAAGCATATGGGGCGGAGACTCGAGCATGTCACTCAAATACCCACGATACTCAATGCATACCAGAGCACCCGATGCAAACTCAAGTAGCGAGCATTTGCGCTCAACACTAGTCGCCATATCGTCATCTTTTTTTCTTACTTTTGAAAAAAATCTCAACCCCATCACAACCCTAACCCCAAACCCAGCCCTAACCCTAGCCCAACCCTAACCCGAGAGTTTATTTTTGATGCCGTTCCTCGTGCGGTATAAGTGATTAGACGACTTTATTCTTCGGGTCGGTGTGATTACAGCAATACCAGAATCATATGGGGTTTTTATGACTGACAGCTGTCACACACTAAAAGACGCATTTTTTGTAAAATCTAGTTTTTGCATTGCCATATTTTGAGAGCTATAATTTTTCCAGATTTTGGCAGACAGTCATGTGATGGCTCGTTTTTTGCGGAATGAGTTGACGTTGTTATTGGTGCCATTTTCAGGCAAGTGACATTTTTTGATCGCTTTCTATTCCGATTTTTGGGAGGCAGAATAAACAAAAACCAACAATTCAGAAATTTTTTTTATTTTTTTTTTTTATTCGGTTCCGCGTGTGGTAAAATTGATAAGGCAGCTTTATTCTTCGGGTCAGTATGTTTACAGTGGTACCACATTTATATTGTTTTTCTATGTTTTGCACTTTTACATAATAAAAGCAATTTTATAGAAAAAATTATTTTTTAGCATAGCTTTATTCTGAGAGCTATAACTTTTTTATTTTTCGGCTGATGGAGCTGTATGTTGGCTTGTTTTTTGCGGGACGAGATGATGTTTTCAGTGGTACCATTTTTATTTATAGTTGTCTTTTTGATCACGTGTTATTCCATTTTTTGTTTGGCGGTATGGTGATAAAGCATTGTTTTTTGCTTCGTTTTTTATTTTTATTTTTTACCGTGTTCACTGAAGGGGTTAACTAGTGGGACAGTTTTATAGGTCAGGTTGTTACGGACGCGACAATACCAAATATGTGTACTTTTATTGTTTTTTTTATTTTTTTTTATTATAATATTTATTGATGGGTACATTATATTTTTATTTTTGGTGGATTATTATTTATTTATTTATTTTTATATTTTTGCAATTTTTTTTTTTTTTTCACTTTCTGAAAGTTTATATACTTTATTACTTTGTCCCACTATGGGACTTTCACTTTTTTTTCTCTGATCGCCTGCATGGCACAGGAATGCAGCACCATCCCTGTGCCATGCAGGCTGTCAGCTCTGGACAGGGAGAAGATTGTTTGGAGATGCACTGCGCATGTCCAAACAATCTTCCTGCTGTCTGGTGACACGGATGTTGTCATGACAACATCAGGTCATCATTGCAACACCCGGGAAGCCGCGTCAGACAGCGCTGGGAGCCGGAAGAGGAGGTGAGTATCTGCGATCACCTCCCCTTGCCCCCGCAATGCTGCGATCGACTTTGACAACGCGGGGGTTAATGTGCTGGGAGCGGTGCACATAGTATCAGTATCGGGTGACAGCTGTGACAATCAGCTGACACCCGGCGGCGATCGCGCCCGCACAGCCTATGTGCGCGCGCGATCGCCATAACGTACTAATACGGGTCTGGCTCTTAAGTCCCAGGGCACAGACGCGTATTAGTACGTCAAATGTTGTTAAGGGGTTAATATTAGGTCTAGCAGTGCCCCCCTTCTTGTTGGGTCCTGAACCAGTTGTGAAAGGTAATTGTCCCTCATAGTTGTCAAAAAACCTATTACCTTTGCTTGAACTACATGTTTCTGTCCCCCAATGTATTTCAGGGTAGTTGAAGTCTCCCATAATAATGACTTCTCCTTGAGTCGCTGCTTCATCTATTTGCTTTACGAGAATATTCTCCGCTACTTCCATTATTTTTGGACACTTATAACAAACCCCTATCAGTAATTTATTTTTTTTTCCCCCTCCCCTTATCTCCACCCACAGGGACTCTACATTTTCATTAGATTCACATATATCCTCCCGCAAGACAGGTTTTAAGGATGATTTTACATATAAACACCCCCCCCTCGCTTGTTTGTACGGTCATTTCTGAACAGACTATAGCCCTGTAAATTAACTGCCCAGTCATGGCTCTCGTCCAGCCACGTCTCAGAAATCCCTACCATGTCATAATTATTTTCCAACAAAATTCCTCCAAAATTCCTCCATTTTGTTGGTGAGGCTTCTGGCATTAGTGTACATGCATTTTATGTATCTCTCTGTACCTCTATTCCTTCTTGACTGTTCTAACCCCACCCCCAATTTCTTTATTTATGCCCAGGTCACTATCTGCACTATCTTCCCCACCTATAAAATGAATACCCTCCCCCCCAATCCCTAGTTTAAACACTCCTCCAACCTTCTAGCCATTTTCTCCCCCAGCACAGCTGCACCCTCCCCATTAACGTGCAGCCGGTCCCTAGCATAGAGTTTGTAGCCAACTGAGAAGTCGGCCCAGTTCTCCAGGAACCCAAATCCCTCCTTCCTACACCAGTTCTTGAGCCACTTATTTATCTCCCTAATCTCCCGTTGCCTCTCTGGTGTGGCACGTGGTACCGGTAGTATTTCAGAGAATACCACCTTGGAGGTCTTTGCTTTCAGCTTGCAGCCTAATTCCCTGAAATCATCTTTAAGGACCTTCCACCTATCTTTAACTTTGTCATTTGTGCCAATGTGCACCATGACAGCTGGGTCCTCACAAGCCCCTCCCAGTAATCTATCAACCAGATCAGCGATGTGCCGGACTCGAGCGCCAGGTAGGCAGCACACTGTTCGACGATCCCTGTCTTTGTGACAGATTGCCCTATCTGTTCCCCTAATAATTGAGTCCCCCACTACCAGCACCTGCCTAGCCTGCCCTACTCTCCTATTTCCCTCTTTACTGGAGCTGACACTCCTCCAGCTTTCAGGGGACATGCCTCGCTGCAGCAGTGCTACCCCTGTAAAGTCACTCCCCTCATCTGCCAACTTGGCAAACTTATTGGGGTGTGCCAGATCAGGACTAGCCTCCCTGGCACTCTTCCCTCTACCCCCCCTTCTGTCAGCCAACTAGCGGCCTCCCTGTCCTGCAGCTCCCGACTACCACCCTCTCCCACATCTACCCCAGTGAGCTGCTGCTCAGTGAGCAGCAGACTCCTTTCCATGTTGTCAATGGATCTCAGTGTTGCCAGCTGCTCATTTAGATCCAGTATCTGGGCTTCCAAACGCACAACATGCACACATCTCGCGCAGCAGTAAGCAACCCCGACCGGCTGTTCAAGGAATGCATACATGTGGCAAGATGTACACTGGATAGCATTGTCAATAATGGAGCTCATTTTCTAATGGGGATTGCAATAGACAGAATGTTAAGTAAAAAGAAAAGTAAAGAATTAATGAAATACAGACAGCAATTCAGTCCAAAGTCCTCCCTTCCAAACTCCCTGAATCCAAGTCACTGAAAAACAAGTCACACACTTACTTTCATTTGCACTTACGCTTCGGTCACACTCCGCTCATTCACACTCGCAAATTAAGAGATTTAAAGAGTTTTGTTTTTTTTTCCCTTTTCCAGCAATGCACCCTTCACCTCAATGCACTTCCGAAAGAGCCAAAGTGGGTTATGTAATCTCATTACTCTCCCACAGGGCTCTGGAGTGGGCTACTCCTCTATGGGAGCGGAATGATCCGATTGTAGCAAATGCGGGTCTTTTCCTTAAGACCCTAAAAAGTCTATTCCTTGGTCCTCAGGTCACGCATGATACGGCCCTTAAGCTTCCTGTGTTGATCCAGGGTTCGGCCACCGCCAGCCACTATGCCATCCAGATTAGAACCCTAGCGGCTGAACTGGATTGGTCTGAGCGGTCGCTTATTCCTGTGTTCTGGAAGGGTCTGGCTGGTCCTGTTAAAAATGCTCTATCTACCAGAGAGATTCCAACCTCCCTGGAGGAGTTAGTATCTCTCGCAAACCGAATTGATTTGCGTCATGCAGAACACAGGCTAGACCTGGAGGTCGCCAAACCTCAGTATTGATTGGCCCCATCCTTCTCTAGACCCATTTCCGAACTCGCGACCCCGACCCGGAGCCTGAGGCTATGGATATAGTTGGACTGAGTCTAGTCCCTCTCGTTCCCGACCTGCACATCTCTTGGAGTACCCCGTAAATAAGGGTTCCAAGCAGTCGGGAGAACGAGTAGGTCTTACCATCGTTGGAGGAGGTGTATTAGATTCTGGGACTTCTTCCTCCAAATTATTATATATTGTGACATTGTCCTTTGGTACATCTGCAGTTAATGCCAAGGCGTGGGTGGACTCTGGTGCTGATGGCAATTTTTTATCATCTACGTTTGCCCAGAGGCATGCCATCCCTATTGAGTTACTGTCAAGACCAATGAACATTAGTGTTATCAATAGTTCACTCCTGGACGTGCAAATCACCCACCAGTCGATTCCCCTCACCATGTCATCTCCTCAGGGCCACCGGGAGGTCATCTCAATTCTTATTATTCCCGGTGGATTAGACCAGGTGTTATTGGGTCTCCCGTGGCTACATTGTCATACTCCACACATTGACTGGAATACGGGGAGAATTTCTTCCTGGAGTGAGAATTGTGCTTCTCAGTGTATGGTCACAGTCACCGGAAGGGTAGTCTCTGATCCCTCTACCATTGTGGCTTCTGGTACAGATTCTTTGTCTGTCCCCAGGACCCGGGTCTTGTCAGACTAAGTCAAAAAGAACCCTCAGGAAGAGAGGGTGGCTGCAGTGTCCTCTAACCAGGTTCCGTCGGGGAGGACGTTTGTTTCTCCAAATCTACAAAATATGGTGCTCTCCTGGGCTAATGCCCTTAAGATCAGAGCTCATCTGGGGGTCAAACGTACCACTAAGTCCCTTTAACGGTCCTATTGGTGGCCCCGGTGGCGCCAGGACATCAAGGACTTTGTTCTCACGAGTCCCGTCTGTGCGAGAGATAAATCTTTCCGTCAAAGTCCGGCTGGTCTTCTCCATCTGTCACCCGTGACGGACTCCACACATAGAGAGTCATTTGTCACTTCTCGTCTTCCTGCCCCCGTATTCTATGCGGGCGACAGAGTGTGGCTAACGGCTCGCAATACTAAAGTATGCGGGGAGTCTGCTAAGTTTGCCCCCGCTTTAAAAAAGGGTACCCTGTACACCGGAGGGGTCACGGTTCTGAGGATCTTCTCTGTGACCCGGTGGACCACATTCATGCTCCCCTGCTCGTTGAGGAAAATGAGCATCAAGTGGAGGGGGATGTTAGAAGGGGGGATAATGTAAGGCGTCGGTCTGTTGATGGATTAAAAATGGGTCCAGAAACTTCTGTGGTCTCTCATTCTGGTCCAGCCAGGGATGATGCTGCTCAGCATTGGTGTCAACCCCAACGCCTAGCTGGTCCACAAGATGTACAGATTGTCTCTCGGGTACTTGTGCCTAGCAATGTTAAGCATAGGTTGCGGAGGGAGACAGGGTTGTTGGAGCCTAAGTCCAGGATTCTCCGCTCTGAGCATGTCCGTGACCTGGCGGACAGTGATTGGTGGTTTAGCAACCACCTGATCCTGTGACCTGGCACCGCCTGATTGGTCGCGGGTGACGCCACCAATAGTGCAAAGGTGGGCAGGGCTTAGTCTTTAAATGACCCGCCCACAAACATGGCGGCACGCTTTGATCATTGAGCAGTGATGCTGATGTGTGGACGACTGTGTTCCACGTAGTTTCCATAGGCAGGTGTAGTGGAAATAGGCAGGTAGCTTCGTCTAGCAGTCTGACTCTGCCAAAGGGGTCGCCTAACACCCCGAGCAGCCTGCAGACGTCCTATCCACGGCTATCGCCTGTCAGCCACGTGGAGTAGTACCCTTCAGTCCGGTAGCACGCCGGCTGGAGGCACGTGTACCCGTCGGCGTAGAAACACACGCATCGTAGCGCCGCCAGTGTAGTCCCTGTGTAGTTAACAGGGTTACAGCTACTTCCCCGGTCGCGCATCTCCTGTGCAGTTAACGGAGATAGAGCGAACCGCTATACCCGTTCCTGTGTGCAGTAACATGGAAGTGTTTATCCTTTAAGTTGGTTGCTTTCCTTTTCACCCGCAAAGTGTTCGGCAGCAGTCCACCAGGCTGCATCGCGGACCCCGGGGTCGGTTGCGTTCCATTATAATAAAGTTGTCTGCAACCGCCCTCCTAACAATATCATTATCAAGAATGCGGATAAAGGGGGGGTATAGTGTTGATGAATAGAGGTTGGTATCTTGGGGAGGGAAAAAGGATCCTGAGTGATATTACGAAACTTTGCCTCATGATCCCTCTGTTTAAATTTTTTTGAGATATTGTCACGCTGTCTCTGTGTACTGGAGGTAGGGGGCCTAAGCTGACCCTGAGCTGGGGCCCTGACTAATCCCTCTACCTGGAGGTACTGTTAAAGGTACAGAGGTCCAGGCCGCCAGCGTATCCCCTACCTCCTGAGGATCCCTGCACCTAAGTAATCTAGTCCTGAGAAGGACCCCGATCACAACAAAAGGGGACAGGTAATAATATGCCAACACTCAGTACTTAGACGAACGAGGCAGTACAAGGGTAAAACCAAAACCACCTTGCATACAAAAACTACACAACTACAACAGAGGGAACACCAACGGGAAAGGAGATAAATGATAAAGCGAGGAAGGGAAAAAACACTCCAAATACACTTATCTCTGAAACTCCAAATACCACGATCCGCTCTGTTAGTCTGCATGAAATGCTTTCACCGACACTTCCCTAACAGAGCAGCAGACATATGAAGGAATCTCACTACAGCAGAATTGATTGCAGCTGGGCGAGGCTGGACCTTGTCTAGCACAGAGAGAGAGAGAGAGTTAACTCCCTCACTGCCGAAAAGCACAAAGCACCAAAAACTCAGCTGCGAGAAGTCAGGCTGTGCAATCGTGACGATCTTCGTGGCGACACAACCATGACAGTACCCCCCCTTCTACGAGGGGCCTCCGGACCCTCAGGGCCAGGTTTATCCGGGTGAGTCGTGTGGAAGGCCCGAATTAACCGGTCTGCGTTAATATCTGACGCAGGAACCCACATCCTCTCCTCAGGACCATACCCCTTCCAATGAACCAGGTACTGAAGGGACCGACGATTAAAGCGTGAATCGATGACCTTCGATACCTGGAACTCCAAGTTACCATTGACCACCACTGGAGGCGGAGGTAAAGGTGACGGTATCACCGGCGCCACATACCTCTTAAGCAACGATCTGTGGAACACGTTGTGAATTTTAAACGTAGGGGGGAGATCAAGACGGAATGCCACCGGATTAATTATAGAACTGATCCTGTACGGCCCGATGAACCTGGGACCCAGTTTCCAGGAAGGAACCTTAAGTTTTATATTCTTAGTAGACAACCATACCAGATCGTTCACACTTGGGTCCGGACCAGACACTCTCCTCCTGTCAGCCATACGTTTGTAACGGTTCCCCATAGTACTCAGATTATTCAGTACCCCTCTCCATACAGAAGCGAGTGATGACGAAAATCGTTCCTCCTCAGGAACCCCCGAAGAGCCCCCTCTACTGAAAGTACAAAACTGGGGGTGAAAACCATATGCCCCAAAAAACGGGGACTTACCAGTGGACTCGCTCCGCCTATTATTAAGAGCAAACTCCGCCAGAGGTAAGAAAGAAGCCCAGTCCTCCTGGTTCTCTGACACAAAACACCGGAGATATGTCTCCAAACTCTGGTTCAGACGTTCCGTCTGACCATTGGTCTGGGGATGAAAAGCCGATGAGAACGACAAATGCATCCCCCGCCGAGTACAAAATGCCTTCCAGAACTTGGACACAAACTGAGACCCCCGATCCGACACCACATCGGAGGGTACCCCGTGAAGCCTCACAATCTCCCCAATGAACACCTGCGCAAGAGTTTTAGCATTAGGAAGAGCAGGAAGAGCGATAAAATGTGCCATCTTGCTGAACCTGTCTACTACAACGAGAATGACAGTTTTACCCGAAGACGGCGGGAGGTCCGTAAGAAAGTCCATAGACAGATGAGTCCAAGGACGCTCCGGGATCTTCAAAGGTAAGAGGGCCCCAGACGGACGGGTATGTGGGGTCTTAGAGCGCGCACAAACCCCACAGGACGTAACAAAAGTTACCACCTCCTTATGTAAGTTAGGCCACCAAAATCGACGCGAGAGGAGATCCACAGTTGCTTTACTCCCTGGGTGTCCTGCTAAAGCTGAGTTATGGTGTGCCTCGATCACCTTTTGTCGTAGCTGATCTGGAACAAACAGTCTCCCTGGAGGTCCAACAGGGGCGTCCCCCTGAGCCTCCAATACCTCCTCCTCAAGCTCAGAGCATACTGCCGACACCACCACCCCCTCTTGAAGGATAGGAACCGGGTCATCCGTATTCCCGGCCCCAGGGAAACTACGAGACAAGGCATCCGCCTTCACATTTTTTGACCCAGGACGAAACGTAACGACAAAATTAAACCTGGTAAAAAACAACGACCACCTGGCTTGTCTGGGATTCAGACGTTTTGCAGACTCCAGATAAAGCAGGTTCTTGTGATCGGTGATGACGGTGACCGGATGGACTGCCCCCTCCAAAAAATGGCGCCACTCCTCAAAAGCTAACTTAATGGCCAAGAGTTCCCTATTGCCGACATCGTAATTCCTCTCGGCGGACGACAATTTTTTAGAGAAAAAGGCGCACGGATGCCACTTACCAGGGGACGAACCTTGTGACAACACTGCTCCCACCCCTACCTCGGAAGCGTCTACCTCTACAATGAATGGCTGTGACGCATCAGGTTGAATGAGTATGGGTGCTGAGGCAAAACATTTTTTCAAGGAGGAGAAAGCTTGACAAGCCTTGTCAGACCACCTAGAAAAATCCGTCCCCTTTTTTGTCATGTCAGTGAGAGGTTTAACCATGGACGAGAAATTACGAATGAACTTCCGGTAATAATTAGCAAACCCCAGGAAACGTTGTAGTGCCTTAAGATTCTCAGGCAGATCCCACTCAAGAACTGCCCGCACTTTCCCAGGGTCCATACGAAAACCAGACGCTGAAACCAGGAAACCTAAAAACTGGAGTTCCTGTACGGCGAACACACACTTTTCCCATTTAGCATACAGTTTATTATCCCGCAAGATTTGTAACACCTGCCTAACGTGCTCCTGATGAGACACCAGATCAGGCGAGTAAATTAAGATATCATCCAGATATATGACAACAAACTGTCCAACCAGGCGGCGAAAAATGTCATTAACAAAGTGTTGGAACACCGCCGGGGCATTAGTCAGACCGAATGGCATGACAAGGTTCTCATAATGCCCCTCCGGAGTGTTAAACGCCGTCTTCCACTCATCCCCCTCCTTCATTCTAATCAGATTGTACGCCCCCCTGAGATCCAACTTAGAGAACCATTTGGCGCCCACGATCTGATTAAAGAGATCGGGAATAAGTGGGAGCGGGTACGGATCTCGGACCGTAATCCGATTAAGTTCACGGAAATCCAGGCAAGGGCGTAGGCCTCCATCCTTCTTCTTCACAAAGAAGAACCCCGCGGCCACCGGGGAAGATGAAGGTCTAATATGCCCCTTAGCCAGACTTTCAGAAATATAATCCTTCATGGCCTGCCTCTCAGGACCAGAAAGGTTATACAACCTAGATTTAGGTAACTTGGCCTCAGGGAGCAGTTTAACAGAACAGTCATACTCGCGATGAGGAGGTAGTTCCCGACACCCCTTCTCCGAGAATACATCCTCAAAGTCCACCAAAAATGGAGGCAAGACCCTAGGAGTGACAGCACCGATGACCGTATTCATGCAGTTTTTATTACAGAAATTACTCCATTGGCTTATCTCTCTGGATTGCCAATTAATAACCGGGTTATGCTTAGTTAACCAAGGAAGGCCCAACACTATAGGAGTGGGAAGACCCTCCAACACGTAGCAAGACAACAGTTCATTATGTATCGCCCCCACTTGAAGTTTTACGTTATGCACAACATGCAAAAAACTTCCCTGACCGAGGGGCCTGGCATCGATCGAGAATATGGGGATGGGTTTAGCCAACTCACTCAAATGCATACCTTGAACCCGGGCAAACCGAGCGTCCACCAGATTAGCCCCGGCCCCACTATCTAAAAGAACAGATATCTTCTCAGTTCTCATACCCACCACCACCTCCGCCGGTACGAGAAACTGAGATGACCCCAGGGACGAAATACCTACTCCCAGATTGCCGTCCACCACACAACCTGGGATTAAAAGTTTTCCGACGACTCTTTACTCTGCAAAGGACGGGATGGACACCCCCCAATAAAATGTCCCTTTCTCCCGCAGAAGAAACACCTTCCAGTCTTGTGGTGTGCCACCGGTCCCCTCCCCCGAAATGATGTCCCTCCTAATTGCATAGGCTCCTCTGGACTGACCAGGGGAACCACCAAATGAGGGGACCTTGTAGGAGGTGGAGTCATCACAGGGGGTGGAGTTATCCCGCACCTCTCCCGAAGCCGTCTGTCAATACGAATAGCAAGGGCCATAGCAGCTTCCAGTGACGCGGGAGAGTCATACTGTGCCAACACATCCTTTAATTTGTCGGACAAACCTTGACAAAACTGGCTCCTAAGAGCCGGGTCATTCCACTGGGTGTCAGTGGCCCACCTACGGAACTCCGAACAGAATTCCTCCGCCGGACGATCTCCCTGCTGGATCCTACGTAACTTAGATTCAGCAAGGGAGATCCGATCCGGGTCATCATATACAAGACCCAGAGCAGCAAAAAACCTATCCACTGACTGGAGAGCCGGGGAGCCCGGGGGAAGAGAGAACGCCCAAGATTGTGGGTCCCCTTGTAGGAGCGAGATGACAATTCCCACCCTTTGTTCTTCACTCCCCGATGACCGAGGCCGCAGCCGAAAGTACAACTTGCATGCCTCTCGGAAAACAAAAAACTTGTCCCGCCCCCCAGTGAACCTGTCAGGGAGAGCTACCTTAGGTTCTGGTCCAGCTTGCTCCTGGGGACACAAAACCTTGGACCTAACGTCCGCCAGCTCCATGGACAAACTCTGCAACTGCCAAGCTAGACCGGCTACTGGATCCATGGTAGCTGGAGAAAATCTAAGGGGGTCGGTGAAAATGTCACGCTGTCTCTGTGTACTGGAGGCAGGGGGCCTAAGCTGACCCTGAGCTGGGGCCCTGACTAATCCCTCTACCTGGAGGTACTGTTAAAGGTACAGAGGTCCAGGCCGCCAGCGTATCCCCTACCTCCTGAGGATCCCTGCACCTAAGTAATCTAGTCCTGAGAAGGACCCCGATCACAACAAAAGGGGACAGGTAATAATATGCCAACACTCAGTACTTAGACGAACGAGACAGTACAAGGGTAAAACCAAAACCACCTTGCATACAAAAACTACACAACTACAACAGAGGGAACACCAACGGGAAAGGAGATAAATGATAAAGCGAGGAAGGGAAAAAACACTCCAAATACACTTCTCTCTGAAACTCCAAATACCACGATCCGCTCTGTTAGTCTGCATGAAATGCTTTCACCGACACTTCCCTAACAGAGCAGCAGACATATGAAGGAATCTCACTACAGCAGAATTGATTGCAGCTGGGCGAGGCTGGACCTTGTCTAGCACAGAGAGAGAGAGAGAGTTAACTCCCTCACTGCCGAAAAGCACAAAGCACCAAAAACTCAGCTGCGAGAAGTCAGGCTGTGCAATCGTGACGATCTTCGTGGCGACACAACCATGACAGATATAAAGAACTTGTGAAAACTGCACACACTAGTGGCCTCTTAAACAAAAAAGAAAATAAGTTCCTGGATATAGCACAATTTAGGGTCCCCTTCTTTTATTTCCTCCCCAAGATACATAAAATTCCCACTAACCCCTGGCCGCCCAATAATTTCGGGTATTGGCTCTATCACCAGTAATCTTTCACATTATGTTGACCTTTTCCTTCAAAAGTATGTCCTCAAACTTGATTCTTATCTGAGAGATTCCTCCCAACTGATTAAGCTTTTAAGAGGTCTACCCCTATGAACAACTGTCTTATTCTGACCCTTGATGTCAGTGCACTGTATAGTAACATATCCCATAACTTGGGGTTGAAAGCAGTCGATCATTACTTGACTGATAACAACATCCCAACAGAAAAAAAGAATTTCCTTAAGACGTCTATTATGTTCATATTGAATAATAACTTGTTCATATTTGAGGGGTCGGTTTACCGCCAGTTGAGGGGCTGTGCGATGGGGATGAGATTTGCCCCGAGTTACGCCAACTTGTTTATGGGGGTCTTCGAATCCATCTTCATCGCACAGTTCCCCATGGCGGTGGACCATGTGGTCTTTTATCGTCGTTATATAGATGATTTTTTTTTCTTGTGGAGGGGAACAAGTGAGAGTGCACTCAAATTTGTTGATGAGCTAAATTCCAATTCTTGGGGCCTATCCTTTATAGCAATCATCTCGGAAATTGCCCTCCAATTTTTGGACTTAATGGTACAGTTTGACACCACGGGAAAATTGTTCACATCAACCTTGTTTAAACCGGTGGATGTAAACAGCTATTTGAGGTTTGATAGTGGACATCTTCCAAAATGGATCACCAATGTCCCCTATGGCCAATATTTGAGGGTTCGAAAAAACTGCACTAGAGATTCTGAATTTCTAGTAGAATCAAAAATACTGAGGAAACGGTTTATACAAAAAGGTTACCCAAAAAGACTGCTAAATTATGCTTTCTCCAGGACAAGAGTCCTGACTCAGGATATTTGTATTGACAGGATAGAATCATCCACTGGCAAAAGCAAGGCGGTCTCTGAATTGGCTAAATGGAGTATGGTCACCACGTTTAGTCAATCCAGAGTCACCGTTCAGAACCTTTCAAATAAATTTCAGTTTATTTTGAAGGGGGATCCAATTTTAGGGCAATGTATACCCAATAAACCAAGAATAATTTATAGAAAGTATAAAAACCTGTGAAGTTTAATTGCACCAAGTAATACATCTTTGAAGCAAAAAATGCATAAATCACATGATAGCTCCTGTTTGGGCTGCCACTCTTGTAATACGCCAAAATGCTTGTGTTGCAAAACCATTCAAAATGGTGTTCAAAAATTTTTTTCATCACAAACTACAGGTGAAATTTTTTCTATCAGACATGATATGAATTGTCAATCAACACATGTAATTTACATACTGGAATGTACGTGTAACCTCCAATATGTGGGCCACACGATACAAGCCATGCACGCACCCCTTAATAAAAATAGACATAATATACGAATAGGGTATCAATTATATAGTGTATCTAAACACTTTAGTATTGTCAACCAAAAAGATCCAAAATATATGAGGCTTACGATCATTGATCATATAATAGATACTGTTCCAGATTGGTTAGCTAGTCTAATGAATAAGGTTAGTGTCTGGATTTTTAAACTGGGTACCTTAGCCCCTGAAGGTTTAAATTTGGCCATTGAGAATGTGGTCAGCTCTTAGTGGCCATTTTTGATCTTGCAGGTGATCTCACCCCCCTTCCCCCTCAGTTTTTTTTTAATCCTCATCATTATTACTTTTATTTTCATTCTCATTATGTCATATTTCATTATTGTATATTTAATATTGCATTTTATATTTTTTATATTGTGATTACTAATATTCTTCAGTAATATGGATCACTGTATTTCATTGTTTTTATGTCCATATTCCACTGTTCTGTGAATTCATGTGTAGAGATGAGCGTTGTTCTACTCGAACTGTTCGCCAATCTCAAATTCGAGCTGTTTTGGGCGGTGTTCGAGCCGTTCGGCGAACACGAACAATTTGAGAAAAATTCGGCTGTTCGAGGTTATGTTCGATAACTGTTCGTGCACCAAAATCATAACTGGATTTTTTCTCAGTAATGATGAAAATTAATGTTAATACGCAGTTTGAGTGTACAGCGGGGTGGGGGGAGGGGCAGGGGATGGATCTCTGCAGGAACAATGAAGATCTCCATTTTTTTTTCTCTTTCCCGCATTTACAGTGGGGAGGTGCAATCTGTCAGCCTATCAGCAGCGCACACACGGAGCGAAGTGCTTTTTTTCACACAAGCAAGGGCATGTGTCATTGGCAGTGTATGTCACATGTCCTTGCCCTATAAGACCAAGCCATTTTCCCCGTCGCCACCATTTTCTCACTGCTGCAGCTGCGTGTTAGACGGCACCGCTGTTGCTGTGTGCGCTATACCTTGTTAATTTCAAGCCAATTTTCGCACAAATATACAGATAGCTTGGGAGTAGGGAATAGTTGTGATTGCAGTCCTTTTAAGGACTAGGTTACAGCATTTCCTACGACTTTTATCAGGGAGGTCTGTGCTTTTAAATAGATAGGTTTTGGGAGTAAAGACTAATTGTAATTGGAGTCCTTTTCAGGACTAGGTTACATGAGTTCCTATCAGTTTTTGCCAGGCAGGTCTGTGCCAGTGCTGTGCAAGTTTTTTTCACAGCATTTGGCTGAATCTAGCAAAGCTAATCCTTTTTGGCCTATTGCAGAGTGTGTTAGTCAGTGGAGTAGCCTATCTGTGTTGCAAGATATACCACCTGTGTATAGAATACCAATTTTTTTACTGCACCTAGTGAAGTAAAATCTTTTGGGCATAGCATCATTCTATTAGTCCATCTATACTGAACTCCATCAGGTTGCAAATTAAAACAAATTTTTATCTGCATCTACAGTACCTCTGAAAAAATATTTGGGCTTCTAGCTGTGTGTGGGATTTGTTGTATTAGTCCATCTATACTGACCTCCATCAGGTTGCAAACTGAATATATTTTTTTCTGCATCTACCTCTGAAAAAATATTTGGCCTTCTAGTAGTGTGTCGGACTTTCTCTATTAGTCCATCTATACTGACCTCCATCAGGTTGCAAATTAAAAATAATTTTTATCTGCATCTACAGTACCTCTGAAAAAATATTTGGGCTTCTAGCAGTGTGTGGGACTTGTTGTATTAGTCCATCTATACTGACCTCCATCAGGTTGCAAACTGAATATATTTTTTTCTGCATCTACCTCTGAAAAAATATTTGGCCTTCTAGTAGTGTGTCGGACTTTCTCTATTAGTCCATCTATACTGACCTCCATCAGGTTGCAAATTAAAAATAATTTTTATCTGCATCTACAGTACCTCTGAAAAAATATTTGGGCTTCTAGCTGTGTGCGGGACTTGTTGTATTAGTGCATCTATACTGACCTCCATCAGGTTGCAAACTGAATATATTTTTTTCTGCATCTACCTCTGAAAAAATATTTGGCCTTCTAGTAGTGTGTCGGACTTTCTCTATTAGTCCATCTATACTGACCTCCATCAGGTTGCAAATTAAAAATAATTTTTATCTGCATCTACAGTACCTCTGAAAAAATATTTGGGCTTCTAGCTGTGTGCGGGACTTGTTGTATTAGTCCATCTATACTGACCTCCATCAGGTTGCAAACTGAATATATTTTTTTCTGCATCTACCTCTGAAAAAATATTTGGCCTTCTAGTAGTGTGTCGGACTTTCTCTATTAGTCCATCTATACTGACCTCCATCAGGTTGCAAATTAAAAATAATTTTTATCTGCATCTACAGTACCTCTGAAAAAATATTTGGGCTTCTAGCTGTGTGTGGGACTTGTTGTATTAGTCCATCTATACTGACCTCCATCAGGTTGCAAATTGAATATATTTTTTTCTGCATCTACCTCTGAAAAAATATTTGGCCTTCTAGTAGTGTGTCGGACTTTCTCTATTAGTCCATCTATACTGACCTCCATCAGGTTGCAAATTAAAAATAATTTTTATCTGCATCTACAGTACCTCTGAAAAAATATTTGGGCTTCTAGCAGTGTGTGGGACTTGTTGTATTAGTCCATCTATACTGACCTCCATCAGGTTGCAAACTGAATATATTTTTTTCTGCATCTACCTCTGAAAAAATATTTGGCCTTCTAGTAGTGTGTCGGACTTTCTCTATTAGTCCATCTATACTGACCTCCATCAGGTTGCAAATTAAAAATAATTTTTATCTGCATCTACAGTACCTCTGAAAAAATATTTGGGCTTCTAGCAGTGTGTGGGACTTGTTGTATTAGTCCATCTATACTGACCTCCATCAGGTTGCAAACTGAATATATTTTTTTCTGCATCTACCTCTGAAAAAATATTTGGCCTTCTAGTAGTGTGTCGGACTTTCTCTATTAGTCCATCTATACTGACCTCCATCAGGTTGCAAATTAAAAATAATTTTTATCTGCATCTACAGTACCTCTGAAAAAATATTTGGGCTTCTAGCTGTGTGCGGGACTTGTTGTATTAGTCCATCTATACTGACCTCCATCAGGTTGCAAACTGAATATATTTTTTTCTGCATCTACCTCTGAAAAAATATTTGGCCTTCTAGTAGTGTGTCGGACTTTCTCTATTAGTCCATCTATACTGACCTCCATCAGGTTGCAAATTAAAAATAATTTTTATCTGCATCTACAGTACCTCTGAAAAAATATTTGGGCTTCTAGCTGTGTGCGGGACTTGTTGTATTAGTCCATCTATACTGACCTCCATCAGGTTGCAAACTGAATATATTTTTTTCTGCATCTACCTCTGAAAAAATATTTGGCCTTCTAGTAGTGTGTCGGACTTTCTCTATTAGTCCATTTATACAGACCTCCATCAGGTTGCAAATTAAAAATAATTTTTATCTGCATCTACAGTACCTCTGAAAAAATATTTGGGCTTCTAGCTGTGTGTGGGACTTGTTGTATTAGTCCATCTATACTGACCTCCATCAGGTTGCAAACTGAATATATTTTTTTCTGCATCTACCTCTGAAAAAATATTTGGCCTTCTAGTAGTGTGTCGGACTTTCTCTATTAGTCCATCTATACTGACCTCCATCAGGTTGCAAATTAAAAATAATTTTTATCTGCATCTACAGTACCTCTGAAAAAATATTTGGGCTTCTAGCAGTGTGTGGGATTTGTTGTATTAGTCCATCTATACTGACCTCCATCAGGTTGCAAACTGAATATATTTTTTTCTGCATCTACCTCTGAAAAAATATTTGGCCTTCTAGTACTGTGTCGGACTTTCTCTATTAGTCCATCTATACTGACCTCCATCAGGTTGCAAATTAAAAATAATTTTTATCTGCATCTACAGTACCTCTGAAAAAATATTTGGGCTTCTAGCTGTGTGTGGGACTTGTTCTATTAGTCCATCTATACTGACCTCCATCAGGTTGCAAACTGAATATATTTTTTTCTGCAGCTACCTCTGAAAAAATATTTGGCCTTCTAGCAGTGTGTCGGACTTTCTCTATTAGTCCATCTATACTGACCTCCATCAGGTTGCAAATTAAAAATAATTTTTATCTGCATCTACAGTACCTCTGAAAAAATATTTGGGCTTCTAGCTGTGTGCGGGACTTGTTGTATTAGTCCATCTATACTGACCTCCATCAGGTTGCAAACTGAATATATTTTTTTCTGCATCTACCTCTGAAAAAATATTTGGCCTTCTAGTAGTGTGTCGGACTTTCTCTATTAGTCCATCTATACTGACCTCCATCAGGTTGCAAATTAAAAATAATTTTTATCTGCATCTACAGTACCTCTGAAAAAATATTTGGGCTTCTAGCTGTGTGCGGGACTTGTTGTATTAGTCCATCTATACTGACCTCCATCAGGTTGCAAACTGAATATATTTTTTTCTGCATCTACCTCTGAAAAAATATTTGGCCTTCTAGTAGTGTGTCGGACTTTCTCTATTAGTCCATCTATACTGACCTCCATCAGGTTGCAAATTAAAAATAATTTTTATCTGCATCTACAGTACCTCTGAAAAAATATTTGGGCTTCTAGCTGTGTGCGGGACTTGTTGTATTAGTCCATCTATACTGACCTCCATCAGGTTGCAAACTGAATATATTTTTTTCTGCATCTACCTCTGAAAAAATATTTGGCCTTCTAGTAGTGTGTCGGACTTTCTCTATTAGTCCATCTATACTGACCTCCATCAGGTTGCAAATTAAAAATAATTTTTATCTGCATCTACAGTACCTCAGAAAAAATATTTGGGCTTCTAGCTGTGTGCGGGACTTGTTGTATTAGTCCATCTATACTGACCTCCATCAGGTTGCAAATTCAAAATAATTTTTTTCTGCATCTAACCCAGCCAATAGTTTTGGCCTAATACCACAGTTTGGCCACTCAGCTCTGCTCGGTTACCATCCATTGTTTTTTTGTGCAAACAACTCCAGAGTTGTGAATTAGTTAACCACCAAAATGAGTGGAAAAAGGCCTGCTGCTGGTGGAAAGGGGAATAGGCGTGTTGGGAAGGGGAAAAAAGGTTGTGTCCGTGGGGTAGGTGTTAAAGCAACAGTAACATCTGCCTGAAGAAAAGACCATCTTCCAGCCAAACTAAAATGTCTACTTCTTTTAGCGGACAATGTGATAAGATCCCTTTCTTACGGCCACGCCAATCGCTACAAATTCCAGATGAGGCACAAAAACAGCAGGTGCTTCAACGGATATCAAGTGCTCCTTTAAGTGGGCTCTCCTCCACATCAACTTCAACATCACAAATACTCCAGTCCTCAAAGGTGTCACCCAAATCGCACTTGCTTCCTCACAGCTCCCAAATCTCCAGCTGCCCGTCTGAGTATGAGGTAGAACAGATGGTTGAGTCTGCAGAGCTGTTTACTCATACTATAGCCTGGGAATCAGAGGTCGACTCCAGCGCTTCTGTGAATCCAGACGAGGAAATGATCTGCACTGATGCCCAGAGTCTTTATGAGTCCGATCCAGGACCAGACGCAGAAGGTTCTGACCATAATGTAGACCCTCATTCCCAAACTGTAACTCCTGTTGGTGGAGACAATGAGGAAGACGATGATAAGACTCAAATACCTGATTGGAGCGACAACTTTAGTTTTTTGTCAGGGCAGGAACAGGTTGGCTCTGAGGACGACGGGTGTGATAACGCACAGGGTGATGATGATGAGGTCGGAGATCCCACTTACTGTCAACCCACAGTCAGCCAAGAGATGAGGTCAGCAGAGGAGGTGGAGGAAGATGCTAGTGACGACGAGGTCAGGTTGCGCCTTCCTGGACAGAGACGTAGTACTGGAAGCACGTCAACAACTGCATCCTCAAACACAACTCTGCCTCTCACCACAAGTCGTGGTGGCTCTTCAGGTCGCATGGGTGCTAAGCCTTGCATAGCCTGGGCATTTTTTCAGATCGATAAAGATGACCCAACTCGTGTTATCTGTAACATTTGTCAGCAAAAGCTAAGTAGAGGCCAAAAAATACATAGTTTGAGTACTTCATGCATGAACCGGCACATGGACATGAAGCATAAGTTGCAGTGGGAAGCTCAGTGTGCTACAATGCGGCCTAGCCAGCCGGGCCAACCACCGTCTGCCAAATCTTGTGCATCCGCGGCCTCTTCATCCTCTGTGACAGGGGGGACAGCAGTCACACCTGTTTTGGGGCACAGACCTGCCACCTCTTTACCCGCAACAGCCAGCGTGATTGGCAGGTCATCATTTTCTTTGGAGGTGGTAACACCAGCTGGTGTTGAGCGCTGTCCGACATCGATAGCACCACCTTTGGATGAAGGCAACCTAACATGTCCGCCTGCATCTTCCTCACAGACCGGCAGTTTGCCGGGGACACCCTTATCAACCCCGTCTAAGCACAATAGCCAGCCCTCGGTCCCTCAGATGTGGACAAGTAAAAGACCATTTCCTCCTAGCCATGAGAAAGCTAAGAGGTTGAATTTCACCATCTGCAAGCTCTTGGCTACAGAAATGCTGCCTTTCCGCCTGGTGGACACAGAGGATTTTCGAGACCTTATGTCCGTCGCAGTGCCCCAGTACCAGATGCCCAGTCGGCACTACTTCTCAAAGAAAGGTGTGCCTGCGCTCCACCAGCATGTCGCACACAACATCACCGCTTCTTTGAGAAACTCTGTGTGTGACAGGGTGCATTTCACCACAGACACTTGGACGAGTAGGCATGGACAGGGGCGTTACATGTCGCTGACTGGGCACTGGGTAACTATGGTGACAGCAGGACAAGGGGCTGCTGTCCAAGTCTTGCCGTCCCCACGAGTTGTGCGTCAATCCTCTTTATGTCAAAGTTCCTCCACTGCTTCTGCCTCCTCAACCTCCTCTCGGTCTTCCACCTGCACCCAAAGCCTGTCTGGTCATGCCACAAGCTTTCTAACTGCGCAGAAGGGATCCTGCACACCTCCTTACTATGCTGGCAGTAGGGCTCAACGTCATCAGGCGGTTTTTACATTGAAATGTCTGGGAAATGTGAGTCACACAGCTGAGGAGTTGTGGTCAGCTCTGGAGAGCCAATTTCATGAATGGTTGTCTCCACTGGACCTGAAACCAGGGAAGGCCGTGTGCGACAATGCTGCAAACCTGGGTGCGGCCCTTCGCCGGGGCAATGTCACACACGTGCCTTGTATGGCTCACGTGTTGAACCTGGTTGTCCAGCAATTTTTAGCCCACTATCCCAGACTAGATGGCCTTCTGCAGAGGGCACGGTCGCTGTGTGCTCACTTCCGCCGTTCGCATCCCGCAGCTCAGCGACTTACATCTCTACAGAAGTCGTTGGGCCTGCCACTTCACCGGCTAAAATGCGATGTGCCTACCCGGTGGAATTCAACTCTGCACATGTTGCAGCGACTGTGGCAGCACCGACAAGCCCTGGTGCAATACGTTCTGACGTATAGCCTGGGCCAACGAGATTCAGAGGTGGGGCAAATCACGCTGGAGGAGTGGTCTCAGATCAGGGACCTATGCACCCTTCTGCACAGTTTTGAAATGGCGACGAAGATGTTTAGTGCTGACGATGCCATTATCAGCATGACTATTCCGGTGATTTACATGCTGGAGCACATGTTAAACAGAATTCGGAGTCAGGTGGTGGCACAAGAGGAGGTGGAGGAAGTAGAGGAGGAGGAGTTGTATGCGGAAGGGCTAACATCTGCAAGGTCCAGACGGTCGGCAGCAACAAGGCGGCAGGCATGTGAGGGTGGGGGAGATGGTTTTACCAGGGCGCATGGTAGCAGCCAAACTAGTGAGGAAGGTGCAGGAGCCCAGGAAGAAGTGGAGGACGAACTGATGGAAGACTCATCAGATGAGGGAGACCTTGATCACATTTCTGTTGTGTGAGGTTGGGGGGAGAGGACAGAGGAAGGAAGCATGATTGTTACCTCGCCACCAACACAACAGGGACTTGGTGCTCCTGGATGCGCAACACACATGAGTGCCTTCTTGCTGCACTACCTGCAACATGACCCTCGAATTGTGAGAATTAGAAATAATCCTGACTACTGGGTTGCCACACTGTTAGATCCCCGTTACAAAAGTAAATTTGCAGAAATTATTCCTGCCATAGAAAGGGATGCACGCATGCAGGAGTATCAGCAGAGACTGTTGCAGAATCTTACATGTGCTTTTCCACAAAATACCAGTGGTGCACGTAGTGAATCTCACAGTTCCAACTTGCCAACCGTGGGACCGTCAAGTGTTCAGCACTCAAACCGTAACAGAACCACAGTATCTGCTGGTAACATCAATTTTGCGGAATCATTTCACCACTTTTTTAGCCCATCCTTTGCAAGGCCACAGGAGACAAGAAGTCTGACACATAGTCAACGCCTAGAGACGATGGTACAGGAGTATCTCCAAGTAAACATTGAAGCCACGACTGTGTCACTGGACCCTTGCTCTTTTTGGGCTTCCAATCTGGATAAATGGCCGGAGCTAGCCACTTACGCCTTGGAGATCTTGTCATGCCCCGCAGCCAGCGTTCTGTCTGAACGTGTGTTCAGCGCTGCTGGTGGTGTGCTGACAGATAAGCGCATGCGGCTCTCCACTGATAATGTAGACAGACTCACGTTCATAAAGATGAACAAATCATGGATCCGAAACGACTTTTCTACCCCTGTGTCATCCTGGGGAGAGTAAAAGCTTGATGATTGGTTAAAATCACCCTACCAAACGTTTTAAGCTTTCAAATTACTAATCATGTTTATCTGTATCTTGACTGGAAAATAATTTGGGCTTTGTAGCAGTGTGCAGCACTGATCCTATTAGGCCATCTATACTAAAGCTTCACCAGATTTAAAATTAATAATTATTTTTAGCTGCATCTAGCCCGGAAAATAATTTTGGGGCTCCGAGATGCGCAAGACACATAAGTGCCTTCTTGCTGCACTACCTGCAGCATGACCCTCATATTGTCAGAATTCGAAGTAATCATGACTACTGGGTTGCCACACTCTTAGATCCCCCAAACTTTTCGATCAACCTTTTCATTTTAATAAAGACCAAAAAAATGGTCATTTTTGAAATTATAAGCATTAGCAGGTTGTTAGAAACTGAAATCAAACAGTTTTCAACTCAAAACTTTATTCTAGGTGATGTTACATTTTCACATAGGACCCCTTGTTCGAAAGGAGCTTCTGAACTCTCTCGTCCATTGAATTTGTCAGGTTTTGGATGGTTTCTGCTTCAATTGTTTTGCATGAGGACAGAATACCCTCCTAGAGCTGTTGCTTAGATGTGAACTGCCTCCCGCCATCATAGACACTCCTTTTAATGATGCTCCAAAGGTTCGGAATGGGGTAGAGGTCAGGGGAGCATGGGGGTCACACCATAAGTTTGTCCCCTTTTATGCCCATATCAGCCAGAGATGCAGATGTTTTATGTGCAGCATGAGATGGTGCATTATCATGCAGAAAAATGATCTTGCTGTGAAATACACGGTTCTTCTTCTTGAACCATGGCAGGAAGTGCTGTTTGAGAAAATCCACATACATTATGGAGTTCATCTTTAGCGCCTTCAGGGATCCTAAAGGGGCCGACAATCTCTCTCCCCATGATTCCAGCCCAAAACATTACTCCACCTCCTCCTTGTTGGCGCTGTAGCCGTGTTTGCGTGGGGTGTCCATCAACCAGCCATCCTCCACTCCATCCATCTGGACCATCAAGCGCTGCACGGCACTCATCCGTGAACAAAACAGTTTTGAAATCAGTCTTCATGTAATGTTTGGCCCACTGGAGCCGTTTCTGCTTGTGTGAAGTGGATAGAGGAGGTCGACAGGATGGCGTATGCACAGCTGCAAACCTCTGAAGGACCCTGCATCTTGTTGTTCGGGGGACGTTGGAGGCACAAGCAGCTTCAAAAACTTGTCTGCTGCTATGACAAGGCTTTTTTGCCGCTGCTCTTTCAACCTGACGTAATTGCCTGTAGGAAAGAGTCCTCAATTTGCCTTTATCAGCACGCACACGTGTGTACTGTGAATCAGCTACATACTTCTTGATTGCCAAGACACTTCATCCTGATCATCGCACAATGTTGATTGTAGTCATGCCTTGACCTAAACACTCCACAATTTGTTGCTTCTCAGCAGCCGACACATCCTTTTTCTTTCCCATTTTGGCAGAAAATGTAGGCTGCTGAATAATGTGAGAGAGCCTTCTTAAGTAGTCTTGCCTTTCATTGGACACACCTGACAAACTAATTAGCACTGGTGTCTGCAATTGCTTACAGTGATATAAAGAGCCCTGACACACATCACCATCAATGAGTTTAACTGACAAACAAACAAATTCTTCCCTTATCACTCCTAAACACTTTTTGCATAATAATTTGGAACACAGTGTACATGTGCTTTTCCACAAAACACCAGTGGTTCACGTAGTGAATCTTACAGTTCTAACTTGCCAACCGTGGTCTGTATGGAGTTGTTCAATAAAGGGCCCAAAATTAAGATAACATAGATGGGAGAGGTCTCTATGAATAGGAATTCCTAAGTATTTGATACCCTGTGAGGGTCAGGCAAAGGGAAAGTTGGACTGAATGGAATCCTATATGGATTTGGAGAGGGAGACATCGAGGGCCTCAGACTTCGCTGCATTGATTTTAAAATTTGACCATGTAACAAAGTGATCTATTTCAGCCATAACAGCATGGATGGATATATGTGATTGAGTGATATCTACTAGGACATCATCAGCAAATAGAGAGCACTTGTACTCGGTGCCTCCCACCTCAATCCACCTAATATTGGGGTTATGGCGAATTGATGAGAGCAGGTGCTCCGTCACTAGGATGTATAAGAGAGGGGACAGAGAACATCCCTGCCTTGTCCCATTGGTGATTTTGAAAGGTGATGAAAATGTTCTGACGCGCCCCCTGGGCCTTGGGACACCCGGAGCCGGACCCTTTTTGGTGGATGCTGGTGGTTGTAGTCTTCGTGGCGGCGACCCGGTTCCGTGGCTCAGGGCGGTCAAACCAGTGGCGGAACTATTTATGTGGTTTTGATGTTTAAATGTCCGACTACGCCACCCGTGGATTGCGGTCAGAGTGAACCGCCGCTACAGGGCAGACCGCTGAGGCTGGTGTTGTGGGTGCAGCAGAGCGTAGCATAACTCCCCACGGGAGGAGTATAGCCTCAGGGCAGTGTATGCGGAGGATGGGGGTGATGGTGCAGGGCAGCAGCAGTAACGACACGGAGTCAGTGATGCAGTCCAGGGCCTTTACTCACAGTTCTTATTATCCAGACCACGTCTGCAGGTAACGGCTGCCCACGTCGTACTGTGCTCACCAGGTGAGGGGCTCAGACAACTCCCAGATAACTTTGGAGCACTTCACAGGACCCCCTTTGTGTGTCCTTTGTCTGGCCTTTCTTACCAACACTTCTGTCCGGCTGCCTCGGGCCTCCTCTTGGTAAACTTGGCGCCAGTTTCCCTGACCCTATGTGGTGCCTTCCTAGCGGGTGTAGCGAGGGGCTGCGCCACATAAAATGTCAGAGCCTCCGGTTTCTAGCTGAGGGTCGTTTCCTGCCTCCACTAGTTCGGGGACCGGTCTCCCCCTTTGGCCTGACCCCTCCACGGAGGTGGATTCGGGCGTGCGGTGGCGACTCGCCCGTCCGCACCCCTGGGATCCCTTCATTCCTCGTTCCTGGAGCCTTCTCCGCTCCTCTTCCTTCCTTCTCCCTCTTCCAGGCCTGGGCCTCTGTTACTAGGCCCGCCTCTGGAGCAGAGCTCATGCAGAGCCCCTGCTCCCTCTCACTTCTGCTCAGGCTTCTCTGCACTGAACTAAGATGGTGCCCACCTTTTATACTCCCTTCTCAATGCACCCAGGAACTGCTTCCTCCCTGCTCCTGCACTACAGGGTTCCCCTTCCTCAGTGTTCCCTCCCCCCACTCCAGCCAGGGACAGGGACTGTCGTGCCCATCTCAGGGGCATATTGGTCGCCCTGCCCCACGGCAATGTGGTGTAATGCATGCAGGTGTCGGGGTCCTGATCCACACTCCATCCTTACCTGAGAGTGAGATATCACACCTCTGGGTGAGGTGCAATACGTCTGTAGCAACCGAGCCCTCAGGGTGCTACAGTTCCATTTATCTTCAGCCTAGGTGACGTATTGCGATACAGGGCCGTGATTTTGGCTATAAAAGGGTCCCCTAGACCCCTACCCCAAGCTTTTTAAGAGAATCATATATGGCGTGCCAGGAGACTCTATGGAATGCTTTCTCAGCATCCAACGAGAGTATCTAATTACAAATTTTTAACTGCATCTAGCCCAGGAAATACTTTGTGCCTAGTAGCAGTGTCTGCTAGTCAGCGGATTATCCTGGCTGTTAAGCAAGCTACACCACCTGTAGTTTAGACACTTAATTTTTTCAAAGGAAATGCTTCGGGACCATGGGATACTCAGTGAAGAGCATCAGGAGGCACCCCAAGGCATAGGGGCTGGGACTGGCAGTAGGATGCCTTGCGGTGGACAGCCGAGCTCGATCCTTATAAAAGCTTTTTAACTGCAGCAGCTTTAGTGGACGCTACTGGAGCTGGAATTACGCGGCTGCTGGCATGAGACTTGCCCTCCAATAGATCCTTGTAAATGGATTTAAAGTGTATTCATTCAAATTAGAGAGACAATTTAAATTAAAAAGCTTAGAGCTGCCTCCACCACAGGGGGGCTCGCTCGACCCACCAGCGGACAGGCACCAGTATTGGGAGAGGGGGGCTGGCCATCAGGGTTCACCGCGGCTCTGGCACAAACCCGGCGACACGGAAGTGGCACGGGCAGGAGCGGACTGGCCGTGTCGGCTTCTCGCTTTTTGGATTTTAGAAGGGCATGACATGCCTATATCTGTGTCTCCCCCTCCTTTTACTCCTCCACCTCTTTTCTTTTCGCATGACTATATGTACTTGTCACTTTTCCATGTGTTAGTTGTGTCTTCTGAGCAGTTTGTCAGCTTTTGGACACCTTTGAAGGTGTTTTCTATGTGTTTCTATGTGTTTTTGTTTGCCTGCCATTGGTTTTAACGGTGTTCGAAGGTGTTCGACGAACAGTTCGACGAACAGTTCGGCGAACACACGGGTGTTCGACGAACCGAACCGAACTCGAACACTACGGGGGGGCTCAACACTATTCATGTGCTAGCTGTCTATGTATTGATATGAGATGTACTTATACACTGGCCCACAAAGGGTGTTTAGAATCTATGATTAACCAATTAGTTTGGTAATCATTCATTGTTATACCTCCCCTACAAATGTTTTTTCCCTGTTCAAACCCCTGTACCACCTGATGAAGATAGTATAGCTATCGAAACGCGTTGTGGAGAGGGCCAATGAAAACATTTTTCAGCCCTAAACATTGTCCCATTGGTGATCATTATTAGCGCTCCATAGACCACTTTCCACTTAGTTTATCCGTCAGTCTGAATAAGGGCTGAGCAGGACTGGGTCCCGAACATAAGTACGCAGCAAAATGAGAAGCTATATAAATATAATGTCCAGCTTAAAGAAAGGGAGGCCACACCCTTACCTACACTAACTGTAGAAATCATATAAGCAGAAAAAAATGAATGCAACTGTCAGAGTGAAACTGTACATGCACAGCACACTTATAACTGAAAACCCAGGAGAACATAGTTACTGTTAAAGTGTATAGGGTCGGGGAGGAAAGGTGGTAAGTCCATAGATAAGTCATTATGCTGGGAGATGACATGGGAAACATATTGAACAAAGCAGCAGGAGGGTGTGAAGGCTCGACTGCCATATGTATCATTGGTCTTTACCCTTTAACAAGGATGTGGACTTCACTGCAGGGAATACCCAGGTCATGATCTCCTGAGTAGGTATGGATAACTGGAATTAGTGCGCAATGAATAAAATGTAGTCAGTGATTATCTTGGTGTCATGAACAGGTAGTCTGGTTCATAAGTGAAACATCAAGAAAAATTAAGAAGCTCTGGAAAGGGACAGAGGCGCACACAAAATAGGGCAATACCATCTGTAAGGGATAAGAATAATCAATGTTAGCATGCACCTAAAGGTGTTGTGTGCAGGCATAACACTTATAAAGGCATGGAAAGCCGCTGCTGCTGCCTTGTGGCTAGAGGAAAAGGCTCTCCCTAAGGTATAATGGCAAAAATGGAAGCTGGCACATTTAGGCAGGCTGCGCTGCGAGAATGAAGAATGGAATTCCAAAACGTTTGTTTATTAATACCAACGTGTTTCTGCGCCAGACTGGCACCTTTCACAAGGTATAAAAACGTATTGGTATTAATAAAAAACGTTTTGGAATCCCAAGGCTCTTTATTCCTGCAGCGCAGCCACCTGAACGTGCCAGCTTCCATTTTTGCCATCAAGAACAATTATGATCAGAAGCAAGCAAAAAATCAAAATCAGAAAACGTAAAATGTCAAATATCAATCCAAATGGTAAAGCAAGGGGAATGTCAGAATACTAGCCTTGGTTAGTAAGAAGTTCAAAAGCAATGAAACACCAAAAATTCATAACAGGGCCAGTGAGGATAATAATCTTATCTTCAAGCAGTGCCAGGACCTATAGATTAACCCCTTAAGCCCCGCGGGTGGTTTACACGTTAATGACCGGGCCAATTTTTACAATTCTGACCACTGTCAATTTATGAGGTAATTACTCTGGAACGCTTCAATGGATCCCCCTGATTCTGAGATTGTTTTTTCGTGACATATTGTACTTCATGATTGTGGAAAAATTTCTTCGATATCACTTGCGTTTATTTGTGAAAAAAACGAAAATTTGGCGAAAATTTTGAAAATTTTGCAATTTTCAAAATTTGAATTTTTAAGCCCTGAAATCAGAGCGATATGTCACACAAAAGAGTTAATAAATAACATTTCCCACATGTCTACTTTACATCAGCACAATTTTGGAACCAAAATTTTTTTTGTTAGGGAGCTATAAGGGTTAAAAGTTGACCAGCGATTTCTCATTTTTCCAACAAAATTTACAAAACCATTTTTGTAGGGACCACATCACATTTGAAGTAACTTTGAGAGGTCTTTATGACAGAAAATACCCAAAAGTGACACCATTCTAAAAATTGCACCCCTCTAGGTGCTCAAAACCACATTCAAGAACTTTATTAACCCTTCAAGTGCTTCATAGGAATTTTTTGAATGTGGAAGAAAAAAATGAACATTTAACTTTTTTCACAAAAGTGTTACTTTAGACCCAGTTTTTTTTATTTTCACAGGGGTAACAAGAAAAAATGGACCACAAAATTTGTTGTGCAATTTCCCCTGGGCACGCAGATACCCAAAATTTGGGGAAAAAACACTGTTTGGGCGCACTGTAGGGCTCGGAAGGGAAGGAGCGCCATTTGACTTTTTGATTGTAAAATTTGCTTGAATAATTAGCGGACACCATGTTGCGTTTAGAGAGCCCCTGTGTGCCCAAACATTGGAGCTCCCCCACAAGTGACCCCATTTTGGAAACTAGACCCCCCAAGGCACCTATCTAGATGCATAGTGAGCAGTTGCAACCCCCAGGTGCTTCACAAATTGATTCGTAAAAATGAAAAAGTGAAAAAAAAAACACTTTTTCATTGTTACGAATCAATTTGTGAAGCACCTGGGGGTTCCAACTGCTCACTATGCATCTAGATAGGTGCCTTGGGGGGTCTAGTTTCCAAAATGGGGTCACTTGTGGGGGAGCTCCAATGTTTGGGCACACAGGGACTCTCTAAATGCAACATGGTATCCGCTAACAAATTGAATGGAAAATCGTCTCAAATTGTTAGCGGACACCACATTGCGTTTGGAGAGCCCCTCTGTGCCCAAACTTTGGAACTCCCCCACAAGTGACCCCATTTTGGAAACTAGACCCCCCAAGGCACCTTTCTAGATGCATAGTGAGCACTTGGAACCCCCAGGTGCTTCACAAATTGATTCGTAATAATTAAAAAGTGAAAAAAAAAACACTTTTTCATTTTTATGAATCAATTTGTGAAGCACCTGGGGTTCCAAGTGCTCACTATGCATCTAGATAGGTGCCTTGGGGGGTCTAGTTTCCAAAATGGGGTCACTTGTGGGGGAGCTCCAATGTTTGGGCACACAGGGACTCTCCAAATGCAACATGATATCCGCTAACAATTTGAGCCGACAATTTGTTAGCGGATATCATGTTGCATTTGGAGAGTCCCTGTGTGCCCAAACATTGGAGCTCCCCCAAAAGTGACCCCATTTTGGAAACTAGACCCCCCAAGACACCTATCTAGATTCATAGTGAGCACTTGAAACCCCAGGTGCTTCACAAATTGATTCATAAAATTGAAAAAGTGTTTTTTTTTTTCACTTTTTCATTATTACGAATCAATTTGTGAAGCACCTGGGGGTTCCAAGTGCTCACTATGCATCTAGAAAGGTGCCTTGGGGGGTCTAGTTTCCAAAATGGGGTCACTTGTGGGGGAGCTCCAAAGTTTGGGCACAGAGGGGCTCTCCAAACGCAATGTGGTGTCCACTAACAATTTGAGCCGATTTTCCATTCAATTTGTTAGCGGATACCATGTTGCATTTAGAGAGTCCCTGCATGCCCAAACATTGGAGCTCCCCCACAAGTGACCCCATTTTGGAAAATAGACCCCCCAAGGCACCTATCTAGATTCATAGTGAGCACTTGGAACCCCAGGTGCTTCACAAATTGATTCATAAAAATGAAAAACTGTTTTTTTTTTCACTTTTTCATTTTTACGAATCAATTTGTGAAGCACCTGGGGATTCCAAGTGCTCACTATGCATCTAGATAGGTGCCTTGGGGGGTCTAGTTTCCAAAATGGGGTCACTTGTGGGGGAGCTCCAATGTTTGGGCACACAGGGGCTCTCCAAACGCAACATGGCGTCCGCTAACAATTTGAGCCGATTTTCCATTCAATTTGTTAGCGGACACCATGTCGCGTTTGGAGAGCCCGTGATGTGCCTAAACAGTGGAGCTCCCCCACAAGTGTCCCCATTTTGGAAACTATACCCCTCAAGGATTTTATTAAGGTGTATAGTGAACATTTTGAACCCAGAGGTACGGCACAGAATTTGTTTACATTAGTTCATCATATTGAATAAGTTGTCATTATTCTTGAGCGCAAGTGCTCGGTACTTGAGTTTGCATCGGGTACTCAGGTATGCACCATGTACAGCGTGTGCTCGAGTGACATGCTCGAGTCCCTGCTCCGCATGTTTCACAGTTATTAGACACCCAAAAAAAAACATGCGGGGATCGCTCGTGCATGGCAGGCAATCCCCGTAAAGTTTTTTGGCCGCGAAGCATATGGGGCAGAGACTCGAGCATGTCACTCAAATACCCACGATACTCAATGCATACCAGAGCACCCGATGCAAACTCAAGTAGCGAGCACTTGCTCTCAACACTAGTCGCCATATCGTCATCTTTTTTTCTTACTTTTGAAAAAAATCCCAACCCCAGCCCTATCCCTAGCACAACCCTAGCCCCAGCACAACCCTAGCCCCAGCACAACCCTAGCCCCAGCACAACCCTAGCCCCAGCACAACCCTAGCCCCATCACAACCCTAGCTCCAAACCCAGCCCTAACCCTAGCCCAATCCTAACCCAAGAGTTTATTTTTGACGCCGTTCCTTGTGCGGTATAATTGATTAGACGACTTTATTCTTCGGGTCGGTGTGATTACAGCAATGCCAGAATCATATGGGGTTTTTATGACTGACAGCTGTCACACACTAAAAGACGCATTTTTTGTAAAATCTAGTTTTTGCATCGCCATATTTTGAGAGCTATAATTTTTCCAGATTTTGGCAGACAGTCATGTGACAGCTCGTTATTTGCGGGATGACTTGACGTTGTTATTGGTGCCATTTTCAGGCACGTGACATTTTTTGATCGCTTTCTATTCCGATTTTTGGGAGGCAGAATAAACAAAAACCAACAATTCAGGAATTGTTTTTTTTTTTTTTTTTTTATTCTGTTCCGCGTGTGGTAAAATTGATGAGGTAGCTTTATTCTTCGGGTCAGTATGTTTACAGCGGTACCACATTTGTATCATTTTTCTATGTTTTGGCGCTTATACACAATAAAAGCTATTTTATAGAAAAAAATATTTTTTAGTATCGCTTTATTCTGAGAGCTATAACTTTTTTATTTTTCGGCTGATGGAGCTGTATGGCAGCTTGTTTTTTGCGGGACGAGATGACGTTTTCAGCGGTATCATTTTTATTTATATGCGTCTTTTTGATCGCGTGTTATTCCACTTTGTGTTTGGCGGTATGGTGATAAAGCATTGTTTTTTGCTTTGTTTTTTTTTTTTTTTTTTTACCGTGTTCACTGAAGGGGTTAACTAGTGGGACTGTTTTATAGGTCAGGTTGTTCCGGACGCGGCGATACCAAATATGTGTACTTTTATTGTTTTTTTTTTATTTTTTTATAGTAATATTTATTGATGGGTACATTATATTTTTATTTTTGGTGTATTATTTTTTTTATTTTTTTATAATATTTTTGCACATTTTTTTTTTTTTTCCACTTTCACACAGTTTATACACTTTATTACTTTGTCCCACTCTGGGACTTTCACTTTTTTTTTTCTGATCGCCTGCATGGCACAGGAATGGAGCACCATCCCTATGCCATGAAGGCTGTCAGAAGTGCACAGTGTGAAGATTGCTTGGAGATGCACTGCGCATGTCCAAGCAATCTTCCTGCTCTCTGGTGACCCGGATGTTGTCATGACGACATCGGGTCGTCATGGCAACACCTGGGAAGCCTTTGCAGACTGCGCTGGAAGCTGGAAGAGGAGGTGAGTATCGCCGATCACCTCCCCTTGCCCCCGCAATGCCGCGATCGACTTCGATCGCAGCATCGCGGGGGTTAATGTGCTGGGAGCGGTGCAGGACCGCTCCCTGCACATAGTACCGGGTGTCAGCTGTGACAATCAGCTGACACCCGGCGGCGATCGCGCCCGCACAGCCTGTGTGCGCGCGCGATCGCGATGACGTACTAATATGGGTCTGGCTCTTAAGTCCCAGGGCACAGACGCGTATTAGTACGTCAGATGTTAATAAGGGGTTAAAGGGGTTTTCTCACAAACAAAAGTTCATTTTATTCAATAGATCTTGGAATAATAATAATTTCCTCAATTGAATGTATTTAAATAAAATGTTCCTGTGCTTAGATAATCTTATAAATGTGCCCCTGCTGTGTACTGTGTAATGGCTGTGTCTGACCATGCAGGAACATGGTCTGATCATACCACATCTCCTGGGCAGGGAGGGGAAGCAAAAACTATACAAACATTACAGCACAGGATCACAGAGGGTTCTTTCTTTCAAGCAAAACATTGTTTAAAAACAGGCAGGGAAATGTTTTACCTCACAGAAAGAATCAGCTGCAATCCCCTGCTGTAATATCTTTATACTCTTTTGCTTCCTCCCCTGCCCAGGAGATGTGGTATGATCAGACCATGTTCCTTACACGGTCAGACACAGCCTTTACACTAAGGAACATTTGTAAGATTATCTCAGCACAGGGACATTTTATTTAAACACATCCAATTGTGGAAGTTATTATTATTACAAGATCTATTGATTAAAATGAACTTTTGTTTGTGGGAAAACTTTAACCCCTTAATAACATCTGACGTACTAATACGCGTCTGTGCCCTGGGACTTAAGAGCCAGACCCGTATTAGTACGTCATGGCGATCGTGCGCGCACACAGGCTGTGCGGGCGCGATCGCCGCCGGGTGTCAGCTGATTGTCACAGCTGACACCCGGTACTATGTGCAGGGAGCGGTCCTGCACCGCTCCCAGCACATTAACCCCCGCGATGCTGCGATCGAAGTCGATCGCGGCATTGCGGGGGCAAGGGGAGGTGATCGGCGATACTCACCTCCTCTTCCGGCTTCTAGCGCAGTCTGCAAAGGCTTCCCGGGTGTTGCTGACGCGCCCCTGGGCCTGTGTCGTGCTGCGTTGCGCACGCGGGAGCTTACCCGGAGCCGGATCTCTTGAGGGTTGTAGTCTCGTGGCGGTGATCCGGTCCGTGCCCAGGGAGTCAGACTAAGTGGCGCTGTATTAGCGGTAGATGTTGGACGACTACGCCACCCGTTGAGTACAGCTAAGGAGCTGCTGCTGCAGGGCAGACCGCTGAGGCCGGTGGTAGGATTGTGCAGCATGATAGTATAACCCCCAACGGGAGGGGTATGGCCTCAGGGCAGCCGACGTGGATGATGGGGGTAGCAGGAACCACTCGGAGACGGTACGGTGTAGTTCAGGGTCTTTACTGGTGACAACGATAGACCCTCCCGGAGTACTGGCTAGCGATTGGGGCCTGGTCAGTCCTTGAGCAGATGGGATCTCCCCTGGCCAGGCGGAGTTGTAGGCCTCCCAAACTAACGATACTCTTCTGGCTACCTTGCTAGAGGCGGGTATAAGTAGCCCACGTCCCTGAGTGTACCGTGTGGTGCTCACCCGTATGGCCGGTGACTCGGGGCCTTCTAGTGGCTTCCGCTCCACGACGGCGGTGCTGGTCCCACGTGTGTGACCGTGCCTTCGGGTTTCTGGGCCAGAGGACCTGCAATCCCCTGCCGGTCGGTTTCTGCTGCTGGATAGGAGTTAGTCCCCACAGCCTCAGACTCCGGGTCCGGTGATAACTTCTCAGTCAGGGCGAGCTCTGCAGCTGCCAGCCCCTGACTCCTTGTAGCACTGCTCCCACAGAGCTCCTGATGTTCTTTTCCTATATCTGCTTCTCTGTCTCTACTTCTTCTCTACTCACTAACCCTGCCTCAGCCCTAGGTTTATATAGGGGAAGTTCTTCCCCTCCCAGGGACTGGGCAGGAGGTGTGGCATGCACAGGATCCCTGACCAAGAGACCTCCCACCTGCTCTCAGACATAACATTGCTGTTACTGTGGAAACCAGACCCCTGGGGTGCCACATTCCCCCCTAGTGAAATTTAGTACTCCGGGACTAAACATATTTTTAAACATAACAAGGTATAAACAATAATAGTACAATAAGAAAAACATATAAAGATGGTCACGGCGTGTCCGCAACCGGGTGCAGTTTTTGAAGAAAAGCAAGGTGTCCATTTCACCAAAACAGGGAGACGTAACCAGGTAGGGGTCTGTCCTGCCCCGAGTCCTTAACAGTCTTTAGTCCATTCCTAGGTTACGCTCCAACCATGTACAAGGATTCCCAGTAAATCCACCAAGGACTCCTATAAATAACTAGAAACACATAATTATACACAAGCAACAAGAAAAACAGGTAACCACAAATAAAACAATTTATACACTTCAAATCCTCCAACGTGCGGGTAACTGGCCTCTAGTGGCCCTAGTGGACCTACGGAGCTGACTGTCTAGCCCTGAACTACAGGGTGTAAGAGCTGTCAAGGGTAAACTGGGCAGCTGTCTACCGGCTCTTTGGCTCACTAGGGGTACGGCAGGCTCACTATAAGCAGAGGGTTGATCCTCCTGTTCTGCTTGTGTGGAGTCTTCTGCCTCCTGGACCGGCTGCTCTTCCAGCTCTACCTGTTGCTCCGTAGGCACTTGGGATGCTGGTTGGAGGAACGTGAGGACGGGTACCACAACTGCACCATTGACTTGAGTCCAGGACCGAGGGAAGTCTCCGAGCACAGTACTAACCATATCTTCCCTTTCCTCTACGGGTCGATGGTCTTCTTGTTCCTCTTCAGGGTTCCGTAGCTGTTCAGGACACTTCTTCAGGTGATCCCGGGATACAATGGCTATGGTCTCCCCTCCGTCTTTACTGATGGTACAGACTTTCGGGTTCTCGTGGCTTGAGGGCAGTACGGTGTACGGGTCCTTCTCCCACTGGTCGTCCAACTTGTGGAGCCGTCTTTTCCTCTTCAAGACCTGCTCTCCGGGTACCAGGGGAACAGCGGGAGCATACTGGTTGTAAGTTTTCTCTTGTCTTTCCCTAGCCTGACAGAGACTTCGCTCCATGCTCTCCTGTACTTTCCGGTACTGCTGCTGCCTCTCTGTGTCCCAGTCTGTTTCTGGTGAAGTGTCCTCGGGTGTCAGGACTCCCATTTCCAGGTCAACAGGTAACTTACCAGGTCTCGCCCTCATTAGGTAAGCCGGGGTACAGTTGGTGGAACCTACCGGGATGTGGTTGTATAGGTCCACCAGATCGGGCAGCTTCTCAGGCCACAGACTGCGTTCTTCCAGGGGCAACGTTTTCAGGAGATCCATTACCACCTGGCTCATTTTCTCACAAAGTCCATTAGTTTGCGGATGATAGGGTGTCGTCCTTATCTTCCGGCAGCCATACAGATTGCAGAATTCCTGGAAGACCTCCGCTTCAAAGGCAGGTCCCTGGTCCGTCAGCACTTGGTCCGGGTACCCGTGTGGACGGCAGAAGTGCTGCTGGAAGGCTCTAGCTGCTGTTTGAGCCGTTAAGTCCTTAACGGGGACGACAACCAAGAACCGGGAGTAATGATCCACAATGGTTAACGCGTAGACGTAGCCACTTCTGCTTGGGGTCAGTTTTACATGATCCAAGGCTACCAGTTCCAACAGCTGCCGGGTGATGATGGACTGCAGGGGAGTCTTCTGGCTGGCACGGTCCTTCCTTCTTAGGTTGCACGGGCCACAGTCTCTGCACCACCTCTCGATGGTTCCCCTCATGCCTACCCAGTGGAACCGCCCACGCAGCAGGAACTCCAGCTTCTTCCATCCGAAGTGTCCAGCCCCGTCGTGGTATGCTTCCATCACCATGGCTGCGTCTCTCCGTGGCACCACTACTTGCCAGATTAGTTCATGCGTCCGGGAGTTAACCATTCTGCGGCACAACTTCCCCTTGTAAAGGAACAGTCGACTCTTCTCAGCCCACAGTTGCTTGGCTTCCTCCGGAGCGTCTGAGTCAAGGCAAGCCTCTGGCCGAGTCAGCATCTCCTTCACCAGCCGGACGGCAGGGTCACTGTCTTGCGTTTCCTCCCAGTTGTAGTGAGGCAAGGGGTTAAACGTAGCGGCTTGCTTACTCCTTACCCGATGGGAATACTGGATAGTCCCATGACGGTGGAACGCGGGGAGTTCGACTTCTTCCAGTCCCTCTGGATCTTCTCCTACGTCCGGTAGGTTTGGCATCCTGGACAGGGCGTCCGCGTTGGTATTGGAGCGTCCTGCCCGGTATTTGATTGTGAACTCGTAGTTGGACAGACGGGCCATCCATCTCTGCTCTAGGGCACCGAGTCTTGCCGTGTCCAGGTGTGTCAACGGGTTGTTATCCGTGTACACCAGGGGTCTCAAACTCGGCTGGGTATATGGGCCGCACATGGAAAAAATTTGAATTTGGGGGGCCGCATTCTTTGTTCAATGTGACATTTTTAGTGATACCATTTTTTTTTGTATACACCTTTTGAACATTTTTGCCGTGTTTATTTTTTTATAGCTTGGGTCGTTATGGATGTGGCGATAATAAACGTGCACTTTTTTGTGTTTACTTTAGTTTACATATAAAACAGCATTTTTAGTGCCCAATATTTTTTCAGGCTTTATTTTTATTTTTTTGATTTTTACAATTTTGTTTCCCCCAATTGGCCACATACAGTAATATTGTCTTACAATTAGCATCATATAGTAATAATGGCAAACATCTTGTAGTAATGTTCCCCATCCAAGTCCCCATCTTGTACTAATGTGCCCCATCCAGGTCCCCATCCTGTGGCTATGTGCCTCATCCAGGTCCCCATCTTGTGGCTATGTGCCCCATCCAGGTCCCCATCTTGTGGCTATGTGCCCCATCCAGGTCCCCATCTTGTGGCTATGTGCCCCATCCAGGTCCCCATCCTGTGGCTATGTGCCCCATCCAGGTCCCCATCCTGTGGCTATGTGCCCCATCCAGGTCCCCATCCTGTGGCTATGTGCCCCATCCAGGTCCCCATCCTGTGGCTATGTGCCCCATCCAGGTCCCCATCTTGTGGCTATGTGCCCCATCCAGGTCCCCATCTTGTGGCTATGTGCCCCATCCAGGTCCCCTCTTGATGCTATGTGCCCCATCCAGGTCCCCATGTTGTGGCTATGTGCCCCATCCAGGTCCCCATGTTGTGGCTATGTGCCCCATCCAGGTCCCCTCTTGTGGCTATGTGCCCCCTGTGCTGTTCTTCACACACATAAAAAAAAAAAAAAAAAAAAAAGATGATTCTCACCTGTCCTCCGTTCCCTCAGCGGCCTTCCTGCAGATGTGGCCCGCAGGCACCACAGAGTCAGACCCCTTGACGATCCCGACCTGGTCCAGGAGGAGCCGCCGACAGCAGCGCTGCATTGCCGCACAGAGACCGTCTCCCAGCACAGCATTTTCAATGTCAGCCGCCGGCCAATCAGAGGCCAGCAGCTGACATCTGCATATGGCAATGACGTCATACTCGCTGCGCCGACACGCAGATATCAGCTGCTGGCCTCTGATTGGCCGGCGGCTGGCATTGGAAATGCAGTGCTGGGAAACAGTCTCTGTGCGGCAATGCAGCGCTGCTGTCGGCGGCTCCTCATGGACCAGGTCGGGATCGTCAAGGGGTCTGTGCCTGCGGGCCGCATAAAGCAGCCTCAGGGGCCGCATGCGGCCCGCGGGCCGTGTGTTTGAGACCCCTGGTGTACACGGTGAACCGGGAAGAAGCGAGGTAGTGCTTAAAGCGTTCGGTGACTGCCCACACCACTGCCAGGAACTCTAGCTTAAATGAGCTGTAATTCTCAGGGTTTCTTTCGGTGGGTCGCAGTTTTCGGCTGGCGTAAGCGATTACTCGTTCTTTCCCCTGCTGGATCTGGGACAGCACGGCTCCTAGCCCGATGTTACTTGCGTCGGTGTAGAGGATAAAGGGCTGGCTGTAATCAGGGTATGCCAGGATTTCATCCCCCGTGAGGGCCATCTTCAGCTGGCGGAAGGACTCTTCTTCTAACTTCTCCCATCTGAAGGGTGGCTTCTGGTTCTTGGCCTTCCGGGACTGGCCTATCAGGAGGTCCTGCATAGGAGCTGCTTTTTGGTGAAACCGGGGATGAATCTGCGGTAATAGCCTACCAACCCGAGGAACTGCCACACTTCCTTTACACTGGAGGGACTTGGCCATTCCTTAATTGCGGTGATCTTATCAGGGTCGGGAGCCACTCCATCAGCGCTCACCACGTGTCCCAGGTACTGCACCTTTGGTTTCAGGAGGTGACACTTGGAGGGTTTCACCTTTAGGCCGTAGCTTGCCAGAGCTTCGAACACTTCCGCCAGGTGTTTCAGGTGGTCCTCATACGTCTTGGAATATACAATGACATCGTCCAGGTACAACAGGACCGCCTCGAAGTTTCTGTGGCCCAGACAGCACTCCATTAATCGTTGGAAGGTTCCTGGTGCATTGCAGAGTCCGAACGGCATGCAGGTAAACTCGCTAAGTCCCATTGGGGTGGTGAATGCGGTCTTCTCCCGGTCCGCCTTTGCTACAGGAACCTGCCAGTACCCGCTAGTGAGATCCAAGGTAGAGAAGAAGTTAGCAGATCTTAAAGCAGCCAAAGACTCCTCTATCCTTGGTAAGGGGTACGCATCCTTGTGTGTGATACGGTTGATTTTCCGGTAATCTACACACATCCTCATGGTGTTGTCTTTCTTTTTGACTAAGACTAGTGGAGCTGCCCAGGGGCTACAGCTATCCCTGATCACCCCAGCCTCCTTCATGTCTCTAAGCATCCCCTTGGCGTGTTGGTAGTGTGCAGGGGGTACGGGTCGATACCTCTCTTTTATGGGAGGATGGTCTCCCGTGGGGATGTGGTGTTCTACCCCCTTGACTCGCCCGAAGTCTAACGGGTGTTTACTAAACACTCTCTCGTACTCTTGAACCACCCGATAGACTCCCTGTTTCTGGTGTGAGGGAGTGGAGTCAGTACCCAAATGTAGTTGCTGACACCAGTCCTCCATTGTTTTCTGAGAGCCGTTACCTTCCTCCGGGGAAGATGGAGGCAAGGGTTCTACGGACTGTATGGAATCTTGATTGATGGTATACAATTTGGCTAGCGTGGCATACCGGGGCAGGTACACTTCCCTCTTCCCGATATTTATTATGCGAACGGGCACCCTCCCATGGCGTACATTGACCACCCCCCGTGCTGTCAAAATGGTGGGCCTACTATCTGAGTAAACTGGTTCTACCATTGCCTGGTAATCTCTACCTCTCAGACCAATAGCTGCCCGGCACCAAATCATCATTTCACTTTTCGGGGGCATGGCAATAGGGAAAGGGTCACACATTCGCACGCTACCAATCTCACCACCGGAGAGTTCTAGCTGTTGCCGTCGCATCAGTGCCCGAATCTCTTTCTGGAGCACTCGCTGCTGGCCGGAGCTGGCGTTCTTGGCAACCTGCTGTAAAAGGAAAATCACCTCTGCAAGACAATTTTCAATTACATTAGTTCCTAGAGTTATCTTTGGGTGACTCTCGTGTTTGTCAATGTCTACAATGATCAGTCCCTGTGCTGCCAGTTTGACTCTACCGATTTTAATGGTCACCTCTTTAAATCCAATCTGTGGCACGGGCTGACCATTGCTGGCGATGATACTCAAGTCGTCGTCAGGGTAGCGGGTGATATCCGAGTCATTCCAGTACTGCTTGAAGAGCACGTACGGGATGGTGGTGACCTGTGACCCGGTGTCCAGTAGGGCACTCATAGGAATGCCATCCAGTACCACGGGTAAGACTGGACGTCCTCCCACATATTTGTCGCGCCAGTTCGATGGGCCTGGTGATCTTTTTCCTGGGGGTTGGCCCTCTACCCCAGGTTGTGCCAGTTTAAAGGACAGTACCTTGCCATATGTCCGGGTTGATTGCAGCGGCGGCAGATGGGTCGTCCGTCCTCGTTGTATCGGTCGCTGGGTTTTCCTCTGGCCGGTGGGGTCCTCCTTGGTCGACGCCACGGGATGTCCTCCGGTCCGGATGCCAGCTGGATCTTCCCTGGAGTGGAAACCTGTAAAGACTGCACAGTTCGGGTTAGCGCAGCAACGCTTTTAGCTAGCTTTTGGACCTGATGGTGCAGGTCTGGAGCCGGGTCATTGTTCAAAGCCTGCGCATCAGCTCCCACAGGCCCTGCTGACAAGGGCGCCGCCTCCTGGTGGTAAGTGGTAGTGGGGCTTCTGGGGGTCACAACGCCACCTGGTGCCGGTTCTCGAAGCACCCGGATGGCTCTGTCCTTGAACTGTGCAAATCCCAGATGAGGGTCCTGTAAGGCCATTGCCCGCAACTGGGTTCGGTGGGCATTGCAATATAAACCCTCTATAAATTGTTCAGTCAACAGCCTGTCCTCGTCTCCCACGCCGTCAGGGTCGGTCTGCTTAATGGCTCTCAGGGCCTCTTGTAGGTTCAGGGCATAGTCCCTTATACTCTCATGTGCCCGCTGTTTGCACCCGTAGAATCTAAGCTTGATCTCGGCTGAGGTGCGGGTATCAAAGGTGTCCCTCAGCCGGGTTAGTATCCCTGCGACAGTCCTCCCCCCAGGTGGCCAGGACTTTACCTCCCTTTGGGCTGCCCCGGTTAATTGGGCCACCAGGATGCTCACTTTTTGCTCCTCTGTGAGGGGGTACACCTGGAAGAGGCTATCCAGCTTTTCTCTAAAGTCATGCAGGGTATGTGACTCCCCTGAGTACTGGGGTAGCCAGGCTGCCCCCGGGATATAGGGCATGGTGAAAGGCATGACCGCAACAGCGGTGGCGCTGGCGGGGGTTGAAGCGGTGAAGCTCTCCTCCGTATCCGGCATCCTTCTCCCCCCTAGTGGACCGTGGCCTACCTTGCGATGATCCTCTTCCGTAGGCCGCGGCTCCGCAGTGGATCGTCAGGGTTGAGGACCTTCCGTCGCGCTCCTGTGACGTCGGCGTCTGCTAGGCTCCTTCCAGGACCTCACGCAACGTCCGGACGTGAGGCGGGGCTTCAGTTCTCGCGCGCTTTCGGAGTCCACGCCCTTCTTCTTCCCGCGCGGCGTCCTCAAGATGGCGTCCAATGGCGGGAAAACTCCACGTATGGCGGGAAGAAGGCTGAAGATGGCGCCGGATGGCGGGAAAACTCCACCGATGGCGGGAAGGAAGCGGAAGATGGCGCCGGATGGCGGGAATCTTCACCAAAGGTAAGTTTGAACAGTCTTTTTCAGGCACGCAGTACCCGGTGGTTGCGGGCACGAAATCCTGCCGACTACGCCAAAAGTTGACGCGCCCCTGGGCCTGTGTCGCGCTGCGTTGCGCACGCGGGAGCTTACCCGGAGCCGGATCTCTTGAGGGTTGTAGTCTCGTGGCGGTGATCCGGTCCGTGCCCAGGGAGTCAGACTAAGTGGCGCTGTATTAGCGGTAGATGTTGGACGACTACGCCACCCATTGAGTACAGCTAAGGAGCTGCTGCTGCAGGGCAGACCGCTGAGGCCGGTGGTAGGATTGTGCAGCGTGATAGTATAACCCCCAACGGGAGGGGTATGGCCTCAGGGCAGCCGACGTGGATGATGGGGGTAGCAGGAACCACTCGGAGACGGTACGGTGTAGTTCAGGGTCTTCACTGGTGACAACGATAGACCCTCCCGGAGTACTGGCTAGCGATTGGGGCCTGGTCAGTCCTTGAGCAGATGGGATCTCCCCTGGCCAGGCGGAGTTGTAGGCCTCCCAAACTAACGATACTCTTCTGGCTACCTTGTTAGAGGCGGGTATAAGTAGCCCACATCCCTGAGTGTACCGTGTGGTGCTCACCCGTATGGCCGGTGACTCGGGGCCTTCTAGTGGCTTCCGCTCCACGACGGCGGTGCTGGTCCCACGCGTGTGACCGTGCCTTCGGGTTTCTGGGCCAGAGGACCTGCAATCCCCTGCCGGTCGGTTTCTGCTGCTGGATAGGAGTTAGTCCCCACAGCTTCGGACTCCGGGTCCGGTGATAACTTCTCAGTCAGGGCGAGCTCTGCAGCTGCCAGCCCCTGACTTCTTGTATCACTGCTCCCACAGAGCTCCTGATGTTCTTTTCCTATATCTGCTTCTCTCTCTCTACTTCTTCTCTACTCACTAACCCTGCCTCAGCCCTAGGTTTATATAGGGGAAGTTCTTCCCCTCCCAGGGACTGGGCAGGAGGTGTGGCATGCACAGGATCCCTGACCAAGAGACCTCCCACCTGCTCTCAGACATAACATTGCTGTTACTGTGGAAACCAGACCCCTGGGGTGCCACATTGCCATGACGACCCGATGTCGTCATGACAACATCCGGGTCACCAGAGAGCAGGAAGATTGCTTGGGCATGCGCAGTGCATCTCCAAGCAATCTTCACACTGTGCACTTCTAACAGCCTTCATGGCATAGGGATGGTGCTTCATTCCTGTGCCATGCAGGCGATCAGGAAAAAAAAAGTGAAAGTCCCAGAGTGGGACAAAGTAATAAAGTGTATAAACTGTGTGAAAGTGGAAAAAAAAAAAAATGTGCAAAAATATTATAAAAAAATAAAAAAAATAATACACCAAAAATAAAAATATAATGTACCCATCAATAAATATTATTATAAAAAAAAAAACAATAAAAGTACACATATTTGGTATCGCCGCGTCCGGAACAACCTGACCTATAAAACTGTCCCACTAGTTAACCCCTTCAGTGAACACGGTTAAAAAAAAAAACGAAGCAAAAAACAATGCTTTATCACCATACCGCCAAACACAAAGTGGAATAACACGCTATCAAAAAGACGCATATAAATAAAAATGATACCGCTGAAAACATCATCTCGTCCCGCAAAAAACAAGCCACCATACCACTCCATCAGCCGAAAAATAAAAAAGTTATAGCTCTCAGAATAAAGCTATGCTAAAAAATATTTTTTTCTATAAAATAGCTTTTATTGTGTATAAGCGCCAAAACATAGAAAAATGATACAAATGTGGTACCGCTGTAAACGTACTGACCCGAAGAATAAAGCTACCTCATCAATTTTACCACACGCGGAACAGAATAAAAAAAAAAAAAAAAAACAATTCCTGAATTGTTGGTTTTTGTTTATTCTGCCTCCCAAAAATCGGAATAGAAAGCGATCAAAAAATGTCACGTGCCTGAAAATGGCACCAATAACAACGTCAAGTCATCCCGCAAAAAACGAGCCGTCACATGACTGTCTGCCAAAATCTGGAAAAATTATAGCTCTCAAAATATGGCGATGCAAAAACTAGATTTTACAAAAAATGCGTCTTTTAGTGTGTGACAGCTGTTAGTCATAAAAACCCCATATGATTCTGGCATTGCTGTAATCACACCGACCCGAAGAATAAAGTCGTCTAATCACTTATACCGCACAAGGAACGGCGTCAAAAATAAACTCTTGGGTTAGGATTGGGCTAGGGTTAGGGCTGGGTTTGGGGATAGGGTTGTGCTGGGGCTAGGGTTGTGCTGGGGCTAGGGTTGTGCTGGGGCTAGGGTCGTGCTAGGGTTAGGGCTGGGGTTGGGATTTTTTTCAAAAGTAAGAAAAAAAGATGACGATATGGAGACTAGTGTTGAGAGCAAGTGCTCGCTACTTGAGTTTGCATCGAGTGCTCTGGTATGCATTGAGTATCGTGGGTATTTGAGTGACATGCTCGAGTCTCTGCCCCATATGCTTCGCGGCCAAAAAACTTTACGGGGATTGCCTGCCATGCACGAGCGATCCCCGCATGTTTTTTTTTGGGTGTCTAATAACCGTGAAACATGCGGAGCAGGGACTCGAGCATGTCACTCGAGCACACGCTGTACATGGTGCATACCTGAGTACCCGATGCAAACTCAAGTAGCGAGCACTTGCGCTCAAGAATAATGACAACTTATTCAATATGATGACCTAATGTAAACAAATTATGTGCCGTACCTCTGGGTTCAAAATGTTCACTATACACCTTAATAAAATCCTTGAGGGGTATAGTTTCCAAAATGGGGACACTTGTGGGGGTGCTCCACTGTTTAGGCACATCACGGGCTCTCCAAACGCGACATGGTGTCCGCTAACAAATTGAATGGAAAATCGGCTCAAATTGTTAGCGGACGCCATGTTGCGTTTGGAGAGCCCCTGTGTGCCCAAACATTGGAGCTCCCCCACAAGTGACCCCATTTTGGAAACTAGACCCCCCAAGGCACCTATCTAGATGCATAGTGAGCACTTGGAACCCCCAGGTGCTTCACAAATTGATTCGTAAAAATGAAAAAGTGAAAAAAAAAACACTTTTTCATTTTTATGAATCAATTTGTGAAGCACCTGGGGATCCAAGTGCTCACTATGAATCTAGATAGGTGCGTTGGGGGGTCTAGTTTCCAAAATGGGGTCACTTGTGAGGGAGCTCCAATGTTTGGGCACACAGGGACTCTCCAAATGCAACATGATATCCGCTAACAAATTGTCGGCTCAATTTGTTAGCGGATATCATGTTGCATTTGGAGAGTCCCTGTGTGCCCAAACATTGGAGCTCCCCCACAAGTGACCCCATTTTGGAAACTAGACCCCCCAAGGCACCTTTCTAGATGCATAGTGAGCACTTGGAACCCCAGGTGTTTCACAAATTGATTCATAAAAATGAAAAAGTGTTTTTTTTTTCACTTTTTCATTTTTACGAATCAATTTGTGAAGCACCTGGGGGTTCCAAGTGCTCACTATGCATCTAGAAAGGTGCCTTGGGGGGTCTAGTTTCCAAAATGGGGTCACTTGTGGGGGAGCTCCAAAGTTTGGGCACAGAGGGGCTCTCCAAACGCAATGTGGTGTCCGCTAACAATTTGAGCCGATTTTCCATTCAATTTGTTAGCGGATACCATGTTGCATTTAGAGAGTCCCTGTGTGCCCAAACATTGGAGCTCCCCCACAAGTGACCCCATTTTGGAAACTAGACCCCCCAAGGCACCTATCTAGATGCATAGTGAGCACTTGCAACCCCTAGGTGCTTCACTAATTGATTCGTAAAAATGAAAAAGTGTTTTTTTTTCACTTTTTCATTTTACGAATCAATTTGTGAAGCACCTGGGGGTTACAAGTGCTCACTATGCATCTAGAAAGGTGCCTTGGGGGGTCTAGTTTCCAAAATGGGGTCACTTGTGGGGGAGCTCCAAAGTTTGGGCACAGAGGGGCTCTCCAAACGCAATGTGGTGTCCGCTAACAATTTGAGCCGATTTTCCATTCAATTTGTTAGCGGATACCATGTTGTATTTAGAGAGTCCCTGTGTGTCCAAACATTGGAGCTCCCCCACAAGTGACCCCATTTTGGAAACTAGACCCCCCAAGGCACCTATCTAGATGCATAGTGAGCACTTGGATCCCCTAGGTGCTTCACAAATTGATTCGTAAATATGAAAAAGTGTTTTTTTTTTCACTTTTTCATTTTTACGAATCAATTTGTGAAGCACCTGGGGGTTCCAAGTGCTCACTATGCATCTATAAAGGTGCCTTGGGGGGTCTAGTTTCCAAAATAGGGTCACTTGTGGGGGAGCTCCAAAGTTTGGGCACACAGGGGCTCTCCAAACACAACATGGCGTCCGCTAATTATTCAAGCAAATTTTACAATCAAAAAGTCAAATGGCGCTCCTTCCCTTCTGAGCCCTGCCATGCGCCCAAACAGTGTTTTTTCCCCAAATATTGGGTATCTGCGTGCCCAGGGGAAATTGCACAACAAATTTTGGGGTCCATTTTTTCTTGCTACCCCTGTGAAAATAAAAAAAATTGGGTCTAAAGTAACATTTTTGTGAAAAAAGTTAAATGTTCATTTTTTTCTTCCACATTCAAAAAATTCCTGTGAAGCACCTGAAGGGTTAATAAAGTTCTTGAATGTGGTTTTGAGCACATTGAGGCGTGCAGTTTTTAGAATGGTGTCACTTTTGGGTATTTTCTGTCAAAAAGACCTCTCCAAGTGACTTCAAATGTGATGTGGTCCCTAAAAAAGTGGTTTTGTAAATTTTGTTGGAAAAATGAGAAATCGCTGGTCAACTTTTAACCCTTATAGCTCCCTAACAAAAAAAAATTTTGGTTCCAAAATTGTGCTGATGTAAAGTAGACATGTGGGAAATGTTATTTATTAACTCTTTTGTGTGACATATCGCTCTGATTTCAGGGCTTAAAAATTCAAATTTTGAAAATTGCAAAATTTTCAAAATTTTTGCCAAATTTCAGTTTTTTTTCACAAATAAACGCAAGTGATATCGAAGAAATTTTTCCACAATCATGAAGTACAATATGTCACGAAAAAACAATCTCAGAATCAGGGGGATCCGTTGAAGCGTTCCAGAGTAATTACCTCATAAAGTGACAGTGGTCAGAATTGTAAAAATTGGCCCGGTCATTAACGTGCAAACCACCCGCGGGGCTTAAGGGGTTAAACATTTTCTCTGATTCACAAAAGCCTAGGAAGTAAGAGGAATAGAATCATGCAGGAACCTGAGGATGAGTGTACCATTAATGATATTTTTAGAAAATCATTTTATTGAAGGACACAAAACAGCACAAGATTTATTCATACAGTAGTGAGAAAATGTTTCCCCTCTTCCTGATTTCTTTTTCTTTTGCACGTTTGTCACACTTAAAATGTCTCAGATCTCAAAACAAATTTAAATATTTGACAAAAATAACACAAGTAAACAAAAAATAAAATTTTTAAATAAAGGTCTTTATTATTAAGGGAAAAAGAAATTCATACCTACAGGGCCCTGTGTGAAAAAGTGAATGCCCCCTAAACCTAATAACTGGTTGGGCCACCCTTAGCAGCAACAACTGCAATCAAGCATTTGCGATAACTGGCAAAGAGTCTTTTACACCGTTCTGGAGGAATTTTGGCCCAATCATCTTTGCAAAATTGTTGTAATTCAGCCCCATTGGAGAGCATCATAATCAGATTAAGGTCAAGACTTTGACTAGGCCACTCCAAAGTCTTAATTTTGCTTTTCTTAGGCCATTGTGAGGTGCACTTGCTGGTGTGTTTTGGATCATTGTCCTGCTGTATAACCCAAGTGTGCTTCAGTTTGAGGTCACAAATAGTGATGAGCGAGCATGCTCGTTACTCGAAATTTACGAGCATGTTCGGGTGTTTTCCGAGTATCTTCAGCGTGCTCGGGTGTTATATTTCAGTCACTCCGTGCCCATGATTTGCGACTGTTTGATATCTTTAATACATGTGAGGAATGCCTATTTCTTAGGCATTCCTCACATGTATTAAAGATTTCAAACAGTCGCAAATCATGCGCACGGAGTGACTGAAACATAACACCAGTGCATGCTGAAGATACTCGGCGAGCACCCGAGCATTCTCGCCGAAAGGGTTAACAGCACATACTCACTCATCACTAGTCACGAACAGATGGCGGTACATCTTCCTTCAGGATTTTTTGGTAGACAGCAGAATTCATGGTTCCATTTACAACAGCAAGTCTTCTATGTCCTGAAGCAGCAAGACCATCACACTACCACAACCATATTTTACTGTTGGTATGATGTTTCTATTCTGAAATGCTGTGTTACTGCTGCGCCAGATGTAATGGTACATGCACCTTCCAAAAAGTGAAATTTTTGTCTCATCAGTCCACAGAGTATTCTCCAAAAAGTCTTGGCAATCATCAAGATGTTTTCTGGCAAAGCTGAGATGAGCCTTTATGTTCTTTTGCTCAGTAGCAGTTTTCATCTTGGAACTCTGTCATGCATGCCATTTTTCCCAGTTTCTTTCTTATGGTGAAGTCCTGAACACTGACCTTAACTAAGGCATGTGAGGCCTGCAGTTCTTTAGATGTTGTTGTGGGGTCTTTGTGACTTCTTGGATGAGTCCTTGCTGCACTCTTGGGGTAATTTTGGTTGTCCGGCCACTCCTAGAAAGGTTCATCACTGTTCCATGTTTTTGCTATTTGTGGATAATTGCTCTCAATGTGGTTCGCTGGAGTCCCAAAGCTTTAGAAATTGCTTTATAACCTTTTGCAGACTGACAGATCTCATTAACTTTTTTCTCATTTGTTCCTGAATTTCTTTGGATTGCAGCATGATGTCTAGCTTTTGAGGATCTTTTGGTCTACTTCACTTTGTCAGGCTGGTCGTATTTAAGTGATTTCTTGATTGAGAACAGGTGTGTCAGTAATCAGGCTCGTGTGTGGCTAGTGAAATTGAACTCGGCTTCTCAAAAATGTGATAAATCACTGCCAATTTATGTTTTATGGGGGGGCAATCACTTTTTCACACAGGGTCCTGTAGGTTTGGATTTCTTTTTCCCTTAATAATAAAGACATTCATTTAAAAACTGCCTTTCTTGTTTGCTTGCGTTATCTGTGTCTAATATTTAAATTTGTTTTGTGATCTGAAACATTTAAATGTGACAAACGATTACACAGTGGGTAGGAGGGAAAAATAACTGCCTTCAGGACTTGAATGGATTTCGTCAATTCTTGTGGTAAATAATACGACCCAACATGGAACTCGGTGCCTCAACACTAGAGATGAGCGTTGTTCTACTCGAACTGTTCGCCAATCTCAAATTCGAGCTGTTTTTGGCGGTGTTCGAGCCGTTCGGCGAACACGAACAATTTGAGAAAAATTCGGCTGTTCGAGGTTATGTTCGATAACTGTTCGTGCACCAAAATCATAACTGGATTTTTTCTCAGTAATGATGAAAATTAATGTTAATACGCAGTTTGAGTGTACAGCGGGGTGGGGGGAGGGGCAGGGGATGGATCTCTGCAGGAACAATGAAGATCTCCATTTTTTTTTCTCTTTCCCGCATTTGCAGTGGGGAGGTGCAATCTGTCAGCCTATCAGCAGCGCACACACGGAGCGAAGTGCTTTTTTTCACACAAGCAAGGGCATGTGTCATTGTCATTGGAGTCCTTTTCAGGACTAGGTTACATGAGTTCCTATCAGTTTTTGCCAGGCAGGTCTGTGCCAGTGCTGTGCAAGTTTTTTTCACAGCATTTGGCTGAATCTAGCAAAGCTAATCCTTTTTGGCCTATTGCAGAGTGTGTTAGTCAGTGGAGTAGCCTATCTGTGTTGCAAGATATAACACCTGTGTATAGAATACCAATTTTTTTACTGCACCTAGTGAAGTAAAATCTTTTGGGCATAGCATCATTCTATTAGTCCATCTATACTGACCTCAATCAGGTTGCAAACTGAATATAATTTTTTTCTGCATCTAGCTCTGAAAAAATATTTGGGCTTCTAGCAGTGTGTGGGACTTGGTCTATTATTCCATCTATACTAACCTCCATCAGGTTGCAAATTAAAAATAATTTTTTTCTTCATTTAGCTCTGAAAAAATATTTGGGCTTCTAGCAGTGTGTGGGACTTGTTCTATTAGTCCTTCTATACTGACCTCCAGCAGCTTGCAAATTGAATATAATTTTTTTCTGCATCTAGCTCTGAAAAAATAGTTGGGCTTCTAGCGGTGTGTGGGACTTGGTCTATTAGTCCATCTATACTGACCTCCATCAGGTTGCAAATTAAAAATAATTTTTTTCTGCATCTAGCTCTGAAAAAATATTTGGGCTTCTAGCAGTGTGTGGGACTTGGTCTATTAGTCCATCTATACTGACCTCCATCAGGTTGCAAATTAAAAATAATTTTTTTCTGCATCTAGCTCTGAAAAAATATTTGGGCTTCTAGCAGTGTGTGGGACTTGGTCTATTAGTCCATCTATACTGACCTCCATCAGGTTGCAAATTAAAAATAATTTTTTTCTGCATCTAGCTCTGAAAAAATATTTGGGCTTCTAGCAGTGTGTGGGACTTGGTCTATTAGTCCATCTATACTGACCTCCATCAGGTTGCAAATTAAAAATAATTTTTTTCTTCATTTAGCTCTGAAAAAATATTTGGGCTTCTAGCAGTGTGTGGGACTTGTTCTATTAGTCCTTCTATACTGACCTCCAGCAGGTTGCAAACTGAATATAATTTTTTTCTTCATCTAGCTCTGAAAAAATAGTTGGGCTTCTAGCAGTGTGTGGGACTTGGTCTATTAGTCCATCTATACTGACCTTCATCAGGTTGCAAATTAAAAATATTTTTTTTCTGCATCTAGCTCTGAAAAAATATTTGGGCTTCTAGCGGTGTGTGGGACTTGGTCTATTAGTCCATCTATACTGACCTCCATCAGGTTGCAAATTAAAAATAATTTTTTTCTGCATCTAGCTCTGAAAAAATATTTGGGCTTCTAGCAGTGTGTGGGACTTGGTCTATTAGTCCATCTATACTGACCTCCATCAGGTTGCAAATTAAAAATATTTTTTTTCTGCATCTAGCTCTGAAAAAATATTTGGGCTTCTAGCGGTGTGTGGGACTTGGTCTATTAGTCCATCTATACTGACCTCCATCAGGTTGCAAATTAAAAATAATTTTTTTCTGCATCTAGCTCTGAAAAAATATTTGGGCTTCTAGCAGTGTGTGGGACTTGGTCTATTAGTCCATCTATACTGACCTCCATCAGGTTGCAAATTAAAAATAATTTTTTTCTTCATTTAGCTCTGAAAAAATATTTGGGCTTCTAGCAGTGTGTGGGACTTGTTCTATTAGTCCTTCTATACTGACCTCCAGCAGGTTGCAAATTGAATATAATTTTTTTCTGCATCTAGCTCTGAAAAAATAGTTGGGCTTCTAGCGGTGTGTGGGACTTGGTCTATTAGTCCATCTATACTGACCTCCATCAGGTTGCAAATTAAAAATAATTTTTTTCTGCATCTAGCTCTGAAAAAATATTTGGGCTTCTAGCAGTGTGTGGGACTTGGTCTATTAGTCCATCTATACTGACCTCCATCAGGTTGCAAATTAAAAATAATTTTTATCTGCATCTACAGTACCTCTGAAAAAATATTTGGGCTTCTAGCAGTGTGTGGGACTATTTGTATTAGTCCATCTATACTGACCTCCATCAGGTTGCAAATTCAAAATAATTTTTTTCTGCATCTAACCCAGCCAATAGTTTTGGCCTAATACCACAGTTTGGCCACTCAGCTCTGCTCGGTTACCATCCATTGTTTTTTTGTGCAAACAACTCCAGAGTTGTGAATTAGTTAACCACCAAAAAGAGTGGAAAAAGGCCTGCTGCTGGTGGAAAGAGGAATAGGCGTGTTGGGAAGGGGAAAAAAGGTTGTGTCCGTGGGGTAGGTGTTAAAGCAACAGTAACATCTGCAGAAGAAAGACCATCTTCCAGCCAAACTAAAATGTCTACTTCTTTTAGCGGACAATGTGATAAGATCCCTTTCTTACGGCCACGCCAATCGCTACAAATTCCAGATGAGGCACAAAAACAGCAGGTGCTTCAACGGATATCAAGTGCTCCTTTAAGTGGGCTCTCCTCCACATCAACTTCAACATCACAAATACTCCAGTCCTCAAAGGTGTCACCCAAATCGCACTTGCTTCCTCACAGCTCCCAAATCTCCAGCTGCCCGTCTGAGTATGAGGTAGAACAGATGGTTGAGTCTGCAGAGCTGTTTACTCATACTATAGCCTGGGAATCAGAGGTCGACTCCAGCGCTTCTGTGAATCCAGACGAGGAAATGATCTGCACTGATGCCCAGAATCTTTATGAGTCGGATCCAGGACCAGACGCAGAAGGTTCTGACCATAATGTAGACCCTCATTCCCAAACTGTAACTCCTGTTGGTGGAGACAATGAGGAAGACGATGATAAGACTCAAATACCTGATTGGAGCGACAACTTTAGTTTTTTGTCAGGGCAGGAACAGGTTGGCTCTGAGGACGACGGGTGTGATAACGCACAGGGTGATGATGATGAGGTCGGAGATCCCACTTACTGTCAACCCACAGTCAGCCAAGAGATGAGGTCAGCAGAGGAGGTGGAGGAAGATGCTAGTGACGACGAGGTCAGGTTGCGCCTTCCTGGACAGAGACGTAGTACTGGAAGCACGTCAACAACTGCATCCTCAAACACAACTCTGCCTCTCACCACAAGTCGTGGTGGCTCTTCAGGTCGCATGGGTGCTAAGCCTTGCATAGCCTGGGCATTTTTTCAGATCGATAAAGATGACCCAACTCGTGTTATCTGTAACATTTGTCAGCAAAAGCTAAGTAGAGGCCAAAAAATACATAGTTTGAGTACTTCATGCATGAACCGGCACATGGACATGAAGCATAAGTTGCAGTGGGAAGCTCAGTGTGCTACAATGCGGCCTAGCCGGCCGGGCCAATCACCGTCTGCCATATCTTGTGCATCCGCGGCCTCTTCATCCTCTGTGACTGGGGGGACAGCAGTCACACCTGTTTTGGGGAGCAGACCTGCCACCTCTTTACCCGCAACAGCCAGCGTGATTGGCAGGTCATCATTTTCTTTGGAGGTGGTAACACCAGCTGGTGTTGAGCGCTGTCCGACATCGATAGCACCACCTTTGGATGAAGGCAACCTAACATGTCCGCCTGCATCTTCCTCACAGACCGGCAGTTTGCCGGGGACACCCTTATCAACCCCGTCTAATCACAATAGCCAGCCCTCGGTCCCTCAGATGTGGACAAGTAAAAGACCATTTCCTCCTAGCCATGAGAAAGCTAAGAGGTTGAATTTCACCATCTGCAAGCTCTTGGCTACAGAAATGCTGCCTTTCCGCCTGGTGGACACAGAGGATTTTCGAGACCTTATGTCCGTCGCAGTGCCCCAGTACCAGATGCCCAGTCGGCACTACTTCTCAAAGAAAGGTGTGCCTGCGCTCCACCAGCATGTCGCACACAACATCACCGCTTCTTTGAGAAACTCTGTGTGTGACAGGGTGCATTTCACCACAGACACTTGGACGAGTAGGCATGGACAGGGGCGTTACATGTCGCTGACTGGGCACTGGGTAACTATGGTGACAGCAGGACAAGGGGCTGCTGTCCAAGTCTTGCCGTCCCCACGAGTTGTGCGTCAATCCTCTTTATGTCAAAGTTCCTCCACTGCTTCTGCCTCCTCAACCTCCTCTCGGTCTTCCACCTGCACCCAAAGCCTGTCTGGTCATGCCACAAGCTTTCTAACTGCGCAGAAGGGATCCTGCACACCTCCTTACTATGCTGGCAGTAGGGCTCAACGTCATCAGGCGGTTTTTACATTGAAATGTCTGGGAAATGTGAGTCACACAGCTGAGGAGTTGTGGTCAGCTCTGGAGAACCAATTTCATGAATGGTTGTCTCCACTGGACCTGAAACCAGGGAAGGCCGTGTGCGACAATGCTGCAAACCTGGGTGCGGCCCTTCGCCGGGGCAATGTCACACACGTGCCTTGTATGGCTCACGTGTTGAACCTGGTTGTCCAGCAATTTTTAGCCCACTATCCCAGACTAGATGGCCTTCTGCAGAGGGCACGGTCGCTGTGTGCTCACTTCCGCCGTTCGCATCCCGCAGCTCAGCGACTTACATCTCTACAGAAGTCGTTGGGCCTGCCACTTCACCGGCTAAAATGCGATGTGCCTACCCGGTGGAATTCAACTCTGCACATGTTGCAGCGACTGTTGCAGCACTGACAAGCCCTGGTGCAATACGTTCTGACGTATAGCCTGGGCCAACGAGATTCAGAGGTGGGGCAAATCACGCTGGAGGAGTGGTCTCAGATCAGGGACCTATGCACCCTTCTGCACAGTTTTGAAATGGCGACGAAGATGTTTAGTGCTGACGATGCCATTATCAGCATGACTATTCCGGTGATTTACATGCTGGAGCACATGTTAAACAGAATTCGGAGTCAGGTGGTGGCACAAGAGGAGGTGGAGGAAGTAGAGGAGGAGGAGTTGTATGCGGAAGGGCTAACATCTGCAAGGTCCAGACGGTCGGCAGCACCAAGGCGGCAGGCATGTGAGGGTGGGGGAGATGGTTTTACCAGGGCGCATGGTAGCAGCCAAACTAGTGAGGAAGGTGCAGGAGCCCAGGAAGAAGTGGAGGACAAACTGATGGAAGACTCATCAGATGAGGGAGACCTTGATCACATTTCTGTTGTGCGAGGTTGGGGGGAGAGGACAGAGGAAGGAAGCATGATTGTTACCTCGCCACCAACACAACAGGGACTTGGTGCTCCTGGATGCGCAACACACATGAGTGCCTTCTTGCTGCACTACCTGCAACATGACCCTCGAATTGTGAGAATTAGAAATAATCCTGACTACTGGGTTGCCACACTGTTAGATCCCCGGTACAAAAGTAAATTTGCAGAAATTATTCCTGCCATAGAAAGGGATGCACGCATGCAGGAGTATCAGCAGAGACTGTTGCAGAATCTTACATGTGCTTTTCCACAAAATACCAGTGGTGCACGTAGTGAATCTCACAGTTCCAACTTGCCAACCGTGGGACCGTCAAGTGTTCAGCACTCAAACCGTAACAGAACCACAGTATCTGCTGGTAACATCAATTTTGCGGAATCATTTCACCACTTTTTTAGCCCATCCTTTGCAAGGCCACAGGAGACAAGAAGTCTGACACATAGTCAACGCCTAGAGACGATGGTACAGGAGTATCTCCAAGTAAACATTGAAGCCACGACTGTGTCACTGGACCCTTGCTCTTTTTGGGCTTCCAATCTGGATAAATGGCCGGAGCTAGCCACTTACGCCTTGGAGATCTTGTCATGCCCCGCAGCCAGCGTTCTGTCTGAACGTGTGTTCAGCGCTGCTGGTGGTGTGCTGACAGATAAGCGCACGCGGCTCTCCACTGATAAGGTAGACAGACTCACGTTCATAAAGATGAACAAATCATGGATCCGAAACGACTTTTCTACCCCTGTGTCATCCTGGGGAGAGTAAAAGCTTGATGATTGGTTAAAATCACCCTACCAACCGTTTTAAGCTTTCAAATTACTAATCATGTTTATCTGTATCTTGACTGGAAAATAATTTGGGCTTTGTAGCAGTGTGCAGCACTGATCCTATTAGGCCATCTATACTAAAGCTTCACCAGATTTAAAATTAAAAATAATTTTTAGCTGCATCTAGCCCGGAAAATAATTTTGGGGCTCCGAGATGCGCAAGGCACATAAGTGCCTTCTTGCTGCACTACCTGCAGCATGACCCTCATATTGTCAGAATTCGACGTAATCATGACTACTGGGTTGCCACACTCTTAGATCCCCCAAACTTTTCGATCAACCTTTTCATTTTAATAAAGACCAAAAAAATGGTCATTTTTGAAATTATAAGCATTAGCAGGTTGTTAGAAACTGAAATCAAACAGTTTTCAACTCAAAACTTTATTCTAGGTGATGTTACATTTTCACATAGGACCCCTTGTTCGAATGGAGCTTCTGAACTCTCTCTTCCATTGAATTTGTCAGGTTTTGGATGGTTTCTGCTTCAATTGTTTTGCATGAGGACAGAATACCCTCCCAGAGCTGTTGCTTAGATGTGAACTGCCTCCCGCCATCATAGACACTCCTTTTAATGATGCTCCAAAGGTTCTGAATGGGGTAGAGGTCAGGGGAGCATGGAGGTCACACCATAAGTTTGTCCCCTTTTATGCCCATATCAGCCAGAGATGCAGATGTTTTATGTGCAGCATGAGATGGTGCATTATCATGCAGAAAAATGATCTTGCTGTGAAATACACGGTTCTTCTTCTTGAACCATGGCAGGAAGTGCTGTTTGAGAAAATCCACATACATTATGGAGTTCATCTTTAGCGCCTTCAGGGATCCTAAAGGGGCCGACAATCTCTCTCCCCATGATTCCAGCCCAAAACATTACTCCACCTCCTCCTTGTTGGCGCTGTAGCCGTGTTTGCGTGGGGTGTCCATCAACCAGCCATCCTCCACTCCATCCATCTGGACCATCGAGCGCTGCACGGCACTCATCCGTGAACAAAACAGTTTTGAAATCAGTCTTCATGTAATGTTTGGCCCACTGGAGCCGTTTCTGCTTGTGTGAAGTGGATAGAGGAGGTCGACAGGATGGCGCATGCACAGCTGCAAACCTCTGAAGGACCCTGCATCTTGTTGTTCGGGGGACGTTGGAGGCACAAGTAGCTTCAAAAACTTGTCTGCTGCTATGACAAGGCTTTTTTGCCGCTGCTCTTTCAACCTGACGTAATTGCCTGTAGGAAAGAGTCCTCAATTTGCCCTTATCAGCACGCACACGTGTGTTCTGTGAATCAGCTACATACTTCTTGATTGCCAAGACACTTCATCCTGATCATCGCACAATGTTGATTGTAGTCATGCCTTGACCTAAACACTCCACAATTTGTTGCTTCTCAGCAGCCGACACATCCTTTTTCTTTCCCATTTTGGCAGAAAATGTAGGCTGCTTAATAATGTGAGAGAGCCTTCTTAAGTAGTCTTGCCTTTCATTGGACACACCTGCCAAACTAATTAGCACAGGTGTCTGCAATTGCTTACAGTGATATAAAGAGCCCTGACACACATCACCATCAATGAGTTTAACTGACAAACAAACAAATTCTTCCCTTATCACTCCTAAACACTTTTTGTATAATAATTTGGAATGCAGTGTACATGTGCTTTTCCACAAAACACCAGTGGTTCACGTAGTGAATCTTACAGTTCTAACTTGCCAACCGTGGTCTGTATGGAGTTGTTCAATAAAGGGCCCAAAATTAAGATAACATAGATGGGAGAGGTCTCTATGAATAGGAATTCCTAAGTATTTGATACCCTGTGAGGGCCAGGCAAAGGGAAAGTTGGACTGGATGGAATCCTATATGGATTTGGGGAGGGAGACATCGAGGGCCTCAGACTTCGCTGCATTGATTTTAAAATTTTACCATGTAACAAAGTGATCTATTTCAGCCATAACAGCATGGATGGATATATGTGATTGAGTGATATATACTAGGACATCATCAGCAAATAGAGAGCACTTGTACTCGGTGCCTCCCACCTCAATCCACCTAATATTTGGGTTATGGCGAATTGATGAGAGCAGGTGCTCCGTCACTAGGACGTATAAGAGAGGGGACAGAGGACATCACTGCCTTGTCCCATTGGTGATTTTGAAAGGTGATGAAAATGTTCTGACGCACCCCCTGGGCCTTGGGACACCCGGAGCCGGACCCTTTTTGGTGGATGCTGGTGGTTGTAGTCTTCGTGGCGGCGACCCAGTTCCGTGGCTCAGGGCGGTCAAACCAGTGGCGGAACTATTTATGTGGTTTTCATGTTTAAATGTCCGACTATGCCACCCGTGGATTGCGGTCAGAGTGAACCGCCGCTACAGGGCAGACCACTGAGGCTGGTGTTGTGGGTGCAGCAGAGCGTAGCATAACTCCCCACGGGAGGAGTATAGCCTCAGGGCAGTGTATGCGGAGGATGGGGGTGATGGTGCAGGGCAGCAGCAGTAACGACACGGAGTCAGTGATGCAGTTCAGGGCCTTTACTCACAGTTCTTATTATCCAGACCACGTCTGCAGGTAACGGCTGCCCACGTCGTACTGTGCTCACCAGGTGAGGGGCTTAGACAACTCCCAGATAACTTTGGAGCACTTCACAGGACCCCCTTTGTGTGTCCTTTGTCTGGCCTTTCTTACCAACACTTCTGTCCGGCTGCCTCGGGCCTCCTCTTGGTAAACTTGGCGCCAGTTTCCCTGACCCTATGTGGTGCCTTCCTAGCGGGTGTAGCGAGGGGCTGCGCCACATAAAATGTCAGAGCCTCCGGTTTCTAGCTGAGGGTCGTTTCCTGCCTCCACTAGTTCGGGGACCGGTCTCCCCCTTTGGCCTGACCCCTCCACGCAGGTGGATTCGGGCGTGCGGTGGCGACTCGCCCGTCCGCACCCCTGGGATCCCTTCATTCCTCGTTCCTGGAGCCTTCTCCGCTCCTCTTCCTTCCTTCTCCCTCTTCCTGGGCCTCTGTTACTAGGCCCGCCTCCGGAGCAGAGCTCATGCAGAGCCCCTGCTCCCTGCCACTTCTGCTCAGACTTCTCTGCACTGAACTAAGATGGTGCCCACCTTTTATACTCCCTTCTCAATGCACCCAGGAACTGCTTCCTCCCTGCTCCTGCACTACAGGGTTCCCCTTCCTCAATGTTCCCTCCCCCCACTCCAGCCAGGGACAGGGACTGTCGTGCCCATCTCAGGGGCATATTGGTCGCCCTGCCCCACGGCAATGTGGTGTAATGCATGCAGGTGTCGGGTCCTGATCCACACTCCATCCTTACCTGAGAGTGAGATATCACACCTCTGGGTGAGGTGCAATACGTCTGTAGCAACCGAGCCCTCAGGGTGCTACAGTTCCATTTATCTTCAGCCTAGGTGACATATTGCGATACAGGGCCGTGATTTTGGCTATAAAAGGGTCCCCTAGACCCCTACCCCAAGCTTTTTAAGAGAATCATATATGGCGTGCCAGGAGACTCTATTTAATGCTTTCTCAGCATCCAACGAGAGTATCTAATTACAAATTTTTAACTGCATCTAGCCCAGGAAATACTTTGTGCCTAGTAGCAGTGTCTGCTAGTGAGCGGATTATCCCGGCTGTTAAGCAAGCTGCACCACCTGTAGTTTAGACACTTAATTTTTTCAAAGGAAATGCTTCGGGACCATGGGATACTTAGTGAAGAGCATCAGGAGGCACCCCAAGGCATAGGGGCTGGGACTGGCAGTAGGATGCCTTGCGGTGGACAGCCGAGCTCGATCCTTATAAAAGCTTTTTAACTGCAGCAGCTTTAGTGGACGCTACTGGAGCTGGAATTACCGCGGCTGCTGGCATGAGACTTGCCCTCCAATAGATCCTTGTAAATGGATTTAAAGTGTATTCATTCAAATTAGAGAGACAATTTAAATTAAAAAGCTTAGAGCTGCCTCCACCACAGGGGGGCTCGCTCGACCCACCAGCGGACAGGCACCAGTATTGGGAGAGGGGGGCTGGCCGTCAGGGTTCACCGCGGCTCTGGCACAAACCCGGCGACACGGAGGTGGCACGGGCAGGAGCGGACTGGCCGTGTCGGCTTCTCACTTTTTGGATTTTAGAAGGGCATGACATGCCTATATCTGTGTCTCCCCCTCCTTTTACTCCTCCACCTCTTTTATTTTCGCATGACTATATGTACTTGTCACTTTTCCATGTGTTAGTTATGTCTTCTGAGCAGTTTGTCAGCTTTTGGACACCTTTGAAGGTGTTTTCTATGTGTTTCTATGTGTTTTTGTTTGCCTGCCATTGGTTTTAACGGTGTTCGAAGGTGTTCGACGAACAGTTCGACGAACAGTTCGGCGAACACACGGGTGTTCGACGAACCGAACCGAACTCGAACACTACGGGGGTGGCTCAACACTACTCAACACGTCCGATTACCCACCACATCTGGATCCTTCAGATGGAACCTGAAAACCCATCTCTTCAAGAAAGCTTACAACCTGCAATGACCACACTGCCTCCTCAACACCGGAGCTACTGAAACCCCCCCAACCTACTGTCTCCTACCCATTCCTGTAGAATGTAAGCCTGCATGGGCAGGGTCCTCTTCCCTCCGTACCAGTCTATCAGTGTTTCCTGTATTGTTTACTGTAAGTGATATTTGTATTTTGTATGTAACCCCTTATGTACAGCACCATGGAATCAATGGCGCTATATAAATTATTAATAATAATAATAATAATAAAAAAGTTACACCAATGGCCCCTCATTTATTGAAATTGAATGGGGCATTTTCTGTGTAACAAAACTAATCTCTCATAGGATTTGCTTTTCATTAAGGACCCCCCCCCCAAAAAAAAAAAAATCAATGTGTTTTTAGGAAGAGTCAAATCTATAGTTGTAGATTGCAATTTGTGACCTCAGTCCAGAAGGTTTATATACTATAGCAGAAAAGGTCCATACAATGTACTAAAAATAAGAAGGTGCAAAAACACATATAGGGCAATCTGGGCTGGGTATTTGGTCCTTTATGTATAGCTTCACAGGAGTATTATAACTCCAATGGATTTAGTAGAGATGGATGAGCTTATTATTTATTGCATGCAAGTATGAGGAAATATGAAGAAAGACTGAAAATACTAACCAGCGCTGCAGTTCTAAAACAACATGATCATGGTCACTCCATAAAATGGAGTTAATCAATATCAAGGGTGTTGAGTCATTTTAGTATTCTGGTATTCATGGTAAATTGTGGGGATAAGACAAACTGGACCTTAGGTGCAGATGACTTCTATTAAAGGGTAGGGATAAATTAGTAATCAAGGGTTTGGGAATTTAATGTTTAGGGAATGTGGAAGTTGGAAATATCTATAGAAATGGATTCTGGGTCTTTGATATTCTTCCTGTAATTGATCTATCACTTTGGATTAGGTCCTCCAATACCTCAATAAGATGTTGGATCCATGAGGATCTTTTGGTTAGTATATTCAGTTGTGACCAGGTAACATTTTTCCACAAAGGTGTCTCGGCAGTAACACTAAGATAGGAGTCAATTGTAGATAGCAGTTTTACAAACTTTGAGTCACGTTATATAGAGGTAGTCATTTCTTAGTAGATGATGAACTAGAGTCTAATAAAGGTCACAACAATGTTACATTAAAATTGTCTGCCAGAAGTTGGTCAGGAGCTGCTGGTGAAGAGGGTAACATCCATTCCACCAAATAGATGAATTGACCCACCCAATAGTAGAGATGTGAATCAGGGAAAGTCAAGTCAGCTAGATATTTAAGCCTTCGCAATTTAGCTAGAGCTGTTGTAAAATTGACCTTGAGGACCCCATTAGAGGAGAAAATCATCGAGATTGAAAGATAGATTTAGGTATATGGGGGAAAATATGTTGCAGAATATATAGACATTTAGGCAATACAACTATTTTTAGGATTTTCAAGCAATCATCCACTGATAATGGCAAATCTGTGTATATTTTAAATGTATCTTTAAATAAAGGGATTAGAGGGTTTTCATTAAGGGAGAGAACTTGACTAAAATTTATAGTCATATAGATGCCTAAATATTTAAACTTGGAAATCACCTCCAGGCCAGACACCAGGGTGTTTAGCATGTGGGTCGAAAATAATTCAGGAGGTTTATGTCTAAGTTATATGAAGCCTAGAATATTTCCAAAAATGGTCTATAATATCCAAAAATTGTCTATAATATGATAAGTAATTTTGAATTATACGCAAAAATATCCATTGTATAATTTATATTTGTACATTGTAGATAATAAAAATGATCTAGAATAAAAAAAAATCTATAATGCATAATGATGTATGCAAAAGAAAACAATTGTATTGGGCATTTTCTAATGTTCCCACTGCAGATGATGCTTGAGTTTGTTTTTTAAGCCCCAGAGAAACATTAAAAAGTATTCAACCTTACTTTAGTTACGAGTATAATAGATTCACACTTTGTATCTTAAAGCTGCATCTCTGCTTGAACACAATGACTTTGACTTAAAAACTTTGATCAAATTGGCATCATGGGTATCACTTTCATATGTCATTATTAATGCCCATATGGTAAAATGACAGTTTGCTTTATGACCATGTGGCCATTAGCAAATAAACCGTTATGAGCTAACCTGGTGGTGGATTCCCTAACACATTCTCTGAGCCATAGATCTGAGTGACTAGTGTGGACCAGAGGCAACAGTTCAGCAGTGCGGGCCTTGACAGATCACATGTAGATAATTGAAGACCAAAAAATGCAGGGTATGTAGGATTGCAAACAAACAAATATGGCAGGTAGTATAGAATAGCAGAGTCGGGTGTGTAGATACACAAAGGAACAGTAGCAGCATAGGAAACTGGTAACATCTAGCAGGGAAGAAGTTAATAACAGGAATGCAGTCTGGAATCTTCTCAATTACAATTGTTAATAGTAATGGTGTAACAGACAAGTAAATGAAATGAAGTATAGGCAAACTGGAGATTCACTTGAAGAGATATGTTACCTTAATTGCAGCTCCCATGTATGAACAGTTGGTGACTTGCTGAGAGGCTGATGTGGACAACACTTAAATAACCTAGATTGAGCTTGGAAATATATCTGCTTGTATCATGGAAGTCAGCACTAGAGGAGGTGAATGATTAGATACCTGGCTGGAGCTCAGCTAAGAGAAGCAGATAACATCTCTTGACAACTTAAGACAACTGAATATAGAAACAATGGAATAACTTACACCCATGCCCATAAAATACCATCCGATATAAAGAGGAGAATGGGAATGGAGTAGGTTAGCAACTCACCTGCCAAAGAGTTATGTTGAGTCTACAAATAGGAGCATTTGCATGTAGCTCCTATTGCCATCAGATCCTTCTAGTCAAGGCGCACACTTTTTATGCTATATTTGCAATTTTTTTGCAGAAAAGGCTTTAGGATTTTTTGGTATGGATTTTTTTACAATATATTTACACATGTTTGAAGTATGCTTACAATTTTTGGAAATCATGAAAAGAGTATAAATAAGTACTGTAAAATGCAGTGAATGCCTGTCAAAATTAAAAAAAAAAGTTTTCGACTTGATTATGGTACAGGAGATATGCAATTTAATACTTAATTGACCATCTGGTTTTTGAGATTGTGTGGCCACTGATTTGAAAATAGTGGCTTTGAGAAAAATGCATTTAAGTTTTTCGTACTGATTACACAGAGACACATTTACTTAATAACAATCAACTATTCCAGGACCATAGAGTGATCCTTCCTCGTGCTCATAAAATTTCTGCAGAGCTGCTCCCTTTTTTTCTGCGATGAGATCTGTCATCCCGAAGAGAGTCAGACAAATGTCACTCCAAGCGACTTAAATGAGCTTCGTCCTGAGTGTGAGCATACATCTCCTCTTGCTGTCCAATAGTCATTCCCATTACATCTATGAAAGAGTTAAGCCAGCAAAAGAACTCATTCATGCAGAGCAGATGTCCTCAGGAGAGATTTACTGCTGGAACAGCAGCCTAGGGTCAGTCATGCTAATACTCAGAATCCATGTATATGCAGTAAGTGAATAGAAGAAAGGTAGCACTCACCATAGCTTACTCACTATTCACTTACTGCATTTCCATTACATCCATTACTTTAAGAATTGGCATAAATCACTCGTTAAAGATAATTATTGCCACAAATGTAGTTAGCACCCAAATGAAGATATTTCGGAGCAAAGGTCCAAATGAGTGAGTTGAGTGATTCGTTGTTATTTTGTATTTCTGGTTCCAGCAAATCGTCATATGAGAACTCTTCATAAATTGGCTTTATTACTTCCAATACCTTCGCAGTAAGAGGTGATTTATCATAATGGAAGGTTACGAGTGTACATTCGGCTTAACGCCACTTGCACCAGCTCTCTTTATCCATGGGGCAGATGTCATGTTGCAGTTTGCAAGTTGCAGTCGTTGGAACTTTTAGGATAGTACATGACCCATATTTCTTTCCTCATTTTCTCGATGGAGTCTGCATGTCTTCGATTAACCAAGCCATAATACTTAGTGAGTTCACCAATAACTGTATCAGTTAACTTTCCAGCACCTTTTCCACAGATACCTTTGCTATTTTTTTTGGCTTGCAGTCTCATGCCAATTCTTTTTTCAATGTGGCCGACACATTCTTTTTTTGTGATAGTAGCTTCATCTTCATACGGATTCGCATTTAAAATTCCACAGAAATGTTTTTCTGTCCCCATCTCCAATGTACTTTTTGTAAAGAATAGAGATGAGCGTTGTTCTACTCGAACTGTTCGCCAATCTCAAATTCGAGCTGTTTTGGGCGGTGTTCGAGCCGTTCGGCGAACACGAACGATTTGAGAAAAATTCGGCTGTTCGAGGTTATGTTCGATAACTGTTCGTGCACCAAAATCATAACTGGATTTTTTCTCAGTAATGATGAAAATTAATGTTAATACGCAGTTTGAGTGTACAGCGGGGTGGGGGGAGGGGCAGGGGATGGATCTCTGCAGGAATAATGAAGATCTCCATTTTTTTTTCTCTTTCCCGCATTTGCAGTGGGGAGGTGCAGTCTGTCAGCCTATCAGCAGCGCACACACGGAGCGAACTGCTGTTTTTCACACAAGCAAGGGCATGTGTCATTGGCAGTGTATGTCACATGTCCTTGCCCTATAAGACCAAGCCATTTTCCCCGTCGCCACCATTTTCTCACTGCTGCAGCTGCGTGTTAGACGGCACCGCTGTTGCTGTGTGCGCTATACCTTGTTAATTTCAAGCCAATTTTCGCACAAATCTACAGATAGCTTGGGAGTAGGGAATAGTTGTGATTGCAGTCCTTTTAAGGACTAGGTTACAGCATTTCCTATGACTTTTATCAGGCAGGTCTGTGCTCTTAAATAGATAGATTGTGGGAGTAAAGACTAATTGTAATTGCAGTCCTTTTCAGGACTAGGTTACATCAGTTCCTATCAGTTTTTGACAGGCAGGTCTGTGCCAGTGCTGTGCAAGTTTTTTTCACAGCATTTGGCTGAATCTAGCAAAGCTAATCCTTTTTGGCCTATTGCAGAGTGTGTTAGTCAGTGGAGTAGCCTATCTGTGTTGCAAGATATACCACCTGTGTATAGAATACCAATTTTTTTACTGCACCTAGTGAAGTAAAATCTTTTGGGCATAGCATCATTCTATTAGTCCATCTATACTGACCTCCATCAGGTTGCAAATTGAATATAATTTTTTTCTGCATGTAGCTCTGAAAAAATATTTGGGCTTCTAGCAGTGTGTGGGACTTGTTCTATTAGTCCATCTATAGTGACCTCCATCAGGTTGCAAACTGAATATAATTTTTTTCTGCATCTAGCTCTGAAAAAATATTTGGCCTTCTAGCAGTGTGTGGGACTTTCTCTATTAGTCCATCTATACTGACCTCCATCAGGTTGCAAATTAAAAATAATTTTTATCTGCATCTAGATCTGAAAAAATATTTGGCCTTCTAGCAGTGTGTGGGACTTTCTCTATTAGTCCATCTATACTGACCTCCATCAGGTTGCAAATTAAAAGTAATTTTTATCTGCATCTACCTCTGAAAAAATATTTGGGCTTCTAGCTGTGTGTGGGACTTGTTCTATTAGTCCATCTATACTGACCTCCATCAGGTTGCAAACTGAATATAATTTTTTTCTGCATCTAGCTCTGAAAAAATATTTGGCCTTCTAGCAGTGTGTGGGACTTTCTCTATTAGTCCATCTATACTGACCTCCATCAGGTTGCAAACTGAATATATTTTTTTTCTGCATCTACCTCTGAAAAAATATTGGGCTTCTAGCCGTGTGTGGGACTTGTTCTATTAATCCATCTATACAGACCTCCATCAGGTTGCAAACTGAATATATTTTTTTTCTGCATCTACCTCTGAAAAAATATTGGGCTTCTAGCTGTGTGTGGGACTTGTTCTATTAATCCATCTATACAGACCTCCATCAGGTTGCAAACTGAATATAATTTTTTTCTGCATCTAGCTCTGAAAAAATAGTTGGCCTTCTAGCAGTGTGTGGGACTTTCTCTATTAGTCCATCTATACTGACCTCCATCAGGTTGCAAGTTAAAAATAATTTTTATCTGCATCTAGCTCTGAAAAAATATTTGGCCTTCTAGCAGTGTGTGGGACTTTCTCTATTAGTCCATCTATACTGACCTCCATCAGGTTGCAAATTAAAAATAATTTTTATCTGCATCTACCTCTGAAAAAATATTTGGGCTTCTAGCTGTGTGTGGGACTTGTTCTATTAGTCCATCTATACTGACCTCCATCAGGTTGCAAACTGAATATAATTTTTTTCTGCATCTAGCTCTGAAAAAACATTTGGCCTTCTAGCAGTGTGTGGGACTTTCTCTATTAGTCCATCTATACTGACCTCCATCAGGTTGCAAATTAAAACTAATTTTTATCTGCATCTAGCTCTGAAAAAATATCTGGCCTTCTAGCAGTGTGTGGGACTTTCTCTATTAGTCCATCTATACTGACCTCCATCAGGTTGCAAATTAAAAATAATTTTTATCTGCATCTAGCTCTGAAAAAATATTTGGCCTTCTAGCAGTGTGTGGGACTTTCTCTATTAGTCCATATATACTGACCTCCATCAAGTTGCAAATTAAAAATAATTTTTATCTGCATCTACCTCTGAAAAATTATTTGGGCTTCTAGCTGTGTGTGGGACTTGTTCTATTAGTCCATCTATACTGACCTCCATCAGGTTGCAAACTGAATATAATTTTTTTCTGCATCTAGCTCTGAAAAAATATTTGGCCTTCTAGCAGTGTGTGGGACTTTCTCTATTAGTCCATCTATACTGACCTCCATCAGGTTGCAAATTAAAAATAATTTTTTTTCTGCATCTACCTCTGAAAAAATATTGGGCTTCTAGCTGTGTGTGGGACTTGTTCTATTAATCCATCTATACAGACCTCCATCAGGTTGCAAACTGAATATAATTTTTTTCTGCATCTACCTCTGAAAAAATATTTGGGTTTCTAGCTGTGTGTGGGACTTGTTCTTCTAGTCCATCTATACTGACCTCCATCAGGTTGCAAACTGAATATAATTTTTTTCTGCATCTAGCTCTGAAAAAATATTTGGCCTTCTAGCAGTGTGTGGGACTTGTTCTATTAGACCACCTATACTGACCTCCATCAGGTTGCAAATTCAAAATAATTTTTTGTCTGCATCTAGCTCTTCAAAAATATTTGGCCTTCTAGCAGTGTGTGGGACTTTCTCTATTAGTCCATCTATACTGACCTCCATCAGGTTGCAAACTGAATATATTTTTTTTCTGCATCTACCTCTGAAAAAATATTTGGGCTTCTAGCTGTGTGTGGGACTTGTTCTATTAGTCCATCTATACTGACCTCCATGAGGTTGCAAATCGAATATAATTTTTTTCTCCATCTAACCCAGCCAATAGTTTTGGCCTAATACCACAGTTTGGCCACTCAGCTCTGCTCGGTTCCCATCCATTGTTTTTTGTGCAAACAACTCCTGAGTTGTGAATTAGTTAACCACCAAAATGAGTGAAAAAAGGCCTGCTGCTGGTGGAAAGGGGAATAGGCGTGTTGGGAAGGGGAAAAAAGGTTGTGTCCGTGGGTAGGTGTTAAAGCAACAGTAACATCTGCAGAAGAAAGACCATCTTCCAGCCAAACTAAAATGTCTACTTCTTTTAGCGGACAATGTGATAAGATCCCTTTCTTACGGCCACGCCAATCGCTACAAATTCCAGATGAGGCACAAAAACAGCAGTTGCTTCAACGGATATCAAGTGCTCCTTTAAGTGGGCTCTCCTCCACATCAACTTCAACATCACAAATACTCCAGTCCTCAAAGGTGTCACCCCAATCGCACTTGCTTCCTCACAGCTCCCAAATCTCCAGCTGCCCGTCTGAGTATGAGGTAGAACAGATGGTTGAGTCTGCAGAGCTGTTTACTCATACTATAGCCTGGGAATCAGAGGTCGACTCCAGCGCTTCCGTGAATCCAGACGAGGAAAAGATCTGCACTGATGCCCAGAATCTTTATGAGTCGGATCCAGGACCAGACGCAGAAGGTTCTGACCATAATGTAGACCCTTATTCCCAAACTGTAACTCCTGTTGGTGGGGACAATGAGGAAGACGATGATGAGACTCAAATACCTGATTGGAGCGACAACTTTAGTTTTTTGTCAGGGCAGGAACAGGTTGGCTCTGAGGACGACGGGTGTGATAACGCACAGGGTGATGATGATGAGGTTGGAGATCCCACTTACTGTCAACCCACAGTAAGCCAAGAGATGAGGTCAGCAGAGGAGGTGGAGGAAGATGCTAGTGACGACGAGGTCAGGTTGCGCCTTCCTGGACAGAGACGTAGTACTGGAAGCACGTCAACAACTGCATCCTCAAACACAACTCTGCCTCTCACCACAAGTCGTGGTGGCTCTTCAGGTCGCATGGGTGCTAAGCCTTGCATAGCCTGGGCATTTTTTCAGATCGATAAAGATGACCCAACTCGTGTTATCTGTAACATTTGACAGCAAAAGCTAAGTAGAGGCCAAAAAATACATAGTTTGAGTACTTCATGCATGAACCGGCACATGGACATGAAGCATAAGTTGCAGTGGGAAGCTCAGTGTGCTACAATGCGGCCTAGCCGGCCGGGGCCAACCACCGTCTGCCATATCTTGTGCATCCGCGGCCTCTTCATCCTCTGTGACTGGGGGGACAGCAGTCACACCTGTTTTGGGGCGCGGACCTGCCACCTCTTTACCCGCAACAGCCAGCGTATTTGGCAGGTCATCATTTTCTTTGGAGGTGGTAACACCAGCTGGTGTTGAGCGCTGTCCGACATCGATAGCACCACCTTTGGATCAAGGCAACCTAACATGTCCGCCTGCATCTTCCTCACAGACTGGCAGTTTGCCGGGGACACCCTTATCAACCCCGTCTAAGCACAATAGCCAGCCCTCGGTCCCTCAGATGTGGACAAGTAAAAGACCATTTCCTCCTAGCCATGAGAAAGCTAAGAGGTTGAATTTCACCATCTGCAAGCTCTTGGCTACAGAAATGCTGCCTTTCCGCCTGGTTGACACAGAGGATTTTCGAGACCTTATGTCCGTCGCAGTGCCCCAGTACCAGATGCCCAGTCGGCACTACTTCTCAAAGAAAGGTGTGCCTGCGCTCCACCAGCATGTCGCACACAACATCACCGCTTCTTTGAGAAACTCTGTGTGTGACAGGGTGCATTTCACCACAGACACTTGGACGAGTAGGCATGGACAGGGGCGTTACATGTCGCTGACTGGGCACTGGGTAACTATGGTGACAGCAGGACAAGGGGCTGCTGTCCAAGTCTTGCCGTCCCCACGAGTTGTGCGTCAATCCTCTTTATGTCAAAGTTCCTCCACTGCTTCTGCCTCCTCAACCTCCTCTCGGTCTTCCACCTGCACCCAAAGCCTGTCTGGTCATGCCACAAGCTTTCTAACTGCGCAGAAGGGATCCTGCACACCTCCTTACTATGCTGGCAGTAGGGCTCAACGTCATCAGGCGGTTTTTACTTTGAAATGTCTGGGAAATGTGAGTCACACAGCTGAGGAGTTGTGGTCAGCTCTGGAGAACCAATTTCATGAATGGTTGTCTCCACTGGACCTGAAACCAGGGAAGGCCGTGTGCGACAATGCTGCAAACCTGGGTGCGGCCCTTCGCCGGGCAATGTCACACACGTGCCTTGTATGGCTCACGTGTTGAACCTGGTTGTCCAGCAATTTTTAGCCCACTATCCCAGACTAGATGGCCTTCTGCAGAGGGCACGGTCGCTGTGTGCTCACTTCTGCCGTTCGCATCCCGCAGCTCAGCGACTTACATCTCTACAGAAGTCGTTGGGCCTGCCACTTCACCGGCTAAAATGCGATGTGCCTACCTGGTGGAATTCAACTCTGCACATGTTGCAGCGACTGTGGCAGCACCGACAAGCCCTGGTGCAATACGTTCTGACGTATAGCCTGGGCCAACGAGATCCAGAGGTGGGGCAAATCACGCTGGAGGAGTGGTCTCAGATCAGGGACCTATGCACCCTTCTGCACAGTTTTGAAATGGCGACGAAGATGTTTAGTGCTGACGATGCCATTATCAGCATGACTATTCCGGTGATTTACATGCTGGAGCACATGTTAAACAGAATTCGGAGTCAGGTGGTGGCACAAGAGGAGGTGGAGGAAGTAGAGGAGGAGGAGTTGTATGCGGAAGGGCTAACATCTGCAAGGTCCAGACGGTCGGCAGCACCAAGGCGGCAGGCATGTGATGGTGGGGGAGATGGTTTTACCAGGGCGCATGGTAGCAGCCAAACTAGTGAGGAAGGTGCAGGAGCCCAGGAAGAAGTGGAGGACGAACTGATGGAAGACTCATCAGATGAGGGAGACCTTGATCACATTTCTGTTGTGCGAGGTTGGGGGGAGAGGACAGAGGAAGGAAGCATGATTGTTACCTCGCTACCAACACAACAGGGACTTGGTGCTCCTGGATGAGCAACACACATGAGTGCCTTCTTGCTGCACTACCTGCAACATGACCCTCGAATTGTGAGAATTAGAAATAATCCTGACTACTGGGTTGCCACACTGTTAGATCCCCGGTACAAAAGTAAATTTGCCGAAATTATTCCTGCCATAGAAAAGGATGCACGCATGCAGGAGTATCAGCAGAGACTGTTGCAGAATCTTACATGTGCTTTTCCACAAAACACCAGTGGTGCACGTAGTGAATCTCACAGTTCCAACTTGCCAACCGTGGGACCGTCAAGTGTTCAGCACTCAAACCGTAACAGAACCACAGTATCTGCTGGTAACATCAATTTTGCGGAATCATTTCACCACTTTTTTAGCCCATCCTTTGCAAGGCCACAGGAGACAAGAAGTCTGACACAAAGTCAACGCCTAGAGACGATGGTACAGGAGTATCTCCAAGTAAACATTGAAGCCATGACTGTGTCACTGGACCCTTGCTCTTTTTGGGCTTCCAATCTGGATAAATGGCCGGAGCTAGCCACTTACGCCTTGGAGATCTTGTCATGCCCCGCAGCCAGCGTTCTGTCTGAACGTGTGTTCAGCGCTGCTGGTGGTGTGCTGACAGATAAGCGCACGCGGCTCTCCACTGATAATGTAGACAGACTCACGTTCATAAAGATGAACGAATCATGGATCCGAAACGACTTTTCTACCCCTGTGTCATCCTGGGGAGAGTAAAAGCTTGATGATTGGTTAAAATCACCCTACCAACCGTTTTAAGCTTTCAAATTACTAATCATGTTTATCTGTATCTTGGCTGGAAAATAATTTGGGCTTTGTAGCAGTGTGCAGCACTGATTCTATTAGGCCATCTATAATAAGCTCCACCAGATTTAAAATTACTAATCATGTTTATCTGTATCTTGGCTGGAAAATAATTTGGGCTTTGTAGCAGTGTGCAGCACTGATCCTATTAGGCCATCTATACTAAGCTCCACCAGATTTAAAATTAATAATAATTTTTAGCTGCATCTAGCCCGGAAAATAATTTTGGGGCTCCGAGATGCGCAAGACACATAAGTGCCTTCTTGCTGCACTACCTGCAACATGACCCTCATATTGTCAGAATTCGAAGTAATCATGACTACTGGGTTGCCACACTCTTAGATCCCCCAAACTTTTCGATCAACCTTTTCCTTTTAATAAAGACCAAAAAAATGGTCATTTTTGAAATTATAAGCATTAGCAGGTTATTAGAAATTGAAATCAAACAGTTTTCAACTCAAAACTTTATTCTAGGTGATGTTACATTTTCACATAGGACCCCTTGTTCGAAAGGAGCTTCTGAACTCTCTCGTCCATTGAATTTGTCAGGTTTTGGATGGTTTCTGCTTCAATTGTTTTGCATGAGGACAGAATACCCTCCCAGAGCTGTTGCTTAGATGTGAACTGCCTCCCGCCATCATAGACACTCCTTTTGATGATGCTCCAGAGGTTCTGAATGGGGTAGAGGTCAGGGGATCATGGGGGTCACACCATAAGTTTGTCCCCTTTTATGCCCATATCAGCCAGAGATGCAGATGTTTTATGTGCAGCATGAGATGGTGCATTATCATGCAAAAAAATGATCTTGCTGTGAAATACACGGTTCTTCTTCTTGAACCATGGCAGGAAGTGCTGTTTGAGAAAATCCACATACATTATGGAGTTCATCTTTAGCGCCTTCAGGGATCCTTTAGGGGCCGACAATCTCTCTCCCCATGATTCCAGCCCAAAACATTACTCCACCTCCTCCTTGTTGGCGCTGTAGCCGTGTTTGCGTGGGGTGTCCATCAACCAGCCATCCTCCACTCCATCCATCTGGACCATCGAGCGCTGCACGGTACTCATCCGTGAACAAAACAGTTTTGAAATCAGTCTTCATGTAATGTTTAGCCCACTGGAGCCGTTTCTGCTTGTGTGAAGTGGATAGAGGAGGTCGACAGGATGGCATATGCACAGCTGCAAACCTCTGAAGGACCCTGCATCTTGTTGTTCGGGGGACGTTGGAGGCACCAGCAGCTTGAAAAACTTGTCTGCTGCTATGACAAGGCTTTTTTGCCGCTGCTCTTTTAACCTGACGTAATTGCCTGTAGGAAAGAGTCCTCAATTTGCCCTTATCAGCACGCACACGTGTGTACTGTGAATCAGCTACATACTTGTTGATTGCCAAGACACTTCATCCTGATCATCGCACAATGTTGATTGTAGTCATGCCTTGACCTAAACACTCCACAATTTGTTGCTTCTCAGCAGCCGACACATCCTTTTTCTTTCCCATTTTGGCAGAAAATGTAGGCTGCTTAATAATGTGAGACAGCCTTCTTAAGTAGTCTTGCCTTTCATTGGACACACCTGCCAAACTAATTAGCACAGGTGTCTGCAATTGCTTACAGTGATATAAAGAGCCCTGACACACATCACCATCAATGAATTTAACTGACAAACAAACAAATTCTTCCCTTATCACTCCTAAACACTTTTTGCATAATAATTTGGAACACAGTGTACATGTGCTTTTCCACAAAACACCAGTGGTTCACGTAGTGAATCTTACAGTTCTAACTTGCCAACCGTGGTCTGTATGGAGTTGTTCAATAAAGGGCCCAAAATTAAGATAACATAGATGGGAGAGGTCTCTATGAATAGGAATTCCTAAGTATTTGATACCCTGTGAGGGCCAGGCAAAGGGAAAGTTGGACTGGATGGAATCCTATATAGATTTGGGGAGGGAGATATCGAGGGCCTCAGACTTCGCTGCATTGATTTTAAAATTTGACCATGTAACAAAGTGATCTATTTCAGCCATAACAGCATGGATGGATATATGTGATTGAGTGATATATACTAGGACATCATCAGCAAATAGAGATCACTTGTACTCTGTGCCTCCCACCTCAATCCACCTAATAATGGGGTTATGGCGAATTGATGAGAGCAGGTGCTCCATCACTAGGATGTATAAGAGAGGGGACAGAGGACATCCCTGCCTTGTCCCATTGGTGATTGTGAAAGGTGATGAAAATGTTCTGATGCACCCCCTGGGCCTTGGGACACCCGGAGCCGGACCCTTTTTGGTGTATGCTGGTGGTTGTAGTCTTCGTGGCGGCGACCAGGTTCCGTGGCTCAGGGTGGTCAAACCAGTGGCGGAACTATTTATGTGGTTTTGATGTTTAAATGTCCGACTATGCCACCCGTGGATTGCGGTCAGAGTGAACCGCCGCTGCAGGGCAGACCGCTGAGGCTGGTTTTGTGGGTGCAGCAGAGCGTAGCATAACTCCCCACGGGAGGAGTATAGCCTCAGGGCAGTGTATGCGGAGGATGGGGGTGATGGTGCAGGGCAGCAGCAGTAACGACACGGAGTCAGTGATGCAGTCCAGGGCCTTTACTCACAGTTCTTATTATCCAGACCACGTCTGCAGGTAACGGCTGCCCACGTCGTACTGTGCTCACCAGGTGAGGGGCTCAGACAACTCCCAGAAAACTTTGGAGCGCTTCACAGGACCCCCTTTGTGTGTCCTTTGTCTGGCCTTTCTTACCAACCCTTCTGTCCAGCTGCCTCGGGCCTCCTCTTGGTAAACTTGGCACCAGTTTCCCTGACCCTATGTGGTGCCTTCCTAGCGGGTGTAGCGAGGGGCTGCGCCACATAAAATGTCAGAGCCTCTGGTTTCTAGCTGAGGGTCGTTTCCTGCCTCCACTAGTTTCGGGAACCGGTTTCCCCCTTTGGCCTGACCCCTCCACGCAGGTGGATTCGGGCGTGCGGTGGCGACTCGCCCGTCCGCACCCCTGGGATCCCTTCATTCCTCGTTCCTGGAGCCTTCTCCGCTCCTCTTCCTTCCTTCTCCCTCTTCCAGGCCTGGGCCTCTGTTACTAGGCCCGCCTCCGGAGCAGAGCTCATGCAGAGCCCCTGCTCCCTGCCACTTCTGCTCAGACTTCTCTGCACTGAACTAAGATGGTGCCCACCTTTTATACTCCCTTCTCAATGCACCCAGGAACTGCTTCCTCCCTGCTCCTGCACTACAGGGTTCCCCTTCCTCAGTGTTCCCTCCCCCCACTCCAGCCAGGGAGAGGGACTGTCGTGCCCATCTCAGAGGCATATTGGTCGCCCTGCCCCACGGCAATGTGGTGTAATGCATGCAGGTGTAGGGTCCTGATCCACACTCCATCCTTACCTGAGAGTGAGATATCACACCTCTGGGTGAGGTGCAATACCTCTGTAGCAACCGAGCCCTCAGGGTGCTACAGTTCCATTTATCTTCAGCCTAGGTGACGTATTGTGATACAGGGCCGTGATTTTGGCTATAAAAGGGTCCCCTAGACCCCTACCCCAAGCTTTTTAAGAGAATCATATATGGCGTGCCAGGAGACTCTATGGAATGCTTTCTCAGCATCCAACGAGAGTATCTAATTACAAATTTTTAACTGCATCTAGCCCAGGAAATACTTTGTGCCTAGTAGCAGTGTCTGCTAGTCAGCGGATTATCCCGGCTGTTAAGCAAGCTACACCACCTGTAGTTTGGACACTTATTTTTTTCAAAGGAAATGCTTCGGGACCACGGGATACTCAGTGAAGAGCATCAGGAGGCACCCCAAGGCATAGGGGCTGGGACTGGCAGTAGGATGCCTTGCGGTGGACAGCCGAGCTCGATCCTTATAAAAGCTTTTTAACTGCAGCAGCTTTAGTGGACGCTACTGGAGCTGGAATTACTCAGCTGCTGGCATGAGACTTGCCCTCCAATAGATCCTTGTAAATGGATTTAAAGTGTATTCATTCAAATTAGAGAGACAATTTAAATTAAAAAGCTTAGAGCTGCCTCCACCACAGGGGGGCTCGCTCGACCCACCAGCGGACAGGCACCAGTATTGGGAGAGGGGGGCTGGCCGTCAGGGTTCACCGCGGCTCTGGCACAAACCCGGCGACACGGAGGTGGCACGGGCTGGAGCGGACTGAACGTGTCGGCTTCTCACTTTTTGGATTTTAGAAGGGCATGACATGCCTATATTTGTGTCTCCCCCTCCTTTTACTCCTCCACCTCTTTTCTTTTCGCATGACTATATGTACTTGTCACTTTTCCATGTGTTAGTTGTGTCTTCTGAGCAGTTTGTCAGCTTTTGGACACCTTTGAAGGTGTTTTCTATGTGTTTCTATGTGTTTTTGTTTGCCTGCCATTGGTTTTAACGGTGTTCGAAGGTGTTCGACGAACAGTTCGACGAACAGTTCGGCGAACACACGGGTGTTCGACGAACCGAACCGAACTCGAACACTACGGGGGTGGCTCAACACTAATAAAGAACTCCGTGCTTCTCCTGCAATCTCAAAAAAATTTCAGTGATAGCGTTGATCTCCATTTTACCCTCACTGCCTTCGTGATTATTGGAGCAGCTTTCTTCCCTGCCGATAAGTTCATTGTAAAACTATTGCGTCATTATATCAAGAAATATCATAAACTGTGAGCTCCTGATGATCATAACAGTCCCATATAAGAAAGATGAAACGCTAGAATATTTAAGTAGAATATATGACTAAATGAATTGAATAGCCAGGCTATTTAGGTGAGACATTCCCAGATCAGGTGATACAATTACCACACTTGTGCAAGACGGCAGTGGGGCAAAGCCACACAGAGGATACCAGCACAAGATATAGCATTATTAAAGATATTGTCACCACGATCAGATCTTAGACCCACCATGATGAAAAATTGTGGTGGCAATCTAAGGAATAGCCAGAGGTAAAAAAACAAATAGGGATCGACTAAACCTGATACCTTATTAAATATTTATTCTGACCAACCACATAGAAGTGAAGTATGCCGTCGCTAGTTCCCAAATCTTGCCTGTTTAGTCAAAAAAACCTCTATGACTTTTTTTATTTGTTTTATTTTTAGCCCTCGGCTATCCACATCAGGAGGTGCTATGTCTAAATAAGCAGTGCTAATCAAATGTCCAAAGAAGTATGAAAAAATAGCACTCACCAATGGATGCCAATAAAATATCCTTTCAGATCCAGCATACAGACGTTGCGGCTGATTCATGCTGCGATTTGCAACGTAACTCGGACAAGACTCGCCAATGCAAGTCAATGGGTGTGTTAAAAAAATCACACGTCACTCGGACTATGCGAATGCCATCTGATTTTCATGCACCCCTCTCTTTAAAAGCCATTAATTCATCAGCAGCATACAGTTACAGCGGTACCCGACAATTTAGAATAGAAAGAATAGATCTACACAAATAGAATAGATAGATAGAAAAATGTCAGTCACATATATAATTTGTACAGTGACAGTGTTGGTTACTGTACTTGTCATTTATTGCTAAATTAAAGATTTTTAAAAAAAAAAATTGCCGTGGGGTCCCCCATAATTTTATACTCTAGCAGAAGTTAAGCAGACAGCTGGGGCAGATGTTTGAAGCCTGAGAATGAGATAATATCCATGGAGCTTCCCAGGCTACTAATTAGAGATGAGCGTTGTTCGACTCGAACTGTTCGCCAATCGCAAATTCGAGCTGTTTTGGGCGGTGTTCAAGCCGTTCGGCGAACTCGAACGATTTGAAAAAAATTCGGTTGTTCGAGGTTATGTTCGATAACTGTTCGTGCACCAAAATCATGACTGGATTTTTTCTCAGTAATGCTGAAAATTAATGTTAATACGCAGTTTGAGTGTACAGTGGGGCGGGGGGAGGGGCAGGGGGTGGATCTCTGCAGGAATAATGAAGATCTCCATTTTTTTTTCTCTTTCCCGCATTTACAGTGGGGAGGTGCAATCTGTCAGCCTATCAGCAGAGCACACACGGAGCAAACTGCTTTTTTTCACACAAGCAAGGGCATGTGTCATTGACAGTGTATGTCACATGTCCTTGCCCTATAAGACCCAGCCATTTTCCCCGTCGCCACCATTTTCTCACTGCTGCAGCTGCGTGTTAGACGGCACCGCTGTTGCTGTGTGCGATATACCTTGTTAATTTAAAGCCAATTTTCGCACAAATCTACAGATAGCTTGGGAGTAGGGAATAGTTGTGATTGCAGTCCTTTTAAGGACTAGGTTACAGCATTTAGTACGACTTTTATCAGGTAGGTCTGTGCTCTTAAATAGATAGGTTAGGAGTAAAGACTAATTGTAATTGCAGTCCTTTTCAGGACTAAGTTACATCAGTTCCTATCAGTTTTTGCCAAGGCAGGTCTGTGCCAGTGCTGTGCAAGTTTTTTTCACAGCATTTGGCTAAATATAGCAAAGCTAATCCTTTTTGGCCTATTGCAGAGTGTGTTAGTCAGTGGAGTAGCCTATCTGTGTTGCAAGCTACACCACCTGTGTACAGAATACCAATTTTTTTACTGCACCTAGTGAAGTAAAACCTTTTGGGCATAGCATCATTCTATTAGTCCATCTATACTGACCTCCATCAGGTTGCAAATTGAATATAATTTTTTTCTGCATCTAGCTCTGAAAAAATATTTGGGCTTCTAGCAGTGTGTGGGACTTGTTCTATTAGTCCATCTATACTGACCTCCATCAGGTTGCAAATTGAATATAATTTTTTTCTGCATCTAGCTCTGAAAAAATATTTGGGCTTCTAGCAGTGTGTGGGACTTGTTCTATTAGTCCATCTATACTGACCTTCATCAGGTTGCAAATTGAATATAACTTTTTTCTGCATCTAACCCAGACAATAGTTTTGGACTCATACCATAGTTTGGCCACTTAGCTCTGCTCGGTTCCCATCCATTATTTTTTTGTGCAAACAACTCCAGAGTTGTGAATTAGTTAACCACCAAAATGAGTGGAAAAAGGCCTGCTGCTGGTGGAAAGGGGAATAGGCGTGTTGGGAAGGGGAAAAAAGGTTGTGTCCGTGGGGTAGGTGTTAAAGCAACAGTAACATCTGCAGAAGAAAGACCATCTTCCAGCCAAGCTAAAATGTCTACTTCTTTTAGCAGACAATGTGATAAGTTCCCTTTCTTACGGCCACGCCAATCGCTACAAATTCCAGATGAGGCACAAAAACAGCAGGTGCTTCAACGGATATCAAGTGCTCCTTTAAGTGGGCTCTCCTCCACATCAACTTCAACATCACAAATACTCCAGTCCTCAAAGGTGTCACCCCAATCGCACTTGCTTCCTCACAGCTCCCAAATCTCCAGCTGCCCATCTGAGTATGAGGTAGAACAGATGGTTGAGTCTGCAGAGCTGTTTACTCATACTATAGCCTGGGAATCAGAGGTCGACTCCAGCGCTTCTGTGAATCCAGACGAGGAAATGATCTGCACTGATGCCCAGAATCTTTATGAGTCGGATCCAGGACCAGACGCAGAAGGTTCTGACCATAATGTAGACCCTCATTCCCAAACTGTAACTCCTGTTGGTGGAGACAATGAGGAAGACGATGATGAGACTCAAATACCTGATTGGAGCGACAACTTTAGTTTTTTGTCAGGGCAGGAACAGGTTGGCTCTTTGGACGATGGGTGTGATAACACACAGGGTGATGATGATGAGGTTGGAGATCCCACTTACTGTCAACCCACAGTCAGCCAAGAGATGAGGTCAGCAGAGGAGGTGGAGGAGGATGCTAGTGATGACGAGGTCAGGTTGCGCCTTCCTGGACAGAGACGTAGTACTGGAAGCACGTCAACAACTGCATCCTCAAACACAACTCTGCCTCTGACCACAAGTCGTGGTGGCTCTTCAGGTCGCATGTGTGCTAAGCCTTGCATAGCCTGGGCATTTTTTCAGATCGATAAAGATAACCCAACTCGTGTTATCTGTAACATTTGTCAACAAAAGCTAAGTAGAGGCCAAAAAATACATAGTTTGAGTACTTCATGCATGAACCGGCACATGGACATGAAGCATAAGTTGCAGTGGGAAGCTCACTGTGCTACAATGCGGCCTAGCCGGTCGGGCCAACCACCGTCTGCCACATCTTGTGCATCCGCGGCCTCTTCATCCTCTGTGACTGGGGGGACAGCAGTCACACCTGTTTTGGGACGCAGACCTGCCACCTCTTTACCCGCAACAGCCAGCGTGATTGGCAGGTCATCATTTTCTTTAGAGGTAGTAACACCAGCTGGTTTTGAGCACTGTCCGACATCGATAGCACCACCTTTGGTTCAAGGCAACCTAACATGTCCGCCTGCATCTTCCTCACAGACAGGCAGTTTGCCGGGGACACCCTTATCAACCCCGTCTAAGCACAACAGCCAGTCCTCGGTCCCTCAGATGTGGACAAGTAAAAGACCATTTCCTCCTAGCCATGAGAAAGCTAAGAGGTTGAATTTCACCATCTGCAAGCTCTTGGCTACAGAAATGCTGCCTTTCCGCCTGGTGGACACAGAGGATTTTCGAGACCTTATGCCGTCGCAGTGCCCCAGTACCAGATGCCCAGTCGGCACTATTTCTCAAAGAAAGGTGTGCCTGCGCTCCACCAGCATGTCGCACACAACATCACCGCTTCTTTGAGAAACTCTGTGTGTGACAGGGTGCATTTCACCACAGACACTTGGACGAGTAGGCATGGACAGGGGCGTTACATGTCGCTGACTGGACACTGGGTAACTATGGTGACAGCAGGACAAGGGGCTGCTGTCCAAGTCCTGCCGTCCCCACGAGTTGTGCGTCAATCCTCTTTATCTCAAAGTTCCTCCACTGCTTCTGCCTCCACAACCTCCTCTCGGTCCTCCATCTGCACCCAAAGCCTGTCTGGTCATGCCAAAAGCTTTCTAACTGCGCAGAAGGGATCCTGCACTCCTCCTTACTATGCTGGCAGTAGGGCTCAACGTCATCAGGCGGTTTTTACTTTAAAATGTCTGGGAAATGTGAGTCACACAGCTGAGGAGTTGTGGTCAGCTCTGGAGAACCAATTTCATGAATGGTTGTCTCCACTGGACATGAAACCAGGGAAGGCCGTGTGCGACAATGCTGCAAACCTGGTTGCGGCCCTTCGCCGGGGCAATGTCACACACGTGCCTTGTATGGCTCACGTGTTGAACCTGGTTGTCCAGCAATTTTTAGCCCACTATCCCGGACTAGATGGCCTTTTGCAGAGGGTATGGTCGCTGTGTGCTCACTTCCGCCGTTCGCATCCCGCAGCTCAGCGACTTACATCTCTATAGAAGTCGTTGGGCCTGTCACTTCACCGGCTAAAATGCGATGTGCCTACCGGGTGGAATTCAACTCTGCACATGTTGCAGCGACTGTGGCAGCACCGACAAGCCCTGGTGCAATAAGTTCTGACGTATAGTCTGGGCCAACGAGATCCAGAGGTGGGGTCAAATCACGCTGGAGGAGTGGTCTCGGATCAGGGACCTATGCACCCTTCTGCACAGTTTTGAAATGGCGACGAAGATGTTTAGTGCTGACGATGCCATTATCAGCATGACTATTCCGGTGATTTACATGCTGGAGCACATGTTAAACAGAATTCGGAGTCAGGTGGTGGCACAAGAGGAGGTGCAGGAAGTAGAGGAGGAGAAGTTGTATGTGGAAGACCTAACATCTGTAAGGTCCAGACGGTCGGCAGCACCAAGGCGGCAGGCATGTGAGGGTGGGGGAGATGGTTTTACCAGGGTGCATGGTAGCAGCCAAACTAGTGAGGAAGGTGCAGGAGCCCCGGAAGAAGTGGAGGACGAACTGATGGAAGACTCATCAGATGAGGGAGACCTTGATCACATTTCTGTTGTGCGAGGTTGGGGGGAGAGGACAGAGGAAGAAAGCATGATTGTTACCTCGCCACCAACACAACAGGGACTTGGTGCTCCTGGATGCGCAAGACACATGAGTAGTGTTGAGCCACCCCCGTAGTGTTCGGGTTCGGTTCGGTTCGTCGAACACCGGGATGTTCGAGGAACTGTTCGTGGAACTGTTCGTCGAACACCTTAGAACACCGTCGAACACCGTTAAAACCAATGGCAGGCAAACAAAAACACATAGAAACACATAGAAAACACCTGCAAAGGTGTCCAAAAGCTGACAAACTGCTCAGAAGACACTCTCTTTAAAAAAGCCGGCCGGCAAATTCAGCAGCAGCATACACCGGTACCCGACAATTTAGACAAGAAGGAATAGAGCATCACACATAGATTAGATAGATAGAAACATGTCAGTCATACATATAAGAAGCACAGTGACAGTGTTGGTTACTGCACTTGTCATTTAGTGTAAAGGATTTATTAAAAAAAATATTAGTGTTTTCATGCACCGTCTCTTTAAAAAAGCCGGCCGGCAATTCAGCATCTGTACCCGACAATTTAGAACAGAAAGAATAGAGCTTCACACATAGATTAGATAGATAGAAACATGTCAGTCACATATATAATAAGTACAGTGATAGTGTTGGTTACTGTACTTGTCATTTAGTGTAAAGGATTTATTTAAAAAAATAATAGTGTTTTCATGCACTGTGTCTTTAAAAAAGCCGGCCGGCAATTCAGCAGCGGTACCCGACAATTTAGAACAGAAAGATAGAGCATCACACATAGATTAGATAGATAGAAACATGTCAGTCACATATATATGAAGTACAGTGATAGTGTTGGTTACTGTACTTGTCATTTAGTATTAAAATAAAGGATTTATTATTAAAAAAATTGGCGTGGGGTTCCCCTTAATTTTAGGCTCTAGCGGAGGTTAAGCAGACGGCTGGGGCAGATGTTTGAAGCCTGGGAAGGGGGTAATACCCACGGAGCTTCCCAGGCTACTAATATCAGCCCCCAGCTGAATACATAGCCTTTACTAGCTATTAAAATGGGGGACCCCCCAAAAAAAATGACGTGGGGTCTCCCCTAATTTAATAGCTAGCAAAGGCTAGGCAGACAGCTGGGGGCTGATATTAATAGCCCAGGAAGGGAGCCATGAATATTGGCCCCCTCCCAGGCTAGAAACACCAGCCGTCAGCCGCCCCAGAAATGGCGCATTCATAGGATGCGCCAATTCTGGCACTTAGCCTCGCTCTTCCACGCTGCCCTGGTGCGGTGGCAGGGGGTAATAGGGTTGGGGTTGATGTCAGCTTATAATGCCAGCTGACATCAAGCCCAGGTTAGTAATGGAGAGGCGTCTATAAGACACCCCCATTACTAACCCCATAGTCAAAGTTAAAAAAAACACAAACACCCAGAATAAAGTCCTTTAATTGAAATAAAGACACAATCCTTTATTGTTCTAAATTAAACCATACTTACCATCACGCCCATTCCAGCTGAAGCCAACGATCTCCTGCAATAAAAGAAAAATAATAAAGCAACCTCATCCTTACCTTTCCATGGTTCCCACGACAGCTTCAGCTCTGCTACATCGAGATGACAGGCTGGACCGCAGCAGAACGCTGCCATCCAGCCTGTCATCCCGCAGACACTGAGAAGCGCAGGCTTGCTTGCGCTGCTCAGCGTCTCTCTGTGACGACATCCAGAGGAGCCGAGTTCATGTCCAATGAACTCGGCTCACCTCATGCACGTCACTGACAGCGTGGGAAAATTCTCACGCTGAAGCGCTGATTGCAGGAGAATTTTCCCACGCTGTCAGTGACGTGCAGGAGGTGAGCTGAGTTCATTGGACATGAGCTCACCTCATGCACATCACTGACAGCGTGGGAGAATTCTCCTGCACTCAGCACTTCAGCGTGAGAATTTTCCCACGCTGTCAGTGACGTGCATGAGGTGAGCCGAGTTCATTGGACATGACCTCGGCTCATCTGGATGCCGTCACAGCGAGACAGTGAGGAGCGCAAGCATGCCTGCGCTTCTCAGTGTCTGCGGGATGACAGACTGGATGGCAGCGTTCTGCTGCGGTCCAGCCAGTCATCTCGATGTAGCAGAGCTGAAGCTGTCGTGGGAACCATGGAAAGGTAAGTATGAGGTTGGTTTATTATTTTTCTTTTATTGCAGGAGATCGTTGGCTTCAGCTGGAATGGGTGTGATGGTAAGTATGGTTTAATTTAGAACAATAAAGAATTGTGTCTTTATTTCAATTAAAGGACTTTATTCTGGGTGTTGTGTTTTTTTTAAATACTTTACTAGAAATTCATGGCGGTCATGTCTAATACTGGCGTGACCCCATGAATTTTGGGCTTGGGGCCAGCTGATAATACCAAGCTGGCCCTAACCCCTTTATTACCCAGTGAGCCACCGCACCAGGGCCCTGGATGAGTTGGGTACAGCGCCAGAAGATGGCGCTTCTATGAACGCGCCATTTTCCGGGGTGGCTGCGGACTGCAATTTGTAGTGGGGGGGGCCCAGAAAGCTTGGGCCTCCCTGCGCTGCAGATTCCAGCCCCCAGCTGCCTAGTTGTACCTGGCTGGACACAAAAATAGGGCGAAGCCCCACGTACTTTTTTTTTAATTATTTCATGAAATTCATGAAATAATTAAGAAAAAAAGGCCTTCCCTATATTGTTGTGTCCGGCCAGGTACAAATAGGCAGCTGGTGGTTGGGGGCAGCCCGTTCCTGCCTGCTGTACCTGGCTGGACACAAATATTGTGCGAAGCCCCACTTCAATTTTTTTTAATTATTTCATGAAATTCATGAAATAATTAAGAAAAAAAGGGCTTCCCTATATTGTTGTGTCCGGCCAGGTACAAATAGGCAGCTGGTGGATGGGGGCAGCCCGTTCCTGCCTGCTGTACCTGGCTGGACACAAATATAGTGCGAAGCCCCACTTCAATTTATTTAAATTATTTCAGGAAATTCATGAAATAATTTAAAAAAAATTGACGTGGGGCTTCGCACTATATTTGTGTCCAGCCAGGTACAGCAGGCAGGAACGGGCTGCCCCCAACCACCAGCTGCCTATTTGTACCTGGCCGGACACAACAATATAGGGAAGCCCTTTTTTTCTTAATTATTTCATGAAATAATTTAAAGAAAATTGACGTGGGGCTTCGCCCTGTTTTTGTGTCCAGCCAGGTACAACTAGGCAGCTGGGGGCTGGAATCCGCAGCGCAGGGAGGCCCAAGCTTTCTGGGCCACCCCCGCTGCAAATTGCAGTCCGCAGCCACCCCGGAAAATGGCGCGTTCATAGAAGCGCCATCTTCTGGCGCTGTACCCAACTCATCCAGGGCCCTGATGCGGTGGCTCACTGGGTAATAAAGGGGTTAGGGCCAGCTTGGCATTATCAGCCGGCCCTAAGCCTGAAATTCATGGGGTCACGCCAATATTAGACATGACCACCATGAATTTCTAGTAAAGTATTTAAAAAAAACACAACACCCAGAAAAAAGTCCTTTAATTGAAATAAACACACAATTCTTTATTGTTCTAAATTAAACCATACTTACCATCACGCCCATTCCAGCTGAAGCCAACGATCTCCTGAAATAAAAGAAAAATAATAAAGCAACATCATCCTTACCTTTCCATGGTTCCCATGACAGCTTCAGCTCTGCTACATCGAGATGACAGGCTGGACCGCAGCAGAACGCTGCCATCCAGCCTGTCATCCCGCAGACACTGAGAAGCGCAGGCTTGCTTGCGCTCCACAGTGTCTCTCTGTGAGGGCATCCAGATGAGCCGAGTTAATGTCCAATGAACTCGGCTCACCTCATGCACGTCACTGACAGCGTGGGAAAATTCTCCTGCACTCAGCGCTTCAGCGTGGGAGAATTCTCACACTGAAGCGCTGAGTGCAGGAGAATTCTCCCACGCTGTCAGTGACGTGCAGGAGGTGAGCTGAGTTCATTGGACATGAGCTCACCTTATGCACGTCACTGACAGCGTGGGAAAATTCTCCTGCACTCAGCGCTTCAGCGTGGGAGAATTCTCACGCTGAAGCGCTGAGTGCAGGAGAATTCTCCCACGCTGTCAGTGACGTGCAGGAGGTGAGCTAAGTTCATTGGACATGAGCTCAACTTATGCACGTCACTGACAGCGTGGGAGAATTCTCCTGCACTCACCGCTTCAGCGTGAGAATTTTCCCACGCTGTCAGTGACGTGCATGAGGTGAGCCGAGTTCATTGGACATGAACTCGGCTCATCTGGATGTCGTCACAGAGAGACGCTGAGCAGCGCAAGCAAGCCTGCGCTTCTCAGTGTCTGCGGGATGAGAGGCTGGATGGCAGCGTTCTGCTGCGGTCCAGCCTGTCATCTCGATGTAGCAGAGCTGAAGCTGTCGTGGGAACCATGGAAAGGTAAGGATGAGGTTGCTTTATTATTTTTCTTTTATTGCAGGAGATCGTTGGCTTCAGCTGGAATGGGCGTGACGGTAAGTATGGTTTAATTTAGAACAATAAAGGATTGTGTCTTTATTTCAATTAAAGGACTTTATTCTGGGTGTTTGTGTTTTTTTTAACTTTGACTATGGGGTTAGTAATGGGGGTGTCTTATAGACGCCTCTCCATTACTAACCTGGGCTTGATGTCAGCTGGCATTATAAGCTGACATCAACCCCAACCCTATTACCCCCTGCCACCGCACCAGGGCAGCGTGGAAGAGCGAGGCTAAGTGCCAGAATTGGCGCATCCTATGAATGCGCCATTTCTGGGGCGGCTGACGGCTGGTGTTTCTAGCCTGGGAGGGGGCCAATATTCATGGCTCCCTTCCTGGGCTATTAATATCAGCCCCCAGCTGTCTGCCTAGCCTTTGCTAGCTATTAAATTAGGGGGGACCCCACGTCATTTTTTTGGGGGGGTCCCCCATTTTAATAGCTAGTAAAGGCTATGTATTCAGCTGGGGGCTGATATTAGTAGCCTGGGAAGCTCCGTGGGTATTACCCCCTTCCCAGGCTTCAAACATCTGCCCCAGCCGTCTGCTTAACCTCCGCTAGAGCCTAAAATTAAGGGGAACCCCACGCCAATTTTTTTAATAATAAATCCTTTATTTTAATACTAAATGACAAGTACAGTAACCAACACTATCACTGTACTTCATATATATGTGACTGACATGTTTCTATCTATCTAATCTATGTGTGAAGCTCTATTCTGTCTGTTATAAATTGTCGGGTACCGCTGCTGAATTGCCGGCCGGCTTTTTTAAAGAGACGGTGCATGAAAACACTATTATTTTTTTTGATAAATCCTTTACGCTAAATGACAAGTACAGTAAGCAGCACTGTCACTGTACTTCATATATATGTGACTGACATGTTTCTATCTATCTAATCTATGTGTGATTCTCTATTCTTTCTATTCTAAATTGTCGGGTACCGCTGCTGAATTGCCGGCCGGCTTTTTTAAAGAGACGGTGCATGAAAACACTATTATTTTTTTTGATAAATCCTTTACGCTAAATGACAAGTACAGTAAGCAGCACTTTCACTGTACTTCGTATATATGTGGCTGACATGTTTATATCTATCTAATCTATGTGTGAAGCTCTATTCTTTCGGTTCTAAATTGTCGGGTACAGGTGTATGCCGCTGCTGAATTGCCGGCTTTTCATGTTTCACTGTTGGCACTGTTCCCATCGATTTGGGCAATCACTGTAATGCCACAACCACCATGGCTGTGGCATTACAGTGAGTGGCAGACAATCCCTGCATGATTGGTGCTCTAAATAGCGCCAGACATGCAGGACACGCTTTTGGTGCACGAACAGTTATCGAACATAACCTCGAACAGCCGAATTTTTTGCAAATCGTTCGGGTTCGTCGAACAACTCGAACACCGCCCAAAACAGCTCGAATTTGAGATTGGCGAACAGTTCTAGTCGAACACCGCTCATCTCTACACATGAGTGCCTTCTTGCTGCACTACCTGCAACATGACCCTCGAATGGTGAGAATTAGAAATTATCCTGACTACTGGGTTGCCACACTGTTAGAACCCCGGTACAAAAGTAAATTTGCAGAAATTATTCCTGCCATAGAAAGGGATGCACGCATGCAGGAGTATCAGCAGAGACTGTTGCAGAATCTTACATGTGCTTTTCCACAAAACACCAGTGGTGCACGTAGTGAATCTCACAGTTCCAACTTGCCAACCGTGGGACCGTCGAGTGTTCAGCACTCAAACCGTAACAGAAACACAGTATCTGCTGGTAACATCAATTTTGCGGAATCATTTCACCACTTTTTAGCCCATCCTTTGCAAGGCAGCAGGAGACAAGAAGTCTGACACATAGTCAACGCCTAGAGACGATGGTACAGGAGTATCTCCAAGTAATCATTGAAGCCATGACTGTGTCACTGGACCCTTGCTCTTTTTGTGCATCCAATCTGGATAAATGGCCGGAGCTCGCCACTTACGCCTTGGAGATCTTGTCATGCACCGCAGCCAGCGTTCTGTCTGAACGTGTGTTCAGCGCTGCTGGTGGTGTGCTGACAGATAAGCGCACGCGGCTCTCCACTGATAATGTAGACAGACTCACGTTCATAAAGATGAACAAATCATGGATCCGAAAAGACTTTTCTACCCCTGTGCCATCCTGGTCAGAGTAAAAGCTTGATGATTGGTTAAAATCACCTCACCAACCGTTTTAAGCTTTCAAATTACTAATCATGTTTATCTGTACGTTGGCTGGAAAATTATTTGGGCTTTGTAGCAGTGTGCAGTACTGATTCTATTAGGCCATCTATACTAAGCTCCACCAGATTTAAAATTACTAATCATGTTTATCTGTATCTTGGCTGGAAAATAATTTGGGCTTTGTAGCAGTGTGCAGTAATGATTCTATTAGGCCATCTATACTAAGCTCCACTAGATTTAAAATTACTAATCATGTTTATCTGTATCTTGGCTGGAAAATTATTTGGGCTTTGTAGCAGTGTGCAGTAATGATTCTATTAGGCCATCTATACTAAGCTCCATCAGATTTAAAATTACTAATCATGTTTATCTGTATCTTGGCTGGAAAATTATTTGGGCTTTGTAGCAGTGTGCAGTAAAGATTCTATTAGGCCATCTATTCTAAGCTCCACCAGATTTAAAATTACTAATCATGTTTATCTGTATGTTGGCTGGAAAATAATTTGGGCTTTGTAGCAGTGTGCAGTAATGATTCTATTAGGCCATCTATACTAAGCTCCACCAGATTTAAAATTACTAATCATGTTTATCTGTATCTTGGCTGGAAAATAATTTGGGCTTTAAAGCAGTGTGCAGTAGAGATTCTATTAGGCCATCTATACTAAGCTCCACCAGATTTAAAATTACTAGTTATGTTTATCTGTATGTTGGCTGGAAAATTATTTGGGCTTTGTAGCAGTGTGCAGTAATGATTCTATTAGGCCATCTATACTAAGCTCCACCAGATTTAAAATTAATAATAATTTTTAGCTGCATCTAGCCCGGAAAATAATTTTGGGGCTCCTAGATGCGCAAGACACATGAGTGCCTTTTTGCTGCACTACCTGCAATATGACCATCAGATTGTCAGAATTCGAAGTAATCCTGACTACTGGGTTGCCACACTCTTAGATCCACCACACTCTTGGATCAACCTTTTCATTTTAATAAAGAACAAAAAAATGGTCATTTTTGAAATTATAAGCATTAGAAGGTTATTAGAAACTGAACTCAAACAGTTTTCAGCTCAAAACTTTATTCTAGGTGATGTTGCATTTGCACATAGGACCCCTTGTTCGAAAGGAGCTGCTGAACTCTCTCATCCATTGAATTTGTCAGGTTTTGGATGGTTTCTGCTTCAATTGTTTTGCATGAGGACAGAATACCCTCCCAGAGCTGTTGCTTAGATGTGAACTGCCTCCCGCCATCATAGACACTCCTTTTGATGATGCTCCAGAGGTTCTCAATGGGGTTGAGGTCAGGGGAGCATGGGGGTCACACCATAAGTTTGTCCCCTTTTATGCCCATATCAGCCAGAGATGCAGATGTGTTATGTGCAGCATGAGACGGTGCGTTATCATGCATGAAAATGATCTTGCTGTGGAATACACGGTTCTTTTTCTTGAACCATGGCAGGAAGTGCTGTTTGAGAAACTCCACATACATTATGGAGTTCATCTTTACCCCTTCAGGGATCCTAAAGGGGCCGACAATCTCTCTCCCCATGATTCCAGCCCAAAACATTACTCCACCTCCTCCTTGTTGGCGCTGTAGCCGTGTTTGCTTGGGGTGTCCATCAACCAGCCATCCTCCACTCCATCCATCTGGACCATCGAGCGTTGCACGGCACTCATCCGTGAACAAAACAGTTTTGAAGTCAGTCTTCATGTAATGTTTGGCCCACTGGAGCCATTTCTGCTTGTGTGCAGTGGATAGAGGAGGTCGACAGGATGGCTTATGCACAGCTGCAAACCTCTGAAGGACCCTGCATCTTGTTGTTCGGGGGACTTTGGAGGCACCAGCAGCTTCAAAAACTTGTCTGCTGCTATGACAAGGCTTTTTTGCCGCTGCTCTTTTAACCTGACGTAATTGCCTGTAGTAAAGAGTCCTCAATTTGCCCTTATCAGCACGCACAAGTGTGTACTGTGAATCAGCTACGTACTTCTTGATTGCCAAGACACTTCATCCTGATCATCGCACAATGTTGATTGTAGTCATGCCTTGACCTAAACACACCACAATTTGTTGCTTCTCAGCAGCCGACACATCCTTTTTCTTTCCCATTTTGGCAGAAAATGTAGGCTGCTTAATAATGTGGGACAGCCTTCTTAAGTAGTTTTGTCTTTCATTGGACACACCTGCCAAACTAATTAGCACAGGTGTCTGCAATTGCTTACAGTGATATAAAGAGCCCTGACACACATCACCATCAATGAGTTTAACTGACAAACAAACAAATTCTTCCCTTATCACTCCTAAACACTTTTTGCATAATAATTTGGAACACAGTGTACATGTGCTTTTCCACAAAACACCAGTGGTTCACGTAGTGAATCTTACAGTTCTAACTTGCCAACTGTGGTCTGTATGGAGTTGTTCAATAAAGGGCCCAAAATTAAGATAACATAGATGGGAGAGGTCTCTATGAATAGGAATTCCTAAGTATTTGATACCCTGTGATGGCCAGGCAAAGGGAAAGTTGGACTGGATGGAATCCTGTATGGATTTGGGGAGGGAGACATCGAGGGCCTCAGACTTCGCTGCATTGATTTTAAAATTTGACCATGTAACAAAGTGATCTATTTCAGCCATAACAGCAGGGATGGATATATGTGATTGAGTAATATATACTAGGACATCATCAGCAAATGCAGAGCACTTGTACTCGGAGCCTCCCACCTCAATCCACCTAATATTGTGGTTATGGCGAATTGATGAGAGCAGGTGCTCCGTCACTAGGATGTATAAGAGAGGGGACAGAGGACATCACTGCTTTGTCCCATTGGTGATTATGAAAGGTGATGAAAATGTTCTGACGCACCCCCTGGGCCTTGGGACACCCGGAGCCGGACCCTTTTTGGTGGATGCTGGTGGTTGTAGTCTCCGTGGCGGCGACCCGGTTTCGTGACTCAGGGCGGTCAAACCAGTGGCGGAACTATTTATGTGGTTTTGATGTTTAAATGTCCGACTACGCCACCCGTTGATTGCGGTCAGAGTGAACCGCCACTGCAGGGCAGACCGCTGTGGCTGGTGTTGTGGGTGCAGCAGAGCGTAGCATAACTCCCCACGGGAGGAGTATAGCCTCAGGCCTGTGTATGCAGAGGATGGGGGTGATGGTGCAGGGCAGCAGCAGTAATGACACGGAGTCAGTGATGCAGTCCAGGGCCTTTACTCACAGTTCTTATTATCCAGACCACTTCTGCAGGTAACGGCTGCCCACGTCGTACTGTGCTCACCAGGAGAGGGACTCAGACAACTCCCAGATAACTTTGGAGCGCTTCACAGGACCCCCTTTGTGTGTCCTTTGTCTGGCCTTTCTTACCAACCCTTCTGTCCGGCTGCCTCGGGCCTCCTCTTGGTAAACTTGGCGCCAGTTTCCCTGACCCTATGTGGTGCCTTCCTAGCGGGTGTAGCGAGGGGCTGCGCCACATAAAATGTCACAGCCTCCGGTTTCTAGCTGAGGGTCATTTCCCGCCTCCACTAGTTTCGGGGACCGGTCTCCCCCTTTGGCCTGACCCCTCCATGCAGGTGGATTCGGGCGTGCGGTGGCGACTCGCCCGTCCGCACCCCTGGGATCCCTTCGTTCCTCATTCCTGGAGCCTTCTCCGCTCCTCTTCCTTCCTTCTCCCTCTTCCAGGCCTGGGCCTCTGTTACTAGGCCCACCTCCGGAGCAGAGCTCATGCAGAGCCCCTGCTCCCTGTCACTTCTGCTCAGACTTCTCTAAGATGGAGCCCACCTTTTATACTCCCTTCTCAATGCACCCAGGAACTGCTTCCTCCCTGCTCCTGCACTACAGGGTTCCCCTTCCTCAGTGTTCCCTCCCCCCACTCCAGCCAGGGACAGGGACTGTCGTGCCCATCTCAGGGGCATATTGGTCGCCCTGCCCCACGGCAATGTGGTGTAATGCATGCAGGTGTTGGGTCCTGATCCCCCTCCATCCTTACCTGAGAGTGAGATATCACACCTCTGGGTGAGGTGCAATACCTCTGTAGCAACCGAGCCCTCAGGGTGCTACAGTTCCATTTATCTTCAGCCTAGGTGACGTATTGCGATACAGGGCCGTGATTTTCGCTATAAAAGGGTACCCTAGACCCCTATCCCAAGCTTTTTAAGAGAATCATATATGGCGTGCCAGGAGACTCTATGGAATGCTTTCTCAGCATCCAACGAGAGTATCTAATTACAAATTTTTAACTGCATCTAGCCCAGGAAATACTTTGTGCCTAGTAGCAGTGTCTGCTAGTCAGCGGATTATCCCGGCTGTTAAGCAAGCTACACCACCTGTAGTTTGGACACTTAATTTTTTCAAAGGAAATGCTTCGGGACCACGGGATACTCAGTGAAGAGCATCAGGAGGCACCCCAAGGCATAGGGGCTGGGACTGGCAGTAGGATGCCTTGCGGTGGACAGCCGAGCTCGATCCTTATAAAAGCTTTTTAACTGCAGCAGCTTTAGTGGACGCTACTGGAGCTGGAATTACGTGGCTGCTGGCATGAGACTTGCCCTCCAATAGATCCTTGTAAATGGATTTAAAGTGTATTCATTCAAATTAGAGAGACAATTTAAATTAAAAAGCTTAGAGCTGCCTCCACCACAGGGGGGCTCGCTCGACCCACCAGCGGACAGGCACCAGTATTGGGAGAGGGGGGCTGGCCGTCAGGGTTCACCGCGGCTCTGGCACAAACCCGGTGACACGGAGGTGGCACGGACAGGAGCGGACTGGCCGTGTCGGCTTCTCACTTTTTGGATTTTAGAAGGGCATGACATGCCTATATCTGTGTCTCCCCCTCCTTTTACTCCTCCACCTCTTTTTCTTTTCGCATGACTATATGTACTTGTCACTTTTCCATGTGTTAGTTGTGTCTTCTGAGCAGTTTGTCAGCTTTTGGACACCTTTGAAGGTGTTTTCTATGTGTTTCTATGTGTTTATGTTTGCCTGCCATTGGTTTTAACGGTGTTCGAAGGTGTTCGACGAACAGTTCGACGAACAGTTCGGCGAACACACGGGTGTTCGACGAACCGAACCGAACCCGAACACTACGGGGGTGGCTCAACACTAGTTACGAGTGATGCAATTGTCAAAAACACTGTGAAATAATTCAGAATGCAGTAACCAACTTCTCTCTAAACCGGCAACTCTATATTTTTCAAAGTTCTTCATTTTTTTGCCAACGTGCTCGCAAACTGTGAATCCTATTCACTTGTGTGTTGGTTGCCTCAAAATATCCATTTTTTAGAACGATATGTATGCGCTTTGTAATCTCTCGACCCTTTTTCATCCATTTCCACTAATTTTTTAAGCTTCTGAAATTCCCGAATAACTTTACTAGTGTCCACTCTCCTCGACATTCAACGCAGATCGCCCATAGCAAACAGAGTGCAGCTTTCAGCATTGAAGCTGCTGGAGTAAAGTGAAAGCTGAGCTCTGATTGGTTACTATGGGAAAAATTAGGCAGTTTTCGTAACTGAGTTTTGAGATCCTTAAGGACACACATTTTCTGTTTTCAATCTATTAGATCGCTGATCAGTGAGAGGTGATTACTAAGGGTCATAATACTAAGGACTGTTTTTTTTAAAATGCCACTCAAAAAAAATAATAATAATAATCTTTATTTATATAGCGCCAACATATTCCGCAGCGCTTTACAATTCATAGGCTAAGACGATCTATTGGGCAACTTAATCCAAAAGGTACTGTAAGAAGACATATAGACACACAAGGCCAACAGAGTGCTTCGTTGTGCGCTGCATGGTTCGGGCACCGAGCGCACCGGAGATCGCTCCCTATAAGGTGCCATGACTTTTTTAATATTGCGAATCGAGCTAAATTGTTTTGCAGATATATTTTCCACACTAAATGCATGAAAAAATATGAAAAAAAAATAGATTTTTCCAATCTGCTAAACTAGAAGACCTCCTTAATGGAATGATGCTGTCCAAGGAAAGCAAGATGCCAAAAAAGAATAAATCTATCTGCTATGGGCGCTGCATGTGGATGTAGACATGGTTGTAAAATACCACAATCACAGCACAGTAAGAGGCTAAGCTCACCACAAGAGGTTATGACTAGTTTCATTGAATAAAAAAGAAGCAAAGTAAAAAATACAATGCGTTTCAAAGCCATACTGACTTCTTTTTTTGTGCCGGGATAGGTGAGAGTACACATGAAAACAGCATAAAACAGCATTTGTTAAACTGTGTTGCTTAGGTAAATAAAATTGAAATAACAAAAGTGCAATAAGGTTTTATTTGAGTAACAGTGGGACACCAATGTCAATGGTACTCACCTGGTGTGGTTGTGTGACCACAACCACTAAAAGGATTAAGGCTGCTGCAGACCCACAAATCGATATAAACAAAAACTGGAAAGAAAGGGTTAATTAATTCTGCACTGTCTGTGGATGCAAGGTAATTGGTATCCAGAAATGCGGTTTAAGGCCACGACCCCACTATCAGTATTTGGTCAGTATTTTTTCTCAGAGTGGGAGCCAAAAGCAGGAGGGGGTCAAAAATGCAAAAATGGTGACTTTTTTCTATTATATCTTTTCCCTAATTGTTCCTAACCTGGCTCTATCTCCCACTCCTGAGAAAAAATACTGACCAAATACTGATAGTGGGGCCGTAGCCTAAGGCTTATACTCATCTGCATTTAAAATGGACGAGTGCAGTCCGCTAAAAAATTGAATTGCACTCTGACAAATGTTAGTCAGTGAATCTGTATTCATCTGCAATTTTTTTCTCAGCTTGGATCAGATCTCAGCATGCTAAAAGTGGCCACGCATATCGGACGAGAATCGCCAATGCAAGTCAATGGGTGTGAGAAAGAAACTGTGATTTTTACGCACCCATCCCATAGGAAACCAGACATTTCATCAGCCGAGTACAGTAAAATCGCATAGAGATTTTTGGAAGTGTGCAAGTCTTTCATGGCTTTCAAGAGAAACTTACATCATATCATAAATCAATGCAAGTTTTCAATGGAGTTTTCAGTTAGTATGTGTTTTTGCAGCTTTTTTTAGCACTTTTTTATTTTAAATCTTTTGTCTTCAATGGCAAGTTTGTTGCAGATTCCGCTAGGAATCCTGCTCAAAGAAATGACATGTTTTTAACTACATGTTGAAAAATAACATTTGCTGTAAAATAGATTGAAATCTAATTCTAAGAGTATTTGAAGTGGTTTTATAAAGGGAGAAAGCACAGAGCAGAACAGGACGGTCAGGTTGTTCCTTTGTTTAACATCCTTTGTGACAATTCAACCATGTAGGAAACATAAAATAGTGTCAGGCTATGATTATACCAGAATAAAATAATGGTGGCATTTGTCTACGTATTGAAAAGTTGAATAGCGTTTGTTGTAAAATTCTGATAAAAAAAATTCTTACATGTTAGATACACACATTGCAAATTCATTGCTGAAGTTATACAAGTGAGAAATCCATATTATTTATGCAAATAAAATATTTCTGCAGCACATGCATGAACTTCTGCAAACCCACATGTTCACCATAGAAAACTCATTATCAAATATTCTATTGGAGCATACTGAGTTAATGGGATAATCCCAACATTACAAGTTAACACTATAGGCAGAATAAAGGTTGAAGTGCCCCTTCAGAGTGGAACAGTGGTTGCATATTGTCCTATTTATTATCTATAGGTCTACTAGAGAAAACCAGTCCCTCTACTTGACTATCTCCGCCAGTCCCACAGACAGTGCATGTCGTCAAGATGCACATAAGTAATCATAGCTATATTTAAATTGTGCATTTCAAAGCCTTTTTCTCCAGATTGGTGGAGGTCAAACACTGTGAATAGGTAGTAACTGCGAATAACTTTAAATATTGAGAATGACCCTTTTATATGCTCGATAGATGGGGGTCACCCTTCTAGCACTCTCACCTGTAGTATCTTAAACTTTTCCCAACCAGCCCTGTATGGTGCTGACACTATTCCATAAAGGGCTGGTGCCAACTGCATTGTGCAGCTGGCACCTGACAGTAGCTATAGGAGCTATCTCTATGACATTTAAGTGGAATGAAGCTGATGAGCTTCCTTTCCATCACTCATTGTCCCACCCTTTCTCTATATGATTGCAGAGTGCTCATTTGTTGCAATTACAGTTAGCAGTTAAACATATTTGGCATCACCAAATTCATACAAGTCTGTTAAAATCTAAAATGACCCATAGAGTTTAAAGTAAAAATTGAAGGGACACAATTACCTTTTTTTAGTCACTACTCACTACACTTTTCCTCAAAAATGGAATAAAAATCAAAAAAATATTTTATGTACTTCAAAATGGTACCAACATTAGCTTGCTATACAAAAAAAGTCCTCATTTATGAAAAAAAAAATAAAAAAGTTACGGGTCTCAGAAATTGGCACAAATCCAATTTTCTTTACATAGGCGGCATGGTGGCTCAGTGGTTAGCACTGTACCCTTGCAGCTCTGGGGTACTGAGTTAAAATCCCACCAAGTACAACATCTGCAAGAAGTTTGTATGTTCTCCCTGTGTTTGCATGGGTTTCCTCCAGGTTCTCCGCTTTCCTCCCACACTCCAAAGACACACTGATAGGAATTTAGATTGTGAGCCCTGATGGGGACAGTGCCAATAATGTCTGTAAAGCACTGTGAAATTAAATGCGCTATATACGGTAAGTGGGTAAAATAAATAAATAAAGTTCTACATTTTTTAACCATTAACATATTAAAAAAAACTAAACAAGTGAGTGTAGTATCACTGTAATTGTACTAACATCAAGAATCATATTGTCAGGTCAATGATACCACACAATGAACATCGTAGAGAAACGTAAAAAAGAAAATGCACTTTTTCACCAGTTCACTCCATTTGGGATCTTATGGTAAAATGAATGTTGTGAATCAAATTAACATATCATCCTCCAATAAAGAAACCCTCACATGGCAATGTCACCAGAAAAATAAAAATGTTATGTCTCTTAGATGCAAGTGATTGGAGATGGTGGGTAATCTGCATTGCTGGTGTACAACCGAACAAGGAGTCAGTATCAAGCAAGGAGATTTGTCAGTGTCATTTATTCTCAACACATTTTGAAGTATTGCAACTTCTTCTTCAGGAGAACCACAAAGATCTTTGCAGTTTTCCTGAAGAAGTTGTAATACTTCGAAATACGTTGAGAATAAAGCACACAGACAAAGCTCCTTGCTTTATCCTGACTCCTTGTTTGGTTGTACACCAGCAGTCCAGATTACCTACTATCTCTTATCACTTACATTACTACTTCGGATCTACCAACCAGAGAGGCTGTAGTAAGATGTAACCATTATTGATAACTTTTCAGAGTTACAGTCATATGAAAAAGTTTGGGCACCCCTATTAATCTTAAGCTTAATGTTCTATAAAAATTGGTGTTTTTGCAACAGCTATTTCAGTTTGATATATGTAATAACTGTTGGATACAGTAATGTTTCTGCCTTGAAATGAGGTTCATTGTACTAACAGAAAATGTGCAATCTGCATTCAAACAAAATTTGACAGGTGCATAAGTATGGGCACCTCACCAGAAAAGTGACATTAATAGTTAGTAGATCCTCCTTTTGCAAAAAAACAGCCTCTAGTCGCTTCCTGTAGCTTTTAATGAGTTCCTGGATCCTGGATGAAGGTATTTTTGACCATTCCTCTTTACAAAACAATTCCAGTTCAGTTAAGTTTGATGGTCATCGAGCATGGACAGCCCTCTTCAAATGATCCCACAGATGTTCAATGATATTCAGGTCTGGGGACTGGGATGGCCATTCCAGAACATTGTAGTTGTTCCTCTGCATGAATGCCTGAGTAGATTTGGAGCGGTGTTTTGGATCATTGTCTTGCTGAAAGATCCATCCACTTTGTAACTTCATATTTATCACTGATTCTTGAACACTATTGTCAAGAATCTGCTGATACTGAGTGGAATCCATGCGTCCCTCAACTTTAACAAGATTCCTAGTGCCAGCATTGACCACACAGCCCCAAAGCATGATGGAACCTCCACCAAATTTTACTGTGGGTAGCAAGTGTTTTTCTTGGAATGCTGTGTTTTTTTGCCACCATGCATAACGCCTTTTTGTATGACCAAATAATTCAATCTTGATTTCATCAGTCCACAGGACCTTCTTCCAAAAAGAAATTGGCTTCTCCAAATGTGCTTTTGCATACCTCAGCCAACTCTGTTTGTGGCGTGCTTGCAGAAACGGCTTCTTTCGCATCACTCTCCCATACAGCTTCTCCTTGTGCAAAGTGCCTTGTATAGTTGACCGATGCACAGTGACACCATCTGCAGCAAGTTGATGCTGCAGCTCTCTGGAGGTGGTCTGAGGATTGTCCTTGACTGATCTCACCATTCTTCTTCTCTGCCTTTCTGATGTTTTTCTTGGCCTGCCACTTCTGGCCTTAACAAGAACTGTCCCTGTGTTCTTCCATTTCCTTACTATGTTCCTCACAGTGGAAACTGACAGGTTAAATCTCAGAGACAGCTTTTTGTATGCTTCCCCTGAACAACTATGTTGAATAATCTTTGTTTTCAGATCATTTGACAGTTGTTTTGAGGAGCACATGATGCCACTCTTCAGAGGAGATTCAAACAGGAGAACAACTTGCAAGTGGCCACTTTAAGTAGCTTTTCTCATGATTGCATACACCTGGCTATAAAGTTCAAAGCTCCATGAGGTTACAAAACCAAAAAAGTGCTTTAGTAAGTCAGTAAAAAGTAGGTAGGAGTATTTAAAACAAGAAAATGATAAGGGTGCCCATACTTATGCACCTTTCAAATTTTGTTTGAATGCAGATTGCACATTTTCTGTTAGTACAATAAACCTCATTTCAAGGCAGAAACATTACTGTGTCCAACAGTTATTACATATATCAAACTGAAATAGCTGTTGCAAAAACACCAATTTTTATAAAACATTAAGCTTAAGATTAATAGGGGTGCCCAAACTTTTTCATATGACTGTATGTCCCCATCAGGTGAGCGGAACAACCTCTGATTGCCACGTTAAATTGGATAACTAGTGATGAGCGAGCACTAAAATGCTTGGGTACTCGTTGCTCGGGTCGAGCAAATTGGAATACTTGAGTGCTCGACCAGAGCAATCAGCCCAATGTAAGTCTATGGGAAACTCGAGCATTTTTCAGGTGGCTCCCCCCGGCGGTCTGCAGAGGGCCTAAAAATTGCCCAAATCAATGGGAACAGTGCTCAAATGACATGGAGACAGCATGGGGAAGATCCCTGGAAGGATTTCTGACTTCCAGATCACTACTGTCAACAACATTGTCAGAGGTATTACGCCCCTTTAAGGACTCACAATAAAACATACCAAGACCAAACCAAAATGGATTTTCCTGGGAAATATGTTAAGGAACATCCTTTCAATGACATGTACAATGTATATAAAGCAAAATAAATAACGAAAAACAACAATACTCCTCCACACCTTTGGCTATGTTCACACGTAGCGTTTTTCATGTGTTTTTGAACTTTTGCATTGCTTTCAACCAAGACAAATTCATTCACCAGGACATTTCATTTTAACATTTTACAACCTTATCTGGCCATGTGGTGTGTGACACATCATCAGACACATGCATACAGTGCTAAAAAGTCATGGGATCAGCATGGGGAAGACCTCTGGAAGCATCTCTGACTCCCAGGTCACTGCCTAAAAGTGTGTCCATCATAAGTGATAATTGGCGCATGCATAGATGCCTCCCGCAATGCACCTCTCTTTGCAGACTTGCAACAATCAACTTCCACATCCTTGTCCCAGCACAGCATTTAGTTGTCCCTACCCAATTCCTTGGAATGCAAGCGCAAGTATGCAGGCAGCCAGCCACCCACCCACCAACAGGCTGCAATACTATACTGCCAAATTTTTAACAGCTGCTTGCACTTGAAATGTGGCCCTTTAGGCTGGTGGAGGCGTAAGCTTTTCATAACCTCATGCCAGCGGCAGCCGGGTGTCCATACTCGGTCCCCAGCTGCCACTATATTTCCCGGTATCGCCTCCGCCTTCCACAAGCACGGGTCCCACAACATTACCCGTGCCCACCCCAGTGCACTTACTGGGAAGGACCGCCTAACCACAAACACGTGGACAGGTGAATGTGGCCAGGGACGGTACAGAGTCAGTCCACGACTTTTTTTGCTGATAGTTGTATTTAGCTCGGTGAAAGGACTGGCATAGAGGAAAACCCTATCTACCCTGCATGTAGTTTCTCACAGGAAGTCCTGTAATGCAGCTTGTTGCAGAAGCAATGGCAGCCCATCCAACATCAACTCGCTTTGACACACACACATCTTTCTTTGCGCATTTAATTTCTTGAATACAGAGTTGGACAATGGCCTGACCTGTAATGTGGTTTGAGAAATAATATGCATAAGCATGGCCAATCCACATTAAAAAAGCAGCCAAAGAGTGTCCGGTAACCTTCCCCCATGCTTTTCTTAGCCAGGGCTGCTTTTCGGCAGGGTTGGACAGGCCCACCAGAGAACTGGAGACTCCTCCGGCGGGCCCTGGCTTTTCCTTCAGTAGAGTTCATAGTGCCGAGGTGAGGCCATGATGATGATAGAGGCCACCATCTGCTTAGTTTTCTGTTACTTGGAATGCAAGTGCAAGTATGCAGCCAGCCACCCACCCACCCATAGGCCGCAACACTAAACTGCCAGATTTCTGGGCAGCTTTTTGCACTTGAAATATGGCCTTTTAAGCTCGTGGAGGCGGAAGCTTTTCACAACCTCATGTCGGCGGCGGCCGGGTGTCCATAATCGTTCCCCAGCCGCCACTATATTTCCCGGTATCGCCTCCGCCTTCCACAAGCACGAGTCCCAAAACATTACCCGTGCCCTCCCCAGTGCATTACTGGGAAGGACCGCCTTACCACAAACACGTGGACAGGTGAATGTGGCCAGGGACAGTACAGAGGCAGTCCACAACTTTTTTTGCTGACAGTTGTATTTAGCTTGGTGAAAGGACTGGCATAGAGGGAAACTTTATCTACCCTGCGTGTCATTTCTCACAGGAAGTCCTGTAAAGCTGCATTCAATTTAAGGAGGTGGAAGCTTTTCACAACCACGTGCCTCATGCCTCGTGTCCATACTCGGTCCCCAGCCGTCACTATTACTCCTGGTGTTGTCTCCGTCTTCTACAAGCGCGAGTCCCTGAACATTACTGCTGGCACTTTTCCGTGGGAATTTGCTTGCCTCCTACCAGCCTGGAATATTTCCAGCAAACTATGGTGCGACGCCATGGTATTAGCACTGCCCCCAGTACCAGTAGCGAAGCCATCCCCAATTTCCTTCTCAGTAATTTTATTTGGTAGACTGAGTTGCTGCCCAAATATATTTTCTCACAAAGGAGCTGAAGATAGAGTAGCAGTAGGTGCAAGTTTCTCCAGCCTGTTAGATATTAGAGGGTGAACGGCAGCACATTGGATCAGTGGTTAGCACTGAAGACTTGCAGCGCTAGGATCCTGGGTTCAAATCCCAGCAAGGACAACATCTGTAAGGACTTTGTATGTTCTCGCCGTGTTTGCGTGTGTAGCCATAGAGTGTCCGGGAACCTTTCCACACACTTTTCTTAGCCAGGACTGCTTCTTGGCAGGGTTGGACGGTCCCACCAGAGAATCCTCTCGTGTGCCTTGGCTTCTACCTTAGGAGAGTTCATGATAGCGCTAACTTTGCAGCTGCTATGGGGCTCTTGAGTGGGGGAGAAAGGTTAGCCCTCAGAATCAAATCCTCTGGTGAGCACAATGTTTTTCAATCTGAAACAGCTTCTCAGTGGAAGTTGTATTTCACCACAGCCATATTCTTTAGCTCGGTGAAAGCACTGGCATAGAGGGAAACCACATCTACCCCGGCTGTCATTTCTCCGTCACCAGGTTCCGCCCATTGTCACACATGACCATGCCTGGCTGTATGTTCAGCGGTTAGAGCCACAGATCAAGCTGCTGTGTTACAGCTTTCAACAACTCTGCAGCACTGGGCGGTTTGTCAATTAAGCATTAAGCATGTTATCTTCAGCACAGCCTGTTGCCGCTTGGCCAAGGCAGTGCTGTAGTGCTGTCAGCTTGTGACTGACGTGGTCATTTCGGAGATGGAGGAGGAGGGGCATGAGCTAAACAATGTGATTACATTGTTGTTAAATTGGTGACGCTGTTTTTTATACTAAAGGAAGATCCTATTGTTTTGTTTTTTTTACGTTTTTTTTTTTTTAAGACAAATGCATTCACCGGGAAATGTCATTTTAACATTTTACAACCTTATCTGGCAATGTGGTGTGTGACACATCATCAGACACATCCTGTTTTATTTATGATGGAGGGACTCTGAAAGTCATAAAGCCTATTTTTATAGGGACATCAGACGGCCCTTACTATTCTTAAAAGGCCAGCAGTCGGCCCTAGCTATTGTTAGAGAGCCATCAGCCGGCTATGCTTTGTAGTTCCCATTATTAACAAGTGGGTCTCCTATACTGTTATTGCGTATCCAGTAACTGCAAGGGCTTCCAAAAATTTGATCGCAACCCAATACCCCTTTGAAGAGACATAGAGGAGGGTCTCAGTAAAAAAAATGTTCCCATTATAAAGGAGCGGGCCTCCTATAGTGGTAATGCCTATGCTGTGACTGCAAGGGCTGCCAAAATTTGGGAAAAACCCCACTAAGAATTTAAAGACACATAGAGCAGGGCCACAGTAACAAGGTACAACATGTTCCCATTAGAAAGGAGAGGGTCTACTATACAGTTATAGGGTATGCAGTGAGTCCAACAGCTGAGCAATTTTAGTAAAAACAACACTAAGAATTTAAAGACACATGGAGCAGGGCCACAGTAACAAGGTACGATTGTGTTCCCATTAGAAAGGAGAGCGTCTGCTATACAGTTATAGGGTATGCAGTGAGTCCAACGGCTGACAATTTTAGGAAAAACTCCACTAAGAATTTAAAGATACAAGGAGCAGGGCCACAATAATAAGGTACGACATGTTCCCATTAGAAAGGAGAGGGTCTGCTATACCGTTATAGGGTATGCAGTGAGTCCAACTGCTAACAGTTTTTGGAAAAACCCAACTAAGAATTTAAAGACACACAGAGCAGGGCCACAGTGACAAGGTACGACATGTTCCCATTAGAAAGGAGAGGGTCTGCTATACAGTTATAGGGTATGCAGTGAGTCCAACGGCTGACCAATTTTAGTAAAAACACCACTAGGAATTTAAAGACACATGGAGCAGGGCCACAGTAACAAGGTATGACATGTTCCCATTAGAAAGGAGGGGGTCTGTTATACAGCTATAGGGTATGCAGTGAGTCCAAAGGCTGACAATTTTAGGAAAAACCCCACTAAGAATTTAAAGACACATGGAGCAGGGCCACAGTAACAAGTACGACATGTTCCCATTAGAAAGGAGAGAGTCTGCTATACAGTTATAGGGTATGCAGTGAGTTCAACGGCTGACCAATTTTAGGAAAAACCCCACTAAGAATTTAAAGACACACAGAGCAGGGCCACAGTAATGACAAATTCCCAATAGAAAGGAGAGAGTCTCCCATAGTGTTGGACTATGCAGTGAATGCAGGGGCTGCCAAAAATTTGGAGGCACTTCAATGCCCCTTGGAAGAGATGTGGAGGAGGGCCGCATAAAAAAATGTTCCCATTAGAAAGGAGCGGGCCTTCTATACTTGTAATGCCCATGCACTAAGCGTATGGGCTGACAAACATTTACCCCTAGGGAGTATACATGAACATACTGTATAAAAAAAAAATTTAAGGGCATCATAAACATCCTTTAAAAAAATTAAGTGGGTGTTGCATCACGGACCACGTTCACCCTGGTGATATAGTGGTGGAGGATGAGGAGAAGGAGGAGGACAAGAGCAAATTGCCAAAATCAGGAAGTGTATACCCATGTGTGGGTGTGAAAAGATGCATGGGAATGCACCTCCCAAGAAAAGAAACTGGGTTGGAGTTTATGTTACGATGCTATCATTCGGTGGTGTTGAGAAGTCTGGCTCAATCCAGTCCTTGTTCATTTTTATAAGAGTCAGCCTGTCAGCATTTTCAGTTGACAGGCGGATGCGCTTATCAGTAATAATTCCACCCGTGGCACTAAAAACCCGCTCTGATAAAACACTGGGGGAGGGCAGGCCGGACCTCCAAGGCATAGAGAGCCAGTTCATTCCACATATCCAGCTTGGATACCCAATAATTATAAGGTACAGCGGAATCACGTAGGACGTTGGTACGGTCGGCAAGTTACTCCCTCAGCATCTTCCCAAACTTTGCACTCCTTGTGAGAGTACCCCGCACCTCAGGGCCTGTCCGATGGGAGGGTCTGAGAAAACTCTCCCAGAACTTTGACAGTGTTCCCCTGCCTCTGCTTGATTGAAGTTGTATCTCTCTCGCCTGTACTCCTTGGTTGTCCAACGAAGTGTGCCCTCTGCCGCCAGCGTTTTCAGATGGGAATTTTTTTAATAGTTCCGCAACAAGGGCCTTCTGGTACAGCCCCATTTTTGTAGACCAGTCCGCCTCAGGAATAAGAGATATAAAGTTCTCCTTGTAGAGTGAGTCTAGAAGTGTCACCAACCAGTAATGACTGTCACCCAAAATTTTGAGAACGTGAGGGTCATGGGAAAGGCAGCGTAACATAATCTCGGCCATGCGTGCCAGACTACTAACAGGTACTAACTACTAACTTCCGTGTTCTCACCAAGAGGATGACTGACCATGCTCTCTTCCTCCTCCTCCTCCTCCTCTCTGTCCTCTGGCCATCCACTATGAACAGACGGTATGACAGCTGTGCAGGTAGTACCGTCTTTAGTGCATGAAACTAGCTCCTGTCCTTCCTCCTCCTCCTTTTCCTCATTGTCACCCAATCCACGTTGGGATGAGATGAGGCTTGGCTGTGTGTAATCACCCTGTATAGTTCCTTGCTCCATCTCATCGTGCTCCGCCTGCAATGCATCCTCTTTGATTGTGAGCAGAGAGCGTTTCAGAAGACAGAGAAGCGGGATGGTGACATAAATTATGGCGTAATCGCCGCTCACCATCTTGGTGGAGTCCTCAAAGTTTTGGAGGATGGTACATATGTCTGACATCCATGTCCACTCCTGAGTTCTTATGTGTGGAGTCTGAGCTGAATACCGACGGCTTTGTTGATGCTGGTACTCAACAACTGCCCTCTTCTGCTCACAAATCCTTCCCAACATCTGCAGTGTAGAGTTCCAACGCATGGGGACATCACACACCAGTCTGTGAGCCGGAAGCTGCAAACGCTGCTGAAACACTGCAAGGGCGGCGGAAGCTGTAGCTGACTTTCTAAAATGGGCACACAGGCGGCGTACTTTAACAAGCAGATTCGGCAGCTCCGGGTAGGATTTGAGAAACCGCTGAACCACGAGGTTAAACACATGGGCCAGGCATGGTATGTGTGTGAGCTCTCCTCGCTTCAGAGCTGCCACAAGGTTCTGGCCATTGTCACACACGACCATGCCGGGCTGTAGTTTCAGCGGTGTGAGCCACAGATCTGCCTGCTCTTTCACAGCTGTCCACAACTCTTCAGCATTGTGCGGTTTTTCACCTAAGCATATTACCTTTAGCACAACCTGTTGCCGCTTGGCCGAGGCAGTGCTGCAGTGCTTCCAGCTTGTGACTGATGTGGTAATTTCGAAGATGGAGGCTGAAGAGGAGGAGGAGGCTGAGGAGGATAAGGTGCAGGAGCTGTAGACCATGGGGGCAACCTTGATTGATCTAGGGCCCGCAATCCTTGGCTTCGGGAGGACGTGTTCCTTCCCAAGGTCCGACTGGGTCCCGGCTTCCACTATGTTAACCCAGTGTGCCGTCAGCGAGAAGTATCGTCCCTACCCACAAGCACTTGTCCACGTGTCAGTGGTTAGGTGGACTTTACCGGTAACTGCGTTGTTGAAAGCACGGCTAATGTTTTGGGACACGTGCTTGTGTTATTCGGGGGCGGCACACTGGGAGAAATAGTGGTGGCTGGGGACCGAGTACAGAGGGACGGCCCCCGCCATCAGGTTGGGGAATGCTTCCGTCTCCACGAGCCTAAAAGGCAACATTTCGAGCGCAAGCAGTCGTGAAATGTGAGACTTTAGTGCTGTGGTCTGTGGGGCGTTGGCTGCATATTTGCGCTTGCGTTCCAAGGACTGGGGTATGGACAACTGAATGCTGTGCTGGGACAAGGACATGGACGTGCTTTCTGATGCTGCTACTTGAGAGTGTGCAATGACAGGTGCAGGGCAGGAGGCATCTTCACATGCACCATGGACAGGGGATTGGCTTGCATGCACAACAGTGGAAGAAGCAATAGTGCCACCCACAGACACTATTCCTGGACCCTGGGGTTCAGCCCACAAAGTCGGGTGCTTTGCTGCCATGTGCCTGATCATGCTGGTGGTGATCAGGCTGATCGTTTTGCCACCCCTGCTGATGCTGGCCTGGCAGGTGTTGCAAATGGCCTTTTTGGGGTTATTGGCAGAATCTTTAAAAAACAACCAGACCTAACAGTTGTACTGACAACTTCCTGCGTGTTGGTGTTACGGGGAACGGTTGCCTGCCTTCTGTCTGCGGCCACCACACTACTTCTTTCTGCCTATTGGGTTGCTCTGACTTCATCCCCCTGTGTGCTGCTGTCCTCGCTCTGCATGTTCTCCTGCCAGGTTGGGTCAGTTACTATATCATCCACCACCTCGTCTTCCACTTCCGCACCCTGGTCCTCCTCCTGACTTTCAGGCAATTGTGTCTCATCATCGTCCACCTCTTGTGACACTTTCCCACGGTCGCCTTCGTGTGACCGTGGCTGCTCAAATATTTGGGCATCGTTACACGCGATCTCCTCTTGCCCCACTTCAAGTGGACTGGGCGAGAGGTCCGAATCTACAAATGGAAGAGTGTCCAAGTATGGGATCAGTTGTCTCTGGGTACTCGGCATGGTAGGAGGAAGGAAGATCAGGGAGAGGACTCACGGCTACTGAGACTTTACTGTGTGGAAGACAGGGTCGTGGTGGTGGTGGCTAAGTGACTGGAAGCATTATCCGCTATCCAACCAACAACCTTTTGACACTGCTCTGGGTGCAATACTGGTGTGATGCGGTCCCCTAGAAATTGGGACAGGAAGGTTTGGCGAGAAAATGTTGGTGTTTGTTGTGGCACAATTTCAGCTTGCCCACGGCCTTGTCCTCGGTATCTGCATGCACCATTACCATCACATCCAGTTCCCCGTCCCTTGCCAGGTACTTTGCCCATTTTGAATGGAGGACAGTATCTTCCACGCTCACTACAAATGACTGAGTTTGGAGAGAATTTATATGTGATTCATGCGACGTAGAAAACAGAGTTTTAAATACCTGGCCTGTAGGTAAGTAGTTTGACCAGCAAACTGGTGTGAATTGCTTCACTGACACACTGAAAGAAATTTTTAATGGAGGCCAGAAATGGTAGTATTTTCTGACAACGTATATGTGAGCCGTGTGAAGGAGAAAACACGTTTTAAATACCTGGCCTGTAGGTAACTATTTTGAACAACAATCTGGTGTCAATTGCTTCACTGACACACTGAAAATTTTTTTTAATGGAGGCCAGAGATGGCAGTATTTTCTGAAAACGTATATGTAATCCGTGTGACGGAGAAAACACAGTTTTAAATACCTGGCCTGTAGGTAACTGTTTTGAACAGCAAACCAGTGTCAAAAACTTTGCTGACACACTGAAAAAAAAATGTAATGGAAGCCAGAAATGGCAGTATTTTCTGACAATGTAAATGTGAGCCGTGTGACGGAGAAAACACAATTTTGAATACCTGGCCTGTAGGTAACTGTTTTGAACAGCAAACCAGTGTCAAAAACTTTGCTGACACATTGAAAAATTTTTTTAATGGAGGCCAGAAATGGCAGTATTTTCTGAAAACGTATATGTGATCCGTGTGACGGAGAAAACACAGTTTTAAATACCTGGCCTGTAGGTAACTGTTTTGAACAGCAAACCAGTGTCAAAAACTTTGCTGACACACTGAAAAAAATATATAATGGAGGCCAGAAATGGCAGTATTTTCTGAAAACGTATATGTGATGTAACGGGTCTGGGAGGCGGAACCTCTGAGCAACTATACAAGGGGGCGGTCCTTGTAAGGAAGCGGGTGGCTCCCAGGGTAGACGGGCAGGTATTCACGGCAAGTGACAGGGACAGTCTCTGGGTAGAAGGGCAGGTAGTCACGGCAAGTGACAGGGACAGTCTTTGGGTAGAAGGGCAGGTAGTCACGGCAAGTGACAGGGACAGTCTCTGAGTAGAAGGACGGGTACTCACGGCAAGTGACAGGGACAGTCTCTGGGTAGAAGGACAGCAGGCAGGTGGCTGGTGAGCGCTCCCAGGTGAGCAGGCAAGAGTCTTTGGACAGGCAGGTGGTCACGGCAAGTGACGGCAGAGCCTCCAGGTAGGCTAGCAGACAGGTAGCAGGTGAGCGCTCCCAGGTGAGCGGGCAAGAGTCTCTGGACGGGCAGGTGGTCACGGCAAGTGACGGCAGAGCCTCCAGGTAGGCTAGCAGGCAGGTAGCAGGTGAGCGCTCCCAGGTGAGCGGGCAGGCTGGTCCATAGACAGACTGACAGGTGTCGGAAGGCAGACCGTCGGACCCCAGGCTTGCAAGCAGGTAAACGGATATCAGGCAGGTATCAAGCAGGAATCTGGCAGGTGACTGGCAGGTAACAGGCAGAAATCTGGCAGGTGACTGGCAGGGAACAAGCAGGAATCTGGCAGGTGACTGGCAGGTAACTGGTAACGGGACCTGAGGGCTGAAGCAGAGTGAAGGCTTTGCAACAACATTGCTCGGGCACCTCCTTTTGGAGGAGGTGCCTTATATATGGTGAAGTCCTCCGGCCATTGGCCGGGGACTCCTTAGGACGGCGCGCGCGGCCCCTTTAAGAGAGGGGGAGCGCGCGCGCACCCTAAGCACCGTGGCCGGGAAGCAGCGCGCGCTGCCAGCAGAGCGGGAGGAAGACGCCGGGCACGGAGCGGAGAGGTGAGGGGAACAGCGTCCCTGCCTAGCAGGAGGCAGGGACGCCGACGCTACATGTGATCTGTGTGACGGAGAAAGCACAGTTTTGAATAGATGGATTTTTAGTGCTGTAATATGGAAAGGACCTGGCTGTATTCTGCAGTGCCAACAAGCAAATGGCGCAGAAAAAACGTGTTCTCTGGATTGCTTTTTAAGCAAATAATGAGGATTAAGATGCAAAAAAAATTATTCCTGGCTCCTGAGACCTGGGCCTATTTCCAGAAATATCTAACAGCAGCAGCCAACGGAACTGGAATGGAGCCTCTTGTGCTATGTGCACTGCAGTCTGTTATATGCCCTACCTGCCTGCCTATATACACTGCCTGCCTGATATCTCTGCAGATGGATTAGTCCTCAGAAGCACTGTTTGTTAAGATGGATATGTGTAATGTATGGTTTTTCTCCCTACACTACCTAATACACGATCAAATCTCTCCCTGACACAGCAGCAGCTCTCCCTACACTGTCTGATCCGGAGTGACTGAGATGAGCATGGCAGTGCCAGGTCAAATATAGACCTGCTGTCGCTGTGCGGCCAGCCAATCAATGTAATGCCCACAACCAACATGGCTACGGCATTACAGTGCATGGTAGGCAATCCCTGCATGTTCATTGGCTCTCTAAAGAGCGCCAAACATGCAGGGAGCTCGTCGAGCTTGTCGAGCACCATGATGCTCAGGCGAGTACCGAGTAGTGGCGAGCACATTCGCTCATCACTAAAAATAACGTATTGCGCTTTCTTTGTTCCCCAATAATAACCTATGACTCTTAGATGAGAAGAAAAAAATGAAAGCTCCTTCATGGCTTGTAAGGAACAGGGATGTAGGTGCGAATACAAGATCTAGCCTTTCATTTCTATAAGAGTGTTAAAAATTGGTTATTCAGTGCATTAGACAATTTTTGGAGCTCCCATTTATTATTTTGCTTTGCTTTTATAGTGCCACCATAGTCTGCAGCACTTTACATACATTTACATCACTGTCCCCATTGGGGCTCACAATCTGAATTCCCTATAAGTATGCCTTTGGAATGTGGGATTAAACTGAACTGGGAGGAAATGCAAGCGATCATGCTTGAACAGAAAAATGTCACAATTTTGGAGACCTTTTTGGCTCACAGCGTTGCAAATTAAGCTACACCCCTTTTCTGCATAGGCCAACCCTTCTTGTGAAATTGCGAACACATAGTAAATACAGCATAAATGATTTAGCTTAATAAATCTCCCTTAGGCCACATACACACGCTGAGTATTCGGTCAGTATTTTACCTCAGTATTTGTAATCCAAAACCAGGAGTGGGTGAAAAATGCAGAAGTGGTGATGTGTTTCTATTATACTTTTCCTCTGATCGTTCCTCACCTGGTTTTAGCTTACAAATACTGATGTGAAATACTGACCAAATACTGAACAACATTTGAACGTGGCCTTATTGGATCTCTGAAATGCAGATTTAAAGGATCGTTACTGAAAAATAGATACACTGGAGAATTTATCATGAAGGGAGTTTTGGAAGTCAGTTTTGATTATGGATGCCTTATTTGTGCCAAATTTATCAAAGTGTTTCATGATTTATGATAAATTTGGCAGATTTTAAGATATAACATTTTAATAAAATGCGCAAGTCAAAGAAAATGGCTAAAAAAAATGAAAAATGACAAGTCATTTAACATGCTCAATATAAAAACGACGGGCTTGGCGCAAAATGTATTGAAAATGGTGAACAACTTTTAGAATGTGTTTAAAAAGAGCATAAGATGTAAAAAAATTAATAGACACAATCTAGATGATAAATTTCCTATACAATATTTTGTCGGAAGTCAAAGTACATAAAGTAATTTCTATATTCAACTTTCTGCACTGCCCTCTCAGGCCCTTTACAATGCTTATCACACTTTATCAGCATTTCCTGAAGTAAATATGTAACCTTTTGATTTATCTTTCTACTAATTTTATTGATCTGTACAATCTTTTCTTCTTTTTACAGGGTTTAAGGGGTTAAGATCTCTATCCGATAATGCAGACTTTTTAGCTTTGAACAGCCGTAATATTATATGTAAGTAAAAAATAATATCTTTACAACATCAACAGCAAAGCACAAACGACACTATAAAATTGACATCATTGATCTTTGCAAATCCTACAAAGTTGTAGGACTGTGTTAAATATCTGGCCATATGATAAATATTATCAAAAACATACAAATATAAAAAAAACATAGGGGACGATTCTTTAAAGTTTTTTAAGCTTTGAAAAGCTGAAAAAATTTCATTGCAACTCGTTATGCCCAAACTTTTCAACTTTTGTTGTTTTAACGGAAGTTTCTTACAGCACTGCCGATTTAGGCGGAACTGGGGAAGGACTTGGATGCAGCAGGGGCATAACACCACAGCTCATCTAATTCTCTGGTTGGAGTGAGATTTCTGGTGTAGTGCAAAGAGGCGCAAGCCACTCGTCAGGCACTCCAGATTCATGGAGCGGCGTGCAACTCTTCATGAATCAGTAGTGTTTGACTCCACCATGCCCCCTCGTCAAGACCGGTGAGAAAATTGCCAGTCTTCATAATGAATGATCATACTTTAGAGTCTCACACAGTGTGTGTAGAATTATTTGGCAATTTGCATTATTAATTTTATTATTGAACATCTCTAGTGTTGTTGGTCAATCCAAAAAGTTATTAAACTTGAAACCTGAATATTTAAGAAAGTAAAAGTGAGGTTTTCTCTTTCTTATTAGAATATCTCTGTGTGCAGAATTATTGGGCAATTATTAGTGTGCACAATTATTATATAACTAAATGAAAAATGTAAATTTTCCCATCTCAATTGTTTATTACCAGTTGTTAAAGTGAGAATAATAACCAAACAACTCAAAATGTGCAAATGACATTACTTACATTTCAGAAAAAAATATCAGTGATCTATATATTCACCCTTCTGTTCTCTAACAGTCATAAGCTCCATCCATGGAGTCTGTCAGTTTCTTTATCTGTTGATGATCAAATTTTTGTTCAGCATCAACCACTGCCTCCCAGACACTGTTCTGTTCCATCAACGTAAATGCCATTCAAGAAGGGCCCACAAAGTTCTCACTAGGGTTTAGGTCAAGTGAGGAAGGGGCCATGTCTTTATTCTTTCACCTTTAAAGGACTTTACTGGCAGGCTACAGTGGAGACTTCAATGCTGCAATGGAACATTGTCCTGTATAAAAATAATGATTTTCTTGAAAGATGCAGACTTTTTCCTGTACCCCAGCTTGATGAAAGTGTCTTCTAAAATACTGACAGTAGGTTTGGGAGTTGGTTTGAGTCCATCTTCAACCTAAAAAGGTCCAACAAGCTTATTTTCAATAATACCATCCCATCGCAATACACCACCTCTACCTTTCTGGTGTTTGAGTCGAAGTGGAGATCTGTGCCCTTTACTGATGCAGCCATGGACTATCAAAATTCACTCTTCTCATCAGTCCATAAAACCTTTGAAAAATCTGTCTTCAGATGTTTCTTGGTCCAGTCTTGATGTTTTCCCTTCTGTATCTTGTTCAGTGGTGATCAGGTTTCAGCCTTCCATGCCTCGACCATGTCTCTAAGCACTGAACACCATGTACTTCTGGGAATTCCAGGGAGCATGCAGCTTTGCAATATGATAGCACAAGAGGATGATCGGTTTCTGGTCACTTCACGTTGGAGTCTCCTCAAATATTTGGCAGTTAATGTTCATCTTTTTTCTCAACACATTTTTTGTTACCTTGTTGATTATTTAAAAAAAAAAAACCTTTTGATGACTCTGTGATCGTGCCCCAATAACTTAGCAATTTCAAGAGTGCTGCATCCCTATATAAGACATATCAATTTTTGACTTTTCAGAGTCAGTTAAATCTCTTTTTTGACTCATTTTGCCAGAGGAAAATAAGCTGCCTAATAATTCTGCACAGCTTAAAAAAGAGTCTTGATATATTTAGACCTCTCCTTTAGACTTAACATAAAAGTACTTCAAATCAAAAAACATTCATTTTTATGCAGCTTGGAGCTGTATAATTTGCATAAAATATGTTCAAAATACATACAGTACAGACCAAAAGTTTGGACACACCTTCTCATTTAAAGATTGAAAATTCTAACAGTCTATTCAGTAGGACCATCAGCTGTGTATCCACCAGACTTCTGCACAACACAACTGATGGTCCCAACCCCATTTATAAGGCAAAAATCCCACTTATTAAAGCTGACAGGGCACACCTGTGAAGTGAAAACCATTTCCGGTGACTACCTCTTGAAGCTCATCAAGAGAATGCCAAGAGTGTGCAAAGCAGTCATCAAAGCAAAAGGTGGCTACTTTGAAGAACCTAGAATATAAGACATATTTTCAGTTGTTTCACACTTTTTAGTTAAGTATATAATTCCACAGGTGTTAATTCATAGTTTTGATGCCTTCAGTGTGAATGTACAATTTTCATAGTCATGAAAATACAGAAAAATCTTTAAATGAGAAGGTGTATCCAAACGGTCTGTACTGTATATATGTGTGTGTTTATGTATATGTGTATATATATATATATATATATATATATATATATATATACATAAATATATATATATATATATATTTATATGCACCCCTGCTATATATTAACCTTCAGTTAGTGACGCCAAAATACTTAAACTATTAGTCTTGTGGGGCCCAGTTTTCACACTGAAAAACAAATAGCATATATTAAAGAAGAGTTTTTAGTTTACTTAGGAACATAAGGTACAAGATCTAAGCTACAGAATAATATTACATTTTAGTAATCAACAAAATTTAAACATTTACTTATGTACTATGAAAAAACAAGCAATTATTTGGCACAAGAATCACATATCTTCATATGGTGCTTACTGCATATAAATTCCCTGCAATTATCTCACTTAGTTTTGTTTTTTCCGTCACTAGATCTCACACACAAATGACATTGATCGTTGACAGGACTTAGGTTACTTCCAGTTCCAGAACAAAAGGGCTCAGTGTCACCATTGAGTCGTCTTTTCGGGAAACATGGCAAGGTGGAAATTTATGTCCTCATACTTTCATGAGCTCTTACGAGTTCCGTCCACAAAAGTTTTAGAAATTCTCTTTGGTTAACTTTAGTCACATTATTCATGTTATAAATAATATAAGCATTTATTGCTGATACATTGAAGAAATTATAAAATATGACCATTGGCCATCTCTTAGTGTGCCGAGAGACTTTATTATAAGTTTTGCACAGATTATAGTATGAGTCATGCTGGGTCCGTTGGACCCCAAGCATTTTGCTGTGGCACGTGTAGTTATACCGTGTCTCGCGATGCATTGAGAAGGGAGGGCGCACAAGATAGGAAGCTACCAAAACAAACATTACCTACTACTTTCCATACTTGCAGAAATATGACGTAAGAAACTCCCTTTTGGTACAATGGACCCCACACGACTAATTAAAAATAAATAAATAATCTGAAATACACCATAAATATGACTCATTTGTTCAAAATCTATTGCATTGACAAAGGGCTATTGATAAATGTGTTTATTTTTATTTTTTTATTTATTATTTATGTATTATTATTTTATTTTGTGATTTTGTTGATATTGTTTTTCTTGCATGTACACCTGACTGTGAGCTTATTTTTGCCATCAGCACTGGGCATCAATTTTGATAAGGTGTGCAGTTACTGGAATCATTTTCACTACAAGACTTTCAGTGATAAGGTTTACTACTTCCCTGGAAATTGCACCTATGATTTTGCTTATCACTGTCAGAACAATTATGAAGACTTTGTCATACTGATCACACATATAACAACTATGGATAATGTTGTGTTATATACCAATGTTACCGTGAAAATTGATGACATCATAATCTTATTATTCAATGGTACTGTGCTGGTCAAAGATGAAGTGTAAGTATATTTTTTGTAGATAAGATTACTAATGAATAAACAATCAGGGCTGTATTATAGGGAGGGTAAAAAGGACAATTTCTGCCAATGGTTCTCCATTTCTCATTGTTCATCAACACTTACCTCTTTTCTACCAGAATACTCAATTATTACCTATCTTCTGAGTAGGTCATAACATAGAGTTCAGCAGGGGTATTAATGCTGGGTCTCTCACTGATCACCTGAATTTAACCCTTTCTGAAGATGTCAGTCTGGTACAGGTGTACTTTGTGCTCAATTTTTCTGTTTCATACAGAAAGCTCTAAAAGTAGCCAACATATTTAGCTCCGATCACTGTTGTATGGCCATTTAGAAACCACTATCATGCTCTCACAATGGCATTTAAAGGGAACCTGTCACATCCTAGCTACTATCTACACTGCCCCCTTTGCTTTGTCAGTGATGCAATGTGCATCACTAACAAGCTTTTTTCATTAAAATAGGAGGTATTATAATGATTTTATAACATTTTATATACTGTGTCCTACCTGCTCATTTTCAGTCATAGGGGTGTGATTCTGCTATTCAGTCAGAGGCGGCGCTGCATTCAGTCACTGTGGGCGCCGCTCACGTATTTGAATATTGCTCTTGGGAAGTGCTTTTATTATTGGGGCGCATGTGTAGTTTTAAATGTCTGGCCTCAGGTCCCCGCGCGTGTGTAGTAAGGCTGTGTAGTTTGCAGCTTCACTGCGCATGCACTATGAGCCGCGGGTCCCCGCACGTGCTCACTGAAGCACACAAAGGTGAGTGACATGCAGAGCAGCATGTGACAATATAGATTCAAGAATTTGGAGGGTATGGTGAAGTCACATGAAATAAGGAATACATTTTTTAACATTGCATATTGTCACATGGATGTCTATGCCTGCGGGCAATCACCTGGACCATCAAAACAATAGGAAAGATCCCAGGTTCACCAAAAAATGGTATTGCAATTAAAGCTTAGACATACAAGTAACATGCATAAGGTGCAACAATATACAACCTGATAGTGGGATGAAGGTAACCACAGGGTCACCAGTTGGCCAAGGTGATTGCCTGCGGGCAGCCATGTGACAATATGCAATGTTAAAAAATTTATTCCTTATGTCATGTGAAATCGAGCATGTCTGATTTTGGGCTGACGATCACATTGTTCTCCCGGAGGTAACATGGCGACCGGCGGCATTCTCATTGAGAACACAGGAGGGTTCTGTCGAACAAGTGCTCCTGTGTATGGGAAAGTCATTTGAGATTGTTGTCAGTCGTCTGATCAGCCGAACCATTGTTTCTCATCATTAATGAAAAGTATAAATTGTCTATCAATAAAGGCTCTATTCATGTCTGTTTGGGAGTTCCACTTGTGTTCTGTTTAAGGAGCAGACAAATGGATCCATTCGCTTGTAAAAGTAGAAAAGTCGTCTAAACACCCTCTCTGAAGACTTCTCATACTGTATATTATTCTATTGACCTGCTGTTTTATGTGATTTATTCTCATGTGGCTGCAGTTTCCTGGTTATGTAGAAGTGACAGAGTTAACTGTTTAGAGCCACCCCAGGTTGGGGGGAGTTAGGAGGGTATGTAGGAACTTCTTTCTGTTCCAAGCCAAAAGAAAAACTCCTATGAGAAGGAAGATTAATAAAGCAATATAGTAAAATGTATACATTTTATTAAACATATATTTCAATAACACACAAGTAAAAAACAAATAAAAGAAAGGAAACCTACTGCAAATGAACAAGTCACAGGTAAATGATGTTATACTTGTTATGCAAGATATGGAAAAAATATATATATATACCTCAATCCACATGGAGAAATACTGTATAACACCATACACAAACATATAAATATCAGTACAGATCATAAACAAATATACAAGTAGTATCACAGAATTATTACACAATATATTTCCATAGTGAGATTTAAGTAGATGCAAGCTATATGATCACTTTGTATATCTGTATATTAATATAAAGTGCCTGGTGAATATACATAAATTTACAAAAAGTACCATATATAAGTGTCAATTCATATAGTTTTATCTACCTCTAGTGGAACCATGTGGGATTGCCATAAAAAAATCAGAATGCAATGTATTTATAGCACTCAAAAGCAGACCTAGGCTGATGAATATAAGCTAATCATGCAAAAAATGCAAGGTGTGCTGTATCAGAGTAATAGTATCTAGATAAAGTGCACAAAATATTTAGACAGTAACTAGGTAGCCACTATATAAGAATATAGTGGTGCACACAAATGTTTAGCCAGTACATATTAACAAGGTCAAGATACATAAAATTATGAAAGCAGAGTAAGGTTACCAGGACTTGTATTCCCCCTAATGCGTGTTATGTATTCCCCTAACACGCATTTCGCACTGTCGCTTCTTCAGAGAGGGTATGTAGGAACTTATTTATTTTCCAGTAGCTTCTATCCACCTCTCAACTAACAAGAAATAAGTGCTATATTCTATAGTCTAGATTATAGACCACAAGAGGGGAGTGTGTTCAGGGTCAAAAGATCTAAGGGTTGCAAGCTCTAGAGTGATTGATTTTTTTCATGGCCAGAGTGCAGAGATTGGGAGAGGAAGAGTAATCAGATGGTTTCTGACACCCACAGTGAGTGCAGCCAATAGAAAATAGAGCTGAGGGAGGCACAATTTTTCTAGGCAGTTAGAAGGAGTGGGCTACAAGAAGGCATCATGTTAGCCAATTCTGGCGTTTTAGAGAATTGATATTCCAACCAGAAGGGTAAATATGGTACCATTGCATTGGAGGATAAGGAAAGTGAAGGTCAGAGCTAAAAACCTTAACACTAGAACTACCGCATGTTTCATAATACCTATAACTACCATTAGGGGTCATTTTGACCCCCATTCAAAAGTACTGACTCTGGAGTAAAAATAACTTTTTTTTGCCAACAAATTAAAGAACATTAATTTAACTTAGTAGGAACTGTTACAACTCTCCTGTTAGGTTTTTTTAGTTTGCTGGTCACATGACCATTTTTGCCTATTTAATCCGGCTCCGCCCTCCTGGCATTGCTGGACTTCATTGTATTTACTACTGTTGAGCTAGCTTGGTGCTCTGTTGCCGTTCTCTGTTAGTTTTGCTAGGTCTTCTGACCTCTATGCTTTTTGTTGTGTGTTTGTCTTTGACTGCTATGATTTCTGCTAGGGGGTGTCCAACTTATCCCAGTCCCTAGTTCTTGTAGGGATCCCTCCCTCACATCTATAGGTCTTCGTACAGACTAGCCGAGGACTTTAGCGGGTCTGATCGCAGGATCAGGTTCCCCGTTACATCGTAGGGATCTAGTTTAGTTCTATTGTAGGGACAGATCTCCTGTCTTTCCTTAGTCTCTGTAGCAGATCATAACAGGAACAGTGTTAAGATCAAGTACAGCAGTTTAAACGCATTTTCCTTTTACATGGTCATAGCATGCGGTGTCCAACAGTTAACACAAACAGTACTTTCTTCCTCTTTCCCAGTGCATTTTCCACAAACTGGTTTGTTACAGCTTGCGCAAGTTTTAATTGTTTTGTTTTCGTTGCATCTTCCAACTCCACATTTTCGACGCTTGCTGATTTCTTGTCCTTTTGTTTGTGGTTCAGACATTGCGGATGATGGGCCACTTCTTGATTCCAAATAATTCTTGTGAAGGTCTAATGCCAGCTGAAGATTGAACTCCCGTCTGCTAATTTGACTCCCAGTTGCTGTTTTATAGAGTATGGTTGCGTTTATTGCTGCTAAATCAAGTACATTACAAAACACCTGAACAGGCCATCGGCTGCTTCCAGATTTTGTGGTGTACTTTCGATCCATCTGGTCTACTGTGTCCACTCCAACCTTTGTTTTATTGTAAAATTTTACCGTTTCCGTTTTTTTTTTCTTGTCGTTTCCAACTGCTACATCTGGGTGAAGACTGCTGAGCAAAATGACATTCTTATTTGGTTTACCTTGGTAAACTGTAAGAGTGATGTCACCATTCTTCATCAGAGTAGTCTCATATGTATTTGTTCCTAGTTTTTTTGCCAAAGATGGAATCTCTTTTCTTGCACGGTTCATCGTTCTCATAATGCTTGTTCTCTTGGCTTTCAGTGTATTGGCAAGTTTCAATGAAGTGAAAAAATTATCTGTAGTAACATTTCTTCCCTTGTTCAAAAATGGATCCATTAGTTTGAGAACAATGTGTTGTGCAAGAGACCGATAAGCCGATCGTTGTTCATCTTTTCCCAAATATGGAAACCCGTTGCAGAGGTATTTGGATTCTACGTCAGCTACCAGCCAGAATTTTATTCCAAATTTGTCTGGCTTATTGGCTATATATTGGGTGAAAGGACATCTTGATTTAGTTGGAAAAAGCTGTTCATCAACTGTCAGGTTTTGTCCAGGTTTGTAACACAGTATACAAGTTCCAATGAAGCGATTCCACACTTCAGAAAATAAAGCAAACTTGTCATTCTTCAATGTATCAGATCGGGTGGATTTGATGTCAAATCATACAAATCGCATCAATTCTTCGAACCTACTTCTCGGCATAGTGTCTTGAAAGAAGCGAGGACCCTAATTACTTGACCACAAGGTTTCTACAGAAAGACCATTTGCATTATATGCGCCCCTCGCATATAATATTGCAGTAAATGCATCAAGCTCGATTAGAGAAACTGTCCATTTATCATCTTCAAGTTTCAGATGAGCCTCCATTTCTGTACACTTTTTTATGTGGCGAAGTATAAGTTCATCAATTAGCAACCTCCATGCACTTGATACATTCCCATTTATGATCTCCCGTTTGGCATAAGGGGTGGGTCCAGCTATTTCTCGTAGAATGTTTTGTTGGGACAGTCGGTCAGTAGATGCAGAAGCAATTGGGACTAGTGTTGAGCCACCCCCGTAGTGTTCGAGTTCGTTTCGGTTCGTCGAACACCCGTGTGTTCGCCGAACTGTTCGTCATACTGTTCGTCGAACACCTTCGAACACTGTTAAAACCAATGGCAGGCAAAGAAAAACACATAGAAACACATAGAAAACACCTTCAAAGGTGTCCAAAAGCTGACAAACTGCTCAGAAGACACAACTAACACATGGAAAAGTGACAAGTACATATAGTCATGCGAAAAGAAAAGAGGTGGAGGAGTAAAAGGAGGGGGAGACACAGATATAGGCATGTCATGCCCTTCTAAAATCCAAAAAGTGAGAAGCCGACATGTTCAGTCCGCTCCTGCCCGTGCCACCTCCGTGTCGCCGGGTTTGTGCCAGAGCCGCGGTGAACCCTCCTGACGGCCAGCCCCCCTCTCCCAATACTGGTGCCTGTCCGCTGGTGGGTCGAGCGAGCCCCCCTGTGGTGGAGGCAGCTCTAAGCTTTTTAATTTAAATTGTCTCTCTAATTTGAATGAATAAACTTTAAATCCATTTACAAGGATCTATTGGAGGGCAAGTCTCATGCCAGCAGCCGCGTAATTCCAGCTCCAGTAGCGTCCACTAAAGCTGCTGCAGTTAAAAAGCTTTTATAAGGATCGAGCTCGGCTGTCCACCGCAAGGCATCCTACTGCCAGTCCCAGCCCCTATGCCTTGGGGTGCCTCCTGATGCTCTTCACTGAGTATCCCGTGGTCCCGAAGCATTTCCTTTGAAAAAATTAAGTGTCCAAACTACAGGTGGTGTAGCTTGCTTAACAGCCGGGATAATCCGCTGACTAGCAGACACTGCTACTAGGCACAAAGTATTTCCTGGGCTAGATGCAGTTAAAAATTTGTAATTAGATACTCTCGTTGGATGCTGAGAAAGCATTCCATAGAGTCTCCTGGCACGCCATATATGATTCTCTTAAAAAGCTTGGGGTAGGGGTCTAGGGGACCCTTTTATAGCCAAAATCACGGCCCTGTATCGCAATACGTCACCTAGGCTGAAGATAAATGGAATTGTAGCACCCTGAGGGCTCTGTTGCTACAGAGGTATTGCACCTCACCCAGAGGTGTGATATCTCACTCTCAGGTAAGGATGGAGTGTGGATCAGGACCCGACACCTGCATGCATTACACAACATTGCCGTGGGGCAGGGAGACCAATATGCCCCTGAGATGGGCACGACAGTCCCTGTCCCTGGCTGGAGTGGGGCGAGGGAACACTGAGGAAGGGGAACCCTGTAGTGCAGGAGCAGGGAGGAAGCAGTTCCTGGGTGCATTGAGAAGGGAGTATAAAAGGTGGGCACCATCTTAGTTCAGTGCAGAGAAGTCTGAGCAGAAGTGGCAGGGAGCAGGGGCTCTGCATGAGCTCTGCTCCGGAGGTGGGCCTAGTAACAGAGGCCCAGGCCTGGAAGAGGGAGAAGGTGTTATGATCTGCTACAGAGACTAAGGAAAGACATGAGATCTGTCCCTACAATAGAACTAAATTAGATCCCTACGATGTAACGGGGAACCTGATCCTGCGATCAGACCCGCTAAAGTCCTCGGCTAGTCTGTACGAAGACCTATAGATGTGAGGGAGGGATCCCTACAAAAACTAGGGACTGGGATAAGTTGGACACCCCCTAGCAGAAATCGTAGCAGTCAAAGACAAACACACAACAAAAAGCATAGAGGTCAGAAGACCTAGCAAAACTAACAGAGAACGGCAACAGAGCACCAAGCTAGCTCAACAGTAGTAAATACAATGAAGTCCAGCAATGCCAGAAGGGCGGAGCCGGATTAAATAGGCAAAAATGGTCATGTGACCAGCAAATTAAAAAAAACCTAACAGGAGAGTTGTAACAGTACCCCCTCTTCTAAGAGGATCCTCCGGATCCCCTAGGCCCAGGCTTACCAGGAAACCTCCTGTGAAATGCTCTGACAAGTCTTGAAGCAGAAACATCATCCGCCCTCACCCATGAGTTATCCTCAGGTCCGAAACCCTTCCAAGCGACGAGATACTGCAAACTCCCTCTATACCGTCTAGAATTTAGGATGCGGGAAATTTCATATTCCCCGTCCTCCACCACCGGAGGAACAGTGGCAGAGGCGTCACCATCCGACACATCAGCTTTTTTCAACAGAGAAACATGAAACACCGGATTAATCCTCCAGGACGTAGGAACCTCCAGCCTAACAGCAGATTGGTTAACTATCTGAAGCACCTTAAAGGGCCCTACGAACTTGGGACCCAATTTTTTAGAAGGAATTCTCAATCGCAGATTCTTAGAGGACAACCAAACCATGTCACCAACAGCAAACAAAACCTCTTGCCGTTTCCTATCAAAGTACCTCTTAGATTTTTTGTTAGCCTTCTGAAGATTACCACGCACATCCGTCCAAACTCTCTCCAAATCACCGGAAAAACTCTCCTCCTCAGGCACAGCCGAAACCAATTTGGAGAATGACCCAAAAGACGGATGTTTCCCAGAACAACAAAAAAAAAGCGAACACCCAGCAGAAGAGGATGTATGGTTGTTAAGAGCAAATTCAGCAAGTGGCAGAAACTCAGACCACCCCTCTTGATTGTCTGCCACAAAACAACGCAAGAACTGCTCAACATCCTGGTTCTTCCTTTCTGTCTGGCCATTAGACTCAGGATGATATCCGGATGAAAACGACAAATGAACTCCCAACCTGTCACAAAAGGCACGCCAAAAACGAGCCACGAACTGAGGTCCCCTATCAGAAACAATGTCAGTAGGAACACCATGTAGTCAGACAATTTCCTTGACAAAGGCCTTAGCGAGTGTCTTAGCGCAAGGCAGTTTGATGAAGGGAACCAAGTGACACATCTTGCTAAAACGGTCCACGACCACCCAGATGACCGTGAAACCTTCAGAGGGAGGAAGGTCAGTAATAAAGTCCATAGCCAGATGTGTCCAAGGTGCACTAGGAACCTCTAGAGGGCAAAGCAACCCCGCAGCAGGAGCATGCGAAGACTTGGATCTTGCACACACAGTACATTGGCGCACCCACTTAATGACTTCCTTCTGCCATCCAGGACACCAAAAACTGCGACCCACAAGTCTCTTGGTCTCAGAAATTCCTGGATGACCTGCCAACCGAGACTCATGACACTCAACAAACAAATCTCTCCTAAAGGTCCTAGGCACAAACAACCTCCCATGGGGAGTGTTAGATGGGGCATTCTCCTGTATTTTAAGAATCTCACCCTCCAAAACGGAGTCCAAAGCAGCAATCACAACACCTTCTTGTAAAATGGTCTCCTCTTCCTCCTCAACACCGACCATGGGAGAAAAGCTGCGAGACAAAGCATCCGCTTTAACATTCTTGGTACCCGGGATGTAAGTAACGGAAAAATTAAACCGCGAGAAAAAAAGTGCCCACCTAGCCTGACGGGCATTCAAGCGCTTGGCAGCATCAAGATAGATCAGATTTTTATGATCAGTGAAAACCTGAATGGGAAATTCAGCACCTTCCAAGAGGTGACGCCAGTGTTCAAATGCGAGTTTAATCGCCAGCAATTCCCGATTACCAATATCGGAATTAAGTTCAGTCTCAGAAAATTTTTTTGAAAAAAAGGCACAGGGATGTACTCCATCCTTGTTTTCCTGAGACAACACCACATCAACCCCCACCGAAGAAGCATCAACCTCAACCAAAAACGGCTTAGTCACATCAGGCTGCATAAGGATGGGAGCAGAGGTGAACCTCTCCTTTAGAAACACAAAAGCTTCAATGGCCTCAGAAGTCCACTGAACCGCATTAGCACCTTTCCTGGTGAGATCGGTCAGCGGTTTGACAATAATAGAAAAATTTTTTATGAATTTTCTGTAATAATTGGCGAAACCCAAAAACCTCTGTATCGATTTCAAACCAATAGGCCTAGGCCATTCCTGCACAGCTTGAACTTTAACCGGGTCCATCTTAAAACCTTCACTGGAGATAATGTAGCCCAAAAAACTAATTCTCTGTACAGCGAACTCACATTTCTCCAGCTTAGCAAAAAGCGAATTGTCCATTAATAACTGTAATACCTCACGTATGCTCCGCCAATGAGACTCCAGATCCGGCGAATAAATCAAAATGTCATCCAAATACACAACCACATTTTTGCCGATTAAAGGTCTAAGGATATCATTAATAAGATTCTGAAAAAATGCTGGAGCATTGGTGAGACCAAAAGGCATAACCAGATTCTCAAAATGACCCACAGGAGTGTTAAAAGCAGTCTTCCATTCATCACCCTCCTTCATGCGCAACAAATTGTATGCCCCCCGGAGATCAATTTTAGAGAACCACCTGGCCCCCACCAACTGGTTAAATAAATCAGGAATCAATGGCAGAGGGTAAGGATTGCGTACAGTAATTTTATTAATCTCACGAAAGTCCAGACAAGGACGTAAACCGCCATCTTTTTTTTTTACAAAAAAAAAATCCAACAGCCACAGGAGACTTGGAAGGCCTAATGTGACCGGCGGCCAAGCTTGTCTGTATGTATTCCTCCAAAGCCTTTCTCTCAGGAATAGTAAGATTAAATAAACGACTCTTAGGAAGAGTCGCTCCAGGGACAAATTCAATGGTACAATCATAGTCTCTATTGGGAGGCAAAACCTGCGACTCCTCCTCAGAAAAAACTCTCCAAAAATCCTGAATAGGTACAGGCAATTCCCCTCTATCCACAGCAGCAATGCGCCAGTTACAACACTTGTCATAACACTTAGGGCTCCAGGACTTAATTTCATTGGTAGACCAATCCAGTACAGGATTGTGCAATTTTAACCAGGGTAACCCCAATATAACTGGAGAAGGCAAATTATCCAATACCACCAAATCCAAATTCTCTTGATGAATACCATTAATAGTGAGGGGAAATTCACAGACCTTGTGAGTAACACTCTTCAAGGGAGAGCCATCGACAGAAACCACAGCAATAGGGGATGACAAAGTTTTAGGTTCTAATCTAAGTTTTTCCAAGAATCCCCCATCAATCACATTCAGAGTAGAACCACAATCCACAAATACCCGAAATTCAATTAATTCATCCTGAGCAGCAGTAGTGGCAGATAGGAATACTCCCTTAGAATTTAAACAGGCAATACGGGCATGACTGACCATTTTTTTTCCTTTCTTCATACGAAGCACACAGCTCTTAATAAAATGACCAGACTTTCCGCAATAGAAGCACAAGCCTTCAGAAAGCCGGCGGTCTTTTTCCTGAGAGTGGGGTGCCATCGCCCTAATCTCCATCGGCTCTCCATTGTCAGCACAGACCCTCTCAGGACTCGGAGCTGACATAGCAGAGGATTTGCTCTCATTAACCCTTGCACGCAGTATCCTGTCCACCCGTATAGCTAATTGCATTGCCTCCTGCAAGTTTCCAGGTGTGGGATAAGCAATCAGTAAATCCTTAACCCTTTCACCTAGCCCTGCAAGAAACAAGCTTTTCAGAGCTGAATCGTTCCACCCCACCTGGGCAGACCACCGACGGAAGTGAGAACAATATTTTTCCACATTACCTGATCCCTGCCTCAAACGTCTTAATTCAGACTCAGCAGATGAGACACGATCAGGATCATCGTACAACAAACCCAAAGCAGAAAAAAAACTATCCACTGATCTAAAGCACGGATCACTAGGTTGGAGAGAGAAGGCCCATCCCTGAGGATCTTTGCGCAAAAGTGACATTATGAACCCTATGCGCTGTTATTCATCACCAGAGGATCCGGGTCTCAAACGAAAATATAATAGACAAGCATTTTTAAAAGAAAAAAAATCTTGTTGTTCGCCAAAAAATAGATTAGGCAGACGTACCTTTGGTTCAACAAAATGCGCTCCAGAACAGCTACTCACGTGTTGTTGAAGCTTGGCCACCTCCAGAGAGAGTCCCTGCAAGCGTTGAGCCAAATCTTGCACCGAGACCATGATGGAAAACTGGAGGTCTTTCCTTAGAGAAATTTTTTTTTTTTTTCTTTTATGGCTGGACTTACTGTTATGATCTGCTACAGAGACTAAGGAAAGACAGGAGATCTGTCCCTACAATAGAACTAAACTAGATCCCTACGATGTAACGGGGAACCTGATCCTGCGATCAGACCCGCTAAAGTCCTCGGCTAGTCTGTACGAAGACCTATAGATGTGAGGGAGGGATCCCTACAAGAACTAGGGACTGGGATAAGTTGGACACCCCCTAGCAGAAATCGTAGCAGTCAAAGACAAACACACAACAAAAAGCATAGAGGTCAGAAGACCTAGCAAAACTAACAGAGAACGGCAACAGAGCACCAAGCTAGCTCAAAAGTAGTAAATACAATGAAGTCCAGCAATGCCAGAAGGGTGTAGCCAGATTAAATAGGCAAAAATGGTCATGTGACCAGCAAACTAAAAAAAACCTAACAGGAGAGTTGTAACAGAAGGAAGGAAGAGGAGCGGAGAAGGCTCCAGGAGCGAGGAACGAAGGGATCCCAGCGGTGCGGATGGGCGAGTCGCCACCGCACACCCGAATCCACCTTTGTGGAGGGGTCAGGCCAAAGGGGGAGACCGGTCCCCGAAACTAGTGGAGGCAGGAAACGACCCTCAGCTAGAAACCGGAGGCTGTGACATTTTATGTGGTGCAGCCCCTTGCTACACCCGCTAGGAAGGCACCATATAGGGTCAGGGAAACTGGCGCCAAGTTTAGCAAGAGGAGGCCCGAGGCAGCCGGACAGAAGGGTTGGTAAGAAAGGCCAGACAAAGGACACACAAAGGGGGTCCTGTGAAGCGCTCCAAAGTTATCTGGGAGTTGTCTGAGCCCCTCACCTGGTGAGCACAGTACGACGTGGGCAGCCGTTACCTGCAGACGTGGTCTGGATAATAAGAACTGTGAGTAAAGGCCCTGGACTGCATCACTGACTCCGTGTCGTTACTGCTGCTGCCCTGCACCATCACCCCCATCCTCCGCATACACTGCCCTGAGGCTATACTCCTCCCGTGGGGAGTTATGCTACGCTCTGCTGCACCCACAACACCAGCCTCAGCGGTCTGCCCTGCAGCGGCGGTTCACTCTGACCGCAATCCACGGGTGGTTAGTCGGACATTTAAACATCAAAACCACATAAATAGTTCCGCCACTGGTTTGACCACCCTGAGCCACGGAACCGGGTCGCCGCCACGGAGACTACAACCACCAGCATCCACCAAAAAGGGTCCGGCTCCGGGTGTCCCAAGGCCCAGGGGGTGCATCAGAACATTTTCATCACCTTTCACAATCACCAATGGGACAAGGCAGGGATGTCCTCTGTCCCCTCTCTTATACATCCTAGTGACGGAGCACCTGCTCTCATCAATTCACCATAACCCCAATATTAGGTGGATTGAGGTGGGAGGCACCGAGTACAAGTGCTCTCTATTTGCTGATGATGTCCTAGTATATATCACTCAATCACATATATCCATCCATGCTGTTATGGCTGAAATAGATCACTTTGTTACATGGTCAAATTTTAAAATCAATGCAGCGAAGTCTGAGGCCCTCGATGTCTCCCTCCCCAAATCCATACAGGATTCCATCCAGTCCAACTTTCCCTTTGCCTGGCCCTCACAGGGTATCAAATACTTAGGAATTCCTATTCATAGAGACCTCTCCCATCTATGTTATCTTAATTTTGGGCCCTTTATTGAACATCTCCATACAGACCATGGTTGGCAAGTTAGAACTGTAAGATTCACTACGTGAACCACTGGTGTTTTGTGGTAAAGCACATGTACACTGTGTTCCAAATTATTATGCAAAAAGTGTTTAGGAGTGATGAGGGAAGAATTTGTTTGTTTGTCAGTTAAACTCATTGATGGTGATGTGTGTCAGGGCTCTTTATATCACTGTAAGCAATTGCAGACACCTGTGCTAATTACTTTGGCAGGTGTGTCCAATGAAAGGCAAGACTACTTAAGAAGGCTGTCTCACATTATTAAGCAGCCTACATTTTCTGCCAAAATGGGAAAGAAAAAGGATGTGTCGGCTGCTGAGAAGCAACAAATTGTGGAGTGTTTAAGTCAAGGCATGACTACAATCAACATTGTGCGATGATCAGGATGAAGTGTCTTGGCAATCAAGAAGTATGTAGCTGATTCACAGTACACACGTGTGCGTGCTGATAAGGGCAAATTGAGGACTCTTTCCTCCAGGCAATTACGTCAGGTTAAAAGAGCAGCGGCAAAAAAGCCTTGTCATAGCAGCAGACAAGTTTTTGAAGCTGCTGGTGCCTCCAACATCCCCCGAAAAACAAGATGCAGGGTCCTTCAGAGGTTTGCAGCTGTGCATACGCCATCCTGTCGACCTCCTCTATACACTGCACACAAGCAGAAACGGCTCCAGTGGGCCAAACATTACATGAAGACTGATTTCAAAACTGTTTTGTTCACGGATGAGTGCCGTGCAGCGCTCGATGGTCCAGATGGATGGAGTGGAGGATGGCTGGTTGATGGACACCCCACGCAAACACGGCTACAGCGCCAACAAGGAGGAGGTGGAGTAATGTTTTGGGCTGGAATCATGGGGAGAGAGATTGTCGGCCCCTTTAGGATCCCTGAAGGGGTAAAGATGAACTCCATAATGTATGTGGATTTTCTCAAACAGCACTTCCTGCCATGGTTCAAGAAGAAGAACCGTGTATTCCACAGCAAGATCATTTTTATGCATGATAATGCACCATCTCATGCTGCACATAAAACATCTGCATCTCTGGCTGATATGGGCATAAAAGGGGACAAACTTATGGTGTGACCCCCATGCTCCCCTGACTTCTACCCCATTGAGAACCTCTGGAGCATCATCAAAAGGAGTGTCTATGATGGCGGGAGGCAGTTCACATCTAAGCAACAGCTCTGGGACGGTATTCTGTCCTCATGCAAAACAATTGAAGCAGAAACCATCCAAAACCTGACAAATTCAATGGACGAGAGAGTTCAGAAGCTCCTTTCGAACAAGGGGTCCTATGTGAAAATGTAACATCACCTAGAATAAAGTTTTGAGTTGAAAACTGTTTGATTTCAGTTTCTAATTACCTGCTAATGCTTATAATTTCAAAAATGACCATATTTTTGGTCTTTATTAAAATGAAAAGGTTGATCGAAAAGTTTGGGGGATCTAAGAGTGTGGCAACCCAGTAGTCATGATTACTTCGAATTCTGACAATATGAGGGTCATGTTGCAGGTAGTGCAGCAAGAAGGCACTTATGTGTCTTGCGCATCTCGGAGCCCCAAAATTATTTTCCGGGCTAGATGCAGCTAAAAATTATTATTAATTTTAAATCTGGTGGAGCTTAGTATAGATGGCCTAATAGGATCAGTGCTGCACACTGCTACAAAGCCCAAATTATTTTCCAGCCAAGATACAGATAAACATGATTAGTAATTTTAAATCTGGTGGAGCTTATTATAGATGGCCTAATAGAATCAGTGCTGCACACTGCTACAAAGCCCAAATTATTTTCCTGCCAAGATACAGAAAAACATGATTAGTAATTTGAAAGCTTAAAACGGTTGGTAAGGTGATTTTAACCAATCATCAAGCTTTTACTCTCCCCAGGATGACACAGGGGTAGAAAAGTCGTTTCAGATCCATGATTTGTTCATCTTTATGAACGTGAGTCTGTCTACATTATCAGTGGAGAGCCGCGTGCGCTTATCTGTCAGCACACCACCAGCAACGCTGAACACACGTTCAGACAGAACGCTGGCTGCGGGGCATGACAAGATTTCCAAGGCGTAAGTGGCTAGCTCCAGCCATTTATCCAGATTGGAAGCCCAAAAAGAGCAAGGGTCCAGTGACACAGTCACGGCTTCAATGTTTACTTGGAGATACTCCTGTACCATCGTCTCTAGGCGTTGACTATGTGTCAGACTTCTTGTCTCCTGTGGCCTTGCAAAGGATGGGCTAAAAAAGTGGTGAAATGATTCCGCAAAATTGATGTTACCAGCAGATACTGTGGTTCTGTTACGGTTTGAGTGCTGAACACTCGACGGTCCCACGGTTGGCAAGTTGGAACTGTGAGATTCACTACGTGCACCACTGGTGTTTTGTGGAAAAGCATATGTAAGATTCTGCAACAGTCTCTGCTGATACTCCTGCATGCGTGCATCCCTTTCTATGGCAGGAATAATTTCTGCAAATTTACTTTTGTACCGGGGATCTAACAGTGTGGCAACCCAGTAGTCAGGATTATTCTAATTCTCACAATTCGAGGGTCATGTTGCAGGTAGTGCAGGAAGAAGGCACTCATGTGTGTTGCGCATCCAGGAGCACCAAGTCCCTGTTGTGTTGGTGGCGAGGTAACAATCATGCTTCCTTCCTCTGTCCTCTCCCCCCAACCTCGCACAACAGAAATGTGATCAAGGTCTCCCTCATCTGATGAGTCTTCCATCAGTTCGTCCTCCACTTCTTCCTGGGCTCCTGCACCTTCCTCACTAGTTTGGCTGCTAGCATGCGCACTGGTAAAACCATCTCCCCCACCCTCACATGCCTGCCGCCTTGGTGCTGCCGACCGTCTGGACCTTGCAGATGTTAGCCCTTGCGTATACAACTCCTCCTCCTCTACTTCCTCCACCTCCTCTTGTGCCACCACCTGACTCCGAATTCTGTTTAACATGTGCTCCAGCATGTAAATCACCGGAATAGTCATGCTGATAATGGCATCGTCAGCACTAAACATCTTCGTCGCCATTTCAAAACTGTGCAGAAGGGTGCATAGGTCCCTGATCAGAGACCACTCCTCCAGCGTGATTTGCCCCACCTCTGGAACTCGTTGGCCCAGGCTATACGTCAGAACGTATTGCACCAGGGCTTGTCGGTGCTGCCACAGTCGCTGCAACATGAGCAGAGTTGAATTCCACCGGGTAGGCACATCGCATTTTAGCCGGTGAAGTGGCAGGCCCAACGACTTCTGTAGAGATGTAAGTCGCTGAGCTGCGGGATGCGAACGGCGGAAGTGAGCACACAGCGACCGTGCCCTCTGCAGAAGGCCATCTAGTCCGGGATAGTGGGCTAAAAATTGCTGGACAACCAGGTTCAACACGTGAGCCATACAAGGCACGTGTGTGACATTGCCCCGGCGAAGGGCCGCACCCAGGTTTGCAGCATTGTCGCACACGGCCTTCCCTGGTTTCATGTCCAGTGGAGACAACCATTCATGAAATTGGTTCTCCAGAGCTGACCTCAACTCCTCAGCTGTGTGACTCACATTTCCCAGACATTTCAAAGTAAAAACCGCCTGATGACATTGAGCCCTACTGCCAGCATAGTAAGGAGGTGTGCAGGATCCCTTCTGCGCAGTTAGAAAGCTTGTGGCATGACCAGACAGGCTTTGGGTGCAGGTGGAGGACTGAGAGGAGGTTGAGGAGGGAGAAGCAGTGGAGGAACTTTGACATAAAGAGGATTGACGCACAACTCGTGGGGACGGCAAGACTTGGACAGCAGCCCCTTGTCCTGCTGTCACCATAGTTACCCAGTGCCCAGTCAGCGACATGTAACACCCCTGTCCATGCCTACTCGTCCAAGTGTCTGTGGTGAAATGCACCCTGTCACACACAGAGTTTCTCAAAGAAGCGGTGATGTTGTGTGCGACATACTGGTGGAGCGTAGGCGCACCTTTCTTTGAGAAGTAGTGCCGACTGGGCATCTGGTACTGGGGCACTGCGACGGACATAAGGTCTCAAAAATCCTCTGTGTCCACCAGGCGGAAAGGCAGCATTTCTGTAGCCAAGAGCTTGCAGATGGTGAAATTCAACCTCTTAGCTTTCTCATGGCTAGGAGGAAATGGTCTTTTACTTGTCCACATCTGAGGGACCGAGGGCTGGCTATTGTGCTTAGACGGGGTTGATAAGGGTGTCCCCAGCAAACTGCCGGTCTGTGAGGAAGATGCAGGCGGACATGTTAGGTTGCCTTGATCCAAAGGTGGTGCTATCGATGTCCAACAGCGCTCAACACCAGCTGGTGTTACCACCTCCAAAGAAAATGATGACCTGCCAATCACGCTGGCTGTTGCGGGTAAAGAGGTGGCAGGTCTGCGCCCCAAAACAGGTGTGACTGCTGTCCCCCCAGTCACAGAGGATGAAGAGGCCGCAGATGCACAAGATATGGCAGACGGTGGTTGGCCCGGCCGGCTAGGCCGCATTGTAGCACAGTGAGCTTCCCACTGCAACTTATGCTTCATGTCCATGTGCTGGTTCATGCATGAAGTACTCAAACTATGTATTTTTTGGCCTCTACTTAGCTTTTGCTGGCAAATGTTACAGATAACACGAGTTGGGTCATCTTTATCGATCTTAAAAAATGCCCAGGCTATGCAAGGCTTAGCTCCCTTGCGACCTGAAGAGCCACCACGACTTGTGGTGAGAGGCAGAGTTGTGTTTGAGGATGCAGTTGCTGACGTGCTTCCAGTACTATGTCTCTGTCCAGGAAGGCGCAACCTGACCTCGTCGTCACTAGCATCCTCCTCCACCTCCTCCACCTCCTCTGCTGACCTCATCTCTTGGCTGACTGTGGGTTGACAGTAAGTGGGATCTCCAACCTCATCATCATCACCCTGTGCGTTATCACACCCGTCGTCCTCAGAGCCAACCTGTTCCTGCCCTGACAAAAAACTAAAGTTTTCGCTCCAATCAGGTATTTGAGTCTCATCATCGTCTTCCTCATTGTCTCCACCAACAGGAGTTACAGTTTGGGAATGAGGGTCTACATTATGGTCAGAACCTTCTGCGTCTGGTCCTGGATCCGACTCATAAAGATTCTGGGCATCAGTGCAGATCATTTCCTCGTCTGGATTCACAGAAGCGCTGGAGTCGACCTCTGATTCCCAGGCTATAGTATGAGTAAACAGCTCTGCAGACTCAACCATCTGTTCTACCTCATACTCAGACGGGCAGCTAGAGATTTGGGAGCTGTGAGGAAGCAAGTGCGATTGGGGTGACACCTTTGAGGACTGGAGTATTTGTGATGTTGAAGTTGATGTGGAGGAGAGCCCACTTAAAGGAGCACTTGATATCCGTTGAAGCACCTGCTGTTTTTGTGCCTCATCTGGAATTTGTAGCGATTGGCGTGGCCGTAAGAAAGGGATCTTATCACATTGACCGATAAAAGAAGTAGACATTTTAGTTTGGCTGGAAGATGGTCTTTCTTCTGTAGATGTTCCTGTTGCTTTAACACCTATCCCACGGACACAACCTTTTTTCCCCTTCCCAACACGCCTATTCCCCTTTCCACCAGCAGCAGGCCTTTTTGCACTCATTTTGGTGGTTAACTAATTCACAACTCTGGAGTTGTTTGCACAAAAAAACAATGGATGGGAACTGAGCAGAGCTGAGTGGCCAAACTGTGGTATTAGGCCAAAACTATTGGCTGGGTTAGATGCAGAAAAAAATTATATTCAATTTGCAACCTGATGGAGGTCAGTATAGATGGACTAATAGAACAAGTCCCACACACAGCTAGAAGCCCAAATATTTTTTCAGAGGTAGATGCAGAAAAAAATTGTATTCAGTTTGCAACCTGATGGAGGTCAGTATAGATGGACTAATAGAACAAGTCCCACACACAGCTAGAAGCCCAAATATTTTTTCAGAGGTAGATGCAGAAAAAAATTATATTCAGTTTGCAACCTGATGGAGGTCAGTATAGATGGACTAATAGAACAAGTCCCACACACAACTAGTAGCCCAAATATTTTTTCAGAGGTAGATGCAGAAAAAAAATATATTCAGTTTGCAACCTGATGGAGGTCAGTATAGATGGACTAATAGAGAAAGTCCCACACACTGCTGGAAGGCCAAATATTTTTTTCAGAGCTAGATGCAGACAAAAAATTATTTTGAATTTGCAACCTGATGGAGGTCAGTATAGGTGGACAAATAGAACAAGTCCCACACACTGCTAGAAGGCCAAATATTTTTTCAGAGCTAGATGCAGAAAAAAATTATATTCAGTTTGCAACCTCATGGAGGTCAGTATAGATGGACTAATAGAACAAGTCCCACACACAGCTAGAAGCCCAAATATTTTTTCAGAGGTAGATGCAGAAAAAAATGATATTCAGTTTGCAACCTGATGGAGGTCTGTATAGATGGATTAATAGAACAAGTCCCACACACAGCTAGAAGCCCAATATTTTTTCAGAGGTAGATGCAGAAAAAAACATATATTCAGTTTGCAACCTGATGGAGGTCAGTATAGATGGACTAATAGAGAAAGTCCCACACACTGCTAGAAGGCCAAATATTTTTTCAGAGCTAGATGCAGATATAAATTATTTTCAATTTGCAACCTGATGGAGGTCAGTATAGATGGACTAATAGAAAAAGTCCCACACACAGCTAGAAGCACAAATATTTTTTCAGAGCTAGATGCAGAAAAAAATTATATTCAGTTTGCAGCCTGATGGAGGTCAGTATAGATGGACTAATAGAACAGGTCCCACACACAGCTAGAAGCCCAAATATTTTTTCAGAGGTAGATGCAGGAAAAAAATATATTCAGTTTGCAACCTGATGGAGGTCAGTATAGATGGACTAATAGAGAAAGTTCCACACACTGCTAGAAGGCCAAATATTTTTTCAGAGCTAGATGCAGACAAAAAAATATTTTTAATTTGCAACCAGATGGAGGTCAGTATAGATGGACTAATAGAGAAAGTCCCACACACTGCTAGAAGGCCAAATATTTTTTCAGAGCTAGATGCAGCTAAAAATTATTTTTAATTTGCAACCTGATGGAGGTCAGTATAGATGGACTAATAGAGAAAGTACCACACACTGGTAGAAGGCCAAATATTTTTTCAGAGCTAGATGCAGAAAAAAATTATATTCAGTTTGCAACCTGATGGAGATCAGTATAGATGGACTAATAGAACAAGTCCCACACACAGCTAGAAGCTCAAGTATTTTTTCAGAGGTAGATACAGATAAAAATTATTTTTAATTTGCAACCTGATGGAGGTGAGTATAGATGGACTAATAGAGAAAGTCCCACACACTGCTAGAAGGCCAAATATTTTTTCAGAGCTAGATGCAGATAAAAATTATTTTTAATTTGCAACCTGATGGAGGTCAGTATAGATGGACTAATAGAGAAAGTCCCACACACTGCTAGAAGGCCAAATATTTTTTCAGAGCTAGATGCAGAAAAAAATTATATTCAGTTTGCAACCTGATGGAGGTCTGTATAGATGGATTAATAGAACAAGTCCCACACACAGCTAGAAGCCCAATATTTTTTCAGAGGTAGATGCAGAAAAAAAATATATTCAGTTTGCATCCTGATGGAGGTCAGTATAGATGGACTAATAGATAAAGTCCCACATACTGCTAGAAGGCCAAATATTTTTTCAGAGCTAGATGGAGACAAAAAATTATTTTGAATTTGCAACCTGATGGAGGTCAGTATAGGCGGACTAATAGAACAAGTCCCACACACTTCTAGAAGGCCAAATATTTTTTCAGAGCTAAATGCAGAAAAAAATTATATTCAGTTTGCAACATGATGGAGGTCAGTATAGATGGACTAATAGAACAAGTCCCACACACAGCTAGAAGCCCAAATATTTTTTCAGAGGTAGATGCAGAAAAAAATTATATTCAGTTTGCAACCTGATGGAGGTCTATATAGATGGATTAATAGAACAAGTCCCACACACAGCTAGAAGCCCAATATTTTTTCAGAGGTATATGCAGAAAAAAAATATATTCAGTTTGCAACCTGATGGAGGTCAGTATAGATGGACTAATAGAGAAAGTCCCACACACTGCTAGAAGGCCAAATATTTCTTCAGAGCTAGATGCAGACAAAAAATTATTTTTAATTTGCAACCTGATGGAGGTCAGTATAGATGGACTAATAGAGAAAGGCCCACACACTGCTAGAAGGCCAAATATTTTTTCAGAGCTAGATGCAGACAAAAAATTATTTTGAATTTGCAACCTGATGGAGGTCAGTATAGATGGACTAATAGAGAAAGTCCCACACACTGCTAGAAGGCCAAATATTTTTTCAGAGGTAGATGCAGAAAAAAAATATATTCAGTTTGCAACCTGATGGAGGTCAGTATAGATGGACTAATAGAACAAGTCCCACACACAGCTAGAAGCCCAAATATTTTTTCAGAGGTAGATGCAGAAAAAAAATATATTCAGTTTGCAACCTGATGGAGGTCAGTATAGATGGACTAATAGAGAAAGTTTCACACACTGCTAGAAGGCCAAATATTTTTTCAGAGGTAGATGCAGAAAAAAATTATATTCAGTTTGCAAACTGATGGAGGTCTATATAGATGGATTAATAGAACAAGTCCCACACACAGCTAGAAGCCCAATATTTTTTCAGAGGTATATGCAGAAAAAAAATATATTCAGTTTGCAACCTGATGGAGGTCAGTATAGATGGACTAATAGAGAAAGTCCCACACACTGCTAGAAGGCCAAATATTTCTTCAGAGCTAGATGCAGACAAAAAATTATTTTTAATTTGCAACCTGATGGAGGTCAGTATAGATGGACTAATAGAGAAAGGCCCACACACTGCTAGAAGGCCAAATATTTTTTCAGAGCTAGATGCAGACAAAAAATTATTTTGAATTTGCAACCTGATGGAGGTCAGTATAGATGGACTAATAGAGAAAGTCCCACACACTGCTAGAAGGCCAAATATTTTTTCAGAGGTAGATGCAGAAAAAAAATATATTCAGTTTGCAACCTGATGGAGGTCAGTATAGATGGACTAATAGAACAAGTCCCACACAAAGCTAGAAGCCCAAATATTTTTTCAGAGGTAGACGCAGAAAAAAAATATATTCAGTTTGCAACCTGATGGAGGTCAGTATAGATGGACTAATAGAGAAAGTTCCACACACTGCTAGAAGGCCAAATATTTTTTCAGAGCTAGATGCAGACAAAAAAATATTTTTAATTTGCAACCAGATGGAGGTCAGTATAGATGGACTAATAGAGAAAGTCCCACACACTGCTAGAAGGCCAAATATTTTTTCAGAGCTAGATGCAGCTAAAAATTATTTTTAATTTGCAACCTGATGGAGGTCAGTATAGATGGACTAATAGAGAAAGTACCACACACTGGTAGAAGGCCAAATATTTTTTCAGAGCTAGATGCAGAAAAAAATTATATTCAGTTTGCAACCTGATGGAGATCAGTATAGATGGACTAATAGAACAAGTCCCACACACAGCTAGAAGCTCAAGTATTTTTTCAGAGGTAGATACAGATAAAAATTATTTTTAATTTGCAACCTGATGGAGGTGAGTATAGATGGACTAATAGAGAAAGTCCCACACACTGCTAGAAGGCCAAATATTTTTTCAGAGCTAGATGCAGATAAAAATTATTTTTAATTTGCAACCTGATGGAGGTCAGTATAGATGGACTAATAGAGAAAGTCCCACACACTGCTAGAAGGCCAAATATTTTTTCAGAGCTAGATGCAGAAAAAAATTATATTCAGTTTGCAACCTGATGGAGGTCTGTATAGATGGATTAATAGAACAAGTCCCACACACAGCTAGAAGCCCAATATTTTTTCAGAGGTAGATGCAGAAAAAAAATATATTCAGTTTGCAACCTGATAGAGGTCAGTATAGATGGACTTATAGAGAAAGTCCCACACACTGCTAGAAGGCCAAATATTTTTTCAGAGCTAGATGCAGAAAAAAAATATATTCAGTTTGCAACCTGATGGAGGTCTGTATAGATGGATTAATAGAACAAGTCCCACACACAGCTAGAAGCCCAATATTTTTTCAGAGGTAGATGCAGAAAAAAAATATATTCAGTTTGCAACCTGATGGAGGTCAGTATAGATGGACTAATAGAGAAAGTCCCACACACTGCTAGAAGGCCAAATATTTTTTCAGAGCTAGAAGCAGACAAAAAAATATTTTTAATTTGCAACCTGATGGAGGTCAGTATAGATGGACTAATAGAGAAAGTCCCACACACTGCTAGAAGGCCAAATATTTTTTCAGAGCTAGATGCAGAAAAAAATTATATTCAGTTTGCAACCTGATGGAGGTCAGTATAGATGGACTAATAGAACAAGTCCCACACACAGCTAGAAGCCCAAATATTTTTTCAGAGGTAGATGCAGATAAAAATTATTTTTAATTTGCAACCTGATGGAGGTCAGTATAGATGGAATAATAGAGAAAGTTCCACACACTGCTAGAAGGCCAAATATTTTTTCAGAGCTAGATGCAGAAAAAAATTATATTCAGTTTGCAACCTGATTTAGGTCAGTATAGATGGAAAAATAGAACAAGTCCCACACACAGCTAGAAGCCCAATATTTTTTCAAAGGTACATGCAGAAAAAAATATATTCAGTTTTCAACCTGATGGAGGTCAGTATAGATGGACTAATAGAGAAAGTCCCACACACTGCTAGAAGGCCAAATATTTTTTCAGAGCTAGATGCAGAAAAAAATTATATTCAGTTTGCAACCTGATGGAGGTCTGTATAGATGGATTAATAGAACAAGTCCCACACACAGCTAGAAGCCCAATATTTTTTCAGAGGTAGATGCAGAAAAAAATATATTCAGTTTTCAACCTGATGGAGGTCAGTATAGATGGGCTAATAGAGAAAGTCCCAAACACTGCTAGAAGGCCAAATATTTTTTCAGAGCTAGATGCAGACAAAAAATAATTTTTAATTTGCAACCTGATGGAGGTCAGTATAGATGGACTAATAGAGAATGTCCCACACACTGCTAGAAGGCCAAATATTTTTTCAGAGCTAGATGCAGATATAAATTATTTTTAATTTGCAACCTGATGCAGGTCAGTATAGATGGACTAATAGAACAAGTCCCACACACTGCTAGAAGGCCAAATATTTTTTCAGAGCTAGATGCAGAAAAAAATTATATTCAGTTTGCAACCTGATGGAGGTCAGTATAGATGGATTAATAGAATAATTCCCACACACAGCTTGAAGCCCAATATTTTTTCAGAGGTAGATGCAGAAAAAAAATATATTCAGTTTGCAACCTGATGGAGGTCAGTATAGATGGACTAATAGAGAAAGTCCCACACACTGCTAGAAGGCCAAATATTTTTTCAGAGCTAGATGCAGACAAAAAATTATTTTTAATTTGCAACCTGATTCAGGTCAGTATAGATGGACTAATAGAGAAAGTCCCACACACTGCTAGAAGGCCAAATATTTTTTCAGAGCTAGATGCAGATATAAATTATTTTTAATTTGCAACCTGATGGAGGTCAGTATAGATGGACTAATAGAGAAAGTCCCACACACTGCTAGAAGGCCAAATATTTTTTCAGAGCTAGATGCAGGAAACAAATCTATTCAGTTTGCAACCTGATGGAGGTCAGTATAGATCGACTAATAGATAAAGTCCCACACACTGCTAGAAGGCCAAATATTTTTTCAGAGCTAGATGGAGACAAAAAATTATTTTGAATTTGCAACCTGATGGAGGTCAGTATAGGTGGACTAATAGAACATGTCCCACACACTTCTAGAAGGACAAATATTTTTTCAGAGCTAGATGCAGAAAAAAATTATATTCAGTTTGCAACCTGATGGAGGTCAGTATAGATGGACTAATAGAACAAGTCCCACACACAGCTAGAAGCCCAAATATTTTTTCAGAGGTAGATGCAGAAAAAAATTATATTCAGTTTGCAACCTGATGGAGGTCTGTATGGATGGATTAATAGAACAAGTCCCACACACTGCTAGAAGGCCAAATATTTTTTCAGAGCTAGAAGCAGACAAAAAAATATTTTTAATTTGCAACCTGATGGAGGTCAGTATAGATGGACTAATAGAGAAAGTCCCACACACTGCTAGAAGGCCAAATATTTTTTCAGAGCTAGATGCAGAAAAAAATTATATTCAGTTTGCAACCTGATGGAGGTCAGTATAGATGGACTAATAGAACAAGTCCCACACACAGCTAGAAGCCCAAATATTTTTTCAGAGGTAGATGCAGATAAAAATTATTTTTAATTTGCAACCTGATGGAGGTCAGTATAGATGGAATAATAGAGAAAGTTCCACACACTGCTAGAAGGCCAAATATTTTTTCAGAGCTAGATGCAGAAAAAAATTATATTCAGTTTGCAACCTGATTTAGGTCAGTATAGATGGAAAAATAGAACAAGTCCCACACACAGCTAGAAGCCCAATATTTTTTCAAAGGTACATGCAGAAAAAAATATATTCAGTTTTCAACCTGATGGAGGTCAGTATAGATGGACTAATAGAGAAAGTCCCACACACTGCTAGAAGGCCAAATATTTTTTCAGAGCTAGATGCAGAAAAAAATTATATTCAGTTTGCAACCTGATGGAGGTCTGTATAGATGGATTAATAGAACAAGTCCCACACACAGCTAGAAGCCCAATATTTTTTCAGAGGTAGATGCAGAAAAAAATATATTCAGTTTTCAACCTGATGGAGGTCAGTATAGATGGGCTAATAGAGAAAGTCCCACACACTGCTAGAAGGCCAAATATTTTTTCAGAGCTAGATGCAGACAAAAAATAATTTTTAATTTGCAACCTGATGGAGGTCAGTATAGATGGACTAATAGAGAATGTCCCACACACTGCTAGAAGGCCAAATATTTTTTCAGAGCTAGATGCAGATATAAATTATTTTTAATTTGCAACCTGATGCAGGTCAGTATAGATGGACTAATAGAACAAGTCCCACACACTGCTAGAAGGCCAAATATTTTTTCAGAGCTAGATGCAGAAAAAAATTATATTCAGTTTGCAACCTGATGGAGGTCAGTATAGATGGATTAATAGAATAATTCCCACACACAGCTTGAAGCCCAATATTTTTTCAGAGGTAGATGCAGAAAAAAAATATATTCAGTTTGCAACCTGATGGAGGTCAGTATAGATGGACTAATAGAGAAAGTCCCACACACTGCTAGAAGGCCAAATATTTTTTCAGAGCTAGATGCAGACAAAAAATTATTTTTAATTTGCAACCTGATTCAGGTCAGTATAGATGGACTAATAGAGAAAGTCCCACACACTGCTAGAAGGCCAAATATTTTTTCAGAGCTAGATGCAGATATAAATTATTTTTAATTTGCAACCTGATGGAGGTCAGTATAGATGGACTAATAGAGAAAGTCCCACACACTGCTAGAAGGCCAAATATTTTTTCAGAGCTAGATGCAGGAAACAAATCTATTCAGTTTGCAACCTGATGGAGGTCAGTATAGATCGACTAATAGATAAAGTCCCACACACTGCTAGAAGGCCAAATATTTTTTCAGAGCTAGATGGAGACAAAAAATTATTTTGAATTTGCAACCTGATGGAGGTCAGTATAGGTGGACTAATAGAACATGTCCCACACACTTCTAGAAGGACAAATATTTTTTCAGAGCTAGATGCAGAAAAAAATTATATTCAGTTTGCAACCTGATGGAGGTCAGTATAGATGGACTAATAGAACAAGTCCCACACACAGCTAGAAGCCCAAATATTTTTTCAGAGGTAGATGCAGAAAAAAATTATATTCAGTTTGCAACCTGATGGAGGTCTGTATGGATGGATTAATAGAACAAGTCCCACACACAGCTAGAAGCCCATTATTTTTTCAGAGGTAGATGCAGAAAAAAAATATACTCAGTTTGCAACCTGAGGGAGGTCAGTATAGATGGACTAATAGAGAAAGTCCCACACACTGCTAGAAGGCCAAATATTTTTTCAGAGCTAGATGCAGACAAAAAATTATTTTTAATGTGCAACCTGATGGAGGTCAGTATAGATGGACTAATAGAGAAAGGCCCACACACTGCTAGAAGGCCAAATATTTTGTCAGAGCTAGATGCAGATATAAATTATTTTTAATTTGCAACCTGATGGAGGTCAGTATAGATGGACTAATAGAGAAAGTCCCACACACTGCTAGAAGGCCAAATATTTTTTCAGAGCTAGATGCAGAAAAAAACTATATTCAGTTTGCAACCTGATGGAGGTCAGTATAGATGGACTAATAGAACAAGTCCCACACACAGCTGGAAGGCCAAATATTTTTTCAGAGGTAGATGCAGATAAAAATTATTTTTAATTTGCAACCTGATGGAGGTCAGTATAGATGGACTAATAGAGAAAGTCCCACACACTGCTAGAAGGCCAAATATTTTTTCAGAGGTAGATGCAGAAAAAAATTATATTCAGTTTGCAACCTCATGGAGGTCAGTATAGATGGACTAATAGAGCAAGTCCCACACACAGCTAGAAGCCCAAATATTTTTTCAGAGGTAGATGCAGAAAAAAAATATATTCAGTTTGTTGCAACCTGATGGAGGTCAGTATAGATGGACTACTAGAAAAAGGCCCACACACAGCTAGAAGCCCAAATATTTTTTCAGAGCTAGATGCAGACAAAAAAATATTTTTAATTTGCAACCTGATGGAGGTCAGTATAGATGGACTAATAGAGAAAGTCCCACACACTGCTAGAAGGCCAAATATTTTTTCAGAGCTAGATGCAGAAAAAAACTATATTCAGTTTGCAACCTGATGGAGGTCAGTATAGATGGACTAATAGACCAAGTCCCACACACAGCTGGAAGGCCAAATATTTTTTCAGAGGTAGATGCAGATAAAAATTATTTTTAATTTGCAACCTGATGGAGGTCAGTATAGATGGACTAATAGAGAAAGTCCCACACACTGCTAGAAGGCCAAATATTTTTTCAGAGGTAGATGCAGAAAAAAATTATATTCAGTTTGCAACCTCATGGAGGTCAGTATAGATGGACTAATAGAACAAGTCCCACACACAGCTAGAAGCCCAAATATTTTTTCAGAGGTAGATGCAGAAAAAAAATATATTCAGTTTGTTGCAACCTGATGAAGGTCAGTATAGATGGACTAATAGAAAAAGGCCCACACACAGCTAGAAGCCCAAATATTTTTTCAGAGCTAGATGCAGACAAAAAAATATTTTTAATTTGCAACCTGATGGAGGTCAGTATAGATGGACTAATAGAGAAAGTCCCACACACTGCTAGAAGGCCAAATATTTTTTCATGGCTAGATGCAGAAAAAATTATATTCAGTTTGCAACCTGATGGAGGTCAGTATAGATGGACTAATAGAACAAGTCCCACACACAGCTAGAAGCCCAAATATTTTTTCAGAGGTAGGTGCAGATAAAAATTATTTTTAATTTGCAACCTGATGGAGGTCAGTATAGATGGACTAATAGAGAAAGTCGCACACACTGCTAGAAGGCCAAATATTTTTTCAGAGACAGAAGCAGAAAAAAATTATATTCAGTTTGCTACCTGATGGAGGTCAGTATAGATGGACTAATAGAACAAGTCCCACACACAGCTGGAAGGCCAAATATTTTTTCAGAGATAGATGCAGATAAAAAATATTTTTAATTTGCAACCTGATGGAGGTCAGTATAGATGGACTAATAGAGAAAGGCCCACACACTTGCTAGAAGGCCAAATATTTTGTCAGCGCTAGATGCAGATATAAATTATTTTTAATTTGCAACCTGATGGAGGTCAGTATAGATGGACTAACAGAGAAAGTCCCACACACTGCTAGAAGGCCAAATATTTTTTCAGAGCTAGATGCAGAAAAAAACTATATTCAGTTTGCAACCTGATGGAGGTCAGTATAGATGGACTAATAGAACAAGTCCCACACACAGCTGGAAGACCAAATATTTTTTCAGAGATAGATGCAACTAAAAAATATTTTTAATTTGCAACCTGATGGAGGTCAGTATAGATGGACTAATAGAGAAAGTCCCACACACTGCTAGAAGGCCAAATATTTTTTCAGAGCTAGATGCAGACAAAAAATTATTTTGAATTTGCAACCTGATGGAGGTCAGTATAGATGGACTAAAAGAGAAAGTCCCACACACTGCTAGAAGGCCAAATATTTTTTCAGATGTAGATGCAGAAAAAAAATATATTCAGTTTGCAACCTGATGGAGGTCAGTATAGATGGACTAATAGAACAAGTCCCACACACAGCTAGAAGCCCAAATATTTTTTCAGAGGTAGATGCAGAAAAAAAATATATTCAGTTTGCAACCTGATGGAGGTCAGTATAGATGGACTAATAGAGAAAGTCCCACACACTGCTAGAAGGCCAAATATTTTTTCAGAGCTAGATGCAGAAAAAAAAATATTTTTAATTTGCAACCAGATGGAGGTCAGTATAGATGGACTAATAGAGAAAGTCCCACACACTGCTAGAAGGCCAAATATTTTTTCAGAGCTAGATGCAGCTAAAAATTATTTTAAATTTGCAACCTGATGGAGGTCAGTATAGATGGACTAATAGAGAAAGTCCCACACACTGCTAGAAGGCCAAATATTTTTTCAGAGCTTGATGCAGAAAAAAATTATATTCAGTTTGCAACCTGATGGAGGTCAGTATAGATGGACTAATAGAAAAAGACCCACACACAGCTAGAAGCCCAAATATATTTTCACAGGTAGATGCAGATAAAAATTAATTTTAATTTGCAACCTGATGGAGGTCAGTATAGATGGACTAATAGAGAAAGTTCCACACACTGCTAGAAGGCCAAATATTTTTTCAGAGCTAGATGCAGAAAAAAATTATATTCAGTTTGCAACCTGATGGAGGTCAGTATAGATGGACTAATAGAGAAAGTCCCACACTCTGCTAGAAGGCCAAATATTTTTTCATAGCTATATGCAGACAAAAAAATATTTTTAATTTGCAACCTGATGGAGGTCAGTATAGATAGACTAATAGAGAAAGTCCCACACACTGCTAGAAGGCCAAATATTTTTTCAGAGCTAGATGCAGACAAAAAATGATTTTTAATTTGCAACCTGATGGAGGTCAGTATAGATGGACTAATAGAGAAAGTCCCACACACTGCTAGAAGGCCAAATATTTTTTCAGAGCTAGATGCAGATAAAAATTATTTTTAATTTGCAACCTGATGGAGGTCAGTATAGATGGACTAATAGAGAAAGTCCCACACACTGCTAGAAGGCCAAATACTTTTTCAGAGCTAGATGCACAAAAAAATTATATTCAGTTTGCAACCTGATGGAGGTCTGTATAGATGGATTAATAGAACAAGTCCCACTCACAGCTAGAAGCCCAATATTTTTTCAGAGGTAGATGCAGAAAAAAAATATATTCAGTTTGCAACCTGATGGAGGTCTGTATAGATGGACTAATAGAGAAAGTCCCACACACTGCTAGAAGGCCAAATATTTTTTCAGAGCTAGATGCAGACAAAAAAATATTTTTAATTTGCAACCTGATGGTGGTCAGTATAGATGGACTAATAGAGAATGTCCCACACACTGCTAGAAGGCCAAATATTTTTTCAGAGCTAGATGCAGACAAAAAATGATTTTTAATTTGCAACCTGATGGAGGTCAGTATAGATGGACTAATAGAGAAAGTCCCACACACTGCTAGAAGACCAAATATTTTTTCAGAGCTAGATGCAGATAAAAATTATTTTTAATTTGCAACCTGATGGAGGTCAGTATAGATGGACTAATAGAGAAAGTCCCACACACTGCTAGAAGGCCAAATATTTTTCAGAGCTAGATGCAGAAAAAAATTATATTCAGTTTGCAACCTGATGGAGGTCTGTATAGATGGATTAATAGAACAAGTCCCACACACAGCTAGAAGCCCAATATTTTTTCAGAGGTAGATGCAGAAAAAAAATATATTCAGTTTGCAACCTGATGGAGGTCTGTATAGATGGATTAATAGAGCAAGTCCCACACACAGCTAGAAGCCCAATATTTTTTCAGAGGTAGATGCAGAAAAAAAATATATTCAGTTTGCAACCTGATGGAGGTCAGTATAGATGGACTAATAGAGAAAGTCCCACACACAGCTAGAAGCCCAAATATTTTTTCAGAGGTAGATGCAGATAAAAATTATTTTTAATTTGCAACCTGATAGAGGTCAGTATAGATGGACTAATAGAGAAAGTTCCACACACTGCTTGAAGGCCAAATATTTTTTCAGAGCTAGATGCAGAAAAAAATTATATTTAGTTTGCAACCTGATGGAGGTCTGTATAAATGGATTAATAGAACAAGTCCCACACACAGCTAGAAGCCCAATATTTTTTCAGAGGTAGATGCAGAAAAAAATATATTCAGTTTTCAACCTGATGGAGGTCAGTATAGATGGACTAATAGAGAAAGTCCCACACACTGCTAGAAGGCCAAATATTTTTTTCAGAGCTAGATGCAGACAAAATATAATTTTTAATTTGCAACCTGATGGAGGTCAGTATGGATGGACTAATAGAGAAAGTCCCACACACTGCTAGAAGGCCAAATATTTTTTCAGAGCAAGATGCAAATATAAATTATTTTTAATTTGCTACCTGATGGAGGTCAGTATAGATGGACTAATAGAGAAAGTCCCACACACTGCTAGAAGGCTAAATATTTTTTCAGAGCTAGATTCAGAAAAAAATTATATTCAGTTTGCAACCTGATGGAGGTCAGTATAGATGGACTAATAGAACAAGTCCCACACACAGCTAGAAGGCCAAATATTTTTTCAGAGGTAGAAGCAGATAAAAATTATTTTTAATTTTCAACCTGATGGAGGTCAGTATAGATGGACTAATAGAGAAAGTCCCACACACTGCTAGAAGGCCAAATATTTTTTCTGAGGTAGATGCAGACAAAAATTTATTTTGAATTTGCAACCTGATGGAGGTCAGTATAGATGGACTAATAAAGAATGCCCCACACACTGCTAGAAGGCCAAATAATTTTTCAGAGCTAGATGCAGAAATAAATTATTTTTAATTTGCAACCTGATGCAGGTCAGTATAGATGGACTAATAGAACAAGTCCCACACACTGCTAGAAGGCCAAATATTTTTTCAGAGGTAGATGCAGAAAAAAATTATATTCAGTTTGCAACCTGATGGAGGTCAGTATAGATGGATTAATAGAACAAGTCCCACACACTGCTAGAAGGCCAAATATTTTTTCAGAGCAAGATGCAGATATACATTATTTTTAATTTGCAACCTGATGGAGGTCAGTATAGATGGACTAATAGAGAAAGTCCCACACACTGATAGAAGGCCAAATATTTTTTCAAAGCTAGATGCAGAAAAAAATTATATTCAGTTTGCAACCTGATGGAGGTCAGTATAGATAGACTAATAGAACAAGTCCCACACACAGCTAGAAGGCCAAATATTTTTTCAGAGGTAGATGCAGAAAAAATATATATTCAGTTTCCAACCTGATGGAGGTCAGTATAGATGGACTAATAGAGAAAGTCCCACACACTGCTAGAAGGCCAAATATTTTTTCAGAGCTAGATGCAGACAAAAAAATATTTTTAATTTGCAACCTGATGGAGGTCAGTATAGATGGACTAATAGAGAAAGTCCCATACACTGCAAGAAGGCCAAATATTTTTTCAGAGCTAGATGCAGACAAAAAGTGATTTTTAATTTGCAACCTGATGGAGGTCAGTATAGATGGACTAATAGAGAAAGTCCCACACACTGCTAGAAGGCCAAATATTTTTTCAGAGCTAGATGCAGATAAAAAAATATTTTGAATTTGCAACGTGATGGAGGTCAGTATAGATGGACTAATAGAACAAGTCCCACACACTGCTAGAAGCCAAATATTTTTTCAGAGCTAGATGCAGATAAAAAATTATTTTGAATTTGCAACGTGATGGAGGTCAGTATAGATGGACTAATAGAACAAGTCCCACACACAGCTAGAAAGCCAAATATTTTTTCAGAGCTAGATGCAGAAAAAAATTATATTTAGTTTGCAACCTGATGGAGGTCAGTATAGATGGACTAATAGAACAAGTCCCACACACTGCTAGAAGCCCAAATATGTTTTCAGAGCTAGATGCAGAAAAAAATTATATTCAATTTGCAACCTGATGGAGGTCAGTATAGATGGACTAATAGAATGATGCTATGCCCAAAAGATGTTACTTCACTAGGTGCAGTAAAAAAATTGGTATTCTATACACAGGTGGTATATCTTGCAACACTGATAGGCTACTCCACTGACTAACACACTCTGCAATAGGCCAAAAAGGATTAGCTTTGCTAGATTCAGCCAAATGCTGTGAAAAAAACTTGCACAGCACTGGCACAGACCTGCCTGGCAAAAACTGATAGGAACTGATGTAAACTAGTCCTGAAAAGGACTGCAATTACAATTAGTCTTTACTCCCACAATCTATCTATTTAAGAGCACAGACCTGCCTGATAAAAGTCGTAGGAAATGCTGTAACCTAGTCCTTAAAAGGACTGCAATCACAACTATTCCCTACTCCCAAGCTATCTGTAGATTTGTGCGAAAATTGGCTTGAAATTAACAAGGTATAGCGCACACAGCAACAGCGGTGCCGCCTAACACGCAGCTGCAGCAATGAGAAAATGGTGGCGACTGGGAAAATGGCTTGGTCTTATAGGGCAAGGACATGTGACATACACTGCCAATGACACATGCCCTTGCTTGTGTGAAAAAAAGCACTTCACTCCGTGTGTACGCTGCTGATAGGCTGACAGATTGCACCTCCCCACTGTAAATGCGGGAAAGAGAAAAAAAAAATGGAGATCTTCATTATTCCTGCCGAATTTTTCTCAAATCGTTTGTGTTCGCCGAACGGCTTGAACACCGCCCAAAACAGCTCGAATTTGAGATTGGCGAACAGTTCGAGTCGAACAACGCTCATCTCTAATTGGGACAACTTCCCACACAGTTCCATCTCGACAAGTCTCTTTATGACCCACAGCAGGTGGAATGTCCACTGTACCTTTCTTTCTCCCTCCGTATCCAAAATATTGTGATTGGATCCCTCTTCCTCTACCTCTCCACAATTGTGGTGTGGCCGTACATCTTGTTGACTTAGTAGGACGTCCATCATCCTCTCCAGAATCTTCGGTATCGTCAATTATATCACTGTTACTGCTTGAATCTGATTCTTCGGAAATATCATGAGGAAAATATTCTTCATCAGACTCTGAGTCTATTTGTTCCTGATTTTCTTCTTCTGACTCATTTTCAGATAAATTCTGAAGACATTTCAAAATTTCATCACTTGTCAGACCCCTCTGCTTACTCATGCTTCAAATATACGTCACAAAAAGGGACTTGTAAGATCACAGAAGTAATAAAACGACACTTTACAAACATGCAGAGTTGTAGCTTCAACTGTAATGTTTGCTACTGAAGTGCAGACAGAAATCGCTAGAAGAGACATGTATCAAACATGTTCAGACAAGTTTAGACAAAACAAAATGCTGAATCATCCCTGATATGCAAAGACACAATTACACTCTACAACTAGGGAGAAGCACTGTGATTTTCTGTACTCTGTAATATTAGGTAACTTGCCTACTACTACTTTTATGTATGGGGTCAAATTGACCCCTTCAGTACTTAGAGGTATGAATTGTAAAATACGGGCCCCTGAAAAAAATACAATTCATTTTTGTGTCCTAAAATATACAATACCATGAATAAAGAAAAGTCTCAAAAACTCAGCACTCATTTGTTAAAATTTTAGAAATTATAGGAAAAATAAATAGCAAAAGGGTCAAAATGACCTCTCCGGTAGTTCTAGTGTTAAAGAGTACTGTGTTACTCACAAATAATAACATTATCATTGAAATGCCATGTGTGTTACATATAAGAAGAGAGCATCTGTATGATACAGAAGAGATGTACCAAAAGTATTTTACCTGCTATCATTTATTACAGTTCTGCTTAATGAATTGAAGTAAAGATATTTTTCTCTTTTTACATCAGACTCTAGTTTCCCTGATTGGCCGGATATTTTGAAAGTCCCTATAACATCAAATCACTTGTGGCCTGAATAGGGGTAGTCAGCAACCTTCTATATCACATACACACACTCAGAGGTACCATAATCGGGGGCTTTGGGACCGCAAAGCAAACTTCACAACAAATGGTCGCTTAAGCGCTAACTGATGCAAATAGAAGAAGAGTGTTCCAATTGACTACTATGTGATCCATCTAGTTTGGAGTCTGTTTTTATTCCTGGATGAAGAACTTTTTCTTCCACTTTAAAATTCTTACACAAAAACAGAACCCAGCAAAACCCCATGGGTCCCTCCGGGTTTTTTTTTAATTGCATTAATTAGCAAACTTGTCCTTTTTGGCATGGATTTCACAGACAGAACTCAAACACATTCATGAGAACTTAGCCTGATCCTATGTGAATATTAGCATGTAATAGTTTCTAGAAAAATAACTCATTACAAAAATTAATTAGATAGAAATTATCAAAAATTAGCAAAGACAGTAATCTGCTTTTCTTTCTCAGTGTCAATCCACCCTACACTATATCAACAATAATAATTCAGAAAATGGAGCAGTACTTGCAAATAACTTCAACAATTGGATTTATGTTCAAGATGTACAATGAAGGCAATTTTGAGGTAATATAATACATGAAGAAAGGGTGAGAATGGCAGGGCATCAATGAAAGAGAGCATGTGAATTAAAGTGGACTACTGTGCTGCCACCTCATCACCCCTCCATGGGAAGAAAAGTTTGTCGATATAAAGATGATATCAGATGATATGAGAAAGGGATTAGTTCTTCAAACACTTCCATACAAAGGTTAGCGTAGGATTTCTTCTCATCGCACAGGTCCTTATATTTTTTTTAATAAAGGCACTAGTCAAACTCAAATATATTATTGATGAGAATAAATGCTATGCGGTCAAGAAGAAAAATCATCTGACTTGTGGGCATCAGAGACTTTGTTCATGAGGGATATTAGATTGCTAGTAAAGAAGAAGACATCAGTCAGATCTAAACTCTCAACAGTGTTAATTAAAGCACTCCTCCCATCAAAGTTTTTATCTTCTTAATATATTGCAGTCATCATATTATATAGCACTGTGTACTTACAATTGCTCATTTTGCCTTTCTACCCAGCTATTTCCTCTCTTTTCACTGCTCAGTGTAGAAGCAGGAAGTCTCTTTTCCCGGCATTTATCATTCCCTTCTTCAGCTCCTGGCCCAGCTGCTTCCTCCTGCCATGAACTTTTGCAGTGACTCATGACTCATCCAGGGAAAATAGACTTCTTGTTTTTACATAGAGCTTTGAAGGATTCAGCTAGTCCAGGGGTCCTCAAACTACGGCCCGCGGGCCACATGCGGCCCGCGGAGGACTTTTATCCGGCCCACCGGGCTATGGGCGGAGGACAGGGGAGCGGTGTCAGCGCCCGCCCTTCTCCCCCGCTTGCTCAGGGCCCCGGCAGGCGGATACTTACCTCTCCTCGTGCCTCCGCAGATCCGCTGTCTTCCTGCTCTGCGCTTCCTGTGATGTCTCAGGTCAGAGGGCGCAGTGACGTCTTTACACCGCGCCCTCCCGAGTGGGACACCGCCGCCGCGACGCTGGAGTTCCGACCAGAGCAGCGGCAGAGGCAGCAAGTGAGAAGTGAGGTGAGTATTGGATTTTTTTTTTTTTTTTAATGTATGAAGGCATAGGTCATTATATGGGGGGTGACATCCTGCAAGGGGTATAATATGGGGGGAGTGACATGCTGCATGTAGCATTATATGGGGGGGTGACATGCTGCATGTGGCATTATATGGGGGGATGACATGCTGCATGGGGCATTATATGGGGGGGTGACATGCTGCATGGGGCATTATATGGGGGGTGACATGCTGCATGGGGCATTATATGGGGGGGTGACATGCTGCATGGGGCATTATATGGGGGGTGACATGCTGCATGGGGCATTATAAAGACAGGGGAGTGATATTCTGCATAGGGCATTATATGGGGGGTGTGACATGCTGCATGGGGCATTATATGAGGGGTTACATGCTGCATGGGGCATTATATGGGGGGTGACATGCTGCATGGGGCATTAGAAAGACAGGTGAGTGATATCCTGCATGGGGCATTATATGGGGGGTGACATCCTGCATGGGGCATTATATGGGGGGTGACATCCTGCATTGGGCATTATATGGGGGGTGACATCCTGCATGGGGCATTATATGGGGAGGAAGGGACTTCCTGCATGGGGCATTATCTGGGGGGAAAGGGACATCCTGCATGGGGCATAATATGGGGGGGTGACATGCTGCATGGGGCATAATATGGGGGGGTGACATGCTGCATGGGGCATTATATGGGGGGGTGACATGCTGCATGGGGCATAATATGGGGGGGTGACATGCTGCATGGGGCATTATATGGGGGGGTGACATGCTGCATGGGGCATTATATGGGGGGTGGCATACAGCATGGGGCATTATATGGGGGGTGGCATACAGCATGGGGCATTATAAGGGGGGAACAGCCTGCATGGGGCATTATAAGGGGTGAAACAGCCTGCATATGGCATTATAAGGGGGAAACAGCCTGCCTATTGGGAACATTTACCTGCCCATAGAGGACCTATGCTGCCTATTGGGTATATTTACCTGCCTATTGGGGACATTTACCTGCCTATAGGGGACATTTACCTGCCTATTGGGGACCTATGCTGCCTATTGGGTACATTTACCTGCCTATTGGGGACCTATGCTGCCTATTGGGGATATTTACCTGCCTATTGGGGACATTTACCTGCCTATTGGGGACATTTACCTGCCTATTGAGGACCTATGCTGCCTATTGGGTACAGTTACCTACCTATTGAAATACCGGTTGATTTAACTTTACTTGTTCTTCATTTTAAATAGTGTTGAGCGAACATGCTCGACACTGCTCGGTACTCGCCCGAGCATCACGCTACTCGGGATGTTCGGCGAGCACCGAGCATTTCCGGGTTACTCGGGCGGGAGCTCAGGTCCCCGCCCTGCATGTTTGGTGCTCTTTACAGAGCCAATGAACATGCAGGGATTGCCAGACAGTCACTGTAATGCCGCAGCCATTGTTTGGGGGCATTACAGTGATTGGCTGGCCGCACAGCATCACCTCGAGTATTTAAAACCGGGCGCCGCCATCTTGGACACAGTCGCTCCGGATCAGACAGTGTAGGGACAGCACTGCTGATTTAGGGAGAGATATATCCTGCAAAATAGTTAGTGTAGGGTCTGTAAAGGCTGCCAGATCAAACGAACAGTTCTTCTCAGGACTAATATCCATCAAAGGTATATCAGGCAGGCAGGCTGTATAGAAGACGCAGTGGTTATACCAGCAAACGCTGCATTACAGTCCTGTGTGCTGCTCCTGTTGCTGAAATTGCTGGACTTAGCTCCAGGTCCCGGGGGCCAGGAAAAATCCTTTTTTTAATCTAAATCCTCTTTTTTTTTTCCCTCCTTCACAATGTACAAATACCCATCTTATTAACCTTTTGGTGCCCCCCCCCCCAAAAAAAAAAGTGTGCCTCTGATTTTTCAGACACAAATATATCTGTTGAAAATAGTCTGGTGTAGGCCAGAGAAATAGAAGTGTGGTTTTGCAGTTTTATGGGCCATTTGTATCTAAAAAAACAGTTTGAGTGTGTCGCTCACTGTTCAGCCGCAAATATATATATATATGTTAAAAAGCCTGGTATACACCAGTAAATTATTACTGTGGTTTTGATGTTCCACCGTAAAACATCTCTATTATCCTGTTTTTGGCATTTTTTTGCTGTATAAAAATAATAATAGTGTCTCCCTGATTTTTCAGATACAAATATATCTGTTGAAAATAGTCTGGTGTAGGCCAGACAGACAGAAGTGTGCTTTTGCTGTTCCACGGTAAAAAATCTCTATTATCCTGCTTTTTGCATTTTTTGCTGTAAAAAAAAAAAAATAGTGTCTCCCTGATTTTTCAGACACAAGTATATCTGTTGAAAATAGTCTGGTGTAGGCCCGAGAAATACAAGTGTGGTTTTGCAGTTCCACGGTACAAACCTCTGTATTATCCACTTTTGGGCCATTTGTATCTAAAAAAAACAGTTTGAGTGTGTCGCTCACTGTTCAGCCGCAAATATATATATATATATTTTAAAAAGCCTGGTATACACCAGTAAATTATTACTGTGGTTTTGATGTTCCACGGTAAAACATCTCTATTATCCTGTTTTTGGCATTTTTTGCTGTATAAAAAAAAATAGTGTCTGCCTGATTTTTCAGACACAAATATATCTGTTGAAAATAGTCTTGTGTAGGCCCGACATCCCAGTGTGGTTTCGCAGTTCCACGGGTCAAATCGCTGTACTATCCAGTTTTTGGCCTTTGGTATCTAAAAAAAAAGCAGTTTCAGTGTGTCGCTCACTGTTCAGCCGCAAATATCTCTATTTAAAAAAGCGTGGTATACCCCAGTAAACAATAACTGTGGTTTTGCCATCCCACGGTAAAAAATCTCTATTATTCAGGTTTTGGTAGTTTTTTCCATAAAGAAAAACAGTAGTGTCTCCAGACTGTTGTGACACAAAAATATATCTGTTGAAAATAGTCTTGTGTAGGCCCGACATCCCAGTGTGGTTTCGCAGTTCCACGGGTCAAATCGCTGTACTATCCAGTTTTGGGCCTTTGGTATCTAAAAAAAAAGCAGTTTGAGTGTGTCGCTCACTGTTCAGCCGCAAATATCTCTATTTAAAAAAGTGTGGTATACCCCAGTAAACAATAACTGTGGTTTTCCTCTTCCACGGTTCTAATCTACTCTTTATTACCTTTTTTCCATTGATAGTGCAAGTGTAAGCTATTTTACTTCATTTACAATGGGCAAGGCGCGTGGCAAGGGACGTGGAAGTGGACGTTCTGGTGATGGTTCGTGCAGAGGACGGGGCCGTGGCCAAGGTGAAAATGTGCCACAACAAACAGCCACATCTTCTCGATCCCACTTCTTGACCAAATTACTAGGGAAGCACAGAACAACACCAGTATTGAGAACTGATCAGTGTGAACAGGTTATTAATTGGATAGCAGACAATACTTCCAGTTACCTGGGCACCACCACCTCCGGTCTGTCTTCCACACGGTCAACTCTTAGTAGCCGTGAGTCTCGACCGCATACTCCTCCTCACCCTGATGCTCCTTCCTCCCACCATGCCGAGTGTCGTCAGACAGCAAGTGATCCCACACTTGGACACTCTGAAGAGCTGTTCACTGGTCCATTTCAATATTTGGGCCCCTCGCCTGATACGCTTGAAGTGGTGGAAGAGGAGATCCCATGTTGCGATGCCCAAATATTTGAACAGCCATGGCCACAGGAAGTCGACGTTGGCAATCACAAGAGGTGGACGATGACGAGACACAATTGCCAGGAAGTGAGGAGGAGGATCGTGGTGCGCAAGTGGAAGAGGAGGAGGTGGTGGATGATCTAGTAACTGACCCAACGTGGAAGGAGGACATGCAGAGTGAGGCCAGCAGCACACAGGGGGAGGGAGGCAGAGTACCCCAACAGGCAGGAAGAAGCAGTGTGGTGGCCGCAGACAGAAGGCAGGCAACCGTTCCCCGTAACACCAACACGAGGGACGTTGCCAGTACATGCGGTAGGTCTTCCAGAGTCTGGAATTTTTTTAAAGACTCTGCTGATAACCCCAAAAAGGCCATATGTTCCACCTGCCATGCCAGCATCAGCAGGGGTGACAAAACTACCAGCCTGACCACCAGGGCCGGCTCCAGGTTTTTCTGGGCCCCGGGCGAAAGAGTCTCAGTGGGCCCCTTTAACACATACCACGATTCATGATGCAGAGATACGGCGGAGAAATATATATATATAGTACAATGCAAAGATTTCACTTCATGAGTGATATCTATTGTAAATTCCACAATAGCTCAGAAACCGGTGAATCGCTCCACACAGAATAGTGGCCCCCATATAAGGCTCCATACGGAATACTGGTCCCCATATAACGCCCATACGGAATACTGGCCCCCATATAACGCTTCATACGGAATACTGGCCCCCATATAAGGCCCCATACGGAATACTGGCCCCCATATAAGGCCCCATACGGAATACTTGCCCCCATATAAGGCCCCATACGGAATACTGGCCCCCATATAAGACCCCATACGGAATACTGGCCCCCATATAAGACCCCATACGGAATACTGGCCCCCATATAAGGCCCCATACGGAATACTGGCCCCCATATAAGGCCCCATACGGAATACTGGCCCCCATATAAGACCCCATACGGAATACTGGCCCCCATATAAGACCCCATACGGAATACTGGCCCCCATATAAGACCCCATACGGAATACTGGCCCCCATATAAGACCCCATACAGAATACTGGCCCCCATATAAGGCCCCATACGGAATACTGACCCCCATATAAGGCTCCATGCGGAATACTGACCCCCATATAAGGCTCCATGCGGAATACTGACCCCCATATAAGGCTCCATGCGGAATACTGACCCCCATATAAGGCTCCATGCGGAATACTGACCCCCATATAAGGCTCCATGCGGAATACTGGCCCCCATATAAGGCTCCATACGGAATACTGGCCCCCATATAAGGCTCCATACGGAATACTGGCCCCCATATAAGGCCCCATATGGAATACTGGCCCCTATATAAGGCTCCATATGGAATACTGGCCCCCATATAAGGCTCCATACGGAATACTGGCCCCCATATAAGGCTCCATACGGAATACTGGCCCCCATATAAGGCTCCATACGGAATACTGGCCCCCATATGGAATACTGGCCCCCATATGGAATACTGGCCCCCATATAAGGCTCCATACGGAATACTGGCTTACATATAAGGCTCCATACGGAATACTGGCCCCCATATAAGGCTCCATACAGAATACTGGCCCCCATATAACGCTCCATACAGGATACTGGCCCCCATATAACGCTCCATACAGGATACCGGTCCCCATATAATGCTGCATGCAGGCTGTTACCCCCCACATAATGCCCCATACAGGCTGTCCCCCCCTTATAATGCTCCATGCAGGCTGTTACCCCCCACATAATGCCCCATACAGGTCCCTCCCTTTTAATGCTCCATGCAGGCTGTTACCCCCCACATAATGCCCCATACAGGCTGCCCCCCCTTATAATGCTCCATGCAGGCTGTTACCCCCCACATAATGCCCCATACAGGCTGCCCCCCCCCTTATAATGCTCCATGCAGGCTGTTCCCCCCCACATAATGCCCCATACAGGCCCCCCCCTTTTAATGCTCCATGCAGGCTGTTACCCCCCACATAATGCCCCATACAGGCTGCCCCCCCTCTTTATAATGCCCCATGCAGGCTGTCACCCCTCCTCTTTATAATGCTCCATGCAGGCTGTCACCCCTCCTCTTTATACTGCCCCATACAGGCTGTCACCCCTCCTCTTTATAATGCCCCATGCAGGATGTCCCCCCCTCTCTTTATAATGCCCCATGCAGGCTGTTCCCCACCTTATAATGCCCCATGCAGGCTGTCACCCCTCCTCTTTATACTGCCCCATGCAGGCTGTCACCCCTCCTCTTTATAATGCCCCATGCAGGCTGTCACCCCTCCTCTTTATACTGCCCCACGCAGGCTGTCACCCCTCCTCTTTATAATGCCCCATGCAGGATGTCCCCCCCTCTCTTTATAATGCCCCGTGCAGGCTGTTCCCCACCTTATAATGCCCCATGCAGGCTGGTCCCCACCTTATAATGCCCCATGCAGGCTGTCACCCCTCCTCATTATAATGCCCCAAGCAGGAATCCCCCCCTCTTTATAATGCCCCATGCAGGCTGTTCCCCACCTTATAATGCCCCATGCAGGCTGTCACCCCTCCTCATTATAATGCCCCAAGCAGGAATCCCCCCCTCTTTATAATGCCCCATGCAGGCTGTTCCCCACCTTATAATGCCCCATGCAGGCTGTCACCCCTCCTCATTATAATGCCCCAACCAGGAATCCCCCCCTCTTTATAATGCCCCATGCAGGCTGTTCCCCACCTTATAATGCCCCATGCAGGATGCCCCCCCCCCCTCCCCTCCCCTCTTTATACTGTCCCATGCCTCCATACATTAAAAAAAAAAAAAATCAAATACTCACCTCCCTTCTCCTCACCTGCTACCCGCTGCCTGCTGCCCGCCGCTCGCTGCTCGGCTTCGAACTCCAGCGCTGTCGGCGTCTTCCCGCTCAGCGCTCCCTGTGATGGCTCAGGGGAGGGCGCGGTGTAAAGACGTCACCGCGCCCTCTGACCTGAGACGTCACAGGGAGCTCAGAGCAGGAAGACAGCTGATCTGCGGAGGCACGGGGAGAGGTGAGTATCGGGCTGCCGGGGCCCTGAGCAAGCGGCGGAGAAGGGCGGGCGCTGACACCGCTCTCCTCCGCCCATAGCCCAGCGGGGTGCGCGACCGCCAGTGGGCCCCTCTGCCTGCTCAGGGCCCCGGCATTTGCCCGGGTGCGCCGGGTGCTGACGCCGGCCCTGCTGACCACCACCAGCATGATCAGGCACATGGCAGCAAAGCACCCGACTTTGTGGGGCGAAACCCAGGGTCCACGACCAGTGTCAGCGGGTGTCACCACTGATTCTTCCGCTGTTGTGCATGCAATAGAACCCCCTGTTGTGTGTGCAAGGCAATGCCCTGTCCATACTGCATGTAAAGATGCCCCCTCCTCTCAGTCTTCACTTGTTATTGCAGTTTCTCAAGAAACAGCATCAACATCCACGTCCACCTCCCACCGCAGCGTTCAATTGTCCATATCCCAGACCTTTGAACGAAAGCGGAAATTCACAGCTAACGCCCCACAGGCCACAGTCCTAAATTCGCACATTTCATGACTGCTTGCATTGGAAATGCTGCCTTTTAGGCTGGTGGAGACGGAATCCTTCCGCAATCTTATGGCGGTGGCCGTCCCTCGGTACTCGGTCCCCAGCCGACACTATTTTGCCCGGTGTGCCATCCCCGCACTACACAAGCACGTGTCCCAAAGCCTCTGCCGTGCCCTCAACAACGCAGTTACTGGGAGAGTCCACCTGACAACGGACACGTGGACAAGTGCTTGTGGCCAGGAACGGTACATCTCTCTGACGGCACACTGGGTAAACATAGTGGAAGCCGGGACCCAGTCGGACCTTGGGACGGAACACATCCTCCCCACACCGAGGATTGCGGGCCCTATGTCAGTCAGAGTTGCCCCCACAGTGTACAGCTCCTGCGCATCCTCCTCCTCCTCCTCATGTTCAGCCTTCATCTCAGATATCACCACATCAGTTACACAAGCTGGAAGCATTGCAGTACTGCCTCCGCCAAGCGGCAACAGGCTGTGCTGAAACTCATAAGCTTAGGTGATAAACCTCACACTGCTTGTGAGTTGTGGACAGCTATGAAAGAGCAGGCAGATCTGTGTCTGAGACCACTGAACCTACATCCTGGCATGGTCGTGTGTGACAATGGCCGTAACCTGGTGGCGGCTCTGAGGCGAGGTGAGATCACACACGTACCATGCCTGGCTCATGTGCTTAACCTCATGGTTCAGCGGTTTCTTAAATCGTACCCCGAGTTGCCAGATCTGCTCGTGAAAGTACGCCGCCTGTCAGCTCATTTTCGCTTCCGCCGCCCTTGCTGTGTTGCAGCAGCGTTTGCAGCTTCCGGCACACCGACTGTTGTGTGATGTCCCCACACGTTGGAACTCTACCCTCCACATGTTGCAAAGGATTTGTGAGCAGAAGAGAGCAGTTGTGGAGTACCAGCTGCAACAAGGCCGTCGATATTCAGGTCAGACTCCACACATAAGACCTCAGGAGTGGACCTGGATGTCTGACATATGTACCAGCCTGACAAACTTTGAGGAGGCCACCAAGATGGTGAGTGGCGATGACGCCATCATTAGTGTCAGCATCCCACTTGTCTGTCTTTTGCAACGCTCTCTGCAGAGAATTAAAGAGGAGGCATTGCAGCCAGAGTATGATGAGATGGATCAAGAAGCCGTAGCGGGCGATTACACACAGCCCAGCCTCATCTCATCCCAACGTGCATTGGGGGACAATGAGGGAGAGGAGGAGGAGGAGGAGGAAGAACAGGAGCTGCTATCATGCGTTGTAGACGGTAGTACCTGTACAAGTGTCATACCGTCGGTTCAGCGTGGGTGGCCTGAGGACAGGGGGGAGGAGGAAGAGGAGGAGGAGGAGAGCATGGTCAGTCGTCATCTTGGTGAGGACACGGAAATCTTGCCCGTTACCAGTCTGGCACGCATGGCTGACTTTATGTTACGCTGCCTTAACCGTGACCCTCGCGTTGTCAAAATGTTGGGTGACAGTCATTACTGGTTGGTGACACGTGTAGACCCCCGCTACAAGGAGAACTTTCACTCTCTTATTCCTGAGGTGGAGAGGTCTACAAAAATGGGGCAATACCAGAAGGCCCTTGCTGCAGAACTCTTAAAAAAATTCCCATCTGAACACGGTAGCGGCAGAGGTCACAGTTCGCTGCCCAACTAAGGCATACAGGCGAGAGAGACGCAACTCCATTCCAGCAGAGGCAGGGGAACACTGTCAATGTTCTAGGACAGATTTCTGAGACCTGCCCAGCTTACAGGTCCTGAGGCGCAGGGTACTCTCACAAGGAGTGGAAAGTTTCAAAAGATGGTGAGGGAGTACCAGCGTCCTCCGTGATTCCTCTGTGCCTTTTAATTATTGGGTATCCAAGCTGGACACTTGTAATGAACTCATTCTGTATGCCTTGGAGGTCCTGGCCTGCCCTGCCGCTAGCATGTTATCGGAGCGTGTTTTTAGTGCCGCTGGGGGAATTATAACTGATAAGCGCACTCGCCTGTCAACTGACAATGCTGACAAGCTGACCCTTATCAAAATGAACAAGGGCTGGATTTGGCCAGACTTCTCATCACCACCAAATGACAGCAGAGTAACATAAAGTTAAATCCACTGTGTTATTTCGGGAGGTGTATTCCCATGCATCGCTTCACACCCACACATGGGTATACGCTTCCTCATTTCGGCTGTTTTTTGCTCTTCTCCTTATCCTCTCCCTCCACGACCACTATACCACCAGGGTGACCGTGGTCCATGTTGCCAGCATTGCAAGTTCCTCTGTCCTAATTTTTGGCAGCTTTTGCTTGGAAGGCATAGGCAAAGACTATGGGAGACCCACTCCCCAATAATGGGAATAATGTTTTTAATATGCTGTACTGCATGGCTCTTGTAAGGGGCAATAAAATCGTCTTTTTAAGCTACTGTGACCTTCACGTCTCTTCTAAGGGTCGTTAACATTGTCTTTTTATTCCACTGCGACCTCCACCACTCTTCCAAGGGGCATTAAAAGCGTCTTGTTAAGCTACTGTGACCTCCACGTCTCTTCCACAGGGCGTTGATATTGTCTTTTTATTCCACTGTAACCTCCACCACTCTTCCAAGGGGCATTGATATTGTCTTTTTATTCCACTGCGACCTCCACCACTCTTCCAAGGGGCATTAAAACCGTCTTGTTAAGCTACTGTGACCTCCACGTCTCTTCCACGGGGCATTGATATTGTCTTTTTATTCCACTGTAACCTCCACCACTCTTCCAAGGGGCATTAAAACTGTCTTTTTAAACCACTCTGAACTCCACGTCTCTTCCAAGGGGCATTAAAACCATCTTGTTAAGCTACTGTGACCTCCACATCTCTTCCAAGGGGCATTAAAACTGTCTTGTTAAACCACTCTGAACTCCACGTCTCTTCTAAGGGGCATTAAAACCGTCTTGTTAAACCACTCTGAACTCCACAGCTCTTCCAAGGGGCATTGACATGTTGTTTTTAATTACCTCTAACCTCCACGACTCTTGCAACGGGCATTGCATTTCCTCCTAAATTTTGTCAGCTTTTGCTTTTCAATGCATAGGCGAACACTAAGGGAGACCCACTCCCCAATAATGGGTAGAAGGTTTTTAATACACTGTAATCCACGTCTGTTTCAAGGGGCATTGCAGTGCCTAATAATTTTTGGAAAGCCTTCCATTCCCTGCTTAGGCCAACAGTGTACAGGAGACCCAGTTGCTATAAATGGAAAAAACGGTTTAGTTAAGGCCCTCTGACCTCCATGTCACTTCCAAGGGGCATTGAAGTGCCTCAAAATTTTTGGTAGGCATTGCATTCACTGTATGCCTTATAACTGTGTAGCTGAACCGCTCCTTTTGGTACAGAAACATATCCTACAAGACATGTGTGGTTGGCTGGCCTGATATTGATGTGAATGGTCCCTGTTCCTCTTGCTCTTTCTCCTTTGCCACCACCTCATCCATTATTCATCACCTGAAGCTTTGTTTTAACGGGAGTCATAGAACTGGGATAGTAGCAGGAAAACATCCAGCAATCCTCAAAGGAGGTAGAATATGCGCCAAAACGCAGACCACCTCAGGACTAGCTGCTACTACATACATGCTCTTGCATTCCAAGGAACAGAAAGCTAAGGAGGTGGATGGCCTCATGATCATGAATAATTTACTCGTTGTGTAGGAGGCCGACCACTGCTGCTGTCTACCTTCTGAACTTTGTGTTGAAGCCTGATTGACCCAGGACCCGCAATCCTCTATGTCTGGAGGACGTGTTGCATCCCAGTGTCCAACTGTGTCCCGGCTTCCACAATATTAACCCAGTGTGAAGGCGTCAGTGAGATGGACTATTCCTGGCCACATTCACTTGTCCACGTGTTTGTGGTTAGGCTGTCCTTCCCACTAAATGCACTGGGGAGGGCACAGGTAATGTTTTGGTATGCGCGCTTGTGTATAAGGCGCACCGGGACAAATAGGGGCGGCTGGGGACCGTTTATGGACACCCGGCCACCCCCACGCGGCTGGGGACTGTGTGTGGGCACCCGGCCGCGGGGCAGCTGGGGACCAAGCGTGGACACCGGGTCACCGGGCGGCTGGGGACTGAGTATGAATACCAGGCTACCGACGCAGCCATGACGTGGTGGCCAGATTCCACCTCCACATGCCTAAAAGGCCCAATTTTAAGTGCAAGCAAGCTAGCAGTATGGTATTGCAGCCTGGGGGTGGGTGGGTGGCAGGCTGCATACTTGCGCTTGTATTGCAAGTTATGGGTGAGGTACAATTATTTTACCTTATACACAAGTCTTTACCCTGGAAAGGATGTTCCTTAACCCCTTTCCGACCTGGTCAGTAATAGTACGCACCAGGTCGGGAAGGCTGGTTCAGCGGGGGCTCCGGCGGTGAGCCCGCACTGAAGCGAGCACATGTCAGCTGATTATTGGAATCACAATCCACCCGCGGCTGTTAACATGTTAAATCTCTGACAGTGGCATTTAACTCGCGCTTCCGGGAGTCCTAAGCCCCGCCCATCAGTGACCCGGTCACGTGATCGCGGGTCACCAATGGGTGGGCATGACAACTCAGGGTCTGCAGCAGACGCCTGTGGTTGTCATGTCTCAATTGCTATGAGGTCAGCGCTCATAGCAAGTGAGCATTTCTCCTGCATACAAGCGATCTGCTCATCGCTTGTATGCAGTATAAGCAATCAGACAGCTGCTGCTTCTAGTCTCCTCTGGAGACTATAGAAGCAAACAGAAAGTGTAAAAAAAAAGTTTTTAAAAATATTAAAAAAATAAAAAATATATAAAAGTTTAAGTCACCCCCCTTTCGCCCCATTCAAAATAAAATATATATATATAAAAAAAAAACACATACACATATTTGGTATCGCCGCGTTCAGAATCGCCCGATCTATCAATATAAAAGAAGAATTAATACAATCAGTAAACGGCGTAACGAGAAAAAAATTTTAAACGCCAGAATTAAGTTTTTTTGGCCGCTACAACTTTGCAATAAAATGCAATAACGGGCGATCAAAACATCGGATCTACCCCAAAATGGTATCAATAAAAGCGTCAGCCCGGCACGCAAAAAATAAGCCCTCACCTGGCCCCAGATCCCGAAAAATGGAGAAGCTAAGGGTCTCAGAAAATGGCGTCATTTTTTTTGTTTTTTTTAGCAAGCTTTGGATTTTTTTTTCACCACTTAAATAAAAAAGAACCTATACATGTTTGGTGTCTATGAACTCGTAACGACCTGGAAAATAATGATGGCAGGTCAGTTTTAGCAATCTGTGAACGTGGTAAAAAAAGGACCAAAAAAACAACTGTGGAATTGCATTTTTTTTGCAGTTTCACTGCACTTGGAATTTTTTTCCCATTTTCCAGCACACGATATGGTAAAACCAGTGATGGTGTTTAAAAGTACAACTCGTCCCGCAAAAAATAAGCCCTCATATGGCCATATTGAACGAAAATTAAAAAAGTTCTGGCTCTGGGAAGAAGGGGAGCAAAAAAGGAAAACACAAAAACAGAAAGACCCATGTTCGTTAAGGGGTTAACATATTTCACAGAAAAGCACTTTCACTTTCGTTTTTGAACGTTTTATTGTGAGCCTGTAAAAGTGGCTTAATACCTCTGACCACATTGTTGACAGCAGTGACCTGGGGGTCAGAAATGCTTCCAGGGGCGATCCCCATGCTGTCCCCATGTCATTTGAGCACTGTCACTATCGTTTTGGGCACTTTTTAGGCTTTCTACAGACTGCCGGGGGAGCCGCCGCAAAAATGTTCGGGTCTCCCATAGACTAACATTGGGCTCGTTGCTCGGGTCGAGCACCCGAGAATCACAGTGAGCTCGGCCCGAGCTTCGAGCACCCGAGCATTTTAGTGCTCGCTCAACACTAATTTTAAATATTGTATTTGTTCCTGTATTGTTTTTTTAACTACAAAATAAGATATGTGCAGTGTGCATAGGAATTTGTTCACAGTTTTTTTAAAAAACTATATTCCGGCCCTCCAATGGTCTGAGGGACTGTGAACTGGCCCCCTGTTTAAAAAGTTTGAGGACCCCTGAGCTAGTCAGTTTTTAATGATGTGATGTCATAGACCTAATGTAAAACAGAAGAATGAGCTGGGTAGAGAGGCAAAATGAACAATTTTAATTACACAGTGCCATTATGACTGCAATATACTATGACGATAAAAACTTTGATATGAATGCTTCTTTAATGAGTTGTGTGAAGTTGCGTAAATTTGAGTATCACGTAAGTACCCATTTCTGGAGGGGTACGTCAAAGAAATGGGACAAATTACTAAGTACATAGTTACGTAGTTAATACAGTTGAAAAAAGAAAAATGTTCATCAAGTCCAACAGATGGATTTGGAAGGATAAAGAGAAGTAGAACATGCACAACCAAAAACATGCTCCAGTGTACCCCAAAAAAGTGAATTGACCCCTCCTGAGCCCAATTGTAGATCCACAAGACACAACATTTAGAAAAGAAAGTAAAGTATCTACGCCTTTTTATGCCAATAATGGCTCTCACTATGACCATCTCTTGGGATAGACTATTCCACAAATTAGTAGTACTTATGGTAAAGAAGACTTGTCCCCGCTAGAGGTAAAACCATTGTTTCCCCAAATGGAGGGAGTGTCACCTTGTCTTTTGAGGAGATTTTAAATAAAACAGCTTGTTTTGACCATACTTTTACTATGGATCTTTTATACACTCATACAGTTAAGTCATGTCCCTCCACAGATGTCTCTTCTCAAGACTATACTAATTATTTTGATTTTAGCTCATAACCAAGATCCTCCACCCCCCCCCACCCCTTATCAGTTTTGTCACTTTTCTTTGTGCCTTTTCTGACTCTGGGCATCTTTTCTATGAACTGTTACCCAAACCTGAACTGCATTTTCCATACAGGGTTGCACTAATGCTATATAAAGTGGTAGTATTATGTCCCTGTTCTGCGAATTTATACTTTTCTTCATACACGACAAAATCTGCTGGCCTCAGAAGCTTCTAATTGATATTGCTTGCAGTTATTTAGTCTGTGTTCTACAATTACACCCAGATCCTTTTCTACGAGTGACCCTCCTTGTTTTGTATCCCCTAGAACATATATAATGCCTTCATAATATTAGTGGTCATGTACATAACTTGAAATTTCTCCACATTATATTTCATTTGCCACGTGGATGACAAACATTCAATTAGTCCAAATCACCCTTTAACTTATGAAAATCTTCCATAGACTGCACTGTACTACATAGCTTCATGTCATCTGCAAAAATAGACAAAACTACTAATCTTGTCTTCTATACCAGCTTACTGCCATTTTACTGAGTTCATGTCCATATTCTAGAAAATAGAAAGTAGAATTATATTTCAGTGGAAGATATTTAGCCCAACCCTGCCACTGATCTAATTCTTCCCCCACAGTTCACATCTCCACCTTCCAATAAAATCTGACACTTCTCTAACCTACCTACTCTTATTTTCTACCTTGTCTTCTCTCCTCATCCCTAGTTTAAATGCTCTGTAACTTCTGATAAAATTCTCTCCTTCAGCACAGTAAAAAATATCCACATGGTGTTGGAGATATTCACATAAAAGTAGAAATTCTTGTCCAGCATTGGCTGCACCAAATCCCACACAGTTTTCCCAATCAATCACAGGAGGGTAAGACACTTCCAGGAGGGTAAGACACTCCCAGGAAGGTAAGACACTCCCAGGAGGGTAATTCTTTCCTTCGTAATCCCTAAATTTGTGGGTACCCTCGCACAGTTTGTAAATTTTTATACCATATCTTGCCCTCTTACTGGGCAAATTTTGTCGGAATTTAAGCCCCACCTTGTTTTAATGCAAAAAATTTAAGGAATACTTCAAATCATGTCCCGTTCATGAAAAGGTGAAGTGTTGTATAAAATATAAGCAATCAAATATTGTAAAATCTCTGATATGTTTTTTAATATGCCCATATGCAGTATAATTCCTCAAAATATCATATTTTCTGCTGCATTTACAGTAGACCATCTAGCAAATGATAATATGGGATTTTGGGCGAAAAACTCTTGGGTATAGAAATTAGTCCAGGTTAACATTATATTTACAAAATCCTCAATGAAGAAGACATTGAAAAAGTCAATTTCAGTGAGACCTGCAGGATCAAATTAGAAAATTAAATTCCTAGGCTGCCCATAAAATTAAGAAATCTAAAGCTCAAAACTTTAGTGGATTGGGTTCATACGGAACAAATTATTTTGAGGGTGGCCTCAACTACAGTCGTAGCGAGTCTTAGCTGAAATCTTTCCTCACTAAATAAGTAGAAGGAGGAAAAAAAGAAAAATGGTGCATCCTCTTCACTGGCTAAATCAGGCAAGTAATGAGTCTAGAACTAAAATTAAATCAATATATGTATTTAACTTAACATTTTTTTACTTTTTTACAATTTAGCTCCAACTTGATGGCAAATACGTTAATCAGACTTGTGGACTTTGTGGAAACCTTATGGGGACCAGTTTGATTGACTCAAATGGTAAGGAGAAGACCATATAGTCTTTATATAAAAAAAAATCTTATGAAACACTTCTGAGCAGAATACCTTAGAAGAAATTGTCATGTACAAACTACAGGTGCATCTCACAAAATTAGAATACCATCAAAAAGTTAATTTATTTCAGTTCTTCAATACAAAAAGTGAAACTCATATATTATATAGAGTCATTACAAACAGAGTGATCTATTTCAAGTGTTTATTTCTGTTAATGTTGATGATTATGGCTTACAGCCAATGAAAACACAAAAGTCATTATCTCAGTAAATTAGAATACTTTATAACAACAGATTGAAAAATGTTTTTAAAATCCGAAATGTTGGCCTACTGAAATGTATGTTTAGTAAATGCACTCAATACTTGGTCGTGGCTCCTTTTGCATCAATTACTGCATCAATGTGGCATGGCATGGAGGTGATCAGCCTGTGGCACTGCTGAGGTGTTATGGAAGCCCAGGATGCTTTGATAGCAGCCTTCAGCTCGTCTGCATTGTTGGGTCTGGTGTCTCTCATCTTCCTCTTGACAATACCCCATAGATTCTCTATGGGATTAAGGACAGGCGAGTTTGCTGGGCCAATCAAGCACAGTTGTTGTTTTTAAACTAGGTATTGGTACTATTGGCAGCGTGGACAGGTGGCAAGTCCTGCTGGAGAATGACATTTCCATCTCCAAAAAGCTTGTCAGCAGAGGGAAGCATGAAGTGCTCTAAAATTTCCTGGTAGATGGCTGCGCTGACTTTGGTCTTGATAAAACACAATGGACCTACACCAGCAGATGACATGGCTCCCTAAACCATCACTGATTGTGGAAACTTCACACTAGACCTCAGGCAGCTTGATTTATATGCCTCTCCACTCTTCCTCCAGACTCTGGGACTTTGATTTCCAAATGAAATGAATTGGAACTCTGGGACCTTGTGGAGTGTGTCAATGACTGCCTTCTGGACATCTGTCAAGTCAGCCGTCTTTCCCATGATTGTGGAACCTACTGAAAGAGACTAAGGGACCTTTTTAAATGCTTAGGAAGCCTTTGCAGGTGTTTTTGTTAATTATTTTAATTTGCTGAGATAATGACTTTTGTGTTTTCATTGGCTGTAAGCCATAATCATCAACACTAATAGAAATAAACACATGAAATAGATTACTCTGTTTGTAATGACTCTTTATAGTATATGAGTTTCACTTTTTGTATTGAAGAACTGAAATAAATTGACTTTTTGATGACATTCTAATTTTGTGAGATGCACCTGTCCATTTTTTCATTTTGTAACTAAACGTGGCATCAGTTCCAGTAGACTGTATGCCAGTCTATATACAAAATACTTGGCAACACTCCAAAATTGGGAGACTCTCAGTCTCCTGGAACACATCTCAAGTTTCTGTGCATTGAAGAAGACTTTTGTGAGTCAATTTTCCCCCTGAACAAGGGCTGAATTGTAGAAGGTAGAATCCTGCACCATAAAATGTTGTTCTCTTTTTTATTCATGAAGTCATGGGCGTGTCTTCAAATGTTTTGGTCAAAAGTGTTTTCATTGAAGCCTCTTCAATAACCCCACTTACAGCACTACTGAGCTGGCAACAGGCCTGGAACTATGTGGATATACCAGAGGATGCTAGGTTTGCTACTATACCTATGTAATAGAAGGAGAAAAGTCTTTAAGAGGATCAATGCGAGATGTATGTAATAAGGAGAAATAACGCCATCTGGTGAGCATTTCAAGTTTGCATGCTGGACCTGGTCAGGTGACCTCCAGCAGAGGATTTCAAAATTTAACAGTCGAGCATGCAGTGCCTGAGGTCATTTCGGCGCCAGACACAGAGAGAGACGTGACGCAGGCCGGACGCGCTGAAGGAACCAGCGAGAGAGACCGGGGTGAGAGACCTGTAAGGCATGATGGGTGGTTGCCGGTGAACGAGCGCGGGATTCAGCACAGCAGTGCTTCGGGTGTCACGGCTACGGAAGAGGACCGGGATTTAGATATGACATTAAGGAAATGTATGAGACCCTCCTACCCACGACGTGGTAAACTTCCCCAATTGACAGGACAAAGAGACGATAGAAACGAGTCGTGCTGGAGAGATCTCGTCTGCAGAAGCCAACGAGTGTCATCACTGAAAAGGGCTGTCACTTCAAACGCTCCCTCACGGTATCGGGAACAATCGGGTTTAGGGTATCAGGTTGGGAGGGGGACGGATGAGGTGGAACAAGCCAAACGGGATCTAATTGACTTTGTCAGAAAAAGACTTAGAGGCCTAGCGGGAATAACCAGAGACCCCCGCTAGGGCCATTTGCAGAACCAATGGACTTCAGTTCTAATCCCATATTTGGGCTAGATACAGTATTTCAGAGAAGGATTTTATTGCTATTGTTATTGCTATTGTGATGTATTGTGTGTTATTGCTATTGTTATTGCTATTGTGATAGTGTTCTCATTGTTAACCCTTGTTGCAATCCCTGTCAGCTTGGTTAATATATATATACATATAAATTGTTATTTATAGTTATTTGACTGCCCTCATTTTGTGACTCTACGCGTTGCATTCTGACACCTGCATTACATTTGGGGTAGTCGGCAGGATGCAACATTCAGATGCAGAGATGGGGGATCAGTCTGTGACCGGGTCTGTCAGTGGACATATACCCTTGGGGGCTATGCTCAGTCACCTTCCCAAATTTACAGGGGATGGTACTGACGCGCCCCTGGGCCTTCTGTGTCGTGCGGCATCGCGCGCACGGGGGCTTACCCGGAGCCGGATCAGATGGGGGTAGTAGTCTCGTGGCGGTGACCCGGTCCGTGCCCAGGGAGTCAAGCTGAGCGGCAGTGTCTTGAATAGTAAGGTGTTGAACGACTACGCCACCCGTTGAATGCAGCTATGGGGCTGCCGCTGCAGGACAGTCCGCTGAGGCCGGTGTTATGATTGTGCAGCGTAGATGGTATAACCCCCAACGGGAGGGGTATGGCCTCAGGGCAGCAGACGTGAATGATGGAGGTAGTGATGGTGCAGCAAGGAGACTCAGAAACGTCTAATGCAGTTTCAGGGTTTTTACTCACAGATGTTGCTTCAGTCACTTCGGCCGAGAGTGACCACCCGAGCCGTACTGCGTTCACCAGGTGCGGGACTCGGCTAACCCCCAGGCAGTTCCGGAGCGTGGTCCTGAGCTCCCTTCTCTCTCTCTCTCTGCTGGCCGTCCCCACCAGGGATCCACCTTTGTCCGGCTCCCTCGGGCCTCTTGGTGGTAAAACCTTCTCTGGCTTTCCTGACCCTATTCGTGGTCTGCCTTCCTGGTGGATATGGTGAGGGTCGTGGCAAAACTTGACCACGACCTCCGGTTCCTGGCTAAGGATCATTAGCCTCTGCCAGTTTGGGTTCCGGTACCCGTTTCCGCCAACCCTTCACCCTTCTGGCTTAATTCTGGGATCTCAGGGTTCCCTCTTGTCTTGTGTCTCTGGGCCTTTCTTCCTCCTTCTCTCCACTACAGGCCTGGCCCTGGAGCTTGGCCCAGCCGGAGCCACAGCTCCCTGTCAGCCCTCCTGGCTGAGCTTCTCTGCTCTGCTCCTCCTCAGACTGACTGACCCTGTCCTAAGATGGTGCCCACCATATATACTCCCTCTATGTGTGAGCCCAGGTGACTAGCACCCAATGGGCTCCTACTTCTATGCCCAGAGTCCCTCCCCTATCTGCCCCTACACTACTGGGATGTTCCACCCCCCTCCCACTCCAGCCAGGGACAGACGCTGTCGTACCTGCACATCTAACTGGTGGGAGTACCGTAGTTCTGTCCCCCGGAAATGGGATGAGTGTAGTGCATGCAGCTATCTGAGCTCAGTCCCACACTCCATCCTTACCCGGGAGTGGAATACCACACCTCTGGGTCGAGGTGCAATACCCCTGTAGCAGCCGAGTCCCCGGGGTGCTACAGTACTTCACTGTGGGACTGGGTAGAGAGATTGAAAAGTATGCTAAGCATGTATCCCCTTAATCCCCTAGCCCAGGCTGAGTTGGTTGGCCCTTTTAACCCTTGATGGGAAAGCCCAAATGACTGTAATGTACCGCCCACCCGGAAACCGTGACACTGTAGACAAAGTGATCAAAATTCTGGAAGACATACACGGTGATACTACGGATCTGGGGCATTTACGGTTGCGGTTATTTCAGAAAGTTCAAAAGGAAAATGAGACTATTAATCAATATATTAATGAATTGCAGGAAGTGACAGCCCATATCATTAAGAAGGCTCAAGATGGGAATCAAGGACTGGGATTATTAGATGAAATATTGCGTGACCAATTGATTGCTAGCTTTAAAGACACTTCCCTGAAACAGATCTTAAAGGAGCGGCTACTCCTGAGGCCCGGCCTAGGTTTCTTAAAGAGTGGGGCGGAAGCTAGAGTCTTGGAGGAAGAATTTCCTGTTCTCAAGAACAATGTCAGAAGTCATGAGGCAATAACCCCTCTTCTCAGCACGCAGCTTTCAGTCAGTTGCCCGATTGGGCAGAAGAGATACGTCAAGAGCTTCGAGACCTTCGAAATTAACTGAACACTACTAGAGAGAGCCCTGCAGCCCCCCTTGTTAATGGACCACACTGCCTCACGTGGACGGAGACAAGAGCGAGGAAGATTTTCCTATTAGGTTCCAACGAGTCGTGCACTCAGTCCACCGGTAGAGTGACGACCGCAGTGTTGGACCTGTGGCGGTAGAGGTCATACCTCCAGAGACTGTCCGAATAAAGAAAAGAGAAGACGATTGCAGCCATTAAACTAAGACGCCCCACGGTCGTGGAGTATACCGTGGGGTTTCAAACTTCAGGGCGTGTAAGGAGAACCTCTGAAGACATTGTCTCCTAGAGGCCTATTATTTGAGCTGAACTCAATGGACAGCGGATTCGTTGTTTAAATTTAATGGACACTGGGTCTCAAGTGACCACTATGCCTGAAGAATATTTTCAAAGTCATTTTCAAGAGGTTGCTCGTTCCTGGAAGGAACCTACCATCAAATTGGTAGCAGCTAACCAATTACCTATCCCGGGGGCAGGGCTAGTATGGATGTTGGTCCGGGCATGTGGAAAGGACCTCGGCTGAAAGGGGATAATACTAACCACAGGATCTGGAGGTGACGGGCCCATTGTAACCCTGGACAGGAATGTACTTGAGGAGGTCGGACAGTTCCTGGCTGAGGGTTCTGATAGAAATAACTGGACCTGCACCACTTGTGACCCAGCCAGCAAGAGGGTCTTTCAACACCTCATACAAGTCAGTCAAATTCAAAAATTGCGTGTTACTTCTCAGTATCTTGGTAGAGTGTCTATGCCGTCTGAAGCTAAAGCAACATTGCTAGTAGGACAGACTGTGCTCACTCTGCCGGTGCTGGCACATGTAACATTAGAGGTTATGGACATTCAGATAGAACCAATGGAAGGAGAAGAAGCGCCTGCTGGACTTCTGGTTGCTCGCACACTGGCTACTGTGCGTCAGGGTCGAGTACCCGTACGCTGTATTAACCTAAGTGGCACTAGCCTACAGTTGTTGCCCTGCCAAGACATATCATGGGTTTGCATAATGCCAGAGGACCTAACCAGAGCGGATGCTATAGAGTTGGAGCCCATGGATGGAGAACCATGGATCCTAGAGATGTCCCTTCACAGGCAAGAAGTCAAAAGGGAACCTTTGGCTGGGCGTCGCCTCTTAGAGCAAATGGAGGCTAATCTCACTGAGTTCTCGGCTGGACAAGTTAAGCAGATCGAGCAATTTTACAGTGTTAAAAGGGAGTGTTTGCACAACATGAAGATGATTTCGGGTGCACTCGAGATATTCAACACTAAATACCCACAGGAAATATGGCTACCATTCGGGAAAAGTATCGGCAGATCCCACCTCAAATGTACCAGGAGGTGAAAGAACTTTTATTCCATATGCTGCAGAATGGTGTAATTCGCGAAAGTCAGAGTCCTTGGGCAGCTCCTATTGTGCTAATTCAAAAAAAAGACAGTACTCTGAGATTTTACGTAGATCATCGGAAATTGAATGCTTGTACTGTGCAAGACTCTTACCCATTACCCCGAATAGAAGAATCTCTATCCGCATTAGGAAGTGCTAAATTCTTCTCATCTCTTGACCTGGCCAGTGGCTATTGGCAGGTCCCAATAGCTGAGAAAGATCGTCCAAAAACTGCCTTTGTTCTTCCTATGGGTTTGTTTGAGTTTAACCGTATGCCGTTCGGGCTGACAAATGCACCAGGAACATTCCAAAGATTGATGGAGAGATGCTTGGGGGACCTCAACTACAAAGCTACTTTAATTTATCTGGATGATATAATTATTTATTCAGCCACGTTTGAAGATCTTCTCTGCCGACTGGAACAAGTGCTAGAATGACTTCAGAAGCATGGATTGAAAATCAAGCCTCGTGTCATCTTTTCAATCGAGGAATTGAATATTTGGAGCACACTGTGTCCAGTGTGGGAGTGTATCCCACTGCTGAGAAAGTAGCTGCAGTGCAGAAGTGGCCCCCACCAGTCAACTTAAGGGAGTTGAGAGCATTTCTAGGACTCCCTGGATATTACCGCAGATTCATAAAAGATTGCAGTCCCGCTCAATGAATTACTGAGGGGAACGGCTGGAGGATCAAAGCGTTAACCTATTCAGTGGGGACCACGACAAGAAGAGGCGTTTCAGCATTGAAAATGGCGCTAACGAACGCTCAAATAGTGGCCTATGCTGATTTCTCACAGCCTTTTATATTGTACACTGATGGAAGTCTACATGGACTGGGAGCAGTGTTGGCTCAAGTACAAGAAGGAAAAGAGCGGGTGATTGCGTATGCCAGTCGGTCACTTCAGGACACTGAGAAGAAACCAGATAACTACTGTTCGTTCAAACTGGAGCTACTGGCACCGGTATGAGCCATGACTGAGAAATTTGCGGCGTACTTGTCAGGTTCAGAAGTACAAGTGCGGATGAACAATAATCCTTTGGCTCATTTGGAAAATGCAAAGTTGAGTGCATTGGAACAACGGTGGGTTCCAAGGATGTCTAAATATCAGTACAAAATCGCTTATCGGTCTAAGGCCCTGAACACCCATGCAGATGCTCTGTCCTTGGTCACTCAGATGGGGTCGAAGAGAGATATAGATGAAGAGCTGGAAGGTGATGAGACTCTGGATTTTTGTCAATTTGCTGCAGCTGTAATCGATGCTCAGAACTCCAAAGAAAAGGCAAGGCCCACTCAAATCCTGTGTCGCTCAAGAGACGAGTGGATAAATTGCAACAGTTCGACCCAGAGTTGGCAAAGTTAGGGAATGGGTCACTCTAAGTCAGAGACCCAACCAGGAAGCTAGAGCTGCTTCACTCCCAACTACCCTACAAATCTTAGGTCAGTGGGAGAGACTCTTCTTGAAGGATGGCTTGCTATGCCAGAAAATCCAGCTACCTCGAAAGTTTGACATGACCTGTCAGGTATTAGTCCCAGGAACACTAGTAACACAATTAGACAATGAGGCTCATGGAAGAGGTGCCCATTTTGGCTTGGAGAAGACCTTCCGGTGGTTACAACAACTGGTATATTGGCCCCAACTGCGGCAAGAAATCGAAGAAGTTTGCCGAAAGTGTCGACAATGTGAGTTGAGCAAGCCTCCTGAACAAAGAGCTCCCATTCAGACCATCCGAACTTCTGCACCATTAGAGGTTCTGATGATCGATTATCTGATGATCGGAGCTTCATACAAAGGCTACGGGCATTGTTTGGTAATGAGCAATCACTTCACCAAGTTTGCAGTGGTGACACCTACTCGTGATCAGATGGCAGAAACCACAGCCAAGGCCATTTGTCAAGATTTAATTCGGATCTATGGGGGACCGAAGCGGATACATTCTGACTAAGGGGCCTGCTTCCAAGGGCAAGTCATGGATGAGTTATATTATATGTATGGGATCAACAGATCTTGAACAACGCCCTATCACTCCCAGGGAAATGGGGCATGTGAGCGCTTCAACCGAACCTTGTTGCAGATGTTACGGAAATTAGAAGCGGCCAAGAAAATGAAATGACCCGAGTTTGTGTCCGAGTAGGTGTGGGTGTATAATAATCGCATTCATGAGACTACTGGTTACACACTCTATATGCTGCTGTTTGGAAGGAAGATTCCGGTCCGTACAACAGTCTGAGTACCTGGTTTCGAGAACACAGACCGTGGCTTCATACAGTGAGAAAGCTGGTTGCGCAGAAATTTCATGAAATAGAGCATACAGGGTGGCCCCGATTTCAGTGAGTCCACTCTGACCAGGAGATGGTGTGCTAGTAAGGGCCAAACGGGTTGGGAGTAAGCTAGACCATCATTGGGAGGAGGTACCATATCGAGTGGTGACGCAGAGACATCCAAAGAATTCAGTCTACGAGGTTAGGCTTGAAGGGGGTGATGCCACGACATCTAGGGTGCTGCACCGTAATATGCTACGAGCTGTAACAGAATTGAGCCTGCGGAAAAACTAACTGAAGTGCCACACATGGTGACTCTGGGAGACGAAGAAGGATGGGCTACAATGCAATTGAGCTCTTCAGTCCCAATTGAGATAGAAAACAGAACAGGAGGTGATTTACAAACTTCACTGCTTGATTTATCAGATACCCCGGAATCACCTTCGCGGGAAGAAACCCGCAGAACCGAACGGGTTAATGCCGGGATCCCTCCTAACCGATATTCTCAAGAGGAGTTTATCTGGTCTCAGATTCAACAGAAAACAGAAGAGTGTGCTCAACTCTTGTCTGAACTTACGCTGCCTCGAAGGCGACATCGATCTTGCAAAGAATCCACTCGCACTGGGGCTGGCGATCAAAAAGGAGGGAGGAATGTAATAGAAGGAGAAAAGTCTTTCAGAGAATCATAGTGAGTTGTATGTAATAAGGAGAAAAAGCACCATCTGGTGAGCATTTCAAGTTTTCATGCTGGACCTCGTCAGGTGACCTCCAGCAGAGGATTTCAAAATTTAACGTTCGATTGCTCAGTGCCAGAGGTGATTTCGGCGCCAGACACAGAGAGAGACGTGACACAGGCCGGAAGCGCTGAAGGAACCAGCGAGAGACACTGGGATGAGAGACCCGTAAGGTAAGACTGGTGGTTGCTTGTGAACGAGCGTGGGATTCAGCGCAGCGATCCCTCGGGTGTCACGCCTGCGGAAGAGGACCGGGACTTGGATACGACATTAAGGAAATGTACAAGACCCTCCTACCCGCGACGTGGTAAACCGCCCCGATTGACAGGACAAAGAGAAGATAGAAACGAGTCGTGCTGGAGAGATCTCATCACCAGAAGCCTACGAGTGTCATCACTGAACAGGGCTGTCACTTCAACCGCTCTCTCACGGTACCGGAAACAATCAGGCTTAGGGTATCAGGTTGGGAGGGGGACAGGTGAGGTGGAACAAGCCAAACGGGATCTAATTGACTTTGTCAGAAAAAGACTTAAAGGCCTAGCGGAAATTACCCGAGACCCCTGCTAGGGCCATTTGCAGAACCAATGGACTTCGGTGCTAATCCCATATTTGGGCTAGATACAGTATTTCAGAGAAGGATTTTATTGCTATTGTTATTGCTATTGTGATGTATTGTGTGTTATTACTATTGTTATTGCTATTGTGATAGTGTTCTCATTAATAACCCCTGCTGCAATCCCTGTCAGGTAAATATATGTATACGTATAAATTTTTATTTATAGCTATTTGACTGCCCTCATTTTGTGACTCTGCGCGTTGCATTCTGACACCTGCATTACACCTACAACTGGACCTGATTCATGAAAAGGCAAACAACTCTACAAGAATCATGAACATTTTACTTCAAGCCATCTATTCATCAAGACCAGCATGAACAACACCTGCCTTAATGTTCTGGCCCTGAGTCAGTATGTGTCAATAGTGAGCAGAAGGAAACAGAAAAGAAGACACCGAGCAGTACAAAATAAGAGAGTCATCCCAGACTCCTGGAAAAGTTGTCAAATCGCCTGAGTACAATGAAAACCTCCCCGAATGAAGCAATCCCCAAGTTTTTCAGTTTTTCTCTACTGTCATGTTGAGATGCATCAGCGTAAGCCCCAGCATCTGAATGTAGACAGTGTGTGCGGCCGTAGTGATGGGAGTAATCTTACTGCCTGTAAGTCTTTCTTCATAGCAAGACCTTAGAGCGTGACATCAACAGTATAAGCCACATTATTATTGTTGAGCGAGCACTAAAATGCTCAGGTGCTCGAAGCTCGGGCCGAGCTCACCGTGATACTCGGGTGCTCAACCCAAGCAACGAGCCCTATGTTAATCTATGGGAGACCCGAGCATTTTTGCGGCGGCACCCCCGCAGTCGGTAGAAAGCCTAAAAAGTGCCCAAAACTATAGTGACAGTGCTTAAATGACAAAATGACATGGGGACAGCATGGGGATCGCCCCATTTCTGACCCCTAGGTCACTGCTGTCAACAACGTGGTTAGAGGTTTTAAGCTACTTTTACGGGCTCACAATAAAACGTTCAAAAACGAAACTGAAACTGCTTTCCTGTAAAATATGTTACGGAACATCCTTTCCAAGGTAAAGACTTGAGTATAGGTAAAATAAATAACCAAAAGCAAAAATACTACTCCACACCTTGGGCTATGTTCACAAGTACTATTTTTTATGCATTTTTGCACTTTTGTATTGCTTTCAACCGTGACAAATGCATTCACCGGGAAATGTCATTTTAACATTTTACAACCTTATCTGGCCATGTGCTGTGTGACACATGCATACAGTGCTGAAAAGACATGGGAACAGCATGGGGAAAACCCCTGGAAGCATCTCTGACACCCAGATCACTGCCTAAAAGTGTGCCCATCAGAAGTGATCCTTGCCGCATCAGAAGATGCAGACTTGCAACTATCCCTGTGCAAGTCCTTGTCCCAGGGCAGTGTTCAATTGTACCTCCCCCATTCCTTGCAATGCAAGAGCAAGTATGCAGCCTGCCACCAACCCACCCCCAGGCTGCAATGCCATACTGCTTACTTGCTTGCACTTGAAATTGGGCCTTTTAGGCATGTGGAGGCGGAATCTGGCCACCACGTCATAGCTGCGGCGGCGGCCTGGTATCCATACTCGGTCCCAAGCCGCCCCGCGGTAGGGTGCCCACACACGGTCCCCAGCCTCCAGAGGGAGGCCAGGTGTCCATAAACGGTCCCCAGCCGCCCCTAATTGTCCCGGTGAGCCTTATACACAAGCGCGCTTACCAAAACATTACCTGTGCCCTTCCCAGTGCATTTAGCAGGAAGGACAGCCTAACCACAAACACGTGGGCAAGTGAATGTGGCCAGGGATGGTCCATCTCACTGACGCCTTCACACTGGTTTAATATTGTGGAAGCCGGGACACAGTTGGACACTGGGATGCAACTCGTCCTCCAGACATAGAGGATTGTGGGCCCTGGGTCAATCAGGCTTCAACACAAAGTTCAGAACGTAGACAGCAGCAGTGGTCAGCCTCCTACACGACAAGTAAATTATTCATAATCATGAGGCCATCCATCACCTTAGCTTTCTGTTCCTTTGAATGCAAGCGCATGTATGTAGTAGCGGCTAGGCCTAAGGTGGTGAGCGTTTTGGCGCATATCCTACCTCCTCCGAGGATTGCTGGATGTGTTCCTGCTACTATCCCAGTTCTATGACTCCCATTAAAACAAAGCTTTAGGTGATGAATGATGGATGAGGTGGTGGCAAAGGAGAAAGAGCAGGAGGAACAGGGACCATTCACATCAATATCAGGCCAGTCAACTACACATGTCTTGTAGGATATGTTTCTGTACCAAAAGGAGCGGTTCGGCTACACAGTTATAGGGCATACAGAGAGTGCAATGCCTACCAAAAATTTTGAGGCACTCCAATGCCCCTTGCAAGTGACATGGACGTCAGAGGGCCTTAACTGAACCGGTTTTTCCATTTATAGCAACTGGGTCTCCTGTATACTGTTGGCCTAAGCAGTGAATGGAAGGCTTTCCAAAAATTATGAGGAACTGCAATACCCCTTGAAACAGACGTGGATTACAGCGTAATAAAAACCATCTACCCATTATTGAGGAGAGGGTCTCCATTAGTGTTCGTCTATGCATTGAAAAGCAAAAGCTGATTAAAATTAGGAGGAAATGCAATGCCCGTTTTAAGAGTCGTGGAGGTTAGAGTTGATTAAAAAAAATATTTCAGTGCCCCTTGGAAAAGCTGTGGAGTTCATAGTGGTTTAACAAGATGGTTTTAATGCCCCTTGGAAAAGATGTGGAGGTCAGTGTGGTTTAACAAGACGTTTTTAATGCCCCTTGGAAGAGACGTGGAGGTAATAGTAGCTTAACAAGATGGTTTTAATGAACCTTGGAAGAGACGTGGAGGTCACAGTAGCTCAACAAAATGGTTTTAATGCCCCTTGGAAGAGACGTGGAGGTCAGAGTGGTTTAACAAGACTGTTTTAATGCCCCTTGGAAGAAACGTGGAGGTCACAGTAGCTTAGCAAGATGGTTTTAATGCCCGTTGGAAGAGACGTGGAGTTCAGAGTGGTTTAACAAGACGGTTTAAATGCCCCTTGGAAGAGACGTGGAGGTCACAGCAGCTTATCAAAATGGTTTCAATGTCCCTTGGAAGAGATGTGGAGATCAGTGTGGTTTTACAAGATGGTTTTAATGCCCCTTGGAAGAGACGTGGAGGTCACAGTAGCTTAACAAGACGGTTTTAATGCCCCTTGGAAGAGACGTGGAGTTCAGAGTGGTTTAACAAGATGTTTTAATGCCCCTTGGAAGAGACGTAGAGTTCAGAGTGGTTTAACAAGACAGTTTTAATGCCCCTTGAAAGAGATGTGGAGGTCACAGTAGCTTAACAAGACGGTTTTAATGCCCCTTGGAAGAGACATGGAGGTGAGAGTGGTTTAAAAAGACGGTTTTAATGCCCCTTGGAAGAGACGTGGAGGTCACAGTAGCTTAACGAGATGGTTTTAATGCCCCTTGGAAGAGACGTGGAGGTCAGAGTGGTTTAACAAGATCCTTTTAATGCCCCTTGGTAGAGATGTGGAGGTCACAGTAGCTTAACATGATGGTTTTAATGCCCCTTTGAAGAGATGTGGAGGTCACAGTAGCTAAACAAGACGGTTTTAATGCCCCTTGGAATAGACGTGGAGGTCACAGTAGCTTAACAAGACTGTTTTAATGCCCCTTGGAAGAGATGTGGAGTTCAGAGTGGTTTAACAAGACGGTTTTAATGACCCTTGGAAGAGACATGGAGGTCACAGTAGCTTAACAAGATGGTTTTAATGCCCCTTGGAAGAGACGTGGAGGTCAGAGTGGTTTAACAATATGGTTTTAATGCCCCTTGGAAGAGACGTGGAGGTCACAGTAGCTTAACAAGACGGTTTTAATGCCCCTTGGAAGAGATGTTTTTTTTTATGCAAAAAGGTGGATTACACCCAGATTTGAAACGTGGAAGAAGAAAACCACAGTTCTAGTTATCTGGCCTACACCATAATCTTTTAAACAGATATATTTGTGTCTGAACAGGCAGCGAGACACTCAAACTGTTTTTTTTTTATTCAAAAAAGGCAAAAAAGTGGATAATACAGAGATTTGAACCGTGGAAGAGGAAAACCACAGTTCTAGTTATCTGGCCTGCACTAGACTCTTTTAAACAGATATATTTGTGTCTGAACAGTCAGCGAGACACTCAAAATGTTTTTTTTTATGCAAAAAGGTGGAATAAACACTGATTTGAACCGTGTAAGAGGAAAACCACAGTTCTAGTTTTCTGGCCTACACCAGAATCTTTTAAACAGATATATTTGTGTCTGAACACTCACAGACACACTCGACTTTTTTTTTTGGGGGGGGGGGATACCAAAAGGTTAATAAGACGGGTATTTTTACAGTCTGACTGAGGATAAAAGAAAAAAAAAGAGGATTTAGATGAAAAAAAAGGATTTTTCCTCGCCCCTGAGACCTGAGGCTAAGTCTAGCAATTTGAAAAGCAGCACACAGGACTGTAATGCAGTGTTTGTTGGTATAACCACTGCGTCTCCTTTACAGCCTGCCTGCCTGCCTGCCTGCCTGATATCTGGGATGGATATTAGTCCTAAGAAGGACTGTTTGTTTGATTTTGCAGGCTTTAGAGACCCTACACTACCTGTTTTGCAGTATAAATCTCTCCCTAACTCAGCAGCATTCTCCCTACACCGTCTGATCCGGAGCGACTGTGTCCAAGATGGCGGCGCCCAGTTTTAAATACTCGAGTTAAGGATGTGTGGCCAGCCAATCACTGTAATGCCCACAACCAACATGGCTGCAGCATTATAGTGACTGGCTGGCAATCCCTGCATGTTCATTGGCTCTGTAAAGAGCGCCAAACATGCAGGGCGGAGACCTGAGCTCCGGCCCAAGTAACCCGGAAATGCTCGATGCTCGCCAAACATCTCGAGTAATGAGATGCTCGGGCGAGTACCGAGCATTGTCGAGCATGCTCGCTCAACACTACACATTATCATAGTAGCCAATAACAAGCCAATGTGAACAGAAACTGCAGGAAGAAGATGAAGTGCCCACTCGACGATACTGAAAATAATAGCTACTAGAAAAAAATCCCACTTTTTATTTAATATCTGTAGTGATGTTACACAGAACAGATTTGATTTCTTCAAATTTTATTTTAAAAAGTTTTAATTATCTAATTGATGCTTTTATTTTGTAGACAACTTACTTACAGAGACAGAGTTTGGAAATCTTCACAAAGTTGATGGCCTAAATGAAAACTGTCCAGATCCAATTGATCCAGACTGGAGTGACTGTTCTGCAGTGAATGTAACTATACTCTTATGTTTTGACCAGTTGAAGCATTAAAGATGTGTCCATCCTGAAATTACCAATAACTTATGTAAGACTAATCTACACAGCAGTACCATCATGTCTGCAACAGAGGCCTTAAGCAGGCCAGATGCATTAGCAGCACATCAGTACACCATGATGGGAATGGTGTACTCCCCAGACTGCGCACCTTAAATGTCACTGTCAGAGACTGTTAGCAGCATGCAAGTAGCTAACAGCAGCGGGAGGAGCTTGGCTTGTCATGCTGCTGTCTGAGGCACAAGCTGGCATTGTAACAAAGCTCTTCTCCCTGAATTGAATGTTCCTTATTATACTTCGGGGTCTTTCCAGTCCCCAGTGTATAATAAGCAGAGGTGTAATAAATAATAACAATCATAATAAAGGAAGTTTGGTCGCATGTTTAGAACTACCAAAGTTAAGACATCAGAGATCTGTCGCACAGTGATGGAAAGAAGAGGAGCAGAGGACTGGATGGAGGGCATTAAGCAGCAGAAGTGGCCAGACTGGTGAGCATTGAGGTGAATATTAGCCTTTTTTTTTTTTACTTTTTGTCGGCCCGCTACAATTCATGTGGAACAAATTACTCAAAAATCAGTCCTCTGAAGAATACAGATTTTTGTAAAATTCAATTAGAATGCAATTCCATATAAGTGTGCCCATCTGTAGCATATCCATTGCATATTTTATTCCTTTGCAAAAAATAGGAAGCTTTAATACACATTAATACACACTACAGTAAGATACATTGTGAGTACAAACTATATCTATTACATTCATGCAGCTATGACTTTATTATGTTGGCTCTGACTGTTGCTATATATGACGCGCCCCCTGGGCCAGTGCTGTAGTGCGGCGCACGTGTGCGCGGGGGAATACCCGGAGCCGGATCCGATGGGGGTAGTAGTCTCCGAGTGGCGGGGACCCGGTCCGTGCCCAGGGTGTCAAACTAAGTGGCAGTCTATGGCAGTAGATGTTAACTTGGTTGTCGACTACGCCACCCGTTGAGTGCGGCTTTGAAGCCGCCGCTGCAGAGCAGTCCGCTGAGGCCGGTGGTATATGTGCAGCAGTGATGGTATAACCCCCAACGGGAGGGGTATAGCCTCAGGGCAGCAGGTGTGGAAGATGGGGGTTGTGACGGTGCAGTAAGAAGACTCAGAGTCGGGAGATGCAGTTCAGGGTTTTTACTTACTGGTGTTCTTTTGGTCACTCTGGCCTGGAGTGACCACCCGAGCCGTGCTGCGTCCACCAGGTCCTGGACTCGGCCAACCCCCAGGCAATTCTGGAGCGTGGTCCTGAGCTCCTTTCTGACTCTCCCTCTCTCTGGCCGTCCCCACCAGGGATCCACCTGTGTCCGGCTCCCTCGGGTCTCTTGTTGGTTGAACCTTCCTTGGCTTCCCTGACCCTATGCTCGGTGTGCCATTCTGGTGGATTTGGTGAGGGTCGTGGCAGATCCTGACCACGACCTCCAGTTCCTGGCTAATGTTTGTTTTGGCCTCTGCCAGCTTGGGATCCGGTACCCTTGTCCGCCAACCCTTCACCCTTCTGTCTTTATTCTGGGATCTTGGGGTTTCCTTCTTGTCTTTCTCTCTGGGTCCTTCTTACTCCTCTCTCCCTTTTTCTGCAGGCTCTGCTCTGGAGCTGGGCCCAGCCGGAGCCACAGCTCCCTGTCAGCCCTCCTGGCTGAGCTCTTCTGCTCTGAACTCTCCTCACAGACTGACTGACCCTGTTCTAAGATGGTGCCCACCTTATATACTCCCTCTATGTGTGAGCCCAGGTGACCAGCACCCAATGAACTCCTAACTTTACCCAGACTACTCCCCCTATCTGCCCCTACACTACTGGGATGTTCCACCCCCCTCCCACTCCAGCCAGGGACAGACGCTGTCGTACCTGCACATAAACTTGGTGGGAGTACCGTCGTTCTGTCCCCCGGAAATGGGATGTATGTAGTGCATGCAGCCTACTAAGCTCAGTTCCACACTCCATCCTTACCCGGGAGTGGAATACCACACCTCTGGCTTGAGGTGTAATACCCCTGTAGCAGCCGAGTCCTCGAGGTGCTACATTCCCCCCTGGTAAACCACAGCACGTCCTCGGGCTGTAAAGAATAAAAACATCCAAAACATACAATTCTTTTTTTTCAAAACATCATAAACATGTAAAACACTATATATATATTATCAGCAGCATAAGACTTTTTCATCTAAAACTTTTCTTGTTCCTCCGGCCACGGTGCAACTTGTGACCGGGTAAAGTGCAACAGTCTCTTCTGGAAAGAAAAACAGTTCCTTATAAAACCAGTAGGGGGCGCCTTAGAAAGCGCAACTATATACAAGGGGAGGTGTGGCCGCTCTCAGTCCTCGGCCAGTGGGATTAGGAGAGAATGACCGCTCTCAGTCCTCGGTCAGTGGGATTAAGGGACATACAGGTAACAGTTTAATTTGCTGGTCCCAACGGGGACTATAACGGTAACAGTTCCTGTACCCTGACGGGTAACTATTTTACAGTTCCATTTACCGTACTTTTAGTAGCGGCGTCCTCCTGATGCTTCCTCCGTGTACCCTTCAGATCCGTCTGGATCCTCTTGCTCCTCCTGACACCTCAGCTCTTCCTCTGTCAGCCGGTGTACATGAAGGGCATAGGGTCCTTTGGCACATTGGTGCCGGGTAAAGGTGACCTCATCACCCAGGTAAAGGTCACGACCTCTGTGTCCCTCCGGTAGGTGGGATTTGACATCTCTTCTGGTCACGAAGACGTCGCCGGGGGTGTGATGATCCCTGATGAAGCCCCAACCGTGCTGCAATTGGAATTTAATTACAGTCCCGGTGGTACGGGGACCGTGGGCTGCACGGGGGTTCCTTCTGGTCCGACTCTTTTGTTCTGCGCTCCTTACTTGCAGCCGCTCCTTGCGGACCCGTCTCTCTCTCCGTTCTCGCTCAAAGACTTCCAACTGCTGGCGGCAGCACTCCGCACGCTCAGCTGCGGCCGCCCGGGTCTCCTGAGTGAACCCGATGAGATCTCCTCCTGCGGGGTCCCACTAAAACTGCGCCACCTCTAACGAGAGCGGGGTCATCTTGACGGGCGCCGGAGCCGGGATCAGGGGCTCGCACAGGGGTCTTTCTTTCCGGAGTCGGGGATGGTGGTACTCCGGTGGCCACACAAAGGGCTGCCCATCCGGGCAAGTGTGCTGGGCAAATAGGTCTTCGCCCAGGTGTGGCGCTGTGGAAGTTGAGGGCGCGGTGGTGGTAGCGGCGCCCGGGTTCACCAGGCCTTGCGACAAGGCTTGGGGCACCCTGAACGTAAAGGGCACCGTGAAGACGGCGGCGCCCGGGGTTACTTGGCCCAGCGACCAGGCCGGTGGCTCAGTGGAGGTAGAGGGCGCTGTTGGCACTGCGGCGCCCGGGGGCACTCGGCCTTGCGACCAGGCCGGTGGCCCATTGGAGGTAGAGGGCGCTGTTGGCACTGCGGCGCGTGACGTCACAGGGGGCGTGGCCGCGGCTTCTGTTTGAGGCCTAGTCGGGAGCGGTGATGGTGCAACGACGGGCACGGCAGGGGAAATTTCGGGCTCTGCGACGGGGAGCTGGGGCAGGCTCACGGCTTCTCGGCTCGGGGTAGTGACGTCCCCTTTACCTGCCTCCGTTTCTTTAGCTCCTTCCTCGGCGTCGTCTCCGGCCTTGATTCCTCCTGCACCATCCTCAGAGGCGGTCTGACTCCTCGTCTCGGGAGGCGTGCTCCGCTGGCGGGTTCCAGCCTGCAGGGCCATCTCTCTGCTCCACTCCGTCAGCGTTTCTCGCTGCACCTGGGCCATCCTCCGTGCGAGGCGCTCCAGCGCGGTCTGCGCACACTCCCGGTCTCGGGGGAGCTGTGCCAGGATCTCCACCAGGCCTAGTGGGGTGGTTGCTTGCAGGAGGCTCCTGACCACAGGGTCGGTGCTGCCTGACTCTCCCTCCATCTCCGGGTGCGACTTCTCCGGACTCCTCTCCAGACTCCTCCAGGCTGCACCCATCTTCTCTCTTTTGTTCTTGGTCCGCCCACATTGAGGGTGGTCCCGGGGCAACTTGGTGATTGTCAGTTCCAGGGGCAGACCCCCCACGCTGATGGACATCTCAAGCATCACAGTCTCTGCTGGTGGGGGCGGTTTCCGCTTTTGGTGCCATTCCTGGACCTGGCCCACGATGGGAGGTTGCCTCTTGCCACCCTCTGGCACGCCCATAATGGCGTCCGCTCGGCCAGGGCGGGAAATCTTCTGAAATGGCGGGAATCGCCTCCCAGTGGCGGGAAACTCCGTGGATGGCGGGAATCTTCACCGATTGCGGGAAGAAGGCTGAAGCTGGCGCCAGATGGCGGGAATCTTCACCACAGGTAAGTTTTAAAAGTCTCTTTTTCAGGCACGCAGTACCCGGTGGTTGCGGGCACGAAATCCTGCCGACTACGCCAAAAGTTGACGCGCCCCCTGGGCCAGTGCTGTAGTGCGGCACACGTGTGCGCGGGGGAATACCCGGAGCCGGATCCGATGGGGGTAGTAGTCTCCGAGTGGCGGGGACCCGGTCCGTGCCCAGGGTGTCAAACTAAGTGGCAGTCTATGGCAGTAGATGTTAACTTGGTTGTCGACTACGCCACCCGTTGAGTGCGGCTTTGAAGCCGCCGCTGCAGAGCAGTCCGCTGAGGCCGGTGGTATATGTGCAGCAGTGATGGTATAACCCCCAACGGGAGGGGTATGGCCTCAGGGCAGCAGGTGTGGAAGATGGGGGTTGTGACGGTGCAGTAAGAAGACTCAGAGTCGGGAGATGCAGTTCAGGGTTTTTACTTACTGGTGTTCTTTTGGTCACTCTGGCCTGGAGTGACCACCCGAGCCGTGCTGCGTCCACCAGGTCCTGGACTCGGCCAACCCCCAGGCAATTCTGGAGCGTGGTCCTGAGCTCCTTTCTGACTCTCCCTCTCTCTGGCCGTCCCCACCAGGGATCCACCTGTGTCCGGCTCCCTCGGGTCTCTTGTTGGTTGAACCTTCCTTGGCTTCCCTGACCCTATGCTCGGTGTGCCATTCTGGTGGATTTGGTGAGGGTTGTGGCAGATCCTGACCATGACCTCCGGTTCCTGGCTAAGGTTTGTTTTGGCCTCTGCCAGCTTGGGATCCGGTACCCTTGTCCGCCAACCCTTCACCCTTCTGTCTTTATTCTGGGATCTTGGGGTTTCCTTCTTGTCTTTCTCTCTGGGTCCTTCTTACTCCTCTCTCCCTTTTTCTGCAGGCTCTGCTCTGGAGCTGGGCCCAGCCGGAGCCACAGCTCCCTGTCAGCCCTCCTGGCTGAGCTCTTCTGCTCTGAACTCTCCTCACAGACTGACTGACCCTGTTCTAAGATGGTGCCCACCTTATATACTCCCTCTATGTGTGAGCCCAGGTGACCAGCACCCAATGAACTCCTAACTTTACCCAGACTACTCCCCCTATCTGCCCCTACACTACTGGGATGTTCCACCCCCCTCCCACTCCAGCCAGGGACAGACGCTGTCGTACCTGCACATAAACTTGGTGGGAGTACCGTCGTTCTGTCCCCCGGAAATGGGATGTATGTAGTGCATGCAGCCTACTAAGCTCAGTTCCACACTCCATCCTTACCCGGGAGTGGAATACCACACCTCTGGCTTGAGGTGTAATACCCCTGTAGCAGCCGAGTCCTCAGGGTGCTACATATACATGCACCAGATCATTAAGTGAACTAGCATAACGCGTTTTAAATTTAGCACCTACTCACACAATGATATGACAGAATCTTGGCATTTGATTGCATTTTTATATTTTTTAGGACACCATATGTGGAATCATACTGAAAAGTGCAAATTTTGAAAATTGTAATGAACGGCTTGATGTTGAGCCATATATAGAAGCTTGCAGAAAAGAGTTCTGCAAATGTCTGGAAACTGACCCGACATCCTGCATTTGTCCAACTGTTGCTCAGTATTCCCACCAGTGCATTCTTCATAAAGGACAGCCACACAACTGGAGAAGTCTGGAGTTTTGTCGTATGTATACACATTTTGCTGTGTAATTTGTACAGACACATTACATGGCACTAACCAAAGACTAGGAGGCTCTATTGTACCTTCTTAAGGGGAACTTGTCATGTCCCCAAATGCTATTAACTTGCAGATATAGGGTTAATCTGCAGGTTAATAGAGCTCTAATACTGTGTGGCCATGCCACTGAAAGTACTGAAAGTGAGATTATCAGTAGGAAATGTACTTTATTCCTCTAGGCAGCCTCCGGCTTTCTGTATGAACTGGGCAGTGGTTATGACCACGGCCTGAGTGATAGCTGGCTTCATACAGATGTTAGAGTTCCCGTGGCCGCATGTTTCTCGACTGTTAGACAGTCACAAAACATGCAGGGTCAGGCAATCCCTGCATGTTTTATTACAACCTAACAGCTGCAAAACATGCTGCCGTGGGGACTCTAACATGTCACTCGAGCACCCGCAATACTCGGTGCATGCAGAGCACCCTTGGCAAACTTGAGTAACAAACATTTGAGCTCACCACCATTTATTATTAATATCAACTGTTGGAAGGCAGATTAGGATGGGATATTAGCTGTCTACTTGTTCATTAAATACAACATGGAACTTTTCTCTTCTAGACAAATCGTGTCCATTCGACATGAACTATAACGAGTGTGACTCACCTTGTATGAACACCTGTTCTGATCCAGAAAGACAATTTGTGTGTGATGAACATTGTGTGGAAGGCTGCTCCTGTCCTCGGGGTTAGTGAGTTTTCTATTCTTTAAAATATTTGTCTCAAAAACTATACTTGCAATATTCAATCATTGGGACTCTTGGAATAGTTTATGGAGTCTGTGTACTCTTCATACATCACATCAAGCAACAATTATATGAAGACAAAGATAGTGTGAATTTATTAACCACTTCGCGCCAGAGCCTGTTTTTGCTTTCGTGACCGGGCCAATTTTTTCAATTCTGACCACTGTCACTTTATGAAGCAATTACTCTGGAACGCTTCAACGGATTCAACTGATTCTAAGAATGTTTTTTCGTGACATATTGTATTTCATGATAGTGGTAAAATTTCTTTGATATCACTTGCATTTATTTGTGAAAAAATTGGAAATTTGGTGAAAATTTTGAAAATTTTGCAATTTTCAAACTTTGAATTTTCATGCCCTTAAATAAGCGAGATATGTCAAACAAAATAGTTAATAAATAACATTTCCTACATGTCTACTTTACATAAGCACAATTTTGGAACCCAAATTTTTTTTTGTTAGGAAGCTATAAGGGTTAAAAGTTGACCAGCGATTTCTCATTTTTCCAACAAAATTTACGAAAACATTTTTTTAGGGACCACATCTTATTTGAAGTGACTTTGAGGGGTCTTTATGACAGAAAATACCCAAAAGTGACACCATTCTAAAAACGGCACCCCTCAAGGTGCTCAAAACCACATTCAAGAAGTTTATTAACCCTTCAGGTGTTTCACAGGAATTTTTGGAATGTGGAAGAAAATAATGAACATTTAACTTTTTTTCGCAAAAATGTTATTTTAGACCAAATTTTTTTATTTTCACAAGGGTAACAGGAAAAAATGGACTACATAATTTGTAGTACAATTTCTCATGAGCGCGCTGATACCCCATATGTGAGAGAAAACCACTGTTTGGGTGCACTGCAGGGTTCGGAAGGGAATGAGCGCCATTAGACTTTTTGAATGTAAAATTTGTTTGAAGAATTAGCGGATACCATGTTGCGTTTGGAGAGCTCCTGATGTGCCTAAACAGTAGAAACCCCCCACAAGTGACCCCATTTTGGAAACTAGACCCCTTAGGGAACTTATCTAGATGTGTGGTGAGCACCTTGAACCCCAAGGTGCTTCACAGAAATTTATTATATTGAGCTGTAAAAATAAAATTTTCACATTTTTCCCACAAAAACGTTTTTCATCCCTTAATTTTGCATTATCATAAGGGTAATAGGATAAATTGCATCATGAAATTTGTTGTTCAATTTCTCCTGAACACGCTGATAACCCATATGTGGAGGAAAACCACTGTTTGGGCGCACGGCAGGGTTTGGAAGGGAAGGAACGCCATTTGACTTTTTGAATGTAAAATTTGCTTGAATAATTAGTTGATGCCATGTTGCCTTTGGGGAGCCCCTGATGTTCCTAAACAGTGGAAACCCCCCACAATTGACACGATTTTGGAAACTAGACCCCTTAGGGAGCTTATCTAGATGTGTGGTGAGCACCTTGCACCCCCAGGTGCTTCACAGAAGTTTATAATATTGAGTCATAAAAATAAAATTTTCACATTTTTCCCACAAAAAATGTTTTTCATCCCCTAATTTTGCATTATTATAAGGATAACAGGAGAAATTGCACCATCAAATTTGTTGTGCAATTTCTCCTGAGTACGCCGATACCCCATATGTGGGTGAAAACCACTGCTTTGGTGTACGGCAGGGTTCGGAAGAGAAATGAGCTCTATGTTGGCTGGGATAGGTTGCAGACACCATGTCACATTTGAAGAGTCGCTGACATGCCGAAACAGCAGAAACCCCCACAAGTGACCCCATTTTGTAAACTGCACCTCTCAAGGAATTCATCTAGGGAAGTAGTGAGTATTTTTTAATTTTTAAATTTATACCATTGGGCAGTGAAGAAAACATAATTATATTTTTACCACAAAAAATGTTTTACCCTCAGATTTTACATTTTCACACAAGGCAATGGGTCAAAATGGTGCTGAAATGTGTCACACAATTTCTTCTAAAAGTGGCAATACCCCATATGTGGCTGTATCGTACCACTTAGCCATACGGCAAGATCTGGGAGTGACGGAGCACTATTTGACAATTGGAGAACAAATTATTGTAGAATAGGCATTTGGATTTGGGAGCACAAAATTTTCTGAATTTCTTTTGGGGGACAAAGGCAATTTCGCTTTTCCAGAGCCTTTCTGCTACCAGTAACTTGGAAGTCCCTTATATTTTTAACAGATAACGGACCTGAGTGGGGACTAGCTTTTTTTGAGGACTGAGTTAAAGCTTTTATTGGGAACATTTTACATATTGTTTATCTGGCGCTCTATGCTGAGCACTTAGATCGGGGTTTCCATCTAAATTTCCAAGTGATGTAATTCAGATGAAACCCCTGCGGGATTCATTCACTGTAATGAGGCAGCAGAGTTACTCTGGACTCCGTCTGGCCTCTGTTTAATGGTGTCCTTTTTTTCAGAAGTGCACAAAACTGTGGCCAACCGCATTTTTATGCACGCCTAAAAAAACTGACACCGTGGGATCACAGGCCAGACGGCATCCACAGTGGCCTATATCTGCCTCATTACAGGAATCTTCTGCCGTGGGTTCCTTCTGAATCACGTATTTCAGAGATTTACACGGAAACTCTGGTGTAAGTGCTCAGCGCAGAGCGCAGGATAAATGTGAGCAGAACCTTACTGCGATCTTTGGGAGACATAATAAACAAATCAGTAGCAGGTGAAGAATTGGTTTTATTTACTTTTTACGCCATTCATCGTGCGGTATAAGTGATGAGATTACTTTATTCTTCGGGTCGGTGCTATTACAAAGATACCAGATTTATATCAGGTTTATATCACTGACAGCTGTCACACACTAAAAGACGCTTTTTTTGCAAAATCTAGTTTTTGCATCACCATATTTTGAGAGCTATAATTTTTCCATATTTCGGCCAACAGAGTCATGTGATGGCTTGTTTTTTGTGGAACGAGTTGACATTTTTATTGGTACCATTTTTGGGTACATGACATTTTTTGATAGCTTTCTATTCCGTTTTATGGGAGGTAAAATTAACAAAAACCAACAATTCAGGAATTGTTTTTTGAGGTTTTTTTTTTAGGCCGTTCTGCGTGTGGTAAAAGTGATAAAGCAGCGTTATTCTTCGGGTCAGTACATTTACAGCGATACAACACTTACTGTATATTTTTTTTATGTTTTGGCGCTTTAACACAATAAAAAAATTTTATAGAAAAATTATTTTTTTTGCATCGCTTTATTCTGAGAGAGATAACTTTTTTATTTTTTGGCTGATGAAGCTGTATAGTGGCCTTTTTTTTGCAGAACAAGATGAAGTTTTCAGCGGTACCATTTTGATTTCCATTTTGCTTTTTGATCGCATTTTTTTGTTTGGCGATATGATGAAAATGCATAGTTTTTTGCTCCGTTCTTTATTTTTTTTATTACGGTGTGCACAGAAGGAGTTAATTAGTGTGACAGTTTTATAGAGCGGGTTGGTTCGGACGTGGCGATCCCAAATATGTGTACTTTTCTTGTTTTTGTATAAATATACGGATTTATTGTTTTAATATTTTATTTATTTATTTTTCTTTATTTTGTGATTTTTTTTTTAACAGTTTGAAAACTGTTTTTACATTTTTACTTAGTCCCTGTATGGGACATTAATTTTTATTTTTCTAATCACTGTTCTCATGCAATGCAATAGACATGTATTGCATTGCATGAGAGCTCTGCTGACAGTTTTACACTGTCTGTCTCCTGCTAGACTTCAGCTGCAGGCTGAGCCCAGCAGGACACCATATATGGCAGTTCCAGAGGTGGTCATGTGACCTCCGGCTGCCATGACAACGGCAGGTCCTGTAAGACATCATGGGGCCGTCGGAGAGGTAAGTGGATGACCCCCTCTCCTCTCACTATCTTCTAAATGCCTCGATCACTATAGATCGCGGCATATAGAAGATAGCAAAATATTAACATCATTGGGACCTGATCCAATCAGGTCCCAAAGATGTCCCCTGTCAGAGCTGTCGCTCTGCACCGCACACACAGCACTTGCCGGACCTTGGAGGTCGTGAGGGCTGCGGGACCACCGACCATTCATAAATGTCGGCTCTGCACAGAGGTACAGTGGGCGGTCTGGAAGCGGTTAAACTTTTTGTGCCAGTTTCAAATTATGGCACACTCCATTGTTTGTGCAATAATTCATGACTTTTCTTCACTCTTGCCATTTTTATTGGCAAGAAAAGTCATTAGCATTTACCCGAAGTAGGCACAGTCTTCACTTTTCAACAAGTACTGAGGTTGAAAAATGATATAAATTTGGTGGCAAATCTGCATCTGATTTTCAGTGTATCAGAGTCCTTTTTGAATATGGCAAACTGCCTTGTTGTGCTGTGGTGTCTACACTATTTGTTTAGCATGGACACTCTTATACAAAGTAAATTGGCGACTGGCTACAAAAATACAATAGGTGTGCAACTATGGTATATCAGGGTAGTGAACCTCACTCATTCCCTTTAGGATTGTTAAATCTCTATAGAAGGGGTAAATTTAATTTTATGATTTTAAGACATTTCAAAATGCATCTATTGTATTAAAAGGGTTGTCTGGTCCAAATCAAAAAGTTTGCAGTCACTCTGTGTGACTGCAGACTTATGAATTCCCCCAGCGCATGCAACGTGCGCTGCGGGAATTCATCTGTTTCTGACTCCATACCAGAGGGTATGTATGAGTTATACATACTCCTGAACAGTTGGCACTGCCTCACACCATACACTTGTGTAGAGTCAAGACCGCGCCCAACCAGTGACGCTGCCAGCACGTGGGCATGTCCGACTAGAGGGCACGGCCTCTCTCCATACAAGTGCACGGAGGGCAATGTCACGCCCACTGTCTGGGAGTATGTATAACCCATACATGTCCTCCGGTCCTGGGTCGGAAACCAGCAAATCCCCGCAGTGCACAGCGTGTGCACTGGGTGGATTCCTAAGTCTGCAGTCACATAGACTTATCTGTGAGGCACTTTATTATTATTATTATTATTAATATTATTATTTATTATTATAGCACCATTTATTCCAAGGCGCTTTACATGTGAAAAAGGGGTATAATACAAGAACAATTACAATAATCTTGAACACAATGTGACAGCGACTGGTACAGGAGGAGCGAGGACCCTGCCCGTGAGGGCTCACAATCTACGAGGGATGGGTGAGGATACAGTAGGTGAGGGTAGAGCTGGTCGTGCAGCGGTATGGTGGAGCGGTGGTTACTGCAGGTTGTAGGCTTGTCGGAAGAGGTGGGTCTTCATGTTCCTTTTGAAGGTTTCCACGGTAGGCGAGAGTCTGATACGTTGGGGTAGAGAGTTCCAGAGTAGGGGGGATGCACGGGAGAAATCTTGTATGCGATTGTGGGAGGAGGAGAGAGGAGTAGAGAAAGAGATCTTGTGAGGATCGGAGGTTGCGTGCAGGTATGTAACGGGAGACTAGGTCGGAGATATATGGAGGAGACAGGTTGTGAATGGCTTTGTATGTCATGGTTACGGTTTTGAACTGGAGTCTCTGAGCAATGGGGAGCAAGTGAAGAGATTGACAGAGAGGAGATGTTAGAACCTTGCTGTTAGGTTTTTTTTCCTTTGCTGGTCACATGACCTTGTTGGCCTATTTAATCCTGCTCCGCCCCTCTGGCTTTGCTGGACTTCATTGTATATCTACTTTCTAGCTAGCCTGTGCTCTGTGTCTTGCTCTGTTAGTTTGCTTGGTCTACTGACCTCTATGTTCTATATATTTTGTTTGTTCGTCTGTCTGCTACTATTTCTGTTAGGAGGTGTCCCATATTCCTCCCAGTCCTTAGTACTTGTAGGGATTCCCTCCCCACATCTATAGGTCTTCGTACAGACTAGCTTAGGACTTTAGCAGGTCTGATCGCAGGATCAGGTCCCCTGTTACATCGTAGGGATTAAGCTGAGTTCTATCGTAGGGACAGATCTCCTCTCTTTCCTTAGCTCTGGTAGCAGAACATAACAGTAAGTCCAGCCTGCAAAATCTCTAAGGAAAGATTTTTTTTGTTCCATCATGGTGTCGGTTCAGGATTTGGCTAAACACCTGCAGGGACTCTCTCTGGAAGTGGCCGAGCTCCGTCAGCACGTGAGTAACTGTCCTGGAGCATATTTCTTGGAGCCTAAGGTATGTTTGCCGGATTTATTTTTTGGTGAACATGGAGAATTTTTTTCATTTAAAAATGCTTGCTTATTGTATTTTCGTTTGAGACCCAAGTCCTCTGGGGATGAATCCCAGCGCGTAGGGTTCATAATGTCACTTTTGCGCAAAGAGCCTCAGGAGTGGGCCTTTTCTTTGCAACCTAGTGATACATGCTTCAGATCAGTGGATAGTTTTATTTCTGCTTTAGGACTATTATATGATGATCCTGACCGTGTGGCATCAGCTGAGACTGAGTTGAGACGTTTAAAACAAGGATCAGGTAATGTCGAAAAATATTGTACTCATTTTCGTCGTTGGTCCACTCAAACAGGGTGGAACGATTCTGCTCTGAAAAGTCTATTTCTTGCTGGGCTCAGTGAAAGGGTTAAAGACCTGCTAATTGCTTATCCTACACCTGAGGATTTGCAACAGGCTATGCAATTAGCTATACGGGTGGATAGAAGACTGCGTGCTAGGGTTAATGAGAGCAAATCCTCTGCTATGTCAGTTTCTGGTTATGATAATGTGTGTACTAACAGTGGTGAACCGATGGAGATTGGATCGGTGGCACCTCGCTCTCAAGAAAAAGACCGTCGTTTTTCGGAAGGCTTGTGTTTCTATTGCGGAAAATCTGGTCATTTGATTAAAGGCTGTGAGCTTCGTATGAAGAAAGAAAAAAAAATGGTCAGTCACGCCCGTATTGCCTGTTTAAATTCCAAGGGTATATTTTTAGCTGCTTCCACGATTGCTCAGGAAAAATTAATGGAATTTCGGGTGTTTGTTGATTGCGGGTCTACACTGAATGTAATTGATGGGGGATTCGTGGAAAAACTCAATTTAAAACCTGAACCTTTATCATCCCCCATTGCTGTGGTTTCTGTGGATGGCTCCCCTTTGAAGAATATTACTCTCAAGGTCAGTGAATTTCCTCTCACTATTAATGGTGTTCACCATGAGAAATTGGATTTGGTAGTGTTGAATAACTTGCCTTCTCCAGTAATATTGGGTTTGCCCTGGTTAAAATTTCACAATCCTGTACTGGATTGGTCTACCAGTGAAATTAAATCCTGGAGCTATAAATGTTATGACAAGTGTTGTAACGGGCGCATTGCAGCTTTGGATAGGGGAGAATTGCCTGTTCCTATTCAGGATTTTTGGAGAGTTTTTTCTGAGAAGGAATCGCAGGTTTTGCCTCCCCATAGAGACTATGATTGTTCTATTGAATTTGTCCCTGGAGCGACTCTTCCTAAAAGTCGTTTATTTAACCTTACTATTCCTGAGAGGAAGGCTTTGGAGGAATACATACAGACAAGTTTGGCCGCCGGTCACATTAGGCCCTCTAAGTCTCCTGTGGCGGTTGGATTTTTTTTTGTAAAAAAAAAGGACGGCGGTTTACGTCCTTGTCTGGATTTTCGTGAGATTAACAAAATTACGGTACGCAATCCTTACCCACTGCCATTGATTCCTGATCTGTTTAACCAGTTATTGGGGGCCAAGTGGTTCTCTAAAATTGACCTTAAGGGGGCATACAATCTGTTGCGCATGAAGGAGGGTGATGAATGGAAGACTGCTTTTAACACTCCTGTGGGTCATTTTGAGAATCTGGTTATGCCTTTTGGTCTTACTAATGCTCCTGCATTTTTTCAGAATCTGATTAATGACATCCTTAGACCTTTGATCGGTAAAAATGTGGTTGTGTATTTGGATGACATTTTGATTTATTCGCCAGATCTGGAGTCTCATTGGCGGAGCGTGCGTGAGGTATTACAGTTATTAATGGACAATTCGCTTTTTGCTAAGCTGGAGAAATGTGAGTTCGCTGTACAGAGAATTAGTTTTTTGGGCTACATTATCTCCAGCAAAGGTTTTGAGATGGATCCGGTTAAGGTTCAGGCTGTGCAGGAATGGCCTAGGCCTATTGGTTTGAAATCGATACAGAGGTTTTTGGGTTTCGCCAATTACTATAGAAAATTCATAAAAAAAATTTCTAGTATTGTCAAACCTCTGACTGATCTCACCAGGAAAGGTGCTGATGCGGTTCAGTGGTCTTCTGAGGCCATTGAAGCTTTTGTGTATCTCAAGGAGAGGTTCACCTCTGCTCCCATCCTTATGCAGCCTGATGTTACTAGGCCGTTTTTGGTTGAGGTTGATGCTTCCTCTGTGGGGGTTGGCGCAGTATTGTCTCAGGATAACGGGGATGGATTACATCCCTGTGCCTTTTTTTCAAAAAAATTTTCGGAGACTGAATTGAATTACGATATTGGTAATCGGGAATTATTGGCTATTAAACTCGCATTTGAACACTGGCGCCACTTCTTGGAAGGTGCGGAATTTCCCGTTCAGGTTCTTACGGATCATAAAAATCTGATATATCTTGACGCTGCCAAGCGCCTGAATGCCCGTCAGGCTAGGTGGGCACTGTTTTTCTCGCGGGTTAATTTCTCCGTTACTTACATCCCTGGTACTAAGAATGTTAAGGCGGATGCCTTGTCTCGCAGTTTTTCTCCCATAGTCGGTGCTGAGAAAGAGGAAAACATTTTACAAGAAGGTGTTGTGATAGCTGCTTTAGACTCCGTTTTGGAAGATGAGATTCTTAAAGCTCAGGAGAATGCCCCATCTAACACTCCTCATGGGAGGTTGTTTGTGCCTGGGACCTTTAGGAGAGATTTGTTTGTTGAGTGTCACGAATCTCGGTTGGCAGGTCATCCCGGAATCTCTGAGACCAAGAGACTGGTGGGTCGCAGTTTTTGGTGGCCTGGATGGCAGAAGGAAGTCATTAAGTGGGTGCGCCAATGTACTGTATGTGCTAGATCTAAGTCCTCACATACTCCTGCTGCGGGGTTGCTTTGTCCTTTGGAGGTCCCCAGTGCTCCTTGGACACATTTGGCTATGGACTTTATAACTGACCTTCCCCCCTCTGAGGGTTTTACTGTCATCTGGGTGGTCGTGGACCGTTTTAGCAAGATGTGTCACTTGGTTCCCTTCGTCAAACTGCCCTGCGCTAAAACTCTCGCTAAGGCCTTTGTCAAGGAAATTGTCAGACTTCATGGCGTTCCTACTGACATTGTTTCTGATAGGGGTCCTCAGTTCGTGGCTCGTTTTTGGCGTGCCTTTTGTGACAGGTTGGGAATTCATTTGTCGTTTTCGTCCGAATATCATCCTGAATCTAATGGCCAGACAGAAAGGAAAAACCAGGATGTTGAGCAGTTCTTGCGTTGTTTTGTGGCAGACAATCAAGAGGGGTGGTCTGAGTTTCTGCCACTTGCCGAATTTGCTCTGAACAATCATACATCTTCTTCTGCTGGTTGTTCGCCTTTTTTTTGTTGTTCTGGGAGACATCCGTCGTTTGGGTCGTTCTCCAAGTTGGGATCTGCCGTGCCTGAGGAGGAGAATTTTTCCGGTGATTTGGAAAGAGTTTGGACGGATGTGCGTGGTAATCTTCAGGAGGCCAACAGAAAATCTAAAGACTACTTTGATAGGAAACGACAGGAGGTTTTGTTCGCTGTTGGTGACATGGTTTGGTTGTCCTCTAGGAATCTGCGGTTGAGGATTCCTTCTAAGAAATTGGGTCCCAAGTTTGTAGGGCCCTTTAAGGTGCTTCAGGTTGTCAACCAATCTGCTGTTAGGTTGGAGGTTCCTACCTCCTGGAGAATTAATCCGGTCTTTCATGTCTCTCTGTTAAAAAAAGCTGTTGTGTCGGATGGTGACGCCTCTGCCTCTGTTCCTCCGGTGGTGGAGGACGGGGAATATGAAATTTCTCGCATCCTTAACTCTAGACGGTATAGAGGTAGTTTGCAGTATCTTGTGGCCTGGAAAGGTTTCGGACCCGAGGATAACTCTTGGGTGAGGTCAGATGATGTTTCCGCGTCCAGACTTATCAGAGCGTTTCACAGGAGATTTCCTGATAAGCCTGGTCCTAGGGGATCCGGAGGATCCTCTTAGAAGGGGGGGTACTGTTAGAACCTTGCTGTTAGGTTTTTTTTCCTTTGCTGGTCACATGACATTGTTGGCCTATTTAATCCTGCTCCGCCCCTCTGGCTTTGCTGGACTTCATTGTATATCTACTTTCTAGCTAGCCTGTGCTCTGTGTCTTGCTCTGTTAGTTTGCTTGGTCTACTGACCTCTATGTTCTATATATTTTGTTTGTTCGTCTGTCTGCTACTATTTCTGTTAGGAGGTGTCCCATATTCCTCCCAGTCCTTAGTACTTGTAGGGATTCCCTCCCCACATCTATAGGTCTTCGTACAGACTAGCTTAGGACTTTAGCAGGTCTAATCGCAGGATCAGGTCCCCTGTTACATCGTAGGGATTAAGCTGAGTTCTATCGTAGGGACAGATCTCTTCTCTTTCCTTAGCTCTGGTAGCAGAACATAACAGGAGAGGCCGGGGAATAGTGAGGGGACAGGTTGATTAGTCGAGCAGCAGAGTTTAGGATAGATTGGAGGGGTGCGAGAGTGTTAGAGGGGAGGCCACAGAGCAGGAGGTTGCAGTAGTCAAGGCGGGAGATGATGAGGGCGTGCACTAGTGTTTTTGCAGATTCATGGTTTAGGAATGTGCGGATCCGGGAGATATTTTTGAGTTGGAGTCGGCAGGAAGTGGAAAGGGCTTGGATATGTGGTTTGAAGGAGAGTTCCGAGTCCAGGGTTACCCCAAGGCAGCGAGCTTGAGGGACTGGGGAGAGTGGGCAGCCATTGACGTTGATAGATAGGTCAGTTGGGAGGGTTGAATGAGATGGTGGAAAGATGATGAATTCTGTTTTGTCCATGTTAAGTTTTAGAAATCTGGCAGAGAAAAAGGATGAAATAGCAGACAGACATTGTGGGATTTTGGTTAATAAGGAGGTGATATCGGGTCCAGAGAGGTAGATCTGTGTGTCATCAGCATAGAGGTGATAATGAAAGCCATGAGACTCTATGAGCTCTCCCAGGCCTAAGGTGTAGATGGAGAAGAGCAGGGGTCCTAGAACTGAACCTTGGGGGACACCGACAGATAGGGGGCGAGATGAGGAGGTGGTGTGTGAGTGGGAGACACTGAATGTCCGGTCTGTTAGGTATGAGGAGATCCAGGATAGAGCCAAGTCTGTGATGCCAAGAGATGAGAGAGTCTGGAGTAAGAGGGAATGGTCCACTGTGTCGAAGGCAGATGACAGGTCGAGGAGGAGGAGGACAGAGTAGTGTCGCTTAGATTTGGCGGTTAGTAGGTCATTTGTGACTTTAGTAAGTGCGGTTTCAGTAGAATGATGCGGTCGGAAACCAGATTGTAGGAGGTCAAAGAGGGAGCAGGAGGAGAGGTGGGAGGACAGTTCAGAATGGACATGTTGTTCCAGTAGTTTTGAGGCATAGGGGAGAAGTAATATGGGGCGATAGCTAGACACAGAGGATGGGTCAAGGGAGGGCTTTTTGAGGATGGGAGTGATTGAGGCATGTTTGAAGCATGAGGGGAAGACACCAGTTGTTAATGACAGGTTGAAGAGGTGGGCTAGGGTTGGGATGAAGATAGTGGTAAGGTTTGGGATGAGGTGGGACAGGATTGGGTCAAGTGCCTTTTAATGAAAATAATTTCATCATTCTTAACGTCACTCTTAATAAATGTGCATTGTTGGCAGAGCTGAGAGTGCACGAGTATGAGAGGGCTGGGAAGAGCTGCTGTTGGTGAAACAAGTGTTCAGCCAAGAGCTATTGAAGGTGTATGGGCACTATTTGCAGCCACTTGATTAAATTCTTCCATGAAGGATCGTTCAACTTTGAAAGTTCCCTCTATCTGGGCAAATTAACAGCTTGCCATATTTGTTTTAATTTTTTTTTATCAATTTTCTATTTTTCATTTCCATGACTGATATCTTTTATCACTATATTTTGTATGTTCATTCTCCAACTATTCCATTTTGTCAGGACTCTCAAATATCTGCAGTCAGACCTTTGAGATATGGGTGTTTTTTTCTACTTTAATAGCTTAAACGATCTTATCTACACATCAATAAGACTAACAATGTGAGTTCTACAACTAACTGTCTGCTCCAGTGATGACTTAGGAGATTTTGAAAAATGGTGAATTTTCACTGGTCGATTATCGGAAACAGGCTGCCAGTCTCCTAATATCCTAACAAAACCTTCATTTGTTGAGGGAAATCAATTTTAAGCCTTTTCAAAAATCATATTACCAGGCAACACATCACCCTTTATCAACAGGAAATGTGCTGCCGAGACCCAAAAGCCTAAATAATTGGATGCTTTGTCTTCGCAGTTGATAATGCTTTGTGACACTTTTCCGACATGGTTGTTCCATTCACAAAAATTCACTAGATGCTGATCAAAGTTAAATGTTCATGTTTCAACTGTGAGTGAATAATCTGACAGTTATTAGGCTGATCTTTAAGAACAGAAAATGGACATAGCTACCTTTGCCCCGAGTAGCAAGAAGTTTATCCCTTAAAGGAATATAAAAATATTAAAGGAATATACTGTTTTGCACATATGTAAAATTGCCATTATTGTGACTATTGCATGGTAAATATACATTGTGACAAGGTGTGTCCAAATATGTTCAAAAGTTGCAGTCTAAGTTTTCAGGTGTAGGAAACAGGAGAGAAAATTATATTTATCATTGAAACATAAGACCTTCAATGTTTCAACATTCCCAAAAGAAATTATGGGAAATTGATCAAATAACTGAAGTGTAGAAATGATACTGAGGTAGTTGATCCTTTTTGCCATAAAATTAAGAATCAAACATAAAATATTTTACTGTGTGTAATTAATAGATTTTCATTTTAGTTTTTAACATATTTACTGCATTTTTAAAGGTCTTATATTTGATGATGTGAGCAGCAATGAGTGCATACTGGTTGAGGAATGTCCTTGTAGCTACAATAGCAATATTTATGAACAAGGAGAGTATTATTCTACTTCCTGTAGGATTTGGTAAGTTAAAGCAAATTCGTTTGCTGGTTTTAGTTGGCTACATAATAATAATCTTAAAATATAAATCTTTACTTACAACATCTATAGTGACATCATATTCCATAGTGAGATAAGATAATGTCTGCTAGCTAGCTAGTTGTGGACTTATCTCAATCCACTAAATCCAAAGAAACAATTACAGCATTGGAAAACAATTTAAACTCTCGCCAGAGTGCTGCAACGGATGATATGTCTATATAAAAATTGCAAAACACGCCTATAAACTCCCATTCAAACCAGGTCATTTGCTTGCCTGACTTGCAGTTTTGCTTTAGGGCCCCAAGGAGAAACTGCTAGGTGAATTTGCAAACTTATTTATATAAGCTTGTTGGTAAGTAGAATAAAACCTTTTTGTGATTAAGAAGGTTCTACAAAGCATCATTATTAGAGCCAATGTGCCTCCATTTTTCTCTAGTTATCAGATTGAAAGAAAAGAGGGGAAGATTGTTAATGGTAGAACTGGTTGAAAAGACTTATTGTATGTGTTGGTACTCTGGTGAAAGTATTGTGCTGCTTTCTTTGGAAGCAGTAGATTCAGATAAGTTCATAAAAAGCACACATTATGCTACAGTGTATCTCATTGGTTATTATCAGCTTGGTCAACTGTTTGATGTTCCTGTAAGCATGAGTTGAACTTCTGTGCAGTACTGGTGCCCCGACTTGGCACTAGCACAATCTTGTCCAGCATACACTTTGCCTCAGCCCTAATTTTGCCCTTTCTGTCTCAAGGTCCCCACAAACCCACAGCGTTGCACATCTGATCTCCCAGCTCCATAACTGCTGTAGCTGAGCTTTTCTTTATCACTGTTCCATTTTCCAGTACATCAAAGATGTTCTGGTCATATCTGGGATCCAAACTGGCACATTGAAATAAGTTATTTTCATGTTATCCCTATTTTACTTTCACACACACGGCGTGGCCTAAACTGTCACACTTTCCTTGTGGACTTCATACTGAACACTCTGAACACTGCACACTGACTGAACTATGCCCACACCCATGGCTCTATATACAGTGGGGGAAAAAAGTATTTAGTCAGCCACCAATTGTGCAAGTTCTCCCACTTAAAAAGATGAGAGAGGTCTGTAATTGACATCATAGGTAGACCTCAACTATGAGAGACAAAATGAGAAAGCAAATCCTGAAAATCACATTGTCTGATTTGGAAAGAATTTGTTTTCAAATTTTGGTGGAAAATAAGTATTTGGTCAATTACAAACAAGCAAGATTTCTGGCTCTCACAGACCTGTAACTTCTTCTTTAAGATGCTCCTCTGTCCCCCATTCATTACCTGTAGTATTGGCACCTGTTTGAACTTGTTATCAGTATAAAAGACACCTGTCCACAACCTCAAACAGTCACACTCCAAACTCCACTATGGTGAAGACCAAAGAGCTGATGAAGGACACCAGAAACAAAATTGTTGCCCTGCACCAGGCTGGGAAGACTGAATCTGCAATAGGCAAGCAGCTTGGTGTGAAGAAATTAACTGTGGGAGCAATAATTAGAAAATGGAAGACATACAAGACCACTGATAATCTCCCTCGATCTGTGGCTCCACACAAGATCTCACCCCGTGGGGTCAAAATGATCTCAAGAACGATGAGCAAAACTCCCAGAACCACACAGGGGGACCTAGTGAATGACCTGCAGAGAGCTGGGACCAACGTTACACAGGCTACCATCAGTAACACACTACGCCGCCAGGGACTCAGATCCTGCAGTGCCAGATATGTCCCACTGCTTAAGCCATTACATGTCCGGACCCGTCTGAAGTTTGCTAGAGAGTATTTGGATGATCCAGAAGAGTATTGGGAGAATGTCATATGGTCAGATAAAACCAAAGTAGAACTGTTTGGTAGAAACACAATTCGGCGTGTTTGGAGGAGAAAGAATGCTGAGTTGCATCCAAAGAACACCATACCTACTGTGAAGCATGGGGGTGGCAACATCATGCTTTGGGGCTGTTTCTCTGCCAAGGGACCAGGACAACTGATCAATGCACAGGAAAGAATGAATGGGGCCATGTATCGTGAGATTTTGCGTGCAAACCTCCTTCCATCAGCAAGGGCATTGAAGATGAAATGTGGCTTGGTCTTTCAGCATGACAATGATTCCAAGCACACCACCAGAGCAACATAGCAGTGGCTTCGCAAGAAGCATTTCAAGGTCCTGGAGTGGCCTAGCCAGTCTTCAGATCTAAAACCTATAGAAAACCTTTGGAGGAAGTTGAAAGTCCGTGTTGCCCAGCAACAGCCCCAAAACATGACTGCTCTAGAGGATATCTGCATGGAGGAATGGGCCAACATATCAACAACAGTGTGTGCCAACCTTGTGAAGACTTACAGAAAACGTTTGACCTCTGTCATTGCCTACAAAGAATATATAACAAAGTATTGAGATGAACTTTTGTAATTGACCAAATACTTATTTTCCACCAAAATTTGAAAAAAAAATTCTTTCCAAATCAGACAATGTAATTTTCAGGATTTGTTTTCTCATTTAATCTCTCATAGTTGAGGTCTACCTATGATGTCAATTACAGGTCTCTCTTTTTAAGTGGGAGAACTTGCACACTTGGTGGCTGACTAAATACTTTTTTCCCCACTGTATGCAGTCTGGACCACTCCCCATCTTCAAGATTATTCTGCATAGTCAACTATTGCTCAGTCATGCTTCAAGTACCAATTATGATCAGTCGATTTTGCCAAAAGTCCTTGTATATTTTACACTATAGGCAAAGAAAACCACTTATTTCAGACATAAAACACATAATTACATTCAATTAATATAAGGTAAAAGCTGGAATAAAAATAAGTGCAATAGGGTCTTATCTAGATAAAAATGGGGAGATCAAAAGGAAATAGTACTCACTTGGTGTGGTTGTGTGACCCACGCCTAAGATAACATCAGAAATGGAATGAATAGGTTAAAATTGCACTGCCAGTAATATGATGGGAAAGAAAAACAGAATCCAGGAAGATTGACTAATAAACTGCATTCCTGGATTCCTTTTCCATGCCATTACCGGCAGCGCAGTTTTAATCCATTTGTTTCATTTCTGATATTTAATTAATGCATGCATTATGCGTTGATTTCAGTATAACAGAAAAGGTACTTAGTAAAAGCCAAAAAAAAACAATAGCTTCAATATAATCTTCACCCCATGTTTGGTCATTCACTTCTTTACACATGTACCGTACCTGTTGAAAACCTTGTCATTTGAATATGTGGCAAAAGAAGCTTGATAAAGTGAGAATCAGGAAATACTGTAAACTTTCAATGGCAAATGCAACAATGTAATTAGATTCTAGGTGTTGATCCTGCTGTCAGATTCACTTCAAAATGCTTGGTGAGTGTCACTTCTTCACTAGTTACTACTGATGAGCAAATCTGCTGATATTCGATTTGGCAAATCTGCTTGAACTTGGTTAGGAAATACAATTGTATGCTGCAAAATGGGTTAACCTTATTATGCACTGAAGTCTATTTAGTTAAATTGTCCTAGTATGTACAGATCCAACCATGCAGCCTCTATATAGTTCGGTCTTCAGATGTCTTTTCCTATCACATCAATCCCCCTCTGCACTAACTAGGGTTCAAAATGTAATGATGTCACCCCACGTTATACAGTTACTATGCCTTATGTTTTGACACCTGGCTAGTGCAGAGGAGCTAAACATGAAGTAGTGATGTGTTGGAAAAAGACGTCTGAAGAACGTAACAGAAAGGGGTTGCTGGACAGCCAAGAGATAAGTCGAGGTAAGTTTTATTCTTTTTTTAATGAATCCCCCAGTATATAGATTCACCTGAATCCACAAATTTGAATAAAGTCAAAATGAATTTGATTAATTTGAAATAGAATCACTTATCTCCACTAATACATATTGGACTATTAGTCTTGGAAAGTGGAGCAACAACATTGTCTTTGTGCTTTATACTCGTAACCAACACTGAAATATTTCTATACTTGTTTGGAGTCATTCTGGATGCACTTTATCTTCTTATATAAGAACTATACAGTGGCATATGTTGCCAATTGGATCCCAAAGTAAAAATATATGTACAGTACTACAATATACTGCCATGGTGTAAACAGAAGAGAGGATTTTCAAGGCACGTCCGAACCAGGAGGAATAAAATTCAATCTTTATTGGAAAATGTTAAAATCGCATGTTAAAAACATAGAAACCTGACGCGTTTCAGGTGCATATCAGCACCCTTACTCATAGGACACTAAAAAAGCTAAAAACCATCATATATACAGCTCTGGAAAAAAATTAAGAGACCACTGAATAGTTTTTTATTGGAAAGCATGGAAAGACTGGTGGAAAGCATGCCAAGACGCATGAAAGCTGTGATTAAAAATCATGGTTAGTCCACCAAATATTGATTTCACAGTTAAAACATGAGTAATTTGAGGTCTGAAAGCACTGTTTCTTTTTTAGTATTTTGATGCTTTATCATTGGATGCAAATAAATGCAAAACTTTTAGATTTGAATTTCGGAGACATGTTGTCAGTAGTTTATAGACTAAAACAACAATGTACATTTTACTCAAAAATATACTTAGAAAGAGAAAATTCTGATAAAATGAAATTTTTGCAGTGGTTGCTTAATTTTTGCCAGAGCTGTATATACCGTATAGACCAAAAGTTTGGACACACCTTCTCATTTAAAGATTTTTCTGCATTTTCATGACTATGAAAATTGTACATTCACACTGAAAGCATCAAAACTATGAATTAACACATGTGGAATTACATACTTAACAAAAAAGTGTGAAAAAACTGAAAATATGTCTTATATTCTAGGTTCTTCAAAATAGCCACCTTTTGCCTTGATGACTGCTTTGCACACTCTTGGCATTCTCTTGATGAGCTTCAAGAGGTAGTCACCGGAGATGGTCTTCCAACAATCTTGAAGGAGTTCCCAGAGATGCTTACCACTTGTTGGCCCTTTTGCCTTCACTCTGCGGTCCAGCTCACCCCAAACCATCTCGATTGGGTTCAGGTCTTTTTACTGTGGAGGCCAGGTCATCTGGCGCAGCACCCCATCACTCTCCTTCTTGGTCAAATAGCCCTTATACAGCCTGGAGGTGTGTTTGGGGTCATTGTCCTGTTGAAAAATAAATGATGGTCCAACTAAACGCAAACTGGATGGAATAGCATGCCACTGCAAGATGCTGTGGTAGCCATGCTGGTTCAGTGTACCTTTAATTTTGAATAAATCCCCAACAGTGCCACCAGCAAAGCACCCCCACACCATCACACCTCCTCCTCCATGCTTCACGGTGGGAACCAGGCATGTAGAGTCCATCCGTTCACCTTTTCTGCGTCGCGCAAAGACACGGTGGTTGGAACCAAAGATCTCAAATTTGGACTCATCAGATCAAAGCACAGATTTCCACTGGTCTAATGTCCATTCCTTGTGTTCTTTAGCCCAAACAAGTCTCTTCTGCTTGTTGCCTGTCCTTAGCGGTGGTTTCCTAGTAGCTATTTTACCATGATGGCCTGCTGCACAAAGTCTCATCTTAACAGTTGTTGAAGAGATGAGTCTGCTGCTAGAACTCTGTTTGGCATTGACCTGGTCTCTAATCTGAGCTGCTGGTAACCTGCCATTTCTGAGGCTGGTGACTCGGATAAACTTATTCTCAGAAGCAGAGGTGACTCTTGGTCTTCCTTTCTTGGGGCGGTCCTCATGTGAGACAGTTTCTTTGTAGCGCTTGATGGTTTTTGCAACTGCACTTGGGGACACTTTCAAAGTTTTCCAAATTTTTCAGACTGACTGACCTTCATTTCTTAAAGTAATGATGGACACTCGTTTTTCTTTACTTAGCTGCTTTTTTCTTGCCATAATACAAATTCTAACAGTCTATTCAGTAGGACTATCAGCTGTGTATCCACCAGACTTCTGCACAACACAACTGATGGTCCCAACCCCATTTATAAGTAGTGTTGAGCCACCCCCGTAGTGTTCGAGTTCGGTTCGGTTCGTCGAACTGTTCGTCGAACACCTTCGAACACCGTTAAAACCAATGGCAGGCAAACAAAAACACATAGAAACACATAGAAAACACCTTCAAAGGTGTCCAAAAGCTGACAAACTGCTCAGAAGACACAACTAACACATGGAAAAGTGACAAGTGCATATAGTCATGCGAAAAGAAAAGAGGTGGAGGAGTAAAAGGAGGGGGAGACACAGATATAGGCATGTCATGCCCTTCTAAAATCCAAAAAGTGAGAAGCCGACACGGCCAGTCCGTTCCTGCCTGTGCCACCTCTGTGTCGCCGGGTTTGTGCCAGAGCCGCGGTGGACCCTGACGGCCAGCCCCCCTATCCCAATACTGGTGCCTGTCCGCCGGTGGGTCGAGGCCCCCCACGGTGGGGGGGGGGAGTAACATCTGCAGAAGAAAGACCATCTTCCAGCCAAACTAAGATGTCGACTTCTTTTCGTGGACAATGTGATACGATCCCATTCTTACGGACACGCCCATCGCTACAAATTCTAGATGAGGCACAAAAACAGCAGGTGCTTCAACGGATATCAAGTGCTCCTTCAAGTGGGCTCTCCATCACCTCAATTTCAACATCACAAATACTCCAGTCCTCAGAGGTGTCACCCCAATCGCACTTGCTTCCTCACAGCTCCCAAGTCTCCAGCTGCCCGTCTGAGTATGGGGTAACACAGATGGCTGAGTCTGCCCAGCTGTTTACTCATACTATAGCCTGGGAAACGGAGGTCTGCTCCAGAGCTTCTGTTAATCCAGATGAGGAAATGATCTGATCCGATGCCCAGAATTTTTATAAGTTGGATCCAGGACCAGATGAAGAAGGTTCTGAGCATAATGTAGACCCTTGTTCCCAAACTGTAACTAATGTTGGTGGAGACAATGATGAAGACGATGATGAGACTCAAATACCTGATTGGAGCGACAACTTGACTTTTCGGTCAGGGCAGGAAGAGGTTGGCTCTGAGGGCGACGAGTGTGATAACACACAGGGTGATGATGACGAGGTTGGAGATCCCACTTACTGTCAACCCACAGTCAGACAGTCGATGAGGTCAGCAGAGGAGGTGGAGGAGGATGTGACTAGCCCTGGGGATGGGGATGACTCGGTACCCGGGCATTTGCCTGGCCTTGGGGATGTCGCGGTGGTCGGCTCCCTGGCCCGTACCCTGGGGTCTTTCTTTAAAAGGGTGGATAATTGTTAATTTTATAAGAGTTCATGACGCCACCTGTGGTATCTGGTGACAAGCACCAGCGCTGCAGCAGTCCACTGAGGCCGGTGATAAGGCAGCTCGATGGTATAGCTCCCCACAGGTGGACCTAGGTCTCAGGGCAGCGTATGCAGGGGGAATGCAGGACAGGCGAGACCCAGCTGGGTCAGAGCAAGAACAGGAACGGACACGGTAGTCACTTCAATACCTTTTACTGGTGGAAATTCAGGCACATCCCGGAGCACTGTAGGGTGAAGGGTGCATATCAGGATCCTCCCCAATGAGCGGGTGTAGGGCCTCCTGTTTCTTGCCTCTGCGTAGTAAGTTTCTGACCTGCCTGGAGCTAGGCCTAACTTTGTCTCTGTCCTGCGCTGGCTGACCTTGTGGTAGGGGCTTCTCTTGGAGTTCACGCTCCCAGTATGCGGGGCCTAAGCGTCTCCTGGCTCTGTTACATATCAGCACCTTAGCGATCCTGGGACTTGTAGTTCTCCAGGGATTCCGGTTATGCCTTACTGGGTCATAGAGATACCGGTAAGCTCGGATCCTGTGTCCGGTAAATGCTTCGGGGTGAGCTGGTTAAGCTCCTCTGCCCCTTATGTACTAACTCGCCACTCGCCTTTGGCCTACTCCGGCCCTCACTAGGCTATACACACTAACGGCAGCTTGCCGCGCTTCACTATCTTACGGCACCGGCACACCTTAAGCTCTATCTGGGCTCCCTGAATCTAGCAAGCAGGAGCCTCGTGCTCCACTGCTGAACTATTAACTGCGTTCTCTAGACTAGACTGAGCTCCACTGCAGACTGACCTCTCTTAGGCTTCTCTACTGCAGGAACTCTTCAGAGGAACTGAACTGCCTAGCTCCACCTTCCCTATTTATATCCCCAACGGGCTCCCTCTGCTGGTCTGAGGTGGAAGGTGGAGATGTGTGAATGTTTATGGGGGCCTCTTGTGGAGGATTCCATCAATGCACTCTTGCAGGATCTGTGATACCAAGCGCAGCGGGGCATCACAGATGCTATTGACGACGAGGTTAGGTTGCGCCTACCTGAACAGAGACGGAGTACTGGAAGCATGTCAACAACTGCATCCTCAACCACAACTCTGCCTCTGACCACAAGTCGTAGTGGCTCTTCAGGTCACATGGGCTCTAAGCCTTGCATAGCCTGGGCATTTATTCAGATCAATAAGGATGACCCAACTCGTGTTATCTGTAATATTTGTCAGCAAAAGCTAAGTAGAGGCCAAAAAATACATAGTTTGAGTACTTCATGCATGTACCGTCACATGGATATGAAGCATAAGTTGCAGTGGGAAGCTCACTGTGCTACAATGCGGCCTAGCCGGCTGGGCCAACCACCGTCTGCCCCATCTTGTGCATCCGCAGCCTCTTCATCCTCTGTGACTGGGGGGACAGCAGTCACACATGTTTTTGGACGCAGACCTGCCACCTCTTTACCCGCAACAGCCAGTGTGATTGGCAGGTCGTCAGTTCATTGGGAAGTGGAAACACCTGCTAGTGTTGAGCGCTCTCCGACATCGAGAGCACCACCTTTGGATCAAGGCAACCTAACATGTCCGCCTGCATCTTCCTCACAGACCGGCAGTTGCCGGGGACACCATACTCAACACCGTCTAAGCACAACAGCCAGCCCTCGGTCCCTCAGATGTGGAAAAGTAAAAGACCATTTCCTCCTAGCCATGAGAAAGCTAAGAGGTTGAATTTCACCATCTGCAAGCTGTTGGCTACAGAAATGCTGCCTTTCCACCTGGAGGACACAGAGGATTTTCAAGACCTTATGTCCGTCACAGTGCCCCAGTACCAGATGCCCAGTCGGCACTACTTCTCAAAGAAAGGTGTGCCTGCGCTCCACTAGCATGTCGCACACAACATCACCGCTTCTTTGAGAAACTCTGTGTGTGACAGGGTGCATTTCACCACAGACACTTGGACGAGAAGGCATGGACAGGGGCGTTACATGTCGCTGACTGGGCACTGGGTAACTATGGTGACAGCAGGACAAGGGGCTGCTGTCCAAGTCTTACCGTCCCCATGAGTTGTGTGTTAATCCTATTTATCTCAAACTTCCTCCACTGCTTCTGCCTCCTCAACCTCCTCTCTGTCCTCCACCTGCACCCAAAGCCTGTCTGGTAATGCCACCTGCTTTCTAACTGCGCAGAAGGAATCCTGCACACCTCCTTACTATGCTGGCAGCAGGGCTCAACGCATCAGTGTTTACTTTGAAATGTCTGGGAAATGTGAGTCACACAGCTGAGGAGTTTTGGTCAGCTCTGGAGACCCAGTTTCATGAAAGGTTGTCTCCACTGGACCTGCAACTAGGGAAGGCCATGTGCGACAATGCTGCAAACCTGGGTGCGGCACTTCGCCGGGGCAATGTCACACACGTGCCTTGTATGGCTCACGTGTTGAACCTGGTTGTCCAGCAATTTTTAGCCCACTATCCCGGACTAGATGGCCTTCTGCAGAGTGCACGGTCGCTGTGTGCTCACTTCCGCCGTTCGCATCCCGCAGTTCAACGACTTACATCTCTACAGAAGTCGTTGGGCCTGCCAGTTCACCGGCTGAAACGCGATGTGCCGACACGGTGGAATTCAACTCTGCACATGTTGCAGCGACTGTGGCAGCACTGACAAGCCCTGGTGCAATACGTTCTGACGTATAGCCTGGGCCAACGAGATCCAGAGGTGGGGCAAATCACGCTGGAGGAGTGGTCTCAGATCAGGGACCTATGCACCCTTCTGCACAGTCTTGAAATGGCGACGAAGATGTTTAGTGCTGACGATGCCATTATCAGCATGACTATTACGGTGATTTACATGCTGGAGCACATGTTAAACAGAATTCGGAGTCAGGTGGTGGGACAAGAGGAGGTGGAGGAAGTAGAGGAGGAGTCGTATGCGGAAGGGATAACATCTCCAAGGTCCAGACGGTTGGCAGCACCAAGGCGGCAGGCATGGGAGGGTGGGGGAGAGGGATTAACCAGGGCGCATGGTAGCAGCCAAACTGTTGAGGAAGGTGCAGGAGCCGAGGAAGAAGTGGAGGACGAACTGGCAATGGGCATGGAAGACTCATCAGATGAGGGAGACCTTGATCACATTTCTGTTGTGCGAGGTTGGAGGGAGAGGGCAGAGGAAGGAAGCATGATTCTTACCTCGCTACCAACACAACAAGGACTTGGTCCTTCTGGATGCGCAAGACACATGAGTGCCTTCTTGCTGCACTACCGGCAACATGACCACCGGATTGTCAGAATTCGAAGTAATCCCGACTACTGGGTTGCCACACTCTTAGATCCCCGGTACAAAAGTATATTTGCCGAAATAATTCCTGCCATAAAAAGGTATTGACGAATGCAGGAGTATCTGTTGCAGAATCTTACATGTGCTTTTCCACAAAACACCAGTGGTGCACGTAGTGAATCTCACAGTTCTAACTTGCCAACGGTGGGACTGTCGAGTCTTCATCACTCAAACAGTAACAGTAACACAGTATCTGCTGATAACAGCAATTTTGTGGAATCGTTTCACCACTTTTTTAGACCATCCTTTGCAAGGCCACAGGAGACAAGAAGTCTGACACATAGTCAATGCCTAGAGAGGATGGTACAGGAGAATCTCCAAGTGAACATCGAAGCCATGACTGTGTCACTGGACCCTTGCTCATTTTGGTATTCCAATCTTGAAAAATCGCCGGAGCTCGCCACTCACGCCTTGGAGATCTTGTCATGCCATGCAGCCAGCGTTCTCTCTGAACGTGTGTTCAGCGCTGCTGGTGGTGTGCTGACAGATAAGCGCACGCGGCTGTCCACTGAGAATGTAGACAGACTCACGTTCATAAAGATGATCAAATCATGGATTCGCAAGGACATTTCTACCCCTGTGTCATCCTTGGGAGACTAAAAGCTTGGGGATTTGGTAAAATCACCTCACCAACCGTTTTAAGCAACAGTGGGGCAATTGATGCCACTTAACCCTAGAACGCATGACCATAAAAATCTACACTTTCACATACCTGGGGCCCTTTAGGCCCGTGTGCAAATAACATGGAATAACTCAAACTCAAATGACAAACAACTATATACATGAAGAATACCTAAAGTTTCAAAATTCTAACTAAAGCAATCTTGCAGAAAATAGAAAACAATTAACTGGCGGGCCTGCAATGCCACAGGTATGCGTTCTAGGGTTAAGTTGTGTCTGTGCCACAATTTTGGGAGTCCCCTTGCTGTGTCTTACGTGACGTTGGCATCGTCAATTCCAGGTGGGTTGGGTCGCACCCCCCCCTTTTAACTGTAAGAAACTACATACACTATGGCTTGGGGTAACACAGATGGTTGAGTCTGAAGAGCTGTTTACTCAGAGGTCTGCTCCAAATCTTCAGTGTCTGCTAGTCAGCATAGAATTTTTAACTGCATCTAGCCTAGGCAATACTTTGGGCGTAGTAGCCCAGCTGCGAAGCAAGCTGCACCGCCTGTGTATCTAATAAGAATTTTTAAATTAATCTAGCCTAGGCAGACTGTGGGGACCCCCAACCAAACCCAGATGCTCAGCCCCCCTACCGCCCCCCTTTCATGGACAACCCAATAATGTAACTCTTACAACTGGATGGGTGAGGATCGGTCACAGCTTTATTAACTCTTTATACTCATTCCATTAGAAAGGCATTTTATTTCTAAAATAATTCAGCTTGTTGCAGCATGCCCTGGGTCCCCACTCCGGCAAGTTGGCCAACAAGTGTAACTCTCCAACATGTCCTTTCTATTTCCAGGCCACGGAGGATCCAGTGTACTCGTATGCAGGACTCTGACCCCCACCCATCACTCTTAACGCTTGTTCCACTCCGTCCTGGAGTCCTGACAGGAATATGTCCAGTCCAATATCTATTAAGTGAACACCGTCGGGCCGTATGAGGCCTGCTTTATCTCCTTCCAGTTGTCGGTGTCGTATCACTACACCGCCTCTGTCTCTTCTAAATTTTGCCATCCGAATATTTATTACCCGCCTTGTCCATTCGATGGCCGTGATGTCTCGCGCACCTTGCCATACCGCTATCGGCACAATTTCTGACCATACTATAGCTAATTTTGTGAAAAATTCTCTGAAGCACTCAGTGTCTAGTTTCATTATTGCCATTAGTTATGCGCTCTTGTGATGACCTAGGTTGTTTCCCCCGGCCTGTATAACTAAGATGACTGGACCTCTTGCCTCTCTCCCTACCTTGATTACCTCCATTAGTACCTGTGGCCATAGCAGGCCTCTAATACCTCTCCAGTTGAAATATGTGTTATGAAACTCTAATTTCCTCCCGCCTGGGCGGACTTTCGCCCTTTTTTGTGCCCAATATATATACGAGTGGCCTATCACTCACACTGTTGGCTTAGCGTCACCTGTAAAAGAAACAAACCACGTTAGGATAACAAGTCCGGTCTTATGTATCTCGCCAAACACGTGGATCGCCATCTCCCTATCCTCTGAACTTCCGTTTCTGACAGTCCTGCTCTTGCTGCTTCTGTGGCCGCACCTATGCGGAATGAGTGTGTCCCGTAATCTTTGGGGTGGTTCCCTGCCGATGTTATGCATTTATTAAATATAGCTTGGAACAGGTATCTTGATAATGGCGTTCCATCAATGTGTGATACGAAGAAATTACTTTGTGATCTGATGGTTAGATATGTTTTTACTATTGTTACCCGACTCAGTGTACCGTTTGTGGGTTGTAGAAGTACCCAAATACCCCTGCCCGCTGGAACCGTTTTCGATTGGTGTATGCGTACACGTATTGCATTATTGGCTATGACTACTTCCTGGTGTAATAAGCGTCCACTGGTGGTAATTTTGGATTGAGGGACTAATTCGCTTATACATTGCGCCCCGAAGAAGGCGATCACAAATGCAGTAGACATTAGTGTTGCTTCAAATTGTGAGTGTCATGTTAATGGTGTTAGGGATAAGATGTGAGAAATCAGTTTTAGTGACACGGGACGGGACGTCTACATTCCTGACTTGGCTGACCCCTTTTCCACCCTTTTATGGATTGTCTGATGATGAATCTTTGTCACATCTCCCCAATTCAGTAGTTGGAAGTGAAATGCTACTCCGGTCAGACACCGCTGCGCTGATGCCCCTGATATGCCCCTGATATGCCCCTCATCATTAGCTGGTGGAGAAATTCTATGGTGACTTGTGATCTGGCTTGTTCACATTGGTCAACCCGTCTGCCTGCTACTAGTCGTTTCCACTCTTCCCATGCCTTACCGTATGCTTGCCACGTTGACGGGGCAACTGACGCTCTGATTAATGGCATCAACTATTCGCCACTAGATCCCATAGGGAGGGTGGGCAACTGTTGCCCGATGGGTGGGCGTTGTGGAAGAGCTCTGTGAAAATCTGCCAATTGAATTGTTATAAGGCGCTAGCAGCAGCTTTATACCCCTCAGCATAGTGGCTAGCGCGGACCCATACATTGTGTTTTAGGCACAGGAATACTAGCCTGCGCAGTAGGCCTAGCACTGGGAGAGACGATGATGCCATCTTATTAATGCAGTGCGCTAGGCTGGTGTTTTGTGTTATGAAGCGTATATTTTTGTTAGCCAGGCACGCGCCCCATATTTCTATTGCTACCACTATTGTGAAAAATTATTTTCAGGGCTAGATGCAGCTAAAAATTATTATTAATTTCAAAGCTGGTGGAGCTTGGTATAGATGGCCTAATACAATGAGTCCCACACACTGCTAGAAGCCCAAATATTTTTTCAGAGGTAGATGCAGATAAAAATTATTTTTAATTTGCAATCTGATGGAGGTCAGTATAGATGGACTAATAGAGAAAGTCCCACACACTGCTAGAAGGCCAAATATTTTTTCAGAGCTAAATGCAGATAAAAATTATATTCAATTTGCAACCTGATGGAGGTCAGTATAGATGGACTAATAGAGAAAGTCCCACACACTGCTAGAAGGCCAAATAATTTTTCAGAGCTAGATGCAGATAAAAATTATATTCAATTTGCAACCTGATGGAGGTCAGTATAGATGGACTAATAGAGAAAGTCCCACACACTGCTAGAAGGCCAAATATTTTTTCAGAGCTAGATGCAGATAAAAATTATTTTTAATTTGCAACCTGATGGAGGTCAGTATAGATGGACTAATACAACAAGTCCCACACACAGCTAGAAGCCCAATATTTTTTCAGAGCTAGATGCAGACAAAAAATTATTTTGAATTTGCAACCTGATGGAGGTCAGTATAGATGGACTAATAGAGAAAGTCCCACACACTGCTAGAAGGCCACATATTTTTTCAGAGGTAGATGCAGAAAAAAATATATTCAGTTTGCAACCTGATGGAGGTCAGTATAGATGGACTAATGCAACAAGTCCCACACACAGCTAGAAGCCCAATATTTTTTCAGAGGTAGATGCAGAAAAAAATATATTCAGTTTGCAACCTGATGGAGGTCTGTATAGATGGATTAATAGAACAAGTCCCACACACAGCTAGAAGCCCAATATTTTTTCAGAGGTAGATGCAGAAAAAAATATATTCAGTTTGCAACCTGATGGAGGTCTGTATAGATGGATTAATAGAACAAGTCCCACACACAGCTAGAAGCCCAATATTTTTTCAGAGGTAGATGCAGAAAAAAATATATTCAGTTTGCAACCTGATGGAGGTCTGTATAGATGGATTAATAGAACAAGTCCCACACACAGCTAGAAGCCCAATATTTTTTCAGAGGTAGATGCAGAAAAAAATATATTCAGTTTGCAACCTGATGGAGGTCTGTATAGATGGATTAATAGAACAAGTCCCACACACAGCTAGAAGCCCAATATTTTTTCAGAGGTAGATGCAGAAAAAAATATATTCAGTTTGCAACCTGATGGAGGTCAGTATAGATGGACTAATACAATAAGTCCCACACACAGCTAGAAGCCCAATATTTTTTCAGAGCTAGATGCAGACAAAAAATTATTTTGAATTTGCAACCTGATGGAGGTCAGTATAGATGGACTAATAGAGAAAGTCCCACACACTGCTAGAAGGCCACATATTTTTTCAGAGGTAGATGCAGAAAAAAATATATTCAGTTTGCAACCTGATGGAGGTCTGTATAGATGGATTAATAGAACAAGTCCCACACACAGCTAGAAGCCCAATATTTTTTCAGAGGTAGATGCAGAAAAAAATATATTCAGTTTGTAACCTGATGGAGGTCAGTATAGATGGACTAATACAACAAGTCCCACACACAGCTAGAAGCCCAAATATTTTTTCAGAGGTACTGTAGATGCAGATAAAAATTATTTTTAATTTGCAACCTGATGGAGGTCAGTATAGATGGACTAATACAACAAGTCCCACACACAGCTAGAAGCCCAATATTTTTTCAGAGCTAGATGCAGACAAAAAATTATTTTGAATTTGCAACCTGATGGAGGTCAGTATAGATGGACTAATAGAGAAAGTCCCACACACTGCTAGAAGGCCAAATATTTTTTCAGAGCTAGATGCAGAAAAAAATTATATTCAGTTTGCAACCTGATGGAGGTCAGTATAGATGGACTAATAGAGAAAGTCCCACACACTGCTAGAAGGCCACATATTTTTTCAGAGGTAGATGCAGAAAAAAATATATTCAGTTTGCAATCTGATGGAGGTCTGTATAGATGGATTAATAGAACAAGTCCCACACACAGCTAGAAGCCCAAATATTTTTTCAGAGGTAGATGCAGATAAAAATTATTTTTAATTTGCAACCTGATGGAGGTCAGTATAGATGGACTAATAGAGAAAGTCCCACACACTGCTAGAAGGCCAAATATTTTTTCAGAGCTAGATGCAGATAAAAATTATATTCAATTTGCAACCTGACGGAGGTCAGTATAGATGGACTAATAGAACAAGTCCCACACACAGATAGAAGCCCAAATATTTTTTCAGAGGTACTGTAGATGCAGATAAAAATTATTTTTAATTTGCAACCTGATGGAGGTCAGTATAGATGGACTAATACAACAAGTCCCACACACAGCTAGAAGCCCAATATTTTTTCAGAGGTAGATGCAGAAAAAAATATATTCAGTTTGCAACCTGATGGAGGTCTGTATAGATGGATTAATAGAACAAGTCCCACACACAGCTAGAAGCCCAATATTTTTTCAGAGGTAGATGCAGAAAAAAATATATTCAGTTTGCAACCTGATGGAGGTCAGTATAGATGGACTAATACAACAAGTCCCACACACAGCTAGAAGCCCAATATTTTTTCAGAGCTAGATGCAGAAAAAAATTATATTCAATTTGCAACCTGATGGAGGTCAGTATAGATGGACTAATAGAATGATGCTATGCCCAAAAGATTTTACTTCACTAGGTGCAGTAAAAAAATTGGTATTCTATACACAGGTGGTATATTTTGCAACACAGATAGGCTACTCCACTGACTAACACACTCTGCAATAATCCAAAAAGGATTAGCTTTGCTAGATTCAGCCAAATGCTGTGAAAAAAACTTGCACAGCACTGGCACAGACCTGCCTGGCAAAAACTGATAGGAACTGATGTAACCTAGTCCTGAAAAGGACTCCAATTACAATTAGTCTTTACTCCCACAACCTATCTATTTAAGAGCACAGACCTGCCTGATAAAAGTCATAGGAAATGCTGTAACCTAGTCCTTAAAAGGACTGCAATCACAACTATTCCCTACTCCCAAGCTATCTGTAGATTTGTGCGAAAATTGGCTTGAAATTAACAAGGTATAGCGCACACAGCAACAGCGGTGCCGTCTAACACGCAGCTGCAGCAGTGAGAAAATGGTGGCGACGGGGAAAATGGCTTGGTCTTATAGGGCAAGGACATGTGACATACACTGCCAATGACACATGCCCTTGCTTGTGTGAAAAAAAGCACTTCGCTCCGTGTGTGCGCTGCTGATAGGCTGACAGATTGCACCTCCCCACTGTAAATGCGGGAAAGAGAAAAAAAAAAATGGAGATCTTCATTGTTCCTGCAGAGATCCATCCCCTGCCCCTCCCCCCACCCCGCAGTACACTCAAACTGCGTATTAACATTAATTTTCATCATTACTGAGAAAAAATCCAGTTATGATTTTGGTGCACGAACAGTTATCGAACATAACCTCGAACAGCCGAATTTTTCTCAAATTGTTCGTGTTCGCCGAACGGCTCGAACACCGCCCAAAACAGCTCGAATTTGAGATTGGCGAACAGTTCGAGTAGAACAACGCTCATCTCTATTTATAAGGCAAGAAATCCCACTTATTAAACCTGACAGGGGACAACTGTGAAGTGAAAACCATTTCCGGTGACTACGTCTTGAAGCTCATCAAGAGAATGCCAAGAGTGTGCAAAGCAGTCATCAAAGCAAAAGGTGGCTACTTTGAAGAACCTAGAATATAAGACATATTTTCAGTTGTTTCACACTTTTTTGTTAAGTATATAATTCCACATGTGTTAATTCATAGTTTTGATGCTTTCAGTGTGAATGTACAATTTTCATAGTCATGAAAATGCAGAAAAATCTTTAAATGAGAAGGTGTGTCCAAACTTTTGGTCTGTACTGTATATATATATATATATGATGGTTTTTAGCTTTACTAGTATCCTTTGAGTACAGTTGCTGATATGCACCGGAAACACGCCAGGTTTCTATGTTTTTAACATGCAATTTTAAAGTTTTCCAATAAAGATTGAATTTTATTCCTCCTGGTCGGACGTGCCTTGAAAATCCTCTCTTCTGTTTACACCACGGCTGCAATCACCAGCGGATATGACACCCACAGGAGCAACTCCATGTGGCTATCTGGAATCGTATTAGGAGACGTGGTGAGCTACCAACGACCCATCCCTTTTTTCCCCCTTAGCATACTACAATATAAAATCAATGCTGTGCTAATCCAATCCATATTTACGAGAACTTTTGACTATGCTTTCTATACAGTTCATGTTATAGTGGCAAATGGAATTGTACAGCCATTCCGTGTTCTGCAACCTGTTCTATAGAAGGCGGCTCCCATATAACAACTTTTGATCAGCTGCAATATCATATGCAAGGGGACTGTGAATATGTGATTTCTAAGGTATGAACATTATTATATCTCTACAATAATTTTACTTGAGATGTTGCGGCAGAAAAAATTATTCTTTTTTTTCCTTTTGCTTCATTCCTCACACTTTTTTTCCAGGTCTTAGCAAAAGTCAGTTTAGCTACAATCATGCAAAAAAAATTACTGTAATTTATGCCAGCTTGTGACTGGTGTATATTTCATTTTTTGGTGCGCAGGCAACCAAAGGATGCACCAAATTGATTATCCTTTTAAAAAATGTGGTGCATCTCACTCCAAGGGCTACAGGGCTCCAAGGGTTCCAGGATCAAGCCAAGCAGTGAACATCAATGAATTTCTGGCACTTCAATGTCATCTCTTATTTATTTCATCATAAGACTCAATACAGTACTAAAATGGTACTCATATAACACCCTAAAAGGGAAACTGGCCAGCCTAGTACAGGCTCTTGGCGCAACCCTTGGCATGGCCAGTCATTGAAACACATCTTCCTACTTGCTTGTTTTCCATTTATCTGCGCCCTACTGCGGCCCTATAATGCCAGAGCTGTCAATCAAAGAAGAGACTGGGTGGAGATTAATGGCAAACAAGCAGGTCTGAAGGTGTATTTAAATGATTGGCCCCGCCGTGAAGCACAAATTGGTGGTACTTCGTTTGAACAGTCATTCTATGCTGACAGAGTCCCTTTAAATATTTGAAGTCTCCACTTAATGACATCAGTCTTAGAATCCATTGAACAAAAAAAAAAAACCTGATAATTTTGCATCATAAATACTTAGAACAAATTAAAAATAAGTATCATTTGTATAGCAATATGTGCTCAAAAAACAAAGTAGCATCAAGATCCCAGTCTCTTGCATTGCTTCAATGACTAATTTAAATGTTTTTAACTTACCTACGGAAATAAAATAGTGAGTAGATTTATTCAGCAAAATTTGAAATAATTTGGGCAAAATTTGAGCTAAAAAATTACCCGTTTTCTGTTCCTTTATTGACGAATAGTCCTGGCTTGCCTGAAAAGATGAGTTCTGAAATAGAAGCTTGGTTTAACATACAACACCACATGCAGAAAAATGAGTCAAAATGTTGTCCAAATTTCTAACATACACTAAGCCAACTAATGGGAGGTGTTAGCTTTGTAAGCGAATCATCAAGTTTTGTTTGAAGCTTTTTATGGCATTTGGGGTGTTTTTTTCATCTCATTAAACATATTTTTTGCACTTTTATGGATTTATGTCTGAAAAAGTTCCATTAGAGAGACTGATTTTACTTAATTTATTATTTTAAACATTTTAAAAAGTTGCATAGGAGATCTAAAGGTTAAAGTTTCTCCTTGTGGAGAGTAACAAGCCAAGCCTGGCATGTGAGAGTGAGGAGACTTAAAAGCCATGTATGCTCCTTTGGGAAATTAAATATGCAAATTGAAGAGACAATTTGCATATTAAAAAGTTGCATAAACGGGTCTTCAGGTTCTATTTTTAAAGGGCCTTTACAGACTTTTTAGATGTTAATGCATTTTTCATGCTAAGAATAGGACTGATGGGAATTCACAGAACACAGGTATGAACAGTCATAGATGCAACACATAGTCAAGTTTTCATGAATTTTCTAATGAAATGTATTAATTTCTTAGGATTGCAAGACTTCTCTTTATGCTATCTTGGGGAACATAAGACAATGTGGATTAAGACAGACAGAAGTCTGTCTTACAAGTGTCACCATTGTCTTAAATAATGAAATGACGGTAAGTGATCTGCTCATAATGTTAGAATTTTTAAGAATATTTTTAATTTAAATTTTGTCATCAAAACTAGATCTAAAAGAATGCAAAAAATTCAAACTTAAATAAATTAGAAGTTTGTGTCCCTTTTCATTAATAAAACTCTCTTTTCCTAAATCTAAATAAACTCCTTTAACACCACATGGGCTGGGAACACAAATATACAGTAGATATATTTAAACATTTTCTAAAGAAAATTGAATATGTGCAAACGTTTACACAAACATCCAGTTAAACCCTTAGATTAAAACCTACAGTAACAAGTAAATTCAGTGCTGCCAAAAAATAAAAATAACGCTATAACATCAAAAAGAAATGTTTCCAAGCTTTTGCACCTTAGCAACTTTTGTTAATTTTTCCAGTATTGCAGACATACGTACCTACCATACAGGCATACTGTGTGGCTGTTTTAGTGTCCTTGATGAGAGGGATCCCTGGTTATTCAAATACCCTGCACTACTTTGTTGTGAGAACTTGTACAGGTCTCCCTTCTCAAAAAGAAATGTATTGTAAGTGAGAAAATAGGAGGATTGGAAACAAGCAACAGGTTGGGCTGAACTCAGTGGCAAAATCTACACTAAAATAATAAAATAGGGTCAAATTTGATCATTGCTATGTGCACACCAGTATCTACTAGTATTACACTAGAAACCATTCCCCACTTGTTAAAGGGGTTCTCCGGGACTTAGTGTGTGATGCTGGAAGCCCTACCCTGGGAGATGGGGGACTCGGAGCCGGGTCCTATGTTGTCGATGGGGGGGTTTATCCGGGTTGAGTGGCTGATCTCGACTACGCCACCTGTGGTACCTGGTGAAGGCCACCAGTGCTGCTGCAGTCCTCTGAGGCGGGACGTTGTGGCAGCCGGCGTTGATACTACTCCTCACAGGCGGAGCAGGGCCTCAGGACAGAGAGGCAGGATGGAGGGGGTTGTAGTGTAGGAGTCCTGGTGCCATGTAGTGCGGTGTAGTGCAGAATAAAGAGTCCGGAGGCCATAGGGGTTAACTTCCAGGGTTTTTACTCATGGTGGGGAGTGCAGTTGAAATGCTTCTCCCTGCTCCTTGCGGAGTTCTGCGGTCACCAGAGACGGGGGGGTCCGACAACCTCCGAGTAAGTCAAGTGTTTGATCAGGACTGCACACCAGAGTGTTCCTAGACTACAGACCGGGTCCTTTCCTGTCTGTGTGTGGGTAGATAGGCCGGGTCTCCCTCTGGACTTCGCTCAGAAAAAGGGTACGGGTGGCAGCTCCGCTCCTTCCGTTACCCGGTGGGATCCTTTGGGCCTACTGGGCTTCCCTGACCAGGACGTAGAGTAGCAAGGTCAGGTGTCGGGGGCCGGTACCCCTCTTGCAGCCTTAATCCCTCTGACTGGATCAGAATAGCGAGGACAGGTGGTGTATACCGCTCCGTCTGCATCCCCCTGGGATCCATTTGCGGTGGAGCTACACTCCTGAGCTCCGGGCCTTGTTGGTCATGGTCCTTGACCGGGCTGAGACACACAATATCTGCAACCTGCCCCTCGACCCAAGGCCAGGGTACGAGGGCCGTGTCTCCATCCGCTGCAGGTCCACACAGGATCCACGTTCAGGGAGGGAGATCACAATCAAAGAACCCAGAGTCAAGATGGCTGTGTATTAAATATGAAATTTAAAGTGTCACTAAAATGTGAATTTAAAGTGTCACTAAAATGTGAATCCTCCACCCTCACCCACTAGTTGGTTCCCCTATCTCTTGGTTCTCCAGTCTCCCAACTTCCAGTAGGGGGTAGAAGTGTGGTGTTGGATGTGGAGGTGGGGTCCTGACCATCGCACTGTTCTTACCTCAAAGGAGGAACACTACACCCCATTAAAGAAGTGCAGCATCCCTGTGGCGGTCGAACCCTCAGGGGCGCCACATTAGCTTTAAAGGTTTTAGATGTTACATTCATAAGTAATTTGAAAGGAATATCCAGGTGACCCTTGAGAAATCGTTTGGATAACGCAAAACGCGCGTCAGGTTACTCCTACATACCCTCGGTATTTCACCTGCATTATCAACCCCAAGGTGGTAAGACCGCCGCCCTCCCTATACCCCATATTATATTGTGACTATTGGTTTCTTTGTGCACTTTGCAATTGACCTTACAGAGGTTTTTGTTTTGGGGTTGTCTGCCACATTTACACGTGCCATATACATTGTACTCTCTTATGTGATGTTGTTTACTTATGGTGGACTGCTGTCTTTTTGCCTTACTATTGTTTGCTAAATATCTTTACATTTTAATGATGCTTAATTAATTTAATTTTTTTCACATCTTGCTATTGGAGTTGAATTTTCGGGTGATCCACGGTGCATGATCAGTGTTGTGCCTCTCCCTTTCTTAGATATGCAACAAGCTCTTTTGTTATTTGTATATGGAAGTTGCTTATATTTGAGCAAACATAAATACAATAGTGATTATATCTTTTAGGAAAACCTTTCAGCTCTCCTTCTATTCTCCTTTTAGTAACAATTTTGGATCAACTTTTGTAGATCTTTGCAATAGCTTCTTGAAATGTATGAATAAATAGAAAACTGGGAACTACCATTTCATTTTCTCAACAGCATATAGTTATACATGATCATAGCTGGACCGAGGTCGTAACTGTAGTGGGTGCAGGGTTGCAGTTGCACCCGTTTCTTTGAGTTTCAAGGTCCCTTTGCCCCTTATGAGAGGACCAATTTTATTAAAAACCAATGATAGATGGGGCTATATTGGATAATGTGCATTGGGGCCCAGGGCTTCAAGCTACACCACTGGGTTGAACAGTTGTATTATCTCCGGACACATGCTACTGATGAGTGGAATGGAAACACACAGAGACATGTATCCGTTTTTTGTGTATGTTCCCACATAGATTCTCGACTGCGTACCTCCCACAAAATAGAGATGTCACAGTGAAATCATTGAGGGAAAAAAAGGCACAGGTACACTGCACATTCCATCCTATGCATTGTGAAGGGTGAAATATACAATGACATCCATAGGATAAATTCACATGCTGCAGATTTCAAATCAATCGCATTGGTCAATTTATGCTGCAGATATTTCTCACAGTGTACGCTTAAGATTTCTTAAAAATCTCGAGTAGTGTTGAGCCACCCCCGTAGTGTTCGGGTTCGGTTCGGTTCGTCGAACACAGGGATGTTCTTGGAACTGTTCGTTGAACACCTTAGAACACTGTCGAACACCATTAAAACCAATGGCAGGCAAACAAAAACACATAGAAAACACCTTCAAAGGTGTCCAAAAGCTGACAAACTGCTCAGAAGACACTCTCTTTAAAAAAGCCGGCCGGCAATTCAGCATCGGTGCCCGACAATTTAGAACAGAAAGAATAGAGCATCACACATAGATTAGATAGATAGAAACATGTCAGTCACATATATAAGAACATACAGTGACAGTGTTGGTTACTGTACTTGTCATTTAGTGTTAAAGGATTTACAAAAAAAAATAAAAGTGTTTTCATGCATCGTCTCTGTAAAAAAGCCGGCTGGCAATTCAGCATCGGTACCCAACAATTTATAACAGAAAGATTAGAGCATCACACATAGATTAGATAGATAGAAACATGTCAGTCAAATATATAATAAGTACAGTGATAGTGTTGATTACTGTACTTGTCATTTAGTGTTAAAATAAAGGATTTATTTAAAAAAAAATTGGCATCAGGTTCCCCATAATTTTAGTCTCTAGCGGAGGTTAAGCAGACGGCTGGGGCAGATGTTTGAAGCCTGGGAAGGGGGTAATACCCACGGAGCTTCCCAGGCTACTAATATTAGCCCCCAGCTGAATACCTAGCCTTTACTAGCTATTAAAATGGGGGACCCAAAAAAAAAAAATGACGTGGGGTCCCCCCTATTTTAATAGCTAGCAAAGGCTAGGCAAACAGCTTGGGGCTGATATTAATAGCCTAGGAAGGGTGCCATGAATATTGGCCCCCTCCCAGGCTAGAAACACCAGCCGTCAGCCACCCCATAAATGGCGCATCCATAGGATGTGCCAATTCTGGCACTTAGCTTCACTCTTCCCACTGCCCTGTAGCGGTGGCAGTGGGGTAATAGGGCTGGGGTTGATGTCAGCTTATAATGCCAGCTGACATCAAGCCCAGGTTAGTAATGGAGAGGCGTCTATAAGACACCCCCATTACTAACCCCATAGTCAAAGTAAAAAAAAAACACAAACACACAGAATGAAGTCCTTTAATTGAAATAAACACACAATTCTTTAATGTTCTAAATTAAACCATAATTACCGTCACGCCCACTCCAGCTGAAGCCAACGATCTCCTGCAATAAAAATAAAATAATAAACCAACTTCATCCTTACCTTTCCATGGTTCCCAGGACAGATTTAGCTCTGCTACATTCACATGACAGGCTGGATCGCAGCCGAAAGCTGCCATCGAGCTTGCCATGCAGCAGACACTGAGAAGCGCAGGCATGCTTGTGCTCCTCAGTGTCTGGCTGTGACGGCATCCAGATGAGCCGAGTTCATGTCCAATGAACTCAGCTCACCTCATGCACGTCACTGACAGCATGGGGAAATTCTCCTGCGCTTGCAGTGAGCGCAGGAGAATTCTCTCACGCTCACCTTAAGCGCAGGAGAATTTTCCCATGCTGTCAGTGATGTGCATGAATTGAGCTGAGTTCATTGGACATGTCTAGGTAGGTATCTAGGTATTCAGCTGGGGGCTGATATTAGTAGCCTGGGAAGCTCCATGGGTATTACCCCCTTCCCAGGCTTCAAACATCTGCCCCAGCCGTCTGCTTAACCTCCTCTAGAGACTAAAATTACGGGGAACCCCACGCCCATTTTTTTTTAATAAATCCTTTATTATAACACTAAATGACAAGTACAGTAATCAACACTATCTTTGTACTTATTATATATGTGACTGACATGTTTCTATCTATCTAATCTATGCGTGATGCTCTATTCTTTCTGTTCTAAATTGTCGGGTACTGATGCTGAATTGCCTGCCAGCTTTTTTAAAGGGAGGGTGCATGAAAACACTATTATGTTTTTTAATAAATCCTTTACACTAAATGACAAGTACAGTAAGCAACACTGTCACTGTACTTCTTATATATGTGACTGACATGTTTTTATCTATCAAATCTATGTGTGATGCTCTATTCTTTCTGTTCTAAATTGTCGGATACCGGTGTATGCCGCTAATGAATTGCCGGCTTTTCATGTTTCACTGTGAGCACTGTTCCCATCGATTTGGGCAACCATTGTAATGCCACAACTACCATGGCTGTGGCATTAGAGTGAGTGGCAGGCAATCTCTGCATGATGTGAAAAAATCCAGTAACGCTTTTGGTGCGCGAACAGTTATTGAACATAACCTCGAACAGCTGAATTTTTTGCAAATCGTTCGCATTCGTCGAACGACTAGAACACCGCCCAAAACAGCTCGAATTTGAGATTGGCGAACAGTTCTAGTCGAATACCGCTCATCTCTAATCTCGAGCAAAATATGCTGATTCTAAAATGTTTCATAAGGGTGCTTTCACATTCAGTTTAGGGACATGCTCAGTGGCCCTTTCGGGGCATACATCCTAATCCACAGCAAAACTGCATATGAGTGTACGCATCCAGTAGGCGTACACTCCCAAAAATGTTGCACGTCAGAGTGCGTGTTCAGTCTGCCAGCACCATTACAGTCTATCACCCCATTGGCGCATACATCCAAATCCTGTTTTGCAGGGAGTTCGAACATATGCCCCGAGGGGGCCACCAAGTGTGTCCCTGAACTCAATGTGAAATCACTCTTAGTGAAAACGTAGTGAAAAATGCACTGCATTTTCGATACATGTGCATGTACACTTAAGGATTATCTTACAGGAGAGTAGACATTTTATTCCAAATTAAAAAAAAATGTAAGATCAACATTTTCAAGGTTTGTTTTAAGGGATATTCCATTGTAAGCAGATAATATATATTATTTAGAAAATATAAAGTATCATATTTTTCGCTTTATAAGACGCACCTGATTATAAAACGCACCTAGTTTTAGAGGAGGAAAATAAGAAAAAAATATATTTTGAGCGAAATATCGGGATCTGCAGATGACGAGCTGTTAAGGGGGATCTGCGGAGGATGCGCTGTTGTGGGGATCTGTGGAGGATGCGCTGTTGTGGGGATCTTCAGAGTATGCGCTGTTGTGGGGATCTGTGGAGGACACACTGTTGTGGTTATCTGCGGAGGACACACTGTTGTGGGGATCAGCGGAGGACACGCTGTTGTGGGAGATTTGTGTTTACGGTACATTAAATGGGGCTACAGCTCCCATCATCCATTTAGAATTCTCCTACCGTATCCACGGTGTGGATGCATTCTTAAGGATGACAAGGGTTATTGTCATATTAAAATACAAAAAACATTTGGACCTATTACCCTGCAGTGCAGTCCCTGTTTGACCATCACCCCCTCATCCTTAGGAATACACCCACGTACTGTACATATGAGTGTATTCTAAAGAATGACGGGGATGGTAGTCACATTTTGACCACCACCCCCCTCATCCTTAAGAATACACCCATGTACTGTATACAGTGGGTACGGAAAGTATTCAGACCCCTTTAAATTTTTCACTCTTTGTTTCATTGCAGCCATTTGGTGAATTCTAAAAAGTTGATTTTTTTTCTCATTAAAGTACACTCTGCACCCCATCTTGACTGAAAAAAAACAATAATGTAGAATTTTTTGCAAATTTATTAAAAAAGAAAAATTGAAATATCACATGGTCATAAGTATTCAGAACCTATGCTCAGTATTGAGTAGAAGCACCCTTTTGAGCTAGTACAGCCATAAGTTTTCTTGGGAATGATGCAACAAGTTTTTCATACCTGGATTTGGGGATCTTTTGCAATTCTTCCTTGCAGATCCCCTCCAGTTCCGTCAGGTTGGATGGTGAACGTTGGTGGACAGCCATTTTCAGGTTTCTTCAGAGATGCTCAATTGGGTTTAGGTCAGGACTCTAGCTGGGCCAGTCAAGAATGGTCACAGAGTTGTTCTGAAGCCACTCCTTTGTTATTTTAGCTGTGTGCTTAGGGTCATTGTGTTGTTGGAAGGTGAACCTTCGGCCAAGTCTGAGATCCAGAGCACTCTGGAAGAGGTTTTCACCCAAGATATCTCTGGACTTGGCCGCATTCATGTTTCCTTCAATTGTAACCAGTCGTCCTGTCCCTGCAGCTGAAAAACACCCCCATAGGATGATGCTGCCACCACCATGTTTCTCTGTTGGGATTGTATTGGGCAGGTGATGAGCAGTGCTTGGTTTTCTCCACACATACCGCTTAGAATTATCACCAAAAAGTTCTCATTAGACCAGAGAATCTTATTTCTCATAGTCTGGGAGTCTTTCGTGTGTTTTTGAGCAAACTCTATGCGGGCTTTCATATGTTTTGCACTGAGGAGAGGCTTCCTTTGGGCCACTCTGCTATAAACGCCCGACTGGTGGAGGGCTGATAGTTGACTTTGTGGAACTTTCTTCCATCTCCCAACTGCATCTCTGGAGATGAGCCACAGTGATCTTGGGGTTCTTCTTTACTTCTCTCACCAAGTCTCTTCTCCCACAATTGCTCAGTTTGGCTGGACAGGCAGGTCTAGGAAGACTTCAGGTGGTCCCAAACTTCTTCCATTTAAGGATTATGGAGGCCACTGTGCTCTTAGGAACCTTGAATAATGCAGAAATTCTTTTGTAACCTTGGCCAGATCTGTGCCTTGCCACAATTCAGTCTCTGAACTCCTTGGGCAGTTCCTTTTAGCTCATGATTCTCATTTAGTCTGACATGCACTGTGAGCTGTGAGGTCTTATATAGACAAGTGTGTGCCTTTCCAAATCAAGTCCTATCAGTTTAATTAAACACAGATGAACTCCAATGAAGAAGTAGAACCATCTCAAGGAGGATCACAAGGAAATGGACAGCATGTGACTTAAATATGAGTGTCTGAGCAAAGGGTCTAAATACTTATGACCATGTGATATTTCAGTTTTTGTTTTTTAATAAATTTGCAAACATTTCTACATTTGTTTTTTTCAGTCAAGATGGGGTGCAGAGTGTACTTTAATGAGAAAAAAATGAACTTTTTAGAATTTACCTAATATCTGCAATGAAACAAAGAGTGAAAAAATTAAAGGGGTCTGAATACTTTCTGTACCCACTGTACATGAGTATATTCAGAAAGATGAGGGGGGTGGTAGTCACATTTACAATAAACAGTACTTTGGCCACTTATAAACAGTCCAGGCAGTGTACCATACTAAATATGACTACAATCAATATCATCCTTCAGAATATACCAATTGGTACAGTATAGACTGAAGGATGATGGTGGCTGTAGTTACTCCCCTTCAGTGTCTCTGCTGCAGTGCTCACCTATAAAGCTGTAGATGTCTATTAAAGCTTTAGCCTACAGAACCTTTCATACACGTGACACTTTTCTGTCACTGACAGATCACTGATATGTGGAGGCTAGTGATGAGCGAGTTACTAGTTATATTGCGAGTATTTGTGTACTCGCCTCCCTATATTTGGATGTCCCGCCCGGCAGTTTTGGTGCCTCCTTTGCAGCCACTAAAAATGCTGGCTTCTTAACCAATCACAGTAATGCCACAGACATCTTGGTTGTGGCACTACTGTGATTGGCTGGCCGCCCAGCATCATAGGGTCTATTTAAAACCTGCCACTGCCATTTTGAACACATTGTGTCCGGAGCCTGCATTCTACAAGCAGAGGGAGAGATCACTGAGCTGCTAGGGAGACTGTTTAGGCCTCTTGATAATGCAAAAGCCCTTTTCAGGGCTACCTGCAGTGTATACTAGTTTATATAGTTTATATATACCAGTGTAGAGTAGGGAGGTACAGATACTCGAGCAGGGACTGTTTAACCCCTTAAGCCCCGAGGGTGGTTTGCACGTTAATAACCAGGCCAATTTTTACAATTCTGACCACTGTCACTTTATGAGTTATTTACTCTGGAACGCTTCAACGGATCCCCCTGATTCTGAGATTGTTTTTTTCGTGACATATTGTACTTCATGATTGTGGAAAAATTTCTTCGATATCACTTGCGTTTATTTGTGAAAAAAATGGAAATTTGGCAAAAATTTTGAAAATTTTGCAATTTTCAAAATTTTAATTTTTAAGCCCTGAAATCAGAGAGATATGTCACACAAAAGAGTTAATAAATAACATTTCCCACATGTCTACTTTACATCAGCACAGTTTTGGAACCAAAATTTTTTTTGTTAGTTAGCTATAAGGGTTAAAAGTTGACCAGCGATTTCTCATTTTTCCAACAAAATTTACAAAACCATTTTTTTAGGGACCACATCACATTTGAAGTCACTTTGAGAGGTCTTTATGACAGAAAATACCCAAAAGTGTCACCATTCTAAAAACTGCACTCCTCAAGGTGCTCAAAACCACATTCAAGAACTTTATTAACCCTTCAGGTGCTTCACAGGAATTTTTTGAATGTGGAAGAAAAAAATGAACATTTAACTTTTTTCACAAAAATGTTACTTTAGACCCATTTTTTTTTATTTTCACAGGGGTAACAAGAAAAAATGGACCGCAAAATTTGTTGAGCAATTTCCCCTGGGCACGCAGATACCCAATATTTGGGGAAAAAACACTGTTTGGGCGCACGGCAGGGCTCGGAAGGGAAGGAGCGCCATTTGACTTTTTGATTGTAAAATTTGCTTGAATAATTAGCGGACGCCATGTTGTGTTTGGAGAGCCCCTGTGTGCCCAAACTTTGGAGATCCCCCACAAGTGATTCACAAATTGATTCGTAAAAATGAAAAAGTGAAAAAAAAACACTTTTTCATTTTTCCGAATAAATTTGTGAAGCACCTGGGGGTTCCAAGTGCTCACTATGCATCTAGATAGGTGCCTTTTGGGGGTCTAGTTTCCAAAATGGGGTCACTTGTGGGGGAGCTCCAAAGTTTGGGCACACAGGGGCTCTCCAAACGCAACATGGCATCCGCTAACAATTTGAGCCGATTTTCCATTCAATTCGTTAGCGGACACCATGTCGCGTTTGGAGAGCCTGTGATGTGCCTAAACAGTGGAGCTCCCCCACAAGTGTCCCCATTTTGGAAACTATACCCTTCAAGGATTTTATTAAGGTGTATAGTGAACATTTTGAACCCAGAGGTACGGCACAGAATTTGTTTACATAAGGTCATCATATTGAATAAGTTGTCATTATTCTTGAGCGCAAGTGCTCGCTACTTGAGTTTGCATCGGGTACTCAGGTATGCACCATGTACAGCGTGTGCTCGAGTGACATGCTCGAGTCCCTGCTCCGCATGTTTCACGGTTATTAGACACCCAAAAAAAAACATGCGGGGATCGCTCGTGCATGGCAGGCAATCCCCGTAAAGTTTTTGGCCGCGAAGCATATGGGGCAGAGACTCGAGCATGTCACTCAAATACCCACGATACTCAATGCATACCAGAGCACCTGATGCAAACTCAAGTAGCGAGCACTTGCGTTCAACACTAGTCGCCATATCGTCATCTTTTTTTCTTACTTTTGAAAAAAATCCCAACCCCAGCCCTAACCCTAGCACAACCCTAACCATAGCACAACCCAAGCCCTAGCACAACCCTAGCCCCAGCACAACCCTAGCCCCAGCACAACCCTAGCCCCAGCACAACCCTAGCCCCAAACCCAGCCCTAACCCTAGCCCAATGCTAACCCAAGAGTTTATTTTTGACGCCGTTCCTTGTGCGGTATAAGTGATTAGACGACTTTATTCTTTAGGTCGGTGTGATTACAGCAATGCCAGAATCATATGGGGTTTTTATGACTGACAGCTGTCACACACTAAAAGACGCATTTTTTGTAAAATCTAGTTTTTGCATCGCCATATTTTGAGAGCTATAATTTTTCCAGATTTTGGCAGACAGTCATGTGACAGCTCGTTTTTTGCGGGATGACTTGACGTTGTTATTGGTGCCATTTTCAGGCACGTGACATTTTTTGATCGCTTTCTATTCCGATTTTTGGGAGGCAGAATAAACAAAAACCAACAATTCAGGAATTGTTATTTTTTTTTTTTTTTCATTCTGTTCCGCGTGTGGTAAAATTGATGAGGTAGCTTTATTCTTCGGGTCAGTACGTTTACAGCGGTACCACATTTGTATCATTTTTCTATGTTTTGGCGCTTATACACAATAAAAGCTATTTTATAGAAAAAAATATTTTTTAGCATCGCTTTATTCTGAGAGCTATAACTTTTTTATTTTTCGGCTGATGGAGCTGTATGGCAGCTTGTTTTTTGCGGGACGAGATGACATTTTCAGCGGTACCATTTTTATTTATATGTGTCTTTTTGATCGCGTGTTATTCCACTTTTTGTTTGGCGGTATGGTGATAAAGCATTGTTTTTTGCTTTGTTTTTTTTTTTTTTTTTTTACCGTGTTCACTGAAGGGGTTAACTAGTGGGACAGTTTTATAGGTCAGGTTGTTCCGGACGCGGTGATACAAAATATGTGTACTTTTATTGTTTTTTTTTTTTTTATAATAATATTTATTGATGGGTACATTATATTTTTATTTTTGGTGGATTATTTTTTTTTTTATATTTTTGCAATTTTTTTTTTTTTTTTTTTCCACTTTCAGACAGTTTATACACTTTATTACTTTGTCCCACTCTGGGACTTTCACTTTTTTTTCTCTGATCGCCTGCATGGCATAGGAATGGAGCACCATCCCTATGCCATGCAGGCTGTCAGCGGTGCACAGTGTGAAGATTGTTTGGGGATGCACTGCGCATGTCCAAACAATCTTCCTGCTGTCTGGTGACCCGGATGTTGTCATGACGACATCGGGTCGTCATGGCAACACCCGGGAAGCCTTTGCAGACTGCGCTGGAAGCCGGAAGAGGAGGTGAGTATCGGCGATCACCTCCCCTTGCCCCCGCAATGCAGCGATCGACTTCGATTGACTTCGATCACAGCATCGCAGGGGTTAATGTGCTGGGAGCGGTGCAGGACCGCTCCCTGCACATAGTACCGGGTGTCAGCTGTGACAATCAGCTGACACCCGGCGGCGATCGCGCCCGCATAGCCTGTGTGCGCGCGCGATCGCGATGACGTACTAATACGGGTCTGGCTCTTATGTCCCAGGGCACAGACGCGTATTAGTACGTCAGATGTTGTTAAGGGGTTAAAGGAGCCGCTCACTAGCTCCGTAATACCACCAAAAAATAGCTCTTTTCAGAGCTGAAGACACACAACAAAGTCAGAGTACAGGGAGGAAGAGATTGTATATTAGGTAGGGAGAGGTTAAAGTATTCTTCCAGTGTCCATCTTAAAACAGCTCTTGTCAGAGGCTAAGCAATATTTTTCCACCACACAGAGTAGTAGCATTTTGTGCTGCATTTATTTTTAAAAGCACTGGTCTATTTTCTCTGCTGTTTTAGGGGTCAGAGCCTGGCTTCTGCTGTCCACATTAGTCCACTTAAAAAGGCGGTTAGTGCACAATGCAAAGCAGTAGTCCAAACATTTCCTACTGCGTGCTACCAAGCACGCACCAGCCCATTTTCCCCACTGTTTTAGGGGTGACAGCCTGTCTTCTGTCCACATTAGTCCACTTAAAAGGCGTTTAGTGCCCTACACAAAGCAGTAGTCCAAACATTTCCTACTGCCTGCTACCAAGCACGCACCAGGCCATTTTACCCACTATTTTGGAAGCCACCATCCCAAGGGCCACCAATCACAAATAGTAGTTAGGTTGGAGTAGCAATACTGTCCTGGTTTATCCACTGTGCAATGTGCATAGGGTTTGTAAAAATTAGCCCTATGGGCTGAGTCATGGTTGACTCAGGAAGCCACCAACCCAAGGGCCTCCAACCACAAATAGTAGTTAGGCTGGAGTAGGAATACTATCCTGGTTTGTCCACTGCACAATGTGCAAAGGGTTTCCTTGACGAAGGAAGGAAACTGTTTTTTATGGGAGGGGGTGATGTTAACAGCAGTAGCATGATCTGCATTTTTGGTGAATTTAGGTTGGCTTGCTGTTATCTGGAGGGATTACAAACTGTGGAGATATCCAGTCCTTGTTGAATTTAATCAGAGTAAGTCTGTCTGCATTTTCCGTGGAGAGGCGTGTGCGCCTATCAGTGATAATTGCCCCAGCTGGACTGAAAACACGCTCTGACACCACACTAGCAGCCAGGCAGGCCAGAACCTCCAAAGCATATAAGGAGAGGTCGGGCCAAGTGTTCAGCTTAGACACACAATAATTAAAGGGAACTGAAGCGTCAGAAAGGACGCACGTATGGTCACTTAAGTACCCCTTGACCATGTTCTGCAACTTATCCCTCCTTGGCATTGTTACAGGCACAGATAGCCCTTGCTGTTGTGCTGGTTTATTGAAAATTGCCCAATTTGTGCACATTTCCCCCCACCTCTGGTGTTCGTGTCTCTCCCCATTATTCCTTGGTGTTGAAAAGAGCTGGTACCTCTGCCACCAGCATTGTCTGAGGGTGATGTTTTCAGCAACTGATCTACAATGGCTCTCTTGAACAATTCCATTGTAAAACTCTATGGTGACTCCAAAAGGAGAGAAGGAAATTTCTCCTTGTACTGTGGATCGAGAAAGGTGGCCAACCATTATAGGTCGCTCTTGTCACCTGCATCTTAAAAACATCTCAAGAATCCGACCTTTACTCACCTTTGAAACTGCTAAAATTCTTACTGTCGCTCTTATTCACTCTCGTCTGGACTACTGCAACTCTCTTCTGATCGATCTCCCTCTTACCAAACTTTCTCATCTCCAATCCATACTGAATGCAGCAGCTAGGGTCGTATTTCTGTCCAGCCGTTTCACCGATGCCTCCACCTTGTGCCAGTCATTACACTGGTTGCCCATTCGCTACAGGGTCCAATATAAACTCATCACTCTCACCCACAAAGCTCTCCACAGTTCTGCACCGCCTTATTTCTCCTCTCTCATCTCTGCCTATCGCCCTACACATGACCTCTGTTCTACAAATGACCTAAGTCTAACATCCCCCATAGTCCGAACCTCGCACCTCCGTCTCCAAGACTTCTCTCATGCTGCACCAATTTTCTGGAATGCTCTACCCCAGATGATCCGACTGATGCCTAGCCCCCACGTCTTCAAGCGCACTTTAAAAACCCATCTCTTTAAACAAGCCTACCACCTCAACTACTCAGTAAACTAACTTTCCCCTGTTCCCTCCTTCTAAATATTATTCAGAATCTGCACCCTACTATTTACCTGTCTCCGCACCCTCCATGCACACGATAACTGCACTCAATACTTGATTATTGTACTTAAGCATACTGGCTAATGACCTTATCATGCAGATTTACATGAAAATGCCTACTTATTATAATCACCAGACCTGAAATAACAGGCACTTTTCACCTATTGTGCCCACCCATTTCCTTGTAGAATGTAAGCTTGCGAGCAGGGACCTCACTCCTAATCTAATTGTTTAAACTGTATTACCTTGTATTGAATTTATTATATGTACATGTCCTCGCTTAATTGTAAAGTTTTGCAGAATATGTTTGCGCTATATAAATAAAAATTATTATTATTATTATTGTTGGATAAAATGTGTATCATGCAAGGGTCTTGCTACATACACTTACACATGAACTGTGCCAAGCTGCAAAAAGGCAAATGTTCTGTGTCCCCAACAGTAGAAACAGTACCCATCTTCTCCTCATGCTGACTCGCCTCCTCCTGCTCCACCTCTTCCTCTCCAGCCCATCCAGGCTGGACAGACATGAAGCTTGGGTTGGGTGTCCCCTCTGGAGCATTACGAGTCCCCTTGGTAGCACAGAAAAACAAGTCCTCTCCCTCCTCATCTTCCTCCTCATCACCCAATGTTGCCTCAGAATATTGGCTGGGCTGGGTAGTATCACCCATTGGGATATTTGGCTCCATACCAACATGCTGGGCACTCAAAGCTTCTTCTTTGAGATTATGCTGTGATTGTTTCAAGAGACACAGCAGTGGGATGGTTACGCTGATAATAGCCTGATCATCGCTCACGAGGTTGGTACAGTACTCAAAGTTCTTAAGAACCTCACAACTGTCAGCGATCCACACCCACTCGACAGTTGTTATGTGTGGTGGCTGACTTTCAGTCTGACGGACATGTTTAAGCTAGTATTCAGCTACTGCCCTTTGCTGTTCACTAATCCTCGCCACCATATGATAGGTTGAGTTCAACCGCGTTGGCAGGTTCCAAATGAGTCGGTGGCATGGCAAATTCAAGCGCTTTTGCTGTGCTGTAAAAGCAGCAAAAGCAGTAGAGGAATGGTGGAAATGGGCGCTAATATGGCATACCTTCTCAAATAGGTACAGCAAGTCACAGTAAGTTTTCAGAAATTTCTGAATAACTAGGTTCAGCACGTGAGCCATGCATGGCACGTGTACCAGCTTGCCGACCTTTAAAGACGCCACCAAATTACGCCCATTATCGCAGACGACCAGACCGGATTGGAGGTGCAGTGAGGAGAGCCACTGATCGATCTGTTGTTTTCAAGCTTGCAAAAGCTCTGCTGCAGTGTGTGCTTTCTGACCTAAACAGATCAGCTTCAGCAGAGCATGTTGCTGCTTTGCTGATGGGCTGCTGCACAGGTCCCAGCTTGGCAGTGATGGGGAGGGTAATTCAGCAAAGGATGAGGACCAGGAGGAGGGGAAAGAGGAAGTGGAATATGAAGAGGCGGAAACCCTGACAGAAGTTGGGCCTGCTATTCTTGGTGTGGGTAGGATGTCTGATGTTCCAGTTTGCACCTTTGTCCCACCCTCCACCAGGTTCACTCAGTGTGCCGTGACAGAAATATATCATCCCTGTCCCCAACAACTTGTTCAGGTGTCTGTTGTTAGGTAGACCTTCCCGGTTGCGGCCTTGGTGAGAGCACGGTTCAGATTGCTTAACACGTGCTTGTATAACGCAGGGACGGCACATCGGGCAAAATAGTGGCAGCTGGGAACACTGTATCCTGGAGCAGCCACAGCCAAGAGATCATGGAAAGACTGTGTTCCCACAAGCCTAAATGGCAAATTCTCCAGAGCTAGCAATTTGGCAATGTGCGAGTTTAGTATTTGTGCCTATGGGTGGCTGGGTATTTACGCTTTCTTTCCAAGCTCTCAGGCACGGACAATTGGACGCTTCGCTGGGACAAGGAAGTGGATGTGATTAATGTTTGTTGTGTGTGAGCAACAGCAGTTTGTGAGCAGGAGGTATGAGTGCCTGCTACGTGAACAGCAGATGCTGAAGGACATAGCCCAGGCAACATACCATTGGTTTGATCTGCAGATGCAGATTTGGTACCCTGGTGTTCCGCCCACCTACTGGGGTGCTTGGCTGCCATGTGGTTTTGCATACTGGTGGTGCTCAGGTTGCCTTTGCCCTGGCCTCTGCTCAACTTGGTATGGCAGATGCTACAGACTACAATGTTTTTCTCTGAAGGACTTTCAGAAAAAAAATTCCACACAGCAGCTGAACGCCTCCTTGCCCTGACTTGGCGCACAGCGGGGATGCTCTTGAGAACAGTTGACCCAGTTCTCACTCTGGGCAAACCACGACCCCTTGGTGCTTGTGTTGGTGATACATATCCATCTTCCTCTGTGTTGCTGTCATGGCTATGCGTGCCAACGTTCCAGGTCGGATCTGTGGACTCATCATCGACCACCTCGTCTTCCATCTCATCCTCCTTCCCAGTTGACATTGTAGGCTGACCTGATGGCAACTGTGGCTCATCATCATCAGCCTCCACCTCTGGAGACAGTAAATGACGTTCCTCCAAGTGGCTTTCTTCTGGCCGTATGTCCTCAAATACTTGAGCATCAACGCATGCCACCTCCTCTTGTCCCTCTTCAAAGCTGCACGGTGATAGGCCAGAGCCAACCAGAAGATAGGTACCAAACAGATCCTCGGAGTGGACAAGCTTGGGGTCATATGTCTCCTGTAAATGATAATGGCGGGAGGAAGGAGAACCAGCTTCAGGATTGGATGGGCCAGCTTTCTGTGTATCCACAGTAGACTCTGTGGTCATGGAAGATTTGTTGCTGCTTGGCAAATGCGTAGAGGCCTTGTCTTCTATCCAAGACAGAATCTGCTCTCACTCTTCTGGCTTCCACACACATTTATGTTCCAGACTGGGAAATTTTTCCAGGAACATAGTGAATGCATCAAGCTTCTTCTGACCTGACACAGACTGAGTGCCTTCTCGCGCACCACTGACAACACCATGTTCGCGTTCACATCCCTTAACAACAGGCTATTTTGGCATTTTGGGTTTTGTTGACAGATTATCAGATGTTGATGGCACAAGCCAAGCTAGCTGTCACAGCCAAAATAGTGAGTCAACCATGACTCAGCCCATAGGGCTAATTTTTACAAACCCTATGCACATTGTGCAGTGGACAAACCAGGACAGTATTCCTACTCCAGCCTAACTACTATTTGTGATTGGAGGCCCTTGGGATGGTGGCCTCCTGCGTCAACTTTCACTCAGCCCATAGGGCTAGTTTTTACAAACACTATGCACATTGTGAAGTGGACAAATCTGGAATGTACAGTGGTACTACCAAAGTAATATTTGTCATTGGAGGCTCTTGTCACAGGTTGTGCCAAATTGTGACTGAGATAGGGGATACATATTCAATAGAAATTTACACTGACTGTTGATGACCGACTGATGGCCCTCTGAAAACTTGAATTGAGGGCCACAACTACTACAGTACTCCATCGTATATAATGTTTGTCAAGGGAGGCCCTTGTCATGGAATCTTCCTTCACCTATGACACAGCCCCCAGGAGTAATTTTTGAAAATACGATGCACATTCTGCACTGGATCAAGTAGTACAGTATCTCTTCCTATATAATCTGGGGAATATTGACAATCAAAATCTCTGAGCCATTTGGAGAAGCTTCTCCAACCCATCCTGGAGGGGGGGCACCATATATCCTTTGTCCATTGACTTGCACAAGTGATATATTTGAGTTCGTCATCCAGTTGACTAGTGAAGCTTTATTTTTCCGGTTCACAGAGCTCAGCTATACCTGCGGATCGCAGGCCGCAATTACTGCTACCTTGTAGTACTTCATATCTCTTTTCCTTTTTCTCTGTAGTCTCTGCCCTTAAATGAGTTAAATAATAGAGTGAGGGCCCTACAATATGAATAAGTGAGGGCACTCTCAAATGTATTGTACACAAGAGGGACCTCCAAAATCTCTAGAGGAGGACACTTCAAAATGTATGTTACAGGGCCACACGAGGGCTCTCACAAAAGTCAGCTACCGCAGGCCCGCTGAACATTTGAATTTAGGGCCGCAGTGTCACATGGTGGTGGAGGAGGAGGAGGAGGAGGGTCAAGCCCAACGCTACAATGGGCACATTGTAAACTGCTATTGAATATGTATTCCACTATCTGAGTGTCAATGATTGAGGGACCGCCCAAATGTCTTAGTAACAGCTGTCCCTCCAAAACGCATGTTACAGAGCCACCTGAGGCCTCTCAGCTCAAAGATCAACATAACTACTAATACGTTCTAGCTGTGCTTGTAAAGTGCTGGGGAATAGCGAACTAAAAATGATGTATGACAGAGGGACCTACATAATGTGAAAGTCAGGGCCCTCCCAATTGTAAAAGGCGAACAAAAGCCACAACAGTATGCGTGAACAAGCGCTAAATGGGATATTTTTTTTGTTTATCTGGTTTATTTAGCCTTGTATAAAAGTGATTGTGCAGGAAAAACAGTTTTTTAACCTTTTTGGCCTGTTAAATGCAATTTAAGCTAGGTTTGGTAGTTGTTCTTGTGTGTCTGTAAAAGTGGCGTAATACTGCGACAAACTTATTCCCAGAAACCATATGTGAGTCAGAAATGCATGCAGGCATATTCTCCAGGCTCTTCCCATTCTGTTTCATCACTTTCCCATCCATTTCAGCCTTTTCCTCAGGCCCCCAGACCCCTTTGTTGGGTCCAGCAGAAAATTGCTCGCATTTCCCATTGACTTGCATTGTACTCGCTATTCGGAACGAATACGCGATTATTACAAAGTACTCGTTATGAGTATAGCGATTATGAATATTACGGTACTCGCTCATCACTAGTGGAGGCTGATTAGCAACAGGTCCCTCCACCAATCAGCATCCAGCCCTGCAGAGGGGAAGGAGAATCGCTGTCCTCTCTCCTCTCTCTCTGAAGGTCCCAGCTGCTGCGGAGTACTAAATGCAGCCGACGTCATCCGGGCCTTCATAGGGGGAGGAGGATTTAGTGGCGTTGTGCTTGCTTGCGTGCTGCTGCTATAATGAAGTTAATGAACAGCCCGGCCGCAGCAGAGCCCGCCGCCCGCATCACAGAGCTCGCCACTGCAGAGCCCACCGGCCACATCACAGAGCTCGCCACTGCAGAGCCCACCGGCCACATCACAGAGCTCGCCACTGCAGAGCCCACCGGCCACACCACAGAGCTCGCCGCTGCAGAGCCCACCGGCCGCATCACAGAGCTCGCCACTGCAGAGCCCACTGGCCGCATCACAGAGCTCGCCGCTGCAGAGCCCACCGGCCACACCACAGAGCTCGCCGCTGCAGAGCCCGCCGCCCGCATCACAGAGCTCGCCACTGCAGAGCCCACCGGCCACATCACAGAGCTCGCCACTGCAGAGCCCACCGGCCACACCACAGAGCTCGCCGCTGCAGAGCCCACCGGCCGCATCACAGAGCTCGCCACTGCAGAGCCCACCGGCCGCATCACAGAGCTCGCCGCTGCAGAGCCCACCGGCCACACCACAGAGCTCGCCGCTGCAGAGCCCGCCGCCCGCATCACAGAGCTCGCCACTGCAGAGCCCACCGGCCACATCACAGAGCTCGCCACTGCAGAGCCCACCGGCCACACCACAGAGCTCGCCGCTGCAGAGCCCACCGGCCGCATCACAGAGCTCGCCACTGCAGAGCCCACTGGCCGCATCACAGAGCTCGCCGGTGCAGAGCCCGCTGGCTGCTCACTTCACCACTTCACTTTGAGGGGAAAAAAGTGCGTCTTATAAAGCGAAAAATACGGTATACAGAAATATAGTTTCTGCCTCAGTTCCCCACAATCTCTGTTTGCTATCATGCAACACTTTTTTTTTAACATTTTTTACAACCAGTGGAAAATATATTTTATATAAAGTGATCAAGCTTAGCAGAAGGATTCAGGGTCATGCACTGCCCAAGAAATAAATTTATTCTAATGTATGATAAAAATTCGTTTGAATTATAGTGTAACTCTGCGCCTGTGGTTTGATTTTCTGGAGCATGTTCACCTCTGGATAAATTAGGCGAATCTTATTCCAGGCTGGGGTAAAAATCACAGGTCTTATTTAATTTCGCTCATAGACTAATTACTGTACATTTATATAAAATAGAAACCCTCAAAATAATAAATCACTGATCTCTTCAAAAGAATTAATAGCACCTTCAGCGTCACAAGAAGGAGTATTATGATCCGAGTATCTAGCAAAATGTATTGAAATCAACAAAATATATACAAAAAACAGCAAAAATACTGTTTGTAGTAAAATCAATAGATAACATTGACAGAAATGCAAGAAACAGCAAAGCACAGCAGTGGCTCTGTTACAAGTCCATATACATGGGTAGGAAATGCATGTCATAGATTGTAAGCTTGCGAGCAGGGCCCTCACTTCTTTTTGCATCTGAGTTTGGGTTATTCTTTAATGTCTTTTTTGTCTGTACATGTCCCCTCTAAAATTGTGAAGTGCTGAGGAATATGCAGGCGCTATAGAAATAAAAAATATTATTATATAGGCACATATACAATAAATGTGCAATGAATTATACACAACTGCAGATATGAACCAGCGACCAGAGAATATCTGTAATGCACACTGTAATAGCCATAAAAATATCTACAAGTCTCATCCCACAATGCCGAAAGGATCACAAAATAATAAAAAAATCTCAACAGATTATACTGAATATTGTGCACATACTAGGTAATTACCTATGGCCAGAGAGTGGAGGAGAGGAGACCAGCTGCTGCACAACTTGACGTGCTATTTGCTATAGAAATAAATAATAATTATAATAATTTCAATAATTTTTTATATATTTGTAGATACTTTGATCGTAATACTCCTGATTCTGTAGGTGCTAATAACTGTACAGTTAACAGAACTATGTTTTGTAACAAATTTTTTAGCATACGTATTGAAAATGTGAAATATATGCAGAAAATTTTGTAACAATTAGTCATTTTAAACAGTCTGTGTTATGTTCAAAAACATTCTAGTTATATTTTACCTAAAATTGTCTGCAATAATCTATTTAATACAAAATTGACATTTACATTTTCCACTAAAAGCTGTGCAGCAACAGCAATAAAAATGTACTTTGAAGTAGTTTATATATTTTGTATTCTTTTTTTTAGAGACTGGATATTGCAAATTCCGGCCAAGTCTTTGTGAATGGAATGATTAGTACGCTGCCTGTACATTCAGGTATAAGACTGATACTTTCAATGATAGAGAATAGGTTGTGATAGTGACAAACCAATCACATGTTCAAATAAAATGCTTTGTTCACTTAATCTCTACATATGCTGTATACTCCAGGAACCGCCTGGCATTGGCATTAAAGGGAATCTTTCAGCAGGTTTTTGCTATGCAATCTGAGGATAGGCTTAAGTAGGGCTGAGACACAGACTTCAAGGATGTGGCACTTATCAAGCAGTGTGCCGTTGTTTCCATACAATGAATATTTGATCACAGTGGTGTACCACCACTGCTATGGGGCCTGTGACCACGGGGGGCCCGTGAGCCAAGGGGCCCCAAGCAGCGGGGTGACCCAAGCAGCGTGGGGACAAGTTGTATAGGTGAGTATTGGTGGATAGTGGTGGGGGGAGGCAGGTTGCGGCGGAGCGGAGCACATCACGTGTGCCCGCTGCTAAAGGAACATGAATATTCCCTCTTCTCCACTCCCATGGGCGTGGAGAAGAGGGAACATTCATTCTCTTTAGTAGTGGGCACAGAGGAGCGCTGAGTCGCAGCTCCTGCTGACAGTGCCTGCTACTAAAGAAAATGCATATTCACGCTTCTCCATGCCCATAGTCCTGGCATGGAGAGGAGTGAATATGCCGGCAGCAGTAGCTCACCTCGGGATCTGAGAGCGCGCGTTGCTCAGATGCCGACATGAGCTGCAGGAAACAGGATGCAGCACTGGAGGAGAGGTGAGGAAGGAAGGTGAGTAGTGTTTATTTTTTTTTGTGTGTGCAGTGATTGGGGGATGAGGGGGCCATATATACCAGGATTGGGGGTTTGGGGGGGGCACACATACCAAGATTGGGGGATTGAGGGGACCACATATACCAGGAATGGGGGATTGAGGAGGCCACACATACCAGAATTGGGGGATTGAGGAGTCCACACATACCAGGATTGAGGGATTGAGGAGGCCACACATACCAGGATTTGGGGATTGAGGAGGCCACACATACCAGGATTGGGGGTTTTGGGAGGCCACACATACCAGGATTGGGGGATTGAGGAGGCCACACATACCAGGATTGGGGGATTGAGGAAGCCACACATAACAGGATTGGGGGATTGAGGAGGCCACACATACCAGGATTGGGGGATTGAAGAGGCCACACATACCAGGATTGGGGGATTGAGGAGACCACACATACCAGGATTGGGGGATGATGGGTGCCATACATACCAGGATTGGGGGATGAGGGGTGCCATACTTACCAGGATTGGGAAATTTACTATTAGCTGCTGCATTTCCCACCCTATGCTTACACTCGAGTCAATACGTTTTTCCAGGTTTTTGTAGTAAAATTAGGGGCCTCGGCTTGTACACGGGTCGGCTTATTTAAAATATACAGTATTTTAAAAATCAGTGAGTATGTGGTGCCCATAATACTGCAGGACTGTGGGGTGCATTATACTATATGGGGGCGGCATTTTACCCTATGGGGTGTGTAATATACTGTATGGAGGACTGTGGGGAGTGAATTATATTCTATGGAGGACCATGGGAAGTTCATTATACTATATGAAGGATTATGGGGGGCGCATAATACTATATGGAGGATTATCAGTGGCGTATTATACTCTATGGAAGGCTATGTGGGGCCATTATAATATTTTGAGGGCTATGTGGGGGGCCATTATACTGTTTGGAAGGCTAGTGCAGGCCATTATACTGTATGTATACTTTGCCTTGAGAGTTGAATTGGGGTACTGTAGGGTCATTATACTGTGCATGTGGAGGCTAATGTGGAGGAAGGCACCATGGGGGTGTCATACTGTGTTTGGGGGGCACTTTTGTTGGCATCATACTTTATGGGGAAATGAAAGAGGGATCTAGGACTTTAGCAGAAGGAAAATTACTATGTAAAGGCTGGAAAGTTGTGAGATCTGCTCTTCTGTGACACAGACAAATATTTATTTATTTGGGGCGGGGGGGGGGATTAGAGCTTCTGCTATGGGGCCCCATGATTTCTATGTATGCCCCTGTTTGACCACCAGGATATTATCATTACCCAGACTAGCTCCCTCATGCCAAGTGGTCTGACCAGTCTCCCTCCTCTGATAAGCAGCTCACTGTTAATTGACAATGCATACTAAAAGCTGTGGTGTGGGCGGGCTTCGTTTTCTGAGCTCTGCTCCATACTACGTTTAAAAACTCTAATTGCATCACAACCATTGGACCCAGTAGACTAAGTGATACATCAATGGAATTAGGGTCTCTTTTCCTACATTACGCTGTTCTCAGATGAAGTAGCAAAAATCTGCTGACAGATTCCCTTTAAACATATCCAAAGGGCACAGTAACTGAAAGAAGGCAAATAGTGCATTATTTTGACTAATAAGCATTTCTGTATTTTTTTTTTACTTGTAGAAAAATAAACAGAATTACCTGTACTTTTCTATGCAAAGACACTACCACTCTACTTCACCCCCTAAAAAAATAGCCTTCTGATTAACTTTTGATATAGGCTCAGACATGATATGACCAGAGCCTTACATCATTTACCATTATTTCTATTTACTTCGTTTTAAGGAATGAACTTGTTTTTTACTGTTTTTTTTTTCATGCCCTTTCACACCCCTAAATTTAACATTCATGGTGTGCCTGTTTAATAATTTTGTCAACAAATAATTGATAAAAAGTATGATGAGTTTAAAAACTGACCCCAAATAATTTCCTCATGATTATGTCCCCCCTGTGTGTGAAACCAAATCAAAGTGATCCATGTACAAAAAGTAAAGGTTGGCCTAAAGTATCTGGCTAATTTTGGCAGGAATGTATGGCTGTTTTATATATATGGGGGTGGCAGATATGTGGAGAAAAAAGAACTGGACATGTTAAATGTTAGATATTTCTGGCTTTGCAGGGGATGATCTACTGATAGAGGTGTCTGACAGTGGCTTTTTCCCTTTTCCTACTAAAAAAATAAAGTATGCACTTGAGGACACCGATACTGTTAACAGTGTCGAAATCGATGCTGCCATCAGCCAGACCGGCCCACTTGCCATTTGCCAAACTTGCCCAATGGCCAGTTCGGACTTACCTACTGCTAAGTAAAATCGACGTACCATCCTTATACTGTACCAGCAAAGTGAATGAGTTTTATCTCAATTGACATGGAACCAGAATTTAGTCTTAATTTTAGGCATGAGGCTATTGTCTAACATACTAATATTTTTTTTCTCAGCAATCCACACATAGTACCATAAAAATTATTTCTCTCCACATATACCTCCAACAGATGCCTCCAAAATAGGCAACTGTATAACCATGCAGTGGCTTAAATTGTTTATATGGTTCCATGAAAAAAGTAGGCAAACCAAATGGAGGCCAAAAAGGATTCTTTTTTTTACCTCCATTTGGATGAATGTCAGCCTTGGAATAATTTTGACATACAATATATCTTATGAGAAGTGTGAGTTCAGCCTTCTAAAGGCAGATCTTACTTTAATTAATGAGAATGTGTTAAGGCCACCATACACATTAGATGTCTGTCAGCCAAACATTTGGTCAGCTGCTCATTCAGCTGGCAGCCATATTGGCCTTGTCTTGCATACACGGGAGCACTTGTTCAGCCAAGTACTCCAGTGTTCTCTATCAGAGCTGTCACCATGTCTGGCGGTGGCTTTTTGCAGGGAGACACTATGATCAGCAGACCAATATTCAATATGCTGGATTGATAAATTGTCCGGGACTCACTTTCACATTAGATTGTCAGGTAAACCCATATTTTATATCACAGTTTTTAGAAATACTAAGTTAAAAAATACAGCAGAAAATGTCTCGCTTTAAACAAAAAGTGACTAATTTTCTATGATTATTTTTTTTTTGTCTGTCTGAATTTAGTCTCAGAAAAATACATCATGTTTCAGCCTTCAGCCTTCTTCATTGTTGTGCAGTCAACCAACTTTGGTCTTCAGGTGGTGGTCCAATTATCACCCATAATGCAGCTATACGTGGTACTGGACCCCTCATTTGAAACTTGCACTTGTGGTAAGAATGAATCTTCATGTAAACAGCAAATAAAATAGAATTTAGAAGATGTTTGTACATTCTGATGTTTGTAACGTCTATGTCCTGCTTTCTTCGACATACAGTGGGGAAAATAATATCTGTCGATTTTGCAAGATTTCCCACCTACAAAGAATGGAGAGGTCTTTCATTTTTATCATAGGTACACTTCAATTATGAGAAACAGAATCTAAAAATAAAAATCAGAAAATCAAATTTTAAGTTTTTTAAATAATTAAATTGCATTTTATTGCATGAAATAAGTATTTGATCACCTACAAACCAGCAAGAATTCTGGCTCTCACAGACCTCCTTGTTTTAAATTAAAAAACCCTCCTGATCTGCACCTGTCAACACACTCAATCAATCACTCTAATCTCTCCACCATGGCCAAGACTATTGAGCTGTCTAAGGACACCAGGGACAAAATTGTAGACCTGCACAAGGCTGGGATTGGCTACAGGACAATAGGCAAGCAGCTTAATGAGAAGGTAACAACTGGTGGCACAATTATTAGAAAATGTAAGAAAGACAAGATGACTGTCAATCTTCCTCGATATGGGGCTCCATTCAAAATCTCACCTTTTTGAATGATTCTGAGAAAGGTCAGGAATCAGCCCAGAACTGCATGGGAAGACGTGGTCAATGATCTGAAGAGATCTGGGACCACAGTCTCAAACATTACTGTTAGTACCACACTATGCTGTCATGGATTAAATTCCTGCAGTGCACACACCACCACATGTCCAGGCACTTTTGAATTTCACCAATGACCATCTTGATGATCAAGAGGAGATATGGGAGAAGGTCATGTGGTCAGATGAGACAAAAATAGAATTTTTTGGTATCAACTCCACTCGCCGTATTTGGAAGAAGAAGAAGAATGAGCACCACCCGAAGAACACTGAACCAACCGTGAAGCATGATGGGGGAAACGTCATACTTTGGGGGTGCTTTTCTGCAATGGGCACATGACGACTGTACCGTATTGAAGGGAGGATGGATGAGGTCATTTATCACAAGATTTTGGCCAGCAACCTTCTTACCTCAGTAAGAGCATTGAAAATGGGTGGTGTCTGGATCTTCCAGCATGACAATGACCCAAAACATACAGTCAGGGTAATTAAGGAGTGGCTCCATAGGAAGCATTTCAAGGTCCTGGAGTGGCCTAGCCAATCTCCAGACCTAAACCCAATGGAAAATCTTTGGAGGAAGCTGAATCTCAATGTTGCCCAGTAAGAGCCCCGAAACCTGAAATATCTGGAGAAGATCTTTATGGATCAATGGGCCAAAATTCCTGCTGCAGTGTGTGCAAACTTGGTCAAGAACAACAGGAAACATCTGGCTTCTGTAACTGCAAACAAAGGTTTCAGTACCAAATATTGAATTCTGTTTTTCTATTGTATAAAATACTTATTTCATGCAATAAAATACAAATTAGTTTTGTAAAAATCATACAATGTGATTTTCTGGATTTTTTGAAAATATTCTGTCTCTCACAGTTGAAGTTTACCTATGATAAAAATGACTGACCTCTCCAATCTTTGTGGGTGGGAAAACTTGCAAAATCGTCAGTGTATCAAATACTTATTTTCCCCACTGTACATTGCAGCTAATTGTAGGATAACATTTGCTGTCAAGTAGGCCTTATTTACCATATACACACTTTTATGCCTTGAGTTTGCCAATCAAAATTGTGTGCATTAATTACTTCATATTTTTGAGATGTCCTTAAAGGGGTTGGTTTAACAGGACAATCCCCTTTAAAAGAAGCTATGCTAGCTATTATTAGTGTAGATCTAAATGTGGGAAACAGAGCGCATAATAGGGTGATACCCTATGGAGGGAGAGTAAGAGAGTGCTGGTTACACTCACCTGATGGACTTGTGACAGGCACAACCCCAATGAAGGCATGAAGAAAACCAGCTGCTGCTGCCCCATGGCTGGAAGATAAGCTATTATTAGATAGCTGCAAATCCATTCATCATCCAGTTATTACAAACTGTTAAAATGTCAAACATGGATTTCCATTTTTTTCCTGCCTCTTTTTCCTCCATCATTTTATACTCTTTGCTATATATTGTGCTTCCTTTCAGCAGGTGACACTTGCCCAGTCCAAAATTAGAGAATTACCTAATATCAATTTCCTACTAGTAATTCAGAGACTACTTGTCCCTGGGACAGACACCTAGATGGGGAACCAATTCAGACATCCTTTTTTCACATATGATGTCTTTTCATGTTTTATACAGAAAGAAAATGTACCTCTAATAGTCCATGAGGCTGTTGACATGTCCATGTTTTTTGTGGACTGAGTAGCAGAAAAAAAAAAAAAAAAATGAAGAAATGTCCGTTCTTGATAAGAGTCAGCTAAGAGACGCATAGCCTTCAATTTGTTTTACTTGCCTTTACTTACCTTTTCTAGAATTTGGTTAAGGACGGGCTGCAATTCACATCACAGCCATTGGGTTAGCCACACACAGACATAAATAGCATAGACATCTTGTGACAGAGTATTAATTTTAAAGCCAAACATGTTGAACCAACAGATTAGGTAAAAAAGGACACATAAGAGATGAAATATGGTTCCCCAGTGGCTATGGCTGAAGCAAAGAATAGTATGTGGCCAATTAATTTCTTGATTGGTCTACACATTGTGCTACTGAGATACTCCAGTGCAGTACTTGAACCTGAAATAAAATGTGCATGCATCTTTAGCTAAAGGCGTGGTTTGAAAGACAAATGAATTTTCATCCTAAATCCCTATCTATTTAGTGCCATAATGTAAACTATTTTCTATTATACTTGAAGTAACAATTCCCTATCCTTCCCTAAATGCACAATTTTTTTTGTTTTCCTACTTCCTTTTTTAAGACGCTCCGTTTAAGAATCCCAGTGCATGCTGGGTTACTCAAATAAAGCGTCATCAGGAGGCAGAGGCTATAGTCACTGTTTCACTCCCTGCCCCCTTCCTGAAATGAAGCATCATCAGTGACACCCATTTCACGGGCTGGGTGTTATGCACACGCCCGGACTGACTGGCATAGGCATGTTTAGTGATCCCACTGGACCATGAACCGGAGAGTGCCTGGAGGGGCGTAACTAAGTATCTACCCGATCCGACCAAGGTCGCACGACGGCTAACGACGCCAGTGCACCAGGGAGGAACCGAGCAGAGGGACCAGGTGCTACTCCAGGTCAGACTCCGGACATGGCTGTTGACCCACACCGGAGAATACTGGAACATGCAGGTTAGGCTGGCACACTGACTGGTGGGTATAGGCAGGCACGAAAGATATGCAGACAGGCGGGCAGTCTGCAGTCTGTACTTCTAAACTCACAAACGGAAGTACAGCGACAACGAGTAGGAGTTAGGTGCAGGTTCAGACTCTGCAGAAAAAGGGAAGGTACGGACATAGAGAAAAACAGGAAACAGGCTAGGAGAGTGTTCAGACAGGAACTGAGTCTTCAGACAGAAACTGACACTGCAGTGAGATACAGGAGCGAGTCTGGGTATGCGGCCCCCAGAAAAGGTGGAACGAACAGGCTAGGAGCGTGTTCAGACTGGCCTGGAAATACAGCCTCCAGGAAGGTGGACAGACAGGCAAGAAAACACAGACAACAGGTCTAGATATGCGGCCCCTAGAAGGCGGGACGAACAGGCTAGGATACAGTTCAGACAGGAACTGCTACTGAAGGAGATACAGGAGCCAGTCTGGGAATACAGTCCCCAGAGTGGTGGAAACAGACAAGAACAGAACAGGACCTGGCACATTCAGAGAAAGGCAGAACACTGAATGATAGCGTTGCTCAGGCATCAGCCTCCAGGTGAAGCTGGTTTAAATATCCATGAATGACAGCAATAGGCTGAGGACGCATTAGGGGTGTGCCCACAGCAGCTACAAGAAACAGGAAGTGACCGGGCCGCTGCCCTAGGCAGTCATAACAGAGACAAACAGACAGCATGGAAAGAAGCCAGGCTAGCAGACTGGACTGATGATCAAGTTTGCGATCTTGCATAGTGGGAGATGGTGCCCTATGCAAGAACGCCGCCAGGTATGCTACACTGGGCTAGTCCCTTCTCTGTAACTGTGTGATGTGCACAATGACAGCACGCTTTCTCGCTGGCTCAGATCAGTAGTAATGAGCTGGCAACAAAGGGGGCAGTGGCTGAGGCCTCTGATGACGCTTCGTTTGAGTATCTCAGCGTGCACTAGAATTATCAAACAAAGCATCATGAAAAAGGAAGAAGGATAAAAAAAGAAAAGCAGTTAGGTAGTATAGTTAAGGAGGGATAGGGAATTTTTAATTTAAGTAATTAGAAAATAGCTTAGATTATGGCATTAAATAGATAGAGATTTAGGATGAGAATTAATTTGTATTTTGGGCCACCCCTTTAAAGGGTTTGTGTAGGACATAGATATTGATAAACTACCAATATGAAATTGGTGGGGATCCCCATTGATCTGCTGACATCTGCTCCAGCAGTTGCCAGATATAAGCAATGTATGAGGCAGAATACAACAGCCCTATACATTGTTTCATGGCCATAGTGGGGTACGTTATTCACTTGAATGAGAAATAAAATGCATTCCCATCAATATCTAAGTCCCAGTCAACCCGATTGACAACTTATTAAGTTTGGTATTAGTAAATTTAAAAATATCATTGCTGCAACAACAATTTAACGTTTTGCAAAATACTTTTTTTACTGCATGGAAATGTCTATGGCTTTTTTATGAGCCTTGATTAATACAAATGATGTCAAATGTTATCAAATTACCTATTAGCCAATAATAATGCATTTATGTATTCCGCTAACATTGACCTATTTTTCAGGACTTTGTGGAAATTTCAACAACAAGCAAGATGATGACTTCAAGACTATGATTAATATTACCGAGGGCACGGCGGCCGCTTTTGTCAACACATGGAGATTGAGTTCTGATTGTCCAAGCATTCATGACATAATTGACGATCCGTGTAGTCTTTCTGTAGAAAATGGTGGGTAATTGATGTCATCCATAATCTCTTTAAGCGACTTAGAGTTTGTTCACACGTTGCATATTTGCTGCAGGTTTTGCTACGGCAAGTTCTGTAATTGTGCCATTTGTCTGAAACAACCCCATTGGCTGAAACTTAGAGAACAAAATCCACAGTGTGTGGCTTGAAGACATAGAGCGCACATAACCTAATAGTAGCCTTGAAAATTAAATGAGCTACAATGATGTAATCCATAATGTGACAGCGAGTATGTGATATACATACTTCCGGCCACATTCCGACTATATGTGTGCGGCCTCACTCAATACAAGTGTAACACAGGTACTTTAGATGCAGAGACACAGAAACACAGAGCAGCCAGTATAGGGTTAATAAACAAGGGGGATTTACTGTAACAGGGTCAATCTCCACGCAGGGAGTAACAGGGGAAATATGGGGAAATATAGGGACAACAAGGGGAGCAGCAGGTAACAGACTATAAACGACAATTCACAGTTTGGCTAGATGTAGTAGAGTCGACACGGTTGTAATCGGCAGTTTTACACTTTGCTGACTCTTATTCCTAACAAGGCAGATGCCAGCTGATGCTGTTGTTTTCTTCTGGCTTCCCCACCTAAACAATGCTCCGTCTTCTGGCAGCAGCGGGCGGTCTATGGTTTGACCCACTGATCCCCTAGTCCATAACACTGCACCTCACTTGCTCGGCTCCACATCTTCTGGTGGCAGCGGGCAGTCTCCGGTTTGACCCACTGAGCCCCTAGCCCATAACACTGCACCTCACTTGCTCGGCTCCACGGACCCTGTGTCTCTTCTCCCTCTAGTCGGGCTTTACTCCCACTGTCAACTGCCTGCTTTTTGCAAAATTCCTTTTTCTCCCTCTTCCTAGACACGCCTCCAGCTCCCCGGTCACCTGACCCCTGAGCTCTGGCTCTGGACACGCCCCCAGCTTCCCTGTCACCTTATTCCTGTGCTCGCAGTCTGTCTTCCCCCTGCAACCAGAGGCACGGCCCTGGTAGTTCCGGATCCCTTGTTCTGAAAGTACTTACACTCCGGTCTTCCCCCTTACACAAGGGTTCTGAGCAAGGCTGCTCAGGTCTAGTGGGAATGTGACCGGAAGTATGTAAAAATTGCATCCTTGCCTTCACATGACTGCCCAGTATCACCGCCGGCATCGGAAAATCCTGACAGTGCACACTATGAGTGCTGTGAGGATTTGCAATTCTACAGTTACTGCCGACTTTCATGCCAAACCTGGACAATCCCTCTTTAAGGCTAAGTTACCATGATAAGTATTTGGTGCATTTTTACTACTACATCTTTTTCGCACATAAAATATGTGTATCACAATTCCAGCAAAGTAGATGAGATTTTTTTAATGTTTTCGAATTTGACCTGTTGTATTTTGTAGCATTTCAAGTCTTCTTGCGGTTAATGTGTATTTTATTTGAAGATTCTCCCCATAAACTTAAAAGAGATGCAGAAAATCTACATATAAACAATGCACATGCGTTATTATTCTTTTTTCACAGTAAAAACACTTGTAAGGTGCACATGACTTTTTCCATAAAGTCAGCAATGAGGAAGTTTCCAAAACAAAGTTATTTTATTTAAAATTTCACATACCAGGAGGAAACAAAATCTGCAGAGGAAAAAATGCAATAAAAACGCAAGTAAAAGATGCCAAAAAAATTCAATGAAAAGGGAAGTAACATAATCTATCTAAATACTAAAGAAAATGCACCAAATGCTCATCGTGGAAGCATAGCCTAGCTGCCATAGTTCACACGCAGCATTTTTTCTGCAGCCAAAACCTGCTCTATTGGTAGTAAAAATACAATCAAAATGCAGATTTTGCTGGATTTTATTTCTCTTTTTTTGGTGCTTTTGTATTCCATTTTTTGGGGGGGGGGGTGCGGAATATATGTATGGTTTGATAAAGTTAGTTTTATTCACCAAAAAACACCACAAAAACACTGCAAAAATGCGGCAAGCCCTCATTGCCTCATTGCTTTCTATTCTGCTTTTTTCTCCACTTATGAGTCACTTCTCTTTTCCCTTAATACTGAATTCACCCTCCACTTTGGAAAAAAAAAATGCTGCAAGAACACTGAAAAAACTGACACGCTCCAGAATTTAAAAATGCTGTAGTGCGTAAATTCAGAGAGGACAAAAAACAAACGTGCATGAGCTTTCTAAAATCTCATAGCTTTTGTTTGTACTGTAAGACACAGCTTATTTTCTGCATAAAAAAATGTTGCGTGTGTACATAGCCTAAATTGATAATTGCTCATTATCTTTGTGTAAGGGAGCTAGAACCAAAAGCATACAAACATCCAAAAAAATAACTTGATGATATTATTGGCTTCCTATTCTATTGGCTCAAAGGCATGTTTGTGTGAGATAGGCTAACAGATAAACCTTTTCCTATGTGAATGAAAAGAAAAAATTCTGAAATCAGAAATTCTTCAAATTTTTATTTTTCAGCTCAATATGCGAGGCATTGGTGTGGACTACTTGTGGATCCTACTGGGGTGTTCAGCCCATGTCATCCTCTAGTGGAGCCAAATATGTACTACAGGGTAAATAATTTTTATTTGAAATAAACTATAGTTTACTTTATTTTTTTTTATTCTATTTATTCCAACAAAATACAAAGATCTAAACCTGAGCAATCATATTTAAATTCAATAGGATCTATCAGCGTCGGTAAGAAACAAGTGGCAAACAAAATGAATAAAAGTTGTATTTCCAACAGACTTTGCATAAACCAATTGATCAAGGGAAGATAAAAAACTTTGTAACATGTCTTATCAGAGAATTCTGCTTTTTTCTCCACTGATGAGTCACTTTTTTTTCCCTTAATCTTGAATTCACTGTCCACTATGAAAAAAAACAAAAAAAAACAGCTTTAATAACTCTGTCTAGCTAAAGATAAGATGAACTTCTAGCACAGTGAGGTGGCTAAGTTACACCTCCTATTATACTCTATGGAGAAGAGAGAGATAATTGGAATGAGAAGCTGAGTGAGACGACAAGCAGAGAAATGCAGAAATATCATGCCAAGCCTTCCAATAAGACTTCTGAGGTTTTTTTTCCCACACTCAAGAGTTGTACTCACATCTGCACTGCTCAGTACTGTTGTATAATCTCCTCCATATTGTTGTTACTGCTGTTTGTGTAATAAGAAATGTGTGTGCTGTGATCTGTATGAGAAATTTCATAGCTAGTGATGAGCGAGCACTAAAATGCTCGGGTACTCGTTGCTCGGGTCAAGCAAATTGGAATACTCGGGTGCTCGACCCGAGCAATGAGCCCAATGTAAGTCTATGGGAAACGCGTGCATTTTTCAGGCGGCTCCCGCCGGCGGTCTTTAGAGGGACTAAAAATTGCCCAAATCGATGGAAACAGTGCTCAAATGACATGGGAACAGCATGTGGAAGACCCCTTGAAGCATTTCTGACTCCCAGGTCACTGTTGTCAACAACGTTGTCAGAGTATTATGCCACTTTTACGGACTCACAATAAAACATACAAAACCGAAACCAAAATGGATTTTCCTGGGACATATGTTAAGGAACATCCTTTCCAGGGTAATGACTTGCATACAAGGCAAAATAAATAACCAAAACCAAAAATACCCCTCCACACCTTGGGATATGTTCACACGTAGCGTTTTTGATGCGTTTTTGCACTTTTGCATTGCTTTCAACCAAGACAAATGCATTCACCAGGAAATTTCATTTTAACATTTTACAACCTTATCTGGCCTTGTGGTGTGTGACAGCTCCTCAGACACATACATACAGTCCTGAAAAGTCATGGGAAAGACCTCTGGAAGCATCTTTGACTCCCAGGTCACTGCCTAAAAGTGTGCCCATCATAACTGACCCTTGGCGCATGCAAAGATGCCTCCCACCATGCACCTGTCATTGCAGACTTGCAGCAATCACCGTCCACGTCCTTGTCCCAGAGCAGCGTTCAGTTGTCCCTAAACCCATTCCTTGATATGCAAACGCAAGTATGCAGCCACCCACCCACAGGCTGCAATACTATACTGCCAAATTTTCGACAGTTACTTGCACTTGAAATGTGGCCTTGTAGGCTCGTGGAGACGGAAGCTGTCCACAATCTTATGGCGGCGGCGACCGGGTGTCCATACTCCGTCCTCAGCCGCCACTATTTCTCCAGGTAAATGTGGCCAGGGATGGTACGGAGCCAGTCCACAGCTTTTTTTTGCTGAGAGTTGTATTTAGCTCGGTGAACAGACTGGCATAGAGGGAAACTGTATCTACCCTGGGTGTTATTTTTCCCAGTAAGTCCTCTAATGCAGCTTGTTGCAGAAGCAATGGCAGCCCGTCCAACATCAACTCGCACTTGTCGGTGGTGCTTTGACACACAAACATCTTTCTTTGCGCATTTAATTTCATGACTACAGAGTTGGGCAATGGACTGATCTGCAATACGGTTTGAGAAATAACATACATAAGCATGGCCGATCCACATAAAAAAAGCAGCCAAAGAGTGTCCGGGAACCTTCCCCCACACTTTTCATTGCCAAAGCTGCTTCTTGGCAGGGCTGGACTGGCCCACCAGAGAACCGGAAACAACTCTGGTGGGCCTTGGCTTCTCCTTCAGGAGAGTTCATAGTGCTGAGGTGAGGCCATGACGATGATAGAGGCCACCATCTGCTTAGTTTTCTGTTACTTCGAATGCAAGCGCAAGTATGCAGCCAGCCACCCACAATCCCACAGGCCGCAATACTAAACTGCCAGATTTCTGGGCGGCTGCTTGCACTTGAAATGTGGCCTTTTAGGCTTGTGGAGATGGAAGCTGTCCACAATCTTATGGTGGCGGCGACCGGATGCCCATACTCCGTCCTCATCCTCCACTATTTCTCCAGATGAATGTGGCCAGGGATGATACGAAGCCAGTCCACAGATTTTTTTGCTGACAGTTGTATTTATCTCGGTGAAAGGACTGGCATAGAGGGAAAATGTATCCACCCTGGGTGGTATTTCTCCCAGGAAGTCCTCTAATGCAGGTTGTTGCAGAAGCAATGGCAGCCCGTCCAACATCAACTCACACTTGTCGGTGGTGCTTTGACATACAAACATCTTTCTTTGCACATTTAATTTCATGAATACAGTGTTGGGCAATGGCCTGATCTGCAATGCGGTTTGAGAAATAATATGCATAAGCATGTCCAATCCACATTAAAAAAGCAGCCATAGAGTGTCCGGGAACCTTCCCCCACACTTTTGATTGCCAGGGCTGCTTCTCGGCAGGACTGAATGGGCCCACCAGAGAACTGGAAACTCCTCTGGTGGGCCTTGGCTTCTCCTTCAGTAGAGTTCATAGTGCCGAGGTGAGGCCATGACGATGATAGAGGCTACCATCTGCTTAGTTTTCTGTTACTTGGAATGCAAGTGACGCGCCCCCTGGGCCAGTGCTGTAGTGCGGCGCACGTGTGCGCGGGGGAATACCCAGAGCCGGATCCGATGGGGGTAGTAGTCTCCGAGTGGCGGGGACCCGGTCCGTGCCCAGGGTGGTCAAACTAAGTGTGTGGCAGTCTTTGTAGATGTTGTTTAAGTGTCGACTACGCCACCCGTTGATTTGCGGTCGCAAGGCCGCCGCTGCAGAACAGTCCGCTGAGGCCGGCGGTATGTGTGCAGCAATGGTGGTATAACCCCCAACGGGAGAGGTATGGCCTCAGGGCAGCTGGTGCGGGTGAAGGGAGTGATAGAAAGAGCATCCCGGTACCTTTAGTGCTGGTAGTGCGATGGAACACAGAGACTGATTGCAGTTTTCAATGCTTTACTCACAGATGTTATCAGTGTCAGTCCTGCAGGTGATGACGACCCGAGCCGTGCTGCGTCCACCAGGTACGGGGCTCGACCAACCCCCAGGCAGTTCCAGAGTGTGACCTTGAACTCCTTTCTCCGTTCCTTTCTCTGGCCGTCCCCACTAGGGACCCACCCATGTCCAGCTTCCTCGGGCCTTCTGGTGGCGAAACCTTTCTCCGGTTTCCCTGACCCTATGTGGCGTGCCTTCGTGGTGAGTGTAGTGAGTGGTCGCGCCAAGACGTGGCCACGACCTCCGGTTCCTGGCTGAGGATAAGTGGCCTCCACCAGTTTGGGATCCGGTACCCTGATCTGCCAACCCTTCACCCGCAGACTCCTAGCGTGTTAGGGTTCCCTCTTCCTTCATGTCTCTGGGCCTTTCTCCAGGTTCCATTCCTTCCTTGTTCCTTGTTCCTTTTGTCTTTCTCTCTCTTGCTCCCTTCAGGAGCAGCACCCAGACAGGGCTGCTGCTCCCTGTCACTACTCTTCTCCTCTTCTTCTGTCTGACTGAACTCCCCTCACTCCTAAGATGGTGCCCACCTTTTATACTCTCTCTGACACCCGAGCCCAGGTGACTAGCCACCAATGGGCTCCTTCCTATGCCCAGAGTCCCTCCCCTCTCTGCTCCTGCACCACTGGGATATTCCTCCCCCCCTCCCACTCCAGCCAGGGACAGACGCTGTCGTACCTGCACATCTATCTGGTGGGAGTACCGTTGATCTGTCCCCCGGAAATGGGATGTATGTGGTGCATGCAGCTAACTGAATTCTAGTCCACACTCCATCCTTACCCGGGAGTGGATTACCACACCTCTGGTTCGAGGTGCAATTCCCCTGTAGCAGCCGAGCCCTCGGGGTGCTACATTCCCCCCTGGTAAACCACAGCACGTCCTCGGGCTGAAATAGAGTAAAAACAATTTTTAAAGTGTACGTACACATAAAACACATCAACTTTCATCCATCCCTTTATGGGAGGTTTTCTCAACAGCTGGCTAATGCCACCGGAACTCTTTTACAAAAACACTATGTAAAACTTTGGCATCATATCAAATTTCACATTAAGGCATTCTCAAATAAAACATTCTTGAATTCTCGGGTTCTTGGGATCTTGGGATCTGGCCGCTCTCAGTCTTCGGCCAGGTAGAGGGAAGGGATGACCGCTCTCAGTCCTCGGTCAGGTTAGGGATTAGGGCAAAAATAGGCAACAGTTCTCTTTCTGTCCCAACGGGGACCACACTCTTAGTGGAAACAGTCCCACAACAGTCCTTATACCCGGTCGGGTAACTATTTACATCTCCTCTTTTACCGTTTACGATTAACGGTGTCCTCCACACGCTCCTTTCTCTTCCTCAGGTTCAGACCCGTCCGGGCCCTCTTTCTTCTCCTCCTGGTACGATAGCTCCTCCTCCTCCTTGACCCGGTGGACATGAAGGGCGTACCACCCCTTCACTCCCTTATGCCTGGTATAGGTGACGGTATCTCCAGGCACCAGGTCCCGTCCACTGTGCCCCTCCGGTAGGTGGGACTCTACGTCGCTCCGGTTAACAAACACCCGGCTTATGGTCTTCAGGTCTTAGATGATGCCCCAGCCACATGCCATGTGAAACTTAACAACAGTCCCGGTGACTCGGGGACCATGAGCTGTACGGGGAGGGGGTCCTGGCGGCCCTTTGTCTTCTGCTCCACGTTTTTAATGTGGAGCCACTCCTACGGGGTGACTCTTCCTGGAGCGGGGGTTGGTGTACCCAGGCGGCCAGACGAATGGTGTCCCATCCGGGCAGGTGTGCTGCTCATACAGGTCTTTCCCCAATGATGGCACGACTGGGGGCCCCGGCTGGGGTGCAGCGCCCGCGGGCACTCGGCCTTTTAACCAGGCCGGTGACTTTCTGATCGTGCCCGGTGTTGGGGAGCACGGTTCAGGGCGAGGCTCCGCTGCAGAGCTTGCTGCTGGAGGGCTGACTACTGGTGGTGGAGGTACGGTGGGCGGTGCGGCACCCAGAGCTTTGGGTCCCGCGGCGGGAGGTAGGGGCAGGTCCGCGGCCTCAGGGCCCGGAGTAACGGCTTTCCCCTTACTTGTCGTTGCGGCCTCCCCCGCGGCGTCGTCCCCGGCCTCCGGTCCGCTTCTGCTGCCTCTCGGGATGGACGCGGTGCTGGATGGTGGCTGCACCTCCGGTTGGCAGGTCAGCGTGCGCCGGGTCAACTCCTCCTTCCACCCGGCGAGCACGTCTCGTTGCGCCCAGGTCATCCTCCTGTTCAGCTCCTCCAGCGCGGCCTGCGCGTACTCCGGTTCTTCCTTCTGGAGCACCGCTAGCAGCTCTGCAATCTGGTATGGCGGCTGTGGCGGTGAAGTTCTCCTCCGTATCCGACATCCTCCTCCCCCCTAATGGACCGTGGCCTACCTGGCGATGATCCTCTTCCGTAGGCCGCGGCTCCGCAGTGGATCGTCAGGGTTGAGGACCTTCCGTCGCGCTCCTGTGACGTCGGCGTCGCTGGGCTCCTTCCAGGACCTTACGCAACGTCCGGACGTGAGGCGGGGCTTCAGTTCTCGCGGGCTTTCGGATTCCACGCCCCTCTTCTTCCCGCGCGGCGTCCTCAAGATGGCGTCCAATGGCGGGAAAACTCCACGGATGGCGGGAAGAAGGCAGAAGATGGCGTCGGATGGCGGGAATCGGCTCCGGATGGCGGGAAACGACCCCGGACGGCGGGAAACTTCACCACAGGCAAGTAAAAAGTCTCTTTTTCAGGCACGCAGTACCCGGTGGTTACGGGCACGAGATCCTGCCGACTACGCCAAAGTTGACGCGCCCCCTGGGCCAGTGCTGTAGTGCGGCGCACGTGTGCGCGGGGGAATACCCGGAGCCGGATCCGATGGGGGTAGTAGTCTCCGAGTGGCGGGGACCCGGTCCGTGCCCAGGGTGGTCAAACTAAGTGTGTGGCAGTCTTTGTAGATGTTGTTTAAGTGTCGACTACGCCACCCGTTGATTTGCGGTCGCAAGGCCGCCGCTGCAGAACAGTCCGCTGAGGCCGGCGGTATGTGTGCAGCAATGGTGGTATAACCCCCAACGGGAGAGGTATGGCCTCAGGGCAGCTGGTGCGGGTGAAGGGAGTGATAGAAAGAGCGTCCCGGTACCTTTAGTGCTGGTAGTGCGATGGAACACAGAGACTGATTGCAGTTTTCAATGCTTTACTCACAGATGTTATCAGTGTCAGTCCTGCAGGTGATGACGACCCGAGCCGTGCTGCGTCCACCAGGTACGGGGCTCGACCAACCCCCAGGCAGTTCCAGAGTGTGACCTTGAACTCCTTTCTCCGTTCCTTTCTCTGGCCGTCCCCACTAGGGACCCACCCATGTCCAGCTTCCTCGGGCCTTCTGGTGGCGAAACCTTTCTCCGGTTTCCCTGACCCTATGTGGCGTGCCTTCGTGGTGAGTGTAGTGAGTGGTCGCGCCAAGACGTGGCCATGACTCCGGTTCCTGGCTGAGGATAAGTGGCCTCCACCAGTTTGGGATTCGGTACCCTGATCTGCCAACCCTTCACCCGCAGACTCCTAGCGTGTTAGGGTTCCCTCTTCCTTCATGTCTCTGGGCCTTTCTCCAGGTTCCATTCCTTCCTTGTTCCTTGTTCCTTTTGTCTTTCTCTCTCTTGCTCCCTTCAGGAGCAGCACCCAGACAGGGCTGCTGCTCCCTGTCACTACTCTTCTCCTCTTCTTCTGTCTGACTGAACTCCCCTCACTCCTAAGATGGTGCCCACCTTTTATACTCTCTCTGACACCCGAGCCCAGGTGACTAGCCACCAATGGGCTCCTTCCTATGCCAAGAGTCCCTCCCCTCTCTGCTCCTGCACCACTGGGATATTCCTCCCCCCCTCCCACTCCAGCCAGGGACAGACGCTGTCGTACCTGCACATCTATCTGGTGGGAGTACCGTTGATCTGTCCCCCGGAAATGGGATGTATGTCGTGCATGCAGCTAACTGAATTCTAGTCCACACTCCATCCTTACCCGGGAGTGGAATACCACACCTCTGGTTCGAGGTGCAATACCCCTGTAGCAGCCGAGCCCTCGGGGTGCTACACAAGTGCAAGTATGCAGCCAGCCACCCACCCTCCCACAGGCCACAATACTAAACTGCCAGATTTCTTGGCAGCTGCTTGCACTTGAAATGTTGCCTTTTAGGCTCGTGGACGCGGAAGCTGTCCACAATCTTATGGCGGCGCCGACCGGGTATCCATACTAGGTCCCCAACCGCCACGATTTTTTCCGGTATCCTCTCCGCCTTCCATAAGCACGGGTCCCACAACATTACCCGTGCACTCCCCAGTGCACTTACTTCCCCCGTGCATCTCACCCTCCCCATGCATCTCATCCCCCCCGTGCATCTCTCATCCCCCCCATGTACATCTCATCCCCCCCATGTGCATCTCTCATCCCCCTGTGCATCTCTGATTCTCCCCACTCCTAGTTAATTAATTGTATTTAAAAAAAAATAAAACTTGTTATACTTACCCCCATGCGATCCCTCCAGAATCCTGGCGCTCGTCCACGTTGCTGCCACCAGGTTGTCCTGACTTCCGGCCATGTGACGGCGCCGTCACATGACCGGAAGTCAGGGGAATTATGAAGGCGCTGCCACAGCAGCGCTACCCCAGCAGCGCTGCACTGCTACACAGAGGAAAGCAGCGCTGAGATGTCCCAGCTCTTAGCGCTCAGTATGGGTCCGGGGTCCCAGGGCCGGCTCCAGGTTTTTGTGGGCCCCCAGCAAAAGAGTCTCAGTGGGCCCTCATATAACACTCCATACGGAATACTGGCCCCCATATAATGCTTATGCAGGATGCTGGCCCCCATATAACGCTCCATACAGAATACTGGCCCCCATATAACGCTCCATGCAGGCTGTTCCCCACATATAATTCCCCACGCGGGCTGTTCCCCCCACATAATGCCCCATGCAGGCTGATCCCCCCCCATATAGGATGTCACCCCCCCTTATAATGCCCCATGCAGGATAACACCCCCCCCCTTCCTTATAATGCCCCATGCAGGATGTCACACACACCCTCTTCCTTATAATGCCCCTTGCAGGATGTCACACACACACCCTCCCTTATAATGCCCCATGCAGGATGTCACCCCTCCCTCCCTTATAATGCCCCATGCAGGATGTCACCCCCCCGTTATAATGCCCCATGTAGGATGTCACACACCCCCACCTCACCCCCCTCCCTTATACTGCCACAGGCCTCCATACAATAAAAAAAAAAAATCAAATACTCACCTCACGTCTCACCTGCTGCCGCTGCTCCGGACTCCAGCGTCGCCAGCCTCATCCCGCTCTGCACTGTGACTGCTCAGGAGAGAGCGTAGTGTAAAGACGTCATCGCACCCTCTGACCTGAGACCAGGGGTGGACACAGACTGTAGTGGGCCCCTGTGCAAGAAATTTTTGGGCCCCCCCCCCTGCCCTTCATAGGGCAACAAAGTTATGTAAACATAACCCCCCCATGTGCATCTCTCACCCCCCCATGTGCAGCTCTCATCCCCCCATGTGCATCTCTCATCCCCCCGTGCATCTCTCCTCCCCCCGTGCATCTCTCATCCCCCCCATGTGCAGCTCTCTCCCCCCCCCATCGCTGCCACCAGGTTCTCTTGACTTCCGGCCAAGTGACGGCGCCGTCACATGACCGGAAGTCAGGGGAATCATAAAGGCGCTGCCGCGGCAGAGCTGCCCTATTACACAGAGGAAAGCAGCGCTGAGATGTCCCAGCGCTTAGCGCTCATCATGGGGCCAGGGGCCCAGGGCCGGCTCCAGGTTTTTGTGGGCCCAGGGCGAAAGAGTCTCAGTGGGCCCTTTTAACACATACCACGATTCATGATGCACAGATACCGAAGAGAAATATATATATAGTACAATGCATAGATTTCACTTCTTACATTACATGAGTGATATCTATTGTACATTCCACAATAGCTCAGAAACCAGTGAATCACTTCACACAGTATACTGGCCCCCATTAAATGCTCCATACAGTATACTGGCCCCCATTAAATGCTCCATGCAGAATACTGGCCCCCATAAAATGCTCCATGCAGGATACTGGTCCCCAAATAACGCTCCATACAGGATACTGGCCCCCATATAACGCTCCATACAGAATACTGGCCCCCATATAATGCTCCATACAGAAGACTGGCCCCCATATAACACTTCATACAGGATACTGGCCCTCATATAACGCTCCATACGGAATACTGGCCCCCATAGAACGCTCCATAAAGGATGCTGGCCCCCATATAACGCTCCATACAGAATACTGGCCCCCATATAACGCTCCATGCAGGATACTGGTCCCCATATAATGCTCCATGCAGGACATTGGCCCCCATATAATGCTCCATACAGAATACTGGCCCCCATATAACGCTCCATGCAGGCTGTTCCCCACACATAATGCCCCATGCAGGCTGTTCCCCCCACATAATGCCCCATGCAGGCTGTTCCCCCCATATAGGATGTCACCCCCCCTTATAATGCCCCATGCAGGATGACACCCCCCCTTCCTTATAATGCCCCATGCAGGATGTCACACACACCCCCTTCCTTATAATGCCCCAAGCAGGATGTCACACACGTCCACCTCACCCCCCTCCCTTATACTGCCACAGGCCTCCATACAATAAAAAAAAAAATCAAATACTCACCCCATGTCTCACCTGCTGCCGCTGCTCCGGACTCCAGCATCGCCGGCCTCATCCCGCTCTGCGCTGTGACTGCTCAGGAGAGAGTGTGGTGTAAAGACGTCACCGCACCATCTGACCTGAGAAGTCACAGTGCAGCAGCCGCGGAGGATGCAGGAACTGCTGCGGAGGCACGGGGAGGGGAAAGTATTGTGCCGGGTCCCTGAGCAAGTGGGGGGGGGAGGCGGGCGCTGACACCGCTCTCCTCAGCTCACGGGTCCCATAGGATTCCATAGAGTCTCCTGGCACGCCATATATTATTCTCTTAAAAAGCTTGGGGTAGGGGTCAAGGGGACCCTTTTATAGCCAAAATCACGGCCCTGTATCGCAATACATCACCTAGGCTGAAGATAAATGGAACATTTTCATCACCTTTCATAATCTCCAATGGTACAAGGCAGGGATGTCCTCTGTCCCCTCTCTTATACATCCTAGTGACGGAGCACCTGCTCTCATCAATTCGCCATAACTCCAATATTAGGTGGATTGAGGTGGGAGGCACCGAGTACAAGTGCTCTGCATTTGCTGATGATGTCCTAGTATATATCACTCAATCACATATATCCATCCCTGCTGTTATGGCTGAAATAGATCACTTTGTTACGTGGTCAAATTTTAAAATTAATGCAGCAAAGTCTGAGGCCCTCGATGTCTCCCACCCCAAATCCATACAGGATTCCATCCAGTCCAACTTTCCCTTTGCCTGGCCCTCACAGGGTATCAAATACTTAGGAATTCGTATTCATAGAGACCTTTCCCGTCTATGTTATCTTAATTTTGGGCCCTTTATTGAACAACTCCATACAGACCACGGTTGGCAAGTTAGAACTGTAAGATTCACTACGTGAACCACTGGTGTTTTGTGGAAAAGCACATGTACACTGTGTTCCAAATTATTATGCAAAAAGTGTTTAGGAGTGATAAGGGAAGAATTTGTTTGTTTGTCAGTTAAACTCATTGATGGTGATGTGTGTCAGGGCTCTTTATATCACTGTAAGCAATTGCAGACACCTGTGCTAATTAGTTTGGCAGGTGTGTCCAATGAAAGGCAAGACTACTTAAGAAGGCTGTCCCACTGTTAGAACTCTCCTGTTAGGTTTTTTCTAGTTTGCTGGTCACATGACCTTTTTTGCCTATTTAATCCTTCTCCGCCCTTCTGGCCTTGTTGGACTTCATTGTAATTTGAACTCTTAAACTAGCCAGGTGCTTTGTTACCTTACTCCGTTTAGCTAGGTCTCTTGACCTCTATTTTCTATGTTGTTTGTTTGTCCTTTTCTGCTACAATTTCTGCTAGGAGGTGTCCATCTTACTCCCAGTCCCTAGTTCTTGTAGGGATCCCTCCCTCACAGCTATAGGTCTTCGTACAGACTAGCTGAGGACTTTAGCGGGTCTGATCGCAGGATCAGGTTCCCCGTTACATCGTAGGGATCAAGCTTAGTTCTATTGTAGGGACAGATCTCCTGTCTTTCCTTAGTGCTTGTAGCAGATCATAACAGTAAGTCCAGCCCAAAAATTTCTCTAAGGAAAGACCTCCAGTTCCATCATGGTGTCGGTTCAGAATTTGGCTCAACGCTTGCAGGGACTCTCTCTGCAGGTGGCCGAGCTCCAACAACACATGAGTAGCTGTTCTGGAGCGCATTTTGTAGAGCCAAAGGTACGTTTGCCTGATTTATTTTTTGGTGAACAACAAGATTTTTTTTCCTTTAAAAATGCTTGTTTATTGTATTTTCATTTAAGACCCAGATCCTCTGGTGATGAATCACAGTGCATAGGGTTCATAATGTCACTTTTGCGCAAGGAACCTCAGGGATGGGCCTTTTCTCTCCAACCTAGTTATCCGTGCTTTAGATCAGTGGATAGTTTTTTTTCTGCTTTGGGGTTTTTGTATGATGATCCTGATCGTGTCTCATCAGCTGAGATGGAATTGAGACATTTGAGGCAGGGATCAGGTAATGTGGAAAATTATTGTACTCACTTCCGTCGGTGGTCTGCTCAGGTGGAGTGGAACGATTCTGCTCTGAAAAGTTTGTTTCTTGCCGGGCTAGGTGAAAGGGTTAAGGATCTGCTGATTGCTAATCCTACACCTGGAAACTTGCAGGAGGCAATGCAATTAGCTATACAGGTGGACAGGAGACTGCATGCAAGGGTTAATGAGAGTAAATCCTCTGCCATGTCAGCTCCGAGTTCTGAGAGGGTCTGTACTGACATTGGAGAGTCGATGGAGATTGGGGCGATGTCACCCTGCTCTCAGGAAAACGACCGCAGATTTTCTGAAGGTTTGTGCTTTTATTGCAGAAAATCTGACCATTTCATTAAGAACTGTGTGCTTCGTATGAACAAAGAAAAAAAAAAGGTCAGTTACGCCCGTATAGCCTGTTTAAATACTAAGGGGGTATTTCTTTCTGCTACTACCGCTGCTCAGGAAGAATTAATTGAATTTCGGGTATTTGTGGATTGTGGTTCTACTCTGAATGTGATTGATGGGGGATTCTTGGAAAAACTTAAATTAAAACCCAAACCTTTGTCATCCCCTATTGCCGTGGTTTCTGTCGATGCTTCTCCCTTGAAATGTGTTACTCACAAGGTTTATGAATTTCCCCTCACTATTAATGGTATTCACCAAGAAAATTTGGATTTGGTGGTATTAAATAATTTGCCTTCTCCAGTAGTTTTGGGTTTGCCCTGGTTAAAATTGCACAATAAAGGGGAATTACCTGTACCTATTCAGGATTTTTGGAAAGTTTTTTCTGAGGAGGAGTCGCAAATTTTGCCTCCTCATAGAGACTATGATTGTACCATTGAATTTGTCCCTGGAGCGACTCTCCCTAAAAGTCGTTTATTTAATCTTACTATTCCTGAGAGAAAGGCTTTGGAGGAATACATACAGACGAGCTTGGCCGCCGGTCATATCAGACCCTCTAAGTCACCTGTGGCTGTTGGATTTTTTTTTGTTAAAAAAAAGGACAGCGGTTTACGTCCTTGTCTGGACTTTCGCGAGATTAATAAAATTACTGTATGCAATCCCTACCCACTGCCATTGATTCCTGATTTGTTTAACCAGTTAGTGGGGGCCAAATGGTTCTCTAAAATTGATCTCCGGGGGGCATACAATTTGTTGCGCATGAAGGAAGGTGATAAATGGAAAACTGCTTTTAACACTCCTGTGGGTCATTTTGAGAATCTGGTTATGCCTTTTGGTGTTACCAATGCTCCAGCATTTTTTCAGAATCTTATTAATGACATCCTTAGACCTTTGATCGGCAAAAATGTGGTTGTGTATTTGGATGACATTTTTATTTATTCGCCTGATCTGGAGTCTCATTGGCGAAGCGTACGTGAGGTATTGCAGTTATTGATTGACAATTCGCTTTTTGCTAAGCTGGAGAATTGTGAGTTCGCTGTACAGAGAATTAGTTTTTTGGGCTACATTATCTCCCGTGAGGGTTTTGAGATGGACCCTGTGAAAGTTCAAGCTGTGCAGGAATGGCCTAGGTCTAATGGTTTGAAATCGATACAGAGGTTTTTGGGTTTCGCCAATTACTACAGAAAATTCATTAAAAATGTTTCTATTATTGTTAAACCACTGACCGATCTCACCAGGAAAGGTGCTAATACGGTTCAGTGGACTACTGAGGCCATTGAAGCTTTTGTGTTTCTAAAGGAGAGGTTCAGCTCTGCCCCCATCCTTATGCAGCCTGATGTGACTAAGCCGTTTTTGGTTGAGGTTGATGCTTCTTCTGTGGGGGTCGGTGCGGTTTTGTCTCAGGAAATCAAGGATGGAGTACATCCCTGTGCCTTTTTTTCAAAAAAAATTTCTGAGACGGAACTTAATTACGATATTGGTAATCGGGAATTGCTGGCTATTAAACTCGCATTTGAACACTGGCGTCATCTCTTGGAAGGTGCTGAATTTCCCATTCAGGTTTTCACTGATCATAAAAATCTGATCTATCTTGATGCTGCCAAGCGCTTGAATGCCCGTCAGGCTAGGTGGGCACTTTTTTTTTCGCGGTTTAATTTTTCCGTTACTTACATCCCGGGTACCAAGAATGTTAAAGCTGATGCTTTGTCTCGCAGCTTTTCTCCCATGGTCGGTGCTGAGGAGGAGGAGAGCATTTTACAAGAAGGTGTGGTGATTGCTGCATTGGACTCCGTGTTGGAAGATAAGATTCTTAAAGCTCAGGAGAATGCCCCATTTAACACTCCCCATGGGAGGTTGTTTGTGCCTAGGACCTTTAGGAGAGATTTGTTTGTTGAGTGTCATGAGTCTCGGTTGGCAGGTCATCCAGGAATTTCTGAGACCAAGAGACTTGTGGGTCGCAGTTTTTGGTGGCCTGGATGGCAGAAGGAAGTCATTAAGTGGGTGCGTCAATGTACTGTGTGTGCTAGGTCTAAGTCTTCGCATGCTCCTGCTGCGGGGTTGCTTTGCCCTCTGGAGGTTCCTAGTGCACCTTGGACACATCTGGCTATGGACTTTATTACTGACCTTCCCCCCTCTGAGGGTTTCACGGTCATCTGGGTGGTCATGGACCATTTTAGCAAGATGTGTCACTTGGTTCCCTTCATCAAACTGCCCTGCGCTAAGACACTCGCTAAGGCCTTTGTCAAGGAGATTGTCAGACTCCATGGTCTTCCTACTGACATTGTTTCTGATAGGGGACCTCAGTTTGTGGCTCGTTTTTGGCGTGCCTTTTGTGACAGGTTGGGAGTTCATTTGTCATTTTCATCTAGATATCATCCTGAGTCTAATGGCCAGACAGAAAGGAAGAACCAGGATGTTGAGCAGTTTTTGCGTTGTTTTGTGGCAGACAATCAAGAAGGGCGGTCTGAGTTTCTGGCGCTTGCTGAATTTGCTCTTAACAACCATATATCCTCTTCTGCTGGGTGCTCGCCTTTTTTTTGTTGTTCTGGGAGACCTCCGTCTTTTGGGTCATTCTCCAAATTGGTATCGGCTGTGCCTGAGGAGGAGAGTTTTTCCGGTGATTTGGAAAGAGTTTGGATGGATGTGCGTGGTAATCTACAGGAGGCTAACAAAAAATCTAAGAGGTATTTTGACAGGAAACGTCAAGAGGTTTTGTTTACGGCTGGTGACATGGTTTGGTTGTCCTCTAAGAATCTGCGGTTGAGGATTCCTTCTAAAAAATTGAGTCCCAAGTTTGTAGGGCCCTTTAAGGTGCTTCAGGTAGTCAACCAATCTGCTGTTAGGTTGGAGATTCCCACCTCCTGGAAGATTAATCCGGTGTTCCATGTTTCTCTATTGAAAAAAGCTGATGTATCTGATAGAGACGCCACTGCCACTGTTCCTCCGGTGGTGGAGGACGGGGAATATGAAATTTCCTGCATCCTTAATTCTAGACGGTATAGAGGGAGTTTGCAGTATCTCGTCGCTTGGAAGGGTTTCGGTCCCGAGGATAACTCATGGGTGAGGGGGGATGATGTTTCTGCTTCCAGACTTGTCAGAGCGTTTCAAAGGAGGTTTCCTGATAAGCCTGGGCCTAGGGGATCTGGAGGATCCTCATAGAAGAGGGGGTACTGTTAAAACTATCCTGTTAGGTTTTTTCTAGTTTGCTGGTCACATGACCTTTTTTGCCTATTTAATCCTGCTCCGTCCTTCTGGCCTTGCTGGACTTCATTGTAATTTCAACTCTTAAACTAGCCAGGTGCTTTGTTACCTTACTCCGTTAGTTTAGCTAGGTCTCTTGACCTATATTTTCTATGTTGTTTGTTTGTCCTTTTCTGCTACAATTTCCGCTAGGAGGTGTCCATCTTACTCCCAATCCCTAGTTCTTGACGGGATCCCTCCCTCACAGCTATAGGTCTTCGTACAGACTAGCTGAGGACTTTAGCGGGTCTGATCGCAGGATCAGGTTCCCCGTTACATCGTAGGGATCAAGCTTAGTTCTATTGTAGGGACAGATCTCCAGTCTTTCCTTAGTGCTTGTAGCAGATCATAACACCCACATTATTAAGCAGCCTACATTTTCTGCCAAAATGGGAAAGAAAGGGATGTGTTGGCTGCTGAGAAACAACAAATTATGGAGTGTTTAGGTCAAGGCATGACTACAATCAACATTGCCAAGACACTTCAACCTGATGATCGCACAATCAAGAAGTATGTAGCTGATTCACAGCACACACGTGTGTATGCTGATAAGGGAAAATTGAGGACTCTTTCCTACAGGCGATTATGTCAGGTTAAAAGAGCAGCGGCAAAAAAGCCTTGTCATAGCAGCAGACAAGTTTTTGAAGCTGCTGGTGCCTCCAACGTCCCCCGAACAACAAGATGCAGTGTCTTTCAGAGGATTGCAGCTGTGTGTAAGCCATCCTGTCGACCTCCTCTATCCACTGCACACAAGCAGAAACGGCTCTAGTGGGCCAAACAATACATGAAGACTGACTTCAAAACTGTTTTGTTCACGGATGAGTGCCGTGCAACGCTCGATGGTCCAGATGGATGGAGTGGAGGATGGCTGGTTGATGGACACCCCACGCAAACAAGGCTACGGAGCCAACAAGGAGGAGGTGGAGTAATGTTTTGGGCTGGAATCATGGGGAGAGAGATTGTCGGCCCCTTTAGGATCCCTGAAGGGGTAAAGATGAACTCCATAATGAATGTGGAGTTTCTCAAACAGCACTTCCTGCCATGGTTCAAGAAGAAGAACCGTGTATTCCGCAGCAAGATCATTTTCATGATACTGCACCGTCTCATGCTGCACATAACACATCTGCATCTCTGGCTGATATGGGCATAAAAGGGGACAAACTTATGTTGTGACCCCCATGCTCCCCTGACCTCAACCCCATTGAGAACCTCTGGAGCATCATCAAAAGGAGTGTCTATGATGGCGGGAGGCAGTTCACATCTAAGCAACAGCTCTCGGAGGGTATTCTGTCCTCATGCAAAACAATTGAAGTAGACACCATCCAAAACCGGACAAATTCAATGGACGAGACAGTTCATAAGTAGTGTTGAGCCACCCCCGTAGTGTTCGAGTTCGGTTCGGTTCGTCGAACACCCGTGTGTTCGCCGAACTGTTCGTCGAACTGTTCGTCGAACACCTTCGAACACCGTTAAAACCAATGGCAGGCAAACAAAAACACATAGAAACACATAGAAAACACCTTCAAAGGTGTCCAAAAGCTGACAAACTGCTCAGAAGACACAACTAACACATGGAAAAGTGACAAGTACATATAGTCATGCGAAAAGAAAAGAGGTGGAGGAGTAAAAGGAGGGGGAGACACAGATATAGGCATGTCATGCCCTTCTAAAATCCAAAAAGTGAGAAGCCGAGACGGCCAGTCCGCTCCTGCCCGTGCCACCTCGGTGTCGCCGGGTTTGTGCCAGAGCCGCGGTGAACCCTGACGGCCAGCCCCCCTCTCCCAATACTGGTGCCTGTCCGCTGGTGGGTCGAGAGAGCCCCCCTGTGGTGGAGGCAGCTCTAAGCTTTTTAATTTAAATTGTCCCTCTAATTTAAATGAATACACTTTAAATCCATTTACGAGGATCTATTGGAGGGCAAGTCTCATGCCAGCAGCCGCGTAATTCCAGCTCCAGTAGCGTCCACTAAAGCTGCTGCAGTTAAAAAGCTTTTATAAGGATCGAGCTCGGCTGTCCACCGCAAGGCATCCTAGTGCCAGTCCCAGCCCCTATGCCTTGGGGTGCCTCCTGATGCTCTTCACTAAGTATCCCGTGGTCCCGAAGCATTTCCTTTGAAAAAATTAAGTGTCCAAACTACAGGTGGTGTAGCTTGCTTAACAGCCGGGATAATCCGCTGACTAGCAGACACTGCTACTAGGCACAAAGTATTTCCTGGGCTAGATGCAGTTAAAAATTTGTAAGTAGATACTCTCGTTGGATGCTGAGAAAGCATTCCATAGAGTCTCCTGGCACGCCATATATGATTCTCTTAAAAAGCTTGGGGTAGGGGTCTAGGGGACCCTTTTATAGCCAAAATCACGGCCCTGTATCACAATACGTCACCTAGGCTGAAGATAAATGGAACTGTAGCACCGAGGGCTCGGTTGCTACAGACGTATTGCACCTCACCCAGAGGTGTGATATCTCACTCTCAGATAAGGATGGAGTGTGGATCAGGACCCGACACCTGCATGCATTACACCACATTGCCGTGGGGCAGGGCGACCAATATGCCCCTGAGATGGGCACGACAGTCCCTGTCCCTGGCTGGAGTGGGGGGAGGGAACACTGAGGAAGGGGAACCCTGCAGTGCAGGAGCAGGGAGGAAGCAGTTCCTGGGTGCATTGAGAAGGGAGTATAAAAGGTGGGCACCATCTTAGTTCAGTGCAGAGAAGTCTGAGCAGAAGTGGCAGGGAGCAGGGGCTCTGCATGAGCTCTGCTCCGGAGGCGGGCCTAGTAACAGAGGCCCAGGCCTGCAAGAGGGAGAAGGAAGGAAGAGGAGCGGAGAAGGCTCCAGGAACGAGGAATGAAGGGATCCCAGGGGTGCGGACGGGCGAGTCGCCACCGCACGCCCGAATCCACCTGCGTGGAGGGGTCAGGCCAAAGGGGGAGACCGGTCCCCGAACTAGTGGAGGCAGGAAACGACCCTCAGCTAGAAACCGGAGGCTCTGACATTTTATGTGGCGCAGCCCCTTGCTCCACCCGCTAGGAAGGCACCACATAGGGTCAGGGAAACTGGCGCCAAGTTTACCAAGAGGAGGCCCGAGGCAGCCGGACAGAAGTGTTGGTAAGAAAGGCCAGACAAAGGACACACAAAGGGGGTCCTGTGAAGCGCTCCAAAGTTATCTGGGAGTTGTCTGAGCCCCTCACCTGGTGAGCACAGTACGACGTGGGCAGCCGTTACCTGCAGACGTGGTCTGGATAATAAGAACTGTGAGTAAAGGCCCTGAACTGCATCACTGACTCCGTGTCGTTACTGCTGCTGCCCTGCACCATCACCCCCATCCTCCGCATACACTGCCCTGAGGCTATACTCCTCCCGTGGGGAGTTATGCTACGCTCTGCTGCACCCACAACACCAGTCTTAGCGGTCTGCCCTGTAGCGGCGGTTCACTCTGACCGCAATCCACGGGTGGCGTAGTCGGACATTTAAACATCAAAACCACATAAATAGTTCCGCCACTGGTTTGACCGCCCTGAGCCACGGAACCGGATCGCCGCCACGAAGACTACAACCACCAGCATCCACCAAAAAGGGTCCGGCTCCGGGTGTCCCAAGGCCCAGGGGGTGCGTCAGAACATTTTCATCACCTTTCACAATCACCAATGGGACAAGGCAGGGATGTCCTCTGTCCCCTCTCTTATACATCCTAGTGACGGAGCACCTGCTCTCATCAATTCGCCATAACCCCAATATTAGGTGGATTGAGGTGGGAGGCACCGAGTACAAGTGCTCTCTATTTGCTGATGTTGTCCTAGTATATATCACTCAATCACATATATCCATCCCTGCTGTTATGGCTGAAATAGATCACTTTGTTACATGGTAAAATTTTAAAATCAATGCAGCGAAGTCTGAGGCCCTCGATGTCTCCCTCCCTAAATCCATATAGGATTCCATCCAGTCCAACTTTCCCTTTGCCTGGCCCTCACAGGGTATCAAATACTTAGGAATTCCTATTCATAGAGACCTCTCCCATCTATGTTATCTTAATTTTGGGCCCTTTATTGAACAATTCCATACAGACCACGGTTGGCAAGTTAGAACTGTAAGATTCACTACGTGAACCACTGGTGTTTTGTGGAAAAGCACATGTACACCGCGTTCCAAATTATTATGCAAAAAGTGTTTAGGAGTGATAAGGGAAGAATTTGTTTGTTTGTCAGTTAAACTCATTGATGGTGATGTGTGTCAGGGCTCTTTATATCACTGTAAGCAATTGCAGACACCTGTGCTAATTAGTTTGGCAGGTGTGTCCAATGAAAGGCAAGACTACTTAAGAAGGCTCTCTCACATTATTAAGCAGCCTACATCTTCTGCCAAAATGGGAAAGAAAAAGGATGTGTCGGCTGCTGAGAAGCAACAAATTGTGGAGTGTTTAGGTCAAGGCATGACTACAATCAACATTGTGCGATGATCAGGATGAAGTGTCTTGGCAATCAAGAAGTATGTAGCTGATTCACAGTACACACGTGTGCGTGCTGATAAGGGCAAATTGAGGACTCTTTCCTACAGGCAATTACGTCAGGTTGAAACAGCAGCGGCAAAAAAGCCTTGTCATAGCAGCAGACAAGTTTTTGAAGCTGCTTGTGCCTCCAACGTCCCCCGAACAACAAGATGCAGGGTCCTTCAGAGGTTTGCAGCTGTGCATATGCCATCCTGTCGACCTCCTCTATCCACTTCACACAAGCAGAAACGGCTCCAGTGGGCCAAACATTACATGAAGACTGATTTCAAAACTGTTTTGTTCACGGATGAGTGCCGTGCAGCGCTCGATGGTCCAGATGAATGGAGTGGAGGATGGCTGGTTGATGGACACCCCAAGCAAACACGGCTACAGCGCCAACAAGGAGGAGGTGGAGTAATGTTTTGGGCTGGAATCATGGGGAGAGAGATTGTCGGCCCCTTTAGGATCCCTGAAGGCGCTAAAGATGAACTCCATAATGTATGTGGATTTTCTCAAACAGCACTTCCTGCCATGGTTCAAGAAGAAGAACCGTGTATTTCACAGCAAGATCATTTTTCTGCATGATAATGCACCATCTCATGCTGCACATAAAACATCTGCATCTCTGGCTGATATGGGCATAAAAGGGGACAAACTTATGGTGTGACCCCCATGCTCCCCTGACCTCTACCCCATTCAGAACCTTTGGAGCATCATTAAAAGGAGTGTCTATGATGGCGGGAGGCAGTTCACATCTAAGCAACAGCTCTGGGAGGGTATTCTGTCCTCATGCAAAACAATTGAAGCAGAAACCATCCAAAACCTGACAAATTCAATGGACGAGAGAGTTCAGAAGCTCCTTTCGAACAAGGGGTCCTATGTGAAAATGTAACATCACCTAGAATAAAGTTTTGAGTTGAAAACTGTTTGATTTCAGTTTCTAACAACCTGCTAATGCTTATAATTTCAAAAATGACCATTTTTTTGGTCTTTATTAAAATGAAAAGGTTGATCGAAAAGTTTGGGCGATCTAAGAGTGTGGCAACCCAGTAGTCATGATTACTTCGAATTCTGACAATATGAGGGTCATGCTGCAGGTAGTGCAGCAAGAAGGCACTTATGTGTCTTGCGCATCTCGGAGCCCCAAAATTATTTTCCGGGCTAGATGCAGCTAAAAATTATTTTTAATTTTAAATCTGGTGAAGCTTATTATAGATGGCCTAATAGGATCAGTGCTGCACACTGCTACAAAGCCCAAATTATTTTCCAGTCAAGATACAGATAAACATGATTAGTAATTTGAAAGCTTAAAACAGTTGGTAGGGTGATTTTAACCAATCATCAAGCTTTTACTCTCCCCAGGATGACACAGGGGTAGAAAAGACGTTTCGGATCCATGATTTGTTCATCTTTATGAACGTGAGTCTGTCTACATTATCAGTGGAGAGCCGCGTGCGCTTATCTGTCAGCACACCACCAGCAGCGCTGAACACACGTTCAGACAGAACGCTGGCTGCGGGGCATGACAAGATCTCCAAGGCGTAAGTGGCTAGCTCCGGCCATTTATCCAGATTGGAAGCCCAAAAAGAGAAAGGGTCCAGTGACACAGTCGTGGCTTCAATGTTTACTTGGAGATACTCCTGTACCATCGTCTCTAGGCGTTGACTATGTGTCAGACTTCTTGTCTCCTGTGGCCTTGCAAAGGATGGGCTAAAAAAGTGGTGAAATGATTCCGCAAAATTGATGTTACCAGCAGATACTGTGGTTCTGTTACGGTTTGAGTGCTGAACACTTGACGGTCCCACGGTTGGCAAGTTGGAACTGTGAGATTCACTACTAGTGTTGAGCCACCCCCGTAATGTTCGGGTTCGGTTCGGTTCGTCGAACACCGGGATGTTCGAGGAACTGTTCGTCGAACTGTTCGTCGAACACCTTAGAACACCGTCGAACACCGTTAAAACCAATGGCAGGCAAACAAAAACACATAGAAACACATAGAAAACACCTGCAAAGGTGTCCAAAAGCTGACAAACTGCTCAGAAGACACTCTGTTTAAAAAAGCCGGCCGGCAAATTCAGCAGCGGCATACACCGGTACCCGACAATTTAGACAAGAAGGAATAGAGCATCACACATAGATTAGATAGATAGAAACATGTCAGTCACACATATAAGAAGCACAGTGACAGTGTTGGTTACTGCATTTGTCATTTAGTGTAAAGGATTTATTAAAAAAAATATTAGTGTTTTCATGCACCGTCTCTTTAAAAAAGCCGGCCGGCAATTCAGCATCTGTACCCGACAATTTAGAACAGAAAGAATAGAGCTTCACACATAGATTAGATAGATAGAAACATGTCAGTCACATATATAATAAGTACAGTGATAGTGTTGCTTACTGTACTTGTCATTTAGTGTAAAGGATTTATTTAAAAAAATAATAGTGTTTTCATGCACTGTCTCTTTAAAAAAGCCGGCCGGCAATTCAGCAGCGGTACCCGACAATTTAGAACAGAAAGATAGAGCATCACACATAGATTAGATAGATAGAAACATGTCAGTCACATATATATGAAGTACAGTGATAGTGTTGGTTACTGTACTTGTCATTTAGTATTAAAATAAAGGATTTATTATTAAAAAAATTGGCGTGGGGTTCCCCTTAATTTTAGGCTCTAGCGGAGGTTAAGCAGACGGCTGGGGCAGATGTTTGAAGCCTGGGAAGGGGGTAATACCCACGGAGCTTCCCAGGCTACTAATATCAGCCCCCAGCTGAATACATAGCCTTTACTAGCTATTAAAATGGGGGACCCCCCCAAAAAAATGACGTGGGGTCCCCCCTAATTTAATAGCTAGCAAAGGCTAGGCAGACAGCTGAGGGCTGATATTAATAGCCCAGGAAGGGAGCCATGAATATTGGCCCCCTCCCAGGCTAGAAACACCAGCCGTCAGCCGCCCCAGAAATGGCGCATTCATAGGATGCGCCAATTCTGGCACTTAGCCTCGCTCTTCCACGCTGCCCTGGTGCGGTGGCAGGGGGTAATAGGGTTGGGGTTGATGTCAGCTTATAATGCCAGCTGACATCAAGCCCAGGTTAGTAATGGAGAGGCGTCTATAAGACACCCCCATTACTAACCCCATAGTCAAAGTTAAAAAAAACACAAACACCCAGAATAAAGTCCTTTAATTGAAATAAAGACACAATCCTTTATTGTTCTAAATTAAACCATACCTACCATCACGCCCATTCCAGCTGAAGCCAACGATCTCCTGCAATAAAAGAAAAATAATAAAGCAACCTCATCCTTACCTTTCCATGGTTCCCACGACAGCTTCAGCTCTGCTACATCGAGATGACAGGCTGGACCGCAGCAGAACGCCGCCATCCAGCCTCTCATCCCGCAGACATTGAGAAGCGCAGGCTTGCTTGCGCTGCTCAGCGTCTCTCTGTGACGACATCCAGATGAGCCGAGTTCATGTCCAATGAACTCGGCTCATCTGGATGCCGTCACAGCGAGACAGTGAGGAGCGCAAGCATGCCTGCGCTTCTCAGTGTCTGCGGGATGACAGACTGGATGGCAGCGTTCTGCTGCGGTCCAGCCAGTCATCTCGATGTAGCAGAGCTGAAGCTGTCGTGGGAACCATGGAAAGGTAAGGATGAGGTTGGTTTATTATTTTTCTTTTATTGCAGGAGATCGTTGGCTTCAGCTGGAATGGGTGTGATGGTAAGTATGGTTTAATTTAGAACAATAAAGAATTGTGTCTTTATTTCAATTAAAGGACTTTATTCTGGGTGTTGTGTTTTTTTTAAATACTTTACTAGAAATTCATGGCGGTCATGTCTAATACTGGCGTGACCCCATGAATTTTGGGCTTGGGGCCAGCTGATAATACCAAGCTGGCCCTAACCCCTTTATTACCCAGTGAGCCACCGCACCAGGGCCCTGGATGAGTTGGGTACAGCGCCAGAAGATGGCGCTTCTATGAACGCGCCATTTTCCGGGGTGGCTGCGGACTGCAATTTGTAGCGGGGGGGGGGCCCAGAAAGCTTGGGCCTCCCTGCGCTGCAGATTCCAGCCCCCAGCTGCCTAGTTGTACCTGGCTGGACACAAAAATAGGGCGAAGCCCCACGTACTTTTTTTTTAATTATTTCATGAATTTCATGAAATAATTAAGAAAAAAAGGCCTTCCCTATATTGTTGTGTCCGGCCAGGTACAAATAGGCAGCTGGTGGTTGGGGGCAGCCCGTTCCTGCCTGCTGTACCTGGCTGGACACAAATATAGTGCGAAGCCCCACGTCAATTTTTTTTAAATTATTTCATGAATTTCCTGAAATAATTTAAAAAAATTGAAGTTGGGCTTCGCACTATATTTGTGTCCAGCCAGGTACAGCAGGCAGGAACGGGCTGCCCCCAACCACCAGCTGCCTATTTGTACCTGGCCGGACACAACAATATAGGGAAGGCCTTTTTTTCTTAATTATTTCATGAAATTCATGAAATAATTAAAAAAAAAGTACGTGGGGCTTCGCCCTATTTTTGTGTCCAGCCAGGTACAACTAGGCAGCTGGGGGCTGGAATCTGCAGCGCAGGGAGGCCCAAGCTTTCTGGGCCCCCCCCCGCTACAAATTGCAGTCCGCAGCCACCCCGGAAAATGGCGCGTTCATAGAAGCGCCATCTTCTGGCGCTGTACCCAACTCATCCAGGGCCCTGGTGCGGTGGCTCACTGGGTAATAAAGGGGTTAGGGCCAGCTTGGCATTATCAGCTGGCCCTAAGCCCGAAATTCATGGGGTCACGCCAATATTAGACATGACCACCATGAATTTCTAGTAAAGTATTTAAAAAAAAACACAACACCCAGAAAAAAGTCCTTTAATTGAAATAAACACACAATTCTTTATTGTTCTAAATTAAACCATACTTACCATCACGCCCATTCCAGCTGAAGCCAACGATCTCCTGAAATAAAAGAAAAATAATAAAGCAACATCATCCTTACCTTTCCATGGTTCCCATGACAGCTTCAGCTCTGCTACATCGAGATGACAGGCTGGACCGCAGCAGAACGCTGCCATCCAGCCTCTCATCCCGCAGACACTGAGAAGAGCAGGCTTGCTTGCGCTCCACAGTGTCTCTCTGTGAGGGCATCCAGATGAGCCGAGTTAATGTCCAATGAACTCGGCTCACCTCATGCACGTCACTGACAGCGTGGGAAAATTCTCCTGCACTCAGCGCTTCAGCGTGGGAGAATTCTCACACTGAAGCGCTGAGTGCAGGAGAATTCTCCCACGCTGTCAGTGACGTGCAGGAGGTGAGCTGAGTTCATTGGACATGAGCTCACCTTATGCACGTCACTGACAGCGTGGGAAAATTCTCCTGCACTCAGCGCTTCAGCGTGGGAGAATTCTCACGCTGAAGCGCTGAGTGCAGGAGAATTCTCCCACGCTGTCAGTGAAGTGCAGGAGGTGAGCTGAGTTCATTGGACATGAGCTCACCTTATGCACGTCACTGACAGCGTGGGAGAATTCTCCTGCACTCACCGCTTCAGCGTGAGAATTTTCCCACGCTGTCAGTGACGTGCATGAGGTGAGCCGAGTTCATTGGACATGAACTCGGCTCATCTGGATGTCGTCACAGAGAGACGCTGAGCAGCGCAAGCAAGCCTGCGCTTCTCAATGTCTGCGGGATGAGAGGCTGGATGGCAGCGTTCTGCTGCGGTCCAGCCTGTCATCTCGATGTAGCAGAGCTGAAGCTGTCGTGGGAACCATGGAAAGGTAAGGATGAGGTTGCTTTATTATTTTTCTTTTATTGCAGGAGATCGTTGGCTTCAGCTGGAATGGGCGTGACAGTAAGTATGGTTTAATTTAGAACAATAAAGGATTGTGTCTTTATTTCAATTAAAGGACTTTATTCTGGGTGTTTGTGTTTTTTTTAACTTTGACTATGGGGTTAGTAATGGGGGTGTCTTATAGACGCCTCTCCATTACTAACCTGGGCTTGATGTCAGCTGGCATTATAAGCTGACATCAACCCCAACCCTATTACCCCCTGCCACCGCACCAGGGCAGCGTGGAAGAGCGAGGCTAAGTGCCAGAATTGGCGCATCCTATGAATGCGCCATTTCTGGGGCGGCTGACGGCTGGTGTTTCTAGCCTGGGAGGGGGCCAATATTCATGGCTCCCTTCCTGGGCTATTAATATCAGCCCCCAGCTGTCTGCCTAGCCTTTGCTAGCTATTAAATTAGGGGGGACCCCACGTCATTTTTTTTGGGGTGTCCCTCATTTTAATAGCTAGTAAAGGCTATGTATTCAGCTGGGGGCTGATATTAGTAGCCTGGGAAGCTCCGTGGGTATTACCCCCTTCCCAGGCTTCAAACATCTGCCCCAGCCGTCTGCTTAACCTCCGCTAGAGCCTAAAATTAAGGGGAACCCCACGCCAATTTTTTTAATAATAAATCCTTTATTTTAATACTAAATGACAAGTACAGTAACCAACACTATCACTGTACTTCATATATATGTGACTGACATGTTTCTATCTATCTAATCTATGTGTGAAGCTCTATTCTGTCTGTTATAAATTGTCGGGTACCGCTGCTGAATTGCCGGCCGGCTTTTTTAAAGAGACAGTGCATGAAAACACTATTATTTTTTTTGATAAATCCTTTACGCTAAATGACAAGTACAGTAAGCAACACTGTCACTGTACTTCGTATATATGTGGCTGACATGTTTCTATCTATCTAATCTATGTGTGAAGCTCTATTCTGTCTGTTATAAATTGTCGGGTACCGCTGTTGAATTGCCGGCCGGCTTTTTTAAAGAGACGGTGCATGAAAACACTATTATTTTTTTTGATAAATCATTTACACTAAATGACAAGTACAGTAAGCAACACTTTCACTGTACTTCGTATATATGTGGCTGACATGTTTCTATCTATCTAATCTATGTGTGATGCCCTATTCTTTCGGTTCTAAATTGTCGGGTACAGGTGTATGCCGCTGCTGAATTGCCGGCTTTTCATGTTTCACTGTTGGCACTGTTCCCATCGATTTGGGCAACCACTGTAATGCCACAACCACCATGGCTGTGGCATTACAGTGAGTGGCAGACAATCCCTGCATGATTGGTGCTTTAAATAGCGCCAGACATGCAGGACACGCTTTTGGTGCACGAACAGTTATCGAACATAACCTCGAACAGCCGAATTTTTTGCAAATCGTTCGGGTTCGTGGAACAACTCGAACACCGCCCAAAACAGCTCGAATTTGAGATTGGCGAACAGTTCTAGTCGAACACCGCTCATCTCTATTCACTACGTGCACCACTGGTATTTTGTGGAAAGGCACATGTAAGATTCTGCAACAGTCTCTGCTGATACTCCTGCATGCGTGCATCCCTTTCTATGGCAGGAATAATTTCTGCAAATTTACTTTTGTACCGGGGATCTAACAGTGTGGCAACCCAGTAGTCAGGATTATTTCTAATTCTCACAATTCGAGGGTCATGTTGCAGGTAGTGCAGCAAGAAGGCACTCATGTGTGTTGCGCATCCAGGAGCACCAAGTCCCTGTTGTGTTGGTGGCGAGGTAGCAATCATGCTTCCTTCCTCTGTCCTCTCCCCCCAACCTCGCACAACAGAAATGTGATCAAGGTCTCCCTCATCTGATGAGTCTTCCATCAGTTCGTCCTCCACTTCTTCCTGGGCTCCTGCACCTTCCTCACTAGTTTGGCTGCTACCATGCGCCCTGGTAAAATCATCTCCCCCACCCTCACATGCCTGCCGCCTTGGTGCTGCCGACCGTCTGGACCTTGCAGATGTTAGCCCTTCCGCATACAACTCCTCCTCCTCTACTTCCTCCACCTCCTCTTGTGCCACCACCTGACTCCGAATTCTGTTTAACATGTGCTCCAGCATATAAATCACCGGAATAGTCATGCTGATAATGGCATCGTCAGCACTAAACATCTTCGTCGCCATTTCAAAACTGTGCAGAAGGGTGCATAGGTCCCTGATCTGAGACCACTCCTCCAGCGTGATTTGCCCCACCTCTGAATCTCGTTGGCCCAGGCTATACGTCAGAACGTATTGCACCAGGGCTTGTCGGTGCTGCCACAGTCGCTGCAACATGTGCAGAGTTGAATTCCACCAGGTAGGCACATCGCATTTTAGCCGGTGAAGTGGCAGGCCCAACGACTTCTGTAGAGATGTAAGTCGCTGAGCTGCGGGATGCGAACGGCGGAAGTGAGCACACAGCGACCGTGCCCTCTGCAGAAGGCCATCTAGTCTGGGATAGTGGGCTAAAAATTGCTGGACAACCAGGTTCAACACGTGAGCCATACAAGGCACGTGTGTGACATTGCCCCGGCGAAGGGCCGCACCCAGGTTTGCAGCATTGTCGCACACGGCCTTCCCTGGTTTCAGGTCCAGTGGAGACAACCATTCATGAAATTGGTTCTCCAGAGCTGACCACAACTCCTCAGCTGTGTGACTCACATTTCCCAGACATTTCAATGTAAAAACCGCCTGATGACGTTGAGCCCTACTGCCAGCATAGTAAGGAGGTGTGCAGGATCCCTTCTGCGCAGTTAGAAAGCTTGTGGCATGACCAGACAGGCTTTGGGTGCAGGTGGAAGACCGAGAGGAGGTTGAGGAGGCAGAAGCAGTGGAGGAAAAATGACATAAAGAGAATTGACGCACAACTCGTGGGGACGGCAAGACTTGGACAGCAGCCCCTTGTCCTGCTGTCACCATAGTTACCCAGTGCCCAGTCAGCGACATGTAACGCGCCTGTCCATGCCTACTCGTCCAAGTGTCTGTGGTGAAATGCACCCTGTCACACACAGAGTTTCTCAAAGAAGCGGTGATGTTGTGTGCAACATGCTGGTGGAGCGCAGGCACACCTTTCTTTGAGAAGTAGTGCCGACTGGGCATCTGGTACTGGGGCACTGCGACGGACATAAGGTCTCGAAAATCCTCTGTGTCCACCAGGCGGAAAGGCAGCATTTCTGTAGCCAAGAGCTTGCAGATGGTGAAATTCAACCTCTTAGCTTTCTCATGGCTAGGAGGAAATGGTCTTTTACTTGTCCACATCTGAGGGACCGAGGGCTGGCTATTGTGCTTAGACGGGGTTGATAAGGGTGTCCCCGGCAAACTGCCGGTCTGTGAGGAAGATGCAGGCGGACATGTTAGGTTGCCTTGATCCAAAGGTGGTGCTATCGATGTCGGACAGCGCTCAAGACCAGCTGGTGTTACCACCTCCAAAGAAAATGATGACCTGCCAATCACGCTGGCTGTTGCGGGTAAAGAGGTGGCAGGTCTGCGCCCCAAAACAGGTGTGACTGCTGTCCCCCCAGTCACAGAGGATGAAGAGGCCGCGGATGCACAAGATATGGCAGACAGTGGTTGGCCCGGCCGGCTAGACCGCATTGTAGCACACTGAGCTTCCCACTGCAACTTATGCTTCATGTCCATGTGCCGGTTCATGCATGAAGTACTCAAACTATGTATTTTTTGGCCTCTACTTAGCTTTTGCTGACAAATGTTACAGATAACACGAGTTGGGTCATCTTTATCGATCTGAAAAAATGCCCAGGCTATGCAAGGCTTAGCACCCATGCGACCTGAAGAGCCACCACGACTTGTGGTGAGAGGCAGAGTTGTGTTTGAGGATGCAGTTGTTGACGTGCTTCCAGTACTACGTCTCTGTCCAGGAAGGCGCAACCTGACCTCGTCGTCACTAGCATTTTCCTCCACCTCCTCTGCTGACCTCATCTCTTGGCTGACTGTAGGTTGACAGTAAGTGGGATCTCCGACCTCATCATCATCACCCTGTGCGTTATCACACCCGTCGTCCTCAGAGCCAACCTGTTCCTGCCCTGACAAAAAACTAAAGTTGTCGCTCCAATCAGGTATTTGAGTCTTATCATCGTCTTAATCATTGTCTCCACCAACAGGAGTTACAGTTTGGGAATGAGGGTCTACATTATGGTCAGAACCTTCTGCGTCTGGTCCTGGATCCGACTCATAAAGATTCTGGGCATCAGTGCAGATCATTTCCTCGTCTGGATTCACAGAAGCGCTGGAGTCGACCTCTGATTCCCAGGCTATAGTATGAGTAAACAGCTCTGCAGACTCAACCATCTGTTCTACCTCATACTCAGACGGGCAGCTGGAGATTTGGGAGCTGTGAGGAAGCAAGTGCGATTTGGGTGACACCTTTGAGGACTGGAGTATTTGTGATATTGAAGTTGATGTGGAGGAGAGCCCACTTAAAGGAGCACTTGATATCCGTTAAAGCACCTGCTGTTTTTGTGCCTCATCTGGAATTTGTAGCGATTGGCGTGGCCGTAAGAAAGGGATCTTATCACATTGTCCGCTAAAAGAAGTAGACATTTTAGTTTGGCTGGAAGATGGTCTTTCTTCTGCACCTACCCCACGGACACAACCTTTTTTCCCCTTCCCAACATGCCTATTCCCCTTTCCACCAGCAGCAGGCCTTTTTCCACTCATTTTGGTGGTTAACTAATTCACAACTCTGGAGTTGTTTGCACAAAAAAACAATGGATGGTAACCGAGCAGAGCTGAGTGGCCAAACTGTGGTATTAGGCCAAAACTATTGGCTGGGTTAGATGCAGAAAAAAATTATTTTTAATTTGCAACCTGATGGAGGTCAGTATAGATGGACTAATAGACCAAGTCCCACACACCGCTAGAAGCCCAAATATTTTTTCAGAGCTAGATGCAGAAATTTTTTTTATTCAATTTGCAACCTGATGGAGGTCAGTATAGATGGACTAATAGACCAAGTCCCACACACTGCTAGAAGCCCAAATATTTTTTCAGAGCTAGATGCAGAAAAAAATTATTTTTAATTTGCAACCTGATGGAGGTCAGTATAGGTGGACTAATAGACCAAGTCCCACACACCGCTAGAAGCCCAAATATTTTTTCAGAGCTAGATGCAGAAAATTTTTTTCATTCAATTTGCAACCTGATGGAGGTCAGTATAGATGGACTAATAGACCAAGTCCCACACACTGCTAGAAGCCCAAATATTTTTTCAGAGCTTGATGCAGAAAAAAATTATTTTTAATTTGCAATCTGATGGAGGTCAGTATAGATGGACTAATAGACCAAGTCCCACACACCGCTAGAAGCCCAAATATTTTTTCAGAGCTAGATGCAGAAAAAAATTATTTTTAATTTGCAACCTGATGGAGGTCAGTATAGATGGACTAATAGACCAAGTCCCACACACCGCTAGAAGCCCAAATATTTTTTCAGAGCTAGATGCAGAAAAAAATTATATTCAATTTGCAACCTGCTGGAGGTCAGTATAGAAGGACTAATAGAACAAGTCCCACACACTGCTAGCAGCCCAAATATTTTTTCAGAGCTAAATGAAGAAAAAAATTATTTTTAATTTGCAACCTGATGGAGGTCAGTATAGATGGACTAATAGACCAAGTCCCACACACTGCTAGAAGCCCAAATATTTTTTCAGATCTAGATGCAGAAAAAAATTATTTTTAATTTGCAACCTGATGGAGGTCAGTATAGATGGACTAATAGACCAAGTCCCACACACCGCTAGAAGCCCAAATATTTTTTCAGAGCTAGATGCAGAAAAAAATTATATTCAATTTGCAACCTGCTGGAGGTCAGTATAGAAGGACTAATAGAACAAGTCCCACACATTGCTAGAAGCCCAAATATTTTTTCAGAGCTAAATGAAGAAAAAAATTATTTTTAATTTGCAACCTGATGGAGGTCAGTATAGATGGACTAATAGACCAAGTCCCACACACTGCTAGAAGCCCAAATATTTTTTCAGAGCTAGATGCAGAAAAAAATTATTTTTAATTTGCAACCTGATGGAGGTCAGTATAGATGGACTAATAGACCAAGTCCCACACACCGCTAGAAGCCCAAATATTTTTTCAGAGCTAGATGCAGAAAAAAAATATTTTTAATTTGCAACCTGATGGAGGTCAGTATAGATGGACTAATAGACCAAGTCCCACACACCGCTAGAAGCCCAAATATTTTTTCAGAGCTAGATGCAGAAAAAAATTATATTCAATTTGCAACCTGCTGGAGGTCAGTATAGAAGGACTAATAGAACAAGTCCCACACACTGCTAGAAGCCCAAATATTTTTTCAGAGCTAAATGAAGAAAAACATTATTTTTAATTTGCAACCTGATGGAGGTCAGTATAGATGGACTAATAGACCAAGTCCCACACACTGCTAGAAGCCCAAATATTTTTTCAGAGCTAGATGCAGAAAAAAATTATTTTTAATTTGCAACCTGATGGAGGTCAGTATAGATGGACTAATAGACCAAGTCCCACACACCGCTAGAAGCCCAAATATTTTTTCAGAGCTAGATGCAGAAAAAAATTATATTCAATTTGCAACCTGCTGGAGGTCAGTATAGAAGGACTAATAGAACAAGTCCCACACACTGCTAGAAGCCCAAATATTTTTTCAGAGCTAAATGAAGAAAAAAATTATTTTTAATTTGCAACCTGATGGAGGTCAGTATAGATGGACTAATAGACCAAGTCCCACACACTGCTAGAAGCCCAAATATTTTTTCAGAGCTAGATGCAGAAAAAAATTATTTTTAATTTGCAACCTGATGGAGGTCAGTATAGATGGACTAATAGACCAAGTCCCACACACTGCTAGAAGCCCAAATATTTTTTCAGAGCTAGATGCAGAAAAAAATTATTTTTAATTTGCAACCTGATGGAGGTCAGTATAGATGGACTAATAGACCAAGTCCCACACACCGCTAGAAGCCCAAATATTTTTTCAGAGCTAGATGCAGAAAAAAATTATATTCAATTTGCAACCTGCTGGACGTCAGTATAGAAGGACTAATAGAACAAGTCCCACACACTGCTAGAAGCCCAAATATTTTTTCAGAGCTAAATGAAGAAAAAAATTATTTTTAATTTGCAACCTGATGGAGGTCAGTATAGATGGACTAATAGACCAAGTCCCACACACTGCTAGAAGCCCAAATATTTTTTCAGAGCTAGATGCAGAAAAAAATTATTTTTAATTTGCAACCTGATGGAGGTCAGTATAGATGGACTAATAGACCAAGTCCCACACACCGCTAGAAGCCCAAATATTTTTTCAGAGCTAGATGCAGAAAAAAAATATTTTTAATTTGCAACCTGATGGAGGTCAGTATAGATGGACTAATAGAAGAAGTCCCACACACCGCTAGAAGCCCAAATATTTTTTCAGAGCTAGATGCAGAAAAAAATTATATTCAATTTGCAACCTGCTGGAGGTCAGTATAGAAGGACTAATAGAACAAGTCCCACACACTGCTAGAAGCCCAAATATTTTTTCAGAGCTAAATGAAGAAAAAAATTATTTTTAATTTGCAACCTGATGGAGGTCAGTATAGATGGACTAATAGACCAAGTCCCACACACTGCTAGAAGCCCAAATATTTTTTCAGAGCTAGATGCAGAAAAAAATTATTTTTAATTTGCAACCTGATGGAGGTCAGTATAGATGGACTAATAGAACAAGTCCCACACACCGCTAGAAGCCCAAATATTTTTTCAGAGCTAGATGCAGAAAAAAATTATATTCAATTTGCAACCTGCTGGAGGTCAGTATAGAACGACTAATAGAACAAGTCCCACACACTGCTAGAAGCCCAAATATTTTTTCAGAGCTAAATGAAGAAAAAAATTATTTTTAATTTGCAACCTGATGGAGGTGAGTATAGATGGACTAATAGACCAAGTCCCACACACTGCTAGAAGCCCAAATATTTTTTCAGAGCTAGATGCAGAAAAAAATTATTTTTAATTTGCAACCTGATGGAGGTCAGTATAGATGGACTAATAGACCAAGTCCCACACACTGCTAGAAGCCCAAATATTTTTTCAGAGCTAAATGAAGAAAAAAATTATTTTTAATTTGCAACCTGATGGAGGTCAGTATAGATGGACTAATAGACCAAGTCCCACACACTGCTAGAAGCCCAAATATTTTTTCAGAGCTAGATGCAGAAAAAAAATATTTTTAATTTGCAACCTGATGGAGGTCAGTATAGATGGACTAATAGACCAAGTCCCACACACCGCTAGAAGCCCAAATATTTTTTCAGAGCTAGATGCAGAAATTTTTTTTATTCAATTTGCAACCTGATGGAGGTCAGTATAGATGGACTAATAGACCAAGTCCCACACACTGCTAGAAGCCCAAATATTTTTTCAGAGCTAGATGCAGAAAAAAATTATTTTTAATTTGCAACCTGATGGAGGTCAGTATAGATGGACTAATAGACCAAGTCCCACACACCGCTAGAAGCCCAAATATTTTTTCAGAGCTAGATGCAGAAAATTTTTTTATTCAATTTGCAACCTGATGGAGGTCAGTATAGATGGACTAATAGACCAAGTCCCACACACTGCTAGAAGCCCAAATATTTTTTCAGAGCTAGATGCAGAAAAAAATTATTTTTAATTTGCAACCTGATGGAGGTCAGTATAGATGGACTAATAGAACAAGTCCCACACGCTGCTAGAAGCCCAAATATTTTTTCAGAGATAAATGAAGAAAAAAATTATTTTTAATTTGCAACCTGATGGAGGTCAGTATAGATGGACTAATAGACCAAGTCCCACACACTGCTAGAAGCCCAAATATTTTTTCAGAGCTAGATGCAGAAAAAAATTATTTTTAATTTGCAACCTGATGGAGGTCAGTATAGATGGACTAATAGACCAAGTCCCACACACCGCTAGAAGCCCAAATATTTTTTCAGAGCTAGATGCAGAAAAAAATTATTTTTAATTTGCAACCTGATGGAGGTCAGTATAGATGGACTAATAGACCAAGTCCCACACACCGCTAGAAGCCCAAATATTTTTTCAGAGCTAGATGCAGAAAATTTTTTTCTTCAATTTGCAACCTGATGGAGGTCAGTATAGATGGACTAATAGACCAAGTCCCACACACTGCTAGAAGCCCAAATATTTTTTCAGAGCTAGATGCAGAAAAAAATTATTTTTAATTTGCAACCTGATGGAGGTCAGTATAGATGGACTAATAGAACAAGTCCCACACGCTGCTAGAAGCCCAAATATTTTTTCAGAGATAAATGAAGAAAAAAATTATTTTTAATTTGCAACCTGATGGAGGTCAGTATAGATGGACTAATAGACCAAGTCCCACACACTGCTAGAAGCCCAAATATTTTTTCAGAGCTAGATGCAGAAAAAAATTATTTTTAATTTGCAACCTGATGGAGGTCAGTATAGATGGACTAATAGAACAAGTCCCACACGCTGCTAGAAGCCCAAATATTTTTTCAGAGCTAGATGCAGAAAAAAATTATTTTTAATTTGCAACCTGATGGAGGTCAGTATAGATGGACTAATAGACCAAGTCCCACACACCGCTAGAAGCCCAAATATTTTTTCAGAGCTAGATGCAGAAAAAAATTATATTCAATTTGCAACCTGCTGGAGGTCAGTATAGAAGGACTAATAGAACAAGTCCCACACACTGCTAGAAGCCCAAATATTTTTTCAGACCTAAATGAAGAAAAAAAATCTTTTTAATTTGCAACCTGATGGAGGTCAGTATAGATGGACTAATAGACCAAGTCCCACACACTGCTAGAAGCCCAAATATTTTTTCAGAGCTAGATGCAGAAAAAAATTATATTCAGTTTGCAACCTGATGGAGGTCAGTATAGATGGACTAATAGAATGATGCTATGCCCAAAAGATTTTACTTCACTAGGTGCAGTAAAAAAATTGGTATTCTATACACAGGTGGTATATCTTGCAACACAGATAGGCTACTCCACTGACTAACACACTCTGCAATAGGCCAAAAAGGATTAGCTTTGCTAGATTCAGCCAAATGCTGTGAAAAAAACTTGCACAGCACTGGCACAGACCTGCCTGGCAAAAACTGATAGGAACTGATGTAACCTAGTCCTGAAAAGGACTCCAATTACAATTAGTCTTTACTCCCACAATCTATCTATTTAAGAGCACAGACCTGCCTGATAAAAGTCGTAGGAAATGCTGTAACCTAGTCCTTAAAAGGACTGCAATCACAACTATTCCCTACTCCCAAGCTATCTGTATATTTGTGCGAAAATTTGCTTGAAATTAACAAGGTATAGCGCACACAGCAACAACGGTGCCGTCTAACACGCAGCTGCAGCAGTGAGAAAATGGTGGCGACGGGGAAAATGGCTTGGTCTTATAGGGCAAGGACATGTGACATACACTGCCAATCACACATGCCCTTGCTTGTGTGAAAAAAAGCACTTCGCTCCGTGTGTGCGCTGCTGATAGGCTGACAGATTGCACCTCCCCACTGCAAATGCGGTAAAGAGAAAAAAAAATGGAGATCTTCATTGTTCCTGCAGAGATCCATTCCCTGCCCCTCCCCCCACCCCGCTGTACACTCAAACTGCGTATTAACATTAATTTTCATCATTACTGAGAAAAAATCCAGTTATGATTTTGGTGCACGAACAGTTATCGAACATAACCTCGAACAGCCGAATTTTTCTCAAATTGTTCGTGTTCGCCGATCGGCTCGAACACCGCCCAAAACAGCTCGAATTTGAGATTGGCGAACAGTTCGAGTAGAACAACGCTCATCTCTATTCATAAGCTCCTTTCGAACAAGGGGTCCTATGTGCAAATGTAACATCACCTAGAATAAAGTTTTGAGTTGAAAACTGTTTGATTTCAGTTTCTAATAACCTGCTAATGCTTATAATTTCAAAAATAACCATTTTTTGTTCTTTATTAAAATGAAAAGGTTGATCGAAGAGTGTGGGGGATCTAAGAGTGTGGCAACCCAGTAGTCAGGATTATTTCGAATTCTGACAATCTGAGGGTCATGTTGCAGGTAGTGCAGCAAGAAGGCACTCGTGTGTCTTGCGCATCTAGGAGCCCCAAAATTATTTTCCGAGCTAGATGCAGCTAAAAAATATTATTAATTTGAAAGCTGGTGGAGCTTAGTATAGATGGCCTAATAGAATCAATCCTGCAAACTGCTACAAAGCCCAAATTATTTTCCAGCCAAGATACAGATAAACATGATTAGTAATTTGAAAGCTTAAAACAGTTGGTGAGGTGATTTCAACAAATCATCAAGATTTTACTCTCCCCAGGATGACACAGGGGTAGAAAAGTCATTTCGGATCCATGATTTGTTCATCTTTATGAACGTGAGTCTGTCTACATTATCAGTGGAGGGCCGATTGCGCTTATCTGTCAGCACACCACCAGCAGCGCTGAACACACGTTCAGACAGAACGCTGGCTGCGGGGCATGACAAGATCTCCAAGGCGTAAGTGGCGAGATCCGGTCATTTATCCAGATTGGAAGCCCAAAAAGAGCAAGGGTCCAGTGACACAGTCATGGATTCAATGTTTACTTGGAGATACTCCTGTACCATCTTCTCTAGGTGTTGACTATGTGTAAGACTTCTTGTCTCCTGTGGCCTTGCAAAGGATGGGCTAAAAAAGTGGTGAAATGATTCCACAAAATTGATGTTACCAGCAGATAATGTGTTTCTGTTACGGTTTGAGTGCTGAACACTCGACGGTCCCACGGTTGGCAAGTTGGAACTATGAGATTCACTACGTGCACCACTAGTGTTTTGGGGAGATTAGCACATGTAAGATTCTGAAACAGTCTCTGCTGATACTCCTGCATGCGTGCATCTCTTTCTATGGCAGGAATAATTTCTGCAAATTTACTTTTGTACCGGGGATCTAACAGTGTGGCAACCCAGTAGTCAGGATTATTTCTAATTCTCACAATTCGAGGGTCATGTTGCAGGTAGTGCAGCAAGAAGGCACTCATGTGTCTTGCGCATCCAGGAGCACCAAGTCCCTGTTGTGTTGGTGGCAAGGTAACAATCATGCTTCCTTCCTCTGCCCTCTCCCCCCAACCTCGCACAACAGAAATGTGATCAAGGTCTCCCTCATCTGATGAGTCTTCCATCAGTTCGTCCTCCACTTCTTCCTGGGCTCCTGCACCTTCCTCACTAGTTTGGCTGCTACCATGCACCCTGGTAAAACCATCTCCCCCACCCTCACATGCCTGCCTCTTTGGTGCTGCCGACCGTCTGGACCTTGCAGATGTTAGCCCTTCCGCATACAACTCCTCCTCCTCTACTTCCTCCACCTCCTCTTGTGCCACCACCTGACTCCGAATTTTGTTTAACATGTGCTCCAGCATGTAAATCACCGGAATAGTCATGCTGATAATGGCATCGTCAGCACTAAACATCTTTGTCGCCATTTCAAAACTGTGCAGAAGGGTGCATAGGTTCCTGATCTGAGACCACTCCTCCAGCGTGATTTACCCCACCTCTGGATCTCGTTGGCCCATGCTATACGTCACAACGTATTGCACCAGGGCTTGTCTGTGCTGCCACAGTCGCTGCAACATGTGCAGAGTTGAATTCCACCAGGTAGGCACATTGCATTTTAGCCGGTGAAGTGGCAGGCCCAACGACTTCTGTAGAGATGTAAGTCGCTGAACTGCGGGATGCGAACGGCGGAAGTGAGCACACAGCGACTGTGCCGTCTTCAGAAAGCTATCTAGTCCGGGATAGTGGGCTAAAAATTGCTGGACAACCAGGTTCAACACGTGAGCCATACGAGGCACGTGTGTGACATTGCCCCGGTGAAGGGCCACACCGAGGTTTGCAGCATTGTCGCACACGGCCTTCCCTGGTTTCAGGTCCAGTGGAGACAACCATAAATGAAACTGGTTCTCCAGAGCTGACCACAACTCCTCAGCTGTATAACTCACATTTCCCAGACATTTCAAAGTAAAAACCGCCTGATGACGTTGAGCCCTGCTGCCAGCATAGTAAGGAGGTGTGCAGGATCCCTTCTGCGCAGTTAGAAAGCTTGTGGCATGACCAGACAGGCTTTGGGTGCAGGTGGAGGACCGAGAGGAGGTTGAGGAGGCAGAAGCAGTGGAGGAACTTTGAGATAAATAGGATTGACGCACAACTCGTGGGGACGGCAAGACTTGGACAGCAGCCCCTTGTCCTGCTGTCACCATAGTTACCCAGTGCCCAGTCAGCGACATGCAACGCCCCTGTCCATGCCTACTCGTCCAAGTGTCTGTGGTGAAATGCACCCTGTCACACACAGAGTTTCTCAAAGAAGCGGTGATGTTGTGAGCACTTGATATCTGTTGAAGCACCTGCTGTATTTGTGCCTCATCTGGAATTTGTAGCGATTGGCGTGGCCGTAAGAAAGGAATCTTATCACATTGTCCGCTAAAAGAAGTAGACATTTTAGTTTGGCTGGAAGATGGTCTTTCTTCTGCAGATGTTACTGTTGCTTTAACACCTACCCCACAGAAACAACCTTTTTTTCCCTTCCCAACACGCCTATTCCCCTTTCCACCAGCAGCAGGCCTTTTTCCACTCATTTTGGTGGTTAATTAATTGACAACTCTGGAGTTGTTTGCACAAAAAACAATGGATGGTAACCGAGCAGAGCTGAGTGGCCAACCTGTGGTATTAGCCCAAAAGTATTGGCTGGGTTAGATGCAGAAAAAAATTAGATTGAATTTGCAACCTGGTGGAGATTAGTATAGATGGACTAATAGAACAAGTCCCACACACTGCTAGAAGCCGAAATTTTTTTTCAGAGCTAGATGCAGAAAAATATTAGATTGAATTTGCAACCTGGTGGAGGTTAGTATAGACGGACTAATAGAACAAGTCCCACACACTGCTAGAAGCCGAAATATTTTTTCAGAGCTAGAAGCAGAAAAAAATTAGATTGAATTGGCAACCTGATGGAGGTTAGTATGGATGGACTAATAGAACAAGTCCCACACACTGCTAGAAGCCAAAATATTTTTTTAGAGCTAGATGCAGAAAAAAATTATATTGAATTTGTAACCTGATGGAGGATAGTATAGATGGACAAATATAACAAGTCCCACACACTGCTAGAAGCCGAAATATTTTTTCAGAGCTAGATGCAAAAAAAAATTATATTGAATTTGCAACCTGATGGAGGTTAGTATAGATGGACTAATAGAACAAGTCCCACACACTGCTAGAAGCCGAAATATTTTTTCAGAGCTAGATGCAGAAAAAAATTAGATTGAATTTGCAACCTGGTGGAGGTTAGTATAGATGGACTAATAGAACAAGTCCCACACACTGCTAGAAGTCGAAATATTTTTTCAGAGCTAGATGCAGAAAAAAAATAGATTGAATTTGCAAATTGATGGAGGTTAGTATAGATGGACTAATAGAACAAGTCCCACACACTGCTAGAAGCCGAAATATTTTTTTAGAGCTAGATGCAGAAAAAAATAAGATTGAATTTGCAACCTGGTGGAGGTTAGTATAGATGTACTAATAGAACAAGTCCCACACACTGCTAGAAGCCGAAATATTTTTTCAGAGCTAGATGCAGAAAAATATTATATTGAATTTGTAACCTGAAGAAGGTTAGTATAGATGGACAAATAGAACAAGTCCCACATACTGCTAGAAGCCGAAATATTTTTTCAGAGCTAGATGCAGAAAAAAATGATATTGAATTTGCAACCTGATGGAGGTTAGTATAGATGGACTAATAGAACAAGTCCCACACACTGCTAGACGCCGAAATATTTTTTCAGAGCTAGATGCAGAAAAAAATTAGATTGAATTTGCAACCTGATGGAGGTTAGTATAGATGGACTAATAGAACAAGTCCCACACACTTCTAGAAGCCGAAATATTTTTTCAGAGCTAGATGCAGAAAAAAATTATATTGAATTTGCAACCTGATGGAGGTTAGTATAGATGGACTAATAGAACAAGTCCCACACACTGCTAGAAGCCGAAATATTTTTTCAGAGCTAGATGCAGAAAAAAATTTGATTGAATTTGCAACCTGGTGGAAGTTAGTATAGATGGACTAATAGAACAAGTCCCACATACTGCTAGAAGCCGAAATATTTTTTTCAGAGCTAGATGCAGAAAAAAATTTGATTGAATTTGCAACCTGGTAGAGGTTAGTATAGATGGACTAATAGAACAAGTCCCACACACTGCTACAAGCTGAACCATTTTTTCAGAGCTAGATGCAGAAAAAAATTAGATTGAATTTGCAACCTGGTGGAGGATAGTATAGATGGACTAATAGAACAAGTCCCACACACTGCTAGAAGCCTAAATATTTTTTCAGAGCTAGATGCAGAAAAAAATTAGATTGAATTTGCAACCTGATGGAGGTTAGTATAGATGGCCTAATAGAATGATGCTATGCCCAAAAGGTTGTACTTCACTAGGTGCAGTAAAAAAAATTGTTTTCTATACACAGGTGGTGTAGCTTGCAACACAGATAGGCTACTCCACTGACTATCACACTCTGCAATAGGCCACAAAGGATTTGATTTGCTAGATTTAGCCAAATGCTGTAAAAAAATTTGCACAGCATTGGCACAGACCTGCCTGGCAAAAAGTGATAGGAATTGATGTAACTTAGTCCTGAAAAGGACTGCAATTACAATTAGTCTTTACTCCCAACCTATCTATTTAAGAGCACAGACCTGCCTGATAAAAGTCATAGGAAATGATGTAACCTAGTCCTTAAAAGGACTGCAATCACAAATCTTCCCTACTCCCAAGCTATCTGTAGATTTGTGCGAAAATTGGCTTGAAATTAACAAGGTATAGCGCACACAGCAACAGCGGTGCGGTCTAACACTCAGCTGCAGCAGTGAGAAAATGGTGGCTACGTGGAAAATGGCTTGGTCTTATAGGGCAAGGACATGTGACATACACTGCCAATGACACATGCCCTTGCTTGTGTGAAAAAAAGCAGTTCGCTCCGTGTGTGCGCTGCTGATAGGCTGACAGATTGCACCTCTCCACTGTAAATGCGGGAAAGAGAAAAAAAAATGGAGATCTTCATTATTCTAGATGCAGAAAAAAATTAGATTGAATTTGCAACCTGGTGGAGGTTAGTATAGATGGACTAATAGAACAAGTCCCACACACTGCTAGAAGCCGAAATATTTTTTCAGAGCTAGATGCAGAAAAAAAATAGATTGAATTTGCAACCTGATGGAGGTTAGTATAGATGGACTAATAGAACAAGTCCCACACACTGCTAGAAGCCGAAATATTTTTTCAGAGCTAGATGCAGAAAAAAATAAGATTGATTTTGCAACCTGATGGAGGTCAGTATTGATGGACTAATAGAACAAGTCCCACACACTGCTAGACGCCGAAATATTTTTTCAGAGCTAGATGCAGAAAAAAATTAGATTGAATTTGCAACCTGATGGAGGTTAGTATAGATGGACTAATAGAACAAGTCCCACACACTTCTAGAAGCCGAAATATTTTTTCAGAGCTAGATGCAGAAAAAAATTATATTGAATTTGCAACCTGATTGAGGTTAGTATAGATGGACTAATAGAACAAGTCCCACACACTGCTAGAAGCCGAAATATTTTTTCAGAGCTAGATGCAGAAAAAAATTTGATTGAATTTGCAACCTGGTGGAAGTTAGTATAGATGGACTAATAGAACAAGTCCCACATACTGCTAGAAGCCGAAATATTTTTTTCAGAGCTAGATGCAGAAAAAAAATAGATAGAATTTGCAACCTGATGGAGGTTAGTATAGATGGACTAATAGAACAAGTCCCACACACTGCTAGAAGCCGAAATATTTTATTAGAGCTAGATGCAGAAAAAAATAAGATTCAATTTGCAACCTGGTGGAGGTTAGTATAGATGGACTAATAGAACAAGTCCCACGCACTGCTAGAAGCCGAAATATTTTTTCAGAGCTAGATGCAGAAAAAAATTATATTGAATTTGCAACCTGAAGAAGGTTGGTATAGATGGACAAATAGAACAAGTCCCACATACTGCTAGAAGCTGAAATATTTTTTCAGAGCTAGATGCAGAAAAAAATGATATTGAATTTGCAACCTGATGGAGGTTAGTATAGATGGACTAATAGAACAAGTCCCACACACTGCTAGAAGCCGAAATATTTTTTCAGAGCTAGATGCAGAAAAAAATTTGATTGAATTTGCAACCTGGTGGAAGTTAGTATAGATGGACTAATAGAACAAGTCCCACATACTGCTAGAAGCCGAAATATTTTTTTCAGAGCTAGATGCAGAAAAAAATTTGATTGAATTTGCAACCTGGTAGAGGTTAGTATAGATGGACTAATAGAACAAGTCCCACACACTGCTACAAGCTGAACCATTGTTTCAGAGCTAGATGCAGAAAAAAATTAGATTGAATTTGCAACCTGGTGGAGGATAGTATAGATGGACTAATAGAACAAGTCCCACACACTGCTAGAAGCCTAAATATTTTTTCAGAGCTAGATGCAGAAAAAAATTAGATTGAATTTGCAACCTGATGGAGGTTAGTATAGATGGCCTAATAGAATGATGCTATGCCCAAAAGGTTGTACTTCACTAGGTGCAGTAAAAAAAATTGTTTTCTATACACAGGTGGTGTAGCTTGCAACACAGATAGGCTACTCCACTGACTATCACACTCTGCAATAGGCCACAAAGGATTTGATTTGCTAGATTTAGCCAAATGCTGTAAAAAAATTTGCACAGCACTGGCACAGACCTGCCTGGCAAAAAGTGATAGGAATTGATGTAACTTAGTCCTGAAAAGGACTGCAATTACAATTAGTCTTTACTCCCAACCTATCTATTTAAGAGCACAGACCTGCCTGATAAAAGTCATAGGAAATGATGTAACCTAGTCCTTAAAAGGACTGCAATCACAAATCTTCCCTACTCCCAAGCTATCTGTAGATTTGTGCGAAAATTGGCTTGAAATTAACAAGGTATAGCGCACACAGCAACAGCGGTGCGGTCTAACACTCAGCTGCAGCAGTGAGAAAATGGTGGCTACGTGGAAAATGGCTTGGTCTTATAGGGCAAGGACATGTGACATACACTGCCAATGACACATGCCCTTGCTTGTGTGAAAAAAAGCAGTTCGCTCCGTGTGTGCGCTGCTGATAGGCTGACAGATTGCACCTCTCCACTGTAAATGCGGGAAAGAGAAAAAAAAATGGAGATCTTCATTATTCTAGATGCAGAAAAAAATTAGATTGAATTTGCAACCTGGTGGAGGTTAGTATAGATGGACTAATAGAACAAGTCTCACACACTGCTAGAAGCCGAAATATTTTTTCAGAGCTAGATGCAGAAAAAAAATAGATTGAATTTGCAACCTGATGGAGGTTAGTATAGATGGACTAATAGAACAAGTCCCACACACTGCCAGAAGCCGAAATATTTTTTCAGAGCTAGATGCAGAAAAAAATAAGATTGAATTTGCAACCTGATGGAGGTCAGTATTGATGGACTAATAGAACAAGTCCCACACACTGCTAGACGCCGAAATATTTTTTCAGAGCTAGATGCAGAAAAAAATTAGATTGAATTTGCAACCTGATGGAGGTTAGTATAGATGGACTAATAGAACAAGTCCCACACACTTCTAGAAGCCGAAATATTTTTTCAGAGCTAGATGCAGAAAAAAATTATATTGAATTTGCAACCTGAAGAAGGTTGGTATAGATGGACAAATAGAACAAGTGCCACATACTGCTAGAAGCCGAAATATTTTTTCAGAGCTAGATGCAGAAAAAAATTATATTGAATTTGCAACCTGATGGAGGTTAGTATAGATGGACTAATAGAACAAGTCCCACACACTGCTAGAAGCCAAAATATTTTTTCAGGGCTAGATGCAGAAAAAAATTTGATTGAATTTGCAACCTGGTGGAAGTTAGTATAGATGGACTAATAGAACAAGTCCCACATACTGCTAGAAGCCGAAATATTTTTTTCAGAGCTAGATGCAGAAAAAAATTTGATTGAATTTGCAACCTGGTAGAGGTTAGTATAGATGGACTAATAGAACAAGTCCCACACACTGCTACAAGCTGAACCATTGTTTCAGAGCTAGATGCAGAAAAAAATTAGATTGAATTTGCAACCTGGTGGAGGATAGTATAGATGGACTAATAGAACAAGTCCCACACACTGCTAGAAGCCTAAATATTTTTTCAGAGCTAGATGCAGAAAAAAAATAGATTGAATTTGCAACCTGATGGAGGTTAGTATAGATGGCCTAATAGAATGATGCTATGCCCAAAAGGTTGTACTTCACTAGGTGCAGTAAAAAAAATTGTTTTCTATACACAGGTGGTGTAGCTTGCAACACAGATAGGCTACTCCACTGACTATCACACTCTGCAATAGGCCACAAAGGATTTGATTTGCTAGATTTAGCCAAATGCTGTAAAAAAATTTGCACAGCACTGGCACAGACCTGCCTGGCAAAAAGTGATAGGAATTGATGTAACTTAGTCCTGAAAAGGACTGCAATTACAATTAGTCTTTACTCCCAACCTATCTATTTAAGAGCACAGACCTGCCTGATAAAAGTCATAGGAAATGATGTAACCTAGTCCTTAAAAGGACTGCAATCACAAATCTTCCCTACTCCCAAGCTATCTGTAGATTTGTGCGAAAATTGGCTTGAAATTAACAAGGTATAGCGCACACAGCAACAGCGGTGCGGTCTAACACTCAGCTGCAGCAGTGAGAAAATGGTGGCTACGTGGAAAATGGCTTGGTCTTATAGGGCAAGGACATGTGACATACACTGCCAATGACACATGCCCTTGCTTGTGTGAAAAAAAGCAGTTCGCTCCGTGTGTGCGCTGCTGATAGGCTGACAGATTGCACCTCTCCACTGTAAATGCGGGAAAGAGAAAAAAAAATGGAGATCTTCATTATTCTAGATGCAGAAAAAAATTAGATTGAATTTGCAACCTGGTGGAGGTTAGTATAGATGGACTAATAGAACAAGTCCCACACACTGCTAGAAGCCGAAATATTTTTTCAGAGCTAGATGCAGAAAAAAAATAGATTGAATTTGCAACCTGATGGAGGTTAGTATAGATGGACTAATAGAACAAGTCCCACACACTGCTAGAAGCCCAAATATTTTTTCAGAGCTAGATGCAGAAAAAAATAAGATTGAATTTGCAACCTGATGGAGGTCAGTATTGATGGACTAATAGAACAAGTCCCACACACTGCTAGACGCCGAAATATTTTTTCAGAGCTAGATGCAGAAAAAAATTAGATTGAATTTGCAACCTGATGGAGGTTAGTATAGATGGACTAATAGAACAAGTCCCACACACTTCTAGAAGCCGAAATATTTTTTCAGAGCTAGATGCAGAAAAAAATTATATTGAATTTGCAACCTGATGGAGGTTAGTATAGATGGACTAATAGAACAAGTCCCACACACTGCTAGAAGCCGAAATATTTTTTCAGAGCTAGATGCAGAAAAAAATTTGATTGAATTTGCAACCTGGTGGAAGTTAGTATAGATGGACTAATAGAACAAGTCCCACATACTGCTAGAAGCCGAAATATTTTTTTCAGAGCTAGATGCAGAAAAAAAATAGATAGAATTTGCAACCTGATGGAGGTTAGTATAGATGGACTAATAGAACAAGTCCCACACACTGCTAGAAGCTGAAATATTTTATTAGAGCTAGATGCAGAAAAAAATAAGATTGAATTTGCAACCTGGTGGAGGTTAGTATAGATGGACTAATAGAACAAGTCCCACGCACTGCTAGAAGCCGAAATATTTTTTCAGAGCTAGATGCAGAAAAAAATTATATTGAATTTGCAACCTGAAGAAGGTTGGTATAGATGGACAAATAGAACAAGTCCCACATACTACTAGAAGCCGAAATATTTTTTCAGAGCTAGATGCAGAAAAAAATTATATTGAATTTGCAACCTGATGGAGGTTAGTATAGATGGACTAATAGAACAAGTCCCACACACTGCTAGAAGCCTAAATATTTTTTCAGAGCTAGATGCAGAAAAAAATTAGATTGAATTTGCAACCTGATGGAGGTTAGTATAGATGGCCTAATAGAATGATGCTATGCCCAAAAGGTTGTACTTCACTAGGTGCAGTAAAAAAAATTGTTTTCTATACACAGGTGGTGTAGCTTGCAACACAGATAGGCTACTCCACTGACTATCACACTCTGCAATAGGCCACAAAGGATTTGATTTGCTAGATTTAGCCAAATGCTGTAAAAAAATTTGCACAGCACTGGCACAGACGTGCCTGGCAAAAAGTGATAGGAATTGATGTAACTTAGTCCTGAAAAGGACTGCAATTACAATTAGTGTTTACTCCCAACCTATCTATTTAAGAGCACAGACCTGCCTGATAAAAGTCATAGGAAATGATGTAACCTAGTCCTTAAAAGGACTGCAATTATAACTCTTCCCTACTCCCAAGCTATCTGTAGATTTGTGCGAAAATTGGCTTGAAATTAACAAGGTGTAGCGCACACAGCAACAGCGGTGCGGTCTAACACTCAGCTGCAGCAGTGAGAAAATGGTGGCTACGTGGAAAATGGCTTGGTCTTTTAGGGCAAGGACATGTGACATACACTGCCAATGACACATGCCCTTGCTTGTGTGAAAAAAAGCAGTTCGCTCCGTGTGTGCGCTGCTGATAGGCTGACAGATTGCACCTCTCCACTGCAAATGCGGGAAAGAGAAAAAAAAATGGAGATCTTCATTATTCTAGATGCAGAAAAAAATTAGATTGAATTTGCAACCTGGTGGAGGTTAGTATAGATGGACTAATAGAACAAGTCCCACACACTGCTAGAAGCCGAAATATTTTTTCAGAGCTAGATGCAGAAAAAAATAAGATTGAATTTGCAACCTGATGGAGGTCAGTATTGATGGACTAATAGAACAAGTCCCACACACTGCTAGACGCCGAAATATTTTTTCAGAGCTAGATGCAGAAAAAAATTATATTGAATTTGCAACCTGATGGAGGTTATTATAGATGGACTAATAGAACAAGTCCCACACACTGCTAGAAGCCGAAATATTTTTTCAGAGCTAGATGCAGAAAAAAATTTGATTGAATTTGCAACCTGGTGGAAGTTAGTATAGATGGACTAATAGAACAAGTCCCACATACTGCTAGAAGCCGAAATATTTTTTTCAGAGCTAGATGCAGAAAAAAATTTGATTGAATTTGCAACCTGGTGGAGGTTAGTATAGATGGACTAATAGAACAAGTCCCACACACTGCTACAAGCTGAACCATTTTTTCAGAGCTAGATGCAGAAAAAAATTAGATTGAATTTGCAACCTGGTGGAGGATAGTATAGATAGACTAATAGAACAAGTCCCACACACTGCTAGAAGCCTAAATATTTTTTCAGAGCTAGATGCAGAAAAAAATTAGATTGAATTTGCAACCTGATGGAGGTTAGTATAGATGGCCTAATAGAATGATGCTATGCCCAAAAGGTTGTACTTCACTAGGTGCAGTAAAAAAAATTGTATTCTATGCACAGGTGGTGTAGCTTGCAACACAGATAGGCTACTCCACTGACTATCACACTCTGCAATAGGCCACAAAGGATTTGCTTTGCTAGATTTAGCCAAATGCTGTAAAAAAACTTGCACAGCACTGGCACAGACCTGCCTGGCAAAAAGTGATAGGAATTGATGTAACTTAGTCCTGAAAAGGACTGCAATTACAATTAGTCTTTACTCCCAACCTATCTATTTAAGAGCACAGACCAGCCTGATAAAAGTCATAGGAAATGATGTAACCTAGTCCTTAAAAGGACTGCAATCACAACTCTTCCCTACTCCCAAGCTATCTGTAGATTTGTGCGAAAATTGGCTTGAAATTAACAAGGTATAGCGCACACAGCAACAGCGGTGCGGTCTAACACTCAGCTGCAGCAGTGAGAAAATGGTGGCTACGTGGAAAATGGCTTGGTCTTATAGGGCAAGGACATGTGACATACACTGCCAATGACACATGCCCTTGCTTGTGTGAAAAAAAGCAGTTCGCTCCGTGTGTGCGCTGCTGATAGGCTGACAGATTGCACCTCTCCACTGTAAATGCGGGAAAGAGAAAAAAAATGGAGATCTTCATTATTTCTGCAGAGATCCATCCTCTGTCCCTCCCCCCGCCCCGCTGTACACTCAAACTGCTTATTAACATTAATTTTCAGCATTACTGAGAAAAAATCCAGTTATGATTTTGGTGCACGAACAGTTATCGAACATAACCTTGAACAGCCGAATTTATTTCAAATCGTTTGGGTTCGCCAAACGGCTCGAACACCGCCCAAAACAGCTCAAATTTGAGATTGGCCAACAGTTCTCGTCGAACACCGCTCATCTCTAGTGGTAATGCCCATGTTGTGACTGCAAGGGCTGCCAAAATTTGGGAAAAACCCCACTAAGAATTTAAAAACACATAGAGCAGGGCCACAATTTCAAGTACGACAAGTTTCCATTAGAAAGGAGAGGGTCTGCTATACAGTTATAGGGTATGCAGTGAGTCCAACGGCTGACTAATTTTAGGAAAAACCCCATTAAGAATTTAAAGACACATAGAGCAGGGACACAGTAATGACAAATTCCCATTAGAAATGAGAGAGTCTGCTATAGAGTTATAGGGTATGCAGTGAGTCCAACGGCTGACAATTTTAGGAAAAACCCCACTAAGAATTTAAAGACACATTGAGCAGGGCCACAGTAACAAGTACGATATGTTCCAATTAGAAAGGAGAGGGTGTGCTATACAGTTATAGGGTATGCAGTGAGTCCAACGGCTGACAATTTTAGGAAAAACCCCACTAATAAATTAAAGACACATAGAGCAGGGCCACAGTAACGACAAATTCCCATTAGATAGGAGAGAGTCTGCTATACAGTTATAGGGTATGCAGTGAGTCCAACAGCTGATCAATTTTAGGAAAAACCCCACTAACAATTTAAAGACACAGAGCAGGGCCACAGTAACAAGGTACGACATTTTCCCATTAGAAAAGAGAGGGTCTGCTATACAGTTATAGGGTATGCAATGAGTCCAATGGCTGTCCAATTTTAGGAAAAACCTCACTAAGAAATTAAAGACACATAGAGCAGGGCCACAGTAACAAGGTACGACATGTTCCCATTAGAAAGGAGAGGGTCTGCTATACAGTTATATTGTATGCAGTGAGTCCAACGGCTGACTAATTTTAGGAAAAACCCCACTTAGAATTTAAAGACACATAGAGCAGGGCCACAATAATGACAAATTCCCGTTAGAAAGGAGAGAGTCTGCTATACAGTTATAGGGTATGCAGTGAGTCCAAAGGCTGACCAATTTTAAGAAAAACCCCACTAAGAATTTAAAGACACATAGAGCAGGGCCACAATAATGCCAAATTCCCATTAGAAAGGAGAGAGTCTGCTATACAGTTATAGGGTATGCAGTGAGTCCAAAGGCTGACCAATTTTAGGAAAAATCCCACTAAGAATTTAACCCCTTAACAACATCTGACATACTAATACGCATCTGTGCCCTGGGACTTAAGAGCCAGACCCGTATTAGTACGTCATGGCGATCGCGCGCGCACACAGGCTGTGCGGGCGCGATCGCCGCCGGGTGTCAGCTGATTGTCACTGCTGACACCCGGTACTATGTGCAGGGAGCAGTCCTGCACCGCTCCCAGCACATTAACCCCCATGATGCTGCGATCGAAGTCGATCGAAGTCGATCGCAGCATTGCGGGGGCAAGTGGAGGTGATCGCCGATACTCACCTCCTCTTCCTGCTTCCAGCGCAGTCTGCAAAGGCTTCCCGGGTGTTGCCATGACGACCCGATGTCGTCATGACAACATCCGGGTCACCAGACAGCAGGAAGATTGTTTGGACATGCGCAGTGCATCTCCAAACAATCTTCTCCCTGTCCAGCGCTGACAGCCTGCATGGCACAGGGATGGTGCTGCATTCCTGTGCCATTCAGGCGATCAGAGAAAAAAAAGTGAAGGTCCCAGAGTGGGACAAAGTAATAAACTATATAAACTTCCAGAAAGTGAAAAAAAAAAATTGCAGAAATATAAGAAAAAAATAAAAAAAAATAATCCACCAAAAATAAAAATATAATGTACCCATCAATAAATATTATTATAAAAAAAAACAAAAAAAAACAATAAAAGTACACATATTTGGTATTGCCGCGTCCGGAACAACCTGACCTATAAAACTGTCCCACTAGTTAACCCCTTCAGTGAATACGGTAAAATAAAAAAAAAAACAAGCAAAAAACAATGCTTTATCACCATACCGCCAAACAAAAAATGGAATAACACGCGATCAAAAAGACAAATATAAATAAAAATGGTACCGCTGAAAACGTCATCTCGTCCCGCAAAAAACAAGCTGCCATACAGCTCCATCAGCCGAAAAATAAATAAGTTGTAGCTCTCAGAATAAAGCGATGCTAAAAAATATTTTTTTCTATAAAATTGCTTTTATTATGTAAAAGTGCAAAACATAGAAAAACTATATAAATGTGGTACCGCTGTAAATGTACTGACCCGAAGAATAAAGCTACCTTATAAATTTTACCACACGCAGAACAGAATTAAAAAAAAAAAAAAAAACAATTCCTGAATTGTTTGTTTTTGTTTATTCTGCCTCCCAAAAATCGGAATAGAAAGCGATCAAAAAATGTCACGTGCCTGAAAATGGCACCAATAGCAACGTCAAGTCATCCCGCAAAAAGCGAGCCGTCACATGACTGTCTGCCAAAATCTGGAAAAATTATCGCTCTCAAAATATGGCGATGCAAAAACTAGATTTTACAAAAAATGCGTCTTTTAGTGTGTGACAGCTGTCAGTCATAAAAACCCCATATGATTCTGGTATTGCTGTAATCACACCGACCCGAAGAATAAAGTCGTCTAATCACTTATACCGCACAAGGAACGACGTCAAAAATAAACTCTTGGGTTAGGATTGGGCTAGGGTTAGGGCTGGGTTTGGGGTTAGGGTTGTGCTAGGGCTAGGGTTGTGCTAGGGCTAGGGTTGTGCTAGGGTTAGGGTTGTGCTACGGTTAGGGTTGTGCTAGGGTTAGGGCTGGGGTTAGGGTTGGGGTTAGGGTTGTGATGGGGTTGGGATTTTTTTCAAAAGTAAGAAAAAAAGATGACGATATGGCGACTAGTGTTGAGCACAAGTGCTCGCTACTTGAGTTTGCATCGGGTGCTCTGGTATGCATTGAGTATCGTGGGTATTTGAATGACATGCTTGAGTCTCTGCCCCATATGCTTCGCGGCCAAAAAAACTTTACGGGGATTGCCTGCCATGCACAAGCGATCCCCGCATGTTTTTTTTTGGGTGTCTAAAAACCATGAAACATGCGGAGCAGGGACTCGAGCATGTCACTCGAGCACCCGTGATACATGGTGCATACCCGTGTACCTGATGCAAACTCACGTAGCGAGCACTTGCGCTCAAGACTAATGACAACTTATTCAATATGATGACCTAATGTAAACAAATTCTGTGTCGTACCTCTGGGTTCAAAATGTTCACTATACACCTTAATAAAATCCTTGAGGGGTATAGTTTCCAAAATGAGGTCACTTGTGGGGGAGCTCCAATGTTTGGGCACACAGGGACTCTTCAAATGCAACATGGTGTCCGCTAACAAATTGTCGGCTCAAATTGTTAGCGGACACCATGTTGCGTTTGGAGAGCCCCTGTGTGCCCAAAAATTGGAGCTCCCCCACAAGTGACCACATTTTGGAAACTAGACCCCCCAAGGCACCTATCTAGATGCATAGTGAGCACTTGGAACCCCCAGGTGCTTCACAAATTGATTCATAAAAATGAAAAAGTGAAAAAAAAACACTTTTTCATTTTTACGAATCAATTTGTGAAGCACCTGGGGGTTCCAAGTGCTCACTATGCATCTAGATAGGTGCCTTGGGGGGTCTAGTTTCCAAAATGGGGTCACTTTTGGGGGAGCTCCAATGTTTGGGCACACAGGGGCTCTCCAAATGCAACGTGTCCGCTAACAATTTGAGCTGACAATTTGTTAGCGGATATCATGTTGCATTTGGAGAGTCCCTGTGTGCCCAAACATTGGAGCTCCCCCACAAGTGACCCCATTTTGGAAACTAGACCCCCCAAGGCACCTATCTAGATGCATAGTGAGCACTTGGAACCCCAAGGTGCTTCACAAATTGATTCATAAAAATGAAAAAGTGTTTTTTTTTTCACTTTTTCATTTTTACGAATCAATTTGTGAAGCACCTGGGGGTTCCAAGTGCTCACTATGCATCTATATAGGTGCCTTGGGGGGTCTAGTTTCCAAAATGTGGTCACTTGTGGAGGAGCTCCAATGTTTGGGCACACAGGGGCTCTCCAAACGCAACATGGTGTCCGCTAACAATTTGAGCCAATTTTCCATTCAATTTGTTAGCGAATACCATGTTGCATTTGGAGAGTCCCTGTGTGTTTTCTTGTTACCCCTGTGAAAATAAAAAAAAATTGGGTCCATAGTAACATTTTTGTGAAAAAAGTTAAATGTTCATTTTTTTCTTCCACATTCAAAAAATTCCTGTGAAGCACCTGAAGGGTTAATAAAGTTCTTGAATGTGGTTTTGAGCACCTTGAGGGGTGCAGTTTTTAGAATGGTGTCAATTTTGGGTATTTTCTGTCATAAAGACCTCTCAAAGTGACTTCAAATGTGATGTGGTCCCTAAAAAAATGGTTTTGTAAATTTTGATGGAAAAATGAGAAATCGCTGATCAACTTTTAACCCTTATAGCTCCCTAACATAAAAAAATTTTGGTTCCAAAATTGTGCTGATGTAAAGTAGACATGTGGGAAATGTTATTTATTAACTCTTTTGTGTGACATATCTCTCTGATTTAAGAGCATAAAAATTAAAATTTTGAAAATTGCAAAATTTTCAAAATTTTTGCCAAATTTCCATTTTTTTCACAAATAAACGCAAGTGATATCGAAGAAATTTTACCACAATCATGAAGTACAATATGTCACGAAAAACAATCTCAGAATCAGGGGGATCCGTTGAAGCGTTCCAGAGTAATTACCTCATAAATTGACAGTGGTCAGAATTGCAAAAATTGGCCTGGTCATTAACGTGCAAACCACCCTCGGGGCTTAAGGGGTTAAAGACACATAGAGCAGAGCCACAGTAACGACAAATTCTCATTAAAAAAGAAAGGGTCTCCCATAGTGTTGGCCTATGCAGTGAATGCAAGGGCTGCCAAAAATTGGGGGGCACTCCAATGCCCCTTGGAAAAGACTTAGAGGGCCTCATAAAAAAATGTTCCCATTAGAAAGGAACGGGTCTCCTATACTTGGAATACCCATGCACTAAGTGTATGGGCTGACAAATATTTATCCCTGGGGGGTATATATGAACATACTGTATATATATATATTTTTTTTACTGGTATCATTAACAACCTTTATAAAAATTATGTTAGTGTTGCATCACGGACCACGGTCATCCTGGTGATATTGTGGTGGAGGAAGAGGATGAGGAGAAGGAGTAGGACAAGAGCAAATAGTCAAAGTCAGGAAGCGTATACCCATGTGTGGGTGTGAAGAGGTACATGGGAATACACCTCCCAAAAAAAGACACTGGATTTGAGTTAATGTTACGCTGCTATCATTCGATGGTGTTGAGAAGTCTGGCCCAATCCAGCCCTTGTTCATTTTTATAAGAGTCAGCCTGTCAGCATTTTCAGTTGACAGGCGGATGCGCTTATCAGTTATAATTCCACCAGCAGCACTAAAAACCCGCTCTGATAAAACGTTAGCGGCAGGGCAGCCCAGGACCTCCAAGGCGTTGAGAGCCATTCCACGTATCCAGCTTGAAAACCCAATAATTAAAAGGTACAGAGGAATCACGGAGGACATTGGTATGGTCGGCAAGGTACTCTCTCAGCATCTTCCCAAATTTTGTACTCCTTGTGAGAGTACCCTGCACTTCAGGACCTCTGCGATGGGAGGGTCTGAGAAAACTGTCCCAGAACTTTGACAGTGTTCCTCTGCCTCTGCTGGATTGAAGTTGTGTCTCTCTCGCCTGTACTCCTTGGTTGTCCAACGAACTGTGACCTCTGCTGCCAGCATTTTCAGATGGGAATTTTTTTAATATTTGCGCAACAAGGGCCTTCTGGTACTGCCCTATCTTTGTACACCTGTCCGCCTCAGGAATAACAGATATAAAGTTCTCCTTGTAGCGTGGGTCATCTAGAAGCGTCACCAACCAGTAGTGACTGTCAACCAAAATTTTGAGAACGCGAGGGTCATGGGAAAGGCAGCATAACATAAACTCAGCAATGCGTTCCAGACTGCTAACAGGCAAGACTTCCGTGTCCTCACCAAGAGGATGACTGACCATGCTCTCCTCTTCCTCCTCCTCTTCTTCCTCTCTGTCCTCTGGCCATCCACGCTGTTCAGACGGTATGACAGTTGTGCAGGTATTACCATCTATAGTGCATGAAACTAGCTCCTGTTCTTCCTCCTCCTCTTCCTCATTGTCACCCAATCCACGTTGGGATGAGATGAGGCTTGGCTGTGTGTAATCAACCTGTATGGTTCCTTGCTCCGTCTCATCGTGCACCGACTGCAATGCATCTTCTTTGATTGTGAGCAGAGAGCGTTTCAGAAGACAGAGAAGCGAGATGGTGACGCTGATTATGGCGTCATTGCCGCTCACCATCTTGATGGTACATATGTCTGACATCCATGTCCACTCCTGAGGTCCTATGTGTGGCGTCTGAACTGAATACCGACGGCCTTGTTGATGCTGGTACTCAACAACTGCCCTCTTCTGCTCACAAATCTTTCCCAACATCTGCAGTGTAGACTTCCAATGCGTGGGGACATTACATACCAGTCTGTGAGCTGGAAGCTACAAATGCTGCTGAAACACGGTAAGGGCGGCGGACGCTGTAGGTGACTTTCTAAAATGGGCACACAGGCGGTGTACTTTAATAAGTAGATCCTGCAGCTCTGGATAGGATTTGAGAAACCGCTAAACCATGAGGTTAAGCAGATGGGCCAGGCATGGTACGTGTGTGAGCTCGCCTCGCCTCAGAGCCGCCACCAGGTTCTGGCCATTGTCACACACGACCATGCCTGGCTGTAGGTTAATCAATGTGAGCCACAGATCTGCTTGCTCTTTCAGTGCTGTCCACAACTCTTCAGCATTGTACCGTTTGTCACCTAAGCGTATTAGCTTCAGCACAGCCTGTTACCGCTTGGTCAAGGCAGTGCTTCAGTGCTTCCAGCTTGTGACTGATGTTGTCATTTCGGAGATGGAGGTTGAAGAGGAGGAGGAGGCTGAGGAGGATGAGGTGCATGAGCTGTAGACTGTGTGGGCAACCCTCATTGACCTAGTGTCCGCAATCCTCGGTTCCGTCCCAAGGTCCGACTGGGTCCCGGCTTCCACTATGTTAACCCAGTGTGCCGTCAGCAAGATGTACCGTCCCTGCCCACAAGCACTTGTCCACGTGTCTGTGGTTAGGTGAACTTTCCCGGCAACTGCGTTGTTGAGGGCATGGCTAATGTTTTGAGACACGTGCTTGTGTAATGCAGCGACAGCACACCAGGAGAAATAGTGGTGGCTGGGGACCGAGTACCAAGGGACGGCCGCCACCATCAGGTTGCGGAATGCTTCTGTCTCCACGAGCCTAAAAGGCAACATTTCGAGCGCAAGTTACATTCTCCACACAATATAGCACTGAATTCCATAAAATAGTTTTGATTATTAAAAGATTCCTTTATGCTGAATCATGATATTAAACTGGCACAAATTTTACATAACACGTATATAAGATTTGTAGCTAAAAAAGCCTGTACTTTGGGTAATATTCTTTCACCTAGCTATTATATGGATAAATCATTACCCGCCAATAATACAGGCACATGGTTATCTACAAAAAGCTTTTTTAGATGTGGTCATAATATTTGTAAGTCCTGCAATTATGCAAATGTTTCCCCAATCTTTGTATCTTCAACCAATGGACGTGAATGTTCTATTAAGAGTTTCATAAACTGCAATATGACTTCTGTGGTTTATTTAATAGAATGTGTGATGTGTAAAATCCAATATGTAGGATGTACTACAGGTCCTCTTAAAAAACGCATTCATAGAATATTTCTGACACTACTAGCACTTCTGCGACTAATATCTCTGTGGTTTCAAAGCACTTTGCCGCTAACCAAGGGGGAGAAACTCGATATCTAAAATACATGGATATAGAATAAACCCGTCATAGGTGGTGACCTCAGGAGAAAAATTCTGCATAGAGAGAGTTTTTGGATTTTTACATTACAGACCCGTATCCCTTATGGTTTAAACACTCGCCAGGATTTAATTCTACAGTACAACTGATGTTAGTTAATTCATGAGTTGGTTTTCTGGGTATTGTTTTTATCAGTTGTCTTTTCTTGTGGAGCTCACATTCCTCACATTGCCTGCTAGCTGTATTGCTGATTTTAACCCTTTTCCTCCCATTTAGACAGCTTGTTATTTCATTCACTAATGAGTGCACCTGTCTCTGGATGGTGGCTTTTCTAACCCTATATATGTGAGTTGCCTCTTTTTGACTATAGATCATGAATAAGACTCCTCTGAGTTGAAACGCGTCAATTTGACTGATGTAATTCCTCACTGGAGCAGATTGATTTGATGCTTGTATTTCTTGGATGAACTCAAAGATTTTTTGTCTTGGACTCTATAAATTACTATGTTTTAAATTTATCCTAAGCTGGAGATTTTCCTCTTTTCTCGACAGTATCTTCCACGCTCACAACAAATTACTGAATTTGGAGCGAACTTATATGTGATCCATGTGACAGACAAACCACAGTTTTAAATACCTGACCTGTAGGTAACTATTTTGAACAGAAAACTGGTGTCAATTGCTTCACTGACACACTAAAAGAAATTTTTAATGGAGGCCAGAAGTGGCAGCATTTTCTAAATACGTATATGTGATCCGTGTGACGGAGAAAACACGGTTTTAAATACCTGGCCTGTAGGTAACTATTGTGAACAGCAATCTGCAGTGAATTTCTTCACTGACACACTGAAACACATTTTTAATGGAGGCCAGAAATTGCAGTATTTTCTGAAAACGTATATATGTGCTCCGTGTGACGGAGAAAGCATAGTTTTAAACACCTGGCCTGTAGGTAACTATTTTTAACAGCAATCTGGTGTCAATTGCTTCACTGACACACTGCAGCAAATTTTTAATGAAGATCCGAAATGGCAGTATTTTCTGAAATCGTGTATTTGATCCGTGTGACGGAGAAAACACAGTTTTAAATACCTGGCCTGTAGGTAACTATTTTGAACAGCAAACCGGTGTCAAAAACTATACTGATGACGCGCCCCCTGGGCCGTGGGGTACTCTGTAGCCGGGCCGGTCGATGCTGGGGGATGTCACGGTGGCAGAGACCCGGTCCTTGACCCAGGGTGGTCAGCTAAAGGGGAAAAGTAAAAGGGGAATAAAGTAAAAGGAATAAAGTTTTTATATATAATGTTTGTGATGGCACTGTGGTATGCGGCTATATGGGGCCGCCACCGCGGTGCAGATCCTCTGGAGCTGATGGTGACGCAGCATTTTTGTTACAGCTCTCCACAGGCAGAGCTAAGCTCCAGGGCAGTATAGTGATGTTATGACGTAGATGTTGCTGGTGCTGTGTAGTGCAAGGCTCGTGATGGCGCAGCAATAATTCTATGACACAGTGGGGTGCAGTCTTCAAGGTTTTACTCACAGTCGTTCAAGACTTCAGGTTACCAGCGCCAGTGTGTAACCTCCCACGTTGTCCTGCGTTCACCAAGGAAGGAGTTTAGCAATCTCTCAAGTATCTCAGGAGCATTTAAACAGGACCCCGTTTTGTGTGCCTTCCTCGGTCGTCTTCCTGCACTGGTTCTCGCTCTCCTACCATGTGCCTCAAAATCAGTGTCCCAAGCCAGTAGCCTCGGATCTTGTCGGGCGACGTGCTGTCCCCTGAATCCTATGCGGCCACCTTTTCGGCGATGTAATTGTGGTTTTGGGCAGTTGCACCTTGAAAGTACAGCAGCCTCCAGTTATCTAGCTGAGCCTTGTAGTTCTCCACTAGTTAGGGGCCGGTCCCCTCTGGGGCCTGATCCCTCCACGTCCGTGTAGATTCGGTCGCACGGGTGGCATCTGCACTCACCATGCACCTGGGATCCCCTCTGTCTCTGGAGCCTTCTCTCTGCTCCCGTCCTCTCTCACTCTCTCTCCTGGGCCTCTTAGACTAGGCCCGACTCCTCTCTCTCCATTCAACTCCTGCTCCAAGCACTGGAACCAGGAGCCTGGACTCCCCCTCCACTGCTCTCCTGAGCAGGACTGGCTGTTTCTAGAAGTTTCCCTTTCTTATTATACTCTTCCTGACGGTGCTCCCTGTCCTACTTCCTCCACCCACACCCACTACATGGTTCCCCCTCTCTCAGTCCCCCCACCACTTCCCACCAGGGGCAGGGCCCAGCATTGTACATTTGCATCTTGCCCCTGCCTGCTGCCTAGTGTTGGATGCAGGTGGGTGGGTCCCGGGCAGTACTCCTTCCCTACCTGAGAGTGGGGCACCACACCTCTCGGTGAGATGCAGTACCTCTGTGGCAGCTGAACCCACAGGAGCGCCACACTGACACACAGAAAAAAAAAATTAATGGAGGCCATAAATGGCAGTATTTTCTGAAAAAGTATATGTGATCCGTGTGATGGAGAAAACACAGTTTTAAATAGCTGGATTTTTAGCGCTGTAATATGGAAAGAACCTGGCTGCATTCTGCAGTGCCAACAAGCAAATGACGCAGAAAAACGGTGTTCTCTGGATTGCTTTTTAAGCAAATAATGAGGATTAAGATCTAAAAAAAATTATTCCTGGCCCCTGAGACCTCGGCCTTTGTCTAGAAATATCTAACAGCAGCAGAAGGCAGAACTGGAATTGAGCCTCTTATGCTATGTGCACTGCAGTCTGCTATATACCCTGCCTGCCTATATACACTGCCTGCCTGATATCTCTGCAGATGGATTAGTCCTCAGAAGTACTGTTTGTTGAGATGGATATGTCTCTCTAATATAGTCTGTACACCTACACTAACTAGAAACAAGCAAATGTCTCCCTAGCTCAGCAGCAGCTCTCCCTACACTGTCTGATTTCCGGAGTGACTGTGACGAGCATGGCGGCGCCAGATCTGATAAAGACCTGATGACGCTGTGTGGCCAGCCAGTCACTGTAATGCCAAAACAAACATGGCTACAGCATTATAGTGAGTGGCAGGCAATCCCTGCATATTTATTGGCTCGCTAAAGAGTGCCAAACATGCAGGGAGGAGACCCGAGCTCCCGCCGAGCAGTCCCTGAAATTCTCGGCGAGCGCCAAACATGTCGAGCAGTGAGATGCTCGGGTGAGCACCGACCAGTAGAGAACATGCTCACTATTCATAGCACTTAGTCTCTTCCAACTAGCACTGTGACAATTGCAAATTAGAAACAGAGCCTGCAAAAATATGGTGAAAATACAGAATAAAAGTTATATATTGACCAAAAATAATGTTGCTCACCATATAAACACACAGGACAGCTTGTTCTGAAAGGTTACTTGAAAGTATTCTGTACATGGTATGTCACTTAAACATTATAAACAAAAGCCACGAAACTGATATTAACAACCCTATAACACCTTTATATAATTTGTTTTTTTGTGACATATTGTACTTCATGATATTGGTAACAGTTTTCTATAAGACTTGCGTTTATTTGTGAAAAAATTGTATATTTGGCAAAACTTTTGAAAATTTCACAATTTTCAAACTTTGAATTTTCATGCCTTTAAATCAGAGAGATATGTCACACAAAATAGTTAATAAATAACATTTCCCAGATGTCTACTTTTCATCAGCACAATTTTTGAAACATAATTGATTTTTGATAGGAAGTTATAAGGGATAAAAGTTGACTAGCGATTTCTCATTTTTTCAACAAAATTTACAAAACCATTTTTTTAGGGACCACATCACATTGAAAGTGACTTTGAGGGGTCTATATGACAGAGAATACCCAAAAAGTTACAGCACTTTAAAAACATCATCTCTCAAGATGCTCAAAACCACATTCAAGAAGTTTATTAACCCTTCAGGTGCTTCACAGGAACTGAAGCAACTTGAAAGGAAAAAATGAACAGTTAACTTTTTTTCACAAAAATTTTCCTTTAGACTCAACTTTTTTATTTTCACAAGGGTATCACACAAAAATTAATCTCCAAATTTCTTGTGCAATTTCTCCTGAGCATGCCGATACCCCATATGTGGGAGAATACCACTGCTTGGGTGCATGACAGGGCTCGAAAGGGAAGGAGCACCATTTGACTTTTTGAACGTAAATTGGCTGGAATCGAGTGCAGACGCCATGTCATGTTTGGAGAGCCCCTGATGTGCCTAAACAGTGGAAAAAAAACCACAAGTGCCCCAATTTTAGAAACTAGACCCCTCACGGAACTTATCTAGATGTGTGGTGAGTATCTTGAAGTCCCAGGTGCTTCACAGAAGTTTATAACAGAGCTGTGAAAATAAAAAATCAATTTTTTTCCACAAATATGATATTTAAACCACATTTTTTTAATTTTCACAAGGGAAACGAGAAAATGGATCTCAACATTTAGTGTGCAATTTCTGCTGAGTATGCCAAAACCCCAAAAGTGGGGGAAAACCACTGCTTGGGTGCACGAAAGGGCTCGGAAGGGAAGGAGCTTCGTTTGACTATTTCAACATAAAATTGGCTGGAATCAAGAGCGAACACCATGTTTCGAGTGTCCCTGATGTGCCTAAACAGTGGAAACACCTCACAAGTGACCCCATTTTGGAAAATAGACCCCTCAAAGAACGTATTTAGATGTATGATGAGCACCTTGAACCCCCAGTTGCTTCACAGACGTTTATAACGTAGAGCCGTGAAAATAAAAATTACATTTTTTTCCACAAAAATGATCTTTTAGCCCCCAATTTTTTATGTTCACAATGGTAACAGGAGACAATGGACCCCAAGAAGTCTTGTGCAATTTCTACTGGGTACGCTGATACCCCATAAGTGGAGGAAAACTACTATTTGGGAGCACAGCAGGGTTTTGAAGGGAAGGAGTATCGTTTGACTTTTTGAACTCAAAATCGAGTGCGGATGCCATGTCGTGTTTGGATAGCCTCTGATTTGCCTAAACAGTGGAAAAACCCCACAAGTGACCCCATTTTCGAAGCTAGACCCCTCAACAAACTTGTCTAGATATGTGGTGAGCACCTTGAACCCTCAGATGCTTCACAAAAATTTATAACGTACATCCGTGAAAATAAAAAAATCTAATTTTTTCCACAAAAATTATTTTTTAACTCCAAATATTTTATTTTCACAAGGGGAACAAGAGCAAATGGGCCTCAAAGTTTGTTGTGCAATTTCTCTTCAGTGCATCAATACCCCATGTGTGGTCGAAAACTACTTCTGTGTCAAGCTCAGAAGGGAAGAACCACTATATAGGAGTTTAAATTTTGATGGAATGGTTTGAGGGTGCCTTGTCACATTGGAAGAGCCCGAGAGGTGTCAGAACAGCAGAACCCCCATAAGTGACGTAATTTTACAAACTACACCTCTCAATGAATTCATCTAGGCGTGCAGTGAGGATGTTAACATCACAAGTGCCTCACAGAAATTTATACCATTGGGCGGTGAAGAAAGAATAATTACCACTAAAATGTTGTTGTAGCCCCAGATTTTACATTTTCACACAGGGAAACTGGTAAAAAAAATGGCACCAAAATGTGTCACACAATTACTGCCGAATCCGGCATTACCCCAGATGTGGCTGTACAGTACTGCTTAGCCACATGGCGAGACTCAGAACGGACAGAGTGCTATTTGCCTGCTGGAGCGCAGATTTTCCTAGAATAGTTTTTTGCTGGACAAGATGACGTTTTCAGTTATACCATTTTTATTTACATTTGTCTTTTTGATCTCGTTTTATTCCACTTTTTTCCAGCGGTATGATGAAAACGCATAGTTTGCCATTTTTTTTATGCTGTTCTCTGAAGGAGTTAACTAGTGTGACATGTTTATAGATTGGGTCATTCCGGATGCGGCAATACCAAATATGTGTACTTTTTTTTGTTTATTTTACATTTTTTATATAAAAATGTGTACTTATTAGTGTAATATTTTTTAACATTTTTTAACATTTTTTTTTAGATTTTTACAATTTTTTTTTACTTTTTTTTAAACTATGGGACTTTCACTTTTTTCACAGGTATAATGCATTGCAATGCACTAGATTGCAGTGCATTATACCTGTACAGAAAACTTCTGAGGCCATGCTGTGGGTCACCATGGCAACGAACGGGCCCCAGCGATGATGTCGCGGGGGCGCCAATCTGAAGGTAGAGGGAGCTCCCGTCCCTCTGCCTTGCTCCTGAATGTTGTGATTGCAGCAATTAGTTGGTTAACAGCCAGGGGAGGCGCAGACACTGCTCCTGGCTGTTTTGTGCAGGAGCTCAGCCACTGGCAGTGCTGTGCTCCTGCTCTGATTGGGCTGGAGGTGCTGATATTTCAGCATCTCCGGCGCCATCATGCTGTGATTGGTCAGTCAGATTGACTGACTGACCACAGTGATCTGGGTGCATGTGACTCGCCCCTGGGCCGTGGGGCACTCGGAACCGGGCTTCTGTGCGATGCTGGGGGGTAGTAGTGGCAACCCGATCCCGTGGCTCAGGGTGGTCAGACCAAATGCTGTGGCAGTCTATTTGTAGGGTTTTGAATGTCCGACTATGCCACCAGTGGATTGCGGTCAGGGATGACCGCCGCTGCAAGGCAGACCGCTGAGGCTGATGTTGGTATGCAGCACAGGGATAGGATAACTCCCCACGGGAAGAGTGTAGCCTCAGGGCAGTGTAATAGGATGCTGGGGGTGATGGTGCAGGCCGCAGTAATAAGGGTTCAGAGTCTGCTTCAAACAGTCCATGGTCTTTATTGTAGGTAGTACTAATGACCCAACAGGAGTACAGGGTAGGAATGGGCCTGGGTGTCTGAGAGCATTCGGGCGAGCCCCACTGGTCAGGGTGAGTGGGTAGGCCTACCGTTCTCTCTCTGCCCTTGCTGACTATCCCCCTTTTTGTGGTGTGATAGCCCACGTCCCTGAGCTGGCCGTGTACTACGCCTGTATGGCTTGCGACTCGGGCCTTAGGTACCTGTTGCTTCTCCGTGCTGTACCGGTCCCTCTGTGTGGCGGAGCCTCCAGCTTCTTAGGCCAAGGGACCTGAAATCCCTCACGGGTTGGTTATCTGCTGCCGGGCTTGCAACCCTGACAGCCTCGGACCCCAGTGTTCGGTTGTGTAGTTCTCTCTCAGCCAGGATCGGCTCTTGTCGCCTCTGTCCCTGGCTTGCTGTTCCTCCTCTGCCTCCCGGACTCCTCAGCTGCTGCTGACCTGTCCCTTTCCTCTGGGAACCCTTCTGGATGCTTCAGAAGTGGGTCCTGGTCTCTCTAACCCTGCCCTCAGTTCCAGCTTTTATAGGGGCAGCCTGCGCCCCCTACTGGCCTTGGACAGGAGGTGCTACATGCTAATGGTCCCTGACCAGGGAACGTCCCTCCTGCTCTCAGACACAGCCTTTAATGTTTGTGGCATCCAGGCCTGGGGTGACACATTCCCCCCTAGTAAATTTTAGTACTCCGGGACTGAACATAAAACACAAATACAGGGTATAAATGCATGACCATAAACACAACATGGGAAGAAATAACAAACAACATCACATATTGAGTTCTTTAGGTCACAGTGTGGTCTGTGACCGGGTGTCCATTTCACCAAGAAAAGAAGAGGGTCACAGTATGATCGGTGACCGGGTGTCCATTTCACCCAATAAGGCGAAGTTTTTGAGCGATGTGGGGACCTGTCTCCATAAACCCCAAGTTCCTGGCCTTGGGCGTGGCGACAAGGCTGAGCTACCTACTTTGGGCCACAAGGGGGCCACGCCGGACAGGTTTTTCTTCTGTGGCCAACTTTACAAGAGGGCACCAGGTGCAACTATCTACATGGTAGTTCCGGTTATTCACTGTCCATAACCTGTCAGTCCATTGTATCTAGAAAACTGGAAAAACAGTATTAATAACCAGGGTAACAAACATAAAACATTAAATATATACATTGTGCATTTAGATCTTCCAGCAAGCTGGTACTTGACCCCTAGTGCTCCGGGTTGACCTGCATAACCCACTGTCTGGTGGTGGTCTAACCTGGCTTTCCCCACTCTCATTAAGGGTACAGCTACCAGCTGGGTTCACAGGCATGGCAGGCTCACTGTCAGCAGAGGGTTGACTCTCCAGGGCTGCTGACATGGGTTCTTCTGCCTCGGGGCTGCTTGTTCTTCTTGTTCTTCCTGCTCTCCTGTAGGCTCCTGCTGGGTTGGCTGAAGGAAGTGTAGGACGGGTACGACTATCGCGTCATTTATTCGAGTCCAGGTCCGGGGGAACTCTCCAAGAACAGTGCTGATCATTTCTTCCTTGTCCTCTGTGTGTTCTAGGTCATCTTGATCTTCACTTGGACTCTGTAGTTGCTCGGGGCACCGTTTTAGGTGGTCTCTGGAGACGGTGCTTGTTGTTTCTCCTCCATCCTTGGTGATCACACATACCTTCGGGTTGTTGTGGTCAGACTGCAGTACTGTGTACGGGTCTCTCTCCCACTGGTCATCCAGCTTGTGAAGCCTTCTCTTCCGCTTCAGGACCTGCTCTCTAGGTTCCAGGGGACCAGCAGGGGTGTGTTGGTTGAAGAGCCTCTCTTGCTTTTCTCTCGCTTGAGCCAGACTCCTCTCCACACTCTCCTGTACCTTCTTGTACTGTAGCCGCAGTTCCGTATCCCTGTCCGCGTCTGGGGAGGTGTCCTCGGGTGTCAGGACTCCCATCTCCAGGTCTATCGGCAGCTTACCTGGTCTCGCTCGCATCAGGTAAGCCGGGGTGCAATTTGTAGCATTCACCGGGATGTGGTTGTACAAGTCAATCAGGTCTGGCAGCTTCTCCGGCCACAGGCTGCGTTCTTCCAGGGGCAACGCCTTGAGGAGATCAATGACGATATTGTTCATTTTCTCACACAGCCCGTTGGTTTGCGGGTGGTAAGGCGTTGTCCGAATCTTCCTACAGCTGTAGAGGTTGCAGAACTCCTGGAATACTTCAGCCTCAAACGCTGGACCTTGATCTGTCGAGACCTGTTCCGGATACCCATGTGGACGGCAGAAGTGTTGCTGGAAGCCTCTGGCCGCTGTTTGGGCTGTCAGGTCTTTAACATGAACCACCACCAGGAACCGGGAGTAATGGTCCACAATTGTCAGAGCATAGACGTAGCCCGACCGGCTTGGAGCCAACTTCACATGGTCCAGAGCTACTAGCTCAAGAGGCTGCCTGGTGATGATGGGCCTCAAGGGTGTCTTCTGGCTGGTGCGGTCCTTCCTTCTGAGGTGACATGGGCCGCAGTCCCTGCTCCACTTCTCTATGGCCCTTCTCATACCGACCCAGTAGAACCGCTCTCTCAGTAGTAACTCCAGTTTCTTCCACCCAAAGTGTCCCGCTCTGTCATGGTAGGCCTCCAGGACCATTGCTGCATCTCGCCTTGGGACCACTACCTGCCAGGTCAGCTCGTGCGTCCGGTGGTTGACAAGCCTTTTGCACAGCTTACCTTCGTAGAGGAATAGCCTGCTTTTCTCCTTCCATAACTGCTTGGCTTCCTCTGGAGCGTCCGGGCCAGGGCTAGCGTCTGCCTGGGTTAACAGGTCTTTCACCAGGCAAATTGCGGGGTCACTATCTTGCGTTTCAGCCCAGCCGTGGTGGGTTAAGGGGTTGAACATGACGGTGGTCAGGTCTTTGTCTCTTACACGGTGAGAATATTGAGTGGCCCCATACCGGTGGAACGCAGGGAGCTCTACTTCCTCCAGCTCTTCCGAGTCTTCTTCTCCTTCAGGTAGGTGGGGCATTCTTGATAGGGTGTCTGCACTGGCGTTGGTTCTGCCTGCCTGGTATTTGATTGTGAAGTCATAATTGGATAGCCGGGCCATCCACCGCTGTTCTAGGGCACCTAGTCTTGCATTGCCCAGGTGTGTCAACGGGTTGTTGTCCGTGTACACGGTGAACTTTGCGGAGGCCAGGTAATGCTTAAACCGTTCTGTGATGGCCCACACCACTGCCAAGAATTCTAGCTTGAAGGAGCTGTAATTCTCCGGGTTTCTTTCAGTGGGCCTCAGCTTCCGGCTAGCGTATGCTATCACCCTTTCTCTGCCTTGTTGGTTCTGTGACAGTACAGTTCCCAGCCCCACATTACTGGCATCTGTGTGGAGGATAAAAGGCTGGCCATAATCGGGGTAGGCCAGGATCTCATCCCCCGTGAGGGCCATCTTCAACTGGCGGAAGGACTCCTCTTTCGGCTTGTCCCACTTGCATGGTGGCTTGTGACTTCTGGATTTAGACTGGCCTATCAGGAGGTCCTGCATTGGAGCTACCATCTTTGTGAACCCGGGGATGAACCTTCGGTAGTAGCCAACCAACCCGAGGAATTGCCTCACTTCTTTGATGTTAGAGGGGCTTGGCCAGCTCTTGATGGCTGTAACTTTATCGGGGTCGGGGGCTACTCCCTCTGCACTCACCACTTGTCCTAGGTACTGGACCTTCGGCTTCAACAGGTGACACTTTGAGGGTTTCACCTTCAGGCCATAGCCTGCCAGGGCTTCGAACACCTCGGCCAGGTGCTTTAGATGGTCCTCGTAAGTCTTCGAATAGACAATCACGTCGTCCAGGAAGAGTAGGACCGTGTCGATGGTTCGGTGCCCTAGACAGCATTCCATCAGCCTCTGGAAGACCCCTTGTGCGTTGCAGAGCCCGAAGGGCATACAATTGAACTCGCTTAATCCCATCGGGGTGGTGAAGGCGGTCTTCTCCTTGTCAGCCTCTGCCACAGGAACCTGCCAGTACCCGCTAGTAAGATCCAAAGTAGAGAAGAAGTTAGCTGATTTTAGTGCGGCTAAAGACTCCTCTATCCTAGGTAACGGGTATGTGTCTTTATGGGTGATACGATTGATCTTCCTATAGTCCACGCACATTCTCATGGTACCGTCTTTCTTTTTTACCAAAACTAAGGGAGCTGCCCAGGGGCTACAGCTATCTCTAATGACCCCAGCTTCTTTCATTTCTCTCAGCATGCCCTTTGCGTTCTGATAATGTGCAGGAGGTACAGGTCTGTGTCTCTCTTTTATTGGTGGGTGGCTCCCCCTGGGAATGTGATGTTCTACTCCCTTTACTCAGCTGAAGTCTAGCGGGTGCTTACTAAAAATTCTCTCGTACTCCTAAACCACCCGGTAGACTCCTTGTTTTTGGTGCAGGGGAGTGGAGTCAGCACCCACATGGAGTTTCTGGCACCAGTCTTCCTTGTGTTTCTGGGAGCCATTACTCTCCACCGGGGGAGATGGAGGCAAGGGTTCCACGACCCTGATATCATTGTGTTCGACGGCAAACAATTTGGCTAGTGTAGCGTACCAGGGCAACTGTACCTCCCTTTCCCCGATGTTTAAGATCCGGACAGGCACCCTTCCATGGCGGACATCAAGCATCCTCTGGGCTGTCAAAATGGTGGGCCTGCTGTCTGAGTACACGGGTTCTACCATGGCTTGGTAGTCTCTCCCTCTTAACACGATTGCAGTCCGACACCAGATCATCATTTCGCTTTTGGGTAGCATGGCAATGGGGAACAGGTCTTTCTGGAAGACCCTCTGTTGGCTGGAGCTCGCATTCATCGCCACCTTCTGCAAAATCACAATTACTTCTGAAAGACAGTTTTCAATCACATTAGTACCCAAGGTTATTTTAGGGTGACTTTCATGACGGTCAATGTCCACAATGATCACTCCCTGTGCCGGCAGTTCAACCTTACCAATCTTGATGATCATCTCTCTGAACCCCACCTGCGGCACGGGTTGGCCATCGCTGGCGATGATGCTTAAGTCATCGTCTGGATAGCGGGTTATGTCAGCGTCACTCCAGTACCGCTTGAAAAGTACGTAGGGGATGGTAGTCACTTGGGACCCGATGTCCAGCAGTGCACTCATGGGGATACCGTCCAGCACTACAGGTAAAACCGGGCGTCCCCCCACGTAATTATCGCGCCAATTAGACGGGCCTGGTGATCTTATGCCTGGGGGTTGGCCCTCTGCACCAGGTCGGACCCATTTAAAGTACAGTACCTTGCTATGTGTCCTGGCTGGCTGCAACGACGGCAAATCGGCTGTCCAGCCTCAGTGTAACGGTCGGCGGGCCTCCCTCTGAACGACGGGATCCTCCTCTGTCGACGCCATGGGTCATCCTCCGGACTGGAAGCCAGCTTGATTGGTCTTGACGGTTCCACCTGCAACGATTGTACGGTCCTGGTCAATGCAGCCACACTCTTTGTTAGCTCTTGGACCTGATGGTGCTGGTTTGCAGGCTGGGATGGATTTAGGGCCTGTGCATCAGCCCCCACAAGGTCTGCAGGGTAGGGCGCCGCCCCCTGGTGGTAAGTGATGGCAGGGCGCCGGGAAGCTACAGTGCCACCTTGTGCGGGTTCTCGGAGCACCCGGATTGCCCTATCTTTGAACTGTGCAAAAGTCAAATCGGAGTTCTGTAGGGCCATCAGGCACAGCTGAGTCCTGTGGGCGCTGGACAGCAGACCTTCTATGAACTGGTCAGTCAACAGTTTATCGGTGTCCTGCACGCTGCCAGGGTCAGCTTGTTTGATTGCTCCCAGGGATTCTTGCAGGTTCAAGGCATAGTCTCTGATACTATCTTGGGCTCGCTGCTTACAGCCATAGAACCGCATTTTGATTTCTGCCGAGGTACGGCTATCAAAGGTAATCCGCAGCCGGGTCAGAATGTCCTTTACAGTCCTTTTCTCCTCATCTGAACATGATTTCACTTCCTGCTGTGCTGCATCGGTGAGCTGCCCCGTCAGAATGCTCACTTTCTTTTCTTCTGTCAGGGGATAAACTTTAAATAAACTGTGCAGTCTTTCCTTAAAGTCAGTTAATGTATGGGATTCCCCTGAGTATTGGGGCAGCCAGGCTGCTCCGGGGATGTAGGGCATGGAGAACGGCATCACCGCTGCTGCAGCCACGCTGGTGGTAGAAGGTCCCTCCGCGTCCGTCATCTTCCTCCCTTCTAGTTAATCGTGGCCTACCTTCCGTTGATCCTCTTCCGTAGGCCGCGGCTCCGCTGGTGCTGCTCCGGGCGAGGACCTTGCGTCGCGTCCTGGTGACGTCAGCGTCGCTCTCTCTCCTTCCAGGACCTTGCGCAGCGTCGGTGCTTAGGGCGGGGCTTCAGGTCTTGCGCGGTTTGGACGTCCACGCCCCTCTTCTTCCCGCGCAGCGTCCCGAAGATGGCGTCCGATGGCGGGAAAACGGCTGAAGATGGCGGGAAACGGCTCCGAATGGCGGGAAATATCTTTTTAAGGTACGCACACAGTCTTTTCAGGCGCGCAATATCCATTTGTGGCGGGTTGGTCACAATCCTGCCGACTACGCCAAAGCTGACTCACCCCCTGGGCCGTGGGGCACTCGGAACCGGGCTTCTGTGCGATGCTGGGGGGTAGTAGTGGCAACCCGATCCCATGGCTCAGGGTGGTCAGACCAAATGCTGTGGAAGTCTATTTGTAGGATTTTGAATGTCCGACTATGCCACCAGTGGATTGCGGTCAGGGATGATCGCCGCTGCAAGGCAGACCGCTGAGGCTGATGTTGGTATGCAGCACAGGGATAGGATAACTCCCCACGGGAAGAGTGTAGCCTCAGGGCAGTGTAATAGGATGCTGGGGGTGATGGTGCAGGCCGCAGTAATAAGGGTTCAGAGTCTGCTTCAAACAGTCCAGGGTCTTTATTGTAGGTAGTACTAATGACCCAACAGGAGTACAGGGTAGGAATGGGCCTGGGTGTCTGAGAGCATTCGGGCGAGCCCCACTGGTCAGGGTGAGTGGGTAGACCTACCGTTCTCTCTCTGCCCTTGCTGACTATCCCCCTTTTTGTGGTGTGATAGCCCACGCCCCTGAGCTGGCCGTGTACTATGCCTGTATGGCTTGCGACTCGGGCCTTAGGTACCTGTTGCTTCTCCGTGCTGTACCAGTCCCTCTGTGTGGCGGAGCCTCCAGGCATCTTAGGCCAAGGGACCTGAAATCCCTCGCGGGTTGGTTATCTGCTGCCGGGCTTGCAATCCTGACAGCCTCGGACCCCAGTGTCCGGTTGTGTAGTTCTCTCTCAGCCAGGACCGGCTCTCGTTGCCTCTGTCCCTGGCTTGCTGTTCCTCCTCTGCCTCCCGGACTCCTCAGCTGCTGCTGACCTGTCCCTTTCCTCTGGGAACCCTTCTGGATGCTTCAGAAGTGGGTCCTGGTCTCTCTAATCCTGCCCTCAGTTCCAGCTTTTATAGGGGCAGCCTGCTCCCCCTACTGGCCTGGGACAGGAGGTGCTGCTGGCTAATGGTCCCTGACCAGGGAACCTCCCTCCTGCTCTCAGACACAGCCTTTAATGTTTGTAGCATCCAGGCCTGGGGTGACACACATGGACCTCTGGCATGGGTCCCCACACCTCTTCTCGTGGTGCTCAGGTGTCACTGACAGCTGTCAGCACTGAACTGTCACTGCATGCTTACAGGATAGCCTGTTATGGTGCAGGAACTGACACCCGGCCATGACGGGCTACCCATGTCATTGGACATAATGGGATTAATATCCGGTTGGAGCAGCCAAAAATAATAATATTATTATTACTAATAATATCCCATTGGGGCAACCAAAATGATTACTATTATTATTATTAGTAGTAGTAGTAGTAGTATCCAGTTAGGATAAATAATCTCCATACAAAAAATATATATTTATTTATAACAGAATTTTATATTACATAATAAATGAAAGGGTTGTCCGATAACATAATATTTATGATTCAGGTCACCAATATCATACTAGTACGGGGCTTGGCACCTCCTCCAATCAGCTGTTACAAGCTCTTGCAGCGGCCAGATGTATATATTAAACACAACTATACTGTTCTGTGCCTTTCAAGGTCATCTCATCTTCTTTTAGGAATACTGAAAAATAGAGAATTAAAAAAATGTTATTTTTTTAAATGTTGGTTTCTTGTTTCCATTACTTACATTGTGTGTATAGATAGGAACCCACATAAAACATTTTTATTGCATGAAAATATCATTTATTTGCAGAACTGTCTGATGGACACCTGTAGCTGTGATAACAGTGAAGACTGCATGTGCGCTGCCCTCTTTTCTTATACTAAAAAATGTGCAGCAAAAGGGAGTATAATAAACAACTGGCAAAATACCGTTTGCAGTAAGTGAGGCATTGGTTTGTATATTTGGGCTTTATGCACTTATAGACAATTATGTCATATAGAGAAAACATGAAAAACAGCAAGCTGACATTTGTGGCCAATACAATATAACATTATAATAGTGTTCCTTGTTTTATTTTAGATTATGCTAATGATGAATAGAAATTTCACCATAGAAATGACTCTCAATTAGTGATGGGCGAACCCGTGACTTTTCGGGTTCGGCTAATATAGTCGAACACCGAACTGTTTTTTAAATGTTCGGGTTTGGGTACCAGAACAGTACCCTAACCACAAACCCAAAAAAGGACCCCATTCATTTGAATAGGATACCGGAATTTACCTATTTTCCCACGCTGTAATTTGCATTTCAGTGCAGGAAACACAAACTCTGATCGGCAGTAATATCATTACCGCGGTCAGAGCGCTGATGGGTGTCAGTATGATGCCACAGCTGTGACAGTGACCCGGCGGCAAAAAGCTTACCACAGGTCATAGGTGCTGGCTGATTGTACTACTACCACCATCAGATGGTGCCTCATGCCATAGGAAACAGCGAGCACAGGCGCCGCTGGGTGGGAGCAGTAGTCTCCCATCCGCTGGCGGCTGTGCTGAGCTGAATGTAAAAAAAAAAATGTTAAAATGAATAAAAAAAAATAAAAATAATGCACTTTATGCTCACTTACACCTTGTCCCCGATGTTCGCCGCCCCTACAAAAAAATAAAAAAACACCATACACTCACCTTACACCTAATCCCCGAAGCCCATGATCACCTATGATAAAAGTAAAATGATAAACCAACCTCAACCTTAACTTTCCGACACAGTCCAAGTAACGAGGGTCCCATGAATATCCTATGAACAGAACAGCCACATTGTATGTGACTGCTCTGTTCATTTGCTGGCAATACACTGACTCAGTGTATTGCCGGCAAATTAGGTCAGCACATGTGCACTGAGTATTTTCCCATGCATGCAATGAGTTGAACTAAGTTCAACTCATTGGCAAGTTGAGCTTGAACCCCAGACGCCAAGAAATACCCACCTATCTGCTTATTTAGCGGGCTCCCCGGCGCACCAGAACAATGTGGAACAGTGCAGAGACAAACAGGGCTGGGAGGAAACAAAGCGCTCCTAATGTGAGCGTCACATTGTGCATGCACGGGAAATGAGTTAGACCAGTGCACATGCCAAGCATGTGAAAACAGATTTTATAAAACTCCATTTCACTGCAAGCAGACCTCTACTATTGGCCATAGAGGTATGTATAGATTTACTTTTCTATATCTCCCAGGGGGTGACAGATTCCCTTTAAGGTCAGTGTTCATGACTCCACCATAAGAAAGAGACTGGGCAAACATGGCATGCATGGTAGAGTTCCAAGATGAAAACCACTGCTGAGCAAAAAAAAACTTAAAGGATTCTCTCAGTTTTGCCAGAAAACATCTTGATGATTGCCGAGACTTTTGGGAGAATACTCTGCGGACTGACGAGACAAAGGTTAAACTTTTTGGAAGGTGTATGTTCCATTACATCTGGTGTAGAAGTAACACAGCATTTTAGAAAAGTATTATCATACCAACAGTAAAATATGGTGGTGATAGTATGATGGTCTGGGACCGTTTTGCTGCTTCAGCACCTGGAAGACTTGCTGTGGTAATTGAAACCAAGAATTCTGCTGTCTACCAAAAAATCCTGAAGAATGTCCGGCCATCTGTTCATGACCTCAAGCTGAAGCGCACTTGGGTTATGCTGCAATGATCCAAAACACACCAGCAAGTTCATTTCTGAATGGCTTAAGAAAAACAAAATTAAGACTTTGGAGTGACCTACTCAAAGTCCAGACCTTAATCCTATTGAGATGCTGTGGCATGACCTTCAAAAGGTGGTTCATGCTCGGAAACCTACCAATGTGTCTGAATTTTGTAAAGATGAATGGGCCAAAATTCCTCCAGAGCATTGTAAAATACTCATTGCCAGTTATCGCAAGCGCTTGATTGCAGTTGTTGCTGCTAATTGTTGGCCAACCAGTTTTTAGGTTTAGATTCCAATCACTTTTTCACATAGGGCCCTGTAGGTTTGGATTTCTTTATCCCTTAATAAGAAAGACCTTCTTTTAAAAAATGAATTTTGTGTTTACTTGTGTTATTTTTGTCTAATATTTAAATTTGTTTTGTGATCTGAAACATTTAAGTGTGACAACCATGCAAAAGAATAAGAAATCAGGAAAGGGGCAAACACTTTTTCGCACCATAATAACATAACATAGGTTTTGATATTATTTATTTTTTCCAACAACTGTATTTTATATGTATTTGCAGGCAAGTATTCAGCAAACTGTCCTAGAACACAGGTGTATAGCTACAGGATTAGCTCATGTCTACCCACTTGTCGCTCTTTAAGTGAACCTGACATTCTCTGCAGAGTTCATTTTGATCCATTGGTTGGATGTACATGTAAGCATGGGTATTATCGAAACAGTTCTGATATCTGTATCCCGGCTTCTTCCTGTCCATGTTACTACAGAGGCAAAGAGATTCTCCCTGGCCAATCCATAACTGATAATGGAATCATTTGGTGAGTATTCTAAATTTCATTTATGCATGTCAGGCTCCTCACAATTTCTTCACATCTGTATGTAACTATAATCAATGATGTGTTTCTGCACTACCATTATTCTAAATTATTGTGTTCCATAACCATTTGTATTAGACATATTGCAGCTACATTTAGTAAAATTATAAGTAAAAGATTACAATTTCTTATTAGGATATAAGATTTTCTTTTTAATTTTATAGTGTCTGTGACAAAGGAAAACTAAAGTGTGTGGGACCTCCTGCTAAAGGTAAAAACAAAGTGTTCAATATTAATTTTATTAAATATATTACTTATAGCATTTTACATAGTTGAAGTCATAGCAGAAGTCGTAGGTTCAAAGGTAAAACTCTAAATGTGCCTCTAAGAGTTTCACCAAATTCACTACACTTCCATTACCATCAATGCCCATCATTCTGCGTTTTAGCACAGAAATAAGTTTTAAATTTGTAATATGTCTATTTGAGCCTCCTCCAGTGTGGCATTGTATTGCCATGACTGCTCCGACTTCAAGTCCCATTGGAGCAGTGTTTCCCAACTCCAGCTGTCAAGGCCCACCAACAGGTCATGTTTTCAGGATTTCCTTAGTATTGCCCAGGTGATAATTACATCACTTGCACAGGCAATAATTCCATCACCTGTGCAATGCTAAGAAAATCCTGTAAACATGACCTGTTGGTAGACCTTGAGGTATGGAGTTGGGGAACACTACATTAGAGTGCTGCAACCCCTGGAAAACCTAAAAAAGGAAAATTAACTTTTACTGCAGGTTGTAGTCTTGTCGGAAGAGGTGGGTCTTCAGGCTCTTTTTGAAGGTTTCCATGGCCGACGAGAGTCTGATGTGTTGGGGTAGAGAGTTCCAGAGTAGGGGGGTAGCACGGGAGAAATCTTGTATGCAATTGTGGGAGGAGGATATTAGAGGAGAGTAGAGAAGGAGATCTAGTGAGGATCAGAGGTTGCGTGCGGGTATGTAGCGGGAGACTAGGTCAGAGATATATGGAGGAGACAGGTTGTGAATGGCTTTGTATGTCATGGTTAGGGTTTTGAACTGGAGTCTCTGAGTAATGGGGAGCCAGTGAAGAGATTGACAGAGAGGACAGTTTAGGATGGATTGGAGGGGTGTAAGAGTGTTGGAAGGGAGGCCACAGAGCAGGAGGTTGCAGTAGTCAAGGCAGGGGATGATGAGGACGTGCACTAGTGTGTTTGCAGATTCATGGTTGAGGAATGTGTGGATCCGGGAGATATTTTTGAGTTGGGGTCGGCAGGAAGTGGAAGGAGCTTGGATATGTGGTTTGAAGGAGAGTTCAGAGTCCAGGGTTACCCCAAGGCAGCAAGCTTGAGGGACTGGAGAGAGTGGACAGCCATTGACGTAGATAGATAGGTTAGTTCGGGGGTTGAATGAGGTGGTGGAAAGATGATGAATTCTGTTTTGTCCATGTTAAGTTTTAGAAATCTAGCAGAGAAGAAGGATGAAATAGCGGACAGACATTGTGGGATTTTGGTTAGTAGAGAGGAGATATCGAGTCCAGAGAGGTAGATCTGTGTGTCATTAGCATAGAGGTGATAATGAAAGCCATGAGACTCTATGAGCTGTTCCAGGTCTAAGGTGTAGATTGAGAAGAGTAGGGGTCCTAGAACTGAAACTTGGGGGACACCGACAGATAGGGGACGAGATGAGGAGGTGGTCTGTGAGTGGGAGACATTGAATGTCCAGTCTGTTAGGTATGAGGAGATCCAGGATAGGGCCAAGTCTGTGATGCTGAGAGATGAGAGAGTTTGTAGTAAGAGGGAATGGTCCACTGTGTCGAAGGCAGATGACAGGTCTAGGGGGAGGAGGACAGAGTAGTGTTGCTTGGATTTGGCAGTTAGTAGGCCGTTGGTGATTTTAGTCAGTGCAGTTTAAGTAGAATTGTGAGGTCAAAAACCAGATTGTAGGCTGTCAAAGAGGGAGCAAGAGGAGAGGTGGGAGGACAGTTCAGAATGGATGTGTTGTTCCAGTAGTTTTGAGGCATAGGAGAGAAATGATATGGGGCGATAGCAAGTCAGAGAGAATGGGTCAAGGGAGGGCTTTTTGAGGATGGCTGTGATCGAGGCATGTTTGAAGCATGAGGGGAAGATGCCAGTTTTTAGTGACAGGTTGAAGAGGTGGGCTAGGGTTGGGATGAAGATAGTGGTAAAGTTTTGGATGAGGTGAGACGGGATTGGGTCAAGTTCACAGGAGGTGAGGTGTGATTTGGAGAGTAAAGAGGAAAGTTGATCTTCCGTAATGGTGGAGAAGGTGGTTTTGGAGGAGAAGGGTCGAGTACGTGTGGGGAGTGGCTCTGGGACTTTAGGCAAAAGTTTTGTCTGATGGTGTCAATCTTCTGCTTGAAGAATGAGGCAAAGTCTTGGGCTGAAATAAGAGGAGAGGGTGGAGGCACTGGGGGATGGAGGAGAGAATTGAAGTTGTTTAATAGTTGTTTGGGGTTGTGAGACAGGGAGGATATGAGAGATGAGAAGTATGTGTGTTTTGCTGCAGTGAGTGTGGACTTGAAGGTAGTGAGGGGCTGTTTGAATGCGATGAAGTGCTCATTGGAGTGGGACCTTTTCCTTATACGCTCAGCAGGGTTGTCTGTTGATTGTGTGAGTTTTGTTTTATATGTGTAAGGGGGGCGACCGAATTGAGAGCTGCTGCTGTTGTGGTGTTGTATAAAGTGGCAGCAACATATGCATCATGTAAGGAACTAATGTCTGTAAGAGAGAGAAGGGATTCAGAGAGTGAGTGTAGGTTAAGGTGTTTAAGATTTCTGTGAAGGTGTGCAAGTTTGTGGAGTGAGGAGTGTTGCCCTGGAGAGAAGAGGGTAGAGAATGTAAGTAGGTTGTGGTCAGAAAGAGGGAGAGGTGAGTTAGAGAGGTTAAATAGGATACAGAGGTGGGTGAAGATGAGGTCCAGTGTGTGGCTTTCTTTGTGAGTGACAGTGGAAGACCACTGAGTAAGGCTGAAGGAGGAAGTGAGGGATAGAAGCTTAGAAAGAGCTGGGAGGGAAGTGTCAATAGGGATGTTGAAGTCACCGATGAGGATAGTGGGGATGTCAACGGAGAGGAAATTAAGTAGCCAGGTGCTGAAGTGGTCAAAGAAGGTGGTGGTTGATCCTGGGGGGCGGTAAATGACAGCCAGTTGGAGGTTGGAGGGGGAGTAAATGCGCACGCAGTTCACTTCAAAAGAAGAGAGAGTAATGGAAGGTGGCAGTGGGATTTGGGTGAAGGAGCAGTTGTCTGACTGGAGAAAACCTACTCCTCCACCATGCTTGCCATTGTGTCAGGGGGTGTGGGAAAGGTGGAATCTACCATACGAAGGTGCAGCAGGAGTGGCCGTGTCGGTGAGCCACGTTTCAGTGATGCAGAGGAAGGAAAGCTTGTTAGTGATGAAGAGATCGTGCATGTAGGAAAGTTTGTAGCTGATGGAGCGAGCGTTCCATAGATCTCCTGTTAGATGTACTGGGGAAGCTGGGACTGGGAAGATGGGTATAAGGTTAGAAGGGTTCCTCACCCTGATCCTCCTTCCTCCCACCATGCCGAGTACCCAGAGACAAGTGATCCCACACTTGGACACTCTGAAGAGCTGTTCACTTTTCCATTTATGGATTCGGGCCTCTCTCCCGGTCCACTTAAAGCGGGGCAAGAGGAGATCGCGTGTAGCGATGTCCAAATATTTGAGCAGCCATGGTCACATGAAGGCGACGGTAGGAAAGTGTCACAAGAGGTGGACGATGATGAGACACTATTGCCAGAAAGTCAGGAGGAGGTCCAGGGTGCGGAAGTGGAAGACGAGGTGGTGGATGATACAGTAACTGATCCAACCTGGCAGGAGGACATACAGAGCAAGGACAGCAGCACACAGAGGGAGGGAGGCAGAGCACCCCAACAGGCAGGAAGAAGCAGTGTGGTGGCCGCAGACAGAAGGCAGGCAACCGTTCCCCGTAACACCAACACGAAGGAAGTTGCCAGTACAACTGTTAGGTCTTCCCGAGTCTGGTTGTTTTTTAAAGACTCTGCTGATAACCCCAAAAAGGCCATTTGCAACACCTGCCAGGCCAGCATCAGCAGGGGTGGCAAAACGACCAGCCTGACCGCCACCAGCATGATAAGGCACATGGCAGCAAAGCACCTGACTTTGTGGGCAGAACCCCAGGGTCCAGGAACAGTGTCTACATGTTGCACCACTGCTTCTTCCGCTGTTGTGCATGCAAGCCAATCCCCTGTCCATGGAGCATGCGAAGATGCCTCCTGCCCTGCACCTGTCATTGCACACTCTCAAGTAGCAGCATCAGGAAGCACGTCCATGTCCTTGTCCCAGCGCAGCATTCAGTTGTACATACCCCAGTCCTTGGAACGCAAGCACAAATATGCAGCCAACGCCCCACAAGCCACACTACTAAATTCTCACATTTCACAATTGCTTGCGCTCTAAATGTTGCCTTTTAGGCTCGTGGAGACGGAAGAATTCCGCAACCTGATGGCGGTGGCCGCCCCTCAGTACTCGGTCCCCAGCCGCCACTATATCTCCCGGTGTGCCATCCCAGCATTACACAAGCATGTATCACAAAACATTAGCTGTGATCTCAACAACGCAGTTACCGGTAAAGTCCACCTAACCACGGACACATGGACAAGTACTTGTGGGCAGGGACAGTGCATCTCGCTGATGGCACACTGGGTTAACATAGTGGAAGCCGGGACCCAGTCGGACCTTGGGACGGAACACGTCCTCCCGACACCAAGGATTGCGGGCCCTAGATCAATCAGGGTTGCCCTCACGGTCTACAGCTCCTGCACCTCATCCTCCTCAGCCACCTCCTCCTCTTCAGCCTCCATCTTCGAAATGACCACATCAGTCACAAGCTGGAAGCACTGAAGCACTGCCTCGGCCAAGCAGCAACAGGCTGTGCTGCAGCTAATATGCTTAGGTGAAAAAACACACAATGCTGAAGAGATGTGGACAGATCTGAAAGAGCAGGCAGATCTGTGGCTCACACCGCTGAACCTACAGCCAGGCATGGTCATGTGTTACAATGGCCGGAACCTGGTGGCGGCTCTGAGGCGAGGCGAGCTCACACACGTACCATGCCTGGCCCATGTGCTTAACCTCATGGTTCAGCGGTTTCTCAAATCCTACCCGGAGCTGCAGAATCTTCTTGTTAAAGTAAGCCGCCTGTGTGCCCATTTTAGAAAGTCACCTACAACGTCCGCCGCACTTGGCGTGTTTCAGCAGCATTTGCAGCTTCCGGCTCACAGACTGGTGTGTGATGTTCCCACGCGTTGGAACTCTACACTGCAGATGTTGGAAAGGATTTGTGAGCAGAAGAGGGCAGTTGTTGAGTACCAGCATCAACAAGGCCATCAGTATTCATTTCAGACTCCACACGTAAGACCTCAGGAGTGGACATGGATGTCAGACATATATACCATCCTCCAAAACTTTGAGGACCCCACCAAGATGGTGAGCGGCAATGACACCATAATTAGCGTCACCATCCCGCTTCTCTGTATTCTGAAACCCTCTCTGCTCACAATCAAAGAGGATGCATTGTAGGCGGAGCAGGATGAGATGGAGCAAGGAACCATGCAGGGTGATTACACACAGCCAAGCCTCATCTCATCCCAACGTGGATTGGGTGACAATGAGGAAGAGGAGGAGGAAGGACAGGAGCCAGTTTCATGCACTATACACGGTACTACCTGCACAGCTGTCATACCGTCTGTTCAGCTTGGATGGCCAAAGGACAGAGAGGAGGAGGAGGAGGAGAAGAGCATGGTCAGTCATCCTCTTGATAAGGACTCGGAAGTCTTGCCTGTTAGTAGTCTGGCACGCATGGCCGAGTTTATGTTACGCTGCCTTTTCCATGACCCTCGCGTTCTCAAAATTTGGGTGACAGTCATTACTGATTGGTGACACTTCTAGACCCATGCTACAAGGAGAACTTTATATCTCTTATTATTGAGGTGGACAGGTCTACAAAAATGGGGCTGTACCAGAAGGCCCTTGATGCGGAAATATTAAAAAATTCCCTTCTGAAAACGCTGGCTGCAGAGGTCACACTTCTTTTGGACAACATAGGAGTACGGGGGAGAGAGACACAACTTTAATTCAGCAGAGGCAGTGGAACACTGTCAAATTTCTGGGAGAGTTTGCTCAGACCCTTCCATCGGACAGGCCCTGAGGCATGGGTACTCTCACAAAGAGTGCAAAGTTTGGGAAGATGCTGAGGGAGTAGCTTGCCGACCGTACCAAAGTCCTCCGTGATTCCGCTGTGCCTTATAATTATTGGGAATCCAAGCTGGATACGTGGAATGAACTGGCTCTCTATGCCTTGGAGGTCCTGGCCTGCCCTGCCGCCAGCTTTTTATCAAAGCGGGATTTAGTGCCGCTTGTGGAATTATAACTGATAAGCGCATCGGCCTGTCAACTGAAAATGCTGACAGGCTGACTCTTATAAAAATGAACCAGGGCTGGATTGGGCCAGACTTCTCAACACCACCGAATGATAGCAGCGAAACATAAACTCCAATCCAGCGTCTTTTCTTGGGAGGTGTAACCCCATGCACCTTTTCACAGCCACACATGGGTATATGCTTCCTGATTTTGGCTATTTGCTCTTGTCCTCCTCCTTCTCCTCATCCTCCACCACCATATCACCAGGGTGACCATGGTCCATGATGCAACACGCACCTAATTTTTATAAAGGGTGTTTATTATGCCCGTAAAAAAAATTTTTTATACAGTATGTTCATGTATACCCCCCAGGGGTAAATGTTTGTCAGCCCATACATTTAGTGCATGGGCACTACAAGTATAGGAGGCCCGCTCCTTTCTAACGGAAACTTTTTTTTATGAAGCCCTCCTCCACGTCTCTTCCAAGGGGTATTGCAGTGCCACCAAATTTTTGGCAGCCCTTGCATTCAGTGCATAGGCCAACACTATGGGAGACTCTCTCCATTTCTAATTCTTAGTGGGGTTTTTCCTAAAATTGGTCAGCTTATGGACTCACTGCATACCCTAAAACTCTAAAGCAAACTCTCTCCTTTCTAATGGGAATTTGTCGTTACTGTGGCCCTGCTCTGTGTGTTTTTAAATTCTTAGTGGGGTTTTTCCTAAAATTGATCAGCTGCTGGACTCACTGCATTCCTCATAACTGTATAGCAGACTCTCTCCTTTCTAATGGTAACATGTCGTACCTTGTTACTGTGGCCCTGCTCTGTGTGTCTTTAAATTCTTAGCGGGGTCTTTTCTAAAATTGTCAACCGTTGGACTCACTGCATACCTCTATAACTGAATAGCAGACTCTCTCCTTTCTAATGGGAACATGTCGTACCTTGTTACTGTGGCCCTGCTCTTTGTGTCTTTAAATTCTAAGGTTTTTTTTCTAAAACTGTCAGCCGTTGGACTTACTGCATACCCTATAACTGTATAGGAGACTCTCTCCTTTCTAATGGGAACATGTCGCATTTGTTACTGTGGCCCTGCTCCATGTGTTTCTAAATTCTTACTGGTGTTTTTACTAAAGTTGGTCAGCCATTGGACTCAGTGCATACCCTATAACTGTATAGCAGACCCTCTCCTTTCTAATGGGAACATGTCGTACCTTGTTACTGTGGCCCTGCTCTGTGTGTCTTTAAATTCTTAGTGGGGTTTTTCCTAAAATTGTCAGCCGTTGGACTCACTGCATACCCTATAACTGTATAGCAGACCCTCTCCTTTCTAATGGGAACATGTCATACCTTGTTACTGTGGTCCTGCTCTATGTGTCTTTAAATTCTTAGTGGGGCTTTTTCCAAATTTTGGCAGCCCTTGCAGTCACAGCATGTGCATTACCACTATAGGAGACCCGCTCCTTTATAATGGGAACATTTTTTTACTGAGACCCTGCTCTATGTCTCTTCAAAGGAGTATTGGGTTGCGTCCAAATTTTTGGCAGCCCTTGCAGTCACTGGATACGCAATAACAGCATAGGACACCCACTTGTTAATAATGGGAACAACAAAGCATAGCCGGCTGATGGCTTTCTAACAATAGCTAGGGCCGACTGCTAGCCTTTTAAGAATAGTAAGGGCCGTCTGATTTCCCTATAAAAATAGGCTTTATGACATTCAGAGTCTCTCCATCATAAATAAAACAGGATGTGTCTGATGATGTGTCACACACCATAATGCCAGATAAGGCTGTAAAATGTTAAAATTACATTTCCCGGTGAATGCATTTGTCTTAAAAAAAAAGGAACAAAAACAAAACTATAAGATCTTTCTTTAGTATAAAAAACAGTGTCACCAATTTAACAACAATGTAATCACATTGTTCAGCTCATGCACCTCCTCCTTTATCTCCCAAATGACCACATCAGTCACAACCTGGCAGCACTGCAGCTCGGCCTTGGCCAAGCGGCAACAGGCTGTGCTGAAGATAACATGCTTAATGCTTAATTGACAAACCGCCCAGTGCTGCAGAGTTGTTGAAAGCTTAAACACAGCAGCCTGATCTGTGGCTCTCACTGCTGAACATACAGCCAGGCATGGTTGTGTATGACAATGGGCGGAACCTGCTGACAGAGAAATGACAGTTGGGGTAGATATGGTTTCCCTCTATGCCAGTCCTTTCACCGAGCTAAAGAATATGGCTGTGGTGAAATACAATTCCCACTGAGAAGCTGTTTCAGATTGAAAAACATTGTGCCCACCAGAGGATTTGATTCTGAGGGCTAATATTTCTCCCCCGCTCAAGAGCCCCATAGCAGCTGCAAAGTTAGCGCTATCATGAACTCTCCTGAGGTAGAAGCCAAGGCACACCAGAGGATTCTCTGGTGGGACCATCCAACCCTGCCAAGAAGCAGTCCTGGCTAAGTAAAGTGTGTGGAAAGATTCCCGGACACTCTATGGTTGCCTTTTTTACTGAGGAGGAAACACACACAAACAAGGGGAGAACATACAAAGTCCTTGTATATGTTGTCTTTGCTGGGATTTCTGCAAGTCTTCAGTGCTAACCACTGATCCAATGTGCTGCCGTTCACCCTTTAATATCTAACAGGCTGGAGAAACTTGCACCTACTGCCACTCTATCTTCAGCTACTTTGTGAGAAAATGTATTTGGGCAGCCACTCAGTCTACCAAATAAAATTCCTGAGAAGGAAATTGGGGATGGCTTCGCTAGTGGTACTGGGGGCAGTGCTAATACCATGGCATCGTACCATAGTTTGCTGTAAATATTCCAGGCTGGTAGAAGGCAAGCAAATTCCCACAGAAAAGTACCAGCAGTAATGTTCAGGGACCCGCGCTTGTAGAAGATGGAGACAACACCGGGAGAAATAGTGATGGCTGGGGACCAAGTATTGACACACGGCATGAGGCATGTGGTTGTGAAAAACTTCTGCCTCCACGAGCCTAAAAGGCCACATTTCAAGTGAAATCAGCTTTACAGGACTTCCTGTGAGAAATGACACGCAGGGTAGATAGGGTTTCCCTATATGCCAGTCCTTTCACCAAGCTAAATACAACAGTCAGCAAAAAAAGTTGTGGACTGGCTCCGTACCGTCCCTGGCCACATTCACCTATCCACGTGTTTGTGGTTAGGTGGTCCTTCCCAGTAAGTGCACTGGGGAGGGCACGGGTAATGTTGTGGGACCCATGCTTGTGGAAGGCGGTGGCGATACAGGGAAATATAGTGGCGGCTGGTGACCGAGTATGGACACCCGGCCGCCGCCAGCATGAGGTTGTGAAAAGCTTCTGCCTCCACGAGCTTAAAAGGCCATATTTCAAGTGCAAAAATCTGCCCAGAAATCTGGCAGTTTAGTGTTGCCGCCTGTGGGTGGGTGGCTGGCTGCATACTTGCACTTGCATTCCAAGTAACAGAAAACTAAGCAGATGGTGACCTCTATCATCATCATGGCCTCACCTCGGCACTATGAACTCTCCTGAAAGAGAAGCCAGGGCCTGCCGGAGGAGTCTTCGGTTCTCTGGTGGGCCCCTCCAACCCTGCCGAAAACCAGCCCTGGCTAAGACAAGAGTGAGGAATGATTCCCGGACACTCTATGGCTGCTTTTTTAATGTGGATCAGCCATGCTTATGCATGTTATTTCTCAAACTGCATTACAGATCAGGCCATTGTCCAACTCTGTATTTAAGAAATTAAATGAGCAAAGAAAGATGTGTGTGTGTCAAAGCACCACCAACAAGGGTGAGTTGATGTTGGATGGGCTGCCATTGCTTCTGCAACAAGCTGCATTAGAGGACTTCCTGTGAGAAATGACATGCAGGGTAGATAGGGTTTCCCTCTATGCCAGTCCTTTCACCGAGCTAAATACAACTGTCAGCAAAAAAAGTTGTGGACTGGCTCTGTACCGTCCCTGGCCACATTAAACTGTCCACGTGTTTGTGGTTAGGCGGTCCTTTCCAGTAAGTGCACTGGGGAGAGTACGGGTAATATTGTGGGACCCGTGCTTGTGGAAGGCGGAGACGATACCGGGAAATATAGTGGCGGCTGGGGACAGAGTATGGACTTGCCGCCGCCGGCATGAGGTTGTGAAAAGCTTCCGCCTCCACGAGCCTAAAAGGCCACATTTCAAGTGCAAGCAGCTGTCAAAAATTTGGCAGTATAGTATTGCAGCCTGTGGGTGGGTGGCTGGCTGCCTGCATACTTGCGCTTGCATTCCAAGGAATGGGGTAGGGACAACTGAACGCTGCAATGGGACAAGGACGTGGACGGTGATTGTTGCAAGTCTGCAATGACAGGTTCATGGCGGGAGGCATCTTCGCATGCGCCAAGGATCACTTATGATGGGCACACTTTTAGGCAGTGACCTGGGAGTCAGAGATGCTTCCAGAGGCCTTCCTCATGCTGTTCCCATGACTTTTCAGCACTGTATGCATGTGTCTGATAAAGTGTCACACACCACATGGCCAGATAAGGTTGCAAAATGTTAAAATGAAATTTCCTGGTGAATGCATTTGTCTTGGTTGAAAGCAATGCAAAAGTGCAAAAACGCATCAAAAACGCTATGTGTGAACATAGCCCAAGGTGTGGAGGAGAATTTTTGTTTTTGGTTATTTAGTTTGATTTATATACATTGTACCTGTCATGGAAAGTATGTTCCTTAACATATTTCCCAGGAAAATCCATTTTGGTTTAGTTTTGGTATGTTTTACTGTGAGTCCGTAAAAGTGGCGTAATACCTCTGACAATATTGTTGAGAGAAGTGACCTGGGAGTCATAAATGCTTCCAGTGGTCTTCCCCATGCTGTGCCCATGTCATTTTAGCACTGTTCCCATCGATTTGGGCAATTTTTAGGCCCTCTGCAGACCGCCGGGGGGCAGCCGTTTGAAAAATGCTCGCGTTTCCCATAGACTTACATTGGGCTCGTTGCTCGGGTCGAGAGCCCAAGTATTCCAATTTTCTCGACCCGAGCAACGAGTACCCGAGCATTTTAGTGCTCGCTCATCACTAAAAATAACATAAACGAAATACAAAAGAAATATTAGACAGACTCTCACATCTTCAGTATTTGAAGGAGAGTAATTATTAAACTTGAAGACATGATGTTACCTTACCATCTTGAATAAGCAATCTGCCTTTAATGTATTAAAACATAAAACCACCAATGATTTTTTTTCTTCTGTACTATAACATTCTGTAATCTATTTATAATATTTTGTTTATGCCTTTGTACTAAAGCTTCTTATTATTTTCCCCCCAATCTTTAGAATGCAATTTTCCAATGACTTTTGTAAACTGTACTTCTCAAGGAGACATAGGAATGGAGTGTGCCAAAAGTTGTCACACTCTGGACATGCATTGTGTGAGTATGATGGGTATAAAATGATAAAGTGGTATTTTAGTTTATTCTTTGTGATATGGTTTCTGCAGTTTTCTAATACTATCATTTAGTTATCAATTTCTTACATTTTTCAAGACCTCTGCTTGTATACATCGAAAGTGAAAATGTGTTGTTTTCATCTTATTGAGGAAAATCAATACTGTGGTTATATTAAAATATTAAAGTTATAAATAAATTAAAATGAAAATAAAATTACACCCTTCTGATATGTCTGAAGCATGAACCCCCTGCAATTCCACTAACTAGGTCATGTTTTAAAATGAAATTAATGTTAAATGCTAATGGATATAAAAATAAATTCTATTTTACAGTTTTCCTGTATTATCTTAGAAAAAAATACAGTACTTTAAGCTAAAAAACATCCATTACTTTGAGACACTCTAAAAAGCTATTAATGGCATGTTTACACTCCAATTAAGCAAAAAGGCTCAGTGTTCACATACTCTAAGGTTAAGTTTCCACAATGAGTTTTTGGTGAGTTTTGCATGCTGCATATTTTCGCAAAAAAATGGAAAAAGCACAGCGACTTACAGTTCCAGCAAAGTGCGTGGGATTAAAAGAAAATCACGCCCTTTGTGCTTTTTTTCTTATACGAGTAAAATGATCTGCGGTGCATGTTTGAAATCCGCAACAAGTTAATTTCTCTTGCGAGTACGCTGAGTTTTATGTGCAGATTTCCAACATAGACTTGCATTAGATTTGTAAATTCTGCAGGTAAAAACCATATACAGTGCATTGTGAAAGTATTTGGCCCCCTTGAACTTTTCTACCTTTTGCCACATTTCTGGCTTCAAACATAAAGATATAAAATTCTATTTTTTGGGGGAAGAATCAACAACAAGTGGGACACAATCGTGAAGTGGAACGAAATTTATTGGATATTTTAAACTTTTTTAACAAATTAAAAACTGAAAAGTGGTGCGTGCAATATTATTCGGCCCCTTTACTTTCAGTGCAGCAAACTCACTCCAGAAGTTCAGTGAGGATCTCTGAATGATCCAATGTTGTCCTAAATGAATGGTAATGATAAATAGAATCCACCTGTGTGTAATCAAGTCTCCGTATAAATGCACCTGCTCTGTGATAGAGAGCAGAGTGCATCATGAAGACCAAGGAACACACCAGGCAGGTCCGAGATATTGTTGTGGTGAAGTTTAAAGCCGGATTTGGATACAAAAAGATTTCCCAAGCTTTAAACATCTCAAGGAGCACTGTGCAAATGATCATATTGAAATGGAAGGAGTATCAGACCACTGCAAATCTACCAAGACCCGGCCAGCCCCTCTAAACTTACATCTCGAACAAGGAGAAGACTGATCAGTGATGCAGCCAAAAGGCCCATGATCACTCTGCATGAACTCCAGAGATCTACAGCTGAGGTGAGAGAGTCTGTCCTTAGGGCAACAATCAGTCGTATACTGCACAATTCTGGCCTTTATGGAAGAGTGGCAAGAAGAAAGCCATTTCTCAAAGATATCTATAAAAAGCCTCTTTTCAAGTTTGCCACAAGCCACCTGGGAGACACAACAAACATGTGGAATAAGGTGCTCTGGTCAGATGAAACCAAAATCGAACTTTTTGGCCACAATGCAAAATGATATGTTTGGCGTAAAAGCAACACAGCTCATCACCCTCAAAACACCATCCCCACTGTCAAACATAGTGGTGGCAGCATCATGGTTTGGGCCTGCTTTTCTTCAGCAGGGACAGGGAAGATGGTTAAAATTGATGGGAAGATGGACGGAGCCAAATACAGGACCATTCTGGCAGAAAACCTGTTGGAGTCTGCAAAAGACCTGAGACTGGGACGGATATTTATCTTCCAACAAGACAATGATCCCAAACATAAAGCAAAATCTACAATGGAATGGTTCAAAAATAAACGTATCCAGGTGTTAGAATGCCAAGTCAAAGTCTAGATCTGAATCCAATCGAGAATCTGTGGAAAGAGCTGAAAACTGCTGTTCACAAACGCCCTCCATCCAACCTCAGTGAGCTCGAGCTGTTTTGCAAGGAAGAATGGGCAAGAATTTCAGCCTTTCAAACTGATAGAGACATACCCCAAGCGACTTGCAGCTGTAATCGCAGCAAAAGGTGACACTATAAAGTATTAACTCAAGGGGGCCGAATAATATTGCATGCCCCACTTTTCAGTTTTTAATTTGTTAAAAAAGTTTAAAATATCCAATAAATTTCGTTCCACTTCACGATTGTGTCCCACTTGATGTTGATTCTTCCGAAAAAAAAATTAGAATTTTATATCTTTATGTTTGAAGCCAGAAATGTGGCAAAAGGTAGAAAAGTTCAAGGGGGCCAAATACTTTCACAATGCACTGTATGTGTTTTTAGTTTGTTTCTGTGTGGATTTGCATTAAAAATGCACGTAATCCACATTTGACTGTATTAATAAAGTTGTGCTAAAGAAAATCTAAAGAAGTATCAAAAAACAAAGCAGTTTTATTTAATGTAAATGACAAAAAATGCACTAAAAATGCAAGTAACTTAATTCACATAATAGGTGCAGAAATGTTAGAGAAAATCTGCAACATCAAAAACTCATTGTGCAAATGAAACCTAATTGTAAGGCCTCATGCAAACGTTGAGTAATTGGTCAATATTTTACCTCAGTATTTGTAAGCCAAAATCAGGAGTGGAACAATCAGAGGGAAAGTACAATAGAAACACGTCACCACTTCTGTATTTATCACCCATTCTTGGTTTTGGCTTACAGATACTGATGTAAAATACTGACCAAATACTCAATGTGTACACGTGGCCTAAGGGAAACAAATATTGTATGGAAATTCTTCAAGCATTTTATGCCACTTTAAAGAAGTTTAGAATGACAGTTTTTATAAATTTTTTCATATGCATAAAAAAAATAAATAAATAGAAACAATGAAATATACGACACTAAGTGTGAACAATGAATAACTATACCCTATCTGTAAAAAAAAAGTGCTTTACTGTATAAAAAACAAGCATGCCGTTAACAATCTGCTCCTTCGTTATCACTAGTGATGAGCGAGCACTAAAATGCGCGGGTATTCGTTGCTCGAGTCGAGCAAATTGGAAGTCTCAAGTGGTCAATCTGAGCAATGAGCCCAATGTAAGTCTATGGGAAAGTCAAGCATTTTTCTGGCGGCCCCCTGGCGATCTGCAGAGGGCCTAAAAATTGCCAGAATCGATGGGAACAGTGCTCAAATGACATGGAAACAGCATGGGGAAGACCCCTGGAAGCATTTCTGACTCCCAGGTCACTGCTGTCAACAATGTTTACAGACTTATTTTCCTAGTAAAAATGTTAAGCAGCATTCTTTCCAGGGTAATGACTTGTAAATAAAGCAAAATAAACATGCAAAAACAATAATTTTCCTCCACACATTGGGCTATGTTCATACATAGTGTTTTTGCACTTTTGGATTGCTTTCAACGGTGAAAAAACATTCATCGGTAAATGTCATTTTAATATTTTGCTACCTTATCTGGCCATGTTGTGTGTGAGATATGATCCGACACATCCTGTTTCATTTATGAAGGCGGGACTCTGAAAGTCACAAAGCCAATTTTTGTAGGGCCATCAGGCGGCCCTTACTATTCTTAAAGGGCCAGCAGTCGGCCCTCGCTATTGATAGAGAGCCATCAGCTGGCTATGCTTTGTTTTTCCCATTATTAACTAGTGGGTCTCCTATACTGTTATTGCGTATGCGGTGAATGCAGTGGGTCTCCTATAGTGGAAATGCCCATGCTGTGACTGCAAGAGCTGCCTAAATTTGTGAAATACCCCAATACCAATTTGAACACACATAGAGATGGGCCTTAGTAACGATATGTTCCCATTAGAAAGTAGTGATTCTGCTATATAGTTATAGGGTATGCAGTGAGTCCAATGACTGCCTAAATTTGGGAAAAGCCCCAATGCGAATTTAAAGACACATAGTGGTGGGCCTCAGTAACGACATGCTCCGATTAGAAAGGAGCGGTTCTGCTATAGTTATAGGGTATGCAGTGACTACAACGGCTGCCTAAATTTGTGAAAAACCCCAATGCCAATTTAAAGACACATAGAGGTGGGCCTCAGTAATGACTTGTTCCCATTAGAAAGGAGTGGGACTCCTATAGTGTTAATGTCTATGCAGTGACTGCAACGGCTGCCAAAAATTTTGGACGCACTCCAATGCCCCTTGGAAGAGATGTACAGGAGGGCCTCATGAATAAAATGTTCCCATTATTAGGAAGTGGGTCTCCCACACTGTTATTGCCTATGCAGTGAATGAAAGGGCTGCCAAAAATTTGGAGGCACTCCAATTCCCCTTACAAGAGACACAGATATGGTGATATGGTACATATGATGGTGGCAACATGGCGGTGGAGGATGAGGATGAGGAGAAAGAGGAGTACAAGAGCGAATAGACAAAATCAGGAAGCGTATACCCATGTGTGGGTGTGAAGAGGTGCATGAGAATAGACCTCCCAAAAAAAGACACTAGATTTGAGTTTGTTATGCTGCTATCATTTGGTGGTGTTGAGAAGTCTGGCCCAATCCAGCCCTTGTTCATTTTTACAAGAGTCAGCCTGTCAGCATCTTCAGTTGACAGGCGGATGCGCCTACCAATTATAATTCTACCAGTGGTACTAAAAACTCTTTCTGACAAAACGCTAGCGGAAGGGCAGGCCAGGACCTTCAAGGCATAGAGAGACAGTTCATTCCACGTATCCAGCTTTGATACCCAATAATTATAAGGCACAGAGGAATCACGGAGGACGTTGGTACGGTCGGCAAGGTACTCCTTCAGCATCTTCCCAAACTGTTCCCTCCTTGTGAAAGTACCCCACACATCAGGGCCTGTGCGATGGGAGGGTCTGAGAAAACTGTCCCAGAACATTGACAGTGTCTCTGCTGGACTGGATTTGTGTCTCTTTCTCCTGTACTCCTTGGTTGTCCAATGAACTGTGACCTCTGCCGCCAGCGTTTTCAGATGGGAATTTTTTTTATAATTCCGCAACAAGGGCCTTCTGGTACTGCCCAATTTTATTAGACGTGTCCGCCACGCGAATAAAAGATAGAAAGTTGTCCTTGTAGCATGGGTCTAGAAGTGTCACCAACCAGTAATGACTTTCACCCAAAATTTGGACAACGCGAGGGTCACGGGAAAGGCAGCGTAACATAAACTCAGCCATGTGTGCCAGACTGCTAACAGGCAAAACTTCCATGTCCTCACCAAGAGGACGACTGACCATGCTCTCCACCTCATCCTCCTCCTCCTCCCTCTCATCAGGCCATCCACATTGAACAGATGGTATGACAGTTGTGCAGGTAGTACCGTCTATAGCACAGGAAAATAGCTCCTGTTCTTCCTCCTCCTCCTCTTCCTCATTGTCACCCAATCCACGTTGGAATGAGATGAGGCTGGACTATATGGAATCACCCTGTATGGTTCCTTGCTCCATCTCATCGTGTTCTGCCTGCAATGCCTCCTCTTTAATTGTGAGCAGCGAGTGTTTCAGAAGATAGAGAAGCGGGATGGTGACGCTAATTATGGCGCCATCGCCGCTCACCATCTTGGTGGAGTCCTCAAAGTTTTGGAGGATGGCACAGATGTCTGACATCCATGCCCACTCCAGTGGTCTTAAGTGTACCGGCTGACCTGAATACCGACGGCTGTGTTGATGCTTGTAGTCAATAACTGCCCTCTGCTGCTCACAAATCCTTCCCAACATCTGCAACTTTGAGTTCCAACACATGGGGACATCGCACACCGGTCGGTGAGCCATAAGCTGCAAACACTATTGAAGCACGGAAAGGGAGGCAGAAGCTGTAGCTGACTTTCTGAAATGGGCACACACAAGGCCTACTTTGACAAGTAGATACAGCAGATCTGGGTAGGTTTTGAGGAACCGCTGAACCATGAGGTTAAGCAGATGGGCCAGGCATGGTACCTGTGTGAGCTCGTCTTGCTTCAGAGTCACCAACTGGTTCTGGCCATTGTCACACACGACCATGCCTGGCTGTAGGTTCAGCGGTATCAGCCACAGATCTGCCTGCACTTTCAGAGCTGTCCACAACTCTTCAGCATTGTGCGGTTTGTCATCTAAGCATATTAGCTTCAGCACAGCCTGTTGGCCAAGTGCTGCAATGCTTCCAGCTTGGGTCTGATGTGGTAATTTGAGACATGGAGGCTGAAGAGGAGGAGGAAGTGCAGGAGTTGTACAATGTGGGGGCAATCCTGATTGACCCAGGGCCCGCAATCCTTGGTGTCGGGAGGAAGTGTTTCAGCCCAAGGTCCATCTGGGTCCCGGCTTCCACCATATTAACCTAGTGTGCCATCAGCGAGATATGCCATCTCTGCTCACAAGCACTTGTCCACGTGTTCGTGGTTAGGTGGACCTTCCCAGTAGCTGCGTTGTTGAGGACACGGCTAATGTTCTGGGACACGTGCTTGTGTAATGCGGGGACGGCACACCGGGAGAAATACTGATGGCTGAGGACCGAGTACCGAGGGAGAGCCACCACCATCAGGTAGCAGAAAGCTTCCATCTCCACGAGCCTAAAAGGCAACATTTGAGCGCAAGCATTCACGATATGTGTGAGGTTAGTAGTGTGGCCTGTAGAGCGTTGTCTGCATTTTTGCACTTGTGTTCCAAGGACTGGGGTAGGGACAACTGAACGCTGTTCTGGGACAAAGACGTGGTTGCTAATGGTGCTAGATGAGAGTGTGCAATGACAGGTGCAGGGTGGGAGGCATCTTTGCATGCGCCCTGGACAGGGGATTGGCATGCATGCACAACAGCGGAACAAGCAGTGGTGTCCACCGCAGCCACTGTTTCTGGCCCCTGGGGTTCGGCTCACTTAGTCGTGTGCTTTGCTGCCATGTGCCTGATCATGCTGGTGGCGGTCAGGCTGCTAGTTTTGCTAACCCTGCTGATGCTGGTCTGGCAGGTGGTGAAAATGGCCTTTTTGAGGTTATATGCAGAGTCTTTAAAAAACAACCAGACTCGGGAAAACCTAACAGTTGTACTGGCAACTTCCGTCTTGTTGGTGCTCAGGGGAACGGTTGCCCACCTTGTGTCTGTGGCCACCATACTGCTTGTTCTTGCCTGTTGTTGTGCTACACCTCCCTCCCCCTGTGTGCTGCTGTCCTCGCTCTGCATGTCACCTGGCCAGGTTGGGTCAGTGTCTTCATCGTCCACCACCTCGTCTTCCATTTCTGCACCCTGGTCCTTCTACTGACTTTCTGGCAATTGTGTCTCATCATCATCCACCTTTTGCGACAGTAATTGCCCTTTCCCACCGTCACCTTCATGTGAACATGGTTGCTCAAATATTTTGGGCATCGCTACACGTGTTCTCCTCTTTCTCCGCTTGAAGTTGGCCGGGCAAAAGGCCCGAATCTATAAATGGAAAAGTGAACAACTCTTCAAAGTTTCCAAGTGTGGAATCAGTTGTATCCGGGCACTCAGCATGGTGGGAGGAAGGAGGATCAGATTGAGGAATATGACTACAGACTACAAGACTACAGAGACTTGACCGTGTGAAACACAGGGTGGTGTTGGTGGTGGCAAAGTGACTGGAAGCATTACCTGCTATCCAACCAATAACCTTTTCACACGCTCTGGGTTCAATAGTGGTGTTCTGCGGTCCCCTAGTAATTGGGACAGGAAGGTCGGGCGACAAGATGTGGGTGTTTGTTGTGGCACAATTTCATCTTTCACCATCACCATCACGTTCACTTCCCCATCCCCTGCCACGAGCCTTGCCTATTTTAAATGGAGGATACTAATTTCCACATTCACTACAAATGGCTGGATTTGGACTGTAGTTATATGTGACACGTCTGATGGACAACCACGGTTTTAAATAGTGGGCATGTAGTTTACTATTCTTCACAGAGACCACATGTGAATAGCTTCACTAACACACTGCTACAAACTGTTAATGGAGGACAGAAATGGCTGAATTTGTACCGCAGTTATATGTGATACGTCTGACGGACACCCAAGGTTTTAAATAGCGGCCCTGTAGTTTACTATTCTACACAGCGACCATGTGTGAATAGCTTCACTGACACACTGATGCAAAACTCTAAATGGAGGACAATAATTTCCACGTTCACTACAAATGACTGGATTTGAACCACAGTTATATGTGATACGACTGACGGACGCCCACAGTTTTAAATGGAGGTCCTGTAGGTTACTATTCTTCAAAGCAACCGCGTGTGAATAGCTTTACTGACACACTGCTACAAACTGTAAATGGAGGACAGAAATGTCTGAATTTGGACCACAGTTATATGTGATGCGTCTGACAGCCAACCATGGTTTTAGATAGTGGGCTTGTAGTTTACTATTCTTCACAGCGACCGAGTATGAATAGCTTCACTGACACACTGATGCAAAACTCTAAATGGAGGACAATATTTTCCACGTTCACTACAAATGACTGGATTTAAACCACAGTTATATGTGATACGGCTGATGGACGCCCACAGTTTTAAATAGCGGCCCTGTAGTTTACTATTCTTCACAGCGACCACGTGTGAATAGCTTCACTGACACACTGCTACAAACTGTAAATAGAGGACAGAAATAGCTGGATTTGTATCGCAGTTATAAGTGATACGTCTGATGGACTCCCAAGGTTTTAAAAAGCCGCCCTGTAGTTTACTATTCTTCACAGTGACCACTTGTGAATAGCTTCACTGACACATTGCTACGAACTGTAAATGGAGGACAAAAATGGCTGAATTTGGACCGAAGTTAAATGTGATACATCTGACGGACAACCAAAGTTTTAAATAGCGGGCCTGTAGTTTACTATTCTTCACAGTGACCATGTGTGAATATCTTCACTGACACACTGCTACAAACTGTAAATGGAGGCCAATATTTTCCACGTTCACTAAAAATTTCTGAATTCTTATCGCTGTAATATGGAAAAGATCTGGCTGTATTCTACAGTACTAAAAAGCAAATGGACCAGAAAAATGGTGTACTCTGGATTGCTTTTTAAGCAAATAATAAGGATTAAGATAAAAAAAATTAGCCCTGGCCCCTGGTATCTGGGGCTATGTCTACAAATATCTGTAACAGCAGCAGCAGACAGAATGTGCAATGGACCCTCTTGTGCTGTATACACTGCCACAAACCCTGCCTGCTTGCCTAACTCCTGCTATCACCACTGAATATACAGTACAGACCAAAAGTTTGGACACACCTTCTCATTTAAAGATTTTTCTGTATTTTCATGACTTTGAAAAATGTACATTCTCACTGAAGGCATCAAAACTATGAATTAACACAAGTGGAATTATATACTTAACAAAAAAGTGTGAAACAACTGAAAATATGTCTTATATTCTTGGTTCTTCAAAGTAGCCACCTTTTGCTTTGATGACTGCTTTGCACACTCTTGGCATTCTCTTGATGAGCTTCAAGAGGTAGTCACCGGAAATGGTTTTCACTTCACAGGTGTGCCCTGTAAGGTTTAATAAGTGGGATTTCTTGCCTTATAAATGGGGTTGGGACTATCAGTTGTGTTGTGCAGAAGTCAGGTGGATACACAGCTGATTGTCCTACTGAATAGACTGTTAGAATTTGTATTATGGCAAGAAAAAAGCAGCTAAGTAAAGAAAAACGAGTGGCCATCGTTACTTTAAGAAATGAATGACAGTCAGTCCGAAAAATTGGGCAAACTTTGAAAGTGTCCCCAAGTGCAGTTGCAAAAAACATCAAGCGCTACAAAGAAACTGGCTCACATGAAGACCGCCCCAGGATAGGAAGACCAAGAGTCACCTCTGCTTCTGAGGATAAGTTTATCTGAGTCACCAGCCTCAGAAATCACAGGTTAGCAGCAGCTCAGATTAGAGACCAGGTCAATGCCACACAGAGTTTTAGCAGCAGACACATCTCTACAACAACTGTTAAGAGGAGACTTTGTGCAGCAGGCCTTCATGGTAAAATAGCTGTTAGGAAACCACTGCTAAGGACAGGCAACAAGCAGAAGAGACTTGTTTGGGCTAAAGAACACAAGGAATGGACATTCAACCAGTGGAAATCTGTGCTTTGGTCTGATGAGTCCAAATTTGAGATCTTTGGTTCCAATCACGGTGTCTTTGTGCAACGCAGAAAAAGTGAATGGATGGACTCTACATGCCTGGTTCCCACCGTGAAGCATGGAGGAGGAGGTGTGATGGTTTGGGGGTGCTTTGCTGGTGACACTGTTGGGGATTTATTCAAAATTGAAGGCATACTGAACCAGCATGGCAACCACAGCATCCTGCAGCGGCATGCTATTCCATCCGGTTTGCGTTTAGTTGGACCATCATTTATTTTTCAACAGGACAATGACCCCAAACACACCTCCTGGCTGTGTAAGGGCTATTTGACCAAGAGGGAAAGTGATGGGGTGTTACGCCAGATGACCTGGCCTCCACAGTCACCAGACCTGAACCCAATCGAGATGGTTTGGGGTGAGCTGGACCGCAGAGTGAAGGAAAAAGGGCCAACAAGTGCTAAGCATCTCTGGGAACTCCTTCAAGATTGTTGGAAGACCATTTCTGGTGACTACCTCTTGAAACTCATCAAGAGAATGCCAAGAGTTTGCAAAGCAGTCATCAAAGCAAAAGGTGGCTACTATTGTTGAGCCACCCCCGTAGTGTTCGGGTTCGGTTCGGTTCGTCGAACACCGGGATGTTCGAGGAACTGTTCGTCGAACACCTTAGAACACCGTCGAACACCGTTAAAACCAATGGCAGGCAAACAAAAACACATAGAAACACATAGAAAACACCTGCAAAGGTGTCCAAAAGCTGACAAACTGCTCAGAAGACACTCTCTTTAAAAAAGCCGGCCGGCAAATTCAGCAGCGGCATCCATCGGTACCCGACAATTTAGACAAGAAGGAATAGAGCATCACACATAGATTAGATAGATAGAAACATGTCAGTCACACATATAAGAAGCACAGTGACAGTGTTGGTTACTGCACTTGTCATTTAGTGTAAAGGATTTATTAAAAAAAATATTAGTGTTTTCATGCACCGTCTCTTTAAAAAAGCCAGCCGGCAATTCAGCAGCGGTACCCGACAATTTAGAACAGAAAGAATAGAGCTTCACACATAGATAAGATAGATAGAAACATGTCAGTCACATATATAATAAGTACAGTGACAGTGTTGCTTACTGTACTTGTCATTTAGTGTAAAGGATTTATTTAAAAAAATAATAGTGTTTTCATGTACTGTCTCTTTAAAAAAGCCGGTCGGCAATTCATCAGCGGTACCCGACAATTTAGAACAGAAAGATAGAGCATCACACATAGATTAGATAGATAGAAACATGTCAGTCACATTTATAATAAGTACAGTGACAGTGTTGGTTACTGTGCTTGTCATTTAGTGTTAAAATAAAGGATTTATTAAAATAAAAATTGGCGTGGGGATCCCCCATAATTTTAGGCTCTAGCGGAGGTTAAGCAGACGGCTGGGGCAGATGTTTGAAGCCTCGGAAGGGGGTAATACCCACGGAGCTTACCAGGCTACTAATATCAGCCCACAGCTGAATACTTAGCCTTTACTTGCTATTAAAATGGGGGACCCCCCCAAAAAAATGACGTGGGGTCCCCTCTATTTTAATAGCTAGCAAAGGCTAGGCAGACAGCTGGGGGCTGATATTAATAGCTCAGGAAGGGTGCCATGAATATTGGCCCCCTCCCAGGCTAGAAACACCAGCCGTCAGCCGCCCCAGAAATGGCGCATCCATAGGATGCGCCAATTCTGGCACTTAGCCTCGCTCTTCCCACTGCCCTGTAGCGGTGGCAGTGGGGTAATAGGGCTGGGGTTGATGTCAGCTTATAATGCCAGCTGACATCAAGCCCAGGTTAGTAATGGAGAGGCGTCTATAAGACACCCCCATTACTAACCCAATAGTCAAAGTTAAAAAAAACACAAACACCCAGAATAAAGTCCTTTAATTGAAATAAAGACACAATTCTTTATTGTTCTAAATTAAACTATACTTACCGTCACGCCCATTCCAGCTGAAGCCAACGATCTCCTGTAATAAAAATAAAATAATAAACCAACATCATCCTTACCTTTCCATGGTTCCCAGGACAGCTCCAGCTCTGCTACATCGAGATGACTGGCTGGACCGCAGCAGAACGCTGCCATCCAGCCTGTCATCCCGCAGACACTGAGAAGCGCAGGCATGCTTGCGCTCCTCAGTGTCTCGCTGTGACGGCATCCAGATGAGCCGAGTTCATGTCCAATGAACTCGGCTCACCTCATGCACGTCACTTACAGCGTGGGAGAATTCTCACGCTGAAGCGCTGAGTGCAGGAGAATTTTCCCACGCTGTCAGTGAGGTGCATGAGGTGAGCTGAGTTCATTGGACATGAGCTCACCTCATGCACGTCACTGACAGCGTGGGAGAATTCTCCTGCACTCAGCACTTCAGCGTGAGAATTTTCCCACGCTTTCAGTGACGTGCATGAGGTGAGCCGAGTTCATTGGACATGACCTCGGCTCATCTGGATGCCGTCACAGAGAGACACTGAGGAGCGCAAGCATGCCTGCTCTTCTCAGTGTCTGCGGGATGACAGGCTGGATGGCAGCTTTCTGCTGCGGTCCAGTCTGTCATCTCGATATAGCAGAGCTGAAGCTGTCGTGGGAACCATGGAAAGGTAAGGATGAGGTTGGTTTATTATTTTTCTTTTATTGCAGGAGATCGTTGGCTTCAGCTGGAATGGGCGTGATGGTAAGTATGGTTTAATTTAGAACAATAAAGAATTGTGTGTTTATTTCAATTAAAAGACTTTATTCTGGGTGTTGTGTTTTTTTTAAATACTTTACTAGAAATTCATGGTGGTCATGTCTAATAATGGCGTGACCCCATGAAATTTGGGCTTGGGGCCAGCTGATAATACCAAGCTGGCCCTAACCCCTTTATTACCCAGTGAGCCACCGCACCAGGGCCCTGGATGAGTTGGGTAAAGCGCCAGAAGATGGCGCTTCTATGAACGCGCCATTTTCCGGGGTGGCTGCGGACTGCAATTTGCAGCGGGGGGGGCCCAGAAAGCTTGGGCCTCCCTGCGCTGCAGATTCCAGCCCCCAGCTGCCTAGTTGTACCTGGCTGGACACAAAAATAGGGCGAAGCCCCACGTATTTTTTTTTTAATTATTTCATGAAATTCATGAAATAATTAAGAAAAAAAGGCCTTCCCTATATTGTTGTGTCCGGCCAGGTACAAATAGTCAGCTGGTGGTTGGGGGCAGCCCGTTCCTGCCTGCTGTACCTGGCTGGACACAAATATAGTGCGAAGCCCCACTTCAATTTTTTTTAATTATTTCATGAAATTCATGAAATAATTAAGGAAAAAAGGCCTTCCCTATATTGTTGTGTCCGGCCAGGTACAAATAGTCAGCTGGTGGTTGGGGGCAGCCCGTTCCTGCCTGCTGTACCTGGCTGGACACAAATATAGTGCGAAGCCCCACTTCAATTTTTTTTAATTATTTCATGAAATTCATGAAATAATTAAGAAAAAAAGGCCTTCCCTATATTGTTGTGTCCGGCCAGGTACAAACAGTCAGCTGGTGGTTGGGGGCAGCCCGTTCCTGCCTGCTGTACCTGGCTGGACACAAATATAGTGTGAAGCCCCACTTCAATTTTTTTAAATTATTTCAGGAAATTCATGAAATAATTAAAAAAAAATTGACGTGGGGCTTCGCACTATATTTGTGTCCAGTCAGGTGCAGCAGGCAGGAACGGGCTGCCCCCAACCACCAGCTGCCTATTTGTACCTGGCCGGACACAACAATATAGGGAAGCCCTTTTTTTCTTAATTATTTCATGAAATAATTTAAAGAAAATTGACGTGGGGCTTCGCCCTGTTTTTGTGTCCAGCCAGGTACAACTAGGCAGCTGGGGGCTGGAATCCGCAGCGCAGGGAGGCCCAAGATTTCTGGGCCACCCCCGCTGCAAATTGCAGTCCGCAGCCACCCCGGAAAATGGCGCGTTCATAGAAGCGCCATCTTCTGGCGCTGTACCCAACTCATCCAGGGCCCTGATGCGGTGGCTCACTGGGTAATAAAGGGGTTAGGGCCAGCTTGGCATTATCAGCTGGCCCTAAGCCCGAAATTCATGGGGTCACGCCAATATTAGACATGACCACCATGAATTTCTAGTAAAGTATTTAAAAAAACACAACACCCAGAAAAAAGTCCTTTAATTGAAATAAACACACAATTCTTTATTGTTCTAAATTAAACCATACTTACCGTCACGCCCATTCCAGCTGAAGCCAACGATCTCCTGAAATAAAAGAAAAATAATAAAGCAACATCATCCTTACCTTTCCATGGTTCCCATGACAGCTTCAGCTCTGCTACATCGAGATGACAGGCTGGACCGCAGCAGAACGCTGCCATCCAGCCTGTCATCCCGCAGACACTGAGAAGCGCAGGCTTGCTTGCGCTCCACAGTGTCTCTCTGTGAGGGCATCCAGATGAGCCGAGTTAATGTCCAATGAACTCGGCTCACCTCATGCATGTCACTGACAGCGTGGGAAAATTCTCCTGCACTCAGCGCTTCAGCATGGGAGAATTCTCACACTGAAGCGCTGAGTGCAGGAGAATTCTCCCACGCTGTCAGTGACGTGCAGGAGGTGAGCTGAGTTCATTGGACATGAGCTCACCTTATGCACGTCACTGACAGCGTGGGAAAATTCTCCTGCACTCAGCGCTTCAGCGTGGGAGAATTCTCACGCTGAAGCGCTCAGTGCAGGAGAATTCTCCCACGCTGTCAGTGACGTGCAGGAGGTGAGCTGAGTTCATTGGACATGAGCTCACCTTATGCACGTCACTGACAGCGTGGGAGAATTCTCCTGCACTCAGCGCTTCAGCGTGAGAATTTTCCCACGCTGTCAGTGACGTGCATGAGGTGAGCCGAGTTCATTGGACATGAACTCGGCTCATCTGGATGCCGTCACAGAGAGACGCTGAGGAGCGCAAGCAAGCCTGCGCTTCTCAGTGTCTGCGGGATGACAGGCTGGATGGCAGCTTTCTGCTGCGGTCCAGCCTGTCATCTCGATGTAGCAGAGCTGAAGCTGTCGTGGGAACCATGGGAAGGTAAGGATTATGTTGCTTTATTATTTTTCTTTTATTGCAGGGGATCGTTGGCTTCAGCTGGAATGGGCGTGATTGTAAGTATGGTTTAATTTAGAACAATAAAGAATTGTGTCTTTATTTCAATTAAAGGACTTTATTCTGGGTGTTTGTGTTTTTTTTTAATTTTGACTATGGGGTTAGCAATGGGGGTGTCTTATAGACGCCTCTTCATTACTAACCTGGGCTTGATGTCAGCTGGCATTATAAGCTGACATCAACCCCAGCCCTATTACCCCACTGCCACCGCTACAGGGCAGTGGGAAGAGCGAGGCTAAGTGCCAGAATTGGCGCATCCTATGGATGTGCCATTTCTGGGGCGGCTGACGGCTGGTGTTTCTAGCCTGGGAGGGGGCCAATATTCATGGCACCCTTCCTGGGCTATTAATATCAGCCCCCAGCTGTCTGCCTAGCCTTTGCTAGCTATTAAAATAGGGGGGACCCCACGTCAATTTTTTGGGGGGTCCCCCATTTTAATAGCTAGTAAAGGCTAGGCATTCAGCTGGGGGCTGATATTAGTAGCCTGGGAAGCTCCGTGGGTATTACCCCTTCCCATGCTTCAAACATCTGCCCCATCCGTCTGCTTAACCTACGCTAGAGACTAAAATTATGGGGGATCCCACGCCAATTTTTTTTTAAATAAATCCTTTATTTTAACACTAAATGACAAGTACAGTAATCAACACTGTCACTGTACTTCATATATATGTGACTGACATGTTTCTATCTATCTAATCTATGTGTGATGCTCTATTGCTTCCATTCTAAATTGTCGGGTACCGCTGCTGAATTGCCGGCCGGCTTTTTTAAAGAGACGGTGCATGAAAACACTATTATTTTTTTAAATAAATCCTTTACACTAAATGGCAAGTACAGTAATCAACACTGTCACTGTACTTCTTATATATGTGACTAACATGTTTCTATCTATCTAATCTATGTGTGATTCTCTATTCCTTCTATTGTAAATTGTCGGGTACCGCTGCTGAATTGCCGGCTGGCTTTTTTAAAGAGACGGTGCATGAAAACACTAATATTTTTTTTTATAAATCCTTTACACTAAATGACAAGTACAGTAATCAACACTGTCACTGTACTTCATATATATGTGACTGACATGTTTCTATCTATCTAATCTATGTGTGAAGCTCTATTCTTTCGGTTCTAAATTGTCGGGTACCGGTGTACGCCGCTGCTGAATTGCCGGCTTTTCATGTTTCACTGTGAGCACAGTTCCCATCGATTTGGGCAATCACTCTAATGCCACAACCACCATGGCTGTGGCATTACAGTGAGTGGCAGACAATCCCTGCATGATTGGTGCTCTAAATAGTGCCAGACATGCAGGACACGCTTTTGGTGCACGAACATTTATCGAACATAACCTCGAACAGCCGAATTTTTTGCAAATCGTTCGGGTTCGTCGAACAACTCGAACACCGCCCAAAACAGCTCGAATTTGAGATTGGCGAACAGTTCTAGTCGAACACCGCTCATCTCTAGTGGCTACTTTGAATAACCTAGAATATAAGACATATTTTCAGTGGTTTCACACTTTTTTGCTAAGTATAAAATTCCACATGTGTTAATTCATAGTTTTGATGCCTTCAGTGTAAATGTACAATTTTCATAGTCATGAAAATACAGAAAAATCTTTAAATGAGAAGGTGTGTCCAAACTTTTGGTCTGTACTGTATTCAGCTGGATTAGTCCTCAGAAGGACTGTTAGTTTAGTTGGATATATAGATATGTTGTGGAATACCTACACCAACTAATAAATAAGCAACTCTCTCCCTCATGCAGCAGCATCTCTCTCTACTCTGCTTCTTTCCGGGGTAGACTGTGATGAACCTAGTGTCTCCGGGTCTTAATTAGACCTGTTGACGGTATGCAGCCAGCCAATCACTGTAATGTCATAACCAACATGGCTTTGGCATTACAGTGCTTGGCAAGCAAACCCTGCATGTTAATTGGCTCTCTAAAGAGTGCCAAACATGCAGGGCGGGGACCCGAGCTCCCGCCCAAGCAAACCGAAAATACTCGCCGAACTTGTCAAGCACCATGATGCTCGGGTGAGTACCGAGTAGTGGCGAGTACGTTCACTCATCACTAGTTATCACCCTTGAATGCTTATACAGGATTCTGTTCTTTGCCACAATTTATGACTGGAGAGTAGTTGTAGGCTGGTAGAGCAAGCTGATGGAAAAAAAACAAAGGGTTGAAATAAGAACCAGAAGATCATTTTAAGGACAAATCTAATCCAAAAGCATAGTAAGCAATTGCCAAGTCAGGGTCCTAAAGTTCAGGTGCAATAATTGGCAAAGTGTCCCAAATCAAATCAGCTTGGAGTGTTAGGGGATGTTTCAAAACAAGGACAAGGAAAAAGCTGGGTCAGAATACTGGTTAATCAATCCAAGAAGGGCATCAAATGCACCTAATGGAGGTTAAATATGACATTAGGGTTAATAAGTGATGGTTGAACCTACCCTTCTTTTTATCTGGTATCTTCAATCTGAAAATGCAGAGCTCCAGAGAGGAGGTAGAGAATAGAGATGAGCGGTGTTCGACTAGAACTGTTCGCCAATCTCAAATTCGAGCTGTTTTGGGCGGTGTTCGAGTTGTTCGACGAACCCAAACGATTTGCAAAAAATTCGGCTGTTCGAGGTTATGTTCGATAACTGTTCGTGCACCAAAAGCGTGTCCTGCATGTCTGGCACTATTTAGAGCACCAATCATGCAGGGATTGTCTGCCACTCGCTGTAATGCCACAGCCATGGTGGTTGTGGCATTAGAGTGATTGCCCAAATCGATGGGAACTGTGCTCACAGTGAAACATGAAAAGCCGGCAATTCAGCAGCGGCGTACACCGGTACCCGACAATTTAGAACCGAAAGAATAGAGCTTCACACATAGATTAGATAGATAGAAACATGTCAGTCACATATATATGAAGTACAGTGACAGTGTTGATTACTGTACTTGTCATTTAGTGTAAAGGATTTATAAAAAAAAATATTAGTGTTTTCATGCACCGTCTCTTTAAAAAAGCCGGCCGGCAATTCAGCAGCGGTACCCGACAATTTAGAATAGAAGGAATAGAGAATCACACATAGATTAGATAGATAGAAACATGTCAGTCACATATATAAGAAGTACAGTGACAGTGTTGATTACTGTACTTGCCATTTAGTGTAAAGGATTTATTAAATAAAATAATAGTGTTTTCATGCACCGTCTCTTTAAAAAAGCCGGCCGGCAATTCAGCAGCGGTACCCGACAATTTAGAATGGAAGCAATAGAGCATCACACATAGATTAGATAGATAGAAACATGTCAGTCACATATATATGAAGCACAGTGACAGTGTTGATTACTGTACTTGTCATTTAGGGTTAAAATAAAGGATTTATTTAAAAAAAAATTGGCGTGGGATCCCCCATAATTTTAGTCTCTAGCGGAGGTTAAGCAGACGGCTGGGGCAGATGTTTGAAGCCTGGGAAGGGGTAATACCCACGGAGCTTCCCAGGCTACTAATATCAGCCCCCAGCTGAATGCCTAGCCTTTACTAGCTATTAAAATGGGGGACCCCCCAAAAAATTGACGTGGGGTCCCACCTATTTTAATAGCTAGCAAAGGCTAGGCAGACAGCTGGGGGCTAATATTACTAGCCCAGGAAGGGTGCCATGAATATTGGCCCCCTCCCAGGCTAGAAACACCAGCCGTCAGCCGCCCCAGAAATGGCACATCCATAGGATGCGCCAATTCTGGCACTTAGCCTCGCTCTTCCCACTGCCCTGTAGCGGTGGCAGTGGGGTAATAGGGCTGGGGTTGATGTCAGCTTATAATGCCAGCTGACATCAAGCCCAGGTTAGTAATGGAGAGGCGTCTATAAGACACCCCCATTACTAACACCATAGTCAAAGTTAAAAAAAAACACAAACACCCAGAATAAAGTCCTTTAATTGAAATAAAGACACAATTCTTTATTGTTCTAAATTAAACCATACTTACAATCACGCCCATTCCAGCTGAAGCCAACGATCCCCTGCAATAAAAGAAAATAATAAAGCAACATAATCCTTACCTTCCCATGGTTCCCACGACAGCTTCAGCTCTGCTACATCGAGATGACAGGCTAGACCGCAGCAGAAAGCTGCCATCCAGCCTGTCATCCCGCAGACACTGAGAAGCGCAGGCTTGCTTGCGCTCCTCAGCGTCTCTCTGTGACGGCATCCAGATGAGCCGAGTTCATGTCCAATGAACTCGGCTCACCTCATGCACGTCACTGACAGCGTGGGAAAATTCTCACGCTGAAGCGCTGAGTGCAGGAGAATTCTCCCACGCTGTCAGTGACGTGCATAAGGTGAGCTCATGTCCAATGAACTCAGCTCACCTCCTGCACGTCACTGACAGCGTGGGAGAATTCTCCTGCACTGAGCGCTTCAGCGTGAGAATTCTCCCACGCTGAAGCGCTGAGTGCAGGAGAATTTTCCCACGCTGTCAGTGACGTGCATAAGGTGAGCTCATGTCCAATGAACTCAGCTCACCTCCTGCACGTCACTGACAGCGTGGGAGAATTCTCCTGCACTCAGCGCTTCAGTGTGAGAATTCTCCCATGCTGAAGCGCTGAGTGCAGGAGAATTTTCCCACGCTGTCAGTGACATGCATGAGGTGAGCCGAGTTCATTGGACATTAACTCGGCTCATCTGGATGCCCTCACAGAGAGACACTGTGGAGCGCAAGCAAGCCTGAGATTCTCAGTGTCTGCGGGATGACAGGCTGGATGGCAGCGTTCTGCTGCGGTCCAGCCTGTCATCTCGATGTAGCAGAGCTGAAGCTGTCATGGGAACCATGGAAAGGTAAGGATGATGTTGCTTTATTATTTTTCTTTTATTTCAGGAGATCGTTGGCTTCAGCTGGAATGGGCGTGACGGTAAGTATGGTTTAATTTAGAACAATAAAGAATTGTGTGTTTATTTCAATTAAAGGACTTTTTTCTGGGTGTTGTGTTTTTTTTAAATACTTTACTAGAAATTCATGGTGGTCATGTCTAATATTGGCGTGACCCCATGAATTTCGGGCTTAGGGCCAGCTGATAATGCCAAGCTGGCCCTAACCCCTTTATTACCCAGTGAGCCACCGCATCAGGGCCCTGGATGAGTTGGGTACAGCGCCAGAAGATGGCGCTTCTATGAACGCGCCATTTTCCGGGGTGGCTGCGGACTGCAATTTGCTGCGGGGGTGGCCCAGAAAGCTTGGGCCTCCCTGCGCTGCGGATTCCAGCCCCCAGCTGCCTAGTTGTACCTGGCTGGACACAAAAACAGGGCGAAGCCCCACGTCAATTTTCTTTAAATTATTTCATGAAATAATTAAGAAAAAAAGGGCTTCCCTATATTGTTGTGTCCGGCCAGGTACAAATAGGCAGCTGGTGGTTGGGGGCAGCCCGTTCCTGCCTGCTGCACCTGACTGGACACAAATATAGTGCGAAGCCCCACGTCAATTTTTTTTTAATTATTTCATAAATAAAAAAAAATTGACGTGGGGCTTCGCACTATATTTGTGTCCAGTCAGGTGCAGCAGGCAGGAACGGGCTGCCCCCAACCACCAGCTGCCTATTTGTACCTGGCCGGACACAACAATATAGGGAAGGCCTTTTTTTCTTAATTATTTCATGAATTTCATGAAATAATTAAAAAAAATTGAAGTGGGGCTTCGCACTATATTTGTGTCCAGCCAGGTACAGCAGGCAGGAACGGGCTGCCCCCAACCACCAGCTGACTATTTGTACTTGGCCGAACACAACAATATAGGGAAGGCCTTTTTTTCTTAATTATTTCATGAATTTCATGAAATAATTAAAAAAAATTGAAGTGGGGCTTCGCACTATATTTGTGTCCAGCCAGGTACAGCAGGCAGGAACGGGCTGCCCCCAACCACCAGCTGACTATTTGTACCTGGCCGGACACAACAATATAGGGAAGGCCTTTTTTTCTTAATTATTTCATGAATTTCATGAAATAATTAAAAAAAAAATACATGGGGCTTCGCCCTATTTTTGTGTCCAGCCAGGTACAACTAGGCAGCTGGGGGCTGGAATCTGCAGCGCAGGGAGGCCCAAGCTTTCTGGGCCCCCCCGCTGCAAATTGCAGTCCGCAGCCACCCCGGAAAATGGCGCGTTCATAGAAGCGCCATCTTCTGGCGCTGTACCCAACTCATCCAGGGCCCTCGTGCGGTGGCTCACTGGGTAATAAAGGGGTTAGGGCCAGCTTGGTATTATCAGCTGGCCCCAAGCCCAAAATTCATGGGGTCACGCCAGTATTAGACATGACCACCATGAATTTCTAGTAAAGTATTTAAAAAAAACACAACACCCAGAATAAAGTCCTTTAATTGAAATAAACACACAATTCTTTATTGTTCTAAATTAAACCATACTTACCATCACGCCCATTCCAGCTGAAGCCAACGATCTCCTGCAATAAAAGAAAAATAATAAACCAACCTCATCCTTACCTTTCCATGGTTCCCACGACAGCTTCAGCTCTGCTATATCGAGATGACAGGCTGGACCGCAGCAGAAAGCTGCCATCCAGCCTGTCATCCCGCAGACACTGAGAAGAGCAGGCATGCTTGCGCTTCTCAGTGTCTCTCTGTGACGGCATCCAGATGAGCCGAGGTCATGTCCAATGAACTCGGCTCACCTCATGCACGTCACTGACAGCGTGGGAAAATTCTCACGCTGAAGTGCTGAGTGCAGGAGAATTCTCCCACGCTGTCAGTGACGTGCATGAGGTGAGCTCATGTCCAATGAACTCAGCTCACCTCATGCACCTCACTGACAGCGTGGGAAAATTCTCCTGCACTCAGCGCTTCAGCGTGAGAATTCTCCCACGCTGTAAGTGACGTGCATGAGGTGAGCCGAGTTCATTGGACATGAACTCGGCTCATCTGGATGCCGTCACAGCGAGACACTGAGGAGTGCAAGCATGCCTGCGCTTCTCAGTGTCTGCGGGATGACAGGCTGGATGGCAGCGTTCTGCTGCGGTCCAGCCAGTCATCTCGATGTAGCAGAGCTGGAGCTGTCCTGGGAACCATGGAAAGGTAAGGATGATGTTGGTTTATTATTTTATTTTTATTACAGATCGTTGGCTTCAGCTGGAATGGGCGTGACGGTAAGTATAGTTTAATTTAGAACAATAAAGAATTGTGTGTTTATTTCAATTAAAGGACTTTATTCTGGGTGTTTGTGTTTTTTTTAACTTTGACTATGGGGTTAGTAATGGGGGTGTCTTATAGACGCCTCTCCATTACTAACCTGGGCTTGATGTCAGCTGGCATTATAAGCTGACATCAACCCCAGCCCTATTACCCCACTGCCACCACTACAGGGCAGTGGGAAGAGCGAGGCTAAGTGCCAGAATTGGCGCATCCTATGGATGCGCCATTTCTGGGGCGGCTGACGGCTGGTGTTTCTAGCCTGGGAGGGGGCCAATATTCATGGCACCCTTCCTGAGCTATTAATATCAGCCCCCAGCTGTCTGCCTAGCCTTTGCTAGCTATTAAAATAGGTGGGACCCCACGTCATTTTTTTGGGGGGGTCCCCCATTTTAATAGCTAGTAAAGGCTAAGTATTCAGCTGGGGGCTGATATTAGTAGCCTGGTAAGCTCCGTGGGTATTACCCCCTTCCGAGGCTTCAAACATCTGCCCCAGCCGTCTGCTTAACCTTCGCTAGAGCCTAAAATTATGGGGGATCCCCACGCCAATTTTTATTTTAATAAATCCTTTATTTTAACACTAAATGACAAGTACAGTAACCAACACTGTCACTGTACTTATTATAAATGTGACTGACATGTTTCTATCTATCTAATCTATGTGTGATGCTCTATCTTTCTGTTCTAAATTGTCGGGTACCGGTGCTGAATTGCCGGCCGGCTTTTTTAAAGAGACAGTGCATGAAAACACTATTATTTTTTTAAATAAATCCTTTACACTAAATGACAAGTACAGTAAGCAACACTGTGCCTGTACTTATTATATATGTGACTGACATGTTTCTATCTATCTTATCTATGTGTGAAGCTCTATTCTTTCTGTTCTAAATTGTCGGGTACCGCTGCTGAATTGCCGGCCGGCTTTTTTAAAGAGACGGTGCATGAAAACACTTTTTTTTTTTTTAATAAATCCTTTACACTAAATGACAAGTGCAGTAACCAACACTGTCACTGTGCTTCTTATATGTGTGACTGACATGTTTCTATCTATCTAATCTATGTGTGATGCTCTATTCCTTCTTGTCTAAATTGTCGGGTACCGGTGTATGCCGCTGCTGAATTTGCCGGCCGGCTTTTTTAAAGAGAGTGTCTTCTGAGCAGTTTGTCAGCTTTTGGACACCTTTGCAGATGTTTTCTATGTGTTTCTATGTGTTTTTGTTTGCCTGCCATTGGTTTTAACGGTGTTCGACGGTGTTCTAAGGTGTTCGACGAACAGTTCGACGAACAGTTCCTCGAACATCCCGGTGTTCGACGAACCGAACCGAACCCGAACACTACGGGGGTGGCTCAACACTAGTAGAGACTAGCATTCCAAATCACTGATGATCTAAAAGGCAGAACATTTGGATACAAATCTGTAGTGGCCACATGATGAACTTGTGTGAACATTTGTAGGATTCTTACATGGCCACTGGAAGTAAACAATGAAAGTGCTTATCGAATGATTGCAAGTAGAGATCTTTAAAAAGAAAAAGAAAAGTTTTCTGAAATAAGTATATAACTGTCATTACAGAAAAGAATAACCTTAAATCTCAAAACTTAAAAGCTTCCCATAGAATAAAATTTTCTCACAATGTTGGGTGAGATCCAATAGATAACCTAAACTCCATGGAATTGCCAAGATAATCTTCATGCCATTCTTCACACTTTCTAGAAATGTTAACATTTTTAAGACATCAGCAGTTATTAAATCTAAATATATTGTCTATATTGCCTTTTTCCAAAAAATAAATATTAAACTTTTACAATTATTTGCAATTGTTCTGTTTGAATTCCCCAGTATGCCACTACGTGTATGCCAGGCTGTGTCTGTCCACCTGGACTTGTATCTAATGACCATGGAGGATGCATTACAGAAGATAACTGTCCATGCATACACAATGGAGCTATGTATAGCTCAGGACAGGAGATCCAAGTCAAGTGTAACACCTGGTATGTGTAGCTTACAGCTTTTGATAATATTATTGTGGGATTGCAAAGAGAGGAAAACTATTATGAAAATCTGATGTATTATTTAAATCAGGTTTGTATGATAAATATATATATAATTTTTACAAATTAGGTAACTTTATTTTGAGGCTATAACTATGACGGCATGTTGTTGTGGTGCCTTTCTCATTGGAACCCTTTACCACAGGTCCCCAAATGTACACAAAAGTATAGAAACAAAAGTCAAAAGAATTCCAGTACTTTATTTACAGAAATAAACAACAACTGGAAATGTTTAATGGAGGTATCAATAAAAATAAAATAAAAATCCCAGAAAAATCCACATAGGAACTTCAGTGGCATGTAAAAGTTTGGGCACCCCTGGTCAAAATTACTCTTATTGTGAACATTTCAGCAAGTCGAAGATGAAATGATCTCTAAAAGGCTAAAAGTTAAAGATAACACATTTACCTTGTGTTTAGGCAAAAAATATATATTTTCATGTTTTACATTTTAAAAATTACATTTTAAAAAGTTCTTGAGACACCATCAGTGCTCATTAAACAGATATGCAATTATCAGCATTTCCTCCTTCATAATGTGTCAGTACCAGAAATGTCACAGGAGCTTTAAAGAGACCTGAGAAATCTGTATCTGTGATGTTAAAACATGAGATGCCCAGTGAGAATTCTAGCTAGTTATATGGCTCATGCAGACGGCCGTAGTTTTGGTCTGAGTGCGATCCGTCAAAGCATTGGATCGCACTTGGATCAATGTTATTCAATGGGGCTGTGCACATGTCCAAATTTTTCGATCACAATTAATTATGTTTTCGAAGGTTTGAAAAAAATCCAAAGTTTTTTCTTTTTTTTTAAATTTCATGTTTAATGTATTGGATCCAAAAGTTGCCAGACAGCCGCGAGCCACACATCATGAAACTGCCAAGATACTGCCGTTCCTCACACTTTCTAGAAATGTCAACATTTTTAAGGCAATAAAGACAGTTGTTACTTTTAGACAAGTTTACAAATTATTACAATTATTTTTGTTCTGCAGAATTACATCTAACTAATGAAAAAGACATTTTCGGGAAGGTATATTACTTTTATTGTTTTACAGCGTTTGCGAGAAAAGAAGATGGGAATGTACAAGCAATACTTGTTTAGCAACTTGCACTGTTTACGGGAATGGACATTATATCACCTTTGATGGAAAACTCTATCTCTTTAATGGAGAATGCCAATATATCCTGGCACAGGTATTGTCTAAATAACAATTGGATTCAGTTGGACTGTTTTTTTAATTTTTTTATGCTGGTGTGAACAAAAATGTAAGAATTTTGTCAAAAAATGTATAAGAGGTAGACTACAACTTGACTTGTGATTATTTTATTTCTGAATGTATTTATGTATATATAAATACATTAATAATAAATAAGTAAAATAATAATGTATAATGCATAAAGCTAATCATACAGATGAATACTGATCATACAGATAAAAGTTGGCTAAACCTAGTAGTTCTGGAGTGTTTTTAGTGAGCAATTTGATTTCTGCTACATAAATAAAGATAAATTATTATTAGTGTTGATTGAGCACTGAAATACTCGAGTGCGCGGTACTCGAATCACGTACTCGGACGCTCTGACGTGCTCTACTTGAGTAGTGAACATAATGTAAGTGAATGTAAAACTCAAGAATTTTTCCATCTCTCTCTCTGTCCCCTGAGTTCTACAGCATACAAAGAGTCAGGCTGACAGAGGAGTCCCTTGGTGCCTGCATTCAGTGTGGCGCATGACTCAGATGATTCAAATAAGCTTCTTACGAGGACTAGAGCACTCGAGTACCACACAACACTCGGAACTGCTCAATACGTCATCGAGCACTCCGAAGCTTGATCGAGTATCGAGCAGTGCCGAACACGCTCACCCATCACTAATTATTATGTTTATTAAACACAGATACTTTAGATATACATTTTGTCACAAAATTTTGGCTTATATGTACATTAGTCAAATGACTTATCTACACTTGCCTTTAGTTTTGCTAAATAAATTAAACCATGCAAACTATTTTGATAAATTTGGTGCAATTTTTGCTATTTTTACAGATTGATATATTTGAATAATTGTAAATCCTATAGGGTTGGTAAATGTCCCTAAATTGTGCTCATACTGAATTACCATCTCACAACTTTGCTGCATAACAATAATACTATGAATCATTCTTGAGATCCTTTTAGAAGGATGATACCATTATTATTAATGGCACAGCTTATGTGTAGGTGCAGACGACCATATTATCAGTCCAAGTGCGATCCAGCAAAACATTGCATCGCAGTCGGACCAATGTTAGTCTATGGGCCCGTACTAGAGATGAGCGTTGTTCTACTCGAACTGTTCGCCAATCTCAAATTCGAGCTGTTTTGGGCGGTGTTCGAGCCATTCGGCGAACACGAACGATTTGAGAAAAATTCGGCTGTTCGAGGTTATGTTCGATAACTGTTTGTGCACCAAAATCATAACTGGATTTTTTCTCAGTAATGATGAAAATTAATGTTAATACGCAGTGTGAGTGTACAGCGGGGTGGGGGGAGGGGCAGGGGATGGATCTCTGCAGGAATAATGAAGATCTCCATTTTTTTTTCTCTTTCCCGCATTGGCAGTGGGGAGGTGCAGTCTGTCAGCCTATCAGCAGCGCACACACGGAGCGAACTGCTGTTTTTCACACAAGCAAGGGCATGTGTCATTGGCAGTATATGTCACATGTCCTTGCCCTATAAGACCAAGCCATTTTCCCCGTCGCCACCATTTTCTCACTGCTGCAGCTGCGTGTTAGACGGCACCGCTGTTGCTGTGTGCGCTATACCTTGTTAATTTCAAGCCAATTTTCGCACAAATATACAGATAGCTTGGGAGTAGGGAATAGTTGTGATTGCAGTCCTTTTAAGAACTAGGTTACAGCATTTCCTACGACTTTTATCAGGCAGGTCTGTGCTCTTAAATAGATAGATTGTGGGAGTAAAGACTAATTGTAATTGCAGTCCTTTTCAGGACTAGGTTACATCAGTTCCTATCAGTTTTTGCCAGGCAGGTCTGTGCCAGTGCTGTGCAAGTTTTTTTCACAGCATTTGGCTGAATCTAGCAAAGCTAATCCTTTTTGGCCTATTGCAGAGTGTGTTAGTCAGTGGAGTAGCCTATCTGTGTTGCAAGCTACACCACCTGTGTATAGAATACCAATTTTTTTACTGCACCTAGTGAAGTAAAACCTTTTGGGCATAGCATCATTCTATTAGTCCATCTATACTGACCTCCATCAGGTTGCAAATTGAATATAATTTTTTTCTACATCTAGCTCTGAAAAAATATTTGGGCTTCTAGCAGTGTGTGGGACTTGTTCTATTAGTCCATCTAAACTGACCTCCATCAGGTTGCAAACTGAATATAATTTTTTTCTGCATCTAGCTCTGAAAAAATATTTGTCCTTCTAGCAGTGTGTGGGACTTTCTCTATTAGTCCATCTATACTGACCTCCATCAGGTTGCAAATTAAAAATAATTTTTATCTGCATCTACCTCTGAAAAAATATTTGGGCTTTTAGCTGTGTGTGGGACTTGTTCTATTAGTCCATCTATACTGACCTCCATCAGGTTGCAAACTGAATATAATTTTTTTCTGCATCTAGCTCTGAAAAAATATTTGGCCTTCTAGCAGTGTGTGGGACTTTCTCTATTAGTCCTTCTATACTGACCTCCATCAGGTTGCAAACTGAATATTTTTTTTTCTGCATATACCTCTGAAAAAAATATTGGGCTTCTTGCTGTGTGTGGGACTTGTTCTATTAATCCATCTATACAGACCTCCATCAGGTTGCAAACTGAATATATTTTTTTTCTGCATCTACCTCTGAAAAAATATTGGGCTTCTAGCTGTGTGTGGGACTTGTTCTATTAATCCATCTATACAGACCTCCATCAGGTTGCAAACTGAATATAATTTTTTTCTGCATCTAGCGCTGAAAATATAGTTGGCCTTCTAGCAGTGTGTGGGACTTTCTCTATTAGTCCATCTATACTGACCTCCATCAGGTTGCAAATTAAAAATAATTTTTATCTGCATCTAGCTCTGAAAAAATATTTGGCCTTCTAGCAGTGTGTGGGACTTTCTCTATTAGTCCATCTATACTGACCTCCATCAGGTTGCAAATTAAAAATAATTTTTATCTGCATCTACCTCTGAAAAAATATTTGGGCTTCTAGCAGTGTGTGGGACTTGTTCTATTAGTCCATCTATACTGACCTCCATCAGGTTGCAAACTGAATATAATTTTTTTCTGCATCTAGCTCTGAAAAAATATTTGGCCTTCTAGCAGTGTGTGGGACTTTCTCTATTAGTCCATCTATACCGACCTCCATCAGGTTGCAAATTAAAAATAATTTTTATCTGCATCTAGCTCTGAAAAAATATTTGGCCTTCTAGCAGTGTGTGGGACTTTCTCTATTAGTCCATCTATACTGACCTCCATCAGGTTGCAAATTAAAAATAATTTTTATCTGCATCTACCTCTGAAAAAATATTTGGGCTTCTAGCTGTGTGTGGGACTTGTTCTATTAGTCCATCTATACTGACCTCCATCAGGTTGCAAACTGAATATAATTTTTTTCTGCATCTAGCTCTGAAAAAATATTTGGCCTTCTAGCAGTGTGTGGGACTTTCTCTATTAGTCCATCTATACTGACGACCATCAGGTTGCAAATTAAAAATAATTTTTATCTGCATCTAGCTCTGAAAAAATATTTGGCCTTCTAGCAATGTGTGGGACTTTCTCTATTAGTCCATCTATACTGACCTCCATCAGGTTGCAAATTAAAAATAATTTTTATCTGCATCTAGCTCTGAAAAAATATTTGGCCTTCTAGCAGTGTGTGGGACTTTCTCTATTAGTCCATCTATACTGACCTCCATCAGGTTGCAAATTAAAATAATTTTTATCTGCATCTAGCTCTTAAAAAGTATTTGGCCTTCTAGCAGTGTGTGGGACTTTCTCTATTAGTCCATCTATACTGACCTCCATCAGGTTGCAAATTAAAAATAATTTTTATCTGCATCTAGCTCTGAAAAAATATTTGGCCTTCTAGCAGTGTGTGGGACTTTCTCTATTAGTCCATCTATACTGACCTCCATCAGGTTGCAAATTAAAAATAATTTTTATCTGCATCTACCTCTGAAAAAATATTTGGCCTTCTACCAGTGTGTGGGACTTTCTCTATTAGTCCATCTATACTGACCTCCATCAGGTTGCAAATTAAAAATAATTTTTATCTGCATCTACCTCTGAAAAAATATTGGGCTTTTAGCTGTGTGTAGGACTTGTTCTATTAATCCATCTATACAGACCTCCATCAGGTTGCAAACTGAATATATTTTTTTTCTGCATCTACCTCTGAAAAAATATTGGGCTTCTAGCTGTGTGTGGGACTTGTTCTATTAATCCATCTATACAGACCTCCATCAGGTTGCAAACTGAATATAATTTTTTTCTGCATCTAGCTCTGAAAAAATAGTTGGCCTTCTAGCAGTGTGTGGGACTTTCTCTATTAGTCCATCTATACTGACCTCCATCAGGTTGCAAATTAAAAATAATTTTTATCTGCATCTAGCTCTGAAAAAATATTTGGCCTTCTAGCAGTGTGTGGGACTTTCTCTATTAGTCCATCAATACTGACCTCCATCAGGTTGCAAATTAAAAATAATTTTTATCTGCATCTACCTCTGAAAAAATATTTGGGCTTCTAGCTGTGTGTGGGACTTGTTCTATTAATCCATCTATACAGACCTCCATCAGGTTGCAAACTGAATATATTTTTTTTCTGCATCTACCTCTGAAAAAATATTGGGCTTCTAGCTGTGTGTGGGACTTGTTCTATTAATCCATCTATACAGACCTCCATCAGGTTGCAAACTGAATATAATTTTTTTCTGCATCTAGCTCTGAAAAAATAGTTGGCCTTCTAGCAGTGTGTGGGACTTTCTCTATTAGTCCATCTATACTGACCTCCATCAGGTTGCAAATTAAAAATAATTTTTATCTGCATCTAGCTCTGAAAAAATATTTGGCCTTCTAGCAGTGTGTGGGACTTTCTCTATTAGTCCATCTATACTGACCTCCATCAGGTTGCAAATTAAAAATAATTTTTATCTGCATCTACCTCTGAAAAAATATTTGGGCTTCTAGCTCTGTGTGGGACTTGTTCTATTAGTCCATCTTTACTGACCTCCATCAGGTTGCAAACTGAATATAATTTTTTTCTGCATCTAGCTCTGAAAAAATATTTGGCCTTCTAGTAGTGTGTGGGACTTTCTCTATTAGTCCATCTATACTGACCTCCATCAGGTTGCAAATTAAAAATAATTTTTATCTGCATCTAGCTCTGAAAAAATATTTGGCCTTCTAGCAGTGTGTGGGACTTTCTCTATTAGTCCATCTATACTGACCTCCATCAGGTTGCAAATTAAACATAATTTTTATCTGCATCTACCTCTGAAAAAATATTTGGGCTTCTAGCTGTGTGTGGGATTTGTTCTATTAGTCCATCTATACTGACCTCCATCAGGTTGCAAACTGAATATAATTTTTTTCTGCATCTAGCTCTGAAAAAATATTTGGCCTTCTAGCAGTGTGTGGGACTTTCTCTATTAGTCCATCTATACTGACCTCCATCAGGTTGCAAATTAAAAATAATTTTTATCTGCATCTAGCTCTGAAAAAATATTTGGCCATCTAGCAGTGTGTGGGACTTTCTCTATTAGTCCATCTATACTGACCTCCATCAGGTTGCAAATTAAAAATAATTTTTATCTGCATCTAGCTCTGAAAAAATATTTGGCCTTCTAGCAGTGTGTGGGACTTTCTCTATTAGTCCATCTATACTGACCTCCATCAGGTTGCAAATTAAAAATAATTTTTATCTGCATCTAGCTCTGAAAAAATATTTGGCCTTCTAGCAGTGTGTGGGACTTTCTCTATTAGTCCATCTATACTGACCTCCATCAGGTTGCAAATTAAAAATAATTTTTATCTGCATCTACCTCTGAAAAAATATTTGGCCTTCTACCAGTGTGTGGGACTTTCTCTATTAGTCCATCTATACTGACCTCCATCAGGTTGCAAATTAAAAATAATTTTTATCTGCATCTACCTCTGAAAAAATATTGGGCTTTTAGCTGTGTGTAGGACTTGTTCTATTAATCCATCTATACAGACCTCCATCAGGTTGCAAACTGAATATATTTTTTTTCTGCATCTACCTCTGAAAAAATATTGGGCTTCTAGCTGTGTGTGGGACTTGTTCTATTAATCCATCTATACAGACCTCCATCAGGTTGCAAACTGAATATAATTTTTTTCTGCATCTAGCTCTGAAAAAATAGTTGGCCTTCTAGCAGTGTGTGGGACTTTCTCTATTAGTCCATCTATACTGACCTCCATCAGGTTGCAAATTAAAAATAATTTTTATCTGCATCTAGCTCTGAAAAAATATTTGGCCTTCTAGCAGTGTGTGGGACTTTCTCTATTAGTCCATCTATACTGACCTCCATCAGGTTGCAAATTAAAAATAATTTTTATCTGCATCTACCTCTGAAAAAATATTTGGGCTTCTAGCTGTGTGTGGGACTTGTTCTATTAATCCATCTATACAGACCTCCATCAGGTTGCAAACTGAATATATTTTTTTTCTGCATCTACCTCTGAAAAAATATTGGGCTTCTAGCTGTGTGTGGGACTTGTTCTATTAATCCATCTATACAGACCTCCATCAGGTTGCAAACTGAATATAATTTTTTTCTGCATCTAGCTCTGAAAAAATACTTGGCCTTCTAGCAGTGTGTGGGACTTTCTCTATTAGTCCATCTATACTGACCTCCATCAGGTTGCAAATTAAAAATAATTTTTATCTGCATCTAGCTCTGAAAAAATATTTGGCCTTCTAGCAGTGTGTGGGACTTTCTCTATTAGTCCATCTATACTGACCTCCATCAGGTTGCAAATTAAAAATAATTTTTATCTGCATCTACCTCTGAAAAAATATTTGGGCTTCTAGCTCTGTGTGGGACTTGTTCTATTAGTCCATCTTTACTGACCTCCATCAGGTTGCAAACTGAATATAATTTTTTTCTGCATCTAGCTCTGAAAAAATATTTGGCCTTCTAGTAGTGTGTGGGACTTTCTCTATTAGTCCATCTATACTGACCTCCATCAGGTTGCAAATTAAAAATAATTTTTATCTGCATCTAGCTCTGAAAAAATATTTGGCCTTCTAGCAGTGTGTGGGACTTTCTCTATTAGTCCATCTATACTGACCTCCATCAGGTTGCAAATTAAACATAATTTTTATCTGCATCTACCTCTGAAAAAATATTTGGGCTTCTAGCTGTGTGTGGGATTTGTTCTATTAGTCCATCTATACTGACCTCCATCAGGTTGCAAACTGAATATAATTTTTTTCTGCATCTAGCTCTGAAAAAATATTTGGCCTTCTAGCAGTGTGTGGGACTTTCTCTATTAGTCCATCTATACTGACCTCCATCAGGTTGCAAATTAAAAATAATTTTTATCTGCATCTAGCTCTGAAAAAATATTTGGCCATCTAGCAGTGTGTGGGACTTTCTCTATTAGTCCATCTATACTGACCTCCATCAGGTTGCAAATTAAAAATAATTTTTATCTGCATCTAGCTCTGAAAAAATATTTGGCCTTCTAGCAGTGTGTGGGACTTTCTCTATTAGTCCATCTATACTGACCTCCATCAGGTTGCAAATTAAAAATAATTTTTATCTGCATCAACCTCTGAAAAAATATTTGGGCCTCTAGCTGTGTGTGGGACTTGTTCTATTAGTCCATCTATACTGACCTCCATCAGGTTGCAAACTGAATATAATTGTTTTCTGCATCTAGCTCTGAAAAAATATTTGGCCTTCTAGCAGTGTGTGGGACTTTCTCTATTAGTCCATCTATACTGACCTCCATCAGGTTGCAAATTAAAAATAATTTTTATCTGCATCTAGCTCTGAAAAAATATTTGGCCTTCTCGCAGTGTGTGGGACTTTCTCTATTAGTCCATCTATACTGACCTCCATCAGGTTGCGAATTAAAAATAATTTTTATCTGCATCTAGCTCTGAAAAAATATTTGGCCTTCTAGCAGTGTGTGGGACTTTCTCTATTAGTCCATCTATACTGACCTCCATCAGGTTGCAAATTAAAAATAATTTTTTTCTGCATCTAGCTCTGAAAAAATATTTGGCCTTCTAGCAGTGTGTGAGACTTTCTCTATTAGTCCATCTATACTGACCTCCATCAGGTTGCAAATTAAAAATAATTTTTATCTGTATCTAGCTCTGAAAAAATATTTGGCCTTCTAGCAGTGTGTGGGACTTTCTCTATTAGTTCATCTATACTGACCTCCATCAGGTTGCAAATTAAAAATAATTTTTATCTGCATCTAGCTCTGAAAAATTATTTGGCCTTCTAGCAGTGTGTGGGACTTTCTCTATTAGTCCATCTATACTGACCTCCATCAGGTTGCAAATTAAAAATAATTTTTATCTGCATCTACCTCTGAAAAAATATTGGGCTTCTAGCTGTGTGTGGGACTTGTTCTATTAATCCATCTATACAGACCTCCATCAGGTTGCAAACTGAATATAATTTTTTTCTGCATCTACCTCTGAAAAAATATTTGGGCTTCTAGCTGTGTGTGGGACTTGTTCTATTAGTCCATCTATACTGACCTCCATCAGGTTGTAAACTGAATATAATTTTTTTCTGCATCTAGCTCTGAAAAAATATTTGGCCTTCTAGCAGTGTGTGGGACTTGTTCTATTAGTCCACCTATACTGACCTCCATCAAGTTGCAAATTCAAAATAATTTTTTGTCTACATCTAGCTCTGAAAAAATATTTGGCCTTCTAGCAGTGTGTGGGACTTTCTCTATTAGTCCATCTATACTGACCTCCATCAGGTTGCAAACTGAATATATATTTTTTCTGCATCTACCTCTGAAAAAATATTTGGGCTTCTAGCTGTGTGTGGGACTTGTTCTATTAGTCCATCTATACTGACCTCCATCAGGTTGCAAATCGAATATAATTTTTTTCTCCATCTAACCCAGCCAATAGTTTTGGCCTAATAATACAGTTTGGCCACTCAGCTCTGCTCGGTTCCCATCCATTGTTTTTTTATGCAAACAACTCCAGAGTTGTGAATTAGTTAACCACCAAAATGAGTGGAAAAAGGCCTGCTGCTGGTGGAAAGGGGAATAGGCGTGTTGGGAAGGGGAAAAAAGGTTGTGTCCGTGGGGTAGGTGTTAAAGCAACAGTAACATCTGCAGAAGAAAGACCATCTTCCAGCCAAACTAAAATGTCTACTTCTTTTAGCGGACAATGTGATAAGATCCCTTTCTTACGGCCACGCCAATCGCTACAAATTCCAGATGAGGCACAAAAACAGCAGGTGCTTCAACGGATATCAAGTGCTCCTTTAAGTGGGCTCTCCTCCACATCAACTTCAACATCACAAATACTCCAGTCCTCAAAGGTGTCACCCCAATCGCACTTGCTTCCTCACAGCTCCCAAATCTCCAGCTGCCCGTCTGAGTATGAGGTAGAACAGATGGTTGAGTCTGCAGAGCTGTTTACTCATACTATAGCCTGGGAATCAGAGGTCGACTCCAGCGCTTCTGTGAATCCAGACGAGGAAATGATCTGCACTGATGCCCAGAATCTTTATGAGTCGGATCCAGGACTAGTGTTGAGCCACCCCCGTAGTGTTCGAGTTCGGTTCGGTTCGTCGAACACCCGTGTGTTCGCCGAACTGTTCGTCGAACTGTTCGTCGAACACCTTCGAACACCGTTAAAACCAATGGCAGGCAAACAAAAACACATAGAAACACATAGAAAACACCTTCAAAGGTGTCCAAAAGCTGACAAACTGCTCAGAAGACATAACTAACACATGGAAAAGTGACAAGTACATATAGTCATGCGAAAATAAAAGAGGTGGAGGAGTAAAAGGAGGGGGAGACACAGATATAGGCATGTCATGCCCTTCTAGAATCCAAAAAGTGAGAAGCCGACACGGCCAGTCCGCTCCTGCCCGTGCCACCTCCGTGTCGCCGGGTTTGTGCCAGAGCCACGGTGAACCCTGATGGCCAGCCCCCCTCTCCCAATACTGGTGCCTGTCCGCTGGTGGGTCGAGCGAGCCCCCCTGTGGTGGAGGCAGCTCTAAGCTTTTTAATTTAAATTGTCTCTCTAATTTGAATGAATACACTTTAAATCCATTTACAAGGATCTATTGGAGGGCAAGTCTCATGCCAGCAGCCGCATAATTCCAGCTCCAGTAGCGTTCACTAAAGCTGCTGCAGTTAAAAAGCTTTTATAAGGATCGAGCTCGGCTGTCCACCGCAAGGCATCCTACTGCCAGTCCCAGCCCCTATGCCTTGGGGTGCCTCCTGATGCTCTTCACTAAGTATCCCATGGTCCCGAAGCATTTCCTTTGAAAAAATTAAGTGTCTAAACTACAGGTGGTGTAGCTTGCTTAACAGCCGGGATAATCCGCTGACTAGCAGACACTGCTATTAGGCACAAAGTATTTCCTGGGCTAGATGCAGTTAAAAATTTGTAATTAGATACTCTCGTTGGATGCTGAGAAAGCATTCCATTGAGTCTCCTGGCACGCCATATATGATTCTCTTAAAAAGCTTGGGGTAGGGGTCCAGGGGACCCTTATATAGCCAAAATCACGGCCCTGTATTACAATACGTCACCTAGGCTGAAGATAAATGGAACTGTAGCACCCTGAGGGCTCGGTTGCTACAGACGTATTGCACCTCACCCAGAGGTGTGATATCTCACTCTCAGGTAAGGATGGAGTGTGGATCAGGACCCGACACCTGCATGCATTACACCACATTGCCGTGGGGCAGGGCGACCAATATGCCCCTGAGATGGGCACGACAGTCCCTGTCCCTGGCTGGAGTGGGGGGAGGGAACACTGAGGAAGGGGAACCCTGTAGTGCAGGAGCAGGGAGGAAGCAGTTCCTGGGTGCATTGAGAAGGGAGTATAAAAGGTGGGCACCATCATAATTCAGTGCAGAGAAGTCTGAGCAGAAGTGGCAGGGAGCAGGGGCTCTGCATGAGCTCTGCTCCGGAGGCGGGCCTAGTAACAGAGGCCCAGGCCTGGAAGAGGGAGAAGGAAGGAAGAGGAGCGGAGAAGGCTCCAGGAACGGGGAATGAAGGGATCCCAGGGGTGCGGACGGGCGAGTCGCCACCGCACGCCCGAATCCACCTGCGTGGAGGGGTCAGGCCAAAGGGGGAGACCGGTCCCCGAACTAGTGGAGGCAGGAAACGACCCTCAGCTAGAAACCGGAGGCTCTGACATTTTATGTGGCGCAGCCCCTCGCTACACCCGCTAGGAAGGCACCACATAGGGTCAGGGAAACTGGCGCCAAGTTTACCAAGAGGAGGCCCGAGGCAGCCGGACAGAAGTGTTGGTAAGAAAGGCCAGACAAAGGACACACAAAGGGGGTCCTGTGAAGTGCTCCAAAGTTATCTGGGAGTTGTCTGAGCCCCTCACCTGGTGAGCACAGTACGACGTGGGCAGCCGTTACCTGCAGACATGGTCTGGATAATAAGAACTGTGAGTAAAGGCCCTGAACTGCATCACTGACTCCGTGTCGTTACTGCTGCTGCCCTGCACCATCACCCCCATCCTCCGCATACACTGCCCTGAGGCTATACTCCTCCCGTGGGGAGTTATGCTATGCTCTGCTGCACCCACAACACCAGCCTCAGCGGTCTGCCCTGTAGCGGCGGTTCACTCTGACCGCAATCCACGGGTGGCGTAGTCGGACATTTAAACATCAAAACCACATAAATAGTTCTGCCACTGGTTTGACCGCCCTGAGCCACAGAACCGGGTCGCCGCCACGAAGACTACAACCACCAGCATCCACCAAAAAGGGTCCGGCTCCGGGTGTCCCAAGGCCCAGGGGGTGCGTCAGAACATTTTCATCACCTTTCACAATCACCAATGGGACAAGGCAGTGATGTCCTCTGTCCCCTCTCTTATACATCCTAGTGACGGAGCACCTGCTCTCATCAATTCGCCATAACCCCAATATTAGGTGGATTGAGGTGGGAGGCACCGAGTACAAGTGCTCTCTATTTGCTGATGATGTCCTAGTATATATCACTCAATCACATATATCCATCCATGCTGTTATGGCTGAAATAGATCACTTTGTTACATGGTAAAATTTTAAAATCAATGCAGCGAAGTCTGAGGCCCTCGATGTCTCCCTCCCCAAATCCATATAGGATTCCATCCAGTCCAACTTTCCCTTTGCCTGGCCCTCACAGGGTATCAAATACTTAGGAATTCCTATTCATAGAGACCTCTCCCATCTATGTTATCTTAATTTTGGGCCCTTTATTGAACAACTCCATACAGACCACAGTTGGCAAGTTAGAACTGTAAGATTCACTACGTGAACCACTGGTGTTTTGTGGAAAAGCACATGTACACTGCGTTCCAAATTATTATGCAAAAAGTGTTTAGGAGTGATAAGGGAAGAATTTGTTTGTTTGTCAGTTAAACTCATTGATGGTGATGTGTGTCAGGGCTCTTTATATCACTGTAAGCAATTGCAGACACCTGTGCTAATTAGTTTGGCAGGTGTGTCCAATGAAAGGCAAGACTACTTAAGAAGGCTCTCTCACATTATTAAGCAGCCTACATTTTCTGCCAAAATGGGAAAGAAAAAGGATGTGTCGGCTGCTGAGAAGCAACAAATTGTGGAGTGTTTAGGTCAAGGCTAATAGGTTGGAGGAGTTTTTAAACTAGAGACGGGGGGGGGAAACCAAGGAAATAGGTGGGATGGGAGGCAAGCAAGGGGGAAGGGGAGAAGTGAATATAATGAGGGTGGAGAGGGGGGTGGGGATAGTACAGTTAGATCGTTAGAGAAGAATAGGATGCTAAATAACCCCAAAGTTTTATCTTGCATGCTGACCAACGCAAGAAGCCTGACCAATAAGGCGGATGAGCTGCGGGCGCTTATATCGGAGGAGAGGTATGACATCGTAGGTATAACAGAGACTTGGCTAGACGATAGCTACGACTGGGCGGTAAATTTAACAGATTATAGTTTATTTAGAAGGGACCGGAAACAGGGGAAGGGCGGAGGAGTCTGCTTATATGTAAAGTCACGTCTAAAGCCCAGACTAAGGGAAGATATAGGAGAGGGAGAAGAGGGGGTCGAGTCCATGTGGGTAGAGATAGAGGGGGCAAAAAATAATAATAAAATATTACTGGGGGTCTGCTATAAGCCACCCAATATAACAGAGGAGAATGAGAAACTGCTATTAGGACAAATAGACAAAGTAGCAAAACATAATGAGGTGATTGTAATGGGGGACTTCAACTACCCGGATATTGACTGGGAAACAGAAACCTGTAGATCGCAGAAAGGAAAAAGGTTCTTGACAAATATCAAGGATAATTATCTCTCCCAACTAGTGCAGGAACCAACGAGAGGGAAGGCAGTGTTGGACTTAATATTGACTAATAGGCCTGATAGAATAACTGAGGTACAGATAGGGGGGCACCTAGGTAATAGCGATCATAATATTATCAATTTCAAAATGCCCTTCAGTAGGGTTATCAATAAGGGAACAACTAAAACATTAAACTTTAGGAGGGCGAAGTTTGATCAGCTGAAAGAAAACCTTCAACTTATAGACTGGGACAAAGTTCTTAATCAAGGAAATACGAATAGTAAATGGGAAACCTTCAAAAGAATTCTGAATACTCAGTGCGAGAGGTATATACCGTATGGGAATAAAAGGGCCAGAAATAAGAGGAAACCAATATGGTTGAATAAGAACGTAAAAGGGGCGTTAAATAGCAAAAAAGAGGCATTCAAGAGATTAAAACAGGAAAACAGCAAGGAGGCACTAATGTGTTACAAGGAAAAAACGAGAACCTGCAAAAAACAAATAAAAATAGCAAAGGAGGAAACAGAGAGACGTATTGCTAGGGAAAGTAGATCAAATCCCAAACTGTTCTTTACGTATATAAATAGTAAAAGGATTAAATCGAATAATATTGGACCGATAAAAAGTGATGAAGGCAAAATCATAGAGAAAGATGAGGATAAAGCTAATCTATTAAATAAATTTTTTTCGTCAACTTTCACAAAGGAAAAAGAACTAACAGGCGAAATGAGAAGTGACAAGCTTAATCCTCCACTAAGTATGACAAATCTAACCCAAGCTGGGGTACAGAAACGCCTCAGTAACATTAAAATAAACAAATCACCAGGACCTGATGGCATACACCCACGGGTACTAAGGGAACTAAGTAATGTGATAGACAGACCGTTATATCTTATATTTAAGGACTCTGTTGAGACTGGGTCTGTACCACTTGATTGGCGACAGGCGAATGTAGTGCCAATATTCAAAAAGGGAGCAAAAAGTGACGCCGGAAACTATCGGCCGGTGAGTCTGACGTCCGTTGTGGGCAAAATTTTTGAAGGCTTTATTAATGAGGCAATCATGGAGCATCTTGACGCTAATAATCTATTAACCCCGAACCAACATGGATTCATGAGGAATCGCTCCTGCCAAACAAACCTGATTGACTTCTACGAGGAGGTTAGCTCTCGAGTAGATCAGGGGGAACCAGTGGATGTCGTGTATCTCGACTTCTCAAAAGCGTTCGATAGCGTGCCACATAATAGGTTGGTATACAAAATGAGAATGATGGGGCTGGGGGAAAATGTCTGCAAGTGGGTAGCTAACTGGCTAAAGGATAGAAGGCAGAGGGTGGTTATAAATGGAATATACTCAGATTGGGTAAGCGTCACTAGTGGGGTACCACAGGGGTCTGTACTAGGCCCAATGTTATTTAATATCTTTATTAACGACATAGTCAACGGGATAAATAGTAAAATATCAATATTTGCAGATGACACAAAGTTATGTAAAACAATTAATACAAAAGAGGATAGTGAAGACCTTCAGAGGGATTTGGATAAGCTGGGTAGGTGGAGCATTAAATGGCAAATGAGGTTTAACGAGGAGAAATGTAAGGTCATACATATGGGAAGGAAAAATGGAAGTCACCAGTACTCACTGAATGGGAAATCATTGGGGAATTCAGAGATGGAGAAGGACTTGGGCATCTTGATTGATAGCAAACTAAATTGGAGTGCCCAAAGTCAGGCCGCTGCTGTAAGGGCAAACAGGGTAATGGGATGTATCAGAAGAGGTATAGCTGCAAAGGATGAGAACATTGTTCTTCCACTGTACAAAGCACTGGTCAGACCACACTTGGAATACTGTGCTCAGTTATGGGCCCCAATATATAGAAAGGATATAAATGAGCTTGAAAAGGTACAAAGGAGGGCAACAAAATTAATAAAGGGAATGGAGGGACTGCAATACCCAGAGAGGTTGGCAAAACTAGGACTATTCAGCCTGGAAAAGAGAAGGTTGAGGGGGGACATAATAAATGTGTACAAATATGTTAGGGGACAGTATAGAGACCTTGCCCGGGATTTGTTCAAAAGGAGGGATATTACGGTAACAAGAGGGCACTCACTAAGACTGGAAGAGAAAAGGTTTCAGCACCAGCATAGGAAGGGGTTCTTTACGGTAAGAGCAGTGAGAATATGGAATTCACTGAGCGAGGAGACGGTAATGTCGGATTCACTACACCAGTTCAAGCGGGGACTGGATGCTTTTCTAGATACCAGGCAGATTTCTGCATATACTTAAAAATAGAATAAAATAGTAGGTTGATACAGGGATTTATTCTGACTGCTGGTTTCAGAGTCGGGAGGGAATTTTTCCTCAGGTGAAGATTGGCTAAATCATTTGGGGTTTTTGCCCTCCTCTGGATCAACTTGAGCAACTACAGAACTTACAGGTCGAACTTGATGGACGCAAGTCTTTATTCGGCTTTACAAACTATGTACTATGTAAGGCATGACTACAATCAACATTGTGCGATGATCAGGATGAAGTGTCTTGGCAATGAAGAAGTATGTAGCTGATTCACAGTACACACGTGTGCGTGCTGATAAGGGCAAATTGAGGACTCTTTCCTACAGGCAATTACGTCAGGTTGAAAGAGCAGCGGCAAAAAAGCGTTGTCATAGCAGCAGACAAGTTTTTGAAGCTGCTTGTGCCTCCAACGTCCCCCGAACAACAAGATGCAGGGTCCTTCAGAGGTTTGCAGCTGTGCATGCGCCATCCTGTCGACCTCCTCTATCCACTTCACACAAGCAGAAACGGCTCCAGTGGGCCAAACATTACATGAAGACTGATTTCAAAACTGTTTTGTTCACGGATGAGTGCCGTGCAGCGCTCGATGGTCCAGATGGATGGAGTGGAGGATGGCTGGTTGATGGACACCCCACGCAAACACGGCTACAGCGCCAACAAGGAGGAGGTGGAGTAATGTTTTGGGCTGGAATCATGGGGAGAGAGATTGTCGGCCCCTTTAGGATCCCTGAAGGCGCTAAAGATGAACTCCATAATGTATGTGGATTTTCTCAAACAGCACTTCCTGCCATGGTTCAAGAAGAAGAACCGTGTATTTCACAGCAAGATCATTTTTCTGCATGATAATGCACCATCTCATGCTGCACATAAAACATCTGCATCTCTGGCTGATATGGGCATAAAAGGGGACAAACTTATGGTGTGACCCCCATGCTCCCCTGACGTCTACCCCATTCAGAACCTTTGGAGCATCATTAAAAGGAGTGTCTATGATGGCGGGAGGCAGTTCACATCTAAGCAACAGCTCTGGGAGGGTATTCTGTCCTCATGCAAAACAATTGAAGCAGAAACCATCCAAAACCTGACAAATTCAATGGACGAGAGAGTTCAGAAGCTTCTTTCGAACAAGGGGTCCTATGTGAAAATGTAACATCACCTAGAATAAAGTTTTGAGTTGAAAACTGTTTGATTTCAGTTTCTAACAACCTGCTAATGCTTATAATTTCAAAAATGACCATTTTTTGGTCTTTATTAAAATGAAAAGGTTGATCGAAAAGTTTGGGGGATCTAAGAGTGTGGCAACCCAGTAGTCATGATTACTTCGAATTCTGACAATATGAGGGTCATGCTGCAGGTAGTGCAGCAAGAAGGCACTTATGTGCCTTGCGCATCTCGGAGCCCCAAAATTATTTTCCGGGCCAGATGCAGCTAAAAATTATTTTTAATTTTAAATCTGGTGAAGCTTTAGTATAGATGGCCTAATAGGATCAGTGCTGCACACTGCTACAAAGCCCAAATTATTTTCCAGTCAAGATACAGATAAACATGATTAGTAATTTGAAAGGTTAAAACGGTTGGTAGGTTGATTTTAACCAATCATCAAGCTTTTACTCTCCCCAGGATGACACAGGGGTAGAAAAGTCGTTTCGGATCCATGATTTGTTCATCTTTATGAACGTGAGTCTGTCTACATTATCAGTGGAGAGCCGCGTGCGCTTATCTGTCAGCACACCACCAGCAGCGCTGAACACACGTTCAGACAGAACGCTGGCTGCGGGGCATGACAAGATCTCCAAGGCGTAAGTGGCTAGCTCCGGCCATTTATCCAGATTGGAAGCCCAAAAAGAGCAAGGGTCCAGTGACACAGTCGTGGCTTCAATGTTTACTTGGAGATACTCCTGTACCATCGTCTCTAGGCGTTGACTATGTGTCAGACTTCTTGTCTCCTGTGGCCTTGCAAAGGATGGGCTAAAAAATTGGTGAAATGATTCCGCAAAATTGATCTTACCAGCAGATACTGTGGTTCTGTTACGGTTTGAGTGCTGAACACTTGACGGTCCCACGGTTGGCAAGTTGGAACTGTGAGATTCACTACGTGCACCACTGGTATTTTGTGGAAAAGCACATGTAAGATTCTGCAACAGTCTCTGCTGATACTCCTGCATGCGTGCATCCCTTTCTATGGCAGGAATAATTTCTGCAAATTTACTTTTGTACCGGGGATCTAACAGTGTGGCAACCCAGTAGTCAGGATTATTTCTAATTCTCACAATTCGAGGGTCATGTTGCAGGTAGTGCAGCAAGAAGGCACTCATGTGTGTTGCGCATCCAGAAGCACCAAGTCCCTGTTGTGTTGGTGGCGAGGTAACAATCATGCTTCCTTCCTCTGTCCTCTCCCCCCAACCTCGCACAACAGAAATGTGATCAAGGTCTCCCTCATCTGATGAGTCTTCCATCAGTTCGTCCTCCACTTCTTCCTGGGCTCCTGCACCTTCCTCACTAGTTTGGCTGCTACCATGCGCCCTGGTAAAACCATCTCCCCCACCCTCACATGCCTGCCGCCTTGGTGCTGCCGACCGTCTGGACCTTGCAGATGTTAGCCCTTCCGCATACAACTCCTCCTCCTCTACTTCCTCCACCTCCTCTTGTGCCACCACCTGACTCCGAATTCTGTTTAACATGTGCTCCAGCATGTAAATCACCGGAATAGTCATGCTGATAATGGCATCGTCAGCACTAAACATCTTCGTCGCCATTTCAAAACTGTGCAGAAGGGTGCATAGGTCCCTGATCTGAGACCACTCCTCCAGCGTGATTTGCCCCACCTCTGAATCTCGTTGGCCCAGGCTATACGTCAGAACGTATTGCACCAGGGCTTGTTGGTGCTGCCACAGTCGCTGCAACATGTGCAGAGTTGAATTCCACCGGGTAGGCACATCGCATTTTAGCCGGTGAAGTGGCAGGCCCAACGACTTCTGTAGAGATGTAAGTCGCTGAGCTGCGGGATGCGAACGGCGGAAGTGAGCACACAGCGACCGTGCCCTCTGCAGAAGGCCATCTAGTCTGGGATAGTGGGCTAAAAATTGCTGGACAACCAGGTTCAACACGTGAGCCATACAAGGCACGTGTGTGACATTGCCCCGGCGAAGGGCCGCACCCAGGTTTGCAGCATTGTCGCACACGGCCTTCCCTGGTTTCAGGTCCAGTGGAGACAACCATTCATGAAATTGGTTCTCCAGAGCTGACCACAACTCCTCAGCTGTGTGACTCACATTTCCCAGACATTTCAATGTAAAAACCGCCTGATGACGTTGAGCCCTACTGCCAGCATAGTAAGGAGGTGTGCAGGATCCCTTCTGCGCAGTTAGAAAGCTTGTGGCATGACCAGACAGGCTTTGGGTGCATGTGGAAGACCGAGAGGAGGTTGAGGAGGCAGAAGCAGTGGAGGAACTTTGACATAAAGAGGATTGACGCACAACTCGTGGGGACGGCAAGACTTGGACAGCAGCCCCTTGTCCTGCTGTCACCATAGTTACCCAATGCCCAGTCAGCGACATGTAACGCCCCTATCCATGCCTACTCGTCCAAGTGTCTGTGGTGAAATGCACCCTGTCACACACAGAGTTTCTCAAAGAAGCGGTGATGTTGTGTGAGACATGCTGGTGGAGCGCAGGCACACCTTTCTTTGAGAAGTAGTGCCGACTGGGCATCTGGTACTGGGGCACTGCGACGGACATAAGGTCTCGAAAATCCTCTGTGTCCACCAGGCGGAAAGGCAGCATTTCTGTAGCCAAGAGCTTGCAGATGGTGAAATTCAACCTCTTAGCTTTCTCATGGCTAGGAGGAAATGGTCTTTTACTTGTCCACATCTGAGGGACCGAGGGCTGGCTATTGTGCTTAGACGGGGTTGATAAGGGTGTCCCCGGCAAACTGCCGGTCTGTGAGGAAGATGCAGGCGGACATGTTAGGTTGCCTTGATCCAAAGGTGGTGCTATCGATGTCGGACAGCGCTCAACATGAGCTGGTGTTACCACCTCCAAAGAAAATGATGACCTGCCAATCACGCTGGCTGTTGCGGGTAAAGAGGTGGCAGGTCTGCGTCCCAAAACAGGTGTGACTGCTGTCCCCCCAGTCACAGAGGATGAAGAGGCCGCGGATGCACAAGATATGGCAGACGGTGGTTGGCCCGGCCGGCTAGGCCGCATTGTAGCACACTGAGCTTCCCACTGCAACTTATGCTTCATGTCCATGTGCCGGTTCATGCATGAAGTACTCAAACTATGTATTTTTTGGCCTCTACTTAGCTTTTGCTGACAAATGTAACAGATAACACGAGTTGGGTCATCTTTATCGATCTGAAAAAATGCCCAGGCTATGCAAGGCTTAGCACCCATGCGACCTGAAGAGCCACCACGACTTGTGGTGAGAGGCAGAGTTGTGTTTGAGGATGCAGTTGTTGACGTGCTTCCAGTACTACGTCTCTGTCCAGGAAGGCGCAACCTGACCTCGTTGTCACTAGCATCTTCCTCCACCTCCTCTGCTGACCTCATCTCTTGGCTGACTGTGGGTTGACAGTAAGTGGGATCTCCAACCTCATCATCATCACCCTGTGCGTTATCACACCCGTCGTCCTCAGAGCCAACCTGTTCCTGCCCTGACAAAAAACTAAAGTTGTCGCTCCAATCAGGTATTTGAGTCTTATCATCGTCTTCCTCATTGTCTCCACCAACAGGAGTTACAGTTTGGGAATGAGGGTCTATATTATGGTCAGAACCTTCTGCGTCTGGTCCTGGATCCGACTCATAAAGATTCTGGGCATCAGTGCAGATCATATCCTCGTCTGGATTCACAGAAGCGCTGGAGTCGACCTCTGATTCCCAGGCTATAGTATGAGTAAACAGCTCTGCAGACTCAACCATCTGTTCTACCTCATACTCAGACGGGCAGCTGGAGATTTGGGAGCTGTGAGGAAGCAAGTGCGATTGGGGTGACACCTTTGAGGACTGGAGTATTTGTGATGTTGAAGTTGATGTGGAGGAGAGCCCACTTAAAGGAGCACTTGATATCCGTTGAAGCACCTGCTGTTTTTGTGCCTCATCTGGAATTTGTAGCGATTGGCGTGGCCGTAAGAAAGGGATCTTATCAAATTGTCCGCTAAAAGAAGTAGACATTTTAGTTTGGCTGGAAGATGGTCTTTCTTCTGCAGATGTTACTGTTGCTTTAACACCTACCCCACGGACACAACCTTTTTTCCCCTTCCCAACACACCTATTCCCCTTTCCACCAGCAGCAGGCCTTTTTCCACTCATTTTGGTGGTTAACTAATTCACAACTCTGGAGTTGTTTGCACAAAAAAACAATGGATGGTAACCGAGCAGAGCTGAGTGGCCAAACTGTGGTATTAGGCCAAAGCTATTGGCTGGGTTAGATGCAGAAAAAAATTATATTCAATTTGCAAAATGATGGAGGTCAGTATAGATGGACTAATACAACAAGTCCCACACACAGCTAGAAGCCCAATTTTTTTTCAGAGGTAGATGCAGAAAAAAATATATTCAGTTTGCAACCTGATGGAGGTCAGTATAGATGGACTAATACAACAAGTCCCACACACAGCTAGAAGCCCAATATTTTTTCAGAGGTAGATGCAGAAAAAAATATATTCAGTTTGCAACCTGATGGAGGTCTGTATAGATGGATTAATAGAACAAGTCCCACACACAGCTAGAAGCCCAATATTTTTTCAGAGGTAGATGCAGAAAAAAATCTATTCAGTTTGCAACCTGATGGAGGTCAGTATAGATGGACTAATACAACAAGTCCCACACACAGCTAGAAGCCCAATATTTTTTCAGAGGTAGATGCAGAAAAAAATATATTCAGTTTGCAACCTGATGGAGGTCAGTATAGATGGACTAATACAACAAGTCCCACACACTGCTAGAAGGCCAAATATTTTTTCAGAGCTAGATGCAGAAAAAAATTATATTCAGTTTGCAACCTGATGGAGGTCAGTATAGATGGACTAACAGAGAAAGTCCCACACACTACTAGAAGGCCAAATATTTTTTCAGAGCTAGATGCATACAAAAAATTATTTTCAATTTGCAACCTGATGGAGGTCAGTATAGGTGGACTAATAGAGAAAGTCCCACACACTGCTAGAAGGCCAAATATTTTTTCAGAGCTAGATGCAGAAAAAAATTATATTCAGTTTGCAACCTGATGGAGGTCTGTATAGATGGATTAATAGAACAAGACCCACACACAGCTAGAAGCCCAATATTTTTTCAGAGGTAGATGCAGAAAAAAATATATTCAGTTTGCAACCTGATGGAGGTCAGTATAGATGGACTAATACAACAAGTCCCACACAGCTAGAAGCCCAATATTTTTTCAGAGCTAGATGCAGAAAAAAATATATTCAGTTTGCAACCTGATGGAGGTCAGTATAGATGGACTAATACAACAAGTCCCACACACAGCTAGAAGCCCAATATTTTTTCAGAGGTAGATGCAGAAAAAAATCTATTCAGTTTGCAACCTGATGGAGGTCAGTATAGATGGACTAATACAACAAGTCCCACACACAGCTAGAAGCCCAATATTTTTTCAGAGGTAGATGCAGAAAAAAATATTTTCAGTTTGCAACCTGATGGAGGTCAGTATAGATGGACTAATGCAACAAGTCCCACACACTGCTAGAAGGCCAAATATTTTTTCAGAGCTAGATGCAGAAAAAAATTATATTCAGTTTGCAACCTGATGGAGGTCAGTATAGATGGACTAACAGAGAAAGTCCCACACACTACTAGAAGGCCAAATATTTTTTCAGAGCTAGATGCATACAAAAAATTATTTTGAATTTGCAACCTGATGGAGGTCAGTATAGGTGGACTAATAGAGAAAGTCCCACACACTGCTAGAAGGCCAAATATTTTTTCAGAGCTAGATGCAGAAAAAAATTATATTCAGTTTGCAACCTGATGGAGGTCTGTATAGATGGATTAATAGAACAAGACCCACACACAGCTTGAAGCCCAATATTTTTTCAGAGGTAGATGCAGAAAAAAATATATTCAGTTTGCAACCTGATGGAGGTCAGTATAGATGGACTAATACAACAAGTCCCACACACAGCTAGAAGCTCAAATATTTTTTCAGAGGTACTGTAGATGCAGATAAAAATTATTTTGAATTTGCAACCTGATGGAGGTCAGTATAGATGGACTAATAGAGAAAGTCCGACACACTGCTAGAAGGCCAAATATTTTTTCAGAGCTAGATGCAGAAAAAAATTATATTCAGTTTGCAACCTGATGGAGGTCAGTATAGATGGACTAATAGAATGATGCTATGCCCAAATAATTTTACTTCACTAGGTGCAGTAAAAAAATTGGTATTCTATACACAGGTGGTATATCTTGCAACACAGATAGGCTACTCCACTGACTAACACACTCTGCAATAGGCCAAAAAGGATTAGCTTTGCTAGATTCAGCCAAATGCTGTGAAAAAAACTTGCACAGCACTGGCACAGACCTGCCTGGCAAAAACTGATAGGAACTGATGTAACCTAGTCCTGAAAAGGACTCCAATTACAATTAGTCTTTACTCCCACAATCTATCTATTTAAGAGCACAGACCTACTTGATAAAAGTCATAGGAAATGCCGTAACCTAGTCCTTAAAAGGACTGCAATCACAACTATTCCCTACTCCCAAGCTATCTGTATATTTGTGCGAAAATTGGCTTGAAATTAACAAGGTATAGCGCACACAGTAACAGCGGTGCCGTCTAACACGCAGCTGCAGCAGTGAGAAAATGGTGGCGACGGGGAAAATGGCTTGGTCTTATAGGGCAAGGACATGTGACATACACTGCCAATGACACATGCCCTTGCTTGTGTGAAAAAAAGCACTTCGCTCCGTGTGTGCGCTGCTGATAGGCTGACAGATTGCACCTCCCCACTGCAAATGCGGGAAAGAGAAAAAAAAATGGAGATCTTCATTGTTCCTGCAGAGATCCATCCCCTGCCCCTCCCCCCACCCCGCTGTACACTCAAACTGCGTATTAACATTAATTTTCATCATTACTGAGAAAAAATCCAGTTATGATTTTGGTGCACGAACAGTTATCGAACATAACCTCGAACAGCCGAATTTTTCCCAAATTGTTCGTGTTCGCCGAACGGCTCGAACACCGCCCAAAACAGCTCGAATTTGAGATTGGCGAACAGTTCGAGTAGAACAACGCTCATCTCTATCCAGGACCAGACGCAGAAGGTTCTGACCATAATGTAGACCCTCATTCCCAAACTGTAACTCCTGTTGGTGGAGACAATGAGGAAGACGATGATGAGACTCAAATACCTGATTTGAGCGACAACTTTAGTTTTTTGTCAGGGCAGGAACAGGTTGGCTCTGAGGACGACGGGTGTGATAACGCACAGGGTGATGATGATGAGGTTGGAGATCCCACTTACTGTCAACCCACAGTCAGCCAAGAGATGAGGTCAGCAGAGGAGGTGGAGGAAGATGCTAGTGACGACGAGGTCAGGTTGCGCCTTCCTGGACAGAGACGTAGTACTGGAAGCACGTCAACAACTGCATCCTCAAACACAACTCTGCCTCTCACCACAAGTCGTGGTGGCTCTTCAGGTCGCATGGGTGCTAAGCCTTGCATAGCCTGAGCATTTTTTCAGATCGATAAAGATGACCCAACTCGTGTTATCTGTAACATTTGTCAGCAAAAGCTAAGTAGAGGCCAAAAAAAAAATAGTTTGAGTACTTCATGCATGAACCGGCACATGGACTTGAAGCATAAGTTGCAGTGGGAAGCTCAGTGTGCTACAATGCGGCCTAGCCGGCCGGGCCAACCACCGTCTGCCATATCTTGTGCATCCGCGGCTTCTTCATCCTCTGTGACTGGGGGGACAGCAGTCACACCTGTTTTGGGGCGCAGACCTGCCACCTCTTTACCCGCAACAGCCAGCGTGATTGGCAGGTCATCATTTTCTTTGGAGGTGGTAACACCAGCTGGTGTTGAGCGCTGTCCGACATCGATAGCACCACCTTTGGATCAAGGCAACCTAACATGTCCGCCTGCATCTTCCTCACAGACCGGCAGTTTGCCGGGGACACCCTTATCAACCCCGTCTAAGCACAATAGCCAGCCCTCGATCCCTCAGATGTGGACAAGTAAAAGACCATTTCCTCCTAGCCATGAGAAAGCTAAGAGGTTGAATTTCACCATCTGCAAGCTCTTGGCTACAGAAATGCTGCCTTTCCGCCTGGTGGACACAGAGGATTTTCGAGACCTTATGTCCGTCGCAGTGCCCCAGTACCAGATGCCCAGTCGGCACTACTTCTCAAAGAAAGGTGTGCCTGCGCTCCACCAGCATGTCGCACACAACATCACCGCTTCTTTGAGAAACTCTGTGTGTGACAGGGTGCATTTCACCACAGACACTTGGACGAGTAGGCATGGACAGGGGCGTTACATGTCGCTGACTGGGCACTGGGTAACTATGGTGACAGCAGGACAAGGGGCTGCTGTCCAAGTCTTGCCGTCCCCACGAGTTGTGCGTCAATCCTCTTTATGTCAAAGTTCCTCCACTGCTTCTGCCTCCTCAACCTCCTCTCGGTCTTCCACCTGCACCCAAAGCCTGTCTGGTCATGCCACAAGCTTTCTAACTGCGCAGAAGGGATCCTGCACACCTCCTTACTATGCTGGCAGTAGGGCTCAACGTCATCAGGCGGTTTTTACTTTGAAATGTCTGGGAAATGTGAGTCACACAGCTGAGGAGTTGTGGTCAGCTCTGGAGAACCAATTTCATGAATGGTTGTCTCCACTGGACCTGAAACCAGGGAAGGCCGTGTGCGACAATGCTGCAAACCTGGGTGCGGCCCTTCGCCGGGGCAATGTCACACACGTGCCTTGTATGGCTCACGTGTTGAACCTGGTTGTCCAGCAATTTTTAGCCCACTATCCCAGACTAGATGGCCTTCTGCAGAGGGCACGGTCGCTGTGTGCTCACTTCCGCCATTCGCATCCCGCAGCTCAGCGACTTACATCTCTACAGAAGTCGTTGGGCCTGCCACTTCACCGGCTAAAATGCGATGTGCCTACCCGGTGGAATTCAACTCTGCACATGTTGCAGCGACTGTGGCAGCACCGACAAGCCCTGGTGCAATACGCTCTGACGTATAGCCTGGGCCAACGAGATCCAGAGGTGGGGCAAATCACGCTGGAGGAGTGGTCTCAGATCAGGGACCTATGCACCCTTCTGCACAGTTTTGAAATGGCGACGAAGATGTTTAGTGCTGACGATGCCATTATCAGCATGACTATTCCGGTGATTTACATGCTGGAGCACATGTTAAACAGAATTCGGAGTCAGGTGGTGGCACAAGAGGAGGTGGAGGAAGTAGAGGAGGAGGAGTTGTATGCGGAAGGGCTAACATCTGCAAGGTCCAGACGGTCGGCAGCACCAAGGCGGCAGGCATGTGAGGGTGGGGGAGATGGTTTTACCAGGGCGCATGGTAGCAGCCAAACTAGTGAGGAAGGTGCAGGAGCCCAGGAAGAAGTGGAGGACGAACTGATGGAAGACTCATCAGATGAGGGAGACCTTGATCACATTTCTGTTGTGCAAGGTTGGGGGGGAGAGGACAGAGGAAGGAAGCATGATTGTTACCTCGCCACCAACACAACAGGGACTTGGTGCTCCTGGATGCGCAACACACATGAGTGCCTTCTTGCTGCACTACCTGCAACATGACCCTCGAATTGTGAGAATTAGAAATAATCCTGACTACTGGCTTGCCACACTGTTGGATCCCCGGTACAAAAGTAAATTTGCCGAAATTATTCCTGCCATAGAAAGGGATGCACGCATGCAGGAGTATCAGCAGAGACTGTTGCAGAATCTTACATGTGCTTTTCCACAAAACACCAGTGGTGCACGTAGTGAATCTCACAGTTCCAACTTGCCAACCGTGGGACCGTCAAGTGTTCAGCACTCAAACCGTAACAGAACCACAGTATCTGCTGGTAACATCAATTTTGCGGAATCATTTCACCACTTTTTTAGCCCATCCTTTGTAAGGCCACAGGAGACAAGAAGTCTGACACATAGTCAACGCCTAGAGACGATGGTACAGGAGTATCTCCAAGTAAACATTGAAGCAATGACTGTGTCACTGGACCCTTGCTCTTTTTGGGCTTCCAATCTGGATAAATGGCCGGAGCTAGCCACTTACGCCTTGGAGATCTTGTCATGCCCCGCAGCCAGCGTTCTGTCTGAACGTGTGTTCAGCGCTGCTGGTGGTGTGCTGACAGATAAGCGCACGCGGCTCTCCACTGATAATGTAGACAGACTCACGTTCATAAAGATGAACAAATCATGGATCCGAAACGACTTTTCTACCCCTGTGTCATCCTGGGGAGAGTAAAAGCTTGATGATTGGTTAAAATCACCCTACCAACCGTTTTAAGCTTTCAAATTACTAATCATGTTTATCTGTATCTTGGCTGGAAAATAATTTGGGCTTTGTAGCAGTGTGCAGCACTGATTCTATTAGGCCATCTATAATAAGCTCCACCAGATTTAAAATTACTAATCATGTTTATCTGTATCTTGGCTGGAAAATAATTTGGGCTTTGTAGCAGTGTGCAGCACTGATCCTATTAGGCCATCTATACTAAGCTCCACCAGATATAAAATTAATAATAATTTTTAGCTGCATCTAGCCCGGAAAATAATTTTGGGGCTCCGAGATGCGCAAGACACATAAGTGCCTTCTTGCTGCACTACCTGCAACATGACCCTCATATTGTCAGAATTCGAAGTAATCATGACTACCGGGTTGCCACACTCTTAGATCCCCCAAACTTTTCGATCAACCTTTTCATTTTAATAAAGACCAAAAAAATGGTCATTTTTGAAATTATAAGCATTAGCAGGTTATTAGAAACTGAAATCAAACAGTTTTCAACTCAAAACTTTATTCTAGGTGATGTTACATTTTCACATAGGACCCCTTGTTCGAAAGGAGCTTCTGAACTCTCTCGTCCATTGAATTTGTCAGGTTTTGGATGGTTTCTGCTTCAATTGTTTTGCATAAGGACAGAATACCCTCCCAGAGGTGTTGCTTAGATGTGAACTGCCTCCCGCCATCATAGACACTCCTTTTGATGATGCTCCAGAGGTTCTGAATGGGGTAGAGGTCAGGGGAGCATGGGGGTCACACCATAAGTTTGTCCCCTTTTATGCCCATATCAGCCAGAGATGCAGATGTTTTATGTGCAGCATGAGATGGTGCATTATCATGCAAAAAAATGATCTTGCTGTGAAATACACGGTTCTTCTTCTTGAACCATGGCTGTTTGAAAAAATCCACATACATTATGGAGTTCATCTTTAGCGCCTTCAGGGATCCTAAAGGGGCCGACAATCTCTCTCCCCATGATTCCAGCCCAAAACATTACTCCACCTCCTCCTTGTTGGCGCTGTAGCCGTGTTTGCGTGGGGTGTCCATCAACCAGCCATCCTCCACTCCATCCATCTGGACCATCGAGCGCTGCACGGCACTCATCCGTGAACAAAACAGTTTTGAAATCAGTCTTCATGTAATGTTTAGCCCACTGGAGCCGTTTCTGCTTGTGTGCAGTGGATAGAGGAGGTCGACAGGATGGCGTATGCACAGCTGCAAACCTCTGAAGGACCCTGCATCTTGTTGTTCGGGGGACATTGGAGGCACCAGCAGCTTCAAAAACTTGTCTGCTGCTATGACAAGGCTATTTTGCCGCTGCTCTTTTAACCTGACGTAATTGCCTGTAGGAAAGAGTCCTCAATTTGCCCTTATCAGCACGCACACGTGTGTACTGTGAATCAGCTACATACTTGTTGATTGCCAACACACTTCATCCTGATCATCGCACAATGCTGATTGTAGTCATGCCTTGACCTAAACACTCCACAATTTGTTGCTTCTCAGCAGCCGACACATCCTTTTTCTTTCCCATTTTGGCAGAAAATGTAGGCTGCTTAATAATGTGAGACAGCCTTCTTAAGTAGTATTGCCTTTCATTGGACACACCTGCCAAACTAATTAGCACAGGTGTCTGCAATTGCTTACAGTGATATAAAGAGCCCTGACACACATCACCATCAATGAGTTTAACTGACAAACAAACAAATTCTTCCCTTATCACTCCTAAACACTTTTTGCATAATAATTTGGAACACAGTGTACATGTGCTTTTCCACAAAACACCAGTGGTTCACGTAGTGAATCTTACAGTTCTAACTTGCCAACCGTGGTCTGTATGGAGTTGTTCAATAAAAGGCCCAAAATTAAGATAACATAGATGGGAGAGGTCTCTATGAATAGGAATTCCTAAGTATTTGATACCCTGTGAGGGCCAGGCAAAGGGAAAGTTGGACTGGATGGAATCCTATATGGATTTGGGGAGGGAGACATCGAGGGCCTCAGACTTCGCTGCATTGATTTTAAAATTTGACCATGTAACAAAGTGATCTATTTCAGCCATAACAGCATGGATGGATATATGTGATTGAGTGATATATACTAGGACATCATCAGCAAATAGAGAGCACTTGTACTCGGTGCCTCCCACCTCAATCCACCTAATATTGGGGTTATGGCGAATTGATGAGAGCAGGTGCTCCGTCACTAGGATGTATAAGAGAGGGGACAGAGGACATCCCTGCCTTGTCCCATTGGTGATTGTGAAAGGTGATGAAAATGTTCTGATGCACCCCCTGGGCCTTGGGACACCCGGAGCCGGACCCTTTTTGGTGGATGCTGGTGGTTGTAGTCTTCGTGGCGGCGACCCGGTTCCGTGGCTCAGGGTGGTCAAACCAGTGGCGGAACTATTTATGTGGTTTTGATGTTTAAATGTCCGACTACGCCACCCGTGGATTGCGGTCAGAGTGAACCGCCGCTGCAGGGCAGACCGCTGAGGCTGGTGTTGTGGGTGCAGCAGAGCGTAGCATAACTCCCCACAGGAGGAGTATAGCCTCAGGGCAGTGTATGCGGAGGATGGGGGTGATGGTGCAGGGCAGCAGCAGTAACGACACGGAGTCAGTGATGCAGTCCAGGGCCTTTACTCACAGTTCTTATTATCCAGACCACGTCTGCAGGTAACGGCTGCCCACGTCGTACTGTGCTCACCAGGTGAGGGGCTCAGACAACTCCCAGATAACTTTGGAGCGCTTCACAGGACCCCCTTTGTGTGTCCTTTGTCTGGCCTTTCTTACCAACCCTTCTGTCCGGCTGCCTCGGGCCTCCTCTTGGTAAACTTGGCGCCAGTTTCCCTGACCCTATGTGGTGCCTTCCTAGCGGGTGTAGCGAGGGGCTGCGCCACATAAAATGTCAGAGCCTCCGGTTTCTAGCTGAGGGTCGTTTCCTGCCTCCACTAGTTTCGGGGACCGGTCTCCCCCTTTGGCCTGACCCCTCCACGCAGGTGGATTCGGGCGTGCGGTGGCGACTCGCCCGTCCGCACCCCTGGGATCCCTTCATTCCTCATTCCTGGAGCCTTCTCCGCTCCTCTTCCTTCCTTCTCCCTCTTCCAGGCCTGGGCCTCTGTTACTAGGCCCGCCTCCGGAGCAGAGCTCACGCAGAGCCCCTGCTCCCTGCCACTTCTGCTCAGACTTCTCTGCACTGAACTAAGATGGTGCCCACCTTTTATACTCCCTTCTCAATGCACCCAGGAACTGCTTCCTCCCTGCTCCTGCACTACAGGGTTCCCCTTCCTCAGTGTTCCCTCCCCCCACTCCAGCCAGGGACAGGGACTGTCGTGCCCATCTCAGAGGCATATTGGTCGCCCTGCCCCACGGCAATGTGGTGTAATGCATGCAGGTGTCGGGTCCTGATCCACACTCCATCCTTAAATGAGAGTGAGATATCACACCTCTGGGTGAGGTGCAATACCTCTGTAGCAACCGAGCCCTCAGGGTGCTACAGTTCCATTTATCTTCAGCCTAGGTGACGTATTGTGATACAGGGCCGTGATTTTGGCTATAAAAGGCTCCCCTAGACCCCTACCCCAAGCTTTTTAAGAGAATCATATATGGCGTGCCAGGAGACTCTATGGAATGCTTTCTCAGCATCCAACGAGAGTATCTAATTACAAATTTTTAACTGCATCTAGCCCAGGAAATACTTTGTGCCTAGTAGCAGTGTCTGCTAGTCAGCGGATTATCCCGGCTGTTAAGCAAGCTACACCACCTGTAGTATGGACACTTAATTTTTTCAAAGGAAATGCTTCGGGACCACGGGATACTCAGTGAAGAGCATCAGGAGGCACCCCAAGGCATAGGGGCTGGGACTGGCAGTAGGATGCCTTGCGGTGGACAGCCGAGCTCGATCCTTATAAAAGCTTTTTAACTGCAGCAGCTTTAGTGGACGCTACTGGAGCTGGAATTACGCGGCTGCTGGCATGAGACTTGCCCTCCAATAGATCCTTGTAAATGGATTTAAAGTGTATTCATTCAAATTAGAGAGACAATTTAAATTAAAAAGTTTAGAGCTGCCTCCACCACAGGGGGGCTCGCTCGACCCACCAGCGGACAGGCACCAGTATTGGGAGAGGGGGGCTGGCAGTCAGGGTTCACCGCGGCTCTGGCACAAACCCGGCGACACGGAGGTGGCACGGGCAGGAGCGGACTGAACGTGTCGGCTTCTCACTTTTTGGATTTTAGAAGGGCATGACATGCCTATATTTGTGTCTCCCCCTCCTTTTACTCCTCCACCTCTTTTCTTTTCGCATGACTATATGTACTTGTCACTTTTCCATGTGTTAGTTGTGTCTTCTGAGCAGTTTGTCAGCTTTTGGACACCTTTGAAGGTGTTTTCTATGTGTTTCTATGTATTTTTGTTTGCCTGCCATTGGTTTTAACGGTGTTCGAAGGTGTTCGACGAACAGTTCGACGAACAGTTCGGCGAACACACGGGTGTTCGACGAACCGAACCGAACTCGAACACTACGGGGGTGGCTCAACACTAGTCCGTACACATGTCTGATTTTTTCTTGCACAGAGCCTGAACGGGGAAAGAATTGCAGCATATCTTAATTTGATCCGATATTCAGATCGCACTCGGCTATGCAAGTCAATGTGTGTGTGGAAAATATCGGACTGCACTCAGATGATATCTCAGTTCAATACAATTTCCGTGGACTGACAGAATGGAAAATATGGATACATTTTTTTCTCCATATTCTCTGCATCCGAGACAAATGGATCACTCTATAATCACACTCTGACCCAACTCTGATCAGAGTTTGATTAGAGTGTCATTTCCATAATTGACCCAATTCTCTTAGATGAGAGAATCTACAGTCATTTGCACCTACCCGAAAAGGAACCTGTGACCTTGGAAAAAGGTATTTAATCTCACAAGTGAAAAATATTACAATGCTGCCTGCCTGAAACTACGAAAACTAGGAGAAAATGAATTTATTTAGTCCATAGAATTTAGTCCTTAGAATTTATTTTATCTTTCAGTCATTGTGGCGTATACAAGGTAATTACTAGTGTTGAGCGAGCACTAAAATGCTCGGGTGCTCGAAGCTCGGGCCGAGCTCACCGTGATACTCGGGTGCTCGACCCGAGCAACGAGCCCAATGTTAGTCTATGGGAGACCCGAGCATTTTTGCGGCGGCTCCCCCGGCTGTCTGTAGAAAGCCTAAAATGTGCTCAAAACAATAGTGACAGTGCTCAAAAGACATGGGAACAGCATGGGAATCGCCCCAGGAAGCATTTCTGACCCCCAGGTCATTGCTGTCAACAACGTGGTCAGAGGTATTAAGCCACTTTTACGGGCTCACAATAAAACGTTCAAAAACGAAACTGAAACGGTTTTCCTGTGAAATATGTTAAGTAAGTTCCTTTCCAGGGTAAAGGCTTGTGTATAAGGTAAAATAAATAACTACAAACAAAAATACTTCTCCACACCTTGGGCTATGTTCACAAGTAGCATTTTTTATGCTTTTTTGCACTTTTGTATTGCTTTCAAATGACAAATGCATTCACCGGTAAATTTCATTTTAACATTTTACAATCTTATCTGGCCATGTGCTGTGTGACACATGCATACAGTGCTGAAAAGACATGGGAACAGCATGGGGAAGACTCCTGGAAGAATCTCTGACACCCAGGTCACTGCCTAAAAGTGTGCCCATCAGAAGTGATCTTTGCCGCATCAGAAGATGCAGACTTCCAACTATCCCCGTGCAAGTTCTTGTCCCAGGGCAGTGTTCAATTGTACTTCACCATTCCTTGCAATGCAAGCGCAAGTATGCAGCCTGCCACTCATCCACCCCCAGGCTGCAATACCATACTGCTTGCTTGCACTTGAAATGGGGCCTTTTAGTTTGGAGGAGGCCGAAGCTGGCCACTACCTGATGGCTGCTTTGGCAGCCAGGTATCCATACTCAGTCCCCAGCCACCCGGCGGCTGGGTGTCCACGCTCGGTCCCCAGCCGCCAGGGGGCGGCCGGGTGTCCATACTAGGTTCCCAGCCGCCCCGCGGACGGGTGTCCACACACGGTCCCCAGCCGCCTGGGGGCGGCTGGGTGTCCATAAACGGTCCCCAGCCGCCCCTATTTCTCCTTGGAACTTCCCCCCACACTTTTCTTAGCCCGGCCTGCTTTAGGGCAGCATTGGACGAGCCCACCAGAGAACCAGACTCCTCCGGTGGGCCCTGGCTTCTCCATCAGGTGAGTTGAGAGTGCCAAAGTGAGGAGCATGATGATGATGATAGAAGTTAGCATCTGCTTTGTTTTCTTGGAATGCAAGCGTAAGTGTGCAACCTGCCACCCACCCACACCCAGGCTGCAATACCATACTGCTAGCTTGCTTGCATTCGAAATTGGGCCTTTTAGGCATGTGGAGGCAGACGCCGGCCACCATGTCATGGCTGCGTTGGCGGCCTGGTATCCATACTCAGTCCCCAACCGCCCGGCGGCCGGGTGTCCACGCTCGGTCCTCAGCCGCCAAGGGGTGGCGGGGTGTCCATGCTCGGTCCCCAGCCACCCCGCGGCCGGGTGTCCACACATGGTCCCCTGCCGCCTGGGGGCAGCCGGGTGTCCATAAACGGTCCCCAGCCGCCCCTATTTCTCCTTGGAACTTCCCCCCACACTTTTCTTTGCCCGGCCTGCTTTAGGGCAGCATTGGACGAGCCCACCAGAGAACCAGACTCCTCCGGTGGGCCCTGGCTTCTCCATCAGGGGAGTTGAGAGTGACAAGGTGAGAAGCATGATGATGATGATAGAAGTTAGCATCTGCTTTGTTTTCTTGGAATGCAAGCGTAAGTGTGCAACCTGCCACCCACCCCGAGGCTGCAATACCATACTGCTAGCTTGCTTGCACTTGAAATTGGGCCGTTTTTGCATGTGGGGGCAGACACGGGCCACCATGTCATTGCTGCGTCGGCAGCCTGGTATCCATACTCAGTCCCCAGCCGCCCAGCGGCCGGGTGTCCACGCTCGGTCCCCAGCCGCCAGGGGGCATCCGGGTGTCCATACTCGGTCCCCAGCCGCCCCATGGTTGGGTGTCCACGCACGGTCCCCAGCCACCTGGGGGCAGCCGGGTGTCCATAAACGGTCCCCAGCCGCCCCTATTTCTCCTTGGAACTTCCCCGCACACTTTTCTTAGCCCGGCCTGCTTTAGGGCAGCATTGGACGAGCCCACCAGAGAACCAGACTCCTCCGGTGGGCCCTGGATTCTCCATCAGGGAGTTGAGAGTGCCATGGTGAGTAGAGATGAGCGTTGTTCGTCTCGAACTGTTCGCCAATCTCAAATTCGAGCTGTTTTGGGCGGTGTTCGAGCCGTTCGGCGAACACGAACGATTTGAAAAAAATTCGGTTGTTCGAGGTTTTGTTCGATAACTATTAGTGCACCAAAATCATAACTGGATTTTTTCTCAGTAATGCTGAAAATTAATGTTAATACGCAGTTTGAGTGTACAGCGGGGCGGGGGGAGGGGCAGGGGATGGATCTCTGCAGGAATAATGAAGATCTCCATTTTTTTTTTCTCTTTCCCGCATTTACAGCGGGGAGGTGCAATCTGTCAGCCTAACAGCAGAGCACACACGGAGCGAACTGCTTTTTTTCACACAAGCAAGGGCATGTGTCATTGGCAGTGTATGTCACATGTCCTTGCCCTATAAGACCCAGCCATTTTCCCGGTCACCACCATTTTCTCACTGCTGCAGCTGCGTGTTAGACGGTACCGCTGTTGCTGTGTGCGCTATACCTTGTTAATTTCAAGCCAATTTTCGCACAAATCTACAGATAGCTTGGGAGTAGGGAATAGTTGTGATTGCAGTCCTTTTAAGGACTAGGTTACAGCATTTCCTATGACTTTTATCAGGCAGGTCTGTGCTCTTAAATAGATAGGATGGGAGTAAAGACTAATTGCAATTGCAGTCCTTTTCAGGACTAAGTTACATCAGTTCCTATCAATTTTTGCCAGGCAGGTCTGTGCCAGTGCTGTGCAAGTTTTTTTCACAGCATTTGGCTAAATTTAGCAAAGCTAATCCTTTTTGGCCTATTGCAGAGTGTGTTAGTCAGTGGAGTAGCCTATCTGTGTTGCAAGCTACACCACCTGTGTATAGAATACCAATTTTTTTACTGCACCTAGTGAAGTAAAACCTTTTGGGCATAGCATCATTCTATTAGTCCATCTATACTGACCTCCATCAGTTTGCAAATTGAATATAATTTTTTTCTGCATCTAGCTCTGAAAAAATATTTGGGCTTCTAGCAGTGTGTGGGACTTGGTCTATTAGACCATCTATACTGACCTCCATCAGGTTGCAAATTGAATATAATTTTTTTCTGCATCTAGCTCTGAAAAAATATTTGGGCTTCTAGCAGTGTGTGGGACTTGGTCTATTAGTCCATCTATACTGACCTCCATCAGGTTGAAAATTAAAAATAATTTTTATCTGCATCTAGCTCTGAAAAAATATTTGGCCTTCTAGCAGTGTGTGGGACTTGTTCTATTAGTCCATCTATACTGACCTCCATCAGGTTGCAAATTGAATATAATTTTTTTCTGCATCTAGCTCTGAAAAAATATTTGCCCTTCTAGCAGTGTGTGGGACTTGTTCTATTAGTCCATCTATACTGACCTCCATCAGGTTGCAAATTAAAAATAATTTTTATCTCCATCTAGCTCTGAAAAAATATTTGCCCTTCTAGCAGTGTGTGGGATTGTTCTATTAGTCCATCTATACTGACCTCCATCAGGTTTCAAATTAAAAATATTTTTTTTCTGCATCTAGCTCTGAAAAAATATTTGGCCTTCTAGCAGTGTGTGGGACTTGTTCTATTAGTCCATCTATACTGACCTCCATCAGGTTGCAAATTCAAAATAATTTTTTGTCTGCATCTAGCTCTGAAAAAATATTTGCCCTTCTAACAGTGTGTGGGACTTGTTCTATTAGTCCATCTATACTGACCTCCATCAGGTTGCAAATTAAAAATAATTTTTATCTGCATCTAGCTCTGAAAAAATATTTGGCCTTCTAGCAGTGTGTGGGGCTTGTTCTGTTAGTCCATCTATACTGACCTCCATCAGGTTGCAAATTAAAAATAATTTTTTGTCTGCATCAAACTCTGAAAAAATATTTACCCTTCTAGCAGTGTGTGGGACTTGTTCTATTAGTCCATCTATACTGACCTCCATCAGGTTGCAAATTAAAAATATTTTTTTGTCTGCATCTAGCTCTGAAAAAATATTTGCCCTTCTAGCAGTGTGTGGGACTTGTTCTATTAGTCCATCTATACTGACCTCCATCAGGTTGCAAATTAAAAATAATTTTTATCTGCATCTAGCTCTGAAAAAATATTTGGCCTTCTAGCAGTGTGTGGGACTTGTTCTATTAGTCCATCTATAATGACCTCCATCAAGTTGCAGATTAAAAATAATTTTTATCTGCATCTAGCTCTGAAAAAATATTTGCCCTTCTAGCAGTGTGTGGGACTTGTTCTATTAGTCCATCTATACTGACCTCTATCAGGTTGCAAATTAAAAATAATTTTTATCTGCATCTAGCTCTGAAAAAATATTTGGCCTTCTAGCAGTGTGTGGGACTTGTTCTATTAGTCCATCTATACTGACCTCCATCAGGTTGCAAATTAAAAGCAATTTTTATTTGCATCTAGCTCTGAAAAATTATTTGCTCTTCTAGCAGTGTGTGGGACTTGTTCTATTAGTCCATCTATATTGACCTCCATCAGGTTGCAAATTAAAAATAATTTTTATCTGCATCTAGCTCTGAAAAAATATTTGGCCTTATTGCAGTGTGTGGGACTTGTTCTATTAGTCCATCTATACTGACCTCCATCAGGTTGCAAATTAAAAATAATTTTTATCTCCATCTAGCTCTGAAAAAATATTTGCCCTTCTAGCAGTGTGTGGGACTTGTTCTATTAGTCCATCTATACTGACCTCCATCACGTTGCAAATTAAAAATATTTTTTATCTGCATCTAGCTCTGAAAAAAATATTTGGCCTTCTAGCAGTGTGTGGGACTTGATCTATTAGTCCATCTATACTAACCTCCATCAGGTTGCAAATTGAATAGAATTTTTTTCTGCATCTAGCTCTGAAAAAATATTTGGGCTTCTAGCAGTGTGTGGGACTTGTTCTATTAGTCCATCTATAATGACCTCCATCAGGTTGCAAATTGAATATATTTTTTTTCTGCATCTAACCCAGACGATAGTTTTGGCCTAATACCACAGTTTGGCCACTCAGCTCTGCTCGGTTCCCATCCATTGTTCTTTTGTGCAAACAACTCCAGAGTTGTGAATTAGTTAACCACCAAAATGAGTGGAAAAAGGCCTGCTGCTGGTGGAAAGGGGAATAGGCGTGTTGGGAAGGGGAAAAAAGGTTGTGTCCGTGGGGTAGGTGTTAAAGCAACAGTAACATCTGCAGAAGAAAGACCATCTTCCAGCCAAACTAAAATGTCTACTTCTTTAAGCGGACAATGTGATAAGATCCCTTTCTTACTGCCACGCCAATCGCTACAAATTCCAGATGAGGCACAAAAACAGCAGGTGCTTCAACGGATATCAAGTGCTCCTTTAAGTGGGCTCTCCTCCACATCAACTTCAACATCACAAATACTCCAGTCCTCAGAGGTGTCACCCCAATCGCACATGCTTCCTCACAGCTCCCAAATCTCCAGCTGCCCAACTGAGTATGAGGTAGAACAGATGGTTGAGTCTGCAGAGCTGTTTACTCATACTATAGCCTGGGAATCAGAGGTCGGCTCCAGAACTTCTGTGAATCCAGATGAGGAAATGATCTGCACTGATGCCCAGAATCTTTATGAGTCGGATCCAGGACCAGATGCAGAAGGTTCTGAAAATAATGTAGACCCTAATTCCCAAACTGTAACTCCTGTTGGTGGACACAATGAGGAAGACGATGATGAGACTCAAATACCTGATTGGAGCGACAACTTTAGTTTTTTGTCAGGGCAGGAACAGGTTGGCTCTGAGGACGACGGGTGTGATAACACACAGGGTGATGATGATGAGGTTGGAGATCCCACTTACTGTCAACCCACAGTCAGCCAAGAGATGAGGTCAGCAGAGGAGGTGGAGGAGGATGCTAGTGACGACGAGGTCAGGTTGCGCCTTCCTGGACAGAGACGTAGTACTGGAAGCACGTCAACAACTGCATCCTCAAACACAACTCTGCCTCTGACCACAAGTCGTGGTGGCTCTTCAGGTCGCATGGGTGCTAAGCCTTGCATAGCCTGGGCATTTTTTCAGATCGATAAAGATGACCCAACTCGTGTTATCTGTAACATTTGTCAACAAAAGCTAAGTAGAGGCCAAAAAATACATAGTTTGAGTACTTCATGCATGAACCGGCACATGAACATGAAGCATAAGTTGCAGTGGGAAGCTCACTGTGCTACAATGCGGCCTAGACGGCCGGGCCAACCGCCATCTGCACCATCTTGTGCATCTGCGGCCTCTTCATCCTCTGTGACTGGGGGGACAGCAGTCACACCTGTTTTGGGACGCAGACCTGCCACCTCTTTACCCGCAACAGCCAGCGTGATTGGCAGGTCATCATTTTCTTTGGAGGTGGTAACACCAGCTTGTGTTGAGCGCTGTCCGACATCGATAGCACCACCTTTGGATCAAGGCAACCGAACATGTCCGCCTGCATTTTCCTCACAGACCGGCAGTTTGCCGGGGACACCCTTATCAACCCCGTCTAAGCACAACAGCCAGCCCTCGGTCCCTCAGATGTGGACAAGTAAAAGACCATTTCCTCCTAGCCATGAGAAAGCTAAGAGGTTGAATTTCACCTTGTGCAAACTCTTGGCTACAGAAATGCTGCCTTTCCGCCTGGTGGACACAGAGGATTTTCGAGACCTTATGTCCGTCGCAGTGCCCCAGTACCAGATGCCCTGTCGGCACTACTTCTCAAAGAAAGGTGTGCCTGCGCTCCACCAGCATGTCGCACACAACATCACCGCTTCTTTGAGAAATTCTGTGTGTGACAGGGTGCATTTCACCACAGACACTTGGACGAGTAGGCATGGACAAGGGCGTTATATGTCGCTGACTGGGCACTGGGTAACTATGGTGACAACAAGGGGCTGCTGTCCAAGTCTTGCCGTCCCCACGAGTTGCAATTTAAATGCAAGTAAATTTGCAGAAATTATTCCTGCCATAGAAAGAGATGCACGCATGCAGGAGTATCAGCAGAGACTGTTGCAGAATCTTTCTTGTGCTTTTCCCCAAAACACTAGTGGTGCACGTAGTGAATCTCACAGTTCCAACTTGCCAACCGTGGGACCGTTGAGTGTTCAGCACTCAAACCGTAACAGAGACACAGTATCTGCTGGTAACATCAATTTTGCGGAATCATTTCACCACTTTTTTAGCCCATCCTTTGCAAGGCCACAGGAGACAAGAAGTCTGACACATAGTCAACGCCTAGAGACGATGGTACAGGAGTATGTCCAAGTAAACATTGAAGCCATGACTGTGTCACTGGACCCTTGCTCTTTCTGGGCTTCCAATCTGGATAAATGGCCGGAGCTCGCCACTTACGCCTTGGAGATCTTGTCATGCCCTGCAGCCAGCGTTCTGTCTGAACGTGTGTTCAGTGCTCCTGGTGGTGTGCTGACAGATAAGCGCACGCGGCTCTCCACTGATAATGTAGACAGACTCACGTTCATAAAGATGAACAAATCATGGATCCAAAACTACTTTTCTACCCCTGTGTCATCCTGGGGAGAGTAAAAGCTTGATGATTGGTTAAAATCACCTCACCAACCGTTTTAAGCTTTCAAATTACTACTCATGTTTATCTCTATCTTGGCTGGAAAATAATTTGGGCTTTGTAGCAGTGTGCAGTACTGATTCTATTAAGCCATCTATACTAAGCTCCACCAGATTTAAAATTAATAATACTTTTTAGCTGCATCTAGCCTGGAAAATAATTTTGGCGCTCCGAGATGCGCAAGACACATAAGTGCCTTCTTGCTGCACTACCTGCAACATGACCCTCAGATTGTCAGAATTCGAAGTAATCCTGACTACTGGGTTGCCACATTCTTAGGTCCCCCACACTCTTCGATCAACCTTTTCATTTTAATAAAGACCAAAAAAATGGTCATTTTTGAAATTATAAGCATTAGCAGGTTATTAGAAACTGAAATCAAACAGTTTTCAACTCAAAACTTTATTCTAGGTTATGTTACATTTGCACATAGGACCCCTTGTTCGAAAGGAGCTTCTGAACTCTCTCATCCATTGAATTTGTCAGGTTTTGGATGGTTTCTGCTTCAATTGTTTTGCATGAGGACAGAATACCCTCCCAGAGCTGTTGCTTAGATATGAACTGCCTCCCGCCATCATAGACACTCCTTTTGATAATGCTCCAGAGGTTCTGAATGGGGTAGAGGTCAGGGGAGCATGGGGGTCACACCATAAGTTTGTCCCCTTTTATGCCCATATCAGCCAGAGATGCAGATGTGTTATGTGCAGAATGAGACGGTGCATTATCATGCATGAAAATGATGTTGCTGTGGAATACACGGTTCTTCTTCTTGAACCATGGCAGGAAGTGCTGTTTGAGAAACTCCACATACATTATGGAGTTCATCTTTACCCCTTCAGGGATCCTAAAGGGGGCGGCAATCTCTCTCCCCATGATTCCAGTCCAAAACATTACTCCACCTCCTCCTTGTTGGCGCTGTAGCCGTGTTTGCGTGGGGTGTCTATCAACCAGCCATCCTCCACTCCATCCATCTGGACCATCGAGCGTTGCACGGCACTCATCTGTGAACAAAACAGTTTTTAAGTCAGTCTTCATGTATTGTTTGGCCCACTGGAGCCGTTTCTGCTTGTGTGCCGTGGATAGGGGAGGTCGACAGGATGGCGTACGCACAGCTGCAAACCTCTGAAGGACCCTGCATCTTGTTGTTCGGGGGACGTTGGAGGCACCAGCAGCTTCAAAAACTTGACTGCTGCTATGACAAGGCTTTTTTGCCACTGCTCTTTTAACCTGACGTAATTGCCTGTAGGAAAGAGTCCTCAATTTGCCCTTATCAGCACGCACACGTGTGTACTGTGAATCAGCTACATACTTCTTGATTGCCAAGACACTTCATCCTGATCATCGCACAATGTTGATTGTAGTCATGCCTTGACCTAAACACTCCACAATTTGTTGCTTCTCAGCAGCCGACACATCCTTTTTCTTTCACATTTTGCCAGAAAATGTAGGCTGCTTAATAATGTGGGACAGCCTTCTTAAGTAGTCTTGCAGTTCATTGGACACACCTGCCAAACTAATTAGCACAGGTGTCTGCAATTGCTTACAGTGATATAAAGAGCCCTGACACACATCACCATCAATGAGTTTAACTGACAAACAAACAAATTCTTCCCTTATCACTTCTAAACACTTTATGCATAATAATTTGGAACACAGTGTACATGCGCTTTTCCACAAAACACCAGTGGTTCATGTAGTGAATCTTACAGTTCTAACTTGCCAACCGTGGTCTGTATGGAGTTGTTCAATAAAGGGCCCAAAATTAAGATAACATAGACGGGAGAGGTCTCTATGAATAGGAATTCCTAAGAATTTGATACCCTATGAGGGCCAGGCAAAGGGAAAGTTGGACTGGATGGAATCCTGTATGGATTTGGGGAGGGAGACATCGAGGGCCTCAGACTTCGCTGCATTGATTTTAAAATTTGACCATGTAACAAAGTGATCTATTTCAGCCATAACAGCAGGGATGGATATATGTGATTGAGTGATATATACTAGGACATCATCAGCAAACAGAGAGCACTTGTACTCGGTGCCTCCCACCTCAATCCACCTAATATTGGGGTTATGGCGAATTGATGAGAGCAGGTGCTCCGTCACTAGGATGTTTAAGAGAGGGGACAGAGGACATCCCTGCCTTGTCCCATTGGTGATTATGAAAGGTGATGAAAATGTTCTGACGCGCCCCCTGGGCCTTGGGACATCCGGAGCCGGACCCTTTTTGGTGAATGCTGGTGGTTGTAGTCACCGTGGCGGCGACCCCGTTCCGTGGCTCAGGGCGGTCAAACCAGTGGCGGAACTATTTATGTGGTTTTGCTGTTTAAATGTCCGACTACGCCACCCGTGGATTGCGGTCAGAGTGAACCGCCGCTGCAGGGCAGACCGCTGAGGCTGGTGTTGTGGGTGCAGCAGAGCGTAGCATAACTCCCCACGGGAGGAGTATAGCCTCAGGGCAATGTATGCGGAGGATGGGGGTGATGGTGCAGGGCAGCAGCAGTAACGACACGGAGTCAGTGATGCAGTCCTAGGCCTTTACTCACAGTTCTTATTATCCAGACCACTTCTGCAGGTAACGGCTGCCCACGTCGTACTGTGCTCACCCGGTGAGGGGCTCAGACAACTCCCAGATAACTTTGGAGCGCTTCACAGGACCCCCTTTGTGTGTCCTTTGTCTGGCCTTTCTGACCAACCCTTCTGTCCGGCTGCCTCGGGCCTCCTCTTGGTAAACTTGGCGCCAGTTTCCCTGACCCTATGTGCTGCCCTCCTATAGGGTGTAGCGAGGGGCTGCGCCACATAAAATGTCACAGCTTCCGGTTTCTAGCTGAGGGTCGTTTCCCGCCTCCACTAGTTTCGGGGACCGGTCTCCCCCTTTGGCCTGACCCCTCCACGCAGGTGGATTCGGGCGTGCGGTGGTGACTCACCCGTCCACACCCCTGGGATCCCTTCGTTCCTCGTTCCTGGAGCCTTCTCCACTCCTCCTCCTTCCTTCTCCCTCTTCCAGGCCTGGGCCTCTGTTACTAGGCCCGTCTCCGGAGCAGAGCTCATGCAGAGCCCCTGCTCCCTGTCACTTCTGCTCAGACTTCTCTGCACTGAACTAAGATGGTGCCCACCTTTTATACTCCCTTCTCAATGCACCCAGGAACTGCTTCCTCCCTGCTCCTGCACTACAGGGTTCCCCTTCCTCAGTGTTCCCTCCCCCCACTCCAGCCAGGGAAAAGGACTGTCGTGCCCATCTCAGGGGCATATTGGTCGCCCTGCCCCACGGCAATGTGGTGTAATGCATGCAGGTGTCGGGTCCTGATCCACACTCCATCCTTACCTGAGAGTGAGATATCACACCTCTGGGTGAGGTGCAATACCTCTGTAGCAACCGAGCCCTCGGGGTGCTACAGTTCCATTTATCTTCAGCCTAGGTGACGTATTGCGATACAGGACTGTGATTTTGGCTATAAAAATATCCCCTAGACCCCTACCCCAAGCTTTTCAAGAGAATAATATATGGCGTGCCAGGAGACTCTATGGAATGCTTTCTCAGCATCCAACGAGAGTATCTAATTACAGTGTCTGCTAGTCAGCGGATTATCCCAGCTGTTAAGCAAGCTACACCACCTGTAGTTTGGACACTTAATTTTTTCAAAGGAAATGCTTCGGGACCACGGGATACTCAGTGAAGAGCATCAGGAGGCACCCCAAGGCACAGGGGCTGGGACTGGCGGTATGACGCCTTGCAGTGGACAGCCGAGCTCGATCCTTATAAAAGCTTTTTAACTGCAGCAGCTTTAGTGGACGCTACTGGAGCTGGAATTACGCAGCTGCTGGCATGAGACTTGCCCTTCAATAGATCCTTGTAAAAGGATTTAAAGTGTATTCATTCAAATTAGAGAGACAATTTAAATTAAAAAGCTTAGAGCTGCCTCCACCACAGGGGGGCTCGCTCGACCCACCAGTTGACAGGCACCAGTATTGGGAGAGGGGGGCTGGCCGTCAGGGTCCACCGCGGCTCTGGCACAAACCCGGCGACACGGAGGTGGCACGGGCAGGAACGGACTGGCTGTGTCGGCTTCTCACTTTTTGGATTTTAGAAGGGCATGACATGCCTATATCTGTGTCTCCCCCTCCTTTTACTCCTCCACCTCTTTTCTTTTCGCATGACTATATGTACTTGTCACTTTTCCATGTGTTAGTTATGTCTTCTGAGCAGTTTGTCAGCTTTTGGACACCTTTGAAGGTGTTTTCTATGTGTTTCTATGTGTTTTTGTTTGCCTGCCATTGGTTTTAACGGTGTTCGAAGGTGTTCGACGAACAGTTCGATGAACAGTTCGGCGAACACAAGGGTGTTCGACGAACCAAACCGAACTCGAACACTACGGGGGTGGCTCAACACTAATGGTGAGGAGCATAATGATGATGATAGAAGTTAGCATCTGCTTTGTTTTCTTGGAGTGCAAGCGCATGTATGCAGTAGCGGCTAGGCCTGAGGTGGTCAGCATTTTGGCGGATATCCTACTTCCTCCGAGAATTGCTGGATGTTTTCCTGCTACTATCCCAGTTCTATGACTCCCGTTAAAACAAAGCTTCAGGTGATGAATGATGGATGAGGTGGTGGCAAAGGAGAAAGAGCAGGGGGAGCAGGGACCATTCACATCAATATCTGGCCAGTCAACCACACATGTCTTGTAGGATATGTTTCTGTACCAAAAGGAGCGGTTCAGCTACACAGTTATAGGGCATGCAGTGAGTGCAATGCCTACCAAAAATTTCGAGGCACTCCAATGCCCGTTGGAAGTGACATGGAGGTCAGAGAGCCTTAACTAAACCGTTTTTTCCATTTATAGCAACTGTGTCTCCTGTGCACTGTTGGCCTTAGCAGTGAGTGGAAGGCTTTCCAAAAATTATGAGAAACTGCAATGCCCCTTGATACAGAAGTGGATTACAGCATGCTAAAAACCTTCTACCCATTATTGGGGAGTGGGGCTCCCTTAGTGTTCTCCTATGCATTGAAAAGGAAAAGCTGACTAAAATTAGGAGAAAATGCAATGCCCGTTGGAAGAATGGTGGAGTTCACAGTGGAATAAAAAGTCAATATCAATGCCCCTGGGAAAAGTGGTGGAGGTCACAGTAGCTTAACAAGACGGTTTTAATGCCCCTTGGAAGAGACGTGGAAGTTGCAGTAGCTTAACAAGATGGTTTTAATGCCCCATGGAAGAGACTTGGAGGTCGCAGTAGCTTAACAAGACGGTTTTAATGCCCCTTGGAAGAATGGTGGAAGTCGCAGTAGCTTAACAAGATGGTTTTAATGCCCCTTGGAAGAATGGTGGAGGTCGCAGTAGCTTAACAAGACGGTTTTAATGCCCCTTGGAAGAGACGTGGAGGTCGTAGTAGCTTAACAAGATGGTTTTAATGCCCCTTAGAAGTGATGTGGAGGTCGCAGTAGCTTAACAAGATGGTTTTAATGCCCCTTGGAAGAATGGTGGAGGTCGCAGTAGCTTAAGAAGACAGTTTTAATGCCCCTTGGAAAAATGGTGGAGGTCGCAGTAGCATAACAAGACAGTTTTAATGCCTCTTGGAAGAATGGTGGAGGTCGCAGTAGCTTAACAAGACGGTTTTAATGCGCCTGGGAAAAGTGGTCGAGGTCGCAGTAGACTAAGAAGACGGTTTTAATGCCCCTGGGAAAAGTGGTGGAGGTCGCAGTGGAATAAAAAGACAATATCAATGCCCCTTGAAAAAGTGTTGGAGGTCGCAATAGCTTAACAAGAAGGTTTTAATGCCCCTGGGAAAAGTGGTGGAGGTCGCAGTAGCTTAACAAGACGGTTTTAATGCCCCTTCGAAGAGACGTAGAGGTCACAGTAGCTTAACAAGATGGTTTTAATGCCCCTTGGAAGAATGATGGAGGTCGCAGTAGCTTAACAAGAGGGTCTTAATGCCACTGGGAAAAGTGGTGAAGGTCGCAGTAGCTTAACAAGACGGTTTTAATGCCCCTTGGAAGAATGGTGGAGGTTGCAGTAGCTTAGCAAGACGGTTTTAATGCCCCTGGGAAATGTGGTGGAGGTCGCAGTAGCTTATCAAGACGGTTTTAATGCCCCTTGGAAGAGACGTGGAGGTCGCAGTGGAATAAAAAGACAATATCAATGCCCCTGGGAAAAGTGGTGGAGGTCGCAGTAGCTTAACAAGACGGTTTTAATGCCCCTTGGAAAACACATGGAGTTCGCAGTAGCTTAACAAGACGGTTTTAATGCCCCTTGGAAGAATGGTGGAGGTCGCAGTAGCTTAACAAGACGGTTTTAATGCCCCTGGGAAAAGTGGTGGAGGTCGCAGTAGCTTAACAAGATGGTTTTAATGCCACTTGGAAGAGACGTGGAGGTCGCAGTGGAATAAAAAGACAATATCAATGCCCCTGGTAAAAGTGGTGGAGGTCGCAGTAGCTAAACAAGATGGTTTTAATGCCCCTTGGAAGAGACGTGAAGGTCTCAGTAGCTTAACAAGACGGTTTTAATGCCCCTTTAAAGAGACGTGGAGGTCGCAGTAGCTTAACAAGACGGTTTTAATGCCCCTTGGAAAAGTGGTGGAGGTTGCAGTAGCTTAATAAGACAGTTTTAATGCCTGTGGGAAAAGTGGTGGAGGTCGCAGTCGAATAAAAAGACAATATCAATGCCCCATGATAAAGTGGTGGAGGTCGCAGTAGCTTAACAAGACGGTTTTAATGTCCCTTGGAAGAGACGTGGAGGTCGCAGTGGCATAAAAAGACATTATCAATGCCCCTGGGAAAAGTGATGGAGGTTGCAGTAGCTTAACAGGATGGTTTTAATGCCCCTTGGAAGAGACGTGAAGGTCGCATTGGAATAAAAATACAATATCAATGCCCCTGGGTAAAGTGGTGGAGGTCGCAGTAGCTTAACAAGATGGTTTTAATGCCCCTTGGAAAAGACGTGGAGGTCGTAGTAGCTTAACAAGATGGTTTTAATGCCCCTTGCAAGAGACGTGGAGGTCACAGTAGCTTAACAAGATGGTGTTAATGCCCCTGGGAAAAGTGGTGGAAGTCGCAGTGGAATAAAAAGACAATATCAATGCCCCTGGGAAAAGTGGTGGAGGTCGTAGTTGCTTAACAAGACGGTTTTCATGCCCCTTACAAGAGCCATGGAGTACAGCATCTTAAAAACATTATTCCCATTATTGGGGAGTGGGTCTCGCATAGTCTTTGCCTATGCCTTCCAAGCAAAAGCTGCCAAAAATTAGGAGGGAGGAACTTGCAATGCTGGCAACATGGACCAAGGTCACCCTGGTGGTATAGTGGAGGCTGAGGATAAGGAGAGGCACAAAATACAGCCGAAATGAGGAAGCGTATACCCATGTGTGGGTGTGAAGCGATGCATGGGAATACACCTCCTGAAATAACACAGTGGTTTTGACTTTATGTTACTCTGCTGTCATTTGGTGGTGATGAGAAGTCTGGCCCAATCCAGCCCGTGTTCATTTTGATAAGGGTCAGCTTGTCAGCAATGTCAGTTGACAGGCGAGTGCGCTTATCAGTTATAATTCCCTCAGCGGCACTAAAAACCTGCTCCGATAACACGCTAGCGGCAGGGCAGGCCAGGACCTCCAAGGCGTACAGAGCGAGTTCATTCCAAGTGTCCAGCTTGGATACCCAATAATTAAAAGGCACAGAGGAATCACGGAGGACGCTCGTACGGTCGGCAAGGTACTCCCTCACCATCTTTTGAAACTTTCCACTCCTTGTGAGAGTACCCCGCACCTCAGGGCCTGTAAGCTGGGCGGGTCTCAGAAAACTGTCCCAGAATATTGACAGTGTTTCCCTGCCTCTGCTGGATTGGATTTGCGTCTCTCTCACCTGTACGCCTTGGTTGGTCAACGAACTGTGACCTCTGCTGCTAGCGTGTTCAGATGGGAATTTTTTTAACAGTTCTGCAGCAAGGGCCTTCTGGTACTGCCCCATTTTTGTAGACCTCTCCACCTCAGGAATAAGAGAGTGAAAGTTCTCCTTGTAGCGGGGGTCTAAAAGTGTCACCAACCAGTAATGACTGTCACCCAACATTTTACATTTTGACAACGCGAGGGTCACGGTTAAGGCAGCGTAGCATAATGTCAGCCATGCGTGCCAGACTGGTAGCTGGCATAACTTCCGTGTCCTCACCAAGATGACGACTGACCATGCGTCTACAGCGCACGATCAAGCTTCTTTTGTTCCTCCTCCTCCTCTCCCTCATTGTCCCCCAATGCACATTGAGATGAGATTAGGCTGCGCTGTGTGTAATCGCCCATTACGGGTTCTTGATCCATCTCATCATACTCTGGCTGCAATGCCTCCTCTTTAATTCTCTGCAGAGAGCGTTGCAAAAGACAGACAAGTGGGATGCTGATGCTAATGATAGCGTCATCGCCACTCACCATCTTGGTGGACTCCTCAAAGTTTGTCAGGATGGTACATATGTCAGACATCCATGTTCACTCCTGAGGTCTTAAGTGTGGAGTCTGACCTGAATATCGATGGCTTGTTGCAGCTGGTACTCCACAACTGCTCTCTTCTGCTCACAAATCCTTTGCAATATGTGGAGGGTATAGTTCCAACGTGTGGGGACATCACACACCAGTCAGTGTGACGGAAGCTGCAAACGCTGCTGCAACACAGAAAGGGCGGCGGAAGAGGTAGCCAACTTGCGAAAATGAGCTGACAGGTGGCGTACTTTGCCGAGCAGATCTGGCAACTCGGGGTACGATTTAAGAAACCGCTGAACCACGAGGTTAAGCACATGAGCCAGGCATGGTACATGTGTTATCTCGCCTCGCCTCAGAGCCGCCACCAGGTTACGGCCATTGTCACACATGACCATGCCTGTATGTAGGTTCAGTGGTCTCAGTCACAGATCTGCCTGCTCTTTCACAGCTGTCCACAACTCACAAGCAGTGTGAGGTTTATCAACTAAGCTTATAAGCTTCAGCACAACCTGTTGCCGCGTGCCTGAGGCAGTACTGCAGTGCTTCCAGCTTGTAACTGATGTGGTGTGTTACACTAGCGCCCAGACTGACTGGTGTGAGCGTGATTAGTGATCCCACTGTATTATGAACTGAGGAGTGCCTGGAGGGGCGTAACTAAGTATCAACCCGATCCGACCAAGGTCGCACGGCGGCTCAGTCGACTCCATGAACCAAGGAGGAACCGAGCAGAGGGACCAGGTGCTACTCCAGGTCAGACCCTGGTCACAGCTGTTGACCCACACCGGGGAATGCAGGAACAGGCAGGTTAGATGGGCATACAGGCAGGTGAGTATTGGCAGGCACGGCTGGTATGCAGACAGGTGGATACTGGCAAGCACGGCTGTTATGCAGACAGGGGGGCACTGGCAAGCACGGCTGGTATGCAGACAGGTGGGCGCTGGCAAGCACGGCTGGTATGCAGACAGGTGGGTACTGGCAAGCACGGCTGGAGTGCAGACAGGGCGATACTGGCAAGCACGGCTGGAGTGCAGACAGGGACTTACTAGCAGGTTGGAGCGCAGGCTGGATAGGGTCAATTACAGACTGGGAGACAGGAACAGAGCTGCAGATGCGGTAGACAAGCAGAGTAAAGCGAAACCACTGGAGCGGAGGACAAGGCAGAGCAGAGAGGAACCGCCGGTGCGTTGAGCAAGCAGAGCGGAGCGAAAACCGCTGGTGCGGTGGGCAAGGCAGAGCAGAATGGAACCGCTGGAGCGGTGGACAAGGCAGAGCAGAGAGGAACTGCCGGAGTGGTGATCAAGGCAGAGCAGAGAGGAACCGTCGGAGCAGTGGACAAGGCAGAGCAGAGCAAAACCGCAGGTGCGGTGAACAAGGCAGAGCAGAACGAAACTGCAGGTGCAGTGGACAAGGCAGAGCAGAGTGAAACTGCAGGTGCGGTGGACAAGGCAGAGCAGAGCAAAACCGCTGGCGCGGTGAGCAAGGCAGAGCAGAGAGAAGCCGCCGGAGTGGTTGACAATTCAGAGCAGAGAGAAGCCACCGGAGCGGTGGGTAAGGCAGAGCATCGGGCTGCCCCTGGAGCGGTGGGCAAGTCAGAGCAGAGAGAAACCGCTGGCGTGGTGAGCAAGCAGAGCCGAACAGGGCTGAAGGTGCAGGCAGAGAGGACAGGGCTCTGTTCACATGGAACAGACTGGAAAATACAGGAAGATGGCTAGAACACAGGAGGAAGATACAGAGGAAGGGAAAAGGGACAAGCAGAATAAGATACACACAAGGTACTTACTATGAAGTAGCGAGTGGACACAAAACTCACAAACAGAAGTACAGAGACGAGTTGGAGTTAGGTGCATATTCAGATACTGCAGCAAAAGGGAAGGTACGGACATAGAGACAAACAGATAACAGGCTAGGATACTGTTCAGACAGGAACTGCTACTGCAAAAAGATACAAGAATGAGCCTGGGTATACAGCCCCAAGGGTGGCAGAAACAGACTAGAAGTCACAGGTAACAGGCCTGGGTATACAGCTCCCAGAGTGGCGGAAATAGACTAGAAGTCAGAGATACCAGGTATGGGTATGCAGCCCCCAGAGTGGCGGAAACAGACTAGAAGTCAGAGATAACGGGCCTGAGTATGCAGCCCCCAGGGTGGCAGAAACAGACAAGATACAGGACAGGACCTGTCAATTCAATTGCAAAGACAAACTGAGTGAAGGTGTTGCTCAGGCACCTCCTTCTGGGTGGAGGGGGTTTAAATATCCAGTGACTCACAGCAATAGGCTGGGGACACATTAGGAGCATGCCCACAGCAGCTATAAGAATCAGGAAGTAACCGGGCCGCCGCCATAAGCAATCAGACAAGAGACATGCACACAGCATGAACTGGAGCAAGGTTTGTAGGCTGGACTGATGGATAAGATTGCGCTCTTGCATAGTGGGAGGTGGTGCACTATGCAAGCACACCGCCAGGGATATTACAGTGTGATATCTGAGATGGGGGCTGAACATGAGGAGGAGGAGGAGGATGATGCGCAGGAGCTGTACACTGTGGCGGCAACTCTGACTGACATAGGGCCCGCAATCCTCGGTGTGGGGAGGATGTGTTCCGTCCCAAGGTCTGACTGGGTCCCGGCTTCCACTATGTTTACCCAGTGTGTTGTCAGGGAGATGTACCGTCCCTAGCCACAAGCACTTGTCCACGTGTCCGTTGTCCTGTGGACTCTCCCAGCAACTGCGTTGTTGAGGGCACGGCAGATGTTTTGGGACACGTGCTTGTGTAGTGCGGGTATGGCACACCGGGCAAAATAGTGTCGACTGGGGACCGAGTACTGAGGGACGGCCACTGCCATAAAGTTGCGGAAGGATTCCGTCTCCACCAGCCTAAAAGGCAGCATTTCCAACGCAACAGTCATGAAATGTCCGAATTTAGGACTGTGGCCTGTGGGGCGTTGGCTGCGAATTTGCACTTTCGTTCAAAGCTCTGGGATATGGACAATTGAACGCTGCGGTGGGACGTGGACGTGGACGTTGATGCTGTTTCTTGAGAGACTGCCGTAACAAGTGAAGACTGAGAGGTGGGGGCATCTTTGCATGCAGTATGGACAGGGGATTGCCTTGCACGCACAACAGGGGGTTCTATTACACGCACAACAGCGGAAGAAGCAGTGGTGACACCCGCTGACACTGGTTGTGGACCCTGGGGTTCGCCCCATAAAGTCGGGTGCTTTTCTGACATGTGCCTGATCATACTGGTGGTGGTCAGGCTGGTAGTTTTGTCACCCCTGCTGATGCTGGCATGGCAGGTGGTACAAATGGCCTTTTTGGGGTTATCAGCAGAGTCTTTAAAAAAATCCCACACTCTGGAAGACCTACTGGTTGTACTGGCAACATCCCTCGTGTTGGTGTTACGGGGAACTGTTGCCCGCCTTCTGTGTGCGGCCACCACACTGCTCCTTCCTGCCTGTTGGGGTACTCTGCCTCCCTCCCCCTGTGTGCTGCTGGCCTCGCTCTGTGTGTCCTCCTGCCATGTTGGGTCAGTAACTAGATAATCCACCACCTCCTCCTCTTCCACTTGCGCACCAAGATCCTCCTCCTCACTTCGTGGCAATTGTGTCTCGTCATCGTCCACCTCTTGTGACAAATTGCCACCGTCGACATCCTGTGGCCGTGGCTGCTCAAATATTTGGGCATCGCTACATGGGATCTCCTCTTCCACCACTTCAAGCGGAGCAGGCGAGGGGCCCAAATATGGAAATGGACCAGTGAGCAGCTTTTCAGAGTGTCCCAGTGTGGGATCAGTTGCTGTCTGACGACACTCGGCATGGTGGGAGGAAGGAGCATCAGGATGAGGAGGATTATGCAGTCGAGACTCACGACTACTAAAACTTAACTGTGTGGAAGACAGACCGGAGGTGGTGGTGCCCAGGTAACTGGAAGTATTATCTGCTATCCAATTAATAACCTGTTCACACTGATCAGTTCGCAATACTGGTGTTGTAGTGTGCTTCCCTAGTAATTCGGTCAAGAACTGGGAGCGAGAAGATGTGGCTGTTGGTTGTGGCACATTTTCACCTTGGCCTCGGCCCCATCCTCTACACGCACCATCGCCAGAACGTCCAGTTCCACATCCCTTGCCACGCACCTTGCTCATTGTAAATGATGTAAAATAGCTTACACTCGCACTATCAATGGAAAAAGGGTAATAAAAAGGAGATTAGAACCGTAGAAGAGGAAAACCACAGTTCTATTTCTCTGGCCTACACCAGACTGTTTTAAACAGATATATTGGTGTCTGACCAGTCAGGGAGACACTATTACAGGTTTTTTTACGGCAAAAAATGCCAAAAGCAGGATAATACAGAGATTTGACCCGTGGAACTGCAAAACCACAGTTGTATTTTTCTGGCCTACACCAGACTCTGCAAAACCACAGTTAAAGTTATGTGGCGTACACCAGACTCTTTTAACCAGATATATTGGTGTCTGACCAGTCAGGGAGACACTATTACAGTTTTTTTTTTTATGGCAAAAAATGCCAAAAACAGGATAATACTGAGATTTGACCCATGGAACTGCAAAACCACAGTTATAGTTATGTGGCGTACACCAGAATCTTTTAAACAGATATATTGGTGTCTGACCAGTCAGGGAGACACTATTACAGTTTTTTTTACGGCAACAAATGCCAAAAACAGGATAATTCAGAGATTTGACCCGTGGAACTGCAAAACCACAGTTGTATTTTTCTGGCCTACACCAGACTCTTTTAAACAGATATATTGGTGTCTGAACAGTCACAGACACACTCAATTTCTTTTTTTGGGGGGGGGGATACCAAAAGGTTAATAAGACGCGTATTTGTACAGTCTGACTGAGGAAAAAAAATACAGGAGTTAGATGAAAAAAATAATAATTTTTCCTGGCCCCTGAGACCGGGGTGATAAGTCTAGCAATTTGACCAACAGGAGCACACAGGACTGTAATGCAGTGTTTGCTGGTATAACCACTGCATCTCCTATACAGCCTGCCTGCCTGATATCTGGGATGGATATTAGTCCTGAGAAGGACTGTTTGTTTGATTTAGCAGGCTTTAGAGACCCTACACTACCTATTTTGCACTATATATCTCTCCCTAGCTCAGCAGCACCCTCTCTACACTGTCTGATCCTGAGCGACTGTGTCCAAGATGGCAGCGCCCAGTTTTAAATCGAGGTGACGCTGTGCGGCCAGCCAATCACTGTAATGCCCACAAGCAACATGGCTGCGGCATTACAGTGACTGGCTGGCAATCCCTGCATGTTCATTGGCTCTGTAAAGAGTGCCAAACGTGCAGGGCGGAGACCCGAGCTCCCGCACGAGTAACCCGGAAATGCTCCCGAGTAGTGAGATACTCGGGCGAGTAAGGAGCAGTGTCGAGCATGCTCGCTCAACACTAATAATTACCATCACCGTGCACCACACTGCTTCCTATATTGCGAGTGGTGGCTGTAAGCATGCCCCAGGACTTTGATTGACAGTTGTCTCTGCAGCACATTTGTGTAGAGTGAGCTGTCAATTAAAGTGCCAGGGCATATTTACAGCCTGTGAGTGGTGAAGCCACTGCACCCCATGACTGAAAGCCGACGGCTCCAGGGAAGATATGTTAATTTTCTCCCAGTCACCGCACTTTCAATATGGTAGCCCGGCAGCATTGTAATGCTATTTACCTGCCGATTAACCCTGTATCTGCAGGTAAATAGCATTTTCCAAGATTACAGGTTTCGTTTAAACATTACAAGAAAGCAACAAGACTGTATTCCTGGATCAGTTTACAAGGTCTCAGTATTTTTATTTCTTCTGGCCTGTGATATACACTTATTGCTTTTGAGGTTTGTTTTTTTCTCCATTTTAGTCCATATATGTCTAAGTCTATTTATGTATTTAGTCTATATGTATATTGAGTACTCATAATAATGATGTATTTTGTAAATACAAACATTTGTGCTTTTAATGCAATACTTTTTTTTCAACTCAAGGACCGTTGCTCACTAAATGACAGCAGCAGTACATTTCGGATTGTAACAGAAAATATTCCTTGTGGAACCACAGGAGCTACCTGCTCAAAGTCTATTAAAATGTTTCTTGGGGTCAGTAAACCAAACTATAGTATATAAATCAGACTATAAAATAATAACCTCCTTCATATACTTGTCTCTTTAATTTTCTCTTCATAGGGTTACGAGTTAATCCTGGTTGATGACCATCTGAATGTGGTCCACAAAGGCCCAGGTAACATTGTACCTTACAGGGTACGACTGATGGGTAGCTACTTGGTTGTTGAGACAAAAAGTGGTCTGGTATTGTTATGGGATAGGAAGACAAGCATCTTCATCAAAGTCACTAAAGAATTTAAGGTGAATCTTTGTTATGTGTTGAAAGTAACATATTTGTAGGGCGCAGACATAATTAACACACCAATAACATCATTGACAAAATCCACCCCATTATAAAAATAGCAGTGTGTCTTCCACAAAACTTATGTCTTTGTTTAGTAGGTTGGCAGAAACTTGAGCCAAAATTAATTGTAAATAGAATTCAAATTTAATGTCGTCCACTTGTTAATATCTCGTATTTAAAAACATAAAGAAATAAAGAAACTTGTGCTCAGAGAAGAGAAAAAAAAATCAAAACCATGAAAGCTTTATTAATGAGTAGCTTTCACATTTTTATGAGTAATAGCAGGTGTGGGCAATTCATTTCCCGAGAGGCCACATGAGAGGCCGAGGGCCGAGCCAATAGGCTGAAATTAATTCTGCTCAATATTAACATTAACATATTTATTATAATTATTATTTTATATGAATATTATCACTCAATATTGAGGATAATTAAGCATGCTGACATCACCCTATATACCATATGAGGCCACACATAGCCCCCTATATACAGTATGAGCCCTTACAAAGCCCCCTACCCCCATAGCCCCTATATACAGTAGGAGCACCCACATAGCCTCATATATACAGTATGAATCCCAACATAGCCTCCTATATTCAGTTTAAGCCCTCACATAGCCTCCTATATACAATATGAACTCTCACATAGTCCTCTATATACAATATGAGCACCACATAGCTTCCAATGTGCAGTATGAGCTGCCACATAGACTCCTCATATAGCCCCCGGTGTACAGTGTGATCCCACACGCAGCCTCCTATATACAGTATAAGCCCTCACATAGCCCCTTTATACAGTATGAGCCCCCACAAAGCATCTTATATAAATTATGAGCCCCCACATACTCCCCTATATACAGTAGGAGCCCCCACATAGCCTCCTATATACAGTATGAATCCCCATAAACCTCTTATATACAGTATGAGCCCCCACATAGCCTCCTATACACAGTATGAGTCCCCATAAAACTTCCTATATACATGCAAACATCCTATACATGTATACAAAAAAAACAAGAAAACATTCTTACCTAAATAAATTTACTCAAGTAAATGTAAGCCCACTTTACAGGCCAAACAGCTGTTAATTTGCAGAGGGAGATGCTTAATTAAATAATATAAAAAAAGCATAACATCTAAAAAATATGAATATTGATTAAGACACAGACAAAATGTAATTTGTGTTATTCATGCTATAGACATGCCCCAAGTATTTATTAAACAAAATCTGGCTGTAAGTTTTTGCTATGTAATCTGAGGGCAGCATGATATAGGGGCAGAGAGTCTAATTGCACTGATGTGTCACTTACTAGGCTGTGTTTTGCTTTTTCAATAAAATTTGTGTTTTATCAGCAAGAGATTATTACTACAGGACTAGGTGTTTCGTTCCTCCTGGTCCTACCACACCCCCACTACTGATTAGCAGCTTTCTATCAATATACAGTGCACTCAGAAAGCTGCCAATCAGTGGTGTGGGTGGGGTTATAAAGCTCAGCATTCAGAGCTCAGCTAGATCTGCAACACTAGTTCTATCACAATTGGTGCTCACACTAAAGTAAGTTATGCATTGCTGGAATCAAAGTCTTTGTCCCAATACCATACTGTAGTCAGATTACATAGCAAAAACCTGCTGACAGACTCCCGTTGAGGACTTCAATTTCTCACAATAAAATTCAATGTACTATTGTTACATGACAGCAGAACCCTTAACAGATTGCAATTCATATCACAATTACTGGGTGGTCACATAGAGACACATGGCACAAATATCTCCACAGTATTGGGAAATCATGTTTTTTTTTTTTAAAGATAGCCATCCTATTCAAAACATTTTGAGATATGTTAAAAGAAAAGGTGAGGAAAGATTTATCTGTATATAAAATATGCAATACTGATTGCCAGTATATTCTTTTGAAGATTTTAGTAAATGTTTGACTTATTTAGGACATGGAGTATCACTCCAAGCGGCTAGTTATACTGCGCTATGTATATGAAAAGCTTGAGATTGATGACAAATAGCTATCCGTCTTCCTGATGGGTCTTGTAAAGACTCAAGAATCATGCACACGACTGTATTACAGATCCATGGGGTATGGATCTTTACCTCAACCTGCATTCAGTCTTGTACAGTGGCACTTAGAGTTCTGTAAGAATCTGAAATGAAATATAACATTTGGATATATTGTTATTCGCCAAGACCAATATTTCTTCATATTACCAGTTCATCATTATGCTGAGGCAGTTGTATGGAGTGGGTTTTGTTATACAGCCAACATCTTCCTCTAACTGGATCAAATTAAGCTAGCTCCAGTTGCTGCTGTATAACCGTTTAGATGCTGATTTCAGTTACAGACAGCAACATTTAAACAGTGTGATTCCATTAAGGGCTTCTTGGCACCCATGATCCCCCCGCAGTGCAACAGCTGGGAGCCAATTTGTTAAAGCATCAGTCGGGAGTATGCTGAAAGCCCCATGCTTATCATGTTCTTACTTCTATGAAGTCAAACTTATTGCTGGGTGTTATGGCCTCACCTGGTGAGGTGGATTGTCTAAGCCAAGGTCAGTATGAACTGTATGGAGAAAAGGCACTTGAACAGTGGGCATGATTTTCCAGATGGCATATCGAAACTCCAGGGCAGCAGGCAGATGAGCTGAGCATGAAACACCAAAAGAAAGAGCCAAGAGTGTAGACATACACAAGAACTGAATATGTATAGTCAGTGCAGGGTTTGCAGGCCTGTTGTAGAGTGAACTTCCCAAGAGGAGAGTTTGTTATACTTACAACAGACAAAGGGTTAATTAGCAAACAAATGGATAGTTGCTGGCAGCAGTGATGAATAGGCAAACTAATTTGAAAAAATATACAGCAGTATATGTAATGTGAACAAGTCCAGAGAGGGGTTTGTTATGCTAACAGCAGACAAAGGGTTTGTGGCAGGTCTGAGCCAGCAAATAAATGCAGATTGAAGAAACAAACAGGAGTTGCTGAGATGATTGCCAGCTGAGAGGAATGATGAGGCAAACTCCCAAGCACATGGTAACTGAAACCAGAGTTTACCTAATACTTAGATCCTTGGGTGTTTGAGTCAGGCTTAAAAAGCCTTGGATATTGATCACAGCAAAGGAAAGCAGCCATTGGAGAAGAGAAGGGAGCAGGGGCCAGTGCTGAAGACAGGACAGGTGCAAAACATTGGGCTTCAAAAGAGAGTTTTTTCTTCTTCACAATACACTGCAACACCACAATGAAAGAAAATAAGCGATCAAACAATTTCAGTTTCATGTCCCTTATGAGGCTTAAAATTAAAATATAAAGTAAACAAATTAAATAACTAAAAAACTCTAAAAATTTTAATTTCTTCTTTGCCCAAGTTAAAAATAAAAACAATAAAAACACATTTTCAGTCTTGCTGTATCCATAAAAGTCAAAATCAAAATATAAAATGTTTTAATCCATACAGTAAAATATAAAATTACTTAACCAATATTGTAAATGCATATTTTTCGGATTTTCTGATTTTTTTGTCACTGCAAAAACTACAGCTCACCATGGACAAGCCCTCATACAGTTTCTTGAATGGAAATGTGAAAAAAATTAATGGGTATCAGAAAATGGCGATACAAAATAGATTTATATTTTTCACAAAGTTCAGACTTTTTTAAGCCACCAAAATAATAAAAAGCTATACAAGTTTGGTATTGATATGATTGTACTGACCTGGAGTTATATGTTGCCAGTTAGCTGGAACAAAATCTGTTAATGTGTTTTTCATATTTCTTAGGGGCAACTTTGTGGACTATGCGGAAACTATGATGGAAATGCAAACAATGATTTTACAACTCGCAACAATGCTATTGTTGGAAATGTAGTAGAGTTTGGAAACAGTTGGAAGCAAGCCCTAACCTGTCCTGATGCCCAAACCCACAGGGATCCTTGTTCATTGAACCCATATAGAATGTCATGGGCACAGAAACAGTGCAGTATCATAAACAGTGAAGTCTTCTCAGCTTGTCATGCAGTTGTATGTATAATAAATTTTTAAAAAACTAGTATTCTTCTACCATATACCATTGAATATGAAAAACAGTTGGCTATGTTCAAGTTAGTTTATTAATTTTTTTTTGTAATTTTAGGTTGACTCCATGAGGTACAATGTTGCATGTGTGACTGATTCATGTGCTTGTAATACTGGTGGAGATTGTGAGTGTTTCTGTACCGCAGTTGCTGCCTACGCACAGGCTTGTGGAGAATACGGAATATGCATCTCCTGGAGAACTCCATTTATCTGCCGTAAGCAAATCATATATATTTTTATGCCAATTTAGCTTATTTTTGGAGATGAGCGGATCCGGCAAAATTCAAATTCGCTTCTTTGTGCATTTTTTCCTGGGAAATTCGATTTGTGGAGAAGTTGTTCTCTGCAAATTTAATGTCCCTTATCCTGCTCTGGGGTCCCACCAGACCCACAGAATAATGAACATAATATCTTAAAAAAGAAAAAAAACATAGCTCACCTCATTGGTCCCTTGACTTATCACCATCACCCGTCTGGACTTCATTCCATCTTTTGATCTCCCTCCGCTCATGCTGGATTCTCCGGGCGTATCACATTCCGTCACCAATTCTGGCACTTCTGACTTTCATGGGGTGCTGTGATGGTGTGACTTCCTGTGAGCACATTCTGAACCATCTCGGGAATATCAGTAGCGGGGAATGAGAAGATCCAACGAAGACTGGACAGGTGGCAGTGAGTAGCAAAGGGGCCGGGGAGGTGAACTCTGAAGTGAGTATAAGATTTTTTTATTTTTTTTTAACATTTTGATGGCCCCTTATGGTTTAGAAAAATGTTGGCCAGTTTTCTGAACCCATGTGGAAGTGCATTGCAAAAAAAGACGTATTTTGATGAATGCAGATTTTTGTAAAATTTGAGTTGAATTCAATTCCACTCAAATGTATTCCCTCATCGCTACTTACTATTTAAACCAGTCTCCTGACAAAACCTTCAATTTCCAGATAATCTTTACAGTAAATGCTTCTTTTATCTTTATAAACAGCTCTCTTCTGTGACTACTACAATGAAGAAAATGGTTGCGAGTGGCACTATAAAGCTTGTGGTGTTCCCTGCATGAAAACCTGTAGAAATCCAAATGGAACATGCAGTTATCACATAAGAGGCCTAGAAGGTAAATGTACTGTGACCCTGTTGATAGATGTATTTTTAACTAGTGAAACTTACCATACCTTTCCATGGTGATATTGGGAAAAATAAAAGTATAATCTTTTTATACTATTGTCATTTTTTACAGGATGTTACCCTACATGTCCTCCAGAACATCCTTATTTTGATGAAGATGAAATGAAGTGTGTTGCAATATGTGGTTGCTTTGATGAGGACAGAAAACACTACAAACTGGGGGCAAATGTTCCAAGTCATAAAAACTGCTATATTTGGTATTTTTGTTTTAATTTTAAACATTTAAAAAAATATAACTCATATCACAAAAAGGACTTAAACATTCTGGGTTGTTGGTAAAGATCGACATTTTGTGCTTTAAATTGGCTGATATCTTAAAGAAGTTGTCAACCACTTTTACATTGATGCCCCATGGGATAGCGCATCAATGTCTGATCGGCCTGCTCCCCGCACCCGACACCCCGCCGATCAACTGTTATCGGTGCCGGTGGCGGCAACTGCCGGCCAGAAGTGCTTACTTGCGGAGCTTGGCCATCTAGCTGTAGTGGCCGCCACGGGGTACTGGACAACCGCCTCCTATTCAATTAAATTTTCATTGAAAACTCTGGTTTCATAGGGCCAGAGGAGGGTAGAGATAGATAGAAACCAAACAGGTGAGAAGGCGTATTTAAATGATTGAGAGTGCTGCAGCTAAAGAGTTAGACAGTTATGGTCAGAGTGTGCTGAAATGGTGGATACTAGTGCTCGACACTGCTCAGTACTTGCCCGAGCATCTCACTACTCGGGATGTTCGGCGAGCACCGAGCATTTTACGGTTACTCGGGCGGGAGCTCGGGTCTCCGCCCTGCATGTTTGGGGCTCTTTACAGAGCCAATGAACATGCAGGGATTGTCAGCCAGTCACTGTAATGCTGGAGCCATGTTGGTTATGGGCATTACAGTGATTGGCTGGCCGCACAGCGTCACCTCAAGTATTTAAAATGGGGCGCCGCCATCTTGGACACAATCGCTCCGGATCAGACCGTGTAGGGAGAGTGCTGCTGAGCTAGGGAGAGATTTATACTGCGAAATAGGTAGTGTAGGGTCTCCAAAGCCTGCAAAATCAAAGAAACAGTCCTTCTCAGGACAAATATCCATCCCAGATATCAGGCACGCAGGCAGGCTGTATAGGAGATGCAGTGGTTATACCAACAAGCACTGCATTAAAGTCCTGTGTGCTGCTTCTCAAATTGCTAGACTTAGCCCCAGGTCTCAGAGGCCAGGAAAAATCATTTTTTTTTCACATGAATCCTCTTTTCTTTTATTTTTCCTCAGTCAGACTATGCAAATACCCGTCTTATTAACCTTTTGGTAATTTTTCCGCCCAAAAAAAAAAATTGAGCGTGTCTGTGAGCGGTCTGACTAGAGATGAGCGTTGTTCTACTCGAACTGTTCGCCAATCTCAAATTCGAGCTGTTTTGGGCGGTGTTCGAGCCGTTCGGCGAACACGAACAATTTGATAAAAATTCGGCTGTTCGAGGTTATGTTCGATAACTGTTCGTGCACCAAAATCATAACTGGATTTTTTCTCAGTAATGATGAAAATTAATGTTAATACGCAGTTTGAGTGTACAGCGGGGTGGGGGGAGGGGCAGGGGATGGATCTCTGCAGGAACAATGAAGATCTCCATATTTTTTTCTCTTTCCCGCATTTGCAGTGGGGAGGTGCAATCTGTCAGCCTATCAGCAGCGCACACACGGAGCGAAGTGCTTTTTTTCACACAAGCAAGGGCATGTGTCATTGGCAGTGTATGTCACATGTCCTTGCCCTATAAGACCAAGCCATTTTCCCCGTCGCCACCATTCTCTCACTGCTGCAGCTGCGTGTTAGACGGCACCGCTGTTGCTGTGAGCGCTATACCTTGTTAATTTCAAGCCAATTTTCGCACAAATATACAGATAGCTTGGGAGTAGGGAATAGTTGTGATTGCAGTCCTTTTAAGGACTAGGTTACAGCATTTCCTACGACTTTTATCAGGGAGGTCTGTGCTCTTAAATAGATAGGTTGTGGGAGTAAAGACTAATTGTAATTGGAGTCCTTTTCAGGACTAGGTTACATCAGTTCCTATCAGTTTTTGCCAGGCAGGTCTGTGCCAGTGCTGTGCAAGTTTTTTTCACAGCATTTGGCTGAATCTAGCAAAGCTAATCCTTTTTGGCCTATTGCAGAGTGTGTTAGTCAGTGGAGTAGCCTATCTGTGCTGCAAGATATACCACCTGTGTATAGAATACCAATTTTTTTACTGCACCTAGTGAAGTAAAATCTTTTGGGCATAGCATCATTCTATTAGTCCATCTATACTGACCTCCATCAGGTTGCAAATTAAAACAAATTTTTATCTGCATCTACAGTACCTCTGAAAAAATATTTGGGCTTCTAGCAGTGTGTGGGACTTGTTGTATTAATCCATCTATACTGACCTCCATCAGGTTGCAAACTGAATATAATTTTTTCTGCATCTAGCTCTGAAAAAATATTTGGCCTTCTAGCAGTGTGTCGGACTTTCTCTATTAGTCCATCTATACTGACCTCCATCAGGTTGCAAATTAAAAATAATTTGTATCTGCATCTACAGTACCTCTGAAAAAATATTTGGGCTTCTAGCTGTGTGTGGGACTTGTTGTATTAGTCCATCTATACTGACCTCCATCAGGTTGCAAACTGAATATATTTTTTTCTGCATCTACCTCTGAAAAAATATTTGGGCTTCTAGCTGTGTGTGGGACTTGTTGTATTAGTCCATCTATACTGACCTCCATCAGGTTGCAAATTAAAAATAATTTGTATCTGCATCTACAGTACCTCTGAAAAAATATTTGGGCTTCTAGCTGTGTGTGGGACTTGTTGTATTAGTCCATCTATACTGACCTCCATCAGGTTGCAAACTGAATATATTTTTTTCTGCATCTACCTCTGAAAAAAAATTTGGGCTTCTAGCTGTGTGTGGGACTTGTTGTATTAGTCCATCTATACTGACCTCCATCAGGTTGCAAATTAAAAATAATTTGTATCTGCATCTACAGTACCTCTGAAAAAATATTTGGGCTTCTAGCTGTGTGTGGGACTTGTTGTATTAGTCCATCTATACTGACCTCCATCAGGTTGCAAACTGAATATATTTTTTTCTGCATCTACCTCTGAAAAAATATTTGGGCTTCTAGCTGTGTGTGGGACTTGTTGTATTAGTCCATCTATACTGACCTCCATCAGGTTGCAAATTAAAAATAATTTGTATCTGCATCTACAGTACCTCTGAAAAAATATTTGGGCTTCTAGCTGTGTGTGGGACTTGTTGTATTAGTCCATCTATACTGACCTCCATCAGGTTGCAAATTAAAAATAATTTTTATCTGCATCTACAGTACCTCTGAAAAAATATTTGGGCTTCTAGCTGTGTGTGGGACTTGTTGTATTAGTCCATCTATACTGACCTCCATAAGGTTGCAAATTAAAAATAATTTTTATCTGCATCTACAGTACCTCTGAAAAAATATTTGGGCTTCTAGCTGTGTGTGGGACTTGTTGTATTAGTCCATCTATACTGACCTCCATCAGGTTGCAAATTAAAAATAATTTGTATCTGCATCTACAGTACCTCTGAAAAAATATTTGGGCTTCTAGCTGTGTGTGGGACTTGTTGTATTAGTCCATCTATACTGACCTCCATCAGGTTGCAAATTAAAAATAATTTTTATCTGCATCTACAGTACCTCTGAAAAAATATTTGGGCTTCTAGCTGTGTGTGGGACTTGTTGTATTAGTCCATCTATACTGACCTCCATCAGGTTGCAAACTGAATATATTTTTTTCTGCATCTAACCCAGCCAATAGTTTTGGCCTAATACCACAGTTTGGCCACTCAGCTCTGCTCGGTTACCATCCATTGTTTTTTTGTGCAAACAACTCCAGAGTTGTGAATTAGTTAACCACCAAAATGAGTGGAAAAAGGCCTGCTGCTGGTGGAAAGGGGAATAGGCGTGTTGGGAAGGGGAAAAAAGGTTGTGTCCGTGGGGTAGGTGTTAAAGCAACAGTAACATCTGCAGAAGAAAGACTATCTTCCAGCCAAACTAAAATGTCTACTTCTTTTAGCGGACAATGTGATAAGATCCCTTTCTTACGGCCACGCCAATCGCTACAAATTCCAGATGAGGCACAAAAACAGCAGGTGCTTCAACGGATATCAAGTGCTCCTTTAAGTGGGCTCTCCTCCACATCAACTTCAACATCACAAATACTCCAGTCCTCAAAGGTGTCACCCCAATCGCACTTGCTTCCTCACAGCTCCCAAATCTCCAGCTGCCCATCTGAGTATGAGGTAGAACAGATGGTTGAGTCTGCAGAGCTGTTTACTCATACTATAGCCTGGGAATCAGAGGTCGACTCCAGCGCTTCTGTGAATCCAGACGAGGAAATGATCTGCACTGATGCCCAGAATCTTTATGAGTCGGATCCAGGACCAGACGCAGAAGGTTCTGACCATAATGTAGACCCTCATTCCCAAACTGTAACTCCTGTTCGTGGAGACAATGAGGAATACGATGATAAGACTCAAATACCTGATTGGAGCGACAACTTTAGTTTTTTGTCAGGGCAGGAACAGGTTGGCTCTGAGGACGACGGGTGTGATAACACACAGGGTGATGATGATGAGGTTGGAGATCCCACTTACTGTCAACCCACAGTCAGCCAAGAGATGAGGTCAGCAGAGGAGGTGGAGGAAGATGCTAGTGACGACGAGGTCAGGTTGCGCCTTCCTGGACAGAGACGTAGTACTGGAAGCACGTCAACAACTGCATCCTCAAACACAACTCTGCCTCTCACCACAAGTCGTGGTGGCTCTTCAGGTCACATGGGTGCTAAGCCTTGCATAGCCTGGGCATTTTTTCAGATCGATAAAGATGACCCAACTCGTGTTATCTGTAACATTTGTCAGCAAAAGCTAAGTAGAGGCCAAAAAATACATAGTTTGAGTACTTCATGCATGAACCGGCACATGGACATGAAGCATAAGTTGCAGTGGGAAGCTCATTGTGCTACAATGCGGCCTAGCCGGCCGGGCCAACCACCGTCTGCCATATCTTGTGCATCCGCGGCCTCTTCATCCTCTGTGACTGGGGGGACAGCAGTCACACCTGTTTTGGGGCGCAGACCTGCCACCTCTTTACCTGCAACAGCCAGCGTCATTGGCAGGTCATCATTTTCTTTGGAGGTGGTAACAGCAGCTGGTGTTGAGCGCTGTCCGACATCGATAGCACCACCTTTGGATCAAGGCAACCTAACATGTCCGCCTGCATCTTCCTCACAGACCGGCAGTTTGCCGGGGACACCCTTATCAACCCCGTCTAAGCACAATAGCCAGCCCTCGGTCCCTCAGATGTGGACAAGTAAAAGACCATTTCCTCCTAGCCATGAGAAAGCTAAGAGGTTGAATTTCACCATCTGCAAGCTCTTGGCTACAGAAATGCTGCCTTTCCGCCTGGTGGACACAGAGGATTTTCGAGACCTTATGTCCGTCGCTGTGCTCCAGTACCAGATGCCCAGTCGGCACTACTTCTCAAAGAAAGGTGTGCCTGCGCTCCACCAGCATGTCGCACACAACATCACCGCTTCTTTGAGAAACTCTGTGTGTGACAGGGTGCATTTCACCACAGACACTTGGACGAGTAGGCATGGACAGGGGCGTTACATGTCGCTGACTGGGCACTGGGTAACTATGGTGACAGCAGGACAAGGGGCTGCTGTCCAAGTCTTGCCGTCCCCACGAGTTGTGCGTCAATCCTCTTTATGTCAAAGTTCCTCCACTGCTTCTGCCTCCTCAACCTCCTCTCGGTCTTCCATCTGCACCCAAAGCCTGTCTGGTCATGCCACAAGCTTTCTAACTGCGCAGAAGGGATCCTGCACACCTCCTTACTATGCTGGCAGTAGGGCTCAACGTCATCAGGCGGTTTTTACATTGAAATGTCTGGGAAATGTGAGTCACACAGCTGAGGAGTTGTGGTCAGCTCTGGAGAACCAATTTCATGAATGGTTGTCTCCACTGGACCTGAAACCAGGGAACGCCGTGTGCGACAATGCTGCAAACCTGGGTGCGGCCCTTCGCCGGGGCAATGTCACACACGTGCCTTGTATGGCTCACGTGTTGAACCTGGTTGTCCAGCAATTTTTAGCCCACTATCCCAGACTAGATGGCCTTCTGCAGAGGGCACGGTCGCTGTGTGCTCACTTCCGCCGTTCGCATCCCGCAGCTCAGCGACTTACATCTCTACAGAAGTCGTTGGGCCTGCCACTTCACCGGCTAAAATGCGATGTGCCTACCCAGTGGAATTCAACTCTGCACATGTTGCAGCGACTGTGGCAGCACCAACAAGCCCTTTTGCAATACGTTCTGACGTATAGCCTGGGCCAACGGGATTCAGAGGTGGGGCAAATCACGCTGGAGGAGTGGTCTCAGATCAGGGACCTATGCACCCTTCTGCACAGTTTTGAAATGGCGACGAAGATGTTTAGTGCTGATGATGCCATTATCAGCATGACTATTCCGGTGATTTACATGCTGGAGCACATGTTAAACAGAATTCGGAGTCAGGTGGTGGCACAAGAGGAGGTGGAGGAAGTAGAGGAGGAGGAGTTGTATGCGGAAGGGCTAACATCTGCAAGGTCCAGACGGTCGGCAGCACCAAGGCGGCAGGCATGTGAGGGTGGGGGAGATGGTTTTACCAGGGCGCATGGTAGCAGCCAAACTAGTGAGGAAGGTGCAGGAGCCCAGGAAGAAGTGGAGGACGAACTGATGGAAGACTCATCAGATGAGGGAGACCTTGATCACATTTCTGTTGTGCGAGGTTGGGGGGAGAGGACAGAGGAAGGAAGCATGATTGTTACCTCGCCACCAACACAACAGGGACTTGGTGCTCCTGGATGCGCAACACACATGAGTGCCTTCTTGCTGCACTACCTGCAACATGACCCTCGAATTGTGAGAATTAGAAATAATCCTGACTACTGGGTTGCCACACTGTTAGATCCCCGGTACAAAAGTAAATTTGCAGAAATTATTCCTGCCATAGAAAGGGATGCACGCATGCAGGAGTATCAGCAGAGACTGTTGCAGAATCTTACATGTGCTTTTCCACAAAATACCAGTGGTGCACGTAGTGAATCTCACAGTTCCAACTTGCCAACCGTGGGACCGTCAAGTGTTCAGCACTCAAACCGTAACAGAACCACAGTATCTGGTGGTAACATCAATTTTGCGGAATCATTTCACCACTTTTTTAGCCCATCCTTTGTAAGGCCACAGGAGACAAGAAGTCTGACACATAGTCAACGCCTAGAGACGATGGTACAGGAGTATCTCCAAGTAAACATTGAAGCCATGACTGTGTCACTGGACCCTTGCTCTTTTTGGGCTTCCAATCTGGATAAATGGCCGGAGCTAGCCACTTACGCCTTGGAGATCTTGTCATGCCCCGCAGCCAGCGTTCTGTCTGAACGTGTGTTCAGCGCTGCTGGTGGTGTGCTGACAGATAAGCGCACGCGGCTCTCCACTGATAATGTAGACAGACTCACGTTCATAAAGATGAACAAATCATGGATCCGAAACGACTTTTCTACCCCTGTGTCATCCTGGGGAGAGTAAAAGCTTGTTGATTGTTTAAAATCACCCTACCAACCGTTTTAAGCTTTCAAATTACTAATCATGTTTATCTGTATCTTGACTGGAAAATAATTTGGGCTTTGTAGCAGTGTGCAGCACTGATCCTATTAGGCCATCTATAATAAGCTCCACCAGATTTAAAATTAAAAATAATTTTTAGCTGCATCTAGCCCGGAAAATAATTTTGGGGCTCCGAGATGCGCAAGACACATAAGTGCCTTCTTGCTGCACTACCTGCAGCATGACCCTCATATTGTCAGAATTCGAAGTAATCATGACTACTGGGTTGCTACACTCTTAGATCCCCCAAACTTTTCGATCAACCTTTTCATTTTAATAAAGACCAAAAAAATGGTCATTTTTGAAATTATAAGCGTTAGCAGGTTGTTAGAAACTGAAATCAAACAGTTTTCAACTCAAAACTTTATTCTAGGTGATGTTACATTTTCACATAGGACCCCTTGTTCGAAAGGAGCTTCTGAACTCTCTCGTCCATTGAATTTGTCAGGTTTTGGATGGTTTCTGCTTCAATTGTTTTGCATGAGGACAGAATACCCTCCCAGAGCTGTTGCTTAGATGTGAACTGCCTCCCGCCATCATAGACACTCCTTTTAATGATGCTCCAAAGGTTCTGAATGGGGTAGAGGTCAGGGGAGCATGGGGGTCACACCATAAGTTTGTCCCCTTTTATGCCCATATCAGCCAGAGATGCAGATGTTTTATGTGCAGCATGAGATGGTGCATTATCATGCAGAAAAATGATCTTGCTGTGAAATACACGGTTCTTCTTCTTGAACCATGGCAGGAAGTGCTGTTTGAGAAAATCCACATACATTATGGAGTTCACCTTTAGCGCCTTCAGGGATCCTAAAGGGGCCGACAATCTCTCTCCCCATGATTCCAGCCCAAAACATTACTCCACCTCCTCCTTGTTGGCGCTGTAGCCGTGTTTGCGTGGGGTGTCCATCAACCAGCCATCCTCCACTCCATCCATCTGGACCATCGAGCGCTGCACGGCACTCATCCGTGAACAAAACAGTTTTGAAATCAGTCTTCATGTAATGTTTGGCCCACTGGAGCCGTTTCTGCTTGTGTGAAGTGGATAGAGGAGGTCGACAGGATGGCGTATGCACAGCTGCAAACCTCTGAAGGACCCTGCATCTTGTTGTTCGGGGGACGTTGGAGGCACAAGCAGCTTCAAAAACTTGTCTGCTGCTATGACAAGGCTTTTTTGCCGCTGCTCTTTCAACCTGACGTAATTGCCTGTAGAAGTAAACTTGTGAGATATCTCCATGCGGAGCTAAAGCGGCAGGAGCGGCCTGGTCTATTTGGATGTTTGAGGACCTGCGGTATCCAACCACCGGGTTAAACTACTGAGGACCTGCGGTGACGTGGTATGTGGTCCAGCAGGATCGTGTGACCACTTGAGGAGCACGGAGTTGCGAGGCAAACACCGACAGGACGGTACTACAAATAGAGGTGACCCGGAGCCTCATTAATTACACGCTTAATCTTGGTTGTGTAGACGTACACAACCTTCACAGGTGAGTGTACTGGCACTTTTTAAATTCAGCAAATAGCCCTGTGAGTCTACACATGCGCCCTTTCTTTTCTTTTCACATGTAATTGCCTGTAGGAAAGAGTCCTCAATTTGCCCTTATCAGCACGCACACGTGTGTACTGTGAATCAGCTACATACTTCTTGATTGCCAAGACACTTCATCCTGATCATCGCACAATGTTGATTGTAGTCATGCCTTGACCTAAACACTCCACAATTTGTTGCTTCTCAGCAGCCGACACATCCTTTTTCTTTCCCATTTTGGCAGAAAATGTAGGCTGCTGAATAATGTGAGAGAGCCTTCTTAAGTAGTCTTGCCTTTCATTGGACACACCTGACAAACTAATTAGCACTGGTGTCTGCAATTGCTTACAGTGATATAAAGAGCCCTGACACACATCACCATCAATGAGTTTAACTGACAAACAAACAAATTCTTCCCTTATCACTCCTAAACACTTTTTGCATAATAATTTGGAACACAGTGTACATGTGCTTTTCCACAAAACACCAGTGGTTCACGTAGTGAATCTTACAGTTCTAACTTGCCAACCGTGGTCTGTATGGAGTTGTTCAATAAAGGGCCCAAAATTAAGATAACATAGATGGGAGAGGTCTCTATGAATAGGAATTCCTAAGTATTTGATACCCTGTGAGGGCCAGGCAAAGGGAAAGTTGGACTGGATGGAATCCTGTATGGATTTGGGGAGGGAGACATCGAGGGCCTCAGACTTCGCTGCATTGATTTTAAAATTTGACCATGTAACAAAGTGATCTATTTCAGCCATAACAGCATGGATGGATATATGTGATTGAGTGATATATACTAGGACATCATCAGCAAATAGAGAGCACTTGTACTCGGTGCCTCCCACCTCAATCCACCTAATATTGGGGTTATGGCGAATTGATGAGAGCAGGTGCTCCGTCACTAGGATGTATAAGAGAGGGGACAGAGAACATCCCTGCCTTGTCCCATTGGTGATTGTGAAAGGTGATGAAAATGTTCTGACGCGCCCCCTGGGCCTTGGGACACCCGGAGCCGGACCCTTTTTGGTGGATGCTGGTGGTTGTAGTCTCCCTGGTGGCAACCCGGTTCCGTGGCTCAGGGCGGTCAAACCAGTGGCGGAACTATTTATGTGGTTTTGATGTTTAAATGTCCGACTACGCCACCCGTGGATTGCGGTCAGAGTGAACCGCCGCTCCAGGGCAGACCGCTGAGGCTGGTGTTGTGGGTGCAGCAGAGCGTAGCATAACTCCCCATGGGAGGACTATAGCCTCAGGGCAGTGTATGCGGAGGATGGGGGTGATGGTGCAGGGCAGCAGCAGTAATGACACGGAGTCAGTGATGCAGTCCAGGGCCTTTACTCACAGTTCTTATTATCCAGACCACGTCTGCAGGTAACGGCTGCCCACGTCGTACTGTGCTCACCAGGTGAGGGGCTCAGACAACTCCCAGATAACTTTGGAGCGCTTCACAGGACCCCCTTTGTGTGTCCTTTGTCTGGCCTTTCTTACCAACCCTTCTGTCCGGCTGCCTCGGGCCTCCTCTTGGTAAACTTGGCGCCAGTTTCCCTGACCCTATGTGGTGCCTTCCTAGCGGGTGTAGCGAGGGGCTGTGCCACATAAAATGTCACAGCCTCCTGTTTCTAGCTGAGGGTCGTTTCCTGCCTCCACTAGTTTCGGGGACCGGTCTCTCCCTTTAGCCTGACCCCTCCACGCAGGTGGATTCTGGCGTGCGGTGGCGACTCGCCCGTCCGCACCCCTGAGATCTCTTCGTTCCTCGTTCCTGGAGCCTTCTCCGCTCCTCTTCCTTCCTTCTCCCTCTTCCAGGCCTGGGCCTCTGTTACTAGGCCCGCCTCTGGAGCAGAGCTCATGCAGAGCCCCTGCTCCCTGCCACTTCTGCTCAGACTTCTCTGCACTGAACTAAGATGGTGCCCACCTTTTATACTCCCTTCTCAATGCACCCAGGAACTGCTTCCTCCCTGCTCCTGCACTACAGGGTTCCCCTTCCTCAGTGTTCCCTCCCCCCACTCCAGCCAGGGACAGGGACTGTCGTGCCCATCTCAGGGGCATATTGGTCGCCCTGCCCCACGGCAATGTGGTGTAATGCATGCAGGTGTCGGGTCCTGATCCACACTACATCCTTACCTGAGAGTGAGATATCACACCTCTGGGTGAGGTGCAATACCTCTGTAGCAACCGAGCCCTCAGGGTGCTACAGTTCCATTTATCTTCAGCCTAGGTGACGTATTGCGATACAGGGCTGTGATTTTGGCTATAAAAGGGTCCCCTAGACCCCTACCCCAAACTTTTTAAGAGAATCATATATGGCGTGCCAGGAGACTCTATGGAATGCTTTCTCAGCATCCAACGAGAGTATCTAATTACAAATTTTTAACTGCATCTAGCCCAGGAAATACTTTGTGCCTAGTAGCAGGGTCTGCTAGTCAGCTGATTATCCCGGCTGTTAAGCAAGCTACACCACCTGTAGTTTGGACACTTCATTTTTTCAAAGGAAATGCTTCGGGACCACGGGATACTCAGTGAAGAGCATCAGGAGGCACCCCAAGGCATAGGGGCTGGGACTGGCAGTAGGATGCCTTGTGGTGGACAGCCGAGCTCGATCCTTATAAAAGCTTTTTAACTGCAGCAGCTTTAGTGGACGCTACTGGAGCTGGAATTACGCGGCTGCTGGCATGAGACTTGCCCTCCAATAGATCCTTGTAAATGGATTTAAAGTGTATTCATTCAAATTAGAGAGACAATTTAAATTAAAAAGCTTAGAGCTGCCTCCACCACAGGGGGGCTCGCTCGACCCACCAGCGGACAGGCACCAGTATTGGGAGAGGGGTGCTGGCCATCAGGGTTCACCGCGGCTCTGGCACAAACCCGGCGACACGGAGGTGGCACGGGCAGGAGCGGACTGGCCGTGTCGGCTTCTCACTTTTTGGATTTTACAAGGGCATGACATGCCTATATCTGTGTCTCCCCCTCCTTTTATTCCTCCACCTCTTTTATTTTCGCATGACTATATGTACTTGTCACTTTTCCATGTGTTAGTTATGTCTTCTGAGCAGTTTGTCAGCTTTTGGACACCTTTGAAGGTGTTTTCTATGTGTTTCTATGTGTTTTTGTTTGCCTGCCATTGGTTTTAACGGTGTTCGAAGGTGTTCGACGAACAGTTCGACGAACAGTTCGGCGAACACACGGGTGTTCGACGAACCGAACCGAACTCGAACACTACGGGGGTGGCTCAACACTAGTTCTGACACAAAAATATCTGTTTAAAAGAGTCTGGTTTCGGCCAGATAACTAGAACTGTGGTATTGCAGTTCCACGGTTCAAATCTCTGTATTATCTACTTTTTTGCCTTTTTTCCATAAAAAAAAACAGTTTGAGTGTCTCGCTCACTGTTCAGACACAAATATATCTGATTAAAAGATTCTGGTGTAGGCCAGAGAAATAGAACTGTGGTTTTCCTCTTCCACGGTTCAAATCTGGGTGTAATCCACCTTTTTGCATAAAAAAAAAAGTTTCAGTGTCTCGCTGACTGTTCAGACAAAAATATATCTGTTTAAAAGATTCTGGTGTAGGCCAGAGAACTAGAACTGTGGTTTTCCTCTTCTGCGATTCAAATCTGGGTGTAATCCACCTTTTTGCCTTTTTTACATAAAAAAAACAGTTTGAGTGTCTCGCTGACTGTTCAGACACAAATATATCTGTTTAAAAGATTCTGGTGTAGGCCAGAGAACTAGAATTGTGGTTTTCCTCTTCCACGGTTCAAATCTAGGTGTAATTCACCTTATTGCATAAAAAAAACAGTTTGAGTGTCTCGCTGACTGTTCAGACACAAATGTATCTGTTTAAAATATTCTGGTGTAGACCAGAGAACTAGAACTGTGGTTTTCCTTTTCCACCTTTCAAATCTGGGTGTAATCCACCTTTTTGCCTTTTTTACATAAAAAAAAACAGTTTGAGTGTCTCGCTGACTGTTCAGACACAAATACAGTATGTCTGTTTAAAAGATTCTGGTGTAGGCCAGAGAAGTAGAACTGTGGTTTTCCTCATCCACGGTTCAAATCTGGGTGTAATCCACCTTTTTGCATAAAAAAAACAGTTTGAGTGTCTCACTGACTGTTCAGACACAAATATATCTGTTTAAAAGATTTTGGTGAAGGTTCAAATCTCCTTTTTATTACTCTTTTGCCATTGATAGTGTGAGTGTAAGGTATTTTACTTCATTTACAATGGGCAAGGCGCGTGGCAAGGGACGTGGAACTGGACGTTCTAGTGATGGTGCGTGTAGAGGACGGGGCAGTGGCCAAGGTGAAAATGTGCCACAACCAAAAGCCACAACGTCTCGCTCCCAGTTCTTGACCGAATTACTAGGGAAGCACACAACAACACCACTATTGCGAACTGATCAGTGTGAACAGGTTATTAATTGGATAGCATATAATACTCAGGGGTGGATTAAGAGTAGCAAGGGCCCCGGGCAGTTTAGAAGGCGCGGGCCCCCAACCCCACACACACACACCTGATGTATCACGTGACATGTCACATGATCCCCTGTGATAGATCATGTGATAGTTCATGTGAAATTAATTTGCCACAATATTAATTATAATAATTTTTTTAGGCTGTGTGCCCACTACGCGTTTTTTAAGCGTTTCCGCAGCGGCAATTCCGCTGCGGAAACGCTTATAAAACGCTTGGTCGAAGGTCTGCCATGTTCCCCAATGATAATCCGCATGTGCTGTGCACATGCTCCGGAAATTTCCGCTGCGGATTATCATTGCGGAAAAATCCGCAGCACTAACAATTATTTTGCGGAAGCGCGGCGCTTTCACCGCCATTGACTTGCATTGGAATGCATGTAATCCGCAAGACTGCATCTGTGCATGCAGAATCCATGCGTTTCAATGTGCGGATGGTACTCTAGTCTGGTGAAGAGGAGACTCTCCTCCGGACCCGGGTACCATAGAACCTGTAAAAAAAAGAATAAAATAAAAAATAAATATTATACTTACCTTCTGATGGCCCCCGGTGTCTTTATCCGATGCGTTCTGGCTTGCCGGCAGCTGGCGATGGTCTGAAAAGGACCTGCCGTGATGTCATTTAGTCATGTGACGGGTCATGCGACCGCTGACGTCGGCAGGCCATCAGAAGGTAAGTATATATTTATTTTTTACCATTCTTTGACGGTCACACTATATAAATCCATGCCGGTTGCATGGATTTATATAGTGTGACCAAGTTGTTAAGCACTTTCCAAGTGATGCTAAAATCGCTTGGAAAGCGCTTGTCAACCCGCATGCGGAAATGCATGTGAAGAACGCTTCACATCCGCATGTCCCTGGCAGGAAAAACGCATGTACAATCCGCATGCATTTTTTCTACCAGGGAGATGGAGAAACCCTCAAAAAAAATCCGGAGCATTTCTGCATCGTGGGCACATAGCCTTACATTAATTGTATGACTCAATATTGAGCACACGTAGCCATCTATACACAGCAGGAGGCCGCACGGAGCCATCTATACACGGCAGGAGGCCGCACGGAGCCATCTATACACGGCAGGAGGCCACACGGAGCCATCTATACATGGCAGGAGGCCGCACGGAGCCATCTATACAAAGCGGGAAGCCGCATGTAGCCATCTATACACGGCAGGAGGCTGCACGGAGCCATCTATACACGGCAGGAGGCCGCACGGAGCCATCTATACAAGGCGGGAGGCCGCACGGAGCCATCTATACACGGCAGGAGGCCGCACGTAGCCATCTATACAAAGCGGGAGGCCGCACGGAGCCATCTATACACAGTCGGGAGGCCGCACGTAGCCATCTATACACAGCGGGAGGCCGCACTTAGCCATCTATACACAGCGGGAGGCCGCACGGTGCCATCTATACACAGCGGGAGGCCGCACTTAGCCATCTATACACAGCGGGAGGCCGCACGGCGCCATCTATACACAGCGGGAGGCCGCACGGCGCCATCTATACACAGCGGGAGGCCGCACGGAGCCATCTATACACAGTGGGAGGCCGCACGGAGCCATTTATACACAGCGGGAGGCCGCACGGAGCCATCTACACACAGCGGGAGGCCGCACGTAGCCATCTATACACAGCGGGAAGCCGCACGTAGCCATCTATACACAGCGGGAGGCCACACGGCGCCATCTATACCCAGCGGGAGGCCGCACGTAGCCATCTGTACACAGCGGGAGGCCGCACGGAGCCATCTATACACAGCGGGAGGCCGCACGTAGCCATCTATACACAGCAGGAGGCCGCACTGCGCCATCTATACACAGCGGGAGGCCGCACGGAGCCATCTGTACACAGCGGGAGGCCGCACGGAGCCATCTATACACAGCCGGAGGCCGCACGGAGCCATCTATACACAGCGGGAGGCCGCACGGAGCCATCTATACACAGCGGGAGGCCGCACGGAGCCATCTATACACAGCGGGAGGCCGCACGTAGCCATCTATACACAGCGGGAGGCCGCACGGCGCCATCTATACACAGTGGGAGGCCACACGAAGCCATCTGTACACAGCGGGAGGCCGCGCAGAGCAATCTATACACAGCGGGAGGCCACACGGAGCCATTTATACACAGCAGGGAGCCGCACGGTGCCATCTATACACAGTGGGAGGACGCACGGCCCCCCCTCCAGAGACATCAGGAGGCCGCACGGCGCCATCTATACTCAGCAGGAGGCCGCACGCAGACACGCACACAAACATATACAGACATATACATACACGCATAAACACATTTGAAACACAAAAATACATATAAACAGACATCACACAATGATATCTGCCTGCACACACATACATACATACATACACACACACACACACACTCACTCTCACACATACACACTCTCTCTCTCACACACACACTCACCATCCCTCGGCTCGGCTCCAGTCCTCCTGGCTCCTGTTCCTCTCCGGTGGTAAGTAGCAGTGCAGGCCGGGCGCGCACTGCGTGACGTCACAGCTAGGAGACACGGCCGCGCACAGGGCCGTGTCTCCTAGCAGTGATGCGGCCGGGTCAGCACACAAGGAAGTTAACTGCTGCAGTGCTGGCCCAGCCGAAGAAGAAGCAGCAGCCGAGCACCGCTGCTGGGGGAGTGGTCCGCCCCCCCCGCCAATGTCTGCCGGTATGTGCCGCGGGACCGCTCATATAATGAGGGCAATCCAGCCATAGCCCCCCCGGACCCCCTGTCCATACTGCATGCAAAGATGCCCCCTCCTCTCAGTCTTCACTTGTTATGGCAGTTTCTCAAGAAACAGCATCAACCTCCATGTCCCACCGCAGCGTTCAATTGTCCATATCCCAGACCTTTGAATGAAAGCGCAAATTCGCAGCCAACGCCCCACAGGCCGCAGTCCTAAATTTGCACATTTCACGACTGCTTGCGTTGGAAATGCTGCCTTTTAGGCTGGTGGAGACAGAATCCTTCCGCAACCTTATGGCGATAGCCGTCCCTCGGTACTCGGTCCCCAGCGACACTATTTTGTGCATTCCCCGCACTACACAAGCACGTGTCCCAAAACATCTGCCGTGCCATCAACAATGCAGTTACTGGGAGAGTCCACCTGACAACGGACACGTGGACAAGTGCTTGTGGCCAGGGATGGTACATCCTCCTGACGGCACACTGAGTAAACATAGTGGAATCTGGGACCCAGTCGGACCTTGGGACGGAACACATCTTTCCCACACAGAGGATTGCGGGCCCTATGTCAGTCAGCGTTGCCCCCACAGTGTACAGCTCCTGCGCATCATCCTCCTCCTCCTCCTCATGTTCAGCCTCCATCTCAGATATTACCACATCAGTTACAAGCTGGAAGCACTGCAGTACTGCCTCAGCCAAGCGGCAATAGGCTGTGCTGAAACTCATAAACTTAGGTGAAAAACCTAACACTGCTTGTGAGTTGTGGACATCTGTGAAAGAGCAGGCCGATCTGTGGCTGAGACCACTGAACCTACATCCAGGCATGATCGTGTGTGACAATGGCCGTAACCTGGTGGCGGCTCTGAGGCGAGATCACACATGTACTATGCCTAGCTCAAGTGCTTAACCTCGTGGTTCAGCGGTTTCTTAAATCGTACCCCGAGTTGCCAGATCTGCTCGTCAAAGTACGCCGCCTGTCAGCTCATTTTCGGAAGTTGGCCACAGCTTCAGCTGCCCTTGCTGTATTGCTGCAGCGTTTTCAGCTTCCGGCACACTGACTGGTGTGTGATGTCTCCACATGTTGGAACTCTACCCTCCACATGTTGCAAAGGATTTGTGAGCAGAAGAGAGCAGTTGTGGAGTACCAGCTGCAACAAGGCCGTCGATATTCAGGTCAGATTCCACACATAAGATCTCAGGAGAGGACCTGGATGTCTGACATATGTACCAACCTGACAAACTTTGAGGAGTCCACCAAGATGGTAAGTGGCGATGATGCCATCATTAGCGTGAGCATCCCACTAGTCTGTCTTTTGCAACGCTCTCTGCAGAGAATTAAAGAGGAGACATTGCAGCCAGAGTATGATGAAATGGATCAAGAAGCCATAGCGGGCGATTACACACAGCCCAGCCTCATCTCATCCCAACTTGCACTGGCGGACAATGAGGGAGAGGAGGAGGAGGAGGAGGAAAAACAGGAGCTGGTATCATGCGCTGTAGACGGTAGTACCAGTACAACTGTCATACCATCAGTTCAGCGTGGGTGGCCTGAGGACAGGGGAAAGGAGGAGGAGGAGGAGAGCATGGTCAGTCGTCATCTTGGTGAGGACACGGAAGTCTTGCCCGTTACCAGTCTGGCACGCATGGCTGACTTTATGTTACGCTGCCTTAACCGTGACCCTCGCGTTGTCAAAATGTTAGGTGACAGTCATTACTGGTTGGTGACACTTTTAGACCCCGCTACAAGGAGAACTTTCACTCTCTTATTCCTGAGGTGGAGAGGTCTACAAAAAATGGGGCAGTACCAGAAGGCCCATGCTGCAGAACTGTTAAAAAAATTCCCATCTGAACATGCTAGCGGCAGAGGTCACAGTTCGTAGCCCAACCAAGGCATACAGGCGAGAGAGATGCAACTCCAATCCAGCAGAGGCAGGGGAACACTGTCAACGTTCTGGGACAGTTTTCTGAGACCCGCCCAGCTTACAGGCCCTGAGGCGCGGAGTACTCTCACAAGGAGTGGAAAGTTTCTAAAGATGGTGAGGGAGTACCTTGCCGACCGTACCAGCGTCCTCCGTGATTCCTCTGTGTATTTAATTATTGGGTATCCAAGCTGGACACTTGGAATGAACTTGCTCTGTATGCCTTCGAGGTAATGGCCTGCCCTGCCGCTAGCGTATTATCGGAGCGTGTTTTTAGTGCCGCTGGGGGAATTATAACTGATAAGCGCACTCGCCTGTCAACTGACAATGCTGACAAGCTGACCCTTATCACAATGAACAAGGGCTGGATTGGGCCAGACTTCTCATCACCATCAAATGACAGCAGAGTAACATAAAGTCAAATCCACTGTATGATTTTGGGAGGTGTATTCCCATGCACCGCTTCACACCCACACATGGGTATACACTTCCTCATTTCGTCTGTTTTTTGCTCTTCTCCTTATCCTCAGCCTCCGCCACCACTATACCACTAGGGTGACCGTGGTCTGTGCTGCCAGCATTGCAAGTTCCTCCATCCTAATTTTGGCAGCTTTTGCTTGGAAAGCATAGGCAAAGACTATGCGAGACCCACTCCCCAATAATGGGAATAATGTTTTAAATATGCTGTACTGCATGGCTTTTGTAAGGGGCATTGCAAGTTCCTCCGTCCTAATTTTTGGCAGCTTTTGCTTGGAAGGCATAGGCAAAGACTATGGGAGACCCACTCTCCAATAATGGGAATAATGTTTTTAATATGCTGTACTGCATGGCTCTTGTAAGGGGCATTGCAAGTTCCTCCGTCCTAATTTTTGGCTGCTTTTGCTTGGAAGGCATAGGCAAAGACTATGGGAGACCCACTCCCCAATAATGGGAATAATTTTTTTAATATGCTGTACTGCATGGCTCTTGTAAGGGGCATTGCAAGTTCCTCAGTCCTAATTTTGGCAGCTTTTGCATGGAAGGTATAGGCAAAGACTATGGGAGACCCACTCCCCAATAATGGGAATAATGTTTTTAATATGCTGTACTTCATGGCTCTTGTAAGGCGCATTAAAATCGTATTGTTAAGCTACTGTGACCTCCACGTCTCTTCCAAGGTTCATTGATATTGTCTTTTTATTCCACTGGGACCTTCACGTTTCTTCCAAGGGGCATTAAAACCATCTTGTTAAGATACTGTGACCTCCACGTCTCTTCCAAGGGGCATTAAAACCGTCTTGTTAAGCTACTGTGACCCCCAAGTCTCTTCCAAGGGTCATTGATATTGTCTTTTTATTCCACTGCGACCTCCACCACTTTTCCAAGGGGCATTGATATTGTATTTTCATTCCACTAAGACCTCCACCACTCTTCCAAGGGGCATTGATATTGTCTTTGTTTTCCACTGGGTCCTCCACGTCTCTTCCAAGGGGCATTAAAACCATCTTGTTAAACCACTCTGAACTCCACGTCTCTTCCAAGGGGCATTAAAATTGTCTTGTTAAGCTACTGTGACCTCCACGTCTCTTCCAAGGGTCATTGATATTGTCTTTTTATTCCACTGGGACCTCCACCACTCTTCCAAGGGGCATTGACATTGTCTTTTTATTCCACTGCGACCTCCACCACTCTTCCACGGGGCATTGATATTGTCTTTTTATTCCACTGGGACCTCCACGTCTCTTCCAAGGGGCATTAAAACAGTCTCGTTAAAGCACTCTGAACTCCACTTCTCTTCCAAGGGGCATTAAAATCTTCTTGTTAAGCTACTGTGACCTCCACGCCTCTTCTAAGGGTCATTGATATTGTCTTTTTATTCCACTGGGACCTCCACCATTCTTCCAAGGGGCATTGATATTGTTTTATTATTCCACTGCGACCTCCACCACTCTTCTAAAGGGCATTGATATTGTATTTTTATTACACTGCGACCTCCACCACTCTTCCAAGGGGCATTGATATTGTCTTTTTATTCCACTGGGACCTCCACGTCTCTTCCAAGGGGCATTAAAACAGTCTTGTTAAACCACTCTGAACTCCACGTCTCTTCCAAGGGACATTAAAACCGTCTTGTTAAGCTACTGTGACCTCCATGTCTCTTCCAAGGGGCATTAAAACCATCTTGTTAAACCACTCTGAACTCCACAGCTCTTTCAAGGGGCATTGAAATGTTGTTTTTAATTACCTATAACCTCTACGACTCTTCTAACGGGCATTGCATTTCCTCCTAATTTTAGTCAGCTTTTGCTTTTCAATGCATAGGTGAACACTAAGGGAGACCCACTCCCCAATAATGGGTAGAAGGTTTTTAGTACGCTGTAATCCACGTCTATTTCAAGGGGCATTGCAGTTCCTCATAATTTTTGGAAAGCCTTCCATTCACTGCTTAGGCCAACAGTGTACAGGAGACCCAGTTGCTATAAATGGATAAAACGGTTTAGTTAAGGCCCTCTGACCTCCATGTCACTTCCAAGGGGCATTGGAGTGCCTCGAAATTTTTGGTAGGCATTGCACTCACTGTATGCCCTATAACTGTGTAGCTGAACCGCTCCCTTTGGTAAAAAAACATATCCTACAAGACATGTGTGGTTGACTGGCCTGATATTGATGTAAATGGTCCCTGTTCCTCCTGCTCTTTCTCCTTTGCCACTACCTCATCCATCATTCATCACCTGAAGCTTTGTTTTAACGGGAGTCATAGAACTGGTATACTAGCAGGAAAACATCCAGCAATCCTCGGAGGAGGTAGGATATGCGCCAAAACGCTGACCACCTCAGCTCACCTCACCTAGCCGCTACTACATACATGCGCTTGCATTCCAAGGAACAGAAAGCTAAGGAGATGGATGGCCTCATGATCATGAATAATTTACTCATTGTGTTGGAGGCAGACCACTGCTGCTGTCTACCTTCTGAACTTTGTGAAGAAGCCTGATTGACCCAGGACCCGCAATCCTCTATGTCTGGAGGACTTGTTGCATCCCAGTGTCCAACTGTGTCCCGGCTTCCACAATATTAACCCAGTGTGAAGGCGTCAGTGAGATGGACCATCCCTGGCCACATTCACTTGTCCAGGTGTTTGTGGTTGGGCTGACCTTCCAACTAAATGCACTGGGGAGGGCACAGGTAATGTTTTGGTATGCGCGCTTGTGTATAAGGCGCACCGGGACAAATAGGGGCGGCTGGGGACCGTTTATGGATACCCGGCGGCCACCAGGCGGCTGGGGACCATGTGGGCACCCGGCCGCGGGGCGGCTGGGGACCGAGTATGGACACCCGGCCACCCCCTTGTGGCTGGGGACCAAGCGTGGACACCCGGCCGCCGGGCGGCTGGGGACTGGATATGGATACCAATCCACCGACGCAGCCATGACGTGGTGGCCAGATTCTGCCTCCACATGCCTAAAAGGCCCAATTTCAAGTGCAAGCAAGCATTATGGTTTTGCAGCCTGGGGATGGGTGGGTGGCAGGCTGCATACTTGCGCTTGCATTGCAAGGAATGGGGGAGGTACAATTGAACACTGCCCTGGGACAAGGACTTGCACGGAGATAGTTGCAAGTCTGCATCTTTGTTACGGATCCGGTTGGTGGAACCTCTGTGCTGCAGTGCAAGGAGGGACCAGAGCAGAGGGGCGTAACTAGGTATCAACTCGAACCGACTAAGGTCGTACGGCGGCTCAATTGACTCTGTGACCAGGGAAGAACCGAGCAAAGGGACCAGGTGCTACTCTGGGGACCGACCTTGTATGAGAGCAGGTGACTCCCACAGGTCAGAAGGCAGGGACTGACCGGTACGGCAGATGAGCACGGCAGGCAGGCTGACGGGTAATCCGGGTATACGGACTGGCAGGCACGGCAGGTAACAAGCAGGAGCCTCCAGGTAGACAGGCTGGTAGGCATGGTAGGTAACAGGCAGGTGCTTCTAGGTAAGCGGGCTGGCAGGCACAGCAGGTAACAGGCAGGTGCTTCCAGGTAGGCGGGCTGGCAGGCACGGCAGGTAACAAGCAGGAGCCTCCAGGTAGGCTGGCTGGTAGGCACGGCAGGTAACAGGCAGGTGCTACCAGGTAAGCAGGCGGGCAGAGCCCATAGACAGACTGGTGGACTGGACTGTAGGCAGACTATCGGGCTGGAGAGTAGACAAGCAGGCAGACTGGACTTGTAGTCAGGCTGGCGGACTGGACTTGGAGTCAGGCAGGCGGACTGGACTTGGAGTCAGGCAGGCGGACTGGACTTGGAGTCAGGCAGGCGGACTGGACTTGGAGTCAGGCAGGCGGACTGGACTTGGAGTCAGGCTGGCGGACTGGACTTGGAGTCAGGCTGGCGGACTGGACTTGGAGTCAGGCTGGCGGACTGGACTTGTCGTCAAGCTAGCAGCGGGACCTGAGGGCTGAAGCAGAGTATCACACACAAAGCTACAACCTTGCATGGGCACCTCCATTTTGGAGGAGGTGCCTTTTATATGAGAGGTCCTCCGGTAGCAGAAGTAGGAGTGCCGGAGGACTCCTGGTGGGGAGCGCGGCGGTAAGAGGGATGGCGTCTCTGCCTGTCAGGGGGCAGAGATGCTGATACTACAATCTTCTGATGCGGCAAGAATGACTTCTGATGGGCACACTTTTAGGCAGTGACCTGGGGGTCAGAGATGCTTCCAGGGGTATTCCCCATGCTGTTCCCATGTCTTTTCAGCACGGTATGCATGTGTCACATAGCACATGGCCAGATAAGGTTGTAAAATGTTAAAATGACATCTCCCAGTGAATGCATTTGTCACGGTTGAAAGCAATACAAAAGTGCAAAAACGCATAAAAAATGCTACTTGTGGACATAGCCCAAGGTGTGGAGGAGTATTTTTGTTATTGGTTATTTATTTTACCTTATACACAAGTCTTTACCCTGGAAAGGATGTTCCTTAACATATTTCACAGGAAAACAGTTTCAGTTTCGTTTTTGAATGTTTTATTGTGAGCCCGTAAAAGTGGCTTAATACCTCTGACCACGTTGTTGACAGCAGTGACCTGGGGGTCAGAAATGCTTCCTGGGGCGATCCCCATGCTGTCCCCATGTCATTTGAGCACTGTCACTATCGTTTTGGGCACTTTTTAGGCTTTCTACAGACTGCTTGGGGTGCCGCCGCAAAAATGCTCGGGTCTCCCATAGACTAACATTGGGGTCATTGCTCGGGTCGAACACCCGAGTATCACAGTGAGCTCGGCCCGAGCTTCGAGCACCCGAGCATTTTAGTGCTCGATCACCACTAGTGGTTACAGGAGGATGTCAACTGTATAATACAGCTGTTTATGGAGCATATTACTTATTTTGATTTTTATAGATCTGAAATAATTAACTGATTCCTAGAGATGAGCAGATCTAGTAAGATTCAAATTCACCAAATTTGTGCAGATTTTTCAGGGAAATTTGATTCCCAGCAAAATTGCTCTCTCCGAATTCAATGTTCCTTATTATGCTTTTGGGTCTCTCCATACTCAAAAGCACAAAAAACATAAGATGTAAAACAAAAAAAATAAATAAAAAATAGCCTAATATTCACCTTTCTGGCTGTCACCAAAGCTTGCTTCTTGCTGTCTAGTCTTCTATGGCTCTTCTTTCTTCCATGGCATGCCGCACCTGCAGGGTCTTCAATCTAGGATAGAACATCCGGGTGCAACTAGGCTTTGGATTCCTCCACGCATCGTGGTGACTAGTGATGAGCGAGCACTAAAATGCTCGAGTACTCGTTGCTCAGGTCGAGCAAATTGGAATACTCGGGTGCTTGAACCGAGCAACGAGCCCAATGTAAGTCTATGGGAAACTCGAGCATTTTTCAGGCGGCTCCCCACGGCGGTCTGCAGAGGGCCTAAACTTGGAGAAGACCTCTGGAAGCATTTCTGACTCCCAGGTCACTTCTGTCAACAACGTTGTCAGAGGTATTACGCCACTTTTACGGACTCACAATAAAACATACCAAAACGAAAGCAAAATGTATTTTCCTGGGAAATATGTTAAGGAACATCCTTTCCATGACATGTACAACGTATATAAAGCAAAATAAATAACCAAAAACAAAAATACTCCTCCACACCTTGGGCTATGTTCACATGTAGCGTTTTTGATGCGTTTTTGCACTTTTGCATTGCTTTAAACCAAGACAAATGCATTCACCAGGAAATTTCATTTTAACATTTTACAACCTTATCTGGCCATGTGGTGTGTGACACATCATCAGACACATCCATACAGTGCTGAAAAGTCATGGGAACAGCATGGGGAAGACCTCTGGAAGCATCTCTGACTCCCAGGTCACTTCCTAAAAGTGTGCCCATCATAAGTGATCATGCGAAGATGCCTCCCACCATGAACCTGTCATTGCAGACTTGCAACAATCACCGTCCACGTCCTTGTCCCACTGCAGCGTTCAGTTGTCCCTACCCCATTCCTTGGAATGCAAGCGCCAGTATGCAGGCAGCCAGCCACCCACCCCATATTTCCCGGTATCGCCTCCACCTTCCACAAGCACGGGTCCCACAACATTACCCGTGCCCTCCCCAGTGCACTTACTGAGAAGGACCGCCTAACCACAAACACGTGGACAGGTGAATGTGGCCAGGGACAGTACGGAGCCAGTCCACAAGTTTTTTTGCTGACAGTTGTATTTAGCTCGGTGAAAGGACTGGCATAGAGGTAAACCCTATCTACCCTGCATGTCATTTCTCACAGGAAGTCCTGTAAAGCTTCTTTCACTTGATATGTGGCCTTTTAGGCTCATAGAGGCGGAAGTTTTTCACAACCACATGCCTCATGCCTCGTGTCCATACTCGTTCCCCAGCTGTCACTTTTTCTCCCGGTGTTGTCTCCGTTTTCTACAAGCGCGGGTCCCTGAACATTACTGCTGGTACTTTTCTGTGGGAATTTGCTTGCCTCCTACCAGCCTGGAATATTTCCAGCAAACTATGGTATGACGCCATGGTATTAGCACTGCCCCCAGTACCAGTAGCAAAGCCATCCCCAATTTCCTTCTCAGGAATTTTATTTGGTAGACTGGGTGGCTGCCCAAATACATTTTCTCACAAAGGAGCTGAAGATAGAGTGGCAGTAGGTGCAAGTTTCTCCAGCCTGTTAGATATTAAAGGGTGAACAATAGCACATTTGATCAGTGGTTAGCACTGAAGACTTGCAGCCCTGGGATCCTAGGACTTTGTATGTTCTCCACGTGTTTGCGTGTGTTTCCTCCTCAGTAAAAAAGCAGCCATAGTGTCCGGGAACCTTTCCACACACTTTTCTTAGACAGGACTGCTTCTTGGCAGGGTTGGACGGCCCCACCAGAGAAACCTCTGGTGTGCCTTGGCTTCTACCTCAGGAGAGTTCATGATAGCACTAACTTTGCAGCTGCTATGGGGCTCTTGAGTGGGGGAGAGAGGTTAGCCCTGAGAATCAAATCCTCTGGTGGGCACAATTTTTTTCAATCTGAAACAGCTTCTCAGTGGGAGTTGTATTTCACCACCGCCATATTCATTAGCTCGGTGAAAGGACTGACATAGAGAGAAACCGCATCTACGCCAGCTGTCATTTCTCCATCACAAGGTTCTGCCGATTGTCACACACGACCATGCCTGGCTGTATATTCAGCAATAAGAGCCACAGATCAGGCTGCTGTGTTACAGCTTTCAACAACTCTGCAGCGCTGGGCAGTTTGTCAATTAAGCATTAAGCATGTTATCTGCAGCACAGCCTGTTGCCGCTTGGCCAAGGCAGTGCTGCAGTGCTGTCAGCTTGTGACTGATGTGGTCATTTTGGAGATGGAGGAGGAGGTGCATGAGCTGAACAATGTGATTACATTGTTATTAAATTGGTGACGCTGTTTTTTATACTAAAGAAAGATCCTATTGTTTTGTATTTTTTACAGGTTTTTTTTAAGACAAATGCATTCACCGGGAAATGTCATTTTATCATTTTACAACCTTATCTGGCAATGTGGTGTGTGACACATCATCAGACACATCCTGTTTTATTTATGATGGAGGGACTCTGAAAGTCATAAAGCCTATTTTATAGGGACATCAGATTGCCCTTACTATTCTAAAAAGGCCAGCAGTCGGGCCTAGCTATTGTTAGAGAGCCATCAGCCGGCTATTCTTTGTTGTTCCCATTATTAACAAGTGAGTCTCCAATACTGTTATTGCATATCCAGTGACTGCAAGCGCTGCCAAAAATTTGGACGCAACCCAATACCCCTTTGAAGAGACATAGAGGAGGGTCTCAGTAAAAAAAATGTTCCCATTATAAAGGAGCGGGTCTCCTATAGTGGTAATGCCCATGCTGTGACTGCAAGGGCTGCCAAATATTGGGAAAAACCCCACTAAGAATTTAAAGACACATAGAGCAGGGCCACAGTAACAAGGTATATCATGTTCCCATTAGAAAGGAAAGGGTCTGCTATACAGTTATAGGGTATGCAGTGAGTCCAACGCTGACCAATTTTAGGAAAAACACCACTAAGAATTTAAAGACACATGAAGCAGGGCCACAGTAACAAGGTACGGCATGTTCCCATTAGAAAGGAGAGGATCTGCTATACAGTTATAGGGTATACAGTGAGTCTGACGGCTGACAATTTTAGGAAAAACTCCACTAAGAATTTAAAGACACATGGAGCAGGGCCACAGTAACAAGGTATGACATGTTCCCCTTAGAAAGGAGAGGGTCTGCTATACAGTTATAAGGTATGCAGTGAGTCCAACGGCTGACCAATTTTAGTAAAAACACCACTAAGAATTTAAAGACACATGGAGCAGGGCCACAGTAACAAGGTATGACATGTTCCCCTTAGAAAGGAGAGGGTCTGCTATACAGTTATAGGGTATGCAATGAGTCCAACAGCTGACAATTTTAGGAAAAACCCCACTAAGAATTTAAAGACACATGGAGCAGGGCCTCAGTAACTAGTACGACATGTTCCCATTAGAAAGTAGAGGGTCTTCTATACAGTTATAGGGTATGCAGTGAGTCCAACAGCTGACCAATTTTATTAAAAACACCACTAACAATTTAAAGACACATGGAGCAGGGCCAAAGTAACAAGTATGACATGTTACCATTAGAAAGGAAAGGGTCTGCTATACAGTTATAGGGTATGCAGTGAGTCCAACGGCTGACAATTTTAGGAAAAACTCCACTAAGAATTTAAAGACACACAGAGCAGGGCCACAGTAACAAGGTACGACATGTTCCCATTAGAAAGGAGAAAGTCTGCTATACAGTTATAGGGTATGCAGTGAGTCCAACGGCTGACAATTTTAGGAAAAAACCCACTAAGAATTTAAAAACACACAGAGCAGGGCCACAGTAACAAGTAGAGATGAGCGTTGTTCGACTCGAACTGTTCGCCAATCTCAAATTCGAGCTGTTTTGGGCGGTGTTCGAGCCGTTCGGCGAACACGAACGATTTGAGAAAAATTCGGCTGTTCGAGGTTATGTTCGATAACTGTTCGTGCACCAAAATCATAACTGGATTTTTTCTCAGTAATGCTGAAAATTAATGTTAATACGCAGTTTGAGTGTACAGCGGGGCGGGGGGAAGGGCAGGGGATAGATCTCTGCAGGAATAATGAAGATCTCCATTTTTTTTTCTCTTTCCCGCATTTACAGTGGGGAGGTGCAATCTGTCAGCCTATCAGCAGCGCACACACGGAGCGAAGTGCTTTTTTTCACACAAGCAAGGGCACGTGTCATTGGCAGTGTATGTCACATGTCCTTGCCCTATAAGACCAAGCCATTTTCCCCGTCGCCACCATTTTCTCACTGCTGCAGCTGCGTGTTAGACGGCACCGCTGTTGCTGTGTGCGCTATACCTTGTTAATTTGAAGCCAATTTTCGCACAAATCTACAGATAGCTTGGGAGTAGGGAATAGTTGTGATTGCAGTCCTTTTAAGGACTAGGTTACAGCATTTCCTACTACTTTTATCAGGCAGGTCTGTTCTCTTAAATAGATAGGTTGTGGGAGTAAAGACTAATTGTAATTGCAGTCCTTTTCAGGACTAGGTTACATCAGTTCCTATCAGTTTTTGCCAGGCAGGTCTGTGCCAGTGCTGTGCAAGTTTTTTTCACAGCATTTGGCTGAATCTAGCAAAGCTAATCCTTTTTGGCCTATTGCAGAGTGTGTTAGTCAGTGGAGTAGCCTATCTGTGTTGCAAGCTACACCACCTGTGTATAGAATACCAATTTTTTTACTGCACCTAGTGAAGTAAAATCTTTTGGGCAAAGCATCATTCTATTAGTCCATCTATACTGACCTCCATCAGGTTGCAAATTGAATATAATTTTTTTCTGCATCTAGCTCTGAAAAAATATTTGGGCTTCTAGCAGTGTGTGGGACTTGTTCTATTAGTCCATCTATACTGACCTCCATCAGGTTGCAAACTGAATATAATTTTTTTCTGCATCTAGCTCTGAAAAAATATTTGGCCTTCTAGCAGTGTGTGGGACTTGTTCTAAAAGTCCATCTATACTGACCTCCATCACGTTGCAAATTCAAAATAATTTTTTGTCTGCATCTAGCTCTGAAAAAATATTTGGCCTTCTAGCAGTGTGTGGGACTTTCTCTATTAGTCCATCTATACTGACCTCCATCAGGTTGCAAATTAAAAATAATTTTTTGTCTGCATCTAGCTCTGAAAAAATATTTGGCCTTCTAGCAGTGTGTGGGACTTTCTCTATTAGTCCATCTATACTGAACTCCATCAGGTTGAAAACTGAATATAATTTTTTTCTGCATCTACCTCTGAAAAAATATTTGGGCTTCTAGCTGTGTGTGGGACTTGTTCTATTAGTCCATCTATACTGACCTCCATTAGGTTGCAAACTGAATATAATTTTTTTCTGCATCTAGCTCTGAAAAAATATTTGGCCTTCTAGCAGTGTGTGGGACTTGTTCTATTAGTCCACCTATACTGACCTCCATCAGGTTGCAAATTCAAAATAATTTTTGTCTGCATCTAGCTCTGAAAAAATATTTCGCCTTCTAGCAGTGTGTGGGACTTTCTCTATTAGTCCATCTATACTGACCTCCATCAGGTTGCAAATTGAATATAATTTTTTTCTGCATCTAGCTCTGAAAAAATATTTGGGCTTCTAGCAGTGTGTGGGACTTGTTCTATTAGTCCATCTATACTGACCTCCATCAGTTTGCAAACTGAATATAATTTTTTTCTGCATCTAGCTTTCAAAAAATATTTGGCCTTCTAGCAGTGTGTGAGACTTTCTCTATTAGTCCATCTATACTGACCTCCATCAGGTTGCAAATTAAAAATAATTTTTATCTGCATCTAGCTCTGAAAAAATATTTGGCCTTCTAGCAGTGTGTGGGACTTTCTCTATTAGTCCATCTATACTGACCTCCATCAGGTTGCAAATTAAAAATAATTTTTATCTGCACCTAGCTCTGAAAAAATATTTGGCCTTCTAGCAGTGTGTGGGACTTTCTCTATTAGTCCATCTATACTGACCTCCATCAGGTTGCAAATTAAAAATATTTTTTTGTCTGCATCTAGCTCTGAAAAAATATTTGGCCTTCTAGCAGTGTGTGGGACTTTCTGTATTAGTCCATCTATACTGACCTCCATCAGGTTGCAAATTAAAAATAATTTTTATCTGCATCTAGCTCTGAAAAAATATTTGGCCTTCTAGCAGTGTGTGGGACTTTCTCTATTAGTCCATCTATACTGACCTCCATCAGGTTGCAAATTAAAAATAATTTTTATCTGCATCTAGCTCTGAAAAAATATTTGGCCTTCTAGCTGTGTGTGGGACTTGTTCTATTAGTCCATGTATACTGACCTCCATCAGGTTGCAAATTGAATATAATTTTTTTCTGCATCTAACCCAGCCAATAGTTTTGGCCTAATACCACAGTTTGGCCACTCAGCTCTGCTCGGTTCCCATCCATTGTTTTTTTGTGCAAACAACTCCAGAGTTGTGAATTAGTTAACCACCAAAATGAGTGGAAAAAGGCCTGCTGCTTGTGGAAAGGGGAATAGGCGTGTTGGGAAGGGGAAAAAGGTTGTGTCCGTGGGGTAGGTGTTAAAGCAACAGTAACATCTACAGAAGAAAGACCATCTTCCAGCCAAACTAAAATGTCTACTTCTTTTAGCGGACAATGTGATAAGATCCCTTTCTTACGGCCACGCCAATCGCTACAAATTCCAGATGAGGCACAAAAACAGCAGGTGCTTCAACGGATTTCAAGTGCTCCTTTAAGTGGGCTCTCCTCCACATCAACTTCAACATCACAAATACTCCAGTCCTCAAAGGTGTCACCCCAATCGCACTTGCTTCCTCACAGCTCCCAAATCTCCAGCTGCCCTTCGGAGTATGAGGTAGAACAGATGGTTGAGTCTGCAGAGCTGTTTACTCATACTATAGCCTGGGAATCAGAGGTCGACTCCAGCGCTTCTGTGAATCCAGACGAAGAAATGATCTGCACTGATGCCCAGAATCTTTATGAGTCGGATCCAGGACCAGACGCAGAAGGTTCTGACCATAATGTAGACCCTCATTCCCAAACTGTAACTCCTGTTGGTGGAGACAATGAGGAAGACGATGATGAGACTCAAATACCTGATTGGAGCGACAACTTTAGTTTTTTGTCAGGGCAGGAACAGGTTGGCTCTGAGGACGATGGGTGTGATAACGCACAGGGTGATGATGATGAGGTTGGAGATCCCACTTACTGTCAACCCACAGTCAGCCAAGAGATGAGGTCAGCAGAGGAGGTGGAGGAGGGTGCTAGTGACGACGAGGTCAGGTTGCGCCTTCCTGGACAGAGACGTAGTACAGGAAGCACGTCAACAACTGCATCCTCAAACACAACTCTGCCTCTCACCACAAGTCGTGGTGGCTCTTCAGGTCGCATGGGTGCTAAGCCTTGCATAGCCTGGGCATTTTTTCAGATCGATAAATATGACCCAACTCGTGTTATCTGTAACATTTGTCAGCAAAAGCTAAGTAGAGGCCAAAAAATACATAGTTTGAGTACTTCATGCATGAACCGGCACATGGACATGAAACATAAGTTGCAGTGGGAAGCTCACTGTGCTACAATGCGGCCTAGCCGGCCGGGCCAACCACCGTCTGCCATATCTTGTGCATCCGCGGCCTCTTCATCCTCTGTGACTGGGGGGACAGCAGTCACACCTGTTTTGGGGCGCAGACCTGCCACATCTTTACCCGCAACAGCCAGCGTGATTGGCAGGTCATCATTTTCTTTGGAGGTGGTAACACCAGCTGGTGTTGAGCGCTGTCCGACATCGATAGCACCACCTTTGGATCAAGGCAACCTAACATGTCCGCCTGCATCTTCCTCACAGACCGGCAGTTTGCCGGGGACACCCTTATCAACCCCGTCTAAGCACAATAGCCAGCCCTCGGTCCCTCAGATGTGGACAAGTAAAAGACCATTTCCTCCTAGCCATGAGAAAGCTAAGAGGTTGAATTTCACCATCTGCAAGCTCTTGGCTACAGAAATGCTGCCTTTCCGCCTGGTGGACACAGAGGATTTTCGAGACCTTATGTCCGTCGCAGTGCCCCAGTACCAGATGCCCAGTCGGCACTACTTCTCAAAGAAAGGTGTGCCTGCGCTCCACCAGCATGTCGCACACAACATCACCGCTTCTTTGAGAAACTCTGTGTGTGACAGGGTGCATTTCACCACAGACACTTGGACGAGTAGGCATGGACAGGGGCGTTACATGTCGCTGACTGGGCACTGGGTAACTATGGTGACAGCAGGACAAGGGGCTGCTGTCCAAGTCTTGCCGTCCCCACGAGTTGTGCGTCAATCCTCTTTATCTCAAAGTTCCTCCACTGCTTCTGCCTCCTCAACCTCCTCTCGGTCCTCCACCTGCACCCAAAGCCTGTCTGGTCATGCCACAAGCTTTCTAACTGCGCAGAAGGGATCCTGCACACCTCCTTACTATGCTGGCAGTAGGGCTCAACGTCATCAGGCTTTTTTTACTTTGAAATGTCTGGGAAATGTGAGTCACACAGCTGAGGAGTTGTGGTCAGCTCTGGAGAACCAATTTCATGAATGGTTGTCTCCACTGGTCCTGAAACCAGGGAAGGCCGTGTGCGACAATGCTGCAAACCTGGGTGCGGCCCTTCGCCGGGGCAATGTCACACACGTGCCTTGTATGGCTCACGTGTTGAACCTGGTTGTCCAGCAATTTTTAGCCCACTATCCCGGACTAGATGGCCTTCTGCAGAGGGCACGGTCGCTGTGTGCTCACTTCCGCCATTCGCATCCCGCAGCTCAGCGACTTACATCTTTACAGAAGTCGTTGGGCCTGCCACTTCACCGGCTAAAATGCGATGCGCCTACCCGGTGGAATTCAACTCTGCACATGTTGCAGCGACTGTGGCAGCACCGACAAGCCCTGGTGCAATACGTTCTGACGTATAGCCTAGGCCAACGAGATCCAGAGGTGGGGCAAATCACGCTGGAGGAGTGGTCTCAGATCAGGGACCTATGCACCCTTCTGCACAGTTTTGAAATGGCGACGAAGATGTTTAGTGCTGACGATGCCATTATCAGCATGACTATTCCGGTGATTTAAATGCTGGAGCACATGTTAAACAGAATTCGGAGTCAGGTGGTGGCACAAGAGGAGGTGGAGGAAGTAGAGGAGGAGGAGTTGTATGCGGAAGGGCTAACATCTGCAAGGTCCAGACGGTCGGCAGCACCAAGGCGGCAGGCATGTGAGGGTGGGGGAGATGGTTTTACCAGGGCACATGGTAGCAGCCAAACTAGTGAGGAAGGTGCAGGAGCCCAGGAAGAAGTGGAGGATGAACTGATGGAAGACTCATCAGATGAGGGAGACCTTGATCACATTTCTGTTGTGCGAGGTTGGGGGGAGAGGACAGAGGAAGGAAGCATGATTGTTACCTCGCCACCAACACAACAGGGACTTGGTGCTCCTGGATGCGCAACACACATGAGTGCCTTCTTGCTGCACTACCTGCAACATGACCCTAGAATTGTGAGAATTAGAAATAATCCTGACTACTGGGTTGCCACACTGTTAGATCCCCAGTACAAAAGTAAATTTGCAGAAATTATTCCTGCCATAGAAAGGGATGCACGCATGCAGGAGTATCAGCAGAGACTGTTGCAGAATCTTACATGTGCTTTTCCACAAAACACCAGTGGTGCACGTAGTGAATCTCACAGTTCCAACTTGCCAACCGTGGGACCGTCGAGTGTTCAGCACTCAAACCGTAACAGAACCACAGTATCTGCTGGTAACATCAATTTTGCAGAATCATTTCACCACTTTTTTAGCCCATCCTTTGCAAGGCCACAGGAGACAAGAAGTCTGACACATAGTCAACGCCTAGAGACTATGGAACAGGAGTATCTCCAAGTAAACATTGAACCCATGACTGTGTCACTGTACCCTTGCTCTTTTTGAGCTTCCAATCTGGATAAATGGCCGGAGCTAGCCACTTACGCCTTGGAGATCTTGTCATGCCCCGCAGCCAGCGCTCTGTCTGAACGTGTGTTCAGCGCTGCTGGTGGTGTGCTGACAGATAAGCGCACGCGGCTCTCCACTGATAATGTAGACAGACTCACGTTCATAAAGATGAACAAATCATGGATCCGAAACAACTTTTCTACCCCAGTGTCATCCTGGGGAGAGTAAAAGCTTGATGATTGGTTAAAATCACCTCACCAACCGTTTTAAGCTTTCAAATTACTAATCATGTTTATCTGTATCTTGGCTGGAAAATAATTTGGGCTTTGTAGCAGTGTGCAGCACTGATTCTATTAGGCCATCTATACTAAGCTCCACCAGATTTAAAATTACTAATCATGTTTATCTGTATCTTGGCTGGAAAATAATTTGGGCTTTGTAGCAGTGCGCAGTACTGATTCTATTAGGCCATCTATACTAAGCTCCACCAGATTTAAAATTACTAATCATGTTTATCTGTACCTTGGCTGGAAAATAATTTGGGCTTTGTAGCAGTGTGCAGCACTGATTCTATTAGGCTATCTATACTAAGCTCCACCAGATTTAAAATTAATAATAATTTTTAGCTGCATCTAGCCCGGAAAATAATTTTGGGGCTCCGAGATGCGAAAGACACATAAGTGCCTTCTTGCTGCACTACCTGCAACATGACCATCATATTGTCAGAATTCGAAGTAATCCTGAATACTGGGTTGCCACACTCTTAGATCCCCCAAACTTTTCGATCAACCTTTTCATTTTAATAAAGACCAAAAAAATGGTCATTTTTGAAATTATAAGCATTAACCGGTTATTAGAAACTGAAATCAAACAGTTTTCAACTCAAAACTTTATTCTAGGTGATGTTACATTTTCACATAGGACCCCTTGTTCGAAAGGAGCTTCTGAACTCTCTCGTCCATTGAATTTGTCAGGTTTTGGATGGTTTCTGCTTCAATTGTTTTGCATGAGGACAGAATACCCTCCCAGAGCTGTTGCTTAGATGTGAACTGCCTCCCGCCATCATAGACACTCCTTTTGATGATGCTCCAGAGGTTCTGAATGGGGTAGAGGTCAGGGGAGCATGGGGGTCACACCATAAGTTTATCCCCTTTTATGCTCATATCAGCCAGAGATGCAGATGTTTTATGTGCAGCATGAGATGGTGCATTATCATGCATAAAAATTATCTTGCTGTGGAATACACGGTTCTTCTTCTTGAACCATGGCAGGAAGTGCTGTTTGAGAAACTCCACATACATTATGGAGTTCATATTTACCCCTTCAGGGATCCTAAAGGGGACGACAATCTCTCTCGCCATGATTCCAGCCCAAAACATTACTCCACCTCCTCCTTGTTGGCGCTGTAGCCGTGTTTGCGTGGGGTGTCCATCAACCAGCCATCCTCCACTCCATCCATCTGGACCATCTAGCGTTGCACGGCACTCATCCGTGAGCAAAACAGTTTTGAAATCAGTGTTCATGTAATGTTTGGCCCACTGGAGCCGTTTCTGCTTGTGTGAAGTGGATAGAGGAGGTCGACAGGATGGCGTTTGCACAGCTGCAAACCTCTGAAGGACCCTGCATCTTGTTGTTCGGGGGACGTTGGAGGCACAAGCAGCTTCAAAAACTTGTCTGCTGCTATGACAAGGCTTTTTTGCCGCTGCTCTTTTAACCTGACGTAATTGCCTGTAGGAAAGAGTCCTCAATTTGCCCTTATCAGCACGCACACGTGGGTACTGTGAATCAGCTACATACTTCTTGAATGCCAAGACACATCATCCTGATCATCGCACAATGTTGATTGCAATCATGCCTTGACCTAAACACTCCACAATTTGTTGCTACTCACGAGCCGACACATCCTTTTTCTTTCCCATTTTGGCAGAAAATGTAGGCTGCTTAATAATGTGGGACAGCCTTCTTAAGTAGTCTTGCCTTTCATTGGACACACCTGCCAAACTAATTAGCACAGGTGTCTGCAATTGCTTACAGTGATATATAGAGCCCTGACACACATCACCATCAATGAGTTTAACTGACAAACAAACAAATTCTTCCCTTATCACTCCTAAACACTTTTTGCATAATAATTTGGAACACAGTATACATGTGCTTTTCCACAAAACACCAGTGGTTCACGTAGTGAATCTTACAGTTCTAACTTGCCAACCGTGGTCTGTATGGAGTTGTTCAATAAAGGGCCCAAAATTAAGATAACATAGATGGGAGAGGTCTCTATGAATAGGAATTCCTAAGTATTTGATACCCTGTGAGGGCCAGGCAAAGGGAAAGTTGGACTGGATGGAATCCTGTATGGATTTGGGGAGGGAGACATCGAGGGCCTCAGACTTCGCTGCATTGATTTTAAAATTTGACCATGTAACAAAGTGATCTATTTCAGCCATAACAGCATGGATGGATATATGTGATTGAGTGATATATACTAGGACATCATCAGCAAATAGAGAGCACTTGTACTCGGTGCCTCCCACCTCAATCCACCTAATATTGGGGTTATGGCGAATTGATGAGAGCAGGTGCTCCGTCACTAGGATGTATAAGAGAGGGGACAGAGGACATCCCTGCCTTGTCCCATTGGTGATTGTGAAAGGTGATGAAAATGTTCTGATGCACCCCCTGGACCTTAGGACACCCGGAGCCGGACCCTTTTTGGTGGATGCTGGTGGTTGTAGTCTCCGTGGCGGCGACCCGGTTCCGTGGCTCAGGGCGGTCAAACCAGTGGCGGAACTATTTATGTGGTTTTGATGTTTAAATGTCCGACTACGCCACCCGTGGATTGTGGTCAGAGTGAACCGCCGCTGCAGGGCAGACCGCTGAGGCTGGTGTTGTGGGTGCAGCAGAGCGTAGCATAACTCCCCACGTGAAGAGTATAGCCTCAGGGCAGTGTATGCGGAGGATGGGGGTGATGGTGCAGGGCAGCAGCAGTAACGACACGGAGTCAGTGATGCAGTCCAGGGCCTTTACTCACAGTTCTTATTATCCAGACCACTTCTGCAGGTAACGGCTGCCCATGTCGTACTGTGCTCACCAGGTGAGGGGCTCAGACAACTCCCAGATAACTTTGGAGCGCTTCACAGGACCCCCTTTGTGTGTCCTTTGTCTGGCCTTTCTTACCAACCCTTCTGTCCGGCTGCCTCGGGCCTCCTCTTGGTAAACTTGGCGCCAGTTTCCCTGACCCTATATGGTGCCTTCCTAGCGGGTGTAGCGAGGGGCTGCGCCACATAAAATGTCACAGCCTCCGGTTTCTAGCTGAGGGTCGTTTCCTGCCTCCACTAGTTTCGGGGACCGGTCTCCCCCTTTGGCCTGACCCCTCCACGCAGGTGGATTCTGGCGTGCGGTGGCGACTCGCCCGTCTGCACCCCTGGGATCCCTTCGTTCCTCATTCCTGGAGCCTTCTCCGCTCCTCTTCCTTCCTTCTCCCTCTTCCAGGCCTGGGCCTCTGTTACTAGGCCCGCCTCCGGAGCAGAGCTCATGCAGAGCCCCTGCTCCCTGCCACTTCTGCTCAGACTTCTCTGCACTGAACTAAGATGGTGCCCACCTTTTATACTCCCTTCTCAATGCACCCAGGAACTGCTTCCTCCCTGCTCCTGCACTACAGGGTTCCCCTTCCTCAGTGTTCCCTCCCCCCACTCCAGCCAGGGACAGGGACTGTCGTGCCCATCTCAGGGGCATATTGGTCGCCCTGCCCCATGGCAATGTGGTGTAATGCATGCAGGTGTCGGGTCCTGATCCACACTCCATCCTTACCTGAGAGTGAGATATCACACCTCTGGGTGAGGTGCAATACCTCTGTAGCAACCGAGCCCTCAGGGTGCTACAGTTCCATTTATCTTCAGCCTAGATGACGTATTGCGATACAGGGCCATTATTTTGGCTATAAAAGGGTCCCCTAGACCCCTACCCCAAGTTTTTTAAGAGAATCATATATGGCGTGCCAGGAGACTCTATGGAATGCTTTCTCAGCATCCAACGAGAGTATCTAATTACAAATTTTTAACTGCATCTAGCCCAGGAAATACTTTGTACCTAGTAGCAATGTCTGCTAGTCAGCGGATTATCCCGGCTGTTAAGCAAGCTACACCACCTGTAGTTTGGACACTTAATTTTTTCAAAGGAAATGCTTCGGGACCACTGGATACTCAGTGAAGAGCATCAGGAGGCACCCCAAGGCATAGGGGCTGGGACTGGCAGTAGGATGCCTTGCTGTGGACAGCCGAGCTCGATCCTTATAAAAGCTATTTAACTGCAGCAGCATTAGTGGACGCTACTGGAGCTGGAATTACGCGGCTGCTGGCATGAGACTTGCCCTCCAATAGATCCTTGTAAATGGATTTAAAGTGTATTCATTCAAATTAGAGAGACAATTTAAATTAAAAAGCTTAGAGCTGCCTCCACCACAGGGGGTCTCGCTCGATCCACCAGCGGACAGGCACCAGTATTGGGAGAGGGGGGCTGGCCGTCAGGGTTCACCGCGGCCCTGGCACAAACCCGGCGACACGGACGTGGCACGGGCAGGAGCGGACTGGCCGTGTCGGCTTCTCACTTTTTGGATTTTAGAAGGGCATGACATGCCTATATCTGTGTCTCCCCCTCCTTTTACTCCTCCACCTCTTTTCTTTTCGCATGATTATATGTACTTGTCACTTTTCCATGTGTTAGTTGTGTCTTCTGAGCAGTTTGTCAGCTTTTGGACACCTTTGAAGGTGTTTTCTATGTGTTTCTATGTGTTTTTGTTTGCCTGCCATTGGTTTTAACGGTGTTCGAAGGTGTTCGGCGAACACACGGGTGTTCGACGAACCGAACCGAACTCGAACACTACGGGGGTGGCTCAACACTAGTAACAAGGTACGACATGTTCCCATTAGAAAGGAGAGAGTATGCTATACAGTTATAGGGTATGCAGTGAGTTCAACGGCTGACAATTTTAAGAAAAACCCCACTAAGAATTTAAAGACACACAGAGCAGGGTCACAGTAACAAGGTACGACATGTTCCCATTAGAAAGGAGAGAGTCTGCTATACAGTTATAGGGTGTGCAGTGAGTCAAACGGCTGACAATTTTAGGAAAAAGCCCACTAAGAATTTAAAGACACACAGAGCAGAGCCACAGTAACAAGGTACGACATGTTCCCATTAGAAAGGAGAGAGTCCGCTTTACAGTTATAGGGTATGCAGTGAGTCCAACGGCTGACAATTTTAAGAAAAACCCCACTAAGAATTTAAAGACACACAGAGCAGGGCCACAGTAACAAGGTATGACATGTTCCCATTAGAAATGAGAGAGTCTGCTATACCAGTGTCGCTGGTGGGACGGCTTGTATACTTTTTTGATCAAAAATAGTTCACTAAGTACCCTATATTTTATATGCAAGTTTGCTTTACATTTATATATAATGATGGTAGGGTATGTGATATATTTTTTGTCTTTTGTAGGTTTTACACTTATAGGGTATGCAGTGAGTCCAACGGCTGACAATTTTAGGAAAAACCCCACTAAGAATTTAAAGACACACAGAACAGGGCCACAGTAGCGACAAATTCCCATTAGAAAGGAGTGAGTCTCCCATAGTGTTGGCCTATGCAGTGAATGCAAGGGCTGAAAAAAATTTGGAGGCACTTCAATGCCCCTATACTTGTAATGCCCGTGCACTAAGTGTATGGGCTGACAAATATTTACCCCTGGGGGGTATACATGAACATACTGTATAAAAAATTTTTTTACCGGCAACATAAACACCCTTTAGACAAATTAGGTGGGTGTTGCATCACGGACTAAGGTCACCCTGGTGATATGGTGGTGGAGGATGAGGAGAAGGAGGAGGACAGGAGCAAATAGCCAAAATCAGGAAGCGTATACCCTTGTGTGGGTGTGAAAAGGTGCATGGGAATACACCTCCCAAGAAAAGACACTGAATGGGAGTTTATGTTACGCTGCTATCATTCGGTGGTGTTGAGAAGTCTGGCCCAATCCAGCCCTTGTTCATTTTTATAAGAGTCAGCCTGTCAGCATTTTCAGTTGACAGGCGGATGCACTTATCAGTTATAATTCCACCAGCGGCACTAAAAACCCGGTCTGATAAAACGCTGGCGGCAGGGCAGGCCAGGACCTCCAAGGCATAGAGAGCCAGTTCATTCCATGTATCCAGCTTGGATACCCAATAATTATAAGACACAGTGGAATCACGGAGGACGTTGGTACGGTCGGAAAGGTACTCCCTCAGCATCTTCCCAAACTTTGCACTCCTTGTGAGAGTACCCCGTGCCTCAGGGCCTGTCCGATGGGAGGGTCTGAGAAAACTCTCCCAGAACTTTGACAGTGTTCCCCTGCCTCTGCTGGATTGAAGTTGTGTCTCTCTCGCCTGTACTACTTTGTTGTCCAACGAAGTGTGCCCTCTGCCACCAGAGTTTTCAGATGGGAATTTTTTTAATAGTTCCGCAACAAGGGCCTTCTGGCACAGCCCCATTTTTGTAGACCTGTCCGCCTCAGGAATAAGAGATATAAAGTTCTCCTTGTATTGTGGGTCTAGAAGTGTCACCAACCAGTAATGACTGTCACCCAAAATTTTGAGAACGCGAGGTTCATGGGAAAGGCAGCGTAACAAACTCGGCCATGCGTGCGAGACTACTAACAGGCAAGACTTCCATGTCCTCACCAAGAGGATGACTGACCATGCTCTCCTCCTCCTCTTCCTCTCTGTCCTCTGGCCATCCATGCTGAACAGACGGTATGACAGCTGTGCAGGTAGTACCATTTATAGTGCATGAAACTAGCTCCTGTCCTTCCTCCTCCACCTCTTCCTCATTGTCACCCAATCCACGTTGGGATAAGATGAGGCTTGGCTGTGTGTAATCACTCTGTATGGTTCCTTGCTCCATCTCATCGTACTCCGCCTGCAATGCATCCTCTTTGATTGTGAGCAAAGAGCATTTCAGAAGACGGAGAAGCGGGATGGTGACGCTAATTATGGCCTCATCGCCACTCATCATCTTGGTGGAGTCCTCAAAGTTTTGGAGAATGGTACATATGTCTGACATCCATGTCCACTTCTGAGGTCTTATGTGTGGAGTCTGAACTGAATACCGACGGACTTGTTGATGCTGGTACTCAACAACTGCCCAGAGGAGGAGGAGGCTGAGGAGGATGAGGTGCAGGAGCTGTAGAGCGTGGGAGCAACCCTGATTGACCTAGGGCCCACAATCCTTGGCGTCGGGAGGACGTGTTCCGTCCCAAGTTCTGACTGGGTCTCGGCTTCCACTATGTTAACCTAGTGTGCCGTCAGCGAGATGTACCGTACCTGCCCACAAGCACTTGTCCATGTGTCCGTGGTTAGGTGGACTTTACTGGTAACTGCGTTGTTGAGAACACGGCTAATGTTTTGGGACACGTGCTTGTGTAATGCGGGGACGGCACACCAGGAGAAATAGTGGCGGCTGGGGACCGAGTACCGAGGGACGGCCGCCGCCATCAGGTTGCGGAATGCTTCCGTCTCCACGAGCCTAAAAGGCAACATTTCGAGCGCAAGCAGTCGTGAAATGTGAGAATTTAGTAGTGTGGCCTGTGGGGCATTGGCTGCATATTTGCGCTTGCGTTCCAAGGACTGGGGTATGGACAACTGAACGCTGCTCTGGGGCAAGGACTTGGACGTGCTTCCTGATGCTGCTACTTGAGAGTGTGCAATGACAGGAGCAGGGCAGTAGGCATCTTCGCTTGCACCATGGACAGGGGATTGGCTTGCATGCACAACAGCGGAAGAAGTAATGGTGCCTCCCCCAGACACTGTTCCTGGACCCTGGGGTTCGGCCCACAAAGTCGAGTGCTTTGCTGCCATGTGCCTGATCATGCTGGTGGTGGTCAGGCTGGTCGTTTTGTCACCCCTGCTGATGCTGGCCTGGCAGGTGTTGCAAATGGCATTTTTGGGGTTATCGGCAGAGTCTTTAAAAAACACCCAGACTCGGGAAGACCTAACAGTTGTACTGGCAACTTCCTTCGTGCTGGTGTTACGGGGAATGGTTGACTGCCTTCTGCCTGCGGCCACCACACTGCTTCTTCCTGCCTGTTGGGGTGCTCTACCTCCCTCCCCCTGTGTGCTGCTGTCCTTGCTCTGCATGTCCTCCTGCCAGGTTGGGTCAATTACTATATCATCCTCCACCTAGTCTTCCACTTCCACACCCTGGTCCTCCTCCTGACTTTCTGGCAATTGTGTCTCATCATCGTCCACCTCTTTGACACTTTCCCACCGTTGCCTTCATGTTACCGTGGCTGCTCAAATATTTGGGCATTGCTACACGCGATCTCCTCTTGGCCCGCTTCAAGTGGACCGGGCGAGAGGCCCGAATCTATAAATAGAAAAGTGAACAGCTCTTCAGAGTGTCCAAGTGTGGGATCAGTTGTCTCTGGGTACTCGGCATGGTGGGAGGAAGGAGGATCAGGGTGAGGAATATGTGGTTCAGACTCACGGCTACTGAGACTTGACCGTGTGGAAGACAGGGTGGTGGTGGCTGGAAACATTATCCGCTATCCAACCAACAACCTTTTGACACTGCTCTGGGTTCAATAGTGGTGTGCTGCGGTCCCCTAGAAATTGGGACAGGAAGGTCAGGCGAGAAGATGTGGGTGTTTGTTGTGGCACAATTTCAGCCTGCCCACGGCCTTGTCCTCGGCCTCTGCATGCACCATTACCATCACATCCAGTTCCCCATCCCTTGCCACATGCCTTGCCCATTTTAAATGGAGGACAGTATCTTCCACGCTCACTACAAATGACTGAGTTTGGAGCGAATTTATATGTGATCGGTGTGACGGAGAAAACAGAGTTTTAAATACCTGGCCTGTACGTAAGTAGTTTGACCAGCAAACTGCTGTGAATTGCTTCACTGACACACTGAAATAAATTTTTAATGGAGGCCAGAAATGGCAGTATTTTCTGACAACGTATATGTGAGCCGTGTGATGGAGAAAACACAGTTTTAAATACCTGGCCTGTAGGTAACTGTTTTGAACAGCAAACCAGTGTCAAAAACTTTGCTGACACACTGACAAAATTTTTCAATGGAGGCCAGAAATGGCAGTATTTTCTAAAAACGTATATGTGATCCGTGTGATGGAGAAAACACAGTTTTAAATAGATGGATTTTTAGCGCTGTAATATGGAAAGGACCTGGCTGTATTCTGCAGTGCCAACAAGCAAATGGCGCAGAAAAACCGTGTTCTCTGGATTGCTTTTTAAGCAAATTATGAGGATTAAGATGCAAAAAAAATTATTCCTGGCCCCAGAGACCTGGGCCTATTTCCAGAAATATCTAACAGCAGCAGCCGACAGAATTGGAATGGAGCCTCTTGTGCTATGTTCACAGCAGTCTGCTATATACACTGCCTGCCTGCCTATATACACTGCCTGCCTGATATCTCTGCAGATGGATTAGTTAGTCCTCAAAAGGACTGTTTGTTAAGATAGATATGTGTGATGTACGGTTTTTCTCCCTATGCTACCTAATACACAAGCAAATCTCTCCCTGACACAGCAGCAGCTCTCCCTACACTGTCTGATCTGGAGTGACTGTGACGAGCATGGCGACGCCAGGTCTGATATACACCTGATGACGCTGTGCGGCCAGCCAATCACTGTAATGCCCACAACCAACATGGCTACGGCATTACAGTGCATGGCTGGCAATCCCTGCATGTTCATTGGCTCTCTAAAGAACGCCAAACATGCAGGGAGGGGACCCGAGTTCCTGCCCGAGCAACCCAGAAATACTCGCCGAGCGCCGAGCACCATGATGCTTGGGCGAGTACCGAGTAGTGGCGAGCACAATCGCTCATCACTAGTGATGAGAGAGTATGTTTTGTTAACCCTTTCGCCGAGGATGCTCGGGCCGAGGACCGAGTAGTTACAGCTGATCGGTGTTATGTTTGAATCACTCCCGTGTGCATGATTTGCGACTGTTCGACAGCTTTAATACATGTGAGGAATGTGTAAGAAATAGACATTCCTCACATGTAGTAAAGCTGTATGATGGTGAAAAAAAGAGATGCAGAGGACTGTAAGGTGGGCAGTGAGCAATGGAGGAGAGTAGAAAGGTGAAGGTTACTATTTTTAGCTTTATTTTAAAGCCACCATTTTGCTGATTTTTCTCAGAACGAATTACAAAAAATACATATTTTGGAGACTATGTACTTTGTTAATTTCGAGTAGAATTCAATTCCACTCAAATAAATTTGCCAATTTCTACTAATTCCGTCATACTAATTCAATGAAATTTTCAAAAAATTTGATTTTGGTAGTATTATTAGAAAAAGGAAACCTGTCAGGAGATTCAAATTGCAAGATTCATAGGCAGAAATAAATATTAAAAGGCTTCCTTGTTATAAGCCACCATGTTTTAGTCTTAAATATTGCGGGGTTTCAGTGAAAAATGTGTCTTAAAAATTAGCCAGGAATGGGTAGAAGAATCATCTGAGTGGATCCCTATCAGTTTTTCCCTATTTCAGCATATTTGGAAGATGCTTTTCTATGCATAAGAAGGCATGGTCTAGTAGTGATGATGATCAAATCTGCCAAGACTCGATTTCACCAAATCTTACCTATTTTACAGGAAAATTCAATTAGCAGTGAAGTATACTTTACAAATTGAATGTTCCTTCTGCCATGTAGAATATAAAAGAAATTACAAATACTCACAGCTCACCTGTCCAACTGACCTCACAGCCCACCTTCCAGTCTTTAACATTTCTTCTCTAGCCAATTACATGCATTCTCTTTGGCCTCTTCACTCCAGGCCAGGTCTAATGGCTTGACTTGGTCACAGATGTCAAAGAACTCTGTGCAATTACTCAAGTGATGTGCATTGCAACCTTGCACCACAATGGCATGGCGCACTGTGACATCAGAAATCTGTTTGAGCCAGAAGACCTGGAGTAAAGAGGCAGAAGAGAATGCACATGACTGAGGAATTTGAAAAGAAGAGACATTGAGGACTGCCATTTTGCTGACTTTGCGAGGACAATATTGGAGAATACAAATTTCTGCAAAATTCATGACACATTCAATTCTGCTAAAATAAATTTGCTTATCTCTACCTATTAAACATCTGTACTTACCAGGTCTGGAGGACATTTTTAGGCCACCAGCTGAAATTGGCTGCTTGTCAAAGTGGTGCCCCTGAGGGTTCGACCGCCACAGGAATGCTGCACTTCTTTAATGGAGTGTGGTGTTCCTCCTCTGAGGTAAGCCTAGTGTGATGGCAGTGACCTAGCCTTTTGCATCCAACACCACATTCTACCAGAGGGAGCTAGTATGCACTAGTGCTGCTCCCCTGGTTACAGGGAGACTGGGGACCACAAAGTGGTAGGAACCAGTTAGTGGGTGTGGGTGGAGGAACACTAGTTAGTTACACTTCAAATTTCATATTTAATAGAATGCCATCTTTGATCTTGGTCTGTTCTCTGGTCTCTGGCAGTCTGTCAAATGGTCGTACTGTGCTGTCAAACTACTGTTTGTAATGTGACTTCCCTCCGGGAGCGCAGATCCTGTGTGGGCCTGCACCGGTATGGGACACAGCCCTCGTACCCCGATCTATGGGACGAGAGGAAGGTTGCAGACAAGGAATGTCTCAACCCGGCCAAGGACCGGGATCAAGAAGGCCCGGGAGCTTTAGAGTGTGGCTCCCTAGCAAATGGGTCCCGGGGAGGATGCAGACGGAGCGGAGCACGCCACCTGTCCTCGCCTACCTGATCTATTCAGAGGGATTCCGGCTGCAAGAGGGTACCGGCCCCCGACAACTGACCTCGTACTCTATGTCCAGGATGGGAAAGCCCGGTTAGGCCCTGAGGATCCCGACGGGCCTCGGATGGAGAGGAATTGCCACCCGAGCCCTACACCTGAGAGGAGCTCAGAGGGAGACCCGGCCTATCTACACACGCACAGACGGGAAAGGGTAAAGTCTGTAGTGCAGGAACACTCTGGTGTAGGGATGCTACCTCACACTGGACTTCCTCGGAGGTAGTCGGACCCTGTCCCTGGTGGCCACAGGACTCCGCAAGGAGCAGGGAGAAGCCTTGCGCTGCTTGAGAGAACTGTGAGTAAAGCCTTGGAAGTTCATCCCTATGGCCTGCAGACTGTTAATTACGCGCCATACCATGCGACGCGGTGCCTTTACTCCCCGCACTACTAACCCCCCTCCATCCTGCCTTGCCTGCCCTGAGGCCATGCTCCGCCTGTGGGGAGCAGCGAGAACTTAGCCGCCATGACACCGGGCCCCAGTGGACTGTAGCGGCGCTGGTGGCCCCATCACCAGACACCACAGGTGGCGTAGTCGACAATTACCACTCAACCCGGAAAGCCGTAACACCATTTTTAATGTGACGGCCCTGGGCACGGAATGGGTCCAGGCCACGGCTGCATCCCCCTCAACATCTGACCCGGCTCCGAGTCTCCCCATCTTCCCAGGGCAGGGCTTGCGAGCGTCACATCAACACCCTGCAATTCTGTTGTGGGCTGTTATGAGAGCGTTTATTCAGCATTGACTGCAGCATCTAAATTGGCAAAGATGTGATGTCTTATCCTAGGTATTAAAGTGTTAAGCAACAGAGTAGCAATATTTTCTCATCATAGACAACCCTTTGAAGTTTCTAATAAAGATGAGCATATGGATGTAATGCAAAACAAGTTTGAGTTGACTAGATAAGAAATTCACTAAACATGGCAAATTCCACCAATATGCAAATCACTTTGTAAAAATTGCCTAAAATGGCCACACATTCTACTGGATTGCATCTACCAGAGATGGATGACATGAGCTCAGACATGGCCGGGTGGGCTTCTGCTTAATGCCTTGTACTGAAACTATGACATCAGATGGTATAGCACAGCCAATCTGGAGGGATTAGTGCAGCCTATGTAAAAACAGAAGCAGAAAATGCAGCAGCCATTTTGTGGTGAATCTGGATAGTGAGAGGACATCGCAGTTCACAGTTTATCTATAGAGATGGGGAGGAAAAGGTATAAAAAACTGAAGAATAATGTGTGAGGAAAAGAGAATACAGGTTTAATTGATAGGGAGAGAGAGACAGGAGAGTCACTCGTGTCTTTTCAGGGCAAATTGAACGTTTTGGAGTAGTTTTGATTTGCAGCAAATAGGTTCATTGCAAATCGAATTTCCTGTTAAAACTTAGCAAATCTGGTGAATTTCAATTTCAAAAGAAATGTTCATTTCAAATAGTAATTAAACTGTTTTTTAAACTTTCACTTCTTCTAAATGTCCAATAAAAACCTGCTAATATATCTTTCTCCGCAGTAACTGTACTATGGAAGGCATACTTTGCATTTATGTTGTTCATGGTAAGTTTTCCGAATATAGAGTGAAATAATTGTTTTGATAAATAGGCTGATTAAAGCTAAAGCAAAAACTTGATCTGGCTAATAGAGAGGATGCTACGAAAAAGGATTTGTTCCATTTTAGACGTCACATTTTCTGGCTTATTGAAAAACCTAATAGATCAAAATAGCAGAAAAAAAGTAAATGCATAACAAAATTTATTAGCTATATAGCTATATGAAAAAAAATAATTGCCATTTAAAGAGAATGTACCATCAGAAAATGACCTACTAATTAAAGATGATTTCCGGGATAAATTTTTATCTCATCAAAGATAAAACATATAAAATAACAAACACTGCTGTTACCCTCCCCAGCTCCAGCGCAGGTCTTTATTTTTTATTTAAGAAGCACTTCTCCCATCAAAATTTTTATCCTCTTAATATATTGCAATCATCATATTATATTGCACTGTGTACTTACAATTGCTCATTTTTCCCTTCTACCCAGTAATTCTTCTCTTTTCCATTAGGTCTAAGACATCACAAGATTAAAAACAAACTAGCTGAATTCTTCTCTGAGTAGAAAAATGAAGTCACTTTCCCTTGATTGAGTCATGATTAGAACTACAATTCTACATATCTGCAGAGTCCCTGACAGGGGAGGAGCGGAGCAAATGAGCCAGGAGTTGATGAGTGGGTGGAGCTGAGCTGCCAGGGACTTTACAGTGATGTAGAAAAAATGGTTAAAACCTCAGTATATTTACAGCCAGCCACTTTTACATAGAAATGTATATGTTCATTCTTTTGAGCATTTTCTGAACACTTTTTTCAGTGTGCATACCCTTTTTGACATCCCTAACTACACATGTGATTGCTGCAGACAGTCACTGATATTTCTAACATGATGCTGACATGCAGACACCATAACCCAACGTTCACACATTCAGCATTTGTTATGTATTTTACATCAGTTTTTGTAAGCCAAAACAACCAGGAGTGGGTGAAAAATACAGAAGTGGTGACGTTTTTCTATTATACTTTTCCTCTGATTGTTCCTTTCCTGGTTTTAACTTAAAAATACTGATGTAAAATACTGACCAAATATTGAATGTGTGAATGTAGCCTAACGAAAATGAATGGGGATGGCCGAAGAAACAGAGCTGGAATGGCAGTCCATTCATTAGATGAGTCCTTTATTATTTTATACCCCCTTCATACTTTCCTACCACCACATTCATGGTCCAAAGTTTTCTATTTCAAGTTTTGCAAATAAGTTAAATGCTTTAAGATTTTTCAGCAATTTTTTTTTCTTAAAAATCTTCCTGTTCTGAATACATTATATTTAATTATAGAATGCACGTGTCTCTACAACGGTAATACCTACAAATACAATGAAACTGTATACCACTCTACTAATGGCAAAAAAGAATGTGTCACTGGTATATGCAAAGAAAATGGAACCATCCATGAAGTGGTCTACACCTGCCTCACTACTACACAAACCACACATACAGGTGAGACGTAATAATAATAATTTATTGTTTTCTTGCACAACTTATGGTTGTCCTCAGCTATCACTATTTATGCAGGGCACTCTAATAGCACTGTATATGGGAAGTCTTTGATTTTTTAGTTAGTAAAGGCACTTTAACTGATCAGGTATAAATGTATGCTGCTACTCTATAAACCCAATATAACCAATGATACCGCAATACAAATAGTAATCCGATAAAGTGCCAGCTTAACACAAACCTTGTGAAATATTCCCATCTGAAATACTGCAGATTTAATAATGCTTTCTTTCAAAGGGATTTTCCAGGCCATTTGTAAATCTAGCGAGATAGTCTAATAATGTTATATAGCATTGTGAGAAGAGGAAGAGAAAGTATGATGAAAAGTATGCAAATTGCACATAAGTAGTCACATCGAATACACAGGAAGCAGATCTTGTCTAGTCCATGTCCTAATTGTGTATAAGCATCCTGACACATATTGGTGCTTCAATATCATCAAAACCAAAATAATTGGGCTTCCTTGTTCCTCTGTTTCTTTCAACTGCGTATGTGCTATGAAAATACAAATTAAGAAGATGCAGGCGACAGTAAGCTGCAAGCAAGATTTAAAAGAAAAAAAGAGAAAAAAATAACAAAACAGTGGTAGTACATCTGTCACATCTCCACCAGGACCTGCTCCTGCGATGTCTCCTTCTGTCAGCAGATGCCACCATATTCATTCTACGTGTGGCGCTGATGATAGAAAAGACTTTGGAAACAGAAGCTATGCATGGCGCAGGCTCTATCCATCTATTTAGATTAGGATGGCTGGGACTTGAAGTGCTGTCTGACAGTATGGATGTGTGTGTGCCGTCCAGCTGGAGTTATCAGCTCCCTGTTCCAGCCAGTTGGAGAGCACCACACCCTACTTAACCTTCCAGCTTACTGCTGGAAGCTGCCAGATATAGCCGTGTATCTATGTTTCTGTAAACATATGGGGTATCCGCATGCTCTAGAAAAAAATATTTACAATTTTTGGGCCCAATTTTCTTCTGCTATCCTTGTGAAAATGAAACATTTGTAGTACAAAAAATATTTTCATGGCAAAAACATAATTTCTATTTTAGCGCCCCAGTTTGTGAAGTACCTGTGGAATCAAAAAGGTCACTACACCCCTAGGTGAATTCCTTGAGGGCTGTAGATTTTAAAATAGAGTCACTTGTGGAGGTTTCTGTCGTTATGTCATGTTATGGGGAACTGCAAATACAACATGGTGTCCACAATCTATTTCAGCCAAATTGCACTCAAAAAGTGAAATAGTGCTCCTTCTCATCAGAGCCCTGCAGTTTGGCCAAACTTTAGATTCTGTAATCAGAGTGGAATCGGCGTACTGAAGAGAACTTGATTTACAAATTGTGGGGTCAATTTTCTCCTGCTACATTAATGAAAATGAAACATTTGGGAGTATAACAATATTTATTTTCATGGGAAAAAACTATTTTTCATTTTCACGTCCCAATTTTATAAACTTCTGAGAAGCACCTGTGGGTCCAAAATGGTCACCACATCCTAGATGAATTCCTTGAGGGGTATATTTTCAAAATCAGATCACTGTTGTGATTTTCTGTTGTTTTTGCATGTTGGGGGCTCTGCAAATGCAACACAGTGTCCATTATCTATTGTAGCCAAAAGTCAAAAAGTCAAATAGTGCACTCTATCTTATGTGCTGTGTTGTGTTCCCAAAAAGTTAATTTTGATCACATATGGGATATCACTGCATTCAGTATATATTGCATAACAATTTTTTGGATTCATATTTTTTTCAATACAGGTTTTGAAAATAAAAAAATAAGGCTAAAACAACATTTTAGTTTAAAGGGAACCTGTCACCAGTTTTTTGGCCAATAAAGACTGCCCATCAGCTTTAAGATCATCAGAATGGGGTTCCTGCAACCCCATTATATCCTCAGAAGAAGTGTTTTAAACTTGTCCCGCGATGTATGTAAATTCTGGTCCAATGGGTGTCTCCACATTGTAAACAGAGCCAGCCCAGTCCCTTCAAATACCGCCCCCAGTCTCTTCAAACGCCGCCTCTTCTAAGTGCATGTAAGTGGATGACATCTCTCTGTTAGCCATGTAGTGCCTGAAGTCTTGCGCCTGCGCAGTGGAAACGGAGAGCTGCGCAGGCATGCATCACTGTGCCTTATTGAACAGCCAGTGATTCCACTGCGCAGGAGCGAGACTGAGAGACGTCATCCACTTACATGCACTTCGAAGAGGCACGCACTTGTTCAGCTGACAACCGCTTTCTTGTGGAGAGCAATGTTGTACATAACAGATTGCGAGAAAGGGAATATGGAAGTCAGTTGATTCAGGGTGCATTCACCAAAGTAAAAAACAAGACAAGAAATCAACTCCTATCCAATAAGAAAAAAATTTCACCAAATATGACAAATGACGCATCTATAAATTTTTCCACATCGTACACCCTACAATATAATCAAGTCAAAAATATTATCCAAAAAATTCTTCAAGTCATCAACCAAGAAGACACATTTAGAAAAATCATATCTCAGGGCTATAGATTTGTGGCAAAAAGAGGTCGGACCTTGGGCAACATGCTTTTGTCAAGTCCGACCAAAAAGACCTGTTGTTTAAAACCCAAAGGTTTTTTCAAGTGTAATGGAAACCGATGTAACATGTGCGCCTTTGCTGCCGACAAAACAAAAAGCTTTCATTCTTATCAAGGAGATATTCATCATATTCACAAATTCATCAGTTGCGATACCCACCATGTAGTATATTTTATTTTTTGTGATTTATGTAAAAATTAAAAACAGCAGATTTCCAAACACTTAAAGGGGTTTTCCCACTAACGAAAGTTCATTTTAAAAATTGTCTGTGCTCCTGGGCAGGGGACAAAACAAAAGACAATACAGACATTACAGCAGGGGATCGCAGAGGATTCATTTTGTGAAGTAAAACATTTCACAGCCTGTTTTTAAACAATATTTTACCTCACAAAATGAATCATCTGCGATCTCCTGCTGTACTGTCTGTATACTCTTTTGCTTCCTCCCCTGCCCAGGAGATGTGGTATGCTCCATACGTGATCAGACTCAGACAATTTTTAAAATTAACCTTTGTACGTGGGAAAACCCCTTTAAAACTATATCTTAAAAAAATGGATCATATTTTGGGGCTGTCAAACATTTTGTTACTATGCATAATGGTGATTCAACACACTTAAAATTCTTCGGTATAGAAAGAGTCCCATATCCCCCCAGAGGAGGGAGTTGGCAAAAATGCCTTATGCTGCGAGAAGCATTTTGGATATTAACCCCTTTACCCCCGAGGGTGGTTTGCACGTTAATGACCGGGCCAATTTTTACAAATCTGACTACTGTCATTTTATGAGGTAATTACTCTGGGACGCTTCAATGGATCCCGCTGATTATGAGACTGTTTTTTCGTGACATATTGTCCTTCATGATTGTGGTAAAATTTCTTTGATATCACTTGCATTTATTTGTGAAAAAATCAGAAATTTGGCGAAAATTTTGAAAATGTCACAATTTTCAAAATTTTAATTTTTATGCCCTTAAATCAGAGCGATATGTCACACAAAATAGTTAATAAATAACATTTCCCACATGTCTACTTTACATCAGCACAATTTTGGAAGCGACATTTTCTTTATTAGTGCGCTATAAGGGTTAAAATTTGACCAGTGATTTCTCATTTTTACAACAAAATTTACAAAACCATTTTTTTAGGGACCACATCACATTTGAAGTGACTTAGAGGGGCCTTTATGAGAGAAAATACCCAAAAGTGACACCATTCTAAAAACTGCACCCCTCAAGGTTCTCAAAACCACATTCAAAAAGTTTATTAACCCTTCAGGTACTTCACAGGAATTTTTTCACAAAAATGTTACTTTAGACCCCAATTTTTTTATTTTTGCAGGGGTAACAGGAAAAAATGGACCCCAACATTTGTTGTGCAATTTCCCCTGAGCACACAGATACGTGGGGAAAAACCACTGTTTTGGCGCACGGCAGGACTCAGAAGGGAAGGAGCGCCATTAGACTTTTTGAATGTAAAATTTGCTTGAATAATTAGCGGACGCCATGTTGCGTTTAGAGAGCACCTGATGTGCCAAAACAGTGGAAACCCCCCACAAGTGACACCATTTTGGAGACTAGACCCCTCAGGAAACTTATCTAGATGTGTGGTGAGTAGAGATGAGCGTTGTTCGACTCGAACTGTTCGCCAATCTCAAATTTGAGCTGTTTTGGGCGGTGTTCGAGTCGTTCGACGAACGCAAACTATTTGCAAAAAATTTGGCTATTCGAGGTTATGTTCGATAACTGTTCATGCACCAAAAGCGTAACTGGATTTTTTCACATCATGCAGGGATTGTCTGCCACTCACTGTAATGCCACAGCTATGGTGGTTGTGGCATTACAGTGATTGTCCAAATCGATGGGAACAGTGCTCACAGTGAAACATGAAAAGCCGGCAATTCAGCAGCGGCATACACCGGTACCCGACAATTTAGAACATAAAGAAAAGAGCATCACACACTTTGATTAGATAGATATAAACATGTCAGTCACATATATAAGAAGAACAGTGACAGTATTGGTTACTGTACTTGTCATATAGTGTTAAATGATTTATTAAAAAAAATAATAGTGTTTTCATGCACCGTCTCTTTAAAAATGCCAGCAGGCAATTCAGCATTGGTACCCGACAATTTAGAATAGAAAGAATAGAGCATCACACATAGATTAGATAGATATAAACATGCCAGTCACATATATAATAAGTACAGTGATAGTGTTGATTACTGTACTTGTCATTAAGTGTTAAAATAAAGGATTTATTACAAAAAAAAATTGGCGTGGGGTTCCCCGTAATTTTAGTCTCTAGCGGAGGTTAAGCATACAGCTGGGGCAGATGTTTGAAGCCTGGGAAAGGGGTAATACCCACGGAGCTTCCCAGGCTACTAATATCAGCCCCCAGCTGAATACCTAGCCTTTACTAGCTATTAAAATGGAGGACCCCCCCAAAAAATGACGTTGGGTCCCCCCTATTTTAATAGCTAGCAGAGACTAGGCAGACAACTGGGGGCTGATATTAATAGCCCAGGAAGGGTGCCATGAATATTGGCCCCCTCCCAGGCTAGAAACACCAGCCGTCTGCCGCCCCAGAAATGGCGCATCCATAGGATGCGCCAATTCTAGCACTTACTCTTGTTCTTCCCACAGCCCTGTAGCGGTGGCAGTGGGGTAATAGGGCTGGGGTTGATGTCAGCTTAAAATGCCAGCTGACATCAAGCCCAGGTTAGTAATGGAGAGGCGTCTATAAGACACCCCCATTACTAACCCCATAGTCAAAGTTAAAAAAAAAAATACAAACACCCAGAATAAAGTCCTTTAATTGAAATAAACACACAATTCTTTATTGTTCTAAATTAAACCATACTTACCATCACGCCCATTCCAGCTGAAGCCAATGTCTTCTGCAATAAAAGTAAAATAATAAAGCAACCTCATCCTTACCTTTCCATGGTTCCCAGGATGGCTCCAGCTCTGCTACATTCACATGACAGGATGGATCGCAACCGAAAGCTGCCATCCAGCTTGCCATGCAGCAGACACTGAGAAGCGCAGGCATGTTTGCCCTCCTCAGTGTCTGGCTGTGACGGCATCCAGATGAGCCGAGTTCATCATGTCCAATGAACTCAGCTCACCTCACGCACGTCACTGACAGCGTGGGAGAATTCTCCTGCGCATGCGGTGAGCGTGAGAGAATTCTCCTGCGCTCACGGAAAGCGCAGGAGAAATTTCCCACGCTGTCAGTGACGTGCATGAGGTGAGCTGAGTTCATTGAACATGAACTCGGCTCATCTGGATGCCATCACAGCCAGACACTGAGGAGCTCAAGCATGCCAGCGCTTCTCAGTGTCTGCGGCATGGCAAGCTGGATGGCAGCTTTCGGCTGCGATCCAGCCTGTCATGCGAATGTAGCAGAGCAGGAGCCGTCCTGGGAACCATGGAAAGGTAAGGATGATGTTGGTTTATTATTTTACTTTTATTGCAGAAGACATTGGCTTCAGCTGGAATGGGCGTGATGGTAAGTAGAGATGAGCGTTGTTCTACTCGAACTATTCGCCAATCTCAAAATCGAGCTGTTTTGGGCGGTGTTCGAGCCGTTCGGCGAACACGAACGATTTGAGAAAAATTCGGCTGTTCGAGGTTATGTTCGATAACTGTTCGTGCACCAAAATCATAACTGGATTTTTTCTCAGTAATGATGAAAATTAATGTTAATACGCAGTTTGAGTGTACAGCGGGGTCGGAGGAGGGGCTGGGGATGGATCTCTGCAGGAAAAATGAAGATCTCCATTTTTTTTTCTCTTTCCCGCATTTACAGTGGGGAGGTGCAATCTGTCAGCCTATCAGCAGCGCACACACGGAGCGAAGTGCTTTTTTCACACAAGCAAGGGCATGTGTCATTGGCAGTGTATGTTACATGTCCTTGCCCTATAAGACCAAGCCATTTTCCCCGTCGCCACCATTTTCTCACTGCTGCAGCTGCATGTTAGACGGCACCGCTGTTGCTGTGTGCGCTATACCTTGTTAATTTCAAGCCAATTTTCGCACAAATCTACAGATAGCTTGGGAGTAGGGAATAGTTGTGATTGCAGTCCTTTTAAGGACTAGGTTACAGCATTTCCTATGACTTTTATCAGGCAGGTCTGTGCTCTTAAATAGATAGATTGTGGGAGTAAAGACTAATTGTAATTGCAGTCCTTTTCAGGACTAGGTTACATCAGTTCCTATCAGTTTTTGCCAGGCAGGTCTGTGCCAGTGCTGTGCAAGTTTTTTTCACAGCATTTGGCTGAATCTAGCAAAGCTAATCCTTTTTGGCCTATTGCAGAGTGTGTTAGTCAGTGGAGTAGCCTATCTGTGTTGCAAGATATACCACATGTGTATAGAATACCAATTTTTTTACTGCACCTAGTGAAGTAAAATCTTTTGGGCATAGCATCATTCTATTAGTTCATCTATACTGACCTCCATCAGGTTGCAAATTGAATATAATTTTTTTCTGCATCTAGCTCTGAAAAAATATTTGGGCTTCTAGCAGTGTGTGGGACTTGTTCTATTAGTCCATCTATACTGACCTCCATCAGGTTGCAAACTGAATATAATTTTTTTCTGCATCTAGCTCTGAAAAAATATTTGGCCTTCTAGCAGTGTGTGGGACTTTCTCTATTAGTCCATCTATACTGACCTCCATCAGGTTGCAAACTGAATATATTTTTTTTCTGCATCTACCTCTGAAAAAATATTGGGCTTCTAGCTGTGTGTGGGACTTGTTCTATTAATCCATCTATACAGACCTCCATCAGGTTGCAAACTGAATATAATTTTTTTCTGCATCTACCTCTGAAAAAATATTTGGGCTTCTAGCTGTGTGTGGGGCTTGTTCTATTAGTCCATCCATACTGACCTCCATCAGGTTGCAAATTAAAAATAATTTTTATCTGCATCTACCTCTGAAAAAATATTTGGGCTTCTAGCTGTGTGTGGGACTTGTTCTATTAGTCCATCTATACTGACCTCCATCAGGTTGCAAACTGAATATAATTTTTTTTCTGCATCTAGCTCGGAAAAAATATTTGGGCTTCTAGCAGTGTGTGGGACTTTCTCTATTAGTTTATCTATACTGACCTCCATCAGGCTGCAAATTAAAAATAATTTTTATCTCCAACTACCTCTGAAAAAATACTTGGCCTTCTAGCAGTGTGTGGGACTTTCTCTATTAATCCATCTATACAGACCTCCATCAGGTTGCAAACTGAATATAATTTTTTTCTGCATCTACCTCTGAAAAAATATTTGGGCTTCTAGCTGTGTGTGGGACTTGTTCTATTAGTCCATCTATACTGACCTCCATCAGGTTGCAAACTGAAAATATTTTTTTGTCTGCATCTAGCTCTGAAAAAATATTTGGCCTTCTAGCAGTGTGTGGGACTTTCTCTATTAGTCCATCTATACTGACCTCCATCAGGTTGCAAATTAAAAATAATTTTTATCTGCATCTACCTCTGAAAAAATATTTGGGCTTCTAGCAGTGTGTGGGACTTGTTCTATTAGTCCATCTATACTGACCTCCATCAGGTTGCAAACTGAATATAATTTTTTTCTGCATCTAGCTCTGAAAAAATATTTGGCCTTCTAGCAGTGTGTGGGACTTTCTCTATTAGTCCATCTATACTGACCTCCATCAGGTTGCAAATTAAAAATAATTTTTATCTGCATCCAGCTCTGAAAAAATATTTGGCCTTCTAGCAGTGTGTGGGACTTTCTCTATTAGTCCATCTATACTGACCTCCATCAGGTTGCAAATTAAAAATAATTTTTTTGTCTGCATCTAGCTCTGAAAAAATATTTGGCCTTCTAGCAGTGTGTGGGACTTTCTCTATTAGTCCATCTATACTGACCTCCATCAGGTTGCAAACTGAATATATTTTTTTTCTGCATCTACCTCTGAAAAAATATTGGGCTTCTAGCTGTGTGTGGGACTTGTTCTATTAATCCATCTATACAGACCTCCATCAGGTTGCAAACTGAATATAATTTTTTTCTGCATCTACCTCTGAAAAAATATTTGGGCTTCTAGCAGTGTGTGGGACTTGTTCTATTAGTCCATCTATACTGACCTCCATCAGGTTGCAAACTGAAAATAATTTTTTTTCTGCATCTAGCTCTGAAAAAATATTTGGCCTTCTAGCAGTGTGTGGGACTTTCTCTATTAGTCCATCTATACTGACCTCCATCAGGTTGCAAATTAAAAATAATTTTTATCTGCATCTACCTCTGAAAAAATATTTGGCCTTCTAGCTGTGTGTGGGACTTGTTCTATTAGTCCATCTATACTGACCTCCATCAGGTTGCAAACTGAATATAATTTTTTTCTGCATCTACCTCTGAAAAAATATTTGGCCTTCTAGCAGTGTGTGGGACTTTCTCTATTAGTCCATCTATACTGACCTCCATCAGGTTGCAAACTGAATATATTTTTTTTCTGCATCTACCTCTGAAAAAATATTTGGGCTTCTAGCTGTGTGTGGGACTTTCTCGATTAGTCCATCTATACTGACCTCCATCAGGTTGCAAATTGAATATAATTTTTTTCTGCATCTAACCCAGCCAATAATTTTGGCCTAATACCACAGTTTGGCCACTCAGCTCTGCTCAGTTCCCATCCATTGTTTTTTTGTGCAAACAACTCCAGAGTTGTGAATTAGTTAACCACCAAAATGAGTGGAAAAAGGCCTGCTGCTGGTGGAAAGGGGAATAGGCGTGTTGGGAAGGGGAAAAAAGGTTGTGTCCGTGGGGTAGCTGTTAAAGCAACAGTAACATCTGCAGAAGAAAGACCATCTTCCAGCCAAACTAAAATGTCTACTTCTTTTAGCGGACAATGTGATAAGATCCCTTTCTTACGGCCACGCCAATCGCTACAAATTCCAGATGAGGCACAAAAACAGCAGGTGCTTCAACTGATATCAAGTGCTCTTTTAAGTGGGCTCTCCTCCACATCAACTTCAACATCACAAATACTCCAGTCCTCAAAGGTGTCACCCCAATCGCACTTGCTTCCTCACAGCTCCCAAATCTCCAGCTGCCCGTCTGAGTATGAGGTAGAACAGATGGTTGAGTCTGCAGAGCTGTTTACTCATACTATAGCCTGGGAATCAGAGGTCGACTCCAGCGCTTCTGTGAATCCAGACGAGGAAATGATCTGCACTGATGCCCAGAATCTTTATGAATCGGATCCAGGACCAGACGCAGAAGGTTCTGACCATAATGTAGACCAGGGGTCTCAAACTCGGCTGGGTATATGGGCCGCACATGGAAAAAATTTGAATTTGGGGGGCCGCATTCTTTGTTCAATGTGACATTTTTAGTGATACCATTTTTATTGTATACACCTTTTGAACATTTTTGCCGTGTTTATTTTTTTATGGCTTGGGTCGTTATGGATGTGGCGATAATAAACGTGCACTTTTTGTGTTTACTTTAGTTTACATATAAAACAGCATTTTTAGTGCCCAATATTTTTTCATGCTTTATTTTATTTTTTATTTTTTTTACAATTTTATTTCCCCCAATTGGCCATATACAGTAATATTGTCTTACAATTAGCATCATATAGTAATAATGGAAAACATCTTGTACTAATGTGCCCCATCCAGGTCCCCATCCTGTGGCTATGTGCCCCATCCAGGTCCCCATCCTGTGGCTATGTGCCCCATCCAGGTCCCCATCCTGTGGCTATGTGCCCCATCCAGGTCCCCATCCTGTGGCAACGTTCCCCATCCTGGCGCCCATCTTGTACTAATGTGCCTCATCCAGGTCCCCATCTTGGGGCAATGTGCCCCATCCAGGTCCCCATCCTGTGGCAATGTTCCCCATCCAGGTCCCCATCTTGTGGCTCTGGTCCCCATCTTGTGGCTCTGGTCCCCATCTTGTGGCTCTGTGCCCCATCTTGTGGCTCTGTGCCCAATCTTGTGGCTCTGTGCCCCATCCAGGTCCCCATCTTGTGGCTCTGTGCCCCATCCAGGTCCCCATCTTGTGGCTCTGTGCCCCATCCAGGTCCCCATCCTGTGGCAACGTTCCCCATCCTGGCGCCCATCTTGTACTAATGTGCCTCATCCAGGTCCCCATCTTGGGGCTATGTGCCCCATCCAGGTCCCCATCCTGTGGCAATGTTCCCCATCCAGGTCCCCATCTTGTGGCTATGTGCCCCATCCAGGTCCCCATCTTGTGGCTCTGTGCCCCATCCAGGTCCCCATCCTGTGGCTATGTGCCCCATCCAGGTCCCCATCCTGTGGCAACGTTCCCCATCCTGGCGCCCATCTTGTACTAATGTACCTCATCCAGGTCCCCATCTTGGGGCAATGTGCCCCATCCAGGTCCCCATCCTGTGGCAATGTTCCCCATCCAGGTCCCCATCTTGTGGCTCTGGTCCCCATCTTGTGGCTCTGTGCCCCATCTTGTGGCTCTGTGCCCAATCTTGTGGCTCTGTGCCCCATCCAGGTCCCCATCTTGTGGCTCTGTGCCCCATCCAGGTCCCCATCTTGTGGCTCTGTGCCCCATCCAGGTCCCCATCCTGTGGCAACGTTCCCCATCCTGGCGCCCATCTTGTACTAATGTGCCTCATCCAGGTCCCCATCTTGGGGCTATGTGCCCCATCCAGGTCCCCATCCTGTGGCAATGTTCCCCATCCAGGTCCCCATCTTGTGGCTATGTGCCCCATCCAGGTCCCCATCTTGTGGCTCTGTGCCCCATCCAGGTCCCCATCTTGTGCTATGTGCCCCATCCAGGTCCACATCTTGAGGCTCTGTGCCCCATCCAGGTCCACATCTTGAGGCTCTGTGCCCCATCCAGGTCCCCATCCTGTGGCTATGTGCCCCATCCAGGTCCCCATCCTGTGGCTATGTGCCCCATCCAGGTCCCCTCTTGTGGCTATGTGCCCCATCCAGGTCCCCTCTTGTGGCTCTGTGCCCCATCCCGGTCCCCATGTTGTGGCTCTGTGCCCCCTGTGCTGTTCTTCACACACATAAAATAAAAAAAAAAAAGATGATTCTCACCTGTCCTCCGTTCCCTCGGCGACCTTCCTGCAGATGTGGCCCGCAGGCACCACAGAGTCCGACCCCTTGACGATCCCGACCTGGTCCAGGAGGAGCCGCCGACAGCAGCGCTGCATTGCCGCACAGAGACTGTCTCCCAGCACAGCATTTTCAATGTAAGCCGCCGGCCAATCAGAGGCCAGCAGCTGACATCTGCATATGGCAATGACGTCATACTCGCTGCGCCGACACGCAGATATCAGCTGCTGGCCTCTGATTGGCCAGCGGCTGGCATTGGAAATGCAGTGCTGGGAAACAGTCTCTGTGCGGCAATGCAGCGCTGCTGTCGGCGGCTCCTCCTGGACCAGGTCGGGATCGTCAAGGGGTCTGTGCCTGCGGGCCGCATAAAGCAGCCTCAGGGGCCGCATGCGGCCCGCGGGCCGCGTGTTTGAGACCCCTGATGTAGACCCTCATTCCCAAACTGTAACTCCTGTTGGTGGAGACAATGAGGAAGACAATGATGAGACTCAAATACCTGATTGGAGCGACAACTTTAGTTTTTTGTCAGGGCAGGAACAGGTTGGCTCTGAGGACGACGGGTGTGATAACGCACAGGGTGATGATGATGAGGTTGGAGATCCCACTTACTGTCAACCCACAGTCAGCCAAGAGATGAGGTCAGCAGAGGAGGTGGAGGAAGATGCTAGTGACGACGAAGTCAGGTTGCGCCTTCCTGGACAGAGACGTAGTACTGGAAGCACGTCAACAACTGCATCCTCAAACACAACTCTGCCTCTCACCACAAGTCGTGGTGGCTCTTCAGGTCGCATGGGTGCTAAGCCTTGCATAGCCTGGGCATTTTTTCAGATCGATAAAGATGACCCAACTCGTGTTATCTGTAACATTTGTCAGCAAAAGCTAAGTAGAGGCCAAAAAATACATAGTTTGAGTACTTCATGCATGAACCGGCACATGGACATGAAGCATAAGTTGCAGTGGGAAGCTCAGTGTGCTACAATGCGGCCTAGCCGGCCGGGCCAACCACCGTCTGCCATATCTTGTGCATCCGCGGCCTCTTCATCCTCTGTGACTGGGGGGACAGCAGTCACACCTGTTTTGGGGCGCAGACCTGCCACCTCTTTACCCGCAACAGCCAGCGTGATTGGCAGGTCATCATTTTCTTTGGAGGTGGTAACACCAGCTGGTGTTGAGCGCTGTCCGACATCGATAGCACCACCTTTGGATCAAGGCAACCTAACATGTCCGCCTGCATCTTCCTCACAGACCGGCAGTTTGCCGGGGACACCCTTATCAACCCCGTCTAAGCACAATAGCCAGCCCTCGGTCCCTGAGATATGGACAAGTAAAAGACTATTTCCTCCTAGCCATGAGAAAGCTAAGAGGTTGAATTTCACCATCTGCAAGCTCTTGGCTACAGAAATGCTGCCTTTCCGCCTGGTGGACACAGAGGATTTTCGAGACCTTATGTCCGTCGCAGTGCCCCAGTACCAGATGCCCAGTCGGCACTACTTCTCAAAGAAAGGTGTGCCTGCGCTCCACCAGCATGTCGCACACAACATCACCGCTTCTTTGAGAAACTCTGTGTGTGACAGGGTGCATTTCACCACAGACACTTGGACGAGTAGGCATGGACAGGGGCGTTACATGTCGCTGACTGGGCACTGGGTAACTATGGTGACAGCAGGACAAGGGGCTGCTGTCCAAGTCTTGCCATCCCCACGAGTTGTGCGTCAATCCTCTTTATGTCAAAGTTCCTCCACTGCTTCTGCCTCCTCAACCTCCTCTCGGTCTTCCACCTGCACCCAAAGCCTGTCTGGTCATGCCACAAGCTTTCTAACTGCGCAGAAGGGATCCTGCACACCTCCTTACTATGCTGGCAGTAGGGCTCAACGTCATCAGGCGGTTTTTACTTTGAAATGTCTGGGAAATGTGAGTCACACAGCTGAGGAGTTGTGGTCAGCTCTGGAGAACCAATTTCATGAATGGTTGTCTCCACTGGACCTGAAACCAGGGAAGGCCGTGTGCGACAATGCTGCAAACCTGGGTGCGGCCCTTCGCCGGGGCAATGTCACACACGTGCCTTGTATGGCTCACGTGTTGAACCTGGTTGTCCAGCAATTTTTAGCCCACTATCCCAGACTAGATGGCCTTCTGCAGAGGGCACGGTCGCTGTGTGCTCACTTCCGCCGTTCGCATCCCGCAGCTCAGCGACTTACATCTCTACAGAAGTCGTTGGGCCTGCCACTTCACCGGCTAAAATGCGATGTGCCTACCCGGTGGAATTCAACTCTGCACATGTTGCAGCGACTGTGGCAGCACCAACAAGCCCTGGTGCAATACGTTCTGACGTATAGCCTGGGCCAACGAGATCCGGATGTAGGGCAAATCACGCTGGAGGAGTTGTCTCAGATCAGGGACCTATGCACCCTTCTGCACAGTTTTGAAATGGCGACGAAGATGTTTAGTGCTGACGATGCCATTATCAGCATGACTATTCCGGTGATTTACATGCTGGAGCACATGTTAAACAGAATTCGGAGTCAGGTGGTGGCACAAGAGGAGGTGGAGGAAGTAGAGGAGGAGGAGTTGTATGCGGAGGGGCTAACATCTGCAAGGTCCAGACGCTCGGCAGCACCAAGGCGGCAGGCATGTGAGGGTGGGGGAGATGGTTTTACCAGGGCGCATGGTAGCAGCCAAACTAGTGAGGAAGGTGCAGGAGCCCAGGAAGAAGTGGAGGACGAACTGATGGAAGACTCATCAGATGAGGGAGACCTTGATCACATTTCTGTTGTGCGAGGTTGGGGGGAGAGGACAGAGGAAGGAAGCATGATTGTTACCTCGCCACCAACACAACAGGGACTTGGTGCTCCTGGATGCGCAACACACATGAGTGCCTTCTTGCTGCACTACCTGCAACATGACCCTCGAATTGTGAGAATTAGAAATAATCCTGACTACTGGGTTGCCACACTGTTAGATCCCCGGTACAAAAGTAAATTTGCAGAAATTATTCCTGCCATAGAAAGGGATGCACGCATGCAGGAGTATCAGCAGAGACTGTTGCAGAATCTTACATGTGCTTTTCCACAAAACACCAGTGGTGCACGTAGTGAATCTCACAGTTCCAACTTGCCAACCATGGGACCGTCAAGTGTTCAGCACTCAAACCGTAACAGAACCACAGTATCTGCTGGTAACATCAATTTTGCGGAATCATTTCACCACTTTTTTAGCCCATCCTTTGCAAGGCCACAGGAGACAAGAAGTCTGACACATAGTCAACGCCTAGAGACGATGGTACAGGAGTATCTCCAAGTAAACATTGAAGCCATGACTGTGTCACTGGACCCTTGCTCTTTTTGGGCTTCCAATCTGGATAAATGGCCGGAGCTAGCCACTTACGCCTTGGAGATCTTGTCATGCCCCGCAGCCAGCGTTCTGTCTGAACGTGTGTTCAGCGCTGCTGGTGGTGTGCTGACAGATAAGCGCACGTGGCTCTCCACTGATAATGTAGACAGACTCACGTTCATAAAGATGAACAAATCATGGATCCGAAACGACTTTTCTACCCCTGTGTCATCCTGGGGAGAGTAAAAGCTTGATGATTGGTTAAAATCACCCTACCAACCGTTTTAAGCTTTCAAATTACTAATCATGTTTATCTGTATCTTGACTGGAAAATAATTTGGGCTTTGTAGCAGTGTGCAGCACTGATCCTATTAGCTCATCTATACTAAGCTCCACCAGATTTAAAATTAATAATAATTTGTAGCTGCATCTAGCCCGGAAAATAATTTTGGGGCTCCGAGATGCGCAAGACACATAAGTGCCTTCTTGTTGCACTACCTGCAACATGACCCTCATATTGTCAGAATTCGAAGTAATCATGACTACTGGGTTGCCACACTCTTAGATCCCCCAAACTTTTCGATCAACCTTTTCATTTTAATAAAGACCAAAAAAATGGTCATTTTTGAAATTATAAGCATTAGCAGGTTATTAGAAACTGAAATCAAACAGTTTTCAACTCAAAACTTTATTCTAGATGATGTTACATTTTCACATAGGACCCCTTGTTCGAAAGGAGCTTCTGAACTCTCTCGTCCATTGAATTTGTCAGGTTTTGGATGGTTTCTGCTTCAATTGTTTTGCATGAGGACAGAATACCCTCCCAGAGCTGTTGCTTAGATGTGAACTGCCTCCCGCCATCATAGACACTCCTTTTGATGATGCTCCAGAGGTTCTGAATGGGATAGAGGTCAGGGGAGCATGGGGGTCACACAATAAGTTTGTCCCCTTTTATGCCCATATCAGCCAGAGATGCAGATGTTTTATGTGCAGCATGAGATGGTGCATTATCATGCAAAAAAATGATCTTGCTGTGAAATACATGGTTCTTCTTCTTGAAACATGGCAGGAAGTGCTGTTTGAGAAAATCCACATACATTATGGAGTTCATCTTTAGCGCCTTCAGGGATCCTAAAGGGGCCGACAATCTCTCTCCCCATGATTCCAGCCCAAAACATTACTCCACCTCCTCCTTGTTGGCGCTGTAGCCGTGTTTGCGTGGGGTGTCCATCAACCAGCCATCCTCCACTCCATCCATCTGGACCATCGAGCGCTGCACGGCACTCATCCGTGAACAAAACAGTTTTGAAATCAGTCTTCATGTAATGTTTGGCCCACTGGAGCGGTTTCTGCTTGTGTGAAGTGAATAGAGGAGGTCGACAGGATGGCATATGCACAGCTGCAAACCTCTGAAGGACCCTGCATCTTGTTGTTCGGGGGACGTTGGAGGCACCAGCAGCTTCAAAAACTTGTCTGCTGCTATGACAAGGCTTTTTTGCCGCTGCTCTTTTAACCTGACGTAATTGCCTGTAGGAAAGAGTCCTCAATTTGCCCTTATCAGCACGCAGACGTGTGTACTGTGAATCAGCTACATACTTCTTGATTGCCAAGACACTTCATCCTGATCATCGCACAAGGTTGATTGTAGTCATGCCTTGACCTAAACACTCCACAATTTGTTGCTTCTCAGCAGCCGACACATCCTTTTTCTTTCCCATTTTGGCAGAAAATGTAGGCTGCTTAATAATGTGAGACAGCCTTCTTAAGTAGTCTTGCCTTTCATTGGACACACCTGCCAAACTAATTAGCACAGGTGTCTGCAATTGCTTACAGTGATATAAAGAGCCCTGACACACATCACCATCATTGAGTTTAACTGACAAACAAACAAATTCTTCCCTTATCACTCCTAAACACTTTTTGCATAATAATTTGGAACACAGTGTACGTGTGCTTTTCCACAAAACACCAGTGGTTCACGTAGTGAATCTTACAGTTCTAACTTGCCAACCGTGGTCTGTATGGAGTTGTTCAATAAAGGGCCCAAAATTAAGATAACATAGATGGGAGAGGTCTCTATGAATAGGAATTCCTAAGTATTTGATACCCTGTGAGGGCCAGGCAAAGGGAAAGTTGGACTGGATGGAATCCTATATGGATTTGGGGAGGGAGACATCGAGGGCCTCAGACTTCGCTGCATTGATTTTAAAATTTGACCATGTAACAAAGTGATCTATTTCAGCCATAACAGCATGGATGGATATATGTGGTTGAGTGATATATACTAGTACATCATCAGCAAATAGAGAGCACTTGTACTCGGTGCCTCCCACCTCAATCCACCTAATATTGGGGTTATGGCGAATTGATGAGAGGAGGTGTTCCGTCACTAGGATGTATAAGAGAGGGGACAGAGGACATCCCTGCCTTGTCCCATTGGTGATTGTGAAAGGTGATGAAAATGTTCTGATGCACCCCCTGGGCCTTGGGACACCCGGAGCCGGACCCTTTTTGGTGGATGCTGGTGGTTGTAGTCTTCGTGGCGGCGACCCGGTTCCGTGGCTCAGGGTGGTCAAACCAGTGGCGGAACTATTTATGTGGTTTTGATGTTTAAATGTCCGACTAACCACCCGTGGATTGCGGTCAGAGTGAACCGCCGCTGCAGGGCAGACCGCTGAGGCTGGTGTTGTGGGTGCAGCAGAGCGTAGCATAACTCCCCACGGGAGGAGTATAGCCTCAGGGCAGTGTATGCGGAGGATGGGGGTGATGGTGCAGGGCAGCAGCAGTAACGACACGGAGTCAGTGATGCAGTCCAGGGCCTTTACTCACAGTTCTTATTATCCAGACCACGTCTGCAGGTAACGGCTGCCCACGTCATACTGTGCTCACCAGGTGAGGGGCTCAGACAACTCCCAGATAACTTTGGAGCGCTTCACAGGACCCCATTTGTGTGTCCTTTGTCTGGCCTTTCTTACCAACCCTTCTGTCCGGCTGCCTCGGGCCTCCTCTTGGTAAACTTGGCGCCAGTTTCCCTGACCCTATGTGCTGCCCTCCTAGCGGGTGTAGCGAGGGGCTGCGCCACATAAAATGTCACAGCCTCCGGTTTCTAGCTGAGGGTCGTTTCCTGCCTCCACTAGTTTCGGGGACCGGTCTCCCCCTTTGGCCTGACCCCTCCATGCAGGTGGATTCGGGTGTGCGGTGGCGACTCGCCCGTCCGCACCCCTGGGATCCCTTCGTTCCTCGTTCCTGGAGCCTTCTCCGCTCCTCTTCCTTCCTTCTCCCTCTTCCAGGCCTGGGCCTCTGTTACTAGGCCCGCCTCCGGAGCAGAGCTCATGCAGAGCCCCTGCTCCCTGCCACTTCTGCTCAGACTTCTCTGCACTGAACTAAGATAGTGCCCACCTTTTATACTCCCTTCTCAATGCACCCAGGAACTGCTTCCTCCCTGCTCCTGCACTACAGGGTTCCCCTTCCTCAGTCTTCCCTCCCCCCCACTCCAGCCAGGGACAGGGACTGTCGTGCCCATCTCAGAGGCATATTGGTCGCCCTGCCCCACGGCAATGTGGTGTAATGCATGCAGGTGTCGGGTCCTGATCCACACTCCATCCTTACCTGAGAGTGAGATATCAAACCTCTGGGTGAGGTGCAATACCTCTGTAGCAACCGTGCCCTCAGGGTGGTACAGTTCCATTTATCTTCAGCCTAGGTGACGTATTGTGATACAGGTCCGTGATTTTGGCTATAAAAGGGTCCCCTAGACCCCTACCCCAAGCTTTTTAAGAGAATCATATATGGCGTGCCAGGAGACTCTATGGAATGCTTTCTCAGCATCCAACGAGAGTATCTAATTACAAATTTTTAACTGCATCTAGCCCAGGAAATACTTTGTGCCTAGTAGCAGTGTCTGCTAGTCAGCGGATTATCCCGGCTGTTAAGCAAGCTACACCACCTGTAGTTTGGACACTTAATTTTTTCAAAGGAAATGCTTCGGGACCACGGGATACTCAGTGAAGAGCATCAGGAGGCACCCCAAGGCATAGGGGCTGGGACTGGCAGTAGGATGCCTTGCGGTGGACAGCCGAGCTCGATCCTTATAAAAGCTTTTTAACTGCAGCAGCTTTAGTGGACGCTACTGGAGCTGGAATTACGCGGCTGCTGGCATGAGACTTGCCCTCCAATAGATCCTTGTAAATGGATTTAAAGTGTATTCATTCAAATTAGAGAGACAATTTAAATTAAAAAGCTTAGAGCTGCCTCCACCACAGGGGGGCTCGCTCGACCCACCAGCGGACAGGCACCAGTATTGGGAGAGGGGGGCTGGCCGTCAGGGTTCACCGCGGCTCTGGCACAAACCCGGCGACACGGAGGTGGCACGGGCAGGAGCGGACTGAACGTGTCGGCTTCTCACTTTTTGGATTTTAGAAGGGCATGACATGCCTATATCTGTGTCTCCCCCTCCTTTTACTCCTCCACCTCTTTTCTTTTCGCATGACTATATGTACTTGTCACTTTTCCATGTGTTAGTTGTGTCTTCTGAGCAGTTTGTCAGCTTTTTTGAAGGTGTTTTCTATGTGTTTCTATGTGTTTTTGCTTGCCTGCCATTGGTTTTAACGGTGTTCGAAGGTGTTCGACGAACAGTTCGACGAACAGTTCGGCGAACACACGGGTGTTCGACGAACCGAACCGAACTCGAACACTACGGGGGTGGCTCAACACTAATGGTAAGTATCGTTTAATTTAGAACATTAAAAAATTGTGTGTTTATTTTAAATAATTTAAAAAAAAAAATACGTGGTGCTTCGCCCTATTTTTGTGTCCAGCCAGGTACAACTAGGCAGCTGGGGGCTGGAATCTGCAGCGCAGGGAGGCCCAAGCTTTCTGGGCCCCGTCACCCCCGCTGCAAATTGCAGTCCACAGCCACCCAAGAAAATGGCGCGTTCATAGAAGCGCCATCTTCTGGCGCTGTGCCCAACTCATCCAGGGCCCTGGTGCGGTGGCTCACTGGGTAATAAAGGGGTTAGGGCCAGCTTGGTATTATCAGCTGGCCCTAAGCCCGAAATTCATGGGGTCACGCCAATATTAGACACGACCGCCATGAATTTCTAGTAAAGTATTTAAAAAATACACAACACCCAGAATAAAGTCCTTTAATTGAAATAAACACACAATTTTTTAATGTTGTAAATTAAACCATACTTACCATCACGCCCATTCCAGCTGAAGCCAACGATCTCCTGCTATAAAAGTAAAATAATAAACCAACATCATCCTTACCTTTCCATGGTTCCCAGGACGGCATCCAGATGAGCTGAGTGCATGTTCAATGAACTCTGCTCACCTCATGCACGTCACTGACAGCGCGGGAAAATTCTCCTGCGCTTGCGCTTTGCTGCGCTTTGCTGCGCTTTGCTTATCAGTGACGTTAATGAGGTGAGCCGAGTTCATTGGACATGAACTTGACTCATCTGGATGCCATTACAGCCAGACACTGAGGAGCACAAACATGCCTGCGCTTCTCAGTGTCTGCGGCATGGCAAGCTGGATGGCAGCTTTCTGTAATTGTTAAACCTCTGACCGATCTCACCAGGAAAGGTGCGAATATGGTCCAGTGGACTACTGAGGCCATTGAAGCGTTTCAGTATCTCAAAGAGAGGTTCAGTTCTGCCCCTATCCTTATGCAGCCTGATGAGACCAAGCCTTTTTTGGTAGAGGTCGATGCTTCATCGGTGGGGGTCGGAGCAGTTTTGTCTCAGGAGAACAAGGATAGAGTACATCCTTGTGCCTTCTTTTCGAAAAAAAAATTTCGGAAACCGAACTGAATTATGATGTTGGAAATCGGGAGTTGCTGGCTATTAAACTCGTGTTTGAACATTGCCGTTATTTTTTGGAAGGCGCTAGATTTCCTATTCAGGTGTTCACAGATCATAAGAATTTGATCTACCTGGATGCTGCCAAGTGCTTGAATGCCCATCAAGCTAGGTGGGCACATTTTTTTTTTCTCGGTTTCATTTTTCTGTTACCTATATCCCTGGTACTAAGAATTTTAAAGCCGATGCTTTATCTCGCAGCTTCTCTCCTACGGTCGGTGCCGAGGAGGAGGAGAGCATTTTACAGAAAGGAGTTGTGGTGGCAGCATTGGACTCCGTTTTCGAGAATGGGATTCTGAAAGCTCAAGATGATGCTCCATCTAACACTCCCCATGGGAGGTTGTTCATGCCTAGAGCCTTTAGGAGAGATTTGTTTGTGGCGTGTCATGAGTCTCGGTTGGCAGATCATCCAGGAATTTCAGAGACTAAGAGACTTATCAGTCTCAGTTTTTGGTGGCCTGGATGGCAGAAGGAAGTTATCAAGTGGGTGCGTCAATGTACTGTGTGTGCTAGGTCAAAGGCTTCACATACTCCTGCTGTGGGGTTGCTTTGCCCTCTGGAGGTTTCTAGTGCGCCTTGGACGCATCTCACAATGGATTTTATTACTGATCTTTCTGTGTCCGAGGGTTTTCTGTCATCTGGGTGGTCATGGACTGTTTTAGTAAGATGTGTCATTTGGTTCCATTCATTAAGTTGCCCTGCGCCAAGACACTCGCTAAGACATTTCTTAAGGAGATTGTCAAGATTCATGGTGTTCCCACGGATATTGTTTCTGATAGAGGACCTCAATTTGTGGCTCGCTTTTGGCGTGCTTTTTGTGACAGGTTGGGAGTTCATTTGTCATTTTCGTCTGGGTGTCATCCTGAGTCTAATGGACAGACTGAAAGAAAGAACCAGGATGTTGAACAGTTTTTGCGTTGTTTTGTGGCGGACAATCAAGAGGTGTGGTCTGAGTTTCTGCCTCTCGCAGAATTTGCTCTTAACAATCATACATCCTCCTCTGCTGGGTGTTCTCCTTTTTTTTGTTGTACTGGGAGACATTCGTCTTTTGGTTTGTTCTCCAAATTGGGGGCGGAGGTGCCGGAGGAGGAGAATTTTTCCGGTGATTTGGAGAGAGTTTGGACTAATGTACGTTGCAACCTTCAAGAGACTAACAAGAAGTCGAAGAAGTATTTTGACAGGAAATGTAAGGAGGTTTTGTTTACTGTGGGTGACATGGTTTGGTTGTCCTCAAAGAACCTGCGGTTGAGGATTCCCTCTAAAAAACTGGGTCCTAAGTTTGTGGGTCCATTTAAAGTGCTTCAGGTTGTTAACCCGTCTGCTGTTAGGTTGGATATCCCTACTTCTTGGAAGATTAATTCTGTGTTTCATGTTTCCTTGTTGAAAAAGGCTGATGTATCAGATAGGGATTCCACTGTCACAGTTCCTCCTGTGGTGGAAGATGGCGAATATGAAATTTCTCGTATTCTGAATTCTACATGGCATAGAGGGAGATTATAGTATCTTGTCTCCTGGAAGGGTTTTGGTCCCGAAGATAACTCCTGGGTAAGGGCGGATGATGTCTCTGCTCCTAGGCTTGTTAGAGCTTTCCACAGGAGGTTTCCGGATAGGCCTGGGCCTGGAGCATCCGGAGGATCCTCATAAAAGAGCGGGTACTGTTAGAACCCTCCTGTTTGTTTTTCCATCTTGTGTTTTGCGGTCACGTGACCACCTGCCTTTATATTCCAGCTCCGCCCTCCTGGCTGTGCTGGACTTCAGTGTTTGACTGTTTCTCTAGCCAGGTGCTTCTGTGCCTTTCTCTGTCAGTTCGTTTGGTCCTTCTGGGACCTCTAGTACCTTTTTGTCTGTTTGTCTTTTTGTGTTCTGCAACAACTTCTCTGTTTAGGAGGAGTCCCATTTTTGGCCCAGTCCTTAGTTCTTTTAGGGACCACTCCCCTTATCCTATAGGTCTTCGTTCAGACTAGCCGAGGACTAAGGCGGGTCTGTTTGCTAGGAACAGGCAGCCCGCAACATCATAGGGATTCAGCTTAGTCTTACTGTAGGGACAGCTTTCCCCAATCTTTCCTTAGTATTTGTTACAGAACATAACAGCAGAAACTCAAGCATGTCACTCGAATACCCGCGATACTCAATGCATACGCGAGCACCTGATGCCAGCTCAAGTAGCGAGCACTTTCGCTCAACACTGGTCACCAAATCATCTTAATTTTTTTTTTCTTTGCTTTTGAAAAATCGCAGTCCTAACCCCAACCCTAATACGACCCCAACTCTAACCCTAGCCCAACCCTAACCCCTAGCCCAACCCTAACTCTAGCACAACGCTAACCCCAACCCTAATACAACCCTAACCCTAACACTAGCACAACCCTAACCCTAGAGTTTATTTTTTACGTCATTTCTCATGTGGTATAAGTGATTAGACGACTTTATTCGTTGGGTCGGTGCGATTACAGTGATACCAGATTCATATCGGGTTTTTATGATTGACAGCTGTCACACACTAAAAGACGCTATTTTTTTTACAAAGACTAGTTTTTGCATCAACATATTTTGAGAGCTATAATTTTTCCATATTTTGGCCAACGGAGTCATGTCACGGCTTGTTTTTGCGGGACAATTTGACATTTTTATTGGTACCATCTTCGGGCATGTGACATTTTTTGATCGCTTTCTATACCGATTTTTGGGAGGCAGAATAAACAAAAACCTGCAATTCCGGAATTTTTTTTTTTTATGCCATACCGCGTGTGGTAAAATTGATAAGGCAGCTTTATCCTTCGAGTCAGTACGTTTACAGCGGTACCGCATTTATATATTTTTTCATGTTTTGGAGATTTTACACAATAAAAACTATTTTCTAGAAAAAATTACTTTTTTGTATCGCTTTATTCTGATAGCTATAACTTTTATTTTTCGGCTGATGGAGCTGTATGGCTTGTTTTATTGCGGGACAAGATGATGTTTTCAGTGGTACCATTTTTATTTATATTCGTCTTTTTGATCGCATGTTATTCCATTTTTTGTTTGGCGGCATGATGATAAAGTATTGTTTTTTGCTTCTTTTTTTTTTTTTTTTTTTACCGTGCTCACTAAATGGGTTAACTAGTTGGACAATTTTATAGGTCAGGTCGTTCCAGATGCGGCGATAGCAAATATGTGTACTTTTATTGCTTTATTTATTTTTTCATAATAAATAAATATTATGGGTACAATATATTTTTATTTTTTGGAGATTATTTTTTTCATTTTTTTTATTTTTTTAAATTTTTAAAATTTTTTTTTTTCACTTTCCTACCTTTTTTTTTACTTTTACATATTGTCCCACTATGTGACTTTCACTTTTTTCAGCCTGATTGGCTGTATAGCATAGAGAGCAGCAGCTCCCTATGCCATGCAGCCTGTCAGCACTGCACACAGGGAGATATTACTTTGGTCATGCACTGCGCATGACCAAAGTAACTTCCTGCCTCCTGGTGACCCAGATGTTGTCATGATGACATTGGGTCATCATGACAACATCCGGGAGCCGCCGCAGACAAGGTGAGTACCGGAGCTTACCTCCCCGCTTGCCCCCGCAATGCTGCAATCGACTTTGATCGCAGCATTGCGGGGGTTAATGTGCTGGGAGCGCTGCGGGACCGCTCCCTGCACATAGCACTGGGTGTCAGCTGTTACACCGCACCACTTGTGTGTGGGCGTGATTTCATTATGCGTAATAGTACGTAGCTGGTCCATAAGTCCCAGGGCACAGCTATGTACTATTACTCACTTGGTCGGAAAAGGGTTACAGTTAAACAGAAAGGTATGAATTATAGGAGAGATCTCTTTTATATTTATTAATTTGTCATTCTATGTACATTACTGTACGCTCCATGTTTCGTATCAAATTTGGACAGCAAAATAATTCATATATATGAACTAGAGGATCAATACATATATCATTGCATGTTTTTTGCTTTTGCACACCTACTAATTACACAAGTTATTTTCAGCCTCTCTCTGATTGGCTGTGTTTAGCTTAAAACAAGACCATTGTTGTTATGATAGGCTACAAGCACTAAGGAAAGACAGGAGATCTGTCCCTACAATAGAACTAAGCTAGATCCCTATGATGTAACGGGGAACCTGATCCTGCGATCAGACCCGCTAAAGTCCTCAGCTAGTCTGAACGAAGACCTATAGATGTGAGGGAGGGATCCCTACAAGAACTAGGGACTGGGAGAAAGATGGACACCTCCTAGCAGAAATTGTAGCAGTAAAAAGACAAACACACAACATAGAACATAAAGGTCAAAAGACCTAGCTAAACCGACTGAGAAAGGTTACAAAGCACCTGGCTAGCTTAAGAGTAGAAATTACAATGAAATCCAGCATGGCCAGAAGGGCGGAGCAGGATTAAATAGGCAAAAAGGTCATGTGACCAGCAAAATAGAAAAAACCTAACAGGAGAGTTCTAACAGTACCCCCTCTTCTAAGAGGATCCTCCGGATCCCCTAGGACCAGGCTTGTCAGGAAACCTCTTGTGAAACGCTCTGACAAGTCTGGAAGCAGAAACATCATCCGCCCTCGCCCATGAGTTATCCTCGGGACCGAAACCCTTCCAAGCGACGAGATACTGCAAACTCCCCCTATACCATCTAGAATTAAGGATGCGGGAAATTTCATATTCCCCGTCCTCCACCACCGGAGGAACAGTGGCAATGGCGTCTCTATCTGATACATCAGCTTTTTTCAATAGAGAAACATGAAACACCGGATTAATCTTCCAGGAGGTAGGAACCTCCAACCTAACAGCAGATTGGTTAACTACCTGAAGCACCTTAAAGGGCCCTACAAACTTGGGACCCAATTTTTTAGAAGGAATCCTCAACCGCAGATTCTTAGAGGACAACCAAACCATGTCACCAACCGTAAACAAAACCTCTTGACGTTTCCTGTCAAAGTACCTCTTAGATTTTTTGTTAGCCTCCTGAAGATTACCACGCACATCCGTCCAAACTCTCTCCAAATCACCGGAAAAACTCTCCTCCTCAGGCACAGCTGATACCAATTTGGAGAATGACCCAAAAGACAGATGTCTCCCAGAACAACAAAAAAAAGGCGAACACCCAGCAGAAGAGGATGTATGGTTGTTAAGAGCAAATTCAGCAAGCGGCAGAAACTCAGACCACCCCTCTTGATTGTCTGCCACAAAACAACGCAAGAACTGCTCAACATCCTGATTCTTCCTTTCTGTCTGGCCATTAGACTCAGGATGATATCCAGATGAAAACGACAAATTAACTCCCAACCTGTCACAAAAGGCACGCCAAAAACGAGCCACGAACTGAGGTCCCCTATCAGAAACAATGTCAGTAGGAACACCATGGAGTCTGACAATTTCCTTGACAAACGCCTTAGCGATTGTCTTAGCGCAGGGCAGTTTGATGAAGGGAACCAAGTGACACATCTTGCTAATACGGTCCACGACCACCCAGATGACCGTGAAACCCTCAGAGGAGGGAAGGTCAGTAATAAAGTCCATAGCCAGATGTGTCCAAGGTGCACTAAGAACCTCCAGAGGGCAAAGCAACCCCGCAGCAGGAGTATGAGAAGACTTAGATCTAGCACACACAGTACATTGACACACCCACTTAATGACTTCCTTCTGGCATCCAGGCCACCAAAAACTGCGACCCACAAGTCTCTTGGTCTCAGAAATTCCTGGATGACCTGCCAACCGAGACTCATGACACTCAACAAACAAATCTCTCCTAAAGGTCCTAGGCACAAACAACCTCCCACGGGGAGTGTTAGATGGGGCATTCTCCTGTGCTTTAAGAATCTCATCTTCCAAAACGGAGTCCAATGCAGCAATCACAACACCTTCTTGTAAAATGCTCTCCTCCTCCTCAGCACCGACCATGGGAGAAAAGCTGCGAGACAACGCATCAGCTTTAACATTCTTGGTACCCGGGATGTAAGTAACGGAAAAATTAAACCGCGAAAAAAAAAGTGCCCACCTAGCCTGACGGGCATTTAAGTGCTTGGCAGCATCAAGATAGATCAGATTTTTATGATCAGTGAAAACCTGAATGGGAAATTCAGCACCTTCCAAGAGATGATGCCAGTGTTCAAATGCGAGTTTAATAGCCAGCAATTCCCGATTACCAATATCGTAATTAAGTTCAGTCTCAGAAAATTTTTTTGAAAAAAAGCCACAGGGATGTACTCCATCCTTGTTTTCCTGAGACAACACCGTACCGACCCCCACAGAAGAAGCATCAACCTCAACCAAAAACGGCTTAGTCACATCAGGCTGCTTAATGATGGGGGCAGAGCTGAACCTCTCCTTTAGAAACACAAACGCTTCAATGGCCTCAGTAGTCCACTGAACCATATTAGCACCTTTCCTGGTGAGATCGGTCAGTGGTTTAACAATAATAGAAAAATTTTTTATGAATTTTCTGTAATAATTGGCGAAACCCAAAAACCTCTGTATCGATTTAAAACCAATAGGCCTAGGCCATTCCTGCACAGCTTGAACTTTAACCGGGTCCATCTCAAAGCCCTCGCTGGAGATAATGTAGCCCAAAAAACTAATTCTCTGTACAGCGAACTCACATTTCTCTAGCTTAGCAAAAAGCGAACTGTCAATTAATAACTGTAATACCTCACGTACGCTCCACCAATGAGACTCCAGATCAGGCGAATAAATCAAAATGTCATCCAAATACACAACCACATTTTTGCCGATCAAAGGTCTAAGGATGTCATTAATAAGATTCTGAAAAAATGCTGGTGCATTGGTAAGACCAAAAGGCATAACCAGATTCTCAAAATGACCCACAGGAGTGTTAAAAGCAGTCTTCCATTCATCACCCTCCTTCATGCGCAACAAATTGTATGCCCCCCGGAGATCAATTTTAGAGAACCACTTGGCCCCCACTAACTGGTTAAACAAATCAGGAATCAATGGCAGTGGGTAGGAATTACGTACAGTAATTTTATTAATCTCGCGAAAGTCCAGACAAGGACGTAAACCGCCGTCCTTTTTTTTAACAAAAAAAAATCCAACAGCCACAGGTGACTTAGAGGGTCTGATATGACCGGCGGCCAAGCTCGTCTGTATGTATTCCTCCAAAGCCTTTCTCTCAGGACTAGTAAGATTAAATAAACGACTTTTAGGAAGAGTCGCTCCAGGGACAAATTCAATGGTACAATCATAGTCTCTATGGGGAGGCAAAATTTGCGACTCCTCCTCAGAAAAAACTTTCCAAAAATCCTGAATAGGTACAGATAATTCCCCTTTATCCACAGCAGCAATGCGCCCATTACAACACTTGTCATAACACTTAGGGCTCCAGGACTTAATTTCATTAGTAGACCAATCCAGTACAGGATTGTGCAATTTTAACCAGGGTAACCCCAAAATTACTGGAGAAGGCAAATTATTTAATACTACCAAATCCAAATTTTCTTGGTGAATACCATTAATAGAGAGGGGAAATTCATAAACCTTGTGAGTAACACATTTCAAGGGAGAGCCATCGACAGAAACCACGGCAATAGGGGATGACAAAAGTTTGGGTTTTAATTTAAGTTTTTCCAAGAATCCCCCATCAATCACATTCAGAGTAGAACCACAATCCACAAATACCCGAAATTCAATTAATTCTTCCTGAGCTGCAGTAGTAGCAGAAAGAAATACCCCCTTAGTGTTTAAACAGGCTATACGGGCGTAACTGACCTTTTTTTTTCTTTGTTCATACGAAGCACACAGTTCTTAATGAAATGGTCAGATTTTCCGCAATAAAAGCACAAACCTTCAGAAAACCTGCGGTCTTTTTCCTGAGAGCGGGGTGACATCGCCCCAATCTCCATCGGCTCTCCAATGTCAGTACAGACCCTCTCAAGACTAGGAGCTGACATGGCAAAGGATTTATTCTCATTAACCCTTGCATGCAGTCTTCTGTCCACCCGTATAGCTAATTGCATTGCCTCCTGCAAGTTTCCAGGTGTAGGATAAGCAATAAGCAGATCCTTAACCCTTTCACCTAGCCCAGCAAGAAACAAACTTTTCAGAGCTGAATCGTTCCACCCCACCTGAGCAGACCACCGACGGAAGTAAGTACAATAATTTTCCACATTACCTGATCCCTGTCTCAAAAGTCTCAATTCCGTCTCAGCTGATGAGACACGATCAGGATCATCATACAACAACCCCAAAGCAGAAAAAAAACTATCCACTGATCTAAAGCACGGATCACTAGGTTGGAGAGAAAAGGCCCATCCCTGAGGTTCTTTGCGCAAAAGTGACATTATGAACCCTATGCGCTGTGATTCATCACCAGAGGATCTGGGTCTCAAACGAAAATACAATAAACAAGCATTTTTAAAGGAAAAAAAATCTTGTTGTTCACCAAAAAATAAATCAGGCAATCGTACCTTTGGCTCCACAAAATGCGCTCCAGAACAGCTACTCACGTGTTGTTGGAGCTCGGCCACCTCCAGAGAGAGTCCCTGCAGGCGTTGAGCCAAATCCTGAACCGACACCATGATGGAAACTGGAGGTCTTTCCTTAGAGATATTTTTGGGCTGGACTTACTCTTATGATAGGCTACAAGCACTAAGGAAAGACAGGAGATCTGTCCCTACAATAGAACTAAGCTAGATCCCTACGATGTAACGAGGAACCTGATCCTGCGATCAGACCCGCTAAAGTCCTCAGCTAGTCTGAACGAAGACCTATAGATGTGAGGGAGGGATCCCTACAAGAACTAGGGACTGGGAGAAAGATGGACACCTCCTAGCAGAAATTGTAGCAGTAAAAAGACAAACACACAACATAGAACATAAAGGTCAAAAGACCTAGCTAAACTGACTGAGAAAGGTTACAAAGCACCTGGCTAGCTTAAGAGTAGAAATTACAATGAAGTCCAGCACGGCCAGAAGGGCGGAGCAGGATTAAATAGGCAAAAAGGTCATGTGACCAGCAAAATAGAAAAAACCTAACAGGAGAGTTCTAACAATTGTCATTTCATTACTATACTATGATTCTAGGACTCCAGAAACGCGTCAGTTTTTTATCTCTGTATGTCGGGTTTTATGGTTTAAAGAAATAAAATAGTGCTTTTATTTCCCCTGTGGAAGTGCTGCTCTTTTCAGTTGTCTAAATTTACCACTATTCATATCTAAAATCACTAAAATTGATGTCAGGTTTTAAAAAAAGCCCTTTGTCAGGAAGGTCAAAACAGTTTTCGATGGTAAGGAGTTAAAAGTATTTAGGAATTTATCAATTATTATATTTTTCTTTTCCACACATATACCTCACATATCTTACACATATCACACAAAATTAATCCTTATTTTAACCCTTTACCACACACCATTGAAAATTTACTTAACCACTGCTGGAAACAACCTCCTCCTCATTATATGTCAGTGAACAGAAACTCCAGACCCATATACTAGTAATAGTAATGATTAAACCTACAGCAACATAGAAGCACAAGCCATTGCAGTATAAATACACCAATCTTTATTTAATTAAATTATACATATAAAATCACATTTAAAAGGGGAAAATATAGCAGAATAAACCCCATCAATAAGCAATACCAATTCATTCCACAAGATGAAGCTCAAACTCCATATACAGACTAATGTGTCTCTCAGCACAAGTATTGACAACTACCAGAATGCTATTATATCAATGTACTCCTCAGAATTGTTAAATCCTAAATGAAAAAAGAGGATATATAAAGTGCATATGTGCCAAATTGTAAATAGTAGTATATCATGCTCATCTAAATCCATGCGATGTTGTTAAAAGAAGGAGTGCGTTTCTCGGTATGCTTCTTACTGGGTGAATAGATCAAAGATCAAAGATCTATCTCCCCAGGAAGAAACATACAGCAAAATGCGTGTCGGGACAAGGAACACTTCAAACAGGTTGTACATTTCATTCCCAGCAATTTAATTCTTATGACCTCCCATATGGTGTATACTCTATAGGTTTCTCTATACATCTTTGCACTATGTTAGGCACTTTATACTGAGGGACTAAATGATGCATTATTGAATAAATTCCTATACTATTGATAGTAGGATTAATTTTCCGCATAAGCATCTTGCATTTTGTTCCCCTCTATTATAAGTATATAATTATACACTGCATGATTTTATACTCAAGCACTCCTTCTTGTAACAACATCGCATGGATTTAGATGAGCATGATATACTATATTATTTACAATTTAACACATATGCACTTTATATATCCTCTTTTTTCATTTAGGATTTAACAATTCTGAGGAGTACATTGATATATTAGCCATCTGGTAGTTGTAAATACTTTTGCTGAGAGACACATTAGTCTGTATAAGATGTTTGAGCTTCATCTTGTGGAATGAATTGGTTTTGCTGATTGATGGGGTTTATTCTGCTATGTTTTCCCCTTTTAAATTTGATTTTATATGCCTAATTTAATTAAATAAAGATTGATGTATTTATATTGCAATGACTTGTGCTTCTATGTTGCTGTAGGTTAAATATTTGATTGAAGTGCCATAAATACAAAGGCTTTATTCTAGGTTTATCTAGTAATAGTAATAAGTTGCCAATGGGCCCTCAAAAATCTAACATTTATCACTAATTGTACAGGTGATAGAATAGGGGATAAGTGCTGGAATTCCTTTAATTCATATAAAAAAAATTGATATAAGGGCTATTACAAATATTAATTTATACTTTGGTACAAACAGGATAAATGTCATAAGTTATTGCTTTCTACAGAAATGCATCATTTTCTTCTTTTTTATTTTTTCTACAGTAAAGACAACCACCACATCTACCCTTACTACCACATACTCTTCAACAAAAACAATACTTACAAGTACATCTACAACAAGTAAAACTACAACACAGACTACTTCACCAACTACAGTCTGTAAAGAAATATGTGACTGGACGCAGTATTATAATTTACATAATGTTACATACGGACACAATGGAGGGGACATGGAAAATCTTACCCAAATAAAAAATGCTGGTATTGCAATATGTGAAAATCCAAAAAATATTGACTGCAGAACAACAAATAACAAATATAAACAGCAAATAATTATTTGTAGCCTAAAACAAGGTTTGATATGTGAAAATATGCATCAATATACACATTTTTTTACATGCTATGAATATGAGGTCAGCTATCTTTGCTGTAAGCCTTACTGTGAAACTACATCCATAAAAACAACAACTCCAAAAACCACAACACCTACAACAACATCCTCTACAACTATAAATCCAACCACCACTCCAACAATCAAAACACCCACAACTACAACACCTAAAACCACAACCCCAACAAGCACAGCACCCACAACCACAACTCCAAAAACAACACCCACAACCACAATGTCCACAACCCAAATGACAACACCCACAACCACAAAGTTCACAACCACAATGACCACAACCAGAACCCCAACAACCACAACTCCAATAACTACAATCAGAACAACAACGCCCACAGCCACAAAGCCCACAACTACAACACCCAATACCACAACTCCACCAAGCACCGCACCCACAACCCCAACTCCAAAAACAACAACTACAATGTCCACAACCCAAACAACAACACCTACAACCCCGAGGTTCACAACCACACTGACCATAACCCCAACAACCACAATGCCCACAACCACAACTCCAATAACTACAATAAGAACAACAACACCCACAACGACAAAGCCCACAACTGCAACACCCAAAACCACAACCCCAACAAGCACAGCACCCACAACCACAACTCCAAAAACCACAATGTCCACAACCCAAACAACAACACCCACAACCACAAGTTTCACAACCACAATTACCACAACCAGAACCCCAACAACCACAATGCCCACAACCACAACTCCAATAACTACAATAAGAACAACAACACCCACAACGACAAAGCCCACAACTGCAACACCCAAAACCACAACCCCAACAAGCACAGCACCCACAACCACAACTCCAAAAACCACAATGTCCACAGCCCAAACAACAACACCCACAACCACAAGTTTCACAACCACAATTACCACAACCAGAACCCCAACAACCACAATGCCCACAACCACAACTCCAATAACTACAATCAGAACAACAACACCCACAACCACAAAGCCCACAACTACAACACCCAAAACCACAACCCCAACAAGCACAGCACCTACAACCACAACTCCAAAAACCACAATGTCCACAACCCAAACAACAACACCCACAACCACAAGGTTCACAACCACAATGACCACAACCAGAACCCCAACAACCACAATGCCCACAACCACAACTCCAATTACTACAATCAGAACAACAATGACCACAACCACAAATCCCACAACTACAACACCCAAAACCACAACCCCAACAAGCACAGCACCTACAACCACAACTACAACTACAAAAACTACAATGTCCACAACCCAAACAACAACACCCACAACCACAAGTTTCACAACCACAATGACCACAACCAGAACCCCAACAACCACAATGCCCACAACCACAACTCCTATTACTACAATCAGAACAACAACGCCCACAACCACAAAGCCCACAACTACAACACCCAAAACCACAACTCCAATAAGCACTGCACCCACAACCACAACTCCAAAAACCACAATGTCCACAACCCAAACAATACCCACAACCACGAGGTTCACAACCACAATGACCACAACCAGAACCCAAACAACCACAACGCCCTCAATCACAACTCTAATAACTACAAGCAGAGCAACAACGCCCACAACCACAATTCCCACAACTACAACACCCAAAACCACAACCCCACCAAGCACCGCACCCACAACCACAACTCCAAAAACAACAACCACAATGTCCACAACCCAAACAACAACACCGATAACCACGATGTTCACAACCACAATGACCACAACCAGAACCCCAACAACTACATTGCCCCCAACCACAACTCCAAAAACTACAATCAGAACAACAACGCCCACAACCACAAACCCCACAACTACAACACCCAAAACCACAAGCACAGCACTCACAACTCCAACTCCAAAAACAACACCCACAACCACAATATCCACAACCAAAACAACAACACCCATAACCACGAGGTTCACAACCTCAACATCCACAACCAGAACCCCAACCACAACACCCATAACCACAACTCCAATAATTACAACCCAAACAACTACAACGCCCAAAACTACCACAACTACAGTTCTAACAACCACAACAAAGACAACCACAATCACAAAAACCACATTGCCTTCAACCACAATCACAACATCCGCAACCACAACCCCAACAACCACAAAGTCTGCAACCACAACCCCAACAAGAACAACACCCACAATCACATCATCCACAACCCCAACAACCTCAACACCCACAACCAGGATCTCCACAATCACAACTACAACATCCACAACTCCAAAAACCTCAACATTCACAACCACAACACCAACAACCACACCAAAAACATCAACACCTGCAACCACAACCACGAGTTCCACTACCACAACCCCAATAACTACAACCCTAACAACCACAAAGTCCACAGCCAAAACCATAACACCCACAATCACAATTCTAACAACCCCATCAACCACAATAACCAAAACCACAACACCCAAAACCGAAACCCCAACAACCACATTTCCAACAACCACCATGTCCATAACCACAACCCCAACAATCACAACTCCAAAGTCCACAACCCCAACTACAATATCCATAACGACAAGAACCACAATGCCAACAACTACAATGTCTACCATATCCACCACTCCAACAACCACAAGGCCCACAAGCACAACCCCAACAGCCACAACACCCACAACAACAAGAACAACCCCAACTACAACATACAAAACAACCACAACACTCACAAAATCCTCAACCCTAACAACGACAATTCTCATAACAACTCCAAAAATCACAACACCCACAACCAGAGTGACAACATCAGCAAATATAACACCAACAACAACAATGACCACAACCAGGACAACAACTCAAACAAGCACAACCCCAAAAACTACAACATTATCAACAACAATGTGCAATTGCTACGTGGGAGATAAAGTATTCAAACCAGGTATGTGAAATTCATACTCTACATGTATGTTTTATGTATGTATGTCACTGAGTATTATGTTTATAGAACATCCATAAATCTTACTCATTAGACTAACATAGAGAAAAGGTGCATGCAAGAAATTATAGCTCTCCAATAGAAATGTAGAAAGACCCTGCTCCCAATTCCTCACATTTTAACTGTAATGCCTGTTTTGTTTTTAGATCCTAAACTAGTTTGTTAAATAAGCCCTTCCCGCAAATCTATGTGTTATCCAAATTCTGGGAATGAGTTCTCATGTGTGGAGGGAGCTCAGGAGCTAAGCTCCCTTCATACGCTGAAGATACTGGGATACTAGCTAGTTAAAATACCCAGTATCCGTCTCTACCAGCCGTGGTTGGTGCCTAGCTACAGCTGTTAACCACTTAAATGCCTCTTTCAGCATCATATAAATGGAACCCATACCGATCACCGCGTGCAGTCTCTCATCAGCTCCCTGCGACATGATAGTAGGGTCCAATGGGTTACTATGACAGACAGGTATTTGCTGTAGACCTCCACTGCTGTTCTCAGTCCTTGTGATAAGTTTAGTTGCAGGCTGAGCTCCAGAGCATATCAATATTTTCATTATATACTGCAATACTATGATATTGAAGTATATTGTACAAGTGCAACATCATCAAATGAACCCAGGTTCAAGTCCCCTAAGGGGACAAACAAATTTAAAGGAAAAAGTTTTAAAAAAAAACTCAAAATGAAAAAAATATTTAAAAGTTCAAATCACCCCACTTTTCCACTGTTTAAAATAAAGAAAGGAAAACATTTTTGGTATTGCCGTGTTTGTAAAAGTCCAATCTATTAAAATATGAAATTAATTAACCAGATCTGTAAACCACAAATATAGAAAGCTTTAGAATGCCAGAATTATGTTTTTTGGTATCCTCATCTCTTTAAAAAAAATAAATAATAAGCAATAAAAGTAGCATATGTACACAAAATTGGTATAAAAAATGTCAACTCACCGTGCATGAAACAAGCCCTCACTCAGCCTCAAAAAACAGAAAAATTAAAATGTTGAAGGTATCGGAAAATGGCGACTGAAAGCAAAAAAAATAAATTTCACAATATTCTGAATTTTTTTCATCACTTATATAGAAAAAAAATCCACACATGTTTGGTATCACCACAATCAGATTGACATAGATAATTATATTTATACTACACAGTGTACAATATAAAAATGACCCCAACCCCCTCAAGAAGTGAAATTGCATTTTTTTCACCATTTCATCACACTCAGAATTTTTTTGCCATTTTTCTGTACATTGTATGGTAAAAGAATGAATGGTGCCATTCAAAACAACAACTCGTCTCACAAATAAACCAAGTCCAGATACAGCTATGTCAACGGAAAAATAAAACAGTTATGGCTCTTTAAAGAAGGCATGGAAAAAAACAAAAGCTCAAAAATGAAAAATTTCCTGATCTTTAATGGGCTAAGTTCATAATATACATAATATACAGTATTAGAGGTGAGCTGTTTTATTTTTCTGACTTGAATATTTGTAGATAAAAGACTAAATGCAGCCATCTCTAAGGGAACTATCCACAAATAGATGTACGGTATACATTATAGCACTAAACTATATACAGTAAGCTCCCCCCCCCCCCGTTTTGTCTGTCAGGCAACATGCTGAAATGCGTTTTCAAAATATTTGTTTATTTTCAGTGAATGAGAACATTCTTGCTTAAATTCATTAAATACGTTGGGTATATTTGTATTTTTCATTATTTTTATTTTTTCAGGTGACACCATTTTAATTGGAAAAGATAGTAGCGGTTGCAATATTTCTGAAGTGTGCAGTGAGAAATGTGAAGTTCGTAAATTTCGGTTCTGTCTCACTACTTCAAGTGCCACAACAAGGACTTCACCTACCACTTCAATAACAACAACCGTTACAACACCACAAGAAACCACAACAGCATCAACTACTAAAACTACAGCCAAAACATCAACAACTTCACAAACTTCAACCACAGCAAAAACTACTATGCCACCTTCCACTGCCTCAACAACTACTCAATTAACTACTCTTACTACTCCTGAAACTATTTCCTCTACCACTACACCTAAACCGAGTACAACCTCCTCATCAACTTCAACAACTCAAACTACCACTAGAACAACTACTCCTTATATTATAACTACCACTCCATCTTCTACCAAAACAGCAACAACTACTCAAACTACCAGTAAAACAACAACCCCATCTACTAGTACATCAACAACTAAAACTACTACCATAAGGACATCAACTAGCCAAATAACCACTTCAGAACAAACAACTACTTCGCTACATGATTGCAATGGAAGAAAGGTGACTAAATGAAAGTAAATGTGTCTGTTTGTGTGTAAGCAACAAATTTTCCTTATATTTGCAGTTTAGCAAAATTATTTGCACCGTTCACGTATCGGCTCATTCCATCCAACCCATAGTATACAACAGCTAAATCGATTCAACTATTAATTTCCTGAATTCAGCAAAATTTAATTTCAAACATGTGATATTGATGTATTCCAAAGATGGGTAAATGGATTCTAAATTAATTTTCAAATTGATTGAGCATGAATTTTTTTTCAGAAAAATTGTTTGTTTTTGCCAACATGTGTTTTTTTGCAGGTATTTATGATGTTTTACCTTTAGAGTTTTTCAAAAGAATCCATATATTTTAGTTAGAAAAAAATCTGAAAAATGGCAAGCAGATGACCTCCATTTTGTTGAATTATAAAAGGCTAGAAAGGGGTTAAAAAACCTTGCCTCTCCTGGGTTCTTCTTATACCTGTCTCACCTCTGTTGATCCTCTGATAGGGATGAGTGGACCCGTGGATGTTCGAGTTCATTGGGATCGATCAAACTGTTGTCCAAAGTTCGGGTACCAGAACTTGACCTGAACCCAAATAACATAAAAGCCAATGGGGACCCGAACTTTAGTGCTGTAAAATTGCTGTAAAATGGTCATAGTAAGGGCTAGGGGGCTATGAAAGTAAGCAAAATGGGGGTAAGAACAGGAGAATTGCCTTGCAAACAAATGTGGATAGGAAAATTACTTAAAATAACATTAAAAAATAACAATAATAATCCAATATCCATGGACTTTCCCAGTTTTTTAATATCAGCTCACAGCTATTTGTTTTGCCTTTGGTGGTTATAAAAAATGGCGTGGGGGTTCCCCCCCTATTCTGGCGCTTTGCCCGGCTCTTCCTGATTGCCCTGGTGCGTTGGCAATTGAGGTAATAGTTTTTGGGGTTGATGTCAGCTGTGTAATGTCAGGTATCATTATGCCCAGGTGTTAGTAAGAGAATCGGTGGACGTCATGGGAATGTCATGGATAACATCGGACTTGCGGGGATTATTTTTTTAATAATAAATGGTTGAACCAGGGAATGTGTCGGGGAGTCTTTATTCAAATAAACTTTTTTTTTCTGTGTGTGTCTTTTCATTTTTAAATATGGAGTTATAAATGGGGGTGTCTGATAGGTGCCTCTCCATTACTAACCCCTGGGCTTAATGTAAGCCAGCTGCTGACATCAACTCTACAATCCCATTACCCTGATTGCCACCACATCAGGGCAACCAGGAAGGGCCAAGGCTTATCGCCAGAGTTGGCGCATTTAATGGATGCACCATTTCTGGGGTGGCTGAAGACTGGTCTTATTAGTCTGCGAAGGGGCCAATGTCCATGGACTTTCCAGCCTATTAATATCAGCCCCCAGCGGTCTGCTTTTCCTTTGCTCGTTATTAAAAATAGGAGGAGCACCACATCATTTTTTAGGTTTCCCCCCAGCTTAATTAGACCAGCTGACAGCTGTCTGTTTTCTCTCGGCTGGTTATTAAAAATAGGGGTGAATCCACATTGTTATTTTTAGTTAATTATTTCTTTTTTACATGGTTATACAGGCCGAGTCACGTGGTGTGCCAGCCTATCACAGCCATACCAATACTCAGTATGGTTGTGATGGCTGAGGAAGAACCAATAGCCTAAAAACTTGTTGATTGACTGCAGCCTTTCAACAAGCTTTATTGAGCATCCAAACTCCAAACACTAACACGGACCTCTGGAAATAGTCTGTGTTCGCTCATCTCTATTCTATGATTGTCTCTTCTATCTTTTAGCTTCTAACAGTTCATTCATTCACCAGCCCCTATGTGGTCACATGTAATGCAAAGCAAATCAATGATGTGTGTCACACTCCATGTGACCCCATGCTGCACAATGCACATCATTGACATGCGTTTCACCCCATGTGGCAAATCCTAGCTAGAAGAAAGATAGACTTTAGAAGAGATAGTCATACATCCGGCAGTAGTAGTTGGTAGAACAGGCACTAAGAGGGTGGAGGAGATGTGAGTATGCAATTTGTTTATGAATTATGTTAGGGAAGAAGGAAGTATCCTGCTGAAAAACAATGACAATCTAAAACAGGAATGAAGGAATGATGGTTTAATGTCAATGCGTTTCAGAGTCACCCCAACTTTTTCCAGAGTCACACAGGACTGTGTTTTTGCCTTTGAATTGAAGGGATTTGTCCACATCAAATTTTGGCAATTTTGGCAAATTTACTCAGCTCTGTGTACCTTCTTTCTTAAAGATAAATTGTCGGTTCTCCTGACCTGAGCTTGACAGCTGCATAAAAACACATGCTGTCACGCTCAGGTTAGGAAAGCCGACGGCCAGTCCGGGAATTGCGAAAAGATCTTCGCATGAGTACTACAGCCGTCTAACTGCACCCTAACTGTCACAGATGTTAGCGCAGAGGAGTGGACAGAATTATGGGCAGGAGTAGGGGTGAGTATTCACTTTTGATTTACATACACTTGACTAGCAGGTGCACAGCTCTGAATTGTCCGGAGCTTACAGCAGGATAACAGGTCAAGGTTCAGAAGTTTTACTTTTAAATGACACCATTCATTGTGCCCCATAGTGTACTGGAAAACGGGAAAAGAATTACAAGTGCAGTGAAAGTGCAACAAAAGTGCAATTTCACAATGATTTTGGGGTTTTTTTTACTTACCATGTTCAATATATGGTAAAACTGACATGGCAATATTATTCCCCAGGCCAGTACAAGTATGCAGATACCAAACGTGTACAGTTTTTTATTTAAATGGTGAAAACAAATTCAGAAATTTGTCAAAAATAAAATGTTGCTTTTGTTGCCATTTTCCTGGGCAAGCAAATTTCTTAATTTATGGGATCTGGGGCTGTGTGAGGGCTTATATTTTGTACCCAGAGCTGACATTTTTACTGATACCATTTTGCGGTAGATATGAAGTTTTGATCGCCTTTTATTGCATTTTATTGCAATGTTGTGATGACTAACAAACCGTAATTATAGAGTTTTAATTTTTTTTCTTGTTGCCGTTTACCGATCAGATTAAAGGGGTTGTCCACTACTAGGACAACCCCTTCTTGAACTAAATGTTTGGCCCCAATAAAATAAAAATCCTATACTCACCTCCCGAGCTGGCGCCATTCCAGCGGTGTCAGCTCTCGCTGTCCGGGGCTGTGATGCAATAGAATGACATATGGTGCCCGGCACCCAATCAGCACTGGCGTCACTGTCCCCGCCTCCTGTCGAATTGAACATGAATAGGAAGTCAGAGATCAGCTGCAGCCTGGACTTCCTCTTCATGTTTGATTTGTTCAACGATGGGGACAGTGACAACGGCGCTGATTGGGAGCCGGGCGCTAAGAGTCATTCCACCACATCACAGCCTTGGTACCGTGAGTGCTGACACCGCTGGAACGGCGCCGGCACTGGAGGTGATTATAGTTTTTTTATTTTATTGGGGCCAAACATTTAGTTAAAAAAGCCGTTGACCTAGTAGTGGACAAACCCTGTAATTTATTTTATATTTTGATGTATCAGACATTTCTGAACGCAGCGATACCAAATATGTTGATATTTTACTTTTTTTATTGCTAAATTTTTAATGGGGAAAAAGAGAGGTGATTTGGACTTTTCTGGGGGTTTTTTAATATTTTTTAAAACTTTTTTTTTACTTTTTACTGTATTTAATAGTCCCTTTAGGAGACTTGAAGCTGCGATTGTCTGACCACTAGTGTTGAGCGAACATGCTCGACACTGCTCGGTACTCGCCCGAGCATCACGCTACTCGGGATGTTCGGCGAGCACCGAGCATTTCCGGGTTACTCGGGCGGGAGCTCGGGTCTCCGCCCTGCATGTTTGGCGCTCTTTACAGAGCCAATGAACATGCAGGGATTGCCAGCCAGTCACTGTAATGCCGCAGCCATGTTGTTTGTGGGCATTACAGTGATTGGCTGGCCGCACAGCGTCACCTCGAGTATTTAAAACCGGGCGCCGCCATCTTGGACACAGTCACTCCGGATCAGACAGTGTAGGGACAGCGCTGCTGATTTAGGGAGAGATATATCCTGAAAAATAGTTAGTGTAGGGTCTGTAAAGGCTGCCAGATCAAACAAACAGTCCTTCTCAGGACTAATATCCATCCTAGGTATATCAGGCAGGCAGGCTGTATAGGAGACACAGTGGTTATACCAGCAAACGCTGCATTACAGTCCTGTGTGCTGCTCCTGTTGCTGAAATTGCTGGACTTAGCTCCAGGTCCCGGGGGCCAGGAAAAATCCTTTTTTTTTATCTAAATCCTCTTTTTTTTTTCCTCCTTCACAATGTACAAATACCCATCTTATTAACCTTTTGGTGCCCCCCCCCCCAAAAAAAAAGTGTGCCTCTGATTTTTCAGACACAAATATATCTGTTGAAAATAGTCTGGTGTAGGCCAGAGAGACAGAAGTGTGCTTTTGCTGTTCCACGTTAAAAAATCTCTATTTTCCTGCTTTTTGCATTTTTTGCTGTAAAAAAAAAAAATAGTGTCTCCCTGATTTTTCAGACACAAATATATCTGTTGAAAATAGTCTGGTGTAGGCCAGAGAGACAGAAGTGTGCTTTTGCTGTTCCACGGTAAAAAATCTCTATTATCCTGCTTTTTGCATTTTTTGCTGTAAAAAAAAAAATAAATAGTGTCTCCCTGATTTTTCAGACACAAATATATCTGTTGAAAATAGTCTGGTGTAGGCCCGAGAAATACAAGTGTGGTTTTGCAGTTCCACGGTACAAACCTCTGTATTATCCACTTTTGGGCCATTTGTATCTAAAAAAAACAGTTTGAGTGTGTCGCTCACTGTTCAGCCGCAAATATATATATATTTTAAAAAGCCTGGTATACACCAGTAAATTATTACTGTGGTTTTGATGTTCCACGGTAAAAAATCTTTATTATCCTGCTTTTTGCATTTTTTGCTGTAAAAAAAAATAAAAATAGTGTCTCCCTGATTTTTCAGACACAAATATATCTGTGAAAATAGTCTGGTGTAGGCCAGAGAGACAGAAGTGTGCTTTTGCTGTTCCACGGTAAAAAATCTCTATTATCCTGCTTTTTGCATTTTTTGCTGTAAAAAAAAAAAAATAGTGTCTCCCTGATTTTTCAGACACAAATATATCTGTTGAAAATAGTCTGGTGTAGGCCAGAGAGACAGAAGTGTGCTTTTGCTGTTCCACGGTAAAAAATCTCTATTATCCTGCTTTTTGCATTTTTTGCTGTAAAAAAAAAAAAAATAGTGTCTCCCTGATTTTTCAGACACAAATATATCTGTTGAAAATAGTCTGGTGTAGGCCCGAGAAATACAAGTGTGGTTTTGCAGTTCCATGGTACAAACCGCTGTATTATCCACTTTTGGGCCATTTGTATCTAAAAAAAACAGTTTGAGTGTGTCGCTCACTGTTCAGCCGCAAATATATATATATTTTAAAAAGCCTGTTATACACCAGTAAATTATTACTGTGGTTTTGATGTTCCACGGTAAAAAATCTCTATTATTCAGGTTTTGGTAGTTTTTTCCGTAAAGAAAAACAGTAGTGTCTCCTGACTGTTGTGACACAAAAATATATCTGTTGAAAATAGTCTTGTGTAGGCCCGACATCCCAGTGTGGTTTCGCAGTTCCACGGGTCAAATCGCTGTACTATCCAGTTTTGGGCCTTTGGTATCTAAAAAAAAAAGCAGTTTGAGTGTGTCGCTCACTGTTCAGCCGCAAATATCTCTATTTAAAAAAGTGTGGTATACCCCAGTAAACAATAACTGTGGTTTTCCTCTTCCACGGTTCTAATCTACTCTTTATTACCCTTTTTCCATTGATAGTGCAAGTGTAAGCTATTTTACTTCATTTACAATGGGCAAGGCGCGTGGGCAAGGGACGTGGAAGTGGACGTTCTGGTGATGGTTCGTGCAGAGGACGGGGCCGTGGCCAAGGTGAAAATGTGCCACAACCAACAGCCACATCTTCTCGCTCCCACTTCTTGACCGAATTACTAGGGAAGCACAGAACAACACCAGTATTGAGAACTGATCAGTGTGAACAGGTTATTAATTGGATAGCAGACAATACTTCCAGTTACCTGGGCACCACCACCTCCGGTCTGTCTTCCACACGGTCAACTCTTAGTAGCCGTGAGTCTCGACCGCATACTCCTCCTCACCCTGATGCTCCTTCCTCCCACCATGCCGAGTGTCATCAGACAGCAAGTGTTCCCACACTTGGACACTCTGAAGAGCTGTTCACTGGTCCATTTCCATATTTGGGCCCCTCGTCTGATACGCTTGAAGTGGTGGAAGAGGAGATCCCATGTTGCGATGCCCAAATATTTGAACAGCCACGGCCACAGGAAGTCGACGTTGGCAATGTCACAAGAGGTGGACGATGACGAGACACAATTGCCAGGAAGTGAGGAGGAGGATCGTGGTGCGCAAGTGGAAGAGGAGGAGGTGGTGGATGATCTAGTAACTGACCCAACTTGGAAGGAGGACATGCAGAGTGAGGCCAGCAGGACACAGGGGGAGGGAGGCAGAGTACCCCAACAGGCAGGAAGTAGCAGTGTGGTGGCCGCAGACAGAAGGCAGGCAACCGTTCCCCGTAACACCAACACGAGGGACGTTGCCAGTACAAGCGGTAGGTCTTCCAGAGTCTTGAATTTTTTTAAAGACTCTGCTGATAACCCCAAAAAGGCCATATGTTCCACCTGCCATGCCAGCATCAGCAGGGGTGACAAAACTACCAGCCTGACCACCACCAGCATGATCAGGCACATGGCAGCAAAGCACCCGACTTTTTGGGGCGAAACCCAGGGTCCACGACCAGTGTCAGCGGGTGTCACCACTGCTTCTTCCACTGTTGTGCGTGCAATAGAACCCCCTGTTGTGTGTGCAAGGCAATCCCCTGTCCATACTGCATGTAAAGATGCCCCCTCCTCTCAGTCTTCACTTGTTATGGCAGTCTCTCAAGAAACAGCATCAACGTCCACGTCCACGTCCCACCGCAGCGTTCAATTGTCCATATCCCAGACCTTTGAACGAAAGCAGAAATTCGCAGCTAACGCCCCACAGGCCACAGTCCTAAATTCGCACATTTCACGACTGCTTGCATTGGAAATGCTGCCTTTTAGGCTGGTGGAGACGGAATCCTTCCGCAATCTTATGGCGGTGGCCGTCCCTCGGTACTCGGTCCCCAGCCGACACTATTTTGCCCGGTGTGCCATCCCCGCACTACACAAGCACGTGTCCCAAAGCATCTGCCGTGCCCTCAACAATGCAGTTACTGGGAGAGTCCACCTGACAACGGACACGTGGACAAGTGCTTGTGGCCAGGGACGGTACATCTCTCTGACGGCACACTGGGTAAACATAGTGGAAACCGGGACCCAGTCGGACCTTGGGACGGAACACATCCTCCCCACACCGAGGATTGCGGGCCCTATGTCAGTCAGAGTTGCCCCCACAGTGTACAGCTCCTGCGCATCCTCCTCCTCCCCCTCCTCCTCCTCATGTTCAGCCTCCATCTCAGATATCACCACATCAGTTACAAGCTGGAAGCATTGCAGTACTGCCTCCTCCAAGCGGCAACAGGCTGTGCTGAAACTCATAAGCTTAGGTGATAAACCTCACACTGCTTGTGAGTTGTGGACAGCTGTGAAAGAGCAGGCAGATCTGTGGCTGAGACCGCTGAACCTACATCCCGGCATGGTCGTGTGTGACAATGGTCGTAACCTGGTGGCGGCTCTGAAGCGAGGTGAGATCACACACGTACCATGCCTGGCTCATGTGCTTAACCTCGTTGTTCAGCGGTTTCTTAAATCGTACCCCGAGTTGCCAGATCTGCTCGTGAAAGTACGCCACCTGTCAGCTCATTTTCGCAAGTCGGCTACAGCTTCCGCCGCCCTTGCTGTGTTGCAGCAGCGTTTGCAGCTTCCGTCACACCGACTGGTGTGTGATGTCCCCACACGTTGGAACTCTACCCTCCACATGTTGCAAAGGATTTGTGAGCAGAAGAGAGCAGTTGTGGAGTACCAGCTGCAACAAGGCCGTCGATATTCAGGTCAGACTCCACACATAAGACCTCAGGAGTGGACCTGGATGTCTGACATATGTACCATCCTGACAAACTTTGAGGAGGCCACCAAGATGGTGAGTGGCGATGACGCCATCATTAGTGTCAGCATCCCACTTGTCTGTCTTTTGCAACGCTCTCTGCAGAGAATTAAAGAGGAGGTATTGCAGCCAGAGTATGATGAGATGGATCAAGAAGCCGTAGCGGGCGATTACACACAGCCCAGCCTCATCTCATCCCAACGTGTATTGGGGGACAATGAGGGAGAGGAGGAGGAGGAGAAGGAAGAACAGGAGCTGCTATCATGCGTTGTAGACGGTAGTACCTGTACAAGTGTCATACCGTCGGTTCAGCGTGGGTGGCCTGAGGACAGGGGGGAGGAGGAAGAGGAGGAGGAGAGCATGGTCAGTCGTCATCTTGATGAGGACACGGAAATCTTGCCCGTTACCAGTCTGGCACGCATGGATAACTTTATGTTACGCTGCCTTAACCGTGACCCTCGCGTTGTCAAAATGTTGGGTGACAGTCATTACTGGTTGGTGACCCTTGTAGACCCCCGCTACAAGGAGAACTTTCACTCTCTTATTCCTGAGGTGGAGAGGTCTACAAAAATGGGGCAATACCAGAAGGCCCTTGCTGCAGAACTCTTAAAAAAATTCCCATCTGAACACGCTAGCGGCAGAGGTCACAGTTCGTTGCCCAACCAAGGCGTACAGGCAAGAGAGATGCAACTCCAATCCAGCAGAGGCAGGGGAACACTGTCAATGTTCTGGGACAGTTTTCTGACACCCGCCCAGCTTACAGGCCCTGAGGCGCGGGGTACTCTCACAAGAAGTGGAAAGTTTCAAAAGATGGTGAGGGAGTACCTTGCCGATCGTACCAGCATCCTCCGTGATTCCTCTGTGCCTTTTAATTATTGGGTATCCAAGCTGGACACTTGGAATGAACTCGATCTGTACGCCTTGGAGGTCCTGGCCTGCCCTGCCGCTAGCGTGCTATCGGAGCGTGTTTTTAGTGCCACTGGGGGAATTATAACTGATAAGCGCACTCGCCTGTCAACTGACAATGCTGACAAGCTGACCCTTATCAAAATGAACAAGGGCTGGATTGGGCCAGACTTCTCATCACCACCAAATGACAGCAGAGTAACATAAAGTCAAATCCACTGTGTTATTTCGGGAGGTGTATTCACATGCACCGCTTCACACCCACACATGGGTGTAACATACCTGGCGGCGTCCTTGCATGGTGGTCCATCTCCCACTGTGCAAGACCGCGCACTTGATCTCCAGTCCAGAATGTCTCTCTGGCTTCCCTCCATGCTGTCTGTTTGTGTCTGTTTCTGCTGCTTAAGGGCGGCGCCCGATCACTTCCTGCTTTTTGTACCTGCTGTGGGTCACACCCCTTGTGCGTCCTCAGCCTATTGCTGTCTGTCACCTGGTATATAGCTCAGCTGCTCCCATCTATCCCTGCCTGAGCATTGTTTCTTGTCAGTTGGCTTTTTGTCTCTGACATGCCAGGTCCTATCCTGTTTTCCTGCCTGTTTTCCAGTTCTGTGTCTGAACTGTGGTCTTTTCTTGTGAACACGCTTCTTGCCTGTTCTTTCGCCTTCTAGGGGCCGTATTCCTAGATCTGCCTGTCTGTGCCTTGCGGTATCTGTTCCCGTCTGAACAGAGTCCTGTTTGTGTCCCTGCCTTGCGGTATCTGTTCCCGTCTGAACAGAGTCCTGTTTGTGTTCCTGCCTTGCGGTATCTGTTCCCGTCTGAACAGAGTCCTGTTTGTGTTCCTGCCTTGCTGTCTCTGTTCCCGTTCCTCTGTTCCCTGTTGTCTGTGCCTCGTTTCTACTTTAACCTTGTCTCCCTTTTCCCTCTATGTCTGTTTTCTGCGTCTTTCTGCAGAGTCTGAACCCGCTCCTAAATTCCTTCTCGTCGTCTCTGTACCTCTGTTGTGAATTTAGTGTACGCTCGCTACTTCTATGTAAGTACTGTGCGTGCTTCTGGTTCTGCCTTTCCTTCTTCGTCTGTTCTTTGTGAACAGAGTCCTATCCCCTTGCCTTGTTTACTGCTCTGCGGTGTCCGCTCTGCTCCTGCTTAGCTTGCCGCTCTTGCGGTTTCTGCTCTGCTCCTGCCTTGTTTACCGCTCTGCGGTGTCCGCTCTGCTCCTGCTTAGCTTGCCGCTCTTGCGGTTTCTGCTCTGCTCCTGCCTTGTTTACCGCTCTGCGGTGTCCGCTCTGCTCCTGCTTAGCTTGCCGCTCTTGCGGTTTCTGCTCTGCTCCTGCCTTGTTTACCGCTCTGCGGTGTCCGCTCTGCTCCTGCTTAGCTTGCCGCTCTTGCGGTTTCTGCTCTGCTCCTGCCTTGTTTACCGCTCTGCGGTGTCCGCTCTGCTCCTGCTTAGCTTGCCGCTCTTGCGGTTTCTGCTCTGCTCCTGCCTTGTTTACCGCTCTGCGGTGTCCGCCCTGCTCCTGCTTAGCTTGCCGCTCTTGCGGTTTCTGCTCTGCTCCTGCCTTGTTTACCGCTCTGCGGTGTCTGCTCTGCTCCTGCTTAGCTTGCCGCTCTTGCGGTTTCTGCTCTGCTCCTGCCTTGTTTACCGCTCTGCGGTGTCCGCTCTGCTCCTGCTTAGCTTGCCGCTCTTGCGGTTTCTGCTCTGCTCCTGCCTTGTTTACCGCTCTGCGGTGTCCGCTCTGCTCCTGCTTAGCTTGCCGCTCTTGCGGTTTCTGCTCTGCTCCTGCCTTGTTTACCGCTCTGCGGTGTCCGCTCTGCTCCTGCTTAGCTTGCCGCTCTTGCGGTTTTCACTCTGCTCCTGCCTTGCTTGCCGCTCCTGCGGTTTCTGCTCTGCTCTTATCTTGCTTACTGCTTCTGCGGTTTCCGCCCTGCCCTGCTTCTGCCCGCTGCTCCGGCAGTCCTGTCCTGCCCTGCTTGTGCTCGCTGCTCCTGCAGCCCCGTCCTGCTCTGTTCTTGCCCACCGCTTCGGGCGTTCCCTCTCTGCTGTGGTTGTCTACCGCATCTGCGGTTCTGTGACCCAGTCTGTACTGGGTCTTAACCTCTCTGTGCTCCAGCCCGTCCTTTCGGCCAGTACCTCCCTGCCTGCATACTCGCCTGTATCCACCCATCTGCATACCTGCCGTGTTTGCTTACATCCACCAGTCTGTGCCAGCCTAACCTGCCTGTTCCAGTAATCCCAGTGTGGGTCAACCCCCGTGTCCGGAGTTTGACCTGGAGTAGCACCTGGTCCCTCTGCCCAGTTTCTCCCTGGTGCACTGGCGTCGTATGCCGTCGTGCCACCTTGGTCGGATCGGCCAGATACTTAGTCACGCCCCTCCAGGCACTCTCCGGTCCATGGTCCAGTGGAACCACAACACCCGCACACACCAGTCAGTCCGGGCGTGTGCATAACAATGGGTATACGCTTCCTCGTTTCGGCTGTTTAATCTTCTTCTCCTTATCCTCAGCCTCCACCACCACTATACCACCAGGGTGCCAGCATTGCAAGTTGCTCCGTCCTAATTTGTGGCAGCTTTTGCTGGGAAAGCATAAGCAAATACTATGGGAGACCCACTCCCCAATAATGGGACTTATGTTTGTAATATGCTGTACTGCATGGCTCTTGTAAGGCGCATTGCAAGTTGCTCCGTCCTAATTTTTGGCAGCTTTTGCTGGGAAAGCATAAGCAAATACTATGGGAGACCCACTCCCCAATAATGGGACTTATGTTTGTAATATGCTGTACTGCATGGCTCTTGTAAGGGGCATTGCAAGTTGCTCCGTCCTAATTTTTGGCAGCTTTTGCTTGCAAGGCATAAGCAAATACTATGGGACACCCACTCCCCAATAATGGGACTTATGTTTGTAATATGCTGTACTGCATGTGACGCGCCCCCTGGGCCGTGTGTACACGTGTGTGGGATACCCGGAGCCGGGTCTCTGGGGTCTGTAGTCTCCGTGGCGGTGACCCGGTCCCGTGGCTCAGGCTGGTCAAACCAGTGGCAGTCTTTCTTAGGTTTTGAGGTTAATTGTCCGACTGCGCCACCCGTGGGTTGCGGTCAGGGAGTACCACCGCTGCGAGGCAGACCGCTGAGGCTGGTGTTGTGTGCGCAGCATAGAATGGGATAACTCCCCTCGGGAGGAGTATAGCCTCAGGGCAGTGAGTGTGGATGATGGGGGTGATGGTGCATGAGCGCAGCAGGAATGACTCAGAGTCTTTGCAGTGCAGTTCAGGGTCTTTACTGATGATTATAAGGTAGACCCTCCCGGGAGTACTGGCTAGCATAAGAGGCCTGGTCAGTCTGTGAGCAAGCAGGAGTTCCCCTGGCCAGGTGTAGTTGTAGGCCTCCCCGTCTGTCTGCACTCTTCCTGGCTACCTTGCTGTAAGCGGGTAGAAGTAGCCCACGTCCCTGAGTGTACCGTGTAGTGCTCACCCGTATGGCTGGTGACTTGGTGCCTTCTGTTAGCCTCCGCTCCACGACGGCGGTGCTGGTCCCTTGCTTGTGACTGAGCCTCCGGGCTTCTATGGCCAGAGGACCTGAAATCCCGTGCCGGCTGGTTTCTGCTGCTGGATATATAAGTCCTCACAGCTTCGGACTCCTGTGTCCGGTTCCTATTGTCTTCTGCCAGGGCGAGCTCTGCTCAGCTTCCAGCCCCTGGTCTTTAGCTCCTAGCTCCTACAGAGCTCCTTGCTGTTACTTTCCCTTGCTCTCACTCTGACTCTGACTGTTCTCTGACTCACTCAACCCCGCCCCAGATCCAGTTTATAAGGGCAGAATTCTCCCCTCCCAGGACTGGGGCAGGAGGATGTTGCATGTTTAACGGATCCTGACCAGGAAACCTCCCACTTGCTCTCCGACGTAATATCTCTATTACTGTTGTGACCAGACCCCTGGGGTGCCACACATGGCTCTTGTAAGGGGCATTGCAGTTCCTCATAATTTTTGGAAAGCCTTCCATTCACTGCTTAGGCCAACAGTGCACGGGAGACCCAGTTGCTATAAATCGAAAAAAAGGTTTAGTTAACGCCCTCTGACCTCCATGTCATTTCCAAGGGGCATTGGAGTGGCTCGAAATTTTTGGTAGGCATTGCACTCACTGTATGCCCTATAACTGTGTAGCCGAACCGCTCCTTTTGTTACAGAAACATATCCTACAAGACATATCTGGTTGACTGGCCTGATATTGATGTGAATGGTCCCTGTTCCTCCTGCTCTTTCTCCTTTGCCACCACCTCATCCATCATTTATCACCTGAAGCTTTCTTTTAACGGGAGTCATAGAACTGGGATAGTAGCAGGAAAACATCCAGCAATCCTCTGAGGAGGTAGGATATGCGCCAAAACGCGGACCACCTCAGGCCTAGCCGCTACTACATACATGCGCTTGCATTCCAAGAAAACAAAGCAGATGCTAACTTCTATCATCATCATCATGCTCCTCACCTAGGCACTCTCAACTCCCCTGATGGAGAAGCCAGGGCCCACCGGAGGAGTCTGGTTCTCTGGTGGGCTCGTCCAATGCTGCCCTAAAGCAGGCCAGGCTAAGAAACGTGTGGGGGAAGGTGACAGAAGAAATCAGGGCGGCTGGGGACCGAGTATGGACACCTGGCCGCCACCTGGCAGCTGGGGACTGAGCGTGGACACCCGGCCGCCGGGCGGCTGGGGACAGAGTATGGATACCTCGCTGCCGAAGCGGCCATGAGGTAGTGGCCAGCTTCGACCTCCTCCAAACTAAAAGGCCCCATTTCAAGTGAAAGCTAGCAGTATGGTATTGCAGCCTGCGAGTGGGTGGGTGGTTGGCTGTATATTTTCGCTTGCATTGCAAGGAATGGGGGAGGTACAATTGAACACTGCCCTGGGACAAGGACTTGCACGGGGATAGTTGCAAGTCTGCATCTTCTGATGCGGCAAGGATCACTTCTGATGGGCACACTTTTAGACAGTGACCTGGGTGTCAGAGATGCTTCCAGGGGTCTTCCCCATGCTGATCCCTTGTCTTTTCAGCACTGTATGCATGTGTCACACAGCACATGGCCAGATAAGGTTGTAAAATGTTAAAATGACATTTCCCGGTGAACGCATTTGTCACGGTTGAAAGCAATACAAAAGTGCAAAAACGCATGAAAAATGCTACTTGTGAACATAGCCCAAGGTGTGGAGGAGTATTTTTGTTTTTGGTTATTTATTTTACCTTATACACAAGTTTTTACCCTGGAAAGGAAATTCCTTAACATATTTCACAGGAAAACCATTTCAGTTTCGTTTTTGAACGTTTTATTGTGAGCCGGCAAAAGTGGCTTAATACCTCTGACCACGTTGTTGACAGCAGTGTACTGGGGGTCAGAAATGCTTCCAGGGGCGATCCCCATGCTGCCCCTATGTCTTTTGAGCACTGTCACTATCGTTTTGGGCACTTTTTAGGCTTTCTACAGACTGCCGGGGGTGCTGCCGCAAAAATGCTCGGGTCTCTCATAGACTAACATTGGGCTCGTTGCTCGGGTCGAGCACCCGAGTATCACGGTAAGCTCGGCCCCAGCTTCGAGCACCCGAGCATTTTAGTGATCGCTCAACACTATCAGTCGTCATCTTGGTGAGGACACGGAATTCTTGCCCGTTACCAGTCTGGCACCCATGGCTGACTTTATGTTACGCTGCCTTAACCGTGACCCTCGCATTGTCAAAATGTTGGGTGACAATCATTACTGGTTGATGACACTTTTAGACCCCCTCTACAAGGAGAACTTTCACTCTCTTATTCCTGAGTTGGAGAGGTCTACAAAAATGGGGCAGTACCAGAAGGCCCTTGCTGCAGAACTATTAAAAAAATTCCCATCTGAACACGGTAGCGGCAGAGGTCACAGTTCGCTGCCCAACTATGGCATACAGGCGAGAGAGACGCAACTCCAATCCAGCAGAGGCAGGGGAACACTGTCAATGTTCTAGGACAGTTTTCTGAGACCTGCCCAGCTTACAGGCCCTGAGGCGCAGGGTACTCTCACAAGGAGTGGAAAGTTTCAAAAGATGGTGAGGGAGTACCAGCATCCTCCGTGATTCCTCTGTGCCTTTTAATTATTGGGTATCCAAGTTGGACACTTGGAATGAACTCACTCTGTATGCCTTGGAGGTCCTGGCCTGCCCTGCCGCTAGCATGTTATCGGAGCGTGTTTTTAGTACCGCTGGGGGAATTATAACTGATAAGTGCACTCGCCTGTCAACTGACAATGCTGACAAGCTGACCCTTATCAAAATGAACAAGGGCTGGATTGGGCCAGACTTCTCGAAACCACCAAATGACAGCAGAGTAACATAAAGTCAAATCCACTGTGTTATTTCGGGAGGTGTATTCCCATGCATCGCTTCACACCCACACATGGGTATACGCTTTCTCATTTCGGCTGTTTTTTGCTCTTCTCCTTATCTTCAGCCTCCACGACCACTATACCACCAGGGTGACCGTGGTCCATGTTGCCAGCATTGCAAGTTCCTCTGTCCTAATTTTTGGCAGCTTTTGCTTGGAAGGCATAGGTAAAGACTATGGGAGACAAACTCCCCAATAATGGGAATAATGTTTTTAATATGCTGTACTGCATGGCTCTTGTAAGGGGCATTAAAATCGTCTTGTTAAGCTACTGTGACCTCCACGTCTCTTCCAAGGGTCGTTAATATTGTCTTTTTATTCCACTGCGACCTCCACCACTCTTCCAAGGGGCATTAAAAGCATCTTGTTAAGCTACTGTGACCTCCACGTCTCTTCCACAGGGCGTTGATATTGTCTTTTTATTCCACTGTAACCTCCACCACTCTTCCAAGGGGCATTGATATTGTCTTTTTATTCCACTGCGACCTCCACCACTCTTCCAAGGGGCATTAAAACCGTCTTGTTAAGCTACTGTGACCTCCACGTCTCTTCCACGGGGCATTGATATTGTCTTTTTATTCCACTGTAACCTCCACCACTCTTCTAAGGGGCATTAAAACTGTCTTGTTAAACCACTCTGAACTCCACGTCTCTTCCAAGGGGCATTAAAACCATCTTGTTAAGCTACTGTGACCTCCACATCTCTTCCAATGGGCATTAAAACTGTCTTGTTAAACCACTCTGAACTCCACGTCTCTTCTAAGGGGCATTAAAACCGTCTTGTTAAACCACTCTGAACTCCACAGCTCTTCCAAGGGGCATTGACATGTTGTTTTTAATTACCTCTAACCTCCACGACTCTTGCAACAGGCATTGCATTTCCTACTAATTTTTGTCAGCTTTTGCTTTTCAATGCATAGGCGAACACTAAGGGAGACCCACTCCCCAATAATGGGTAGAAGGTTTTTAATACGCTGTAATCCACGTCTGTTTCAAGGGGCATTGCAGTGCCTAATAATTTTTGGAAAGCCTTCCATTCCCTGCTTAGGCCAACAGTGTACAGGAGACCCAGTTGCTATAAATGGAAAAAACGGTTTAGTTAAGGCCCTCTGACCTCCATGTCACTTCCAAGGGGCATTGGAGTGCCTCGAAATTTTTGGTAGGCATTGCATTCACTGTATGCCTTATAACTGTGTAGCTGAACCGCTCATTTTGGTATGGAAACATATCCTACAAGACGTGTGGTTGGCTGGCCTGATATTGATGTGAATGGTCCCTGTTCCTCCTGCTCTTTCTCCTTTGCCACCACCTCATCCATCATTCATCACCTGAAGCTTTGTTTTAACGGGAGTCATAGAACTGGGATAGTAGCAGGAAAACATCCAGCAATCCTCGAAGGAGGTAGAATATGCGCCAAAACGCTGACCACCTCAGGCCTAGCTGCTACTACATACATGCGCTTGCATTCCAAGGAACAGAAAGCTAAGGAGGTGGATGGCCTCATGATCATGAATAATTTACTCGTTGTGTAGGAGGCCGACCACTGCTGCTGTCTACCTTCTGAACTTTGTGTTGAAGCCTGATTGACCCAGGACTCGCAATCCTCTATGTCTGGAGGACGTGTTGCATCCCAGTGTCCAACTGTGTCCCGGCTTCCACAATATTAACCCAGTGTGAAGGCGTCAGTGAGATGGACCATTCCTGGCCGCATTCACTTGTCCACGTGTTTGTGGTTAGGCTGTCCTTCCCACTAAATGCACTGGGGAGGGCACAGGTAAAGTTTTGGTATGCGCGCTTGTGTATAAGGCGCACCGGGACAAATAGGGGCGGCTGGGGACCGTTTATGAACACCAGGCCACCCCCACGCGGCTGGGGACTGTGTGTGGGCACCCGGCCGCGGGGCGGCTGGGGACTGAGTATGGACACCCGGCCGCCCCCTGGCGGCTGGGGACCAAGCGTGGACACCCGGCCGCCGGGCGGCTGGGGACTGAGTATGAATACCAGGCTACCGACGCTGCCATGACGTGGTGGCCAGATTCTACCTCCACATGCCTAAAAGGCCCAATTTCAAGTGCAAGCAAGCTAGCAGTATGGTATTGCAGCCTGGGGGGTGGGTGGGTGGCAGGCTGCATACTTGCGCTTGTATTGCAAGTTATGGGGGAGGTACAATTGAACACTGCCCTGGGACAAGGACTTGCACGGGGATAGTTGCAAGTCTGCATCTTCTGATGCGGCAAGGATCACTTCTGATGGGCACACTTTTAGGCAGTGACCTGGGTGTCAGAGATGCTTCCAGGGGTCTTCCCCATGCTGTTCCCATGTCTTTTTAGCACTGTATGCATGTGTCACACAGCACATGGCCAGATAAGGTTGTAAAATGTTAAAATGACATTTCCCGGTGAATGCATTTGTCACGGTTGAAAGCAATACAAACATGCAAAAACACATAAAAAATGCAACTTGTGAACATAGCCCAAGGTGTGAAGGAGTATTTTTGTTTTTGGTTATTTATTTTACCTTATACACAAGTCTTTACCCTGGAAAGGATGTTCCTTAACCCCTTTCCGACCTGGTCAGTAATAGTACGCACCAGGTCGGGAAGGCCGGTTCAGCGGGGGATCAGGCGGTGAGCCCACACTGAAGTGAGCACATGTCAGCTGATTATTGGAATCGCAATCCACCCGCGGCTGTTAATATGTTAAATCTCTGACAGTGGCATTTAACTCGCGCTTCCGGGAGTCCTAAGCCCCGCCCATCAGTGACCCCGTCACGTGATCGTGGGTCACCAATGGGTGGGCATGACAACTCAGGGTCTGCAGCAGACGCCTGTGGTTGTCATGTCTCAATTGCTATGAGCGCCACCTAGTGGTCAGCGCTCATAGCAAGTGAGCATTTTCTCCTGCTTACAAGCGATCTGCTCATCGCTTGTATGCAGTAGAAGCAATCAGACAACTGCTGCTTCTAGTCTCCTTTGGAGACTATAGAAGCAAGCAGAAAGTGTAAAAAAAAGTTTTTTAAAAAATAAAAAAAATAAAAAATATATAAAAGTTTAAGTCACCCCCCTTTCGCCCCATTCAAAATAAAAAATATATATATATATAAAAAAAAAACCACATACACATATTTGGTATCGCCGCGTTCAGAATCGCCCGATCTATCAATATAAAAGAAGAATTAATACAATCAGTAAACGGCGTAACGAGAAAAAAAATTTAAACGCCAGAATTAAGTTTTTTTGGTCGCTACAACTTTGCAATAAAATGCAATAACGGGCGATCAAAACATCATATCTACCCCAAAATTGTATCAATAAAAACGTCAGCCCGGCACGCAAAAAATAAGCCCTCACCTGGCCCCAGATCCCGAAAAATGGAGAAGCTAAGGGTCTCGGAAAATGGCGTCATTTTTTTTGTTTTTTTAGCAAGCTTTGGATTTTTTTTTCACCACTTAAATAAAAAAGAACCTATACATGTTTGATGTCTATGAACTCATAACGACCTGGAAAATAATGATGGCAGGTCAGTTTTAGCAATCTGTGAACATGGTAAAAAAAGGACCCAAAAAACAACTGTGGAATTGCATTTTTTTTGCAGTTTCACTGCACTTGGAATTTTTTTCCCATTTTCTAGCACACGATATGGTTAAACCAGTGATGGTGTTTAAAAGTACAACTCGTCCCGCAAAAAATAAGCCCTCACATGGCCATATTGAACAAAAATTAAAAAAGTTCTGGCTCTGGGAAGAAGGGGAGCAAAAAAGGAAAACACAAAAACAGAAAGACCCATGGTCGTTAAGGGGTTAACATATTTCACAGGAAAGCACTTTCACTTTCGTTTTTGAACGTTTTATTGTGAGCCTGTAAAAGTGGCTTAATACCTCTGACCATGTTGTTGACAGCAGTGACCTGGGGGTCAGAAATGCTTCCAGGGGCAATCCCCATGCTGTCCCCATGTCATTTGAGCACTGTCACTATCGTTTTGGGCACTTTTTAGGCTGTCTACAGACTGCCGGGGGTGCCGCCGCAAAAATGTTCGGGTCTCCCATAGACTAACATTGGGCTCGTTGCTCGGGTCGAGCACCCGAGTATCACAGTGAGCTCGGCCCGAGCTTCGAGCACCCGAGCATTTTAGTGCTCGCTCAACACTACTGACCACCTATGCTATACATAGCAATGCTTCAGCACTGCTATGTATAGGAAAAATCACTATCTCCTCTGAAGATAAGAGCATGCAAGGAAACTTATTTTACTTTTATGACGTTGCTTTACTGTATGCCGTAAACTGTAAATTAAGTCCTTTTTTTGTTTTTAATACAGGTAAACGAGACATGGAACATTAACAACTGTACAAATGCCACATGTCTAGGAGACAATACAGTTGTTTTACAAAACGTAACTTGTCCTCCTTTAACAACTCTTTCCTGCGCTAGTGGAGTGAAACCTACTGTCCATTGGACACATGGCGGCTGCTGCTTTCAAAATGACTGTGAATGTAAGTCATATGACTGAATAAGTATAGTTTATATGGTATACTAATCAATATTAATATGCATCTATACAAATATTAACTAGAGAATAACCCTTTCCCTCTGGTTGTAGAGGTAAACAATTATTCATCTTAGCCATACACGTCAAACTCTGGCCTGTGGGTCAAATCTGGTCCGATGCCGGAACCACCACCCCTATGTGGGGCCCATTATTCTGTATGGAGGACTATGTGGGGCCCATTATACTGTATGGAGGACCATGTGGGGTCTATTATTCTGTATGGAGGACTATGTGGGGCCATTATTCTGTATGGAGGACTATGTGGGGCCATTATACTGTATGGAGGAGGACTATGTCTGGCCTATTATTCTGTATGGAGGACTATGTGGGGCCATTATACTGTATGGAGGACTATATGGGGCCCATTATTCTGTATGGAGGACTATGTGGGGCCCATTATACTGTATGGAGGACTATGTGGGGACATTATACTGTATGGAGGACTTTTTTGGAGGCTCATTATTCTGTATAGAGGACTATGTAGGGCCCATTATTCTGTATGGAGGACTGTGTGGGGCCCATTATGCTGTATGGAGGACTGTGTTGGGCCCATTATTCTGTATGGAGGACTATGTGGGGCCCATTATTCTGTATGGAGGACTATGTGGGGCCCATTATACTGTATGGAGGACTATGTGGGCATTATTCTGTATGGAAGACTACGTGGGGCCCATTATTCTGTATGGAGGACTATGTAGGGCCTATTATTCTGTATGGAGGACTATGTGGGGCCCATTATTCTGTATGGAGGACAATGTGGGGCCAGTTATTCTGTATGGAAGACTTTGTGGGGCTCATTATACTGTATACTTGTTGGTCTGCGACTTTGTCCAAGTTTTTCATTTTGGTCCTCTTTGTGTTTGAGTTTGACATCCCTGATCTAAGTCATTTACAGTGTAGATCAGGGCTGCAGATACATTTTATTGTGGCCTGTGTAGCACCTTCTAATGGTGTTCTCTTCTATATAGTGTACTGCTATACAGTGTGCGAAACAAATAGTCCACATAGTAAGAAAATCCAGCATTTGCAGCAATAACCGCAGCAATAGGCGACATAGTATCTAACAATATGCACCATAGTGATATAAAGAAGGATAAAAGGGGAGACGAGGGGCGCAGAGTCTAAGTGTAGATGAATATATGCATTTGCCACAACAATTTTTGTTTTTTTGCACTCACCCTTTAGATGTCTTGCATTTTCATTCAAATGATCCGTATAGTGGATCAGCTCTTTGCAATCCTCTGGTCTGCAGCACAAATGCGGGAACTATTTCAGCACTGGTATAAGGCTTACATGTTGGATATTGTAGTGGAGAGAAGATTTCCCTTTTTCCGCGCTTCCAGAGGATAAGGATGGTTACAGATGAATTCTCTTTCTCAAAATCAGATTAATTCGGACACTATACTAAGAACAAACAACGCGTTTCTGCCAGGTAAAATATGCACTACATATAATAATGTGCATAATGTACCTGATGAAGGCCGTTGCTGGCAGAAACGCGTTGTTTGTTCTTAGTATAGTGTCTGAATAAATCTGATTTTGAGAAAAAGAATTCATCTCTAACCATTCTTATCCTCTGGAAGCGCCGAAAAAGGGAAATCTTCTCTCCACTACAATATGCACCATAGAGTATTGACCCAAAAACAATGACCATACAAAGATAAAATAACAGTTCTGGTCTTCAATACATTCCAAACAATAGTTCCTTATAGAAACTAAGTAGCAAAGCCATAAGAACAACCATACATTGATCAAATAATACAAACATACAGTTACAAAAGTAACAATGTTATACCACGTCTAAGTGACACTGCTCGGCCGAATCATGGTATATTGTGTTCACATATTTGATGCTGAGATATTTTGTTTAAAAAATCTGTCACATTTTAAAAAAATATTAAAGAAAAGCACTTAGTATCCTGTGTAAAATAATTTTAGGACAAAATTGAGACAAAAAAAAGGAAAAGTCATGAAATGATGGCAATCACGGGATTGATAGACATGTTAATGAAATGCAAATGGAAAACAAACAGAATTTTTTTTAGAAACATCTCAATATATTCAGTACCGAATATGAGTACCACGTGCAGAAATCCCTGCACTTACATATCTTGGCAGCTGTCAATGAAGTTATTAATATTTGTCTGACGAATGTTCTGCCATACTGAATGCACTTGGGAATGCAAATCATCAAGATCCGCTGCTGGCAGCTTCCTTGGCAATGACCAACCAATGATGTTCTAGATGTGCTCAATGGGAGACAGGTCAGGAGACACTCCAGGCAATGATAGCATGTTTAAGCCACACAGACTGGTCACAGTATCATGAGCAATTTGTGGCCTGGCATAGTCATGTTGAAAAACGACTCCTAGGTAACTTTGAAAAAATGGCCGTACCACTGGTTTCACAACCAAATCAATGTAACGTCGAGCAGTTAGTGTACCTGGAATGAAGACTAGAAGGTTTTGCCTACCATGCATTATTACACTCCACATCATAATGCAAGACTGGTGTGACATTCCCTCATGAAGACCTATTGATGGCGTTGCCCATGTGGTCTCCAGTCTTCAGCTATCATTGCATGCCAGCCAAAAATAGGACTCATCGCTGAAGAGGACAGATGTCTATTCCAGCTGTCATTGCCATCTTACTCACCACCATATTAGCTTTTGAGAATGGTGGCATCAGGTGATTGGAACACCTATAGCTGGACCTCGGACTCATAGCTTAATGTCGTGCACACATCTTCTGAAGGTTTGTGTAGACACTGATTGATGCCTTAGGCTTGGTATGGGACTTCCATTTTCACTTGCAGTACAGAATTGATCAATAGTGGAACCTGTGGTAAGGCCATTTCTCCAAATTGTACCAAGAGTCGTTTTTCAATATGACAGCACAAGGTTGCATGCTGCTTGTACTACTGGGAACAGCCTGCATGGCCTAAATGTACTACCATGGTCTGCAGCTTTCTCCAGCATCCTATATTTCACATCTGGGACATCATTGCAAAGGGAGCTGCCGGCAGTGGATCTTAATGATTTGCCCAACTGCATTCAGAGTGGCAAAGTATTCCTCAGACAACCATTAATAACCTCATTAATAACAGCCAAGGTGTGTATGTGTTTAGATTCCTGCACTGGTGCTCATACTCGATGCTAAATATATTGAAACGTTTCAAAATTTTGTTTCCATTTTTCATTATTTGCATATCATTAACTTATCCAGTGATTTTCATAATTTTATGACTTTTTCTCCAATCTGTTGAGTATTTCAATGTTGAGGAGTACAGTTATATATAGCACCATTTAACTATGGAAAGAGAAACAACAGTCCAGCATTACTTTAAGACTTAAACATCAGCAAAATTAGAACTTTAAAAGTTTCCATAAGTGCTTAAAAACCATGTCTCATGAGGACTCTCCCCACTCTCCCACCCCCAGAGCGGAGGAAAGGAAGAGCATGATTTACCTCTGCTGCAGAGGATAATAAATAATTTTATCTCTATAGCACCAACATATTCTGCAGCACTTTACAATTAAGCGGGGACATGTACAGACAATAGATACAATACAAAGTAACACATATTTCAACAGTCCCAGAAGGAGTAAGGGCCCTGCTTGCAAGCTTACAATCTACAGTATAAGGATAAATTCATTAGAATTACAAACCTTAGAAAATGCAAATTCACAGCACCTCAGGACGCAACCCTCATAAATGATGCACAGACATCAAGTAGCAGACACATCTCAAAATCAATTGCCCAGAGAAGACTGCAAGAATTGGGCATGTATGGTCGAATTGCTGCAAAGAACTACTGAGGGCCATAAACAAGAAGAAAAGACTTATTTGGACTATGCAGCAGGAAGACTGGACTGTAGATCAGTGGAAATCTGTAAATTGGTCTGAGAAGTCAAAATTTGAGATTTTTGGTGCCAATTGTCTTGTCTTTGTGAGATGCAGAAAAGTTAAGTGGATGGCTTCTACATGTTTGGAGCCACTGTGAAGCAGGATGGTGTGTGGGTGCATTGCTTGAGACACTGTTGGTGATTTATTCCAAACTCAAAGCACATTTACCCAGCATGGCTACCACATTCTACAATGACATACTATCCTGTCTGGATTACACTTCGTGGGACTATCATTTGTGTTGCAACGGGACACTGTCCTAAAATACACCCCTAGGCCATGTAAAGACTATGTCATCAAGAAGAATAGATAGTGCTGCATCAGATGACATGGCAACCACAATCACTCATCTTCAACCCAATTGAGATGGTTTAGGATGAGTTGAAAAGAAAAGAGCTGCTCTAAGATCTCAATAAAGACTGTTGAAAATTCATTTCAGGTGACTATCTGGTGGAGCTGCTTGAGAGAATGCCAATGTGTAATACTATCAACAGAGTAAAATGGGAGTACTTTGAGTAATCTAAGGTTTATCATATTTTATGGTTTGTTTAACTTTTGTTCATTTACTCCTTGTTTCAATATATGTTCCTTCATAGTTTTGCTACTGTTAGTCTGAAACTACATTGTGTACATTTCAGTAAGAACAAGGAAAACAAATGCATGAATATGAGGGTCTACACTTTTGACTGGTACTATGTATATAGATATACAGTATATATATAAAAAGGAGCATCACAGTAAAGCAGCAAACATGCATCAAGAGGCAGCAGTAGAAATTGCAATAATGGTCTAATTACAGTATAAGGAAGGTAATAAAGTGCAGAGTATAAAGTACAATACAGTCATAGACTAGAAGCCTACACACCTCATAAATAGACATATGTATACTGTACACAGGCACAAACCTTTAGATAGACTCACAAATAATAGTAAAAATACAAATAACAAGTATCCCCAAGGTATAAATGACATGAGCAATCACCTTTATTTCTGTGAGCACTGTCAAGGGATTAGAAGTAGAAAAAATAACATAGCAGTGCCAAACCTCAAAATTGCAGCTGCCTATTACCTACCCTAATTTTTTAGTCTGGCTAAAAGGGTGTTTCAGTCTTTTGCTAAAGGGGTTGTCTTACAACAGACATCTTATGACATATCCAAAAGATATACCATAAAAATCTAATAGATGCGGGTCCCAGTATGGCGTTTGTGAAGCCACAGGTCCTTCCGTGGGCATAATACTATCAGACAACACAAGATGAGGGTAAAACCGTGTGGCAATACTTTATTGAACCAGCAAAGAAACAATAAACATATAGAACAGTCCCAGCAAATACACAAGATGGTTCAGATACAGAGTCTCACCCTTCCGCTGGCCTGCCGGGAATAGAGCAGTGAGGTACAGTACAGACCAAAAGTTTGGACACACCTTCTCATTTAAAGATTTTTCTGTATTTTCATGACTTTGAAAATTGTACATTCACACTGAAGGCATCCAAACTATGAATTAACACATGTGGAATTATATACTTAGCAAAAAGTGTGAAACAACTGATAATATGTCTTATATTCCAGGTTCTTCAAAGTAGCCACCTTTTGTTTTGATGACTGCTTTGCACACTCTTGGCATTCTCTTGATGAGCTTCAATGGGTAGTCACCGGAAATCGTTTTCACTTTACAGGTGTGCCCTGTCAAGTTTAATAAGTGGGATTTCTTGCCTTATAAATGGGGTTTGGACCATCAGTTGTGTTGTGCAGAAGTCAGTTGGATAAACAGCTGATAGTCCTACTGAATAGACTGTTAGAATTTGTAGTATGGCAAGAAAAAAGCAGCTAAGTAAAGAAAAACAAGTGGCCATCATTACTTTAAGAAATGAAGGTCAGTCAGTCTGAAAAATTGGGCATACTTTGAATGTGTCCCCAAGTGCAGTTGCAAAAACCATCAAGCGCTACAAAGAAACTGGCTCACATGAGGACCGCCCCAGGAAAGGAAGACCAAGAGTCACCTCTGCTTCTGAGGATAAGTTTATCTGAGTCACCAGCCTCAGAAATCGCAGGTTAACAGCAGCTCAGATTAGAGACCAGGTCAATGCCGCACAGAGTTCTAGCAGCAGACACATTTCTACAACAACTGTTAAGAGGAGACTTTGTGCAGCAGGCCTTCATGGTAAAATAGCTGCTAGGAAACCACTGCTAAGGACAGGCAACAAGCAGAAGAGACTTGTTTGGGCTAAAGAACACAAGGAATGGACATTAGACCAGTGGAAATCTGTGCTTAGGTCTGATGAGTCCTGTGTAAGGGCTATTTGACCAAGAAGGAGAGTGATGGGGTGCTACGCCAGATGATCTGGCCTCGACAGTCACCAGACCTGAACCCAATCGAGATGGTTTGGGGTGAGCTGGACCGCAGAGTGAAGGCAAAAGGGCCAACGAGTGCTAAGCATCTCTGTGAACTCCTTTAAGATTGTTGGAAGACCATTTCCGGTGACTACCTCTTTAAGCTCATGAAGAGAATGCCAAGAGTGTGCAAAGCAGTCATCAAAGCAAAAGGTGGCTACTTTGAAGAGCCTAGAATATAAGACATATGTTCAGTAGTTTCACACTTTTATGTTAAGTATATAATTCCACATGTGTTAATTCATAATTTTGATGCCTTCAGTGTGAATGTACAATTTTCTAAGTCATGAAAATACAGAAAAATCTTTAAATGAGAAGGTGTGTCCAAACTTTTGGTCTGTACTGTATGTGGCCAGGTGACCTAATTCTTCCAACCTGGATTTCTTCACAAAGTCTATGAGAGTTCAGTGATAGTCAGTGGATCAGATCTGTATTTCTCTTGATGGAGCTATGTGACCTGTCCTCAAGAGTCTCTCTTGGCTCTCTTTTTGTAAAAGCTCTTTGATACAGAAGCATATGCCCCTTAAATAGCTCCCAATTGTCCTTTCAAGCACATATCTACAGGTCAAGGATAAGGGATGATGATATTATTGCACATGGCTTGAGTATTTACAGCTCATCCCCCAATGTTGACTGGCTAACACCCTACAATGGTGTTTAACATATCTAGCAAACATCCATTGTTCAAAGACCCTTTGCAAAACTGGCAGACAATAGATTGTAGGAGCTGATATAAGAGGTAAATAACAACCATTCATCAATTAGCAAATATTAACTCAAGTGATCAACATTCAGGTTTATTCAAATAATAGTCTGTGTTGATCAACCAAAGAAGAACTCAAATTCAAAAGTCAACATTATGGTGTATGGCTCCTGGCCTGCTGAATGTATGTCTGGCATAAGTAAGAAGAAAAGCTGTGTAGTCACAGGGTTCCCTTAATCCCCTGTTCTAACTGGTGCTCTGGCTGCAATTACGGAGTTCTTCCACTTTCTCATTTATTTTATCCTTCAGTTCCTCTCAATAGTACCAGAGAGTAATGGAAGGATATTAATAAGTTATAGAACTTTTCTTTATATTTAAAACCATTTTAAAGTGATTCTCTGCCTTTGGTGGAGATTTTTGGCTGTTGGGTTTATGACATAGCTATTCTAATTAGTCTACGGTTTCTTTCAGGTGTCTGCAGTGGATGGGGTGGTCGCTTCTATTTAACTTTTGATGGAACTTCTTATAAATATCATGACACATGCACAGATATCCTTGTACAAGAAATTAACCTAATATATAATTTTAGAGTGCTCTTAGATAGAACCAACTGCTCTTCCAAATATGCTGCATCTTGTAGACTTACTCTAATAATTTTCTATCAAAGCCATGAGATCAAGCTGACTGGCATGGGTGATTACAATGAGGTAAGGTTTTATGTCACTAAACTCATATGGCAAACAGTTAGGGTTTGATCCGACAGGGCATATCCAAAGTAAAAAAAAATTCTGGATGGAAAAGTCGCAGCACACTGTAGTACCAGTTTTTCGAATGAGATTTCATAAATTCTCCTGTACACATTGTGGAGATAATTCTTAGGCTAGGGTCACGGGACTGTATGTTCTCTCATCTGTGAAAATCGGTCCTATTATGCTAATCACACTCTGGTTGGTGTTAGATCAGATTGTGATTATATTATTATTATTATTATTATTATCATAGTGTGATCTGATTTTCTCAGATGAGAAGTTGGAAAAAAAATTCTCCACCTTCTCCATTCTGTCAGTCCATGAAAATCGGACTCCACTGAGATGTCATACGAGTGCGGTCCGTTTTTTTCCATGAACTCATTGACTTGCATGGCCAAGTGTGATCCGAATATCGGTTGAAAATGATTCATTGTGTGATTTTTTTCCTTGGACCGACTCCGTCCTAGGGAAAAATCGGGCATGTGCACAGTCTCATAGAATAATATTGGTCTGAGTGCAATTTTCGGAATGCACTCGAGCCAAAAGTATGGTCATCTGCATGTCTTTGGTGTAAATCAGCTTAAGTCGGAAATGTCAGCCTGCCTTGTTGTGGATGTAGCCATCAACCAATTGGAATTCTACAATAAAATCTGCTATAGTAATTTTCTATTGATTTCACTGCAGATTTTCCACTATGGAACTTTCACAGTGGATATGCCCAAAGTGAAGCAAGAAATGCTTATATTTGATGAAATATCAACTACATAGTCAATGTAGAGTAATTTCTAATATCAAACTATTAACCTTATTTTCTGCGCAGGTTACATTTGACTCAGTAAAAGTTTACCCAGAATTCATCAATAATGATATTAGAATTTGCGGCAATAATGCCAAAGTGGTAGTATACATAAAAAGCATTGATGCTTACATCAGTTTGAGCGGCACAATATTCGAAATAAAATTGTCATCTACACTGTTCAAGAACAACACAGAAGGACAATGTGGTATGTCATAGTTTGATTCAAACTTTTCGTATTTGTATTTATGTTAGCACATGCAAAACATGTATCAATTATTGCAATTTAATTATAAAAATTCAAATAAGGCATGGTTGGTTGCTTTTGAATGTTATATGTGTGTAATGAAATACTGTGATGCAAGCCACAGTGGCATTTGTTACCCATAGTATTCCATTGCAAAAAAACAAAAGTACATTGCACGGTAAGACCCTGATTCATGATTTTTGGATTTTTTGGGGATTTCACTTTCCATTTTTATTTTGTGGTATTATCTGTCGTTTTTGGCAAATTCTACAAAATTGTGCGCTCCATTCATGAATTTAATGCAAAGTCAAAAATGATTTTTTTTTACTGTCCTTGGTGCCAAAAGTCAAACAATTTGCAAAATGATACAAACATTACACCAAAATACTGATGTACTCTAAAATACATCAGTTAGAGGCTGGAGTGATATTCCGCCAAATTTTGCAACTTTTTAAAAATGATAATAATCAGGCAAAATTATCTAAAATTGCTAAACTCGGCCCACAAAGTGAAAAACAAGCAAACAGAATAACAGGTGAGAAGATATAAAATAGACTTAAAAAAGCACAAAATATAATTATGAATTAGATGCAAATGAAAAAAAGGCACGAAACACACAAAACGAGACAAAAAATAGGTGCAATTGCAATGATGAATTTTAATCTAATTTTTTTTAACAGGTTGCCACTGTATTGAACAGTGTCTTTTGTTGTGCTAATCCATACAATAAAAAGACCAAAGCCCTGATGGATACTACCCAAACTAAGCAAAGTAGTCCAGAATGGGTAGATACGGATGTATAGATTTGTGTGCCATGAGCTTTTCTGGTGCATAAAGTGAACGTGATGGCCCTGATTCATCATTTGCATTTTTTTAAGTCACTTTCCTTTTTTGTCTTTTGCTATTAGTTGGTGTTTTTTGCGTCAAATTAATTGTTTCATGAATTTATTTCAAAGTCAAAAATGTTTTTTTTTTCGTCTTGAACTGTTCTTGCGACTCTTGGTGCCAAAAGTTGCATCTGAAATCTTTGTTCAAAATTTTTGCACATATCTTAATAAATTATAAAATTGATTAATAATTATTAATCAATGTTTGTATTCACTTGTGTTAATTTAGAATAATTTCTTTAGGTACTTGTTCCAACAAAAGGGAAGATGATTGTCGTCTTCCAGATGGAAGCATCATCTCCGATTGTTCTTCTATGGCCTCTTACTGGAAGGATGAATCTTTATCTAAACCGGGTTGTAGCTTCATTACAAGCAGCCCTGTTACTGTAACTCGAGAAAGTGTAACAACATATTGCACTTCTGCTTCTATATGTAATATCATATCAAGCGAGTAAGTAACAATAATTATCATTATTTTGAAAATAATTTGGAAAACACTTAGTCCATTGATAGCACCAACCAAAACTGGACCCAGTCTCCAAAGCCCCATACTAGCTGCTCGGGTGTCTCCATAGTAATGTTCGGGTGCCTCCATAGTAATAATTTTGTGGCTCCTTCTAATATATGTTTTTTACAAGAAACCTGAATGGAGCTTGGAAACCTGTTGACAAACAAACTTAAGCTTCTTCATGAGAGCTAAGTAGTTGTGATAATTTACTATTTTTTTCTATTCTTGACAGAATACCAGTACTGATCATGCTTCAATTTATCATGTATTTTTTTGGCCCTAGCTAAATGCCATTAACTTGTTTTATTTGGGCTACTATCAGCAAAGCATATTCTGTGGGTCTTGATGTGGGGCTCTACATGCTTAATAAATCCAGCATTTACTATAGGCAGCTTCTGGTCACCTCTCAACTAATAACTTTAAAGGGCTATTCTCACAATGGCATTATTTTTCACAAAGCGCAGTAAATCATACTTATTTTTAATATATAGACAAAGCATAATATTTTTTTCTTGTACTTTTGTGTCTCTTTCTCATCTTTAACTGCCCCTCTATGCATCCAGCTTCAGAAAGCTGAATAGTCAGTGTTATTCTTACACTTTTCCAGCAGTACCCTGATTCTCCTCAGTGCTGCAGATCCATCCCTCCTTCTCCTGTGTTAGTGGAGAGTTGATGGTTCATCTGCATCCACCACAGATATTTGGCATATCATCAAGCTAATCTAAGAGTAGAATACTCTCTACGATTAAGTGTACTGTATGCTTCTGTACCCAACTCTGCCAGTCCAATTTTATCTTCTACAACCTTCATCACTATAGCTGCCTGTGTGTTTTACATGATTGTTCTGTTAACTGGTTTTCAACAGAGCTCAACTGTCCTATACTGCTCCACAATGAATCTTTTGATCACTAAGCGCAGCACAGCTGTGTTGTGTTTGATGCCCATAGTAGACAGATCAGTGATGTGAAACCACAAATGTTGCTCTGTTGATGCATATGGCAAAAGATTATCTTCTGCCATATGCATCAACAGAGAGATGGCATTTGCAATTTCCCATCACTGAGCTGTCTTCTAGAGTCATCAAACTCAGCTCAGGTCTATGTTTGTCAGCTCTTCTGAGCCTAGTTAATAGAAGCTCCATTGTGGAGGAGTTGTGGACAGTTGAGTTCTGCTGAAAAACAGCTAACAGAGCATTGATTTAAAACACGCAGGCAGCTTTACTGATGTAGATAGCATAAGATAATATCAGTTGGTAGAGCTGTGTCCAGTAACATGCAATACACAGAACATAGAGTGTATTGTAAAGCAAGAATACACTTTTTCAGTTTTGAGCCAGAGCAGAACTATGCTGGAAGGAAGCCAATTGTGATAATGCACTCACTGCACATTATCGACCAGGAGCTGTGAAACTCCTGCAAGATGGGTCACGGGCAACTGGAAAGTGAATACAGCCTACGCAGGCATCCTTTGGGGGAGTAGATGGGGATATATGCAAAACAGATTGATTTAAAAATGTTTTATTTTACCATAAATATTCAAGTATAAGAGTACATTATTGTAAGATTACATTGTTATTTTGGGAATAACCCTTTAAAGGGTTGTCCACTTTATTTTTATTTTACTAAATGTGTTGGGCCCATAGTTTTGTGGCTCCTTCTAATATATGTTTTGCACATTATATTCTTGAACTTGTTAGTGCTGCCTTCCTCATAAGCTATATGTTTACAAAATGGCTCCTGGTAGATTCTTCTCCAATAGAAAAACAGTTCACATGGGAACACTTTGCAGGTCTGGTCACATGCTGCCCCCAGTTTCCATTTTGTGGAAAGGATTGCTATGTAGTTTGTGAGGAAGGTAAAACTAACAAGTAGGCAAAGTTTCATAAAGAAAGATAACCTGTAATATTTAAATATTAGTTGGTACTAATAAATCATGCCTCTAACAAATCTGTTAAAATGTGGATAAAATAGGCAACCCATCTAAACTAGAAATACAAAGTGTTTACTGCACATGGGAGCCTGGTAAAGAGAGAAGGGGGCTTTGGTTCATGGGGCTGTTCAGAGGGACATTTGTTATATGGGTGCTGGCTCTAATGATGAAAGAAAATGGGCCAAGTAGGAGTGATAACTTGCCCATTTATTATTAATCATTGATTTAAAGCAGAAGCAAGGATACTGAAACTGTCAGATACTTGTCGCCATCGCTCCTTTCTTTTTGACAGAGCTGCCACCATAGATGTGCAATATACTTGGTCTAAAAGGTTGAATGACACAACCTCTGACCAGTCTAGGCATCTGATTTAATCCAGTGCTAATTATTGTATTATTATTATTATTATTGTATTATTTTAATACTTCATAGTGCACATTTTAGGATGATATTTTATTATCTGACTCTTCTTTTGGGTTAAGCCATGTATGTTTGGTTTATCCTTTAGGATGTCAGACCATTTGCCTATATAATCTACCTTTCTCTCCTAGATTCTTACCAAACTTTTTCCCAACCTTGCTCTTTGGATCTAATACATCCTTTGTATAGTGTTTTTTTGGTTCTAACCCCATGGTATCCCTTCATCCCGCTCCACCAGTTAGGAACCACACTACAGACTCAACTTGGGAGCCCATACAACAAAGTTAAAGAGATTAAAAGGTGGCTACCTGGGAACTCCTTAAATCCTGCTAAACAGTGTGGTTAGTGCAAAGTCAGACTGTGGGAGCCCATTTTGACCTGATGGTTTAATTACAATATAGCTAATATTACTGTTAGGTCGCACACATGATAGAAGAAAGCTGGATATGGTGCAACATGTGAGGGCAGGGCTTTGGAGCTGCGGTCTCAGAAAAATGAGGAAAAATTAAATGAGAGTATTTGAGGCATATTTTGATTAGTTACATCAGTGACAGCAAAAGATTTACAATGGGAGATGGGAATAGAGATGTTAAGATGTGAAACAGCATTATTTAGAAAATATTGAGTTGATGTATAGAAGAAATCCCATCTAGTATAGTTACAGTCTTATCTTATCGTATATACACTTGAGACTTTTTAAAAATTATTTTGTTGTCTTCATCAGAATTTTTAAAGAATGCCACAAAGTTGTTCCTTATAACGATTTCAATATCGCATGTTTAGAAAGCACTTGTGATGAACATAATTTTTGTGATCATGTGGCAGCTTATGCATCAAATTGTATACTTCACAAAATCTGCACAGACTGGCGGCCAAATACTACATGTGGTAAGTGTTTCTTTATTCTTTTAAGGGCACCTGTCTACTCTACCTGCAGTTTTTTACCTGCTGAGCTTATGAAATACTAAACACAATCATGTTTTTATAAAAACTGCCCATTTGTTGTTTTTCATGAGTGCTTGTAGATATTTCCTCTTGGCCAGAAAGCAATTTAACCTATATGTCTTAGTATATTTCTTAAACAAAGAAAATAAAAAAAACAGTAATATTTACCATCTTCAGGTCCAGCGCTGCCTCTCCACTGCTGCTCAGGTCTTTGTTGACAGACTGCAGTGTTGACATCATGAGTGTAGTCACAAGAGCACTGCATCCAATCACTAGGCTCAGTCTTTTTGGGATGACTACTAGTGTTGAGCGAGCATGCTCGACACTGCTCGTTACTCGCCCGAGCATCTCACTACTCGGGATGTTCGGCGAGCACCGAGCATTTCCGGGTTACTCGGGCGGGAGCTCGGGTCTCCGCCCTGCACGTTTGGCGCTCTTTATAGAGCCAATGAGCATGCAGGGATTGCCAGCCAGTCACTGTAATGCCGCAGCCATGTTGTTTGTGGGCATTACAGTGATTGGCTGGCTTCACAGCGTCACCTCGAGTATTTAAAACCGGGTGCCGCCATCTTGGACACAGTCGCTCCGGATCAGCCAGTGTAGGGTCAGTGCTGCTGAGTTAGGGAGAGATATATAGTGCGAAATAGGTAGTGTAGGGTCTCTAAAGCCTGCCAAATCAAACAAACAGTCCTTCTCAGGACTAATATCCATCCCAGATATCAGGCAGGCAGGCAGGCTGTATAGGAGAAGCAGTGGTTATACTAGCAAACGCTGCATTACAGTCCTGTGTGCTCCTGTTGGTCAAATTGCTAGACTTATCCCCAGGTCTCAGGGGCCAGGAAAAATTTTTTTTTTTTCATCTAAATCCTGTATTTTTTTTTCCCTCAGTCAGACAGTCCAAATATGCATCTTATTAACCTTTTGGTACCCCCCCCCCCCCAAAAAAAATGAGTGTGTCTGTGACTGTTCAGACACCAATATATCTGTTTAAAAGAGTCTGGTATAGGCCAGAAAAATAGAACTGTGGTTTTGCAGTTCCACGGGTCAAATCTCTGTATTATCCTGTTTTTTGGCATTTTTTGCCGTAAAAAAAAACTGTAATAGTGTCTCCCTGACTGGTCAGACACCAATATATCTGTTTAAAAGATTCTGGTGTACGCCACATAACTATAACTGTGATTTTGCAGTTCCACTGGTGAAATCTCTGTATTATCCTGCTTTTGGCATTTTTTGCCGTAAAAAAAACTGTAATAGTGTCTCCCTGACTGGTCAGACACCAATATATCTGTTTAAAAAAGTCTGGTGTACACCACATAACTATAACTGTGGTTTTGCAGTGCCCCGGGTCAAATCTCTGTATTATCCTGCTTTTTGCATTTTTTGCCATAAAAAAAAAATAGTAATAGTGTCTTCCTGACTGTTCAGACTCCAATATATCTGTTTAAAAGAGTCTGGTGTAGGCCAGAAAAATAGAACTGTGGTTTTGCAGTTCCACGGGTCAAATCTCTGTATTATCCTGTTCTTGGCATTTTTTGCAGTAAAAACTCCACATGTCAAGTTTTGATATTTCTTTTAATTTGTTTTATCAATAAAGATTGTTTGCTTTTGGATGTGCAATAGTTCATGTAATGCACTTACCAATTGTGGGTATTTACGGTAAGTTGTCCTAATGTCACAAAACCTGTTGTGCTTTTTAACCCCTTCCTGACGTGGAAATGCACCACGTCGGAAAGGTCGGTTTAGCGCAGGCTGATTTATACTGCTGACATGTGCCCGCAACAGCGGCTGGTGAAATCACGATTCATCCACGACTGTTAACCAGTTAAATGCCGCTGTCAATCTCTGACAGTGGCATTTAACATCGACGCACCGGAAGCCCAGTGGTCGGTGCTCATAGCAAGTGAGCCTTTCTGCTGCATACAGGCAATCTGCTCGTCGCCTGTATGCAGCAGAGGAGATCGGACAAGTGCTGCTTCTAGTCTCCTATGGAGACTATTGAAGCATGCAAAAAGCATAAAAAAAAGTTTTAAAAAATATTCAAAAAATAAAAAAAATAAAAGTTTAAATCACCCCCCTTTCGCCCCATTCAAAATAAAATAATTAAAAAAACCCACATACACATATTTGATATCGCCACTTTCAGAATCGCCCAATCTATTAATATAAATATAAATAAAGAATTAAACCAATCGGTAAACGTCGTAACGAGAAAAAATTCTAAACTCCAGAATGACGTTTTTTTGGTCGCCACAACATTGCAATAAAATGCAATAACGGGCGATCAAAACATCGGATCTACCCCTAAATGGTATCAGTAAAAACGTCAGCTCGGTGCGCAAAAAATAAGCCTTCACTCGGCCCCAGATTCTGAAAAATGGAGATGCTATGGGTCTCGGAAAAGGTCGCAATTTTTTATTTATTTTTTTTTTTTAGCAAACTTTGGATTTTTTTTTCACCACTTTTTACTACCGTAGACAGCTGGTCAATTGAGAATGTACCATTCATATATTCATCTATGCTTATTTGCAGATTTTATATGTCCTAAGGAAAAAGTTTATAAAGCCTGCAACAACATTCAACAGCCAACATGCAACTCAAGGTAAGAATGTCTATACAATACTTTAAAACATGAATAAAGGAGATCTGTACAAAATAAACCTCCAAAATCCTGTATCACTGTATCTATATTTATATGTATATATGAATGTACAATATATATTAGAGATGAGCAAATATTTCTAAGTGGAATTAAATTCTACTTGAATGTTACAAAAATTTGCATTGGCCAAAAGGGGAAATTTTTGGAATTCGCTTCTGTGCAGATTCAGTAAAAAGGGGGCTGCCGGCCATCAAAAGGGCCATGAAAAGGTTAGTATAAAAAAAAAAACAATAATAGTCACCTTTCGGGTTAACTTCTCCGGAGCCTCTGCTCCTCACCATCACCGTCCCGTTTTCATCACATCTTATTATGACCGCAGTATGCACTGAAATCTTGGGTCTTTTCACACTAGGCTGAGACTATCTGCTCAGATAAAGTATGGGATGGCTTCATGAATGCGCGCAAGGTTACAGTGCACATCATGAACTTACATGCGCTTGTGCAAAATTGTTCCTCATCTGCCCCGGAAGTATCCGCCTACAATAGAAGTCAATGATGACCACGTCCTGTCCATTTTTTCCTATGTCCATGTAGCTGCTATAAAGCAAATCTCTAAATACCATTAATAAAAGCTCAGAAAAGATAGAAACCCCCCTTATTGTGCACACAATTAATACAAAAATGTACAAACAAAATAAAAACAAATAAAAAAAGAATACATTTAAATATTAAATTTTATATATTGCAAAATAATATATGTATTACATTTCCTTGAAAGTCAAAAGCATAGAGACAGAGATTCAGATTCTGTACAACTGAATCCCCTTTGTCCTACATATGACTAGTCTAAGTTCATTAGCTCCACCAATTTGATATTGTGACACGTATCTAATGCCTCCTTCACATGAACAACACATCCCAGACAAATGATCAATTCGAAATATGTGTATGAAGCCCTCACTCATAGATAGCCTAAATCCTGATTGATATAAAGAGAGTAATATTATCAAATGCAAGTGCATATAAAAATTACAGGGATAATGCTAATGATTAGGATCAGTGTCAGTACATAAAGTTAATAAACAAGGCACTTAGGTGCGAAGTAGATATGATATATGATAAGTCTAGGAAGATAAGTAAAGAAATGCCAGCAAGATATAATCAATAGGTAGTACCTGTATATATGGCTATACGTGGTAAGCCTGGAGGGTAAAAGTAGTCATCAGCTGCGTCCCCTTACCCCGACACGCGTTTCACCGCCAGCTTCTTCTGGGGGCTTTAAAGACATATTTTGAATTGATTATTTGTCTGTGATGTGTTGCTCATGCATTACTGTATCATTATGGCATAATTCTATTTAACTATTAGGGTTTCATTTTGTATAGGTCTGCTGCATTTTTTCACCTATAGTCACCACTGTGTCCCCTGTCGGACATTCTGCTTTTTTAACTATATTTTGATTGTCTAAATAAAAATATTTTTTATCATGGATCACTTCGGTACTTGGACTTGGACCTGTCCCCCCGCTATTCCCTGGCCTCTTCTCTCTGTCAATTCCTTCATTGGCTCCCCATTACCCAGAGACTCCAGTTCAAAACCCTAACCATGGAATACAAAGCCATCCACAATCTGTCTCCTCCATACATCTGTGACCTAGTCTCCCGGTACTTATCTGCACGCAACCTCCAATCGTCACAAGATCTCCTTCTCTACTCCCCTCTTATCTTCTCTTCCCACAATCGCATACAAGATTTCTCCCGTGCATCCCCCCTACTCTGGAACTCTACCCCAACACATCAGACTCTCGCCTACCATGGAAACCTTCAAAATGAATCTGAAGACCCACCTCTTCCGACAAGCCTACAACCTGCAGTAACCACCGCTCCACCATACCGCTGCACGCCCAGCTCTACCCTTATCTACTGTATCCTCACCCATCCCTTATAGACTGTGAGCCCTTGGGGCAGGGTCCTCTCTCCTCCTGTACTAGCCACCGTCACGTTTTGTTAAAGATCATTGTAATTGTTTTTATTATGTATACCCATTTTTTCACATGTAAAGTGCCATGCAATAAATGGCACTATAATAATATAAACTAATAATATATAAAAGCAGAAACCTACAAATTTATGGAAGCCAGAAAAGGCAAGTTGGTAAAAGAACATCTAAATCTTTATTGACAAAATATTAAAAAAAAATAGTGAAAATAAGAGAAAAAATACTTGTAGAAAAAATCATAAACCCATCATAACATGCTGCACCAGTAGAGGGAGCCCAGGTTCCATTTTTCATCCACAATACATAGAGAGTAAAAAAACAATAGAGGCTTAAATAGATATATTCCGATCATATGTTTAGACCAGTCAATATATAATTCCCCAGTGGTATTATGGTCTATACATATATATGTTCATAGATTCATCTAAATTACTCCACAAGAGCACAGAACTTTATCATCCAACATATAGTAAAAATATATGCTACTTAAATACAGTGCTTAATATATTGTTCCCATAATAAACATAGGAAAATTGATATATAGAAGGATAAATCAGATAAGTATAGTGCAAAGTGCACAGGATTGCAAATTCATAGATAAATGAGGTAGAAGACATAAAGTGCATATTGTGTAGAGAAAGGAGCAGCAAGTATGACCTGATTTAATGAATCACTGGCCGGTGACTCATCTGATTCATCCTATACTGATATGATTCATCCTATACTTATCTGATTCATCCTATACTCATCTGATTCATCCTATACTCATCTGATTCATCCTATACTTATCTGATTCATCCTATACTCATCTGATTCATCCTATACTTATCTGATTCATCCTATACTCATGTGATTCATCCTATACTTATCTGATTCATCCTATACTTATCTGATTCATCCTATACTTATTTGATTCATCCTATACTCATCTGATTCATCCTATACTCATCTGATTCATCCTATACTTATCTGATTCATCCTATACTCATCTGATTCATCCTATACTTATCTGATTCATCCTATACTCATCTGATTTATCCTATACTTATCTGATTTATCCTATACTTATCTGATTCATCCTATACTCATCTGATTCATCCTATACTTATCTGATTCATCCTATACTCATCTGATTTATCCTATACTTATCTGATTCATCCTATACTTATCTGATTCATCCTATACTCATCTGATTCATCCTATACTTATCTGATTCATCCTATACTCATCTGATTCATCCTATACTTATCTGATTCATCTTATACTTATCTGATTCATCAAATAAATATAAATGGTCATGCGGTGTTTTTTTCCGCAATGGTAATCCTGAGCGGAAATTTATGCATCATGTGCACAGCACATCAGAATTACCATTGCAATACCTGGCAGACAGATTACATAGCGTTTTTGCTGCGTTTCCACGGCAAAAAAACGCCAAGAAAATGCATCAAAAATGCTACGTGTGCACATAGCCTAAGGCGAAGTTCACACGTTCAGTATAAAGATGGGCAAACCTGAACGTATAAGTTCGGTGTTCGTACCAGACACTCATCTGATGCTAAAGGCTGAACAGAAGTCTGGTTTAATGTTCGAAGTTCTAAGGAAGTCCGGGAGGAGAGACAGGGAATTTTCCTCTCATCCCGAGTTCAGTATTTGGTCAGTTTTTACCTCAGTATTTGTAAGCCAAAACCAGGAGTGGGTAAAAAATACAGAAGTGGTGACGTGCTTATATTATACTTTACCTCTGACTGTTTCACTCCTGGTTTTGGCTTAAAAATACTGAGCTAAAAAAAACTCAACAAATACTCAACATGTGCACGTGGCCTAAGAGTAAATAAGACAAAGAAAATGTAATTAAACTAATTTAAAGTCAGCAACAAAAATATTAACAGTTAAGCTACGTTGCCACAATGAGCTTTTGTTGAGTTTGTTGTACAATTTCTGGACCTATTATTTAAAAATGATTACTTGTGTTTTTTATTGTTTTGTTTGTGTGTTTTTTTAACGTGTTTCTATCACATTTTTGACACTGCGTGCTTTAAATAAAGCTGCTTTGTTTTTGATGTTTCCTAGTAATTAGGTTTGAAAAAACTTTATTGACACTCTTAGGTTGGGATTCCATGTGCTTTTGATGCGTTTCCTCCACAGAAACGCACATAAATCGCATGAGCATTTTTACCTGCGTAATTTCCGCACCTAATGCAAGTCTATGGGGAAATTACACACAGAAACTCAGTGTACCCGCAGAGAAATTGAAATGATTTGAAACACACAATGGAGGTCAGTTAACGCTGCTTTAAAAAGAACACAAAATTTTATTAATAACATCGTTAAAGATAGACAAAGACATAAACCATTAAAATAGCAGCAAGTATCAGTAATGAGCCAAAAGAAAAAGGCACCATAGACAGATATCTACATGAGTAGAAGTTACAACAATGAAAGTCAGACAAACAAGTGGTTAAAAATTAACCACTCAAAAGGTCACTACACAATTCATGCGTCTAGACCATGTGAAGTGCTTTAAAGTGCACAGTGCAATGATATATGTTATCAGAAAAAGCATCCCATACCTAGTTATAAATAAATCACCTAACACTACTCTCTTGCAAGTATCAGTCTCTGGTGCCATCGCCCCTACGCGCGTTTCGGCGCTGTGCCTTCTTCCAGCAGTGGGTGATAAATGCAAAATTGGTGACTTGTTTCTATTATACCTTTTCTCTGATTGTTCCTCACCTGGTTTTGGCTCCCACTCCTGAGAAAAATTACTGACCAAATACTGATAGTGGGGCCGTGGCCTTAGACTGATAGAGAGTTACATGTCAATATTTTTTTTCTTATTCATTGTTAACATAATGTCCTCTTTCTCACCCAAAAAAAGAAGAAATGCCAGGCATAGGGAAAATAAATCAGTGAATAAATACCAGCAGCAGGCTTCTTTGATGGAGCTGCATGTATGTACGTCAAATTAGACTAATAAAACAGAAGTGCAAGAAATCAGTAATACTGTTTGCTTTAAAGACCTTTGCAAAAACTCCAAAAAAGTTGACATGCTGCAGATTTAAAATAAAATGCAGTTCTCAAATTCAGTCAGGTTAAAAAACAAAAGTGTTCATGAGATTTCTGAAATCTCAGGTTTGGCTGGTACTGTAAAAAGCAGATGTTAGTTTGAATAAAAAAAACAAGAGAAGAAATAACTGGGTAGAAAGGCAAAATGAGCAATTGTAAGTACAAAGTGCTTTATTATATAATAACTGCAATAAATTAAGAGGATAAAAACTTTGATGGGCTACCTGCATTGATTATGTTTATGCCAATATTTTTTTATAGAATTCCCGCACAATTACCATATTATATTGGAGACTCCTGCATCTGCCCATATAACACTTTTGCATTCGGTCCAACTGAAGATATGTGTGTTGCAAAGTGCGGTGAGTTTTTTTCTAATTAACTGGGTTTTTTTATAGCATAAATGAGTTGATATGAATGTGGCTATACCTACCAGGTTTATTTTTATTTTTAGACACCTGTGTATACCAATCGTGTATACCAATCTTCTTTCTTTTCTTCTTTTCTACATAGCTTAGCAAAATATCTAAATTTGTGCAAACAGACTTGAAAACCAATGCAGAATGATTATAATGAAGATAGGTCTATATCTCGGAATGCTAAAACAAATAGCAGAATATAGGTTGTGATTTAATGGCCATATTTGCTTGCCTAAAAGATGTGATCATAGTGTGATCTGATTTTTCTGTATGAGAAAAAAATGGAGAACAAAATTTCTCCAACTTGCAGCAATTTTTTCCTCGGACAGACTCGATCCAAGGAAAAAATCTGACGTGCACAGAATAACATTTCTTTGAGTGAGTTGAAAAGTTTTGTAGGATCGATAATACGATCATTTGCACCTGCCCTAACAGAAAGTGGTTGACTGTAAAATAGAAATGAGCTTAGGGGCATTCTGCCCTAAAACCAATGAGCACATAATGGAGCTCCAGAACTACATGCATTAATTTCATGTTTTGAAGAAATAATAACAGGTAAACTTGAAAGCTGAAAAACAGATATATTACAGGTTTCTAGTAATTCGTGTACAAATTAAATGACCAATTAATTGCTATCACGTATTACATTTAAATCTAATTATTTTTTTTTATTTGTGTCCTTAGGTTGTGTTGGGCCTCATGGAGAGTTTAAAATGGTGAGGAATTTATCAAATCATCAATGTAACTAAGGGCGCAGTCAGATGGCCGTTTAACAGGGAAGATGATCGCATTGCAGTGCACGGACTGGCCGGTGGCCCTCCTTATCCGAGCATGAATGCTGCATAAAAATACAGGCTTTCATACTTGGGTAAAGAGAGTCGCTGGCCAGTCCAAGCATTACCATGTGTGATGACACAGCTTTTAATCTTAATTATCCAGACGTCTAATTCAGTAGGCCAGGAGAAATACATTATTATCTTTGTGTTGACTTTGAAATGTATGTGTTTTTCTTTGGTGGATCAAGAAGGACAGACTAGTATTTGTATAAACCTGAATGTTGTCATTTGAGTTGATATTTACTGCAACTTATTGTATGGAGGACAGAGACTCAGGGTTGAGGAACAATTATGTTTGTTAATATGCTAATTACATATTGTACTAGACCAGCTAGTTTGTTGATTTACAGGGCAAGGTGATACAAACTATGCAAATTGATTAAATGCTCAAACAATGAGACATGAGCTCTGCACCTTCCCTCATGACCTGTGAATGATGACCTGAGCCACAGATGTAAATATAAAAAGGGATTTCTATCATGCTGCAAAGAGAATCAGAGAGACTCTTTAGGGCTGCAGCTTGGTAGCATGGCTCCATCCAGAAGGATACAGATTTGGATTCTACAGGATGCCAGCTTAAGGGAACATGGCCCTGGCTGGAAGGGTACAGATCTGCTCCATTGACCATCACTGACCCTATGGAGACATTTGGGGAAACCAGGATTGTGATCCTCCGGTCACCTGGTCCCATGGATATGTTCTGAGACAGCAGGTTGGCACCATGCAGTCGCCTGGTCTCATGGAGATGTTTGGAAAAGCCAGGGTTGTGACAATCCGGTCATCTGGTCCCATGGATATGACGCGCCCCTGGGCCTGTGTCGCGCTGCGTTGCGCACGCGGGAGCTTACCCGGAGCCGGATCTCTTGAGGGTTGTAGTCTCGTGGCGGTGACCCGGTCCGTGCCCAGGGAGTCAAACTGGACGGCAGCAGATGTAGTACGACTACGCCACCCGTTGAATGCAGCTTATGGAGCTGCCGCTGCAGGACAGTCCGCTGAGGCCGGTGGATGGGTGGTGCAGCGGGGATGGTATAACCCCCAACGGGAGGGGTATGGCCTCAGGGCAGCCGACGTGGATGATGGGGGTAGCAGGAACCACTCAGAGACGGTGCGGTGTAATTCAGGGTCTTTACTGGTAACAACGATAGACCCTCCCGGAGTACTTGCTAGCGAACGGGGCCTAGTCAGTCCTTGAGCAGATGGGATCTCCCCTGGCCAGGCGGAGTTGTAGGCCTCCCAAACTGACTGTACTCTTCTGGCTACCTTGCTAGAAGCGGATATAAGTAGCCACGTCCCTGAGTGTACCGTGTGGTGCTCACCCGTATGGCCGGTGACTCGGGGCCTTCTAATGGCTTCCGCTCCACGATGGCGGTGCTGGTCCCACGCGTGTGACCGTGCCTTCGGGCTTCTTGGCCAGAGGACCTGAAATCCCCTGCCTGACGGATTCTGCTGCTGGGTAGGAATTAGTCCCCACAGCCTCGGACTCCGGGTCCGGTAAGAAATCTTGTCAGTCAGGGCGAGCTCTGCAGCTGCCAGCCCCTGACTCGTAGTAGTATTGCTCCCACTGAGCTTCTGCTGTTTCTTCCTATGCTGCTTCTTGTCTCTACTCTCCTTGACTGCTCACCCTGCTTCAGCCCCGGGTTTATATAGGGGAAGTTCTTCCCCTCCCAAGACTGGGCAGGAGGTGTGGCATGCACAGGATCCCTGACCAAAGGACCTCCCACCTGCTCTCAGACATAATATCTCTATCACTGTGGCAACCAGACCCCTGGGGTGTCACATTCCCCCCTAGTGAAATTTAGTACTCCGGGACTAAACATATTTTAGAAAAACATAACAAGATATAACAATAACAATACAATAAAGAAACACATAAAGGTGGTCACGGCATGTCCGTAACCGGGTGCAGTCTTTGAAGAAAGCAAGGTGTCCATTTCACCAAAACAGGGAGACGTAACCAGGTAGGGGTCTGTCCTACCCCGAGTCCTTAACAGTCTCTAGTCCATCCTGGGTTACGCTCCAACTATGTACAAGGATTCCCGGTAAATCCACCAAGGATTCCTAAAAATAACTGGAAACACAAAATTATACACAAGCAACAATACACAGATAAACATAAATAAAACAATTTATACACTTCAAATCCTCCAGCGTGCGGGTAACTGGCCCCTAGTGGCCCTAGTGGACCTACGGAGCTGACTGTCTGGCCCTGAACTACAGGGTGTAGGAGCTGTCAAGGGTAAACTGGGCAGCTGTCTACCGGCTCTTTGTCTCACTAGGGGTACGGCAGGCTCACTATAAGCAGAGGGTTGATCCTCCTGTTCTGCTTGTGTGGAGTCTTCTGCCTCCTGGACCGGCTGCTCTTCCAGCTCTACCTGTTGCTCCGTAGGTGCTTGGGATGCTGGTTGGAGGAAGGTGAGTACGGGTACCACAACTGCACCATTGACTTGAGTCCAAGACCGAGGGAAGTCCCCGAGCACAGTACTAACCATATCTTCCCTTTCCTCTACGGGTCGATGGTCTTCTTGTTCCTCTTCAGGGTTCCTCAGTTGTTCGGGACACTTCTTCAGGTGGTCCCGGGATACAATGGCTGTAGTTTCCCCTCCGTCTTTACTGATGGTACAAACCTTCGGGTTCTCGTGGCTTGAGGGCAGTACGGTGTACGGGTCCTTCTCCCACTGGTCGTCCAACTTGTGGAGCCGTCTCTTCCTCTTCAAGACCTGCTCTCCGGGTACCAGGGGAACAGCGGGAGCATACTGGTTGTAAGTTTTCTCTTGTCTTTCCCTAGCCTGACAGAGACTTCGCTCCACGCTCTCCTGTACTCTCCGGTACTGCTGCTGCCTCTCTGTGTCCCAGTCTGCTTCTGGTGAAGTGTCCTCGGGTGTCAGGACTCCCATTTCCAGGTCAACAGGTAACTTACCAGGTCTTGCCCTCATTAGGTAAGCCGGGGTACAGTTGGTGGAACCTACCGGGATGTGGTTGTATAGGTCCACCAGATCGGGCAGCTTCTCAGGCCACAGACTGCGTTCTTCCAGGGGCAACGTTTTCAGAAGATCCATTACCACCTGGTTCATTTTCTCACAAAGTCCATTAGTTTGCGGATGATAGGGTGTCGTCCTTATCTTCCGGCAGCCATACAGAGTGCAGAATTCTTGGAAGACCTCCGCTTCAAAGGCAGGTCCCTGGTCTGTCAACACTTGGTCCGGGTACCCGTGTGGACGGCAGAAATGCTGCTGGAAGGCTCTCGCTGCTGTTCGAGCTGTTAAGTCCTTGACGGGGACGACAACCAAGAACCGGGAGTAGTGATCCACGATGGTTAGTGCGTAGACGTAGCCACTTCTGCTTGGGGTCAGTTTTACATGATCCAAGGCTACCAGTTCCAACGGCTGCCGGGTGACGATGGACTGCAGGGGAGTCTTCTGGCTGGCACGATCCTTCCTTCTTAGGTTGCACGGGCCACAGTCTCTGCACCACTTCTCAATGGTTCCCCTCATGCCTACCCAGTGGAATCGCTCGCGCAGCAGGAACTCCAGCTTCTTCCACCCGAAGTGTCCAGCTCCGTCGTGGTATGCCTCCATCACCATGGCTGCGTCTCTTCGTGGCACCACTACTTGCCAGAGTAGTTCATGCGTCCGGGAGTTAACCATTCTGCGGCACAACTTCCCCTTGTAAAGGAACAGTCGACTCCTCTCCGCCCATAGTTGTTTGGCTTCCTCCGGAGCGTCTGGTTCAAGGCAAGCCTCCGGGCGAGTCAGCATCTCCTTCACCAGTCGGACGGCAGGGTCGCTGTCTTGCGTTTCCGCCCAGTTGTAGTGAGGTAAGGGGTTCAACGTAGCAGCCTGCTTACTCCTTACCCGGTGGGAGTACTGGATAGTCCCATGACGGTGGAACGCAGGGAGTTCAACTTCTTCCAGTCCCTCCGGATCTTCTCCTTCGTCCGGCAGGTTGGGCATCCTGGACAGGGCGTCCGCATTGGTATTGGAGCGTCCGGCCCGGTATTTGATTGTGAACTCGTAGTTGGACAGACGGGCCATCCACCTCTGCTCCAGGGCACCGAGTCTTGCCGTGTCCAGGTGTGTCAACGGGTTGTTATCCGTGTACACGGTGAACCGGGAAGAAGCGAGGTAATGCTTAAAGCGCTCGGTGACTGCCCATACTACGGCCAGGAACTCTAGCTTAAATGAGCTGTAATTCTCGGGATTCCTTTCGGTGGGTCGCAGCTTTCGGCTGGCGTAGGCGATTACTCGTTCTTTCCCCTGCTGGATCTGGGACAGTACGGCTCCTAGCCCGATGTTACTGGCGTCGGTGTAGAGGATAAAGGGCTGGCTATAATCCGGGTACGCCAGGATTTCGTCCCCCGTGAGGGCCATCTTCAGCTGGCGGAAGGACTCTTCTTCCAGCTCCTCTCATTTGAAGGGCGGCTTCTGGTTCTTGGCCTTCCGGGACTGGCCTATCAGGAGGTCCTGCATAGGTGCTGCCTTTTTGGTGAAACCGGGAATAAACCTTCGGTAGTAGCCTACCAACCCGAGGAACTGCCGCACTTCTTTTACGCTGGAGGGGCTTGGCCATTCCTTAATTGCGGTGATCTTATCAGGGTCGGGAGCCACTCCGTCAGCGCTCACCACGTGTCCCAGGTACTGCACCTTTGGCTTCAGGAGGTGACACTTGGAGGGTTTCACCTTTAGGCCGTAACTCGCCAGAGCTTCGAACACTTCCGCCAGGTGTTTCAGGTGGTCCTCATACGTCTTGGAATATACGATGACATCGTCCAGGTACAACAGGACCGTCTCGAAGTTTCTGTGGCCCAGACAACACTCCATTAGTCGTTGGAAGGTTCCTGGTGCATTGCAGAGTCCGAACGGCATGCAGGTGAACTCGCTAAGTCCCATCGGGGTGGTGAATGCGGTCTTCTCCCGGTCCGCCTCTGCTACAGGAACCTGCCAGTACCCGCTAGTGAGATCCAAGGTAGAGAAGAAGTTAGCAGATCTTAAAGCAGCCAATGACTCCTCTATCCTTGGTAAGGGGTACGCATCCTTGTGTGTGATACGGTTGATTTTCCGGTAATCTACACACATCCTCATGGTGTTGTCTTTTTTTCTGACTAAGACTAGTGGAGCTGCCCAGGGGCTACAGCTATCCCTGATCACCCCAGCCTCCTTCATGTCTCTAAGCATCCCCTTGGCATGTTGGTAGTGTGCAGGGGGTACGGGTCGATACCTCTCTTTTATGGGAGGATGGTCTCCCGTGGGGATGTGGTGTTCTACCCCCTTGACTCGCCCGAAGTCTAACGGGTGTTTACTAAACACTCTCTCGTACTCTTGAACCACCCGATAGACTCCCTGTTTCTGATGTGAGGGAGTGGAGTCAGTACCCAAATGTAGTTGCTGACATCAGTCCTCCTTTGTTTTCTTAGAGCCATTACCTTCCTCCGGGTGAGATGGAGGCAAGGGTTCCACAGATTGTATAGCATTTTGGTTAATGGTATATAATTTGGCTAGCGTGGCATACCGGGGCAGGTACACTTCCCTCTTCCCGATATTGATTATGCGAACGGGCACCCTCCCATGGCGTACATTAACCACCCCCCGTGCTGTCAAGATGGTGGGCCTACTGTCTGAGTAAACTGGTTCTACCATTGCCTGGTAATCTCTATCTCTCAGACCAATAGCTGCCCGGCACCAAATCATCATTTCACTTTTTGGGGGCATGGCAATAGGAAAAGGGTCACACATTCTTACGCTACCAATCTCACCGCCGGAGAGTTCCACCTGTTGCCGTCGCATCAGTGCCCGGATCTCTTTCTGGAGCACCCGCTGCTCGCCGGAGCTGGCGTTCTTGGCAACCTGCTGTAAAAGGAAAATCACCTCTGCAAGACAATTTTCAATTACATTAGTTCCTAGAGTTATTTTTGGGTGACTCTCATGTTTGTCAATATCTACAATGATCAGTCCCTGTGCTGCCAGTTCGACTCTACCGATTTTGATGGTCACCTCTTTAAATCCGATCTGTGGCACGGGCTGGCCATTGCTGGCGATGATACTCAAGTCGTCGTCAGGGTAGCGGGTAATATCCGAGTCATTCCAGTACTGCTTAAAGAGCACGTACGGGATGGTGGTGACCTGTGACCCGGTGTCCAGTAGGGCACTCATGGGAATGCCATCCAGTACCACAGGCAAGACTGGACGTCCTCCCACATATCTGTCGCGCCAGTTCGATGGGCCTGGTGATCTTTTTCCTGGGGGTTGGCCCTCTACCCCAGGTTGTGCCCGTTTAAAGAACAGTACCTTGCCATATGTCCGGGTTGATTGCAGCGGCGGCAGATGGGTCGTCCGTCTTCGCTGTATCGGTCACTGGGTCTTCCTCTGGCCGGTGGGGTCCTCCTTGGTCGACGCCACGGGATGTCCTCCGGTCCGGATGCCAGCTGGATCTTCCCTGGGGTGGAAACCTGTAAAGACTGCACAGTTCGGGTTAGCGCAGCAACGCTCTTAGCTAGCTCTTGGACCTGATGGTGTAGGTCTGGAGCCGGGTCATTGTCCAAAGCCTGCGCATCAGCTCCCACAGGCCCTGCCGACAAGGGCGCCGCCTCCTGGTGGTAAGTGATAGCTGGGCGCCTGTGGGTCACAACGCCACCCGGTGCCGGTTCTCGGAGCACCCGGATGGCTCTGTCCTTGAACTGTGCAAAGCCCAGATGGGGATCCTGTAAGGCCATCGCCCGCAACTGGGTTCGGTGGGCATTACAATATAGTCCCTCTATAAATTGTTCGGTCAAGAGCCTGTCCTCGTTTCCCACTCCATCAGGGTCGGTCTGCTTAATGGCCCTCAGGGCCTCTTGTAGGTTTAGTGCATAGTCCCTTATACTCTCATGCGCTCGCTGCTTGCACCCGTAGAATCTAAGCTTAATCTCGGCTGAGGTGCGGGTATCAAAGGTGTCCTTCAGCCGGGTTAGTATCCCTGCGACAGTCTTCCTCCCAGGTGGCCAGGATTTTACTTCCCTTTTGGCTGCCCCGGTTAGTTGAGCCACCAGGATGCTCACTTTTTGCTCTTCTGTGAGGGGGTACACCTGGAAGAGGCTATCCAGCTTTTCTCTAAAGTCATGCAGGGTATGTGACTCCCCTGAGTACTGGGGTAGCCAAGCTGCTCCCGGGATATAGGGCATGGTGAAGGGCATAACTGCAGCAGCGGTGGCGCTGGCGGGGGTTGAGGCAATGAAGCTCTCCTCCGCATCCGACATCTTCCTCCCCCCTAGTGGACCGTGGCCTACCTTGCGATGATCCTGTTCCGTAGGCCGCGGCTCCGCAGTAGATCGTCAGGGTTGAGGACCTTCCGTCGCGCTCCGGTGACGTCGGCGTCTGCTGGGCTCCTTCCAGGACCTTACGCAACGTCCGGACGTGAGGCGGGGCTTCAGTTCTCGCGCGCTTTCGGAGTCCACGCCCCTCTTCTTCCCGCGCGGCGTCCTCAAGATGGCGTCCAACGGCGGGAAAACTCCACGGATGGCGGGAAGAAGGCTGAAGATGGCGCCGGATGGCGGGAATCTTCACAGATGGCGGGAAGAAGGCTGAAAATGGCGCCGGATGGCGGGAATCTTCACCGATGGCGGGAAAACTTCACGGATGGTAAGTTTTAAAAGTCTCTTTTTCAGGCACGCAGTACCCGGTGGTTGCGGGCACGAAATCCTGCCGACTACGCCAAAGTTGACGCGCCCCTGGGCCTGTGTCGCGCTGCGTTGCGCACGCAGGAGCTTACCCGGAGCCGGATCTCTTGAGGGTTGTAGTCTCGTGGCGGTGACCCGGTCCGTGCCCAGGGAGTCAAACTGGACGGCAGCAGATGTAGTACGACTACGCCACCCGTTGAATGCAGCTTATGGAGCTGCCGCTGCAGGACAGTCCGCTGAGGCCGGTGGATGGATGGTGCAGCGGGGATGGTATAACCCCCAACGGGAGGGGTATGGCCTCAGGGCAGCCGACGTGGATGATGGGGGTAGCAGGAACCACTCAGAGACGGTGCGGTGTAATTCAGGGTCTTTACTGGTAACAACGATAGACCCTCCCGGAGTACTTGCTAGCGAACGGGGCCTGGTCAGTCCTTGAGCAGATGGGATCTCCCCTGGCCAGGCGGAGTTGTATGCCTCCCAAACTGACTGTACTCTTCTGGCTACCTTGCTAGAAGCGGATATAAGTAGCCACGTCCCTGAGTGTACCGTGTGGTGCTCACCCGTATGGCCGGTGACTCGGGGCCTTCTAATGGCTTCCGCTCCACGATGGCGGTGCTGGTCCCACGCGTGTGACCGTGCCTTCGGGCTTCTTGGCCAGAGGACCTGAAATCCCCTGCCTGACGGATTCTGCTGCTGGGTAGGAATTAGTCCCCACAGCCTCGGACTCCGGGTCCGGTAAGAAATCTTCTCAGTCAGGGCGAGCTCTGCAGCTGCCAGCCCCTGACTCGTAGTAGTATTGCTCCCACTGAGCTTCTGCTGTTTCTTCCTATGCTGCTTCTTGTCTCTACTCTCCTTGACTGCTCACCCTGCTTCAGCCCCGGGTTTATATAGGGGAAGTTCTTCCCCTCCCAAGACTGGGCAGGAGGTGTGGCATGCACAGGATCCCTGACCAAAGGACCTCCCACCTGCTCTCAGACATAATATCTCTATCACTGTGGCAACCAGACCCCTGGGGTGTCACAGATATGTTTTAAGATGCCAGGTTGGGACCATCCATTCGCCTGGTGCCATGGAGACATGTGGAAAAGCCATGATTGTGATCCTCCGGTCACCTGGCCCCATGTATATGTTTGGGTTAGCCAGATTGGGACCATCTGGTCACCTGGAACCCATGGACACACTCAGAGAAAGCCAGGTTAGGACTATCCAGTCACCTGGTTCCACAGATATGTTTGGAGATTGTGCCATCAGGGTTTTTCCGGTAAGGCAAAAAAAATTACAAAGCTTCTTCTATACTTTGCAATGTTAAACATGTATAGCACATGGATGGCACACTGATGCCATCTGTGTCTTGTATGTGTTTTACATGCACCTATAGACTGGTATTGGCCCTTGTCATTCGTGCTGAACCATAGACTTATATTGACCCTTGTCATTCATGCTGCCAGTAGAAAATGGAAATGTCTCTATCTGGTTTACATGGACACCTAAGTAGAACGAATTTAGGGTGTTGATCCAAGATTGATAACCTCTCTACAGGATAAATAAGAAATGCCTCATGAGCTGGAATCTCTTGAGAATGAAAGTCCCCCTTTTGAACAGAACACTAGTCAAGAATACTCACTGCCCATGAGACTGATAGCAAAGTGCTTTGAATGGAGCAACCATTTGCATGCTTGACTATTGCTCCATTGAAACAGAAGATACGGGACCTCCATTCTAAGAGAAAACATACTCTATTCTTAGAATGATTATTATTCTATGAGATTAATATTATTATTACTATTATTATTAGAATGCTATCATCTATTCTTTAGATATGTGTAAAGTGTCGATCTTGTTAAGAGAACTGATTAAAATGTATTAAAAAGCTATTGCTACATTTTAAATAAGAATCAATAACATAAATATTCTGTAAACTTCAGCATTGTTTAATTGAATTTTTAGTATATTTGAGTCTTATAGACATTTCAACATTTTTGACTATCCTGCTTCCTCCCGATGGGATCAAAGATGGCAGAGCCATATAGTCAGACCAGGAGATCTAGAAAGGGACGCAGGGCAGTCTCTTAAACAATATTTAGCATTATTATGACACAAAGGTTAAATTGGGTGTCCAAGTGATTTAAGTGATCCTGACATATTGTGTACAGTTACATCATATGTCGGTCTCTAACTTTGAATCAAACTCACACTCCAAGCCCATATATTTCCCGGCAGATGATGGCTGAATTATTCAGTCATCACCTGCCTCTGACAGCCGCTGGCAGAGCAGAGCTATTGTATTTAAAACTTCACATTTAATGAAACTCAATTAAAAGCATATTTAAGGGGAAAAAGGACAATAAAAAATTAGAGAAGGGATGACATGTTTCGAACCAGCATGGCTCTTACTCATATCCTACAAATGATTGCAGGTTCAAGTCCCCTAACAAGACTAACAAATACAATAAAAAGTGAAAAAAAAGGTTTTTGAAAATATGAAATAAATAAATGAATAAAGGTTCAAATCACCCCCTTTTTCCCCAAAAATAAAGCAATTTAAAAAATATATATATATAAAACACAAATTCAATAAGAGATCAAAACATCATATCTAACCCAAAATGTTATCAGTAAAAACATCAACTCACTATGCAAAAAATAGACTCTCACACAGTCCCATATCCCAAAAATTCAAAATGTTACGGCTCTCAGTAAATGGCGACACAAGCAAAAATTTTTTTTTTACAAATTTCCAAATTATTTTTCACCACTTAAAAAAAACAAAAAGCTATACATGTTTAATATCACCGTAATCATACAGACATGGAGAATCATATTGCAAGGTCAGTTTTACCGCATAGTGAACATGGTAAATAAAAAATCCAAGCTACAAGTGTAGAATTGCAATTTCAACACACTTGGATTTTTTTTTCCTGCTTTCCAGTGCATGACATATTAATAATGAATGGTGTCATTCAAAAGTACAATTTTTTATGCAAAAAAACAGTCGTCATTAGTGTTGAGCGATACCTTCCGATATCAGGAAATATCGTATCGGATTGGATCAGACCGATACTCAAAAAGTATCGGATATCGCCGATTCCGATACCGGAAACCAATGCAAGTCAAAGGGACACTAATATCGGAATGAAAATAAACCCTTTCTTTCCTTGTAGGTTAATTCTACATGAAGTAAAACAACTAAGAATAATGTAGAATGTATTATGCGAAAAGCCGGCAATTCATCAGCGCATACACCGGTACCCGACAATTTACAACAGAAAGAATAGAGCTTCACACATAGATTAGATAGATAGAAACATGTCAGTCACATATATATGAAGTACAGGGACAGTGTTGCTTACTGTACTTGTCATTTAGTGTAAAGGATTTATTTAAAAAAATAATAGTGTTTTCATGCACCGTCTCTTTAAGAAAGCCGGCCGGCAATTCAGCATCTGTACCCGACAATTTAGAATAGAAGGAATAGAGAATCATACATAGATTAGATAGATAGAAACATGTCAGTCACATATATATGAAGTACAGTGACAGTGTTGATTACTGTACTTGTCATTTAGTGTTAAAATAAAGGATTTATTTAAAAAAAAATTGGCGTGGGGTTCCCCTTAATTTTAGTCTCTAGCGGAGGTTAAGCAGACAGCTGGGGCAGATGTTTGAAGCCTGGGAAGGGGGTAATACCCACGGAGCTTCCCAGGCTACTAATATCAGCCCCCAGCTGAATACCTAGCCCTTACTAGCTATTAAAATGGGGGACCCCCACAGAAAAATGACGTGGGGTCCCCCCTATTTTAATAGCTAGCAAAGGCTAGGCAGACAGCTGGGGGCTGATATTAATAGCCCAGGAAGGGAGCCATGAATATTGGCCCCCTCCCAGGCTAGAAACACCAGCCGTCAGCCGCCCCAGAAATGGCGCATCCATAGGATGCGCCAATTCTGGCACTTAGCCTCGCTCATCCACGCTGCCCTGGTGCGGTGGCAGGGGGTAATAGGGCTGGGGTTGATGTCAGCTTATAATGCCAGCTAACATCAAGCCCAGGTTAGTAATGGAGAGGCGTCTATAAGACACCCCCTTTACTAACCCCATAGTGAAAGTTAAAAAAAAAACACAAACACCCAGAATAAAGTCCTTTAATTGAAATAAACACACAATTCTTTATTGTTCTAAATTAAACCATACTTACCATCACGCCCATTCCAGCTGAAGCCAACGATCTCCTGCAATAAAAGTAAAATAATAAACCAACATCATCCTTACCTTTCCATGGTTCCCACGACGGCTCCAGCTTTGCTACATTGAGATGACAGGCTGGACCGCAGCAGAACGCTGCCATCCAGCCTGTCATCCCGTGGACACTGAGAAGCGCAGGCATGCTTGCGCTCCTCAGTGTCTCTCTGTGACGGCATCCAGATGAGCCGACAATGAACTCGGCTCACCTCATGCACGTCACTGACAGCGTGGGAGAATTCTCACGCTGAAGCGCTGAGTGCAGGAGAATTTTCCCACGCTGTCAGTGACGTGCATGAGGTGAGGTCATGTCCAATGAACTCGGCTCACCTCATGCACGTCACTGACAGCGTGGCAGAATTCTCACGCAGAAGCGCTGAGTGCAGGAGAATTTTCCCACGCTGTCAGTGACGTGCATGAGGTGAGCCGAGTTCATTGGTCATGACCTCACCTCATGCACGTCACTGACAGTGTGGGAAAATTCTCCTGCACTCAGCGCTTCAGCGTGAGAATTTCCCCACGCTGTCAGTGACGTGCATGAGGTGAGCTCATGTCCAATGAACTCAGCTCACTTCATGTACGTCACTGACAGCGTGGGAGAATTCTCACGCTGAAGCGCTGAGTGCAGGAGAATTTTCCCACGCTGTCAGTGACGTGCATGAGGTGAGCCGAGTTCATTGGACATGACCTCGGCTCATCTTTATGCCGTCACAGAGAGACACTAAGGAGCGTAAGCATGCCTGCGCTTCTCAGTGTCTGCGAGATGACAGGCTGGATGGCAGCGTTCTGCTGCGGTCCAGCCTGTCATCTCGATGTAGCAGAGCTGAAGCTGTCATGGGATCCATGGGAAGGTAAGGATGAGGTTGGTTTATTATTTTTCTTTTATTGCAGGAGATCGTTGGCTTCAGCTGGAATGGGCGTGATGGTAAGTATAGTTTAATTTAGAACAATAAACAATTGTGTGTTTATTTCAATTAAAGGACTTTATTCTGGGTGTTGTGTTTTTTTTAAATACCTTACTAGAAATTCATGGTGGTCATGTCTAATATTGGCGTGACCCCATGAATTTCGGGCTTAGGGCCAGCTGATAATGCCAAGCTGGCCTTAACCCCTTTATTACCCAGTGAGCCACCGCACCAGGGCCCTGGATGAGTTGGGTACAGCGCCAGAAGATGGCGCTTCTATGAACGCGCCATTTTCCGGGGCGGCTGCGGACTGCAATTTGCAGCGGGTGGGGCCCAGAAAGCTTGGGCCTCCCTGCGCTGCGGATTCCAGCCCCCAGCTGCCTAGTTGTACCTGGCTGGACACAAAAATAGGGCGAAGCCCCACGTATTTTTTTTTTTAATTATTTCATGAAATTCATGAAATAATTAAGAAAAAAAGGGCTTCCCTATATTGTTGTGTCCGGCCAGGTACAAATAGGCAGCTGGTGGTTGGGGGCAGCCCGTTCCTGCCTGCTGCACCTGACTGGACACAAATATAGTGCGAAGCCCCACATCAATTTTTTTTTAATTTTTTCATGAATTTCCTGAAATAATTTAAAAAAAATTGACGTGGGGCTTTGCACTATATTTGTGTCCAGCCAGGTACAGCAGGCAGGAACGGGCTGCCCCCAACCACCAGCTGCCTATTTGTACCTGGCCGGACACAACAATATAGGGAAGCCCTTTTTTTCTTTATTATTTCATGAATTTCATGAAATAATTTAAAAAAAAAATACGTGGAGCTTCTCCCTATTTTTGTGTCCAGCCAGGTACAACTAGGCAGCTGGGGGCTGGAATCCGCAGCGCAGGGAGACCCAAGATTTCTGCCCCCCCCCCCCCCCCCCCGGTGCAAATTGCAGTCCGCAGCCACCCCGGAAAATGGCGCGTTCATAGAAGCTGGATGCTGTACCTGGCTGGCATACAAAAATATGGCAAAGCCCACGTCAAAATTTTTGGGAAAAATTAATTAAAAAATAAATAATAATTTAGGGACTGCATCTTTATTAACTCATCAAATGTCATTTAGTGTTAAAATAAAGGATTTATTTAAAAAAAAATTGGCGTGGGATCCCCCATAATTTTAGTCTCTAGTGGAGGTTAAGCAGACGGCTGGGGCAGATGTTTGAAGCCTGGGAAGGGGGTAATACCCACGGATCTTCCCAGACTACTAATATCAGCCCCCAGCTGAATACCTAGCCTTTACTAGCTATTAAAATGGGGGACCCCCCCAAAAAAATGACGTGGGGTCCCCCCTATTTTAATAGCTAGCAAAGGCTAGGCAGAGACAGCTGGGGGCTGATATTAATAGCCCAGGAAGGGTGCCATGAATATTGGCCCCCTCCCAGGCTAGAAACACCAGCCGTCAGCCGCCCCAGAAATGGCGCATCCATAGGATGCGCCAATTCTGGCACTTAGCCTCGCTCTTCCACGTTGCCCTCGTGCGGTGGCAGGGGGTAATAGGGCTGGGGTTCATGTCAGCGCCAGCTGCCATGAAGCCCAGGTTAGTAATGATGGGCATCTATAAGACACCCCCATTACTAACCTACAAAGTGTTAAAAAGAAAAAACACACACTACACCAAGAAAAAAATAATTTATTTGAAATAAAACACACAATTTTATTTAATTCTTAGTTTACTAAAAAAAAATAGTTACCTGTCCACGTTCCTGCGCTGATCTCCCATGCACAGCTGTCACATCTGGAGATGGTGACAGCTGTACATGTCTGCTGTAAGCTCACGCTGCCGGGAACACGTCCGCTCCCGGCAGCGGGAGCCACTGACTGAGGTCACCGGAGTGCATTCAGGCAGCGCAGCTCCGGAGAACTCCTTTACGGCAGTGCTGTACCGTGGGAATTTCTCACGATACAGCAGGGCCGTAAAGCAGCTAACCGGAGCAGCGCTGCCTGAACTCCGGTGAACCCGCTTATGCAATGACGGGGCTGCTTTACGGCCCCATCATTCTTGCGGTGGCAGCGGTTCAGAGCGGTCACATTCTATGTGGCTGCACTGAACTGGAGATCTTCGTGGGACACTCGTGGACTACTACGGAGGGGTAAGGATAAGGTTGTGGTTTATTATTTTATATTTTATTACAGGAGATCGATGGCTTCGGGGAATTAGGTGTCTAGGTGAGTATAGGTGTAGTTTTTTATTTTTTACTTTATTTTAGGTGGCGATCGGCGGGGACAGGTAATGTATGAACTAATTTATTGTAGGTAACCACTGGCCACCAATGACATGTATTTAACATTTATTGGGGACACAGTAGGGCAATTTAAATAGCAGGATCAGGCTGATGGGAACTACTGCTGCCATCAAGCTGATCCTGCTGGCACGAGTGGACGGGGGACAGACATAGGCCGATGGGAGTAGTAGTGTCACATCGGCCTATGTCTGCCTGCACGCACACACCCGCACACATCACACAGACACCGTGCACATCGCACAGACACCGCGCACACCCGCACACATCGCACAGACACCGCGCACACCCGCACACATCACACAGACACCCACACACACCAATCATGACGGGTCTGGGAGGTGAGGCTGACCTGTGCGACCGTGGGAAAGTTCATGTGAGTTCATGCAATGCAGTCAAGCATGAACTCACATGAACCCTCTGAGGGCACCGCGGCGACTTCAAATGAACAGCTGATCGGCATCACCTGATACCTCAGCTGTTCATTTGAAATAACCGGCGGGAAAGCGCAGCACAGAACGGGAAAGCCGGCGGTGGAGTCTTTTCACTGCCGGCTTCCCCGCCCGGGTCCTTCGCTCCCTGCTCCTTGGTGCTGCGCTCCCCGCCCGGTCCTAACTTACGATCGGGATGGGAGGTGGCGAGGGGAGCGGAGGATCGGGGTGGGAGGCTGCGGGGAAGCAGTATGGGGCGGTGTGATTGTTTAAAAGCCGGCGGCTATTTACCGCCCACCGGCTTTTTACCGCCCGCCGGCTTTTAAACGATCAGGAGAATTCTCCCACGCTGGGATGGCATTCTGATGACAGGCTGGATCTCAGCTGAGCGCTGCCACCCAGCTTGTCATCGTTCAGAGACACTGCAGAGCGCAGGCATTATGGGAACTTCCGATTCCGGTATTCGATATTGTAAAAGTATCGGAATTAAGTATCGGAATTCCGATACCACGAATATCGGCCGATACCCGATATTTCAGTATCGGAATGCTCAACACTAGTCGTCATACATCTTTGTGGGTATAAAAATAAAGTTATGCTCTTGGAAGAAGGGGAGAAAAAAAAATGAAAAAGCGGAAATTGGTCCGCGGCGTGAAGGGGTCAAAGGGAATCTGTCACTAAATTTTTTCTACCCCATCTGAGTGCAGCATGATGTAGGGGCAGTGAGCCTGAATCCTACAATAGGTCACTTGCTGGGCTACTTACTGTTATTTTGATTTACTGAGTGCTGAGCTCTGTATAAGCCCGTCCCTACCACTGATTGGCTGCTTTCTGCCCAAACACAGTTTACATAGAAAGGTGCCAATCAGTAGTGGGGTCAGAGTTATATGCTATGAACATGGAGGACTACCAGGCAGCAGGTTTACCATTTCTTCTTCAAATCTTCTTCAAATCCTGTAGGTGGCACTAGAGTTCTGGTCCTCTTCCTCTCTGAAGAGACAATTTGCATTCCTCAAATCTAAAAAGACTTGTATAGATGCCTGGGTTGTAGCTTTGTTTTGGCTGGATCTGTAATATGGCACCTATAGATTGCTATAGGAGGCCCATATGGTAGCTCTGCTTGACTCTGTTTTCATATGAAGACACACAGACTTTCTTTGTTTGCAGGACATACTCCAAAATAATGCAGTATTATGGTATAATACAAAGGTACCATACTGATAAAATGAAATTCTTGCATAAATAGCATTTACAAGAGTGTAATAATACCAATGAGAAAGTACAGTGTGGCGAATCCCATATTGTGTTCAACCTGTGTAGGTGATCTAAACTCTTCATTGACTTAACTTGTTTTCTGGTATTCTTCACCATCAAAATAGTTTACTACAATTCCCCAATTCTATTTACTGCCTACAGGTTAATGAGACGTGGACTGACAAGTGCTCCATCTGCACCTGTGATGGAATCACATTAACTTCCTACTGCCTTCCGATAGTATGCTTACCACCAGTTCCTCCACCCTGTCAAGAGATAGGCTATATAATAGTTGAAATTCAAGATCCACAAAATTCTTGCTGTAAAAAAAAAGTGTGTGGTAAGTCAACTTTACGTTTGGTTCTATCCAAGTAGACATATAAAAGGGAATGTGTCAGCAGGATTTCACACCCCAAACTATTTATATGCACATGTAGCTCGTTCAAAGACAAGTTCAGCAATACTTTTACATGGCCAGTCTTTTCTCCATTACTGAGAAATCAACATTTGTACTGATATGCAAATGAGGTTGTGGATTGATTTGAAGCCTTTGTCACTCCAGCTCTATTCCCCGCCTTCCACCTACTGGATTTGAACCTTAAATGGAATCTGTCAGCAGAATTTCTCACCTCCAACTATTAGATAAGTATGTAACTCTTTCAATGACAAGTCCAGAGATACCTTTACATGGCCAGTCCATTACTGAGAAATCAGTGGTTGAATTGATATGTAAATGAGTCTGCCAATATGAAGCCTCTGTCACTCCAGTTCTATTCCCCTGCCTGACAGCATTTATGCTGTGGGATGTCAAGCAAAAGGAGCTATGCCAGTGCTATGCCATGCAAAGAATGGAAACTGCAGCGGAATTCACATTGTTAGCTTCAAGTCTTTCTTCTGCAGAATAAAACCGCTGTGTTTGATGATGCAGCAAGTGCCACCAGTACAGGCAGCCTGATATACTATGTACAAAGAGCTTTTTTAATAAACCTACTATCAGATTAGCAAGCTGCATAAATTGCAATATTTATAGAGCAATGTGCTACATTTTTTTATGATGAAAAATACTATATAAAATTAAGATATTTATTTATCTTTGTTTTCTTTAATAAGTTCCTGGAGACGTGTGTGTGGTCAACAACACTATTTATCAGGTGAGCAAGTCTAAAAAACACTGCTGTCTTTTGGTTAACATTACTTGGCCACCATACACTGTGTACTTCTGGCAGTTAAGGTACCAGGTATCGGCTTATCAAGGAGTGCCAGGTATTGGACCCCCGCCTATCTGATATTGATGTTCAGCCATAAGGAAAGGTCAACATTTTTTCGCTCCCAGATAACCCCTGAAATACTCTTTTGATGTTGTACTTTAAAGTGGCTTCTTAAAAAAAACTTAGGAACTTTTGTCATAGAACATCTCATAGATCTTAATTAAGATGTATGTCTATGTGTCATACAAGATCATTGTTTTACTGTCTGGAAGAGGGTCTAATCAGGAAAACCAACCGAAAGCTAATGTTATAAAGCCTTGGTAACTATGTTGGGGTGTACACTTGTAGTCTTGCCTCAAAGGGGTTGTCCAGTGTAGAAAACCTATTTTGAGTTAAAGGGGTATTCTCCAAGATCCTATCCTAATATGGTGTAATAATAATAATATTAGCAAATACCTACAATTAGAAATGTAGTATAGTATTTTTGATTCAATGTGTCTCTTACCCCATGTGCAGGCATCGCAGGACCTTAGGTATCCATGGTTATGTCCATTGATAAAGTGACAGTTAGTTAGCTAGCTGCTAGTGGTCGTAATCGTGGATACCTAAGGTCCTGCAATGCCTGCCTCAATGCCTATGAGGAAAGAGACATATTGAATCAAAAATACTATACTACATTTCTAATTGGAGGTGTTTGCTAATATTATTATTATTATTACACATACTATATATTGAGATAGGATCTTGGAGATGGGAATATCCCTTTAAGGTATTGCCTTCTATAAACTCAACCCCAATCTGTTAAGTTTGTTATTAAAAATAGTTTTTTTATATAACTTGGACAACTTTTTTTATGGTATTACATTTTTTTTGTGTTTTTTACTTATGTTTTCATTTTAATTTATTTTAAAGTTTTCAATTTTAATTGTCTTTGATTTTTTCTTTTCACTTCTTTCACAGCCAAATACTGCAATTCCACCTCCTTATGATAACCCTTGTTATGAATGTAATTGCACTAGTAAAAAGAATGACTTGACTCAGAAAAATGAGGTGTCATGTATAACTAGAACCTGTCAAGGAAAATGTCGACTGGTAAGTAAGATATTGGTTATGTTAGTTACGAAGCTCTTATACACAGTGAAACATCAAGTTACAGTCTTCTCATCTATTAAATATACAATGCTTTTACTTGTTCCTTGGCAGGGCTTCCAGTTCAACTCAGAAAAAGGACGCTGTTGTGAATGTGTCCAAGTAGCTTGTATCGTCATTCTTTCAAATGGAACACAATTAGAACTCCTGGTATGTCTGTACTTATTAGACTCTGCTCACATGCTGCTTGATGGAGGCTCCACTTGGAGGCCGCATTGAAGATCTGGCCAAAAATACCTAAATTAGGTTGGTCATCATCAGTGGTCTTAATTGAAGCTCATGGGCCCTAGTGAAAAAGCTCCAATGGGGCCCACAATTGTTATAAGTTTTTAACAGCATTGGTCTTGGTATATAGGCCAAATTGACTTTTTGGTCGCTCCTAGGCTCTAAGACCTCCGGTGCAGTTGCAACCCCTGCACCTATTGTACTTATGCCCCTGGTTATCATGTCAAAAACTCAACAGACCCCATTTGGTCAGTTTTGTCCCTTGTGGAACATTGTTGTACAACAAGAGATTACAGATGGGTGAACTCGAACAGTAAAATTCGGGGTCTGCATCGAACACCTAGTGTTCGGGCACGTGCCCTGAACACAGACTTCCTAAAGAACTCCATGTTACTGTTTGGGTTTGGCACCCCCAACATTGAGTGTTTCCCACGCTGTCATCTATGTGACAGAGCGGGAAACAGGATCTCTGATCGATGGTAAGATGCGCTGTCAGCTGTCCTGGTACCCTAAACAAACTTTTATTTGATGTTCAGCCAAACCCCCCAGACCCAAATATCTAGGGGTCCGCCCATTTCTGCAAGAGATGAATCAAGCCCAGTCATCTCATTCATTGCTCTGCTTCTTTGAAGAAAGCTGTAGATATGCCCCAACCTGATAGTGAACCATACAAGGGCTTTACTTACGAAGAGTTATCAGTATGAACTCTGCACTGAAAATTTTAGAGGAAAAAAGAGGTAATCCAGCTTCATGGAAAAGCAAATCTTCTATGAGGTGTGCATACAAACTGGTGACAGGTTTATATGTGAACATCTACGCGTTTCTAGAGCTTCCTTAGTCATGGTGTCTGGTGTTCCACAAAGTTGCACATAAGCAGTTCCCTACTCCGATACACACAATAGTGGTATAATTAAATAATCAACTAAAATCAAAGTTGCATAAAATAAATAGTACAAACATTGTATAGTTCTTCAGTGTGTTATATTAACAATTTCTGGTACATATAATTGGCATAGAGAGATAAAATGGATTACTTATTAGTTTCTTAACTAAATGCTGAAATATATAAATAGACATGTAACAGATTCTCAAAAATAGAGAAGCATGGTGGATTTTAAAATTAAATCAACAAGTACCTGCTGGATTCAAGAAGGATATCATGCTATATTATTAAATAAAAATTTGTACTGTACTGTCATATATTTCTATTCATTCATTGCTCTTATAACCCATCAAAAATCGAATATACTAAGAATAGCTATTTATAGTTTTCACTATTTAATTAAAAAACTAATATGTAATAAATTTTATCTGCCAATTATATGTACCAGAAATGGTTAATATAACACACTGACGTACTATACTATATTTTGTTCTATCTGTTTTATGCAACTTTGTTTTTAATTGAATGTTTAATTATATCACTACCGTGTGCCCCAGAGTAGGTAAATACTTAAAGGGATTATCCACTTTTAGGACAATCCCTTCTTGATCTAAATGTTTGGCCCCTATAAAATAAAAAAGCTTATACTCACCACTTGTGCCAGCGCCGTTCCAGCAGTATGGGCACTTGCGGCCCCGGATCCCCCATGTGGTTGCTGTGACACGTATGCCAGGCGCCCAATCAGCGCTGGTGTCACTGTCCCCGCCTTCTGTTGAATTGAACATGAAGAGGAAGTCCGGGCTGCAGCTGATCTCTGACTTCCTCTTCATTTAAAAACAAGAGAACCATGAGTCAAATGCTATTGAAAATATAAAAATATACTTTATTTCATTCCTAATAATAATACACATGAATAATTCATCAGGACAGATAGGAAAGAAGTGCAGGGTAGGGGAGATGGCACAACAATTAGTAGGGTGCAACAAAGAGGCAAAACCCAGAACAGGAATCAGACAGTGTCTCCTATAAGTGGGATAAATATATTTATATGTAAACAATTGAGGTAAGTACACTGTATAAACATATCACCATATATAAGGCAAAGGTTGTAGTAACAATAATCAATATAGCCACCATGGAGAATAAAGTGAGATGCATGATGTGACCATGTCTCACATAAATCAGTAGTGTTCATTCCTATAGATCATAATTAATCTTGACATATGAGTGTGATAGTATACGCCAATATAATACCATGAGGGGATAGATGATCATAGAAATACAAACTAATTACCCATGGTCCAAAAGGTGGAGGCACTGTAGATTCCCAGTCCCCGAGGAGTTGCATAAAGCCCTTAGATCAACCACTGGCCAGCTCCTCCCACTTGGCTTTAAATGTCGCATCTTCCATCTGGAATGATGGGAACACCTGAACCCTCAGGCCTCTTGGTATAAGGCCCCTCTCAATACACTTGTTGAGAAAGGCTCAATTCCACCAAACTCTGGTGCGTCTGTTCAGCAAGTCCTTTAACTTTTTAGTAGTCTCCTGTGTGTCGCCACCACCACCAATCGCGATGAACTGGGTGCCTCATTGAATACGTGGTCAATTTGTGTTAACTATGTTTGCTCACATGCTTTAACATCCATGGTATTTCCAGTGATGCCAGCGCTGATTGGGCGCGTGGCTCACATGTCGCAACAACTGGATGGGAGCCGCGGGACCCCGAGTGCCGAGACCGCTTGGAAAGGCATCGGCAAGGGAGGTGGGTATAAGCTATTTTATTTTATTGAGGCCAATCGAGGGGTGTGACAAGGAGTTGTCCAAGTAGTGGACAACTTATTTAAGTGCAACAGTGCGGAACACCAGACATCATGACTAAACGTGCCCTTAGCACCAGAAACATGTACCGTAGATGTTCACATTTTAACCTGTCACCAGTTTGTATGCACACCCAATAAAAGAAGATTTGCGATTTCGTGAAGCTGGACTACCTCTTTTCTTCCTCCGATTTTGGCGTACAGGCGGATACACTGTCCATGCTCCATATCTCAGCACTTACATGTCAGCTGGGTTACTTCCTTCTGAAAAATTTGTGCCATGTTCAAAAGTTTCTTCTTGGAGGACATTTTAATTTTCTCTTTTAGTAAAGTGTGATATGCAGAACAATTCAATCTACATTGAAAAGCATATATAGATCCTACAACTTCTGCTTCTATTCCTAAATATGAGAATTCCAAGATTCAGTGATTCATTGTTTGGACCTTTGTGCAAAACAGGATTACTTTTCATGCGCATATTCATGGACATACTGTATATATTACTTAACTAGTTGTTAAGTGTTACTTTATATTCTACTTTTATTAGGAGTTGTATCATCTTTGTACTAAAGTTACTTTTTTTACTGCCAGAAGTGTTATTTAATTTAATCTGTCAAATGATAACTAAATGTGGCTGTTATACAATGTATATTTATAATTATATGTTAAAATTGGTATTAAATAATTATTGTGTTGAACATAACTTAAAATCCAGAAGTTGGATAAAAGTTTTGAGTAGGTTATGAGCCATTTAGTAGACTGCTTGAAAGAGTTGTCTGGTCAGAATATATTGATGACCTGTTTGTAGCACAGATCATTAATATAAGATTGGTAGCGGTCCAACAGCTAGTACCACAACTGATCAACTGTTACAAGCTACAGATGTAAACACATGGAATGGAGATGCACTGTGCACCTCCATTCAATGTGTAGCAGCCAATCCCAGGCACTGCAGAACAGCTCCTGTTCAAAAGAATAGAAGCCCTTCTGCAGTACCCAGCAGCGGCTGCTACACATTGTTTTGTAGTGCAGCTGCATTCCATGTGTTTACATCTGGGCACCACAGGAGCTAGTAGTCCTGCAGACTGGTCAACAGTGTATTTCTTCAAGAAGAGCTCTTTAAGGTGCATAACTAACCACCTTACATTTAGGTTAGGAGGCCTAAAACTCGCAATAGGGGTGGGCAGATGTGACACAATTTTTGAAAGAAAGCAGTCATGTTTTTTTTTTACCATAAATTATATCTAAAAAGTAAATATTATTTTATTTTACTAGGATAACTGTACCTGGCACCCTCCCAATAATACATGTATATACTATGAATGTCATAAAGTGAGTGGACAATTTATCTTGAAGCAAAAGGAGCCATTGTGCAGTGTAAATAATCAAAGTGACTGCTCACTGGTAGGTTCCTAGTACACACTTCTTCTGTACATTCTTTTAAATCTTATGCTGTGTTATTTCAGTATTATGTCATTGTGTATTATTCTGCAGTTCCTTATGATCTACTTTTGTTTTTAAACTGACATCCTATATTTAAACTTTTACAGAAGGCGTTGTTCTTGCATAAAACATTTATCTCCTATCTACTTAAAATATTCAACTGATAGGGCTCTTTCTTATTGTCCCCTACCCCTTCAATTACAATACCATGTCAGGATGGTGCTTGAGGCATAAAAAAAAGAATATCTGTACACATATAAAAGAAGACATCTGGATTAAGAAAACAAAAAAAAAGTGTCTAATCTCGAGACAGGTAGATGAGGAGATTTTGGGGGTTCGCCTCAGAATTGTTCAACTTTACACTCCCACTGAGCAATAAAGGCACAGACCGCCTGTGACTTAGGTTTAAATGACCACAGAACCCAGTTTATAAAAAGCTGATGTCCAGGAAGTCTGCAGTTACTTTACAGGACTGCAGACTGCTGAATCCTGATAGCGTGTGGTGTGCATGCTGTCACAATTCCTCATTATTTCCAGTGCAAGAGGACAGTCACGTGATTGCATGTATGTGATTTGCATACCTATAGACACATGCCAACTAGACATATTTGGCTTCTCTCAAAAAAGCAGAAATAATAGAAGGCATATACCGCTGGTCGGCACATCACCACAAGTGTGCAAATCAAAAACATATGGTCATGTGACTGCCAGCTTACATGGGAAATAAAAGGGAATTTGGCAGTCTGCAGTCACATAGAGTTATCCAAGCCAAATTCTTCCCTAGTAATCAGGGACATTCTCAATAGAGATATTCCACCATTTTCACTCCCAGTCCAGAAGAGACTTAAATGAATCCTCAGTGATCCTGTGCTGCAATGTCTGTATTGTCTTTTTCTTCCTCCCCTGCCCAGGAGATGTGGTATGTTCTGTACACGGTGAGACACAGACAATTTTTAAAATGCACTTTCGTTAGTGGGAAAACCCTTTTAAAGAGATTTTCCCATGAACAAAGTTAAGTTTAAGCAATGTTTTAATCAATAGATGTTGTAATGATAATAACTTCCACAATTGGATGTGTTTAAATAAAATGTTCCTGTGCTGAGATAATCTTATAAATGTGCCCGTGCTGTGTACTGTGTAATGGCTGTGTCTGACCATACAGGAACATGGTCTGATCATATCACATTTCCTGGGCAGGGGAGGATGCAAAAGAGTATACAGACATTACAGCACAGGATCAAAGATGATTTTTTTTTGTAAGGTAAAATATTGCTTAAAATCAGGCAGTGAAATAATTTACCTGACAAAAAGAATCATTTGATATCCCGTTCTATAATGTCTGCCTATTGTTTGGCTTCCTTCCCTGCCCAGGAGATGTGGTATGATCCTGCATGTTCCTGCAAGGTCTGATACAGCCATTACACAGTACATAGTAGAGGCACATTTATGAGGTTATCTCAGCACAGAATTATTTTTTAACACATCTTATTGTAGAACTTACTTTAATTCCAAAATCTATTAATTAAAATGTACTTTGTTCTTTGGAAAACCCATTTAAGTCTCTTTTGGGGACAACTGGTTTCTTATGACGCGACCCCTGGGCCTAGTGTACACGCGTGTGGGTTACCCGGAGCCGGGTCTCTGGGGGTTGTAGTCTCCGTGGTGGCGACCTGGTCCCATGGCTCAGGGTGGTCAAACCAGTGGCAGTCTTTATAGGGTTTTTGTGGTTTAATGTCCGACTACGCCACCCGTGGGTTGCGGTCAGGGTGTACCGCCGCTGCGAGGCAGTCCGCTGAGGCTGGTGTGGTGTGCGCAGCTAAAGATGGGATAACTCCCCATGGGAAGAGTATGGCCTCAGGGCAGGGAATGTGGATGATGGGAGTGATGGTGCACGGACGTCCCAGTACTAGTAGTGCTGTATGCGGTGAGAAAGCAGGAACGACTCAGAGTCTTTGCAGTGCAGTTCAGGGTCTTTACTGATGATATTAAGGCAGACCCTCCCGGGAGTACTGGCTAGCATAAGGGGCCTGGTCAGTCTACGAGCAAGCAGGAGTTCCCCTGGCCAGGTGGAGTTGTAGGCCTCCCTGTCTATCTGCACTCTTCCTGGCTACCTTGCTGTAAGCGAGTGGAAGTAGCCCACGTCCCTGAGTATACCGTGTGGTGCTCACTCGTATGGCTGGTGACTTGGGACTTTCTGATAGCCTCCGCTCCTCGATGGCGGTGCTGGTCCCTTCCTTGTGACTGAGCCTCCGGGCTTCTATGGCCAGAGGACCTGGAATCCCCTGCTGGCTGGTTTTGTCACGCTGTCTCTGTATACTGGAGGTAGGGGGCCTAAGCTGACCCTAAGCTGGGGCCCTGACTAATCCCTCAACCTGGAGGTACTGTTAAAGGTACAGAGGTCCAGGCCGCCAGCGTAACCCCTACCTCCTGAAGATCCCTGCACCTCAGTAATCTAGTCCTGAGAAGGACCCCGATCACAACCAAAGGGAACAAGAAATAATATGCCCAAACACAGTATTTAGACGAACGAGACAGTACAAGGGAAAAACCAAAACCACCTTGCATACAAACAACTTCTCAACTACAACAGAGGGAAAACCAACGGGAAAGGAGATAAATGATAAAGCGAGGAAAGGGAAAAAACACTTCCAAATACACTTATCTCAGCAACTCCAAACACCACGATCCGCTCTGTCAGTCTGAATGAAATGCTTTCACCGACACCTCCCAAACAGACCAGCAGGTATATGAAGGAGTCTCACTACAGAAGTATTGATTGCAGCTGGGCGAGGCTGGACCTCATCTAGCCCAGAGAGAGAGAGAGAATTAACTCCCTCACTGCCGAGAAACACAAAGCACCAACAAGTCAGCTGCGAGAAGTCAGGCTGTGTACTCGTGACGATCTTCGTGGCAACACACCCGTGACAGTACCCCCCCTTCTACGAGGGGCCTCCGGACCCTCAGGGCCAGGTTTATCCGGGTGAGTCGTGTGGAAGGCCCGAACTAATCGGTCTGCGTTAATATCCGACGCAGGAACCCACATCCTCTCCTCAGGGCCATACCCCTTCCAATGAACCAGGTACTGAAGGGACCGGCGATTAAAGCGTGAATCAATGACCCTCGATACCTGGAACTCCAAGTTACCATTGACAACCACTGGAGGGGAAGGTAAAGGTGACGGTACCACCGGCGCCACATACCTCTTAAGCAATGATCTGTGAAACACGTTGTGAATTTTAAACGTAGGGGGGAGGTCAAGACGGAATGCCACCGGATTAATAATAGAACTGATTCTGTACGGCCCGATGAACCTGGGACCCAGTTTCCAGGAGGGAACCTTAAGTTTTATATTCCTGGTAGACAACCATACCCGAAGACGGAGGGAGGTCCGTAATAAAGTCCATAGACAGATGAGTCCAAGGACGCTCCGGGATCTTCAAAGGTAAGAGGGCCCCAGACGGACGGGTATGTGAGGTCTTAGAGCGCGCACAAACCCCACAGGACGCGACAAAAGTTACCACCTCCTTATGTAAATTAGGCCACCAAAACCGACGCGAGAGGAGATCCACAGTTGCTTTACTCCCCGGGTGTCCTGCAAAAACTGAGTTATGGTGTGCCTCGATCACCTTTTGTCGCAACTGATCTGGAACAAACAATCTCCCTGGAGGTCCAACAGGGGCGTCCCCCTGAGCCTCCAATACCTCCTCCTCCAGCTCAGAGCATACTGCCAAAACCACCACCCCCTCCTGAAGGATAGGAATCGGGTCGTCCGTATTCCCGGCCCCCGGGAAACTACGAGATAAGGCATCCGCCTTTACATTTTTTGACCCAGGACGATATGTAACGACAAAATTAAACCTGGTAAAAAATAATGACCACCTAGCTTGTCTGGGATTCAGACGTTTCGCGGACTCCAGATATAGCAGGTTCTTGTGATCGGTGATGACGGTGACCGGATGAACTGCCCCCTCCAGAAAATGGCGCCACTCCTCAAAAGCTAACTTAATGGCCAAGAGTTCCCTATTGCCGACATCGTAATTCCTCTCAGCGGATGACAATTTTTTAGAGAAAAAGGCGCACGGATGCCACTTACCAGGGGACGAACCCTGTGACAATACTGCTCCCACCCCTACCTCGGAAGCGTCTACCTCTACAATGAATGGCTGAGACGCATCAGGTTGAATGAGTATGGGCGCCGAGGCAAAACATTTTTTCAAAGAGGAGAATGCTTGACAAGCCTTGTCAGACCACCTAGAAAAATCCGTCCCCTTTTTAGTCATGTCAGTGAGAGGCTTAACCATGGACGAGAAATTACGAATGAACTTCCGGTAATAATTAGCAAACCCCAGGAAACGTTGTAGTGCCTTAAGATTCTCTGGCCGATCCCACTCAAGAACTGCCCGCACTTTCCCAGGGTCCATACGAAAACCGGACGCTGAAACCAGGAAGCCTAAAAACTGGAGTTCCTGTACGGCGAACACACACTTTTCCCACTTGGCATACAGTTTATTATCCCGCAAGATCTGTAACACCTGCCTAACGTGCTCCTGATGAGACACCAGATCCGGCGAGTAAATTAGGATATCATCCAGATATATGACAACAAACTGTCCCACCAAGCGGCGAAAAATGTCATTAACAAAGTGTTGGAACACCGCCGGGGCATTAGTCAGACCGAATGGCATGACAAGGTTCTCATAATGCCCCTCCGGAGTGTTAAACACCGTCTTCCACTCATCCCCCTCCTTCATCCTAATCAGATTGTACGCCCCCCTGAGATCCAACTTAGAAAACCATTTGGCGCCCACGATCTGATTAAAGAGATCGTGAATAAGTGGGAGCGGATACGGATCTCGGACCGTAATCCGATTAAGTTCACGGAAATCCAGGCAAGGGCGTAGGCCTCCATCTTTCTTCTTAACAAAGAAGAACCCCGCAGCCACCGGTGAAGATGAAGGTCTAATATGCCCCTTAGCCAGACTTTCTGAGATATAATCCTTCATGGCCTGCCTCTCAGGACCAGAAAGGTTATACAACCTAGCTTTAGGTAACTTGGCCTCAGGGAGCAGTTTTACAGAACAGTCATACACGCGATGAGGAGGTAGTTCCTGACACCCTTTCTCCGAGAATACATCCTCAAAGTCCGCCAGAAATGGAGGTAAGACCCAAGGAGTAACCGCACCAATGACCGTGTTCATGCAGTTTTTATTACAGAATTTACTCCATTGGCTTATCTCCCTGGTTTGCCAATTAATAACCGGGTTATGCTTAGCTAACCAAGGAAGGCCCAACACAATAGGAGTGGGAAGACCCTCCAACACGTAGCAAGACAACAGTTCTTTATGTATTGCCCCCACTTGAAGTTTTACGTCATGCACAACTTGCAAAAAACTTCCCTGCCCGAGAGGCCTGGCATCGATCGAGAATATGGGGATGGGTTTAGCCAACTCACTCAACCGCATACCTTGAACCCGGGCAAACCGAGCATCAACCAGATTAGCCCCGGCCCCACTATCCAGAAGAACAGATATCCTCTCAGTTCTTGTACCCACCACCACCTCCGCCGGTACGAGAAACTGAGACGAACCTAGGGACGAAATACCTACTCCCAGATTGCCGTCCACCACACAACCTGGGATCAACAGTTTTCCGACGACTCTTCACTCTGCAAGGGACGGGATGGACACCCCCCAATAAAATGTCCCTTTCTGCCGCAGAAGAAACACCTTCCTGCCTTATGGCGCACCACCGGTCCCCTCCCCCGAAATGATGTCCCTCCTAATTGCATAGGCTCCTCTGGACTGACCAGGGGAACCACCATATGAGGGGACCTTGTAGGAGGTGGAGTCATCACAGGGGGTAGAGTTATCCCGCACCTCTCCCGAAGCCGTCTGTCCACGCGAATAGCGAGGGCCATAGCGGCTTCCAGAGACACGGGAGAGTCATACTGTGCCAACACATCCTGTAATTTGTCGGATAAACCATGACAAAACTGGCTCCTAAGAGCCGGGTCATTCCACTGGGTGTCCGTGGCCCACCTACGGAACTCCAAACAGAATTCCTCCGCCGGACGATCTCCCTGCTGGATCCTACGTAACTTAGACTCAGCAAGGGAGATCCGATCTGGGTCATCATATACGAGTCCCAGGGCAGCGAAAAACCTATCCACTGACTGGAGAGCCGGGGAACCCGGGGGAAGAGAGAACGCCCAAGATTGTGGGTCCCCTTGTAGGAGCGAGATGACAATTCCCACCCTTTGTTCTTCACTCCCCGATGACCGAGGCCGCAGCCGAAAGTACAATTTACATGCCTCCCGGAAAACAAAAAACTTGTCCCGCCCCCCAGTGAACCTATCAGGGAGAGCTACTTTAGGTTCTGGTCCGGCTTGCTCCTGAGGATGCCAAACCTTGGACCTAACGTCCGCCAGCTCCATGGACAAACTCTGCAATTGCCGAGCTAGACCGGCTACTGGATCCATAGTAGCTGGAGAAAAACTAAGTGGGTCGGTGAAAATGTCACGCTGTCTCTGTATACTGGAGGTAGGGGGCCTAAGCTGACCCTAAGCTGGGGCCCTGACTAATCCCTCAACCTGGAGGTACTGTTAAAGGTACAGAGGTCCAGGCCGCCAGCGTAACCCCTACCTCCTGAAGATCCCTGCACCTCAGTAATCTAGTCCTGAGAAGGACCCCGATCACAACCAAAGGGAACAAGAAATAATATGCCCAAACACAGTATTTAGACGAACGAGACAGTACAAGGGAAAAACCAAAACCACCTTGCATACAAACAACTTCTCAACTACAACAGAGGGAAAACCAACGGGAAAGGAGATAAATGATAAAGCGAGGAAAGGGAAAAAACACTTCCAAATACACTTATCTCAGCAACTCCAAACACCACGATCCGCTCTGTCAGTCTGAATGAAATGCTTTCACCGACACCTCCCAAACAGACCAGCAGGTATATGAAGGAGTCTCACTACAGAAGTATTGATTGCAGCTGGGCGAGGCTGGACCTCATCTAGCCCAGAGAGAGAGAGAGAATTAACTCCCTCACTGCCGAGAAACACAAAGCACCAACAAGTCAGCTGCGAGAAGTCAGGCTGTGTACTCGTGACGATCTTCGTGGCAACACACCCGTGACAGGTTTCTGCCGCTGGACTTAGAGGTTCCCACAGCCTCGGACTCCGTTGTCCGGTAGTAGTCTCTTCAGCCAGGACGAGCAATATCTGCTTCCAGTCCCTGGCACTCGGCTCCTGCTCCTACAGAACTCCTGCTGTTTCTTTCCCTGTGTCTGCTTGTTGTCTCTAACCCCGCCCCAGACCCAGTTTATATAGGGCAGATTCCTCCCCTCCCAGGTGTAGGTAGGAGGTGTTGCATGCTTAAGGGCTCCTGACCAGGAAACCTCCCACTTGCTCTCAGACGTAATATTTCTATTACTGTGGTAACCAGACCCCTGGGGTGCCACATTCCCCCCTAGTAAATTTTAGTACTCCGGAACTAAACACATTTTTAAGAAAACACAAATACAGGGTATAACAGTAGCATAACATATGTACAAGAAGTTTTAGTCTTTAGAGGTCACGGAGTGTCCGTAACCGGGTGTCCATGTCACCCAACAAGGTGAAGTCTTGGAACAGAGTAGGGGACCTGTCCAAAGCAAACCCCAAATGTTGGCCCTGGGCATGGCTGCAAGGCTGAGGCTAGCTACTTTGGGCCACAAGGAGGCCACGACAGACAGTTTTTTCTCTTCTGCGGCCTTCTTTGCAAGAGGCACCAAGGTGCAACTATCTACAATGTAGTTCCGGTTACTCAGCGTCCATAACCTGTCAGTCCAAATAAACCTGCAGGGTAACTAGAGAAACATAATCAATGAACAGGCAACAAAAACATAAACCTTTTTCAGCATTTACGTATGTACAGGTAAATATATACTTGGCATTAGACTTTCCAGCGAGCGGGCATCTGTCTTCTAGTGCTCCTGGTGGACCTACGTAACCCACTATCTGGTCGTGCACTACAGGGTGTAGGAGGTGTTGCGGGTAGGCCTGGCAGCTTTCTGCATACTCTTTGGCTTACTAGGGGCACGGCAGGCTCACTACTAGCAGAGGGTTGATTCTCCTGGGCTGCTGGTATGGATTCTTCTGCCTCTTGGGCCGGCTGCTCTTCCGACACTACCTGTTCTTCTGTAGGCCCTTGAGGGGCTGGCTGGAGAAATATGAGGACAGGCACCACGACTGCGTTGTTGATTTGAGTCCAGGACCGGGGAAATTCTCAGAGTATGGTACTGATCATTTCTTCCCTTTCCTCTGCGGGTTGAGGGTTCTCTTGATCTTCATCAGGGCTTTGCAGCTGCTCGGGACACTTTTTCAGGTTGTCTCTGGAAACAATGGCTGTGGTTTCTCCTCCATCCTTACTGATTACACAGACTTTAGGATTGTCATGGCTTGAGGGCAGTACGGTGTACGGGTCATTCTCCCACTGGTCGTCCAACTTGTGGAGCCGCTTCTTTCTCTTCAAGACCTGCTTTCCAGGTACCAGTGGAACAGCGGGAGCATGCTGGTTATAAGTCTTCTCTTGCCTTTCTCTTGCTTGAAACAGACTCCGCTCGACGCTCTCCTGTACTTTCCGATACTGCTGCTGCCGTTCTGTATCCCAGTCTGCCTCTGGCGAGGTGTCCTCAGGTGTCAGGACTCCCATATCCAGGTCAATAGGCAGCTTACCAGGTCTTGCCCTCATTAGGTAAGCCGGGGTACAGTTGGTGGAACCTACAGGGATGTGATTATATAAGTCCACCAGATCAGGCAGTTTTTCAGGCCAGAGACTGCGTTCTTCCAGGGGCAACGTTTTTAGCAAGTCTATCACCACCTGGTTCATTTTCTCACATAGTCCGTTGGTCTGAGGGTGATAGGGCGTTGTTCTTATCTTCCTGCAGCCATACAGATTGCAGAACTCTTGGAAGACCTCCGCTTCGAAGGCTGGCCCTTGGTCAGTCAACACTTGCTCCAGATACCTGTGTGGACGGCAGAAGTGCTGCTGGAAGGCTCTAGCTGCTGTTTGAGCCGTTAAGTCCTTGACAGGGACCACCACCAGGAACCGGGAGTAGTGATCTACGATAGTGAGGGCGTAGACATACCCAGATTTGCTTGGAGCCAGTTTCACATGGTCCAGGGCTACCAGTTCCAGTGGCCCTCTGGTGATGATGGGCTGCAGGGGAGTCTTCTGGCTGGCGCGGTCCTTCCTTCTTAGGTTGCATGGGCCACAGTCTCTACACCACCTCTCGATGGCTCCTCTCATGCCTACCCAGTAGAACCGTCCACGCAACAGGAACTCCAGCTTCTTCCATCCGAAGTGTCCTGCTCCATCATGGTATGCCTCCAGAACCATAGCCGCGTCTCGTCTTGGGACCACTACCTGCCAGGTCAGCTCATGTGTTCTTGAGTTGACCATTCTCCGGCACAGCTTCTCCTTGTAAAGAAACAGTCTACTTTTCTCCTTCCACAGTTGCTTGGTCTCCTCCGGAGCGTCTGGGTCAAGACGGGCATCAGCCTGTGTCAGCATTTCCTTCACCAGACGGACTGCGGGATCACTGTCTTGTGTCTCCGCCCAGCTGTAGTGGGGTAAGGGATTGAACGTGGCAGAGCGCCTGTCCCTTACACGGTGGGAATACAGGGTAATCCCATGACGGTGGAACGCAGGGAGTTCGACCTCTTCCAGTTCTTCTGGATCTTCCCCTACGTCCGGTAAGTTTGGCATTCTGGACAGGGCATCCGCATTGGCATTTGTGCGTCCCGCCTGGTATTTGATGGTGAATTCATAGTTGGACAGGCGGGCCATCCATCTCAGCTCCAGGGCACCAAGTCTTGCAGTGTCCAGGTGTGTCAACGGGTTGTTATCCGTGTACACGGTGAACTTGGGAGAGGCAAGGTAATGCTTGAAACGTTTGGTCACTGCCCACACCACTGCCAGGAACTCTAGCTTGAATGAACTATAATTCTCAGGGTTTCTCTCTGTGGGCCGTAGTTTTCGGCTGGCTTAAGCGATTACCCGTTCTTTCCCCTGCTGGATCTGAGACAGTACGGCCCCTAGCCCGATGTTGCTCGCGTCCTTGTGGAGGATAAAGGGCTGGCTGTAGTCAGGGTACGCCAGGATTTCATCCCCCGTGAGGGCCATCTTCAGCTGGCGGAAGGACTCCTCTTCCAGTTTTTCCCACCTGAAGGGCGGCTTCTGGCTTTTGGCCTTCCTGGATTGACCTATCAGGAGGTCCTGCATAGGAGCTGCCATTTTGGTGAAACCGGGAATGAATCTTCGGTAGTAGCCTACCAACCCGAGAAACTGCCGCACTTCCTTTATGCTGGAGGGTCTTGGCCAGTCTTTAATCACGGTGATCTTATTGGGGTCGGGAGCCACTCCGTCAGCACTCACCACGTGTCCCAGGTACTGCACCTTTGGTTTCAGCAGGTGACACTTGGAGGGTTTCACCTTTAGGCCGTAGCTTGCCAAGGCGTCAAACACTTCTGCCAGGTGTTTCAAATGGTCCTCGTAGGTTTTGGAATAAACGATGACATCGTCCAGGTATAACAGGACCGTCTCGAAATTCCGGTGTCCCAGACAGCATTCCATCAACCGCTGGAAGGTTCCTGGTGCGTTGCAGAGCCCGAACGGCATACAGTTGAATTCGCTGAGACCCATCAGGGTGGTGAATGCAGTCTTCTCCTTGTCTGCCTCTGCTACAGGAACCTGCCAGTACCCGCTAGTAAGATCCAAAGTGGAGAAGAAGTTAGCAGATTTTAATGCAGCTAAAGATTCTTCTATTCTAGGTAACGGGTTCGCATCTTTGTGTGTGATACGGTTGACCTTTCTGTAGTCTACACACATTCTCATTGTGTTGTCCTTCTTTTTCACTAGAACTAGTGGAGCTGCCCAGGGGCTACAGCTGTCCCTGATTACCCCAGCCTCCTTCATGTCCCGCAACATCCCCTTTGCATGCTGATAGTGTGCAGGGGGTACAGGTCGGTATCTTTCCTTTATGGGCGGATGGTCTCCTGTGGGGATGTGATGTTCTACCCCCTTTACTCGCCCAAAATCTAGCGGGTGTTTACTAAAGACTCTTTCATACTCCTGAACCACCTGGTAGACTCCCTGCTTTTGGTGTGAGGGAGTGGAGTCAGTACCCAAATGCAGTTGCTGACACCAGTCCTCCATTTGTTTCTTAGAGCCGTTACCTTCCTCTGGTTGAGATGGAGGCAAGGGTTCTATGGCCTTTACAGAATTTTGGTTTATGGTAAACAATTTGGCTAGCGTGGCATACCGGGGCAGGTGTACTTCTCTCTCCCCGATATTTACGATGCGGACAGGTACCCTCCCATGGCGTACATCGACCACTCCCCGTGCTGTCAAAATGGTGGGTCTACTGTCTGAGTAGATGGGCTCTACCATTGCTTGGTAGTCTCTACCTCTTAGACCAATAGCTGCCCGGCACCATATCATCATCTCACTTTTCGGGGGCATGGCAATAGGGAACGGGTCACACATTCTCACGCTACCAATCTCACCACCAGATAATTCCACCTGTTGCCGTTTCATCAGTGCCCGGATTTCTTTTTGGAGGACACGCTGCTGGCTGGAACTGGCGTTCTTGGCAACCTGCTGTAAAATGAGAATCCCCTCTGCAAGACAATTTTCAATCACGTTAGTTCCCAAGGTTATTCTAGGGTGACTCTCATGACGGTCAATGTCCACAATAATCAGTCCTTGTGCCGCCAGTTCGACCTTACCGACCTTAATGGTCACCTCTTTGAACCCCACCTGCGGCACGGGCTGACCATTGCTGGCGATGATACTCAGGTCATCATCTGGGTAGCGGGTTATGCCCGAGTCATTCCAGTACCGCTGAAAGAGCACGTAAGGGATGGTAGTCACCTGTGACCCAGTGTCTAGTAGGGCACTCATAGGAATGCCATCCAGTACCACAGGCAAGTCCGGACGTACCCCTATGTATTTATCACGCCAGTTCAATGGGCCTGATGATCTTATGCCTGGGGGTTGGCCCTCTGCCCCAGGTTGTGCCCGTTTAAATGACAGTACCTTGCCATATGTCCGGGTTGATTGCAGCGGCGGCAGATGGGTTGTCCATCCTCGTTGTATCTGTCGCTGGGTCTTCCTCTGGACGATAGGATCCTCCTCTGTCGGTGCCACGGGACGCCCTCCGGACTGGTGGCCAGCTTGATCCTTCCTGGAGGAGAGACCTGTAAAGACTGCACAGTTCGGGTTAGCGCGGCTACGCTTTTAGTTAGCTCTTGGACCTGATGGTGCAGGTCTGTAGCCGGGTTGTTGTCCAAAGCCTGCGCACCAGTTCCTACAGGCTCTGCAGACAAGGGCGCCGCCTCTTGATGATAGGTAATAGCAGGGCGCCGGTGGGTTACAGCGCTACCCGGTGCCGGTTCTCGGAGCACCCGGATGGCCCTGTCCTTGAACTTTGCAAAGTCTAAACCAGGGTTCTGCAAGGCCATTGCACGCAACTGGGTTCGGTGGGCGTTGGACAGCAGACCCTCAATGAATTGCTCAGTTAACAGTTCATCTGCATTCCGCACACTGTCAGGGTCTGCCTGTTTAATGGCTCACAGGGCCTCTTGCAAACTCAAAGCATAGTCTCTTATACTGTCTTGGGCCCGCTGCTTGCACCCATAAAATCTCATTTTGATCTCGGCTGAGGTGCGGGTATCAAAAGTGTCCTTCAGATGGGCCAAGATCTCCTTTACGATCTCCTTGTCCCGGACTGACCAGGACTTTACTTCACGCTGGGCTGCGCCGGTTAGCTGGCCTATCAATATGCTCACTTTCTGGCCCTCCGTCAGGGGGTATACCTTAAATAGGCTGTACAGTCTCTCTTTAAAGTCGCTTAGGGTATGCGACTCCCCTGAGTATTGGGGCAGCCAGGCCGCTCCGGGGATGTAAGGCATTGTAAATGGCATTACTGCGGCAGTGGCCGCGCTGGGGGTAGAGGGTCCCTCCGTGTCCGTCATCTTCCTCCCCCCTAGTTAAGTGTGGCCTACCTTCCGACGATCCTCTTCTGTAGGCCGCGGCTCCGCTGGTGCTGCTCCGGACGAGGACCTTGCGTCGCATCCTGGTGACGTCAGCGTCGCTCTCTCTCCCTTCCAGGACCTTGCGCAGCGTCGGTGCGTGGAGCGGAGCTTCGGGTCTCGCGCGCTTTCGGCGTCCACGCCCCTCTCCTTCCCGCGCGGCGTCCCGAAGATGGCATCCGATGGCGGGAAAATGACTGCGGATGGCGGGAAACTTCTGAAGATGGCGGGAAACTTCTGAAGATGGTGGGAAACGGCTCCGGATGGCGGGAACCTTCACCACGGCAGGTATGACAGTCTTTTGAAGGCACGCAGTACCAGGTGGTTGCGGGCACGAAATCCTGCCGACTACGCCAAAGTTGACGCGCCCCCTGGGCCGAGTGTACACGCGTGTGGGTTACCCGGAGCCGTGTCTCTGGGGGGTTGTATTCTCTGTGGCGTCGACCCGGTCCCATGGCTCAGGGTGGTCAAACCAGTGGCTGTCTTTATAGGGTTTTTGTGGTTTAATGTCCGACTACGCCACCCGTGGATTGCGGTCCGGGTGTACCGCCGCTGCGAGGCAGTCCGCTGAGGCTGGTGTGTGCGCAGCTAAAGATGGGATAACTCCCCACGGGAAGAGTATGGCCTCAGGGCAGGGAATGTGGATGATGGGAGTGATGGTGCACGGGCGTCCCAGTACTAGTAGTGCTGTATGCGGTAAGAAAGCAGGAACGACTCAGAGTCTTTGCAGTGCAGTTCAGGGTCTTTACTGATGATATTAAGGCAGACCCTCCCGGGAGTACTGGCTAGCATAAGGGGCCTGGTCAGTCTGCGAGCAAGCAGGAGTTCCCCTGGCCAGGTGGAGTTGTAGGCCTCCCCGTCTAGCTACACTCTTCCTGGCTACCTTGCTGTAAGCGAGTGGAAGTAGCCCACGTCCCTGAGTATACCGTGTGGTGCTCATCCGTATGGCTGGTGACTTGGGGCCTTCTGATAGCCTCCGCTCCTCGATGGCGGTGCTGGTCCCTTCCTTGTGACTGAGCCTCCGGGCTTCTATGGCCAGAGGACCTGGAATCCCCTGCCGGCTGGTTTCTGCTGCTGGACTTATAGGTTCCCACAGCCTCGGACTCCGTTGTCCGGTAGTAGTCTCTTCAGCCAGGACGAGCAATATCTGCTTCCAGTCCCTGGCACTCAGCTCCTGCTCCTACAGAGCTCCTGCTGTTTCTTTCCCTGTGTCTGCTTGTTCTCTCTAACCCGCCCCAGACCCAGTTTATATAGGGCAGATTCCTCCCCTCCCAGGTCTGGGCAGGAGGTGTTACATGCTTAAGGGCTCCTGACCAAGAAACCTCCCACTTGCTAATTTCTATTACTGTGGTAACCAGATCCCTGGGGTGCCACACTTACTATTCCACAAATGTAACCATCTTCAAGACACTTACAGGTGCATCTCACTAAATTAGAATATCATCAAAAAGTTAATTTATTTCAGTTCTTCAATACAAAAAGTGAAACTCTTATATTATATAGAGTCACTACAAACAGATTGATCTATTTCAAGTGTTTATTTCTGTTAATGTTGATGATTATGGCTTGCAGCCAATGAAAACACAAAAGTCATTATCTCAGTAAATTAGAATACTTTATAACAACAGCTTGAAAAATGATTTTAAAATCCGAAATGTTGGCCTACTGAAATGTATGTTCAGTAAATGCACTCAATACTTGGTCGGGGCTCCTTTTGCATCAATTACTGCATCAATGCGGCGTGGCATCTGTCAAGTCAGCAGTCTTCCCAATTATTGTGGAGCCTACTGAAACAGACTAAGGGACCATTTTAAACACGTAGGAAGCCTTTGCAGGTGTTTTTTGTTAATTTTTCTAATTTACTGAGATAATGACTTTTGTGTTTTCATTGGCTGTAAGCCAGAATCATCAACATTAACAGAAATAAACACTTGAAATAGATCACTCTGTTTGTAATGACTCTATATAATATGAGTTTCACTTTTTGTATTGAAGAACTGAAATAAATTAACTTTTTGATGATATTCTAATTTAGTGAGATGCACCTGTACTTAAACAGCCAGAGGCTATAACCAACTAATCAGAGCTTACTGACACTTCAGTTATAAAAGAAAGGGGAACCAGAAGACCAGAATTCACCAGTCAGGTTTTACTATCACCTCATTATGGAAAACTAAGGAACTTGCGATTGGCAGGAATCAAGCATGTTTGCTCCATAAGAGTAAATGTATTTGTATGTGGAAAATTCATTGCAAAATGCAGTACCAGTTAAGTTAATAGAATTTTGAAAATCTCATAAATACAATGCAGACATTTTCCACTATTTACTTAACCTGCGCTGTAGATTCCTTTCCGGATATTATAATCTGTGAATTCATAGGTTACACATCGAAAAAAGCCACTTCAGAAACTGGAATTGCGTTCTCTCTATGGCTGGATCCAGCGTTGATTTGTCTTGTAACCAATTCGAGGTTTATTAGAAAATGTTGGCTTGTATATTTTCTCATTGAGTAGTGAGTGAAATGTTTGTGTAGCACCTGCTTAGAAATGTCAACTTTCCCTAGAACCAAGGAGAAGTTTGTTCTCTTTGCAGTAAGGCGATGGTCGAGTTGAATAATTCTTATGTTATTTAAGGAAGAGTTTCAATGGAGCCTTGGTTAGGGATGTGTACTGTCACTCCATTAAAACTATTAAGATGGCCAAATAGCGATCTCTCTTGACTCAACATACACATGAGCACTCAACTTGACCAAGCATTCATGTTTTTTTTTTCATTGGGAAGAGAGGAGAAAGCATCAGCTAACCTCCTCTGAAGATAAAAAGTATTGAAATTCCAAGTGCCCAATCCTCAACATTATCTATTAGGCCCCGATATACATTAGAAGGTCAGCTGGTCCTGCTGAAATGGAGGGTTTAGACAATTTCCATCTAATGAGTAGCCTTTAAAATGATGGAAACAGCCATGTTGTCTCATGAGAATGATCATTCATTTCAGTAACTGCCAAGTAAATCTACAAAAGACTTTCTGGCCAGGGCTACCGTTGACAAAATCAGTTGTTTACCATCCACATCTATGAGATGACAACCCTTTTCGAATACATAGATTTTTCTAGTAACTAGTCTTTTTTCAGATTCCATTTCTGCAGGATACATTGATAGAATTAAATGGTTCCTTTAGGCTAGGTCAACCTGGACTGTGTATGCCTTGGTCTTTAAGCACACAACATTTTCAGAGTCAAAGGCTTCCAAAGGCCTTCTAAGCATTAGAAAACCTCCCCAATTGTCCTTTTTAGAAATTGTGAATGTTTTTATTATTTTTTTACATTTTTAGCTGCTTAATCTAAATTTTATGGTTACTCTTTAAGCAAACTTTTTTTTTCTTTTCTTTTGTCAATGAAGCTTAATCATTGTATGGTCAAAAGTTCCCCAATTTTTTATGCTATTTTAAATTAGTTCCTCGTAGCTTTCAAGGTCTCTGTTTCTTGTCATTTAATAGGAATTTTCATTCTTTCATTGTTTGCTGAAGGCACACAGGTCACATAGTTTGAGTAAACTCTTGAGTAAATGAGGTATTACCAGGTGTCAGTACCAGGCAAAACTGGACAGATACCAAGACCTACTCATCTTGAGTGACCAATATCATTATAGTAGAGGTGATCGAGGAGTGGACTGTAGACAGTGGAATATGACACTATCTGATGGTAATAACTAACATGCACCTGGTGATGGTTCTGACTGTGTTTATTACATGACCATGACATATTTTCGTAGAAAAGCACACTATTGTCACAATTTCTCACCAGGAAAATGTATTTTTAAGACATACTGTACTTGTGTTTTTAACTTCTGTATACTTTTTATTGAATGTTCACAATCTACAGGGACAAACATACAAAAAGATTCCAGGTGAATGCTGTGGAGAATGTGTCCAGACAGTCTGCATGATAACGATTGGTAACTTTACCAAAACATTGCAGGTAACAGTATTGCTTCCATCTATTGTGAAAATTGTAAACCTCTGTCTACACTTGATATAGGATTGTTTGCTGTCAGACTAATATTCTCACTAAAGCTAAAAGTCTTAAACTGTGTTCAAACATTGCAGTCAATGTTTATTTTTTGGAGATTTTGAAACTCTTGGTAAATCGTTGGATTTTTGTTTCAATTGTGGCAAAAAAGTGCAACTTGACCATACTGTGTAAACACAGCCTTAATATTATATTTTTATTTGTACAAGAAAGTGAAAAAATGTTGTTAGGAACAAATGAGTCAGATCAATTATCCCCTTAGGGGCAAGTCAATTTTTCCTTTTTTCCCTTTTGTTTTTTTTTTCCCTATCCTTCATCCAAGAGCCATGACTTTATAATTGTAATTTTCATTTAACATAGCAATTTGAAGGCTTGTTTTTTGCGTTGTAAGTTGTAGTTTTGAATGGCATTATTAAAGGGTTTGTACGTTTTAATTAATAGATTTTGGAAGAATAATAACTTCCACTATTTTATGTGTTAAATAAAATGTTCCTGTGCTGAGATAATCTTATAAATGCGCCTCTGCTGTGTACTGTGTAATGGCTGTGTCTGACCGTACTGGAACAAGGTCTGATCATACCACAGCTCCTGGGCAGGGGGGAAGAGAACAAAAGAGTATACAGACATTAAAGCACAGGATCAAGGTTGATTCTATTTGCAAGGTAAACAAGTTTTTAAACAGGCAGGGAAATATTTTTTCTTACAAAAACAACCAGCTGTGATCCCATGCTGTAATGTCTGTATACTCTTTTTCTCCCCTCCCTGTCCAGGAACTGTGGTATGATCAGACCATGTTCCTGTACGGTCAGACACGGCCATTACACAGTACACAGCAGGGGCTCATTTATAAGATTATCTCAGCACAGGAACATTTTATTTAAACACATCCAATTGTGGAAGTTATTTTTATTCCAAGATCTATTGATTAAAATGTATTTTGTTCACGGGACAACCCCTTTCATTTTAACATATGATATCCTGACGGACAAGAAAAAAAAATCAAACTGGGTAACTTTCTTTTTACAATTTCAATATGGTTATGTTTATACCAAATTTCTGTTTTTTTACTATTTAAAAAATTGTCTTCAGTCTTTATATTCTGAGACCCATAATCCATTTTTTTTTTTAATTATTCTGTCAGTAGAGTTGTAGGAGGGCTTGTTTTCTTCCTGGAAACGCTGTAGTTTTTTATATTATCTGGGGATTTGTATGAATTTCTTTACAGTTGAAACCAGAAGTTCACATACACTATATAAAAAGACACATATGCATGCTTTTCTCAATATCTGACATGAAATCAGAATAAACCTTTCCCGTTTTAGGTCAATTAGGATTACCATAATTTTTAATATTTACCAAATGTCAGAATAATGAGAGAGAATGTTTTAAGGCATTTTCATTGCTTACTGCAAAGTCAAAAGTTTACATACACTAAAATTACTATGCCTTTAAACAATTTATTAGTTCAGATGATTATGTATGTAGTGATACCAAATATGTTATTTTTTATATTTTGTCATTTACATTATTGGAAAAGGGGGAGTGATTTCAATTTTATGTTTATTTCTTCATTTTTTTCACAAGTCATATTAACTGCCTTAGGCAACTTGAACCTGCAATTGCTTGACAAGCCTATACAATACATTTATATAATTTCCGTTCTACTATGAAGCCCAGTCACGGCCTGGACTTCATAGAAATAGTAACATGCCAGACACAGAGCCCAAAAGTAGGCCCTGGCTGTCATGACAACTCATCAACACCCTGTAATCATGTTGGGGGTGAGATGGTCACCAAATATGACCTGCAACTCCATCCCAAACCTCCTAAATTCCACCATCAAAATTGACACTGACATTTAAGAGGTAAATTTGCATATTGGACTAAGACTTGATCACAGCAGTTACTTTCAGATGCCAGCTGTACAGTGCAGCTGGCACCCATCTGTATGTAGAAGACTGAGTGCCCAAGCCTGCCCCATATGTTGATGGAGCATTTCCGCTGTATATGTATGGTGTGGGTCACCAAGGGATTAATATTTCACAAGTGGAGAAAATATATGGAGAAAAATACATCAACAACAATATTCTTTCAGAATCTGCCATGTAAATGGCATCTAAAGTAAGTCCTCTGATCACGATAGTGGAAAACAGCAGTAACATGCAAAACTATTACAATGATATTCCTGCACTTATTTTTCATAAAGACTTATGTCACTGAGATAGAATTTCAGCTCCATCCAATTGCAGTATGTCAACAAAAAGAAAAAGAAATCTCAAGATCAGCATTTTCATTTCTTCCAGCCTGGGGACACCTGGATAGTGCCTCCTGATTACTGCACGTACTATGAATGTGTTTTAACTGGAGACAAAGCTGAAGCTGTCCATAAAGTATATGTGTGCATGAATACAACCTGTGCATTGGTAAGTTACTCTTTATTATTGTAAAATATGTTTTAACAGATAAACCTGTGTCATAGTAGAGTGGTCTTTACAGTCATTCAGAACCCAAGCAATTGTTTTATTTTAAAACAAAATAGAGACCTGAAAGATTGTTGTTGGTACAAGTGTGTTCTTCCACAGATAGTACAAAAATTTTGGTAATGACTAGCGATGAACGAGCGTGCTCAACACTGCTCGATACTTGGTTAAGCATTGGGGTGCTTGGGTATGCTCATTACTCAATTGAGTATCGCGGGTGCTCGAGCGCCATGCTCTTTCTTTGGAATACTCTACCCAGGAGAATCTGATTAATTCCCAATACCCACAGTTTTAAGCGTGGCCTAAAAATGCTTTTTTTTGACCGACCTATTGCCCCACCTCACTTATCTAACTATCTCCATTTTGCCCATACAAAATCTTCTTCAAAACCAGGACCCACCTAGCATCTGTTCACACCCTCCATGCATTTAATAGCCCTCTGTGTCTGTACTGTACACATACTGGCTGGTGACTGGTTCATGCAGCGTCATGTGTATACCTTATGTATTATATTGATGGCCGGACCATACAATACAAGCACTTTTTACCACTTACCTCTCGTGTCCCCCCTATTTCCTCATAGACTGTAGCTTGCCAGCAGAAGGGCCCTCTCTCCTTTTGGTATCTGAGTTATGTGTCATTCTGTAATGTTTTTATTTTCTGTTTATGTCCCCTCCGTAATGTAAAGTGATGCGTAATATGTTGGCACTATAAAAATAAAAATTATTATAATGTTATTATAATTACTATGCCATCTACTCTCGTCATAAGCGACGGCGAAATAAAGTGAAAGATGGCCCGGCTATTAAGGGGTAGAGGAGGCATTTTTTTTCTCTTTTTAATTTTGCATTATATGCAAGCCATTATACAGGAAAGAATGTTTCCTAACATTTTTTCCTGTAAAATTCAATTTATCTTTGGTTTTGTATGATTTTTTTTATCAGTCCGCACAAGTGGAGTAATACTCTGACATGATTGTTCCCAGCAGCGACTTGGGAATCAGAGATACGTCCAGGTGTCTTCCCCATGCTGTTCCCATTCTACAGGGTGGGCCATTTATACAGTGGTGGCCAAAAGTATTGGCACCCCTGCAATTCTGTCAGATAATACTCAGTTTCTTCCTGAAAATGATTGCAATCATAAATTCTTTGGTATTATTATCTTCATTTAATTTGTCATCAATGAAAAAACACAAAAAGAATTGTCCCAAAGCCAAATTGGATACAATTCCACACCAAACCTAAAAAAGGGGGTGGACAAAAGTATTGGCACTGTTTGAAAAATCATGTGATGCTTCTCTAATTCGTGTAATTAACAGCACCTGTAACTTACCTGTGGCACCTAACAGGTGTTGGCAATAGCTAAATCACACTTGCAGCCAGTTAACATGGATTAAAGTTGACTCAACCTCTGTCCTGTGTCCTTGTGTGTACCACATTGAGCATGGAGAAAAGAAAGAAGACCAAAGAACTGTCTGAGGACTTGAGAAACCAAATTGTGAGGAAGCATGAGCAATCTCAAGGCTACAAGTCCATCTCCAAAGACCTGAATGTTCCTGTGCCTTCCGTGCGCAGTGTCATCAAGAAGTTTAAAGCCAATGGCACTGTGGCTAACCTACCTAGATGTGGACGGAAAAGAAAAATTGTCGAGAGATTTCAATGCAAGATTGTGCGGATGGTGGATAAAGAACCTCGACTAACATCCCAACAAGTTCAAGCTGCCCTGCAGTCCGAGGGTACAACAGTATCAACCCGTACTATCCGTCGGCGTCTGAATGAAAAGGGACTGTATGGTAGGATACCCAGGAAGACCCCACTTCTTACCCCGAGACATAAAAAAGCCAGGCTGGAGTTTGCCAAAACTTACCTGAGAAAGCCTAAAACGTGTTGGAAGAATGTTCTCTGGTCAGATGAGACAAAAGTAGAGCTTTTTGGGAAGAAGCATCAACATAGAGTGTACAGGAAAAAAAAAGAGGCATTCAAAGAAAAGAACATGGTCCCTACAGTCAAACATGGCGGAGGTTCCCTGAAGTTTTGGGGTTGCTTTGCTGCCTCTGGAACTGGACTGCTTGACCGTGTGCATGGCATTATGAAGTCTGAAGACTACCAACAAATTTTGCAGCATAATGTAGGGCCCAGTGTGAGAAAGCTGGGTCTCCCTCAGAGGTCATGGGTCTTCCAGCAGGACAATGAGCTAAAACACACTTCCAAAAGCACTATAAAATGGTTTGAGAGAAAGCACTGGAGACTTCTAAGGTGGCCAGCAATGAGTCTAGACCTGAATCCCATAGAACACCTGTGGAGAGATCTCAAAATGGCAGTTTGGAGAAGGCACCCTTCAAATATCAGGGACCTGGAGCAGTTTGCAAAAGAAGAATGGTCTACAATTCCAGCAGAGCATTGTAAGAAACTCATTGATGGTTACCAGAAGCGGTTGTTCGCAGTTATTTTGGCTAAAGGTTGTGCAACCAAGTATTAGGCTGAGGGTGCCAATACTTTTTGTCTGGCCCATTTTTGGAGTTTTGTGTGAAATGATCAACGATTTGATTTTTGCTTTATTCTCTTTTGTGTTTTTTCCTTGCAAGCAAATTAAATGAAGATAATAATACCAAAGAATTTGTGATTGTAATCATTTTCAGGAAGAAACTGAGTATTATCTGACAGAATTGCAGGGGTGTCAATACTTTTGGCCACCACTGTATGGATACACCTATATAAAATGGGAATGGTTGGTGATGGGAAGACGAGCTCAGGGAGGTCAGAAACCTCCCGTGGAGCAGAAGGGCAACTGCTAACTGTAGCATGGGAGATGGGTGGTCTCGTAGGGTGTCTTGCATTGAAATCTGCTGCAATGACCCGGGTACTGCATTCACCAAACATCAACACAATTTCTATCCGCTCCTCACGTGTTAACCTCTGTGATATGTCAATGGCTCTAAACAAAGAGAAACTTGTAAATAACTCATGAAAGAATAAAGTTATGTTAAAACAAAGCACACCATTGTTTTTCTTATGAAATTTGCATTAAGTTTGATGTGTTACATGACCCTCTTTCCATTGAAAAAAATAAAGTTGGATCCAAAATGGCCGACTTCAAAATGGCCACCATGGTCACCACCCATCTGGAAAAGTTTTTCCCCTTCCATATGCTAATGTGCCACAAACAGGAAGTTGATATCACCAACCATTCCCATTTTATTTAGGTGTATCCATATAAATGGCCCACCCTGTACTTGACCACTGTTTCCATCCAAGTCAGTGATTTTACTGCTTTCCCAGCCCTCCTGTTACGGTCTTTTGGAAAAATGCTTGAGTTTTCCATTGACTTCCATTATACTCATGACTTGAGAAGAGCATGTCCAAGCGTCTGACCTCGACTCGAGTACTGAGCGTTCGAGCATTTTAATGCTTGCTTATAACTATTAAGGACTTATGCAAATTCAATAGATTATTGTAACAAGCTAGCAAAACCCTTAGCAGGCTGTAATCTCTCCAGCCATTAGCTGGTCATGCAGATAATGTAAAGGTTGGCATGACTCACAAGGTATCATCTTGATAACTTGAGTGAGGTTAACTCAGTTAATAGGATTAAAACAACTTAAAGGTGGTGTCCAGGACTTTAACGTTGATGGCCTAATCTTAGAATAGGTCATCAATGTCTGATCAGTGGGGATGTGACACCCGGCTTCCCCTTCAATCAGCTTTCCCAGTGTCTGTGATGGCCGGAACTGCATAGTTACGTAGCTACACCGCTCCATTGATGCAATAGTGGCCTCGGACTGGTACTAAACATCCGCCCCCTATTGATTTGAATAGGTGGTGGATGTGCAGTGCCTGGACGCGGCCACTATACAGTCAACGGAGCTGTACTGTGCAGCTCCACAACTGAGCAGTTCCAACACAGGGAACAGCGGATTGGCAGGGATGCCTGGTGTCGCATCCCCACCGATCAAACATTGATGATCTATCCTAAGGATAGGCCACCAATGTTAAAGTCCCGGACAACCCTTTTAACATTGCACAAGCCATTGACTAATGTTAATTTTTTTTGTGCAATACTATTCCATTGTTGTGCTATCTTAGTGAAGGTAATGCTTCCTAGATCAGTGTGACCACAAGAATGTGGTTTTCATATTTCCGGCCACATTCCAACTAAATTGTGTCGCTCAGGACACTTGCATTGGGCGAGACCGCTCCCATCTAGTCGGCACGTGACCTCATGTATGCAAATCCAAAACTTGCGGTCACGTGCCCTCCGCTCTCAGTACCAACATTAGAGAATCTTTTACAGCCAGCAGTGTATGCGGTGAGGATTCATAAGTCTCCAGTCACACACAGTGACTGCAGACCTGTAGCCTAAGGCCAGACAACCCCTTTAATATTTATATAAGTAGGATAACACTTTAAATGTATATTGCATATATGATCTCCTATATAAGATTTATACCTCAAGCATATAGGCTTGTTTTCATGAACTGACGTGATATGAAATAATTTTCATTTCAATTCAATCTGACATTCAATATTTCTTCAGCCATTGGTATATGAAGTATTAATATATCTGGAAGCAGCAGCCACTGTAAAACATTTTGCTTGCTGCAAACAAAGATCCTCCAAAACAATCATGAATTACTAGATATATTGTTGTAAATACTTTTATGCCCAAAAATGTCAAAAGTATTCTCAGAATGATACCTTTTGGGCTAACCAGCTTTGTATTGTATATCATAGATATATTGTTGAGCAGATATCGGTTTAAGGTCAGTTAACACAAAGGAATAGAGTATTGGCAAATACTTTTTTTTCAAACAATGGCAAAAGATGATAAAAAAATTACAATAGAAATACAGTTGTCATGTAACTGCAATTATTTCCTGTGCGGAAAAAGTTACAAGAACTGTGAATATTGTTTTCTGATGTCCGTAAGGTCTCTTCTTTTAGGATACGGATAAACCACACATAGCAATTGTGGTTATGATTTCAAAGATTCAATGACTTAAAACGTGTTTTATTCAATAATGATCAACATTTCCATAGATTTGAATATTTGTAATGTACTCTATTATTTTATTTTGCTTCCTTCTCTCTTAAACACTGTGCTGAAAGAGCTATATTATAGAGAAACTGTCAACAAGATTTTGCAATTTTATCTGCCATGTCCCGTCCCGCTCTGATTTCTCCCCATCTCTGCTCACTTTGACAGAGCTGGACAAAAGAGGTTGGAAAAAAGACAAAGATCTAAATTGTTTTGCCCAACTTTGCGTTGTGCAAAAATGTTGAAACTTTTCAAAGTGTTTTACTCCAGAATTCTGGCTTAAACAATTTTATTAAATTGGGGCCTACATTTTTAAAGTTCTAACTGAGAAATTTACATAATGGTGTTTTCCAACTAATTATTCCTTTGGGTAATTCAACATATTTGGTCCTACTTTAGGGATACGAATACCGAAAAATTGAAGGTCGGTGCTGTGGCGAGTGCATAAAAGTAAACTGCACCATAGTGTTGCCAGACCTTACAGTGAAAATCTTACAGGTAAGATTAGGAATATATAATGTACATGCCCCATATATAGCTCACCTCTTTAATCTTTGACTTACACAAGCAGTAAGACAATAATATTTATGCCAAGAGAATTCTGCGCCTTCCATCACTAATACACTCCCTGACAGAAGTTATGTCGCTTATCCATGTTATGTAAATAAAAGCTTCTAACCTGACGTTAAATTCATCCATTGGTTTTATAAATTACTCTTTTGAAAGCTGAAATCCTCCCAAATTTGGTTTAGGTTAAGAAAATAAATTGGCATCAATGCTGAAATATTGATCATTTAATGAACACAGAATGGGCAGATTTTGGCAAGACAAAAGTTTTGTCGCCTGGTCATATAATGCACCCAATCCTAGTTTACATCCTCACCAGTGCTCAGTAAATGTTCGGTTAATTAGTGGGTGTGTATAAAAAGAAACCCAGCACCCCAGGCCTTCACTTGAACTGCAACTTGAGCTCTGACAACATGCCAAAAATCCACCCTGCGACCAAAGCCTTGATTATCAAGAGGCTGAAGACCAGATCCACTGCAGAGGTGGCTGGCACCTTTAATGTGTCTCAATGTCAAGTATAAAGAATTAAAAAAAGATTTGAAGAGACTGGAGATGTGTTTGACAAGCCCAGGTCCGGCAGAGCCCGCAAGACAACTGGTCAGGAGGAACGTTTGTTGGTTAGAAAATTCAAAGCATTCCCCTCTTCCACTGCAGCAGAGCTCCAACAGGCCTGGTCACCTCAAGTCCCTGTGTCAACTAGAACAGTTTGTAGGATTCTGTCTCGAAATGGCATCCATGGTCGAATCATTGCCCAGAAGCCAGCACTAAACAAAAGGCAGATAAAAAAAACATGTATCCCACAGCCTGCTTAAACTATGCTTAATGGATGCTGGAAAAGTGGCAGAAGGTGGATTTCTCTGATGAATCTTCAGTAGAATTATACCACAGCCACTGCAAATACTACAGGAGACCTACTGGAGCCCATATGGATCCAAAATACACCCAGAAAACAGTTACATTTGGTGGTGGAAAGATCATGGTCTGGGGTTACATTCCTCCAGGCAAAAAAGACCAAAGTGCTCAAGGACTGGCCAGCCCAGTCACCAGACATGAACATCATTGAGCATGTTTGGGGTAGGATGAAAGAGGAAGCTTGGAAGACAAAACCAAAGAATCTAGATGAACTCTGGGAGGCATGTAAGACTGCATTCTTTGCTATTCCTGATGACTTCGTTAATAAATTGTATGAATCATTGTTGAACCGCATGGATGCAGTCCTTCAAGCTCATGGAAGTCACACAAAATATTAAATATGACTCTAATAGCACCAAAACTTCATTCACCAATGTTATGCAACATATATTTGTATTTTAAGATAATTATTTGTTGGAATATCACATTACTTTCTGTGGGCGACAAAACTTTTGTCTTGCCAAAATCTGACCATACTGTGTTCATTAAATGATCAATATTTCAGCATTGATGCCAATTTATTTTCTTAACCTAAACCAATTTGGGAGGGTTTCAGCTTTCAAAAGAGTAATTTATAAAACCAATGGATGAATTTAACGTCAGGTTGTAAGCTTTTATTTACATAACATGCATAAGCGACATAACTTCTGTCAGGGAGTATAGATTCAATCCATTTTTTGGGTGAGGGGTGAAGGAGCTGCCTTTACATTGAATGCATTATTCTAGTCTGTAAGACAGGGCAATGTAGTGCATGCAGTGATTTTTTTTACGAGAACCCATATTCACTGGTACACTGGCTATAATGGGTCCATGTGCTCTCTGTGTGAGGTCTGTGGTGCACACGGGCAGCACACAGGCTGATTATATGCTCTTCTAAATGAACCTTTAAGGGCAGAAAGTCCTAAATTCATAAAAATGCTATGTATTCCAAATTTTCTGTAAATTTTGGATATTTTTATAAATAAATGTAAGCTATATCAACTTAAATGAACTATTAAGATAAAGTATAATGTGTCACAAATAGACATTATCAGAATGAATTGGATACATGAAAGTATTCAAACATTATTACCATGTAAAGTGTCGCTTATCAATTTTGAAAAAATGGAGCTTTGAGCTAATGTCTCAAATCATTAATTGGTGAAAAAAATATATTTTGAACCTGTATAGTTAAAGAAGCACTCCTCCTCCCATCAAAGTTTTCATCTTCTTAATCTGTTGCAGTCATCATATTATATAGCACTGTGTACTTACAATTGCTCATTTTGCCTTTCTACCCAGTTAATTATTCTCTTTTCTCTGGACTATGTAGAAACAGGAAGTCTCTTTTCTCTGCATGAGTCATCATCTTCTGCAACTCCCAACTCAGTTGCTTCCTTCTCCCCCTGCCAGGGAATTTGCAGTGACTCATGCAGGGAAAAGAGACTACCTGTTTCTAGTAGAGCTTAGAATGATTCAGCTAGTCAGTTTTTAATCATGTGATGTCATAGACCTAATGGAAAACAGAAGAATTAACTGGGTAGAAAGGCAAAATGAGCAATTGTAAGCACACAGTTTTATATAATATGATGATTGCAGCAAATTAAGAGGATAAAAAAATAATAGGAGTACTTCTTTAAAAAAAAAAAAAAAGAATACAAATTGCTGTTAAAAATTTGACATTCATTATGGAGGGATTAGACATAGTACATGTAATCTCTGCTCCAGTCAAATGCATCGATTTGATTATCTTTATTTGGAATACTATGGATTTGAAGATTAGAAGATAGTACCTTTAAAGGGGTATTCCCATCTCCATGATCCTATTCCAATATGTAGTAGGTGTAATAATAACAATATTAGCAAATACCTCAAATTTGAAATATAATATAGTTTTTCTGATTCGCTATGTCTCTTTCCTCATGCGCAGGCAATACAGGACCTTAGGTATCCATGGTTTTATGACCACTGATATAGTGACAGTTAGTTACATAGTTGCTAGTGGTCGTAACCATGGATAGATAAGGTCTTGCAATGCCTGCACATGAGGAAAAATACATAACTAATCCAAAGAACTATACTACATTTCTAATAGGAGGTATTTGCTATTATTCTTATTATTATTACACCTACTACATATTGGGATAGGACCTTGGAAATGGGAATACCCCTTTAAGAGTAGGTTCATACAACTGAATTCTCCACATAGAAAAACAATCTGATTTTTGCTGGACAGACTTTGATCAGAGTTTGATCCTAGTCGCATCAGTTTTTCTCAGATGTGAATAAAAAAAATAAGTTTCTCCACATTCCTCATTCTGTCAGTCCGAGTGTGGTCCAATTTTTTTCATGAACCAATAGATTTGTATTGCCGATTTTGATTCAATTTGGATCAAGATTGAACATGTATCAGATTTCTTCCGCAAACCACTCAATCCAAGAAAAAAATCGGACATATGCACTGCACCATAGAATATCATAGGCACGAGTGCTATCCATGAAAATCAAGGACAGCACATGTACGAGAAAATTAGTCACATGCACGAGTCCTAAGAGGACAGAAAAACATATAGATTCATTTTATTTTAATTACCTTTTCAGAATCCCTTAGACAATTGTAAAGATTATATACTTACACAATGTAGATTTAAAGGGGTTGTGCACTACTTAAGATTACCCCCCAATGTATCCCCCCGGGGCCCCTAAGATATTTTGTAAATACCTTCCGTTGCAGATAATGCCTGTAAGCGGCGCTATCACTGGCCGCTCACAGGGATCACGTGACCCTCGCCTGAGGCCGGCGCTGACATCCGCTGACGTCACGACAAGTGCTGGCTGCAGCCGGGGGTCACGTGATCCCTGTTAGTGGCCAGTGATAGCGCCGCTTACAGGCATTATTAGCAACGGAAGGTATTTACAAAATATCTTAGGGGCCCCGGGGGGATACATTGGGGGGTTAATCTTAAGTAGTGCACAACTTCATTAATGCTACTTCTGAAGAAAATTGTACCCTCAGTTTGTTGTTTTTTGGCTAAAATATAATTTGTAAAATAAAAGATTGTAACAGGGATAACATGTATTGTAAATCTATTTCTGGTAATTTGTTACAGCCTGGAGAATCCTATGCATCACCGCATGACAAATGCATCCATTATATTTGTTCTTATGATCTGGAGACGATCACTTTTCAGACAATTTGTCCACCATTTGACCCATCAAAATGTGAACCGGTATGGCCTCATTGCTGAAATTTGATAATCATATTTAGTACATTATATTACATTATCCAGTTTCATAAAGTTGCTAAAATTTTAAATGGAATTTTTATAAAGTGATTTGTGGTGATCTGGACTGTGGATCCCAACCCATATGGAGAATGAAAGGTTCACGGTAGTAATAAAGTGCTACATCCACTTTACTGATCATCACTAAAGACTCTAGGGTTTTAAACCCCACCAATCTTAGTGTGGTTCCATATCTTTCATTTGATTTTACATGCATCTCTAGCTGTGACCATTCAGAGTAATTATTGGGGGTCAAAAGTGTCCACAACCCCTTTGTTTGTTACAGCATTCACAAAGGCTGGGTGCAGGGCTTGGGAAAAAAATGAAAAGGCATGTGATGAGCAGTCCTCAATTGCAATATGTTAACACAACCTAAATGTATTGGTAAGAAGCGCACAACCTGGCGGTTGTCTGTGGATTAGAGTGTGTGTTTTTTAGCACCTTTTCAATGTAGGACATAATAGTTCATCATACATCAGGTCTGAATGTATAATGTAGGTTACAGAGCTGAGAATGTCCTCTTCTTGTCAGATTAAGGCAGTGTTACACAGCTGACATTTGCCTCTAGCAACAGTGATCAAACCTAGTCCCTTTCACTGTTGTTTAACCATCTGTATGACTCTGTCAGAAATTGATGGACTAATTTGATGTTGGCATGACCATGGGTTGCCAATGGGTTGACATGGCAGCTGTGGGCAGCCATCTTAGTCCTCATGTGAAGCTTAGTCTATAGTTGGGGTTCATATAAGAAAAATGTTTTTTCTATATGCTAAAATGCAGTTCTAAAGTAAAAAAAATGATAGAAAAAGTTTTTAAAAATAAGATGGAAAAATGAATGACACTATTCGAAACCACAACTTGTTTCACAAAAAAAGTATGTCCTTGTATGGTTATATTATTTGGATTCTGTGTTGCCATAGCAGCCTAAAAAAATCCAGCCTAAAACAAACAAAAAGAAAAGAAAATTACTATGCAGCATATGCAAATTGTCTTTTCAGAGAGGAAGCGGACTAGAACTCTAGTGCCGCCTATTGGAAGTAGCAATCCAAGAAGTCAATATTGACTCTATAACTATCATTGACATATGACTTAGGATAAAAGCGAAAATCAAAATCTCAATTTGCAGACACTGTGTTTAGGGGTACTGCCCTCATCAGTGCAAAGAGTGAGATCTGGTTTGGCTGGGTGAGAGGCGTCTGACTCAGATCCAAGGGGTAACGTTTCTCATGTCAAGGTGAGGAAACTCTAAAGTTCTAGTCCTCTTCCTCTCTGAACAGACAATTTGCATATTTCCCAGAGTACCATTGCAGCTTAAAAGTCTCCTCACCTTGGCATGTCAGGCTTGACATGTCACTCTCCATAAAGAGAAATGTTACAGTGCAGTATATTCACAGAAAAGAAAATGGTGAAGCGCTCATCATGAACTCAGGGGAAAAAACTTGATCTAGAAATGTAGATTGTTTTGTCACTGTTGGTGATGTCCCTGATAAATATCCTTATGTGTCTGTGTGAACAACTTTGGATTTTAAAGCTTTTCAATAAAAACATAAGATTATTTTAGAATATTTGCCCCCATCGTTCCCCCCTGTCTATCTTTGCTGCCTTGATTTTTTACAGGTTTTCTTTATCTTTCTATAATATTTAATTGCTTTATCACTACCCTCTTGTTTCATCACCTTGTCACTAGACTCTTACTTTGGTTCTCAAAAACGCTTTCTTTTTGTGATTTATTGCACCCCTTACAACTCTCTTTAGCCATGGTAGTTTTCTCCTATTTCTAACTTTCCACAGGTTATATTTTATTCACAGGAGCTATTCATGATGCTATTAAAAAAGGCTAATTTATTCCACTTTGATTCAAAATAACTATAACTTTGAGGCTAAAAGTCTGACCTGGACACATTTGGGCAGCAGCAGGGCTACTGGAAACACAATCATCATTCCCCACCCTAATTCCTGTAATTAAGGCATGCTATGCATAAAGAAATACCTGGCCGGAAGCAACACTCAGTACCCTGAAACATTTTAGAAGAAAATTAGCAGTTAAAAAGGATGTCTACAACATGGACCATCCCTTCTTCAAAAAACAACCTGTCAAAAACTTTAACCCACCCCCATATAATTTACACAACTGTGTAGTCCTTTAAAAAGTAAGCCAATAAACCTCTTTATTAGTTGTGTTTGGAAGTGCATTGAGTTGTGATGGAGCAATTCTAGCCTCATTCTGTATTTCTTACCTAGCAGCACACTCACCTAGCTGATAGACAGGTCAGTGGCCATGTACCAGAGCAAACAACCTGTCAATCAGCCAGGGGAGGGTGCTGCTAAGTAAAAAATACAGGGTGAGGCTGAGAAGCTGGAAGTGCATCAACACCTTATTACAATGCACTTCCAGACAGAACCTCAATAAGTTATTTCACACTGATGGAGAAGGCTTTGGGGTCATAAAGGGACGAACTGGCTTATCTTTTAAAGGGCTACACAATATATTAATAAATTTGTGGGGAACATTTTTCTTGTCAGCACAATTTTGTAATGTAAAGTAAAGACATAGCCATAATAGCACTGTAATACTGATTAAATGGATACATTTGGTGAAGAAGTCCCCTTTGTTTTTCTTTAATTAGCATTTGAAGTTTTCTGCTCATTACATTTCGGTGCACAGGGGTTGGACCGTGCACTGGGTCTTCTCCCTCTCTGTAATTCCCCAGCTTCTCCACCTGCCTCTGGTCTATGAATGACCGGTCACTGTTGAAATTTCAAAGAGAGGAGGCAGGATTGAAAGACTGGAGGCAGACGGAGAGGGCCGGGAATCACAAACAGAGAAAAGACCCAGTGCATAGCTCAGCCCCTGTGCACCGAAATCTAATTTGCAGAAAACTTCAAGTGATGATTAAAGAAGAACAACAAAATGGATTTCTTCACCAAAGGTATTACTTTAATCAGTATTATAGTGGCATTACTGCCATGTCTTTACTTAAAGAGAACCTGTTACCAGAAAAAAAGCTGAAAACCTGCAGATTTGGGGTTAATCTTCAGGTTATTAGAATTATTAACCTGCCCAGTTCCCGCACTTTGTCTAATGCTGCTTTATTTTCTCCGGCAGCGTTCAGGTTTCAGTCACGGGGGCGGCACCGATGCTTCAGTCATCACTCTTAGAATACTTAGTGGCAACTGTAACCATGCCTCCGGCCTTTGCATTGTGGCTGGCTGTCAGTAAGGGAAAGGAGTGCAGTTACAGCCGCCAATATGTATACTCACAGTGGTGACTGAACTCACGCTGGCGCCACACCTATGATTGAAACCAGAATGCTATCAGGGAGAATAAAGTTCCTTTTCTCCCCGCAGCATTCAGGTAACTGCAGGTGCCAGGCAGGTTAATAATGCTGTTAACCTGAAGATTTAGCCAACATCTGCTGATTAATAGCGTTTTTCACAGGTTCCCTTGAATATTACAAAATCATGCTGACAAGTTCTCTTTGAATGCTATACTCCTCAATGTCAAATAAAAAAACAGATGATTACCTCCCACCCAATAGTTCTTCTAGTGATGTCGGAACTGAGTCTCCCAGAGCTTGCATGACATTGTTATGTCACACTAACACTGAAACCAATCACCATCAATAATGGGCTGGTTCACTCACACCTCCCTTGGATAAATCTCAGATGTCTAATGGAAGTGTGAGGAGAACTGCAGCCAATTAGCAATTGCTGAATGGTCTACATTAAAGTCAAGAACACAACATATGACGTAAATGTACATCATATGTTGAGAAGAGGTTAATTAAAGATGCTCCTTATACAAGCATACCCTAAGACAGACATGTCTGGAGAGGTGACTAGAGGGGGCTAAAGCTGCCTTTACACAGCAAGATGATCGTGAACGAGCATTGCTAAAAAAATGCTGATTTCACAATTATCTTGCTGTGTAAACAGGCTGCCGAGACAAGATGACAAGTTTGTAGAGACAAGATACGTTCTGAGACAAGTTGTCCCAAAATTGTTATTTCATGTGGAATATAAATTAAAATAAGTATATTACAAGGGTTTTGAGAAGTCTTCCATAAAAATAAAATAAGGCTTAATGAAATATGAGAGGAGGAGAACTCAGGAAAATATTGATCTGAAAAAAATAATTATGAGAAGGAAAAAATGAAATTTTTCCTCATATTATTGCATGTTGGAAATCTTCAATTGCATAAAATCCTAAAAACTACTAAATCATGTTTATTTATAGGGAACAATAACTACAGACGCTGAGGGATGTTGCAAGGAATGTAAAGGTAGGTGCAGATCGTGAAAATGAATCTAAGTTAATAATCAATCAGCCCAATAAAAAAGTTGCATTTACCATTGTCGACTGTGAGTGTGACACCATCGAATTTCCTAAACTACAAAATTCACCATCCTCTAGGCAAAAGAAATTGTCATTACGATATGAAATTACACAGGCTTCATGAACTTATCTTTCTTCCAGAAAAACAAGAAAAACCTTGCGAAGTTCACAGCAGTTTAGTCTTCATCGATTTTCAAAACTGTTTGTCTTCTGTACCTGTGAATGTTACTAAATGTGGAGGAAACTGCATGTCATCATCTATGTGAGTATCACTTAAATTAAAGGGGTTTTCCAGGCTTGGCGTTCAATTCTCCAGACGCTCTATGTTAATCTCTTACTTCTATATTACCCGTAATATACAGGAATATAGAACTGTATTGGTATATTGAGGTGTACCTCTAGATACCAGTAGCATGTGATTGTAAAGAAGAAGGCTGCTATTTACATATTCAGGCAGATAAATGTCTCCAGTACTCTACTGTGGCTCACAGGTTAAGCTGCTGCCTGCCATGCTAGAGATGTGAGTTTGAAACCAGGTAAACATATACATGCTGGCCCTTCCCCTAAGGTTCTGAGACAGAGGAGGAAGTGAAAAATCACAGCACTATCTTCAGTAGACACAGTTAGCCTGCATGGCTGTGCTGTCCCTGAGAGATACTGCTGACTACCGATCCTGAGGACAAAGAGTTGAATTTGGGACATACCCCTGATCTTCAGTATCTGTGGGCAGCATGGTGGCTCAGCGGTTAGCATTGTTGCTTTGCAGCATTGGGGTCCTGGGTTCAAATTCCACCAAGGACAACATCTGCAAGTAGTTTGTATGTTCTCCCCGTGTTGGTGTGAGTTTCCTCTGAGTTCTCTGGTTTCCTCCCACACTCCAAAGACATACTGAGAATGTAGATTGTGAGCCCCAATGGGGACAGTGATGATAATGTCTGAATTGTACAGCGCTGTGGAATATGTTGGCGCTATATAAATAAAAAGATTATTATTATCTTCTGAGACATCGCTCTGCCGTTTTGGGACTGTCCAGCTGGATCCGGGACAATTGGAAAGTATGCTCTTTAGATTTGGTACAAATCAATTTGCATGTCCAATTCCATTGGTCAATTGGTGCTGGATGAGAGCGGTGAAAATAGCCTCTTACCTGACAGTATCCTCTGCTCTTCTTTTGATTTGTTGACCTGGCAAAACATCATCACACATGTGACATCACGCCAGGTGGGCTAATATAAAGAAGAGCTGTTGACACCACTAGGTAAAAGACAGTACTCCTTCTCCCGTCCAGCAGATACAGACCACTGTTGTGGCTGATGGAATGAGCTTCCCAAATAAATTTGCACCCCCTCTAATACTGTTATCTCTATACTAAATATAGAGATAATAATATAAAGTTTGGAACAAACTCTAATGAAGATACAGACAATGCTGAAACATCTGCATCGGGAGTACACACGTTAAAGTCAGCGGGACATCCTTGAATTGTCAATCAAATTGCCCGACCCCCAGCAACCAAGTAGTTATCGAGCCTGGGGAGCAGTACGTTCCTCAAAAGGCAAGTTGGGAACACTGCTTTAAGAGTTAGAGCATGGGAAAATGCAGGATACAAGACATATAATGTCCCGAAATAGTGTTGTTCCTCTTGTATACATAAAAGACACTACATTTTGAAGAGTTACTTAAAAATACGGTTACCCTTTAAATGAATTTATTAAGTAAATGAATGCTTCCAGTTGTGTCCATGTCCTTTAAGATCCTGTTATACCTTCAGTTCTTCTTTTATTCAAAACAGTTACACTAAATACAATGTGACGGAGCTGATCTGTCTAGATTCCAGCTACATCTATAGTTATCTTGAATGGATTTATATTATTGATATTTTAATTCTTGTTTCCTCTACCCAGGTACTCATTTCAGAATCAGAATATCGAACAGAAATGCACGTGCTGTATACCAACCAAGACATCAGAAAGACAAATAATTCTGGAATGCAAGAATGAAATGTCTTTCGTATATAAATACAACGATATAGAGGAATGTGCTTGTTCCCCTCCTGTCTGTAAAGATTGGAGTAAGGCAACAATATCTATACCCTAACGCCATTCATGACTTGCTGATGCTTTCAAGTAAATTGCTTTAAATTTATTGACATCAGATTACAATCCAGACAAAACTAAAGCAGAGTTTTGGTATATCATAAATAAGTTCTCATTAGTAATGTCACATATGTTAATTCTATTAAATACAACATTCTGTCACATATGATTTAATATTCATGTTTTGGGACTCTTCTGTACAATTTCCTCACGTTTTAAGACTGACGTGCTCCTTAGATACTCAAGTCTGACACCGATCCTCTTAAAGTTCTCCGCCCCACTTTTTAATTTTTAAATGGTGCCCAGTATGGTCAAAAATAAAAAATAATGAAAACTCACTGATCCCTTCTTGTTCCTCTTCCAGTGGTGGCAAGGTTTCCCAATGGCCTTCTCACTCATTCATCCTGCTGGGATGGACAAGTGACATCTGCAGCCAATCACTGGCCACACCGGTGCGAAGCTGCAACCAGGGATTGGCTGCAGCCTTCATAAGTGTATATTACCAGAACTGAAAGTGCAGAATACATTACCTAGTGCTCAGCAGTCACATGTCCACCCTATACCCCCCACCCTCTAGAAGAGGAAGCAAGGAGACTGGCAAGGAGTCTATTCACCAGTAGGAATTCTTTGTTTTTGTCCATACTGGCACACTTTTAAAACTAAAAATGGGGTCATCAGCCTCTTTACCATCTCCTAAGAAATCATAAAAAGACTAAAGGGAACCTGTCATGAAAAAAAAAAGTTATTAACCTGCAGATATTGGGTTAATCTGCAGGTTAATAGCGTTTTGAACCTGCCCAGTGCCTGCACTGAAAGCCCCTCTGCCTGGAGGAAATTAATTTTATTCCTCCCAATAGTGTTTGGCTTTCAGGCATAGGGGAGGCGCCGTCATGGTTTCAGTCACCACTCTGTGTATAGACAGCAATGGCTGTAACTGCACCCCTGGCACTGACTGAAAGCAGCTCAGAATTAGGGCCGGCTGTCAATCAGTGCTGGGGATGTGGTTACAGCCACCACTCTCAATTCACAGTGCCAGCGCCACCCCTATGACTGAAACCCAAATGCTACAGGGAGAAATAAAGTTAATTTCTTCCGGGCAGCATGGGTCTAAGTTCTGGTGCCAGGCAGATTCAGAATGCTATTAACCAGCACATTCAATGAGGGTTAATTTCATTTTTTCACATGACAGGTTCCCTTTACAAGGTAAATCAACAGCTATTTCCAATTTTTACAGCATATATTCGTGAAAAAGTTGCTGTTTTAAAATTTTCCAATTTGGCAAATACAAATTTATTTAAAGGGAATCTGTTAGCAGGTTTTTGCTATGGAATCTGAGAGCAGCATGATATAGGGGCAGAGCCACTGATTTCTGCAATGTATCACTTACTGGACTGCTTGGTGTAGTTTGGATAAGATACCTGTTTTCCCTGTTGAGGATGTAGCAGTGACCAGAATGCTCAGCTGTGTATAACCCCACCCAAACCCCTGATTGGCAGCTTCCTGTGCACACTGTGCATTGTCAGCTAGCTGCCAATCAGTGGTGGGGGTGGAGTTATGCAAATTATCCCAACTGTCCTGCATGTGAGACCTAGTCAGGGAGCGATTGTATTGAAATTACAGCACACAGCCTAATAAGTGACACATCCCTGGAATCAAGGTCTCAAAGCCTACATTATGCTGCTTTCAGATTAAATAGCAAAAACCTGCTGACAGATTACCTTAAGCGATATTAGGGGAATATTGTCTTTTCTGTTAGAGCTTTCTATATTTTAGTCTTTCAGTCTGAAGAATAACTTATAGTATGTCGTACACTATGTTTGTTGGTTAGAAAAGCAATTTGTTCACCATATACTTCACAAACCAAATAAAGATACTCTCAACGCCTTTTGTTTAATATTTTCTTTACAATTGTGTTGCTATTCTTGGTTTATTGATATTCTTCACATTTTTATGTAACTTTGCATACTAAGATCATGATAATTACTATAATAAAGTTGGTGATGTGATATAACGCTAAATCAAAAAAAGGATATCAGATGATACACGACAATTACATCTAGACAGATTACTTGATTGTCGTCATGTCAGCAGTCATCCACGTCTTCTTTGACTTTTCTCTGGATCAAACATGAATTGTGGAACATGAAGGATGTGTGTCTCTATTAAATTTAAATAGCTGAGTAACTTGTGAAATGAGTTTTTGTTGGTGGACAATGTTGTCTCTTAGGTTGGCCATAGACATTAGATGGCTCTCAGCCAAACAATGCTACGGCCTATTGTTTAGCTGACAGCCATCTTATCAGACTCTCCCACAAATAGGAGCACTCGGCCGAGCACTCCTAGGCTCTCTATGAGAAAGTTGCCTACAGACACGTCAGCCGGCAGGTTATCGCAAGAAGAACAATGCACTCGGCAGTCCAAAACTCAGATGTGCACGATCAAGATCTCTCTCGACCATCAGTCGGCCGGAGTCTCCACACACCTTAAACCATAGGTTGAACCGATCGATGTCAGCAGGTTCAGCCACCATTAGTCTAATGTGTATGGAGGCATTTAGAATTTTAACTAGATGGTAATTTTACTTAGGAAATCTTTTATGACCTTATATGTCTTGTTCAATCCTACACAGCAGCAGATAAATATTGCAATATGGCACCCAAATAATTAGTCATACATTCTCTGATATCCTCATATATAGAGTTCTACACAGCATCCAAATAAGGCCGAATTAAGACTTCCGTGAAAAAAGGACCATGTAGGCATATATGACTCTGTTGAGTTTAGGCCAGGCGACCCGTGGCCAGATTGTAAATGGAAACATCTTTCATAGGTGTCTTAATTAATTCAGGCTTTCCTGACAGGATAAAATGTGGTCGTCTATGAGTTTAAACTGATGTGGATGACGGTAGTGTTTTTGGTGATCTTCAACACTTGGTGGTTAATGGTAACTAGTTACTAATGTTGAGCAAGTATGTTCTGTCCGAGTATGCTCGGGCCAAGCTCCGAGTATTTACAGCTGCTCAGTGATATGGTTGAATCGCTCCCATATGCATGATTTGCAACTGTTTGACCGTTTTATTACATGTGAGGAATATGTAAGAAATAGACATTCCTTACATGTACTAAAGCTGTCAAACAGTTGCAAATCATGTACATGGGAGCGATTCAACCATATCCCCGAGCAGCTGTAAATACTCGGAGCTCGGCCCAAGCATACTCGGCGAAAGGGTTAATAGAACATACTCGCTCAACACTACTAGTTACCATATTGGTTATGGCCAGTGAAAGCATTTGTCTTACAGAAAAAAGATATCCATTGTTTACATTCATCAATTACATCATAATTGCCTGGGTTGGATGAAGAAGGAAAGGAAATTTAATGTATTTAATTATATAGAATGTCACCTTTGGGTCACTGAATTTATAAAGGACTTGTCATCGCTCCTTATTTAGCATATACTATTGTATCCAAACAGATAATGTAGCAATTCTGGAGAATCATTTTTTTTAAAAGCTAGGCGATGTGTAGTTTTGCTATTGTTAGTCTAGAAACGTATAAATAGGATCTTGACTAGAGATGAGTGAACTCGAACTTAAAAGTTTTGGGGTTCATACCGAACAGTTAGTGTCTGGTGCTAAACGCTGAACACGGACCCCTCCCGGAAGTCTGTTGCAACGTTCGGCGTTCCAGGGGAAGTACATGAGAGAGAGAGAGAGATTTTTTGTCCAGATGAAAAATTCGGGTCTTCATTGTTTTCAATGGGTTTCGAGATCTGGCTGAAGTTCAGGTACAGTTCTAGTACCCAAACCAAACTTTGTACTAAAGTTCAGGTCAGGCACCAGGATCCGAACTTCCCGGATCCGCTCACCCCTAATCTTGACATACCATACCGTGAGTTGGATGTAATCTTGTAAAATGTAGTTTTCAATGAATTGTTAAAATCAATCTGTAAAGCCTAGGCTTGCTTAAGAACTGAATGTTGCTATTTCCCTTGTCAATGGGATGTGTCCCTGTGTTGGCAACTTTTTGACAATATAAGACTGTGTAGCGACACAGGCCTTTGACCAGGAGATCATTTGCCAATTTACTCATACATTTCTAAGAGAAATACCATTGAAACGGCACATTTTTTCTCTAGACAGAAAAGCCAATGCCATATGAGGATATCGTGACTTATGCAGCCATCATACGGTAGCCGATGGAGTTCCTACAGATCCTCAATACAGTCCAGTAACCATTATGTACGCCACTACATAGAACCCATGCATTGAGCAGAAGGTTGGACCCTGGAGGTCCCTTCCAACTCTAACATTCTATGATTCACTGATAATGCCATGTGAATAGACTCAAAGAAAGTGTATCATAGATTGCTTGCCAGGTCAGCAGCATGCAACTGCTCTAAAGCTGGGGAACATGTCTCAAGTGCTCGAGCTTGATGGATGTAGGCCATAAATTTGCAGAATAATACTTGATTTACTATTTTTAAACACTGATGATGACACTGTCTCATTTGTCTACATTATGTAATAACATTCCAGCAAGCATGAGAGAATCTGCATAAATTCAAATTTGGCAGATTCGGTCAAAAAATTCGATTTGCATAGGATTTGTTGTGAATCAAATGTGCTCTGATTGCCGATAAAAGAGATGTCTATTATGCTCGAAGGGCTATTGACTCCAAAGCATTATAAAAATTGGACTGGAAAGGGGATAAAAAACACTAAAATATCATACTCACCTTTCCTTTAATTGTCCCAGCCAGTGCAGCTCCCTGCTGATCCTCCGCTTGCTCCATAAGCACCAACTCCTGCTGTGGTCTTCTCTTCACAGTTCGCTTGCACTTCTGAAGTCATCTAAAGCACATGTTATGACATCATCATGAAAGCGCCGATGAAGAGCGTAGAGAGGAGCTAGTACTTTCGAGAGCAAGTGGAGGATTGGGAACTCAGCCGAGTATTATATTTTAATGAGTTTAACCCATTCCCGGACCATATGAATTTAGCAAAATGGTGGCCCATTGGCCAAACTGAATTACAAAAAAATCTGATTCGCTAGAATCTGCATATTTTGAGAAATGCTAAACAGATTTGCTTTGTTTAGCATTGGTTTGCTCATCCTTATATTCCAGTGATTTTTTATGGAAGTATTTTTTTTAGTGTCCACTAATTTTGTATGAGGACTTCAAAATGTCCTGCTTAAAGGGCAAAACAAATCTAGTACATGCTCTATTTTAATAGAACATGTTCCCTCTTATAAACATACTGTAACTGAACACATTTGTAAGCAAAACCTCCTAAAATACATGCAGCAAAAAAGACATGACGCATATCAGTATTATGCTTTGAATAGCATTGAGCAATATGTGTTTATTAGCAATAGAAATGTGCATTGCAAAACGGCAAGATTTTTACGTGCAAAGATATTTTTCTACCTCCATTGTATTTTCAAAATCGGATAATGCACAACAAATAGAGAATATCAACATAATCTAATTACTTACAATAACTATACTTCATCACATGCTTTTAAATTTCATTTATACTGTAATATTGTAATTTAAGTTTGAAGAATAATTTAATTAGCGTTAGAAAAAAATATATTTTTCAAAGAATAAGACTAATTCTAAACAGGGACTAAAATGATAAGTTTCCTCTTTGTGCAAAGAAACCATTTATAGCAGTCCTTTTATTCAGTGAAGACACAGGCTGCGCCCCTACATGCACACTGAAGGACATCGGTGTAACTGTACGATATTTTCCTCCCATCTGCACACAGAAGGTGAATTTTCTTGGATGCGGTCATTGTAGGCTGGCAGCAGGTGCAGTCATGTTCCACCATATTCGGAAAACTGGGGTGTCTGAAAAATTAACAAGAAAACACAGATGAAACTTTGCATCTTTTACACTCCGTATTATAAATAAATTATTTCAAAACATTCTATATATAAAACTTACTACATATATATATCTATATATATATATATATATATAGATATATATATAGATATATATAAATATATATACAGGTGCATCTCACAAAATTAGGATATCATCAAAAAGTTAATTTATTTCAGTTCTTCAATACAAAAAGTGAAACTCATATATTATATAGAGTCATTACAAACAGAGTGATCTATTTCACGTGTTTATTTCTGTTAATGTTGATGATTATGGCTTACAGCCAATGAAAACACAAAAGTCATTATCTCAATAAATTAGAATAATTTATAACAACAGCTTGAAAAATGTTTTTAAAATCCGGAATGTTGGCCTACTGAAATGTATCTACAGTAAATGCCCTCAATACTTGGTCGGGGATCCTTTTGCATCAATTACTGCATCAATGCGGTGTGGCTTGGAGGTGATCAGCCTGTGGCACTGCTGAGGTGTTATGGAAGCCCAGGTTGCTTTGATAGCAGCCTTCAGCTCGTCTGCATTGTTGGGTCTGGTGTCTCTCATCTTCCTCTTGACAATACCCTACAGATTCTCAGGTCAGGCGAGTTTGCTGCCAATCAAGCACAGTGATACTGTTGTGTGTAAACCAGGTATTGGTACTTTTGGCAGTGTGGACAGGGGCCAAGTCCTGCTGGAGAATGAAATTTCCATCTCCAAAAAGCTTGTCGGCAGAGGGAAGCATGAAGTGCTCTAACATTTCCTGGTAGACGGCTGCGCTGACTTTGGTCTTGATAAAACACAGTGGACCTACACCAGCAGATGACATGGCTCCCCAAACCGTCACCGATTGTGGAAACTTCACACTAGACCTCAAGCAGCTTGGATTGTGTCCTCTCCACTCTTACTCCAGACTCTGGGACCTTGATTTCCAAATGAAAATTGGAACTCTGTGACCTTGTGGAGTGTGTCAATGACTGCCTTCTGGACATCTGTCAAGTCAGCAGTCTTCCCCATGATTGTGGAGCCTGCTGAAACAGACTAAGGGACCTTTTTAAAATGCTTAAGAAGCCTTTACAGGTGTTTTTTGTTAATTATTCTCATTTACTGAAATAATAACTTTTGTGTTTTCCTTGGCTGTAAGCCATAATCATCAACATTTACAGAAATAAACACTTGAAATAGATCACTCTGTGTGTAATGACTCTATATAATATATGAGTTTCACTTTCTGTATTGAAGAACTGAAATGAATTAACTTTTTTATGATATTCTAATTTTGTGAGATGCTCCGGTATATATCTTTTTTTCAAAGTATATACACTATGGTCAGGACTTTTATTTCAGAGTCATTGGCAGGAACTCAAACTGAACACTCAATTAAAAATATTTCATTATTAGGCTTTGTATATTATAGGAATACAAATTCAGTAAATGTATTTTCCACAAGCGAATCTCACTTTCCATAAGCAACTATTGGCAATTTTTACAATTTGATTACGAATGAGCACAATTTCGCTTTCAACAACAATCTATATACATAGTACAGAATGCACAAAAAATCTCTGAAAGATTCCATGAAACCCCTGAAGAGACAAAGGTACAAAAAAGTTTCAATTCCATAGGAGACAAGGCTTCTTTACTATGAGAACTATTAATCTGTAGAACAGGTCACAATGCGAACGGTCGATGGTTTAAAGAAAAGGCTTAGATTTTTTTTTAGTAGAAAATAAACTTATGTAAATGTATAAAATTCTTGCATTGAATGTTGATCCACTCAATTGACATTCAAGATCAGGAGGGATAAACTCTTTAGGGAAAAACTGGGTCATGCATTATTGATGTATCTATTCCCCATTCCCTTTATCCTTTCTCATCCATCCGCTGGACTTGTTGGAGATATGTTGTTTTTCAACTTTACTATGTAGCTACATGTGATTCAGTTTTTAGCCCACATTTATTAAAAATGGCATAATGTAAAAGTGATTTTGAAGCTTCGGCTTCCCTGCATGCTTCCTCTCTCCCCTGGCAAGGACGCTGACTCACTCACTGCTGTGACGCTCAACCGGCACCTCCTCCTTCTTATGCCCAGGGTCTGCACACTGTTCACAGATAATCCGAGCACCATGCTTAGGGAGCGTGTGCGCTCCAGGTATTTTAAAGGGACAGCCGGTGTCATTCTAAGGTGTTCCCAGCCAATGGCTGGGAGACACTTATTATTTAAGGCACCTTCACCTGTTGAGAGGTGCCTGAGCAATTTGTGATGTCAGTAGTCTGCACGCTTGCTAGTTCTCAGGTCCCAAGTATCTGCTAGCCAGTATATCTGCCTATACCTATCTGCCTGTGCTTGCAGTGTGTTACTTTATTCCAGCCGTGTCCACCAGCACCTGCCTGCCTGCATATCAGCCATGCCCGACTGCACCGGCCTGCCCATATATAAGCCATGCCACTCAGTATACCTACCGTGCCTGCACCTGCTGTTATAGCTTCCTGTCCCTTTTGGGGGCACCTGACGTGAGTCCGTGGTCTATCCTGGACTAGCACCTTGTATTCATCTGGAGCCAAGTCTCACCTCACCATCAGGGGCTCTAGCAAAGAGTTGGGTGTTCATTTAGTCACGCCCCTCCAGGCTCTCCTTGGTCTACAGCACAGTGGTTCCACCACCCAGCCCATTACAGATGTTTTATGATATTAGTCTTTTACAATAGCATTGCCCCATTCAAGAACAAGAGAGAATGATGAAATAACTAGCATTAAAGTGACTAAAAGTATTGTGTTGGCAGCTTACAACTCAATGCAACCACTGATGGGGTTGCTCTCACCCAAATGTCAAATAGGTAAGGACACATGAGGTTCATAGTCAATGATGACATGTGGAACATGTAGTGCAGCTCTGCACGTCTCCAGTGTAGGGTAGAACCTAGCCTACATATACACAACTGGTTTTGGTGCTTCTGGAAGTCAAAAGTTTGAGGCAGTCTGTGAACTGCAGAGTTCTTGGTGTGGGTTGTTGAGAGCCAGACTGGAGAGAGAAGCTGCAGACTACTAGCAAGGAATTAATGTGTCTCTAGAGATTCTGTGTGACATGGCTGAGTGATGATGTGTTATAACACTGGTTCTCTGACCAACTGTCTAAGGTATCCCTATTCCCTGCGACACTGGCTAGACTAGCAAGACTGAATTCGAGCAGTCACAATGTTCTGAGCTGTTGAATTTTTGCCATCTTATTGTGTTAAACGTTAAAGGGAACCTGTCACCTGATTTCCAAACTGCAGGCAGCACAAATCAGAGCACGGCTAGGTATATTCTACATAAAAATGCCTTGGCGTTTCAGAGAAAAAAATATACTTTAAAGATTCAGCCGGGGACCATAGACTAGTCGGAATCCACCTCAGGCCGCCTCTTCCCAGCGCCTCTGTAGATGATTGACAGGTATCTCCCTCCTGTGTACATAGGTAAATCAATGGCAACAGTATTGGTAAGAGCAAGACTAGTCTTTTCTCCAGCTATGGTCCCCAGCTGAACCTTTAAGGTATATTTTCTCTGAACACCAGAAAGTTTCAGAGCAAAATATGCTTGTCTGCAATCCCGAAGCCATGCTCTGATTTGTGCTGACTGTGGTTTGAGCAGCATGAATTACATGGCAGGTCCTCTTTAAAGAATTGAGCCAGTGTGGAACCAAAGAGATGTGCACCATTAACTATAACCCCCTGTAACATACCTGGTGGCGTTCTTGCATAGTGCTCCATCCCCCACTATGCAAGATCGCAAACTTGATCACCAGGCCAGTCTGCTAGCCTGGCTTCTTTACATGCTGTCTGCTTGCCTCTGTTCTGGCTGCTTAAGGGCGGCTCCCAATCTCTTTCTGCTTCTTGTAGTTGTTGTGGGCACACCCCTAATGCGTCCTCAGCCTATTGCTGTCCGTCACTGGATATTTAAACCAGCTTCACCTGGAAGCTGGTGCCTGAGCAACGAGTTCATTCAGTGTGCTCTTTCACTCTGAATGTGCCAGGTCCTATTCTGTGTTTTTTTGCCTGCCTGTCTGCCTTCCTGGAGGCTGTATTTCCAGGCCTGTCTGAACACACTCCTAGCCTGTTCGTCCCGCCCTCTGGGGGCCGCATACCCAGACTCGCTCCTGCATTTGTTGCAGTAACAGTTCCTGTCTGAACTGTCTCCTAACTTGCTTCCTGTTTCTCTCTATGTCCGTACCTTCCCTTTCTCCTGCATTGTCTGAACCAGCACTTGGCTTTACCTTGGCTCGTTCCTGTATTTGTTGCAGTAACAGTTCCTGTCTGAACTGTCTCCTAACCTGCTTCCTGTTTTTCTCTATGTCCGCACCTTCCCTTTCTCCTGCATTGTCTGAACCAGCACTTGGCTTTACCTTGGATCGTTCCTGTATTTTGTTGCAGTAACTGTTCCTGTCTGAAATGTATCCTAACCTGCTTCCTGTTTCTCCCTATGTCCGTACCTTCCCTTTCTCCTGCATTGTCTGAACCAGCACTTGGCTTTACCTTGGCTCGTTCCTGCATTTGTTGCAGTAACAGTTCCTGTCTGAACTGTCTCCTAACCTGTTTCCTGATTTTCTTTATGTCCGTACCTTCCCTTTTTCCGCAGAGTCGAAACCTGCACCTAACTCCTACTCGTTGTCGCTGTACTTCCGTTTGTGAGTTTAGAGTCCACTCGCTACTTCATTGCAAGTATATTGTGTGTATCTGGTTCTGCCTTTCCCTTCCAATCTATTCCGTGTGAACAGAGCCCTGTCCCCTCTGCTCTGCCTTGCTCGCCGCTCCGGCGGTTTCTACCCCCTCAGCCTTGTTCGCCGCTCCGGCGGCTTCTGCCCGCTCTGCCTTGTTCACCGCTCCGGCGGTTTCTGCCCGCTCTGCCTTGCTCACCGCTCCAGCGGTTCCTGCCCGCTCTGCCTTGTTCACCGCTCCGGTGGTTTCTGCCCACTCTGCCTTGCTCACCGCTCCGGCGGTTTATCTCTACTCTGCCTTGCTCACCACTCCGGCGGTTTCTGCCTGCTTTGCCTTTGCTCACCGCTCCTGCGGTTTCCGCTCTGCTCTGCCTTGCTCACCGCTCCGGGGGTTCCTCTCTGCTCTGTCTTTGCTCACCACTCCAGGCGGACTCGCTCTGCTCTGCCTTTGCTCACCGCTCCTGGTGGTCTTGCTCTGCTCTTGCTCACTGCTCCGGCGGTCTCAGCCTGCTTTGCTCTTGGTCACCACTCCGGCGGTCTCGCCCCGCTCTGCTCTTGCTCACCGCTCCGGCGGCCTCGCTCTGCTCTGTTTGTCTACCGCATCTGCGGTTCTGTTCCTGAGTCCCAGTCTGTATTGGACCTTATTCCGTCTGTAACCTGCTAGTGCCTCCCTGTCTGACTTCTAGCCGTGCTTGCCTGTACCCTCTTTCTGCATACCCGCCTGCCTGCATACCACTCGTGCCTACCTATACCCACCAGTCTGTGTGCTAGCCGAACCTGCCTGTTCCTGCATTCCCCGGTGTGGGTCAACAGCTGTGTCCCGGGTCTGACCTGGAGTAGCACCTGGTCCCTCTGCTCGGTTCCTCCCTGGTGCACTGGCGTCATATGCCGTCGTGCGACCTTGGTCGGATCCGAAAGATACAGTTAGGTCCATATATATTTGGACAGAGACAACATTTTTCTCATTTTGGTTCTAGACATTACCACAATGAATTTTAAACAAAACAATTTAGATGCAGTTGAAGTTCAGACTTTCAGCTTTCATTTGAGGGTATCCGCATTAAAATTGGATGAAGGGTTTCGGAGTTTCAGCTCCTTAACATGTGCCACCCTGTTTTTAAAGGGACCAAAAGTAATCGGACAGATTAAATACTTGTAAATAAAATGTTCATTTCTAGTACTTGGTTGAAAACCCTTTGTTGGCAATGACTGCCTGAAGTCTTGAACTCATGGACATCACCAGACGCTGTGTTTCCTCCTTTTTGATGCTCTGCCAGGCCTTCACTGCGGTGGTTTTCAGTTGCTGTTTGTTTGTGGGCCTTTCTGTCTGAAGTTTAGTCTTTAACAAGTGAAATGCATGCTCAATTGGGTTGAGATCAGGTGACTGACTTGGCCATTCAAGAATATTCCACTTCTTTGCTTTAATAAACTTCTGGGTTGCTTTGGCTTTATGTTTTGGGTCATTGTCCATCTGTAGTATGAAAGGATGACCAATCAGTTTGGCTGCATTTGGCTGGATCTGAGCACACAGGATGGCTCTGAATACATCAGAATTCATTCGACTGCTTCTGTCCTGTATCACATCATCAATAAACACTAGTGACCCAGTGCCACTGGCAGCCATGCATGCCCAAGTCATCACACTGCCTCCGCCGTGTTTTACAGATGATGTGGTATGCTTTGGATCATGAGCTTTACCACGCCTTCACCATACTTTTCTCTTTCCATCATTCTGGTAGAGGTTGATCTTGGTTTCATCTGTCCAAAGAATGTTCTTCCAGAACTGTGCTGGCTTTTTTAGATGTTTTTAAGCAAAGTCCAGTCTTGCACGAGGACCACATCACTTGCTTTTCTGTGCCATCTTTTTGTCGGGAAACCAAACAATGTCTCATTATCTGTTTTCGACCGTCTAACAACAGAATTGTGTAAAAAATCAAAAGTTCCTAGTGCTTTTCAACATTTTTGTTTGCAGTCAATGAATGTAGTTTCTTGATCGTCTAAACCTAGAATCGGTCACAGCTGAGAATTTACTCCAATCAAGGGAATCTTCTGAGTTAAACAAAGCAAAAAATAAATTTTTTTCCTGGCCTGGACTAAAGATTCATAGTGCTAACCTACATACACATTGTAAAAATAACTAAGTAAAGTTTATTAGATTGTTGCATCACTTTAATTTTTATAGTAAATAGGTTTTTATCTCTACTAGTATGGATAACCATTTCAATATATACTAACCTGGACATCGAGTTACAGTACCCTCCACAGTTTGTTAGAGTCACATTGGCTTCACACCCTTCACTTTCTATAAGTTTCCATGATTTCATCACATCACACTTGCCTGTAGGAGAAAAAGAAAATATTGCTTAAAGTTGGAAAAAAGTCTACATTTTTGGAGATTTCTTAGTTGATTGTAGAGCGTGTTCACAGTAAGATCCCATGCATAGCAATATTAAAGGGTTTTGCCCATCATTAGAAGTTTTCACCTAGAACGGCTCCAGCAGTTGTAACTCCCATCTATTCCAAAAAATGCAGCTCTGAAATGCCCCATTTGATGCTTCCCTGGCTCCAATTTTAGAGTCATATTCTTGGCAAGTTGTCACCTATCTCATGGGTAAGTGATACCTTCGAAAGATGGGAATAACCCTTTAAGCCCCTATTCTACTTCTAAGTTGTAATAACATGTGACACAACATTCAATTACGTCTATGGGGCCAAATCGATATTTATATATGTCCACAGTAGCTAAAATGTATGGTGTCATCGGATTCTATATTGAAGAGGTATTTAGTTCCAGAAGCAATAATAATAATAATATTTTTTTTCTATAGTGCCAACATATTTTTCATCACTTTACTATTCATAGGGGACATGTACGAACAAAATAAGGCATTACAGAGTAAGATATAATTCAACAGTTACAGAAGGAGTGAGGGGCTTGCTCAAAAGCTTACAATTTTTAAGGAAAAAAGGGGGGCCCAAGAGGTAAAAAAGTGCTTGTTGTGTATGGTCCAGCCATCATTCTAATAAATAGTGATATTCAAGTAAGCTGCATGAATTGGTCATCAGCCATTTCAATATGCAGTAAGTATAGATTCAAAGTGCAGCTGAGAGTATGAGGATCTGGAATCAGATGATAAGAGGGACCAGTTTCTAAGGAAAAGTTTGGAAGGGAGGTCAATCTAAAAAATGTGTTTTTAGGGCATGCCTAAAACTGGATACTGGTAATTAACTAGATTGTCTTCTGTAGTGCATTCTAGAGAACTGGTGTAGCATGAGAGAACGTTTTGAAATTGGAGCTGAAAGTTCGGATTATAAAGGATGTTAGTCAAGAAGATCCAGGTAATGTAGTGCTGCGTGCAGACAATATACATTAGCTGACGAAGAAGCTTATAGCTCAATAGCAAGAATAAGAATATTCCTATAAGTAGAGCACCCCTAGAATATTAAAACTCCCTTTGCGCAATTTAGGAAATAAAAATAAAGCCTATATTTTTTTATACTGGATATCAATTTAATATTTAAGCAACATTCCAGCATTTGTTGCCTATATAGTGCATCATAGGCTTTCATATAAAAAAACATAATTATATCTTCAAAGGAACAAGAAAGGCAAGGTTTAGTGGGGAGGGGAAGTGTCTGAGAGCTAACAGAAGAGATTTCCTATTAGTAATGAGTAATTTGCGAATGATATGGCACAAAGAGATGGCTTCTTTTTGTGAATGATGAGAGCTGGCACTCTAGTGATAACCTCTTGAAGTTTCTGAATGGCTCACACTGGGGGTAAAATTACAGAACTGCTGATTGCTATGACTGCCAAAGCATATTCACATGGGTAACGTACAACCAGCAAGACAAAAACCTGAACCTGACATGTCCCTGGTCAGACTAGAAAAAGCCGTACTCTGACCCTGGTCTGTCCCTGGATGACCACCGAGGTTGTTACCCTAAGGTAATGCAATGGCGTCCCCTCATGACGGCGGCTCACCCTGAATGTCTTTAGCAGCTCCTAGAATTGCTAGAATAGCAGTTCCCAAAGGAGAATAAGAATCACACACAAAGCAACATAAACTACAAAACAGTGACTAAATCCAACAAAGTCTATAATTAGCAGGAAACACCAGTAGGGGAAAGTATTGAAAACTGCACCCAAAAGGTGATAGGACAGACAAACAGAGTAAATGAAAAACGCCTATTACCCAAAACTGACAGAAACAAAGCTAACAGCAATAAAACACCCAAAGAAAAGGTGTATCTGCTGCGGCTTAGTGGAAAGAGATGCCAAACACAGAAAACAGAATTAAAGGTTCGAATCCAGAAGCATGACCCTGATGCAGCCAAAACCCCACCTGCCCAGCCTGTGGTTCAATTGAAAAATTTTTAACATTCCACTGACATTGGCTAACTGAAGGTGAGCAGTGTTTCAATTGCATCAGGATGGGGTAAATTTACTTTAAAGGGGTTGTCCAGGTTTAACCTAAAATTCTGCAGTCACTCTGTGTGACTGCAGACTTGTGAATCCTCACAGCATGCACAGTGCACAAACATTTTTGAGGTCACATGACCGCCATCTCTCAGGGCCAGCATCGGAGAACCCTGACAGCATGCACTGTGTGCGCTGTGAGGATTGACAACTCTGCCGTCATACCTGTGTGTGAACACCTATTTATTAAGGATCAGTTTGGGATCCAACAGAGCTAGCTCTTTTTAGTGAGTAGAGACCAATGATTCAGCTCACCAAAAAGAACTAGATTTCTTATCACTACTTGATATGTGTTGATGTCATCCGTTAGTTCACAGGAATTCTGAAAATAATTTCCTGGCTACAGGGAAGAGAATGTACTGTCTAAATTAAAGACATAGAATATTACTAATGAGTTAGAATTGTATGTTCAAAATAAATTGATGGATTACAACTTTTTTTGAAAGAACTGCAAATGTAGTATTTTCCCCTAGAGGCGGCTGTGGGAATACAGAATTTTACCATTTTACACTATGGATATGTAAACGGACCAGGGAATTTGGAGCTCTTAATAAAAAAATAAAAATAAAACATAGCCCTTATTTTCATAACAAACAATAATAAAATATCATAATATAAAATTGCAATAAATGTTTAAAGGTGGATCAATAAACATCAAAATACATTAGGTATTAGCTTATGACCACCATGTAGAATATATCAATGCTAACACTTTCGCTTTCTTCTTCTTCAACAATAAAGACATTAAACTACTCTAGGCTACCAGTATTATGGTAGACTTACGGTTAGTGACATGCCCCCAGGGCCGTGGGGTACTCGGCAGCCGGGCCTCTGGTTGCCATGGAATATCACGATGGCTGGCCCGGTCCGTGACCCAGGGCGGTCAGTGAAATGGGGAAACTTCTATTATTTGGGATTTTTGGAATTATTCGTGACGCCACCTGTGGAGTCTGGTGAGGATCACCAGCGCTGCAACAGTCCTCTGAGGCAGATGTTAGGGCAGCAAATGATGGGACAGCTCCCCACAGGTGGAGCGGGCCTCAGGGCAGTGTGGGGGATGTACTGGATGGGGGTGCAGGGGAGAGACGGCAGGACGGTCCCGGAGGAAGGATGGACACTCATACGGGGGTAAGCTTCAGTACCTTTACTGGTGATGCTGCAGGCACAGTCCAGGGTACTCCAGGTGAAGGGCGCACTTCTGGACTCTCCCCAGTGAGCGGGTATTGGGCCTCCTGATCCATTGCTTTACTCTCTAAGCTTCTGGTCTGCCTGGAGCAGGGCCTAGCTTGGTTACTGTCTCTCTTTGCACCTGCTGACCTGGTGTTAGGGCCTTCTCTTTGGAGATCACTCTCCCTGAATGCTGGGACCTCTGTGACTCCTAGCCCTGGTACTACAATCAGAATTAGGTGGACCTGGGACCTGTAGTTCTCCAGGGGTTCCGGTGGTTCCTACTGGGTGTAGAGAGTCCATGTAGGCACGAACCCGGTGTCCGGTATATATATCGGGGTGAGCTTACTATGCTCCTCTGCCCCCTAAGTTCCACTCTCTTTTACTCCTCTTCTCCTCACCGTCGACCACACTCGGGGCCCTCACTACTTGGCAGCTGGCGTGCCGCATCTTCACCGCTCTCTGAGCGCCGGCACGCTCTCAGCTCCCTCTGAGCTGTGTTCCTCTCTGAACACTCACTGCTGAATCACTTCTAGACTGCACTGCCTGGCTCCACCTTCCCTTTATATATCCCTAACGGGCTCTCTCTGCTGGCCTGAGGTGGAAGGTGGAGGTGTATGAATGTAGTGAGGGCCTCTTGTGGAGAAGTCCGTCCATGCACCCTTCTGGGTTCTGTGGCACCAATGCACAGCAGGGGCGCCACATTAGCTCTCCCAGATTTTACAACTTTACTCCATGTAAAGTATGTAATTTATGAAGAAAGTTGGCAAAGTTCAGTTCATCAAGCATTTTTCGTATTCAGGTCAGGGCACTCATACACTTGGAAACCCCTTTAAAGCCCTGCATTTGTCACTGTAAATGACTTTCACTTGCGCTTTTAGTCGTCATGAATAAATTAATTTTAGAAATAATGCATAAAATAAGACTTACGTGGTTCACAGTACTGTATCGTACAGCATCCATCTGCACTTGTAAAATTCACCTGTATACCCTGCAGATAAACCATCAACAACATTTTGTCAAAAGATGATAATAGCAAATGAAATACTACATATATGCATATATATTCTATTTATTGTACCGTACCTGGTCACATTTTAAGGGTGTTTGCACTGGGCATGACATCACTCTTCGTATAACTGCAAATTTGTTTGGTTCACAGACATAAGATGTGCAGTTATCACCAGGTGGTCTCCAAAGGTTTCCAGGCTGAAAAAGATAATCATGTCCATAACTTAAAGGGGGTAATTCGCAACTTTTAAATGAATGACCTATCCTTAAGCATGTTGATCATTGGGGTCCAAATCTTGGCTCCCTGGTAATCAGTTGTTTGATAGGTCCTTCAGAGATTCAGTGAGTGTTATATCGCCTCTTTATTTTACAATGTACAGATACCGACTTTTAATGATGGCTGTGCCTGGTATTACAGCTCATTACAGTTTTGTCTCTTTTAAGTAACACCAGGCACAGCCATTACTGAAAATGTAGAACTACATCTGGTAAACAATGAAGAGGTTGTGCCACTCAGTGTAGAGCTTAGGTCCCTAGTAGTGATGAGCGAGTATGTTTTGTTAACCCTTTTGGCGAGCACCGAGTATTTACACTGTGCTTGGTGATATGTTTGAATCACTCCCATGTGCATGATTTGCGACTGTTTGACAGCTTTAATACATGTGAGGAATGTGTAAGAAGCAGACATTCCTCACATGTGTTAAAACTGTCAAACAGTCGCAAATCATGCACACGGGAGTGATTCAAACATATCATAGAGCAGCTGTAACTACTCGGTGCTCGCCCGAGCATACTCATCGAAAGGATTAACAGAACATACTCGCTCATCACTAGTCCCTAGTTTATCAAAAGTCAACACCCCACTGATCCTGAGGATAAACCATGAATGTTAAAGTCCCGAATAACTACTCTAAAGCACCACTCCAATGTTTGTTTTTTCTATTATTTTACCACTGGAGTAGTGGTTTGAATCGAAAATCCTTGACCTTACTCTTATACTCACCTGACGGTGTCTTCACCTTTTATTAGAGCTGATCCCATCGGACTCTGACAGTTTGTGACATGCCGGATCACTCCAGCCGGAGGTCACAACTCAATACATGTCTGTGAGAGCTTTGTTCTAATTCTCATAGACTTGCATTGATAGCTTGTAAAGTAACTTCTGGCCAGTCAGAAGTTGCCATCACAAGATGGTGCCACAGGATCGGAGCGGTGACGAAAAATAGTTGAGTGTAATACCAGGGGCAGGGACCTACATTAGAAGCACCACTTCTAATACCAATACAAAAACTCTGGAGTGGTGCTTTAACTAAATACCTTTTTGTTACCTAGTCTATTTAACCTTTATGCTTGTACTTCACTGTCCCAGTACCCTAATGCTGAACATGCATTTGGGTCCTGGGTATTAAGTTTTAAGTTTTGATAGTCAGTATGTTATAGCTTAGTTTTCTCATATACATTATGTATCAAATTTTCAAGTTTTCCACTGTGTGTACACACCTGAACTTAATGGATACAGTTATACTTGTAGAACATGACCTAAGAGCTGTCCCTTGTAGAGGGCCATTGGGCCATGCATCTATGTGTCTATCACATGACCAGGACAGATGAGAATGCTCATCTGCATATCTCTGCTTAAAGCATGTCATTCGCTGCCAAAATGAAAGTTAAACTAATTAAAAACATATATATAAAAAACATAAAATAAGTATATATTTAATTCTTGCAATTACTTTTAAAACATATTTTATGCCTTGTTTTAAGGGCTCGGTAAACCTTTACGCCTCCTCAATTTGTATACTAAGCAGTTCCTCTGACGCAGGAGTCCGCAATACATGCTGCCGGCCAATCAGAGGCCAGCAGCTGATGTCGGCGTGCACGTGACTGGGGGCGCATGCCAGTGACGTCATGTGCTCCTGTCGCTTGCACGCTCAAGTCAGCTGCCGGCTTCAGAAGAGTAAGCCGTGCGGTGGGGGAGCGGGGGGAAGGTGAGTAGAATCATTTTTTTTATGCATTAAATAACAGCGGCAGAATGAGGAACATATACCAGGATGGGCGATATCTGTATACCAGTAAGGGGCTCAGGATAAGAGACATATAGCAGAATGGGGCCTAGGATAAAGGACATATGTGCCAGGATGGGGCCCAGGATAAGGGACATGTATACCAGGATTGGGCCCAGGATAAGGGACATATATACCAGGAAGGAGGATATATATACCAGGATGGGGCCCAGGATTAGGGACATATATACCAGGATGAGGAACATATATACCAGGATGGGGCCCAGGATTAGGGACATATATACCCGGATGGGGAACATATACACCAGGATAAGGAACATTTATACCAGAATGGGTAAAATATATACCAGGATTAGGAAAATATATACCAGGACGGGTCCAGGATGGGCAACATATACCGTATACCAGGATGGGCAGAGGATGGGAAACATTTATATCAGGATAGGAAACATATGTGACAGACAGGATGGGGACCAGGATGGAGAAAATATACATACCAGGATGAGACAAAAATGAGGGACATATATACCAGGATAGGGGAAATATATACTAGGATGGGCCCAAGATGGGGGACATATATACCAAGAAAGAACCCAGGATGGGGGATATTTCTACATAATGGGAGAGGGGGGCAACTCATATGTACTTATAGGATTAAGAACACCACAAGGGTCCATATATCTGACCAACATGCAAGGGCGGATGGGACGGGTGGGTGTTGGGGGATGTCAGGTCCAAATTGTGCACTGGGGACCATCGTTCTCTAGGTACGCCACTGGTCGGCTCCCTCCTGTGAGCTATGGGAACCCGAACCCTGGTGAGAGCTATTTGCAGTTTCTGAGTGGCTTGCTCTGTGGGTTAAATGACCTTTTTTGGCTACCGATGCGACCGCTATCCTGCTCACTCAGCCTGAAGAATACTCTAAAACATCTGACTGCGGTGATTTTACCATAAATATGTGTTCACCTGCTTGCAAACAAATTTAATAGGGATCTCTTTGGGATAAAAGAAACTGACTCTTTTTGATGAGCAGAGCAAAATTATCCAGCTTACCAAAAAAATACCCATCACTACATTTTTTAGTGATATAACTGCTCTCACTTTCTCTGTGCCTCTCACGGGAGATCGATGCTCTCTAACAACATACAATGAATAGCAGATTAAGAGAAAGGGAGATATCTAGGGGTGGTCACATAATCCTCATCCTCACTCAGCAATCTAGCAAATGTCCCTAGTCCCCCTCTGCTTTGAAATGCCCCTGCCTAGGGAGTGTTTCATGGTATGGAGCCTCATTATTTACTGAAAAAGGTACAACATACAGTATATTATAATAATCACTTGATATCTAGTCACAGTATTGCCACCATACCTTGATCATCACAGTGTTATTTATGGCACAAACATCCTGCGAACAATTATGACAACATTCTTCTGGTAAATTATTATCCGACGGACCCTGAAGGAGGAAAAAAGATGGATGTTTAAAAGTAAATACTGAAATGATTCTTCTGATTTCAAAATCCGAAATCCTTTGCAATGTACAGTAATATAACAGAATGTTGGCAGAAAAGTAATATGTTCTGTAATCTAACCTAATACTTTAAATTTGCAATGTTATGATACTCTTATTCTCACTTTGTATAATTGGTGTACAAAAAAGTGGAACAAATGCCTGCTAAGTGGGCAGAAATTATGTTTGCCAGTTTCTTTGGCAACGCATACTTTTCATGTACATCGCATTAGGCTTTATTACAGTCTCTTGAGTGTTCATAAACCAATATTCAGTGCAAAATGCTAAAATATAATTAAAAATAAAAAAATAACAATGTAACGAGGTAGACTGCTGTTGTCGCCTTTCTTTCCCAGAAGACACCAGTCGCGTTATTGTGATGTAATATAAACAATGTAATACATTAGATATGTTAGTAATGTTGGTAATATGTGTAGGTTAACCGTAGGAACAGATAAAATTAATGTTTGGGACTACCCTGAGCGGGAAGGGGTTGGTTATAGGGAATGTTACTGTTTCCTGTTGGAAAGACAGATAGGGCCTGTAGTGGATAGTAAGCGAACCAAAAGGTCCAAGGTTAGCAGTGCCTCATCCTGGGGTAACCCTAAGGGAGAGGAGACAGAAGAGAAGGGATAGCGAGATCCGGATGACCAGTGACAAAGAGACAGAATGGTCTTCTGGAAACAGGTCCTAGGAGAGGAAGCCTAGCCACGAGACCCTGAGTTCGTAACGCTGGAAGGTAACAGGCCTAAACAGGACTGAGTACTAGTAAGGGTCCAGAGCATGGGGAGTTCTAGGGCACCAGCAGTGGAAAAAAGGACGTGGAACAGCAGAACAAGTAGAAGACACTCGTTGGTCAGGACTGTAGTGTTAAAGCTGGGTTATGGGGAAGTAGGGAGAAACAGTGGACATAGAGAGCCCTGGAGTAAACTACTATGGAAGAAAACTGTGTGGAAAATGCTTCAAGTTGTAAAGGAAAAGTTCATAAGAATTTGTACCCTCCATCCCTTATATATAACCCTTTTCAAGTTGCCCATTAGTAAAGAGTTTATTTTTGAATGCTGGTCTCCCTCACTGAACTGTGAAACACCTGGTCCTGGCAAACCTGCAGCAATGGTTACATGTGGCCTGCCCAAGCATAATGCCCACACAGCAAAAGTCCACACACCCAGCCAGGACCTCCACTTTCATATAACGTGCGAGTGCCTCGCTCATGGCTGCCACCCTTACGCCATGTAATAGCAACAGGGTTGTGAATGCAAATATGCAAAAATCCTCAAAAATGTGATGCAAAGTCCATTCAAAAATAAAAAAAAAGCTAAGTTCATATTTTTTTTTCATAGGACATTGTACAATGTATATACTTTATTAAAATATGTTTGAGTGTTTGGCAGGTTGCAAATCTAAACAGACACAGAGGGGTTACTGGATCAGCTGCTCATCTTCAGTTGACTTTTGTGCAAAGAATGGAAAAAAAACAACTTTTCTTGTATTTGCTTTTTATTTGATAATCAGATCTTCTGTATTCAAGATCATGATTTCATACAGCACAATCTAGTAATGCAACACAACCTATAAAAGGAAAGCTCTACTAACACCATACTACAAGTGTTGTGCTGCCGTTCTCCACCACTGGGTTTATCAAATAAATCTATTGTAAGCAATTAATAATGCCAGGTTATATACATACACATGCACAGAAGAAAGAAGCAAAATACATTATGGAAATGATCATGCTTCTGTATATCTTGGGTCTGACTGATATCTAAGCCCACAAGTTCAGATATATGGTACCTTCATTATTTCAGATAGTTCAAGGAGACAGGAAGCCTGTACACACTTTCCGCAGCATTGTCCAGGTTCCGGTTTGTATGTAAATCCCTTAAAATAAAAGTAAAAAAATGTTTAAAAAAAATAAACATTTTCAAATACAAGAATGATATCACAATTTGCATTATTTGGTTCCTTAGTATCTTCATTCATCATATGAACATCTCATGCAATTCACAGCCCTGGTATCACTATCAACTTTACTGTTTCTTCCACTTAGACCAGACTAATCTCCCCTTGCTTTAGTGTAATTAAGCATATTGGACACATTTTACTTTTATGCTAGATTTCTAAAATAGAAGAATGTTTGCCCCAATTTGTGTTCTTAGATCTGACATTCCTTGGAATACAGCGACACAATGGCTCATTAAATTCATTGATGAACAAATAAAGGGTACCTATAATTTCCAAAAATGTTTTATACATTTGAAATTAAAATTTGCTAGTTTTTTAAGGAAATCCAAGGGAAATTCCATTTGCAGGGAACTTATTAGCCGTGAATTGAATGTTACTTATTATGCCCTTTGGTCTTTTCAGAACCTAGAGCATAATAAATGCAAGATGCAAAAACAATAGAAAAAGAAAACTAGTAATCACCTCACTGCTCATCCCTGTGGCCACCCCGCTGCTAACTAGCCTCCATTCGGTCCTCAGGGACGCTTCTTTCAGCATTTGCGTGACTCATATGCTTGTTCTTCATTATAGACTGGGATTTCCTGCTGCAACCCTTCTTCTGGGGTCACTGTACTGTAAGTTCACGGTGTATGTTGTGACATTATGATGTGCAGTGACCTGGAAGTATGGTTGCGGCAGCAAATTCCAACTTATAGTGATGAACAGGCAGTTGAGGCGCACAATGATGGAAAAAAGAAGCCCTGAGGAATGGATGGCAGGTAACAAGCAGCAGGGTGGCCAGAAAAGTGACCAGTGAGTATTAGGTTGTGTTTTGCGGGTAGCGGGTTTCGTCGTCAAAGGACAAATCGGGCCAGACATTCTCAGGAGGAGATGCTGCAGCCGTAGAGACAGGATTTATTGAGAAGTGTATGCCAGCGGCTGCTGTCCGGTTACAAACAGGACACCAGCCGCACCAAGTGAGACCCTGAGTCCAGATTGCGCAGGTCAAGACCCGAGGACCCGATCTGTGCCAGTCAAAACCCAGAGTCCCGACTACACCAGTCAAGACCCGAATACCAGTTCTGCACCAGTCAAGACTCAGAGGCCAGACGATGCTGGTCAAGAGACAGAGCTCAGCCCTCTTTCCCTCAGACCTGGAAGACATCCGATGTCGGTCAAGCACCGAAGATCTGTGAGGAGCTTTTACCTGGAAGAGGACGCATGCGGTGGTGAATGTGAGGCATGAGTGAACCAGGCCGTCACTTCTAGCATGATGTATCGTACAGGGGTTGGCCTGGGCTGGGACAGCGGATAGGGCGGGGGTCAATTGAAGTGAAGGAGGCCCAACGTGCTTTGCTAGACTTTGTCAAGAAGACTTGCGGACTTTCAGGAAAAATTGGAAGTTCCCGCTAGGGCCATTGTTACTGGAGCAGTTTGCACAGTAGCTCCCACGGGAACGAGTATTTTACCCTTGTTAAAGGGACATAAGCATAATCCTCAATAAGCTTTCCTAACATTTAAAGTTAATTTTAAGACTAGTCATTACATGTTGTGTACAGTCATGGCCAAAAGTATTGAGAATGACACCAAAATTATATTTCCACATGATCTGCTGACCTCTGGTTTTTATTAGTGTTTGTCTGATGTTTATATCACATACAGAAATATAATTGCAATCATATTATGAGTACCAATAGGTTATATTGACAGTTAGAATGAGTTAATGCAGCAAGTCAATATTTGCAGTGTTGCCCCTTCTTCTTCAAGACCTCTGTAATTCTCCCTGGCATGCTCTCAATCAACTTTTGGACCAAATCCTGACTGATAGCAGTCCATTCTTGCATAATCAATGCTTGCATTTTGCCAGAATTTGTTGGTTTTTGTTTGTCCACCCATCTCTTGATGATTGACCACAAGTTCTCAATGGGATTAAGATCTGGGGAGTTTCCAGGCCATGGACCCAAAATCTCTATGTTTTGTTCCATGAGCCATTTAGTTATCACCTTTGCTTTATGGCAAGGTGCTCCATCATGCTGGAAAAGGCAATGTTGGGCGCCAAACTGCTCTTGGACGGTTGGGAGAAGTTGCTCTTGGAGGACATTCTGGTACCATTCTTTATTCATGGCTGTGTTTTTAGGCAAGACTGTGAGTGAGCCGATTCCCCTGGCTGAGAAGCAACCCCACACATGAATGGTTTCAGGATGCTTTACAGTTGGCATGAGACAAGACTGGTGGTAGCGCTCACCTCTTCTTCTCCGAATAAGCTGTTTTCCAGATTTCCCAAACAATCGAAAAGGGGATTCATCAGAGAAAATGACTTTGCCCCAGTCCTCAGCAGTCCACTCCCTGTACCTTTTGCAGAATATCAGTCGGTCCCTGATGTTTTTTCTGGAGAGAAGTGGCTTCTTTGCTGCCCTCCTTGAAACCAGCCCTTGCTCAAAGAGTCTCCGCCTCACAGTGCGTGCAGAAGCACTCACACCAGCCTGCTGCCATTCCTGAGCAAGCTCGGCACTGCTGGTAGTCCGATCCCGCAGCTGAAACAGTTTTAAGATACGGTCCTGGCGCTTGCTGGTCTTTCTTGGGCGCCCTGGAGCCTTTTTGACAACAATGGAAGCTCTCTCCTTGAAGTTCTTGATGATGCGATAGATTGTTGACTGAGGTGCAATCTTTGTAGCTGCGATACTCTTCCCTGTTAGGCCATTTTTGTGCAGTGCAATGATGGCTGCACGTGTTTCTTTAGAGATAACCATGGTTAACTGAAGAGAAACAATGATACCAAGAACCAGCCTCCTTTTAAAGTGTCCAGTGATGTCATTCTTACTTAATCATGACTGATTGATCGCCAGCCCTGTCCTCATCAACACCCACACCTGTGTTAATGGATCAATCACTAAAACGATGTTAGCTGCTCCTTTTAAGGCAGGACTGCAATGATGTTGAAATGTGTTTTGGGGGTTAAAGTTCATTTTCTGGGCAAATATTGACTTTGCAAGTACAGTAATTGCTGTTAAGCTGATCACTCTTTGACATTCAGGAGTATATGCAAATTGCCATTACAAAAAATGAAGCAGTAAACTTTGGAAAAATTACTATTTGTCTCATTCTCAATACTTTTGGCCATGACTGTATTGTATAATTTACCTGTGATTTCCCTGTTGCATCTTGTTAACTGTTGTTATAACTATTGCAATTTACAGCTATGTCTGAGGAAATAAATAGCTCATGGATTGTTGCTGCCTTGTGTTCCTCTTCGAGTTGCATCCAATCACCTGCTTTACATTGGTACAGTTTACACTGGTCAACCCAAACTACTCATACAGATGGTCTAAATAGCATTCATTTCCTATCTTCTGAGCATATAAAAATGTTTTATAGTTTTACAGAAATCACTTACCATTGGGCAATGAGTTTGGCACACTTTTGGACTGCATATCACGTTTGCGCCACTGTTTCCCATTGTGCACTTGCATTCTTCACAGCTTTCAGGATTTTTTGCAACAGAGCTTCCTACCTGAAAATAGTGAATTTTAAATTGGTTATTGTGCAAATGTTTTCACTTTAATCAGCCCTCTCTTTACATATTATTGCTATCAAAGATAAAGATTAAAAGTTTTAAAGTTCTAAAGATACCACTACCCCTTAATGGGAATCTGTCAGCAGGATGATACACCCCAAGCTATTTACATGTGCATGTAGCGCTTTCAAAAGCAAGTCCAGCAATACACGGCCAGTCTGTTCCTCCTGAGAAATCAGTAATTGAATTGATATACAAATGTGGCTGGAGAGCTATTTGTAAATCTGAAGCCTTTGTCACTCCAGCTCTATTCCCCATCCAGCACCACCTCCTCCTTCTGCTTGAATGACAGCCCCTGTGCTGTGTGACTTCAGACAAAGGAGCCATCATTCAAGCAGGAGGAGGAGGTGAAGGGTGGAGACAGAGCTGGAGTGACAAAGGCTGCAGCTGCACAACCTTCTTTGCATATTAATACAAATGCTCATTTCTCAGTAATGGAGAAAGTGATTAAGGAATTGAACATGTGAAGGTATTGCTTGTCTTTGAAAGAGCTACATGCAAATATAAGTACTTTGGGTTGTGAAACTCTGCTGACAGATTCTCTTTAAGGTCCAAACCCAGTAGCTCCAGTTTATAACCTGCTAGAAAGTTGAAGAGGACTCTTCTTTTGCATAAAGTTCAAGAAAATTGCTCTGGTTCTCCGAATTGTAAAGCTCTAGTAATCAGATAATCATCCATCCCTAAACATTCCCAAAAGCCTTGGAAATAATAGGCTGGCAATTTAATTCAGTCTCCATACTGTTAGTATATAAACTTATGCTGGATAAGTGATGTTAATACATCGGTATTCCCTTTTGCAACCTTATTAAGAAGCATGGGCAACTAAAGCAATCTTTAAATGTCTACTGCAGACATAACACCCAAATGTAATGGGAGCAAAGCACAGTTGTTGTTTGTTGCAAAGGAGAAACTAAGGAGCAACTGACAATGAGACTGGGCATTTCTTTTATTTTCAAACAACTAATTAGAATAATTGATATTGATTTATCAATATCTCACAAAAAGTGTTCAAAGCATTTTTAAATGGGTTTTCTAAGATATGTAATACTCACCCACTGCAAATCCAGTACTGCCTCTCCATTGTTGCCCACAATCATTGATGACATGCAGCAGCAGTAACATTATGACTAAAGCACACATCACCACTGCAGCCAATCACTAGGTTCATGTTGAGGTAGTTGTCATAAGACTGCTGAGCCCAGTGATTAGCTGTAAGTGTCATATACACAACAGTCAAAACATCATTGCTACAGCCTATCAACAAAGACTCGTGTAGTGGTGGAGAAGCATCATTGGACATGTGGTGGGCAAGTATAGCTAAGTTTGGCATTTATTTATCCTGAAACCCTGTGAAATAATAAAAAAATGTTTTTTAGAAAGAAATGTTTCAGCATCTTACCTCATATTCCGAGCCTTCATAATTACAAACAATCACCAAGTCTGTAGAGGGGGAAAATGCACTACATTATTATATATGAGTTTCAAGAATTCACATATGTTTGTTGAGATATGAAAAAAGAGAAAGTGGTAGAGACAAGTCAAGCCTTTACCTAGGCAGTCTGTTCCTAGTTACTGAGAAAGCAGCATTGGAATGGATATGTAAATGAGGCTGAAGTGCTTTCAGCATGTGAAAGATCTTCCCAACCCCCCTGTCACTACAACACTATTGCCTTCCCAATGCCACCTCCTCCTCTCTGACAAGCAGGAGAAGATGTTGGTGGGTGAGGAATAGAGCTGGAGTGACAGAGGCTTTTACAATCTGAAAGCACTTCAGCCTCATTTTCATATCAATTCAAATGCTAATTTCTAAGTAACAGAGGAACAGAAAGGCCATGAAAATATATTGCTGGACTTGTTTATGAAAGAGCGTTATGGGCCTACATGCTTTTACAACCTATATATATCAGCAATGTTGTGCACATTAAAGAGGTGGTCCACTATGTTGTATAATGCGCAAATCAGTTTACACCTTTCCCTAAGTATTTTTGTAAATATCTTTTGCTGCCATTTGTGCCTGTGAGTGGCGCTATCACTGCTCGCTGAGTCCGCATCACGTGACCCCAGCTGCATCCACCACTGACAGCCGCTGATGTCACGTCAACTTCCAGATTTCCTGGATTCACCCAGGCGTGACCCAGTCGAACGCAATCCCCCTGATTGACTTTGCTGTGGGAGGCATTTCATCGCATGTCATAGCCCAGTATCCAGAGCGCACTTGCGGACAATGAAGGCAGAGGAGAGAGCAGAAGCATGCACTGGATACTGGGCTGTGACATGCGGTGAAACGCCGCCCACAAATATGCACCGCCAAGCAAATGCTACGATTGGCAGAGATTTGGGACTGACTGCTTAGCTAAGTAGCTGAGTAATCACTAAGAACAGGGAACACCTGAAGGAAGCTCAGCACTTCCCAGTCTCACATAGGACGACTGAGCTGTCTATCAAAATACTGACAGCTTAGCACACCCCTGCACTAGATTGGACTGAGCGGTCTATCAAAATACTGACAGCTCAGCTTGCCCCTGTACTAGATTGGATTGAGCTGTCCATCAAAATACTGACAGCTCAGCACGCCCCTGCACTAGATTGGACTGAGCGTCTATCAAAATACTGACAACTCAGCACGCCCCTGCACTAGATTGGACTGAGCTGTCTATCAAAATACTGACAGCTCAGCTTGCCCCTGCACTAGATTGGACTGAGCTGTCTATCAAAATACTGACAGCTCAGCACACCCCAGCACTAGATTGGACTGAGCTGTATATCAAAATACTGACAACTCAGCACGCCCCTGCACTAGATAGGACTGAGCTGTCTATCAAAATAGTGACAGCTCAGCACGCCCCTGCACTAGATTGGATTGAGCGGTCAGTCACTGAGTCCGAGACACACTGAGTGGAGGAATAATAACAATAGCATGCTCCATTGGATGCAGAATGAAGCAATATTTCTGGGAGAGAAAAGCTACATATGGCATGTGTGACACAATAATAATCACCCAGGATATTAAACACCTGACTTTGAAGAAAAAAATTATATATGTGTTCTTCTTCTTCTTTTCTTTTGATTGAACATATCCTGACATGTGAGGCACAAGATTACCAGCTGGATGCATGAGGGTTTCTTTTTCATAGGACAAGTTTTGGTTGTGAATGAGACCAGATTACTGTGTAAAGTACTCAAAAAATGTGATCTAAATCCTGTATGGAGTGAAATCGTCAAAAAATATAATTTTTGATTTTACGACATTCACTGCAAAAATAAAAATTACTAGGTAACTTGTTTGTGAAGGTTTGTGCTATTACTGCTATAGCAAATCTATATACTGTAGTTCTTTTGGTCTTTTAAAGCTTTTAAAAACTGCTTTTTTAAGAAAACATTAATTTATGATCCTTAAAGGGGTATTCTCATCTCCAAGATCCTATCCCAATATGTAGTAGGTGTGATAATAATAATATTAGCAAATTTCTCCAATTAGAAATGTAGTATATTTTTTCTGATTCGCTATGTCTTTTTTCTCATGTGCAGGCATTGCAGAACCTTAGGTATCCATGGTTACGTCCACTGATAAAGTCACAGTTAGTTAGCTAGTTGCTAGTGGTCGTAACCATGGATACCTAAGGTCCTGTGATGCCTGCACATGAGGAAAGAGACATAGCGAATCAAAAATACGACACTACATTTCTAATTGAAGGTATTTGCTAATATTATTATTATTACACCTACTACCTATTGGGATAGGATCTTGGAGATGGGAATGCCCCTTTAACTTTTTTATTTTTCCATAATCTGTAGTTCATTGGGACCATTTTAGGGTAAATATGACATCACTTTTGATGAAAATTTTTGTTGCGGTAAAACAACCAACAAAATGCCAATTCTGTAGTTTTGAAAGAATGGATGCTGCCATATCACATATGCTTATTTATATTATTTTTATAATGGGGAAAAAGGGGTAAATTTGAACTTTTAAGGTATTTTTAATATTTTTAAAAATGTTTTTGACTACTGTGTACATTTATTTTAGAACGTCAAACACCTTGATCCTGTGATCTATTGCTTGCATGTAGAATAAATTGCAATGATTTATAATACTTTATGAAGCATGTGGCTATATGGCATATGCAGATTGCTCTTATCATTGAAGTTAATGTCAGGTCCCAGCTGTATAACACATACATTACCCACTGGGTATGAGGCTCAGCTTCATACAGCACCATCCAACATGTGATATATTATTATGCCACTGGTTGAGTACAACACAGTAATTTCTGAATTTCAGATAAACACCCATAACAGGAATGTTTAAATTTACATGAAGTTTCCACACCTAAATCTGAAGAATATAGACTCAATCCACAGCAATACTTATTAATTCATTTATTTTATGTCTTATTTATTCTGGAAGAAAATGTGGAAGAAATTATGCCTGCACCAAGGATTTTTATTCGATCAGTATTTTCTCAGGAGTGGGAGCCAAAACCAGGTGAGGAACAATCAGAGAAAAGGTATAATAGAAACAAGTCACCAATTCTGCATTTATCACCCACTCCTGGTTTTGGCTCCCACTCCTGAGAAAAAATACTGACCGAATACTGATAGTGGAGCCGTGGTCTAATATTTAGGCACTCTGTCTGTCTTCCTTACTGAAAGTGAGGCTACCAGGAGGGACTGAACTTTATTCCTCCTGGGAGCCACCAGCTTTGAGTCATGAAGGTGGTGCCTAGAGGAGCTTCGGTTACTGCTCCCAGCACTTTGAGCGGCGGCTGCAAGCACTCAATGAGATTTGAATGAGATTGCTCTTACACACTGTAACACTGGTTGTCAATCAAAGTGATGAGTTTGATTGCAGCGTCTAAACACAGTTTAGTGAGCGATGACTGAAGCCACTTCATGTATATCTCCGTTACTGAAAGCTGGCAGAGCAGTTACAATCATCGCTAACTATACTGTCAGCACAGGTTGTAATGACGCCCAACTTTTTGATTACCTTGCTCTGAAATGCATCTGTTCATAGCCAGACGTCATTTAAGTCCGGAGGTGTGCTTATAGCCATCGCTCACAGTAAGCAGTGACTGAAGCCGCTCTGCGAATGCCTCTATGACTGAAAGCCGGCAGTTACTGGTAGGAGCAAAGTTCATTTTCTCCCAGTAGCCCCACTTTCAGTAAGGGCGGACAGCATTGTAACACTTATAACCTGCAGATTAATTCAAAACCTGCAGGTAAATAGCATTAGCTGAGCTGACAGGTTCCTTTTAAAAAAGACCTGTCATAAAATCAAAAGTTAACATTGTTTGTTTTCATATTATTCCCACTACTCGCATGAGTATTTCATTGCTTTTTTTGACCACTGACCACCAATGTACAAAGTTTCATAATCTGCTAGAGGTCACAGCTGCAGGGCTTTATGGGGAAGCCTGCACGGCAGCAACAAATGATACTAGCCTGCCGAACAGTGCTTTGGCAGCTTGGGAAATGGTATTGGGCAAGTCCTCTTTTTCCTTTTGTTCAAATTCACTTGTAACTGCAATATTCAGGAAACTCAACTCATATGCGATCCTCCACAGATCAATCTGATCATCTCTACCAACCAATTCAGACTGTAAGATGAACCCCTATTTAACGCATTCAATTTTTTTTTCACTATTTTCCTCCTGAAAAACTGGGGTGCGTCTTATGGTCTGGTGCATCTTATAGTCTGAAAAATACAGTATATAAAAATGACCTCTTACTTTTCAAACTATTTTACCCCTGAAGACCTGTGTAATTAAATTTTGGATATTAGATGACTTTTAACCAGATAGACTAGGACCTATCTTCTACTACCTCCTTCTACTACCTGAAAATCTACTGTCAACAGCACTTCCACAAACCATTTAGACTATTTGTTGAGTTTTTGCAGCAGATTTTTCTGAAACAAAATCCAGATTGTTTTCAGGAAAAATGCTATGTAAAATACATGTGTGTTTTACTTGTTTTTGAAGCGTTTTTACATGCGCTTTTCCCCTTCATTTGAAAGCGTAAAAAAACGCTACAGAAATGCGAAAGGAATTGACATGCTTCAGGTTTGATAAAATGCTTTGATGTTTCAAATCTGCAAGGAAATGTTAAGCAGCACATTCATGAGATTTCAGAAATACAATTCACTTTGCAAGTATTGTAAAACACTGCATTTTTTCTGCAGCAAAAACACGAGGAATAAATGTGTGAAAAGGCACAGTGTGAACAAATTCTCAGAATATATTATCACTTTCATCACTTACATTAATATCAGCTGCAAGGTGTTTTCTTGGTGGGGAGAAAGTTATCAATGTGAACGTTCGTTTCGTCAGATGCTTTTATATTGGTCAAGTGAGGGCGTTCTATTATACAGTTATGTGTCCCCCTGTTTCCATGCATATTTTTACCATCTTGGAATATCAAACATGACTATGATTAGAGATGAGCGGATCATTTTCAATTCAAACTTGCCAACTTCGTTGAATATTCCCAAACATTTAGATTTGCAGCAAATTGCATAACTAAAAAGATTCTAATTGACTAGACAATATGTGTATAACAATGTGAATTCCCCTGAGTGTCTATCAGTAGCGTAACTACTAGGGTGCAGAGGGGCCGGTTTCCTCAGGCCCCGTGCAGATATGGGCCCACCAGGAGCTACGCTACCCTTAACTGTATCGGCATACGCAACATCCTGCATTGGCTAAGAGTGGTAGTGCACGGACATCAACGCATTGGACTCGTCAGGATCCTGGATTAGGTGAATATATGATGTTTTATATTTTACTTAAAACTTTTGGTGTTACTGTGGGGGCATCAAACAGTGTTGGGCACCTTCATACAGTGGGGATGGGGGCTCTGATACAGTTTAGGGGCTACTGTGGGGTGTTCTCAAAGTGTCAGAACCTTTATACAATGTGGGAGCTAATGTGGGTTCATCATACAGTTTAAGGGCTTGTTTGGGGGTCATCATATAGTGTAGGAACTATTGTGAAGACCCTCATACAGTATTGGGGCAAATGTTGGGGCCTTTAAAGTTTAGGGACTATTGTAGGGTACCCTCATTCAGTATGGAGACTAATGTGGAGGCTAATATACAGTTTGTGGAATAATGTGGGGGACATCATATAGTGTGGGGACTATTCTGAGGGCCTTCAAACAGAATGGGAGCTAATGTGGGGGCCCTTAAAGTGGGGACTACTGTGAAGGCCATCATAAAGCGTGGGGACTACTGTGGGGGTCATCATAAAGTGTTGGGATTACAGAGGGGGCCATCATACAGTTTGGGGGCCATTAGACAGTGTGAGGACTACCGTGAGGGGCATTGAACTCTGTTTTCGGGGAGCAGTAAGGACATTATACGATGTATAAGAGAGCAGTGAGGACATCATACCATGTGTAAGGGAACTGTGAGGCCATCATTCTGTATATAGGGGAGCTGTGGGTCCATCATGCTATGTATATGGGAGCTGTGGGCCCATCATACTGTGTATAGGGGAGCTGTGCACCCATCATTCTGTGTATAGGGGAGCTGTGGACCCATAATACTGTGTATAGTGAAACTGTGGGCCCATCATACTGTGTATAGGGGAGCTGTGAACCCATTATACTGCATACAGGGGAGCTGTGGGGGCATTATACTGCATATATGAGAGCTGTGGGGGCATTACAGTGTGTATAGGAGAGCTGTGGGCCCATAATACTCTGTATAGGAAGCTGTAGGGCATTATAACTTGTACACGGGATCTGTAGGGGCATTACACTGTATATAGGGAGCAGAGGGGGGATTATACTGTGTATGGGAAGCTGGGGGGGCATTATACTGTGTATACGGCAGCAGTGGGGGCATCATACTGTGTATAGGGGAGATGTACCTTGGGGGACTCAGAGGACATTATTAAATGTTAAGTGGTGACTTAAGCATTATTGTTATAGTGGCACTCAGAGTATTGTGACTGTTAAAGGTGCACATGGGGCATTATTACATTCTAGAGGCACAATGTGAATACTGTTTTCTAAGACACTTGCACAGGGCATTCATATTTTCTAGGGGGCATTTTTACCATCTAGAGGGTATTTTACTATCGAAGGGGCACAGTGGTGGGTATTATTATATGGGCCAGTAAAATAAACCCTGTTTTCGTACCACACAACAGGTGCAGCGATAGGGACACAAACGGCAGCAGCGGCTCAGCAATGGGGTATCAGCAGGATTAGGAGTTTGTGCAGGTTGAGGATAGATGGGGATGGTGTTGGAAATGTGAGAAGTCAAATGTGTCTTTGTTGTAATCTCTGCAGATGAATTGTGACTGGAAAAGTTGTCATGTCGGTCTGGGCTAGATAGAAAAGACGAGAAAAGTGAACAACTCAAAAAGAACATCATCTGTAAGTTACTATATATAAATGTACTGTGACCTCTTACATATTCTGCGGGACTGATGTCTACCACTATATGGTCACATTATGACGGTAATATCAATGTTGGCCTTTGCATGGCAATTTATTTTCAGTAATGGCGCACTCATCTACTGAGGTTCCCCTTTACACACTATTAGGCTGCGCCACTGTAGTTGTAATCAGGGTCCTAGTTAAGGGCCTACTCATATGTTTTACCCTTCCCCTAACCCCGCAAACTGCACCCCTAGCTATGCCTCTGGAGTCTAATGAACCTGTTTTGAGCTCTGTAATGTAAACACAGCCTTTTTAATGTCCAAGTGACCTCAATCTATCTGGCTAAGGAAAAGTGGATGGTAAGCAGGGGAATATACAAATTATTTAGCCCCACACTTTCAGATTTTGTAGGCTACTAATATTGCATACACAATCAAAAAAATATCCTTTCGGGGGGCAGAAACATGCCTTGCTGTTGTTTATACACAGGAGGGCAGACAAAAGTAGTATCAATAGTTTATCACTTTCTTAAATGAAGTAGACATAGCTTTTATACAAGTTGTCCAAAAATTATCCCTTTAATTAGTGAAACAAAACAGGTGTACTATTTTTAGCATGATTAAGTAATGGCATTTAGACTGGGATTAAAAAATTATACTTTTTTGGGGGTCGGCAACTGGTTTGCTTACCACAAAATGAATAGGCAATCATAAAAACATTTTATCAATTACAAATAATCGAGAGTTATATATGCAGAATAACACCCAAAAATTAATCAAACAGTTATTTAGTCTGAAAAATGTACAGTAATAAAAAAGGTAATAATTTTTGCTTTTTTATTTTTGCAATAACATTTTCTCTTAACTATAACTTACAAAAAATGTTATATGTAGCTGAAAAAATTGCAATATTTAATGTATCAAATAAAACCATATAAGGGTATGTGCACACGATGCAGAAATGAAGCAGAAAATTTCTGCATCATTTCTGCATCTCCCTGGCAGAAAAAACGCATGCAGATTGTGCATGCGTTTTTCCTGCAGAATACATGCGGATCCACATGCAGATTCACATGCGTTTCCGCATGCAGATTGACAAGCGCTTTCCAGGCGATTTTAGCATCACCTGGAAAGTGCTTGACAACTAGGTCACACTATATAAATCCATGCAAACAGCATGGATTTATATAGTGTGACCCGAGAGAGTGTATATACTTACCTCCGATGGCCCGCGCTGTCCTGCTTTACACTCCGTTCTCCCGGCTGCCGGCAACTTTGAATTGAAAGACCTGCCGACGTCAGCGTCACGTGACCCGTCACATGACTCTGACGTCAGCGCAGGTCCTACAACTCACTGCAAGTGCCGGAAACCAAGCGGGAGCGCTGTGCGGGCCGACAGAAGGTAAGAATACATTTATTTTTTATTTTATTCTTTTTTTACAGCTTTTTTAATGGTACCTGGGTGTGGATGAGACTCTCCTCTCCTCCACACTCGGGTACCATCCGCATATTAGAACGCGCCAATAGCGCAAGTACAGATGCTGTCTTGCGGAATTGGCGCGTTCTAATGCAAGTCAATGGCGGCGAAATCGCCGCGTTTCCGCAAAATTAATTGACATGCTGCGGATTTTTGACCGCAGCGTTCACGCTGCGGAAAAATCCGCATCATGGGCACAGCACATGCGGATTTCCATTGGGGAACATTGCTTACCTTCTACCATGCGTTTTTCATGCGTTTCCGCGGCGTTTACGCAACTGCAAAAACGCCGCGGAAACGCATGAAATACGCATCGTGTGAACTCAGCCTAAAGGTATATATTGTAAAATTAAAAAAACAATTTTGGCATTGAAAATTCCTAAGATGCAAAAATAAAAAAATAAAAAAACAATATCAGTTAGGCCCTTTAAGGAGAGGCCAATAAAATACTTAAATGTCACCAAATATGAAAACATAAAACTAACAACTTAACTAACAACTTTTCTAAAACAGAATCTATCTTATGACAGGTCTTTTTTGTATTTAACAAATATCTGAACTTGTATCAGATGAGCCTCACACCAACAAATAATAATCTACTCTAAATTTAAGAAAATCAAGAATTGCCTACAAATCCACAAATGTTTAGATTCAGTTTTTGCCTAATAGGATCTAAACAATTCCTTCAAATACGGGAATTACACTTTTTGTAAAAAAGATAGTTGAATCTTGATATATTTCTAAAAAACAAGAATATGGAAGACAAAAGAGAAAAAAAAAGAAAGAAAAATGGAACTTGTTAATATATATAATATAAAATTACAAACAAGAAAACATACCTGGGAAAGTGGTTTTTGATATTTGGCTGCTTGATGGAGATGTTTTTGAACTGGTGGTTTCTACTGTTGTTTCTATTGTTGAGGGGGGAGTAACATATATAGATGGTGTACTCAGATGAGTTAATGATGGTAATGTTGTTGTATTTCTCGATATGTCATCACAACAGTAGAATTTCACTTCATAATTAAAGCACATATTTCTTGGCCCAGGATTATCTCGGTTTTTACAAAGCAACCCTGTTTCAACATTGCAGGTGACTTTTTGAGGAAGCATTTCAATGGCAATGTTTGGATATGAGCTAGATCTACATTGAATGTCTCTGATAAATTCTTTGGCTTGGCACACATGGATTCCTTTATTTCTGGCTAATTCAAAGGTCTCTTCATCTCCTCCAGTTTTGTCAGATGTTGGATGATTTACATCAACCCACACTGTCCAGTAGCATTCGGAAGGAGGAGTACTTGTATTTTGTATTGTTGTTGGGTAATTAGACGATGTTCCTTTTGTAGAAGTTGTAGAAAATGTAGCTGTGCTTTGAGTAGGATTAGTAACTTTTTTGGTAGTTGTTACTTTTATTGATGTACTTGGACTGTGCCTAGGTGATGTACTCATGTGGGTTGTTGGGAGTGATGTGGCTATGGTTGACGATGTAATCCCAATATCACAGCAATACCATTTTACTTCATAGTTATAGCACATATAATTTTGCTCAGGATTATCTTGGTTTTTACAAAGCAACCCTGTTTCAACATTGCAGGTGACTTTTTGAGGGAGCATTTCAATGGCAATGTTTGGATATGAGCTAGATCTACATTGAATGTCTCTGATAAATTCTTTGGCATGGCACACATGGATACCTTTATTTCTGGCTATTTCAAAGGTCTCTTCATCTCCTCCAGTTTTGTCAGATGTTGGATGATTTACATCAAACCACCCTGTCCAGTAGCATTCGGAAGGAGGAGTACTTGTACTCAGCGTTGTTGCTGGGTAATTAGAAGTTTTTGCTTTAGTAGAAGTTGTAGAAAATGTAGCTGTGCTTTGAGTAGGATTAGTAACTTTTTTGGTAGTTGTTACTTTTATTGATGTACTTGGACTATGCCTAGGTGATGTACTCATTTGGGTTGTTGGGAGTGATGTGGCTATTGTTGACGATGTAATTCCAATATCACAGCAATACCATTTTACTTCATAGTTATGGCACATAAAATTTTGCTCAGGATTATCTTGGTTTTTACAAAGCAAACCTGTTTCAACATTGCAGGTGACTTTTTGAGGAAGCATTTCAATTGCAGTGTTTGGATATGAGCTAGATCGACATTGAATGTCTCTGATAAATTCTTTGGCTTGGCACACATGGATTCCTTTATTTCTGGCTAATTCAAAGGTCTCTTCATCTCCTCCAGTTTTGTCAGATGTTGGATGATTTACATCAAACCACCCTGTCCAGTAGCATTCGGAAGGAGGAGTACTTGTACTCAGCGTTGTTGCTGGGTAATTAGAAGTTGTTGCTTTAGTAGAAGTTGTAGAAAATGTAGCTGTGCTTTGAGTAGGATTAGTAACTTTTTTGGTAGTTGTTACTTTTATTGATGTACTTGGACTGTGCCTAGGTGATGTACTCATGTGGGTTGTTGGGAGTGATGTGGCTATGGTTGATGATGTAATTCCAATATCACAGCAATACCATTTTACTTCATAGTTATCGCACGTAAAATTTTGCTCAGGATTATCTTGGTTTTTACAAAGCAACCCAGTTTCAACATTGCAGGTGACTTTTTGAGGAAGCATTTCAATGGCAATGTTTGGATTTGAGCTAGATCTACATTGTATGTCTCTGATAAATTCTTTGGCTTGGCACACATGGATTCCTTTATTTCTGGCTATTTCAAAGGTCTCTTCATCTCCTCCAGTTTTGTCAGATGTTGGATGATTTACATCAAACCACCCTGTCCAGTAGCATTCGGAAGGAGGAGTACTTGTACTCAGCGTTGTTGCTGGGTAATTAGAAGTTGTTGCTTTAGTAGAAGTTGTAGAAAATGTAGCTGTGCTTTGAGTAGGATTAGTAACTTTTTTGGTAGTTGTTACTTTTATTGATGTACTTGGACTGTGCCTAGGTGATGTACTCATGTGGGTTGTTGGGAGTGATGTGGCTATGGTTGACGATGCAATTCCAATATCACAGCAATACCATTTTACTTCATAATTATGGCACATAAAATTTTGCTCAGGATTATCTTGGTTTTTACAAAGCAAACCTGTTTCAACATTGCAGGTGACTTTTTGAGGAAGCATTTCAATGGCAATGTTTGGATTTGAGCTAGATCTACATTGTATGTCTCTGATAAATTCTTTGGCTTGGCACACATGGATTCCTTTATTTCTGGCTATTTCAAAGGTCTCTTCATCTCCTCCAGTTTTGTCAGATGTTGGATGATTTACATCAAACCACCCTGTCCAGTAGCATTCGGAAGGAAGAGTACTTGTACTCAGCGTTGTTGCTGAGTAATTAGAAGTTGTTGCTTTAGTAGAAGTTGTAGAAAATGTAGCTGTGCTTTGAGTAGGATTAGCAACTTTTTTGGTAGTTGTTACTTTTATTGATGTACTTGGACTGTGCCTAGGTGATGTAGTCATGTGGGTTGTTGGGAGTGATGTGGCTATGGTTGACGATGTAATTCCAATATCACAGCAATACCATTTTACTTCATAGTTATGGCACATAAAATTTTGCTCAGGATTATCTTGGTTTTTACAAAGCAAACCTGTTTCAACATTGCAGGTGACTTTTTGAGGAAGCATTTCAATGGCAATGTTTGGATATGAGCTAGATCTACATTGTATGTCTCTGATAAATTCTTTGGCTTGGCACACATGGATACCTTTATTTCTGGCTATTTCAAAGGTCTCTTCATCTCCTCCAGTTTTGTCAGATGTTGGAAGATTTACATCAATCCACCCTGTCCAGTAGCATTCGGAAGGAGGAGTACTTGTACTCAGCGTTGTTGCTGGGTAATTAGAAGTTGTTGCTTTAGTAGAAGTTGTAGAAAATGTAGCTGTGCTTTGAGTAGGATTAGTAACTTTTTTGGTAGTTGTTACTTTTATTGATGTACTTGGACTGTGCCTAGATGTACTCATGTGGGTTGTTGGGAGTGATGTGGCTATGGTTGACGATGTAATCCCAACATCACAGCAATACCATTTTACTTCATAGTTATCGCACGTAAAATTTTGCTCAGGATTATCTTGGTTTTTACAAAGCAACCCAGTTTCAACATTGCAGGTGACTTTTTGAGGAAGCATTTCAATGGCAATGTTTGGATTTGAGCTAGATCTACATTGTATGTCTCTGATAAATTCTTTGGCTTGGCACACATGGATTCCTTTATTTCTGGCTATTTCAAAGGTCTCTTCATCTCCTCCAGTTTTGTCAGATGTTGGATGATTTACATCAAACCACCCTGTCCAGTAGCATTCGGAAGGAGGAGTACTTGTACTCAGCGTTGTTGCTGGGTAATTAGAAGTTGTTGCTTTAGTAGAAGTTGTAGAAAATGTAGCTGTGCTTTGAGTAGGATTAGTAACTTTTTTGGTAGTTGTTACTTTTATTGATGTACTTGGACTGTGCCTAGGTGATGTACTCATGTGGGTTGTTGGGAGTGATGTGGCTATGGTTGACGATGTAATTCCAATATCACAGCAATACCATTTTACTTCATAATTATGGCACATAAAATTTTGCTCAGGATTATCTTGGTTTTTACAAAGCAAACCTGTTTCAACATTGCAGGTGACTTTTTGAGGAAGCATTTCAATGGCAATGTTTGGATATGAGCTAGATCTACATTGTATGTCTCTGATAAATTCTTTGGCTTGGCACACATGGATTCCTTTATTTCTGGCTATTTCAAAGGTCTCTTCATCTCCTCCAATTTTGTCAGATGTTGGATGATTTACATCAAACCACCCTGTCCAGTAGCATTCGGAAAGAGGAGTACTTGTACTCAGCGTTGTTGCTGGGTAATTAGAAGTTGTTGCTTTAGTAGAAGTTGTAGAAAATGTAGCTGTGCTTTGAGTAGGATTAGTAACTTTTTTGGTAGTTGTTACTTTTATTGATGTACTTGGACTGTGCCTAGGTGATGTACTCATTTGGGTTGTTGGGAGTGATGTGGCTATGGTTGACGATGTAATCCCAACATCACAGCAATACCATTTTACTTCATAGTTATCGCACATAAAATTTTGCTCAGGATTATCTTGGTTTTTACAAAGCAAACCTGTTTCAACATTGCAGGTGACTTTTTGAGGAAGCATTTCAATGGCAATGTTTGGATTTGAGCTAGATCTACATTGTATGTCTCTGATAAATTCTTTGGCTTGGCACACATGGATTCCTTTATTTCTGGCTATTTCAAAGGTCTCTTCATCTCCTCCAGTTTTGTCAGATGTTGGATGATTTACATCAAACCACCCTGTCCAGTAGCATTCGGAAGGAAGAGTACTTGTACTCAGCGTTGTTGCTGAGTAATTAGAAGTTGTTGCTTTAGTAGAAGTTGTAGAAAATGTAGCTGTGCTTTGAGTAGGATTAGCAACTTTTTTGGTAGTTGTTACTTTTATTGATGTACTTGGACTGTGCCTAGGTGATGTAGTCATGTGGGTTGTTGGGAGTGATGTGGCTATGGTTGACGATGTAATTCCAATATCACAGCAATACCATTTTACTTCATAGTTATGGCACATAAAATTTTGCTCAGGATTATCTTGGTTTTTACAAAGCAAACCTGTTTCAACATTGCAGGTGACTTTTTGAGGAAGCATTTCAATGGCAATGTTTGGATATGAGCTAGATCTACATTGTATGTCTCTGATAAATTCTTTGGCTTGGCACACATGGATTCCTTTATTTCTGGCTATTTCAAAGGTCTCTTCATCTCCTCCAGTTTTGTCAGATGTTGGATGATTTACATCAAACCACCCTGTCCAGTAGCATTCGGAAGGAGGAGTACTTGTACTCAGCGTTGTTGCTGGGTAATTAGAAGTTGTTGCTTTAGTAGAAGTTGTAGAAAATGTAGCTGTGCTTTGAGTAGGATTAGTAACTTTTTTGGTAGTTGTTACTTTTATTGATGTACTTGGACTGTGCCTAGGTAATGTACTCATGTGGGTTGTTGGGAGTGATGTGGCTATGGTTGACGATGTAATTCCAATATCACAGCAATACCATTTTACTTCATAATTATGGCACATAAAATTTTGCTCAGGATTATCTTGGTTTTTACAAAGCAAACCTGTTTCAACATTGCAGGTGACTTTTTGAGGAAGCATTTCAATGGCAATGTTTGGATATGAGCTAGATCTACATTGTATGTCTCTGATAAATTCTTTGGCTTGGCACACATGGATTCCTTTATTTCTGGCTATTTCAAAGGTCTCTTCATCTCCTCCAATTTTGTCAGATGTTGGATGATTTACATCAAACCACCCTGTCCAGTAGCATTCGGAAAGAGGAGTACTTGTACTCAGCGTTGTTGCTGGGTAATTAGAAGTTGTTGCTTTAGTAGAAGTTGTAGAAAATGTAGCTGTGCTTTGAGTAGGATTAGTAACTTTTTTGGTAGTTGTTACTTTTATTGATGTACTTGGACTGTGCCTAGGTGATGTACTCATTTGGGTTGTTGGGAGTGATGTGGCTATGGTTGACGATGTAATCCCAACATCACAGCAATACCATTTTACTTCATAGTTATCGCACATAAAATTTTGCTCAGGATTATCTTGGTTTTTACAAAGCAACCCAGTTTCAACATTGCAGGTGACTTTTTGAGGAAGCATTTCAATGGCAATGTTTGGATTTGAGCTAGATCTACATTGTATGTCTCTGATAAATTCTTTGGCTTGGCACACATGGATTCCTTTATTTCTGGCTATTTCAAAGGTCTCTTCATCTCCTCCAGTTTTGTCAGATGTTGGATGATTTACATCAAACCACCCTGTCCAGTAGCATTCGGAAGGAAGAGTACTTGTACTCAGCGTTGTTGCTGAGTAATTAGAAGTTGTTGCTTTAGTAGAAGTTGTAGAAAATGTAGCTGTGCTTTGAGTAGGATTAGCAACTTTTTTGGTAGTTGTTACTTTTATTGATGTACTTGGACTGTGCCTAGGTGATGTAGTCATGTGGGTTGTTGGGAGTGATGTGGCTATGGTTGACGATGTAATTCCAATATCACAGCAATACCATTTTACTTCATAGTTATGGCACATAAAATTTTGCTCAGGATTATCTTGGTTTTTACAAAGCAAACCTGTTTCAACATTGCAGGTGACTTTTTGAGGAAGCATTTCAATGGCAATGTTTGGATATGAGCTAGATCTACATTGTATGTCTCTGATAAATTCTTGGGCTTGGCACACATGGATACCTTTATTTCTGGCTATTTCAAAGGTCTCTTCATCTCCTCCAGTTTTGTCAGATGTTGGATGATTTACATCAATCCACCCTGTCCAGTAGCATTCGGAAGGAGGAGTACTTGTACTCAGCGTTGTTGCTGGGTAATTAGAAGTTGTTGATTTAGTAGAAGTTGTAGAAAATGTAGCTGTGCTTTGAGTAGGATTAGTAACTTTTTTGGTAGTTGTTACTTTTATTGATGTACTTGGACTGTGCCTAGATGTACTCATGTGGGTTGTTGGGAGTGATGTGGCTATGGTTGACGATGTAATCCCAACATCACAGCAATACCATTTTACTTCATAGTTATCGCACGTAAAATTTTGCTCAGGATTATCTTGGTTTTTACAAAGCAACCCAGTTTCAACATTGCAGGTGACTTTTTGAGGAAGCATTTCAATGGCAATGTTTGGATTTGAGCTAGATCTACATTGTATGTCTCTGATAAATTCTTTGGCTTGGCACACATGGATTCCTTTATTTCTGGCTATTTCAAAGGTCTCTTCATCTCCTCCAGTTTTGTCAGATGTTGGATGATTTACATCAAACCACCCTGTCCAGTAGCATTCGGAAGGAGGAGTACTTGTACTCAGCGTTGTTGCTGGGTAATTAGAAGTTGTTGCTTTAGTAGAAGTTGTAGAAAATGTAGCTGTGCTTTGAGTAGGATTAGTAACTTTTTTGGTAGTTGTTACTTTTATTGATGTACTTGGACTGTGCCTAGGTGATGTACTCATGTGGGTTGTTGGGAGTGATGTGGCTATGGTTGACGATGTAATTCCAATATCACAGCAATACCATTTTACTTCATAATTATGGCACATAAAATTTTGCTCAGGATTATCTTGGTTTTTACAAAGCAAACCTGTTTCAACATTGCAGGTGACTTTTTGAGGAAGCATTTCAATGGCAATGTTTGGATATGAGCTAGATCTACATTGTATGTCTCTGATAAATTCTTTGGCTTGGCACACATGGATTCCTTTATTTCTGGCAATTTCAAAGGTCTCTTCATCTCCTCCAATTTTGTCAGATGTTGGATGATTTACATCAAACCACCCTGTCCAGTAGCATTCGGAAAGAGGAGTACTTGTACTCAGCGTTGTTGCTGGGTAATTAGAAGTTGTTGCTTTAGTAGAAGTTGTAGAAAATGTAGCTGTGCTTTGAGTAGGATTAGTAACTTTTTTGGTAGTTGTTACTTTTATTGATGTACTTGGACTGTGCCTAGGTGATGTACTCATTTGGGTTGTTGGGAGTGATGTGGCTATGGTTGACGATGTAATCCCAACATCACAGCAATACCATTTTACTTCATAGTTATCGCACATAAAATTTTGCTCAGGATTATCTTGGTTTTTACAAAGCAACCCAGTTTCAACATTGCAGGTGACTTTTTGAGGAAGCATTTCAATGGCAATGTTTGGATTTGAGCTAGATCTACATTGTATGTCTCTGATAAATTCTTTGGCTTGGCACACATGGATTCCTTTATTTCTGGCTATTTCAAAGGTCTCTTCATCTCCTCCAGTTTTGTCAGATGTTGGATGATTTACATCAAACCACCCTGTCCAGTAGCATTCGGAAGGAAGAGTACTTGTACTCAGCGTTGTTGCTGAGTAATTAGAAGTTGTTGCTTTAGTAGAAGTTGTAGAAAATGTAGCTGTGCTTTGAGTAGGATTAGCAACATTTTTGGTAGTTGTTACTTTTACTGATGTACTTGGACTGTGCCTAGGTGATGTAGTCATGTGGGTTGTTGGGAGTGATGTGGCTATGGTTGACGATGTAATTCCAATATCACAGCAATACCATTTTACTTCATAGTTATGGCACATAAAATTTTGCTCAGGATTATCTTGGTTTTTACAAAGCAAACCTGTTTCAACATTGCAGGTGACTTTTTGAGGAAGCATTTCAATGGCAATGTTTGGATATGAGCTAGATCTACATTGTATGTCTCTGATAAATTCTTGGGCTTGGCACACATGGATACCTTTATTTCTGGCTATTTCAAAGGTCTCTTCATCTCCTCCAGTTTTGTCAGATGTTGGATGATTTACATCAATCCACCCTGTCCAGTAGCATTCGGAAGGAGGAGTACTTGTACTCAACGTTGTTGCTGGGTAATTAGAAGTTGTTGCTTTAGTAGAAGTTGTAGAAAATGTAGCTGTGCTTTGAGTAGGATTAGTAACTTTTTTGGTAGTTGTTACTTTTACTGATGTACTTGGACTGTGCCTAGATGTACTCATGTGGGTTGTTGGGAGTGATGTGGCTATGGTTGACGATGTAATCCCAATATCACAGCAATACCATTTTACTTCATAGTTATCGCACATAAAATTTTGTTCAGAATTATCTTGGTTTTTACAAAGCAACCCTGTTTCAACATTGCAGGTGACTTTTTGAGGGAGCATTTCAATGGCAATGTTTGGATATGAGCTAGATCTACATTGAATGTCTCTGATAAATTCTTTGGCTTGGCACACATGGATTCCTTTATTTCTGGCTATTTCAAAGGTCTCTTGATCTCCTCCAGTTTTGTCAGGTGTTGGATGATTTGCATCAACCCACCCTGTCCAGTAGCATTCAGTAGGAGTACTTGTACTCTCTGTCAGTTTATAATTAAATGGTGTTGCTATAGAAGAAGTTGGTGTAGATTGCATTGTTAGGTGTGTTGTTGGTATATAATATTGTGTCGTTGGAGAATTAAAGGTTGTGCTTGACATTAATGGTGATGCAGATGTAGGTCCTTTGGTCGTAGTTAATTTCTCCGTAGGCATAATTCTTATGATGTTCTTGGTTGTTGTTGCCTTTGTGGTCGTGAAATTAAGTGCAAGTGATGTAGGTGGTATTGGGCAATTATTGATTTCAACAATTCTGCCATCTGCTTCACATTTCATATAGTGGCATTTTCTATCTTCCTCACTGGAAAATTGAATGGTGTCCTCATAGTTGTATAACTTGTCTTCATATGTGCATTGACAAGCTTAAAAGAATAAACATAATTATTATATATTTTATATATTTTTTTGTAGATTTTAATCATTCTGTCTTACTTTGCTCAGTATGTCTTACCTTATCCACAGATTGTTATTAAGCATTATTTACAATCTTTTTATGATTTCTATTTCATCCCACATTATCATTTTCTAGACATACACATGTGGACAAAATTTTCGATAGCCTTTTCTTAACGTAAGAAGAACCCACAAAGGTCACTAAAATAATATGAATCTCCGAAAAGTAATTTTCAATTTACATTTACTAAATATCAACTAATGAAAACTAGACATTTGTTTTGAATTGTGGTTCCACAGAAAAATAGCAAAATAAAAAACTAATGATATTTATCTGGACAAAAAGATGGTACCTTTCATTTAATAATTTATTGCACAACATTTGAGGAAATCACTGCAAACTATCAATGTCTAACTCTTAATGAGACTTCTGCACCTGTCTAAAGGTATTTCTGCCAACTCGTCATGAGCAAACTTCTCCAGCTGTCTCGGGTGTGAAGGTGTCTTCTCCAGACTGGGTTTCAGATCCTTCAACAGATGTTCATAGGGTGTAGATGAGAGCTAATAGAAGGCCACTTCAGAATAGTCCATTGATTTGCTCTTAGCCATTCTAGGATGGTTTTTGGCTGTGTTTTGAGTCATTAATTATCCTTTTGAAGTACCCATAACCTGTGACTCAGACTCAGCAGGCAGCACACTTTAGTTTAACATCTCCCTATGGTCAAATTATTTACAAACATTTTGAAGGATACCATTATTTTTTGCCCAGGCCATTTTCATTGGGTGATTTTTTTTTAGTTTTCTGTTGGACTACAATTTGAAAGCAATGCTTGATTTCATTAGTTGATATTCAGTAAATTTAAATTGAAATTTAGTTTTGACAGTTTCAATTTATTTCAGTGACCATTGTGAGTTTATCTAACTTTACCAGAAGGGTACCTACAATTTTGTCCACGTGTGTATCTATAAACTCCTTCTGGGTTGGTTCCATTTACATTCTACAGTCTTTGCTACTTCAGATTGATAAATCCTTACAGTGTGCATTTTGCCTTCAGTCAGGATTCTAAGCATTTGCTAGCTTGAGCAGTTGTCATGTGACTGCACATATGCAATATTTGCTGTTACTTGTTCATTAGCAACTATACCAGATTTTTCAATGTTCTATTGAGGGAAGTGAACGAGAAACTAGTTGGGATGTTACCGCAGTTATGCAATTTGTATACTTGTGAACAGATCAAGACGACTGCTAAATGATAATAGAAGAGCAGAATCTTGACAGTGTGCAAATTGCAAATGTCAGGATTAGACAATCTGAAACCACTTATAGTGACTGTAGAAATTTATGTGGAACCTGGCAAACCCCATTAAAGTACAGTACAGACCAAAAGTTTGGACACACCTCATTTAAATATTTTTCTGTATTTTCATGACTTTGAAAATTGTACATTCACACTGAAGGCATCAAAACTATGAATTAACACATGTGGAATTATATACTTAACAAAAAAGTGTGAAACAACTGAAAATATGTCTTATATTCTAGGTTCTTCAAAGTAGCCACCTTTTGCTTTGATGACTGCTTTGCACACTCTTGGCATTCCCTTGATGAGGTTCAAGAGGTAGTCATCGGAAATGGTCTTCCAACAATCTTGAAGGAGTTCCCAGAGATGCTCAGCACTTGTTGGCCCTTTTGCCTTGGGTTCAGGTCTGGTGACTGTGGAGGCCAGGTCATCTGGCGTAGCACCCCATCACTCTCCTTCTTGGACACATAGCCCTTACACAGCCTGGAGGTGTGTTTAGGGTCATTGTCCTGTTGAAAAATAAATGATGGTCCAACTAAACACAAACCGGATGGAATAGCATGCCGCTGCAAGATGCTGTGGTAGCCATGCTGGTTCAGTATGCCTTCAATTTTGAATAAATCCCCAACAGTTTCACCAGCAAAGCACCCCCACACCATCACACCTCCTCCTCCATGCTTCACGGTGGGAACCAGGCATGCAGAGTCCATCCGTTCATCTTTTCTGCGTCTCACAAAGACACGGTGGTTGGAACCAAAGATCTCAAATTTGGACTCATCAGACCAAAGCACAGATTTCCACTGGTCTAATGTCCATTCCTTGTGTTCTTTAGCCCAAACAAGTCTCTTCTGCTTGTAGCCTGTCCTTAGCAGTGGTTTCCTAGCAGCTATTTTACCATGAAGGCCGGCTGCACCAAGTCTCCTCTTAACAGTTGTTGTAGAGAGGTGTCTGCTGTTAGAACTCTGTGTGGCATTGACCTGGTCTCTAATCTGAGCTGCTGTTAACCTGCGATTTCTGAGGCTGGTGACTCGGATAAACTTATCCTCAGAAGCAGAGGTGACTCTTGGTCTTCCTTTCCTGGGGCGGTCCTCATGTGAGACAGTTTCTTTGTAGCGCTTGATGGTTTTTGCAACTGCACTTGGGGACACTTTCAAAGTTTGCCCAATTTTTCGGACTGACGGACCTTCATTTCTTAAAGTAATGATGGCCACTCGTTTTTCTTTACTTAGCTGCTTTTTTCTTTCCATAATACAAATTGTAACAGTCTATTCAGTAGGACTATCAGCTGTGTATCCACATGACTTCTGCACAACACATCTCATGGTCCCAACCCCATTTATAAGGCAAGAAATCCCACTTATTAAACCTGACAGGGCACACCTGTGAAGTGAAAACCATTTTCGGTGACTACCACTTGAAGCTCATCATGAGAATGCCAAGAGTGTGCAAAGCAGTCATCAAAGCAAAAGGTGGCTACTTTGAAGAACCTAGATTATAAAACATATTTTCAGTTGTTCACACGTTTTTATTAAGTATATAATTCCACATATGTTAATTCATAGTTTTGATGCCTTCAGTGTGAATGTACAATTTTCAAAGTCATGAAAATACAGAAAAATCTTTAAATGAGAAGGTGTGTCCAAACTTTTGGTCTGTACTGTAACTCCTCAAAATCGACTCTAAAATCTGTTGCAGAAAATTAAAACATAAGTAACCTGTAATTTTAAACGCCCCAAAAAATTCATATCATTGTGTAGCCGTTTAAAAGATTATTGACATTTGATTTTCTTATGAAGCCAAAATCCTGCTCAAAAAGTGAGAAATTGAGTTTTTAAGTTCTATGCATGTGTCTAGAAGTTTACTGGGGCATGGTGATAGACTTATAGCTCTTCAACTTAATGCCCTATTCCCTTCCTAGCAGCACAGGCTCCAAGCTGATAAGACAGGTCAGTGGCTGTGTACCAGAGCAAACAACCTGTCAATCAACCAGAGGAGCGTGCTGCTAGGTAGAGAAGACAGTGTGAGACTGAGAAGCTAAAAATGCATCTTCTCGACACAATGCACTTCCAGATACATGTATACAGAACTTCAAAATGATTTCTCACTGCATAAGCAGGGCTTTGGGGTCATTAAGAGATCAACTGTCTTATGTTTTAGAGGGCTCCACAATCATTTTGATTTATTAGTGGTAAAAAATTTTTTGACTGGTTCCCTTTAGCTCATACTTTTGTGAACTTTGATCGGTAAATAGTTAACTTCTTTTTTCCTAACAAGTCATCATGTTTTTAGGATAAATATGATTCTTCAATGCTAAAATAAAACCATAACATTTAAAACAGCCAGTGCTTAGTGTTGTTCTCATGATCCTTTTCCAGCAGTTACATATACAGTAGAAAGAAGATGCTAAAATTGTCTCTATCACGCCAACAGAATGTAGCATCAGTCCAGGGGTATGTTAAAAGATTCTATTTTTATTCCTGCAGTGTCTTAAAAGGTTACGCATTTCAGGATTCTACTTTCCTTCATCAGACCAAGAACAAGATATCTACAGATGTTTGTACAGTCACTGAATATAGGCACAAAAATGAAGGGAAAAACAAGAGTGGCGGCGGTGCTACAATTTTCTGGAATCATCATTTGATTGACATCTCAATGAATACATAAAATACCAATACATTCATAACAAAATGAGTTCACAAGTCATGATAATACATATTAAGAATAAACTACTTTTATATAAATATAATCTATATAATTATTAAAAAAAATCATAAAAAAATGTAATTGTCAAAATAAGCATTGCATGGTGTCTGTATGAACATAGAAATTGAGGTCTAATATTTGAGCTTTGGATTTGATATTAATAGCAAGGGAAGGGGCCTTTTATGCTAGCCCCCTCTGAGGCTAAAAATATCAGCTCTCAGCGGCCCCACAAATGGCGCATCAACTCTGGCGCTTGGAAAAAACAAGAAGTGAACATCGTAGTATGATTAAAGTCCATAAGGTCTGAAATGCGTCTGTACATCACCCCCCCCGTGGGAGTTGTGACTTCTCTGGATATGTTTTTTAAAAATATTTCTCCAATAAAGAATTATTGATTTTAAAGAAGATTTCTGGTTGCTAGATCACTCCTTGTTTTTTCCTGCTAATCTCCCGGGGTACTGCCGGCTGTTCCGTGCACCTGATGTCTGAGTAAATTGAGCGGCCTTTTTTCCGTTTGCTTTAATTCTGGCGCTTAGCCTCACTCTTCCCACAGCCCTGAAGTGGTGGCAAGTGGGGTAATATTTGTGGGGTTGATGTCAACTTTGTATTGTCCGGTGACATCAACCCCAAGGGTTAGTAATAGATAGGTGTCTTATAGATGCTTCTCCATTACTAATCCTACAGTTATGTTGTAAATAAAGACAAACACCCAGAATAATTTTTTTATTTGAAATAAAACACACACAGTTTTACTTTTTCATTTAGAAATAACAAACACTGTTATACTCACGTAACACCTATTTCCCGATGCCCACGTCTCCTGTAAGAAAACAAAAATAAAAAACAACAATATCCCTTATCTGTCCAAAGTTCTGTCCCATGCCGTAATCCAAATCTGGCATCAATAGTTTTCAACCGGGATGCTGCCAAGAACGGCCGTCCCCGGCTGAAAGCCACTGGGAATGAGCTGCTCTGAGCTCAGCCTCACTGACTAGCGGTAACGTCATAGGGTACACCGCCGGTCATTGAGGCTGCGACAGGTGAGGGATATTGTTGTTTTTATTTTTGTTTTCTTACAGAAGATGAGGGCATCGGGGATTAGTTATTAGGTGAGTATAACAATGTTTGTTATTTTTAAATAAAAAAGTAAAACTGTGAGTGTGTTTAGTTTCAAATAAAATAATTTACTCTGGATGTTTGTGTTTATTTAACATTTTGAATATAGAATTAGTAATGGATAGACGTCTTATAGATGCCCCGCTATTACTAACCCTTGATGTAGATGTCACCGGATAATACAAAGGTGACATCAACCCCACAAATATTGCCCCATTTGCCACTGCCACAGAGCAGTGGGTAGGGCCAGGCAAATTGCCAGAATTGGTGCATCTAATAGATGCGCCTTTTCTGGGGCGGCTGCGGGCTCTGTTTTTAGTCTGGGGCCAATAACCATGGCCCCTTACCAACCTGAGAATACCAGCCTCCAACTGTCTGCTTTAGCCTGGCTGGTTATAAAATATGGGGAGGAACCCAAGCCATTTTTTTAAATCATTTATTTACATGATTAAAAAACGGCATGGCACCCCTCTATTATTGATAACAAGCCTTGCTAAAGCTGATAGCTGAAGGTTGCAGCCCACTGCTGTCAGTTTTGCCTGGCTGGTTATCAAAAATACAGGGGAACCCACACAATTTTTTTAATTTAAACAAGCGCCTGCAGATGAATACTCCCATCATCAGCGCCTGCTCTCACTGTTATTGGCGACAGTAGGCATAGGCTCATGGGTGTAGTAGTCCCATCTGCCAAAGCCTGTGACCAGAGGTAAACTTTATACCTTTGGTCACAGCTACAATATCTCTCACCTGTCTGAAGTTCTGTCTCATGCCGTAATCCAAGTCTGGGATAAATAGTTTTCAACTGGGACGGTGCCAAAATACAACGGTTCTTGGCTGAAAACCAGTGAGGAATGAGCTGCTGCCGCTGCTGTAAGCTCATCCTCACTGGCTAGCGGTGATGTCATAGATTAAACCGGTGGTCATTGAGGCTGTAATCCCAGCCAGGTCACTAGCAGTGATCTCACAGAAGTCACCGCAGTTCTCTGCCCTTGCTGGCGACGCGCCTCAATGACCGGCGATGAACTCTATGATGTCACTGCTAGTCAGTGAGGGTGAGCTCGCAGCAGCTCATTCCTCAGTGGTTTTCAGCCGGGACAGTCGCTTCTTGGCATCGTCCAGGTTGAAAACTATTTATCCCAGACTTGGATTACGGCGTCAGACAGAACTTCGGACAGGTGTGAGATATTGTTGTTTTTAATTTTTGTTTTCTTACAGGAGACAAGGGCATCGGGGATTAGGTGTTAGGTGAGTATAACAGTATTTGTTATTTTTAAATAAAAAAGTAAAACAGTGTGTGTTTTATTTCAAATAAAAGAATTTATTCTGTGTGTTTGTCTTTATTTACAATATAACTATAGGATTAGTAATGGAGAGGCGTCTTATAGATGTGGGGTTGATGTCACCGGACAATACAAAGGTGACCTCAACCCCACAAATATTACTCCACTTGCCACTGCCTCAGGGCAGTAGAAAGAGGGAGGCTAAGTGCCAAAATTATTTGTGTACCATTTCTGGGGCCAATGACAGCTTATAGTTTTAGCCTTAGAGGGGGCCAGAATCAAAGGCCCCTTCCCTGGCTATTAATATCAGCTCACAGCTGTCTGCCTAGGATTTGCTGGTTAGATTTTATAGGGGAACCCTACTTCAATTTTTTTCTGGGGTCCCCAGAAATTTAGCCAGTAAACGCTAAGCAAACAGCTGTGGGCTGTTATTAATATCCAGGGAACATTTGGGCCTAATGGCCCCTTCCTAGGCTATTAATATCAGCCCGCAGCTGTCTGTTTAGCCTTTGCTGGTAAGATTTTATAGGGGGACACAGCGTCAAATTTTTTTTGGATCCCTCTGTAAACTTGCCAGTAAATGCTAATCAAACAGCTGTGAGCTGTTATTAATAGCCATGGAACATTTGAGCCTAATGCCCCCTTCTTAGGCTATTAATATCAGCTCATTGCTGTCTGCCTAGCCTTTGCTGGTCAGATTTTATAGGAGGACCCTTTGTCAATTTTTTTCTGGCGTCCCCCTGTAATCTAGCCAGCAAACGCTAAGCAATCAGCTGCGGGCTCTTATTAATAGCAGGGAACATCTTTGGCTAATGACCCCTTCCCTGGCTAGTAATATTAGCCCCCAATGGTCAGCTTTCCCTCTGCTGGTTATGAAAATTACGTGGGAGCCTACGCCGTTTTTTTCATTTATTTTTTTATTTATTAACAAGCACAGTATAATACACACCCAGAGTAACCTTAGTTCACAGTCACCATGTGTTGCAGCAGATGGAAAGTTCAGTGAACTTTAAATATCCCTCAAAATTTCCCATTAGTTTCTGTGCCTCGCAGCTGTCGATAGACCAGGTGACTTTGAACTCTGATCATCTGAAAGGAAGGTTATTTGAGTTCAAGCCACTGGGTCTCACGGTAGCTCTACTGCCGGACTGTTGAATGCCAGAGTGCCGAGTGTTGGGTACTGAGTTCAGCTCACATTATTGTCGCCTGGTCTCTCTGAGATCAGCATGACCAGACGACAATGATGAGAGTTGTACTCAGCACCCACAGTGTACATTAGGTGGAAAATAAAGAATTTAATAAAAAACTGCGTGGGCTCCCGTGACATTTCACAACCAGCAGAGGGAAAGTCGACCACTGGGGGCTTATATTACTAGCCAGGGATGGGGACTTTAGCCCAAAATGTTCCCGGGCTATTAATAAAATCTCACAGCTGTTTGATTAGCCTTAACTGGCTAGATTACAAGGGGACCCCAGAAAAAAACCCATATAGGTTCCCCCTATAAAATCTAACCAGCAAATACTAGGCAGACAGCTATGAGCTGATATTAATAGCCTAGGAAGGGGGCATTAGGCTCAAATGTTCCATGGCGGAACCCGCTGAACCCGAACAGTCAGTGGTTCACCCATCACTAATGAAGATTAATATACTAATCTAATACTAGTGTGGTAATTTGGTAATTTAATAAAGTACATATTTAATTATACATACAATATACTGTATAATCAGCAGTTAACGCCAAAGTAAAACTTACAGCAAGCAACAGAGGAATACAATTTTGCATGAAAATTAAACATAAATAAATAGGATATTGCTGTACATATCTATTGTGAACAAAGGCTTGTGGCGATTTCCAGATCATGATTATGATTTGTATAGATCCTTCTGTCTTACGGTGTTGGAGTGTGTAAATAGGTTACAATATCAAAAAAAGGTGGGAAGTAGATGATTGGCAGGGGTTGGTACATAGGTATAAATTAAATTCTCTAAATGGATTTAATGAGGCCTGTTAGGTTTAAGGTTTGGAGTTTGAATATACAAAGCATTTCTTTTTTTTTAGGTGGCCAAATCAATGGGGGTTGTTGGAATTAATTTGTTCCATTTATGTAATGGAGAAATCTACAAAACAGCAATTATGATGGCTTGCCATGAGTCTTGAGACTCTATGTAATGAGTACCCTTTGGCGATATTAAACTAAGGTTTATTTAGACAACTTCACAGAAGTTGGGTGGTGCATTCTATATACTGGAAGCCGCATGTACCCTAGGAGATAGATGACTTAAACTGACTCACAGTTTAGCAATGTCAATATCTCACATGTCTCCTTAATGGTATAATATGTGAATATTTTTCACCTAAGAGTAATGGAAAGACAGCATTTGAATTCATTACGGTTGCATCAAAAGCTATCAACTATCTAAGGGAAAAAAATAAAATTTCTTTAACTTTGGTTAGTGGTCTCTGTTATGTGCAAGTTATTGGTTCAATTCCTACATACACTGTATACTATATTTAGGGTACATTAAGGATCCATTTTTTGTAGTGTGAGCTAGGAAAATTGAGATAACTGTTGCTATATATACAAGAAAAAGAATGGCGGCAGCACTCAAACTGATGATGAAAAAATTGTCTTTTAATAGCCCTTGTGGCTGTGCAATGTTTCGGTCCCAAGATATGGACCTTTTTCAAGCTTGAAAAAGGTCCATATCTTGGGACCGAAACGTTGCACAGCCACATGGGCTATTAAAAGACAATTTTTTCATCATCAGTTTGAGTGCTGCCTCCATTCTTTTTCTTGGATATTTAAAGGACTGGTGTGTACCTGGGGGACTTTGCACCTTTTTTCAAAAAAATCTTTTTCTTGTGCTGCTTTTGATCTATTTTTTTGTTGCTATATATAGCCATGAATGTTTGATGACCAGTCAATGCTCAGTCGTATGTGATTCTACCAAATCAAGGAATTCAATCATAGACTGGGATATAGTGTGTGTGAAATGGAGGGGTCAAAACTGTTATTATTGATACAGTTGATGAACTCATCTAATTTTTTTGCGCCCTCCTTTAAAAATAATAAAAATGTAATCGATAAACCTTTTATAAATTACACAGTCTGAATAAAATTATTGGCTTTTGTAGATTAGATGGTCCTTGAAAATTGCTTCAAACAAATTTGTGAAACTAGGTACAAATTATGTCCCCATAGCGGTACCTTTTGTTTTGTTTTTAAATCACGTTCAAGAAAGAGAAACAATTGCATTTCACAATAAAACCTTATGCCATTTTGGATAAAGCACTGCATAGGAATGTACACAGGTAGACATCTTTTTTCTAGTCTGATGAAGAGGAGCAGATCCGCAAGTTCATTTAAGACACTGTATGAATAAAATAGCATATTTTGCCCTATCTTTGGATTGATGTCATCTTCTATTGGATTGTCAATATCAATATTAGAAACTTTGTTAGAGAAAAGGTAAATTGCAAAGTTTCTTTCTTTTACAAGCACTTTGCAATTTTACATGTTAATGAAGATGAGACAACTGCTTTAATCACCCAGATTATAAGAATTATCATATAAGAAAATGTCTTTTAATGCAAGAAATAATGAAAGAAGTCTTACCCTTACATAAGAGTTTATCTTATTCTGATCCAGCCTCTGTTCTTCCTTTCCAATCTCTGGAAGTAGTGGGTCATTGCTGCTGCCAGGGATTGGCTGTAGAGGCCATATGTCCACTTAGGGAAGTCAGGTAGGTATCACTTCTTTCATTTTTTTATGGCTTTCTAAAACTTTTTTTTTAAATGGCTTATCTAACAACAATCATTATAAAAAGCTACTTACGATTTGTTTTGTTGTTTTTTTTAAATTACAAGAGCTAATATTTTTCATTTTTCTGCATTTAGCGATAAATGTAACCTACCTACTGAAGAACATTAAGCAGATTTCAGATGACTGCACTCTCAGTCTTATATATATGTGTACAATAAAATTCACTCTCCTGATCAATATCTATAAAGAGGAAATCAGATATAGGACAGCATGAAACGACTGACACATTCACTTTAAAAGACCGAAGTACATACCTTTTATATCGTATTGACATCTGATCTTATCCATCGCACAAACACTGAAAATAAATTGAAAGAATAACTTTTATAAAAGTTATACACACCGTTCACATTTTTACAGTTGCCACTCAGTTATCCATCCGAAGGTGGAACAAATAGTGAGTATCTAAGTTATTTTTCAAAGTTTGCATGTAAGAGAATTGTTGCAAAAATTCCTATGACTGTTTCCCATTCAGATGTATAAAAGGAATTTAAAGTGAAAAATTTCTGCACTATATTGGCGATGACTGAAATTACCCTTCAAGGGGGTTTCGCAGCTTAAAGTAGCACTCCTAGAGAAAGTGACACGCTTAGGGTTCATTCAAACTTCCATTTTTTTGTTTGCAAGAAATAAACTAATCCTTTTTGGATCAGGGTGCTGGATCCAATTTGATCAATTTTTTGGTCCATGAGTCAGATTTTACCATTAGTGTGGAATCCAATTTTCTAATATGCAAAAAATAGAAAAAAAATTTGTGTGCTGTGCATTTTTTTCCCATACTTATAGATTTAAATGGGTGGTTTTGATCTGCAAATCGGATACAAATCCAATGTCATTGTTTTTGTCCTCCAAACAATTGAGCCCCATAAACTATAATGGATATGAAAAGCATGGAAAAATCATGGGCAAGAGGTGGAGAACAGATGTCTTAGGAAGCTGAGTAACTCAGTGTGTCTGATTATGGGTCACAAATTATAATGGAGGGACCGAAATGGGCCACTTAAAAGCAGAAGATGAGGGAATTAACATCACAACTATTTCCATTATGTGCAATGCAATAAATGGCTTTCTGGGAGAGTTACTTTCATTATTGGACTACATAATAAATAATCTCAAAAAATAACATTTAACTGGAAGGTTACTGTTTTCAATTGATTATTGAAGGAAAGGTAAATCAGATGAAAAAAAATGCAGGTTTACTAATCTGTTATTCTCCAAGGGAAAAAAGTCCTACTATAAAAGGTTGCTGTAAATGTACTGGTGGTCATGCTTCTTTTTCTTTTGGATGGAGCACAATTTGATTATAGAATAAAAATTTTTGCTAGGGGATGGTTTTCAGTCCTACTTGGAAAATTGTCTTTTTAATATAATCTTTACATCTCTCCCTGGAGAGGTAAATAATTTCTTTACTAAATTGGACTCAATTTTAAATCTGGGAAACTTGTGGAATTGCCATTTTCTAGGGTTTATTTTACATTCAGGGAAGATCACGGTCAGTTTACTACCAATGACGGCAAACTTGATGAGGTCTTAGGTCTTGGATCTTTTGTAGGTAGATAAAGTCTTACTTCATTGAGCCATTCAAGTCATTGGTCTGACATTAACCCCCATAAAAAGGTTTGAAAAGGTTATCCTAGAGAGTGCTTAAAGCATACTTATTCTTCGCACTAAACCTTTACAAAAGCATGGTCTTCCTGCCTTCATCCCCGTAATGATATTTTTGGTGCACATACCTGTCTAATATTTACACAAATTGTCCTGATTTTCATTCCCTGAAATTAAATTTTCCATCCATTCTTTTTCAGTGAGTGGTTTCTCTTTTTTAGCATTTTGCCAGCACTATGATTGCTGGAGCTTCCCTTCCCTCCCCTCCCAGCATGCAGTTCACCTTTCTCTTAAGAGTGTATGCAGTTTGACAGACAAGAGAGCAAGGCTGTAGAAATACAAAGACCTTCCTGCATATCCTGTAATCTACCTCAGCGTCTGTGTAATTAGTTAAAGGTGCACACCTCTGACATGCCCCTTCTCCTTGTGCTGCACACAGGGGGCCAATATCAGGGGGCTGGTGTGACAGAAGCTGCTCCTCACAGCACTGCTCAAACCTCTATCTGCGACATTACAGCAGTGTGCAGCTCCCCGCTATTATCAGCCAGTCTAATAGCTGTTTCTATGCAGATTCAGGGGGCATGGCAATGCCCTCTCTCCTCAGGCTGGCTGTTCCTTACAGGAGGGAGCGGCACTTAGTGTAAGATGTAATGACCCAGATTGGAGGGGGAAGCAGTGAAAGAGCAGATTCTGCCACACGGAATTACAAAGGTTAAAAAGATCATATAACTGCTCTGACCATTTCATCTTTTTAGTTAATGAGAGCAGTTACAGTATAATTTTTTTTTATCTCCCTGGAGTACCCCTTTAACCCATTAATGACCTTGGGTTTTTCTGATTTTGCGTTTTCATTTCTTGCTCCCCTTCTTCCCAGAGCCATAGCCTTTTTATTTTTCAGTCAATATGGTCATGTGAGGGCTTATTTTTTGCAGGACAAGTTGCACTTCTGAAAGCCATCACCACTGGTTTTACCATAACGCGTACTGGAAAACAGGAATAAAATTCCAAGTGCGGTGAAATTGCAAAAAACATGCAATTCCATGGTTCTTTTTTGGATTTTTTTTTTACCACGTTCACTGAATGCTAAAACTGACCTGCCATTATTCTTCTCCAGGTCATTAAGAGTTCGCGGACACCAAACATGTATAGGTTCTTTTTTATTTAAGTAGTGAAAAAAAAATCCAAAGTTTGCTAAAAAAAAAAAAAAATGGCGCCATTTTCAAAGACCCGTAGCGTCTTCATTTTTGGGATCTGGAGCCAGGTGAGGGCTTACTTTTTGAGCGTCGAGCTGACGTTTTTATTGATACTATTTTGGGGCAGATGTTATGTTTTGATCGCCCGTTATTGCATTTTATTTCAATTTTGTGATGACCAAAAAAACGAAATTCTGGCGTTTAGAATCTTTTTCTTGTTACGCCGTTTACCGATCAGATTAATTATTTTTTTCTTTTTTTATACTGATAGATCGGGTGATAACAAATATCTGTATGTGTTTTTTTTTTATTATTATTTTATTTTGAATGGGGCGAAAGGGGGTTAACTTTTATATTTTTTTTATATTTTTTAAAACATTTTAAAAGCCGCTGTCAGAGATTGACAGCGGCATTTAACCGGTCAACAGCTGCGGGTGGATCGTGATTCCACCCCCGGCTGTTGCGGGCACATGTCAGCTGTAAGAATCAGCTGACATGTGCCCGGTTCAGTGCGGGCTCAGCGCCTGACCCCGTGCTGAAACGGGGGTGATGGCCTGTGGCGTACTAATACGCCCCAGGCCAGTAAGGGGTAAATTCTCTTGACATCAGGCATTGGACATAAAGTTAGATAGAACAGAGACATCTAGTTGCCATCAGTTTCGAGTGCTTTTTCATGGGTAAGACAACTTCATTTTTAAATGAAGTAATTTACTTTTTGTCTTCTTAGAACAATAAATATCAAATCAAATGTGATCAAGTTGCGTGACAGTACAGTAACCATTTGAAGGTATGCAGCCCTTTTTACCATTGGGAACCCAATTCAGATAAATGACAGGATAATTTAATGCTTATTTCTGTTCTTACCAAGAATAACAGCTACGAGGTACTTTATCACCATAGTTATAAAATATGCCATCTTCAACGCAGCCGCACTGTGCCACACACTTCATAGTATCTTCATTCAAAAAGGGTCTGGATGGCGGGCATTTGGGATAACAGCCTGTAGCATGAATGGAAGAGTTCAGTTAAGTATGTTCCAAAATTAGAATGTAACATACATTAGTAGTACAGTATACAACTCTACAATCTATACTTCTTTTTTTCACAAAGAACCTCCTACTTTATGAAGAAAATAATAAATTGGCAAAATATGCAATAGCATATTGTTAGTCTGTAGACTTGTAGCTCAAGACTGGACAACCCCTTTAAGTATGAAAATCCACTAATTAGGAATTTTTGGTTCAGAATCTGCAATAAAAATCAGTAACTAATCGGCCATTTCTGAATGTGAAGGGGTTATCCGGGAGTTTTAAAAATCTGTCTAAGGCTATGTTCACACATGTTGGGTTTTTCAGCATTTTTTGCTGCAGATTTTTATGCAAATTTTCAGCTGCGTTTTGCAGTACCAGGATTCTCATCACACATCTTGTTTTTTTTTTCGTTGTGTATTTTGTGCCTTGGTTGGGTTTTTGAAAAATAGTCATGTCACTTCTTTCATTTTTTCAGCGTTTTTTCAACGTTTTTTCACTAATAGGAAGTTATGGGTAGTGAAAAAAATGCTGAAAAAAACGCATAAAAAAACGCACCAAAATTTGCATCAGTGTTTTTTCAGCGTTTTTGATTGCAAAATAGAGTGGGGTTCTTTTTTTCAGAGAACTTTATGTACATGCATAAATAGAGACAGACAGTGAAAAAAATGCTGAAAAAATGCACAAAAAAGGCATCAAAGAATGTAGCAAAACCTGCGTTTTTGATGCAGCTGATTTCCTGGCAGACATCAGTTTTGCTTCAGATTTGTGATGTAAAAAAACCCAACATGTGTGAACAAAGCCTAAATGTAGTTTCACGCATCTGACTTTCACAAACTGTTTTAGGATTCAGATATGGAAAACTGACCCAAGGCCAGCAAATGTTGAAATTATAAAATATTCATTATTCACCTATTTAATACCTTGATGCTAAAGAAATTTAACAGGTAAGTAATGGTTATTTTTATTTATATATTCATATAATTTTCTATAACACATTTGCTGCTCTCAGCCTGAATTTTACAAATCTATACAAGATTCAGAATGAAATACCCGATAGGACTAGCGCTCCCAGACTTGCAAGGATTGGAAAATTAACTCTTTATCTTCAAAAGATTTATTTCACTCTGTTCTCTCGATATAATATATATTAAAACAATAAAACAGATAGAATTTGACTGCATCTATACCAAAAGGTTTACAGATTCATTTTAACAGTACTTTTCCTATGGATACAGATTTTTCGAGCAGATAGCAAGAAATTTTGGATACCCGTTCATATGGTTTAATGTCACTATTAATATTGAAACGCAAGGAGCTAGCACTCCAAGCAACAAAAAAATGTGAGTCGCTGGTTGAAGATCTCAACCAATATAAAATGATTCCATACTATGATACATTGAATAGTGATATGAATAAGAATTTAAAAAAATTTTGAGAATAATCTTATGGAAACAAAAACTAAAAAATTACGTAGGGATTAGTGTTGAGCGAGCATGCTCGACAGAGCTCGGTACTCGCCTGAGCATCTCACTACTCGCGATGTTCGGCGAGCACCGAGCATTTCCGGGTTACTCGGGCGGGAGCTCGGGTCTCCACCCTGCATGTTTGTCACTCTTTACAAAGCCAATGAACATGCAGGGATTGCCAGTCAGTCACTGTAATGCCGCAGCCATGTTGTTTGTGGGCATTACAGTGATTGGCTGGCCGCACAGCGTCACCTCGAGTATTTAAAACCGGGCGCCGCCATCTTGGACACAGTCGCTCCGGATCAGACAGTGTAGGGTCAGTGCTGCGGAGCTAGGGAGAGATTAATACTGCAAAATAGTAAGTTTAGGGTCTCTAAAGCCTGCCAAATCAAACAAACAGTCCTTCTCAGGACTAATATCCATCCCAGATATCAGGCAGGCAGGCAGGCTGTATAGGAGACACAGTGGTTATACCAACAAACACTGCATTACAATCCTGTGTGCTCCTGCTGGTCAAATTGCTAGACTTATCCCCAGGTCTCAGGGGAGATTTTTTTTTTCCTCAGTCAGACTGTACAAATACCTGTCTTATTAACCTTTTGGTATCCCCCCCCCCCCCCCCAAAAAAAAAAAAAAAAAAACGAGTGTGTCTGTGAGTGTTCAGACTCAAATATATCTGTTTAAAAGATTCTGGTGTAGGCCAGAGAACTGGAACTGTGTTTTTCCTCTTCCACGGTTCAAATCTGGGTGTTATAAACCTGCTTGCCTTTTTTCCATAAAAAAAACAGTTTGAGTGTGTCGCTGACTGTTTAGACGCAAATATATCTATTTTAACAAGTCTGGTATACACCAGGAAATTATAACTGTGGTTTTGCAGTTCCACGGTTCAAATCTCTGTATTATCCACCTTTTTCTCTTTTTTCCATAAAAAAAAACATTTTCAGTGTCTCGCTGACTGTTCAGACACCAATATATCTGTTTAAAAGAGTCTGGTGTAGGCCAAAGAACTAGAACTGTGTTTTTCCTCTTCCATGGTTCAAATCTGGGTGTTATCAACCTGCTTGCCTTTTTTGCATAAAAAAAAACATTTTCAGTGTCTCGCTGACTGTTCAGACACAAATATATCTGTTTAAAAGATTCTAGTGTAGACCAGAGAAATAGAACTGTGGTTTTCCTCTTCCACTGTTCTAATCTCCTTTTTATTACCCTTTTGCCATTGGTAGTGCGAGTGTATGCTATTTTACTTCATTTACAATGGGCAAGGTGCGTGGCAAGGGACATGGAACTGGACGTTCTGGTGATGGTGCGTGCAGAGGACGGGGCCGTTGTCAAGGTGAAAATGTGCCAAAACCAACAGCCACATCTTTTCGCTCCCAGTTCTTGACCGAATTACTAGGGAAGCACACAACAAGACCACTATTGCGAACTGATCAGTGTGAACAGATTATTAATTGGATAGCAGATAATACTTCCAGTCACCTGGGCACCACCACCTACGGTCTGTCTTCCACACGGTCAAGTGTTAGTAGCCGTGAGTCTCGACCGCATACTCCTCCTCACCCTGATGCTCCTTCCTCCCACCATGCCGAGTGTCATCAGACAGCAACTGATCCCACAGTTGGACACTCTGAAGAGCTGTTCACTGGTCCATTTCCATATTTGGGCCCCTCGCCTACTCCGCTTGAAGTGGTGGAAGAGGAGATCCCATGTAGCGATGGCCAAATATTTGAACAGCCACGGCCACAGGAAGGCCACGCTGGCAATTTGTCACAAGAGGTGGACAATGACGAGACACAATTGTCACGAAGTGAGGAGGATGACCGTGGTGTGGACGTGGAAAAGGAGGAGGTGGTGGATGATCTAGTAACTGACCCAACGTGGCAGGAGGACACGCAGAGTGAGGCCAGCAGCACACAGGGGGAGGGAGGCAGAGTACCCCAACAGGCAGGAAGAAGCAGTGTGGTAGCTGCAGACAGAAGGCGGGCAACCGTTCCCCGTAACACCAACAAGAGGGACGTTGCCAGTACAAGCGGTAGGTCTTCCAGAGTCTGGAATTTTTTTAAAGACTCTGCTGATCACCCCAAAAAGGTCATTTGTACCACCTGCCAGGCCAGCATCAGCAGGGGTGACAAAACTACCAGCCTGACCACCACCAGCATGATCAGGCACATGTCAGCAAAGCACCCGACTTTGTGGGGCGAACCCCAGGGTCCATGACCAGTGTCAGCGGGTGTCACCACTGCTTCTTCCGCTGTTGTGCGTGCAAGGCAGTCCCCTGTCTATACTGCATGCAAAGATGCCCCTCCTCTCAGTCTTCACTTGTTATGGCAGTTTCTCAAGAAACAGCATCAACGTCCACATCCCACTGCAGCGTTCAATTGTACATATCCCAGAGCTTTGAACGAAAGCACAAATTCGCAGCCAACGCCCCACAGGCCACAGTCCTAAATTCGCACATTTCACGACTGCTTTCATTGGAAATGCTGCCTTTTAGGCTGGTGGAAACGGAATCCTTCCGCAACCTTATGACGGTGGCCGTCCCTCGGTACTCGGTCCCCAGCCGACACTATTTTGCCATCCCCGCACTACACAAGCACGTGTCCCAAAACATCTGCCGTGCCCTCAACAACGCAGTTACTGGGAGAGTCCACCTGACAACGGACACGTGGAATAGTGCTTGTGGCCAGGGACGGTACATCTCCCTGACGGCACACTGGGTAAACATAGTAGAAGCCGGGACCCAGTCGGACCTTGGGAGGGAACACATCCTCCCCACACCGAGGATTGCGGGCCCTATGTCAGTCAGAGTTGCACCCACAGTGTACAGCTCCTGCGCATCATCCTCCTCATGTTCAGCCTCCATCTCAGATATCACCACATCAGTTACAAGCTGGAAGCACTGCAGTACTGCCTCAGCCAAGCGGCAACAGGCTGTGCTGAAACTCATAAGCTTAGGTTATAAACCTCACACTGCTTGTGAGTTGTGGACAGCTGTGAAAGAGCAGGCAGATCTGTGGCTGAGACCGCTGAACCTACATCCTGGCATGGTCGTGTGTGACTATGGCCATAACCTGGTGGTGGCTCTGAGGCAAGGCGAGATCACACACGTGCCATGCCTGGCTCATGTGCTTAACCTCGCGGTTCAGCGGTTTCTTAAATCGTACCCCGAGTTGCCAGATCTGCTTGTCAAAGTACGCCGCCTGTCAGCTCATTTTCGGAAGTCGGCTACAGCTTCCACCGCTCTTGCTGTGTTGCAGCAGCGTTTGCAGCTTCCGGCACACCGACTGGTGTGTGATGTCCCCACACGTTGGAACTCTACCCTCCACATGTTGCAAAGCATTTGTGAGCAGAAGAGAGCAGTTGTGGAGTACCAGCTGCAACAAGGCAGTCAATATTCAGGTCAGACTCCACACAAGACCTCAGGAGTGGACCTAGATGTCTGACATATGTACCATCATGACAAACTTTGAGGAGACCACCAAGATGGTGAGTGGCGATGACGCCGTCATTAGCGTCAGAATCCCACTTGTCTGTCTTTTGCAATGCTCTCTGCAGAGAATTAAAGAGGAGGCATTGCAGACAGAATATGATGAGATGGATCAAGTAGCCATAGCGGGCGAGTACACACAGCCCAGCCTCATCTCATCCCAACGTGCATTGGGGGACAATGATGGAGAGGAGAAGGAGGAGGAGGAGGAAGAACAGGAGCTGGTATCATGCGCTGTAGACGGTAGTACCTGTACAACTGTCATACCGTCGGTTCAGCGTGGGTGGCCTGAGGACAAGGGGGAGGAGGAGGAGAAGGTGGAAGAGGAGAGCATGGTCAGTCGTCATCTTGGTGAGGACACGGAAGTCTTGCCCGTTACCAGTCTGGCACGCATGGCTGACTTTATGTTACGCTGCCTTAACCATGACCCTCGCGTTGTCAAAATGTTGGGTGACAGTCATTACTGGTTGGTGACACTTTTAGACCCCCGCTACAAGGAGAACTTTCACTCTCTTATTCCTGAGGTGGAGAGGTCTACAAAAATGGGGCAGTACCAGAAGGCCCTTGCTGCAGAACTGTTAAAAAAATTCCCATCTGAACACGCAAGCGGCAGAGGTCACAGTCCGTCGACCAACAAAGGCGTACAGGCGAGAGAGACGCAACTCCAATCCAGCAGAGGCAGGGGTACACTGTCAATGTTCTGGGACAGTTTTCTGAGACCCGCCCAGCTTACAGGTCCTGAGGCGTGGGGTACTCTCACAAGGAGTGGAAAGTTTCAAAAGATGGTGAGGGAGTACCTTGCCGACCGTGCCAGCATCCTCCATGATTCCTCTGTGCCTTTTAATTATTGGGTATCCAAGCTGGACACTTGGAATGAACTCGCTCTGTACGCCTTGGAGGTCCTGGCCTGCCCTGCCGCTAGCGGGTTATTGGAGCGTGTTTTAAGTGCCGCTGGGAGAATTATAACTGATAAGCACATTCGCCTGTCAACTGACAATGCAGACAAGCTGACCCTTATCAAAATGAACAAGGGCTGGATTGGGCCAGACTTCTCATCATCACCAAATGACAGCAGAGTAACAAAGTCAAATCCACTGTGTTGTTTCGGGAGGTGTATTCCCATGCACCGCTTCACACCCACACATGGGTATACGCTTCCTCATTCCGTCTGTTTTTTGCACTTCTCCGTATCCTCAGCCTCCACCACCACTATACCACCAGGGTGACCGTGGTACGTGTTGCCAGCATTGAAAGTTCCTCCGTCCTAGGCAAAGACTATGGGAGACCCACGCCCCAATAATGGAAATAATGTTTTTAAGATGCTGTACTGCATGGCTTTTGTAAGGGGCATTAAAATAGTCTTGTTAAGCTACTGTGACCTCCACGTCTCTTCCAGGGGGCATTGATATTGTCTTTTTATTCCATTGCGACCTCCACAACTCCTCCAAGGGGCATTGATATTTTCTTTTTATTCCACTGCGACCTCCACCACTCTTCCAAGGGCCATTAAAACCGTCTTGTTAAGCCACTGTGACCTCCACATCTTTTCCAAGAGGCATTAAAACCGTCTTGTTAAGCTAATGCGACATCCACCACTATTCCAAGGGGCATTGATATTGTCTTTTTATTCCACTGCGACCTCCACCACTCTTCCAAGGGGCATTGATATTGTCTTTTTATTCCACTGCGACCTCCACCACTCTTCCAAGGGGCATTAAAACCGTCTTGTTAAGCTACTGTAACCTCCACCACTCTTCCAAGGGGCATGGATATTGTCTTTTTATTCCACTGCGACCTCCACCACTCTTCCAAGGGGCATTAAAACTGTCTTGTTAAGCTACTGTGACCTCCACGTCTCTTCCACGGGGCATTGATATTGTCTTTTTATTCCACTGTGACCTCCACGTCTCTTCCACGGGGCATTGATATTGTCTTTTTATTCCACTGCGACCTCCACCACTCTTCCAAGGGGCAATAAAACCGTTTTGTTAAGCTACTGTGACCTCCACACCTCTTCCAAGGGGCATTGATATTGTCTTTTTATTCCACTGCGACCTCCATCACTCTTCCAAGGAGCATTAAAACCATCTTGCTAAGCTACTGCGACCTCCACCACTCTTCCAAGGGGCATTGATATTGTCTTTTTATTCCACTGCGACCTCCACCACTCTTCCAAGGGGCATTGATATTGTCTTTTTATTCCACTGCGACCTCCACCACTCTTCCAAGGGCATTAAAACCGTCTTGTTAAGCTACTGCAACCTCCACCACTCTTCCAAGGGGCATGGATATTGTCTTTTTATTCCACTGCGACCTCCACCACTCTTCCAAGGGGCATTAAAACTGTCTTGTTAAGCTACTGTGACCTCCACGTCTCTTCCACGGGGCATTGATATTGTCTTTTTATTCCACTGCGACCTCCACCACTCTTCCAAGGGGCAATAAAACCGTTTTGTTAAGCTACTGTGACCTCCACACCTCTTCCAAGGGGCATTGATATTGTCTTTTTATTCCACTGCGACCTCCATCACTCTTCCAAGGAGCATTAAAACCATCTTGCTAAGCTACTGCGACCTCCACCACTCTTCCAAGGGGCATTGATATTGTCTTTTTATTCCACTGTGTAACGGGTCTGGGAGGTGGAACCTCTGAGCAACTATACAAGGGGGCAGTCCTTGTAAGGAAGCGGGTGGCTCCCAGGGAAGGCGGGCAGGTAGTCACGGCTAGTGACGGGGACCGTCTCTGGGTAGAAGGGCAGGAGGTCACGGCACGTGACGGCGGAGCCTCCAGGTAGGCTAGCAGGCAGGTAGCAGGTGAGCGCTCCCAGGTGAGTGGGCAAGAGTCCCTGGACAGGCAGGTGGTCACAGCACGTGACGGCGGGGCCTCCAGGTAGGCTAGCAGGCAGGTAGCAGGTGAGCGCTCCCAGGCGAGTGGGCAAGAGTCTCTGGACAGGCAGGTGGTTACAGCACGTGACGGCGGAGCCTCCAGGTAGGCTAGCAGGCAGGTGACAGGTGAGCGCTCCCAGGTGAGCGGGCAAGAGTCTCTGGACAGGCAGGTGGTCACAGCATGTGACGGCGGAGCCTCCAGGTAGGCTAGCAGACAGGTAATATTTGAGCGCTCCCAGGTGAGCGGGCAGGCTGGTCCATAGACAGACTGACAGGTGTCGGAAGGCAGACCGTCGAACCGCAGGCTTGCAAGCAGGTAAGCGGATATCAGGCAGGTATCAAGCAGGAATCTGGCAGGTGACTGGCAGGTAACAAGCAGGAATCTGGCAGGTGACTGGCAGGTAACAAGCAGGAATCTGGCAGGTGACTGGCAGGTAACTGGTAACGGGACCTGAGGGCTGAAGCAGAGTGAAGGCTTTGCAACAACATTGCTCGGGCACCTCCATTTTGGAGGAGGTGCCTTATATATGGGAGGTCCTCCGGCAATTGGCCGGGGACTCCTTAGGACGGCGTGCGCGGTCCCTTTAAGAGAGGGGGAGCGCGCGCGCGCGCCCTAAGCATACTGCCGGGAAAGAAGCGCGTGCCGGAAGCAGCGGGGAGAGAAGCGCTGGAGGACGCAGCGCCAGGAGCGGGGAGGTGAGAGGGACGGCGTCTCTGCCTAGTACGGAGCAGAGACGCCGATGCTACACACTGCGAAATCCACCACTCTTCCAAGGGGCACTTACATTGTCTTTTTATTCCACTGCGACCTCCACCACTCTTCCAAGAGGCATTGATATTGTCTTTTTATTCCACTGCGACCTCCACCACTCTTCCAAGGGGCATTAAAACCGTCTTGTTAAGCTACTGTGACCTCCACGTCTCTTCCACAGGGCATTGATATTGTCTTTTTATTCCACTGCGACCTCCACCACTCTTCCAAGGGGCATTGATATTGTCTTTTTATTCCACTGCGACCTCCACCACTCTTCCAAGGGGCATTAAAACCGTCTTGTTAAGCTACTGTGACCTCCACGTCTCTTCCAAGGGGCATTAAAACCGTCTTGTTAAGCTACTGTGACCTCCACGTCTCTTCCACGGGGCATTGATATTGTCTTTTTATTCCACTGCAACCTCCACCACTCTTCCAAGGGGCATTGATATTGTCTTTTTATTTCACTGCGACCTCCACCACTCTTCCAAGGTCATTAAAACCATCTTGTTAAGCTACTGTGACCTCCACATCTCTTCCAAGGGGCATTAAAACCGTCTTGTTAAGCTAATGCGACATCCACCACTCTTCCAAGGGGCATTGATATTGTCTTTTTATTCCACTGCGACCTCTACCACTCTTCCAAGGGGCATAAAAACCGTCTTGTTACGCTACTGTGACCTCCACATCTCTTCCACGGGGAATTGATATTGTCTTTTTATTCCACTGCGACCTCCACCACTCTTCCAAGAGGCATTGATATTGTCTTTTTATTCCACTGCGACCTCCACCACTCTTCCAAGGGGCATTGATATTGTCTTTTTATTCCACTGCGACCTCCACCACTCTTCCAAGGGGCATTAAAATGGTCTTGTTAAGCTACTGTGATCTCCACGTCTCTTCTAAGGGGCATTAAAACGGTCTTTTTAAGCTACTGTGACCTCCACATCTCTTCCAAGAGGCATTAAAACCGTCTTGTTAAGCTAATGCGACATCCACCACTCTTCCAAGGGGCATTGATATTGTCTTTTTATTCCACTGCGACCTCCACCACTCTTCCAAGGGGCATTAAAACCGTCTTGTTAAGCTACTGTGACCTCCACATCTCTTCCACGGGGCATTGATATTGTCTTTTTATTCCACTGTGACCTCCACCACTCTTCCAAGGGGCATTAAAACCGTCTTGTTAAGCTACTGTGACCTCCACACCTCTTCCAAGGGGCATTGATATTGTCTTTTTATTCCACTGCGACCTCCACCACTCTTCCAAGGGGCATTAAAACCGTCTTGTTAAGCTACTGCGACCTCCACCACTCTTCCAATGGGCATTGATATTGTCTTTTTATTCCACTGCGACCTCCACCACTCTTCCAAGGGACATTGATATTGTCTTTTTATTCCACTGCGACCTCTACCACTCTTCCAAGGGGCATAAAAACCGTCTTGTTACGCTACTGTGACCTCCACATCTCTTCCACGGGGAATTGATATTGTCTTTTTATTCCACTGCGACCTCCACCACTCTTCCAAGAGGCATTGATATTGTCTTTTTATTCCACTGCGACCTCCACCACTCTTCCAAGGGGCATTGATATTGTCTTTTTATTCCACTGCGACCTCCACCACTCTTCCAAGGGGCATTAAAATGGTCTTGTTAAGCTACTGTGATCTCCACGTCTCTTCTAAGGGGCATTAAAACGGTCTTTTTAAGCTACTGTGACCTCCACATCTCTTCCAAGAGGCATTAAAACCGTCTTGTTAAGCTAATGCGACATCCACCACTCTTCCAAGGGGCATTGATATTGTCTTTTTATTCCACTGCGACCTCCACCACTCTTCCAAGGGGCATTAAAACCGTCTTGTTAAGCTACTGTGACCTCCACATCTCTTCCACGGGGCATTGATATTGTCTTTTTATTCCACTGTGACCTCCACCACTCTTCCAAGGGGCATTAAAACCGTCTTGTTAAGCTACTGTGACCTCCACACCTCTTCCAAGGGGCATTGATATTGTCTTTTTATTCCACTGCGACCTCCACCACTCTTCCAAGGGGCATTAAAACCGTCTTGTTAAGCTACTGCGACCTCCACCACTCTTCCAAGGGGCATTGATATTGTCTTTTTATTCCACTGCGACCTCCACCACTCTTCCAAGGGGCATTGATATTGTCTTTTTATTCCACTGCGACCTCTACCACTCTTCCAAGGGGCATTAAAACCGTCTTGTTACGCTACTGTGACCTCCACATCTCTTCCACGGGGAATTGATATTGTCTTTTTATTCCACTGCGACCTCCACCACTCTTCCAAGAGGCATTGATATTGTCTTTTTATTCCACTGCGACCTCCACCACTCTTCCAAGGGGCATTGATATTGTCTTTTTATTCCACTGCGACCTCCACCACTCTTCCAAAGGGCATTAAAACGGTCTTGTTAAGCTACTGTGATCTCCACGTCTCTTCTAAGGGGCATTAAAACGGTCTTTTTAAGCTACTGTGACCTCCACGTCTCTTCCAAGGGGCATTAAAACCGTCTTGTTAAGCTACTGTGAACTCCACATCTCTTCCACGGGGCATTGATATTGTCTTTTTATTCCACTGCGACCTCCACCACTCTTCCAAGGGGCATTGATATTGTCTTTTTATTCCACTGCGACCTCCACCACTCTTCCAAGGGGTATTAAAACCATCTTGTTAAGCTACTGTGACCTCCACGTCTCTTCCAAGGGGCATTAAAACCATCTTGTTAAACCACTCTGAACTCCATGGCTCTTCCAAGGGCATTGAAATGTTGTTTTTAAGTACCTCTAACCTCCACGACTCTTCCAACGGGCATTGCATTTCCTCCTAATTATAGTCAGCTTTTGCTTTTCAATGCATAGGCGAACACTAAGGGAGACCCACTCCCCAATAATGGGTAGAAGGTTTTTAGTACGCTGTAATCCACGTCTGTTTCAAAAGGCATTGCAGTTCCTCATAATTTTTGGAAAGCCTTCCATTCACTGCTTAGGCCAACAGTGTACAGGAGACCCAGTTGCTATAAATGGAAAAAACAGTTTAGTTAAGGCCCTCTGACCTCCATGTCACTTCCAAGGGGCATTGGAGTGCTTCGAAATTTTTGGTAGGCATTGCACTCACTGTATGCCCTATAACTGTGTAGCCGAACCGCTCCTTTTGGTACAGAAACATATCCTACAAGACATGTGTGGTTGACTGGCCTGATATTGATGTGAATGGTCCCTGTTCCTCCTGCTCTTTCTCCTTTGCCACCACCTCATCCATCATTCATCACCTGAAGCTTTGTTTTAACGGGAGTCATAGATCTGGGAAAGTAGCAGGAAAATATCCAGCAATCCTCGGCGGAGGTAGGATATGCGCCAAAACGCTGACCACCTCAGGACTAGCCGCTACTACATACATGCGCTTGCATTCCAAAGAACAGAAAGCTAAGGAGATGGATGGCCTCATGATCATGAATAATTTACTCGTTGTGTAGGAGGCCAACCACTGCTGCTGTCTACCTTCTGAACTTTGTGTTAAAGCCTGATTGACCCAGGACACGCAATCCTCTATGTCTGGAGGACATGTTGCATCCCAGTGTCCAACTGTGTCCTGGCTTCCACAATATTAACCCAGTGTGAAGGCGTCAGTGAGATGGACCATCCCTGGCCACATACACTTGACCATGTGTTTGTGTTTAGGCTGTCCTTCCCAATAAATGCACTGGGGAGGGCACAGGTAATGTTTTGGTATGCGCGCTTGTGTATAAGGCACACCAGGACAAATGGGGGCGGCTGGGGACCGTTTATGGACACCTGGCCGCCCCCAGGCGGCTGGGGACCGTGTATGGGCACCCGGCCGCGGGGCGGCTGGGGACCGAGTATGTACACCCGGCCGCCCCCTGGCGGCTGGGGACTGAGTGTGGATACCAGACCGCCGACGCAGCCATGACATGGTGGCCGGCGTCTGCCTCCACAAGCTTAAAAGGCCTCATTTCAAGTGCAAGCAAGCTAGCAGTATGGTATTGCAGCCTGGGGGTGGGTGGGTGGCAGGCTGCACACTTACGCTTGCATTCCAAGAAAACAAAGCAGATGCTAACTTGTATCATCATCATCATGCTCCTCACCTTGGCACTCTCAACTCCTCTGATGGAGAAGCCAGGGCCCACCAGAGGAGTCTGGTTGTCTGGTGGGCTCGGCCAAGGCTGCCCTAAAGCAGGCCAGGCTAAGAAAAGTGTGGGGAAGGTTACCGGGACAAATAGGGGCGGCTGGGGACCGAGTATGGACACACGGCCGCCCTCTGGTGGCTGGGGACCGAGCGAGGACACCCGGCCGCCGGGCGGTTGAGGACTGAGTATGGATACCAGGCCGCCGACGCAGCCATGACGTGGTGGCCAGATTCCGCCTCCACATGCCTAGAAGGCCCAATTTCAAGTGCAAGCAAGCAAGCAGTATGGTATTGCAGCCTGGGGATGGGTGGCAGACTGCATACTTGCGCTTGCATTGCAAGGAATGGGGGAGGTACAATTGAACACTGCCCTGGGACAAGGACTTGCACGGGGATAGTTGCAAGTCTGCATCTTCTGATGTGGCAAGGACCACTTCTGATGGGCACACTTTTAGGCAGTGACCTGGGTGTCAGAGATGCTTCCAGGGGTCTTCCCCATGCTGTTCCCTTGTCTTTTCAGCACTGTATGCATGTGTCACACAGCACATGGCCAGATAAAGTTGTAAAATGTTAAAATGACATTTCCCGGTGAATGCATTTGTCACGGTTGAAAGCAATACAAAAGTGCAAAAACGCATAAAAAATGCTACTTGTGAACATAGCCCAAGGTGTGGAGGAGTATTTTTGTTTTCGGTTATTTATTTTACCTTATACACAAGTCTTTACCCTGGAAAGGATGTTCCTTAACATATTTCACAGGAAAACAGTTTCAGTTTCGTTTTTGTATGTTTTATTGTGAGCCCGTAAAAGTGGCTTAATACCTCTGACCACGTTGTTGACAGCAGTGACCTGGGTGTCAGAAATGCTTCCTGGGGCGATGCCCATGCTGTCCCTATGTCATTTGAGCTTTGTCACTATCATTTTGGGCACTTTTTAGGCTTTCTACAGACTGCCGGGCGTGCCGCCGCAAAAATGCTCGGGTCTCCCATAGACTAACATTGGGCTCATTGCTCGGGTCGAGCACCCGAGTATCACGGTGAGCTCGGCCCGAGCTTCGAGCACCCGAGCATTTTAGTGCTCGCTCAACACTAGTAGGGATGTTTTTTTAAATAATAAAACTAACATAAGTGTTGGGAATAAATCAAGACCCACTAAAAATCAATTGGGATCCAAATCTTTGGATTCCCTCTCTAAAAAACAGAGAGATACAGTAGATCATTTACGGACATTCTATAATTCCCAATTAGCAAAAAATACTACCTATAAACCCTTGAGACATACAGGTACAATACCCAAAAAAACATATGTAAATCATTCCACTCCGGTTTACAAACATAAATATGATCTAGAAAGTTTCCCCTTGATTATTAATAATAAAAATTCCCACCTGGCAAATAATAAAGATAAAAACAAGGATAATAATAGTCCTATGAAATTAATGCCACCTGCACCGAACCCAGGATTACCGACTTTGGATAAGACCATAATCCGGGGTGATATACAACAGGTTATTCTACACAATTTGAAAAAATCTATAGATATTTTGGGAGATACCGCTAATGGAATTTCAGATGTTGAAAATGGCTTCTTTGATTTGAATGATTTGACTACATATAGCAATGAAGATACCCCATCCACTCTTGTTACGATGGTACAAGCATCCACCTCATCACCCGCTTCCCTTAATTCACAGATATCTTTTTTAGAGATTGGTCCTATGCGCCCCCTACCGCTAGTGGAGACGATAGTACCATCAATATTGAGCCAGTCCAATCTAGCACCCACTATGATTCCATCCATGCCTATCCCCCCATCGCAATCACAGATCACCAAATTTTCTCCCCCACTAATAACTACCTTAAGAAAAAGAAAAGAAGGCCCCGAGGGACTAGAGGAGGCAGAAACTCCGAAAAAATATAAAAAAATCCCACCATTTCGGACATAAAAAAGAAATAGTAATAAAAACAAATCCGAAAATATCTCCTATATGTGCACTAGAGGAAAGGTCAACACAGGATGGAGATTCTCCTAAAAAAAGAATCTTCAATCTATCTAAATACAATCTTAAAGTGGCAGAGGAGAGGATATTAGTAAAGGGACTTCATTTTTGCCCCAGTCAAGAGGCGAATAATTTTGATCTCTTTCTTGACTTAAAAAGATTTGTGAGACGACTGACCCTCACAAGACAGTTTGCACTTCAGAAGAGAAATAATGATAAACAGACTCTAAAAACTAAAATAAGTACACCAATAGCTACAGGTACTGAAATGGTAGAGGATACTAATATACATATGGAAGTGAAAACTCGCTCCAACTTTAATCCTATACACCATAGGGGGAGCTATATAGAAACTTTTCTTGCTCTAGTGGGTGGGGAATTTCATTCTATGAAAAATAAAAAAGGTGTCAAAACATCTTTTAGAAAAACCACTAAAATAATGACTAAACAAAATGGAAGATACAAAGCAAATATTACAGCTGAAGAAAAAACAGCGATAACTAATTAAAAAATAATAGAGAAATTGTGATTCGTGAAGAGGATAAAGGGGGGGTCATAATATTGGATAGAGATGCCTATCTTAAAGAGACATCAAATATCCTATCAGATCCTAAATATTATGAAAAATTAAGTATAGATCCATCAAAAACCTTTTCTAAGGAATACCGCACCATAATTAATAATGCTTTTATGGAAGGAATCCTGACCCAAAAAAGAAAGAAGTTTTTTGATTAACAAAGAATTTTCCATGGCTTTTTTCTATTATTTACCAAAACTACATAAGGATCCCAATAATCCCCCAGGTCGTCCTATCATCTCAGAGATCAACTCATTGACTAGTTATTTATCCCATTTTCTTGATTTCTATCTCCAGGAACATGTTAAAATATTACCCTCTTTTTTAAGAGATTCTACACAGCTTATTCATGATTTAAATACTATATAATGGGGGGAGGATTATCTAATGCTGACACTTGATGTGAATGCATTATATTCAAATATTGATCATAATTTAGGCATAGATGCAGTCAAATTCTATCTGTTTTATTGTTTTAATATATATTATATCGAGAAAACAGAGTGAAATAAATCTTTTGAAGATAAAGAGTTAATTTTCCAATCCTTGCAAGTCTGGGAGCGCTAGTCCTATCGGGTATTTCATTCTGAATCCTATCCTACGGATCCCTGGCTGAGAGATCCTGTCACACCAGTGATGAAGCTGCATACCTGAGAAGTTGGACACTGAAACAAGACCGTGAGGTTGACATGCAGTATTACAAGATCATTTAAAGGTGAGCTTATAACCTTTTCTCTTTTTCTAATCTATATAGAAAATCTACACTTAGATCTGCGCTTGTTCTTCGACCTCCCCCTATCTTTTAGACCCCACAGCCTTGAGGTCCAAACTGTTGTTTTACAAATCTATACAAGACATTTATTTTTAAAATGTAATGAACCATCGGAAAGATCGTTTCAGTTTTGCACAATGGTCAGGTTTTTTTAGATTCTGACAGCATAATATAGTGTTGCACTGAAATTCATGGAATTTACATGAAAACAGTACATTTGTCTAGTTACCTTCACAGCCTGAAAGTTCATGTAGGCACTCTCCTTTGGGGTTTCGGCAAGTCTTCATACATTTATCACCACAGGCTTTATAATGCCATTCACATTCTCCAACATCATTGTAGTAGTCACAAAACATAGCTGGTGAAATAAGAGAAATTCTGTAAGTATTCACAATTTCACAGGAACACAGTCAAATCTATATTAGCATAGGCACACAATTTTGTCTGACCCACTGTTTATTCATTTCTATGTATATGGCCTCTTTATAGACTGTTAAAGAGGTTGTCCACTTTCAGGAAAGTGGACCTCAAATGCTGTAAAATGCTGAAAATAACAAACACAGCAGATACTTACCCTTACCGAGTACACTGTCGCTCATCACCGCTGCTCCGGTCTCAGAGATTATCTACAGCTGTGATGGGCTATCGATGTGATGACATGTGGCACCCCAGGAGTCCAGTTGCCACACTGGCATTGCCTCCCTCACAGGGGGTGATGCCATGCCTGGTAGCAAGGAGGGGTCCCCTTATCAGGTAACACGAACAACCAACATATTTCCTGGCTCCAGACCAGAAGGGGGAGCTCTAACCCGGTTTCAGGGGAGCTTCCCCTTTAAATTGGAGCCCGGAGGTGGGGGTTAGAAAAGGCAGTTGTAGTGAGAAAAGTAAGTTGGGGACTGGAGAGAGAGACGAGGGAGAACCTGAGGAGGGGAGCTGTGACCAAGCTCGCCCCAGAGAAAAGAGCCAGAAACCGGACACCGGAGTCCGTGGTTGCTCAGGTTCAGTCCTGGCAGCTAAATCCAGAGGGCAGGAGACTGCAGGTCACCTGGCCCCACCAAACACTCGGCGGCTCAGCAGCATACTAGAGCCCAGGCCGCCACGAAGGAGCGACACCTGTAAAAGGCTCGAGCAGCCTGCCATACGGGCGAGGATTTAATGATCACTCAGGAAAGAGGGCCGCAGCATAGCTTTAGGCAGCAGGGCCAAAGAGGACAGCGCAGAAGAAAGGCCGATCCCCAATTGCTTCTAGGCTGCCCGGATGTCCATTACCTTCTGTTACCAGTGCCCCGGTCGGCACCATCAAACATCAAGTAAAGGTAGAGGAAACCGCCAGTCTTGTGTCGCCTGGTCATTATCTGCACCCTTAGTCCTGCACCCCAACATCCACAATCCCCTACATAAACCATACCGGTAGCCCTGGGGCCCCGCTCTACCAGTGGGGAGCAAATACATCCCAGCTGCGTGACCAATGGCCCCAGCGGTCTCTTTTAGCAGCGGCGGCCACCTATAGCCTCATACCACTGGTGGCGTCACAAAACTTGTCCCCTAAATAAACTGTCCTTTTTATTGACCGCCCAGGGCCCCGGACCGGGTCACGCCCCCGTGACTATCCCAAGGAACCGCCGACCCGGTGGCGAGTACCCCACGGTCCTGGGGTCGCGTCATTTTTGGCGTCACGAACAGGATGTACCAACCAGTTACACTGGGTCACGTGCGCCCAGAGACTGTGTTTGAGACTGAGAAGTGGCGCCTGCCCAAGAAGAACAGGCACCATGTGCATGCCGAAAGAAGAAGAGAAACCTCCCATCATGGGTCGGGTTGCCGAATGGTGAGAAAAGCCATGACCGTCCCTTGCAACGACGACCATATTAATAGACTTGTCCATCAGCCAGGGGGATCCGCCTCCTGGTGTGGCCGACAGTGAAATGGGAAAGATCCGCCCACGAAAGGGGAGAGGAAGGAGGGAGCCCTGGGAGAAGGGCAGATATACATGCGGCTGCGGAGGAGTCACAGCTAACCCAGTACGTGTAATGGAGGGAAACGGCAACCAGACTCCAGTCTGTGGCATGGAGGCAGAAAACTCCCCCAGTAACCTAGAAGGAGTTCTGAAACAACTACCCCCGGTGGATCTGGGGTTCCTGTAGCCCGAGATGCAGGAACTGGGCCAGCAAATGGAGCAGGGGACTAAGGAGAAGGAGACGCGCAGCACCGGAGAGGCAGCCGCAGCAGGTAACTCCCCTGCCCCGGTAGCTGAGGAGACCCTAATCGGACCCCTGGGGCCACCAGCAGCCCCTGCACCCAGCTGGGTGTACAAAAGCGCCATGTGTGACTGGTCCGCACGCGTAGAGTATCAGCTAGCGGCCCCATTAATACCTGAGCCAACAACCCAGGCCATCTGTACAGGAAGGGCAGAGTACAGGTGGGAGAACCCGGATGGCGATCTAATGGGATTCCCTGGGGAGGCCCAAGTGAAGGAGACACCGGAGGAGACCCTGCAATGGGAAGAGTTCTGCTGGCAGCAGATCCAAATGTGGGAAGAGGAGGAGAAGGAGCGGCAGACCGGGTGGCAGGCCATGGAGGAGAGGAATATGAGGGCCAAGGCCCTGGCCCTGTAGGCCAAACCTGCCAAACAGGGTGTGAGAGTGCTGGGCACCATAGTGAAATTTGATCTATGCAAGGGCTGGGGTTTCATCAGAGAACCCAATGTTGCCCAGGATCTCTTCATCACCAGGAGGGACGTGGAGTCCCACCTTCAACAAGGACACCCTGACAGTGACTTGTACCCTGGCGATCGAGTCACCTACACCTGCCATCGAGGAAAGAGGGGGTGGTACGCGCTCAATGTGCGGAAGGCGAGTGCGGAGGACATGCCCCTGACATCCAGGGCCGCTGACCCCTGCCAACAGCAAGCAGCAGCTTCAGCCCCGGCTGCAGCAAATAACTCGGATACACCATCTAACGACAGGGAGGATTACGTGCTACCCTCGAAAAAGGTACCCCGGAAGGGGCAATAAGAACTGAACTGCGGAACCGCAGAGGAAGTGAGTGTAAATAGTTACCCGGTTGGGTGTTTATATCAAAATTCATAAGTTAATAATTGTGTGTGATGTTAACATAATTACTACCCGGTAGAAAAAAGAAAAGAAAAAGATGTTACGGTAGTGGACAGTGAACAGCCAGAACTTTTACTGTAAAAAGTTGGCACTTCTTAATGTGCTTCTTGTTGGTTTTATAGGCCGCTGAACAAAAAAACGTTTGGCGTGGTTGAACACGTGGTCCAACGAGTGGATCAGTTATGCCCTGCAGCCACGCCCAGGGCCTTCGTTGGGGATTTTGGGACGGGTCCCCCATATTGAACTTGAAACAGTGAGATAGACACCCTGGTAGGGATCTCACTGGAGCCTTCTGAACTTGCTTGAAACAGTGTTATTTAAAGTAATATAATGTTTTATATTTGAAAGAAAGTTATTTAAAGAGATATAATATTGTTCTATATACCTGGTAGTCTTATGCAACATTTTAGAAAAAGTGCCTCCCATAAAGGGAATAAAAAGTTATTTATTTACCGGTTTTACATGCTGTGAATGCATTCTAAAAATTTTGCATGTCTTAAATTCTTGTTCTTTTTACTCTGTTCCAGCCTGCGGACCTGCTATGTTTAACAGGGGGCGGGAATGTGGCACCCCTGCGGGTCCAGTCGCCACAGAGGTACTGCATCTCAGCCAGAGGTGTGGTACCCCACTCTCGGGTAAGGAGGGAGCACTACCCGGGACCCACACACTCACATCCAACACCACATCACTCCAGTAGGGAAGGGCGAGATTGCTCCTGAGGGAGAGCATAGTCCCTGTCCTTGTCTGGAGGAGGGAACTAGGTAGAGGAGGTGGGTGGAGGAAGTAGTTTAGGGGAGCACACAAGGAAGGACTGAATGTAGAGGGGACCACGTAGAGTGACAGTTAGTGACATGGGTCACATGACAGACAGTATAAAAAGACAGGGAGAAACATCTAGAAGCGCCCAGTGAGTGAGGATCGTTGAGGAGTAGGGTCCAGACAGAGACAGGGCCCAGTCAGAAGCACCCAGTGAGTGAGGACCGTTGAGTAGTAGGATCCAGACAGAGACAGGGCCCTGTCAGAGGGGCCCAGTAGGAAAAAGAACGAGGGGAGTGAGGGAGTCAGAGAAGGGCTACAGAGACCGAGAAGGGATCCTAGGGGCACGGAAAGTGCGGAGTCCACCCGTGCGCCCGAATTCACGACGAGATCAGGTGACAGTAGGGGACTGGCCTCAGACTAGAGGAGGACTGCAAGACTGAGCTAGCAAACCGGAGGCTGCGGCATCTCTAAGTATTGTAGCCAAAACCACACACATTCGCTGAAAAGGTGGCCACATAAGACCAAGGGGACAGAGAGGACGTCGCCCAACAAGGCCCGCGGCCACTGGCTCGGGACACTGTGTATGAGGCGCAGGGCAGGAGGGTGAGAGCCAGCGCAAAGAGAGACGACCCAGGAAAGGTACACAAGAAGGGGGGTCCCGATCTAGTGCACCCAAGTTATCAGGACTCGGTAGGCTGTTATAACCAGCTGGCAGTTGTAACCTGGAACATCATAAGAACTGTGAGTAAAAACTTGAAGACTGCACCCCGCCATGTCCTTGACTTAATTGCTGCGTCACCTGCTTTGCAGTACATGAACAACAAAGCTACCTCTTTAACTGCCCTGGGGCCTAGCTTTACCCATGGAGAGCTGAACCATCACTGCATCACCAACGGCCCTAGAGGATGAGAACAGCAGAAGCGACCACCTATAGCCGCATACCACGGGTGGCGTCACGGGACTTTATCCCCAAAACTTTATTCACCTCTGTTATTGACCGCCCGGGGTCACGGACCGGGTCACGCCACCGTGACTATCCTAAAAGAACCAACCGGCCCGGCACCAAGTACTCCACGGCCCCAGGGGGCGAGTCCAATTGGCGCCATGAACAGGATTGTCGTAGCCCAGTATAACCGGGTACTATGTGCCATAGACTTTGTTAAACTGTATAATCAAGTCATTTGACGTCAGCCGGGGGGAGGCAGGAGACCCCGGTCCGGAACCGCCGGGTAAGCGATCCCTCTAGCCTGCAGAGCAGCAGACTGGTATGCCAGCAGAAACCCAGGACCTGGCTGAGGTTCACTGGGAGGGGAGGAAGATGCCCAACCTAGAAGAGGATCCAGCTGCGGGCGCGGCCGCAGCAACTGTAATGCCTTTATCTATGCTGTATATCCCAGGGGCAGCGTGGTTGCCTCAGTACTCAGGGGAGTCGCACAGCCTGAGCGAATTTGAGGAGAGACTGCATAGTTTGTTCGAAGTGTACCCCCTGTCTGAGAAGCAAAAAGTCAGCATCCTTATAGGCCAGCTAATTGAAGCAGCCCAGAGGGAGGTGAAGTTCTGGCCGGACAGGGACAAAAAAACTGTTAAGCAAATTCTGGCCAGGTTGAAGGATACCTTTGATACCCGCATAGCAGCGGAGATTAAAATGAAGTTCTACGGGTGCAAACAAAGGGTGCAGGACAATGTATGGGACTATGCTCTAAACCTGCAGGAGGCACTGCGAGCCATTAAACAGGTAGACCCCGACAGTGTGCAAGACTAGGACAGATTGCTAACCGAACAGTTTATTGAGGGGCTCCTGTCACCGGACACAGCTGAACATTATGGCTCTGCAAACCCTGATCTAGACTTTGCGCAATTTAAAGACCGGGCCATCCGGGTGCTGCGAGAATCAACCCCAAGTGGCACTGCACCCCTCCGGCGCTCAGCTATCACATACCACCAGGAGGCGGCATCCTTTTCCCCGGCACCTGTGGAGGCTGACGCGCAGACCATAGATAATGACCCCTCTGCAGACCTACGCCTTCAGGTCAAGGAGCTGACCAAAGTGTGGCTACACTAACCAAAACCATGCAGGCCATGCAAGTGTCTCCAAAGGAAAGGATCCAGCTGGCTTCCAGTCCAGATGACGTCCTGTGGTGATGGCAGAGAAGAATTCCACCGATCAGAGGGAGAGACAGCGATCGCTACGACCAGAACGGAAAACCCATCTGTCGCCACTGTCAAAAAGCGGGGCACATCGCAAGATTCTGCGATTTAAATGAGCAACCCCTGGGACAGAGGGTCAACCCCCAGGAGTAAGACGACCAGGCCCAAAAAGCTGGCGAGACAAGTACGTGGGAGGACGACCGGTCCTGCCTGTCGTGCTTGATGGCATCCCGGTGAACGTGTTACTGGACACCGTTTCCCAGGTGACAACGATGCCATATATCCTTTTTAAATGGTACGGGGCTGATTCAGACATTACTCGCAGTCCAGATGAACACTTTAACATCTTTGCCTGCAATGGTCAGCCCTTGCCTCAGGTGGGGTATAAAGAGGTGACCATAAAGGTTGGCTGAGTAGAATTGCCATCACAAGGGTTGATTATTGTAGATATTGATCACTGAGAAAGCCATCCTATGATAACCTTAGGCACCAATGTGATAGAGAATTGTCTTGGGGAAATTATTGTTTTGTTGCAACAGGTTGCAGAGGCTGCCAGTTCCAGTCAGCAACGAGTTCTGCAGAAGGAGATCAAAGCCCTGATGCAGAGACAACAGGTAGAGCTGTCTGGTGGAGAAGTTGCCAGTGTCAGAATGAATGATCCATTCCCCATTGCAATGCTCCCTAGGAGTGAAATGTTAATATGGTGTCGGGCAGCAATAGGTCTCAGGGGTCAAGATTATCAGGCTCTGGTAGAATCCGTGTACTCTAATAGTAGGTCCACCATCTTGACGGCCAGCAGGGTAGTCGATGTCCGCAAGGGGAGGGTAGTCGATGTCCGCAAGGGGAGAGTACCGATGCACATCCTGAATTGTGGGGAGAAAGAGGTCCATTTACCCCGGTATGCCACCCTTGCTAAGCTGTTCACTGTCAGTAGCAATGCAATAAAGGCAGTTGAACCCTTGCCTCTGTCTGAACAGGTGGAGGACAATGGCTCCAAGGGCAGATGGAGGATTGGTGTCAGAAGCTACAAGTAGGCACTGACTCCACCCCTTCGCACCAACAGCATGGGGTGTACCGGGTGGTCCAAGAATATGAGCGAGTCTTTAGCAAACACCCACTAGACTATGGGCAGGTAAAAGGGGTCCAACATCATATCCCCACAGGAGATCATCTGCCCATTAAAGAGAGGTACTGGCCTGTACCCCAAGCTCACTATCAATGTGCCAAGCTAATGTTACGGGAGATAAAAGAGGCTGGGGTAATCAGAGATAGTTGTAGCCCCTGGGCAGCTCCATTAGTCCTTGTTAGAAAGAAAGATGGTACAATGAGGATGTGTGTTGATTATAGGCAGATTAACCGCATTACACATAAGGACGCCTACCCATTACCCAGAATTGAGGAATCATTAGCTGCACTGAGATCCGCTAACTATTTCTCCACTTTACGTCTCACCAGTGGGTATTGGCAGGTTCCTGTGGCAGAGGCGGACAGAGAGAAGACCGCGTTTACGACACCAATGGGCCTCTGCGAGTTCAACTGCATACCATTCGGGCTCTGCAATGCCCCGGGAACATTCCAGCGGTTAATGGAGTGTGGCCTAGCACACAAAAACTTTGAAACCATTCTGCTGTACCTGGACAACGTAATCGTCTACTCAAAGATGTACGAAAACCACCTGGAGCACCTGGCCGAGGTATTCGAGGCCTTATCAAGTTTTGGCCTAAAAGTAAAGCCGTCCAAGTGCCACCTGTTGAAGCCCAAGGTGCAGTACCTAGGCCATGTGGTAAGCACTGAAGGTGTAGCACCAGACCCTGAAAAAGTCACCGTGATGAAGGACTGGCCAAGACCCTCCACTATCAAGGAAGTGCGGCAGTTCCTCGGGCTGGTAGGCTACTACAGGAGATTCATCAAGGGTTTCACCAAGATAGCGGCACTCATGCAGGACCTCTTAGTGGGCTAGTCCAAGAAGGCCAAGAACCCGAATCCTTTGTTCGAGTGGGGTAAAAAAGAAGAAGAATCCTTCACTCGACTGAAGGTAGCTCTTACGGGAGAGGAAGTCCTGGCCTACCCCGACTATGGCCAACCCTTTATACTCTATACGCATGCCAGCAATGTGGGATTGGGAGCGGTGCTGTCCCAGGTACAGCAAGGCAGAGAGAGAGATTACCTACGCCAGCAGGAAGCTCCGTCCCACGGAAAGGAACTCCGACAACTATAGTTCCTTTAAGTTGGAGTTTCTAGCCATAGTCTGGGTTTTAAGGGAGCGCTTCTAACACTATCTGGCTTCAGTGAAGTTTACCATTTTCACAGACAAAAATCGGCTGACCCACCTTGAAACGGCGAAGCTAGGTGTGCTGGAGCAGCAATGGATGGAGCAGCGATGGATGGCCCAGCTGTCCAACTACGAGTTTAAAATCAAGTATCGGGCAGGGCATAAAAACGCTAATGCTGATGCGCTGTCCAGGAAGCCCGACGTTCCAGATGGGGGAGAAGACCCGGAAGAGCTGGAGAAGAAAGAGCTACCGGCCTTCCATCGTCACAGGGTGACCCAGTGCTCCCACTGTGTGAGGGACAAGTGCTACACCAACAGAGAGGCCACGTTTAACCCATTGCCTCACCATGGATGGGTAGAGACGCAGGATAGCGACCCGGCTATCGGCCTAGTAAAGGAGTTGCTGACACAAGTTGCCTCGCACCCTGGTCCAGATGCTCCACAGGAGACCCAACAGTTGTGGAAGGAGAAGGGCAAGCTGTTCATCTACGAGGGAAAGCTCTGTCGGAGAAGCATCAACTCCAGGACACACGAACTGGTCTGGCAGGTGGTAGTCCCGAAGCGGAATGAGCCAATGGTCTTAGAGGCGTACTGCGATGGAGCAGGACACTTCAGGTGGAAGAAGTTGGAAGTCCTGCTACGTGAGCGATTCTACTGGGTTGGCATGAGGAAAGCAATCGAGAGATGGTGTCAGTAATGTGGTCCATGCAACCTGAGATGGAAAGTACGTGATAGCCAGAGGGCTCCCATGCAGCCCATAGTCACCAAACAACCACTTGAGCTGGTAGCCTTGGACCACGTGAAGCTAGCCCCAAGCCGGTCAGGCTATGTCTATGCTCTCACTATAGTAGACCACTACTCCCGGTTCCCGGTAGCAGTGCCAGTGAAGGATCAGATGGCTAAGACGGCAGCCAAAGCATTTCAACAACACTTTTGTCGCCCGCATGGTTACCCTGAACGAGTTCTTACCGACCAAGGCACAGCCTTTGAAGCAGAAGTGTTTCAGGAGTTCTGTAACTTGTACGGCTGCAAGAAAATAAGGACGACGCCGTATCATCCTCAGACCAACAGGTTATGTGAGAAAATGAACCAGGTAGTAATAGACCTGATGAAAACGCTGCCCCTTGAAGAGCGTAGCCTGTGGCCAGAGAAGTTACCTGATTTGGTAGACCTATATAACCACATCCTGGTGAACTCCACCAACTGTACACCCACCTACTTGATGAGGGCAAGGCCTGGCAAGTTACCCATTGACTTAGACATGGGAGTTTTAACACCTGAGACGACAGCACCAGATGCAGACTGGGATACGGAGCGACAGCAACAATATCGCAAAGTGCAAGAATGTGTAGAGAGAAGTTTGTCCCAGGCGAGACAGAGGCAGAAAAGAACTTATAATCAGCACGTACCTGCAGTTCCCTTGTCACCTGGAGAACAGGTACTCAAAAGGAAGAGACGAGTTCACAAATTAGATGATCAGTGAGAGGTTGAGCCATACACCATCTTACCTTCAAATTTCGACAACACCAAAGTATGCCTCATCAGTAAATATGGAGGAGAGACTTCGGGGGCAGTCTCAAGAAACCACCTAAAGATATGCCCTGATCAATTGAGACACCAAGAGGAAGACCAAAACAGCCCCCAGCACACACAGAAAAGGTGGAAGAGACGGTCCAAACCATCCTTGGAGAATTTCCCCCGCTCTTGGATGCAGGTGAACCAAGCAATCATGGTACCTGTTCTGACCTTTCCCCAAGTAGTCTTACCAGAAGCCGCAGAGACTCTAGAATAGCAGGCAGATCAGAAGGCCCCAGCAACAGATGCCACAACTGCAGTGGAACGAGTGAATCTACCCCCTGCTAGCGGTGAATCTGTCAGTCCCATGGTGAGTATAGGAGTTCACAGAAGGCAATCTGGTATACCACTACTACGTAGGTCCACAAGTAGCGTAGTGAATAGTGCACCCACCACACCAGCGGTAGACACTAGAGACCCGGGTAGGTCATTAGCAATAACTGTGCTGCGTAGATCAACCCATAGTACCAGAGCTCAGCTCCTTGTCCGTTATAGGGACTAAGGTGTAATAAGGAAATAGTGTATAATATATAATTGCAACCGTTAAGCATGAGAGCCTACAGAGACTTCCTGTAAGAACTTTTAACTAGAGATGAGCGGTGTTCGACTAGAACTGTTCGCCAATCTCAAATTCGAACTGTTTTGGGCGGTGTTCGAGTTGTTCGACGAACCCGAACGATTTGCAAAAAATTCGGCTGTTCGAGGTTATGTTCGATAACTGTTCGTGCACCAAAAGCGTGTCCTGCATGTCTGGCACTATTTTGAGCACCAATCATGCAGGGATTGTCTGCCACTCACTGTAATGCCACAGCCATGGTGGTTGTGGCATTACAGTGATTGCCCAAATCGATGGGAACAGTGCTCACAGTGAAACATGAAAAGCCGGCAATTCAGCAGCGGCATACACTGGTACCCGACAATTTAGAACCGAAAGAATAGAGCTTCACACATAGATTAGATAGATAGAAACATGTCAGCCACATATATACGAAGTACAGTGACAGTGTTGCTTACTGTACTTGTCATTTAGTGTAAAGGATTTATTAAAAAAAATAATAGTGTTTTCATGCACCTTCTCTTTAAAAAAGCCGGCCGGCAATTCAGCAGCGGTACCCGACAATTTAGAATAGAAAGAATAGAGAATCACACATAGATTAGATAGATAGAAACATGTCAGTAACACATATATGAAGTACAGTGACAGTGTTGCTTACTGTACTTGTCATTTAGTGTAAAGGATTTATTAAAAAAAATAATAGTGTTTTCACGCACCGTCTCTTTAAAAAAGCCGGCCGGCAATTCAGCATCTGTACCCGACAATTTAGAATAGAAGGAATAGAGAATCACACATAGATTAGATAGATAGAAACATGTCAGTCACATATATATGAAGTACAGTGACAGTGTTGATTACTGTACTTGTCATTTAGTGTTAAAATAAAGGATTTATTTAAAAAAAAATTGGCGTGGGGGTCCCCATAATTTTAGGCTCTAGCGGAGGTTAAGCAGACAGCTGGGGCAGATGTTTGAAGCCTGGGAAGGGGGTAATACCCACGGAGCTTCCCAGGCTACTAATATCAGCCCCCAGCGGAATACCTAGCCTTTACTAGCTATTAAAATGGGGAACCCCCCCAAAAAATGACGTGGGGTCCCCCCTATTTTAATAGCTAGCAAAGGCTAGGCAGACAGCTGGGGGCTGATATTAATAGCCCAGTAAGGGTGCCATGAATATTGGCCCCCTCCCAGGCTAGAAACACCAGCCGTCAGCCGCCCCAGATATGGCGCATCCATAGGATGCGCCAATTCTGGCACTTAGCCTCGCTCTTCCCACTGCCCTGTAGCGGTGGCAGTGGGGTAATAGGGTTGGGGTTGATGTCAGCTTATAATGCCAGCTGACATCAAGCCCAGGTTAGTAATGGAGAGGCGTCTATAAGACACCCCCATTACTAACCCCATAGTCAAAGTTAAAAGAAAACACAAACACCCAGAATAAAGAGATGGCAACGCTGCCATCCAGCCTGTCATCCCGCAGACACTGAGAAGCGCAGGCATGCTTGCGCTCCTCAGTGTCTCGCTGTGACGGCATAAAGATGAGATGAGTTCATGTCCAATGAACTCGGCGCACCTCATGCACGTCACTGGCAGCGTGGGAGAATTCTCCTGCACTCAGCGCTTCAGCGTGAGAATTTTCCCACGCTGTCAGTGACGTGCATGAGGTGAGCTCATTCAGGTCCAATGATCTCAGCTCACTTCATGCACGTCACTGACAGCGTGGGAGAATTCTCACGCTGAAGTGCTGAGTGCAGGAGAATTCTCCCACGTTGCCAGTGACGTGCATGAGGTGCGCCGAGTTCATTGGACATGAACTCGTCTCATCTTTATGCCGTCACAGCGAGACACTGAGGAGCGCAAGCATGCCTGCGCTTCTCAGTGTCTGCGGGATGACAGGCTGGATGGCAGCGTTCTGCTGCGGTCCAGCCTGTCATCTCGATGTAGCAGAGCTGAAGCTGTCGTGGGAACCATGGAAAGGTAAGGATGATGTTGCTTTATTATTTTACTTTTATTGCAGAAGACATTGGCTTCAGCTGGAATGGGCGTGACGGTAAGTATGGTTTAATTTAGAACAATAAAGAATTGTGTGTTTATTTCAATTAAAGGACTTTATTCTGGGTGCTGTGTTTTTTTTAAATACTTTACTAGAAATCATGGCGGTCATGTCTAATATTGGTGTGACCCCATGAATTTCGGGCTTAGGGCCAGCTGATAATGCCAAGCTGGCCTTAACCCCTTTATTACCCAGTGAGCCACCGCACCAGGGCCCTGGATGAGTTGGGTACAGCGCCAGAAGATGGCGCTTCTATGAACGCGCCATTTTCCGGGGTGGCTGCGGACTGCAATTTGCAGCGGGTGGGGCCCAGAAAGCTTGGGTCTCCCTGCGCTGCAGATTCCAGCCCCCAGCTGCCTAGTTGTACCTGGCTGGACACAAAAATAGGGCGAAGCCCCACGTATTTTTTTTTTTAATTATTTCATGAAATTCATGAAATAATTAAGAAAAAAAGGGCTTTCCTATATTGTTGTGTCTGGCCAGGTACAAATAGGCAGCTGGTGGTTGGGGGCAGCCCGTTCCTGCCTGCTGTACCTGGCTGGACACAAATAAAGTGCGAAGCCCCACGTCAATTTTTTTTAAATTATTTCATGAAACTAGATGGTGGCCCGATTCTAACGCATCGGGTATTCTAGAATATGTATGCGGCAGACCCAGAGCAATCAGCAGAGCGGTGTTTAAATTTGGCGCCAAAATCGCTGACTGGTCGCGGCCAGCAAACGCGACCAATCAGCAAAGCGGTGTTGAAATTTGGCGACTATATCGCTGATTGGTCAGGGCCGGCGGTCGCAACTAATCAGCAGAGCGGGGTTTAAATTTTGCGCCAATAATGCTGATTGGTCGCGGTCGCGACCAATCAGCAAAGCGGTGTTTAAATTTGGCGCCAATAATGGTGATTGGTCACGACCGCGACCATTCAGCAGAGCGGTGTTTAAATTTGGCGGCAACAATGTTGATTAGTCGCGGCCGGCGGTCGCGACCAATCAGCAGAGCGGGGTTTAAATTTGGCGCCAAAATCGCTGATTGGTCGCGGCCGGCAACCGTGACCAATCAGCAGAGCGGTGTTTAAATTTGGCGCCAATAATGCTGATTAGTCGCGGCCGGCATCCACGACCAATTAGCAGAGCGGGGTTTAAATTTGGCGCCAATCTCGCTGATTGGTCGCGGCTGGAGTCCGCGACCAATCAGCAGAGCGTTGTTTAAATTTGGCGCCAAGCTCGCTGATTGGTCGCGGCCGCTATTTAAATGTGGCGCCCAAATCGGTGATTGGTCGCGGGCAGCGTCCTCGACCAATCAGCAGAGCGGTGTTTAACTTTAGCGCCAAGATCACTGATTGGTCGCGTGCGGAGAGCGCGACCAATCAGCGAATCGTATTGGTGAGGACCGGGGAGCGCCGCTACCTGGTCGGATACTTCCGCTGCGAGAAGCGAGGAGTTGAGCGACTGCTCGCAGCAGAAGTATCCCGACCCGCAGCGCCGCTCCCTGGTCCTCCCTTGACACCCTAGCCGCGGATGTCCCCACAGTATCCGCATGGTGTTACAAAGATCCGGACATTTGTGTTAAAAATCGCTGATTGGTCGCTGGCGCTGCCCGCGACCAATCACCGATTTGGGCGCCAAATTTAAATATCGGCCGCAACCAATCACCGATCTTGGCTCCACATTTAAACACCGCTGTGCTGATTGGTCACCGACCCTGGGCGCGACCAAACACCGATTTTGGCGCCACATTTAAATAGCGTCCGCGACCAATCAGTACAGCGGTGTTTAAATGTGGAGCCAAGATGGGTGATTGGTTGCGGCCGATATTTAAATTTGGCGCCCAAATCGGTGATTGGTCGCGGGCAGCGCCAGCGACCAATCAGCGATTTTTAACACAAATGTCCGGACCTTTGTAACACCATGCGGATACTGTGGGGACATCAGCGGCTAGGGTGTGAAGGGAGGACCGGGGAGCGGCGCTGCGGGTCGGGATACTTCTGCTGCGAGCGCCCGCTCATGTCCCGGGTTCTCGCAGCGGAAGTATCCGCACAGGCAGCGCCGCTGACATCCATGCGGCTAGGGTGTAAAGGGAGGACCGGGGAGCGGCGCTGACATCCAATTGGTCGCGGCTGCTATTTAAATGTGCCGCACAAATCGGTGATTGGTCGCCATCTTGACCGCGACCAATCACTGATCTTGCCGCCAAAGTTAAACACTACTGTGCTGATTGGTCGCGGACGCTGCCCGCGACCAATCACAGATTTGTGCGCCAAATTTAAATATCGGCCGCGACCAATCACCGATCTTGGATCCACATTTAAACAACGCTGTGCTGATTGGTCGCGGCCGATATTTAAATGTGGCGCCCAAATCGGTGATTGGTCGCGGTCTTGGCGCGCGACCAATCACTGATCTTGCCGCCAAAGTTAAACACTACTGTGCTGATTGGTCGCGGACGCTGCCCGCGACCAATCACCGATTTGTGCGCCAAATTTAAATATCAGCCTCATGCACGTCACTGACAGCGTGGGAAAATTCTCCTGCACTCAGCGCTTCAGCGTGAGAGTTCTCCCACGCTGTCAGTGACGTACATGAGGTGAGCTGAGTTCATTGGACATGAGCTCACCTCATGCACGTCACTGACAGCGTGGGAAAATTCTCCTGCACTCAGCGCTTCAGCGTGAGAATTCTCCCACGCTGTCAGTGACGTGCATGAGGTGAGCTGAGTTCATTGGACATGAACTCGGCTCATCTTTATGCCGTCACAGCGAGACACTGAGGAGCGCAAGCAAGCCTGCGCTTCTCAGTGTCTGCGGGATGACAGGCTGGATGGCAGCGTTCTGCTGCGGTCCAGCCTGTCATCTCGATGTAGCAGAGCTGAAGCTTTCGTGGGAACCATGGAAAGGTAAGGATGATGTTGCTTTATTATTTTACTTTTATTGCAGGAGATCGTTGGCTTCAGCTGGAATGGGCGTGACGGTAAGTATGGTTTAATTTAGAACAATAAAGAATTGTGTCTTTATTTCAATTAAAGGACTTTATTCTGGGTGTTTGTGTTTTTTTTTTAACTTTGACTATGGGGTTAGTAATGGGGGTGTCTTATGGACGCCTCTCCATTACTAACCTGGGCTTGATGTCAGCTGGCATTATAAGCTGACATCAACCCCACCACTATTACCCCACTGCCACCGCTACAGGGCAGTGGGAAGAGCGAGGCTAAGTGCCAGAATTGGCGCATCCTAAGGATGCGCCATTTCTGGGACAGCTGACGGCTGGTGTTTCTAGCCTGGGAGGGGGCCAATATTCATGGTACCCTTCCTGGGCTATTAATATCAGCCCCCAGCTGTCTGCCTAGCCTTTGCTAGCTGTTAAAATAGGGGGGACTCCACGTCATTTTTTTGGGGGGGTCCCCCATTTTAATAGCTAGTAAAGGCTAGGTATTCAGCTGGGGGCTGATATTAGTAGCCTGGGAAGCTCCATGGGTATTACCCCCTTCCCAGGCTTCAAACATCTGCCCCAGCCGTCTGCTTAACCTCCGCTAGAGACTAAAATTACGGGGAACCCCACGCCAATTTTTTTTTTAATAAATCCTTTATTTTAACACTAAATGACAAGTACAGTAATCAACACTACCACTGTACTTCATATATATGTGACTGACATGTTTCTATCTATCTAATCTATGTGTGATGCTCTATCTTTCTGTTCTAAATTGTCGGGTACAGATGCTGAATTGCCGGCCGGCTTTTTTAAAGAGACGGTGCATGAAAACACTATTATTTTTTTTAATAAATCCTTTACACTAAATGACAAGTACAGTAAGCAACACTGTCACTGTGCTTCTTATATGTGTGACTGACATGTTTCTATCTAATCTATGTGTGATGCTCTATTCCTTCTTGTCTAAATTGTCGGGTACTGGTGTATGCCGCTGCTGAATTGCCGGCCGGCTTTTTTAAAGAAAGCGTCTTCTGAGCAGTTTTCAGCTTTTGGACACCTTTGAAGGTGTTTTCTATGTGTTTCTATGTGTTTTTGTTTGCCTGCCATTGGTTTTAACGGTGTTCGACGGTGTTCTAAGGTGTTCGACGAACAGTTCCTTGAACATCCCGGTGTTCGACGAACCGAATCGAACCCGAACACTACGGGGGTGGCTCAACACTACTTTTAACCCCTTCGCATCCCTGGGATTTTGCGATTTTGCATTTTCGTTTTTTGCTCCCCTTGTTCCCAGAGTCATAGCGTTTTTATTTTTTGGTCAATATGGCCGTGTGAGGGCTTATTTTTTGCAGAATGAGTTGTACTTTTCAACACCATTACTAGTTTTACCATATCGTGTACGGGAAAACGGGAAAAAAATTCCAAGTGCGGTGAAATTGCAAAAAAAGTGCAATACCACAGTTGTTTTTTATTTTTATTTTTTACCACGTTCACTGAATGCTAAAACTAACATGCCATTATTATTCTCCAGGTCATTACGAGTTCGTAGACACCAAACATGTATATGTTCTTTTTTATTTAAGTGGTTATTTAGAAGTTGGTTGGTGGGTGGTAGATGGGTGTTGGTTGGAGGTTGGCTATATAGTCAACAGTACCCCTGGACATACATATGATAGTGGATGGGGGATAACTTATTGATCCCTATTAGTCTAACTAGTGGAACCCCTAGTGATCTGGGGAAAGGGTCTGTTAAGAGTCGCATCTGATCCGAGTAGAAGTGCCTCTGTCCCATTCATTCTACATTCTACAGACTACTTCTATATTTCTTTAAGTGGGTTCTGGGTCAACTCAGGTTCCACTAAGAGGTGAAAAGTAGCATTGGTGGAAGAAAGCATGGTGGCCACCGCCCCATTGTTTCTTGGCCTGAGACTGTATTCACACATGTAGTTTTTGGTTCTGCTTTTTGGCAATTTTTCTCGGTTAAAGTCATGAAGGACTGAACACAATTTCTTATTTCAGATCGTGATGTGAATAGCATTCAGACTTACGGCATATAGTTGGCGTTCTCCAATTTATACATATTCCATTTTCACTGCAAGCTTGGGCATATAACGCAACAGTAGTACAAAAGCATTCACAATCTCCACCGGTATCACAGGCACATGAGTCACTAATGCAAGATTCATAATATGTGCTGGGATCAACCTGTGGATAGAGATAAACTGATTAGTATGACTGCTAAAGTCCACCAGTTTCCCACCGTGAGATTGAGTTTTTGGTTGTCTTATCCAGATATTTAATAGTAAGATATGTAGTCTAACAGCAGAAGAAAATACCAAGAAATTGTTATTTAGTTACATCTATGGGCAGCAAGGTGGCTCAGTGGTTAGCACTGTTGCTGTGCAGCACTGGGATCCTGGGTTCAAATCCCACCAAGGACAACATCTGCAAGGAGTTTGTATGTTCTACCCTGTGTTTGCGTGGGTTTCCTCCCACACTCCAAAGACATACTGATAGGAAGGTAGATTGTGGGGACAGTGATGATGATGACGTCTGTACAGCGCTGTGGAACTAATGGTGATATATAAGCAATGCATAATAATCTATGAATCTATGATGTATGAAAACTGGTGTTTTGTACATCAGTTTTAATGTGAAGCTATCTGGAAATGCACACCCTTTAATAAATTTAGCAAAACTCTGGCCATGTGTAGATCAGTACAAATCTACACAGATCTTGTATAGATTTGTACTTTCATTTTTATCAATTTATAGTAAAAGGTATAATAAAGACTTTATTGATTAGGTGACTTTTTGTGCATTTTTCTAAGATTTATTAGGATGGAGAGAAAAACATTACAAATGGCACAAATATAGTGTGCGCTATAGTTTGTGATTTTTTTTCCCTGTTGTAATTATTACTTTCTATTCTATTTCCTTTCTTCCTTTTTTCCATTTTCTTTTATCTGCTTTTTCTCATCTATTAGTTCATTTCTCTTTTTCTCCCTTATTATCTTCTTAATTTGTTCTTCATCCTCACTGATAACTTACCAGCGGCTTTTAGCTTTCAGCACCTATCGGATTTCTCCGTTCTATGCGCTGTTTTGCCATCGGCCGCCTTCGGCTTTTTCTGGCACGTCTTGGCCTTTCACGCATGCGCTTTGCCTTCCCTCTGACGCACACACCAGGAAGTAAGGTACGCTCGGCGGGCATATCTAAAGATCGCGGTCAGTCACTCCTGCACATCCTCTCTATACGGACACACTTTTCATATTTCTTGTGCCGACTCTCACAACTCCAGGTATGTAACTTCTTCTAGGTCACTGGCATTGGTGCCACCATCTTCTCCTCTTCACTCTATTTATCTACTTCCACTCAAGTATTCACTTATTTTTTTGGTCTCACATTGGACCCTCCTCTCTATATATTACCACTGGTTTAAATCAGCTCTGATGAGATTCATAAGGGAATTCTATTTCCACATATGTGGTTATCTTAGCCTTTACATTCATGATGACACTTGTTCTTTTTGCTACAGTCCTACTTCATGTTCATTATTTTATATAAGTTCTATATTACACATGTATTCACACCCACATATGTTTTCCATATTATTATGGCAACTCTGTTTGATTAATGGATATATCTTATGACTGCTTATAAAGTCTGCATTTATATATATATATATATATATATATATATATATATATATATATATATATATATAGATTTAGATTTTGCTGTTTCTTTCTGTATTTTTCTTTTCAGATTTTGGTCACTGTATTTTATGCTATGTTTTATATTGACACAGATAACCTTGACAAAGGCAATAACATGCCAAAAGGTTGGATTTGATCTGCTTACTTTTGTGTCGGCTGTGAATAAAATTTTCACTTTATGCATCAATTTTTGTATTTCTATGAGTGCTGAAGGTTACGTTTATCTAAGTAATTATTACTTTCCTATATGTTTCATCACGGAATTGGGGAAGAGTATAAAAGGCTCTCCTCTGGTTAATAGAAGACCTGTGATAGGCTTGGGCTTGTCCTTCATTAGTTCAGTGAGCTAGATGCCAGAGTAATTTGTTCATCGGGGAATATCATTGGACTGAATGCTAGAGCAAGACATAAGGAGCTGCGCTGTGGATCACATAGAGTTCATTCTTGGTGTCCCATAAGCAAAAGTAACATCACCTAGCAAGGCATCATCTAGCAAAGCTTGGAAAAAATCACTGAAACAGATGGTGATTGAGATAATTGTTGCTGTTTCAGGGTAGTGGACTGCACTACAAAGTGTAAACAGCAACAGCATAGTGCCACCTCGCATGTACTGCAACCATCAAACTTTTGTAACCTAAAATGAGTTGAGACATTATGGTTTGAATAAGAAAGTAAAATCCTTTCAATTAACCTCGGTCTACAACTGTGTCTTCAAAGAGGAACTCACAACCATAAACTTATACAGACACTGTGAAAAAGACCCCATGCAAAGATATATAATGCAAAGAATCTGCTACGCCTGAACATACTTTAAGGCATGTCATATATGTATGTTGAACTGATCCTCCAAAAAATAAGTTACTGTAATTGGTAAAATGATAAAAGAAGGCAAATTCGTGTACTACTATTACCTACCTTTTAATTGGATATAGGGTAGGGGTAGTGGGAACTATTCACGTCATACAAGAGTGGCCAGGCACAGGAACATTTATTAATCATTAAGGCGGATCTGTCACCAGATTTCCAAATACAATTTGTACACATTATTGATTAGATCTTTTATACCTGATGAAACTGCTATAATTACTTTATGATTCCCTGTCAAAATGGCTGTATTATCTTGATGTTAAGATGAACATTTTAGGAGCCCAGCTATAGAGTGAGAGCGCTCATGCATCCAAAGATATTCTATTCCCTCCAACTGTGACATTTATGCCTGTCCCCTCTACTTCTGCTTCGCTCATCGGTTGACGAAGAGTGGGCTATTCAGTAGCCTTGTTTTATTACTGGGATTTGTGACTCTGGCCGGTCCAGAAGCCTTAGGGTTAAATTCTATTAGGTTTATTGCTGATGTGAGCACTGACTGGTGCTGGTCATTATTTAAACCCCTGTAACTCAGTTCCCACAGCCAGTCAATAGCTCCTTTGTGCTGGTATATACATTTGTGCTGTGCTCTTGTGTTTTGTCCTGATTTTTTCACCTCGGCTTGACATTTTACTTCCCCCTATTTTGTTCCTGACGTTACCTCCAGGTTGTGACCTGGCTACCTGAGTATCCTTCTTACCAGCTTGCACCACCGAACAGAACTCCGTGGTCCCCGCCCATGGAACCCTGTGTATGTCCAGATCTCTGTACAGGGGTTAAAAGGTGAAGACCAGGAGAACCCCTGGGTTGTGGAAAAAAGAGTAGGTAGCTCCAAGCCTGTTTGTGGTAACTATTTTGAAGCTGGCAGGTGACCATGAACAGTTGTGGCACCAACTCAGTCTGGCTGACAACCGCAGCTTATACTGAGTACTGAGCGGTGTGAAATCTCAGCAGCAAGAGGGACACTGAGGAGCAATCAATAAGCCTAGGTGGGCAGAGATTGAGTTTACAGTCTCATAGTTAATACAGAAATCGTATTAGGTGTAAGAGATCTACGATAATAATGTATGCGGTTTATATTGGGAAATTTGGTGACAGATCCGCTTTAAGTTCCTGTGGCTTATATAGAGCTAGGAGTGTACACAAGGTGCCTTTATATGTAATTACATCAGTCCACATCCCCGATGGGGTTCTAAATCTTATTTAAAGTCAAAATGACTAGTATGTATAGATCAGTATATTTTGAAGGAAACCCATGCAAAATCAAGAACACATGCCCTTGGTTAGATTCAAAGCCAAGACTTCAGTGCAGCATGGAAATAAGTGCTAACCTCTGAACCCTCCAGTGCTGGAAAAATGATAACCACTAAGACATGAGACAGCCTGTATATTCAACACAAATAGAATTTTGGGATTTTTTTTTAGTTCCAAAAATTCTTACAATTCTAAACAATGGTGGCAGTTTGTCTAGGAATCCTCTAACTACTGAATTGATTCACCACATGTGTAATAAATTAATTTTTACTGTCCCTGAAAATTTTAGGAAAGTTCACCTGAGCATGGCAACTCTGAAAGACGTCACTGGTAATTATGTTGCACTGTCTCAGTGCCCAAGACTTTCTGTATGGGTTGATAGAACAAGGATCTTTGACGACATCCACATTTGGACAGTTTGGAGACGTTTTCCAGCTGTTACCGAATTCCATCAGGTTCTCCACCACCGATTGACTCCTTGTAGTGAAATCATTGTTGGCATTTCCATCGTAGTTACCACAAATCCCACAGACTTTTCCCTTCATGAAAATAAACAAAAGATTTAACAACTTTATATGGTAATTATTATACAACTCTAAAAACTTTCCTATACAAGGCAAATCATCTCTTTTTGAGACACAGAAGTAGCTAGTAGGGTAAAACCCAAAGTTGAGTAGATACTTGCTCTGGTGCTTCAATTGATTTTAACTGGTTTATATCTTGGGAAAATTATTAAATACTTTTCTTCTTAGAAAAAAAAATATTTTGGTACTACCCCCCATTTAATAATTCATGATCAATATAGCCCATTTCTTAGCCAGCTTGGCAGGATGACTGAAATTGTTATGATGGGGCTACAAGATCAGGACAGTTTAGATCAATAACTGTATCAATATATTATTTTACAAGTATTACATAGTGAGCAGGGTGCCCATATACTGTAAAGTATAATCAACTTTTTCAAGACAGTTTAGATCAGGGGTATCCAACCCGCATGTGGCCCAGGATGGCTTTTAATGTGGCCCAAGACAGATTTTAAGGCACAGTGGGCCACTGGACCTTTAATTTTTGTGAACGCTGTGTGTGCACACGTAGCATTCTGTACTGAACACTGGCAAGCACAGAAGACAGGGTTACATTCAACACTGGCCAGTACCAGGATCAGGATGTTCTTTGTAGGCAGAATTAGTGCACTTTATCCTCCTGTTCTGCTCCCACCATTGCAGCTCTGTAGCGCTGAAGATTTTCATGTACAGGGTTTGGGTGAGAATATACTCTATACGGTGTCTCCTATGTGTATATACCAGAATCATGTCTCCTATGGGATGTGTTTATATTAGTCTCATGTCTCCTATATGATGTGTATTCAGCAGTCTCAGTGTCTCCTATGTGGTGTGTACGTGGCAGTTTCATGTCTCCTATGACATGTATACACAGCAGTCTCATGTCTTTTATGTGATGTGTATACAGCAGTTTTAAGTCTTTTATGCAACCTGTATATAGCAGTCTCATGATCCTTATGTGATGTGTATACAGAAGTCTCATGTTTTTTAATGTGATGTGCATATGACAGTCTCATGTCTCTTATGTGATGTGTAAATGGCAGTTTCATGTCTTTAACGTTATATGCATACAGCAGTCTCATGACTCTTATGTTATGTGCTTTGAGCAGTCTCAAGTTTCCTATGTCATGTATACACAGCAGTCCCAGTGTATCCTATGTGATGTATATGCGGCAGTCTCATATCCCTCATGTGATATATGTATACAACATTCTCATATCTATATGATATAGATAGCAGTTTACCATATGATATATATTCAGCAGTCTCAGTATCTCCTATATGACGTATATACAGCAGTATCAGTGTCTCCTATGTGATGCATATAGAGCAATTACAATGTATCCTATGTCATGTTTATACAGCTGTCTTAGAATATCCTACCAATATCTCAGAATTTGTGTGTTTATCAATTTTTATGTCTACAAGCCTATGGGAAAATAAATATTAATTGTAGACAACCTATTTTAAGGGGACAACTTTGAAAGACTCTACAAATAGAGCGCTCCATAATTAACATTATTATGTGAGGATTATTTTGATTATCAGTGGTGTAAGATATCACAAAAATTATGCATGGACTCTTTCTTTTGCTCATCAACTTTCGTTAGTGTTTGTGCATTTATTGTGCCTAACAAGACAACTCTTCTTCCAATGCTTCCACCTTTGGTTTATATGAAGGTATATATATATATATATATATATATACACAGTACAGACCAAAAGTTTGGACACACCTTCTCATTTAAAGATTTTTCTGTATTTTCATGACTATGAAAATTGTACATTCACACTGAAGGCATCAAAACTATGAATTAACACATGTGGAATTATATACTTAACAAAAAAGTGTGAAACAACTGAAAATATGTCTTATATTCTAGGTTCTTCAAAGTAGCCACCTTTTGCTTTGATGACTGCTTTGCACACTCTTGGCATTCTTTTGATGAGCTTCAAGAGGTAGTCACCGGAAATGGTTTTCACTTCACAGGTGTGCCCTGTCATGTTTAATAAGTGGGATTTCTTGCCATATAAATGGGGTTGGGACCATCAGTTGTGTTGTACAGAAGTCTGGTGGACACACAGCTGATAGTCCTACTGATTAGACTGTTAGAATTTGTATTATGGCAAGAAAAAAGCAGCTAAGTAAAGAAAAACGAGTGGCCATCATTACTTTAAGAAATGAAGGTCAGTCAGTGCGAAAAATTGGGCAAACTTTGAAAGTGTCCCCAAGTGCAGTTGCAAAAACCATCAAGCGCTACAAAGAACCTGGCTCACATGAGGACCACCCCAGGAAAGGAAGACCAAAAGTCACCTCTGCTTCTGAGGATAAGTTTATCCGAGTCACCAGCCTCAGAAATCGCAGGTTAACAGCAGCTCAGATTAGAGACCAGGTCAATGCCACACAGAGTTTTAGCAGCAGACACATCTCTTCAACAACTGTTAAGAGGAGACTTTTTGCAGCAGGCCTTCATGGTAAAATAGCTACTAGGAAACCACTGCTAAGGACAGGCAGCAAGCAGAAGAGACATGTTTGGGCTAAAGAACACAAGGAATGGACATTAGACCAGTGGAAATCTGTGCTTTGGTGTGATGAGTCCAAATTTGAGATCTTTGGTTCCAACCACCGTGTCTTTGTGAGACGCAGAAAAGGTGAACGGATGGACTCTACATGCCTGGTTCCCACCGTGAAGCATGAAGGAGGAGGTGTGATGGTGTGGGGGTGCTTTGCTGGTGACACTGTTGGGGATATATTCAAAATTGAAGGCATACAGAACCAGCATGGCTACCACAGCATCTTGCAGCGGCATGCTATTCCATCCGGTTTGCATTTAGTTGGACCATCATTTATTTTTCAACAGGACAATGACCCCAAACACACCTCCAGGCTGTGTAAGGGCTATTTGACCAAGAAGGAGAGTGATGGGGTGCTACGCCAGATGACCTGGCTTCCACAGTCACCAGACCTGAACCCAATCGAGATGGTTTGGGGTGAGCTGGACCGCAGAGTGAAGGCAAAAGGGCCAACAAGTGCTAAGCATCTCTGGGAACTCCTTCAAGATTGTTGGAAGACCATTTCCGGTGACTACCTCTTGAAGCTCATCAAGAAAATGCCAAGAGTGTGCAAAGCAGTCATCAAAGCAAAAGGTGGCTACTTTGAAGAACCTAGAATATAAGACATATTTTCAGTTGTTTCACACTTTTTTGTTAAGTATATAATTCCACATGTGTTAATTCATAGTTTTGATGCCTTCAGTGTGAATGTACAATTTTCATAGTCATGAAAATACAGAAAAATCTTTAAATGAGAAGGTGTGTCCAAACTTTTGGTCTGTACTGTGTATATATATATATATATATATATATATATATATATATATATATATATATATATATATATATATATATATATATTTATTCAAGCCAAACATATACCAAAAGGTCTCTCTTTTGACGTGTGTTTGACAATTGAAGTCTAGAGGATATGTGAACATATCCTAAATGGTGTAATTACATTAGGTAGAAATTCAACGAGTTATTTTAAAGAAAGTAAATCATAGATTACAGGTAAGTTCAATTACAAGCAAAATTATAACCTGAATTAGAAAACATTAATTCCATTATAAGTGGCTCTAAGGAATTTTAGATAAAATGAATCGGACAAAAGTCTGTTACCTGGAAGTGTGAGGCAAGCTTTATATAGATGGTTGTCTTCATGTCCCACATGAGAATGACCCCATTATCACTTTTCATAATCAGATACATGCCTCTGTGCATCACATCATAGGGAATTGTGTTCTCTTCTTCTCTCTTCACCACATCAATCTTTTCATTGTCAAGACGAAGCTCTTCACCCTTTTAATCACAGAGGTTAAATCAGCATCACATTGATATCTCGTTCTAAGCATTGAGAAAGGGGAAGATACCTTGAAATGTCACATGGATAAGCATCATAGGACCAGGTAATATGCAATGAAGGAGACTTTAGATTTGATAAGTCTATATGGAAATTAAAAATGTGTTTTTGAGCAGAACGATATGTGGCCAAAGTTGACTTGATGTCGTTGCTACATTGCTGTGCAATACAAGTCAATGGGGTGGTATTGCAACCCCAAGGGTACTGCAACTGCGACAAGCAAATTGCAAAAAGACCAACCACGTTGGATTTTTTTTACAACTAGCTTGTAGTGATCGGGTTCGCAACGCAACCCCATTAACTTGTACTGCAGTGCAAAGTAGCAGCGACACCTACAGAACTTTGGCTGCGAGACATGTGTGACAGCCAAAGTCACCATATAGCAACAATGTAATGAAACTCGAAATTTATCAGAGGGGCTCGTATGGGATAATACATTTAATTCATCCTCAGTTATGTCTAACATTGCACCCTCACTGGCTTGGCTTACTTTTGGCACGTAAATTTTTGCCACAATTTGCCGCACATTATTGCATTTAAAGATATCTCTTGAAGTCACACATCCTTTATGAATGGCCAGCAGACAGTGTTCTATATACATGGTAAAAAGTTTACAATTAGATGCATCAATTTTTGTCAAAATGCACCAAAATTGGGATCATAATCTACCAATGTCAAGGCGCAATGAAGTAAATCTGACAGAGGTATAGAGCACTGCGGATCAAAACACAGGTGTGAATGGATAATGTCTGGGTCGCAGTGCTGTTGCCTATTATTTTACTGCTAATCAAGAAGTTCATAAAAGCAGGGGCTGACATATCACTGGTGGCCCAAGCGGTAAGGTGTACCATTTCTACCTATAAAGCAGGTGGAATTATGCATTATGATGAGCTCTTGGGCTGCAAATATTGTTCTTGCACAGGGGCCCTTTTCTGTCTGTGTCCACCAGTTTAGAAAAGTATATACAACTGCAACATAGTATTACCCATAAGTAAAAGAAACATAGGATGGAAAAAAAATCTCCAGTGCATGCTAGGGTCTGGATCATCCAATAGTATAAAGCGATATGCACAAAAGACCGGCACTCACGTATGCTTATAGCGAAGGCAATGTTTATTCCATATTCTCCAAAGCATCAAATGTGACGTGTTTCGGCTTAAAGGGGTTGTCCAGAACTATTAATAATGTGGCAATCTATTTTTATGAAGAATAGAAGTTTCTTTGTAATTACCTTACGTTGCAGTTACTGCCTGTGAGCAGCGCTATCACTGGCCACTCACAGGCATCACGTGACCCCCGGCTGCAGCTGCGTCACACCCGGCATCCACCGCACGCTCTACCTCTCCCCATTCAATGGGAAAGCGCGCAGTGGATGCTGGGTGTGACGCGCGGGGTAACCCTGCCCACAAGCCAGCAGCCACCACGGGGACCACGTCACTAATGTCACGCCTCACTTGACGTGACATTAGCGGGGGTTCTCGTGGTGGCTGTGAGTGGCCCGCGGTAGCGCCGCTCACAGGCAGTACCGGCAACATAAGGTAATTACAAATAAGCTTCTTTTCACCATAAAAATAGATTGGCACATTATTAATAGTACTGAACAACCCCTTTAACAAAAGCCATTTTCAAACAGATTCTGTTTGAAAAAGGATTTTGTTTAGTCTCAAAGCATCACATTTGATGCTTTGAAGAATATGGAATAAACCTTGAATTGACTAGAAGCATTCGTGAGTGCCAGTCTTTTGTGCATTTTCAAGTGTGGGACGCCATTCCATGACCACCTTTCTCCTGAATGCCGACTGGAAGTATATTTAGATCAGACATGTCAAACTCCGGCTCGTTGGCCAAATCTGGCCCACAGGGTGATTGTATTTAACCCCTGACACCAGAACTGCCACCCCCAAGGTGGGGCCATTGTTCTGTATGGAGAACTATGTGAGGCCATTTACCTGTATGGAGGACTATGTGAGGCCCATTATACTGTATGCAGGACTATGTGGGGCCCATTATTCTATGTGGAGGACTATGTGGGACCCATTATTCTGTATGCAGGAATATGTGGGTCCCATTATTCTGTATGGAGAACTATGAGGCCATCATACTGTATGGAGAACTATGTGGGGCCCATTATTCTGTATGTAGGACTATTTGGGGGCCCATTATTCTGTATGGAGGACTATGTGGGGTCATTGTTCTGTATGTAGGACTTTGTGGGGCCCATTATTCTGTATGGAGGACTTTGTGGGCCCATTATTCTGTATGGAGGACTATGTGGAGCCATTATTCTGTATGGAGGACTTTGTGAAGCCCATTATTCTGTATGGAGGACTATGTTGGGCCATTATTCTGAATGGAGGACTATGTGGGGCCCATTATTCCGTATAGAGGACTATGTGGGGCCCATTATTTTGTATGGAAGACTATGTGGGGCCCATTATACTGTATACTGGTGGACCAGCGACTTTGTCCAAGTTTTTAATTTTGGCCCTCAGTGTGTTTGAGTTTGACATCCCGGATTTAGATAGTCTAAAGCAACGGTACTTCAAACTCTATCTTTTACCAAGTCGTAAAACAAAATTACAGTACTTAGGTTGTTATTAGTAACTGTTTAGAAATATGATTTCTTACTCCTATAAAGAACTTGAGGTTTTTTGAGCAGGTGGTGCCCGTTGTGCTGCAGGGAACGTTCTCAGTGATAACTCTGAAAGAGCTTTGACCTCCGTTCTCACCGCAGTTATCCTGTAGAGAAGAAAAGGCATGCATTGTATAATCCGTCAACACTTCATTCATCTCAGCTCTTCTAAGCTGTTTGACTAATGTACCTGTGCTAATATGTATTCACAGCTCCCACTAAAGGTAAATTGCCTGTTGTCAAAAGTGATATAATGTCCATCCCCATACACAGAACACGTTCCAAGGCAAGGCTTATGTGTGCACTGCCATCTTCTGTTCTTACATACACTGCAAAAGAAAGAACAATCAGCAGATGAGCCTATGTACAGTCATTATAGATTTACTACAGATTTGCTTTGGTTTTCTTCCGGCGGGCGGCCGCAGCCACCCATGACAGCTGATCGGTGGGGGTGCCGGGTGTCGGACCCCGGCCAATCAGACATTGATGACCTATCCTACAGATAGGTCATCGATATAAAAGTAGTGGAAACCTCTTTAATTTTCAGGAAGTAAAAAACAAATTGAGAATTAGACTTTTAAAATGGATGTGTCCTATGAGCAGGTTAAGACATTCTCCTCCCAATTAAAGAGAATCTGTCACCATGTTTTTGCTACGTAAGCTGGGAGCAGCATGATATAAGGCCTGGGATCCTGATTCCAGTGAGGAGTCATTTGCTGATCAGAATGCTGTCATTTTCATACAGTTTTATCTGCGGTGGACCTAGCAGAGCTCTGAATTCCTGAGCTCTGTGGCATATTTCTGTGTACACTGTGCATAGGCAGAAAGCTGTTAATCATTAGTGGGGGCAGGGTTACACAGAAGAGTTGACTAGGAGGCACGAAACACCTAGTCTAGTAGTGATAATCTGCTGCTGATAAAACATTGATTTTATTGAAACAGCAACACACAGCCAAGTAAGTGATTCATCACTCTAATCAGGCTCTCATCCCTACATTATGCTGCTCTCAGATTGCATAGCAAAAAAAAAAAAATCTGCTGACATATTTCCTGTAATTCATCTACTTTTCTGAACACTATGTAAAAGTTCCTAGATGTAAGAGATTGCAAATTTTTGAGCAAATATGGTGAAAATCAAAATGTGTGCATATTTTTCACATGAGGAAGATAAAATAAATTTCCTCTATTGTACTGTAAAATGCTGCATCCATGTTTGTTTCCGAAATAAAAGACTTACCATGTGTTACAACTAACAGAGATGCTGTCTCCTGGTCTATATGTGGCCTCATTATGTATACATGGACACTGCTGCTCACTGATACAACCTCCTTTTTCATCAGATACCAAGCCTGGAGGGCACACACAGCCTGACATACAGTAAGAGCTGAACTGTGGAGACACAAATTACATGTCAGACAATGCAAAAGTGATTGTTTTGAACTTATGTCAATTTATGCTACTATTAGTGTTGAGCGATACCTTCCGATATCGGGAAATATCGGATCGGATTGGATCGGACTGATACCCAAAAAGTATCGGATATCGCCGATTCCGATACCGGAAACCAATGCAAGTCAAGGGACACAAATATCGGAATAAAAATAAACCCTTTCTTTCCTTGTAGGTTAATTCTACATGAAGGAAAACAACTAAGAATAATGTAGAATGACATGAAAAGCTGGCAATTCAGCAGCGGCATACACCGGTACCCGATAATTTAGAACAGAAAGAATAGAGTATCACACATAGATTGGATAGATAGAAACATGTCAGTCACATATATATGAAGTACAGTGACAGTGTTGATTACTGTACTTGTCATTTAGTGTAAAGGATTTATTTAAAAAAATAACAGTGTTTTCATGCACCGTCTCTTTAAAAAAGCCGGCCGGCAATTCAGCATCTGTACCCGACAATTTATAACAGAAAGAATAGAGCATCACACATAGATTAGATAGATAGAAACATGTCAGTCACATATATAAGAAGTACAGTGATAGTGTTGATTACTGTACTTGTCATTTAGTGTAAAGGATTTATTTAAAAAAAAATTGGCGTGGGGTTCCCCGTAATTTTAGTCTCTAGCGGAGGTTAAGCAGACGGCTGGGGCAGATGTTTGAAGCCTGGGAAGGGGGTAATACCCACAGAGCTTCCCAGGCTACTAATATTAGCCCCCAGCTGAATACCTAGCCTTTACTAGCTATTAAAATGGGGGACCCCAAAAAAATGACGTGGGGTCCCCCCTATTTTAATAGCTAGCAAAGGCTAGGCAGACAGCTGGGGGCTGATATTAATAGCCCAGGAAGGGTGCCATGAATATTGGCCCCCTCCCAGGCTAGAAACACCAGCCGACAGCCGCCCCAGAAATGGCGCATCCATAGGATGCGCCAATTCTGGCACTTAGCCTCGCTCTTCCCACTGCCCTGTAGCGGTGGCAGTGGGGTAATAGGGCTGGGGTTGATGTCAGCTTATAATGCCAGCTGACTTCAAGCCCAGGTTAGTAATGGAGAGGCGTCTATAAGACACCCCCATTATTAACCCCATAGGCAAAGTTAAAAAAAAAACACAAACACCCAGAATAAAGTCCTTTAATTGAAATAAAGACACAATTCTTTATTGTTCTAAATTAAACCATACTTACCATCACGCCCATTCCAGCTGAAGCCAAAGATCTCCTGCAATAAAAGTAAAATAATAAAGCAACATCATCCTTACCTTTCCATGGTTCCCACGACGGCTCCAGCTCTGCTACATTCACATGACAGGCTGAATCGCAGCAGAACGCTGCCTTCCAGCTTGCCATGACGCACACACTGAGAAGGCCAGGCATGCTTGCGCTCCTCAGTGTCTCGCTGTGACGGAATCCAGATGAGCCAAGGTCATGAGCTCACCTCATGCACGTCACTGACCGCGTGGGAAAATTCTCCTGCGCTTGCAGTGAGCGTGAGAGAATTCTCCTGCTGAAGCGCTGAGCGCAGGAGAATTTTCCCACGCTGTCAGTGACGTGCATGAGGTGAGCTGAGTTCATTGGACATGACCTCGGCTCATCTGGATGCCGTCACAGCGAGACACTGAGGAGCGCAAGCATGCCTGCGCTTCTCAGTGTGTGCGTCATGGCAAGCTGGATGGCAGCGTTCTGTTGCGATCCAGCCTGTCATGTCAATGTAGCAGAGCTGAAGCTGTCGTGGGAACCATGGAAAGGTAAGGATGATGTTGCTTTATTATTTTACTTTTATTGCAGAAGACATTGGCTTCAGCTGGAATGGACGTGATGGTAAGTATGGTTTAATTTATAACATTAAAAAATTGTGTGTTTATTTCAATTAAAGGACTTTGTTCTGGGTGTTTGTGTTTTTTTTTTAACTTTGACTATGGGGTTAGTAATGGGGGTGTCTTATAGACGTCTCTCCATTACTAACCTGGGCTTGATGTCAGCTGGCATTATAAGCTGACATCAACCCCAGCCCTATTACCCCACTGCCACCGCTACAGGGCAGTGGGAAGAGCGAGGCTAAGTGCCAGAATTGGCGCATCCTATGGATGCGCCATTTCTGGGGCGGCTGTCGGCTGGTGTTTCTAGCCTGGGAGGGGGCCAATATTCATGGCACCCTTCCTGGGCTATTAATATCAGCCCCCAGCTGTCTGCCTAGCCTTTGCTAGCTATTAAAATACGGGGGACCCCACGTCATTTTTTTGGGGGGGTCCCCCATTTTAATAGCTAGTAAAGGCTAGGTATTCAGCTGGGGGCTGATATTAGTAGCCTGGGAAGCTCCGTGGGTATTACCCCCTTCCCAGGCTTCAAACATCTGCCCCAGCCGTCTGCTTAACCTCCGCTAGAGCCTAAAATTACGGGAACCCCAACCCAATTTTTTTTTTAATAAATCCTTTATTTTAACACTAAATGACAAGTACAGTAATCAACACTATCACTACACTTATTATATATGTGACTGACATGTTTCTATCTATCTAATCTATGTGTGATGCTCTATTCTTTCTGTTATAAATTGTCGGGTACCGTTGCTGAATTGCCGGCCGGCTTTTTTAAAGAGACGGTGCATGAAAACACTATTATTTTTTTTAATAAATCCTTTACACTAAATGACAAGTACAGTAAGCTGAGCGCTGCATCCAGCTTGTCTTACTTCAGAGACACTGCAGAGAGCAGGCATTATGGGAACTTTCGATTCCGGTATTCGATATTCTAAAAGTATCGGAACTCAGTATCGGAACTCCGATACCGCGAATATCGGTCGATACCCGATATTTCAGTATCAGAATACTCAACACTAGTTACTATATAAACATAAGACTAGGGACTAGGGATATGGCCGGATCTACAAGTTTGGTTCAATATGCCTCTAACCTGACATCTTCCGGACATGCTCTTTATCCTCGCACTATGAATATCTACATAAAAATATATACAAAAAATATTCTATTGTTCTGTGTGTCTTTGTTTTAGAGGAAGGTAATACCAAGGCCAGTATGCTGGCCAACTTGTACGATGAAAAAATATTTTTTGCTCCAGTATGATCAGTCATATAACATTGACACATTGAAATTATATATATATAAGACATTAATCACTGTCACTATCAGCAGCAGAGAGCTCTTCAATTTCACCAACCAAATAGTTAAAGGGGTTTTCCCTCGAACAAAAGTTAATTTTAATCATTAGATCTTGGAGTAATAACTTCCACAATTGGATGTGTTTAAATAAAATGTTCCTGTGCTGAGACAATCTTATAAATGTGCCCGTGCTGTGTACTGTGTAATGGCTGTGTCTGACCGTGCAGGAACATGGTCTGATCCTACCACATCTCCTGGGCAGGGGAGCAAGCAAAAGATTATACAGACATTACAGCCTGGGATCACAGCGGATACTTTTTGTGAGGTAAAACATTTTCCTGCCTGTTTTTAAATAATGTTTTACATCACAGAAAGAATGTGATGTGAAATGTATGTGAAAGCTGTGATCCCCTGCTGTAATGTCTGTATATTCTTTTGCTTCCTCCCCTGCCCAGGAGATGTGGTATGATCAGACCATGTTCCTGTACGGTCAGACACAGCCATTACACAGTACACAGCACGGGCACATTTATAAGATTATCTCAGCACAGGAACATTTTATTTAAACTCATCCAATTGTGGAACTTATTATTATTCCAAGATCTATTGATTAAAATTAAGTTTGTTCTTCATTACTGATCCCATATAAGAATGCATTAATTATCTTTAGTTATCCAGAAAAAAGTATTATTATTCAGGAGCCTACAAAATAACCTTCTTTCTAAATTTTACTTTTACAAATGGTCTCACCCAAAATAACATGTTTTTGGGTATATCCAAAATGTCCATGTCTACTTACGCAATCCATGTCCAGTGTGTGACAGCTCTTCTGACACTCCACTCCCTTTGTCCCTTTAGGAGCACTGGAGCAATTAAGATAAACCAGAGGCTGCGAGCAAACTGGTGAGAGATTTCGCTATTGGTTATTGGAAATGGATAAGATAAAAGTGATCACTCAGTAATATGTAAAGATAACCATTGCAGAAATCTAAACCAACAAATCCTAATCACATCATCGTGATAAACAGCAATGAGATTTCTCATAAGACAATACTATATGCGTGTGACGCCATACTATGGGTGCAAAGCTGAAAATCATTATTGACCAGCTTTCAATGATAACTGTGCCGACCATTCAATTTGTAAGGATTATTTTTGAGCACTTTATGTGACTTTAAGCCTACATGTGTACATGTCTGTTCTTCAGAGGCCATCCTACACCACTGATAGAGAAGTATTTAGCCATTTCTCTCAACTTAGTGCTTAATAGTGATGAGCACAAGTGCTCGATACTGGAGTTTGCCTGGGTTATGCACCGAGTATTGCGGGTTGCGCGAGTGTCATGTTCATGTCCCCACGCCCGCATGTTCCGCCGCTGTTAGACCACTGAGTTAGTTAATTGTATATTGGCTCACGTCCCTATAATTCATTGGAAAATCATTATTTTATACAGTACAGCGGGTACGGAAAGTATTCAGACCCCTTTAAATTTTTCACTCTTTGTTTCATTGCAGCCATTTGGTAAATTCTAAAAAGTTCATCTTTTTCTCATTAAAGTACACTCTGCACCCCATCTTGACTGAAAAAAAACAGAAATGTAGAAATTTTTGCAAATTTATTAAAAAAGAAAAACTGAAATATCACATGGCCATAAGTATTCAGACCCTTTGCTCAGTATTGAGTAGAAGCCCCCTTTTGAGCTAGTACAGCCATGAGTCTTCTTGTGAATGATGCAACAAGTTTTTCACACCTGGATTTGGGGATCCTCTGCCATTCTTCCTTGTAGATCCTCTCCAGTTCCGTCAGGTTGGATGGTGAACGTTGGTGGACAGCCATTTTCAGGTCTCTCCAGAGATGCTCGATTGGGTTTAGGTCAGGGCTCTGGCTGGGCCAGTCAAGAATGGTCACAGAGTTGTTCTGAAGCCACTCCTTTGCTATTTTAGCTGTGTGCTTAGGGTCTTTGTCTTGTTGGAAGGTGAACCTTCAGCCAAGTCTGAGGTCCAGAGCACTCTGGAAGAGGTTTTCATCCAGGATATCTCTGTACTTGGCCACATTCATGTTTCCTTCAATTGCAACCAGTCATCCTGTCCCTGCAGCTGAAAAACACCCCCATAGCATGATGCTGCCACCACCATGTTTCACTGTTGGGATTGTATTGGGCAGGTGATGAGCAGTGCCTGGTTTTCTCCACACATACCGCTTAGAATTATCACCAAAAAGATCTATCTTCATCTCATCAGACCAGAGAATCTTTTTTCTCATAGTCTGGGAGTCCTTCATGTATTTTTGAGTAAACTCTATGCAGGCTTTCATATGTCTTGCACTGAGGAAAGGCTTCCATCGGGCCACTCTGCCATAAAGGCCCGACTGGTGGAGGGCTGCAGTGATAGTTGACTTTGTGAAATTTTCTCCCATCTCCCTACTGGATCTCTGGAGCTCAGCCACAGTGGTCTTGGGGTTCTTCTTTACCTCTCTCACCAAGGCTCTTCTCCCACGATTGCTCAGTTTGGCTGGACGGCCAGGTCTAGGAAGGCTTCTGGTGGTCCCAAACTTCTTCCATTTAAGGATTATGAAGGCCACTGTGCTCTTAGGAAGCTTGAGTAATGCAGAAATTATTTTATAACCTTGGCCAGATCTGTGCCCTGCCACAATTCTGTCTCTGAGCTCCTTGGGAAGTTCCTTTGAGCTCATTCTCATTTGGTCTGACATGCACTGTGAGCTGTGAGGTCTTATATAGACAGGTGTGTGCCTTTCCAAATCAAGTACTATCAGTTTAATTAAACACAGCTGGACTCCAATAAAGGAGTAGAACCATCTCAAGGAGGATCACGAGGAAATGGACAGCATGTGACTTAAATATGAGTGTCTGAGCAAAGGGTCTGAATACTTTTCACCATGTGATATTTCAGTTTTTCTTTTTTAATAAATTTGCAAAAATTTCTACATTTCTGTTTTTTTTTCAGTCAAGATGGGGTGCAGGGTGTACTTTAATGAGAAAAAAATGAACTTTTTAGAATTTACCAAATTGCTGCAATGAAACAAAGAGTGAAAAATTTAAAGGGGTTTGAATACTTTTTGTACCCACTGTATATGCTGTCATTTGTTTTTAGGGACCGAGAATCACAGTATGTATTGGCTCATAGCTATGCATGCCATTGTACTGATGCATATAGTACATCACGGATCTGTACCCCACAATTCCTCTGAAATAATGGAAAATTTGTACATCCTAAAAAAAGAATATTACATCATTAGTAATCCTTTTGTTGTACCAAATGCTAGACCCCAATCTGGAATCTTTATTCAACTGCTATAACTCTGCTTCAAAATTCAATGCTATTAGGTGCAAATGATTATGTTTTTAAAGACAATCTATCGCCAGGTCAAAAGTGGGCAGTTCTTGCTGTTATTTTATTTTCACTGCTCCCTTAAGTATTCTGTTGTTTTTCTTTAAATCCAACTTACAGTCCCAGAGATATGATCCCTTTTAGTTTGTGATAATTTTAATGGTCTTTACCAAGAAGGCATGGCTCAATATGCAGAGCACCTTAAAGACATTCCCCCAAAGAATCCTGTGAGACACACCCTCTTAAAACATTACAGTTAGCATTAAATATAAAGGCCCATATTTTTTAAACCATTTGGCTGATTTAAAAAAAATCTGTTTAATCAGGAGAGCAGAGAAAATAAAATATTAGCAAAAACTAGCCACTTTTGTCCCAGTGACAGGTCTTCTACATAGGCGTTCTAATAACAGAAGACCCCAATGTGCACCAATGAAAAGTTGTCAAAGTTTTTTTTAGGCACACTCAACTGCAAACGCTTGTCAGAATGTTTTCCAAATCCAATTTGAATCACAATATTGTTAAATTCTACTTAGTAATATAAAAAATTGGTAAATAATAAAATGGTTAAATATTGTAAGTTCAAAAAACGTTGCCATAAGGATTGAAGAGAGTGCCTTTAATTTACCTGGAGCTTTAATGACTGCGCCCATACAGGTCAGATGGCCTCTTTCACATGTGCTGTGAAGATGAAACAATAACTGTATTAATCATTAAAATGACAGATGTTCTATTTTTTAGGCAGCTATAGTTTACAAATATCAAAAGAATAAGCTAGAATAAAATCACATCCAGCCAGGTATACATATAGACTATGATAAGGCAATCAGTGGGCACCAGATTAGTTTCCAGGATTGAAATTCAAATATGGACAGCACTTGATTATAAAAAAGGCCAGATCTAGGAAGCAATTTTAAAATGCCTAAAGGGATTGTCCGGTCTTAAGCTACAAGTCTGCAGTCACTCTATGTGACTGTAGACTTGTGAATCCTGCTGTTGCCGGCACTATTCACTTTGAGGATTCTTCTGGTGCCGACGCTAGAAGCGGGTGATCATGAAAAGCCCACAAGTATGTGATTTGCACACTTCCGGCAACATTCCGACTAGACTTTATCCGGCCTCATTGAGTAGACTGGCATTGGTGAGTCCACGCCCATCTAGTTGGCATGTGACAGCATGTATGCAAATCACATACTTGTGGTCATGTGCCCGCTGCTAACAGCACTGGAGAATGTTTGCAGTGCACATTGCGCACTGTTAGGATTCACAAGTCTACAGTCACGTAGGCTACAAGTCTGCAGTCACTCTAAGACGAGACAACCCTTTTAATGGAGAATAAGGTGAATCACAACTATATAAACTTGAGATAAAAGAAACCCACTATTTTCCATGCTTACCATGTAACTCCATTCTCCTCCACCATTTCTCCAGAATCCATGACATTGCCTTGATAGTAACATGGACATGAAGTTGATGTTACACAGTCTCCGTTGTCATTCAGATATGTTCCTTCTCTGCACACACAACCATCCACCGGGGAAAATTCAAAGTCGAATGTTGCGTCATCATTACTCCGAGATCGGCATGTAGGCTGACACCTTGTCACATTGTGCTGGTATACTTGGGACTCTTTGCAAGACTTTGTGTACTTGTCTACAAGAAGCAATAGGAACAGTAGAAAGTGAACAAAAAATGTTCTAAAAGACAGGGCACATTGACTTGGACTAAATGAGTATTGGCGACTACTTACCACAAACACTGTCCCTCCACCCACTGAGAGTGACACCTTTCTTGGCACATGCATAGGCATATGATGCCAGAGCTGCACACATGCATTCCTCACTGTCTTTACAGCTGCATGTGTCTGAGAGGCAGTGCTAAAAAACACAACACACACCAGAGAAAGGTACTAATTAGAGATGGATCCATGCATTATTGAAATGATAACTTCCAAGTGATTAGCCAAAGACATGGTCTAACATGAAGTTCTGCAAAGTTATTATGCATTTTAATATTTCCAAAATGAGCAATTATACCCATAAAAGAATTGGCATTTTTACTAAAAATCTGCATGTGTTTCGGTATTTGAAATGGGCCATCTCATTCCTTTACCTTTATGTCAGTCCTTAAAACCCCTTGGCGGTTTCTGTGTTGGAAAAGAAAAAGGAATAATCCAGCGAAGACGTCTTCCCATAGAATGTTGAGTCTTTATTGAAAAGAATTCATTAAAAATCGCAACTTCACATCCATGAATACATGCAATGAATAAGGTCAGTCAACCGAAACGTTTCTTTCGGTGAAAACTCTGTTTTTATGGATGTGAAGTTGCGATTTTTAATGAATTCTTTTCAAGAAAGACTCAAGATTTCATGGATTATTTCTTATTGTTCCTGCCTTCCTCTTGATGAACAGAAAGCTTTCCGTACGAGGACTCTTCCTATGGGTGAGCTGACCGTTCCGCAGTTTTTTCTGTATTGGAGAGACAGTGTTTTGATCATTGTAAGGTGTATGATAACTGTCACTGTATGGAGAACTGTGGCAGTCATTTCTATGGTGGCCTGTGGATACTTTGGTAGCCAAGTGATTGTCACTATAAAGTAGATTGTGCCTCTAAATGTATTAAGTGGGCTCTACGACTGACACTGTCATGGGAGCTCCATCTAAAACTTTTCTATGCAAAAATGTATGGATATACTGCATCTCTTTTCCCAAACGAAGAGTTTGAATCTATTTATTACCGTATAATATGCATGTGGATTTTCTACACTGTGGCAAAGGGAGAAGGGTCCAGTAGGAGATGTCAGCAGGGCACACCAATGTTGTGCATATTTTTCTGCAAAAAGACATAGTTCTTTCAATTTTACAAGCAAGAACAATGTGCAATAAATTGGTTACAATGTAATAATAAATACAATTTAATTAAATAAAAGTATATTAGTAGCATTGACACTGTGCATAAACTATGCAAAATACTCATGCCTTATAAGAAAGTAACAACACACTATGTTGGGAGGATTGCTATATTTTCCAAAGATTTCTAAGACATGCATACTAGATTCAAGGAAGAATATATATTATACATGAAAAGCTGGATGAGGCATAAGGAATCCAAGGCAGATGGATATTTCTAACAAATATACTATGCTAAGGGCTTTGGTAGCTTCTGTTTTTGGTCCTGCACCTTTATGGGACAATAGGCACGTTTGGAAGCAGACCTATCCTTCCCTTGCTAGCCTGGTTATCTTTGATATGTCCAGATGTTGGATTGATTTATTGCTGGGTTTAGAAAAGTGTGTACTTTAGTTGGGATCTGAGGGGTAAGGTTTCTTCTTGTGGAGAGTGACATGCCACGCCTGGAACGCCAGTATGAGAAAACTTAAACGCCTTGCATGCTCCTCTGGGTAATTAAATATGCAAATAGTCTCTTCAGAGAGGAAGAGGACTAGAACTCTAGTGCCACCTTTTGAAAGTAGCAATCCAAAAGTCAATATCAACCCTTTAACGAGCTTTGAAATATGACTTGGGATAAAAGCCAAATCGGAATGTCAATTTGTAGACCTGGTGCTTCAGGGTATTACCCCTCATCAGTACAAAGTATGAGATCTGACTTGGCTGGGTGAGAGGCTAAGACTGGGATCTAAGGGGTAAGGTTTCTCCTTGTGGAGATGTCTGGCACACCAATATGAGACTTAAATGCCTTGCATGCTCCTCTGGGAAATTTAATATGCAAATTGTCTCTTCAGAGAGGAAGAGGACTTGAACTACTTCCAATAGGTAGCGATAGCGTTCAAGTCCTAGTCCTATCTGATTATATTGTGTTGTCTCATTTGAAAGACAAACCACCCCTGATCTTTTTTGACATCTTTATGAGAAGAATGGAGAAAATGGATGCCTCTTAAAAATTTATGGTAGACTTCAATTTTTCAAATCCTTTTGTTCTGATGTGGAAAAGAACAGGACCAATTAGAGCAGTTGTTGCTAGTATAGCATTCGTTAGCTTTAGTAACTCCGTAAGTTAGAGAAGGTCATCTCCTTCAAACTTTGTCCATTGTACTAGTGTTTCAACATTCACATACCTTTCTCCAAGTTTTGAGAACATGGGTCCTCGTAACTGTTCTTGATATTGGGACAGTTGCTATTACTCTTCCACGTATTAGCAAAACTCGCAGCAGTCCCTTCAGTGACTCCGCTAATCGCCTTAAAATCATCGCTCTGGATGTTGTTGAAGTTTCCACACAGCCCTTGTAAGAAGAAAAATAAATCTTATGTATATAATATAATAGATATGTCACAAATGTTCTATGAGTAGTTCTTTATTGGAATTGTATCAGTAATACCCCCCACCCCCACCTCCATCCAACCAACTCTCTGATTGTCATCAATCTGGCACCTGAACCTCCTGATCATGAGCCTTTATCGCTAGGGGCATGTATTATTACATGATATCCATTTCAATATAGTAGGCACCACCCTCTCTCTTACATGCATATATATTAATAGGCTATAAGGACACAGGTTCTCATAATCAGACAATTCTGTAAAATGTTTTTCCCATAATATGAATCATAGCTCAGTAGTTTAAAATCCCAAAATAAATAAAGTTGTCAAATGTAATCAATTTCCAGAAGTTCTTTTTGGGCCATGGCCTCACTGTCAGTATTTGGTCAGTATTCTTTCTCAGGAGTGGGAACCAAAACCAGTAGTGGGTAATAAATGCATAATTAGTGCACTTGTTTCTATTATACCTTTTCTCTGATTGTTCCTCACCTGGTTTTAGCCCCCACTCCTGGGAAAAAATACTGACCGAATACTGACCAAATACTGATAGTGGGGCCGTGGCCTTGCTCTAGATATCGCCCCCTGAAAATTTGCATGTCACAGGCTTTTGCCTATCGGGTTGCCCATGTCCTATACTTCCGTCATGATAGGTCGCACATGCTCAGTAGATATCTGCTATTCCTCTATAATGGCTGTCCTTTTTAAATTTTAGTGAGATGGCTCTGTGGCGCCCTGCTGCGCATTGGTGCCACAGATCCCAGAGGGGTGCATGGATGGATTCCTCCACAAGATGCCCTCATAGCATTCACACACCTCCACCTTCCACCTCAGACCAGCAGAGGGAGCCCGGATAGGGATATAAATAGGGAAGGTGGAGCTAGGCAGTCAGTCAGTCTGCTGCAGCCAGAGAGGTTGTCAGTGCAGCCCAGGCTCAGTGAGCTCAGATTAGTGAGCCTAAGGTGTGCCGACGCCAAAAGAGCGGTGAAGAGTAGCGAGGCCTACTGCCCGTGTGAAGCCTAGCAAGGGCCCCGAGCGTGGCCGAAGGCAAGTGGAGTAAGCAAGCTACATAGGGGGCAGAGGAGCTTAGCCAGCTCACCCCAAGACCATGTACCGGACACCGGGTCCGCGTCTGCAGGGATTCCTTAGGCCCAGCAGAAACAACCGGAACCTCTGGCGAACTATATGTCCCAGGAACAGCAAAAGCTGACTGTCATACTAGGGTCAGGAGTCGCAGAGGCCCAAGAGACCAGGGAGTGTCATCTCCATCAGAAGGCCCTACCACCAGGTCAGCAGGAGCAAGACAGAGACCAAGTTAGGCCTAGCTCCAGGCAGGTCATAAACTTATCAGGAAAAGGCAAGAAACAGGAGGCCCCACACCCACCCACTGGGGAGAGTCCTGATTGCACCCTTCACCCTACAGTGCCCTGGATCATGCCTGAAACACCACCAGTAAAGGTACTGAAGTGAACTCCGGTGTGCGTGCCTATTCTTCTACCCTTCCTCTGACCCGGCTGGGTCCCCTCTGTCCTGCATCCCTTCTCCTACGCTGCCCTGAGGCCCCGCTCCACCTGTGGGGAGCCGCATCAACTAAGCTGCCTGAACACCGGCCTCAGAGGACTGTCGCAGCGCTGGTGATCCTCACCAGACACCACGGGTGGCATCACGAACATTCCCCCTTTCCCGTACACCTTTCCCCCATTCCTTCTTTTTAAGAGTGACCCCAGGGTACAGGCCCAGGAGCCGGCCACCGCGACATCCAGCAAAACTAACAGCAAGGCCCGGGCGCCGAGTCGTCCCCATCCCCTGGGCGCTTCATCTCATGTGTCATTGCATTGTCCTCACTGCACAGAATGGTCATTGGCATAGTTTGCCCGCTAATGTCAAAGAAGGAACAACGCTCCTCCTCTCTGACTGCGCAGATAGCATTGTCAGTGAAGCGTTCCATGTAGAAACTGGTTTAGGACCTGTAGTGACATCACGATCATGTGACCATGATGTCATCACAGGTCTTGCACTCTGAGGAACTTCAGGACCTTTGGTGAAGGCCTGGCATTGAAAGAAGAGCGTGCAGTGATAGAAGCGCTCATTGGCCAGTGTCCTCCTGCACGGAGCATCTGAGGGGGAGGGAGAGCCAAAGACCTGGCACCTACCTAGCTGAGCTGTGAGATAAGTTCTCCTGTATCCACCTGTGTGCTGTGCTGCTCCTGATGATGGTGGAAGCAGCTCCTCTCCTGTCAGCTCCTCCTGCTCTTGTCAGCTCCCAGCAGAGTAGAGGAAAGGAGGTGTCTGCTGGGACAGTGCTGCTGTGAGCAGGAGAAGCTGCAGCTCATAGTGAGGAACAGCTTCATTCTTTCCAGCATAAAGCAGAGTGTGTATTGTGTGTGTGCAGTGTGTGCTATTGTGTGTGTACAGTGTGTGCTGTCTATGAGATAATTGTATGTGTTTATATGAATGTTTGTTTTCCTGCATACATGTTCTGTGTGTATATACTGAGAATTTGTTGTGCAGCACATGCTGTGTGCCGTATACATGTGTGCATAAGGTTATGTGCCCACGATGCAGAAATGCTCCAGATTTTTCCTGAGCGTTTCTGCATCTCCCCTGGCAGAAAAAACGCATGTGGATTGTACATGCGTTTTTCCTGCCAGAGACATGCGGATGTGAAGCGTTCTTCACATGCATTTCCGCATGCGGGTTGTCAAGCGCTTTCCAAACGATTTTAGCATCACTTGGAAAGTGCTTGTCAACTTCACAATATATAAATCCATGCAACCGGCATGGATTTATATAGTGTGACCTTAAAGAATGTTTAAAAATAAAAAAATAAATCTATACTTACCTTCCGATGGCTGCCGGCAGATCGCGGTACACTGAAGGACCCGCCGTCACATGACTAATGACTATGACGTCAGCGCAGGTCCTTCAGTCCACCGCGAGCTGCCGGCAAGTGAGGACGAGCACACCGGGAGCCATCAGAAGGCAAGTATATTTTTTATTTTATTCTTTTTTTCACAGGTTCTATGGTACCCGGGTCCAGAGGAGAGTCTCCTGTCCTCCACACCCGGATACCATCCGCACATTGAAACGCGTGAATTCCGCATGTACAGATGCAGTGATACGTAATCCATGCGTTTCAGTGCAAGTCAATGGCCGCGAAAACGCAGCGCCTCCGCAAAATAATTGATATCGCTGCGTTTTTTTCCGCAATGATAATCCGCAGCGGAAATTTCCGCAGCATGTGCACAGCACATGCGGATTATCATTGGGGAACATGGCAGGCCTTCTACCAAGCGTTTTTTAAGCATTTCTGCAGCGTTTATGCCACTGCGGAAACGCTTAAAAAACGCATCATGGGCACACAGCCTAATTGTGTGCCGTATGCATGTGTGTATGTGTGTGCCGTGTATGTATAAGTGTGTGCCGTGTAAGTATAAGTGTGTATAAGTATGGACCATGTACATGTGTGTATATATAAGTGTGTGCCATGTATGTATAAAAGTGTTCTGTGTACATGTTTGTGTATAAGTGTGGGCCATGTTCGTGTATATATAAGTGTGTGCCATGTACATGTTTGGGCATAAGTGTGTGCCATGAACATGTTTGTGTATAAGTGTGGGTCATGTATGTGTGCACATAAGTGTGGGCCATGTACGTGTGTGTGTATAAGTGTGGGCCATGTACGTGTGTTTATAAGTGTGTGCCATGTACAAGTGTGTGCCGTGTACATGTGTGTATATAAGTGTGTGCCGTGTACATGTGTGTATATAAGTGTGTGCCGTGTACATGTGTGTATATAAGTGTGTGCCGTGTACATGTGTGTATATAAGTGTGTGCCGTGTACATGTGTGTATATAAGTGTGTGCCGTGTACATGTGTGTATGTGTGTGCCATGTACGTGTGTGTGTATATGCGTGGGCCATGTACATGTGTATATAAGTGTGAGCCATGTACATGTGTTTGCCGTGTATATGTGTGTATATAAGTGTGTAGGACTCTCAAATCTAAATATTTTTTTATCTACTGGCTAACACGGTACAAAAATATATATTTTTCCTGTATTAAAAAATAAAAACTACAATACCACATGGTCATAAGTATTCAGACCCTTTGCTCAGACACTCATATTCAAGTCACATGCTGTCTATTTCCTTGTGATCCTCCTTGAGATGATTCTACTCCTTCATTGAAGTCCAGCTGTGTTTAATTAAACTGATAAGACTTGATTTGGAAAGGCACACACCTATCTATATAAGACCTCACAGCTCACAGTGCATGTCAGACCAAATGAGAATCATGAGCTCAAAGGAAGTGCCCAAGGAGCTCAGAGACAGAATTCTGGCAAGGCACTGATTTGGCCAAAGTTATAAAAGAATTTCGGCATTACTCAAGGTTCCAAGAGCACAGTCGCCTCCATAATCCTTAAATGGAAGAAGTTTGGGACCACCAGAAGTCTTCCTAGACCTGGCCGTCCAGCCAAACTGGGCAATAGTGGGAGAAGAGCCTTGGTGAGAGAGGTAAAGAAGAACCCCAAGATCACTGTGGCTGAGCTCCAGAGATGCAGTAGGGAGATGGGAGTAAGTTCCACAAAGTCAACTATCACTAAAGCCCTCCACCAGTCGGGCCTTTATGGCAGAGTGGTCCGACGGAAGCCTCTCCTCAGTGCAAGACCTATGAAAGCCCACATAGAGTTTGCTCAAAAACACATGAATGACTCTCAGACTATGAGAAATAAGATTCTCTGGTCTGATGAGACAAAGATAGAACTTTTTGGTGATAATTCTAAGTGGTATGTGTGGAGAAAACCAGGCACTGCTCATCACCTGCCCAATACAATCCCAACAGTGAAACATGGTGGTGGCAACATCATGCTATGGGGGTGTTTTTCAGCTGCAGGGACAGGACGACTGGTTGCAATTGAAGGAAACATGAATGCGGCCAAGTACAGAGATATCCTGGATGAAAACCTCTTCCAGAGTGCTCTGGACCTCAGACTTGGCCGAAGATTCACCTTCCAACAAGACAATGACCCTAAGCACACAGCTAAAATAACAAAGGAGTGGCTTCAGAACAACTCTGTGACCATTCTTGAATGGCCCAGCCAGAGGCCTGTCCTAAACCCAATTGAGCATCTCTGGAGAGACCTGAAAATGGCTGTCCACCAACGTTCACCATCCAACCTGCCGGAACTGGAGAGGATCTGCAACGAAGAATGGCAGAAGATCCCCAAATCCAGGTGTGAAAAACTTGTTGCATCATTCACAAGAAGACTCATGGCTGTACTAGCTCAAAAGGGTGCTTCTACTCAATACTGAGCAAAGGGTCTGAATACTTATGAACATGTGATATTTCAGTTTGTTTGTTTTTTATAAATTTGCACAATTTTTTTCCTTTTTTGTTTTTTTTTCAGTCAAGATGGGGTGCAGAGTTTACTTTAATGAGAAAAAAAATGAACTTTTTAGAATTTACCAAATGGCTGCAATAAAACAAAGAGTGAAAAATTTAAAGGGAAGGTGCCATCAAAAAAATTTTTTTTTTCAACAATTGCAAAAACGTAAAGTGTTATTGTTTTGATTCGTTTTTCCAATATTATCATATTTTTTTAATGGAGTAAAATATGAAAAATAATTTAAAGTTTGATATGTTCCACTTTGAAACACTAGGGGGAGCACCTACTGAAATTTGGCATGAAAACCTTGTGTAGAGCTGGCATGCATTACGACTGCTGAAAATCTGGGCTGGATTTGCTCCATATCTGATGTCTCCTCCTCCCCCCTCCCTTTCTGGGTGTTTACAAATGGATAAGAGACAATGAAGTTTAGGAATTAGGATCTCTCACAGTGAGGAGCCATTTTGTTGTAGACACAAAGTGATACCAACACAACTACATGCAGATCCTTATGCAGCAAGGTCTGATATTAGGCTGTGCCCACTTTGCGTAAATTAAGCAGAAATTTCTGCATCATTTCCGCATCCCCCAGCTGCGGGAAAGCGCAAGCCTAATTCACATGCGTTTTCCCGCAAAACAAGCGCAAATCAAGCGTTTTTGCATGCATTTTAGCATGCACATTGTCAAGAGCTTTCCAAGCGATATTAGCATCACTTGGAAAAGTGCTTGACAGGTTGGTCACACTGCATAGTGCTTGACAAGTGTGACCAACTTTTTACTATTGATGCTGCATATGCATGTAAAAAATAATAAGTCTCCTCACCGCTACTCCCCGGCAGCTTTGTTCCCATAGATACAGAGCGGCAGGACCTGTGAGGACCTCACGGTCACATGACCGCAACGTCATCGCAGGCCATTGCCGCAATGCATCTCTGGGTTCGGACGCAGCGGCGGTGAGGCGATCGTGGGCTGACAGAGGGTAAGTATATCGATAATTATTTTAATTCTTTTTTTACAACAGGTTTTATGGTACCTGGGCCTGGAGGAGAGTCTCCCTCTCCTCCAGACCCGGGTACCATACACATATTGAAGCACACATGGTGGGCATGGACATACGCATAAGGAAGCGATTACGCCACGTAACCGCAAAATTAATGGACAAGCTACGTGTTTTTACGCAGCGATAATACGCTGCGTAAAAATAAACAGCATGTGCACATGACTTGCGTTCTCACATAGGGGACCATGGGGGGTGTATATACTAGCGTTTTTCAAGTGTTTGCGCTGCGTAATTTACGTGGAAAAAACTCTTAAACGCTATGTGGGCACACAGCCGTAGACACCTAGTGATACCAACACACAACTACATGCAGATCCTTATGCAGCAAGATCTGATATTAGAGCGTCAGCTCTGCGGCCCAGGCCTGGATATACAGGAGTATATAGTACAGAGCGGTCACTGACGTCTGATATTAGAGCGTCAGCTCTGCGGCCCAGGCCTCGATATACAGGAGTATATAGTACAGAGCGGTCACTGACGTCTGATATTAGAGCGTCAGCTCTGCAGCCCAGGCCTGGATATACAGGAGTATATAGTACAGAGCGGTCACTGACGTCTGATATTAGAGCGTCAGCTCTGTGGCCCAGGCCTGGATATACAGAAGTATATAGTACAGAGCGGTCACTGAGGTCTGATATTAGAGCATCAGCTCTGCAGCCCAGGCCTGGATATACAGGAGTATATAGCACAGAGCGGTCACTGAGGTCTGATATTAGAGCGTCAGCTCTGCGGCCCAGGCCTGGATATACAGGAGTATATAGTACAGAGCGGTCACTGAGGTCTGATATTAGAGCGTCAGCTCTGCGGGCCAGGCCTGGATATACAGGAGTATATAGTACAGAGCAGTCACTGAGGTCTGATATTAGAGCGTCAGCTTTGCGGGCCAGGCCTGAATATACAGTACAGAGCGGTCACTGAGGTCTGATATTAGAGCGTCAGCTCTGCGGCCCAGGCCTGGATATACAGGAGTATATAGTACAGAGCGGTCACTGAGGTCTGATATTAGAGCGTCAGCTCTGCGGGCCAGGCCTGGATATACAGGAGTATATAGTACAGAGCGGTCACTGAGGTCTGATATTAGGGCGTCAGCTCTGCGGCCCAGGCCTGGATATACAGGAGTATATAGTACAGAGCGGTCACTGAGGTCTGATATTAGGGCGTCAGCTCTGCGGCCCAGGCCTGGATATACAGGAGTATATAGTACAGAGCGGTCACTGAGGTCTGATATTAGAGCGTCAGCTCTGTGGCCCAGGCCTGGATATACAGGAGTATATAGTACAGAGCGGTCACTGAGGTCTGATATTAGGGCGTCAGCTCTGCGGCCCAGGCCTGGATATACAGGAGTATATAGTACAGAGCGGTCACTGAGGTCTGATATTAGGGCGTCAGCTCTGCGGCCCAGGCCTGGATATACAGGAGTATATAGTACAGAGCGGTCACTGAGGTCTGATATTAGGGCGTCAGCTCTGCGGCCCAGGCCTGGATATACAGGAGTATATAGTACAGAGCGGTCACTGAGGTCTGATATTAGAGCGTCAGCTCTGCGGCCCAGGCCTGGATATACAGGAGTATATAGTACAGAGCGGTCACTGAGGTCTGATATTAGGGCGTCAGCTCTGCGGCCCAGGCCTGGATATACAGGAGTATATAGTACAGAGCGGTCACTGAGGTCTGATATTAGAGCGTCAGCTCTGCGGCCCAGGCCTGGATATACAGGAGTATATAGTACAGAGCGGTCACTGAGGTCTAATATTAGGGCGTCAGCTCTGCGGCCCAGGCCTGGACTGAATATTGTCCTTGCGTTCTTACTATTTATTTTGTATATAATGTATTTAAATTTTTCAGTTTTATTTAATAATTTGTATGTTCATTATAAATGCAAATATAAAGGGTCGCCAGTCATGTGACCTCTCATGTTATGGATTAGGTACCAGTGACAAGTAACAGTAGAATAGTGACTGCAGCTCTGGAGGTGACTGGAGGATAAGACGTGCTGTCTTATTCTTCAGTCACCTCCAGAGAATTCACTATTCTGTTACATGATGACACAGAATAGTGAGCGCAGCTCTGGAGGTGACTGGAGGATAAGACCAGATGTAACAGCAGAATAGGGAGTGCAGCTCTGGAGGTGACTGGACATCACGTCTTTTCCTCCAGAGCTGCACTCACTATTCTGCTGTTAGATTGTGTCTTATCCTCCAGAGCTGCGGTCACTAGTCTCTGTCATCATGTAACAGAATAGTGAGTGCAGCTCTGGAGATGACTGGAGAATAAGACGTGCTGTCTTATTCTCCAGTCACCTCCAGAGCAGCATTCACTATTCCGTTACATGATGACACAGAATAGTGACCGCAGCTCTGGAGGTGTCTGTCTCTTGTGCCCCTCTCTCCCCCTCCCATCTCCACAGCTCAATCATACAGCTGCTCAGCTCTCACACAACCTACCTCCTGCTCGGAGTCGGCAACATGAGCACAAGGTTGTAGGTTTTGTTTCTTTTTTGCTAGTGTGAACATGCTCCTATTTCTTGCATGTCTACCATCTTAGACCTCAGTTCACATTGCCTGTTTTTTTGTCTTGTTTGCATTCTGTGCAATTTAAGGGTGTGGCATCCCCTTTGTTGAGCTGACTGGTATATATGTAGCTTACCACGGGCCTGGGTGGTCTGGAGTTGGGACCCGGTCCTATTTGTCTACCCTTTTATATGCATTGCTTCAACTTTGATATACAGTAAGGTTTTTAATATAGGCAGTATAGGTACCGTCCCAATTTAGGGTCACCTTGCCGCTGGTGGGACGGCTTGTATACTTTTTTTGATCAAAAATAGTTCACTAAGTACCCTATATTTATTATGCAACTTTGCTTTACATTTATATATAATGATGGTAGGGTATGAGATATATTTTTGTCTTTTGTAGGTTTTGTTTCTTTTTTGCTAGTGTGAACATGCTCCTATTTCTTGCATGTCTACCATCTTAGACCTCAGTTCACATTGCCTGGTTTTTTGTCTTGTTTGCATTCTGTGCAATTTAAGGGTGTGGCATCCCCTTTGTTGAGCTGACTGGTATATATGTAGCTTACCACGGGCCTGGGTGGTCTGGAGTTGGGACCCGGTCCTATTTGTCTACCCTTTTATATGCATTGCTTCAACTTTGATATACAGTAAGGTTTTTAATATAGGCAGTATAGGTACCGTCCCAATTTAGGGTCACCTTGCCGCTGGTGGGACGGCTTGTATACTTTTTTTGATCAAAAATAGTTCACTAAGTACCCTATATTTATTATGCAACTTTGCTTTACATTTATATATAATGATGGTAGGGTATGAGATATATTTTTGTCTTTTGTCTTTTGTAGGTTTTGTTTCTTTTTTGCTAGTGTGAACATGCTCCTATTTCTTGCATGTCTACCATCTTAGACCTCAGTTCACATTGCCTGCTTTTTTGTCTTGTTTGCATTCTGTGCAATTTAAGGGTGTGGCATCCCCTTTGTTGAGCTGACTGGTATATATGTAGCTTACCACGGGCCTGGGTGGTCTGGAGTTGGGACCCGGTCCTATTTGTCTACCCTTTTATATGCATTGCTTCAACTTTGATATACAGTAAGGTTTTTAATATAGGCAGTATAGGTACCGTCCCAATTTAGGGTCACCTTGCCGATGGTGGGACGGCTTGTATACTTTTTTTGATCAAAAATAGTTCACTAAGTACCCTATATTTATTATGCAACTTTGCTTTACATTTATATATAATGATGGTAGGGTATGAGATATATTTTTGTCTTTTGTCTTTTGTAGGTTTTGTTTCTTTTTTGCTAGTGTGAACATGCTCCTATTTCTTGCATGTCTACCATCTTAGACCTCAGTTCACATTGCCTGGTTTTTTGTCTTGTTTGCATTCTGTGCAATTTAAGGGTGTGGCATCCCCTTTGTTGAGCTGACTGGTATATATGTAGCTTACCACGGGCCTGGGTGGTCTGGAGTTGGGACCCGGTCCTATTTGTCTACCCTTTAATATGCATTGCTTCAACTTTGATATACAGTAAGGTTTTTAATATAGGCAGTATAGGTACCGTCCCAATTTAGGGTCACCTTGCCGCTGGTGGGACGGCTTGTATACTTTTTTTGATCAAAAATAGTTCACTAAGTACCCTATATTTATTATGCAACTTTGCTTTACATTTATATATAATGATGGTAGGGTATGAGATATATTTTTGTCTTTTGTCTTTTGTAGGTTTTGTTTCTTTTTTGCTAGTGTGAACATGCTCCTATTTCTTGCATGTCTACCATCTTAGACCACAGTTCACATTGCCTGGTTTTTTGTCTTGTTTGCATTCTGTGCAATTTAAGGGTGTGGCATCCCCTTTGTTGAGCTGACTGGTATATATGTAGCTTACCACGGGCCTGGGTGGTCTGGAGTTGGGACCCGGTCCTATTTGTCTACCCTTTAATATGCATTGCTTCAACTTTGATATACAGTAAGGTTTTTAATATAGGCAGTATAGGTACCGTCCCAATTTAGGGTCACCTTGCCGCTGGTGGGACGGCTTGTATACTTTTTTTGATCAAAAATAGTTCACTAAGTACCCTATATTTATTATGCAACTTTGCTTTACATTTATATATAATGATGGTAGGGTATGAGATATATTTTTGTCTTTTGTAGGTTTTGTTTCTTTTTTGCTAGTGTGAACATGCTCCTATTTCTTGCATGTCTACCATCTTAGACCACAGTTCACATTGCCTGGTTTTTTGTCTTGTTTGCATTCTGTGCAATTTAAGGGTGTGGCATCCCCTTTGTTGAGCTGACTGGTATATATGTAGCTTACCACGGGCCTGGGTGGTCTGGAGTTGGGACCCGGTCCTATTTGTCTACCCTTTTATATGCATTGCTTCAACTTTGATATACAGTAAGGTTTTTAATATAGGCAGTATAGGTACCGTCCCAATTTAGGGTCACCTTGCCGCTGGTGGGACGGCTTGTATACTTTTTTTGATCAAAAATAGTTCACTAAGTACCCTATATTTATTATCCAACTTTGCTTTACATTTATATAAAATGATGGTAGGGTATGAGATATATTTTTGTCTTTTGTCTTTTGTAGGTTTTGTTTCTTTTTTGCTAGTGTGAACATGCTCCTATTTCTTGCATGTCTACCATCTTAGACCTCAGTTCACATTGCCTGGTTTTTTGTCTTGTTTGCATTCTGTGCAATTTAAGGGTGTGGCATCCCCTTTGTTGAGCTGACTGGTATATATGTAGCTTACCACGGGCCTGGGTGGTCTGGAGTTGGGACCCGGTCCTATTTGTCTACCCTTTTATATGCATTGCTTCAACTTTGATATACAGTAAGGTTTTTAATATAGGCAGTATAGGTACCGTCCCAATTTAGGGTCACCTTGCCGCTGGTGGGATGGCTTGTATACTTTTTTTGATCAAAAATAGTTCACTAAGTACCCTATATTTATTATGCAACTTTGCTTTACATTTATATATAATGATGGTAGGGTATGAGATATATTTTTGTCTTTTGTCTTTTGTAGGTTTTGTTTCTTTTTTGCTAGTGTGAACATGCTCCTATTTCTTGCATGTCTACCATCTTAGACCTCAGTTCACATTGCCTGGTTTTTTGTCTTGTTTGCATTCTGTGCAATTTAAGGGTGTGGCATCCCCTTTGTTGAGCTGACTGGTGTATATGTAGCTTACCACGGGCCTGGGTGGTCTGGAGTTGGGACCCGGTCCTATTTGTCTACCCTTTTATATGCATTGCTTCAACTTTGATATACAGTAAGGTTTTTAATATAGGCAGTATAGGTACCGTCCCAATTTAGGGTCACCTTGCCGCTGGTGGGACGGCTTGTATACTTTTTTTGATCAAAAATAGTTCACTAAGTACCCTATATTTATTATGCAACTTTGCTTTACATTTATATATAATGATGGTAGGGTATGAGATATATTTTTGTCTTTTGTCTTTTGTAGGTTTTGTTTCTTTTTTGCTAGTGTGAACATGCTCCTATTTCTTGCATGTCTACCATCTTAGACCTCAGTTCACATTGCCTGGTTTTTTGTCTTGTTTGCATTCTGTGCAATTTAAGGGTGTGGCATCCCCTTTGTTGAGCTGACTGGTATATATGTAGCTTACCACGGGCCTGGGTGGTCTGGAGTTGGGACCCGGTCCTATTTGTCTACCCTTTTATATGCATTGCTTCAACTTTGATATACAGTAAGGTTTTTAATATAGGCAGTATAGGTACCGTCCCAATTTAGGGTCACCTTGCCGCTGGTGGGACGGCTTGTATACTTTTTTTGATCAAAAATAGTTCACTAAGTACCCTATATTTATTATGCAACTTTGCTTTACATTTATATATAATGATGGTAGGGTATGAGATATATTTTTGTCTTTTGTAGGTTTTGTTTCTTTTTTGCTAGTGTGAACATGCTCCTATTTCTTGCATGTCTACCATCTTAGACCTCAGTTCACATTGCCTGGTTTTTTGTCTTGTTTGCATTCTGTGCAATTTAAGGGTGTGGCATCCCCTTTGTTGAGCTGACTGGTATATATGTAGCTTACCACGGGCCTGGGTGGTCTGGAGTTGGGACCCGGTCCTATTTGTCTACCCTTTTATATGCATTGCTTCAACTTTGATATACAGTAAGGTTTTTAATATAGGCAGTATAGGTACCGTCCCAATTTAGGGTCACCTTGCCGCTGGTGGGACGGCTTGTATACTTTTTTTGATCAAAAATAGTTCACTAAGTACCCTATATTTATTATGCAACTTTGCTTTACATTTATATATAATGATGGTAGGGTATGAGATATATTTTTGTCTTTTGTAGGTTTTGTTTCTTTTTTGCTAGTGTGAACATGCTCCTATTTCTTGCATGTCTACCATCTTAGACCTCAGTTCACATTGCCTGGTTTTTTGTCTTGTTTGCATTCTGTGCAATTTAAGGGTGTGGCATCCCCTTTGTTGAGCTGACTGGTATATATGTAGCTTACCACGGGCCTGGGTGGTCTGGAGTTGGGACCCGGTCCTATTTGTCTACCCTTTTATATGCATTGCTTCAACTTTGATATACAGTAAGGTTTTTAATATAGGCAGTATAGGTACCGTCCCAATTTAGGGTCACCTTGCCGCTGGTGGGACGGCTTGTATACTTTTTTTGATCAAAAATAGTTCACTAAGTACCGTATATTTATTATGCAACTTTGCTTTACATTTATATATAATGATGGTAGGGTATGAGATATATTTTTGTCTTTTGTCTTTTGTAGGTTTTGTTTCTTTTTTGCTAGTGTGAACATGCTCCTATTTCTTGCATGTCTACCATCTTAGACCTCAGTTCACATTGCCTGGTTTTTTGTCTTGTTTGCATTCTGTGCAATTTAAGGGTGTGGCATCCCCTTTGTTGAGCTGACTGGTATATATGTAGCTTACCACGGGCCTGGGTGGTCTGGAGTTGGGACCCGGTCCTATTTGTCTACCCTTTTATATGCATTGCTTCAACTTTGATATACAGTAAGGTTTTTAATATAGGCAGTATAGGTACCGTCCCAATTTAGGGTCACCTTGCCGCTGGTGGGACGGCTTGTATACTTTTTTTGATCAAAAATAGTTCACTAAGTACCCTATATTTATTATGCAACTTTGCTTTACATTTATATATAATGATGGTAGGGTATGAGATATATTTTTGTCTTTTGTCTTTTGTAGGTTTTGTTTCTTTTTTGCTAGTGTGAACATGCTCCTATTTCTTGCATGTCTACCATCTTAGACCTCAGTTCACATTGCCTGGGAACATGAGCACAAGGCAGCTTCCTGGTGGAGGAGAAGGCCCCGCCCACTGCTGTGACGTCATCCAGGGAGAAACTGGAGCTCACAGCATAGCTGTGGGCTTCAGAAAGATGGCGCCGATCTCCTCCCATAGGTGTGACCTAGACAGCCCAGTGGGCGTGCCCAGGTCACAGCTAAAGCTGTTTCAATGCAGCATATGCAGTCGGAGGCCGACTGCAGAGTGCTATGTACAGGGGCTGACGTATTTGAGGTGTGTAACTGCTGTTACACACCAGCAAATGCAATGGCAGCCCCCAGCTGTTGACTAAAATAATAATAATAAAAAAACGGTTCAAACCGTGAATTTAATTTTGTATTAAAAATAACTGTTTATATAATCAATAATTATTAATACAAAAAAAAAAAACTGCGGCACCTTCCCTTTAAAGGGGTCTGAATACTCTCCGTGCCCACTGTATATAGTATCTGTAGATGGCTGGGTATAGACACACAGTGTCAGTATGTGACATCCGCATATATAAATCCCGACAGCGCAGACATGAGCTCAGAGGTGTAAACATGTTGGCAATTGTCCAATGAAGGAGCAAAATGCTGCTTATTCATCGGGTGATTGGATTGTTTATGGAGTAACAATAATCATGGTTCTCAGCAGCACCTCGACCGGTAAAAACTACAGATATGCTGCTGATAACATGATGTGTATGGGGACAGATTGATCTACTAGTGACTGTTCTGTGCCCATCATTCTTCCTCAGCCGGTGCACAGAGGCCAGGAAACAAGAGCCTTCAATATTGTCGATCGCACTCGTTTAACGGACTGAACTCAGTGAATGTAGGTACAACCAAAATATTTGAGTGTCATGGAGCAATATGTGAGCATTTGGGTCCTCGTTTTAAATTTTTGCCCAGGGCCCCACTTTGTCTAAAATCGTCTCTGATTGTGATTGGTCTCTATGGGCAACAAAGACCGCTTCTGGAGCTAGGACGGGACAAATAGGGGCAATATATCTGAAACTCATGCAGAATATTAGAATCTATGTACAGCACCATGTCTCAAGTCTGCCCTGGAGGCCACTAGCAGATCACAGAGCAGGGGAAGGAGTAGCTAATGATATCTGTTGATCGGAGAGAGCAGGGAGCCAGAGAAGAGGCAGGTGGTTGTAGGAAATATCGTTTAAAGTGGTCATATGGTTAGCACTTTAAGGGGTATTCTCATCCCCAATATCTTATCCCAATATGTAGTAGGTGTAATAAAAATAATATTAGCAAATACTTCCAATTAGAAATGTAGCATAGTTCTTCTGATTCACTATGTCGCTTATCCCATTGCAGTAGCTTAGGTATCCATGGTTACGACCACAAACTAACTATCTGTCTCTCTGAGTGGTTGGAACCATAAATAGTTGATGCGCCCCTGGGGCTGTGGGGTACTCGGTAGCCGGGCCGGTCGTTTCTATTGGGGTAGTCACGGTGGCAGTGACCCGGACCGTGGCCCAGGGCGGTCAATGAATAAAGAAAAGAGGGGAATAAAGTTTTTGGGGATAAAGTTTCGTGACGCCACCCGTGGTATGCGGCTATAGGTGGTCGTCGCTGCTGTTCAGATCCACTGGGGCCGTTGGTGATGCAGCAGAGATGGTTCAGCTCTCCACGGGTAGAGCTAGGCCCCAGGGCAGTTAAATAGGTATTCTTTGATGTTGTTGGTGTAGTGCAAGACAGGTGACGCAGCAATTAAGTCAAGGACACAACGGGGTGCAGTCTTCAGGTTTTACTCACAGTTTTTACGGTGCTCCAGGTTACAAATGCTAGCCATGTTATAACAGCCCACCGAGTCCTTTGTCCTCCGGGGAAGTGCTTCAGCAACTATCAGATAACTTGGGTGCACTTGATCGGGACCCCTTCTTGTGTACCTTCCCGGGTCGACTCTCTGCGCTGGCTCTCACCCTCCTGCCCTACGCCTCACACACAGTGTCCCGAGCCAGTGGCCGCGGGCCTTGTTGGGCGACATCCTCTCTGTCCCCTTGGTCCTATATGGCCACCTTTTCAGCGAATGTGTGTGGTTTTGGCTACGGCACTTAGAGATATCGCAGCCTCCGGTTTGCTAGCTGAGTCTTGCAGTCCTCCACTAGTCTGGGGCCGGTCCCCTACTGCGACCTGATCCCTTCACGGTCGGCGTGAACTCGGGCGCATGGGTGGACTCTGCACTTCCTGTGCCCCTAAGATCCTTTCTCTGTCTCTGGAGCCTCTCACTGCTCCGGTCTTCTCTCTTCACTCCCTGTGACAGACTCCTGTCACCAACTGCTCTGACTGACTAACTGACTTTCTAGATCTTTATACCTTTCCTTTTATACTACCTGACATGTGACCCACGTCACCCACTGTCACTCTACGTGGTCCCCTCTACCTTTAGTCCTTTGTTCAGTGCTCCTCTAAACTACTTCCTCACCCACCTCCTCTACCTAGTTCCATCCTCCAGACAGGGACTGGGTCTGTGCTCTCCCTCAGTAGCAATGTTGCCCTTCCCTGAAGGAGTGGTGTAGTTTTGGATGTGAGTGTGTGGGTCCCGGGTAGTTCTCCCTCCTTACCTGAGAGTGGGGTACCACACCTCTGGCTGAGATACAGTACCTCTGTTGCGACTGGACCTGCAGGGGCGCCACATACCTAAGCTACTGCAATGCCCTGCACATGGGGTAAGCAACATAGCTTATCAAAAGAACTATACTACATTTCTAATTGAAAGTGTTTGCTAATATTATTATTATTACACCTACTACATATTGGGATAGGATCTTGGAGATATGAATACCACTTTTAGGACCACCCACATGACACTGAGCAAAAAGACACAGATATAGAGGAGCTAGAGCCAGAAATGAGATGTAAAAAAAATAGTTAGCGAAGGCATGGTTAGGTTATTGAAAAAAATAATAGATTTTTGAATAACGCCTTTGGAAAGTTTTGCATAGTATTACAGCTGAAACTGGCATTAGTTACAGAAATATTATTAGTATCTACAGAAGGGGTGCATGACCATTTCTGGTCTGAGAGACCCATTGTCCTATTGAATCACTCCTAGAGGCTACAATAAAATTTATAATGGTATTATCATCTCTGACATTTCCGGCATGTCAAAATTTTATGACATAAATGCCTTAAAGATAGTAGTCCAGAAATCAGAACCTGCACCTATGGAAATAATAAGGATCTCCGTTACCCACAGATAGCACTTAGGAGAGGAAAAGGCGATGTGAGACTGTGGCTCTCCCCGTTGAAAGCATAATTAAATACAAGTACAAGCATAGATGGCCGCCTGTACTCATATACATATTTCTGGAGTACCAAAGACTGGTTAAGGGACCCCATTCTCTTGACATTTATGGGGAACACAGAGATGACTATTCTTTGCTATGGAAACTACATGAAACAGCCACCACACACAGGCAAGCATTTCTGTGACCGGATGGTTGGGGGCATCACAAAATGGTATAACGAGCTGATGGTTGGGCACCCCCGATCTAGAAATATCTACGCTGTTAATGCAGTATTGGGATGCGGGAAGGTGTAATACCAACATTTAAACACAAGCCCTTATTCCAACTCTATATGAAGTAAAATTAAAATCTTACCGGAAGTCTTATCATGATAAGATGGACCAAGAGTCATATACACCTGCATAGTCGGTGTAAGCTGGACTTGCATTACAGCATCAAAATGTGTTTGTATAATAATAAAGAAAGACGTAGACCTGATGACAGTCATATTTGCTGCAAGAGACAATAAAATATTGATGAGAATAACTATAGTATAATAATATCTGTCCTACCTGTGCAGCTAGTGATTACATTGGCTTCCTCGTGATGAAGGGCTGCTAAGCCTGAAATGCGTCAGCTCTATGCCTAGTGTGTTCTTATTATTTCAGATACATTATAAAGCCTTTATTTTCTGTAGTATCAGATGCAGGAAACATTTTATCTCTATGTATGGTGCATTCTCGATACTCCGTTCATCTGGACCAAGACACCTTGATGAGCTGGGTTATACATATTTGTTTATTATAGAAAAGTTGCTTTATGAGGCAAATCAAAGATTCAAGCCTTTTCTTACCACATTTATTAAAACATTTGCCTGCTCTGCATTTTACTTGAACGTGGTGTAAGTTCAACATGCTCCTATACATTGCACTTATACCAACTTATGTTCCAGCTCATTTCTTTGGTTTTGCTATAGTTTCTTGTACTTTTTTGAGCTAGGTAATTCATCTACAGTATATGAATTCCCATGGAGAGGTGTCTGAACGGTCGGGCCTGGGTTCTGCTCTGCCCCATCTATGTTGAGCTCGGCTGACACAAATTGAAGTTTTAATACTAGAGAAACGACTATCCCGATTGGGTACACCTTCTCATGGTGGTTGGCTTTTACACTTTATTGATCAAAATAGTGTTAACGAAGTACCTTATGTTATTTACATGTACTATTACTATTTTTTTTCTTACTACAGGGTGTAAGCTCATTTTGTTTTTATCTTATATTTTCTGTTTAATGGCCACAGTGTGAACATGCTCCTACACATTGCACTTATACCAACTTATGTTCCGGATCATTTCTTTGGTTCCCTGTTTTTTTAAACATGTGCCTCCTCTGCATTTTACCCTGACATGTTGATGGTCAGACTATTTGTTTGAACTGCCACATGTATGGCAGGCGAACATACAAGGTCCCTTGATCTGCCAAGAAGTAGGCAGCTACAAAGACGTCTAGTAGTCTGCATCTATGAGGTTATACAGTGTGATCTGAGTTTTCTCCAAACCTTCCCATTGCAGTACAGCATTAAATGTGTTATACATTTTAAAAAAAAACAACTCACCAACAGAGAGAGGCAGCTGAACTGGCATCCAGTTAAGGAATATAGCACCAGTGTCTTTAATGACAAGCACCTGGGGATAAATAGAAAAGTTTTTTTGTTTTGTGCTTTCTTTTTACAATAAGAAAAGAAAAAATAAAATAAATTACAAAATTCACATAACAACTAGTGTTGAGCGAGCATGCTCGATACTGTTCGTTACTCGCCCGAGCATCTCACTACTCGGGATGTTTGGCGAGCACCGAGCATTTTCTGGTTACTCGGGCGGGAGCTCGGGTCTCCGCCCTGCACGTTTGGCGCTCTTTATAGAGCCAATGAACATGCAGGGATTGCCAGCCAGTCACTGTAATGCTGCAGCCATGTTGTTTGTGGGCATTACAGTGATTGGCTGGCCGCACAGCGTCACCTCGAGTATTTAAAACCGGGCGCCGCCATCTTGGACACAGTCGCTCTGGATCAGACAGTGTAGGAAGAGTGCTGCTGAGTTAGGGAGAGATATATAGTGCGAAATAGTTAGTGGTGGGTCTCTAAAGCCTGCCAAATCAAACAAACAGTCCTTCTCAGGACTAATATCCATCCCAGATATCAGGCAGGCAGGCTGTATAGGAGACGCAGTGGTTATACCAGCAAACGCTGCATTACAGTCCTGTGTGCTCCTGCTGGTCAAATTGCTAGACTTATTCCCCGGTCTCAGGGGCCAGGAAAAATCCTTTTTTTTTTCATCTAAATCCTTTTTTTTTTTTTTCCTCAGACAGACTGTACAAGTGCGCGTCTTATTAACCTTTTGGTATTCCACCCCCCACCACAAAAAAAAAATGAGTGTGTCTGTGACTGCTCAGAAACCAATATATCTGTTTAAAAGATTCTGGTGTACGCCACATAACTATAACTGTGGTTTTGCAGTTCCACGGGTCAAATCTCTGTATTATCCGGCTTTTGGCATTTTTTGCCGTAAAAAAAAACTGTAATAGTGTCTCCCTGACTGGTCAGACACCAATATATCTGTTTAAAAGAGTCTGGTGTAGGCCAGAGAAATAGAACTTTGGTTTTGCAGTTCCACGGGTCAAATCTCTGTATTATCCTGCTTTTGGCATTTTTTGCCGTAAAAAAAAACTGTAATAGTGTCCCCCTGCCTGTTCAGTCACAAATATGTCTGTTTAAAAGATTCTGGTGTAGGCCAGACAAATAGAACTGTGGTTTTCCTCTTCCACGGTTCTAATCTACTTTTTATTACCCTTTTTCTATTGATAGTGCGAGTGTAAGCTATTTTACTTCATTTACAATGGGCAAGGTGCGTGGCAAGGGACGTGGAACTGGACGTTCTGGTGATGGTGCGTGTAGAGGACGGGGCCGTGGCCAAGGTGAAAATGTGCCACAACCAACAAACACATCTTCTCGCTCCCACTTCTTGACCGAATTACTAGGGAAGCACACTACAACACCAGTATTGTGAACTGATCAGTGTGAACAGGTTATTAATTGGATAGCAGATAATACTTCCAGTTACCTGGAAACCACCACCTCCGGTCTGTCTTCTACACGGTTAAGTTTTAGTAGCTGTGAGTCTTGACCGCATACTCCTCCTCACCTTGATGCTCCTTCCTCCCACCATGCCGAGTGTCATCAGACAGCAACTGATCCCACAGCTGGACACTCTGAAGAGCTGTTCACTTTTCCATTTACATATTTGTGCCCCTCGCCTGCTACGCTTGAAGTGGTGGAAGAGGAGATCCCATGTAGCGATGCCTAAATATTTGAACAGCCATGGCCACAGGAAGTGGACACAATTGCCATGAAGTGAGGAGGAGGATCGTGGTGCGCAAGTGGAAGAGGAGGAGGTGGTGGATGATATAGTAACTGACCCAACATGGCAGGAGGACACACAGAGCGGGCCAGCAGCACACCGGGGGAGGGAGGCAGAGTACCCCAACAGGCAGGAAGAAGCAGTGTGGTGGCCGCACACAGAAGGCGGGCAACAGTTCCATGTAACACCAACACGAGGGATGTTGCCAGAACAACCGGTAGGTCTTCCAAAGTCTGGAATCTTTTTAAAGACTCTGCTGATAACCCCAAAAAGGCCATTTGTACCACCTGCCATGCCAGCATCAGCAGGGGTGACAAAACTACCAGCCTGACCACCACCAGCATGATCAGGCACATGTCAGCAAAGCACCCCACTTTGTGGGGCGAACCCCACGGTCCACGACCAGTGTCAGCGGGTGTCACCACTGCTTCTTCCGCTGTTGTGCGTGTACGAGAACCCCGTGTTGTGCGTGCAAGGCAATCACCTGTCCATACTGCATGCAAAGATGCCCCCTCCTCTCAGTCTTCACTTGTTATGGCAGTTTCTCAAGAAACAGCATCAACGTCCACGTCCCACCGCAGCGTTCAATTGTCCATATCCCAGACCTTTGAACGAAAGCGCATATATGCAGCCAATGTCCCACAGGCCACAGTCCTAAATTCACACATTTCACGACTGCTTGCGTTGGAAATGCTGCCTTTTAGGCTGGTGGAGACGGAATTCTTCCGCAACCTTATGGCGGTGGCCGTCCCTCGGTACTCGGTACCCAGCCAACACTATTTTACCTGGTGTGCCATCCCCGCACTACACAAGCACGTGTCCCAAAACATCTGCTGTGCCCTCAACAACGCAGTTACTGGGAGAGTCCACCTGACAACGGACACGTGGACAAGTGCTTGTGGCCAGGGATGGTACATCTCCCTGACGGCACACTGGGTAAACATAGTGGAAGCCGGGACCCAGTCGGACCTTGGGACGGAACACATCCTCCCCTCACCGAGGATTGCGGGCCCTATGTCAGTCAGAGTTGCCCCCACAGTGTACAGCTCCTGCGCATCATCGTCCTCCTCCTCCTCATGTTCAGCCTCCATCTCAGATATCACCTTATCAGTTACAAGCTGGAATCACTGCAGTACTGCCTCAGCCAAGCGGCAACAGACTGTGCTGAAACTCATAAGCTTAGGTGATAAACCTCACACTGCTTGTGAGTTGTGGACAGCTGTGAAAGAACAGGCAGATCTGTGGCTGAGACCGCTGAACCTACATCCAGGCATGGTCCTGTGTGACAATGGCCGTAACCTAGTGGCGGCTCTGAGGCGAGGCGAGATCACACACGTACCATGCCTGGCTCATGTGCTTAACCTCGTGGTTCAGCGGTTTCTTAAATCGTACCCCGAGTTGCCAGATCTGCTCGTCAAAGTACACCGCCAGTCAGCTCATTTTTGGAAGTCGGCTACAGCTTCCGTTGCCCTTGCTGTGTTACAGCAGCGTTTGCAGCTTCCAGAACACCGACTGGTGTGTGATGTCCCCACACGTTGGAACTCTACCCTCCACATGTTGCAAAGGATTTGTGAGCAGAAGAGAGCAGTTGTGGAGTACCAGCTGCAAAAAGGCCGTCGATATTCAGGTCAGACTCCACACAAAAGACCTCAGGAGTGGACCTGGATTTCTGACATATGTACCATCCTGACAAGCTTTGAGGAGTCCAAAAGATGATGAGTGGTGATGACGCCATCATTAGTGTCAGCATCCCACTTGTCTGTCTTTTGCAATGCTCTCTGCAGAGAATTAAAGAGGAGGCATTGCAGCCAGAGTATGATGAGATGGATCAAGAACCCGTAATGGGCGATTACACACAGCCCAGCCTCATCTCATCCCAATGTGCATTGGGGGACAATGAGGGAGAGGAGGAGGAGGAGGAAGAACAGGAGCAGGTATCATGCGCTGTAGATGGTAGTACCTGTACAACTGTCATACACTCGGTTCAGCGTGGGTGGCCTGAGGACAGGGGGAGGAGGAGGAGGAGAGCATGGTCAGTCGTCTGTTGAGGACACGGAAGTCTTGCCCGTTACCAGTCTGGCACGCATGGCTGACTTTATGTTACGCTGCCTTAACAGTGACCCTCGCGTTGTAAAAATGTTGGGTGACAGTCATTACTGGTTGGTGACACTTTTAGACCACCGCTACAAGGAGAACTTTCACTCTCTTATTCCTGATGTGGAGAGGTCTACAAAAATGTGGCAGTACCAGAAGGCCCTTGCTGCAGAACTGTTAAAAAAATTCCCATCTGAACATGCTAGCGGCAGAGGTCACAGTTCGTTGACCAAACAAGGCGTACAGGCGAGAGAGACGCAACTCCAATACAGCAGAGGCAGGGGAACATTGTCAACATTCTGGGACAGTTTTCTGAGACCCGCCCTGCTTACAGGCCCTGAGGCGCGGGGTACTCTCACAAGGAGTGGAAAGTTTCAAAAGATGGTGAGGGAGTACCTTGTCGACCGTACCAGCATCCTCCGTGATTCCTTTGTGCCTTTTAATTATTGGGTATCCAAGCTGGACACTTGGAATGAACTCGCTCTGTACGCCTTGGAGGTCTTGGCCTGCCCTGCCGCTAGCGTGTTATCGGAGCGTGTTTTTGGTGCCGCTGGGGAATTATAACTGATAAGCGCACTCGCCTGTCAACTGACAATGTTGACAAGCTGACCCTTATCAAAATGAACAAGGGCTGGATTGGGCCAGACTTCTCATCACCACCAAATGACAGCAGAGTAACATAAAGTCAAATCCACTGTGTTATTTCGGGAGGTGTATTCCCATGCACCGCTTCACACCCACACATGGGTATACGCTTCCTCATTTCAGCTGTATTTTGCTCTTCTCCTTATCCTCAGCCTCCACCACCACTATACCACCAGGGTGACCATGGTCCGTGTTGCCAGCATTGCAAGTTCCTCAGACCTAATTTTTGGCAGCTTTTGCTTGGAAGGCATAGGCAAAGACTATGGGAGACCCACTCCCCAATAATGGGAATAATGTTTTTAATATGCTGTATTGCATGGCTCTTGTAAGGGGCATGAAAAACGTCTCGTAAAGTTACTGCGACCTCCACCACTTTTCCAAGGGGCATTAAAACCGTCTTGTTAAGCTACTGCGACCTCCACCATTTTCCAAGGGGCATTAAAACCGTCTTGTTAAGCTACTGTGACCTCCACCACTTTTTCAAGGGGCATTGATATTGTCTTTTTATTCCACTGCGTCCTCCACCATTCTTCCAACGGGCATTGCATTCCCTCCTAATTTAGTCAGCTTTTGCTTTTCAATACATAGGCGAACACTAAGGGAGACCCACTCCCCAATAATGGGTAGAAGGTTTTTAGTATGCTGTAATCCACGTCTGTTTCAAGGGGCATTGCAGTTCCTCATAATTTTTGGAAAGCCTTCCATTCACTGCTTAGGCCAACTGTGCACAGGAGACCCAGTTGCTATAAATGGATAAAATGGTTTAGTTAAAGCACTCTGACCTCCATGTCACTTCCAAGGGGCATTGGAGTGCCTCAAAATTTTTGGTAGGCATTGCACTCACTGCATGCCCTATAACTGTGTAGCTGAACCGCTCCTTTTGGTACAGAAACATATCCTACAAGACATTTGTGGTTGACTGGCCTGATATTGATGTGAATGGTCCCTGTTCCTCCTGCTCTTTCTCCTTTGCCACCACCTCATCCATCATTCATCACCTGAAGCTTTGTTTTAACGGGAGTCATAGAACTGGGATAGTAGCAGGAAAACATCCAGCTATCCTTGGAGGAGGTAGGATATGCACCAAAATGCTGACCAACTCAGGCCTAGCCGCTACTACATACTTACGCTTGCATTCCAAGAAAACAAAGCAGACACTAACTTCTATCATCATCATAATGCTCCTCACCTTGGCGCTCTCAACTCCCCTGATGGAGAAGCCAGGGCCCACTGGAGGAGTTTGGTTCTCTGGTGGGCTCGTCCAATGCTGCCCTAAAGCAGGCCAGGCTAAGAAAAGTGTGGGGGGAACTTCCAAGGAGAAATAGGGGCGGCTGGGGACCGTTTATGAACACCCGGCCGCCCCCAGGCAGCTGGGAACCGTGTGTGGACACCCAGCCGCGAGGCGGCTGGGGACCGAGTATGGACACCCGACCGCCCCGTGGCGGCTGGGGACCGAGCGTGGACACCCGGCCACCTGGCGGCTGGGGACTGAGTATGGATACCTCACTGCCAAAGCAGCCATGAGGTAGTGGCCAGCTTCGGCCTCCTCCAAAGTAAAAGGCCCCATTTCAAGTGCAAGCTAGCAGTATGGTATTGCTGCCTGGGGGTGGGTGGTTGGCAGGTTGCACACTTACGCTTACATTCCAAGAAAACAAAGCAGATGCTAACTTCTATCATCATCATCATGCTCCTCACCTTGGCACTCTCAACTCCCCTGATAGAGAAGCCAGGGCCCACCGGATGAGTCTGGTTCTCTGGTGGGCTCGTCCAATGCTGCCCTAAAGCAGGCCGGGCTAAGAAGAGTGTGGGGGGAACTTCCAAGGAGAAATAAGGGCGGCTGGGGACCGTTTATGGACACCCGGCCGCCCCCTGGCAGCTGGAGACCGAGCGTGGACACCCGGCCGCCAGGTGGCTGGGGATTGAGTATGGATACCTCACTGCCAAAGCAGCCATGAGGTAGTGGCCAGCTTCAGCCTCCTCCAAAGTAAAAGGCCCCATTTCAAGTGCAAGCTAGCAGTATGGTATTGCAGCCTGGGGGTGGGTGGTTGGCAGGTTGCACACTTACGCTTACATTCCAAGAAAACAAAGCAGATGCTAACTTCTATCATCATCATCATGCTCCTCACCTTGGCACTCTCAACTCCCCTGATAGAGAAGCCAGGGCCCACCGGAGGAGTCTGGTTCTCTGGTAGGCTCGTCCAATGCTGCCCTAAAGCAGGCCAGGCTAAGAAAAGTGTGGGGGGAACTTCCAAGGTGAAATAAGGGCGGCTGGGGACCGTTTATGGACACCCGGCCGCCCCCTGGCAGCTGGAGACCGAGCGTGGACACCCGGCCGCCAGGAGGCTGGGGATTGAGTATGGATACCTCACTGCCAAAGCAGCCATGAGGTAGTGGCCAGCTTCGGACTCCTCCAAACTAAAAGGCCCCATTTCAAGTGCAAGCTAGCAGTATGGTATTGCAGCCTGGGGGTGGGTGGGTGGCAGGCTACATACTTGCGCTTGCATTGCAAGGAATGGGGGAGGTACAATTGAACATTGCCCTGGGACAAGGACTTGCATGGGGATAGTTGCAAGTCTGCATCTTCTGATGCGGCAAGGACCATGGGGTCTTCCCCATGCTGTCCCCGTGTCTTTTCAGCACTGTATGCATGTGTCACACAGCACATGGCCAGATAAGGTTGTAAAATATTAAAATGACATTTCCCGGTGAATGCATTTGTCACGGTTGAAAGCAATACAAAAATGCAAAAATGCATAAAAAATGCTACTTGTGAACATAGCCCAAGGTGTGGAGGAGTATTTTGTTTTTGGTTATTTATTTTACCTTATACACAAGTCTTTACCCTGGAAAGGAAGTTCCTTAACATATTTCACAGGAAAACCATTTCAGTTTCGTTTTTGAACGTTTTATTTTGAGCCCGCAAAAGTGGCTTAATACCTCTGACCACGTTGTTGATAGCAGTGACCTGGGGGTCAGAAATGCTTCCTGGGGCGAAGCCCATGCTGTCCCCATGTCTTTTGAGCACTGTCACTATCGTTTTGGGCACTTTTTAGGCTTTCTACAGACTGCCGGGGGTGCTGCCGCAAAAATGCTCTGGTCTCCCATAGACTAACATTGGGCTCATTGCTCAGGTCGAGCACCCGAGTATCACGGTGAGCTCGGCCCGAGCTTCGAGCACCCGAGCATTTTAGTGCTCGCGCAACACTAATAAGAACCCATTTATACATAGGCATTTAAAAGGTGGAAATAAGATTCTTTGTAAATACCTCCCGAAGTCATCGTTGCCTGTTAGCGGCGCTATTGCTGACCACTTACCAGGCATCCCTGGTTACAGCCGGCTCTGACTTCCGCTGATGTCATGTCAAGTTCCGACTGCAGCCGGGCGTGACCCAATGATGTGCTCCCCCCTGAATGATGGGCTGTGGGCGGGGTTTCCCCGCGCGTCACAGCCCAGCATCCAGCTTGCGCTTTCCCTCTCCTGCATTCATTGGGAAAGCGCAGGCTGGATTCTGGGCTGTGATGTGTGGTGAAACCCCACCTTTAGCCCATCAATCAGGGGATCAGCGGATGTCAGAGTTGCCTGCAGCTGGGGTAACGTGATGCCTGGGACGGTGTGAGCAATAGCGCCGCTCACAGGAAACAATGACCACAGGAAGTATTTACATAAATCTTATTTATACCTTTTAAATGGACGGGGGCATTCTCTATAGTAGTGGACAACCTCTTTAAGATTGGTTTCTATTAGTGTCTAAATGCAAAGATGGTATGGTAGGTATCTTTGAATTGTTTTCCCATCTCTTGCTCATAATGACCAGTTTTGAATATCAGTAACACCAGAGGTTTAGCTATCTTTTTTTTTTAAATAGCCAATGACTTTTAGATGTTGTGTGGCAATGGTGGGGTGCAATTTGTAGCATTACTTCCAGTGGGGAAGAAAGTATTTAATCAGTCACCAATTGTGCAAGTTCTCCCACTTAAAAAGATGAGAGAGCCCTGTGATTGACATCATAGGTAGACCTCAACTATGAGAGACAAAATGAGAAAACAAATCCTGAAAATCACATTGTCTGATCTGGAAAGAATTTTTTTTTCAAATTTTGGTGGAAAATAAGTATTTGGTCAATTACGAAAGTTCATCTCAATACTTTGTTATATATCCTTTGTTGACAATGACAGAGGTCAAACGTTTTCTGTAAGTCTTTACAAGGTTGGCACACACCGTTGCTGGTATGTTGGCCCATTCCTCCATGCAGATCTCCTCTAGAGCAGTGATGTTTTGGGTCTGTCTCTGGGCAACACAGACTTTCAACTCCCTTCAAAGGTTTTAGATCTGGAGACTGGCTAGGCCAATCCAGGACCTTGAAATTCTTCTTACGAAGCCACTCCTTCGTTGCCCTGGCGGTCTGCTTGGGATCATTGTTATGCTGAAAGACCCAGCCACGTTTCATCTTTAATGGCCTTGCTGATGGAAGGAGGTTTGCACTCAAAATCTCACGATACATGGCCCCATTCATTCTTTCATGTACACGGATCAGTCGTTCTGGTCCATTGGCAGAGAAACAGCCCCAAAGCATGATGTTGCCACCCCCATTCTTCACAGTAGGTATGGTGTTCTTTGGCTGCAACTCAGCATTCTTTCTCCTCCAAACACGACGAGTGTTTCTACCAAACAGTTCTATTTTGCTTTCATCTGACCATAGGATATTCTCCCAATACTCTTCTGGATCATCCTAATGCTCTCCAGCAAACTTCAGAGGTGCCCGGACATGTAATGGCTTAAGCAGGGGGACACGTCTGGCACTGCAGGATTTGAGTCCCTGGCGGCATAGTGTGTTGCTGATGGTAGCCTGTGTAACGTTGGTTCCAACTCTCTGCAAGTCATTCACTAGATTACCCCGTGTAGTTCTGGGATTTTTTCTCACCATTCTTGAGATCATTTTGACCCCATGGGGTGAGCGCTTGTGTAGAGCCTCAGATCGAGGGAGATTATCAGTAGTCTTGTATGTCTTCTATTTTCTAATTATTGCTCCCACAGTTGATTTCTTCACACCAGGCTGCTTGCCTATTGCAGATTCAGTCTTCCCAGCCTGGTGCAGGGCTACAATTTTGTTTCTGGTGTCCTTCAACAGCTCTTTGGTCTTCACCATAGTGGAGTTTGGAGTGTGACTGTTTGAGGTTGCGGACAGGTGTCTTTTATACTGATAACAAGTTCAAACAGGTGCCAGTACTACAGGTAATGAGTGGAAGACAGAGGAGCCTCTTAAAGAAGAAGTTACAGGTCTGTGAGAGCCAGAAATCTTGCTTGTTTGTACCTGACCAAATACCTATTTTACACCAAAATTTGAAAAAAATTTCTTTACAAATCAGACAATGTGATTTTCAGGATTTGTTTTCTCATTTTGTCTCTCATAGTTGAGGTCTACCTATGATGTCAATTACTGGCCTCTCTCATTTTTATAAGTGGGAGAACTTGCACAATTGGTGGCTGACTAAATACTTTTTTTCCCCACTGTATACATTTATCAAGATGTTAGCTAAACTTATGAGAAAATGCTGTTTTTTGTAAGATTATATATAGTTAAACAGTAAAGAGTTATAAGGCTAGCTGTACCCCGAAACCTGGCAGCTCTTAAATGGGATTAATCTGACAGGCTTTGCTCAAGCCACTGCACTTAGTGGATGCCAGAGGAACCCTTATCTTCATCCTTTAACACATTTTCAGAGATCTGGACTTACATAGAGCCCTTTGGATTACATTCATAGAGTGGATGCTGCCTGATGAAGTGAGATGGCAGAAAGAAAGGGCATCATCCAGTTTCCTTAGAGCATATTGCATGTCTTCCTTGCGAATAAACTTCACACTTAATTGACGAGAATCATCTGGTATCCATTGCATCCACACATGCCATCCTCAGCATCCTGCAGTTCCTGAATTAAATCCAATGAGAGTCGGTGGCCTAGTATTCAATCCGTTGAAGCTGGCACAGCTCCTGTAGTTGCCATTTCTTGTTGCTGCTGTATATCCTCTCTGGTCCTCCTCCCAAGTCTGGGCTGGTGTGGTTGGACATGGTAGCATTTGAAACCCGGTGTATGCCTCACCTTTGGTCAGTTGGGTCTGTCTACATGCCTCTCTGGTTGTGGAGCCCTTTGGACGGTGTGTGCTAATACTAGTCCCCTTGTAGCTCCCCCAGATCCGCTGGGCTGAGTAGTGTCCCACTGTTGCCACCAAAATGTGAAGACATGGAGGTCTTCTGTGGGCATAATACTACTCAGCCAACACAGGGTGACGGTAAAACAGTGTGGCAATACTTTATTATACCACAAAACGGACAATAAACACGAACAGTCCCAGCATATATATACCCAAGATGGTACAACATTACACAGTGCTCACCCTTCCGCTGGCCTGTCTGGGATAGAACAGCTGCGACTTTGGGACTTCCAGGGCCAGCTACCTCAACCAGTGGCCCCTCGCTTCTGACAGGCCCCCACAGAGAGGAGATAGGGGCAAGCTTAGGAAGCTAGCAGTCCATCGAGGTACAAGGCCAGGAGACCTGAGGGTCCCACCCTGGCCTCTCCGAGAGTTTCCATAGGGTCAAATGACTGGCTGGTCCCAATCTGGCTTCTTTGAATGTCTCCATGGGTTCCAGGTGGCTGGAGGGTCCCACCTGGCAACCCTAAACATATCCGTGTTGCCAGGTGATTTCATCACCCCAACCTAGTCTCCCCAAATGTATCCATGGGCTCTCTGATGGTCAGTGGAGCAGATCCTTATCTTTCCAGTCTGGGACATATACACTTAGGCCGGAATCATGTAGAATCCAAATCTATGTCTCTTTGGGTGGAGCTATGCTATCCATCTGCTGTCCTGAAGGATGTCTCTCATTCTCCTTGTAAAGTCTTTCTGATTCTCTTTGACTCTTTTTGCAGCAAGATAGAAAAACCCTTTTTATATTTACATATGTGGCTCAGGTCATCAGTCACAGGTTGGGGAGAAAGGGCAGCGCTCAGATCTAATTGTTTGAACATTTAATGATTTTGAGTAATTTGTCCTCCTGTCTTGTGAGTCAGCAAGCCACAGGGTCCACACAAAGGTTAATCAACATATTTAGCAAATATTCGTTGTTCCATGCTGAGTCACTGTCCTTCTTGACCAGCCACAGAAATACACATACATTCACAAGTTAACATAAACACAATAGTGTATTTCTCTTGGCGTAACAAATCTAATTGACTGGCTGATTAAGATTATAAGTTGCATCGTCACAAGGGTCATCAAGACGGATCATTTCCAGAGAGGGAAAAAATAGGACAAAATCATAATACAGGGTTGAGTTGAATAAATAGCAAAGGTCAAATCCAGGAGGACAGAGTCAGGTTCAGAATCATAAGGCAATCAGAGAGTCAAATAGTCCACGGTCAGTAACTAGCAGCAACAACAAAACTTGCAGCTGGGTATGACCAAAAGCGACCAGGTTAGTATTAAACTATAACCGATAGCTTGCATCAGAGTGCTGGGGGCTTAAAGAAGCACTCCTCCCATCAAAATATTTATCCTCTTAAATGTTTCAGTCATCATATTATATAGATCTGTGTAGTTCGAATTGTTCATTTTGCCTTTATACCCAGCTAATTATTTTCTTTTCCATTAGATCTATGACATCACATGACTAAAAACTGAGTAGCTGAATCCTTCTAAGCTCTATGCAAAAACAGGAGGTCAATTTTCCCTGTATGACTCATCAGTAACTGCAAAAGTCAATGGCAGGGGGGAGGAGCAGAGCAGCTGGGTCAGGAGGTGAAGAGGGGGATGATAAATGCAGGGACAAGAGACTTCCTGTTTCTACATAGCGCAGAGAAAACAGAAGAAGTGACTGGTTAGAAAGGCAAAATGAGCAATTGTAAGTACAAAGTGCTATATAATACCATGATTGCAATATACTGAGTAAATAAAAATGTTGATGCGAGTAGTGCTTCTTTAAATATGGTGTGATCCCACCAAAAGCACCCAGCAGAAAGTGAATAATTACTCATGACAGAGCTCAGTAATAAACAACAAGATCCAGACTGGATGGAACTACAAGTCCCAGCAGTGTAAGTGGGGCACTGCCTAGTAACAGAGGCAGAGGTAGTAGGGGCAAATTCATAAACAGACATTGCAGGAGTTTAATTGGTTGATACAGATACTTACAGTTTCTCCTTTATTTAAACCCAAAATCACACTCTTCAGGGAGGATTTTGTACTAGTGATTTCAGATCTACGCAGCTCCACAAGCAAACTGAAATCATTGGCAGCGGTGTGCTGTAATGAAGAGATTAGGATTAAAGGTATTATCATAAACAGCAGAATAATAGCCAGAAGGTATGACAAAATGAAACCTTTTAAACATAGACAGAAAACAATAAATTAGGAACTAATGTAAAATACTTATGGACATGGGAAGAATATATTTTACACCTTCCTAACGAGGTGATTTTTCATTTTTATTCTTTCGATTTTTCCTGTTCTTCTTCCAAGAGCCATATCTTTTTTATTTTTCTATTGATATATAGCCACCAGTGGGCTTGTTTTTTGTGGAACAAGTTGTACTTTTTAATGACATCATCATTTTTTTTCATGTGATTTACTGGAAAGCAGGAAATTCCAAGAGCAGTGAAATAGCAAAAAAAAAAACAAAATCCTGCAATAGTTTGGATTTTTTTGTGTTTTTTTGAGAGTTCATTATAAGGTAAAGATGACATGGAAATAGGATATTACACATCAATATGATTACATAAATACCAAATTTGATCCTCACACCAAATAAGCAAAGCTTTTGTTTTACTTAAAGGGAATCTGTCAGCAGGTTTTTGCTACCTCATCTGAGAGCATCATAATGTAGGAAAAGAGACACTGAATCCATTGATGTATCACTTAGTTTACTGGGCGCAGCAGTTGTGATATAATCAGAGCTTTTAGATTTAGAGGGAAGCAGAGCTGAGAAAGCTAACCCCGCCCACACCAGGCTATTTGTGTACAAACAAAACCTAAGATAAACATAATAAGCAAATACCCTGCAGTAAATAAATAAATAGCAATAGTGCATGAAAATAACATAGGATACTTACTTAACATAATTTTGATTAAAAAAATGTAAAGGCCATCCCACCATGTAACGGTGACCCTATTCGGGACAGTTTTAACCTCTAGTATTAAAACCTCACCATATATCAAATGACGTAAATGTGAATAAGGGCCGAGCAGGACCGAGAACCTAGCAATGGGAAGCTAAATAAAAGTAATTTCCATCTCAAAGAAAGGCGAGGCCATGCCCTTATTTCCACAGAGCACAAAAACCTGAAACAAAAACCTAAAGAGATGAATTGGAATATAAATTGGTATGCATGCAACGTGTAGGTACAAGTTGATACTGGCCACTAAACAGACAAAACAAAATATAAAAACAAAATGAGTAAATACTCTGCAATAAATAAACAGCAATAGTGCATGAAAATAACATAGGGCACTTAGGTAACATAATTTTGATAAAAAGACTATAAAAGCCATTGCACCGCGTAAAGGCTTTATTTACTGAAGGGTATTTGGTCACTTTGTTTTTATCTTAGGTTTTGTCTGTTTAGCGGGCAGTGTGAACATGCACCTACAAGCTGTATTCATAACAAACATATATTCCAGTTCATCTCATTAGGTTTTTGTCTCTGTGTACAAAGTCCATAGACAGTAAGGTACTTATCACAGGAGGGGTTGTTGCCGGACTAGTCCAGCAAAGTTAATCTCTTAGTGATAAATCCTTCACAATTAGTAAACAACAGCATCCTCTATCTCCTGCTGTCTTCAGATTACATAGCAAAAACCCGCTGACAGATTCCCTTTAAATTGAGAAAAATTCAGAAATTTGTAAAAAAAAAAAAATCACGTGTATCACCATTTTCCAAGACTGGTAATAATTTTAATTTTTGGGCAATGGAGCTGTGTTAGGGATTGTTGTTTGGGCCCAAGATGACGTTTGTATTTATACCATTTTGGGATAGATGAAATGTTGTGATAGCAGCATATTGCACTTTTTTCGCTTCTGAGCCGGCCAAAAAATGTGATTTTGATTGATTTCTCATTACACCATTTACTGATCATTTTAATTCATTTTATAATTTGATAGATCAAACTTTTACAAATATAAGGATATCCCATATGTCCAATTTCTTTTTTCATTTTTAATGGGAGGAAAGGGGGGTGATTTTGAAGTTTAATTTAACTTTTTTTTAAACTTTTTTTTCTATTTGTTAGTTCCCCTAGGGGACTTGAACCTGCAGTCATCTGATTGCTTGTGTTATATACAGCAATGCCATAGTCTCCTATGAATTCCAGTCTCGGGTTAGCTTTCACAGGAGTACCATCATGGCAGGCACGAGGGTCTTCAACAGACCACTAGCCATCACGGCAACCAATCAACACCAGGCAATCACAGATTGACAGTGGCATTTAACAGGTTAAAAGCCACAGGCAAAGCTCATCTGCATAAATAACTCAGTCATCATTTGCCGGCAAACATGCTTGCTCAATTTCTGAGCCTGCATCAAAGTCAGGGAGCCAACATGACATAACTGTATGTCATATGTTGGCAAGTGGATAAAGTTTTTCTTACAAAAGACTAGTTGATCAAACTTCACAAAATTCATTTTGTTCAGATTCCCTCAATTTAGCGAATAGTTTTAGTATGAGTAAAATCGGTATGAATCGATAGAATCTCGATTGCCTTAAAAATACACTTACCATGCTCTTGAGTGTCTTCAGACCCCAAAGCATAATAAACGGAAAGGTGGAAATGGGTTAAAATATAATTAAATATAATATACTCCCCTGTCTAGGCCGTCACCCATACTTAAGCTGTTGCAACTCCTCAGTCCTCTGTGCTGGAATTTGCTTGCATGGCTTTGACCCTCAATCTTTAGCCTCAGAAATGGAAGGGAGAGCTGTAAGACCGTGCAACCCCATCAGGTTGGCTCAGTTTAATGACTAAGTTAGAGAAAAAGACTGGTTTTGTTGGCCATAACAACCAATCAGATCTCAGCTTTCATTCTTTAAACTGCTCTGGTAAGATGAAAGGAGCACTGTGATTGATTGCTATGGGGTACTGTTTTTGGATAGTTCACCCCCTCAGCATTTTTTTTTCAACACAGCCTTCACTTATTCATTTTTTTATCCACTTGGCTAATGACATGACCTGGCCTATGTCCGAAGAATACCTGCACTGTTTATGAATGTGATTCTACCTTAATAGAGCACAAACATGTGCAGCCATCTTTATTGGTTCAATTCATGTACAGTAGAATAAAAAAAAAAAAAAACTGTGAAATTAGTATTGGTAAAAAAAACCTCCGCTTTGTGCTTACAGGTTTTTATGCAAACCTTTGTGACACCATGGCAACAGACTACAAACATGTATTCTGTGTGTAGTCTGATGCTTCAGTCATGGTTACTCTATTTGAGAGGCGGAACATACTGTAATTGATAGTTTAGGTTCATAATCGAGGAGAGGAGGAATACAATTGGTGGTTTAGGTTCACATTCTGCATTAAAGAGAACCTGTCAGCAGGATTTAACACTATAAAGTAAATATATGGTCATAATGGCGCTATTACACTGATTAAACAGATACCTTTATTGAAAGAATCCAATCAGTGGTTCATTTTTAATCATGGTTTTAAGTTTTCTACTAATGACGTCTTCTGTGCATCGGGGCGAGCCTGGGGGAGGTTGAGTTTTCTTCTGCTCTGACCCCTTCCCCTGCCTCCTGTGTTTCTACAGGGACCTACCTTTGTTTAGAAATTCTGCGCCGCCACCATCTTTGAGTGGGCGGCGTGTGCACTGTGTAAGATTTCACGTCTGGTCTCCGGGTCTTAAATAAAATTGTGTCAGAGTCAGTGCATGTGCAAACTGAGATCTGAGCCAAGAACTCGATATACGCATACGTGGACTCTGGCACCATCTTATTTAAGACCCGAAGACCAGATGGGGAATCTCAAACTTCTCCGGCGCCGCCCACCAGGCCTCTCGCTGGTGCAAAATTTCAAAACGGAAACAGGTCACTGAATGATCAGTGACCTGTAGAAACACAGGAGGCAGGCGGAGGGACCGGAGTGGAAGAAGACCCACCCCCCCAGGCCTGCCCAGGAGAATGTCATCAGAAGACAACTTAAAACTGTGATAAGAAAAAGAACCACTGATCAGATTCATTCAACAAAGGTATAGATTTAATCAGTATCATAGCACAATTATGGCCATCCATTTACTTTACAGTGTTAAATCCTGCTGACAGGTTCTCTTTCACCACCGGACTATTATCATGCATTATCCACCATAGAAAAAAACAGCATAAAAAAAAGTATGGAGGTGACTCCCAGTGAATATGTAGTGTACATCCTTAGACGTCCATACATGCTCTATAGTACCAAGACCCCTTTGATGTCTCTAATGGAGTCACTTTGTTGTACCTTTCCATTTAACACATGTAGCACATTGAATTGATTCTTAGCATTTTACCTTAGCAAGCACATAACTGCAATCCCCATTGATACTGTAACGGGATCCATCAAAGCTTGTAATATGTGATCCACCCTCTACTGAACAACTTCCTGTGCAAGGCAACTCTTTACATTTCCATTTTCCTCTGGAACAAGTACTAAGGAATAAAACAAATCATATAGCTCACAGTATATTGTGAAATTGAAAACCCTCTTATATCAATCCAGAATGGGGCATAATTCAACATTTTTAAAGGGGTTGTCCTGTCTAAAACGACAAGTCTGCAGTCACTCTATGAGACTGCAGACTTGTGAATCCTCACTGCGTGCAGTGAAGATTCTCCGGGGTCAGCGCTGGGAGAGGTAATGTCATGTGACCGCGATTATAGTATATGCATACTTCCAGTCTTATTCTGACTAGACTGTTTCCTGCCTCGCTCAATACCCTTGCGCTGAGCGATGCCGCACCTATCTAGTCGGATAGTGGCTGGCAGTATGCATATCGCATACATGTGGTCACATGACCGCCGTTCCTATCGCTGACACCGGAGAATTCTCACAGCGCATAGTTGTCATTTTAGACTGGACAGCCCCATTAAAGAAGCACTCCCATCAAAGTTTTTATCTTAATATATTTCAGCCATCGTATTATATAGCACTGTATACTTACAATTGCTCATTTTGCCTTTCTACCACAATTGCTCACTTTGCCTTTCTACCCAGCTTATTCTTCTCTTTCCTCTGCTCTATGTAGAAACAGGAAGTCTCTTTTCCCTGCATTTGTCCTTCAACTCCAGGCCCAACTACGCTCCTCCCTCTGCCAGGGACTTTGCAGTGACTTGTGACTCATACAGGGAAATAGACCTCCTGTTTCTACATAGAGCTTAGAAGGAGTCAGCTAGTCAGTTTTTAATCACATTATATCATAGACCTAATGGAAAAGAGAAGAATTAACTGGGTGCAAAGGCAAAATAAGCAATTGTAAATGCACAGTGCTATATAATATGATGACTGCAATATATTAAGAGGATAAAAACTTTGATGGGAGGGATTCTTTAATAACAATATTACATATCTAACTAATGTTAGAAAATGTAGTATATTTGTAACAATCACAAAACAGAACTATGGGAAAAACACTGGTAACCAAATATTTTGCCATTTGTACAATTAACATGGTAAAGCTAAACCTTTTTAAATATCAGATTACTAGTACTGGTAACTCAATAATTTTGGACTTCCATTATGGGCAAGCCAAAAAAACAAAATTACTTGGCACATTCTATTAATGCAGGCATTGTTATATTGTCAAAGTCATACACGTAGCAATTGTCATTACCATTCTCTGCATGGAGTATTGAAAGAAGATCCTGGAGTGTAAATCTCACTATTATAGACACAGGAACATTCCTGTTGGTGGATACAGCCTGCGTTATTTATGTCATCAAGTACAGTTCCTAAGTAAAAAAAAAAGTTTTTGTAAATAGGTAAGAGTGAAAGTATGAACATTTAAATGTTGTCCCCAAGCATAGGATAGTGGATAATCACTGAAGTTCTGACAGCCGGAACCATCAGTATCCTGAGATTGGGCTTCTAGAATCCTGAGAATGGGGTTCTGGAGGAACGGGAGGTGCGCATACTTGACCTCAGCCCCATTCATTGTTTATAGGACTGCCAGAAATAGCCAAGAGTAGTACTCATCTGTCACATTGACAATGAATAGAGCATGTGTGCTTCTTCTCCTTTAAAGATGGGTCTCCACAGGTTTGTTGTCAGGATTCCAGAGCCCCAATCTTAGGTTCACTGGTGATCCCAACAGTTGGATATCCAGCGACCAGCAAGTTATTCCCTGTCTGATAACTTTCTTTTGTTGGAATAAGGGAAATGTTTCTCAACTTTTATCACTTTGTGGTTCTCATTATTTGTTCTGCAAACTATTTGTAAGTTTGAGTCACAAAAAAACAGTTTTCAATAATACAATAAATAGAAGTCTTGGAAGATTGGGAAAGGGGTCAATATAACTGCAGTTTATTTCATTTTGTTTGTCCGCCAAAATGGAACAGAAATGAGAAAGCATCTACATAATTGGTATATAAAAAAGCCAACAATTAGACAAATTCCAATTGCACTACATCTAATATACGTCCACAGCTGCCCAAGGGTTTACCTGAAGGACAGAAGCATCCATCTATGCCATGGTCTTCACAAAGCATGGTTCTCTCTGTATTGGAGCATGTATTGGGGCAAGGAGAGCCAGATTCTTGGTATTCCATACCATACAGAGGGCATGACTGGGCTGGATGCAGAACGAGACATTATTTTTGGTTAGATTACATTATAGTCATCAATGTACCAGAAACAAACAATAGGATCTTTTTCAAATTACTATGTGAAAAGTGTGTATTTTAATTCTAATAGGACTGTTCCTGTGCATTATGTGGACAACTTTATTATCCCTGTTATGGCGCTGCAGAAAAAACTGAATCCTTGTAGCCGAGAATTCCTAATTTCTTATGGGTGTCAGCAGCAGGACCCAGTGTGAGCCTCCTGATATCCTTCTAAAAAAAGTGGATTGTCCAAAGCTGACAAGGCAAGTAAAATTGGTGAAGAGTGTGATGTAATAAATAGTGATGAGTGAGCCCTTTGGGTTATCAAAGAGCAAAGAATTTCTAATGGAAAATAAAAGTATGAACGGGGAATTAAAGAGTCATCAGTCAGTTGTTTAAATATGTCATTTGTATTTGACGTCTCTAGAATGCTGTCATTTATTTGTATTGCTTTATTATTTATTTTATGCTTCTTTACACTTACGGCACATTTCTGGGGTTCTCCAGTTTCCAGGGACTCCACCAGAGTGGGTACACTGGCGGGAATATTCAGCAAACATACTGCACAGGCACAGCATATTGTTCTCAGCACTGCAGTGACACAGATCCTGCACACAAGCATCTATGTATTCCATAGGTTCTAGTATGGCGTTACAATCGGAGAAGGCTGTAGAAGTCAGAATATTCTTACAAATTTCACCCTGTAACCAAGACACATATATTTGTGTTGTAAAGTTAATTTTGTGTTACCAATAATATTTTGCATCCAGTCATCATAATAATCTATTATGCAAGTTAAAGGGAATCTGTCAGCAGGATTCAGAGCATAGAGCGGGAGTGACAGAGGTTTCAGATATACAAATAGCTCTTCAGATTTATTTGCATAGCAAATCAAACACTGATTTCTGAGTAATGGAGGAATGGACTGGCCATGTAAAAGTGTGGTAGATCGATTCACTCGTCTGCTTAAAAAGGTAGTCACAGGAATACTTTCTGTTTAAGTTTTCAACTGGTTTATTAAAACTGTACTGCATAAACCAGTGCAAAATTAGGTAAACAAACACTGCCCTTCTGGCATAACAGGAAAAACAAAATAGCATAGAGTACAGTCTGTGTGGCTGTGGGGATCCGCCCGATCAGGGGAACAAAAACAAGGTTCAGTTATCTTTACCACGAGCACAGCTTTGGAACTCTCATCTCCATACACACCGAACACTGAATGAAACCAAAGACTCCACATTTCCCTTCTGGACCACACCCTGGGGTGGAGATATGGTGAACAGACTCCCACCCACTCTTCAGCTGTTCACAAAAACCTAGCCCTTAATATGGCCAATTAACCCCTACTCAGCTCTTAGTATGCTGGAGCATTTTTCAAGGTTCATATCACTGTCGCTAACATCCTGAGTGACACACATCTCTCCTACAGTATTTTACTAGTGACCTTCTCACAAAAGGTATTGCTGGACTACATGCACAAATAAATAATTTGGGGATGTAATTCTGACAGGTTCCCTTTAGTTGTATCTATAATGGTTGCACAGCTAGTAGTTATAATTAGCTATAGCGCTACTTCAAGCAGAGCCACATAGGACTAGCATGACTTGTTTTGGTTCTGTTCACTGGTGTTAATGAGAAACAGAAAAGGGAGGAGGTGTAATATATTAAACCTCTTGCGAGAGAAGTAGCTAAAAAGCCTGTCAATGTGGCTGTAGCAACCTGTGGTGCAGCATTACTGCTCACTATGTCAGTTGCATGTGATGTTATAAGATAAAAAAGGATGTTTAGTGGGTATATGTTAAAGGCTATGAACACATTTGAACAGATTTTTGTTAATTGTTCATTTGATTTCTAAACATAATTTTTTTAGGGAACCTGTCATTAGATTCATAATACCAGAACCACATGCACCATCAGTTAGAGCCTGGCTGAGCAATTGTAGCCGGGTATGTCTTTCTCTGAAAAGCCGGCCCAGACTACAGGGAGAGACTTACTAGGCCGGTACGATGCCTGGAAAGCTTCTCCCTGCTCTGCTCTGGTTGATTGACAGGTCTCTCCTATGTTGGACTAGTCAAATCTCTTGTTATGGTCCCAAGTCGGTTCTTCAAACATCACAGCATTTCAAAGAAAGACATACCTTCTACAATTACACAGCTAGGCCCTGCTAGGGTTCATCCACACAACTGATATTCTCATATGAGTGATATCCGTGGTTTCCGAGTGGTCCGTGTAAAAAATCTGAGACATGTCCAATTTTGATCCGATTGTTGGATCAAAATCAGCAATGCAAGTGTATGGGTCCATATGCCGTCCAATTTTCATGGACTAACAGAATAGAGAAGGTGGAGAAACTTTTTTGTTTCTCTCCATGTCCGAAAAAATTGGGTGCAACTCTGATCAAACTCGGATCAGAATAATCAGACCGTTTTTCGCTGATGCGGAGAAATAAGTTGTGTGAACCTGCTCTTAGGTTACAGTCACACATCCATGTTAATTTTGTATATCCATGAGAAATGGACAATTTTTCTCTCATGTGTCATTTGTGTGGCATCCGTTTTGCATCCGGTGTTGCCTTTTTTATTTTTCTCATCGATTTGTATTAATTGAAGGAGATAGACTGTCTAAAGTTTCATTTATCCATTGACTCTTAACAATGGATGAGTGAATATGGGATGGGATGAAAGTGGGATGAAACATTGAAGTACAAAGCATATCTTCAGAGCGTCATGCATTTTATAGGGATTCCCATAGGCTTTAATGGTTGAGTCTTATCTGCCAAAAGGATGAGAATAGGACATGCTCTGAGTCCCATGGACTGAATCCGTTTTTAAAACTGTTGTATGTATAGATCAATGAAAATCTATGGATCAGTGTGGTGTTCGAGAAATGGATAGCACTAGGACGAGTCACATGGACGTGTGAATGTAGCCTTAGAGATAGCAGGAGGGGGCTTTAATACAGAAATACAATGGCCAAAGGAGAAAGTATCCAAAGTCTTATAGGTCAGGTCAGTAACAGCATTTTTAATTATATAACGGCATCACCTTGATGATCCTATATAGTATGTTTTCAAGCTTGGACTGGCCCACAGGAGAACAGGAGGATCATCCGGTGGGCCACCTCCCTCTTATATGAGCAGTACTTGGCACAATATACATGATTTACTACATACAGACAAAGGCAGCATCTTATTCATTTAACAATCTACCCAGTTTATTGCTATAAAAATTTGCGAGAGGGTAAAGTCATATTTGCATGTAGCTGAAAAATGGGACCCTGAAGTTGATTTTATTGGGGAGCCATTGGCACCCCATTTCGACACTGAATGTGTTACAATGTGTTGCAATGGATGAGTGTCTTTATTATTAGCACAAAGATGCAAAAAGATAGGACCAATTTTGAGAGAATTAGATATTAGAAGCACTAAGCGAGGATGCTTCCCACAATTGGACCTTGGAGTTTCAGTGCACCATGCCTTATTGCCTTATTGTGACACTCTGTACAATACACCTTTGCTATGTAAATAATAGTAATGTACTTTCAAAATTGTACTTTACAACATTACACAATATATTTAGGACTCTATATAATTTAAACAGGAAAAATAGATGTGGTTGATAAAGAACAGATCTTATTACAATGATGCTTATAAAAAGAGCTGGTAATATAATTGGTAATATAATTTTTGCACTTGCCTATGTGTGTGTGATTTTTCATAAAGAATCTCTGAAGTACAAATACTGTAGGTGCTATATACAATTAGTGAATAGAAGGTAGAAATTGAATCTGCCAATAAATCAGAGCATCATAAAAGTAATGTGGATGAAAACTTAAATCCACAGCTTGGATTTGATAGATTTGATAGATTGGACATTTAAAGGGAATTTGTCAGAAAGTTTTTGCTATGTAATCTGATGACTGCATGATGTAGAGGCTAAAACACTGAATTCAGCAATGTGTCACTTATTCGGCTGGGTGGTATTGTTAAGTTACAATGAAGGTTTTATCACTAGGATATTATCATTATCCTGGCTAGGTGCCTGGTTCCAATTTGTCTGACCACGCCCCCTCTACTGATTATGTACACAGAGAGCCTGGTGTGGGCGGAGTTAGCTTTCTCAGCCCTGCTACATGCTACATCTAAGAACTCTGATTATGTCATAACTGCTGCACCCAGTAAACTAAGTGATACATTGTTGGAATCAGAATCTCTGCCCCTACATTATGCTGCTCTCAGTTGAGGTAGCCAACATATGGTGACAAATTCAATTTAATGTCCATCAAGATTTATGATTTCTTATGCTTTACACTTGTTTTGTTTTTTTTTCTTATAAAAAATACTTTTATTATGCTTCCAGCTGTAAATTTCTCAAAACAGTTTTTTACCTTATCTATGCAATCACTTGGAGCAGAAGAGATCACATCTAGGCATTCCTCAGTTGGGCCGTTCCTTTTTTGCATATTTCCAAATTGGACTGGAGTGAGCTGTTCACCTGAATAAAGAATTATTTAGGATTTTTTTTTGTCATTATATTTTGCATTACCATTTACTGCATTTCTGACTGGATTAGAACAATTTGCTGTCAACTTAAAAAGTCTCCAATTGTTAGTAAAAAATATATATCTGAAGGTTAATCTAAATTATTCCTATGTGCCCCCAATTTTTTTATACAGATAAAACAGAAGTTTCTAAATTTGATTTATCCCCTAATTACATTGCTTCTAGAGGAGCACGAAGAGGTGGCGCATGGAGAGCCTGTGTGTCCATATTATTGAAGCATATGAACCTTGTGTGCGGCCATACAGGTATGTACTGTACATTGCTTTGCCATGTACATCCTTAAAATTCTAAGGATGGACCCCTTTTATTGATAGCATGAATTGGCACCAGAGTCTGAGCTTTTTCATTTCTTTCTCCCTTCTCATCAGTAGACAATATATTTTAACTATACTTGGAGAAATAATGCTGAACAGTAAAATGGGTTCTTGGTACTTACCATCTAATGTGAAGCCACGAACACCATTGAAATCACCACACAGCCCACAAGTTTGGTTTGCGTATTTGTCACGGTTTAGTTTCAGCTAAAAGATGAAAGTCTACTCAAATTGTGCCTTTGAAATTAGGGGACACACATTTTAACAAATGATTAGGGATGAGCGAGTATACTTGTTACTATTCGGTACTCGGGCTACGCGTTATTCCCCGAGTTTCCTTGTGATTACTCGCTAGGAGTAATGAGAACAATGTAAGTCAATGGGAAATGAGAGTAAGCCTTGTCTGCTGGAGCCTATAAAGCGGTCTGGGGGCTGAGGAAAAGGCTGAAATGGGTGCATGATTGTTTAAAAACTGGCTTTTAAACAATCACTCAGCCCCATACTGGCTTCCCCGCAGCCTTCCATCATGATCCTCTGCTCCCCCGCCGCCTCCCATCTCGATCCTAATTTAGGACTGGGCGGGGAGCGCAGCACCAGGGACCGGGTGGGGAAGCCGGCAGTGAAAAGACTTCCTAAGTTAGGAGAGGGCGGGGAGCAAAGCACCAGGGAGCAGGGAGCGTACATCAGGGAGCTGGGAGCGCAGCACAGAACGGGAAAGCCAGCGGTGAAGTCTTTTCACTGCCGGCTTCCCCGCCCGGGTCCTTTGCTCCCCGCTCCCTGGTGCTGCGCTCCCCGCCCGGTCCTAACTTAGGATCGGGATGGGAGGCGGCGGGGGGAGCGGAGGATCAGGATGGAAGGCTGCGGGGAAGCCAGTATGGGGCTGAGTGATTGTTTAAAAGCTGGCGGCTTTTTACCGCCGGGTTTTAAATAATCATGCACCCATTTTAGCCTTTTCCTCAGCCCCCAGACCGCTTTATAGGCTACAGCAGACAATTACTTGGCTTACTCGCTTTTCCCATTGACTTACATTGGACTTGCTACTCGTAACGAGTACCCGAGTATTGGGACCTACTCGTTACGAGTATAGCGAGTCCAATTATTTCACTACTCGCTCATCCCTACAAATGATGATTAAAAATGACTATATTATCCATAGGGTAATGTTTCTCCTTGTGGAGAGTGACATGCCAAGCATGGCATGTCAATGTGAGGAGACTTTTTTAAGCCATGCATGCTCCTCTGGGAAATGAAATATGCAAGAGGGAGAGTACTAGAACTCTAATGTCACCTATTAGTTGTAGCAATATTAAAAGTCAATATCGACCCTTTAATGAGCCTCGCCACATGACTGGTTTGGCTTTTATCCTAAGTCATGTGGTGTTATGATCTGCAACATGTACTAAGGAAAGATAGGGGAAAGCTGTCCCTACAGTAAGACGAAGCTGAATCCCTACAATGTAGCGGGCTGCCTGTTCCTAGTGAACAGACCCGACTTAGTCCTTGGCTAGTCTGAACGAAGACCTATAGATGTAAGGGAGGGATCCCTAAAAGAACTAAGGACTGGGACAAAAATGGGACACCTCCTAAACAGAAGTTGTTGCAGAACAAAAAAAGACAAACTGACAAAAAGTACTAGAGGTCCCAGAGGACCAAGCGAACTAGACAGAGAAAGGCACCAGGCTAGAGAAACAGTAAAACACTGAAGTCCAGCACAGCCAGAAGGGCGGAGCTGGAATATAAAGGCAGATGGTTACGTTACCGCAACCACAAGATAGAAAAAACAAACAGGAGGGTTCTAACAGTACCCCCTCTTTTATGAGGATCCTCCAGGCCCAGGCCTATCAGGAAACCTCCTATGGAAAGCTTTAATAAGCCTAGGAGCAGAGACATCATCCGTCCTTACCCAGGAGTTGTCTTCGGGACCGAAACCCTTCCAGGAGACAAGATACTGTAATTTCCTTCTATGCCATCTAGAATTCAAGATACGAGAAATTTCATATTCGCCGTCTTCCACCACAGGAGGAACTGTGACAGTGACGTCCCTATCTGATACGTCAGCCTTATTCAACAAGGAAACATGAAACACAGGATTAATCTTCCAGGAAGTAGGGACATCCAACCTAACAGTAGACGGGTTAACAACCTGAAGCACTTTAAATGGACCCACAAACTTAGGACCCAGTTTTTTAGAGGGAATCCTCAACCGCAGGTTCTTCGAGGACAACCAAACCATGTCACCCACAGTAAACAAAACCTCTTTACGTTTCCTGTCAAAATACTTCTTGGACTTCTTGTTAGCCTCTTGAAGGTTACAATGTACATTAGTCCAAACTCTCTCCAAATCACCAGAAACATTCTCCTCCTCCGGCACCGCCGCCCCCAATTTGGAGAACGAACCAAAAGACGGATGTCTCCCAGTACAACAAAAAAAAGGAGAACACCCAGCAGAGGAGGATGCATGATTGTTAAGAGCAAATTCTGCGAGAGGCAGAAACTCAGACCACACCTCTTGATTGTCCGCCACAAAACAACGCAAAAACTGTTCAACATCCTGGTTCTTTCTTTCAGTCTGTCCATTAGACTCAGGATGATAACCAGGCGAAAATGACAAATGGACTCCCAACCTGTCACAAAAAGCACGCCAAAAGTGAGGCACAAACTGAGGTCCTCTATCAGAAACAATATCTGTAGGAACGCCATGGAGCTTGACAATCTCCTTAACAAACGCCTTAGTGAGTGTCTTGGCGCAGGGCAACTTAATGAATGGAACCAAATGACACATCTTACTAAAACGGTCCACGACCACCCAGATGACAGTAAAACCCTCGGACACAGGAAGATCAGTAATAAAATCCATAGTGAGATGCGTCCAAGGTGCACTAGGAACCTCCAGAGGGCAAAGCAACCCCGCAGCAGGAGTATGTGAAGCCTTTGACCTAGCACACACAGTACACTGACGCACCCACTTGATGACTTCCTTCTTCCATCCAGGCCACCAAAAACTGCGACTGATAAGTCTCTTAGTCTCTGAAATTCCTGGATGATCTGCCAACCGAGACTCATGACACTCCACAAACAAATCTCTCCTGAAGGCTCTAGGCACGAACAACCTCCCATGGGGAGTGTTAGATGGAGCATCATCTTGAGCTTTCAGAATCCCATTCTCCAAAACGGAGTCCAAAGCCGCCACCACAACTCCTTTCTGTAAAATGCTCTCCTCCTCCTCGGCACCGACCGTAGGAGAGAAGCTGCGAGATAAAGCAGTGGCTTTAACATTCTTAGTACCAGGGATATAGGTAACAGAAAAATGAAACCGAGAAAAAAAAAGTGCCCACCTAGCTTGACGGGCATTCAAGCGCTTGGCAGCATCCAGATAGATCAAATTCTTACGATCTGTGAAAACCTGAATAGGAAATCTAGCGCCTTCCAAAAAATGATGCCAATGTTCAAACGCAAGTTTAATAGCCAGCAACTCCCGATTTCCAACATCATAATTCAGTTCGGTTTCCGAAATTTTTTTCGAAAAGAAGGCACAAGGATGTACTCCACCCTTGTTCTCCTGAGACAAAACTGCTCCGACCCTCACCGATGAAGCATTGACCTTGACCAAAAAAGGCTTGGTTTCATCAGGCTGCATAAGGATAGGGGCAGAACTGAACCTCTCTTTGAGATACTCAAACGCTTCAATGGCCTCAGTAGTCCACTGGGCCATATTTGCACCTTTCCTGGTGAGATCGGTTAGAGGTTTAACAATTACAGAAAAATTCTTAATGAATTTCCTGTAATAATTGGCAAAAACCCCAAATCTCTATATAGATTTCAAACCAATAAGCCTAGGCCATTCCTTCACAGCCTGAACCTTCACAGCGCCCATCTCAAAGCCCTCGCTGGAGACAATGTAGCCCAAAAAACATATTTTCTGCACAGCGAACTCACATTTCTCCAGCTTAGCAAAGAGTGAATTATCACTCAACAACTGCAAAACTTCACGTACACTCTGCCAATGGGACTCTAGATCTGGTGAATAAATCAAAATGTCATCCAAATACACAACCACAAGCATACCAATCAAATGTCTCAGGATGTCATTAATAAGGTTCTTAAAAAATGCAGGTGTATTGTTAAGACCAAAAGGCATCACCAGATTCTCAAAATGACCTACCGGAGTGTTAAAAGCAGTTTTCCATTCATCACCCTCTTTCTCACGTAACAAATTGTATGCCCCCCCGGAGATCAATTTTGGAGAACCACTTGGCTCCCACTAACTGGTTAAACAAGTCAGGAATTAACGGCAATGGGTAGGAATTGTGTACGGTAATCTTATTAATTTCACGAAAATCCAGACATGGACGTAAACCCCCGTCCTTTTTTTTAACAAAGAAGAATCCAACTGCCAAAGGCGACTTAGACGGTCTAATGTGACCAGCAGCCAGGCTAGTCTCTATGTACTCCTCCAAGGCCTTTCTTTCAGGGATAGTCAGATTAAACAAGCGACTTTTGGGAAGAGTAGCACCCGGAACAAACTCAATGGCGCAATCATAATCCCTATGAGGAGGTAAAACTTGCGACTCCTCCTCCGAAAAAACCCTCTAAAAATGTTGAATCGGTACCGGTAGTTCCCCTTTTTCCACAGCTGCAACGCGACCATTACAACATTTATCATAGCACTTCGGACTCGAAGACTTAATCACATTAGTAGACCAGTCCAATAAAGGATTGTGCAATCTTAACCAAGGCAATCCTAGAACGACTGGTGAGGGCAAATTATCCAAAACAACCAAGTCCAAAATTTCTTGGTGAACTCCATTGATAGTGAGGGGAAATGCAGCAGTCTTGTGAGTGAGTAATACATTTCAAAGGAGTGTTATCAATTGCAACCACAGAAATAGGTGATGACAATGGTTTGGATTTCAATTTAAGGTTTTCCAAAAACCCTTTATCAATCACATTAAGTGTTGAACCACAATCCACAAATACCTGAAATTCAATCAAATCTCCCTGCAGAGCAGTACTCCCAGAAAGAAACACTCCTGCAGAGCGTAAACAAGCTATACGGGCGTAACTGACCTTTTTTTTTTTCTTTACTTAAACGACGCTCACAATACTTAATCAAATGGTCAGCTTTACCACAATAAAGACACAATCCCTCTGCGAACCTCCGGTCTCTTTCCTGAGAGCGGAGTGACATCGCCCCAACCTCCATCGGTTCTCCGCCGTCAGAGCAGATTTTCTGGGGACTAGGACCTGACATTACAGGAGTCTTTACCTCATTGAGCCTGCACCTCAGTCTTCTGTCTATACGAACAGCTAACTGCATAGCTTCCTGCAGAGTCTCAGGTGCAGGGAATGCTATTGGAAAATCCTTAACCCTTTCACTCAGACCAGCAAGAAATAAACATCTCAGCGCCGGATCATTCCACTTAACTTCTGAAGCCCATCTCCTGAAGTGTGTGCAATAATTTTCAACATCATCTGACCCCTGATTCAAACGTCTAAGTTCTGATTCAGCAGATGAAATTCGATCAGGATCGTCATATAATAGACCCATAGCAGAAAAAAATTCTTCTACAGACCTTAAACACGGATCATTAGGCTGGAGAGAAAAGGCCCACCCCTGTGGTTCATTGCGCAAAAGTGACATAAAAAAACCAATGCACTGTGATTCATTCCCAGAGGATCTTGGTCTCAAATGAAAATATAACAAACAAGCATTTTTAAAGAAAAAAAATCTTGCTGTTTGCCATAAAATACATCAGGCAGTCCTACCTTGGGTTCGACAAAATGCGCTCCAGAACAGCTACTCACGTGTTGCTGGAGCTCGGCCACCTCCAGAGACAATCCCTGCAGGCGTTGAGCCAAATCCTGAACGGAAACCATACTGATCCCCGAATTTCTTTCCTTTTAGTTTTTTGGGCTGGACTTACTATTATGATCTGCAACATGTACTAAGGAAATATAGGGGAAAGCTGTCCCTACAGTAAGACTAAGCTGAATCCCTACAATGTAGCGGGCTGCCTGTTCCTAGTGAACAGACCCGCCTTAGTCCTCGGCTAGTCTGAACGAAGACCTATAGATGTAAGGGAGGGATCCCTAAAAGAACTAAGGACTGGGACAAAAATGGGACACCTCCTAAACAGAAGTTGTTGCAGAACAAAAAAAGACAAACTGACAAAAGGTACTAGACGTCCCAGAGGACCAAGCGAACTAGACAGAGAAAGGCACAGAAGCACTAGGCTAGAGAAACAGTAAAACACTGAAGTCGAGCACAGCCAGAAGGGCGGAGCTGGAATATAAAGGCAGATGGTCATGTGACCGCAACCACAAGATAGAAAAAACAAACAGGAGGGTTCTAACATGTGGCAAGGCTCATTTAAGGGTCGATATTGACTTTTAGGATTGCTACATCCAATAGGTGGCAATATAGTTCTAGTCTTCTCCCTCTCCGAAAAGACAATTTGCATATATTATCCATGTGAATTCTGGAAAGGACTGCAAAAGAACACAAAAGCCTCAAATAGTGACCCATCACTACACCCCAACATAAATTAGTACTTATTTTTACAAATGGCTTAATAGGACAATTAGACTTTCTAGGGTTGGGTTCTCTGCTTGGTACCTCCCACTTTGAGCCAATACAGAGGGTTGTGACTCTTGCTCTATTGCTCTAGTAGACCAGGCCCATTTATGCGCTATATGGTCAGTCATTCAGGGAAAATATATTCGACCAATGACAGTTACGCTTAATATTTTTTTTCTAACTAAAGGACCTAAAATTACAAATTTAACCACATCATGACCTTCCATAGGGAGTGATTTATTCATGAGAAAACCTCTTTAAATTTAAAAATCCAGAATTTGGGCTGTTTGGATAATAATAGCAACTCAAAAATACATAAGAATCAAAGATATGAGTCTTTTCTACTTAGAAACCCATCAACAACCCAACCAAATGAATGAGCCAAGACATTTTTTGGATTAGTGCCGTTTGTAGGTGCACGTTCATACTGTGACCATTTAACAGACAAAACCTAAAATTATTTTTTTTGCCTTACATTTTAATAGAACATTTTTTTTTTGTTTTTTTTAAAAAGAAAATACAATAAGAACAGTAGTGCCCCATAAAAACAGTAGAGACAGTTAAGTGCCTTATATTCCCCAAATCAGATGATTTTAGCTGAGAACAAGCTTTGCAGGAGATTTGACTGCTCTGTAAAGGCCAGAGATATTTTTTATGGATTCCAGGACCGTCCAAGACAGTGGGCAAATATTAATTAACCCTTAATGAGAGGAATAGACTAGTTTTGTATCCCCTTTTTCAATTACTCCTCTCCATTGTGTTAGTGTAAAGCACTATACAAAATGTATAGAGAAACATATTTTCATTTACCAGAAGACTGTCTTCTTTGTTCCATATCAGAGAAATATCATTGGATGCTGTGATCTTGATATTGTCGCCTAGTTTGTCAATTCGAACCCTAGATTTCTCAGTTGGGATCTCTGTCACCCTACAAGAAAAGTGTAATCATTGACCATTTCATAGGCTCAATAGACAGTGAATGAAGTAAAAGAAAAACTTACAAGAGTCCATCCAACATGACAGCCTTATTCATGATTTCTACCACCACTCCATCTAGAATAGCTGTAATGTGGGTTATAATAGGCTTGCCATATTCCACACTGCGTCGGATCTGAATGTTGAAGTCTTCATTGTTGCTCTTGCAATTGGAAGCAAATAAGTAATTGCAAGTGCCCGGAAAGTAGTAGATATCGCCATTAAATGTCTTGAAGTGGTCATTTCCCCATGTGCTGCAAACCTGTCCACTGTGACTTGTGAATTGTGCTGCATTGACGAAAAACAATGATATAAGCAAGAGTACAATGAACCAAACTACAAACAATATATAAGAAACACAGTAGGTACGTAATGAATCATTTTCAGCCTGTTTCACTGAATTATAAAATAACAACCTATAGATAGATTGCACAACAGCAAGTAATAGCAAATTCAACAACTTTATTATGTAAAATTCAGAAAAACAGAATCCAACAGGTGATATTGAAGAGTGAGGCACTGAATATGATATAGTTACATAATGGGTAGACACAAATATTTGTAAGTAAATTATATATCATGATTTTATAATAGAAAATACCCATAAAAGTAAGTACAAAAATCGTAAGGCAGGTCAGAGACGAACCAAATGGTACTGAATCAACCGTATTAGTAAAGAGTACTGGGAGCTCATAAATAAATAGCAAAGCACCTATCTACAGACTATCAACTTATTAATTGAGTGACAATGCAAAAACTAGTTATTAAATGATAGTGAGGAGATCTTGCAAAGTGACCATGCATAGAAAGTGCAAATGTGCATAATAAATAGAGAGCTCATAAGATCGTGAAAATCATTATCCAAAGTTGGTAAGATATACCAGACATACTTGGAAAGGAAGAACCGATGGAAAATGCTTTACCGCCAAGATGATGGTGCCCCACACACACGTTTCCCAACGCGCGTTTTGCCACTGTGGGCTTTAACGAGGGATCATTGCTGTTGTGCAATCTATCTATAGGTTGTTATGTTTTGGTGTTTGCACAGCCACTATATGTTGATTTATATTTGCTGCTAATGAATTATAAAATAATTATACTGCCGTCTGTAAAATCCGAAAGTTCTCCTAAATAGGAAACTAATAAACTTTAAAATATAGTTAAAGTCGTTTTTCCACCAACTATAAAGGGAATAACGAGTTCCTAAATGCTAAAATCCTGCTATCATTTGGAAATCCCCACTCTGCGTGAGCTGGGTTCCCAATCTGCTCTTGTTTTTTTCAGCGCATGATAATAACACCTCAACTCTCTGACATATGACCCTCACAGCCAATCACAGACCTCGTATAAAGTGACATCACTGGTATGGTCAAATAAGAGATAGGCTTTTACAAGGTAAGCATAGTAAAGTTCATTACACTTCACATCTATTAATTTTTAAAAGGTCTTAAAGTCTATATATAACTTTTTAGTTTCTTCATACAGGTCTCCAAATCTTGTGCATAGAAATATATTTAAAATAAAACATTATGGATACCTGCAGCCATAACTAGAGGACACTTACAGAAACCTGTTGCACATTTAATTCATCCATAAAGACTGTATGCACTGTGTCAGTCACTGGTCTGATATACGAGGGGAGGTATGTCCCACTCAGGATGCTTTCCTATGTGAATTGAAACCTACTGAGTTTTATGGGAATGGCAAAGAGGGTGGGAGGCCATTCCCCTACCTCCCCTCAGGGTGTGGCTGAGCAGGGTTAAATGCTCAGTCAGTTTTGTTTCTCTGGAGTGTGGGGTCTTGAGAGTGAAGTTTCCAGGCTGTGTTTGAGTGAAACCAGAGAGTAACACCGGAGGAATGGTGTTGCTGAGGACTTCACTGTGTTACCAGCAGCGGGCACAGCCTCGCTTACCATTGGACTCTGTCATACCTTATCTTTTTGTTTTTTCCCGTTAACCCCGAGAGGGTCTGTTTATTTTTATGAGACACTGCTGGAGTTTATGCCACAGAATAAACCAGCAGGAAGTTAACCCAAACTGTATGTCCTGTGTCTGCCTCTGGAGAGCTGAGCAAGTCGCTTTACCACAGTTGGCGTGAGAGTGCTGGCAAAGATCCAGGAACATGTGAACTTGCCACAGAAACAGGTGGATGTCCTCATAGGTGGATTATAATGAGGGCAATCTGGGCTACTGCCCGGGGCCCAAGGCTCTGGGGGGGCCCATGACCAGATTGCCCTCATTATAATGTTCCTTGCAGGGCAGAGGCAGGGGGACCGCACTATACCTACATGCTGTTAGATGCCGGCAGGTCACGTCACAGGGAGGCTGACACACCCCCTGCACTGCACGCTGTGGCTGCATCTCCAGGACTGACATCACACAGCGGTGCCTCGAGCTGCATCATCCTGCCGGAGAGGAGCTTGTGCATCAGACCTCAGTGGATGGCGCTAAATGAGGTCGGGGCAGGGGTATTATGTCTGAAGTGAGGAGGCGGCTGCAGGACACGGCTCACCTGATAACACAGGATTATATACTGTCAGGTCAGCGGCCGCTATGCTGGGGCTCTGTGTGACTTATTGCAGGGGTCTGACCTTTGCTGCAGATCAGGTCACGCTGGATCATCGGCTCCAGCATCACCAGACCTGCAAGAAAATTCAGAGTCCTGCAATAAATCACACTGAGCCCCAGCAGAGCGACCACAGACATCAGCATACAGGATCCTACACTGACTGATCAACCCTGAACTTGCAGGACGTCACTTACTATACTGCTCCATATATACTATGTGAGGTCCTGTAGGCAGGTCCAGGTGTGATTAGTACAGTGTATATCCCTGTACAAAAAATGTCATATCCAGTATACAGATTAGCGTATGGTATACTGTGGTACAGACATCAGATGGGATATAACAATGTGTATAGTATATAACATCTGATATCTGTATCACAGTATATCCTACCACCTATTGAACTCGTTCTACAACTGGGTGGCAAACTTTTTTCTTAGTACATTTCCGGCGCCATTTTTTTTTATGACACTGCCTGCGAATTTGCATATACAGTGTCTTCAATAAAATGGCACCAGATAGCGTGGTAAGCGCATTCGCTGACTCCGACACCATTTCATTGAAGTATTGTGCTACAAAATTAAAGGGATCCTTTCATCAGAAATAACACTATTAACCTGCATATATAACAGTTAATCTGCAGGTTAACAACGTTATTATGCAGCCCAGCAGCTGAATGCAACAGGGAGAAAATTAACTTTGTTCTCTTCGCCAGCATTCTGTTTCAGACATGGGAGCAGGACAGTGCCGGTTAGGTCACCACTCTGATTATACAGAGCGTCCCCTATAACCTCGCTCCCAGCACTGACTGACACTATCTCTGCATTTAGGCCAGCTGTCAGTCAGGGCCGGGGTTACATTGGCCGCTCTGTATTCTCAAAGCAATGACTGAACCGATGCCGGACCAGACCCCATGACTGAAACCGAATGATCCCCCATCCCGGTGAATGCTCCCCCATCCTGGTATATGCTCCTCCATCCGGGTCCCCCATCTTGGTATATGCTCCCCCCCATCCTGGTATATGGTCCCCTTATCCAGGTTCCCCATCCTGGTACATGCTCCCCCCCATCCTGGTAAATGGTCCCCTTATCCGGGTCCCCCATCCTGGTACATGCTCCCCCCCATCCAGGTATATGGTCCCCATATCCGGGTCCCCCATACTGGTATATGATCCTACATCCTGTTATATGCTCCCCCATCCAACTCCCCCATCCTGGTACATGCTCCTCCATCCTGGTATATGCTCCCCCCAACCTGGTACATGCCCCTCCATCCTGATATATGGTCCCCTTATCTGGGTCCCCCATCCTGGTCCATGCTCCCCCATCCAGGTCCCCCATACTGGTACATGCTCCTCCATCCTGGTATATGCTCCCCCATTGAGGTCTCCCATCCTGGTATATGCTCCCCCATCCAGGTCTCCCATCCTGGTATATGCTCCCCCATCCTGCCTGTTCTGCTGTTCTTCCATCCATAAAAAAAACACTCCGACTCACCTTTTCCCCTCTCCCTTGCAGCGTGTCCTCGATCTCCAGCGAGACTGGAGGAGTGTGGCACCAGAGTTCGTGCCTGCACATAGTGCGATCTCCGGTGCCATTTTGTTGAAGACAAATTTGCACACAGTGTCTTCAACAAAATAGAGATCGAGGTGTGCGTCCTAATGGCGCCAAAGATAGCAGTATGCTATGATATTAAGAAGGTTTTAATGGCCAGGATGTTACCGAGAAATTCTGAACTACTGTAGGTCCTGTCCCACCTGCCAAATAACCGCTCTCTCCTCCCACTTCCATAGTCCGCTAGTTCCACTACCAGTGATAGAAGTCCCCTTTGAGAGGATTGCTATGGACCTAGTAGGGCCCTTAGTCAAATCAGCCCGAGGCCACCAATACATTCTAGTAATCATGGACTATGCGACCTGGTATCCAGAAGTGGTACCGCTAAGGAACTCTTCGAGCAAATGCATAGCCAGCGAACTGGGTCATATATTTGCCAGGACCGGGCTGCCGAAGGAAATCCTAATGGATCAAGGGACCCCGTTCATGAGCAAGGTAATGAAGGAGCAGTGCAAGGTTCTCCAGATTACCAAGCTGCGGACATCTGTTTACCATCCGCAGACAGACGGTTTAGTAGAGCGCTTTAATAAGACCCTGAAAGTGATGCTCAAGAAAGTCGTAGAGAAGGATGGACGTGACTGGGACTACCTGCTGCCATTCCTGCTCTTCTCAGTAAGGAAGGTTCCACAAGCCTCTACCGGATTTTCTCCGTTTGAGCCCCTGTATAGACGACATCCGCGAGGGCTCCTGAACATCGCAAAGGAAACACGGGAAGCCGAGGTTACGCCACACTGGAGCTTCATTGAACATGTCACCCATATGCAGGAAAGAATAGCGAGAGAGATGCCGATCATGAAAACGCATCTCCTCCAGGTGCAGGACACCCAGGTAAGGGTCTATAACCGATCGGCGAGGCTGAGGCAGTTCCAGCCCAGGGACCGTGTTTTTGCGCTAATCCCTACAATTGAGAGCAAGTTCCTGGCCAAATGGCAAGGTCCGTACGAGGTGGTGGGGAAAGTCAGCAAAGTTAATTATAAAGTCCACCAGCCTGGCTGAAGAAAGCCGCACCAAATATACCATGTGAACTTTCTCAAGCTGTGACGGGACTGGGAAGCGGTGGAAACTCCTTACCTGGGAGCCACTCCTGAAGTCAAGGTTGAGGAGGTCATGATAGCAGAAACTCTATCGCTGGTCCAGAAGCAACAGTGTCGAGAACTGCTGCAGCAAAATCGGTAGCTCTTCTCAGAGTTGCCGGGGCATACTCAGGTGGTCGAGCATGACGTGCTAACAGAACCACATGTAAGAGTGAATCTGAAGCCGTATCGGATTCCGGAAGCACGCCGGGAGGTGATCTCGGCCGAGGTGAAGTGGATGTTAGACCTCGGGGTGATAGAGGAGTCAAAGAGTGGGTGGTTGAGCCCAATTGTCCTCGTACCAAAACCCAACAGAGAGTGGAGGTTTTGTAATGGCTACCGCCGGCTGAATGAGGTGTCCAAGTGTGACGCATACCCGATGGCCCGAACTCTTCGAGAGGCTTGGACCGGAGAGGTACATCACCACTCTGGACCTGACGAAGGGCTACTGGCAGATCCCCATGTCCCAGATGACCACGGAGAAGACGGCTTTCTCAACACCTGATGGGTGCTTTCAATACACTCGGATGCCGTTCGGACTACAAGGGACCCCAGCTACCTTCCAGAGGGCTATGGATCGGATCCTAGCCCCACATAAGATGTATGCCGCAGCCTACCTTGACGACATTGTAGCCTTTAGCCCAGACTGGGCTAGTCACCTACCTAAACTACAGGCCGTTCTGGATGCTCTAAGAAAGGCTGGATTTACCATAAATCCAAGAAAATGTGCCATTGGAAAAGAGGAGGCCAAGTACTTGGGCTATATCGTCGGAAGAGGCGAAATAAAGCCGCAAGTAAATAAAGTGGAGGCAATCCAGACCTGGCCGCAACTGTTATCCAAGAAGAAAGTAAGAGTATTCCTGGGAATGGTGGGATATTACCGGTGGTTTAACCCGAATTTTGCCATGATGGCCGCGCTACTGACGGATCTCCTAAAAGGCACCAGATCAACCATGGTGAAGTGGACGGAGGAAACAGAGACCGCATTCCAACAGATGAAGCAAGCACTGTGTAAGCAGCCGGTTCTTTAAGAAACTTTAAGAAACAGTTTGTGGTCCAGACAGATGCTTCAGAGGTTTGTGTAGGAGCCGTACTCTCTCAAGAGATAAATGGGGAAGAGTATCCCATTCTCTACCTGAGCCGGAAACTTTCGTCATGCGAGAAGAACTACGCAATAGTAGAGAAAGAGTGTGTAGCCATAAAGTGGGCAGTAGATACTCTTACTAGGTCGGAAGTTTAAGTTGGTTTCAGATCATGCCCCGTTAAGATGGTTGAGGGAAAAGAGGGGTAAAAATGACAGGGTAACTAGATGCTTCGGATGATCCAAAGAAATTGCTCGGATGACGTCACTTTCAGAACTCAGGCCAGTGACCTCTGTCGGCGTTTTCACGAGAGGGGTTACCCTAGGAAGGTGGTGGCCGAGGCTTATGGTGAGATTCTGGCTAGTGACCGCACCTCCCTACTACACCCACCCCCTAAACCGAGCAAAGATAGTGCTCCATGTAGACTTATTACTACCTTCTCCAATCAGGCACATACAGTTCGTGAGATACTACACAAACATTGGCCAATCCTCCAAATGGATGAAGACATTGGTGATGTGGTCGATTTAAGACCCATGATTACCTATAAAAGGGGCAGATCCCTTAGGGACAGATTGGTCCACAGCCACTACACGGGTCATCTGGGAAACAATTGGTTAATAAGTTCTATCAATGGTAGTTTCAGATGTAGTGGATGTGTATCATGTAAAGTTATGATACAAGGAAAGGACTTTAGAAGCAATGTCACCGGAGAAACCTTTGTCGTCAAACATTTTATCAATTGCAGATCCAAGGGGATAATCTATATGGCCATTTGTGTGTGCGGGGTGGAATATGTGGGGAAAACTAAAAGAGAACTGAGAAGAAGAGTGGGGGAACACCAACGGGATATAGCCCTGAAAAGAGACACCCCCCTGGCGAGACATGTGAACAATGTGCATCCTAACGACACGAACGTGATACGATTCATGGGAATCGATAAAGTGACTGCCCCGCCAAGAGGGGGTGATTGGGACAAATTGATTCTCCAAAGGGAGACTAAGTGGATTTTTAGATTGCAGACAATGGCCCCTCAGGGCCTAAATGAACAGTTGTCCTACAGGTCCTTCTTATGAGTGCAGGGCGAAATAGGGCAAGGAGAGTAGGGACAGCCGCCGCGGAGTGGGGGCGCCACTTGCGCAGGTTTTAGGGTGCCAACCTCCACTGACAGGTAGGGACAGTCCTCACTAGTTTATCAATAGGGCTGTGTAGTCCCCTCTGCTGTCTCTACTCCCCTCGATGTATTCATCTGGTTGATTTTGATTTTTTGCTCAATATCTTTTCCTGCGTTATGCCCCATTATCCACTCTCCTTCCTCCCGTTTCTCATCTCCCCCTTCCCCCTTCCCTTGCTCTGGAGGTGCGGTCCTCCCCAGTTTTCTCCCTATTTTTACAAATTACCTTTCCTTCTTTTTGGGCTTTATGTGTGCGAGGTTGTCCTCTGCCTCATTACCACTGATCTGACTTGACCCGTGAAGTATCTCCAGTCTTTTGACCACTGGGGTATGTCTAGCGTGGTCATTATAGACTGCGCGGCATATGGTATGTGACCGGAGGAGTGTCATACATTGTTCTCTTTTTTTCTGACACTCCTCCTGGTGGGGGTGATTTTGGGTGGGTGGGGGTTCTTGTCACCACCCACCGCGGCGTGCTATGTGTGGGCACACTGTGTTCATTTCCCCTACTCGTCGCTTCCTGGTCTGTGCACTGGCTTCCTGTGGGACGCGCGAGCCGGAAGTGACGTTTGCGTGTCACGGCCGGCGCCTGCGTTCCACATACCGGATGCCGTCTGGCCGGAACCGGAAGTGACGCGCCCGCTTGTCAGCGCGGGCATATTCAAAAGGAGGACCTATCTGCCTGTTATCGGCACTGTCTAATGGATAAGCTGAGCGTTTGATGCCAGCTTCTATACCACATGACACCCTCTTCTCCCCTGATGATTAGCTGAGGCAATGAAACGCGTTGGGAGCGGTGTGCTGTGAGTTGCTGGAGGCTGAATAAGGTTTTGGATGCCCCATCACATGGAGCTGTCTTAAAGCCAGAGAGCAAGAACCAACATTCTATCTGGTGAGGTCGTTCCATTAATATATTTATAGGTGTTTAAAGGCTCACCATTAATTGTGTAAATGTATTAAGGTTCTTGTGGGCTGAGACACAATACGTTTGAGACACTGTCTTGAGACCTCCGTTACTATTTTCCCGCCATTTACTGTGTGATGTTACAGGTAGACTATGTTGGTATCACATATGGTTATATTCCTGGACATAATGAGCTATTGATTTTTAGGGTCACTCACTATCACTGACAGGCTTATACTCGTTTTTAGGTCCTTTGGACTTGTTTATTACTTTTTTATTCAGTTGTAATAAATGTTAAGTTTTAACTCTTTGTAGCACTACACTCGCTTTAATACTCATTTTTCTGTGTGGTTTTCTTGAACCCCTATTGCTGTACCTTGTTATTTTAACTAGATGCTTCCTAGGTCTTCGGGACTTTAACTTCCAGGTGGAGCATAGTTAATGTTAAATGGGAACATTGATGCCCTCTCCAGGATTCCCTGTCTGGTATCAGAAGGTGCCCAAACCCTCGGCTTTGGGCAGAGAGGGGGAATATGTGACAGAGTCACTGGTCTGATATACGAGGGGAAATATGTGCCACTCAGGATGCTCTCCTGTGTGAACTGAAACCTACTGAATTTCTGCCAGCATGTTATATGCTGGAGGTTAACTCTCTTAAAAGGGTGTGGCTTATGGGAATGGCAAAGAGGGTGGGAGGCCATTCCCCTACCTCCCCTCAGGGTGTGGCTGAGCAGGGTTAAATGCTCAGTCAGCTTTGTTTCTCTGGAGTTTGTGGTTTGGAGAGTGAAGTCTCCAGGCTGTATTTGGGTGAAACCAGAGAGCAACACCGGAGGACTGGTGTTGCTGAAGACTTCACTGTGTTACCAGCAGCGGGCAGAGCCTCACTTACTATTGGACTCTGTCATACCTTATCTTTTTGTTTTTTCCCATTAACCCAGAGAGGGTCTTTTTATTTTTATGGGACACTGGTGGGGTTTATGCCACAGAATAAGCCATCAGGAAGTTAATCTAAATCATGTGTCCTGTGTCTGCCTCTGGAGAGCCGAGCAAGTCGCTTTACCACAGTTGGTGTGAGAGCACTAAGATACTCTGCTCCCTGCAATGGTAGCTACAGGCTATCAGTGCATTATGATTTAAAAGGAACCTGTCAACCACGGGCAGCATGAATCAGAGCCTGGCTGCGCGATTGTAGTCAGGTATCTTTTAGTCTGAAACTCTGTGGCATTTCGGAGTAAACAAATACATGATTGAAAAAGGCTAAATTAGTCTACTCTGATCCCTTGCCGGCTTCTCGCACCCCCTACAGTTGATTGATAGGTCTGTTCCATGTGTACATAGGAAGAGATCTGTCAAGCAGCAGTAGGGTTGCAGGCAGAAATTTGCCGAGAACCTCATAGGACTAGTCAGACATTCCCTATAGTCCCTGGCCATCTTTTTAAAGTATATTTACACTTAAAAAAAATATGGTGACATGACCTTACCTTTAAAATTTTGCCCTGGTCATTTGCTGGCAAAATGTAACTTCTATCATAATGAGGTAATTTCACACAAACATGCTTACTAACTGGTCCCTGGTGTACTTTTGATAGAGGCAGACCACGTGACCACTAAAAAATGATGGACTATGGAGTGGTTGGCTTCATGCCCGACTGTTCTGCCTGTACCCTACATTACTAGATCACACTTGCTGTGTGAAGCCTCAGTCTACACATTGTCAGCACTTTAGGTGAAGTGTGGGAACTGAGGGGACATAATACTGTGTGAAGGTCATCAAGCAATGAAGCCATCATAGTGCTGAGGGGAACTCTCCGGGCATCATACTCTGTAGTGGGTAGAAGGCTGTGGGATACATCATACTGTGTTGGAGAACTAAGGGGGCCATTTTACTTTGTTGAGAAGATGTGATAATCATCATACTGTGTGGGAAAACTGTATGGACATCCCACTGTGTTGGAGCTATGAGGGTACTATACTGTTGGTGGGCATTTTGTTGGTGGCATCATACTCTGTAGAGGGCACTGTAGGGTCATCATAATGTGCATGTGGGGGTTCTGTCGAGGCAAATTGTGTTGAGGAAATCACTATAAGGCCACGGCCCCGCTGTCAGTATTTGGTCAGTATTCGGTCAGTATTTTTTCTCGGGAGTGGGGCCAAAACCAGGTGAGGAACAATCAGAGAAAAGGTATAATAGAAACAAATGCACCAATTCTGCATTTATCACCTACTCCTGGTTTTGTATCCGACTCCTGAGAAATAATACTGACTAAATACTGATAGTGGGGCCATGGCCTAAGGGTGTCATTTTGTGTGTAAAAAGGGAAGTTTGGTGTGCTTCATACTGTATGCTGGCCATGAATGGGGTATCGTGGTAGGTGAGAGTACTAAGGTGTTTCAATAAGGTAGCAATTACCGTGTATGTGCCATAATTCATTTCCCTCTCTCAGTCTTAAAAAGTTGGGAGGCATGCACTTCCTTGACTGCGCCTATGCATCATAACCCTGCCTACACTGCCAAATAATTTTTTTAAGGGACTTTTGCGTCTTATTTTTTTATATGTGTGCCTCAGGTCAGGATGTTACTTTGTGTTTGTAATTGCAGTAATACATGCCTTATTGTTAAAGGTTACCCCACACAGATAGAAGGATTCCTTATATTATTTGCATTTTGTGCAAACTAGGGTGTGGCCTCCCTTCCTAGGGCTGAATAATACATTTAAAGCTTCCCTTGGTTGGTGTTCACTGTTTGGGACCCGATCCTTTGTCTGCCCTTATTCACACAGAGGTCAACTTTGACACATGGTAAGGTTTTTAATATTAGACACTGTAGGACTTTCCTGAACGGGTTCACCTTGTCGCGGTAGGAAAGTATTTATACTGTTTTTGATGAAAAACAGTGTTACTAAGAACCCTATTTTATTTAAATGCACTTGCTTTTTATTTATTTACAGCAGGGTTTATGTTTATTTTGCGTCTTGTAGGTTTTACAGAAAGAAGGATGTATTTTTAAAATATTTTCAGTAAAATACAAGATATACCGTGATTTCTATTGAACATACATGATGCATTCAGATCTCAAAGAGAGTGGAAAGATTTTTGTGTATTATCGGCTGTTAAGTGACGTGAGACATCTTCAAATACATTAACTTTTAGTCTTAGCTTTGGGTTACTTACGTATTGGAGCTGGGGTTGGCATCATTGGATCAAGCATCGCAATTCCTGGAATACAATACATACATTTGATATTTCATTGCAGCCAAAACAATCATAATTAAGGTAACATGAACATTAATATCTCTATCTATCTATCTATCTATCTATATACAGTATATATATCAGACCATTTTTAATTTGCACATAGAACAGTCTGTAATAAATTGTTCTGCACATATAGGCTGCCATTATTTTTGGCAGCACAGGTCATGTTTACATGACGATATGCTGCCAAGAGCAATAATCTTTTAAGCAAACCAAAGGATCATTTCAACAGATGAACAATCTTTTTGCTGGTTTGTTGGGTGATTGTCAGATTGTTAGATTGTTTACACCGTTTGATTACTTGAGTAGTGAAAAAGTACCTTAAAGAGATATCCAGGTTTGTCATGAGAGTTTGCAGTCACTTTATGTGACCGGAAACTACTGAATCCTCACAGCATGTGACCACTAGTAAGTGATATGCATACTCCCGGCTACATTACGACTAGACATGCATGGCCTTTCTCAATTCAATTGAAGCAAGCATATTGTATATTTGTAGTCACATGACCCACCACTCTTGTCACCCCAGACCTGGATGCCACAAATATTAAACGCTGTGTCTGAGAGCAGGAGGCAGGTTCCCTAGTCAGGGACCATTAGCATGCAGCACCTCCTGTCCCAGGTCAGTAGGGGGGAGAAGGTTGCCCCTATAAAAGCTGGAACTGGGGCAGGGTTAGAGAAACCAGAACCCACTTCTGAAGTGTCCAGAAGGGTTCTCAGAGAAGAGGGACAGGTCAGCAGCAGCTGAGGAGTCCGTGAGGCAGAGGAGAGACTGTGAGCCAGGGACAGAGGCGACGAGAGCCGTTCCTGGCTGAGAGAAACACCACCGGACATTGGGGTCCGAGGCTGTCAGGGTTGCAAGCCCAGCAGCAGAGAACCAAAAAGCGAGGGATTTCAGGTCCCTTGGCCTAAGAAGCCTGGGGGCTCCGCCACACAGAGGGACCAGTACAGCAAGGAGAAGCAAAAGGTACCCAAGTCCCGAGTCGCAAGCCATACAGACAAAGTACACGGCCAGCTCAGGGACGTGGGCTATTACACCACGAAAAGGGGGATAGTCAGTAAGAACATAGAGAGAGAACGGTAGGACTACACACTCACCCTGGTCAGTGGGCCTCGCCCGAATGCTCTCAGATACCCAGGCCCATTCCTGACCGGTACTCCTGTTGGGTCAGTAATAACATCTGCAATAAAGACCCTGGACTGTTTGAAGCGGACTCTGAACTCTTACTATTGCGGTCTGCACTATCACCCCCAGCATTCACCTACACTGCCCTGAGGCTACACTCTTCCCGTGGGGAGTTGTCCTACCCCTGTGCTGCACACCAACACCAGCCTCAGTGGTCTGCCTCGCAGCGGCGGTTATCTCTGACCGCAATCCACGGGTGGCGTAGTCGGACATTCAAAACACTGATAAATAGACTGCCAAAATTTGGTCTGACCACCCTGAGCCACGGGATCGGATTGCCACTACTACCCCCAGCATCGCATAGAAGCCCGGTTCCAGGTACCCCACGGCCCAGGGGGTGAGTCAGCTTTGGCGTAGTCGGCAGGATTGTGACCAACCCGCCACAAACGGGTATTGCGTGCCTGTGAAAGACTTTATACTTACCTGAGTGAAGTTTCCCGCCATTCGGGGCCATTTCCCGCCGATCGGAGCCGTTGCCCGCCATCGGGCGCCATCTTCGGGACGCCGCGTGGGAAGAAGAGGGGCGTGGATGTCAAAAACGTGCGAGACCTGAAGCCCCGCCCTACGCTGAGACGCTGCGCAAGGTCCTGGAAGGAGATCCAACGGACGCCGATGTCATCGCCGTGCGACGCAAGGTCCTCGCCCAGAGCATCGAGAGCGGAGCCGAGGCCTACAGAAGAGGATCGGCGGAAGGTAGGCCACGGTTAACTAGGGGGGAGGAAGCTGTCGGACGCGGAGAAACCCTCTACCACCAGTGTAGCCGCTGCAGCTGTGATGCCGTTTTCCATGCCCTACATCCCCGGAGCGGCCTGGCTGCCACACTATGCCGGCGAGTCGCATACCTTGGGTGACTTTAAAGAAAGGCTGTATAGCCTGTTCAAAGTTTACCCCCTGACAGAAGAACAGAAAGTAAGCATACTGATAGGGCAGTTAACTGGTGCGGCCCAGCGGGAGGTAAAGTCTTGGACAGCTGAGGAGAAAAGGACTGTAAGGGGGGTTCTGACCCGTCTACGGGACAACTTTGACACCCGTACCTCAGCAGAAATCAAAATGCGGTTCTATGGCTGTAAGCAGCGAGCCCAAGATAGTATCAGAGACTATGCCTTGAACCTGCAAGAAGCTCTGGGAGCAATCAAACAAGCTGAACCTGGCAGCGTGCAGGATACCGATAAACTGTTGACTGATCAGTTCATAGAAGGTCTGCTGTCAAGCGCCCACAGAACCCAGCTGCGCCTCATGGCCCTACAGAACCCCGATTTGACTTTTGCACAGTTCAAAGATAGGGCCATCCGGGTGCTCCGAGAACCCGTACCAGGTTGCGCTGTAGTTTCCCGGCTCCCTGCCATCACTTACCACCAGGAGGCAGCGCCCTACCCTGCAGACCTTGTGGGGGCTGATGCGCAGGCCCTAAATCCATCCCCGCCTGCAAACCTGCACCATCAGGTCCAAGAACTAACAAAGAGTGTTGCTGCATTGACCAGGACCGTACAGTCGTTACAGATGGACCCGTCAGGACCAATCAAGCTGGCTTCCAGTCCGGAGGATGTCCCGTGGCATCGACGGAGGAGGATCCCTTCGTTCAGAGGGAGGCCCGCCGATCGTTACACTGATGATGGACAGACGATTTGCTGCCGTTGCAGCCAGCCGGGACACGTAGCCAGGTACTGTACTTTAAATGGGTCCGACCTGGGGCAGAGGGCCAACCCCCAGGCATAAGGTCACCAGGCCCATCTAATTGGCGTGATAAGTATGTAGGGGGACGCCCGGTTTTACCCATAGTGCTGGACGGTATCCCCATGAGTGCACTGCTGGACACCGAGTCCCAAGTGACTACCATCCCCTATGTACTTTTCAACCAGTACTGGAGTGACACTGACATAACCCGCTATCCAGACAGTGACTTGAGCATCATCGCCAGCAATGGCCAGCCCGTGCCGCAGGTGGGGTTCAGAGAGATGACCATTAAGATTGGTAAAGTTGAACTGCCGGCACAGGGAGTGATCATTGTGGACATTGACCATCGAGAAAGTCACCCTAAAATAACCTTGGGTACTAACGTGATTGAAAATTGTCTTTCAGAAGTGATTGTAATTTTGCAGCAGCTGGCGATGAATGCGAGCTCCAGCCAACAGAGGGTCCTCCAGAAGGAGATAAGAGCCCTGATGAGATGGCAACAGGTAGAACTGTCTGGTGGTGAGATCGGTAGCGTGAGGATGAGCGACCTGTTCCCCATTGCCATGCCTCCCAAAAGTGAAATGATGATCTGGTGTTGGACTGTAATCGTGTTAAGAGGGAGAGACTACCAAGCCATGGTAGAACCCGTGTACTCAGACAGCAGGCCCACCATTTTGACAGCCCGGGGGGTGGTTGATGTCCGCCATGGAAGGGTGCCCCGGTACGCTACACTAGCCAAATTGTTTGCCGTCGAACACAATGCTCTCAGGGTCGTGGAACCTTTGCCTCCATCTCCCCCGGTGGAGGATAATGGCTCCCAGAAACACAAGGAGGACTGGTGCCAGAAACTCCATATGGGTGCTGACTCCACTCCCCTGCACCAAAAACAAGGAGTCTACCGGGTGGTTCAGGAGTACGAGAGAATCTTTAGTAAGCACCCACTAGAGTTCGGCCGAGTAAAGGGAGTGGAACACCACATCCCCACGGGGAGCCACCCACCAATAAAAGAGAGACACAGACCTGTACCCCCTGCACACTATCAGAACGCAAAGGGCATGCTGAGAGAAATGAAAGAAGCCGGGGTCATTAGAGACAGCTGTAGCCCCTGGGCAGCCCCCTTGGTTCTGGTAAGAAAGAAAGACGGTACTATGAGAATGTGCGTGGACTATAGACAAGTCAATCGCATCACCCATAAAGATGCATACCCGTTGCCTAGAATAGAGGAGTCTTTGGCCGCACTAAAATCAGCTAATTTCTTCTCTACTTTGGACCTTACTAGCGGGTACTGGCAGGTTCCTGTGGCAGAGGCTGACAAGGAGAAGACCGCCTTCACCACCCCGATGGGATTAAGTGAATTCAACTGTATGCCATTCGGGCTCTGCAATGCACCTGGGACCTTCCAGAGGCTGATGGAATGCTGTCTAGGGCACCGAAACTTCGAGACGGTCCTACTTTACCTGGACGACGTGATCGTCTATTTGAAGACCTACGAATACCATCTAAAACACTTGGCAGAGGTGTTCAAAGCCCTGGCAGGCTATGGCCTGAAAGTGAAGCCCTCAAAGTGTCACCTGTTAAAGCCGAAGGTACAGTACCTGGGGCACGTGGTGAGTGCTGAGGGAGTAGCCCCCGACCCCGACAAGGTTACAGCCATCAAGAGCTGGCCAAGCCCCTCTAACATCAAAGAAGTGAGGCAATTCCTCGGGTTGGTAGGCTACTACCGAAGGTTCATCCCCGGGTTCACTAAGATGGCAGCTCCAATGCAGGACCTCCTGATAGGTCAGTCTAAATCCAGAAGTCAAAAGCCACCCTTCAAGTGGGACAAGCCGGAAGAGGAGTCCTTCCGCCTGCTGAAGATGGCCCTCAAGGGGGATGAGATCCTGGCCTACCCTGATTATGGCCAGCCTTTTATCCTCCACACAGACACCAGTAATGTGGGGTTAGGAGCCGTACTGTCCCAAAACCAACAGGGCAGAGAAAGGGTGATCGCGTACGCCAGCCGGAAGCTGAGGCCCACTGAAAGAAACCCGGAGAATTACAGCTCCTTCAAGCTAGAATTCTTGGCAGTGGTGTGGGTCGTCACAGAACGGTTTAAACATTACCTGGCCTCCGCAAAGTTCACCGTGTACATGGACAACAACCCGTTGACACATGTGGACAATGCAAGACTAGGTGCCCTAGAACAGCGGTGGATGGCCTGGCTATCAAATTATGACTTCACAATCAAATACCGGGCAGGCAGAGCCAACGCCAACACAGACGTCCTATCAAGAATGCCCCACCTACCCGAAGGAGAAGAAGACTCGGAAGAGCTGGAGGAAGTAGAGCTCCCTGTGTTCCACCGGTATGGGGCCACTCAGTATTCTCACCGGGTAAGAGACAAAGACCTAACCACCATCATGTTTAACCCCTTACCCCACCACGGCTGGGCTGAAACGCAAGATAGTGACCCTGCAGTTCGCCTGGTGAAAGACCTGTTAACCCAGGCAGACGCTAGCCCTTGCCCGGACGCTCCAGAGGAAGCAAAGCAGTTATGGAAGGAGAAAAGCAGGCTATTCCTCTACGAAGGTAAGCTATGCAGAAGGCTTGTCAACCACCGGACCCACGAGCTGACCTGGCAGGTAGTGGTCCCGAGACGGGATGCAGAAATGGTCCTGGAGGCCAACCATGACAGAGCGGGACACTTCGGGTGGAAGAAACTGGAGTTCCTACTGAGAGAGCGGTTCTACTTGATCGGTATGAGAGGGGCCATAGAGAAGTGGTGCAGGGACTGTGGCCCATGTCACCTCAGAAGGAATGACTGTACCAGCCAGAAGACACCCTTGAGGCCCATCGTCACCAGGCAGCCTCTTGAGCTGGTAGCTCTGGACCATGTGAAGTTAGCTCCAAGCCGGTCCGGCTACATCTATGCCCTCACGATTGTGGACCATTACTCCTGGTTCTTGGTGGTGGTCCCGGTTAAAGACTTGACGGCCCAAACGGCGGCCAGAGCCTTCCAACAACACTTCTGCCGTCCACACGGGTATCCGGAACAGGTCTTGACAGATCAAGGTCCAGCGTTTGAGGCGGAAGTCTTCCAGGAATTCTGCAACCTCTACGGCTGTAGGAAGATGCGGACAACACCTTTCCACCTGCAAACCAACGGGCTGTGTGAGAAAATGAATAATATCATCATTGATCTCCTCAAGACGTTGCCCCTGGAAGAACGCAGCCTGTGGCCGGAGCAGCTGCCAGACCTGATAGACTTGTACAACCATATCCCGGTGAATGCTACCAACTGCACCCCAGCTTACCTGATGCGAGCAAGACCAGGTAAGCTGCCTATGGATCTGGAGATGGGAGTCCTGACACCCGAGGACACCTCCCCAGATGCGGACTGGGATACGGAACAGCGGCTACAGTACAAGAAGGTACAGGAGAGTGTGGAGAGGAGTCTGGCTCAAGCGAGAGAAAAACAAGAGAGGCTCTTCAACCAACACGCCCCTGCTGATCCCCTAGAACCTGGTGAGCAGGTCCAGAAGCGGAAGAGAAGGCTTCACAAGCTAGATGACCAGTGGGAGAGCGACCCGTCCACAGTACTGCCGTCCAACCACGACAACCCGAAGGTATGTGTAATTACCAAGGATGGAGGAGAAACCACTAGCACTGTCTCCAGAGACCACCTAAAACAGTGCCCCGAGCAACTGCAGAGTCCAAGTGAAGATCAAGATGACCTTGAGCCCGCAGTGGACAAGGAAGAAATGGTCAGCACCGTTCTCGGAGAGTTCCCCCGGTCCTGGACTCGGATAAACGATGCCATAGTGGTACCCGTCCTACACTTCCTTCAACCTACCCAGCAGGAGCCTACAGGAGAGCAGGAAGAACAAGAGGAACAAGCAGCCCTGGAGGCAGAAGAACCCATGCCAGCAGCCCAGGAGAGTCAACCCCCTGCTGACAGTGAGCCTGCCATACCTGCGGTAAACCAAAGGACCCGCAGACAGCTGCCTGCCCTGCCTGTAAACACAGCTAGTAGCTGTACCCTAAATGATAGTGGGGAAAGCCAGGTTAGATCACCACCAGACAGTGGGTTACGCAGGTCAACCGGGAGAACTAGGGGTCAAATACCAGCTCGCTGGAAGATCTGAATGTAAAGTATATATTTAATGTTTTATGTTTGTACCCTGGTTATTAATACTGTTTTCCCAGTTTTCCTAGATACAATGGACTGACAGGTCATGGACACTGAATGGCCGGAACTGTCTTGTAGATAGTTGCACGTGGTGCCCTCTTGTGAAGATGGCCACAGAAGAAAAACCTGTCCGGCGTGGCTCCCTTGTGGCCCAAAGTAGTCAGCTCGGCCTTGTCGCCACGCCCAAGGCCAGGAACTTGGGGTTTATGGATACAGGTCCCCACACCGTGGAAAACTTCACCTTGTTGGGTGATATGGACACCCGGTCACGGAAGCGCCGTGACCTTAAGGACAAAATGTGCTTGTAAATATGTTATGTTATTGTTTATACCCTGTTTGTTGTTGGCCAAAAAGGCTTAGTCCCGGAGTACTAAATTTTATTAGGGGGGAATGTGTCACCCCAGGCCTGGATGCCACAAATATTAAAGGCTGTGTCTGAGAGCAGGAGGGAGGTTCCCTGGTCAGGGACCATTAGCATGCAGCACCTCCTGTCCCAGGCCAGTAGGGGGAGCAGGCTGCCCCTATAAAAGCTGGAACTGGGGCAGGGTTAGAGAAACCAGAACCCACTTCTGAAGTGTCCAGAAGGGTTCTCAGAGAAGAGGGACAGGTCAGCAGCAGCTGAGGAGTCCGTGAGGCGGAGGAGAGACTGCGAGCCAGGGACAGAGGCGACGAGAGCCGTTCCTGGCTGAGAGAAACACCACCGGACATTGGGGTCCGAGGCTGTCAGGGTTGCAAGCCCAGCAGCAGAGAACCAAAACGCGAGGGATTTCAAGTCCCTTGGCCTAAGAAGCCTGGAGGCTCCGCCACACAGAGGGACCAGTACAGCAAAGAGAAGCAAAAGGTACCCAAGGCCCGAGTCGCAAGCCATACAGGCAAAGTACACGGCCAGCTCAGGGACGTGGGCTATTACACCACGAAAAGGGGGATAGTCAGCAAGAGTATAGAGAGAGAACGGCCGGCGTACACACTCACCCTGATCAGTGGGCCTCGCCCGAATGCTCTCAGATACCCAGGCCCATTCCTAACCGGTACTCCTGTTGGGTCAGTAATAACATCTGCAATAAAGACCCTGGACTGTTTGAAGCGGACTCTGAACTCTTACTATTGCGGTCTGCACTATCACCCCCAGCATTCACCTACACTGCCCTGAGGCTACACTCTTCCCGTGGGGAGTTGTCCTACCCCTGTGCTGCACACCAACACCAGCCTCAGTGGTCTGCCTCGCAGCGGCGGTTATCTCTGACCGCAATCCACGGGTGACGTAGTCGGATATTCAAAACACTGATAAATAGACTGCCACAATTTGGTCTGACCACCCTGAGCCACGGGATCGGGTTGCCACTACTACCCCCAGCATCGCATAGAAGCCCGGTTCCGGGTACCCCACGGCCCAGGGGGTGAGTCACTGACAGCTGGCGTTGAGCGCACTGTGTGGATTAAGAAGTCTGCAGTCACATAGAATGACTGAAGACTTTCATAACAAACCTGGACAACCTCTTTAAGAGAAGTACAGCTTACAGGTTATCTACTGCAATAAACTACAGTGTGATGACTACTTATCCAAAAAGGAAATTAAGAATATCAGCTTTTCACTCAAAATACCCCCTCTCGCAGGTAAATTTAGAAATGGGACATTGATGAAGCCATATATGAGATGGACAGCTTGGCTTCACTTGGGAGCATCTCCACCTCTGTGACTGGATATAGCTGTACATTTTGGAGAATGCAGGAACACAACTATCAGGTACCTATTTTTGGCAGTGTGTTTAGATGAAAAAAAACGAAAAGGTTACAATTTAATTATTCTTCGGATTGTGAATAAAATGTATTTTATTAAGATTTTACGTGATATGCCAACAAGTAGCAAGTATTAGTGAAGTGTAAGTCAATACTATGTAAGACCACCTTTCTCTGCAATTACTGCTGTAAGTCTTTTGGGGTATGTCTCTACCAGCTTTGCACATCTAGTGGTGACATTTTTGCTCATTCTTCTTTGCACACTCGCTCTCGCTCAGTGAGATTGGATGGAGGCGTCTGTGAACAGCAATTTTCAACTCTTGCCACAGATTCTCAAAGGGATTTAAGTCTGGACTGTGATATGGCCATTCACACACATGAATATGTTTTGATCTGAACCATCCATTGTAGCTCTGGCAGTATGTTTAGGGCTGTTGTCCTGCTGGAAGGTGAACCTATGCCCCAGTCTCAATCTTTTGCGCCTCTAACAGGTTTTCCTTCAGGATTGTTCTGTATTTAGCTGCATCCAACTTCCAATCAACTCTAACCAGCTTTGCTGTCGATGCTAAATAAAAGCATCCCCACAGCATGTTGCAACCACCACCATGTGTGATGGAGGGGATGGTGTTTTCAGGGTGATGTGCAGTGTTAGTTTTCCGCCACAAATAGAGTTTTGAATTTAGCCCAAAAAGTTCTATTTTGGTCTCATTTAACCAGAGCACCTTCTTCCACATGCTAGCTGTGTCTCCTACATGGCTTTTTGAAAACTGCAAACGGGACTTCTAATTGCTTGTTTTCAAACATGGCTTTCTTCTTGCTACTCTTCTATGATGGGGAGGATGAGTACTATCTGGCAGTGTTATTTTTCATTTTGTGAATCATTAATTTTACATGATATAGTGGTACTCTCTTACACCAGCTATACCAATGATAACAGCTCAGTTCCATTCATGAGAGCAAAAATTCAATAATTTGGATAATAAAAAAACTAAGCTCCAACCAATGCAAATACAGTAGGTATTATGACATTGATCTGCACAGGAACTTGGACTTTTTGAAGGTTGGCAAGTAGTGGATCTCCTGATGAAGTTGGTCCAAATTCAAAACACGTTGAGAATAAACCGCAGGGTCAATTCTGTACAATGTCTTCTGAATTGTTGAATTACATTAGCAGCGCAGACTACTGCTCCTATCCTCCCATGACTTGCCATATACGGCTGGATTACCTGACCCGAGTGTATTGCAGTAGCTGTCAGTCCTTGATTCCTTGGTTGTGGGTTTAATAACCTCAAAAGGTGAGCAGTAGGGATGAGCGAGCACTAAAATGCACAGATGCTCGTTACTCAAAATGAGCAATTTCTAATACTCGATTTGAGTAACAAGTATAATGGGAGTCAATGGGAAATCCAAGCATTTTTCCTACAGACCATACAAGGAGGTCTGGGAGGCAGTGAAATGTTGAAATCAATGGAAAAAGTGGAGTTTACAGGAAAAAAATGTTAAGAAACATTCTTTCCTGTATAATGACTTGTATATAAGGCAAAACTGAAAAAGTATTTAAAAAAATAATATTTTCAGAAAACCAAAATTTATTTTTTTATTAAAAAATTGAAAATTTCAGTGTAATTTATGAAGGAATCAGGAACTGTTACAAATTAGATGGAAAAGGGGCTTAGATACACCCTGTATTAGACAAAAAGGAGGGCCTCATACACATTCTATTCAAATTGTCAAATAGTGATATTCCTAGACTCATAATGGCTATGCACTAGGTGTAAAGCCTGACAAAAATTACAAGCAGGGTCATCCATACAGCCCTGAAGGCACCAACTGTAGTATCTCATTCAAATATTGTGAATAAAGTATAGTTGTGGTACTCCTACATTCATAAAAGTTCTACACACAGTGCAAAGCCTGCTAGAAATTAGAAGCAGGGTTATCCATACACCTTTGAAGGCACCAACTGTAATACCTCATTCAAATATTGTAAACAAAGTGTAGTTGTGCTACTGCTACACTCATAAAAGCTCTGCACACAGTGCAACGTCTGCCAAAAATTACAAGCAGGGTCATCCATACACTCTTCAAGGCACCAACTGGAGTGCCTCATAAAAAATGTAAGAAAGTGTAGTTATGGCATTTCCACACTCATAAAGGCTGTGCTAAACCAGGAAAAAATTATAAGGAGGGTAATACCGTCATCCATAGACCCTTAAAGGCAACAACTTGTGGGCATCATTAAAATATTTTGAAAGTGTAGTTGATGTACTCCGACACTCATAGTTTTTTTGTGTAAAGCCAGGAAAAAATTATAAAGTATAATCCAGTCATCCATAGACCCTTGAAGGCAACAACTGGCGGACCTCATTCCAATATTGAAGATTAAAAACATTTTATGTGCTGCTGTCGTCTGGATGTGTGGAAAAGTTGGGGCTAGTTCAAGCTTTGTTTATTTTTATCAGAGTGAGCCTGTCAGCACTTTCTGTTGACAGGCAAAAATGCCTGTCTGTTATGACCCTCCCAGCAGCACTAAAAAACCAGCTCAGACAAAACGCTAGCAGCAGGTCAGCACAACACCTCTAAGGCATAGAGGGACAGCTCATTCCAGGTATCCAGCTTTGAGACCCAATAGCTGAAGGTCGCAGAGGAATTAGGGACTATGCTGGTTTTGTTGACCAGGTATTGCATGACCAGCTTTAAAAAGTTTCCTTCCTTGCAAAAAATACCCGGTCATCAGGGCCTGAAATTGGCCCAGGCCTTTGACAGTGTACCCCTGCCTCTGCTGTAGCTGCTGTGTGACTCCCTCAATTCTCCTCCTTGGTTGGGCGAGGATGCTTGCCCCCTGCCGCTAGTTTTGCCTGATAGGATTTTTTCAACATATTTTCCACAATGGCCTTCTTGTATAGCACCATTTTAGTAGACCTCTCTGCCTCAGGAAGGAGAGATGGAAGGTTCTCCTTGTAGTGTGGGTCTAGCAGGGTGAACAACCAGTACTCTGTTTTGGCCAAGATGAATGTAACACGAGGGTAACAGGAAAGGCAGCGGTACATAAAGTCTGCCATATGTGCCAAGCTCCCTACAGCCAACACTTCCCTGTCTTCACCATGATGACTACTTTCCATCTCCTCCTAATCCATCTCTTCCTCCTCATTCCCCTCCTCAGCCCATCAACATAGGAGAGACAGGACCAAGCTTGCGTGGGTACTTGCCTCTGTACTCAGCCAGCTCCTGTTTCTCCTCCTCTTCTTTAGCCTCCACCACCTCATTGTTATTTAATCTGTGCTGAGCAGATGAGATGAGGCTAGGCTGGTTAGTATCTCCCTGTCTCATGTATTCCTCTATCTCCTCCTGGTTAGCATGCAAAGATTCATGTTTAATTGTCAGCAGCGACTGTTTAAGTAGGCACAGAAGTGGGAACGTTGCGCTCATGATGATATCATTGCCATTCACCACCTTTGTGGAGTCCTCAAAGTCTTGGAGAACTGCACAAATGTCAGAAATCCATGCCCACTTTTCAGTTGTTATGTGCAGAGGCTGACCCGAATACTGATGGGTGTGTTGGAGCTGGTATTTCACAACTGGCCTCTTTTTCTGATAAAGCCTTGCCAGCATGTGCAATGTGCAGTTTCAGCGCGTGGTGATGTCGCTCACCAGTCGGTGAGCTAGCACTTGCATGCACTGCTGCAGCAGTGCCAGACCGGGAGCACCTGTAGCTGACTTGCGGAAATAGGCTCTGACGTGGCGTACCTTGACCAGAAGCTCTAGCAAATCTGGATAGGTTTTTATAAATTGCTGAATTATCAAGTTAAGCACGTGGGCCAAGCATGGTACGTGTGTGAGCTTGCCAAGCTTCACAGCCGCCACTAGGTTATGGCTATTATCACACACAAACATGCCTGGTTTAAAGTTTATTGACAAGAGCCACAGATCTGTCTGATCTGTTATTCATTTCAATAAATCTGCTGTGGAGTGCGGTTTGTCTCCTAGACAAATTAGCTTCAGTAGGGCCTGTTGCTGCTTTGCTGAGGCAGTGTTACAGAGCTTCCAGTTTCCGGCAGATGTGGACGACATGCTCTGAGATAGCACATCAGAGATGGAGGATGAGGAGGAGCAGGAGGGGGGGCAGGAACTGGTGTAAGAGGTGGAGGCAACCCTGGTGGAAGTAGGGCTAGCAATCCTTGGCGTCAGTAGCATATGTGACATGGCAAGGTAAGACTCGGTCCCGGCCCCACAATGTTCACCCAGTCCGGCCATCAGTGAAATGTAGCGACCTTTGCCACAAGCGCTTGTCCACGTGTAGGTTGTTAAGTAGGCAATCCCAGTAACCGCTTTGTTAAGAGCAGGGGTGATGTTCCTGGACACGTGCTGGTAGAAGGCGGGAATGCCAAACCGGAAGAAATAGTGGCGGCCAGGGACTTAATACTGAGGGACAAAATTTGTACACTTGTAGCAGGCCAATTTGGGTTTTTATTTCCAACCAACGAAATTTCACACAAACCAAGTTTGACAGTATATACAGTATAACAATAGTCAATTTTTGAACAACCAAATTTGTACACCTGTAGCAGGCCAATTTAGGTTTATATTTCAAACCAACAGAATTTCACACAAAGCAGGTTATACAGTATGTATGACAATAGTAAATTTTTGGGACAAAAATATTTTGTGATCTGCGCCAGGGCAAGCTGTTTTAAACCACCTTCATTTTACACAAAGCACGTTAAACTGTATGGATGACAAATTGAATCCATAAAAAAAATTTAAATGTTTTTGTGCGTTTCAGACACAACTGTAATGTAACACAAAGCATGTAATACTCTATGGATGACCAATTCAATCCAGAATTTTTTTTTAATGTAAATATTTTGAAAGTGTAGTTGATATACTCCTAAACTCATAAAGGCTTTGCACAAAGTGCAAAGCCAGTAAAAATTATAAGAAGGGTAATGCAGTAATCCCTTTCATGTGTCTGCTACTTCTTCTCCTTCCTCAGGAGGCTGGGGTGATTGCCTCCACCTGCTTCCTGGAGCCTGATTTCCAGGTGCCTGGGCTGTAAGTGACCCAGCTTCGGGTAGTGCAATAGCCCCTGATATGTAGAAATGGGCAACACCTGTGTCACCTGTGTCAGGGACAAGGAGCAGCATGGCAGATGTGACAACCTGCATGGTGAGCTGCAACATGTGCTACATGTTCACAGATCGACCAGAAGCTGAAACCAACTTCACCTGCCAGAAGTGTAGACTACTGGCTCTTTTAGAAGAAAAGGTGCGGGGACTGGAAGAAAGAATTGCGACATTAAAACTCATCAAGGAAAATGAAGACTTCCTGGACAGAACAGAAGCGTCACTACTGGTCACAGAAAGTGAAGGAAGCGTCAGAGAACCTCCAGAGGCAGACAAGTGGAGGCAAGTGACCAAAAGAAGCAAGAAGACCATGGAGACACCACCAACCACACAACTGAGAAACAGATTCCAAGGACTTGTGGAGGACGAAAATGGCACACCTAAGGATGAGGAACTACCAGCAAGCAAAAAAGAAAAGAGTACCCAGAAACACCCAGAAGCGACAAGAAAAAGGACAGCCAAGAAGGGAAGAAGAGTGGTGGTGGTGGGAGACTCACTACTGAGAGGAACAGAAGCAGCTATCTGCAGACCGGACATAACCGCAAGAGAAGTATGCTGCCTCCCAGGGGCGAAGATCAAGGATGTTACCGATAGGATACCAAAGCTCATCAGTCCCAAGGATGTCCACCCATTTCTTCTGATACATGTTGGCACCAATGACACGGCAAAGAAGGACCTACCGACAATCTGCAAGGACTTTGAAGCATTGGGGAAGAAAGTAAAAGAACTGGATGCGCAGGTAGTTTTTTCTTCTATCCTTCCAGTAGACGGGCATGGCGTCAGGAGATGGAACAGGATCCTTGATGTGAACAGCTGGCTGAGACGATGGTGCAGACAACAAGGATTTGGATTCCTGGACCACGGTGTGAATTACCTCTATGATGGACTCCTTGCCAGAGACGGACTACACCTCAACAAACCCGGGAAACACACATTCGCCAGGAGACTCGCAACACTCATCAGGAGGGCGTTAAACTAGAAGAAGAGGGGATGGGAAGAAAAACGCCAGACATGAACATGCAACCAGAGGACATACTAATGAAAGATATGAAGTGCGACAAAGAAGGTCCAAGACAAGATACTTGGAAGGGAGGTAAGAAAATTTCTAATACAATCCACAGGGAGAAGATTGGAACAAAACAAAATCGTGTAAACTGCGTGCTAGCAAATGCCAGGAGCCTGACAAACAAGATGGATGAACTGGAAGCAGAAATATCTACAGGTAACTATGACATAGTGGGAATAACCGAGACATGGTTGGATGAAAGCTATGACTGGGCAGTTAACTTACAGGGTTACAGTCTGTTTAGAAGGGATCGAAGAAATCGGAAAGGGGGTGGAGTCTGTCTATATGTAAAGACGTGTCTAAAGCCTACAATACGGGAGGATGTATGGGAGGGAAATGAGGAGGTCGAGTCCTTATGGGTGGAGATACATGGGGCAAAAAACAATAATAAAATTATCATAGGAGTCTGTTATAAACCACCAAATATAGCAGAAGCCACGGAAAGTCTATTAATGAGACAAATAGACGAAGTAGCAAAAAATAACGAGGTGATTATTATGGGGGACTTCAACTACCCCGATATAGACTGGGAAACCGAAAGCTGTAGATCTCAGAAAGGAAACAGGTTTCTGTCAATTATCAAAGACAATTATTTGTCACAACTTGTGCAGGAACCAACTAGAGGGACGGCCCTTTTAGACTTAATATTAACTAACAGGCCAGACAGAATAACTGAGGTGCAGGTCGGGGGGCACCTGGGAAATAGTGACCACAACATTATACAATTCCACATGTGCTTCAGTAGGGTGCCCAGCAAGGGAGTCACAAAAACACTGAACTTCAGGAGGGCAAAGTTTGATCAGCTAAGAGATGCCCTTCACCTTATAGACTGGGATAGTATCTTCAGTAATAGGAGCACGGATAGAAAATGGGAAATTTTCAAAACAGTCCTACATAGTCACTGTAGAAGGTACATACCTTATGGGAATAAAAGGGCTAGGAATAGGAGGAAGCCAATGTGGCTAAATAAGGAAGTCAAGAGGGCAATGAAAAACAAAAAAAGGGCTTTCGGTAAACTTAAACAAGAAGGCAGCGAGGAAGCGCTAATAACTTATAGGGAAAAAAACAAAATCTGTAAGAAACAAATAAGAATAGCAAAAGAGGAGACAGAGAGACTAATTGCCAAAGAAAGTAAAACGAATCCCAAACTGTTCTTTAACTATATAAACAGTAAAAGGATTAAAACTGATGGAGTTGGCCCATTGAAAAATAACCTGGGTAAAATCATAGAGGGCGATGAGGGTAAAGCAAACCTGCTCAATAGCTTCTTCTCCACTGTTTTCACAAAAGAAAACAATTTATCGGAGGAAATGCAAAGTGATAAAGTAAACCCTCCGCTAAATATCACCCACCTAACCCAGGAGGAAGTTCAGAAACGCCTAAATAATATCAAAATAGACAAGTCACCAGGCCCAGATGGCATACACCCCCGGGTACTAAAAGAATTAAGTAATGTGATAGACAGACCGCTGTATCTTATATTCAAGCACTCTTTATGGACAGGGACTGCCCCACTAGACTGGCGCCAAGCAAATGTGGTACCAATATTCAAAAAGGGGTCTAAAAGTGACCCTGGGAACTATAGACCAGTCAGCTTAACGTCTGTTGTGGGTAAATTGTTTGAAGGATTTCTTAGAGATGCTATTGTAGAATATCTTAATGATAATAACTGTCTAACTCCATATCAACATGGATTCATGAGAGATCGCTCCTGCCAAACAAACCTGATTGCCTTCTACGAGGAGGTGAGCTCACAGCTGGACCGGGGAGAGTCAGTGGATGTTGTATACCTTGACTTCTCCAAAGCGTTTGATACCGTGCCACACAAAAGGTTGGTATATAAAATGAGAATGCTTGGTCTGGGGGATAATGTGTGCAAGTGGGTAAATAGCTGGCTGAGTGATAGAAAGCAGAGGGTGGTTATCAATGGAGTAAGCTCAGGGTGTGTCAGGGTTACTAGCGGGGTGCCTCAAGGGTCTGTCTTGGGCCCTATATTATTTAATATATTTATTAATGATCTAGTGGAAGGGTTGCATAGTAAAATAGCAATATTTGCAGATGATACTAAACTTTGTAAAGTAGTTAACACAGATGAGGATAGGGCACAGCTACAGGAGGATTTAGATAAATTGGGGAGTTGGGCCAAAAAATGGCAAATGGGGTTCAATGCCGATAAATGTAAGGTCATGCACATGGGAAAGAAAAACAGCAGTCACCCATACATATTAAACGGGAAAACGTTGGGGAAATCTGACATGGAGAAGGACCTGGGCGTCTTGGTTAATAGCAAATTAAATTGGAGTGCCCAGTGTCAGGCAGCAGCTGCGAAGGCAAATAGAGTCATGGCATGCATCAGAAGAGGAATAGGGGCATATGATGAGAACATTGTTCTTCCTCTGTATAAAGCGCTGGTAAGGCCGCACTTAGAATATTGTGCACAGTTCTGGGCTCCGGTGCTCAGGAAAGACATATTGGAGCTAGAGAGGGTACAAAGGAGGGCGACTAAGGTAATAAAGGGAATGGAGGAACTAGAATACCCAGAGAGGTTGTCAAAATTAGGCCTATTTACGTTGGAAAAGAGAAGGCTTAGGGGAGACCTCATAAACATGTATAAATACATCAGGGGGCAGTACAGAGATCTCTCCCATGACCTGTTTATACCAAGGATGGTGACAAAGACGAGGGGGCACACTATGCGTCTGGAGGAAAGGAGGTTCCTGCACCAGCATAGAAGGGGATTCTTTACGGTCAGAGCCGTGAGACTCTGGAACTCTCTGGGAGAGGAAGTGGTGATGTCCAACTCACTTAATGAGTTCAAGAGAGGCCTGGACGCCTTTCTTGAGAACAATAAAATTACATCTTATGCTTAGTGATAGTTAATTAATCCAGATTGGTGTCGGGAAGTGAATTTTTTCCTCAATGATGTCAATTGGCCTATACCGCATGTTTTTTTTTTTTTTTGTTTTGTTTTTTTTTTGCGTTCCCCTGGATCAACGCTGCGGAATAGCTGCAGTGCACAAGAAATAGGCTGAACTGGATGGACGCTTGTCTTTTTTCGGCCTTATAAACTATGTAACTATGTAACTATGTAACCTGCACCATTGCTTGCTCCCGCAAATGAGGTGAGGAAACCCCAAGGACAGCCCAGTGTCTCAGGGGTGGTAGCCCTGTATTATGCCGCCTCAAAGAGCCTCACCCAGGCCCATTCATTTTTCAAGAAGGGTTCATCCTGCTCCCTTCCATCTCGGTTCATACCTAGCCCGCTAGCATGTCTCCAGCCCCAGTCTTGGCTCGCCTCCTTCTCTCTTCCGACCAACCTAGGCCCCGCAGTCCGCTCTCCAGTTCCTGGATTCTGGCTCTCCCGACTGCAGTCCACAAAAACCCCAGCAGTGAAGGCTGTGGCATGGGTTCGTGCCTTAGTGGTTCCGGACTACAGGCTCCTGCCACCTCCACTGTCAAGCCAGGTTGGTCTGGCTCCAATATTCCTCCAGTCGCTTCCTCTGGAGTCTGCCATCTTTGTTACCTTGTCACCCACTAAGCACGTAATGCTGTATGGATGACCAATTGAATACAAAAAGATTTTTCAACGCTTTATTAGAGTGTTATATACCACCGAATGTATCCTATACAAACAGCAAAGCACAGGTTTAACCCTTACAAGAACTGTTAGTATGATGGTTCAGAATCAGCACCAGTATCAACACTAGAGGACTCCGATGCGTTAAACTGTGCACACACAGGCCTGGACAAGCACTCTCTTCCTCCAATAAGAACGGTCCCTGAGCTGTGTAATGGTGTCAGTGTGCTGAGCATGGTGGTGCCTGTTTTTTTTATAACCCCTGATGAACTAATACGGCCAGCCAATCACATTAATGCCACTACCAAGATGGCTATGGCATTACAGTGACTTGCAGGCAATCCTCGTATGTTTGTTGGCTGTGTAACAGGCTCCAAACATGTGGAGCGAGTAATCAATTTCATATTCGAGCAGCGGATAATGCTCGCTGAGTGCCGAGCACATCCGAGCACCCAGATACTCAAGTGATATACGAGTATCAATGAGCACGTTCGCTCATCACTAGTAAGCAGTTTACCTCTCTCATATGCAAATTAGTCCATGGAATAAGACCCTATTGCTTTGTTGTTCCATTGTTTTTTGTGTTTGATAATTGGAACCCCCATCAATTGCAAGAATGAGGCTCTAAAATATCTTTTTGGAATGTAGTGGTGGTTAATTTTTTTGTGGCATTAGTGGGAATAGCCAATTACACCACTATTTCTGGCAGTCCGTACAGACTAGATAGAGTTGTGACATGCAAGTAACTGTTGTAACTTCTTAATTATTTCCCTCTAGAATGTAACCCATCCTTGTAGATCAATTAGATGACTGTCTACAAAAACTCCCTGCAAAGTTTTAATGTAAAAAAAAGGGGTGCATGATGTATTTGTTATTACTAAAACCTGACTGAGAACTCCACCATCCAGCCTGTGGCCGTTTTAATTGCAGCAGGATTCTACCTACTGTGAGGCAGTGACTGGGATCGTAAACGAGGGACGTTATATATCCCCCAGAATGTGTACAGAGTCCTATTAAATCCATTGGAGTGCATTGCAGTCACAAACTCACCTGCGGCTACAATGCAGGAATGAAGGTGAGCATTGACCTAGTCAGGCTATCTGGCTAAGGCAGATTAGTAAAACCCGGTAGGGCCTTCATTTCTTTGAGGAGGTTACAGGAAGGCAGTGGGGCGGCCTCCTCCCTCCAACCCGGGTTTTCCAGTGGCTCTTGCCACAAGTCCTTTAAAAACCCTGCAGTAAGGATTAGTGTTGTTCAGTGTTGGGACCTGCTAGGAGGATAGCAGGAAAACTCGGCAGGACTGTGTATAGCTGAACCCAGGCCTGGGAAGGCTCTGCACCCGTCAGGCTTTGAGCGGCCCGGCGTGACCGTTGCCCACGGCAACCATTGTGTATGGACTTCTGTTAACCCGGCTGCGAACGGGAGGACTTTCTGCTAACCTGTGAGTTGATGAAATAAAAGCTGTTTATGTTGGACTTGCTTGGGTCACTGCCTCCGTTACTGCACGGTGTAAACACCGCCGCCTTACACTGCCCATAAATACAGGCTTTAGCCTAAGAGAGAACTCACATTAGATTCCCAGCAAACCAGATATTGCCTTGTCACCGCCTTGTCATTGGCTGCTGGTCATGCATGAATTGGCCAAATTATGTGCTAAGCATCTACAATTTTTCTTATCTAGAGCAGTAATGCAATTCAAATTTCATATATTTCATGTTTATGTGAGGTGATGGGGAATATGCCGTCGCTTACCATTAACAGTTTACATGTATTTTGCAGCTGCTGTTCTATTTTATTATAAATGTACAATTTACAATATTGTTGCCTGTAGTACTAATCACAAGAGGCCACTGTTTCCCCGGTAACTGCTCAATGAATCTGACTTAAACTGGTTTGTGCAGGATTTTTATTGAGAGGCAGTTAATGGATTCTATGAGGAGAAATAGAAACAGCTATTTTGTTGGCAGAGAAATGTGTTATGTTAAATGGACTCTGTTCTGCTGGTGTGAACTGCAATTTGGGCAGAACCACATGGACCCCAAGCTAGAGGGAGGTGCGGGCAACTGGGAGGAAGTGCCTGACAGGAATACGTTGGTTCGGTGGCCAACTTAGGAGAGCGAGGTGAGAGCTGGAAGAAGGAGGACATGTGACAGCTCCCTCAAGTGCCATACACAGAGCCGAAATCACCAGGATCCAACATTGGTGACGCACCCGGAGGGCCCTCAGCAAGTCAGCTGTGTAGCACATGTGTCACCCTGGCCTGGATGCCACAAAATGTATTAAAGCTGTGTCTGAGAGCAAGGGGGAGGTTCTCTAGTCAGGGGAACATTAGCATGCAATGCCTCCTGTCTCAGGCCAGTAGGGGGAGCAGACTGCCCCTATAAAAGCTGGTACTGGGGGCAGGGTTAGGGAGGACCAGATGACCTGTCTCAGGACTGAGACGTGTCTCAGCAGAGCAGGGACAGACAGTTTTGTATTGCACCTAAGAGGAAGTGTTGCAGGAGGAGAGCCACAAGCCAGAGACAAGAGGCGAAGAGAGCCTGTCTTGGCAGATAACAGACTTAATCTACCAGACTTTGGTGTCTGAGGCTGGAAGGATTCCACATCCCCCAGCAGAGAACCAGTCCGCAAGGGACTGTATATTCCTTGGCCTAAGAAGCCTGGAGGCCCTGCCACAACCGAAGGGACCAGTAAAGCCGTACAAGGCTGGAAGCAGAAAGGAACCCACGTCGCAGGCCATACAGGCGAGAATACACGGAAAGCTCGGAAACGTGGGCTGTTACCCTATAACGAGGAGATAGCCAGAAGGAGCGCAGAAAGCACGGTAGGCCTACACCCTCACCCTGACCAGGGCCAATTTCCCCGTTGCTCTCAGACATCCAGGTCCCCTCCTAGCCGGGACTGTTTATGGGTCAGTTTACCTGTTTTAGTAAAGACCCTGGACTGCAACTTGTTGTCTGTGTGCTCCTTGCTCCTCCAGCACTATCAGCACTGGGACTCTCACTACCATCACTCCCACCATCCACTACACTGCCCTGGGGCCGCACTCTTCCCGTGGGGAGTCACACCATCCCAGCTGCATATATCATCAGCCCCAGCGGTCTGCCCTGCAGCGGCGGTTCCTAATAACCGCAATCCACGGGTGGCGTAGTCGGACATCTCTTAAAACATCTAAAAGACTGCCACTGGTCTGACCACCCTGAGCCACGGGACCGGGTCGCCACTACTACCCCCATCGTTTCCCTATCGCAAGGTTCCGAGTGCCCCACGGCTCAGGGGGCGAGTCAGCTTTGGCGTAGTCGGCAGGATTTCGTGCCCGCAACCACCGGGTACTGCGTGCCTGAAAAAGACTTTTGTAACTTACCTGTGGCGAAGTTTCCCACCGTCCGGAGTCGTTTCCCGCCATCCGGAGCCGATTCCCGCCATCAGACGCCATCTTGGACCGTTTCCCGCTGTCTTCTGTTGTCTTCCCGCCATCCGCAGATGCTTCCCGCCATCGGACGCCATCTTCAGGACACCGCGCGGGAAGAAGAGGGGCGTGGACATCAAAACCGCGCGAGATCCGAAGCTCCGCCCCACGCACCGACGCTGCGCAAGGTCCTGGAAGGGAGAGAGAGCGACGCTGACATCATCAGGACGCGACGCCAGGTCCTCGTCCATAGCAGCAGCAGCAGAGCCGCGGCCTACAGAAGAGGATCGTCGGAAGGTAGGCCACACTTAACTAGGGGGGAGGAAGATGTCGGACACAGAGGCCCCCACTACCACCAACGCAGCTGCAGCAGCGGTGATGCCCTTTTCCCTGCTCTACATCCCTGGAGTGGCCTGGCTGCCCAAATACTCAGGGGAGCCCCATGCCCTAACTGACTTTAAGGAAAGGCTGTACAGTTTGTTCCACGTTTACCCCCTGACAGAGGAACAGAAGGTCAGCATACTAACAGGGCAGTTAACTGGCGCAGCCCAAAGGGAGATAAAATCATGGCCCCCTGAGGAGAAAAGGACTGTGAAGGGTATTCTGGCCCGGCTGCGGGGTACCTTTGACACACATACCTCCGCTGAGATTAAAATGAGGTTCTATGGATGTAAGCAGCGGGCACAGGACAGCATTAGAGACTATGCCCTAAATCTGCAGGAAGCCTTGAGGGCTATTCAACAAACTGACCCTGGCAGCGTGCAGGATACGGATAAGCTGCTAACAGAACAATTCATATAAGGTCTGCTGTCTAGCGCCCACAGGGCCCAACTGCGCCTCATGTTCTTTCAGAACCCCGACCTGACCTTTGCCCAATTTAAGGACAGGGCCATAAGGGTGCTCCGTGAATCTGCAACCAGTGGCGCTATAAACCCCCGGCGCCCTGCTCTCACCTACCACCAGGAGGCGGCGCCCTCCTCTATGGACCCCGTGGGGGCTGATGCACAGGCCCTGAACCAAGCCCCGTCGAAAGACCTGCACCACCAAGTCCAGGAGCTGACCAGGAGCGTCGCGGCGTTGACCAGGACCGTCCAGGCGTTGCAAGTAGACCCGTCAAGACCCATCGAGCTGGCTTCAAGTCCGGAGGATGTCCCGTGGCGTCGACAGAGGAGGATCCCGTCGTTCCGAGGGAGGCCCACAGACCGCTACGCAGAGGATGGACAGCCCATTTGCCGTCGATGCAACCAGCCCGGACACATTTCCAGGTACTGTAATTTAAACGGGTCCAACCTGGGGCAGAGGGCCAACCCCCAGGCATAAGATCACCAGGCCCTTATAACTGGTGTGATAAGTACGTTGGGGGGCGCCCGGTTTTACCCGTGGTGCTGGACGGTATCCCCATGAGCGCCTTGCTGGATACTGGGTCGCAAGTAACCACTATCCCTTATGTACTTTTTAAGCAGTATTGGACTGATGCTGATATCACACGGTATCCAGACAGTAACTTGAGCATCATCGCCAGTAATGGCTTACCCGTGCCGCAGATGGGGTTCAAGGAGATGACCATAAAAATTGGTAAAGTTGAACTACCGGCACAGGGAGTGATTATTGTGGACATTGACCGACGTGAAAGTCACCCTAAAATAACTGTGGGTGCTAACGTAATTGAAAATTGTCTTTCAGAGGTAATTGTAATCTTACAACAGGTGGCGGTGAATGCTAGTTCCAGCCAACAGAGAGTCCTCAACAAGGAGATAAAAGCCCTGATGAGACGGCAGCAGGTAGAACTGTCTGGTGGTGAGATCGGTAGAGTAAGACTGAGTGACCCATTCCCCATTTCCATGCCTCCCAAAAGTGAAATGATGATCTGGTGTCGGACTGCAATCGGGTTGAGAGGTAGAGACTACCAAGCCATGGTAGAACCCGTGTACTCAGACAGCAGGCCCACCATTTTGACAGCCCGGGGGGTGGTTGATGTCCGTCATGGGAGGGTGCCCGTCCGCATCCTCAACATTGGGGAGAGGGAGGTACACTTACCCAGGTACGCTACACTCGCCAAACTGTTTGTCGTCGAACACAAAGCTATCAGGGCCGTGGAACCCTTGCCTCCATCTCCACAGGCGGAGGGTAATGGCTCCCAGAAACAAAAGGAGGACTGGTGCCAGAAACTCCATGTGGGTGCTGACTCCACTCCCCTGCACCAAAAACAAGGAGTCTACCGGGTGGTACAGGAGTACGAGAGAGTCTTTAGTAAGCACCCGATAGACTTCGGCAGAGTGAAAGGGATAGAACACCATATCCCCACAGGGAGCCACCCACCAATAAAAGAGTGACACCGGCCTGTACCCCCTGCACATTATCAGAACGCAAAGGGCATGCTAAGAGAGATGAAAGAAGCTGGGGTCATTAGAGACAGCTGTAGCCCCTGGGCAGCCCCTTTGGTTCTGGTCAAAAAGAAAGACGGCACCATGAGAATATGCGTGGACTATAGACAAATCAACCGTATCACTCACAAAGACGCATATCCGCTGCCTAGAATAGAGGAGTCTTTAGCCGCACTAAAATCAGCTAACTTCTTTTCTACTTTGGACCTTACTAGCGGGTACTGGCAGGTTCTTGTGGCAGAGGCTGACAAGGAGAAGACCGCCTTCACCACCCCGATGGGACAGAGCGAATTCAACTGTATGCCTTTCGGGCTCTGCAACGCACCAGGGACCTTCCAGCGGCTGATGGAATGCTGTCTAGGGCACCGAAACTTCGAGACGGTCCTCCTTTACCTGGACGACGTGATCGTCTATTCGAAAACCTACGAGGACCATCTAAAGCACCTGGCCGAGGTGTTCGAAGCCCTGGCAGGCTACGGCCTGAAGGTGAAACCATCGAAGTGTCACCTGCTGAAACCAAAGGTCCAGTACCTAGGGCACGTGGTAAGCGAGGAAGGAGTGGCCCCCGACCCTGACAAGGTCACGGCAATCAAGAGCTGGCCAAGCCCCTCGAACATCAAAGAGGTGAGACAGTTTCTCGGGTTGGTAGGCTACTACCGAAGGTTCATCCCCGGGTTCACCAAGATGGCAGCTCCTATGCAGGACCTCCTGATCGGACAGTCTAAGTCCAGGAGCCAAAAGCCGCCCTTCAAGTGGGGTAAACCGGAAGAGGAGTCCTTCCGCCGGCTAAAGATGGCCCTCACAGGGGACGAGATCCTGGCCTACCCTGATTATGGCCAGCCTTTCATTCTCCACACAGATGCCAGTAATGTGGGACTGGGAGCCGTACTGTCCCAAAACCAACAGGGCAGAGAGCGGGTGATCGCATACGCCAGTCGGAAGCTGAGGCCCACCGAGAGGAACCCGGAGAATTACAGCTCCTTCAAGCTAGAATTCTTGGCGGTGGTGTGGGCCGTGACGGAACGCTTCAAGCATTACCTGGCCTCCGCAAAGTTCACCGTGTACACGGACAACAACCAGTTGACACACCTGGACAATGCAAGACTGGGTGCCCTGGAACAGCGGTGGATGGCCCGTCTCTCCAACTATGACTTCGTGATCAAGTACCGGGCAGGCAAAACCAATGCCAACGCGGACGCCCTATCAAGGATGCCTCACTTACCTGAAGGTGACGAAGACCCAGAAGAGCTGGAGGAGGTAGAACTCCCCGCATTTCACCGGTATGGAGCCGCTCAATACTCCCACCGCGTGAAAGAGGAGGATCTAACAACTGTGATGATCAATCCCCTACCTCACCACAGCTGGGCCGAGACCCAAGATAGTGACCCTGCAGTCCGCCTGGTGAAAGATCTGCTGACCCAGGAAGACGCCCGCATGGATCCGGATGCCCCAGAGGAAGCCAAGCAGCTATGGAAAGAGAAGAGCAAGCTGTTCCTCTACGAAGGCAAGTTGTGCAGAAGGATTGTCAACCACCGGACGCACGAGCTGACCTGGCAAGTCGTGGTCCCAAGGCGGGATGCAGCTATGATCCTGGGGGCTTACCATGACAGAGCGGGGCACTTCGGTTGGAAGAAACTGGAGTTCCTGCTAAGAGGAAGGCTCTTTTGGGTCGGCATGAGAAGAGCTGTAGAAAAGTGGTGCATAGACTGTGGCCCTTGTCACCTGAGGAGGAAGGACCGCACCAGCCAGAAGACACCCTTGAGGCCCATCGTCACCACGCAGCCTCTTGAGCTGGTAGCTCTGGACCATGTCAAATTGTCTCCCAGCCGGTCAGGATACATCTATGCCCTGACAATCGTGGACCACTATTCCCGTTTTCTAGTGGTGGTCCCGGTAAAGGAATTGACAGCCCAAACAGCGGCCAGAGCCTTCCAGCAATACTTCTGCCGTCCACACGGGTATCCGGAACAGGTCCTGACAGACCAGGGTCCAGCGTTCGAGGCTGAAATCTTCCAGGAGTTCTGCAACCTCTATGGCTGTAAGAAGATTCGGACAACGCCTTACCATCCACAAACCAACGGGATGTGTGAGAAGATGAACAATATAGTTATCGATCTCCTGAAGACGTTGCCCCTGGAGGAACGCAGCCTGTGGCCAGAAAAACTGCCGGACCTGATAGACCTATACAACAATATCCCGGTGAATGCTACAAACTGCACCCCGGCTTACCTGATGCGAGCTAGACCAGGTAAGCTGCCCGTAGACCTGGAGATGGGAGTCCTAATACCTGAGGACACCTCCCCGGATGCGGACTGGGATACGGAAAGGCAACTGCAGTACAAGAAGGTACAGGAGAGTGTGGAGAAGAGCCTGGCCCAGGTGAGAGAGAGGCAAGAAAAACTCTTCAATCAACACGCCCCTGCTGGTCCCCTAGAACCTGGTGAGCAAGTCCTAAAGCGAAAAAGAAGGCTACATAAGTTGGACGACCAGTGGGAAAGGGAACCCTACACCGTACTGCAGTCTGACCACGACAACCCAAAGGTGTGCGTGATCACCAAGGACGGAGGAGAAACCACTAGTGTCGTCTCCAGAGACCACCTCAAAAGGTGCCCCGAGCAACTCCGTAGTGCAGAAGAGGATCAGAGTGACCTTGAACCCGCAGAGGACAAGGAAGAAATGATCAGCACCGTTCTCGGAGAGTTCCCTCAGTCCTGGACTCGCATAAATGATGCCATAGTGGTACCCGTCCTGCATTTCCTGCAACCGGCACAGCAACAACCAACACCAGAGCCGGAAGGTGAAGAGGAGCAAGCGGTTCCAGAAGCAGAAGAGCCTGTACCAGCAGCCCAGGAGAATCAACCCTCTGCTGACAGTGAGCCTGCCATGCCTGCGGTAAGCCAAAATACCCGCAGACAGCTGCCTGCCCTACCTGTACACCCAGCTGGTAGCTGTACCCCTAACGATAGTGGGGAAAGCCAAGTCAGTCCACCACCAGACAGTGGGTTAAGGAGGTCAACCAGGAGCACAAAGGGGCAGATACCCGCTCGCTGGAAAATATAGAGTGTACTAAAATTGTAAATAACCCTGTTGCCAAATGTTGAATTGTTTGCAAAGTTACATGCATGTTTGGTAATTCTGTGTTTCAGTTTCTTGCAGCTACCGTAAGGACTCACAGGTTATGGACTTTTTATAACCGGGACCTTGTATGCACTGCATTCGGAGCCTAACCAAGGAATGAACTAAGACTGTGAAGGACTTGGGGTAGGACAGACCCCCACCTGGTTAAGGCTCCCCGTTGTATTGGTGATATGGACACCCGGTCACAGGCCACACTGTGACCTTAAGAACTCAATCTGTGCGTCGTTTGTCTATTAATGTTTTATAGTTATGCATATTGTCTTTGTTTATTGTTTAGTCCCGGAGTACTAAATTTCACTAGGGGGGAATGTGTCACAAAATGTATTAAAGCTGTGTCTGAGAGTAAGGGGGAGGTTCTCTAGTCAGGGGAACATTAGCATGCAATGCCTCCTGTCTCAGGCCAGTAGGGGGAGCAGGCTGCCCCTATAAAAGCTGGTACTGGGGGCAGGGTTAGAGAGGACCAGATGACCTGTCTCAGGACTGAGACGTGTCTCAGCAGAGCAGGGACAGACAGTTTTGTATTGCACCTAAGAGGAAGTGTGGCAGGAGGAGAGCCACAAGCCAGAGACAAGAGGCGAAGAGAGCCTGTCTTGGCATATAACAGACTTAATCTACCAGACTTTGGTGTCTGAGGCTGGAAGGATTCCACATCCCTCAGCAGAGAACCAGTCCGCAAGGGACTGTATATTCCTTGGCCTAAGAAGCCTGGAGGCCCTGCCACAACCGAAGGGACCAGTAAAGCCGTACAAGGCTGGGAGCAGAAAGGAACCCACGTCGCAGGCGAGAATACACGGAAAGCTCGGAAACGTGGGCTGTTACCCTATCAGGAGGAGATAGCCAGAAGGAGCGCAGAAAGCACGGTAGGCCTACACCCTCACCCTGACCAGGGCCAATTTCCCCGTTGCTCTCAGACATCCAGGTCCCCTCCTAGCCGGGACTGTTTATGGGTCAGTTTACCTGTTTTAGTAAAGACCCTGGACTGCAACTTGTTGTCTGTGTGCTCCTTGCTCCTCCAGCACTATCAGCACCGGGACTCTCACTACCATCACTCCCACCATCCACTACACTGCCCTGGGGCCGCACTCTTCCCGTGGGGAGTCACACCATCCCAGCTGCATATATCATCAGCCCCAGCGGTCTGCCCTGCAGCGGCGGTTCCTAATAACCGCAATCCACGGGTGGCGTAGTCGGACATCTCTTAAAACATCTAAAAGACTGCCACTGGTCTGACCACCCTGAGCCACGGGACCGGGTCGCCACTACTACCCCCATCGTCTCCCTATCGCCCGGTTCCGAGTGCCCCACGGCTCAGGGGGCGAGTCACACACACCGATAGAAACTCGTCATCTGGTCAAACAGCCTTTGTTCAGGTGGGTTCATCTCTGAAACGACACAGCTACCAGACACAGGTCGGTAAGTCCTGAGCTCAGGTCCACTGAGAGGATTACGGTGGGAGCGTGCACGCACACATAGTTTGACAACAAATTCAGACAGGCAGATACAGGCACTTGAATGCATCAGTGCCCATCAGACTCAGCTTACTGAAACGCTAGTGACTTACACAGACTACAGCATTAACCCTTTTTTGATGTGAGGCGTAATAATATGTCTCTGTGACGTAGGCCTTAATGAACAGGTACGTATTAATATGCCTCGGATTGCCTGCCATCCCCGCATATTTTTTTTGGGATGTCTAACAACCGTGAAACATGCGGGGCGGGGATTCGAACATGTCACTCGAGCTCCCGCGATACATGGTGCATACCCGAGTACCCGATGCAAACTCTAGTAGCAAGCACTTGCGCTCAAGACTAATGACAACTTATTCAATATGATGACCTAATGTTTTCAAATTCTGTGTTGTATCTTTGGGTTCAAAATGTTCACTATACTCCTTGATAAAATCCTTGAGGGGTCTAGTTTCCAAAATGGGGTCACTTGTGGTGGGGTTTCCACTGTTTAGGTGTATCAATGGCTCTCCAAATGCGACATGGCATCCGCTCTCGATTCCAACCAATTTTGCGTTCAAAAAGTCACATAGTGCTCTTTCCCTTCTGAACCCTGCCGAGTGCCCAAACAGTGCATTTTCCTCACATATGGGGTATCGGCGTAATCGGGAGAAATTGCACAACAGTTTTTGTGGTCCATTTTCTCTTCTTACCCTTGCGAAAATAAAAAAATTGGGGCTAACAGATCATTTTTGTTAAAAGTTTGATTTTTTTTATTTTCACGGCTCTACGTTATAAACTTCTGTGAAGCACCTGGGGGTTCAAGGTGCTCACCACACAGCTAGATAAGTTTCCTGAGGGGTCTAATTTCCAAAATGGTGTCACTTGTAGGGGGTTTCAACTGTTTAGGCACACCAGGGGCTCCCCAAACACCACATGGCGTCCACTAATGATTCAAGCAAATTTCACTCCCCAAACACCACATGGCGTCCACTAATGATTCAAGCAAATTTCACATTCAAAAAGTCAAATGACACTCCTTCTCTTCTGAGCCCTGTGTGCCCAAACAATGATTTTCCTCCACATATGGGGTATCGGCGTGCTCAGGAGAAATTTAACAACAAATTTTGTGGTCCATTTTTTCCTGTTACCCTTGAAAAAAAAAAATTGGATCTAAAGTAACATCTTTGTGAAAAAAAGTTAAATGTTCATTATTTTCTTCCATATTCCAAAAATTCCTGTGAAGCACCTGAAGGGTTAATAAACTTCTTGAATGTGGTTTTGAGCACCTTGAGGGGTGAATGGTGTCACTTTGGGGTATTTTCTGTTATAAAGGCCCCTCACAGTCACTTCAAATAAGATGTGGTCCCTAAAAAAATGGTTTTGTAAATTTGATTGGAAAGATGAGAAATCGCTGGTCAACTTTTAACCCTTATAACTTCCTAACCCAAAAAAATTTTGGTTCCAAAATTGTGCTAATGTAAAGTAGACATATTGGAGATGTTATTTATTAACTATTTTGTGTGACATACAGTATCTCTCTAATTTAAGGCATGAAAATTCAAACTTTGAACATTGTAAAATTTTCTACATTTTCTTCAAATTTCTATTTTTTTCACAAAGATACGCAAATCATATCAAAGAAATTTTACCACTATCATGAAGTACAATATTTCATGAAAAAACAATTTCTCAGAATCAGGGGGATCCGTTGAAGTGTTCCAGAGTTATTACCTCATAAAGTGACAGTAATCAGTATTGAAAAAAATGGCCTGGTCATTAACGTGCAAACCACCTTCGGGGGTAAAGGGGTTAAAGGGGATCTACTGATGTATACAGAGGTGTTCCGAGCGGTGTCACCTGGATCCTGTGCTGTGAGGACATATTCCACATCAGCTCCTACAGCTTTGTCCTCCCTTGAGGCTTTTAACCCCCCCCCAAAGCCTAGAAAAAGAGAACTCGCAGCCTTCGGTTCCCCTGCAACCCGCTGGACATAATTGCGGTCATCCTAACTGCCCGCAGACCGAGGATAAATAACGGAACCCCGGCTGGGGCCTAGTAGCATCAGTGCCAGTGTGGTCTGCGGACTACTTTTTTTCCTCTCCTTACTCGCTCTCCTCCCTCCAACCCCCTCCTCCCCCTCTGAACCCGCCAAACAACTTACCATCTGCGGTGCGAGGGGAGAGCAGGACTTGGCCGGTGCCCGTGGACTGGGAGATCACGGCGGCGGCTGAGCCTGGAGGGTCCCGGGTGAGTGGCGTGTGCAGCAGCTGCGGACTGAAGGAGGGATACGGCTGCAACCACGGAGGTCTTGCTACCTCCCCCACTCTTACCTCCGATCCACCCAGGGGCCGGCGGCCAGGGACACCTCAGGAGAGTGGAGACCGCAAAACGACCAGGACCGGGGGACTCACTGTTGCGGTCGGGCTTCAGAGGTTCGGTGAGTGCTGAGAGAGCTTGCGGTGACTGGGCGGAGGGATACTGTCACAGACACAGTGCCCATCTTTTCTCTCACCACACCCTGCTAAATAACCTTACCACTCAGGTACCCTAACATAGCAGACTGCAGAGCCGGATTTGAACATAAGATAAACAGGTGCTGACCCCTTGTCCCCCTCTCCCTTCTCTGGTCTTTAATACTCTCTGGATTTCCTAACACTCTACCCCGACCTGGCAGACTGTCAGAGGTTAATAAGGGGTTAATAAGAGGGCCCTCCATTCACAACTCTTTTACCAGTAAGGAGAGGAGAGAGAGAGAGCTACTGGAGAAAAACATATACTGTTCTCACTCTTGTCTGCATCCAGCACCCACCCCCCACAGCACAGACTCCTCTGATCCCTTAAAACAAACATAACTGTATGTTTAATGCTTTAAAATACTTTATAGAGATCATGTCGGCAACTAGAGAAGAGAATAAGCCGTGGAGCCACCTAGTGGACACTCTAAGAACTGCTCCAAAAGTTAATTCTCTAAAGGAAACATTAAAATCCTTATCTTGCAAAGCAATAAGACACCTACCATAAAGCAACAACTCTGAAGATGTAACAGTCCCCCCCACTCTCTACACTTTGGGGAACGTGATCGGTGTCATGACAATACTTCTTTAAAGTTAACTTGAATATTTCATAATGGTCAAAATTGGCAATAAGCAATCAGGGTCAAATGCCTCTCTCATTCAAATAGACATGAACAAATATCTCAAAAAACAACAGACAAAATCAGCTGCATCTAAATCTAAGTCCCTACTACCCTCAGAACCCCATTCACAATGCGATTCCGACTCTGAGATAGAAAGTGATGCAGATGACTGCAGATCTACAAGTGAACACCCTGTATCTCAATCCTTCATAAAAAGGATACTAGCCAAATCCTTAGAACTCATTGTGAAGGACCTTTCCGATATTAAATAGGAAATCATGCAAATAGGCCAAAGAGTGGACTCTCTAGAAACTACCCATTCTACTCTAATACAACAATCCAATGCCACTATAACCTGCATTCAAAACCAAGAAGGCCAAATTAACCAAATATACACCATCCTAGAAGACCACGAAAACAGAGAAAGACTAAATAACCTTCGCATAAAGGGCCTTCCCGAATCGGTAGCAACTGAAGCAATAACTCCAACGCTAATAGAAATTTTCTCCAAAATCTTGATCCCAGAAGACCCCCCCCCCACATTGAAATGGTGAGAGCACATAGAGCTTTGCGGCCAAGACCTTAATCAGGAGACCCACCACATGACATCATCTATCGGCTATTGGACTTTCGCACTAAAGACCTAATTTTAAAAAGGTTTAGAGAAGCAGAAGGTATGTCGTTTGAAGACAAGTCGATCTTGATTTTTCAGGACCTAGCCTCTTCAACCCTTAACAAGAGACGCCTACTGAAACCATTTACTGTTGCCCTATGCCACAATCAGTATCAATATCGCTGTCTTTACCCCTCGAACATTGCAATAACAGCTAAGGACAAGCAAATTCAAGCCAGGATCTCGGCAGAGATCCAGGACGCCTGCAAAGAACTTGGAATTACTCTTGAAAAGTACCCAGACCTGGAAGCATCTCATTGAGCATCTTTTCTAAACCACTTGCCTCTGCCCACACCTTGGAAGGTTTTTTCGCCTTCCAAATCGCAGCGTTCCAAACGCAAACTAACTAAGCATTCTTCTACTCCTAAAGACGGCGAGTATGGATGAGCCAAGGAACTGTGAGTCAGGCTAACCTGACCTGACTTATCTCAACCTTTGCCTCAGTTTCCTGTAATAAGTTGATTGTTCAAGTTCAAGAACTATTACTCCTATGCACCCTACTCTCACGTTGTGTGGAGTACAACCTGTGAAGACTCCTTTTCATTTGACAGCATCAGCTAAAAGACTGGCTTATCTATATCTTAAGCTCCATACATTAGCCTCTAATTGTAATTTCCCCCCCTGCGGGACCCCTCTAGTACTGCTTGTGATACCCTTAAATTTAGATACAGGCGTAGGATTGGTCCCACAGGATTGGAAATGATTGCATATGCACGGAGCTTACCGTATTGACACCACCACGTTTCCCTCTACTGTTTATTATTCTACAATACTATGCTTTACAACACTGTTGTTGTTGATATTTACAAATGTATTTGTATCTCTCTTGTTGTTACTGTTTTTATTTTTTTAATAATCCTGAACTTCCCCAGTCTTCTGCCTCCCCTATTCCTTTCTTCTCCCAGGTCCGTCTCCACTACTGCTTCAGAAAAGTGTCCACGCTCTAACTCTATCCCTCAAAGATTCCAGACAAGGTCCACCACTGCTGCCATTATAAACAGATGTCCACACCTGAACTCTTACCATCACGGATTCTAGACAAGGTAATTTCAAATTAGCAAACTTTAACGCCCATGGTCTCAACTCTCCCATACCGAGATTCCAAATGTTAGATAGAGTCAGAAAAGATAACGTCAACATACTCCTCCTACAAGACACCCATTTCCAAAACGGGAAACTCCCCTCTTTTGAAAAAGCCCATTATAATCAATGGTACCATGAAACCTCCCCCCAAAAAGGCTCTAGAATGGTGTCAATAGCCTTTGCTAAAGATACCCCCTTCCTTCTAAATGATTCTCTGGTCGATCCAGAAGGGCGATTTATTTTTGTGAAAGGCCTTTTAGCGGGAACCCTGATTACTGTTGGCAATCTATATGCCCCCAATGAAAAACAAATCAAATGGATTTTATCCAAACTGAATAAATTTCGTTCTTTCATTGAAGGTACACCAATCCTTGGAGGGGATCTTAATATTCCCCTGGATCCCTCTCTGGATTCCACCTCAAAAAAATGTCAGATTTCTCATAGAGATCTGGTCAGAATAAAAAAAATCACTCCATACGCTCTCACTTATTGATATCTGACGATACCTCCATCCCTCTGACCTTGATTATACCTATTTCTTTCATTCTCACAACTCCTATCATAGGATAGATTATGTTTTTCTACCAAGATCTCTTCTAGCAATGACCATTAAAGCAGAAATACTCCCTTCGGTTCATTCCGATCATTCTATAGTTTCAGTTTGCTTCTCTCTCTCCAAACCTCATTATACCTACCACGCATGGAGACTAAATTAATCAATCCTGTCATCGGACTCTAACAAACAAAGTATCCAAACTACCCTATCCAACTTCTTTGAAACTAACGTCACACCAGAAATAAGTTACCCAATTTTGAGGGAAGCTCATAAAACGGTGGTCAGAGGTGAACTGATCTTTAAAGCATCCCATTTAATTAAACAACGCAAGAAAAGATCACACAAAGTCTCTATGAAGAGATAGCTAAGCTAGAATTACAACATTTGTTACGTCAAAGTTTGGAAGCTTTAACAGCCAAACACAGACAATTAAAAGCTTTGCTAAACAAGAAATCCGCGAAACTGTACCTAAACTGGAAAAACCGCATGTTTGTATGGTTGATAAGGCTTCTAAACTAATGATGTCGTTAATTAAAATAAGACAGGCTAAAACCTACATTCACTCTCTGAAAACCTCCAGTGGCCAAAGTATATCAAACCACAACCTGATTTCCCCAGAATTTTTATAATACTACTCAAACCTATACAATCTCCACCCAGACGTATCTGGTCCAGACAAAGATAAAAAACGCTCAGATATACAATCCTTTCTATCTGGACTTAAACTACCTAAGCTCTCACCAGAGCAACAAACAATACTCTCTAAACCGTTCGACTTGGGTGAAGTCCATTCCACTCTGTCAAATAGCCCCAGAGGAAAAGCCCCTGGCCCGGACGGCCTTCCTATCCTATATTACAAAACCTTCTCTAAGACTCTAGAACCGCACTTCCTCAAAGTGTGTAATGAGGTACTCTGAGGCGTACCCCCCCCCCCAAAACCCTAGAAGCCCACATATCCCTTATCCATAAGGTTGGTAAAGATCCAGATCACTGTAGCAATTACAGACCGATCTCTTTACTAAACATGGACCTCAAAACTTTCGCAAGCTTACTTGCAAAACGCATCGCAGAGTTCGTGCCTTACCTAATCTCACATGATCAAACAGGCTTTGTAAAGGGAAGGGAGGGCAAGCAAAACACCTGGCGAGTCCTACACCTGATACAATATTCTGTTCATCACAAGCTCCCAATGGTGCTATTAGGTACCGATGCAGAGAAAGCCTTTGACAGAGTGGACTGGATCTTCCTACAAGAGACTCTTAACTGTTTCAGTTTTCCCCCATTAGTAACAGCTGCCATTCTTTGGATGTATTCCCACCCCTCAGGCCAGAATTAAAATTAACAACTCACTAGGCCATTCACTGTACATAATGGAACAAGACAAGGTTGTCCTCTATCACCATTGTTATTCATACTTGTGATGGAACCCTTGATTAAATCTATAAACGAATGTGAAGACATAACTGGAGTAATCCTACAAGGAATACATCACAAAACCATGGCCTTCGCTGATGATCTATTAACTACCATGCCGGTACCACACAAAGGCATCCCGGCCCTTATGTATATCCTAGAGAGATATGGCTCCCTGTCTAACTTTAAAATAAATCCATCTAAATATGAAACCCTAGGAATAAATGTACCCGCACACACTTTAGCTCACCTTAAAAATCAATTCTCCTTCAGTTGGCAAGACAAATATATCACTTATCTAGGCATTAAGATAAGTACATCCTATAATAATTTATTCAATTTGAATTATAAAGCACTTCTTACATCAATCGTAGACCATACCAAAATTAATTTATTTATTCCAAATGTTACCTATTGTAGCATCGACGTCTCTGCCCTCTGCCAGGCAGAGACGCCGTCTCTCTCACCGCCGCGCTTCCTACCCGGCGTCCTCAAGCGCTCCTCTTCCTGCTTCTGCTGCCGGCGCGCGCAGCTTCCCGGGCACTGTGCTTAGGGCGCGCGCGCGCTCCCTTCCTCTCAAAGGGGCCGCGCGCGCCGCCCTTAGGAGTCCCTGGCCAATTGCCGGAGGTCCTCCCATATATAAGGCACCTCCTCCAAAATGGAGGTGCCAAGCAACAGTTGATGCACAGTGTTCTAACCTCTGCTTCAGCCCTCAGGTCCCGCTGCTAGCCTGACTACTAACCCTGCCCCCCAGCCTGACTATCAGTCCAGTCTGCCAGCCTGACTACTCTCCAGCCCGACAGTCTGTCTTCCATTCAGTCCGCTAGTCAGTCTATGGGCTTCACCCACCTGCTTACCTGGAGGCACCTGCCTGTTAACTGTCAGCCTACCTGGAGGCTCCTGCCCGTCACTTGCCGTGACCACCTGTCTGCCTACCCGGAGGCTCCTGCCCGTCACTTGCCGTGACCACCTGTCAGCCTACCCGGAGGCTCCTGCCCGTCACTTGCCGTGACCACCTAACAGCGTACCTAGAGACTTCTGCCTGTCGCCTGCTGTCTCTGCCAGTTCATCTACCCGGACCTCTTGTCAGCCTGCCTGCTGTGCCCATCTGCAGTATCGGTCAGTCTCAGCCATCTGACCCGTGGGACTCACCTGCTCCCTTACAAGGTCGTCCCCAGAGTAGCACCTGGTCCCTCTACTCTTTCCCTCCCTGGTCACGGAGTCATTAGCCGCCGTACGACCAGGGTCGGTCCTAGTTGATACTTAGTTATGCCCCTCTGGGCCCCTCCTTGCACCGCAGCACAGAGGTTCCACCACCCGGATCCATAACAGTTTGCTCGGGCCATGGAACCCGGTGGCCCCCAAGCCCCCTCGCTCTCCGACCTGTACCAGGAGGTTTCTCATCAGAGATCCCAACAGGAAACCATCCTGAACTTCCTGCGGAGCGTCAACTCCCGCCTGGACACACTGCCTGTTCCACCTGTGTCAGCCTCGAGTCGTGCGACTCCCGCTCCGGCAGCGCCGCTGCCCACCAATGCCACGGCATCCAACCCAGGTCCCCGGCTTTCTGCACCTCCTCGTTTTGGAGGCGACCCCGCTCTAGCTCGGGGTTTCATAAACCAGTGCACCCTGCATTTTGAACTTTTGGCACATCAGTTTCCCTCCGACCGGGCCAAGGTGGCATTCATCATGTCTCACCTCACTGGGGAGGCACTGGCATGGCTTAATCCCCTGTGGGAGAGAGGGGATCCCCTGGTGTCCGATCTATCGTCTTTCCTCGCTGCTTTCCGGAAAGTCTTCGATGAACCAGGATGAAAAACCTCTACTGCCTCCTCTTTGCTCCGTCTCCGCCAAGGGAGTCTCACCGTGGGCCAGTATGCCATACAGTTCCGTACCCTCGCTTCTGAGCTTGCCTGGGACAACGAGGCCCTGGTGCCCTTCTTCTGGGAGGGCCTTTCCGGCCGAATTAAGGATGAGTTGGCCGGCCGGGACATTCCTACCACCCTGGATGACCTGGTGTCGCTAGCTACCCGGATCGACATCCGTTTCCTGGAACGTGCTAAAGAGACTACCCGGGAGCAAAGATTTCCTCGCCTTGCTCCGACTTTCCAGAGACCTGTCTCTCAATTAGCTACTCCCCGGGCACACTCGCGCGAACCTATGCAAGTTGATCAGACCAAGATGGTCAAATCTCACCAAGAGTCACGCCGAGCCGAGGGGAGCTGTTTCTATTGTGGCAGTAAGGAGCACTTCATCCTTTCCTGCCCGGTGAAGCCGGGAAACGCCAGTACCTAGGACCGCTCGGAGAGGTCGTCCTAGGCAAAAGTAAACCCTCTCCTTCCTTGACTTTGTCTGTCTCCATCTCCTGGGGAGAGAACCGCTACTTTGAAATTGCACGCCTAGATTCCGGAGCTGCTGGGAACCTCATTTCCCAGTCCCTGGTAGAGAAATATCACATTCCCACCAAACCTCTGGCTGAACCATTGGCAGTCGCCTCCGTGGATGGAAGACTCCTTCCGGTGACCATCCTGCTCGTCACAGAACCTATAACCCTGCAGGTGGGAATGCTGCCCTCTGAGAGAATCTCCTTCCATGTGCTTTCCGGTCTCTCTCACTCCCTATTACTAGGTCTACCCTGGCTTCAGAGACATGAACCCGTGCTGAACTGGCAATCCAGTGAAGTTCTCCGTTGGGGGCAGGATTGCCATGAGACCTGCCTGGTCCTGGTCCGCCCGGTTCGTCCGCCCCTCACCCCGGCTAATCTACCCGGTTTACCGGCACCTTTCTGGTCCTATGCAGATGTCTTCAACAAAAAGGAAGCAGAGACACTGCCACCTCATAGGCCGTATGATTGCCCGATCGACCTGGTACCCGGTGTCACTCCACCCCGTGGGCATATTTACCCGTTGTTGTCGGCCGAAACCCGGGCCATGTCGGAATACATTAAGGAGAATCTGGCTAGGGGATTCATCCGGAAATCTACCTCCCCGGCTGGAACCGGATTCTTCTTCGTCAAGGAGAAGGATGGTTCTCTACATCCCTGTATAGACTATCGAGGACTTAGCTAAATCACGGTCAAAAACAAATACCCCCTGCCACTCATCTCCGAGTTGTTTGACCACCTCAATGGCGCTAGGATCTTTTCCAAGCTGGATTTACGTAGGGCATATAACCTGGTCCGGATCCGTCAAGGAGACGAGTGGAAGACTGCATTCAATACCCGAGACGGTCACTATGAATATATGAATACCTTGTGATGCCCTTCGGTCTCTGCAATGCTCCCGCTGTCTTCCAAGAATTAGTCAATGACATCTTCCGTGATCTTCTATATTCCTGCATGGTGGTGTATCTGGACGACATCTTGGTCTTCTCTCCAGACCTTCCCACACACCGGAGGGATGTTCGTCAGGTCCTGTTTAGGCTCAGGCAGAATCACCTCTATGCCAAATTTGAGAAGTGCCTCTTCGAGCAGACCTCCCTTCCGTTCCTGGGTTATATTATCTCCCAGACAGGTCTACGAATGGACCCCGGGAAGCTCTCTGCCGTCTTAAAATGGCCCCGTCCGGAGGGGTTAAAGGCGATTCAGCGATTCCTGGGCTTCGCCAACTACTACCGTCTCTTCATCCCGCACTTCTCTTCTCGGACTGCTCCCATCTCTGCGCTCACTCGTAAGGGAGCAAATCCCAAGGTATGGCCGCCCGAAGCTGAGGAGGCCTTCCTTTCCTTAAAGCAAGCCTTCTCCTCTGCCCTAGTGCTGCACCGTCCGGACTGCAACAAACAGTTCTTCCTGGAGGTTGATGCTTCCTCCTCCGGAGCCGGAGCGGTGCTCACCCAAAAATCTTCATCCGGGAGAATGGTAACCTGCGGCTTCTTCTCCAAACTCTTCTCCTCGTCTGAGCGCAATTACTCCATAGGAGACCGAGAACTGCTAGCCATCAATTTGGCGCTGGAGGAGTGGCGTTCCCTGCTTGAAGGGGCTCTATACCCAGTGATCATCTATACTGATCACAAAAATCTTGCATATCTCCAGAATGCCCAAAGACTCAATCCGCGTCAGGCCCGGTGGTCTTTGTTCTTCGCTCGCTTCGACTTTATCCTACATTTCCGCCCAGCGGACAAGAATGTTAAAGCTGACGCCTTGTCCCGATCCTTCCTATCCTCCAATCTAGAGGAGGAGTCTACGCACATCATCGACCCCTCCAAAGTAATGAGTATGGCCCCCTTAGATCTGACTCGTCTCCCACCCGGTAAGACGTTTGTAGCAGTTCCAGATCGGGAGAAGATTCTTCACTGGGGTCATTCATCCAAACTAGCCGGCCATACCGGTCAGAAGAAAACTTTCCTGCTCATTACCCGGCATTACTGGTGGCCCACTCTGCGGAAGGATGTAGTAGACTTCGTCTCGGCCTGTTCGTCTTGTGCCCGCAACAAAGTTCCCAGACATCTTCCAGCCGGCCACCTCCTACCTCTTCCCGTACCTGCTGCCCCTTGGCAACACATTGCTATGGACTTTATTACAGATCTCCCTGTTTCTGCCAGCAGTACAGTCATCTGGGTGGTCACCGACCGCTTTTCTAATATGGCCCACTTCATCCCTCTGCCTGGTCTCCCATCTGCATCAGAGCTGGCTAAGGACTTCTTCCTTCACATTTTCCTTCTCCATGGCCTACCCCTCCACATTGTGTCGGATCGAGGGGTTCAGTTCACCTCACGCTTCTGGAGAGCTACGTGTAAGCTGCTGGATGTCACCCTGGATTTCTCCTCCGCTTACCATCCACAGTCCAATGGCCAAGTGGAGCGTATCAACCAGATCCTTACCAGCTACCTCCGGCACTTTGTTAAAGCTCACCATACCGATTGGGTGGACCTCCTACCATGGGCCGAATTCTCCTACAACAACCATGAGAGCGAATCGACTTCCAAGTCCCTGTTCTTTGTAGTCTATGGTCAACATCCCCGGATTCCGTTTCCCGTCTCCGCTTCTGTGGACAACCCTGCAGCGGAGTCTCTGGTCAGCGAATTTTCCACCATTTGGGAGAATACTAGGTCCGCACTTCTTCGGTCCTCCGAGCGGATGAAGAGATATGCTGACAAGAGACGTCTGGATCCGCCTCAATTCCATCTGGGAGACAAGGTTTGGCTCTCCTCCAAACATGTTCGGCTCAAAATATCCTCCTACAAGTTGGGTCCTTGGTTCATCGGCCCATTTGAAGTCCTCAAACAAATCAACCCAGTGGCCTACAGGTTAAAACTCCCGGCCACCTTACGGATTCCCAACTCCTTCCACATATCTCTCCTCAAACCAGTTGTGTTTAATTCTTTTTCCAACAATCCAGGTGCTCCCCCTGCTCCGGTTTCCGCTGAGGACGTTTTTGTGGTAGAGAACATTCTGGCCACCAAGAGGGTAAGAGGAAAAAACTTTTTTCTGATGGATTGGAAGGGGTTTGGCCCAGAGAAGAGAACTTGGGAACCCAGGGAGAACATTCATGCCCCGCTTCTTCTTGAAAAATTTCTTTCTGGCCTAAAAAAGAGGGGGCGTAAGGGAGGGGGTACTGTAGCATCGGCGTCTTTGCCCTCTGCCAGGCAGAGACGCTGTCCCTCTCACCGCCACGCTTCCTGCCCGGCGTCCTCCAGCGCTCCTCTTCCTGCTTCTGCTGCCGACGCGCGCAGCTTCCCGGGCACTGTGCTTAGGGCGCGTGCGCGCGCTCCCTTCCTCTTAAAGTGGCCGCGTGCGCCGCCCTAAGGAGTCCCCGGACAATTGCCGGAGGTCCTCCCATATATAAGGCACCTCCTCCAAAATGGAGGTGCCCGAGCAACAGTTGATGCACAGTGTTCTAACCTGTGCTTCAGCCCTCAGGTCCCGCTGCTAGCCTGACTACTAGTCCAGCCCCCCAGCCTGACTGTCAGTCCAGTCCGCCAGCCTGACTACTCTCCAGCCCGACAGTCTGTCTTCCATTCCGTCCGCCAGTCTGTCTATGGGCTTCACCCACCTGCTTACCTGGAGGCACCTGCCTGTTACCTGTCAGCCTACCTGGAGGCTCCTACCCGTCACTGGCCGTGACCACCTGTCTGCCTACCCGGAGGCTCCTGCCCGTCACTTGCCGTGACCACCTGTCAGCCTACTCGGAGGCTCCTGCCCGTCACTTGCCGTGACCACCTGACAGCCTACCTAGAGGCTTCCGCCTGTCACTTGCCGTGACCACCTGTCTGCCTACCCGGAGGCTCCTGCCCGTCACTTGCCGTGACCACCTGTCAGCCTACCCGGAGGCTCCTGCTCGTCACTTGCCGTGACCACCTGACTGCCTACCTAGAGACTTCTGCCTGTCGCCTGCTGTCTCTGCCAGTTCATCTACCTGGACCTCTCGTCAGCCTGCCTGCTGTGCCCATCTGCAATATCGGTCAGTCTCAGCCATCTGACCTGTGGGAGTCACCTGCTCCCTTACAAGGTCGTCCCCAGAGTAGCACCTGGTCCCTCTGCTCGGTCCCTCCCTGGTCACGGAGTCGTTAGCCACCGTACGACCAGGGTCGGTCCGAGTTGATACTTAGTTACTCCCCTCTGGGCCCCTCCTTGCACCGCAGCACAGAGGTTCCACTACCCGGATCCGTAACACCTATTTAACTACCAAAAACATTTTTAACCAAAATTAACTCGTCTCTCTTTAACTACATTTGGAACAAGCACCGTCCGAGACTTAGTTCTCATACCCTTTAGCTTCCTAAGAGGCTAGGCGGTATGGGATCCCCCAATATTCATAATTATTACCTAGCCGCCATACTTTCTAGAACTATCCAGTGGATCAGGAAACCAAGGGAGAAACCATGGCTCTCTATAGAAGAACATATGTTTCCTCTGCCACTGCGATCAATTATTCTCTCCTCCCCCGCACTAATACACAAAAATACGTTTCACATCTTCCTCACAGCAGTTAATTGTTGGAAATCAGTAGCAGACTTTTTCTCCGCGACCCCCTCTCCACTTGCCCGAGTATCTGACTTTATTGCACTTGACGAGCCCCCTGGGCCGTGGGGTACTCAGCAGCCAGGCCTCTTGTTGCCAGGGGGATATCACGGTGGCTAGCCCGGTCCGTGACCCAGGGCGGTCAGTGAAATGGGGGAATACTTTTATATAGGGGTTTTCGTGACGCCACCTGTGGTGTCTGGTGAGGATCACCAGCGCTGCAACAGTCCAGTCCCCTGAGGCAGGTGGTAGGGCAGCTTGTGGTGGAACAGCTCCCCACAGGTGGAGCAGGCCTCAGGGCAGTGTGGGAGAAGATGGAAGAGGTGCGCTGGGCTTTGTAGTGCAGGGAGGGAAAAGGTACCGGCGAAATGAAGGAGCGGAGGCAGTTCAGTGCAGTCATCCGAGTTTACTCACAGTTCCGTACAAGTTCCTCAGGTGTACAGTACTGGTGCAAGCCTCCCGCGTCGCACTGCGTTCACCGGGCAGGGGTTCGGTCTTTCTTCAGGCAGCTCAGGTGTACCTGGCAGAACCCCACTTTCAAATGTACCTTCCTAGACCGACTTGACGCTGGGTCTTTACTCCCTCCTGCCCTGCGCTTCTCACTGTGAATCCTATTCGGGTGCTGCGAGGTCCCCCCTGTCCGTCGGAGTTGCTCAGGCCTGCTCGACCTTACTCTTGGATTGAAGTGAGAGGTTGGCTTCTGCTATAGAAGTCAGAAGCCTCCGGTATTTTCCAGCTGAGGCTTGAAGCTGCACGACTGAGCCAGGGGCCGGTCCCCTTCTTGCGGCCTAGATCCTCTTGACACTTGGCAGGTTCGGGGTGTACGGGTGCCGCCTGCACTCGCCGTACCCCCTAGGATCGCTTCAGTAGATTGGAGCCTACTCCCTGCTCCCCTCCTGGGCCTCAGTCCTGGGCCCTTGTAGTGGAGCAGAGCTCCTAGAGAGACTCCGCTCCTTGACTGTACTCCAGCTACTAGACTCTCTGTTCCGTCACCCTAAGATGGCTTCCCTATTTTATACCTTTACTGTACGAGTGCTCCCATGAACTTCTTCCTTCACCCTCACCCTCTACTTGTTTCCCCATAACTTTGGGTTCCCCCCACCCCAGCCAGGGTCAGGGCTCAGAAGAAAACTACATTGCGTCTTGCCCCTCCTGCTGGCCTGGGGTAGTGTAGTGTTGGATGCAGGTGTTGGGGTTCCGTGCAGCACACCCTCCTTACCTGAGAGAAAGGAAGACACCACACCTCTGGGTGAGGTGCAGTACCTGTGTGGCGACCGAACCCTCAGGGGCGCCACACACTGAACACTGTGAAAACCACATTAACCTGCTTGGACAGGACCGCAGATACATCTCCCTTAATTGACCATTTGTTTAATGAAGGCACCTTTGTCCCCTTTCAAGAAATAAAAGCTTTAAAATTACAAGCTGAGATGTGGCCTGCTGTATCACGTTAGTAAAGGAAAAAAAATAGATTTTTTTTCTGTGGATGAACTCTGGATACAGCTGAATTTTACCGCCTGAAAATTACAAGCTGAGATGTGGCCTGCTGTATGTAGCATGGTAGTAACAGAAAAAGATAGAGTTTCAAAGGTGTTCTCCTGCATGGCAGCACAATATCAGCAGTGGACAACAGAGTTCTATGCTGAAATGTGGCCTGCTGGCTCTGTCTGGACCACACTAATAGCAAAAATGATTGATCTGCTGGAAGGTCGATTTTCACAGCCACACAGGATCCTATCTATCTAAACTATCTGACTTAGAATCACCCGCCTAGCTAACTATCTCAAATCTCTCAGTAACTAGGAGCAGTGTCAGGAGTAGCCTCCCTGCACTGTTACACTGACAAAAAAAACTACACGTTCACTCTTTATATGGAGAGGGACATGTGACTTCAGCAGCCAATGACAGAAGCCCTTGTGTCTGGACGTTGTGGATGGTTCCTGCACCCTGATTGGCTTGCTGGAATCTGCACACATTAAGTTAATAAAAAAAAAGATTAACAGCATGCCGCTACTCTGAACACTCCCACCCCTTCCACTCATCAAACATGTCCCCCCCGCTCATCATATAGCACCACTACTCTAGTCAAAGTCCTAATAAATACAGTAGTGGAAACGCAATAATTTCCCACACTTTTGCCGAATTGGGACGATTTTCAGTAAAAACGCTCAAGTGTCTGATCATGAATCCGAATGTGCAATGTTCGTGCTGAATTTAAAAAAAACAAACGTTTTTCAAACATGTTCACTCATCTCTAGCTATATCACCTCAGAGTGCAACTTTTTTTTGTTTGTTATGTATAGAGATGGCTACACTTAGTTTGCACCTGTGCACACCAGTTATCTGTTTGGAAGTGACAGTCAGTCTTTTGTTATTTGTACCATGCTACATCAGTCACTATGGGTGTTGGCACCAATGATAACAGTTTAAGGCTGTGTGCCCACGATGCGTTTTTTAAGCGTCTCCGCAGCGGCAAAAACGCTGCAGAAACGGTTAAAAAACGCATGGTAGAAGGCCTGCCATGTTTCCCAATGATAATCCGCATGTGCTGTGCACATGCTGCGGAAATTTCCGCTGTGGATTACTATTGCGGAAAAAAACGCAGCACTACCAATTATTTTGCGGAAGTGCTGCGATTTCACCGCCATTGACTTGCATTAGAACGCATGCATTCCGCTTCACTAGATAAGCACATGCGGAATACATGCGTTCAATGTGCGGATGGTACCCAGGTCTAGAGGAGAGTAGACTCTCCTCCGGACCCGGGTATCATAGAAAACTGTAAAAACAAAAGAATAAAATAAAAAATAAATGTTATACTTACCTTCTGATGGCCCGCGTCCGCTCCTCCTCTCATGCCGGTAGATCGCGATGGACTGAAGGACCTGCGCTGACGTCATAGTCATGTGACGGGTCACGAGACGCTGATGTTGGCAGGTCCTTCAGTGTACCACGATCTGCCGGCAGTCAGCACCGAGCGAAGCAAGACGCCGGGGGCATCGGAAGGTAAGTATAGATTTATTTTTTTATTTTTAAACATTTTATGGTCACACTATATAAATCCATGCCGGTTGCATGGATTTATATAGTGTGAGCAAGTTGACAAGCACTTTCCAAGTGATACTAAAATCGCTTGGAAAGCGCTTGTCAACCGGCATGCGGAAATGCATGTGAAGAACGCTTCACATCCGCATGTCCCTGGCAGGAAAAATGCATGTACAATGAGCATGTACAATCCGCATGTACAATCTGCATGCGTTTTTTCTGCCAGGGGAGATGCAGAAACGCTCAGCAAAAATCCGGAGCATTTCTGCATCGTGGGCACATAGCCTAGTGCCTTAGATGCTGATGTGAAAAGTGACTACTGTATGTAGATGATTAACAGAGTGCGGCGGTTTCCTCCATAACTCTGTTGACACCCTGAGATCATGATTGTGTGGCCTTGGCAATTTATGGCCAAATAATAGCCTTATAGTCTACCACCTATAATGACGAAGTTAGCAACATTTAGGTGGTAAAAATAAACATTTTTCATTCCTGTCATGCCACTTTGCAATACACTGTGTGCCGAATTATTAGGCAAATGAGTATTTTGATCACATGATACTTTTTATACATGTTGCCCTACGGGCTCTGAAAAGTCCAAAATTGTGAGATGTCTTGCAGAGGAATGCAGCAGTCTTGAAAATTCCAAACTTTTGAAGCGTGATCACCGAACAATCAAGTGTTTCATGGCAAATAGCCAACAGGGTCGCAAGAAGCGTGTTGGCCAAAAAAGGCGCAAAATAACTGCCCATGAATTGAGGAAAATCAAGCGTGAAGCTGCCAAGATGCCATTCGCCACCAGTTTTGCCATATTTCAGAGCTGCAACGTTACTGGAGTATCAAAAACCACAAGGTGTGCAATACTCAGGGACATGGCCAAGGTAAGGAAGGCTGAAAAACGACCACCTTTGAACAAGAAACATAAGATAAAACGTCAAGAATGGGCCAAGAAATATCTTAAGACTGATTTTTCAAAGGTTTTATGGACTGATGAAATGAGAGTGACTCTTGATGGGCCAGATGGATGGGCCAGAGGCTGGATCAGTAAAGGGCAGAGAGCTCCACTCCGACTCAGACACCAGTAAGGTGGAGGTGGGGTACTGGTATGGGCTGGTATCATCAAAGATGAACTTGTGGGACCTTTTTGGGTTGAGGATGGAGTGAAGCTCCAGACCTACTGCCAGTTTCAGGAAGACAACTTCTTCAAGCAGTGGTACAGGAAGAAGTTGGTATCGTTCAAGAAAAACATGATTTTCATGCCGGACAATGCTCCATCACATGCATCCAACTACTCCACAGCGTGGCTGGCCAGTAAAGGTCTAAAAGAAGAAAAAATAATGGCATGGCCCCCTTATTCACCTGATCTGAACCCCATAGAGAACCTGTGGTCCATCATAAAATGTGAGATCTAGAGGGACGGAAAACAGTACACCTCTCGGAACAGTGTCTGAGAGGCTGTGGTGGCTGCTGCACGCAATGTTGATCAAAAACAGATCAAGCAACTGACAGAATCTATGGATGAAAGGCTGTTGAGTGTCATCATAAAGGAAGGTGACTATATTGATCACTAATTTTTTTGGTTTTTGTATGTCAGAAATGTTTATTTCTAAATTTTGTGCACTGATATTGGTTTTCCTGGTGAAAATAAACAAGTGAGATGGGATTATATTTGGTTTTTATTAAGTTGCCTAATAATTCTGCACAGTAATAGTTACCTGCACAAACAGATATCCTCAAAAGATAGCCAAATCTAAAAAAAAACACTCCAACTTCCAAAAATATTAAGCTTGAATATTTATGAGTCTTTTGGGTTGATTGAGAACATAGTTGTTGATCAATAATAAAAATAATCCTCTAAAATACAACTTGCCTAATAATTCTGCACACAGTGTAATTCCTGAAAAGCACCAGGGTTAATAAAATATCTGAAAGCAGTTTTGAATATGTTGAGGGTTTCGGTTTCTAAAATGGTATCACTTTGGGGGTTTTCCAATTTATAGGTCTCCAAAGGTCCCCCCAAAACTGAAGAGGTCTTTACAAAAATAAGTTTTGTTAATTACTTCAAAATCCTGACAGATTGCTTAACAAAATAAAAGAACATTTTGCAAACTTACCTACTTGTGGGTACACCTCCTCCTCTACCAGCGCCAGCACCAAAGAATCTGCACAGTGTGCAGTGCACGCGATATAGGGATTCACAAGACTTGTAGTTTTAGACCGGACAACCCCATAAATCTTAGGTATAATATATGGCTTCTGCAGCCAAAAATCACTATCAATACAATTCCAACTGTAGCTAAATGCTACCATTGGTGCATTGAAAAACCTTATACAGTGGTGAAAATAAGTATTTGATGCACTGCCGATATTGAAAGTTTTCCCACCTACAAAGAATGAGGTTGTCTGTTATTTTTATCATAGATACACTCAAACGGTGAGAGACAGAATCTTAAAAAAAAATCCAGAAAATCAAATTATATGGTTTTTGCATAATTAATTAGCATTTTATTGCATGAAATTAGTATTTGGTACAATAGAAAAACAAAACGTAATATTTGGTACAGAAACATTTGCTTGCAATTACAGAGGTCAGACGTTTCCTGTAGTTCTTGATTAGTGTTGAGCCACCCCCGTAGTGTTCGAGTTCGGTTCGTCGAACACCCGTGTGTTCGCCGAACTGTTCGTCGAACTGTTCGTCGAACACCTTCGAACACCGTTAAAACCAAAGGCAGGCAAACAAAAACACATAGAAACACATAGAAAACACCTTCAAAGGTGTCCAAAAGCTGACAAACTGCTCAGAAGACACAACTAACACATGGAAAAGTGACAAGTACATATAGTCATGCGAAAAGAAAAGAGGTGGAGGAGTAAAAGGAGGGAGAGACACAGATATAGGCATGTCATGCCCTTCTAAAATCCAAAAAGTGAGAAGCCGACACGTTCAGTCCGCTCCTGCCCGTGCCACCTCCGTGTCGCCGGGTTTGTGCCAGAGCCGCGGTGAACCCTGACGGCCAGCCCCCCTCTCCCAATACTGGTGCCTGTCCGCTGGTGGGTCGAGCGAGCCCCCCTGTGGTGGAGGCAGCTCTAAGCTTTTTAATTTAAATTGTCTCTCTAATTTGAATGAATACACTTTAAATCCATTTACAAGGATCTATTGGAGGGCAAGTCTCATGCCAGCAGCCGCGTAATTCCAGCTCCAGTAGCGTCCACTAAAGCTGCTGCAGTTAAAAAGCTTTTATAAGGATCGAGCTCGGCTGTCCACCGCAAGGCATCCTACTGCCAGTCCCAGCCCCTATGCCTTGGGGTGCCTCCTGATGCTCTTCACTGAGTATCCCGTGGTCCCGAAGCATTTCCTTTGAAAAAATTAAGTGTCCAAACTACAGGTGGTGTAGCTTGCTTAACAGCCGGGATAATCCGCTGACTAGCAGACACTGCTACTAGGCACAAAGTATTTCCTGGGCTAGATGCAGTTAAAAATTTGTAATTAGATACTCTCGTTGGATGCTGAGAAAGCATTCCATAGAGTCTCCTGGCACGCCATATATGATTCTCTTAAAAAGCTTGGGGTAGGGGTCTAGGGGACCCTTTTATAGCCAAAATCACGGCCCTGTATCACAATACGTCACCTAGGCTGAAGATAAATGGAACTGTAGCACCCTGAGGGCTCGGTTGCTACAGAGGTATTGCACCTCACCCAGAGGTGTGATATCTCACTCTCAGGTAAGGATGGAGTGTGGATCAGGACCCGACACCTGCATGCATTACACCACATTGCCGTTGGGCAGGGCGACCAATATGCCTCTGAGATGGGCACGACAGTCCCTGTCCCTGGCTGGAGTGGGGGGAGGGAACACTGAGGAAGGGGAATCCTGTAGTGCAGGAGCAGGGAGGAAGCAGTTCCTGGGTGCATTGAGAAGGGAGCATAAAAGGTGGGCACCATCTTAGTTCAGTGCAGAGAAGTCTGAGCAGAAGTGGCAGGGAGCAGGGGCTCTGCATGAGCTCTGCTCCGGAGGCGGGCCTAGTAACAGAGGCCCAGGCCTGGAAGAGGGAGAAGGAAGGAAGAGGAGCGGAGAAGGCTCCAGGAACGAGGAATGAAGGGATCCCAGGGGTGCGGACGGGCGAGTCGCCACCGCACGCCCGAATCCACCTGCGTGGAGGGGTCAGGCCAAAGGGGGAGACCAGTCCCCGAAACTAGTGGAGGCAGGAAACGACCCTCAGCTAGAAACCGGAGGCTGTGACATTTTATGTGGTGCAGCCCCTCGCTACACCCGCTAGGAAGGCACCACATAGGGTCAGGGAAACTGGCGCCAAGTTTACCAAGAGGAGGCCCGAGGCAGCCGGACAGAAGGGTTGGTAAGAAAGGCCAGAGAAAGGACACACAAAGGGGGTCCTGTGAAGCGCTCCAAAGTTATCTGGGAGTTGTCTGAGCCCCTCACCTGGTGAGCACAGTACGACGTGGGCAGCCGTTACCTACAGATGTGGTCTGGATAATAAGAACTGTGAGTAAAGGCCCTGGACTGCATCACTGACTCCGTGTCATTACTGCTGCTGCCCTGCACCATCACCCTCATCCTCCGCATACACTGCCCTGAGGCTATACTCCTCCCGTGGGGAGTTATGCTACACTCTGCTGCACCCACAACACCAGCCTCAGCGGTCTGCCCCGCAGCGGCGGTTCACTCTGACCGCAATCCACGGGTGGCGTAGTCGGACATTTAAACATCAAAACCACATAAATAGTTCCGCCACTGGTTTGACCACCCTGAGCCACGGAACCGGGTCGCCGCCACGAAGACTACAACCACCAGCATCCACCAAAAAGGGTCCGGCTCCAGGTGTCCCAAGGCCCAGGGGGTGCATCAGAACATTTTCATCACCTTTCACAATCACCAATGGGACAAGGCAGGGATGTCCTCTGTCCCCTCTGTTATACATCCTAGTGACGGAGCACCTGCTCTCATCAATTCGCCATAACCCCAATATTAGGTGGATTGAGGTGGGAGGCACCGAGTACAAGTGCTCTCTATTTGCTGATGATGTCCTAGTATATATCACTCAATCACATATATCCATCCATGCTGTTATGGCTGAAATAGATCACTTTGTTACATGGTCAAATTTTAAAATCAATGCAGCGAAGTCTGAGGCCCTCGATGTCTCCCTCCCCAAATCCATATAGGATTCCATCCAGTCCAACTTTCCCTTTGCCTGGCCCTCACAGGGTATCAAATACTTAGGAATTCCTATTCATAGAGACCTCTCCCATCTATGTTATCTTTATTGAACAACTCCATACAGACCACGGTTGGCAAGTTAGAACTGTAAGATTCACTACGTGAACCACTGGTGTTTTGTGGAAAAGCACATGTACACTGTGTTCCAAATTATTATGCAAAAAGTGTTTAGGAGTGATAAGGGAAGAATTTGTTTGTTTGTCAGTTAAACTCATTGATGGTGATGTGTGTCAGGGCTCTTTATATCACTGTAAGCAATTGCAGACACCTGTGCTAATTAGTTTGGCAGGTGTGTCCAATGAAAGACAAGACTACTTAAGAAGGCTGTCTCACATTATTAAGCAGCCTACATTTTCTGCCAAAATGGGAAAGAAAAAGGATGTGTCGGCTGCTGAGAAGCAACAAATTGTGGAGTGTTTAGGTCAAGGCATGACTATAATCAACATTGTGCGATGATCAGGATGAAGTGTCTTGGCAATCAAGAAGTATGTAGCTGATTCACAGTACACACGTGTGCGTGCTGATAAGGGCAAATTGAGGACTCTTTCCTACAGGCAATTACGTCAGGTTAAAAGAGCAGCGGCAAAAAAGCCTTGTCATAGCAGCAGACAAGTTTTTGAAGCTGCTGGTGCCTCCAACGTCCTCCGAACAACAAGATGCAGGGTCCTTCAGAGGTTTGCAGCTGTGCATACGCCATCCTGTCGACCTCCTCTATCCACTTCACACAAGCAGAAACGGCTCCAGTGGGCCAAACATTACATGAAGACTGATTTCAAAACTGTTTTGTTCATGGATGAGTGCCTTGCAGCGCTCGATGGTCCAGATGGATGGAGTGGAGGATGGCTGGTTGATGGACACCCCACGCAAACACGGCTACAGCGCCAACAAGGAGGAGGTGGAGTAATGTTTTGGGCTGGAATCATGGGGAGAGAGATTGTCGGCCCCTTTAGGATCCCTGAAGGTGCTAAAGATGAACTCCATAATGTATGTGGATTTTCTCAAACAGCACTTCCTGCCATGGTTCAAGAAGAAGAACCGTGTATTTCACAGCAAGATCATTTTTTTGCATGATAATGCACCATCTCATGCTGCACATAAAACATCTGCATCTCTGGCTGATATGGGCATAAAAGGGGACAAACTTATGGTGTGACCCCCATGCTCCCCTGACCTCTACCCCATTCAGAACCTCTGGAGCATCATCAAAAGGAGTGTCTATGATGGCGGGAGGCAGTTCACATCTAAGCAACAGCTCTGGGAGGGTATTCTGTCCTCATGCAAAACAATTGAAGCAGAAACCATCCAAAACCTGACAAATTCAATGGACGAGAGAGTTCAGAAGCTCCTTTCGAACAAGGGGTCCTATGTGAAAATGTAACATCACCTAGAATAAAGTTTTGAGTTGAAAACTGTTTGATTTCAGTTTCTAATAACCTGCTAATGCTTATAATTTCAAAAATGACCATTTTTTTGGTCTTTATTAAAATGAAAAGGTTGATCGAAAAGTTTGGGGGATCTAAGAGTGTGGCAACCCAGTAGTCATGATTACTTCGAATTCTGACAATATGAGGGTCATGTTGCAGGTAGTGCAGCAAGAAGGCACTTATGTGTCTTGCGCATCTCGGAGCCCCAAAATTATTTTCCGGGCTAGATGCAGCTAAAAATTATTATTAATTTTAAATCTGGTGGAGCTTAGTATAGATGGCCTAATAGGATCAGTGCTGCACACTGCTACAAAGCCCAAATTATTTTTCAGTCAATATACAGATAAACATGATTAGTAATTTTAAATCTGGTGGAGCTTATTATAGATGGCCTAATAGAATCAGTGCTGCACACTGCTATAAAGCCCAAATTATTTTCCAGCCAAGATACAGATAAACATGATTAGTAATTTGAAAGCTTAAAACGGTTGGTAGGGTGATTTTAACCAATCATCAAGCTTTTACTCTCCCCAGGATGATACAGGGGTAGAAAAGTCGTTTCGGATCCATGATTTGTTCATCTTTATGAACGTGAGTCTGTCTACATTATCAGTGGAGAGCCGCGTGCGCTTATCTGTCAGCACACCACCAGCAGCGCTGAACACACGTTCAGACAGAACGCTGGCTGCGGGGCATGACAAGATCTCCAAGGCGTAAGTGGCTAGCTCCGGCCATTTATCCAGATTGCAAGCCCAAAAAGAGCAAGGGTCCAGTGACACAGTCATGGCTTCAATGTTTACTTGGAGATACTCCTGTACCATCGTCTCTAGGCATTGACTATGTGTCAGACTTTTTGTCTCCTGTGGCCTTGCAAAGGATGGGCTAAAAAAGTGGTGAAATGATTCCGCAAAATTGATGTTACCAGCAGATACTGTGGTTCTGTTACGGTTTGAGTGCTGAACACTTGACGGTCCCACGGTTGGCAAGTTGGAACTGTGAGATTCACTACGTGCACCACTGGTGTTTTGTGGAAAAGCACATGTAAGTTTCTGCAACAGTCTCTGCTGATACTCCTGCATGCGTGCATCCCTTTCTATGGCAGGAATAATTTCGGCAAATTTACTTTTGTACCGGGGATCTAACAGTGTGGCAACCCAGTAGTCAGGATTATTTCTAATTCTCACAATTCGAGGGTCATGTTGCAGGTAGTGCAGCAAGAAGGCACTCATGTGTGTTGCGCATCCAGGAGCACCAAGTCCCTGTTGTGTTGGTGGCGAGGTAACAATCATGCTTCCTTCCTCTGTCCTCTCCCCCCCAACCTCGCACAACAGAAATGTGATCAAGGTCTCCCTCATCTGATGAGTCTTCCATCAGTTCGTCCTCCACTTCTTCCTGGGCTCCTGCACCTTCCTCACTAGTTTGGCTGCTACCATGCGCCCTGGTAAAACCATCTCCCCCACCCTCACATGCCTGCCGCCTTGGTGCTGCCGACCGTCTGGACCTTGCAGATGTTAGCCCTTCCGCATACAACTCCTCCTCCTCTACTTCCTCCACCTCCTCTTGTGCCACCATCTGACTCCGAATTCTGTTTAACATGTGCTCAAGCATGTAAATCACCGGAATAGTCATGCTGAAAATGGCATCGTCAGCACTAAACATCTTCGTCGCCATTTCAAAACTGTGCAGAAGGGTGCATAGGTCCCTGATCTGAGACCACTCCTCCAGCGTGATTTGCCCCACCTCTGGATCTCGTTGGCTCAGGCTATACGTCAGAACGTATTGCACCAGGGCTTGTCGGTGCTGCCACAGTCGCTGCAACATGTGCAGAGTTGAATTCCACCGGGTAGGCACATCGCATTTTAGCCGGTGAAGTGGCAGGCCCAACGACTTCTGTAGAGATGTAAGTTGCTGAGCTGCGGGATGCGAACGGCAGAAGTGAGCACACAGCGACCGTGCCCTCTGCAGAAGGCCATCTAGTCTGGGATAGTGGGCTAAAAATTGCTGGACAACCAGGTTCAACACGTGAGCCATACAAGCCAGTCAGCGACATGTAACGCCCCTGTCCATGCCTACTCGTCCAAGTGTCTGTGGTGAAATTCACCCTGTCACACACAGAGTTTCTCAAAGAAGCGGTGATGTTGTGAGCGACATGCTGGTGGAGCGCAGGCACACCTTTCTTTGAGAAGTAGTGCCGACTGGGCATCTGGTACTGGGGCACTGCGACGGACATAAGGTCTCGAAAATCCTCTGTGTCCACCAGGCGGAAAGGCAGCATTTCTGTAGCCAAGAGCTTGCAGATGGTGAAATTCAACCTCTTAGCTTTCTCATGGCTAGGAGGAAATGGTCTTTTACTTGTCCACATCTGAGGGACCGAGGGCTGGCTATTGTGCTTAGACAGGGTTGATAAGGGTGTCCCCGGCAAACTGCCGGTCTGTGAGGAAGATGCAGGCGGACATGTTAGGTTGCCTTGATCCAAAGGTGGTGCTATCGATGTCGGACAGCGCTCAACACCAGCTGGTGTTACCACCTCCAAAGAAAATGATGACCTGCCAAAGTACGCTGGCTGTTGCGGGTAAAGAGGTGGCAGGTCTGCGCCCCAAAACAGGTGTGACTGCTTTCCCCCCAGTCACAGAGGATGAAGAGGCCGCGGATGCACAAGATATGGCAGACGGTGGTTGGCCCGGCCGGCTAGGCCGCATTGTAGCACACTGAGCTTCCCACTGCAACTTATGCTTCATGTCCATGTGCAGGTTCATGCATGAAGTACTCAAACTATGTATTTTTTGGCCTCTACTTAGCTTTTGCTGACAAATGTTACAGATAACACGAGTTGGGTCATCTTTATCGATCTGAAAAAATGCCCAGGCTATGCAAGGCTTAGCACCCATGCGACCTGAAGAGCCACCACGACTTGTGGTGAGAGGCAGAGTTGTGTTTGAGGATGCAGTTGTTGACGTGCTTCCAGTACTACGTCTCTGTCCAGGAAGGCTCAACCTGACCTCGTCGTCACTAGCATCTTCCTCCAACTCCTCTGCTGACCTCATCTCTTGGCTGACTGTGGGTTGACAGTAAGTGGGATCTCCAACCTCATCATCATCACCCTGTGCGTTATCACACCCATCGTCCTCAGAGCCAACCTGTTCCTGCCCTGACAAAAAACTAAAGTTGTCGCTCCAATCAGGTATTTGAGTCTCATCATCGTCTTCCTCATTGTCTCCACCAACAGGAGTTACAGTTTGGGAATGAGGGTCTACATTATGGTCAGAACCTTCTGCGTCTGGTCCTGGATCCAACTCATAAAGATTCTGGGCATCAGTGCAGATCATTTCCTCGTCTGGATTCACAGAAGCGCTGGAGTCGACCTCTGATTCCCAGGCTATAGTATGAGTAAACAGCTCTGCAGACTCAACCATCTGTTCTACCTCATACTCAGACGGGCAGCTGGAGATTTGGGAGCTGTGAGGAAGCAAGTGCGATTGGGGTGACACCTTTGAGGACTGGAGTATTTGTGATGTTGAAGTTGATGTGGAGGAGAGCCCACTTAAAGGAGCACTTGATATCCGTTGAAGCACCTGCTGTTTTTGTGCCTCATCTGGAATTTGTAGCGATTGGCGTGGCCGTAAGAAAGGGATCTTATCACACTGTCCGCTAAAAGAAGTAGACATTTTAGTTTGGCTGGAAGATGGTCTTTCTTCTGCAGATGTTACTGTTGCTTTAACACCTACCCCACAGACACAACCTTTTTTCCCCTTCCCAACACGCCTATTCCCCTTTCCACCAGCAGCAGGCCTTTTTCCACTCATTTTGTGAATTAGTTAACGACCAACTCTGGAGTTGTTTGCACAAAAAAACAATGGATGGGAACCGAGCAGAGCTGAGTGGCCAAACTGTGGTATTAGGCCAAAACTATTGGCTGGGTTAGATGCAGAAAAAAATTATATTCAATTTGCAACCTGATGGAGGTCAGTATAGATGGACTAATAGAACAAGTCCCACACACAGCTAGAAGCCCAAATATTTTTTCAGAGGTAGATGCAGAAAAAAATTGTATTCAGTTTGCAACCTGATGGAGGTCAGTATAGATGGACTAATAGAACAAGTCCTACACACAGCTAAAAGCCCAAATATTTTTTCAGAGGTAGATGCAGAAAAAAAATATATTCAGTTTGCAACCTGATGGAGGTCAGTATAGATGGACTAATAGAGAAAGTCCCACACACTGCTAGAAGGCCAAATATTTTTTCAGAGCTAGATGCAGACAAAAAATTATTTTTAATTTGCAACCTGATGGAGGTCAGTATAGATGGACTAATAGAGAAAGTCCCACACACTGCTAGAAGGCCAAATATTTTTTCAGAGCTAGATGCAGATATAAATTATTTTTAATTTGCAACCTGATGGAGGTCAGTATAGATGGACTAATAGAATAAGTCCCACACACAGCTAGAAGCCCAAATATTTTTTCAGAGGTAGATGCAGAAAAAAATTATATTCAGTTTGCAACCTGATGGAGGTCTGTATAGATGGATTAATAGAACAAGTCCCACACACAGCTAGAAGCCCAATATTTTTTCAGAGGTAGATGCAGAAAAAAAATATATTCAGTTTGCAACCTGATGGAGGTCAGTATAGATGGACTAATAGAACAAGTCCCACACACTGCTAGAAGGCCAAATATTTTTTCAGAGCTAGATGCAGATATAAATTATTTTTAATTTGCAACCTGATGGAGGTCAGTATAGATGGACTAATAGAGAAAGTCCCACACACAGCTAGAAGGCCAAATATTTTTTCAGAGCTAGATGCAGAAAAAAATTATATTCAGTTTACAACCTGATGGAGGTCAGTATAGATGGACTAATAGAACAAGTCCCACACACAGCTAGAAGCCCAAATATTTTTTCAGAGGTAGATGCAGATAAAAATTATTTTTAATTTGCAACCTGATGGAGGTCAGTATAGATGGACTAATAGAGAAAGTCGCACACACTGCTAGAAGGCCAAATATTTTTTCAGAGCTAGATGCAGACAAAAAATTATTTTGAATTTGCAACCTGATGGAGGTCAGTATAGATGGACTAATAGAACAAGTCCCACACACTGCTAGAAGCCCAAATATTTTTTCAGAGCTAGATGCAGAAAAAAATTATATTCAATTTGCAACCTGATGGAGGTCAGTATAGATGGACTAATAGAATGATGCTATGCCCAAAAGATTTTACTTCACTAGGTGCAGTAAAAAAAATTGGTATTCTATACACAGGTGGTATATCTTGCAACACAGTTAGGCTACTCCACTGACTAACACACTCTGCAATAGGCCAAAAAGGATTAGCTTTGCTAGATTCAGCCAAATGCTGTGAAAAAAACTTGCACAGCACTGGCACAGACCTGCCTGGCAAAAACTGATAGGAACTGATGTAACCTAGTCCTGAAAAGGACTGCAATTACAATTAGTCTTTACTCCCACAATCTATCTATTTAAGAGCACAGACCTGCCTGATAAAAGTCGTAGGAAATGCTGTAACCTAGTCCTTAAAAGGACTGCAATCACAACTATTCCCTACTCCCAAGCTATCTGTAGATTTGTGCGAAAATTGGCTTGAAATTAACAAGGTATAGCGCACACAGCAACAGCGGTGCCGTCTAACACGCAGCTGCAGCAGTGAGAAAATGGTGGCGACGGGGAAAATGGCTTGGTCTTATAGGGCAAGGACATGTGACATACACTGCCAATGACACATGCCCTTGCTTGTGTGAAAAAAAGCACTTCGCTCCGTGTGTGCGCTGCTGATAGGCTGACAGATTGCACCTCCCCACTGTAAATGCGGGAAAGAGAAAAAAAAATGGAGATCTTCATTATTCCTGCAGAGATCCATCCCCTGCCCCTCCCCCCACCCCGCTGTACACTCAAACTGCGTATTAACATTAATTTTCATCATTACTGAGAAAAAATCCAGTTACGATTTTGGTGCACGAACAGTTATCGAACATAACCTCGAACAGCCGAATTTTTCTCAAATCGTTCGTGTTCGCCGAACGGCTCGAACACCGCCCAAAACAGCTCGAATTTGAGATTGGCGAACAGTTCGAGTCGAACAACGCTCATCTCTATTCTTGATCAAGATTGCATACATTGCAGCAGGGATTTTGGCCCCTCCTCCAGATCTTTCAGGTTTCGGGGCTGTCGCTGGGCAACATTAAGTTTCAGCTCCCTCCAAAGATTTTTTATTGGGTTTAGGTCTTGAGACTGGCTAGGCCACTCCAGGATCTTGAAATTCTTTTTATGGAGCCACTCCTTATTTGCCTTGGCTGTGTGTTTCGGGTCATTGTCATGCTGGAAGACCCAGCCATAACCCATCTTCAATGATCTTACTGAGGGAAGGAGGTTGTTGGCCAAAATCTTGTGATACATGACCCCATCCATCCTCCCTTCAATACAGTGCAGTCATCCTGTTCCCTTTGCATCAAAGCTCCCCAAAAGTATGATGTTTCCCTAAATATGCTTCACAGTTGGGACGTTATGATTTTGGGTTTGTCTGCATCCTTCTTTTCCCCCCAAAACATGGTGAGTGGAGTTGACACCAAAAAGTTCTATTTTGGTCTCATCCGAACACATGACCTTCTCCCATGCCTCCTCTGGATAATCCACATGGTCATTGGCGAACATCATATGGCCTGGACATGTTCTGGCCAGTCCTTGCGAGCCCTGCAGGATCTTAATCTTAGCTTAGTGTCTCACTAACGGTTATGTTTGAGACTGTAGTCCCAGCTCTCTTCAGGTCATTGACCAGGTCCTCCCATGTAGTTCTGGGCTGATTCCTGACCTTTCTCAGGATCATCCTTACCCTACGAGGTGAAATCTTGCAAGAAGCCCCAGACTGACGAAGATTGACAGTCCTCTTGTGTTTCTTCCATTTTCTAATAATTGTGTCAACAGTTGTTGTCTTCTCACCAAACTACTTGGCAATTGTCCTCTAGCCAATCCCTCCTTGTGCAGGTCTACAATTTTGTCCATGGTGTCCTTTGGTCTTGGCCATGGTGGAGAGGTTGGAGTGTGATTGATTGAGTGTGTGGACAGGTGTCTTTTATACAATTAAAAAATTCAAACACGTGCAATTGATACAGGTAATGAGTGCAGAGTAGGAGGACTTCTTAAAGAAAAACTAACAGGTCTGTGAGAGACAGAATTCTTGCTGGTTGGCAGGTGATCACATACTTATTTCATACAATAAAATGCAATTTAATTATTTTAAAATCATACAATGTGATTTTCAGTTTTTTTATTTTTTAGATTCTGTCTCTCACAGGTAAAGTGTATCTGCGATAAAAATTACAGACCACTCCATTCTTTGTAGGTGGGAAAACGTGCAAAATTGGCAGTGTATCAAATACTTATTTTCCCCACTGTATAGAAAAAAGCTGACAATTGTCATTGCATAATATATTACTGATCCTTAAACCTTGGTATAATATATTGCTGCTCTAGCCAGATATTAGTATTAGGGTTTACTCACACAAGAATATACTCAGACAAGTGCTATACGATGTTTTATCGGATAGCACTCAGACCAATGTTATTTAACGGAGCAGTGCAGATCTGCATTTTTTTTCTCATGCGGATTCTCATCATTTGCACCCATTCAAGTCTATGGGTGCTTGTAAAACATTGGACTGCACTCAGATGTTATCCAAGTGCAGTCCAATTTACTAAGACACAGACAATAGATGAAAAAATTAAGCTCTCCTTTTTCTCAGTACCTGTGATGCGATTCTCTCAGCTGAGAGAATCAGATCACAGTAAACTGTGACAGCCGGACTCAATGCTGAGTTACTGTCAGTCAGTGCCGCTGCGCGGTTACAGCCGCCGCTCTCTATACACAGAGCGGTGAAAAAACCTGTGCTGGCGCTGCCCCCGTCACTGACACCGGAACGCTAACTGGAGGAATAAATGTAAATTCCTCCTGGCAGCGTAGCGCCGGGCAGGTTCACAAGTCCGTCAACCTGCAGATTAACCAAACATCTGCTGGTTATTAAAGTTTTTCCAGGTGACAGGTTCCCTTTGAGGGTTCACACTCATCTGCGGGAAAAACGGACGAGTGCAATCTGATAAAAAATCGGATTGCACTCTGACTAATGTTATTCTTTGATTGCCTGCTCATCTGCGATTTTTTCCTCAGCTCGGATCGGACTGAGAAAAAGATCGCAACAGGCAGCGTTTGGCCGAATATATCAGAGGAGACTCGCCAATGCAAGTCATTGGAGGCGAGAAAAAAATTGCACAGCACATGGACAATACATATCCCATGCGTATTTCATCAGTAAAAATCTCACATATGTATCCAAAAGGCTGGAAATTTCATTAGGACAACCCAGGAAGCTCATCATTTGACACAAGGGATGTTATAAATGGGAACTATGAAAAAAAAACGCCTCGATGGAAACCAGGAGGATGTCACACATCATTAACATTGAGTTTATGCTTCTTCTTGTGCATCAGTGGCCAGAATTGTAGGACAGCAGGGATACAGGTTATGGAGACCCCAGTCGGCGCCATGCAGCCTGGACCTACATTCGCTGCGAACGGTTTCCCAATTTTCAGACCAGCTCACAACAGGTCCAAGAGGATATAAGAAAGTATGCCAAAAACAGAAACGCTACATTATGCTTGTCTTAATATATGTTTTATTTGTTTGGTGTGGACTAAAAAATTTAGGAATTAAGAATTTTAAACATTATGTGTGATGTTTTTTAGACGCACAAACAAACCACCCAACCAAAAAAATGTCCACCAACGTAAAGATAAATATACACCATACTAGCACTGATCTTTGAAAACACATTATACATGTTACTGAATAGAGCATCTTTGACCTATAATATTTTTTAAATCAAATATCTTCAACTTTTCTTTCCAGTGCGTTTAGTGACCAGACGATGGAGGAGTTGCCGGGACCAGTACTGCCGTGAGAGGCAACAGCGGAGCAAGAGCAGGGGTGTGGCCCTGAAAAAGAGGCAATACCTCTATTACGACCATCTCCAATTTTTGGCCTCAGTGATAGCTCTATGTCCATAAGTGGCTACCTTTTTCATTTTTGTGTTTGTAACATTTTTCTTATGATTTATGCTTCAGAGTCAATTTTTTTCTCTCTCATACCTCACATTATAGACCTGGCAAGGGAAACAAGTGAACTACCTCAGCTCGGAGGTTGTGTAGGCCGGTGACGAATCTGAAATGGAGGCTGGAGCTGGGGAACATGAAGATGAGTCAGCGGAGACCACCACCACAACCCAGACCTTTGACACCTCCCCACAGCCACCCATCATCCAGCGTCGCTACTGGCAAAGGAGGGACCCCCACACAATCAATGCTAGTGGAGACATTGAAGTTGCTATGACAGATGAAGGTGAGGAGGATTTCTGTCATAATCTGGCCTGCTATTTTTGCCATGTCCCTTTTGGTTTGATGCTGAGGTCCAGGGCAGAAATCCAGATAGTTTTGAGTTCCGCCACACCACCAAATTGTCCAATGGCAGTTTTCAAATTCCTGGAAAGGTTGCAACTTTCTCAGGAAAACCAAAACTGGCCATTGGACCCCAAAGAAGGACAATCAGCCCAGCCACATGCCTGACAGCCTCCACCTCGAAAGCCAATCTACCACCAGCCAGCAACACCTCCTCCAGTGGCCCCCAGGCAGAAGCCAACAGCACCACCTCCAGTGGCAGCCAACCTGCAGCCACCACCACCTCCTCCAAGCCAACAATCTTGCAGCACAAAAGGACCCTCCCTATCAAGTCTCCAGTCAATATCTCCTTTTCTGGGTTGGAATGTGGGCCAAAACCAAGAAGCAAAGGGCTGTAGGACATCTTCAAATGATTGATTCTGTTCAGAGATAACAGCACAGCCACATAATGCCCCAGAAACACAGCATGAGGCTGGTCTATTTGGTTCAGAAATCCCTTTCTTACCACAGACTCTGGACCATGGGGTCTTCCCACTCTTTAGTCTCCTTCTGTCACTTACCCCCTATGTGTCAATTCCAGTTGCTTTTCCTCCACCTTTTTCTACACCCAGTACTGGCCTTGATTTGAGTCCCTTCCCTTCTTATTATAATTTGTAAATTTTGTTGTTGTTTTTCTTTTTAAATTTTCATAAGGTTATTTTGTAAATATTACTTTTCTTTTGATGTACGGAATTAATATGCCTCTTTTTTGTTCAATTCTGTAATAAAATGTTTATTTTGTTTAAAAAAATGCTCTTGTCTCGTTTTACACTTTTGTGTTTTTTTTTTAAACATATCTGTAGTTAAATATTAATTTTCAACTATTCTACTTCTGAGCATACATTTTTATAAAGTGGTACTTACAAAACATAATTAGGCCTATAGCAGGGATGAGTTTGGCGTGGATATAGGGACCTTAGTTTTTTTCTCGTCGAGTGTACTTTTTCTTTCCTTTTTTTTTACTTAAAACTTTTTACATAGTTTTTTTTTTGGAAAAGAAAACATAGGATCTCACACAACTTTACTAACTAGCTAAGGGAAAGCCGACAGCTGGGCGATGATGTTTATAGCCTGGGAAGGGGGTAATACACATGGAGCTTCCCAGGCTATTAATATCATCTCACAGCTGTATACTTAGCCTTTACTTGTTATTAAAATGGGGGACCACACGTAAATTTTTTTTGCGGGGTCCCCCATTTTAATAGCCAGTAAAGGCTAAGTATATAGCTGTGAGCTGGTATTAATAGCCTGTGAAGCTTCATGTGTATTACCCCCTTCCCAGGCTATAAACATCAGCACCCAGCTGTCAGCTTTCCCTCAGCTGGTTAGTAAAATTTCAGGGGACCCCACACCATTTTTTTCATTAATTAATTTATTTATGAATTATGTACATGTGCAGTAAACTACACAAGCAAAGCAATGATTAAATATCTCACTCACATATTTATATCTATCTATTTCTATCTATCTCTCTATGTATGTATTGAAAAATACTTCCTTTCAAAACTATCTTTAAAAGACATAGAGAATTACTCTATGTAAAAGCTAATGTTAAAATCGCATTGCATACCGATTGCATTCGCATGTCATTTGGTTGTTATTCAGATGCTAGGTGAGAAAAATCACATTGTACTCGCATGACACTTGCATGACACTCATCCGACTTTTCAGGAACAACATCAGACTGATTTTTTTAACGCTGATGGGTATTAGCCCTAATATTGTATTCAGTACAAAATTTCCAAAATTTAACAAATAGTAACTTATTGTGCTACGATATTATACAACTTTTCAATAACTTGCGATATATTGCTAGTAAAGGTGCTGTCTATGCCCTTTACTTCTGCATCAAGTACTGAGCAGCACTGATGAATTTACATCAGCACATAACAGCCGAGAAGGATGCACGATTAGCAGGTATCATTCACGTGTCCTATAGTATTGCAATGAATTGAACACATGAATAAGTGCTGATCGAGTACGGCCACCAAGCGAATAAGACATTATCGGTGACGATCACCTTCTGATGCGGAAGTGAATGGTGCCGGACAACTTCTTTAAGTGCTATCCGATTTTTTTCATGGACCTATAGACTTTCATTGCCATGTTTGATCTGACACTCAGACGTGTCTCCATGATTTTGTACAGGACACTCGTTCAACAAAAAATCATGGCTTTATGAACAACCCCATAAACTGTCATGGGTATGAGTGTTACCTGTGAAAAAATCGAATAGCACTTGTATGTTAAAACCGATGCGTTAATGAGCCCTTAGACCCATTCTTCCACTACCATTTTATGCACTAATCTTAACAATGGGAACATATAAGTAATAAAGTAATATACACCTCTTAATGAATTTGGTGCATCGTTTAACAGCTTTGCACCACCACCAGAGCTGTGCACTAGTCAGGATCTTTGTGTATAAATGATGCAACTTTTTGACATTTCTGACATCTCAAGCAATTTTCCCCAAGAGTTTTGGCAAACACTGCTTGATAAATCGGGGTCATAGTGCAAAATATGTATAACATACACCCCAAAAGTCTAATACACACATCTACAGAAAACAAGGGCAAGAATGTTGCAATATTACAATTAACACATAATATTATGAAAATAAGTCGTTTAATATAAAACAGGACAAAATATGAAAATGAGTCACATGATAGAACGGTGACAATTCTTGAGGGAGAAAATAAGAACGTGAACCACAGATCTAATGTTGTGTTAAGAGTAAGAAATCATCATAATATAAATATATAGCATAAATATATATTGAACCAAGGGGGATCAAACACCAGATGTGGTGCAGAGACCAACAGACTATTATGTAGAAGAACAGATTTCCTATATGGTGCAGGTACTGATGGACCAACAGGACACGCACCAACAGGAACCTGTCCTGTTCCCCATAGGAAGATTACCATTATTCAGGCACTGTGATTGCACTTGCTACTTGATTTGCCATAATTACTTCCTTTATAGATAGTTTCTATATTATAGTTTGGTGCACCTCTGCTCTTAACTTTGTCAGGATACCAACCACTCGGAGCTATATAATTACTTTTATCATATGAATTATTAATTAGGATCATTTCTTATTCTTCATGTATCATTGGATATTTGAATCATGATATTGTGATATTGTGGTAATCCATCAAGTGTATGCCTCATTTTCACACTTTGTTCTGTCATATAATAAAGTACCTATAGTATTTTGATAATATTGTGTATAGCTTGCTCACATTTTCTGTAGGTGTGTGTTACTGAAATTGGAAGAAATGCAAATAATGAATATACTTACCAATATGGCTCCACGAACAGAATATCCATATCCAAGGCCATAGCTTTGATGGACCTTTAGCTAAAAGGACCATATTTGCAGTGCAAAGCAAAGATCTCTAGTTAGCACAGCTTATATTGACTATGACTTGGCTGCATCCCAGACTGTGTACACTTATGGCACATCCCATTGTTCCAAGGATTCAAAGTATCTAACCTATTATATCCTTTAACCCTTAAGTCTTTTAGGAAATAGAAGTCTTAGTGATGTTTTTACAGCATTGAGACTACATCTGATCTGTCTGATTATGCATCTATCTATCTATCTATCTATCTATCTATCTATCTATCTATCTATCTATCTATCTATCTATCTATCTATCTATCCATCTATCTATCTATCTATCTACTGTATATCCAGGTAAATAGAGGCAGCACTCCATGGTCAGAAAAATAATGATGATTTTATTGACCCATAGTGATGGTTAGTGATTTTGCCATCACTATGGGTCAATAAAATTGTCACTATTTTTTCTAACCACTGAGTTCTGACTCTATATACCTGGATATTGCTAAAGGTTTGCACCCACATTTTTATATTTAGCTATTGCTTGTGCTGCACAAATCTTCTATCTACCTATCTATCTATCTGTCTGTCCAGTTTCAGACAGGGGATGCCAAGGGCCTACAAGTAACCAACTTCAGGCCCCACTTTTCAGCTGCATGCAAATGTGACATTATCTTCAATCACCAATGTATATAACAATGAACTCGGTAGATTGTTAACACACCAGCTGAAAAATTAGCAAAAGCAAAAAGGCTGACTTTCAATAGCCCATTGTGGTGACATTTCAGGTCATGATAGGAACCTTTCTTAAGCCAAAAATGAGCGAAGCTGGTACGGGATGGACGCACGTCAGAGGGGTGATGCCACAGCTCATCTGATTCATGACAAGCTCAGGCATTCTATACTCCCGAAATCTCAATTCAGTCTCTGACTGAAGTAAGATTCTGATTTAGCGCTCGTAGACGCATATAACTCGTCAGATGCTTCAGATCAATGAAGAAGCGTCCACCTCTTCATGAATCAAGACAATTTGACTACATCATGCCCCCTCATCAAAAGAAGTGAGAAAATCACTGGTCTTGATGATTTGAGGCCAAAGTCTTCGTCAGCTCTCATCTCCCCTTTCTCTCCCCATATACTGTACATTGAATTCAGGTATTATTCTCTGACTAACAGTCCTATTCTTTATCTTTAGGGCTGCAGTTGTACACCACATTCTGCAGTGATTGTCTAATGATTTATCCCTTTCTCTTCCTACCTCTAAGGTTAGGTGCAAACGACCATTTTCTCTCCATCCGAGGAAAAAGGTCTTATTATTCTGATCAGACTCTGATCAGACATGTGCAGAGCCCCATAGAATATCATGTGTACGAGTGCTGTCCATGAAAACCATACATAGCAATCGTCCAATATAATTGTTCATGTGCATGAGCCCTAATTCTTAGCTGTGCACTCTGATGTCCTTTCTCAAGGCTGTAAAATGCTTACTTACTCAATCTTCTATGTGATTAGCTCACTCACCAACTTTCTTTGTCGCCTGTGTCTGTGTTGCATCTGTTTTTTGCTTTTACTATATTGCTGCTTATATATATTTTTTGACTGACTAGATAAAATGTGTTTTTCTTTTTATAAACATTGTTGTACGTTGTTCCTGGCATATCCCCCTTTTTTCTCTTTGGTTACATGTGATGTGATAGCATAGCATTTACAGTAAACCGATACACTGAGCTTGAGATCATGTGAGCTCTATCTGACTGATGCGTAATCTTTGGCAAGGTGTAAAATGGCACTGGGCCTTTTTTGGGGATTCATAAGGATTGAGCAAATTTATTGAGCAAATTGTTTGAATTTCTTGAAATTTGACTCAAGGAAAAATCCCAGGCCCATAGAATAACATGGGGATGAGTGCTACCCATAGAAATGACGTGGGGTTACAATTTATTAGACTTTGGGGAAAGACACATTATGTTAGGCTTTCCTGAAGACAGGGGCATACTGTCCATAGCGGCAGCCCATGCGGTTACTATGGGGTGGCGCTGCTCGGTATGGGGCATCCTGCCCTTGTTGTCACAATTTCAGCAGTACCGCATCCTCAAGATGCAGTTACCATTGAGAAACTGGTAATGGTGGATCAGGAAGCTGAAGGAGCCATGATCCACCATTTAGCCTGCAGGACTTAGACTCTGTGCAGTGCAGGTGTAATTACATCACTACATTGCGCCTGTAGTGTGGAGCCTCAGTACTCATATTGCACAGAGTGGAGTAGTATGCAAGGAGAATGGGGTGAGGTGAGTAATGTGTTTTTGTTTTATTAAATGTCAGTAATTGTGGGGGCCATCATACTGAATTGGGGGCTGGTGTGGGACAATCATATTTATTTGGGGGCAGATGGGGGCCAATCAAATTGATTGGGGGCTGGTGGGGGCCAGTCATATTGATTGGGGGACTGGTGGAGGACTTAGTACCGAGAGGGTGACTGGTGGGGGCCATTATACTGAGTGGGGAGTTTTAGGGGGCCACTTTTGCTATGGTACTCTGCGATTTCTATGTATGCAACTGCCTGAAGAGATGGGTTCTCAGGCTACAGCTAAAGGCTTTCATGGTAGACAGTCTAAAATGGTGAAGATATGAGTACCAGAAGAAGTCTTGGAGACGCTTGTGGGAGAAACGTATGAGGGCAAAGAAAAGAATGAGGTCTTGAGCAGATTGGAGATTATGAGAGGGGAGGTATAAGGAGATAAGTTCAAAGATGTATGGGGGAGACAGATTATGGATTTCCTTGTAAGTTATTGTTAGTAATTTAAACTGGGTTTATGAACAATTGGAAGCTACTCAAGGGATTGGCAGTAACAGAGGAATAGCAAGGGGAGAAGAGGATTAACCAGGCAGCAGAGTTAATGATAGGTTGTTGGGTGCAAGAGTGCTAGAAGGGAGGCCACAGAAGAGAAAATTGCAGTAGTTGAGGCAGGAGATGATGAGGGCATATGTTTTAGAGTTGGAGGCAGCAAAAGATGGCAAAGGCTTGGATGTGTGGTTTGAAGAACAGAGCAGAGTCAACGATTACACCAAGGCAGTGGACTTGTGAGACGAGAAAGCGTGATGTCATTTACTGTTGGAAAGATCTGGTAAGAAAATTGAGTGAGTTGGAGGGAAGATAGATTAGGTACTCCTTACAAGAGATGTACCTTTTCACAAGTTCTTTTTTTTGCAGACTGATTGTTCTCCCCTCCACCACAAAAATGCAATTAGTGAAAGTCCCATAGTGGAATAAAGTGTAAGGCTATGTGCCCACAATGCAGAAATGCTCTGGATTTTTCCTGAGCTTTTCTGATTCTCCCTGGCAGAAAAAACGCATGCAGATTTTACATGCGTTTTTCCTGCTAGGGATAAGCGGAAGTGAAGCGTTTTTTACATGCATTTCCGCATGTGGGTTGTCAAACGCTCTCCAAGCGATTTTAGCATCAATTGGAAAGTGCTTGACAACTTGGTCACACTATATAAATCCATACAAACGGCATGGATTTATATAGTGTGACCATAAAAGAATGGTAAAAAATAAATATTATACTTCTGATGGCCCCCGGTGTCCTTATACGATCCGTTCTGGCTTGCCGGTAGCTCGCGGTGGTCTAAAAGGACCTGCAATGACGTCATTTAGTCATGTGACGGGTCACGCGACCGCCGACGTCAGCGGTCGCGTGTCCCACCACATGACTAAATGACATCATGGCAGATCCTTTTCAGACAATAGCGAGCTGCCGGCAAGCCAGGACGGATCAGATAAGGACACCGGGGGCCATGAGAAGGTAAGTATAATGTATATTTTTTATTTTATTCTTTTTTTTACAGGTACTATGGTACCCGGGTCTGGAGGAGAGTCTCCTCTTCTCCAAACCCGGGTACCATGCGCACATTGAAACGCATGATATCCACATGTGCAGATGCAGTGATGCGGATGTCATGTGGTTCAATGCAAGTCAATGGCGGCGAAAATGCAGCGATTCCGCAAAATAATTGGTAGTGCTGCAGACTTTTCCGCAGTGATAATCCGCAGCAGAAATTTCCGCAGTGATAATTAGTGTTGAGCCACCCCCGTATTGTTCGGGCTCGGTTTGGTTCGTCGAACACCGGGATGTTCGTGAACTGTTCATCAAACACCTTAGAACACTGTTGAACACCGTCAAACACTGTTAAAACCAATGGCAAGCAACTAAAAACACATATAAAACACCTTCAATGGTGTTCAAAAGCTGACAAACTGTTCAGAAGACACTCTTTTTAAAAAAGCCAGCCGGCAATTCAGCATCGGTACCCGACAATTTAGAACAGAAAGAATAGAGCATCACACATAGATTAGATAGATAGAAACATGTCAGTCACATATATATGAAGTACAGTGACAGTGTTGGTTACTGTACTTGTCATTTAGTGTTAAAGGATTTATTTAAAAAATAATAGTGTTTTCATGCACCGTCTCTTTAAAAAAGCCGGCTGGCAATTCAGCAGAATTGCTGCTTAAAAAACGCATAGTGGGCACACAGCCTAAAAGTGAAAAAAAAGTGAAAAAAAAATTGTAAAAATATTTTTTTTAAAAATCACAAAATAATAATAAAAAAATAAAAATATAATGTACCCATAAATAAATATTTTTATGAAAAAAAATAAAACAAACAAAAAAAAGTACACATATTTGGTATCATCACGTCCAGAATGACCTGACCTATAAAACTGTTCCACTAGTTAACCACTTCAGTTAACAAAAAAACCAAAAACGATGCTTTATCATGATACCACCGAGCAAAAAGTGGAATAAAACGCGATCAAAATGACGAATTTAATAAAAATGGTACCTCTGATAACGTCATCTTGTCTCGCAAAAAATAAGCTGCCATACAACTCCATCAACGTAAAAATAAAAAAGTTATAGCTCTCAGAATTCAGAGATGAAAAAGTAATTATTTTTTCTATAAAATAGTTTTTAATGTGTAAAAGTGCCAAAACATAAAAAAATGCTATAAATGTAGTATTGCTGTAATCATACTGACCCGAAGAATAAAGCTGATTTAGCAATTTTACCACAAGCAGAACAACATAAAAAAACACATTTCCTGAATTGCTGCTTTTTTTCATTCTGCCTAACAAAAATCAGAATAGAAAGTGATCAAAAAATGTCACGCGCCCAAAAATGGTACCAAGAAAAACGGCAAGTCATCCCGCAAAAAACAAGCCCTCACATGACTCTGTCAGTCAAAATATGGAAAAATTATAGCTCTCAAAATATGGTGATGCCAAGCATAAAAACCCGCTATAAATCTGGTATTGCTGTAATCGCACCGACCCGAAGAATAAAGTCGTCTAATCACTTATACCGCACGAGGAACGGCGTAAAAAATAAATAAAACCAATTTTTCACCTGCTGCTGATTTGTTCATTCGGCCTCCCAAAGATCTCAGCAAAGCTCAGCTCACATTTATTGTGCGCTCTGTGCTTATGTAGCACCCTGAGGATTCGGCTGCTACAGGGGTATTGCACCTCAACCCAGAGGTGTGATATTCCACTCCCGGGTAAGGATGGAGTGTGGAACTGAGCTCAGATAGACTGCATGCACTACATACATCCCATTTCAGAGGAGCAGGCCGACGGTACTCCCACTTAGAAATGTGCAGGTACAACCGAGCCTGTTCCTGGCTGGAGTGGGAGGGGGGTGGTACATCCCATGTAGTGTAGGGGCAGATAGGGGGAGCAGTCTGGGTAGTGATAGGAGCTCATTGGGTGCTGGTCACCTGAGCTCACACATAGAGGGATATATAAGGAGGGCACCAACTTAGATCAGGGTCAGACGCTGAGAACAAGTCAGTTGGAGAGGAGAGAGAAGGAAACAGCAGCCCTGGAGAGAGAGAGAGAGTGGAGCAGAGAAAGACCCAGAGGGGGAAGACTGAAGGGACCCAAGAACCCAAATTAGAACACCGGGTGAGGAGTCAGCAAGAGGGTACCGGAACCCAAGCTGGTGGGGGCAAAGACATTCCCCAGCCAGAGACCGGAGACCGTGGGCAGTGTCTGTCACGGTCACCCACCACATTCACCCCGAAGGCACACCACATGAAGGGTCAGGGAACCCAGGGCCAAGGGTGTCCCAAAAGAAGGCCCGAGGGAGCTGGACCTAGGTGAATCACTGGTGGGGACGGCTGAAGAAAGGACAGAGGGAGAGCTCAGGGCCACGCTCCGGACTTGTTTGGGGGTTGGCTGGATCCAGGACCTGGTGGACGCAGCACGGCTCGGGTGGTCACTAACAGCTGGAGTGACCGAAACATCAGCAGTAAGTAAACTCCCTTAACTGCACAACCCGAGTCTGTCTTCATTGCCGGCTGCACCGCACCACCACAACCCCCATCCTCTGCGCCTGTCCCCTCTGAGGCTATACCCCTCCCGTTGGGGGTTATCCCACCAAGCTGCGCATCCACCATCAGCCTCAGCGGACCCTGTTGCAGCGGCGGCCACAGTGACCGCATCACAACGGGTGGCGTAGTCGACACAAAAGAACTGTAGTAACATCTGTAAAGCTGCCACATAACACTGAGCTTGACGCCCTGGGCACGGGACCGGGTCACAGCCGCTCGGAGACTACAACCCCCCATCTGATCCGGTGCCGGGTATTCCCCTCAAAAAGGAATATGTCCCAGGGGGCGCGTCAACTTTGGCGTAGTCGGCAGGATTACGTGCCCGCAACACCCGGGTACTGCGTGCCTGAAGAAAAGTGCAAGTTTACCTCAGAAAGAAGTCTCCCGCCGGTTCCGGAGGGTCCACGCCATCGGACTCCATCACCAGTCGTTTCCCGCCGATTGTCCGCCATTTCCAGCTTGTTCCCGCCATCTGCAGAGTTTCCCGCCACTGGGCGACGCTTCCCGCCAAAACCGCAGATTTCCCGCCTTGGAAGAGCAGCGGACGCCATTATGGGCGTGCCAAAGGAGGGCAAGAGGCCACCTCCCATCGTGGGCCAGGACAGAAAATGGCGCCAAAAGTGGAAACCGCCCCCACCAACAGAGACTGTGATGCTGGAGGTGTCTGTCAGCGTGAAAGAACTCCCCCTGGAGCTGACAGTCACCGAGTTGCCCCGGGACCGCCCTCTAAGTGGGAGGAGACGAAAGAGAAGAGAAAAGATGGGTGTCGCTTGGAGCAGTCTGGAGCGAGCGCACCCGGAGGCAAGAGGTCTAACGAGGAGTAGCGGAGGAGCTCACCCGGAGATGGAGAAAAAGCAGAACAGCACCGGCCCGCTGGCCAGGAGTCTGCTAGAGACCGAGGAAGGAGGGCAGAGCAGCACCGGCCCGCTGGCCAGGAGCCTGCCGGAAGCAGAGCAGAGCAGCACCGACCCGATGGTCAGGAGCCTGCTAGAGTCCACAACCCCGCTAGGTCTAGCGGAGATCTTAGCGCAGCTCCCCCGAGACCGGGAGTGTGCACAAACTGCCCTGGAGGGCCTCGCACGGAGGATGGCCCGGGTACAGCGGGAGATACTGGCGGAGTGGAGCCGGGAGATGGCTCAGCACGCAAAGACCAGTCAACGGAGCACGCTACCCTGGAAGAGGAAGCAGACCGCCTCTGAGGATGGCGCGGGAGGACCCAAGGCCGGAGACGGCGCCGAGGAGGGAGCCGAACGCATGGAGGCAGGTAAAGGGGACGCTTATACCCCAAGCCGAGAAACCGCCCACCTGCCCCAGCTCCCCGTCGCAGAGCCCGAAAGTCCCCCTGCTGTGCCCGTAGCCGCCAGGTCACCGCCATGGACTAGGCCCCGACCGGAAGCCGCCGCAGCGACCCCTGTGACGTCACGCGCCCCGACCCGGAGCGTGACAAAGCAGGAATTACCACCAGCCTGGTCGCAAGGCCTAGTACCCCCGGGCGCCGCACCACCAACAGCGCCCCCTACTTCCGCGGAGCCTCCGGCCTGGCCGCAAGGCCAGGTAGCCCAGGGCGCCGCCGTCCTAACGGTGCCCTTCACCTTCCAGGTGCCCCAGGCCTGGCCGCAAGGCCTGGGCAACCCGGGCGCCACCACCACCGCGCCCGCGCCCGCAATGCCTAGGGTGCCACACCTGGGGGAGGACCTCTTCGGCCAGCTCACATGGCCGGACGGGCGGCCCTTCATCTGGCCCGAAGGGTACCCTGAGCTGGAGCGGCAACAGAGACGAGGGCCCTTGTGTGAGCCCCTGATCCCGGCTCCGAAGCCCGTGGCTCGGGTCTCGCCTCCTCTAGCAGAAGCCCAATTCGTGTGGGACCCCACGGGAGAAGATTTGATGGGGTTCACCGGAGAAACTCGGGCAGCCGCAGCTGAACGTACAGAGTGTTGCCGTCAACAGCTGGCAGAGTTTAAGAGAGAACGGGAGGAGAGGCGGGTCAGAGAACAACAGGCCCAAATCCAGAGCGCGGAGCAGAAGAGCCGGACTAGGAGGAACCCCCGTGCAGCGCATTGTCCCCGCACCATCGGGACAGTGATAAAGTTCAACCCGCAGCATGGGTGGGGCTTTATTCGGGACCGTAACAACCGCGGTGACGTTTTTGTGACCCGCAGAGACGTCGAGTCCCACCTGCCGGAAGGTCACAAAGGCCGTGACCTCTACGTCGGAGACGAGGTCACTTTCACCCGGCACAAGTGTGCCAAAGGACCATACGCCCTCCACGTACACCGCTTGACGGAGGAGGAGTTGCGGTACGGGGAGGAGGAGCCAGAGGACCCGGACGGGTCTGAAGAAACATCATATCAAGAAAGAGCAGGAGGAAGACGCCGTTGAGTGCGGCAGAGCAGGAGCTGTAAATAGTTACCCAATCGGGGTATATAGAAACTGAAACTGTTGAAAATAGTCCCCGTTGGGACCAGGGAACTGTTTACCCGTTAACCCCTTCATCCTACAGGCTGAGGACTGTGAGCAGCCATTCCCTACCCTCTACCTGGCCGAGGACTGAGAGCGGCCAACTTTCCCTGTAAATAGTTGCGCGTCCTAAAGCGCCCCCTACCGGTTTTATAAGAAAACCAGATTTTTCTAAGAGACTGTCGCACTTTTCCCGGACACACGTTGCACAGTGTCCGGAGGAGGAACCAGAGACAAGAGAAGTCTACGAGAATGTTTATATAAAAAGTTTTATATATATATAATGTTTATATGTTTTATATGTTCATATAAAAATTTTGTATGTTTTGGTGTTTTATGTCTTACAGCCCGAGGACGTGCTGTGATTTACCAGGGGGGAATGTAGCACCCTGAGGATTCGGCTGCTACAGGGGTATTGCACCTCAACCCAGAGGTGTGATATTCCACTCCCGGGTAAGGATGGAGTGTGGAACTGAGCTCAGATAGACTGCATGCACTACATACATCCCATTTCAGAGGAGCAGGCCGACGGTACTCCCACTTAGAAATGTGCAGGTACAACCGAGCCTGTTCCTGGCTGGAGTGGGAGGGGGGTGGTACATCCCATGTAGTGTAGGGGCAGATAGGGGGAGCAGTCTGGGTAGTGATAGGAGCTCATTGGGTGCTGGTCACCTGAGCTCACACATAGAGGGATATATAAGGAGGGCACCAACTTAGATCAGGGTCAGACGCTGAGAACAAGTCAGTTGGAGAGGAGAGAGAAGGAAACAGCAGCCCTGGAGAGAGAGAGAGAGTGGAGCAGAGAAAGACCCAGAGGGGGAAGACTGAAGGGACCCAAGAACCCAAATTAGAACACCGGGTGAGGAGTCAGCAAGAGGGTACCGGAACCCAAGCTGGTGGGGGCAAAGACATTCCCCAGCCAGAGACCGGAGACCGTGGGCAGTGTCTGTCACGGTCACCCACCACATTCACCCCGAAGGCACACCACATGAAGGGTCAGGGAACCCAGGGCCAAGGGTGTCCCAAAAGAAGGCCCGAGGGAGCTGGACCTAGGTGAATCACTGGTGGGGACAGCTGAAGAAAGGACAGAGGGAGAGCTCAGGGCCACGCTCCGGACTTGTTTGGGGGTTGGCTGGATCCAGGACCTGGTGAACGCAGCACGGCTCGGGTGGTCACTAACAGCTGGAGTGACCGAAACATCAGCAGTAAGTAAACTCCCTTAACTGCACAACCCGAGTCTGTCTTCATTGCCGGCTGCACCGCACCACCACAACCCCCATCCTCTGCGCCTGTCCCCTCTGAGGCTATACCCCTCCCGTTGGGGGTTATCCCACCAAGCTGCGCATCCACCATCAGCCTCAGCGGACCCTGCTGCAGCGGCGGCCACAGTGACCGCATCACAACGGGTGGCGTAGTCGACACAAAAGAACTGTAGTAACATCTGTAAAGCTGCCACATAACACTGAGCTTGACGCCCTGGGCACGGGACCGGGTCACAGCCGCTCGGAGACTACAACCCCCCATCTGATCCGGTGCCGGGTATTCCCCTCAAAAAGGAATATGTCCCAGGGGGCGCGTCACTTACACCGGGGTTTCCTTGTAAATCTATGAAATACGTGATTCAGTCAGAACCCCCGTCGGAAGATTCCCTATAATGAGGCAGATGGAGGCACTGTGGATGCTGTTTGGCCTATGATCTGTTGGCATCCGTCTTTTTATTTTGCATGCTTAAAAGTGCCGTCGCCCACAGTTTTGGGCACTTCTGAAAAGGACAATGCTGAACAGAGACCAGATGGAGTCCAGAGTAACTTTGCTGCCTCTTTATAGTGAATGGATCCCTCAGGAATTAATCTGAATCACATCACTCGGAGATTTAGATGGAAACCCCAATATAAGTACTCAGTGTAAAGCGCAGGATAAATGTAATCCAAAATGTTATGTAAAAAGTTCCCAACAAAAGCTTCAACTCAATCCCCCCAAAAAAGCAAGTCCCCACTCAGGTCTGTCATCTGTTATTGTAAATACAGGGGCTTCCACATTACTGGTAGTACAAAGGCTCTGGTAAAGAGCCATGACTCATTGCCCCCCAAAAGAAATTGAGCAAATTCTTCACTTCCAAATCCAAATGCCCCCTCCCTTCTGAGCTCCACAGTGTGCCTAAACCGCAGTTAGCGTCCACGTCTTTGGCATTTCTGTAGCGATGAGAGCCCACCTAATTTACAGGTGTGTTTCTGTAGAAGCACGAGCTGGGCATAACGTACTGGTCACTACAACTTACTGGTCATTACAACGGCAGTTTACAATTTTCACTCAGCAACATCCGCTGCTGTTTGTTCTTGGAAAAGTCCCATGGAGTCAAAATCGTCACTACACCTGTAGATAAATTTCCAAAGGGGTATAATTTCCAAATTTGGGGTCACTTGAGGCGGATTCTGCTATTCTAGTACTTTGTGGCTCTGTATATGGAGTCCGCATACTATTCTAGAAAAATCTGCGCTCCGGGAGGCAAATAGCGATCTGTACCTCCCAAGTCTAGCCGTATGGCTAAGCAGTACTGCACAGCCATATATGGGGTATTTCTACATTCAGCAGAAATTGTGGAACAAATTTTGGTGCCATTTTTACCCATTTCCCAGTATGAAAATGTACAATCTGGGGCTAAAACAAAATTTGGGTAGTAAAAATGTAATTATTTTTTTCTTCGCTGCCCAATGGTATAAAATTCTGTGATCCACCTGTGGTGTCAATATGCTCACTGCACCAATAGATTAATTAATTGAGAGGTGTAGTTTGTATAATGTGGTCTTTTGGGTCTGCTGTTCTGGCACTTTAGAGGCTCTGCCAATGTGACATGGCACCCTCAACCAGTCCAGCAATATCTTAACTCCCATATGGTGCTTCTTTCCTTCTGAGCTTTGCACTGTGCATAAAAAGTAGTTTTCAACCAAATATGGGGTATCTGTGTGCTTAGGAGAAATTGCACAACAAATTTTGGGGTCCATTTTCTCCTGTTACCCCTTTGAAAATAAAAAAAATTGGGGCTAAAAACATTTTTATGAGAAAAATGATTTTTTTTTTATTTTCACGGCTCCATGTTATGAACTTGTGAAGCACTTGGGGGTTCAGGTGCTCACCACACATCTAGATAAGTTTCTGAGGGGTCTATTTTCCAAAATGGTGTCACTTGTGGGGGGTCTCCACTGTTTAGGCACATCAGGGGCTCTCCAAACGCGACATGGCATTTGCTAATGATTCAAGCTAATTTTACATTCAAAAAGTCAAATGGCGCTCCTTCCCCTCCGAGCCCTACCGTGCGCCCAAACAGTGGTTTTCACCCACTTATGGGGTATTGGCATGCTCATGAGAAATTGCACAACAAATTTTGGGGTTCATTATTGTCTGTTACCCTAAATGTTCATTGTTTTCTTCCACACTCCAAAAATTCCTATGAAGCACCTGAAGGGTTAATAAACTTCTTGAATGTTGTTTTGAGCACCTTGAGGGATGAAGTTTTTAGAATGGTGTAATTTTTGGGTATTTTCTGTCATAAAGGCCCCTCAAAGTCACTTCAAATGTGATGTGGTCCCTAAAAATGGTTTTGTAAATTTTGTTCAAAAAATTAGAAATTGCTGGTCAACTTTTAACCCTTATAAGGCTCAGTTCACACGATACGCATTAAATGCGTTTCCACGGCGTTTTTGCAGTTGCGTAAACGCCGCGGAAACGCATTAAAAACGCATGGTAGAAGGGCAGCAATGTTCCCCAATTGAAATCCGCATGTGCTGTGCCCATGATGCGGATTTTTCCGCAGAGTAAACGCTGCTCTCAAAAATCCGCAGCATGTCAATTAATTTTGCGTAAACGCGGCATTTTCACCGCCATTGACTTGCATTAGAACGCGCCAATACCGCAAGACTGCATTCGTACTTGCGCTATTGGCGCGTTCTAATGTGCGGATGGTACCCGGGTGTGGAGGAGAGGAGAGTCTCATCCACACCCAGGTACCATTAAAAAAGCTGTAAAACAAGAATAAAATAAAAAATAAATGTATACTTACCTTCTGTCGGCCCGCGGACCGCTCCGGCTTGGTTCCCGGCACTTTGCAGTGAGTTGAAGGACCTGCGCTGACGTCAGAGTCATGTGACGGGTCACGTGACGCTGACGTCGGCAGGTCTTTCAATTCAAAGTTGCCGGCGAGGGAGAACGGATTGAGCAGGACAGCGCGGGCCATCAGATGGTAAAGTATACATTTATTTTTTATTTTTACCACTCTCTCGGGTCACACTATATAAATCCATGCCGGTTGCATGGATTTATATAGTGTGACCTAGTTGTCACAAGCACTTTCCAGGTGATGCTAAAATCGCCTGGAAAGCGCTTGTCAATCCACATGCGGAAACGCATGTGGAAACGCATGTGAATCCGCATGTATTCCTCAGGAAAATCGCATGCACAATCTGCATGCGTTTTTTCTGCCAGGGAGATGCAGAAATGATGCAGAAATTTTCTGCTTCATTTCTGCATCGTGTGCACATAGCCTAACTTCATAATAAAAAAAAAATTGTGTGACATATCTCTCTAATTTAAGGGAATGAAAATTCAAAGTTTGAAAATTGCGAGCTTTTAAAAATGTTCGCCAAATTTCTGATTTTTTCTCAAATAAAGGTCAGTGATATCAAATAAATTTTACCACTATCGTGAAGTACAATATGTCATGAAAAAACAATCTCAGGCTAAGTGCACACGATGTATTTTTGATGCATTTTCACGGCGTTTTTTCCGCCGCAGGAATGCTGCAAAAACGCTTGTTAATAGGTCTGCCAGCAATAGCAATGCTAATCCTGATGTGCTGTGCACATGATGCAGAAATTTCCGCTCAGGATTAGCATTGCGGAAAAAAACGCAGCATGACCATTTATTCCAGAACGTTTCCCGCCCAATGACTTTAATAGAAGCACAGCAAATCCCCAGGTATTTTCTGCATTTCAATTAAAGCCAATGAGCGGGAAACGCTCTGGAAATGCCTTGCGGGTGGTACCCGGGTCGGGAGAGGAGGACTACTACTTCTCACATCCGACCACCGCTCCCGCTGATAACAGCAAGAGCGGAGTGGCTGGAAGGAGCAGTAGTCTGCTCTGCCCAGCCCGCATGCCCACAGTGAAAAAAAGAAAAAAAAAGTAAAAATAAAAAAATAAAAACCCCATACTCACCTGTCCGGCGACCCCCGATGTCCTCCTGTTTCCCGGCGGCGATGCGCTGCTCCCGGGGGCCAGTGGTAAATTGCGGGAGCGCACTGGCTACCAGCAGTGTACTGAGCTGCCAGGACATGTGGTGACGTCAGCGATCAGCTGATCAGTCATGTGACCGATCAGCTAATTGCTCACGTGACCGATCAGCTGATTGCTCACGTAACCTCACCATGGGAGCATTCAGAAGAACGTTCCCATGGTGGTAAGTTCACCGGGGCTCATCAGCTGATCTTCAGCTGATGAACCCCATTGACCTTCTGCAGCAGCATGTATACTGACACGGGTGATTTTACACTCCTGTCAGTATACATTGCTATCTTCTACAGCAGTGACATCAGTGATTGCTGATGTCACTGCTGTAGAAGTGACACAGATCGTCATGGGACACTCATTGGCGGTGATCGTGGACTACGGCGTTGACGGCGGACAGGTGAGAAATATGGTTGTTTGTTATTTTACGTTTTTTTTCAGGAGATCAAGGGATTCGGGGACTGAGAGGGTAATAAAAAAAATTGTAGAACCGTGTGTTTTTTATTTCATTAAAATAATTTATTCTGGCCTTGTCTTTTATTGAAAAAGCGGCGACCATTTTTCTACGCGGTTAGTAAATGGGGGCATATTATAGACGCCCTCCATTACTAACCTGGGCTTCACATCAGCCGCCAATACAAGACTGATGTGAAACCCAACCCCGTTGACCCACTCGACACCGCTACAGGACAGTGGGAAGAGTGGAGGCTAAGCACCAGATTTGGCTCATTTTATGGATGCGCCGTTTCTGGGACTGCTGAGGGGTAATATTAATAGCCGCGGATGGGGCTAGTATTCATGGCCCCTTCCCTGGCTATTAATATCGGTCCGCAGTTATATAGTTTAGCCTTTGCTGGTTAGATTTTATAGGGGGACCCCAAGTCAATTTTTTTCTGGGGTCCACCCCTGTAATCTAGCCAGTAAAGACTAAACAAACACCTGTGGGCTTATATTAATAGCCAGAGAACATTTTTGGCTAATGCCCCTGCCCCGGCTACTAATATCAGTCGGCTTTCCCTCTGCTGGTTATAAAAATGACATGATAGCCCACGCCATTTTTTTTTACATTTTAGGCTCTGTGCCCACGATCCAGACATAGCAGCGCTTTGGACGCATATTTTTTGCTGCGTCCAAAACATTGCATTCTATTGAAAGCAGGTAAATCCACATGTGTTCACTGAACCATGAGTATTTACCGCATTCTATACTTTCTAGTGGTCAAATTTCTGTTGCGGAGACTAGCGACTCCATAAGAGAATTTGACATGCTGCGGTCCTGAAAGATGCGCCGCATGTCAGTGTCCACGGGTGATTCGCAGCCCCTGATGCATGCATAGTGGACATGGCATTTCTAGAGATCCCATCCAGTATGCTGTAACATCTGGTCACTGCGGGTTTGACGCTGTATAAACACGTAGCGTCCAACCTGCAGCGGCTCCTGACTGTGGCCACGTACCCAAGCTCATCCGCAGCATGTCAATTTTTGTAGCGGACACGCTAGTCTCTGCTGCAAATTTTGACTGATTGAAGTGTCATTATATGCAGTGGTTTCACATTTACCGACAATTAAAGTGCATCATTAGAAGACCGCATTTTGGATGCAATAAAAATACGCTGCATTCAAAATGCTGCTGAGTGCTGATCGGGGGGACGTAGCGGCTAAAGAACCAGCTGTAATCTGTCAATTATAGCCAGGGACCATGTTTGCAAATGGCACCTTCCTAGGCTAAAAATAGCAGCTCAAAGCAGCCGCATAAATTACATGAATAAAAATGCTAATGAAGATTTGGTGAATGGGACTAGCTGACACCTAGCTATTTTGTTTGATGATGACAAGGTGTCAATCAGACCTTTTCATGACCAAACCTAATTAAAGTAAAGTAAAGAGTTAAATAAACACACAGACACAAAGTAAACACTTTATTTGAAATACAACAGACTCATTCTTTAATCATTTAAATTAACCAATATACTCACCCCAGTTCTGATGGTAATCCAAAGTTTAAGCAATGTCCCACCAAATAACTTTATTTAGCTCCAAAAATCATTCATTGATGTACAAAAACACTTAAAAAAACGCATCAAAAACGCATAAAAAACGCACGGAATTTCTGCAGCGTTTTTCGTACCAAGGAGATGCAGAAACGCTCAAGAAATTTCTGCTTCAAATTCTGATCGTGCGCACATAGCCTCAGAATCAGTGGGATCCGTGGAAGCGTTGCGGAGTTATTACCTCATAAACTGACATTGGTCAGAATTTTAAAAATTGGCCCGGTCATTAACGTGCAAACAGCCTTTGGAGGTAAAGGGGTTGATGGGTAGGAAAACCAAGATTTTAATTTTTCATGTGAGAAAGACAAATGCAATAACGATTGTAAAGACTGACACATGCACCAAAAATGGGTCTAGAGCAATGAAAGTATTACTGACAATCCAAAGGTTCAGGATTAGCTATTCACATAAGCTGCAAGTCAGATCTGTGAATTCTGACTTTGAAAAAAGTCAACTTAAAAGTGGATAAACAGGTTGTCCAAATTTTTATAATTATACTTGCAGCTCATGTAACATCAATTAATTTGGTGAAAATAATGGCAGAGAAGTCACAAAGAAAAGTGACTTGAAAAGTCTCCATAAAATATCTTTACTCCATAATGTTGCATTATACATCCATGTGTTCTACAGCAATGTTTCTTTTGTCATGGGCATCAATTATAAGGAAAGAAGGAAATAGTAGAAGGAAGAAATTACAAATTATTTGGTTAAACACATAATAATTCAAAACTAACCCAGGCTATGAAAGGAACATTGTTGTACGATCTCCACCTTTTTGTAACACTAGAAAATGCCAAGAAAAAAATCAGGTCACCATTTCCTTCTTGATACATCAAGTTCAGTGACAAGGTTTTAGTTTTTAAATAATTTGTTATAAAACTAATCAGGAAAAACATTATAATACTGATTGTCATTGTAAATAACCCTGCATAACGAATAGTTAGGGTGACAAATCAAACTTATTGAGAATTTCATAAGAAAAACAATGGTGTGCTTGGTTTTAACATAACTTTATTCTTTCATGAGTTATTTACAAGTTTATGACCACTTATAAAATGTGTTCAAAGTGCTGCCCATTGTGTTGGATTGTCAATGCAACCCTCTTCTCCCACTCTTGACACACTGATAGCAACACTGCAGAAGAAATGCTTGCACAGACTTCCAGTATCTGTTGTTTCAGATGCTGCTCATCTCGTAGATCGGGAGACCTTGGTGGCCATTCAACTGGCTCACGATGACCAATCCACTTTCCAGGAAACTGTTCATGTAGGAATGCTCGGACCTGACACCGATAATGTGGTGGTGCATCATCTTGTTGAAAAAACTCAGGGAACGTGCCATCTTCAGTGCATAAAGAGGGCAACACATCATCATGTAGCAATTTCAGATATCCAGTGGTATAGAGGTTTCCATTGATAAAGAATGGCCCCACTATCTTTGTACCCCCTATATCACACCCTACCATCAATTTTTGTGTTCCAACAGTCTTGGAGGGATCTATCCACTTTGGGTTAGTGTCAGACCAATAGCGGTGGTTTTGTTTGTTAACTTCACCATTCACAAAAAAGTTTGCCTCATCACTGAACATAATGTTCTGTGTAAACTGAGGGTCATGTTCCAATTTTTCTTTTGCCCATTCTGCAAATTCAGTGCGCCGATCTGGGTCATGCTCGTTGAGATGCTGCAGCTGCTGGATTTTGTAAGGGAGCCATTTGTGAGTAGCTAATATCCGCCAAAGGGATGTTCGACTGATGCCACTCTCCAGTGACATACGGCAAGTGCTACGCAGTGGGCTCTTGCTGAATGAAGCTAGGATAGCCACTGATGTTTCTTCATTAGCGACAGTTTTCTTGCGTCCACATTTTGGCAAATCCAAAACTGAACCTGTTTCACGAAATTTGGCAAGCAGTTTGCTAACTGTAGCATAGGAGATGGGTTGCCCCGTAGGGTGTCTTGCACTGAAATCTGCTGCAATGACCTGGGTACTACATTCACCAGACATCAACACAATTTCTATCCGCTCCTCACGTGTTAACCTCTGTGACATGTCAATGACTGTAAACAAAGAGAAACTTATAAATAACTCATGAAAGAATAAAGTTACGCTAAAACCAAGCACACCATTGTTTTTCTTATGAAATTCTTAATAGGTTTGATGTGTCACATGACCCTCTTCCCATTGAAAAAAATAAAGTTGGATCCAAAATGGCCAACTTTAAAATGGCCGCCATGATCACCACCCATCTGGAAAAGTTTTCCCCCTCCCATATACTAATGTGCCACAAACAGGATGTTGATATCACCAACCATTCTCATTTTATTTAGGTGTATCCATATAAATGGCCCACCCTGTATACTAATAAGAAAGATGTAAGTTTTCCTGGCAACACTCACCGTAATGTAAGTTAGGAGACAAAGAGCCACCCCTCTGATCCATGCAAAATCTTGTATCATCTATCCTGACACCTATATTTACAGTTATTTACTTATCTAATTTAAAGAGTAACCATAGTTTTAATTCATAAATCAATAGTACACATGAAAATAAATAACTTTGTAATATATTTTATCAGAAAAATCTGCTTCTTTCTCTCCTGGACTGCTCGTTTATTTTCTAAATTCTCAACCCACGGTTAAAATCTGTATTTAGAGAAGACAGATTTTACATCATGATGAGCTGAATTTCTAGATTTGATGAGGCCTGGGAAGGTTCTGCACAAGCACACAAAGGTCACGATGTCATGACGTCACAACGTGTGCCGTGACCTTTGAGCATGCATGCGCAAAACCGTTCCTCATCAGAGCCAGAAGTACCGGCTCATTGTAAGAGGCCTGGATATTTCAGCATGAGCGTCGAGGATTAGAAGATGCAACAAGGACCAGACAGGTGACAATGAAGATCGAAGGGGTAAGAGAGGTGAGTAGTGATGAGCCAGTGTACTTGTCACTGCTAGGTACTCACCCGAGCATCTCACTGCTCGAGATGCTCGGCGCTTGGCTAATATTTCCGGGATGCTCGAGCGGAAGCTCGGGTCCCCGCCCTGCATGTTTGGTGCTCTTTAGAGAGCCAATGAACATGCAGCTATTGTCTGCCACTCACTGCAATGCCATAGCCATCTTGGTTGTGACATTACAGTGATTGGCTGGCTGCATAGCGTTATCGGGTCTAGATAAGACCTGGTGACGATATGCTCTTCACAGTCTAATCTTCAGACAGGCAGAGTAGGGAGAGGTGCTGCTGTGTGAGGGATAGAATTGGCGGTGTAATAGTAAGGTATATGTGACATGCAGAAGTAGTGCTGTTGCTTCCAAAGCATCAAGCAACTGCTACAAGCATAACACAAGCATATGAGGCAGGAAGTGTTGTGCTTCAGAAGCATCCAGCAACTAGAGGGGTTAACACAGTCACAGGAGACAAGGAGTGTTTTAGCAGAGCCCCAGGGGGATTATGGGGAACTTGTTATTATAGTCTGGCTGAAGCTGAAGAGAAAGTTGGTGTGTTATCTGGATCTGACAGAAGGCAACTGAACAGGATTCAGATCAGGAGAGAAACTAACCACAGGTCAGATAAACTCCCTGAACTAACAGTGCAGAGTATTATCAGGCAGGGATAAGGACTGGAAGGAATTGTGTCACAGGGATCATCTCCCTCATCAAACCTCCCCCCTCCATCTCCATGCAGGATAAAGAATGCTGTGTACTATTGTGTCCCTGTGAAGGAAAAGCCTGTAGTTGTGTATGCATAGAAGTGTGCTGCTAAGAAATCTAATCTGTGCTGAATTATACTACTGAATAGACTGACGTTACTGTGCCTGCTTTATTAGACTGTACTGTAATAAAGATTGTTGCTGTAATATCCCTGAATTGCACTGGCCGTGCTTCAGATTAAATTTCACTGTTAAACTGTTGAAAAAGACTCTTGTCAGATGTGTCTGGTCAGCAACTGAATCTATCGTGTGCCTGAGAGAAGCTGCAGCCTATGGTCTCCCTGACTAACGGTTCCCCCAGGATTCCAACAAATTCATGAAACCCTATTTGAACCTAGCGGCGTGCATTTAACATATAGGTATTCCACACCAGGATACGTATCCATCTGAGCTAACAGTCCTTCTGAGCACTAATTTAGCTTCATATATTCAGTGGTGATAGCAGGTGTTAGGCAGGCAGAGAAATTTGTGAACACTATATAGCACAATAGTGTCCATTGCATGTTCTGTTCGCTGCTGCTGCCTGTTACAAATAGCCATTGAACTAGATAACAGGGCCTTTTTTGCTCTTATTCCTGATTATTTTCTGGAAAAGTAATAGTGTCTAACTTTTACTGCTCCATTTGCTTGTTAGCACTGCAGATTACAGACAGATCTTTTTAAAGACTGTGCAAAATATTATCCACCTTTTACAGTGAGGCAGCAGTGTGTCGGTGAAGCTATTGACACGTGGTCACTGCCAATAATAGGAAAGTACAAGGCCGGTATTTAAAACCGTGGGCGTCCGTCAGACGTATCCCATATAACTGTGGTACAAATCCAGCCATTTGTACTCATTGTGCAAAATATTATCTTCCTTTTACAGTTAGGCAGCAGTTTGTCGGTGAAGCTATTGACACGTGGTTGCTGCCAATAATAGGAAACTACAAGGCCGGTATTTAAAACCGTGGGCGTCCGTCAGACGTATTTCATATAACGGAGGTACAAATCCAGCCATTTGTAAGGATCATGGAAAATATTATCCTCCTTTTACAGTTAGGCAGCAGTGTGTCGGTGAAGCTATTCACATGTGGTCACTGCCAATAATTGTAAACTACAAGGCTGGTATTTAAAACCATGGGCGTCCGTCAGTCGTATCCCATATAACTATGGTACAAATCCAGCCATTTGTAAGGATCATGCAAAATATTATCCTCCTTTTTACAGTTAGACAGCAGTGTGTCGGTGAAGCTATTGACACGTGGTCGCTGCCAATAATAGCAAACTACAAACCCAGTATTTAAAACCGTGGGCGTCCGTCAGACATATCCCAAATATCTGCTGTACACATCAAGCCATTTGTAGGGACCACGCAAAATATTATCCTCCACTTAAAATGGGCAAGGCGCGTGCCAAGGGATGGGGAATTGGACGTGATGATTATGGTGCATGCAGAGGCCGAGGTCAAGGCCGTGAGTGAACTGAAATTGTGCCACAACAAGCACCCACATCTTGTCGCCCAACCTTCCTGTCCCAATTACTAGGGGACCACAGCACACAACCAGGTGTAGCACCACAACAGGCAGGAACAAGCAGTGTGGTGGCCACAGACACAAGGCGGGCAACTGTTTTCCTAAACACCAACACGATGGAAGTTGCCAGTACAACTGTTAGGTCTTCCCGAGTCTGGTTGTTTTTTAAAGACTCTGCAGATAACTCCAAAAAGGCCATTTGCATCCTCTTCCAGGCCATCATCAGCAGGGGTAGCAAAACTACCAGCCTGACCACCACCAGCATGATCAGGCACATGGCAGCAAAGCAGCCGACTAAGTGGGCCGAACCCCAGAGTCCAGAAACAGTGTCTGCGGGTGACACTACTGCTTCTTCCGCTGTTGTGCATGCATGCCAATCCCCTGTCCATGACGCATGCCAAAATGCCTCCCGCCCTGCACTTGTCGTTGCACACTCTCAAGTAGCACCATCAGCAAACATGTCCACATCCTTGACCCAGCGCAGCATTCAGTTGCCCCTACCCCAGTTGTTGGAACGCAAGTGCAAATACGCAGTTAACGGCCCTCAGGCCACACTACTAAATTCACACATTTCGTGAATGCTTGAGCTCAAAATGTTGCTTTTTAGGCTAGTGGAGGCGGAATCTTTCCGCAACCTGATGGCGGCAGCCGTCCCTCGGTACTCGGTTCCCAGCCGCCATTACACGAGCACTACACAGTTACTGGGAAGGTCCATCTAACCACGGACACGTTCCACCCCCGGCTGTTAACATGTTAAATGCCGCTGTCAACCTCTGAAATTTAACATCGCTGCGCTGGAATCACGTCATTAGTCCCGCCCATCGGACCCCATGTCACATGACCGCGGGTCACCGATGGGTTGGTATGACAACCCGGGGTCTGCAGGAAACTCCTGTGGTTGTCATTGCCAGAATGCAAAGAGCGCCGTTCAGCGGTTGGCGCCCATAACAAGTGAGCATCTTACCTAAACACAGCAGGGTTGTAGCCCTGCTGTGTGTAGCACAGATGATCAGACGATTGTAGCTTCTAGTCTCCCATGGAGACAATTGAAGCAGGTAAAAAGTAAAAAAAAAATGTTTTAAAAATATTTAAAAATATATATATATATATATACTGTATATATAAAAGTTTAAATCACCCCCCTTTCGCTCTATTCAAAATAATCACCCGATATCTAAAAATAACTAATTGAATCGGTAAATGGCGTAACGAGAAAAAAAATCAAAAAGCCAGAATTATTTTTTTCTGGTCTCCGCAAAATTGCAATAAAATGCAATAACAGTCGATCAAAAGATCGCATCTACTCCGCATCTGCCAAGTTAATTGTCTATAAAATGATGGTAGTCTCAAGTTTGATGCTATAGTGAATGGTGAGATATGGAACCTGTAAGTCAAAAGTTCAAAACATTGTTACTAGTGATGAGCGAATGCGCTCGCCACTGCTCAGTACTCGCCCGAGCATCACTGTGCTCGACGAGCTCGGTGCTCGATGAGTATTTCCCGGTTGCTCGGGAGGGAACTCGGGTCCCCTCCCTATATGTTTGTCGCTCTTTAGCGAGCCAATGAATATGCAGGGATTGCCTGCCACGCACTGTAATGCCATAGCCATGTTGGTTGTGAGCATTACAGTGATTGGCTGGCCGCGTCATCAGGTAGACAGGGCACTGCCATGCTCGTCACAGTCTACCCCGGAATCAGGCAGAGTAGGGAGAGATGCTGCTGTGTCAGGTAGAGATTTGCTTGTTCATAGTTAGTATAGGTATTCCACAACACATATCTATATCCATCTGAACCAACAGTCCTTCCGGAGGACTAATCCAGCTGCATATAATCAGTGCTAGGCAGGCAGGCAGTGTATGTGGTAGACTGCAGTGTATAATAAAGCACAAGAGGGTCCATTGAAAGTCCTGTTAGTCTAGGTATTCCACAATATATATATATATATATATATATATATATATATATATATATATATATAATGACAGTGTCACTGGTTTCATATGTGAGGGGAGGTATGTGGCAGTCAGGATGCTCTCCTCTGTGAACTAAGACCTACTTTATTTCTGCCAGCATGTTATATGCTGGTGGGTTTACTCTGTTAAAGGGTGTGCAGTGTTATGGGAATGGCAAAGAGGGTGGGACACCATCCCCCCTACCTCCCCTCAGGGTGTGGCTGAGCAATGTGTAAAAGCTCAGTCCCTTTTTCTCTCTCTGGAGTGTGGTCTGGAGAGTGAAGTCTCCAGACAGTGTTGTGGAAGCTGCAAAGCTTTTTACAAGGACTTTGTTGTGCAGTTTGTGCTATCGAGAGCGGGCGAAACCCACTCACCTCTGGACTGAGCTATATTTTGTTTTGTTTTCCCATTTAACCTAAAGGGGGTCTTGTTTATTTTTCCTGCGGAACCCTGCATGAGTTTATGCCATAATAAACCAGCAGAAAGGTAACCTGAGAATGAGTGTCCTGAGTCTGCCTCCGGGAGAGCCGAGCGAGTCGTCTTGCCACAATATATATATATATATATATATATATATATATATATATATATATATATACACACTGCTCAAAAAAATAAAAGGAACACTTAAACACCGGAATATAACTCCAAGTAAATCAAGCTTCTGTGAAATCAAACTGTCCACTTAGGAAGCAACACTGATTGACAATCAATTTCACATGCTGTTGTGCAAATGGAATAGACAATAGATGGAAATTATTGGCAATTATCAAGACACCCTCAAAGGAGTGGTTCTGCAGGTGGGGACCACAGACCACATCTCAGTACCAATGCTTTCTGGCTGATGTTTTGGTCACTTTTGAATGTTGGTTGTGCTTTCACACTCATGGTAGCATAAGACGGACTCTACAACCCACAGAAGTTGCTCAGGTAGTGCAGCTCATCCATGATGGCACATCAATGTGACCTGTGGCAAGAAGGTTTGCTGTGTCTGTCAGTGTAGTGTCCGGGGATAGAGGCTCTACCAGGAGACAGGCCAGTACACCAGGAGACGTGGAGGGGGCCGTAGGAGGGCAACAACCCAGCAGCAGGACCGCTACCTCCGCCTTTGTGCAAGGAGGAACAGGAGGAGCACTTCCAGAGCCCTGCAAAATGACCTCCAGCAGGCCACAGATGTGCATGTGTCTGCACAAACGGTTAGAAACCGACTCCATGAGGGTAGTATGAAGGCCCGATGTCCAAAGATGGGGGTCGTGCTTACAGCCTAACATCGTGCAGGACGCTTGGCATTTGCCACAGAACACCAGGATTGGCAAAGTCGCCACAGGCACCCTGTGCTCTTCACAGATGAAAGCAGGTTCACACTGAGCATATGTGACAGATATGACAGAGTCTGGAGACGCCGTGGATAGGGATCTGCTGCCTGCAACATCCTTCAGCATGACCGGTTTGGAAGTGGGTCAGTAATGGTGTGGGGTAGCATTTCTTCGGAGGGCCGCACAGCCCTCCATGTGCTCGCCAGAGGTAGCCTGACTGCCATTAGGTACCAAGATGAGATCCTCAGACCCCTTGTGAGACCATATGCTGGTGCGGCTGGCCCTGGGTTCCTCCTAATGCAGGACAATGCCAGACCTCATGTGGCTGGAGTGTGTCAGCAGTTCCTGCAAGATGAAGGCATTGAAGCTATGGACTGGCCCGCCAGTTCCCCAGACCTGAATCCGATTGAGCACATCTGGGACATCATGTCTCGCTCCATCCACCAGCATCACGTTGCACCACAGACTGTCCAGGAGTTGGCTGATGTTTTAGTCCAGGTCTGGTAGGAGATTTTTTTGAGCAGTGTATATATACATATATCAGAGCCAGGCAGGCAGGCAGTGTATGTGGCAGACTGCAGTGTATAATACAGCACAAGAGGGTCCATTGAACGTCCTGTCTGCTGTTGCTGTAATAATTACAGATATTTCTAGACAGCCCCAGATATCAGGGGACAGGGCAATTTTTTTTATCTTAATCCTGGTTATTTGCTTAAAAAGTAATCCAGAGTACACCATTTTTCTAATCACTGCAAAATAAAAACAGATCTGTTCCATATTACAGAGATAAAAATCCAGAAATTTGAACTGAACGTGGAAAATATTGGCCTCCTTTTCCATTCCGTTGCAGTGTGTCGGTGAAGCCATTCACACTTTGTCACTGTATAGAATAATTTAGTGAATTACAGGCCTACAATTTAAAGGCCTGGTTCTCTGTCAGACATATCACCGAAAAGACTTCAAAAATCATACATTTCTTCCATTTTCATTCCGTTGCAGTCTTTTGGTGACCCTATTCACACTAGGTCTCCGTGTAGAATAATATTAGTAAATTACAGGCCTACAATTTAAAGCCGTGGTTCTCTGTCAGACATATCACTGAAAAGACTACTAAAATCATACATTTGTTCCATTTTCATTCCATTGTAGTTGTCGGTGACGCTATTCAAAGTAGATCTCCATGTAGAAAAATATTAGTAAATTACAGGCCTAAAATTTAAAGCTGTGGTTGTCTGTCAGACATATTGTTACGGATCCGGGTGGTGGAACCTCTGTGCTACGGTGCAAGGAGGGACCAGAGGGGCGTAACTAGGTATTAACTCGGACTGACCAAGGTCGCACGGCGGCTCAATCGACTCCGTGAACCAGGGAAGAACCGAGCAGAGGGACCAGGTGCTACTCTGGGCCCGTCCTTGTATGAGAGCAGGTGACTCCCACGGGTAACTGGCAGGAGCCTCCGGGTAGGCACGGCAGGTAACAGACAGGAGCCTCCAGGTAGACTGACTGATAGGCACGGTAGGTAACTGGTAGAAGCCTCCAGGTAGACTGACAGATAGGCACGGCAGGTAACTGGTACGTTCTCTGGGTAGGCAGGCAAGCCAGGCCCATAGACAGACTGGCGGGTTTGAATCGTAGGCAGACCGTTGGGCTGGAGAGTACACTTGGCTGGCGGAGACAGGTAGTCAGGCTGGCGGACTGGACTGGTAGTCAGGCTGGCGGACAGAACTGGTAATCAGGCTGGCGGACTAGACTGGAAGTCAGGCTGGCGGACTGGACGTTAGGCTGGCGGACTTGGCTGGTAGTCAGGCTGGCGGACTGGACTGGTAGTTAGGCTGGCGGACTGGACTAGTAGTCAGGCTGGCGGACTGGACTGGTAGTCAGGCTGGCGGACTGGACTAGTAGTCAGGCTGGCGGACTGGACTGGTAGTCAGACTAGCAGCAGGACCTAAGGGCTGAAGCAGAGTTTAGGATACAAAGCTACAACCTTTCACGGGCACCTCCATTTTGGAGGAGGTGCCTTTTACATGAGAGGTCCTCCGGCCATTGGCGGGGGACTCCTTAGGACGGCGCGCGCGGCCCCTTTAAGAGGGAGGGAGCACGTGTGTGCGCGCCCTAAGCACAGTGCCCAGGAAGCTGCGCGCGCTGGCAGCAGCAGCAGCAGGAGAGCCGGAAGACGCCGGTTCGGGAACGCGGCGGTAAGAGGGACGCCGATACTACACATATCACTGAAAAGACTTAAAAAACCAGACATATCGCCGAAAATACTTCTAAAATCATACATTTCTTCCATTTTCATTCCGTTGCAGTGTGTCGGTGACGCTATTCACACTGGGTCGCCATGTAGAATAATATTAGTAAATTACAGTCCTACAATTTAAAGCCGTGGTTCTCTGTCAGACATATCACCGAAAAGACTTCTAAAATCATACATTTCTTCCATTTCTATTCCGTTGTAGTGTGTCGGTGAAGCAATTCACACTAGGTCTCCGTGTAGAATAATATTAGTAAATTAGTAAAACAGTCCTGCTGTTTAAAATCGTGGTTCTCTGTCAGACGTATCACATATAACTGCGTTCCAAAATCAGCCATTTCTCGTGAACGTTGAAAATATTGTCCTCCATTTAAAATGGGCAAGGTGTGTGGCAAGGGAACGAAGAAGTGGACGTGATGGTGATGGTGCATGCAGAGGCTGAGGACGTGGACGTGGGCAACGTGAAATTGTGCCACAACAAGCACCCACATCTTCTCACTCGACCTTCCTGTCCCAATTACTAGGGGACCACAGAGCACCACTATTGAACACACAGCAGTGTGAAAAGGTTATTGGTTGGATAGCAGATAATGCTTCCAGTCACTTGGCCACCACTACCTCCACCCTGTCTTCCAGACGGTCAAGTCTCAGTAGCCGTGAGTCTGGACCGCATATTCCTCACCCTGATCCTCCTTCTTCCCACCATGCCGAGTGCCCGGAGACAACTGATCCCACACTTGGACACTCAGAAGAGCTGTTCTCTTTTCCATTTGTAGATTCGGGCCTCTTGCCTGGATAGCTTCAAGCGAGTCAAGAGGAGAACGCATGTAACAATGCCCAAATACTGGAGCAGCCATGGTCACGTGACGGTGGTAAAGTGCAATTACTGTCACAAGAGGTGGATGATGATGATGAGACACAATTGCCAGAAAGTCAGGAGGTGGAGCAGGGTGCGGAAGTGGAAGATGAGGTGGTTCATGTTATACTAACTGACCCAACCTGGCAGGAGGACACACAGAGCGAGGACAGCAGCACACAGGGGGAGGGAGGTGTAGCACCACAACAGGCAGGAAGAAGCAGTGTGGTGGCCGCAGACACAAGACAGAAAAGCGTTCCTCGTAACGCTGACACAACAGAAGTTGCCAGTACAACTGTTAGGTCTTACCGAGTCTGGTTATTTTTTAAAAACTCTGCAGATAAGCCCAAAAAGGCCATTTGCACCACCTGCCAGGCCAGCATCAGCAGGGGTAGAAAAACTACCAGCCTGACCACCATCAGCATCATCACGCACATGGCAGCAAAGCAGCCGACTAAGTGAGCCAAACCCCAGGGTCCAGAAAAAGTGTCTGCGGGTGACAGTACTGCTTCTTCTGCTGTTGTGCGTGCACGCCAATCTCCTGTCCATGGCGCATGCCAAGATGCCTCCCTCCCTGCACCTGTCATTGCACACTCTCAAGTAGCACCATCAGCAAGCATGTCCACATCTTTGTCCCAGCGCAGCATTCAGTTGTCCCTACCCCAGTCGTTGGAACGCAAGCGCAAATATGCAGTTAACGGCCCTCAGGCTACACTACTAAACTCACACATTTCGCGTATGCTTGTGTTCAAAATGTTGCCTTTTAGGCTCATGGAGACGGAAGCTTTCCGCAACCTGATGGCGGTGGCCGCCCCTCGGTACTCGGTCCCCAGCTGCCACTATTTCTCCTGGTGTGCCGTTCCCGCATTACACGAGCACGTGTCCCACAATATTAGACATGCAACAATGCAGTTACTGGGAAAATCCACCTAACCATGGACACTTGGACAAGTGCTTGTGGGCAGGGATGGTACATCTCGCTGACGGTACACTGGGTTAATATAGTGGAAGCTGGGACCCAGTCGGACCCTGGGACGGAACACGTCTTCCCGACACAGAGGATTGAGGGCCCTGGTCAATCAGTGTTGCCCCCACATTCTACAGCTCCTGCACCTCCTCCTCTTCAGAATCCATCTCTGAAATGACCACATCAGTCGCAAGCTTGAAGCACTGCAGCACTGTCTCGGCCAAGCGGCAACATTCTGTGCTGAAGCTAATATGCTTAGGTGACAAACCACACAACGCTGAAGAGAAGACAGCTCTGAAAGAGCAGACAGATCTGTGGCTGACAACGCTGACCCTACAGCAAGGCATGGTCGTGAGTGACAATGGCCAGAATCTGGTGGCGGCTCTAAGGCGAGCTCACACACATACCATGCCTGGCCCATGTGCTTAACCTCGTGGTTCAGCGGTTTCTCAAAACCTACCTGGGTCTGCTTGATGTACTTGTTAAAGTACTCTGCCAGTGTGCCCATTTTAGAAAGACACCTACAACTTCCGCCGCCATGCTTCAGCAGCGTTTGCAGTTTCCAGCTCACAGACTGATCTGCGATATCCCCACGAGTTGGAATTCTACATTGCAGATGTTGGGAAGGATTTATGAGATGAAGAGGGCAGTTGTTGACTACCAGCATCAACAAGGCCGTCGGTATTCAGGTCAGACTCCACACATAAAGCCTCAGAAGTGGACATGGATGTCAGACATCTGTACGATCTTTGAGGACTCCACCAAGATGGTGAGCAGCGATGATGCCATAATTAGCATCACCATCCCGCTTCTCTGTCTTCTGAAACGCTCTCTGCTCTCAATTAAAGAGGATGCATTGCAGAAGGAGCATGATGAGATGGAGCAAGGATCCATACAGGGTGATTACACACAGCCCAGCCTCATCTCATCACAATGTGGATTGGGTGACAATGAGGAAGAGGAGGAGGAGCAGGAAGAACAGGAGCTAGTTTCCTGCGCTATAGACGGTACTACCTGCACAACTGTCATACCGTCTGTTCAACGTGGATGGCCTGAGGACAGAGAGGAGGAGGAGGATGAGCAGGAGAGCATGGTCAGTCATCTTCTTGGTGAGGACACGGAAGTCTTGCCTCTTTGCATTCTGGCACACATGGCTGAGTTTATGTTATGCTGCCTTTCCCGTGACTCTCGCGTTGCCCAAATTTTGGGTGACAGTCATTACTGGTTGGTGACACTTCTAGATCCACGTTACAGTGAGAACTTTATGACTTTTATTCCCTTGCAGAACAGGCCTAATAAAATGGTGCAGTATGAGAAGGCCTTTGTTGTAGAATTATTAAAAAAATTCCCATCTGAAAACGCTGGCGGCAGAGGTCACAGTTCGTTGGACAATCAAGGACTACAGGTGAGAGAGACACAAATGCAATCCAACAGAGGTAGGGGAACACTGTCAAAGTTCTGGGACAGTTTTCTCAGACCCTCCCATCACAGGCCCTGAGGCACAGGGTACTCTCACAAGGATTGCAGAGTTTCGGAAGATGGTGAGGGAGTACCTTGCCGACCGTACGAACATCCTCCGTGATTCCTCTGTGCCTTATAATTATTGGGTATCCAAGCAGGACATGTGGCATGAACTGGTTCTCTACGCCTAGGAGGTCCTGGCCTGCCCTGCCGCTAGCGTTTTGTCAGAGCAGGTTTTTAGTGCCGCCGGTGGAATTATAACCGATAGGCGCATCCGCCTGTCAACTGAAAATGCTGACAGGCTGACTCTTATAAAAATGAACAAGGACTGTATTGGGCCAGACTTCACAACACCACCAAATGATAGCAGTGTAAGATAAACTGAAATACAGTTTCTTTTTTTGGGGAGGTCTAACTTTATTCCCATGCACGACTCTCTCAAAAAACAATGAACAACTACTCAATCATTTTAAAATTATTCATTTAATAAATATACACATATAGATCAAAAGACATAATTACAGGAAGACAGACTCAGGGATATATAGTATAATAAATACCCAATAATTAATTTGTTGTAGGGCATAGATCAATGTAAGGGAAAATCATAAATAACAAATCCAAACTATGTGTTAAAGTGCATAGTGCAAACAGATACATATAATAGCAACCCAAAAATAAATAAATTAAATCACAGTGGATATGTATATATATATATATATATTAAAGTGCTAAAAAATGCATCAAAAGTGCTAAAGTAAACACATAGAAGGGAATAACTTCAATATAAATACCATATGGCTAGGCCCCATCACCTCCATCGGAGAAGCCATATGGTATTTATATTGAAGTTATTACCTTCTATGTGTTTACTTTAGCACTGATGCATTTTTTAGCACTTTAATATATATATATATATATACATATCCATATGTATTATACTATATATCCCTGAGTCTGTCTTCCTGTAATTATGTCTTTTGATCTATATGTGTATATTTATTAAATGACTAATTTTAAAATGACTGAGTGGTTGTTCATTGTTTTTTGAGAGAGTCGTATATTGAAGATTAATGAATTACCTGATGTAATATATTGTGCCATTTTGGGGCAGTTGTGTTGCTATTTATTCCCATGCACCTCTGTCTTCACACCCAGACATGGGTATACGCTTCCTGATTTTGTCTATTTGCTCTTGTCCTCCTCCTTCTCCGCATCCTCATTCTCCACCACCATATCACCACCATAAGAACCATATCAACATATCTATGTCTCTTGCAAGGGGCATTAAAGTTCCTCCAAATTTTTGACAGTCATTGCATTCACTGCATAAGCAAACAATATGGGAGACCCACTTCCTAATAATGGGAGCATTTTTTTCAGGAGGCCCTTCGACCTCTACGTCTCTTGCAAGGGGCATTGAAGTGCCTCCAAATTTTTGACAGCTATTGTAGACACTGCATAGGCAAACAGTATGGAAGACCCGCTCCTTTCTAATGGGAATATGTTATTACTGAGGCCCACCTCTATGTGTCTTTAAATTATTATTGGGGTTTTTCCTAAATTTTGGCAGCCATTGGACTCACTTCATACCCTATAACTGTATAGCAGACCCTCTCCTTTCTAATGGGAACATGTCGTTACTGTGTCCCTGTTCTATGTGTTTTTAAATTGTTAGTGGGGTTTTTCCTAAATTTTGGCAGCAGTTGGGCTCACTGCATTCCCTATAACTGTATAGCAGACCAGCTCGTTTCTAATGGAAACATGTCACTACTGTGGCCCTGCTGTATGAGTCTTTAAATTGTTAGTGGGGTTTTTCCTAAATTTTGGCAGCCGTTGGCCTCACTTCATACCCTATAACTTTATAGCAGACCCTCTCCTTTCTAATGGGAACATGTCGTTACTGTGGCCCTGCTCTATGTGTCTTTAAATTGTTAGTGGGTTTTTTCCTAAATTTTGGCAGCCATTGGACTCACTGCATACCCTATAACTGTATAGCAGAACTGTTCCTTTCTAATCGGAACATGTTGCTACTGTGGCCCTGGTCTATGTGTCTTCAAATTGTTAGTGGGGTTTTTCCTAAATTTTGGCAGCCGTTGGACTCACTGCATACCCTATAACTGTATAGCAGACCCGCTCCTTTCTAATGGAAACATGTCGTTACTGTGTCCCTGCTCTATGTGTCTTTAAATTGTTTCTGGGGTTTTTCCTAAATTTTGGCAGCCATTAGACTCACTTCATACCCTATAACTGTATAGCAGGCCCTCACTTTTTAATGGAAACATGTCATTACTGTGGCCCTGCTCTATGTGTCTTTAAATTGTTAGTGCGATTTTTCCTAAATTTTGGCAGCTGTTGGACTCACTGCATACCCTATAACTGTACAGCAGACCCTCTACTTTCTAATGGGAGCATATCGCTACTGTGGCCCTGCTCTATGTATCTTTAAATATTGTTAGTGGAGTTTTTCCTAAATTTTGGCAGCCGTTGGACTCACTTCTTATTCTATAACTGTACAGCAGACCAGCTCCTTTCTAATGGAAACATGTCATTACTGTGGCCCTGCTCCATGTGTATTTAAATTGTTAGTAGAGTTTTTTCGAAAATTTTGGCAGCCATTGGACTCACTGCATACCCTATAACTGTATAGTAGACCCTCTCCTTTCTAATGGAAACATGTCGTTACTGTGTCCCTGCTCTATGTGTTTTTAAATTGTTAGTGCGATTTTTCCTAAATTTTGGCAGCCGTTGGACTCTCTTCTTACTCTATAACTGTACTGCAGACCTGCTGCTTTCTAATTGAAACATGTCATTACTGTGGCCCTGCTCTGTGTGTCTTTAAATTGTTAGTGGGGTTTTTCCTAAATTTTGGGCAGCCGTTGGACTCATTTCATACCCTATAACTGTATAGGAGACCAACTCCTTTCTAATGGAAACATGTCATTACTGTGGCCCTGCTCTATGTGTCTTTAAATTGTTAGTGGGTTTTTTCTTAAATTTTGGTAGCCATTGGACTCACTGCATACCCTATAACTGTATAGCAGATCCGCTTCTTTCTAATGGAAACATGTCGTTACTGTGGCCCTGCTCTATATGTCTTTAAATTGTTAATCGGGTTTTTCCTAAATTTTGGCAGCCATTAGACTCACTGTATACCCCATAACTGTATAGCAGACCCTCTCCTTTCTAATGGAAACATGTCATTACTACGGCCCTGCTCTATGTATCTTTAAATTGTTAGTGGGGTTTTTCCTAAATTTTGGCAGCCGTTGGGCTCACTGCATACCCTATAACTGTATAGCAGTCCCTCTCCTTTCTAATGAAAACATGTCATTACTGTGGCCTTGCTCTATGTGTCTTTAAATTGTTAGTGGGGTTTTTCCCAAATTTTGACAGCCCTTGCAGTCACAGCATGGGCATTACCAATATAGGAGACCCGCTCCTTTATAATGGGAACATTTTTTTTACTGTAACCCTCCTCTTTGTCTCTTCAAAGGGGTATTGGGTTGCTGGCCCTTTAAAAATAGTAAGGGCCGCCTGATGACCAGATAAAAATAGGCTTTGTTACTTTCAGAGTCCCTCCATCATAAATGAAACAGAATGCGTCTGATGATGTGTCACACACCAAATGGCCAGAAAAGATTGTAAAATGTTAAAATGACATTTCCCGGTGAATGCATTTGTCTTAAAAAATAATGTGAAAAAAAAAACACAGTAGGATATTTGTTTAGTATAAACACCAGACTCACCAATGTAACCTCAATGTAATCACATTGTTCAGCTCATGCACATCCTCCTCCAGTTCGGCCGCCATCTCCGAAATGACCACATCAGTCACAAGCAGAAAGCACTGCAGCACTGCCTTGGCCAAGCGGCAACAGGCTGTGCTGAAGATAACATGCTTAATGCTTAGGTGACAAACCGCCCACTGCTGCAGAGTTGTTGAAAGCTGTAACACAGCAGCCTGATCTGTGGCTCTCACCGCTGAACATACAGCCAGGCATAGTCGTGTGTGACAATGGGCAGAACCTGGCGATGGAGAAATGACTGCAGGAGTAGATACGGTTTCCCTCTATGCCAGTCCTTTCACTGAGCTAAAGAATATGGCTGTGGTGAAATACAACTCCCACTGAGAAGCAGTTTCAAACTGAAAAACATTGGGCCCACCAGAGGATTTGATTCTGAGGGTTCACCATTCTCCCCTGCTCAAGAGCCCCATAGCTGCTGCAAAGTTTGCGCTATCATGAACTCTCCTGATGGAGAAGCCAGGGCCCACCTGAGGATTCTCTAGTGGGACTGTCCAACCCTGTCGAGAAGCAGTTGTGGACAGTTTCCGCCTCCACGAGCCTAAAAGGCCTCATTTCAACTGCAAGCAGCTGTCAAAAATTTGGCGCTTGCATTCCAAGGAATGGAGTAGGGACAACTGAACGCTGTGCTGGGACAAGGACGTGCGTGATTGTTGCAAGTCTGCAACCACAGAGGCATCTTCGCATGGGCCAAGGATCACTTGTGATGGGCACACTTTTAGGTAGTGATCTGGGAGTCACAGATGCTTCCAGGGGTCCTCCCCATGCTGTTCCCATGTCTTTTCCGCACTGTATGCATGTGTCTGATGATGTGTCACACACCACTTGGCCAGATAAGGTTGTAAAATGTTAAAATGACATTTCCCAGTGAATGCATTTGTCTTGGTTGAAAGCAATGCAAAAGTGCAAAAATGCATCAAAAACGCTACGTGTGAGCATAGCCCAAGGTGTGAAAGAGCATTTTTGTTTTTGGGTATTTATTTTGCCTTATATACAAGTCATTACCCTGGAAAGGAAGCTCCTTAACATTTTTTCCCAGGAAAATCCATTTTGGTTTAGTTTTTGCATGTTTTATTGTGAGTCCGTAAAAGCGGCGTAATACCTCTGACAACATTGTTGACAGCAGTGTCCTGGGCATACAAAATGCTTCCAGGGGTCTTCCTCATGCTGATCCTATGTCATTTGAGCACTGTTCCCATCGATTTGGGGTATTGTTAGGCCCCCTGCAGACCGCCGGGGGAAGCCGCCGGAAAAATGCTTTAGTTTCCCATAGACTTACATTGGGCTCGTTACTCGGTCCGAGCACTCGAACATTCCAATTTGCTCAACCCGAACAATGAGTACCTGAGCATTTTAGTGCTTGTTCATCACTAATTGTTACCCTTTTGCTCATCAGTGTATATGGCACTGTGTACTTACAATTGCTCATTTTGCCTTTCTACCCAGCTAATTCTTCTCTTTTCTCTGCTCTCTGTAGAAATAAGGAGTCCCTGAATTTATCATTCCTCTCTTCAACTCCTGACCCAGCTGCTCCACTCCTTCTCCTGCCATGGATTTTGAAGTGACTTATAGCCCATAGAGGGAAAATTGACCTCCTGTTTCTACATAGAAATTAGAAGGATTCAAATATTCTAAGTGTGTGTAGAACAGGCAAGAAAGCTTGTAAAAGAACTTCAACATGACGTTTCAAGGATGGAGCGAGACTGCCATCTACTGGCCAGATACAGTCAAGCAGAACCAAAATATGCAAAGGAATTGCAGGGAGAGCAGGTTCAGAGGCTGGACCCGATCAGGTGACTTCCAGGAAGGAGTTCCCGGATATAAGAGGCCAGCGCGCCAAACCTGAGGGGTCTTTGGCGCCAAGCAGCAGAAAGGAGCTGCCTCGAGAGTTTGATGTTACCTGGCAAGTGGTAGTTCCAGGAGCGCTAGTAACACAGCTAGCCCAAGAAGCTCATAGAAGAGGTGCTCACTTCAGAGTAGAAAAAACCTTCCGGTGGTTGCAACGGCTGGTGTCTTGGCCTCAACTGTGGCAAGAAGTCGAGGGGGTCTGCCGAACATGTCGCCAGTGTGAGTTGAACAAGCCCCCGGAGCAAAGAGCTCCCATTCAGACCATCTGAACTTCTGCCCCCTTGGAAGTCTTGATGATTGACTACCTGATGGTAGGAACTTCATACAATGGTTATGGACACTGTTTAGTCATGACTGATCACTTCACCAAGTTCGCAGTAGTGACAAGCACTAAAGACCAGACGGCAGAAGCCGCAGCCAAGGCCATCTGTCAAGATTTCATCCGGATTTATGGGTGCCCGAAGCGAATACATTCTGACCAGGGAGCCTGCTTCCAAGGATGAGTGATGGATGAGCTATACCACATCTATGGGATCGACCGTTCCTGGACAACGCCCTACCACCCGCAAGGGAACGGTGCATGCGAGCGCTTTAACCGAACCCTGTTGCAAATGTTGCAAACACTGGAAGCGGACAAAAAGATGAAGTGGCCCGAATTTGTGTCCGAGCTGGTGTGGGTGTATAATAATCGAGTTCATGCAACCACCGGCTACACCCCCTACATGTTGCTGTTTGGAAGAAGTGGCCGAGAAATCACCGAACTGGAGCTAGACTCAGAAGACCCTGGCCCGGGCAGTAGCCCAAGTACCTGGATTCGAGAACACCAGCGTCGACTCCATACCGTGAGAAGACTGGTTGCTCAGAAGTTTCAGGAAGTAGAGCATGCAGTTCGGCCCCCGACCACAGGTGGATCGCTTCAGCCAGGAGACAGAGTGCTGGTGAGGGCTAAACGATTTGGGAGTAAGCTGGACCATCGTTGGGAGGCAATACCATATCGGGTGGTGAAGAAGGTTCACCCAGACAACCCCGTTTACGAGGTTAGGCCCGAAGGGGATGACGCCGCGACATCCAGGGTGTTGCACCGCAATATGTTGCGACCTTGCTCCTCTGAATCAGAAGTCTGTAACGGGGTTGGGTCCTCAGACGAGTTGGCTGAAGTGCCACATACAGGAACCTTGGGGGATGAAGAAGGATGGGCCACAATGCAGTTGGGCCCGTCAGAACTGTTGGTGACACTCCCGAGTGGAACTCAGAATGAGTTGGGAAATGATTTGCAATCCCCAGTAGTTGATTCCTCGGATCTCCCGGAGTCTCCTCTGCAAGAAGAGCCCCGCAGAACTGAGCGGGCTAATGCCGGAATTCCTCCTAACCGGTATGCTCAGGAAGAATTTATCTGGTCTCGAATCCAACAGAAAACGCAGGAGTGTGCCCAACTCCTGTCTGAGCTTGCATCGCCTGGAAGGAGACATCAATTCTGCGAGAAGTCCACTCGCCCGAGGACTGGCGAGCAAAAAGGAGAGAGGAATGTAGAACAGGCAAGAAAGCTTGTAAAAGGACTTTAACATGACGTTTCAAGGATGGAGCGAGACTGCCATCTACTGGCCAGACACAGTCAAGCGGAACCAAAATATGCAAAGGAAGTTGCAGGGAGAGCAGGTTCAGACGCTGGACCCGATCAGGTGACTTCCAGGAAGGAGTTCCCGGATATAAGAGGCCAGCGCGCCAAACCTGAGGGGTCTTTGGCACCAAGCAGCAGAAAGAAGCAGACGTGCTCCTTGCGTCCTGAGAAACCCCGCGTGACAGGCCAAATCCAGAGGCCTGAGAGGTGCTCCAGCCGGGCACCGGTAAAAGAGCTCCGGATCCCTCACAGTTGTGACCCGAGTGCTGTGCCTGCTGAGGAGACTAGGAAACTGATCGCGGTGCTGAGTGAGTTCACGGAACCCGACGTCGCCCGCCGACAGACCAGGCCTGGACCCCCCTATCCAAGGCTCGAGAGACTGCCTCCAACGGCCAAGCAGAGAGGAGTTGAGAGACGGTTGCCCCAGGAAAGTCACGCCAGCAGAAGCAGATGAGCTGCATACGTGAACAGGGCCGTCACTTCCACTGTTCTCCCACGGTATCGGGGACAATTGGGTTTAGGTACTCAGGTTGGGAGGGGAACGGTTGGGGCTAAAGTAGCACAACGTGATCTAATTGAATTTATCCGGAAGAGACTCACGGCCTAGCGGGAACAACCGGTGACCCCCGCTAGGGCCAAATGCACAGTTAAAGAACTTGCGTGGTGTCTCCCATGATTGAGGGCATCACCTTACTTTGAGAGACTGCGCCTTACTTTGAGAAATTTCGTATTTTGCTGATATTTCAAACCACTGTTCATTACCCTTGTTGCTAATCCCTTGTTTCAGAATACCTGTTGTATAAAACTGTTTACAATCATCTCTGACTGTTCTCGCCTTGTGTCTCTGTGCGTTGCATTCCGGCACCTGCATTACATGTGGTCGCACTAGTGACTTGTATAAAGGTAAAATTATGTTCTCCTCATGAGCATCTATGCCTCTTTTAATGCATCCTATTATTTTATTTGCTTTTGCTGCAGCTGCCTGACACTGGCCAGCAAACGTGAGCTTGTCATCCACCAATACACCCAGGTCTTTTTCAGTTACAGTTTTGCCCAGTGTTTTACAATTAAGCATATAATTATACATTTTGTTTCCTCTGCCCAAGTGCATTACCTTACATTTATCTCCATTAAAGCTCATTTGCCATTTATCAGCCCAAGCTTCTAGTTTACATAGATCCTCCTGTAATATAAAATTGTCCTCCTCTGTATTGATTACCCTGCAGAGTTTAGTGTCATATGCAAGTATTGAAATTCTACTCTGTATGCCCCCTACAAGGTCATTAATAAATATGTTATAAAGAAGCGGGCCCTATACTGACCCCTGTGGTACCCCACTGTTAACTGTGACCCAATCTGAGTGTTTTCCATTAATAACCACCCTTTGTTTCCTATCACTGAGCCAGTTCTTAACCCACATACATATATTTTCCCTTATCCCTATTGTTCTCATTTTATGTATCAACTTTTTGTGTGGAACCGTATCGAAAGCTTTTGAAAATTCCATATACACAACATCCACTGCATTTCCTTGGTCCAGTCCGGAACTTACCTCTTCATAAAAGCTGATCAGATTAGTTTGACAGGAACGGTCCCTCGTAAATCCATGTTGATATTGGGTCATGAGGTTATTTTTCTTCAGATACTCTAGTATAGCATCTCTTAGAAAACCCACCAGGATTTTACCCAAGGTAGAGTTAATCTTACTGGCCTATAATTTCCAAGTTCGGTTTTTGTCCCCTTTTTGAATATTGGCACCACATTTGCTATACGCCAGTCCTGTGGTACAGACCCTGTTATTATGGAATCTAGATTAAAAATAATGGTCTATCTATGACATTACTTAATTCCTGCAGTACTCGCGGGTGTATCCCATCCGGGCCCGGGGATTTGTCAACTTTAGTGATTTTTAGACGCCGCCATACTTCCTGCTGGGTTAAGCAAGTGACATTTAATGGAGAATTTTTGTTATCACTGATTATATTTTCTGTCATTCGATTTTCTTGTGTAAATACGGTTGAAAAAAAATCATTTAGCGTATTGGCCTTTTCCTCATCCACCATTTCACCCAAACTATTTTTAAGGGGGCCAACACTATCATTTTTTAGTTTTTTACTATTTATGTAGTTAAAGAATATTTTGGGGTTATTTTTACTTTCTCTGGCAATGATTCTCTCTGTCTCAATCTTTGCTGCCTTGATTTGTTTTTTACAAAATTTGTTTAATTGTCTGTATTTATTTAATGCCTCATCACTACCTACTTGCTTTAATTCTCTAAAAACTTTCTTTTTGTCACTTATTACGCCCCTTAGAGCTCTATTTAGCCATAGTGGTTTCTTCCTATTTCTAGCATGTTTATTCCCATAGGGTATATATTGGGCACAGGTCCTATTCAGGATGCTAATAAATGTCTCCCATTTGCTTTGTGTAGTTTTATGTCTCAGGATATCGTCCCAGTTTATTGCACTAAGATCATCTCTCAACCGTTGGAAATTTGCCTTCCTGAAGTTTAGTGTCCTTGTAACCCCTCTACTACTCATCTTATTAAAGGATACATGAAAACTTATTATTTTGTGATCACTATTACCCAAGTGACCCCCAACTCGTATATTTGATATGCGGTCTGGCCTGTTCGTTAATATTAGGTCTAGCAGTACCCCCCTTCTTGTTAGGTCCCGAACCAGTTGTGAAAGGTAATTGTCTCTCATAGTTGTCAAAAACCTATTACCTTTGCTTGAACTACAGGTTTCTGTTCCCCAATGTATTTCTGGGTAGTTAAAGTCCCCCATAATAATGACTTTGCCTTGAGTTGCTGCTTCATCTATTTGCTTTACGAGGATATTCTCCGCTGCTTTCATTATTTTTGGAGACTTATAACAAACCCTATCAGTAATTTATTATTTTTTCCCCCTCCCCTTATCTCCAACCACAGGGACTCTACATTTTCATTAGATTCACATATATTCTCACACAAGATGGGTTTTAAGGATGATTTTACATATAAACACACACCCCCCTCGCTTGTTTGCACGGTCATTTCTGAACAGACTATAACCTTGTAAATTAACTGCCCAGTCATGGCTCTCGTCCAGCCATGTCTCAGATATCCCCACCATGTTATAATTATTTTCCAACAAAATTAATTCTAATTCCTCCATTTTGTTGGTGAGGCTTCTGGCATTAGTGTACATGCATTTTATGTATCTCTCTGTATCTGTATTCCTTCTTACTGTATTGACTGTTCTAACCCCAACCCCAATTTCTTTATTTGTGCCCAGGTCACTATCTGCACTATCTTCCCCACCTATAAAATGAATACGCTCCCCCCCAATCCCTAGTTTAAACACTCCTCCAACCTTCTAGCCATTTTCTCCTCCAGCACAGCTGCACCCTCCCCATTGAGGTGCAACCCGTCCATAGCTTAGAACCTGTAGCCAACTGAGAAGTCGGCCCAGTTCTCCAGGAACCCAAACCCCTCCTTCCTACACCAGTTCCTGAGCCACTTATTTATCTCCCTAATCTCCAGTTGCCTCTCTGGTGTGGCACATGGTACAGTCAGTATTTCAGAGAATACCACCTTGGAGGTCCTAGCTTTAAGCTTGGATCTATTTCAGTGGGGATTCTTGTAATCATATAATGCATTAGTCTCTTGTCAATTTTTTTGTGAAGAAAAAGACATTTAGTTTGCTTCAGCTTGAGGTTTGAACATTTAGCATCAATTTGGTGCTACGGAAAAATTTATTTGGTCACCACTCCAGCCCTTTAAGAATAATAAAGCTGGACATACAGTACATCTTTTATAAAAGTTGTCCAATATCCATGCTAATTTAACTGTAAACTCTTCATACTAAATGTCTTCCACTTTGTTGAGAAATGGGTATGACCCTTATTTACCCAATTCTCCAGCCCCAAAGTATTCACTCCTAAATCAATTTGGAATTGTAAGGCATTTGATATTGCATTTCTATTGCAGCTACTGCATACATGAACCTTCCATCCTATAGGAAGTGATGACTATTTTTGTCAATTAATTTTGAGACTCTGTAGTCAGAGTAAAACTGCAAGATTTAAAGAGGGTTTTTTTAAAATATACTGTAGATAATGGAATGGAAAATAAAAAATGTTTAAAAATATTTTAGAATAGTTTAAAATAAAAATGTGATTGTAACAATAAGTTATTTTCTGGCAATACATTCCCCTTAAAGGGAATCTGTCAGCAGATTTTCACTCCCAAACTATTTACATATGCATTTAGCTCTTTCAAAGACAAATCCAGCAATACATTTACATTGCCAGTCGGTTCATCCATTACCCATAAATCAGCGTTTGAATTGGTATGTAAATGAGGCTGAATAGCTATTTATAGCTCCAAAGCCTCCGTCACTCCAGCTCTATTCCATGCTTAACGCCACCTCTTGCTTGACTGATGACTGCATTGCTGAAATCACACAGCGTGGAAGCTGTCAGTAAAGCAAAAGGAGGCAGCGCTGGGCAAGGAACAGAGCTGGAATGGCAAAGGCTTCACATGTACACTAGCTTTTCAGCCTCATTTGCACATCAATTCAAACGCTGATTTCTCAGTAACTGAGGAAATGTACTGCTAGACTTGTCTTTGAAGGTGCTACATGCGCATATAAATAATTTTGGGTGAGAAATTATGCTGTGTGGTAGATCAGCTCACTCAGCTGCTTAACGAGATAGTCACAGGAATGCTTCTCGCTTAAATTTTCATCTGGTTTACCAAAACAGGCTTCATAAACTACAGTAATCCAAAGAAAATAAATAGACTTATTCAGTATTCTTAACATAAACAAACCAGCAGTCACTATAGTCCTTATAACTGTAGGGTTCACCTGCACAGGAAACAAGATTCAGCTTTTTTTCCCCAGAGCCCAGCTCTGGAGGTCAGCTCCCCTTCAGAGTACACAGAACAATCATTAAATCCAAAGGCTTCATTTTTACCTCCTGGACCCCTCCCTAGGGTGAATAGCTGTCCCACCCACCTCTTCAGCAAATTCATAATAGGCCTGGCCCTGTCATGCTGGAGCAAAACTTCCAGGTATAAACTAATAACCTAAACTAATAATGTCAGAGAAACATATCTCCCCTGCAACACATTACCAGAGACCTTCTTACATATCCCCTGCTCTGCCCAAAGCCAGGAGGTTTGGCACCTTCAGTCACTAGACAGGGAAGCCTCAACAGGGAATCTGCATTAATGTGCAGCTTCCCTGGCTTATGCTCCACTTGGAAACTGAAATCCTCGAGTGCCAGAAACCACCTAGTCAACCGGGCAATCTTCCTGTTCTTTTCCCTTATACATCTCAGGGGCACATGGTCTTACACTAACCTGAACTTTCGGCCCACTGGGTAGTACTTCAAAGTGTCAATCGCTCATTTGATGGCCTATGATTCTTTTTCCTCGATGTCATAATTTTTCTCACAGGAGGAAAGTTTCCTACTTAGGTAAAGGATTGGATGTTCCTCCGCAGTTATTTCCGTGACAACTCGGCTACCAACTCAACTTCTGAAGCATCCGTCTGGACCACGAACTCCTTTGTGAAGTCCAGTGCGTCCAAGACTGGCTGTTTACACAGGGCTAAATTCAACTCCTGAAAAGTCCACTTGGCCATCGCTGACTTTCTGCCTTTAAGGAGGTTGATCAGGGGTGCGGCTCTCATGGAGTAATTCGGGATGAACCGCCAATAGTGTTCTACAATTCCTAGAAACCCACAATCTGTTTCTTGGAGACTGGTTACAGCCAATTTTGGATCGCCTCTACCTTCTTCTCCTGTGGCTTGATTTTGCCCCTAACAAAGATATAGCCTAGGTATTTGGTCTCCTCCTTCCCCATGGCGCACTTCTTTGGGTTTATAGTAAACCATGCCTTCCTCAGTTTGTTCAGTACTGCCTGTACCTTCTGCAAATGACTTTCCCAATCCAGGCTGAAAATCACAGTATCATCTAGGTAAGCTGCAGCGTATTTCTAGTGAGGAGTTATTAGCCAGTTCATGGCCCTCTGGAAGATGGCTGAGGCTCCTTGCAGACCAAAAGGCATCCTGGTGTATTGGAAACACCCATCAGGTGTAGAGAAGGCCATCTTCTCTTTAGCCATTTGGAATATGGGTATTTGCCAGTACCTTTTCGTTAGGTCCAGGGTGATGATGTATCTTGCTGACCCCAACCTCTCAATGAGCTCATCGACACAGGGTATCGGATACACATCAAACTTGGACACCTCATTCAACTTATGATAATCATTACAAAACTGTCATTCTCCATTTGGCTTTGTTACTAGGACAATGGGACTGGACCAGCCGCTTTTCGACTCTTCAATGATGCCCAGGCTCAACATTCTTCTCACCTCCTTCTAAATCACATTGCGGCGGGCTTCAGGGATTCAATATGGCTTAAGGTTTACCCACACGTGCGGCTCTGTCAGAACTTCATGTTCCACGGTCTGAGTACATCCCGGCAACTCTGAAAACAGGTCTCGGTTTTGCTGAAGCAGTTCTCGGCAATGTTGTTTGGAAACCGGGGACACTTCGACATCCTCGACATTGGCTCCTGGGTTTGCCCCCAGACAGGGAGCTTCCCCCGGCTCTCTGTTTGAGCACGTTGACTTGGTAGTCCTGATAGGGTTTTCTTCTCCCTGGCTGGTGGACCTTATAGTTAATTTTGCTCAGTTTTCTGACCACTTCATATGGCCCTTGCAACTTAGCCAGAAATGTACTTTCCACAGTGGGAATCAAGACTAAGACTCGATCTCCAGGGCTAAACTGTCTCAGCTTTGCCAACCGACTGTAAACCCTTGACTGAGCCTCTTGTGCCTGGAGGAGTTCTCTCTCACAATCGGCATTATCTCTGCAATTCTCTCCTGCATCCGGGCCACATGATCGATGATGCTTCGGTGGGGTATAACTTCTGCTTCCCAGGTCTCCTTTGTAGCATCCAGGAGACCCCGAGGGTGCCAGCCATACAAAAGCTCAAATGGAGAGAACCCCATAGAGGCCTGTGGAACTTCCCTGATGGAAAACAGTAGATACTGGAGTAGGCAGTCCCAGTCTTTACCATCCTTCTCTACGAACTTCTTGAGCTTGGCCTTCAGGGTCTTATTAAACCTCATCACCAGGCCGTCCATTTACGGATGATATAGCAACGTCCTGAGTTGCGTAATCTGGAGGGTCTTACACAACTCTCTCATCACTTTGGACATGAACAAAGTTCCTTGGTCTGTCAAGATCTAATTTGGCAGGCAGGTCCGGGAAAAGATATGGACCAGTTCTCGGGCTATACTTCTGGCTGAGGAGTTTCTTAGGCGTACCACCTTCAGGTACCATGTCGCATAGTCCAGGACCACCAGGATATATTGATGCCCTTGGACAGACTTTACCAATGGTCCGACTATCCATGGCAATGTGGTCAAACGGGATCTCTATAATGGGTAATGGCACTAGGAGACTCCATAAGTGAGAGACTGTGGTGGTTAGCTGGCTAGTAGGACAGAACCTACAATAGTTAGAAATCTCTCATTGACATCTGGGCCAGTAGAACCTTTGAAGAATCCACTCTTGGGTCTTGTCTACACCCAGATGCCCACCAAGACATGAGAATGGCCCAAGTCTAACACCCTATGCCTATAGGGCCTTGGTACTACCAGTTGTTCCAATACCTCTCCCCCTAGCTTAGTCACCCAATATAGCAAATCCCAATTTACTGCAAAGTGTGGAAACGTGCTGTCGGTCCCCAACTTTTGAGCAACCCCGTTTAATACAGTGACATTATCAAATGCCCCTTTTAGCGTAAGGTCTTTCAGTTGAGCAGTCCTAAAGTTCTCCACGGAAGCCCCCAACTCAGGGATCTAGGCCTCAGGGGTCGCTGTCTCATCCTCATTGCCCACACACACATCCTCATTGCACACACAAGAGAAACCCATTCGCCTCCAACTGTGATAAGTGTTTTTTAAGGGTGACCCTTCTCTTATCTGAGTCACTTGGCACCTCCCCTTTTCGCCAAAGGTCCCATAATAAGGAAAAGTCCCACCCTATTATAATCGGGTGTATCAGGTCTCTGACCACTCTGACCTCATAAGGGCTCAGTGCCACAGTTTATTTCTATGGTTACTCAAATGACAGATTAGTCCTTAGCGTCCCCGTGTATTCAGCGGACACCCACAATTCTTCCGGGGACCAACTGGTGAGGGAGTTTGGCCTTTACGAGGGTCTGTAGGCTCCCAGTAACAAGGGTCCCAACACCAGTACTCCATTTATCGTCAAAGGACATGTCTTCGGCCTTTTCACAGGTTGACAGTCCATACTGCAAGCCGGAAAAGCATAATACGAACTGCGCCGCCCTAGGCTGCAGTCCATCGGCTCAGGGGACATGGGACAATGAACAGCTATGCCACAGACCCAAACACCTCCAACAAATTAAGTCGTTAACCCCTACCCTCGGTAACCCCCTGCGGGCCGTTGGGTTCCTGGACGCCCCCCATTTGTGACTCTAGTAGTTCTTTTTGAGAGTCAGTCTCCTTTTGGGTACCCTAGTACGGCGGGGCAATGGTACCTGGTTTCCCTAATGACTTCTCGACCATCTGGTACCTTTCCACTATGCCAACCAGGTCATCCGCATTCCAAGGATCTCCCTTGGGCAACCCAGGTCTGCTCCGGTCTAGGGAGGGCGTGAACAAATCTGTCCATTACTATGCACTCGACCACCTGGGCTGGGGTGGAGGTTTCCGGCTGTAACTACTTTTGAACCAGACATAGCAAGTCAAACATTTGGGAGTGGGGGGTTTTGTTGCTGAAATACGCCCAGTGGTGGATCCGTTGTGCCCTGACAGACAAAGTCACTCCCAAGTGTGCCAATATTTCTGTGTTTAGTTTGGCATAGTCCTTTGCATCCTGTAAGGCAAGGTCATAATAAACCTTTTGGGGCTCAAAAGTTAGATAGAGAGCCAGCACCTCTGCCCACTGCTCTGGCAGCAGCTTCTCCCACTCTGCGACCCTTTCAAATACCGCCAAAAATGCCTCAACAGCATCCCCCTGGGTCATCTTTTGCATGGCACGTCTTACCACCATTATCTGGACTTGTGATTGGGGCAGTTTCTCTACTGTGAACGTCCCCTGTCAGGACTTCCATCTGCCATTGCTGCTGTTGTAGCTGTTGTATAAGGATTTTCTTTGTCTCCTGCTAGGCTTGCTGCTGTTGCTGCAACTGGTGCTGCTGCCGTTGCTGCTGCTGGCTTTGGACCAGGTGCTTGATCAGCTTCTCCATTTTGTTTGACCGCTGTTTCATCCTTAAAGTCGCTCTCTCCCAGGACATGCAGTTTGTCCACAGTTGTCACTCTTGCTCCATGGGGATCTTGCCCACACTTCTAGCCAATACTTGTGGTAGATCGGCTCACTCGGCTGCTTAAAGAGGTAGAGAAACCAAAGACAAGAAAAATACCCAAATGATTAAAAGTAAATATATAAATCGCACAGTGCAAAAATAATAATAAATAATAAAGGGTATTTAGTTAACATAATTTTGATCAAAATAATGTAAAAGCTGTCCCGCCACGTCACGGCATCCCTTGTGGGACAGTCCTAACTCTAATATTAAAAACCTTACCATTTGTCAAGTGACATACATATGGACAAGGACAGAGAGACTGGATCCCTGGTGCAAGCATAAAACCGAGGCAGGATCAGCGTCCCAGCCCAGACAAAGGGCGGCCACACCCTTTTATATGCACTCAAGCATACTAACTGCAAAGAAAAAACCTGAAGGTGTGAACTGGAACATAAATTGATGTGCATGCAAAATGTAAATGCATGTTCACACAAGGCCATTAAACAAAGAGAAACCAAAGACAAGAAAAATACCCAAATGATTAAAAGTAAATATATAAATCGCACAGCGCAAAAACAATAATAAATAATAAAGGGTATTTAGTTAACATAATTTTGATCAAAATAATGTAAAAGCTGTCCCGCCACGTCACGGCATCCCTTGTGGGACAGTCCTAACTCTAAAATTAAAAACCTTACCATTTGTCAAGTGACATACATATGGACAAGGACAGAGAGACTGGATCCCTGGTGCAAGCATAAAACCGAGGCAGGATCAGCGTCCCAGCCCAGACAAAGGGCGGCCACACCCTTTTATATGCACTCAAGCATACTAACTGCAAAGAAAAAACCTGAAGGTGTGAACTGGAACATAAATTGATGTGCATGCAAAATGTAAATGCATGTTCACACAAGGCCATTAAACAAAGAGAAACCAAAGACAAGAAAAATACCCAAATGATTAAAAGTAAATATATAAATCGCTCAGTGCAAAAATAATAATAAATAATAAAGGGTATTTAGTTAACATAATTTTGATCAAAATAATGTAAAAGCTGTCCCGCCACGTCACGGCATCCCTTGTGGGACAGTCCTAACTCTAATATTAAAAACCTTACCATTTGTCAAGTGACATACATATGGACAAGGACAGAGAGACTGGATCCCTGGTGCAAGCATAAAACCGAGGCAGGATCAGCGTCCCAGCCCAGACAAAGGGCGGCCACACCCTTTTATATGCACTCAAGCATACTAACTGCAAAGAAAAAACCTGAAGGTGTGAACTGGAACATAAATTGATGTGCATTCAAAATGTAAATGCATGTTCACACAAGGCCATTAAACAAAGAGAAACCAAAGACAAGAAAAATACCCAAATGATTAAAAGAAAATATATAAATCGCACAGTGCAAAAATAATAATAAATAATAAAGGGTATTTAGTTAACATAATTTTGATCAGGTTTTTTCTTTGCTTAAAGAGGTAGTCACGGGAATGCTTCTTGTTTAAATTTTCATCTGGTTTATCAAAACAGGCTTCATAAACCAGTCCAAAGAAAGGAAATAGACATATCCAGTCTTCTTGACATAAACAAAACAGCACTCACTATAGTCCCTTATAACGGTGGGGTTCACCTGCACAGGAAACAAGATTCATCTGTTCCCTCTAAATCATCCATATTAGTTGCAATGAAATGACTCCATCTGCTTGTTCTGTCCAAATCTATAAACTAAAGCTAACAAGTATGCTATGTAGAATAAGATCACATACTTTATCTACTCAACTGCATCAGATTTTTAAGTCAGTGTGAAAAGAACAAATATGTCAAATCAGAAAAAAAAAATAATATTGTATATGTAAAACTGAAAATTGCAGGGTAATTTTGTGTTGGTACATGTTTTGCCTTGGAATATTACTTCAAGTGTTGCATAAGTAATTGTTTTGAATTGTCATTAGTTTTTTTCACTTTTATACTTTCAATTCTTCTTTACACTTTAGCAGAGCACTTTTAATATGCAGGTTTATTATAATTTTTTCATTATTGCACTTACCGTATATATTATTTGTACTCTTTTTCTCTTTATATGTTATGTAAATAATATAACAAATTGGGACAAATGTTTTATTGTTTCAGTGTGAATATTAAGCAACATAAATTAACCTTCATACCTTCATTGAATAGTAATATTTCATTATATTTTAGGAAACACTGATCACATTTATCTTGGCATTAATTCTATGAAGTGTTTGGTTAGGTTAACTACAAATTATTTGTGACTTAATAACAGCAGTGCCCTCACATATTTGCACAGCCACACCTTAGGACATTCCAACATTACATAGTAATTAACTCTTTATTTTTAAATCAGAATTCTTTTGAAATAGTTTGTCCTGAATTCGTAGTATGGGATCTGTCCCGGTTTTTTTTTCAGTTATATATGCATGATGCACATAAAGTGCTGTACTACAGCATTGTGAATAAGGTCTTGGTCAGGTACATAACAGTGCATGTTTTTATGCATAACTTGGATCCTATAAATTTAAAGATTCATTTACACAAGACGATAATTAGATCAGAGAATTTCCCGATTATCGTTCTATCTAAACATACTGCCAATCACTAGATGAAAAAGCAAAACGCATTTGAGTGATGTTGTTTAACATATTGGAACTATATTGCCATGAGCAATGATATTCTATGCGCACAGAACAATTATATTAAAGGGAATCTGTCACCCCCTGGGACTCATCTGACCTACTAATGTGGACATACAGGTGATAGAAATGTAAATCTATTCATACCTGTATGCCTTATATTAGAGGTCTTGTTGCTGTGAAATTTCTTTTTATTCATTCATTATGTCCACTTATAAGACGTTGTGTGATCTATGCATTGTAGGTCACGTGATATAGATCAGAGGACTGTAAAGGAACAGATAACAATGAAATGCAGTGATAGCTGAGCAAATTAACAACACTGATATGGACAATAGTTACATTACAAATCAGAAGACCAGAAGACTTATCCATGGAGTGATAAGGCCCCGTCACACTTAGCGACGCTACAACAATCTCGACAACGATACGACCTGTCAGGGATCGTTGCTGCGTCGCTATGTGATCGCTGGTGAGCTGTCAAACAGGCAGGCTCACCAGCGATCAGGGGAGCAGCGACATCGTGGAAAGAATCTTTCCACGATGTCCTGCTCCTGGTTACCAGCCTGCTGCAGGAGCAGGCTGGTAACCATGATAAACGTCGGGTTACTAGGGGCACACGCGCACCTAGTAACCCGCTGTTTATCATGGTTACCACTCTGCTACGGTGAGCAGGAGGTTGCCGCTCACCATAGCAGAGTGGTAACCTTGATAAACAGCGGGTTACTAAGTGCGCGTGTGCCCCTAGTAACCCGCTGTTTATCATGGTTACCAGCCTGATCGTTGGTCCCGCTGGTCACACATAGCGATGTATGCTGACCAGCGGGAGGGCAAAGACCAAAAAAAGGTCCAGGACATTTTGCAGCGATCAGCGACCTCACAGCAGGGGCCTGATCACTGCAAAGTGTCACACATAGCGACATCACTGGTGAGGTCGCTGTTGCGTCTCCAAAACCGTGACTCAGCAGCGATCTTGCTAGCGATCTCGCTCTGTGAGACGGGGGCTATACTTTAAAACTGAACTGGCCCAAGATTTTTACAATACAAACTCCATACAATATTAAATAGATATCTTAGATCTGATGAGGCTGGTGTACATACTTTAAAAATTCATAGCAGTTTACATTCCTGCACACCTAGAGTGGCTTATAGCTCCTCTGTGTCCCTCCTGCTGCTCAGTATAAGCTGCAGCTATCATTCAGGCTGGGGAAGACTGAATATATTAGGAGTCATAATCTCTCTTACTACGTATCTCTGCTCATATGGAACTAATTTTGTTATCAGGATTATACATAAATTCAGAAATGGATTTTCCAAGTAAAGGCATCAGACTTTATTTTTGTTCTACGTTGATGCTACAACTGCGCAAAATCCTTGTGAATAGGATGAGCTGACTACTGCTCTTTTATTTATGAAAATACTGCTACAGTCTTGATTACCTATGGATATATAATCTATGTTTTCACCATGGAGCCTAACAGATAGAATAATATACTGGGAATAAGCCATACCGCTTTATTGAAACCTGTTGAAGTACAGAAATTTATCTGCAAGACTACTAACTGCAGACTTGATATCATTACTGTCTGTGACGATACAGCGTAAAATCTTAATTATGCCAGACATACTTTCTGATGGCAAGAGCAGTATACCTTTATCTTTATGTTGACTTTTCAACCTGTGTTCTTCTTTAGTTGATTAACACAGACCAGTATTTGTATAACCCTGTATATATTCATTTGGAAACAATCATGTTTACTATGCTAATGACAAATTGTACTAAAGTCAGCTAGATGTGTATTTACAAGAGCCCCTGTGATACCAACTATGTAAATTGATTAGCTCAAACAATGAGACCTGGTGAGCCATGCACCTTTACCTCTTACGTCTCACTGATGACCTGACACACATGTAAATATAAACAGGGATGTCTGTAGTGCTAGAAGCAGAATCAAGGAGCATCAGAAAGACTTTACAAGAAGAATGAGAGACATCCTTCAGGAAAGGAGATGGATAGCATGGCATCCAAAGAGACCCAGATTTGGATTTTACATGATTCTAGCCTAAGGGTTTCGGCCCTGACTGGAAATATTCAGATCTACTCCATTAACCATCAGAGAGACATGGATACATTTTGGGAAGACCAGGTGGGACGAGGAAGTCACCTGGCCCCATGGATATGTTGTTTGGGGTTGTCAGGAGGGATCCTCCAGTCACCTGCAACCCATGGAGACGTTGAGAGAAGCCAGATTGTGACCCGCCGGTCATCTGGCCCCATGGAAACTCTCGGAGTGGCCAGGGTGGGAGCCTTGGGTCTCCTGGCCTTGTAACTCAATGGACTGCTAGCTTCCTAAGCTTGCCGCTACCTTCACTTTTTGAGGGTCCACCAGGAGCGGGGGGCCACTGGTTGACGTAGTCAGCCCTTGAAATCTCCAAAGTCGCAGCTGTTTTATCCCAGGCGGGCAGAGAAGGGAGGGTGAGACTGTGTAATGTTGTACCAACTGGGTATTTGCTGGGACTGTTCTATGTGTTTATTGTCCGCTTTGTGTTTCAATAAAGTATCACCATGCTGTTTTACCCTCACCCTGTGTTGTCTGAGTAGCGTTATGCTCACGGAAGACCCCGGGTCTTCACACTGCCTAATAGGTTAGTCTTTTGCTCTAACTTTCAACTTTAATCTTTATAACATCTGTAGGGGTTTTACTCACTTTGGTGCCACGGGAAGCAAACAGGAAGCGTGTTGCTTTAAAAGTCCAAGTCGGTTTATTGCTTCATAAAACAAAAAAAACAAAAGGAATACAAATGGCCTTTAGTTAAGGCAAACAAAGTAAAGTGTCCTTTAAGCAGGTCTCTGCTTAGCCAGTCCTGTGGGCACACAGGCTAGGTAGTATCCAGTATCCTGGCTCTCCAAACTACCCGTAACCTGGCCTCAAGTGCACCAATCAGTCTTCTTAGTGCTTATGTGCACTAGAGCAACACTCTGGGTTACATCACAGAGGACATCTATCTCTGTGATACATATCTCCCATTCACTCAACGATTGTTAGCCACCTTACATACCTCCCCCCTCTGCCTAAAGCCATGGGGCTTGGCACTTTCTACAACCAGACAGGGGATTCTTGAGAGGGCATCGGCATTACCATGCAGCTTCCCTGCTCTATGTTCTACATGGAAATTTAAATCTTGTAGGGCTAAGAACCAGAGGGTGACCCTAGCAATTTTCCCCTTTGTTTCCTTCATCTGCCTGAGTGGGGCATGGTCGGATACAAATCTAAACTTCCATCCTAACAGTTAGTACCGTAACGTGTCCACTGCCCACTTTATGGCCAAGCACTCCTTCTCTATGACTGAATAATTCTTCTCGCATGAGGGCAGCTTCCTACTCAGGTAGAGAACAGGGTGCTCCTCTCCTTATATCTCCCAGGAAAGGACTGCTCTTAAACTGATATCTGAGGCATCCATTTGGAGTACAAATTTTTTCTTAAAGTCAGGGGCAACCAGAACTGGTTGCCTACAAAGAGCCACTTTAATTTCTAGAAAGGCCGTCTCCGCCTCTGCAGTTCACTTGGCCATAGCTGATTTTGTCCCCTTAAAGAGGTCAGTCAAGGGTGCCGCCATAATTGCAAAGTTTGGAATGATCCTCCTGTGATATCCCACGATCCCTAGGAAGGCTCTAACTTGCTTCTTTGACAGCGGTCTCGGACAGGTGTGGATCGCTTTAACTTTAGTGATTTGGGGTTTCATCTTGCCTCTACCCACTACATAACCCAGGTATTTGGCTTCTTCTTACCCCATGGCACATTTCTTCAGGTTTATTGAAAACCGTGCCTTAGAGCATCAAGCACCGCCTGGACCTTTTCCAGATGACTTTCCCAGTCCGGGCTGAAGATAACAATATTGTCCAGGTATGCCGTGGCGTATTTCTTATGGGGTGCAAGGATTCAATCCATGGCTCTCTGGAAGGTGGCAGCGGCCCCCTGCAATCCAAATGCATCCGGACATACTGGAAAAATCTGTAGAAAATGCAGTCTTCTCCTTGGCTCCCTGTACCATTTGGATCTGCCAATATCCCTTCATTAAATCCAAGGTGGTTAGCTACCTTGCTGGCCCAAGTCTATAGATCAGCTCATCGCCACGTGGCATGGGATATGCATCAAATTTGGAGACCTCATTCAACTTCTGATAGTCATTACAGAGTCTTCATTCAACATTGGGCTTTGAGTCCAAGACAATCGGGCTCGATCAACTGCTCTTGGATTCTTCAATGACCCCGAGTTTCAGCATACGAGCCACTTCTTTGAAGATCAACTCTCGTCAGGCCTCAGGTATCCGATAGGACTTCAAGTTCACCCGCATTTTTGGCTCCATGAGAATGTCGTGTTCTATGACCCTTGTGAAGCCCGGCAATTCCGAGAACTGATCCCTGTTCTTTTGCAGCAACTCCCGACACTGCTGTTTTTGGGCCTTCGTTAGCATCTCCGCTATTTCGACTCCTCCAACCTCACCTTCTGATTTGACCAGCAAGCATGGAGCTCCAACAGCCTCTCTGTCTTGCCACAGCTTGATGAGGTTGACGTGGTATATCTGGTATCCAGCAAATTACCTCACCTGTGAGGACCTTGGGCATTAACTCCCCCACCCAATTGGACCTTGGATGCCCCACCCCCTTTTGAGCCTCCACCCCCAGTTGGGACCCCCAGTATGGAGTGGGCTGCCTTCCCAAGGAACCCTCAAACCCTGGTATCTCTCAACCAGTCCAATCAGTTCATCGGAATTCTGGGGATCACCCTGGGCAACCCAAGTGTGTATTGGCCTTGGCAGGGAATGCACAAACCGGTTCATCACCACTCGCTCTACTATCTGTGCAGGCATAGAGGATGCCTGCTGCAGCCACTTCTGGACCAGGTGCAAAAGGTCAAACATTTGGAAGCGAGGGGGTTTGTCCTGGTGATACGCCCAGCGATGGACCCGCTGCGCCCTGATAGTCATTGTCACCCCCCAAGCACACCAGAATCTCGGTTTTTAGCTTGCTATACTCTTTAGCGTCCTGCAAAGCTAAATCTTAGTAAGCCTTCTGGGGCTCCCCCATCAAGTATGGCGCCAGTACCTCTACCCACTGCTCTGGCGGAAGTTTCTCCCTCCCTTTCAAACACCGTCAGGAAGGCCTCTATGTCATCCCCCGGGGTCATTTTCTGCAAGGTCTATCTTACTGCCTTCCGGACGTGGGAGTCATCAGCCAGACTTGGGGTTGGGGCGCTCGTCCTGCCCTGGATGGCGCTTGCCAGAAGTCACATCTGCTGCCGCTGTTCCTGCTGATGCTGTTGGATCAGCTGTAATAACAGCCTGTTGGTCTCCTGCTGGTGCTGCTGTGACTGGACCAGGTGTTTCAGCAGGTCCTCCATTTTGTCTGGCGATGTTTGTTGGCTTGCAGCAGACTTTACCCAGGACATGCAGGCGTTCTTGTAGCAGTCACACTTATCTGCTGGAAAAGCTGCCCGCACGTCTAATACCAATTGTATGGGTTTTACTCTCTTGGGTGCAATGGGATGCAAACAGGAAGCATGTTCCTTTAAAAGTCCATGTCAGTTTATTACTTCATAAAACAAAAAAAACAAAAGGAATACAAACGACCTTTAGTTACGGCAAACAAAGTAAAGTGTCCTTTAAGCAAGTCTTCTTAGCCAGTCCTGTGGGAACACAGGCTGGGTAGCGTTCAGTATTCTGGCTCGGTCTGGAGACAACAACACACAGGCGGCCTTCTCCCTCCAAACACACAGACCATGTGACAAACAAATGGCCTCCATTTTATAGGTTTTTAACCACACCCAGAGGTGAGGTATGTGGGTAGCTGAACCCGCCCAACTCTCCTAACTACCCGTAACCCGATCCCAAGTGCACCAATCAGTCCTTTTGGTGGTTACGTGCACTAAAGCAACACTCTGGGTTACCTCACAGAGGACAGCCATCTCTTTGATACATACCTCCCATCAAAGTTGTGACCATTAGCTGCCTTACACACCATACTAGACATTAACATGTTTTTCCGAACCTTCACCGTAAAAAAGCATTTTTTGAATATAGAACAACAGTCAACTCCAGGAACTGTTTTAGAATCATGGGATAGTAATAATCGAATTACTCCCAATGACAACCGCTCCGACACTGTTGCAGGTACGTTAATAACTACTCTCTATTTGAGTTGGACTCCAGTTCTAATTTTTTTTCTTAGAACAAGTTGCACTTTCTGAATTACAACATTTGACACCTGAAGCTAATAGAAATGTCTACTACGCTTAAAACAATTAACCCCTATTTTTACCTTGTCCAGTATCGCATCCCAGCCATAGATCAATTCCAGGAGATGATTAAAAAAACTGTATGCTCTCTCCATGCTTGGTCTGAATAGGTTAAAATGTAAAATAATCTTACCAATGGGGAAAATATGTCTTTTCGTAATCTTACTATATGTTGTGACCTTGTGGTGTGAAGTGCTGACAAAATGAGGGGAGCAATTCTTGTTCTTCACATGGAAGTTTATAAATGGGAACATGTCAAATTGCTATCTGATACCTGAACATATTTAAAACTTAATCATGATCCCACCTTAAAGATTCAATCAGAAATATGTACTGTTCTTCTTGAGGATGTCCATTTATTCGTTATTTAAAAATAAATAAGCAGAGCTAAGCATAGTTGAGTGTCCTATTACACCTATTCTTTGTTCATTTCTCAAAAATACATAGGGGGTGCTTCCCCTTCCCCTTTTGAGCTACTGTAGCTTGTCTAGGCTCTTTTAAAGGGAATCTATCACCACTAGCGATGGGTGAGCACTAAAATGCTCTGGTGCTGGATGCTCGGGTCGAGCAAATTGGAATACTCCGGTGCTCGACCCGAGCAACGAGCCCAATGTAAGTCAATGGAAACTCGAGCATTTTTCAGGCGGAACCCCCCGGCAGTCTGCAGAGGGCCTAAAAATTGCCGAAATCGATGGGAACAGTGCTCAAATGATATGGGAACAGCATGGGGAAGACCCCTGGAAGCATTTCTGACTCCCAGGTCACTGCTGTCAACAACGTTGTCAGAGGTATTATGCATTTTTACGGACTCACAATAAAACATACAAAAACGAAACCAAAATGGATTTTCCTGGGAAATATATTAAGGAACATCCTCTCCAGCGTAATGAATTGTATATAAGGCAAAATAAATATACAAAAATGTTCCTCCACACCTTGGGCTATGTTCACACATAGCATTTTTGATAAGTTTTTGCACTTTTGCATTGCTTTCAATCAAAACAAATGCATTCACTTGTAAATGTCATTTTAACATTTTACAACCTTATCTGGACATATGGTGTGTGACACATCATCAGACACATCCTATTTCATTTATGATGGAGGGACTCTGAAAGTCAAAAAGCCTATTTTTATAGGGCCATCAGGAGGCCCTTACTATTCTTAAAGGGCCAGCAGTTGGCCCTCGCTATTGTTAGAGAGCCATCAGCCGGCTATGCTTTGTAGTTCCCATTATTAACGAGTGGGTCTCCGATAGTGTTATTGCGTATGCAGTGACTGCAAAGGCTGCCAAAAATTTGGAGGCACTCCAATGCCCCTTGGAAGAGATGTAGAGGTCAGGGAGTCTCCTAAAAACAATGTTCCCATTATTAGGAAGTGGGTCTCCCATAGTGTTTGCCTATGCAGTTAATGCAAAAGCTGCAAAAAAATTGGAGGCATTCCAATGCCCCTTGGAAGAGACGTAGAGGTAAGAGAGCCTCCTAATAACAATGTTCCCATTTCTAGGAAGTGGGTTTCCCATAGTGTTTGCCTATGCAGTGAATGCAAAAGCTGCCAAAAATTTGGAGGCACTCCAATGCCCCTTTGAAGAGACGTAGAGGTCAGAGAGCCTCCTAAAAACAATGTTCCCATTATTAGGAAGTGGGTCTCCCATAGTGTTTGCCCATGCAGTTAATGCAAAAGCTGCCAAAATTTTGGAGGCACTCCAATGCCCCTTGGAAGATGTGTACAGGTCGGAGAGCCTCATGAAAACAATATTCTCATTATTAGGAAGTGGGTCTCCCATAGTGTTTGCCTATGCAGTGAATGCAAAAGCTGCCAAAAATTTGGAGGAACTCCAATGACCCTTGCAAGACACGTAGAGGAGGTGATATGTTAGATATGGTGGTGAAAGAAATGGTGATGGAGAATGAGGAGAAGGAGGAGAAGAGCAAATAGACAAAATCAGGAAGCGTATACCCATGTCTGAGTGTGAAGACAGAGGTGCATGGGAATAGAATTAGACTTCCCAAAAAAAGACACTGTTTTTGAGTTTAGATTACGCTGCTATAATTCGGTGGTGTTGAGAAGTCTGGCCCAATCCAGCCCTTGTTAATTTTTATAAGAGTCAGCCTGTCAGCATTTTACGTTAACAGGCAGATATGCCTATCGGTTATAATTCCACTGTCGTCACTAAAAACCCACTCTGATAAAACACTAGCGGCAGGGCAGGCCAGGACCTCCAAGGCATTCATGACAATTTTCAAAGTCATGAAAATACAGAAAAATCTTTCAATGAGAAGGTGTGTCCAAACTTTTGGTCTGTACTGTATGTCTAACATCCATGTCCATTCCTGAGGTCTTATGTGTGGAGTCTGACCTGAATACCGACGGCCTTGTTGATGCTGGTAGTCAACAACTGCCCTCTTCGGCTCACAAATCCTTCCCAACATCTGAAATGTAGAGTTCCAACGCGTGGTGACATCACACACCAGTCGGTGAGCCGGAAGCTGCTAACGCCGCTGAAAACCAGCAAGGGCAGCAGAAGCTGTAGGTGTCTTTCTAGAATGGGCACACAGGTGGTGTACTTTGACAAGCAGATCCGGCAGCTCCGGGTAGGTTTTGAGAAAACGTTGAACCATGAGGTTAAGCACATGGGCCAGGCATGGTACGTGTGTGAGCTCGCCTCGCCTCAGAGCCGCCACCAGGTTCTGGCCATTATCACACACTACCGTGCCTGGCTGTAGGTTCAGCGGTGTCAGACACAGATGTGCCTGCTCTCTCACAACTGTCCACAACTTTTCAGCATTGTGTGGTTTGTCACCTAAGCATATTAGCTTTAGCACAGCCTGTTGCCACTTGGCCGAGGCAGTGCTGCAGTGCTTCCAGCTCGTGACTGATGTCGTCATTTTGGAGATGGATGCTGAAGAGCAGGAGGAAGAGGTGCAGGAGCTGTAGAATATGGGGGCAACCCTGATTGACCCAGGGCCTGCAATCCTCAGCGTTGGGAGGACGTGTTCCTTCCCAAGGTCCGACTGGGTCCCGGCTTCCACTATGTTAACCTAATGTACCGTCAGCGAGATGTACTGTCCCTGCCCACAAGCACTTGTCCACGTGTCCGTGGTTAGGTGGACTTTCCCAGTAACTGCGTTGTTGAGGGCACGGTTAATGTTGTGGGACACATGTTCGTGTAAAGCGAGGACGGCACACTGGGAATAATAGTGGCGGCTGGGGATCGAGTACCGAGGGACGGCCGCCACCATCAGGTTGTGGAAAGCTTTCGTCTCCACAAGCCTAAGAGGCAAAACTTCAAGTGCAAGCAGTCACGAAATGTGTCAATTTAGTAGTGTGGCCTGTGGGGTGTTGGCTGCATATTTGTGCTTGCGTTCCAAGGTCTGGGGTAGGGACTACTGAATGCTGCACTGGGACAAGGACATGGACGTGCTTGCTGATGGTGCTACTTGAGAGTGTGCAACGACAGGTGCAGGACAGGAGGCATCTTCGCATGTGACATGGACAGAGGATTGGCTTGCATGCACAACAGCGGAAGAAGCAATGGTGCCTCCCGCACACACTGTTCCTAAACCCTGGTGTTAGGCCCACTTAGTCGGGTGCTTTGCTGCCATGTGACTGATCATGCTGGTGGTGGTCAGGCTGGTCGTTTTTCTACCTCTGCTGATGCTGGCCTGGCAGATGTGCAAAAGGCCTTTTTGGGATTATCAGCAGAGTCTTTAAAAAACAACCAGACTCGGCATGACCTAACAGTTGTACTGGCAACTTCTGTCGTGTTGATGTTACAAGGAATGGTTTCCCGCCATCTGTCTGTGGCCATCATACTGCTTCTTCCTGCCTGTTGTGGTGCTATGCCTCCCTCCCCCTGTGTGCTGCTGTCCATGCTCTGTATGTCCTCCTGCCAGGTTGGGTCAGTTACTATATCATCCACCACCTCGTTTTCCACTTCCGCAACCTGGTCCTCCTCCTGACTTTCTGGCAATTGTGTCTCATCATCGTCCACCTCTTGTTACAGTTTCCCACTGTTGCTTTCATGTGACCATGGCTGCTTAAATATTTGGGCATCGCTACATGCGATCTCCTCTTGCCCCATTTTAAGTGAATCTATAAATGGAAAAATGAACAGCTCTTCAAAGTGTCCAAGTGTGGGATCAGTTGTCTCCAGGCACTCGGCATGGTGGGAGGAAGGAGGAACAGGGTGAGGAATATCCAGTCCAGACTCACGGCTACTGAGACTTGACCATGTGGAAGACAGGGTGTTGGTGGCGGTGGCTAAGTGACTGGAAGCATTATCTGCTATCCAATCAATAACCTTTTCACACTGCTCTGTGTTCAATAGTGATGTTATGCGGTCCACTATTAATTGTGACAGGAAGGTCGAGCGAGACGATGTGGGTGTTTGTTGTGGCACAATTTCAGCTAGCCCATGGCCTCGGCCTCATCCTCTGCATGCACCATCATCACCATCACGTTCACTTCCCCGTCCCATGTCACCCCCCTTGCCCATTTTAAATGGAGGACAATATTTTCCACGTTCATTACAAATGGCTGGATTTTAACCGCAGTAATATTTGATACTTGTGACGGACAAACCACACTTTTAAATAGCTGGCCTGTAGGTAACTATATTTAAAAGCTACCTCATGTCAATAACTTCACTGTCACACTGCACCAAAATTTCAATGGAGGCCAGAAATAGCAGAAATTTCAGCGCATTTATATGTGATCCGTGTGATGGACAAACCACAGTTTTAAATAGCTGACCTGTAGGTAACTATTTTTAACAGCGAACTGGTGTCAATAACTTTGTTAACACACTGCAACAAAATTTCAGTGGAGGCCAGAAATGGCAGAATTTTCAGCGCACTTATATGTAATCCGTGTGTCGGACAAATCACAATTTTAAATAGCTGGCCTATAGGTAATTATTTTTAACAGTGAACTGGGGTCAATAACTTCGCTAACACACTGCAACAAAATTTCAATGGAGGCCAGAAATGGCAGAATTTTCAGCGCACTTATATGTGATCCGTGTGATGGACAAACCACAGTTTTAAATAGCTGACCTGTAGGTAACTATTTTTAACAGCAAAATGGTGTCAATAACTTCGCTAACACACTGCTACAAAATTTCAATGGAGGCCAGAAATGGCAGAATTTTCAGCGCACTTATATTTGATCCGTGTGATGGACAAACCACAGTTTTAAATAGCTGGCCTGTAGGTAACTATTTTTAACTGTGAACTGGTATCAATAAATTCGCTAACACACTGCAGCAAAATTTCAATGGAAGCCAGAAATGGCAGAATTTTCAGCGCACTTATATGTGATCCGTGTGACGGACAAACCACAGTTTTAAATAGATGCATTTTTAGAGCTGTAATATGGAAAGGATCTGGCTGTATTCTGCACTTCCAGCAAGCAAATGGAACAGAAGAATGGTGTTCTCTGGATTGCTTTTTAAGCAAATAATTAGGATTAAGATCCAAAAAAAATTATTCCTGGCCCCTGAATCCTGGGGCTATTTCTAGAAATATCTGTAAAAGCACCAGCAGAAGAAAGCTGGAATGGACACTCTTGCCTGCAGTCTGCCACATACACTGCCTGCCTGCCTAGCACTGATATCTATGCAGCTGGATTAGTCCTCAGAAGGACTGTTAGTTGAGATGGATATGTGAATTATATATGCTGGTATATCTACACTAACTAAGAAACAATCAAATCTCTCCCTAATTCAGCAGCACCTCTCCCTACACTGCCTGATTCCGGAGTAGACTGTGACGAGCATGGCGGCGCCAGGTCTGATATAGACCTGATGACACTGTATGGCCAGCCAGTCACTGTAATGCCACAACCAATATGGCTGCGGCATTACAGTGTGTGGCAGACAATCTCTGCATGTTCATTGGCGCTCTAAAGAGCACCAAACATGCAGGGAGTGGACCAGAGCTCCCACCGAGCAACCCCGGAAATACTCGGTGAGCGCCGAGTATCTCGAGCAGTGAGATGCTCGGGCAAGCACCGAGCAGTAGCGAGCATGCTCGTTCATCACTACTTACGTGCACTAGAGCAACACTCTGGGTTACCTCACAGAGGACAGCAATCTCTTTGATACATACCTTCCATGGACCATGCGACCGTTACCCGCCTTACACACCATACTAGACATTAATATGTTTTTCCGAACCTTCACCACAAAAAAGCATTTTTTGAATATAGAACAACAGTCAACTCCAGGAACTGTTTTAGAATCATGGGATAATAACAATCGAATTACTCCCAATGACAACCTCTCCGACACTGTTGCAGGTACGTTCATAACTACTCTCTATCTGAGTTGGACCTCATTTCTAATTTTTTTTTTAGAACAAGTTGCACTTTCTGAATTACAGCATTTGACATTTATTCGTTATTTAAAAATTAATAAGCAGAGCAAAGCATAGTTGAGTGCCCTATTACACCTATTCTTTGTTCATTTCCCAAAAATACATAGGGGGTGTTTCCCATTCCCCTTTTGAGCTACTGTAGCTTGTCTAGGCACTTTTAAAGGGAATCCATCATCAGGTTTTTGCTACCTCATCTGAAAGCAGAATAATGTAGGGGCAGAAACCCTGAATCCAGCGATGAATCACTTAGCTTACTGGGTGCAGCAGTTGAGATACAATCAGAGTTTTTACATGTAGCATGTGGTAGAGCTCTAAAGCTAACCCTGCCCACATCATAGCTTTCTGTGTACATTTTATATTGGCAGGAAGCTGTCAATCAGTGCTGGGGGTGGAGTTGAACCAGGATTCATGCAGGCACCAGTCCAACAGTGATAATCTTCTGCTGATGAAGACACTTATTGTACTGAAACAACAGCACACATCCAAATAAGTGACACATCACTGACATCTGTGTGTTGGACCCTATATAATGATGCCCTCAGATTATATAGCAAATAACGGGCTGACAGATTACCGGTGCCTGAGTGAACTCCCTCCTGCAACCTTTGATTTCTGAAATACCTGGTTAGATCAAAAATACCAAGGATGTTTTACAGCATTTAAATCGGTCATGCAAAGTGACACTAATACTTAGATCACAGCTGAAGTTGTATCCTTGTATACTGTTGTTCCCAAAAATTCAGCAATCATTGCCTTGAAATGTCCCTTAGATGTATAAAGCAGTTCTACCCGTGATCTTATATGGTACAGTATATTATTTATATAAACATAATTTTGTTCATGCTTAATAACCAATTTTTTCTATAAATTATTGAAGCTTCGATGGGGCAAAATTCTTCCCATCGATAACTATTGTCTTCATAGCTATCGATTGAGAGTCAAAATTTGTGTTTAGTGATCAGAATCCATTTTTTGGGTTCTTTAATCTGGTCGCTTTATAGATGAAACGATTGTTACCTGTTGTCTGCCAGCATATTTTAGTACTGTGGCATAAAATTCAATTATTCTGTTCAACCAATGGAGATTACGTTTTCAGATCAAAGTATCTAAGTAAAGTACAACAAAATAACTGCGAATTTCAGAAAAGAGAGTGACTTAATCTGCATCAAACATCATTGTACCAGTGAACTGCAATACTTATGTAGCACCCTGAGGATTCGGCTGCTACAGGGGTATTGCACCTCAACCCAGAGGTGTGATATTCCACTCCCGGGTAAGGATGGAGTGTGGAACTGAGCTCAGATAGACTGCATGCACTACATACATCCCATTTCAGAGGAGCAGGCCGACGGTACTCCCACTTAGAAATGTGCAGGTACAACCGAGCCTGTTCCTGGCTGGAGTGGGAGGGGGGTGGTACATCCCATGTAGTGTAGGGGCAGATAGGGGGAGCAGTCTGGGTAGTGTTAGGAGCTCATTGGGTGCTGGTCACCTGAGCTCACACATAGAGGGTGTATATAAGGTGGGCACCAACTGAGATCAGGGTCAGTCTGTCAGAATCAGGAAGAGGAGCAGAGCAGAGCCCTAGAGAGAGAGAGAGAGGAGGAAGAAAGAGAAAGACCCAGAGGGGGAAGACTGAAGGGACCCAAGAACCCAAATTAGAACACCGGGTGAGGAGTCAGCATCAGGGTACCGGAACCCAAGCTGGTGGGGGTAAAGACATTCCCCAGCCAGAGACCGGAGACCGTGGGCAGTGTCTGTCACGGTCACCCACTACATTCACCCCGAAGGCACACCACATGAAGGGTCAGGGAACCCAGGGCCAAGGGTGTCCCAAAAGAAGGCCCGAGGGAGCTGGACCTAGGTGAATCCCTGGTGGGGACGGCTGAAGAAAGGACAAAGGGAGAGCTCAGGGCCACGCTCCGGACTTGTTTGGGGGTTGGCTGGATCCAGGACCTGGTGGACGCAGCACGGCTCGGGTGGTCACTAGCAGCTGGAGTGACCAGTACAACATCTGCAGTAAGTAAACACCCTTAACTGCACAACCCGAGTCTGTCTTCATTGCCGGCTGCACCGCACCACTACAACCCCCATCCTCTGCACCTGACCCCCTGAGGCTATACCCCTCCCGTTGGGGGTTATCCCACCAAGCTGCGCACCCACCATCAGCCTCAGCGGACCCTGCTGCAGCGGCGGCCACAGTGACCGCATCCCAACGGGTGGCGTAGTCGACACAAAAGAACTTTAGTAACATCTGTAAAGCTGCCACATAACACTGAGCTTGACGCCCTGGGCACGGGGCCGGGTCACAGCCGCTCGGAGACTACAACCCCCCATCTGATCCGGTGCCGGGTATTCCCCTCAAAAAGGAATATGTCCCAGGGGGCGCGTCAACTTTGGCGTAGTCGGCAGGATTACGTGCCCGCAACACCCGGGTACTGCGTGCCTGAAGAAAAGTGCAAGTTTACCTCAGAAAGAAGTCTCCCGCCGGTTCCGGAGGGTCCACGCCATCGGACTCCATCACCAGTCGTTTCCCGCCGATTGTCCGCCATTTCCAGCTTGTTCCCGCCATCTGCAGAGTTTCCCGCCACTGGGCGACGCTTCCCGCCAAAACCGCAGATTTCCCGCCTTGGAAGAGCAGCGGACGCCATTATGGGCGTGCCAAAGGAGGGCAGGAGGCCACCTCCCATCGTGGGCCAGGACAGAAAATGGCGCCAAAAGTGGAAACCGCCCCCACCAACAGAGACTGTGATGCTGGAGGTGTCTGTCAGCGTGAAAGAACTACCCCTGGAGCTGACAGTCACCGAGTTGCCCCGGGACCGCCCTCGAAGTGGGAGGAGACGAAAGAGAAGAGAAAAGATGGGTGTCGCTTGGAGCAGTCTGGAGCGAGCGCACCCGGAGGCAAGAGGTCTAACGAGGAGTAGCGGAGGAGCTCACCCGGAGATGGAGAGAAAGCAGAACAGCACCGGCCCGCTGGCCAGGAGTCTGCTAGAGACCGAGGAAGGAGGGCAGAGCAGCACCGGCCCGCTGGCCAGGAGCCTGCCGAGAGCAGAGCAGAGCAGCACCGACCCGATGGTCAGGAGCCTGCTAGAGTCCACAACCCCGCTAGGTCTAGCGGAGATCCTAGCGCAGCTCCCCCGAGACCGGGAGTGTGCACAAACTGCCCTGGAGGGCCTCGCAAGGAGGATGGCCCGGGTACAGCGTGAGATACTGGCGGAGTGGAGCCGGGAGATGGCCCAGCAAGCTGAAACCAAGACCCGGAGCACGCCAGCCGAGATGAGGAAGGAGACCGCCTCTGAGGATGGCGCGGGAGGACCCAAGGCCGGAGACGGCGCCGAGGAGGGAGCCGAACGCATGGAGGCAGGTAAAGGGGACGCTTATACCCCATACCGAGAGACCGCCCACCTGCCCCGGTTCCCCGTCGCAGAGCCCGAAAGTCCCCCGTCCGTGCCCGTAACCGCCATGTCACCGACGCAGACTAGGCCCCAACCGGAAGCCGCCGCCGCGACCCCTGTGACGTCACACGCCTCGACCCCGAGCGTGACCAAGCAGGAAGTACCACCAGCCTGGTCGCAGGGCCTAGAATTCCCGGGCGCCGCAACACCAACAGCGCCCCCTACCTCTGCGGAGCCTCCGGCCTGGTCGCAAGGCCAGGTAGCCCAGGGCGCCGCCGTATTTACGGTGCCCTTCACCTTCCAGATACCCCAGGCCTGGCCGCAAGGCCCGGGCAACCCGGGCGCTAACACCACCGCGCCCATAGCCAGAGGACCCGGACGGGTCTGAAGAAACACCGTATCAAGAAAGAGCAGGAGGGAGCCGTCGTTGAGGACGGGAGTAGAGACTGTATATAGTTGCCTGTCGGGGCACAGTGAACCGTTGCTGCTAAAATAGTCCCCGTTGGGACCAGTGAACTGTTTACCCGTTAACCCCTTCATTCTACAGGCTGAGGACTGTGAGCAGCCATTCCCTTCCCTCTACCTGGCCGAGGACTGAGAGCGGCCAACTTCCCCTGTATATAGTTGCGCGTCCTAAAGCGCCCCCTACTGGTTTTATAAGAAAACCAGATTTTTCTAAGAGACTGTCGCACTTTTCCCGGACACACGTTGCACAGTGTCCGGAGGAAGAACCAGAGACAAGAGAAGTCTACGAGAATGTTTATATAAAAAAAAAAAGTTTTATATATATATAATGTTTTATATGTTTTATTATGTTTATATGAAAAATTTTGTATGTTTTGGTGTTTTATGTCTTTACAGCCCGAGGACGTGCTGTGATTTACCAGGGGGGAATGTAGCACCCTGAGGATTCGGCTGCTACAGGGGTATTGCACCTCAACCCAGAGGTGTGATATTCCACTCCCGGGTAAGGATGGAGTGTGGAACTGAGCTCAGATAGACTGCATGCACTACATACATCCCATTTCAGAGGAGCAGGCCGACGGTACTCCCACTTAGAAATGTGCAGGTACAACCGAGCCTGTTCCTGGCTGGAGTGGGAGGGGGGTGGTACATCCCATGTAGTGTAGGGGCAGATAGGGGGAGCAGTCTGGGTAGTGTTAGGAGCTCATTGGGTGCTGGTCACCTGAGCTCACACATAGAGGGTGTATATAAGGTGGGCACCAACTGAGATCAGGGTCAGTCTGTCAGAATCAGGAAGAGGAGCAGAGCAGAGCCCTAGAGAGAGAGAGAGAGGAGGAAGAAAGAGAAAGACCCAGAGGGGGAAGACTGAAGGGACCCAAGAACCCAAATTAGAACACCGGGTGAGGAGTCAGCATCAGGGTACCGGAACCCAAGCTGGTGGGGGTAAAGACATTCCCCAGCCAGAGACCGGAGACCGTGGGCAGTGTCTGTCACGGTCACCCACTACATTCACCCCGAAGGCACACCACATGAAGGGTCAGGGAACCCAGGGCCAAGGGTGTCCCAAAAGAAGGCCCGAGGGAGCTGGACCTAGGTGAATCCCTGGTGGGGACGGCTGAAGAAAGGACAGAGGGAGAGCTCAGGGCCACGCTCCGGACTTGTTTGGGGGTTGGCTGGATCCAGGACCTGGTGGACGCAGCACGGCTCGGGTGGTCACTAGCAGCTGGAGTGACCAGTACAACATCTGCAGTAAGTAAACACCCTTAACTGCACAACCCGAGTCTGTCTTCATTGCCGGCTGCACCGCACCACTACAACCCCCATCCTCTGCACCTGACCCCCTGAGGCTATACCCCTCCCGTTGGGGGTTATCCCACCAAGCTGCGCACCCACCATCAGCCTCAGCGGACCCTGCTGCAGCGGCGGCCACAGTGACCGCATCCCAACGGGTGGCGTAGTCGACACAAAAGAACTTTAGTAACATCTGTAAAGCTGCCACATAACACTGAGCTTGACGCCCTGGGCACGGGGCCGGGTCACAGCCGCTCGGAGACTACAACCCCCCATCTGATCCGGTGCCGGGTATTCCCCTCAAAAAGGAATATGTCCCAGGGGGCGCGTCACTTACATCAGTGATTTTATTTGTCGCAAGCTTTTATAATTCCAATTAGTGATGAGCGAGCACTAAAATGCTCTGGTACTCGTTGCTCGGGTCGAGCAAATTGGAATATTCGGGTGCTCGACCCGAGCAACGAGCCCAATGTAAGTCTATGTGAAACTCGAGCATTTTTCAGGCGGCTCCCCTCGGCGGTCTGCAGAGGGCCTAAAAATTGCCTAAATCGATGGGAACAGTGCTCAAATGACATGGGAACAGCAGGGGGAAGACCCCTGGAAACATTTCTGACTCCCAGATCACTGCTGTCAACAATGTTGTCAGACGTATTACGCCACTTTTACGGACTCACAATAAAACATACAAAAACTAATCCAAAATGGATTTTCCTGGGAAATATGTTAAGGAGCATCCTTTCCATGACATGTACAATGTATATAAAGCAAAATAAATAACCAAAAACAAAAATACTTCTCCACACCTTGGGCTATGTTCACACGTAGAGTTTTTGATGCGTTTTTGCACTTTTGCATTGCTTTCAACCAAGACAAATGCATTCACCAGGAAATTTCATTTTAACATTTTACAACCTTATCTGGCCATGTGGTGTGTGACACATCATCAGACACATGCATACTGTGCTGAAAAGACATGGGAACAGCATGGGGAAGACCTCTGGAAGCATCTCTAACTCCCAGGTCACTGCCTAAGAGTGTGCCCATCATAAGTGATCCTTGGCGCATGCGAAGATGCCTCCAGACATGAACCTGTCATTGCAGACTTGCAACAATCACCGTCCACGTCCTTGTCCCACTGCAGTGTTCAGATATACCAATGTATGTATGTCTTTAAGAAAAAAAAGAAATGAAGTAACGTTTTCTGAGCATTGAAGAATAAAATTGTGAAATCCAAATACAAGGAATATTCTCATATGGCGAAGTTGTGCTATGGGGACAACTCCAGAAAAACTAGTAAAAAATCCAATGGGTGCAGCCAAACTGGTATACTGTGGAAACTTTCTCCATATGAACTTTCAACAGAGCTTGAAGAGGTAAAAGAAACCAAATAGCAGGAGTTCCCATAAGGAGGGGTGATAGCTCCAATGGATAAAGTAAAAAATATAAAATATATAAAAAAAATACTTTTATCTAAGAAAAACACAATGTATTTTGACTGCATCCAGCCTTTCTCTGGTGCAATGATGATGAAGGGATAATAGCTTATGTAAAAAAAAACAAAAAACAACGTTTCGACTGCATCCAGCCTTCCTCAGGTGCAATGTTTGTGCAATTATTTGTAAATACTTACCTATTTTATATAATGATGGAGCATGTAAAAAGATATTGGATTCCGGAATGAAGTGAGTTGCAGAGCAGCAAGTATTGAACAATCAATATAATCAAATCTGTACAGGGATGAGCCACAATCTGCAGCAGCTTGGTTATGGTACAGGGCTGCTACAGATTTAGTTTAACCCTCTGTAAATGTTCTTGTGCTTTAAATGTTTCCCAAATTTGTTTCATCTTGTCATTCACTATGAATATCAAATCAGACACTACATCAGTTGTAATTCACAATATGTGATTCATCTAGCTACTAGCACTTTATGTCAAGTGCCTTACGTAGATTGTACATCATGCAGTTTAAAGACCTTGGTTAGGTGACATTTTTTGGGTACGGGCAAAACTAAAAAAGCATCTCCGCAGTGTTATCACTCAAAAACACGCTTCTAATATAACCACTTTAAAATGCCAAACTACTGAACGTGTTACTAAGCCATTCCAGGGCAAAGATTTAAGGCATAAACTTTTAAACAGGAAATCTTATTGGATGTTTGTATTGAAAACATGTCAATCGGATGGTTTATATAATAAGAAAGAATTATTGGTACATTATTCAATTCAATTTTTTTCTTTCTTTCTTTCTTATATTTAAATATTTATCATACATATCTTTTTGAATTTATTAATGCATTATCTGTTGAATTCCTCCATAGTAGCCGGTTAATAAATGGTTAATATGAATTTTAATTGTGAACATCAATTAGAATTACTTTTTTTCTGATTTTTTTACTATTTAAATGATGTACACATGCGGACAAACTTGTTGGTACCTTCTAGTAAAGTAAGAAAAATCCACAATGAAATGACATAAAATGGATAAAATTAATTTTCAATGCAACTTTACTGAATACCAATTGTGGGTCAGCAGAAAATACTAAAAAAAAATAATAAAAATGGTCTGGACAAAAATGATGGTTCCTTCAGCTTCATTTTTAAAGGTTTGTAACCCTCAATGAGAGTTCTGCATCTGTCCACAAGTATTTTGGCCAACTCCTCATGAGCAAACTGCTCCTTGTGTCTCAGGTGTGAAGGTATCTTCTCCAGACTGCCGATTTCACCTCTTTCTACAGATGTTCAATAGGATTTAGATCAGGACTCATGGATGCCACTTAAAAATAATCCAATGCTTTGTTCTTAGCCATTCGTTGATGCTTTTAGCTGTGTTTTGTGTGTTGATGATCCCAAGATCTATGATTCAGACCAAGCTTTCTGACAATGGGCAGCATATTTAGCTCCAGAATGTCTTGATAGTCTTGAGATTTCACTGTACCCTGCACATATTCAAGACCTTCTGTGCCAGATGAAGCAAAGCAGCCCCAAAACATAATCAAGAATACAAAGTACAAAGTTGGTGCAGTTTTCATTGGGGCGCAAGGTAACAGTAGGCCAGGGTATTTGTGCACATGTGGCCTACAGTATGCACAATCAATGCACACTAGGCTAAATAAATATCGGCAGAATATCGGAAATGGATATTTGTTACATAGTGTGTCAAAGCACTTCTTCTTAGAACATCAGAAAGATCCAAAATATCTGCACCTTACGATTATTGATCATACATCTGATACGGTGCATGATAGATATAAAAGGTTGGTAAACCGTGAAAATTATTGTATCTATATAAGTTGGGAACTTTATCCCCGGAAGATCGGAATCTCTCACTTGAAAATATTATTAACTAAGTAATACCATTTATATAGAATTGAAAAATGTAGTGGATATTTATTTTTAATAGGTTTTTAATAAGTTAATATTTCAGTGTATTTATTAATATATGCTGCTTTTATTCTTTTTATATTCTTCTTTTATATGTATATATATTTTTTTTTCACGTAGTTTTATTTTAGTGTTAATGTTTTGTCTCTGTTATCAGCCAAGTCAGGTTGGCCCTTAGAATGTGAACCTGTATATAATGGTAATGGAGATTTAAGGGTTAACTGGTTAATTGTTTGCACCCCTTGGTTAATTGTTTAAACTTCTATATAGAGTGCTTGTGTGGTAATATTGGCTATCACCTGATGAAGGCGGTATTAGCCGAAACATGTTGTGAAGCCATTTGATTAATAAAGAAAATTATGTACTAACAAATACCCTTGCCTGCTGTTACCTTGCGCACCAATGAAAACCGCACCGACTTTGTACTTTGTATTCTTGATTCCCTTTTGGGTAAGTGGTTGGGTGCTGCAGATATCAGCTCATTAAAAGTTTACAAGGACCTCCGGTGATGTCACGCCCCATATGATTCTGTCAGTTGGTAAGCCAGAGACCCGTGCGGTTTGCGGTTCACGCCGGAGGCTTAATCCGTGGTTATGCAGTGGTGCGCAACTACACAAGGTTAGTAAATTTCTATTTCCCATTTTCCTCCCTTCAAAGATCGCCGGGTATACACAGGAGCACCTTTCTTTTCTTCTTTTTTTTCCAAAACATTACCAAGCTTCCTCCATGTTTTCCAGTAGGTACAATGTTCTCTTTGTCTGCTTCATTTTTGTGTTTATGAACATAAAGTTGATATGACTTGCTAAACAACTCTAGTATTGCCTCATTTGTCCACAGGACATTCTCCCAGAAGCTTTGTGTCTTGTCAGTATGAGTTTTTAGCAAATTTCAGTCTCGCTTTTTAATGATTTGCTTTCCTCAGAGTTTTCCTTCTCGGTCATCTTCCATGAAGTCCACTTGTATTTTCAGCCATTCGTGATATGACTAAAGTGGAGACTGGCCTGAAACACATAATCAAATGGGTTTTTGTCCTCTTCTGTCTTTTATGGCCCATGTTTTTTTTAGAAGATTCAAAAAAGCATCAGATAAATTTATTACATTTTTGGATGCTGACAAATTCTTGTTTTTGGTCTAAGCACACCAGATATACCACACTATTTTACTCCTTTCCGACATCCACATGTACAGCAGATGTTATCTGCACGTGTATGGAGTAGGCTCAAGACACAATGCCTGGTGCATGCTGACAGTGTTATACATCTAGCTCAGATCGCTGCTGTTTAACCACATAAAAGCTGCTGTCAATCTCTGATAGCAGAATTTAAGTGGTGAAATTTGGGGCAGGGGTCTGCTTGATGCCTATTGTCCCCCCATGATATGATTACAACCTGCTCATGGGGTGCCTTTAGGTGGGGGTCTTCTGAAGGACCTATGTGCAGCCATCTTTGTAATCCTAAGAAACCTCTAGGCAAGAGACTGATAAATAATTTCAGTACATAATGAAAAGCTGATGTTTCGCAGTATACAGTACTAGAGATCAAGCGATTTTAGGTTCAAATTCCCTAGAGGAACTAAAAAAGGTAAAAAGCAGTAACAAATGTTTTTTAAAATATGCCAAACTTCAAATAAACCATATGTTTTAATATCTTCCCTCCCTCTCTTTTCCCAATGCAGAAATAAAAAAAATGAAAATTAACATATTGGTATCTCAAGGGCCACAAAAATGTAATCTATCACATTTGGTCCTCCCACCTCTGTCAAAAATGCAAGAAAAAGGAGCAAAACATTGTGTGTACCCTCAGAATGGGACCAATAAAAACAAGAGCTTGCTATGCCAAAAAACAAACCCTCAAACAACTTCATCAATAGAAAAATAAAAAAGTTACATATCTGAAAATATGATGACACAAACCAAAGTTTTTGAAGTTCTGAATTAATTTTTTAATCAACAAAATATATGAAAAAATCTATACAAATTTCATAGATTCATAGAATCATAGAATGTTAGAGTTGGAAGGGACCTCCAGGGTCATCGTGCCCAACCCCCTACTCAATGCAGGAGTCACTAAACCATCTCAGACAGATGTCTTTCCAGCCTCTGTTTGGAGACTTCCATTGAAGGAGAACTCACCACCTCTCGTGCTCGTCTGTTGATTGATTGATTGGCCTCACTGTCAAAAAGTTTTTTTCCAATTTCTAATCTGTATCTTCTCCCATTCAGTTTCATCCCATTGCTTCTAGTCTTTCTTTGTGCAAATGAGAATAAAGCTAATCCCTCTACAGTGTAACAGCCCCTGAGAAACAGCTATTAAGTCTCCTCTCAGTTTTCTCTTTTGCAAGCTAACCATTCCCAATAGAGGTCACCATTTTGGTTGCTCTTCTCTGAACTTGCTTAAGTTTCTTCATGTCTTTTTTAAGATGTGGTGCCGAAAACTGGACACAGTATTTCAGATGAGGTCTGACCAAGGAGAAGTAGAGGGGGATAATTACTTCACGTGATCTAGACTCTTTGCTTTTCTTAATACATCCCAAAACTGTGTTTGCCTTCTTTGCTGCTGCATCACACTGTTGACTCATGTTCATTCTGTAATCTTTTAGCATACCCAAGTCTTTTTTACAAGTACTGTTTCTTAGCCCTATTCCTATTTGGTATTGAACTAATCATAGTGACCTGAAGAATTTTGTTGTCAGGTCATTTTTATCGCAGCACTTAAATGATTATAGTTACTGATCAAAAAAGTAATGTAGCGTTATCATATTTCAGGGTTGTGTTTCCCTCCATCCAGTTGCTATATGAGGGTTCTATATTAATTAAAAATCTCTGTATCAATTACATGCTGTGATTGTATTGAAACTATAGCAAGCTGCTGGGCAAGTGACACATCACTGGAATCAGGGTCTCGGCCCCTACATTATGCTGCTCTCAGATTAAACAGCAACATCCTGCTGACAGGTTCCCTTTAAATTGAAGCATTGTGTTATTACCGTATGCAAACTTGATCGGGGTTGTCAAGGCTGAAGGAAGTGTATGTTTGTAGATATTAACTTGTAATCATATTCCTTCCTCTTTACCCTTACCTGCTATTGTGTTTCCTCTTCATTTCTACTTTAATTAATCTTAGCACTAGTGTTGTCAATAGGATTATTGTGCTGTCCAAATGAAAGATGAAGTACAAGGTGGATGTTGCCTCATATTTCAAAAACCTTTGTTTATGTCACAATGTGAAACCAAAGAAATGAGATATAAGTTGGTATACAGGCAATGTGTAGGAGCACGTTCACACTGTGGCCATTTCACGGACAAAACACAAGAAAAAAATAAAACAAAATGAGCATATACCCTGAAGTAAGTAATAAATAAATCATAATAGTACATGTAATAACATAGGGTACTTAGTTAACACTATTTTGGTCACAAAAGCGTAAAAGCCATCCCACAGCGACAAGGTGTAGCCAATCAGGATGATCGTGTTTCTAATATTAAAACCTCACCTTGTGTCAGCCGACCTCAATGTATATGTGGCACCCTGCTACACACAGGTACCACAGGACCCAAAAGGGTGCATGGACGGACTTCTCCACAAGAGGCCCTCAGAACACACAGACACCTCCACCCTTCCACCTCATACCACTAGAGGGAGCCCTTTAGGGATATATATACAGGAGGGTGGAGTTAGGTAGGCAGAGTGTGCTGACACTGTAGAGCAGCGAAGAAGCAGCACATGTTAGCAGCTGTGCTGAGGGCAAGTTAAGGCCTAAAGCATGTGCTGAAGCCTGAGGGCCTAGAGTGAGGCCGGAGGCAAGGAGAGAGAAGTTAAGGGGGGGCAGAGGAGCATCTTAAGCTCACCCCAGAACACAAGCCGGACACCGGGTCCGTGCCTACAGGGTCATCTACACCCAGTAGGAATAACCGGTATACCAGGAGGATTCCAGACCCCTGGTCAACCTCAAGCTACAAATATCTACAGAACTAGGAACCACGAAGGCCCCAGCGTCCAGGGATAGTGGTAGCCAGAGAAAAGTTCTTACTACCAAGCAGACAGATGAGGGAGCGAAACAGTACGGAAGCTAGGCCTAGTTCCAGGCTGGTCAGGAGCTTCAGAGAGAGAGGAAGAAACAGACAAGGAGGCCTTATACCCGCTCACTGGGGAGAGTCCAGAAGTACACCCTTCCTACCAAGTACCCTGGACCGTACCTGCCGTCTACACCAGTAAAGGTACTGAATCAAATCCCCTGTGAGCATGCCTGTTATTCTCCCCTGACCTGGCTGGGCCACCTCTCACCTGCATCCCTTCCATCAACCCTGCCCCGGGGGCCCGCTTCGCCTGTGGGGAGCAGAAACATCCCAGCTGCCATCCCATCACCCCCCGGAGGTCTGCAGCAGCGCTGGTACCTATTAACAGGAACCACAGGTGGCGTCACGAGACAAAACCGTTTATCATCCCTTCAAGCAACAACCCCTTTTAAGAGTGACCCCAGGGTACGGCCTGGGAGCCGACCGCCGTGACATCCCAAGACACCTGCCCATGGGAAGCTATAGATGAATTTCCTAGCTCAGAAAGGGGGAGCCACACCCCTGTTTGTAGAAAGTGCAAGAAATTACAGAAAAACCAAAGAAATGAGCCTGAGTAATACGTTGGTATACGTGCAGTGTGTGGGAGCAGGATCACACGATGGCCATTTCACAGAAAAAAACTCAAGATAAAAATACAAAATGAGCATATACCTTGAAGTAAGTAATAAGTAAATCGCAAGTAATAAGTAAATCGTAATAGTCACATGAAAAATGGAAAAACCGGCTCAACGGACTGTGAACAGACTTTTATTCATGAGAGTGCTTGATAGAGAGTAAAACAAAAGAGTTTACATGATATGCGACATCAACGCGTTTCAGGTGGCTGTGCACACTTAATCATATGTGATTGCCTCATGCATTTGAAGCAGCATTTTCCAAGCACAGAACACCACTAAGATGTCTTCTTCAACAAGTAAGCTGGATTTAATTTCCAAATCGTAATAGTACATGTAATAGCATAGGGTACTTAGATGATAGTTATGTCCTAATTAGAGATGAGCGTTGTTCTACTCGAACTGTTCGCCAATCTCAAATTCGAGCTGTTTTGGGCGGTGTTCGAGCCGTTCGGCGAACACGAACAATTTGATAAAAATTCGGCTGTTCGAGGTTATGTTCGATAACTGTTTGTGCACCAAAATCATAACTGGATTTTTTCTCAGTAATGATGAAAATTAATGTTAATACGCAGTTTGAGTGTACAGCGGGGTGGGGGGAGGGGCAGGGGATGGATCTCTGCAGGAACAATGAAGATCTCCATTTTTTGTTCTCTTTCCCGCATTTGCAGTGGGGAGGTGCAATCTGTCAGCCTATCAGCAGCGCACATGTAGCACCCTGAGGATTCGGCTGCTACAGGGGTATTGCACCTCAACCCAGAGGTGTGATATTCCACTCCCGGGTAAGGATGGAGTGTGGAACTGAGCTCAGTTAGCTGCATGCACTACACACATCCCATTTCCGAGGAACAGACCGATGGTACTCCCACTAGAGAAATGTGCAGGTACGACAGTGTCTGTTCCTGGCTGGAGTGGGAGGGGGGTGGAACATCCCAGTAGTGTAGGGGCAGATAGGGGGAGCAGCCTGGGTAAAGCTAGGAGCTCATTGGGTGCTGGTCACCTGAGCTCACACATAGAGGGAGTATATAAGGTGGGCACCATCTTAGGACAGGGTCTTTGCAGAGGAGTCTTTTGTAGAAGGCTGGTCAGTCTGTCAGTCTTTTGCAGAGCAGTGGAGGAAAGCAGAGGAGCAGAGCAGCCCCAAGGCCAAGAGTGAGAGAGGAGAAAGAAAGACCCAGAGGGGGAGAAAGAAGGAACTCCAAGAGCCCAAATTAGACCAGAGGGTGAAGAGTTGGCAACAGGGTACCGGATCCCAAGCTGGCAGAGGCTACAGCACACCTTAGCCAGGAACCGGAGGTCGTGGGCAGGATCTGCCATGGCCACCCACTATATCCACCCGGAAGGCAGACCACGCATAGGGTCAGGGAACCCAGAGACAAGGGTTCACCAACAAGAGGCCCGAGGGAGCCGGACTTAGGTGGATCCCTGGTGGGGAAGGCCAGAGACGAGGACAGGACAGAAAGGGAGCTCAGAACCACGCTCCAGAACTACTTGGGGGTTGGCCGAGTCCAGGACCTGGTGGACGCAGCACGGCTCGGGTGGTCACTTAAGGCCGGAGTGACCGGTACAAGAACTGCAGTAAGTAAACAAACCCTGAACTGCACAACCCGACTCTGACTCTCATTACCATCCTCACTGCACCTCCACAACCACCATCCTCTGCACCTGACCCCCTGAGGCTATACCCCTCCCGTTGGGGGTTATACTACCTGGGCTGCACAAACACCATCAGCCTCAGCGGACCCTGCTGCAGCGGCGGCCGTAGTGACCGCAATTCAACGGGTGGCGTAGTCGACATAAAGAACTTTAGTAACATCAGTAAGGACTGCCACACACTGAGCTTGACACCCTGGGCACGGACCGGGTCACAGCCACTCGGAGACTACAACCCCCATCTGATCCGGCTCCGGGTATCCCTAACAACACTGGCCCAGGGGGTGCGCCAAACACACGGAGCGAAGTGCTTTTTTTCACACAAGCAAGGGCATGTGTCATTGGCAGTGTATGTCACATGTCCTTGCCCTATAAGACCAAGCCATTTTCCCCGTCGCCACCATTTTCTCACTGCTGCAGCTGCGTGTTAGACGGCACCGCTGTTGCTGTGTGCGCTATACCTTGTTAATTTCAAGCCAATTTTCGCACAAATATACAGATAGCTTGGGAGTAGGGAATAGTTGTGATTGCAGTCCTTTTAAGGACTAGGTTACAGCATTTCCTACGACTTTTATCAGGGAGGTCTGTGCTCTTAAATAGATAGGTTGTGGGAGTAAAGACTAATTGTAATTGGAGTCCTTTTCAGGACTAGGTTACATCAGTTCCTATCAGTTTTTGCCAGGCAGGTCTGTGCCAGTGCTGTGCAAGTTTTTTTCACAGCATTTGGCTGAATCTAGCAAAGCTAATCCTTTTTGGCCTATTGCAGAGTGTGTTAGTCAGTGGAGTAGCCTATCTGTGCTGCAAGATATACCACCTGTGTATAGAATACCAATTTTTTTACTGCACCTAGTGAAGTAAAATCTTTTGGGCATAGCATCATTCTATTAGTCCATCTATACTGACCTCCATCAGGTTGCAAATTAAAACTAATTTTTATCTGCATCTACAGTACCTCTGAAAAAATATTTGGGCTTCTAGCTGTGTGTGGGACTTGTTGTATTAGTCCATCTATACTGACCTCCATCAGGTTGCAAACTGAATATATTTTTTTCTGCATCTACCTCTGAAAAAATATTTGGGCTTCTAGCTGTGTGTGGGTCTTGTTCTATTAATCCATCTATACTGACCTCCATCAGGTTGCAAACTGAATATAATTTTTTTCTGCATCTAGCACTGAAAAAATATTTGGCCTTCTAGCAGTGTGTCGGACTTTCTCTATTAGTCCATCTATACTGACCTCCATCAGGTTGCAAATTAAAAATAATTTGTATCTGCATCTACAGTACCTCTGAAAAAATATTTGGGCTTCTAGCTGTGTGTGGGACTTGTTGTATTGGTCCATCTATACTGACCTCCATCAGGTTGCAAATTAAAAATAATTTTTATCTGCATCTACAGTACCTCTGAAAAAATATTTGGGCTTCTAGCTGTGTGTGGGACTTGTTGTATTAGTCCATCTATACTGACCTCCATCAGGTTGCAAACTGAATATATTTTTTTCTGCATCTACCTCTGAAAAAATATTTGGGCTTCTAGCTGTGTGTGGGACTTGTTGTATTAGTCCATCTATACTGACCTCCATCAGGTTGCAAATTAAAAATAATTTGTATCTGCATCTACAGTACCTCTGAAAAAATATTTGGGCTTCTAGCTGTGTGTGGGACTTGTTGTATTAGTCCATCTATACTGACCTCCATCAGGTTGCAAACTGAATATATTTTTTTCTGCATCTACCTCTGAAAAAATATTTGGGCTTCTAGCTGTGTGTGGGACTTGTTGTATTAGTCCATCTATACTGACCTCCATCAGGTTGCAAATTAAAAATAATTTTTATCTGCATCTACAGTACCTCTGAAAAAATATTTGGGCTTCTAGCTGTGTGTGGGACTTGTTGTATTAGTCCATCTATACTGACCTCCATCAGGTTGCAAACTGAATATATTTTTTTCTGCATCTACCTCTGAAAAAATATTTGGGCTTCTAGCTGTGTGTGGGACTTGTTGTATTAGTCCATCTATACTGACCTCCATCAGGTTGCAAATTAAAATTAATTTGTATCTGCATCTACAGTACCTCTGAAAAAATATTTGGGCTTCTAGCTGTGTGTGGGACTTGTTGTATTAATCCATCTATACTGACCTCCATCAGGTTGCAAATTAAAAATAATTTTTATGTGCATCTACAGTACCTCTGAAAAAATATTTGGGCTTCTAGCTGTGTGTGGGACTTGTTGTATTAGTCCATCTATACTGACCTCCATCAGGTTGCAAACTGAATATATTTTTTTCTGCATCTACCTCTGAAAAAATATTGGGCTTCTAGCTGTGTGTGGGTCTTGTTCTATTAATCCATCTATACAGACCTCCATCAGGTTGCAAACTGAATATAATTTTTTTCTGCATCTACCTCTGAAAAAATATTTGGCCTTGTAGCAGTGTGTCGGACTTTCTCTATTAGTCCATCTATACTGACCTCCATCAGGTTGCAAACTGAATATATTTTTTTCTGCATCTAACCCAGCCAATAGTTTTGGCCTAATACCACAGTTTGGCCACTCAGCTCTGCTCGGTTACCATCCATTGTTTTTTTGTGCAAACAACTCCAGAGTTGTGAATTAGTTAACCACCAAAATGAGTGGAAAAAGGCCTGCTGCTTGTGAAAAGGGGAATAGGCGTGTTGGGAAGGGGAAAAAAGGTTGTGTCCGTGGGGTAGGTGTTAAAGCAACAGTAACATCTGCAGAAGAAAGACCATCTTCCAGCCAAACTAAAATGTCTACTTATTTTAGCGGACAATGTGATAAGATCCCTTTCTTACGGCCACGCCAATCGCTACAAATTCCAGATGAGGCACAAAAACAGCAGGTGCTTCAACGGATATCAAGTGCTCCTTTAAGTGGGCTCTCCTCCACATCAACTTCAACATCACAAATACTCCAGTCCTCAAAGGTGTCACCCAAATCGCACTTGCTTCCTCACAGCTCCCAAATCTCCAGCTGCCCGTCTGAGTATGAGGTAGAACAGATGGTTGAGTCTGCAGAGCTGTTTACTCATACCATAGCCTGGGAATCAGAGGTCGACTCCAGCGCTTCTGTGAATCCAGACGAGGAAATGATCTGCACTGATGCCCAGAATCTTTATGAGGACCAGACGCAGAAGGTTCTGACCATAATGTAGACCCTCATTCCCAAACTGTAACTCCTGTTGGTGGAGACAATGAGGAAGACGATGATAAGACTCAAATACCTGATTGGAGCGACAACTTTAGTTTTTTGTCAGGGCAGGAACAGGTTGGCTCTGAGGACGACGGGTGTGATAACACACAGGGTGATGATGATGAGGTTGGAGATCCCACTTACTGTCAACCCACAGTCAGCCAAGAGATGAGGTCAGCAGAGGAGGTGGAGGAAGATGCTAGTGACGACGAGGTCAGGTTGCGCCTTCCTGGACAGAGACGTAGTACTGGAAGCACGTCAACAACTGCATCCTCAAACACAACTCTGCCTCTCACCACAAGTCGTGATGGCTCTTCAGGTCGCAATGGTGCTAAGCCTTGCATAGCCTGGGCATTTTTTCAGATCGATAAAGATGACCCAACTCGTGTTATCTGTAACATTTGTCAGCAAAAGCTAAGTAGAGGCCAAAAAATACATAGTTTGAGTACTTCATGCATGAACCGGCACATGGACATGAAGCATAAGTTGCAGTGGGAAGCTCAGTGTGCTACAATGCGGCCTAGCCGGCCGGGCCAACCACCGTCTGCCATATCTTGTGCATCCGCGGCCTCTTCATCCTCTGTGACTGGGGGGACAGCAGTCTCACCTGTTTTGGGGCGCAGACCTGCCACCTCTTTACCCGCAACAGCCAGCGTGATTGGCAGGTCATCATTTTCTTTGGAGGTGGTAACAGCAGCTGGTGTTGAGCGCTGTCCGACATCGATAGCACCACCTTTGGATCAAGGCAACCTAACATGTCCGCCTGCATCTTCCTCACAGACCGGCAGTTTGCCGGGGACACCCTTATCAACCCCGTCTAAGCACAATAGCCAGCCCTCGGTCCCTCAGATGTGGACAAGTAAAAGACCATTTCCTCCTAGCCATGAGAAAGCTAAGAGGTTGAATTTCACCATCTGCAAGCTCTTGGCTACAGAAATGCTGCCTTTCCGCCTGGTGGACACAGAGGATTTTCGAGACCTTATGTCCGTCGCAGTGCCCCAGTACCAGATGCCCAGTCGGCACTACTTCTCAAAGAAAGGTGTGCCTGCGCTCCACCAGCATGTCGCACACAACATCACCGCTTCTTTGAGAAACTCTGTGTGTGACAGGGTGCATTTCACCACAGACACTTGGACGAGTAGGCATGGACAGGGGCGTTACATGTCGCTGACTGGGCACTGGGTAACTATGGTGACAGCAGGACAAGGGGCTGCTGTCCAAGTCTTGCCGTCCCCACGAGTTGTGCGTCAGTCCTCTTTATGTCAAAGTTCCTCCACTGCTTCTGCCTCCTCAACCTCCTCTCGGTCTTCCACCTGCACCCAAAGCCTGTCTGGTCATGCCACAAGCTTTCTAACTGCGCAGAAGGGATCCTGCACACCTCCTTACTATGCTGGCAGTAGGGCTCAACGTCATCAGGCGGTTTTTACATTGAAATGTCTGGGAAATGTGAGTCACACAGCTGAGGAGTTGTGGTCAGCTCTGGAGAACCAATTTCATGAATGGTTGTCTCCACTGGACCTGAAACCAGGGAAGGCCGTGTGCGACAATGCTGCAAACCTGGGTGCGGCCCTTCGCCGGGGCAATGTCACACACGTGCCTTGTATGGCTCACATGTTGAACCTGGTTGTCCAGCAATTTTTAGCCCACTATCCCAGACTAGATGGCCTTCTGCAGAGGGCACGGTCGCTGTGTGCTCACTTCCGCCGTTCGCATCCCGCAGCTCAGCGACTTACATCTCTACAGAAGTCGTTGGGCCTGCCACTTCACCGGCTAAAATGCGATGTGCCTACCCGGTGGAATTCAACTCTGCACATGTTGCAGCGACTGTGGCAGCACCGACAAGCCCTGGTGCAATACGTTCTGACGTATAGCCTGGGCCAACGAGATTCAGAGGTGGGGCAAATCACGCTGGAGGAGTGGTCTCAGATCAGGGACCTATGCACCCTTCTGCACAGTTTTGAAATGGCGACGAAGATGTTTAGTGCTGACGATGCCATTATCAGCATGACTATTCCGGTGATTTACATGCTGGAGCACATGTTAAACAGAATTCGGAGTCAGGTGGTGGCACAAGAGGAGGTGGAGGAAGTAGAGGAGGAGGAGTTGTATGCGGAAGGGCTAACATCTGCAAGGTCCAGACGGTCGGCAGCACCAAGGCGGCAGGCATGTGAGGGTGGGGGAGATGGTTTTACCAGGGCGCATGGTAGCAGCCAAACTAGTGAGGAAGGTGCAGGAGCCCAGGAAGAAGTGGAGGACGAACTGATGGAAGACTCATCAGATGAGGGAGACCTTGATCACATTTCTGTTGTGCGAGGTTGGGGGGAGAGGACAGAGGAAGGAAGCATGATTGTTACCTCGCCACCAACACAACAGGGACTTGGTGCTCCTGGATGCGCAACACACATGAGTGCCTTCTTGCTGCACTACCTGCAACATGACCCTCGAATTGTGAGAATTAGAAATAATCCTGACTACTGGGTTGCCACACTGTTAGATCCCCGGTACAAAAGTAAATTTGCAGAAATTATTCCTGCCATAGAAAGGGATGCACGCATGCAGGAGTATCAGCAGAGACTGTTGCAGAATCTTACATGTGCTTTTCCACAAAATACCAGTGGTGCACGTAGTGAATCTCACAGTTCCAACTTGCCAACCGTGGGACCGTCAAGTGTTCAGCACTCAAACCGTAACAGAACCACAGTATCTGGTGGTAACATCAATTTTGCGGAATCATTTCACCACTTTTTTAGCCCATCCTTTGCAAGGCCACAGGAGACAAGAAGTCTGACACATAGTCAACGCCTAGAGACGATGGTACAGGAGTATCTCCAAGTAAACATTGAAGCCACGACTGTGTCACTGGACCCTTGCTCTTTTTGGGCTTCCAATCTGGATAAATGGCCGGAGCTAGCCACTTACGCCTTGGAGATCTTGTCATGCCCCGCAGCCAGCGTTCTGTCTGAACGTGTGTTCAGCGCTGCTGGTGGTGTGCTGACAGATAAGCGCACGCGGCTCTCCACTGATAATGTAGACAGACTCACGTTCATAAAGATGAACAAATCATGGATCCGAAACGACTTTTCTACCCCTGTGTCATCCTGGGGAGAGTAAAAGCTTGATGATTGTTTAAAATCACCCTACCAACCGTTTTAAGCTTTCAAATTACTAATCATGTTTATCTGTATCTTGGCTGGAAAATAATTTGGGCTTTGTAGCAGTGTGCAGCACTGATCCTATTAGGCCATCTATAATAAGCTCCACCAGATTTAAAATTAAAAATAATTTTTAGCTGCATCTAGCCCGGAAAATAATTTTGGGGCTCCGAGATGCGCAAGACACATAAGTGCCTTCTTGCTGCACTACCTGCAGCATGACCCTCATATTGTCAGAATTCGAAGTAATCATGACTACTGGGTTGCCACACTCTTAGATCCCCCAAACTTTTCGATCAACCTTTTCATTTTAATAAAGACCAAAAAAATGGTCATTTTTGAAATTATAAGCATTAGCAGGTTGTTAGAAACTGAAATCAAACAGTTTTCAACTCAAAACTTTATTCTAGGTGATGTTACATTTTCACATAGGACCCCTTGTTCGAAAGGAGCTTCTGAACTCTCTCGTCCATTGAATTCGTCAGGTTTTGGATGGTTTCTGCTTCAATTGTTTTGCATGAGGACAGAATACCCTCCCAGAGCTGTTGCTTAGATGTGAACTGCCTCCCGCCATCATAGACACTCCTTTTAATGATGCTCCAAAGGTTCTGAATGGGGTAGAGGTCAGGGGAGCATGGGGGTCACACCATAAGTTTGTCCCCTTTTATGCCCATATCAGCCAGAGATGCAGATGTTTTATGTGCAGCATGAGATGGTGCATTATCATGCAGAAAAATGATCTTGCTGTGAAATACACGGTTCTTCTTCTTGAACCATGGCAGGAAGTGCTGTTTGAGAAAATCCACATACATTATGGAGTTCATCTTTAGCGCCTTCAGGGATCCTAAAGGGGCCTACAATCTCTCTCCCCATGATTCCAGCCCAAAACATTACTCCACCTCCTCCTTGTTGGCGCTGTAGCCGTGTTTGCGTGGGGTGTCCATCAACCAGCCATCCTCCACTCCATCCATCTGGACCATCGAGCGCTGCACGGCACTCATCCGTGAACAAAACAGTTTAGAAATCAGTCTTCATGTAATGTTTGGCCCACTGGAGCCGTTTCTGCTTGTGTGAAGTGGATAGAGGAGGTCGACAGGATGGCGTATGCACAGCTGCAAACCTCTGAAGGACCCTGCATCTTGTTGTTCGGGGGACGTTGGAGGCACAAGCAGCTTCAAAAACTTGTCTGCTGCTATGACAAGGCTTTTTTGCCGCTGCTCTTTCAACCTGACGTAATTGCCTGTAGGAAAGAGTCCTCAATTTGCCCTTATCAGCACGCACACGTGTGTACTGTGAATCAGCTACATACTTCTTGATTGCCAAGACACTTCATCCTGATCATCGCACAATGTTGATTGTAGTCATGCCTTGACCTAAACACTCCACAATTTGTTGCTTCTCAGCAGCCGACACATCCTTTTTCTTTCCCATTTTGGCAGAAAATGTAGGCTGCTGAATAATGTGAGAGAGCCTTCTTAAGTAGTCTTGCCTTTCATTGGACACACCTGACAAACTAATTAGCACTGGTGTCTGCAATTGCTTACAGTGATATAAAGAGCCCTGACACACATCACCATCAATGAGTTTAACTGACAAACAAACAAATTCTTCCCTTATCACTCCTAAACACTTTTTGCATAATAATTTGGAACACAGTGTACATGTGCTTTTCCACAAAACACCAGTGGTTCACGTAGTGAATCTTACAGTTCTAACTTGCCAACCGTGGTCTGTATGGAGTTGTTCAATAAAGGGCCCAAAATTAAGATAACATAGATGGGAGAGGTCTCTATGAATAGGAATTCCTAAGTATTTGATACCCTGTGAGGGCCAGGCAAAGGGAAAGTTGGACTGGATGGAATCCTATATGGATTTGGGGAGGGAGACATCGAGGGCCTCAGACTTCGCTGCATTGATTTTAAAATTTGACCATGTAACAAAGTGATCTATTTCAGCCATAACAGCATGGATGGATATATGTGATTGAGTGATATATACTAGGACATCATCAGCAAATAGAGAGCACTTGTACTCGGTGCCTCCCACCTCAATCCACCTAATATTGGGGTTATGGCGAATTGATGAGAGCAGGTGCTCCGTCACTAGGATGTATAAGAGAGGGGACAGAGAACATCCCTGCCTTGTCCCATTGGTGATTGTGAAAGGTGATGAAAATGTTCTGACGCGCCCCCTGGGCCTTGGGACACCCGGAGCCGGACCCTTTTTGGTGGATGCTGGTGGTTGTAGTCTCCGTGGCGGCAACCCGGTTCCGTGGCTCAGGGCGGTCAAACCAGTGGCGGAACTATTTATGTGGTTTTGATGTTTAAATGTCCGACTACGCCACCCGTGGATTGCGGTCAGAGTGAACCGCCGCTCCAGGGCAGACCGCTGAGGCTGGTGTTGTGGGTGCAGCAGAGCGTAGCATAACTCCCCACGGGAGGAGTATAGCCTCAGGGCAGTGTATGCGGAGGATGGGGGTGATGGTGCAGGGCAGCAGCAGTAATGACACGGAGTCAGTGATGCAGTCCAGGGCCTTTACTCACAGTTCTTATTATCCAGACCACGTCTGCCCACGTCGTACTGTGCTCACCAGGTGAGGGGCTCAGACAACTCCCAGATAACTTTGGAGCGCTTCACAGGACCCCCTTTGTGTGTCCTTTGTCTGGCCTTTCTTACCAACCCTTCTGTCCGGCTGCCTCGGGCCTCCTCTTGGTAAACTTGGCGCCAGTTTCCCTGACCCTATGTGGTGCCTTCCTAGCGGGTGTAGCGAGGGGCTGCGCCACATAAAATGTCACAGCCTCCTGTTTCTAGCTGAGGGTCGTTTCCTGCCTCCACTAGTTTCGGGGACCGGTCTCCCCCTTTGGCCTGACCCCTCCACGCAGGTGGATTCTGGCGTGCGGTGGCGACTCGCCCGTCCGCACCCCTGAGATCCCTTCGTTCCTCGTTCCTGGAGCCTTCTCCGCTCCTCTTCCTTCCTTCTCCCTCTTCCAGGCCTGGGCCTCTGTTACTAGGCCCGCCTCCGGAGCAGAGCTCATGCAGAGCCCCTGCTCCCTGCCACTTCTGCTCAGACTTCTCTGCACTGAACTAAGATGGTGCCCACCTTTTATACTCCCTTCTCAATGCACCCAGGAACTGCTTCCTCCCTGCTCCTGCACTACAGGGTTCCCCTTCCTCAGTGTTCCCTCCCCCCACTCCAGCCAGGGACAGGGACTGTCGTGCCCATCTCAGGGGCATATTGGTCGCCCTGCCCCACGGCAATGTGGTGTAATGCATGCAGGTGTCGGGTCCTGATCCACACTACATCCTTACCTGAGAGTGAGATATCACACCTCTGGGTGAGGTGCAATACCTCTGTAGCAACCGAGCCCTCAGGGTGCTACAGTTCCATTTATCTTCAGCCTAGGTGACGTATTGCGATACAGGGCCGTGATTTTGGCTATAAAAGGGTCCCCTAGACCCCTACCCCAAGCTTTTTAAGAGAATCATATATGGCGTGCCAGGAGACTCTATGGAATGCTTTCTCAGCATCCAATGAGAGTATCTAATTACAAATTTTTAACTGCATCTAGCCCAGGAAATACTTTGTGCCTAGTAGCAGGGTCTGCTAGTCAGCGGATTATCCCGGCTGTTAAGCAAGCTACACCACTTCATTTTTTCAAAGGAAATGCTTCGGGACCACGGGATACTCAGTGAAGAGCATCAGGAGGCACCCCAAGGCATAGGGGCTGGGACTGGCAGTAGGATGCCTTGCGGTGGACAGCCGAGCTCGATCCTTATAAAAGCTTTTTAACTGCAGCAGCTTTAGTGGACGCTACTGGAGCTGGAATTACGCGGCTGCTGGCATGAGACTTGCCCTCCAATAGATCCTTGTAAATGGATTTAAAGTGTATTCATTCAAATTAGAGAGACAATTTAAATTAAAAAGCTTAGAGCTGCCTCCACCACAGGGGGGCTCGCTCGACCCACCAGCGGACAGGCACCAGTATTGGGAGAGGGGGGCTGGCCGTCAGGGTCCACCGCGGCTCTGGCACAAACCCGGCGACACGGAGGTGGCACGGGCAGGAACGGACTGGCCGTGTCGGCTTCTCACTTTTTGGATTTTAGAAGGGCATGACATGCCTATATCTGTGTCTCCCCCTCCTTTTACTCCTCCACCTCTTTTCTTTTCGCATGACTATATGTACTTGTCACTTTTCCATGTGTTAGTTATGTCTTCTGAGCAGTTTGTCAGCTTCTGGACACCTTTGAAGGTGTTTTCTATGTGTTTCTATGTGTTTTTGTTTGCCTGCCATTGGTTTTAACGGTGTTCGAAGGTGTTCGACGAACAGTTCGACGAACAGTTCGGCGAACACACGGGTGTTCGACGAACCGAACTCGAACACTACGGGGGTGGCTCAACACTAGTCCTAATGTGTCAAACATCAAGGTCATGAACTTCAGACCCAATTCTTCTCTGTATAACAATGCTATTTATTTGAATGGCCATGCGTAATATTATATCACCTCTTTTGACACTGCTCCTTGTGAAATGAATGAAGCAGAATTCCTGAATCTCTCATGTTTAGTCAGCTTTTCTAAATAAACAATTTTATGAGCCAGTGACCACAAAAGTGTTAAAAATAGTAACTTTTGCCATTCACTTACAATTTAAAGAGAGTCCTCGTTTCAAGACTTGGCCAAATGTCAAGTAATGTAATGTTTTCTTCCTGTTGTGGCAAATTCCGCACACCAAATATACTGTATGTCCATGTAGCTGCCCAGTATACAGTTTGTCACGAGTGACGTGCCATTAAGGCTATGTTCCCACATGTTGTGTTTTTTCACGTTAGAAATCTGCAGCAAAACTGATCTCTGGCAGGAAATCAGTTGCTTCAAAAACGCTGCTGCGTTTTTGATGTGTTTTTTCAGCGTATTTTTCACTGTCCTTCTATCTCTATCTATGCATGTACATAAATTCTGTGAAAAAAAAAGAACCCCATTCTACTGTATTTTGCCATTAAAAACGTGGAAAAAAAACGCTGAAAAAATTTACCTGCGTTTTTTGCTGCGTCATTTCAGCATTTATTTCACCACCCATTACTTCCTATGGGTGAAAAAACAATGAAAAAATGCTAAAAAAAACGCTGAAAGAAGTGACATGCTCTATTTTCCAAAAACCCAGCCAAGGAACAAAATACGCAGTAAAAAAAAAAAGTGTGAACAGAGAATTCTCGTTTCTCATAGACTTTGCTGTTACTGCAAAACGCAGCTGAAAATTTGCAGAAAAATCTGCAGCAAAATACGCTGAAAAACCCAATGTGTATGAACATAGTCTAAAAGGGTGGTCTGTTTCACTGCATGTGCAGCCCACATTTTACTGAAATATGTAATCTTACCAATGAACAAAGACTAGAGGTACTACACAACCATAAAAAAAAATGTCATGTGACACAATCATGGATAAAGTTAATCACATTTAAAAAGTTGTCAGAACATAATAAACTCCGTGGAGAAAAAAAAATGGATGTTTTATTTTTTTTCTGATATTTAAGAGAAAGAAATTGTCTGAGGAGATACAACTAGGAATGATCGAGCATGCTCGGATATGGAGTTATCTGAGCGTGTTTGGGTTCGGATAGAGGAACCGGCATGCTTGAGGCAAATGCTCGGATAGCCTCGGCCGCATGCATCGTGGCTGATACACTGCCGCTAAACTTGTGGAGAATTCCCAATACTATGTGGGGGCCATCATACTATTTGAAGGACTATGTGGGGGCCATCTTACCATTTGGAAGACTATTTTGTGGGGCATCATACTATTTAGAGGACTATATGGGGGGATTCGTACTATTTGGGCTGCTATGTGGGGGGCTGTCACACTATTTAGATGGTTATGTGGGGGCTATCATACTACTTGGATCACTATGTGGGGGCCACTGTACAATTTGGAGGGCTGTGTGGAGGCCAATATATTTTTGAGGGCTATTTGGGGGGAATTATATTATTTTGAGGGCTGTGTGGTGTCCATTATATTATTTGGATGTCTGTGTGGGGACCAATTATACAGTTTGGAGGGTTGTGTGAGGGTCATTATATTGTTTGGGGGGCTGTAAGTGGCCATTATACTGCTTGGAGGGCTGTGTGGGGACCATTATACTGCTTTGATCGCTGTGTGGGTCAATTATACTGTTTGGAGGACCGTAAGAGGGCAATTATACTGTTTAGAGGGCTGTGTGATGGCCATTATAATGTTTGGAAGGCTGTGTGGGGGCCATCATACTGTTTGGAGGGCTATGTGGAGGGGGCATTATACTGTTTGGGTGGCTAGTGGGGGCCATTATACTGCATGTGGGCCATAATGCAATGTGTGCATTTTGTAGGGTCCATTATACTGTATGGAGGGATGTGTAGGGGGCCTTATACAGTGGCATGTAAACGTTTGGGCACCCCTGGTCAAAGTTAGTGTTATTGTGAACAGTTAAGCAAGTTGAAGATGAAATGATCTCTAAAAGGCCTGAAGTTAAAGACAACAGATTTCCTTTGTATTTTAGGCAAAAAAATATATATTTTTTAATCTTTTACTTTTTAAAAATGACGAAAAAGGAAAATGGACCAATGCAAAAGTTTGGGCATCCTGCATGGTTAGTACCTAGTAGCACCCCCTTTTGAAAGTATCACAGCTTGTAAAAGCTTTTTGTAGCAAGACAAGAGTCTTTCAATTCTTGTTTGAGGGATTTTCATCCATTCTTCCTTGGAAAATCCTTCCAGTTCTGTGAGATTCCTTGGTCATCTTGCATGCACTGCTATTTTGAGGTCTAGCCACAGATTTTCATTGATGTTCAGAAGAGGGGACTGTGAGGGCCATTGTAAAACCTTCAGCTTGCACCTTTTGAGGTAGCCTATTGAGTATTTTGATGTTTGTTTAGGATCATTAACCATTTGTAGAAGCCATCCTCTTTTCAACTTCAGCTTTTTTACAGATGGTGTTATGTTTGTATCAAGAATTTGTTGAAATTTCATTGAATCCATTGTTCCCTCTACCCGTGAAATGTCCCCTGTACCATTGGCTGCAACACAACCCCAAAGCATGACTGATCCATCCCCATGCTTAATAGTTGGCGAGATGTTATTTTCCGGAAATTTGGTGGCCTTTTTTCTCCACACATACCTTTGATCATTGTGGCCAAAGACTTCTATTTTAACCTTTTCGGTCGACAGAACTTGTTTCCAAAATGTATCAGGCTTGTTTAGATGTTCTTTTGCATACTTCTGATGCTGAATTTTATGGTGAGGCTGCAGTAGAGGTTTTCTTCTGATGACTCTTCTATGAAGGTCATATTTGTGCAGGTGTCTCTGAACAGTAGAACAATGAACCACAAAGCTAGAGTCTGTTAAATCTTTCTGTAGGTCTTTTGAGGTCAAGCGGGGGTTCTGATTTGCCTCTCTAGCAATCGTATGAACAGCTCTCACTGAAATTTAGCTTGGTCTTCCAGACCTTATCTTGACCTTCACTGTTCCTGTTAACTGCCATTTCTTAATTACATTTCAAACTGAGGAAAGGGCAACTTGAAAACACTTTGCTATCTTCTTATAGCCTTCTCCTGTTTTATGGGCCTCCACCATTTTCATTTTCAGAGTGCTAGGCAGCTGCTTAGAAGAACCCATGGCTGCTGTTTTTTTTGGCATAAAGTTAGAGGAGGCTTGGTTTTTATAAAGCTGGGAAATTTTCATCACCTGGCATTTCCTAACGATGGTAGTGAACAAGCCATAACCCTAACAGGCTAATTAAGGTCAGAAACCTTGCTAAAAATTATCAAAGCACACAAATCTCCAAGGGTGCCCAAACTTTTGAATAGGCCCATTTCCCTTATTGTAATTTTTTAAAATGAAAAAAAAGACCATCTATATACTTATTTGCCTAAAATACAACTGCAATATGTCATCTTTAACAATATGCCTTTTAGAGATCATTTCATCTTTAACTTGCTTAACTGTTCACAATAACAGTGATTTTGACCAGGGGTGCCCAAACTTTTACATGCCACTGTACTGTTTGGAGGGATGGTGGCAGCCATTATATTGTGTGTGGGCCATTCTACATTGTGGAGAGTTATGTGAAGGCCACTACACTATATGGAGGGCCAACGTATAATGTGGAGGGCTTTTGTCTGAGCCATCATACTGTGTGTGAGGAACTATGGGGTCATCATACTGTGTTGAGCCACTGTGGGTGTATCATACTTTGCAGGCGGGAATACCATAGGGTTATCATACTGTGTGTGTGGAAGGTACTGTGGAGGAATTCTCTGTGGGGGTATCTTACGGTGCAGACATGGCTTGCCCATGGAGACCCCCGGGATGCAAATTAACTGATTGGCTAAGTGCAGAGATAGCAGGTGGTCGAGTGGTCCCTAAGGAAGCCAGGCGGTGTTGCATCTCCATACTGGGGTACCCAGAAGGAGCTGAAACCTCTACAGAGGGGTAGTAGAGCGACAACTGGGGTGGGTCCAAGGTCCCAAGGGGTTTTTGAGGGGTTGCCAAAGGCCGCCGGTAAAGACTTGCTCTGCTGGAGGTGTCACGGTCGTGGACACATATCCGCTAATTGTCCTATGTCCTCTGAACAAATGGACTGCAGCATAGGGAGGCGGTGCTCAAACTATGCCAATCCCACCTGCAGTGTGGACTACCAGCGTAGTGAGGGGCCGCAGACATGTTGTGTGACCAAAAATGGGGTACTGGTGTCTGGACTTTTGGACTCAGAGAGTTTGGTGACCCTCCCCCACCAGTTGATTCCTGGAAAACACATTGCCATCCGTTGTATCCATGGGGATGCCAAGGACTACCCCTTCGCCCGAGTGACTACATAAAAGAACCATGGAACTTAGTCTCATGAGGTTGGGGTAGTCAGGAATTTCCAACATCCAGTGATAATTGGGCAGAACTTTAGCCTGTTCTTGGACTTGTGAGGAAAGGCAGGGGTGCCCACTAACTCATACCGAAGCTGGTTCGTCCATGAAGAATCCCCATTATAGTCGGAGGCAGGCGAGTTCCCCCCGTGTGTCCTTGCTGGCGAGGAGGATGAGACAGTGACCAATGAGGATGAGATTCCTGAATTGGGGGTTTCTGGGGACATTTTGGTACCACTCAAATACAGGATCTCACATTGAACAGGGCATATGATAATGTGACTGTGATCAATGGAGTTGCTCAAGAGCCAGCAGCTGACACCAGATTCACATATTTCACATTAAATGAGGAGCAGCTTTATCGGGTCACTATGTCATGGGTGTGTCAGATGTGACAGACAGTCGCCCTGCAGTTGGTTGCAGGTGATCTCTTTGTTTAGCATTACAGACACCTTCTTAAATCTGTCTCACTCTAGGACCCAGCAGCTACCTCCTTCTTGCTGATTAACACCCTGGCCTAGGTGTTTAAATACTTTCAGTCTGCAATAGGGAGATGCCGGTGATATTCACATGTTTCCTTATGAAAGCTTGGAGCAGGTGCAGTCTGTTTACTTCCTTTCTGGTGCAAAGAGGACGTGTGTGTTATCTCTCTGAAGTCAGCTCAAGCTAAGTTATTTTCCCCTGTGTCTATCTACCTTGTTATCCTTAGTTGTTAGTGGGAACTGACTAGTTCTCATCCTCCCCTTCCCTAACTAGGGCCTAGCTCTAGAAAAATACAGGGTTTTAGATTCCTGTGTGGCAATTGGTGAGGAACCAATATAGGGATGATAGGGGAGACAGGGTGATATCAGATCAGTCTAGGAGGTCTCTACTCCCCCTTTCCCTCTGGGCTCTCTTCCCCTCATCCCTTCGTGTTGAACTTTGTCTTTTCAACACCTTGTGTGACAAACTAAACCAAGAGAGGAAGTGATAGAGCAGTTGTTAGTGCCGGGTTCCAATAGGCATAGGGTGTTAGATTTGGCCCATTCTCATGTCTTGGGTGAGCATCTGGGAGTAGAGAAAACTCAAGAGCGCATCCTGCAGAGGTTCTACTGGCCTGGATGTCACCGAGACATTGTTCATTTCAGCTGGTCTTGCTCTACCTGTCAGCTAACTGCTCCAGTATTCCACTTCTGCAGTCCCCTAGTGCCATTGCCCATTATAGAGGTCCCATTTGACCGAATTGCCATGGACCTTGTCGGGCCCCTGGTTAAATCAGCCAGGGGGCACCACTATATTCTAGTGGTGACAGACTGTGCCACATGATAGCCAGAGGCGGTACCACTGAGAAACTCCTCCGCCAGAAGTATAGTGCGAGAGCTAGTCCATATCTTCTACTGAATGGCCCTGCCGAAGGAGATCCTGACGGATCAAGGGACTCCTTTTATGCTCAAAGGAATGAGGGAGCTGAGTAAGACTCTCCAAATTACCCAACTTTGGACTTTGGTGTACCATCTGCAGATGGATGGCTTGGTAGAGAGGTTCAACAAGACCCTGAAGTTTATGTTTAAGAAGGTTGTGGAGAAGGATGGCCGAGACTGGGACTGCCTTACCTACTGTTCTCCATTAGAGAAATCCCACAGGCCTCTACTGGGTTCTCACCCTTCGAGCTGCTATACCAACGGCACCCTCAGGGACTTCTTGACATTGCAAAGGATACCTGGGAAGCATAAGTTACACCCCACCGAAGCGTCATCGAGCATGTGGTCCAGATGCAGGACTAAATAGCGAAGGTGAGGCCGATTGTAAGGGAGAGCCTCCGTCAAACACAAAAGGCCCAGGCAATTGTCTACAATCGGTCGGCAAGACTGAGACAGTTTAGCCCTGGAGACTGGGTGTTGGTGTTGATCCCCACGGTCAGGCTCGGACTGTCCCACAGGTGAGCCCCTCTGCAGGACTGGCCCACCAATCTCTTATATGAGCAGTACTTGGCACAATACACTTGATTCACTATGTATAGACAAAGGCAGCATCTTTTTTATTCAATAATCTATTGTATAGAAATTTGTGAATGAGGATGAAGTCATATTTGCATGTAGCAGAAAAGTGGGTCACCGAAGTTGATGTTACTGGTAGGCCCTTGGCACCCCAGTCCGATACTGCCCATGGTGGAGAGTAAGTTCATGGTTAAGAGGCAAGGGCCATATGAGGCGGTCGAAAAGTTGAGTGATGTCAAATACAAGGTCCATCAACCAGGGACCTTGGAGGCAAAGGAGGAAACGTGGTCATTTGGCCATGTGAACTATATGAAAAGGAAGCATATAGGCAGTTAAGGGATGCAAAAAATTATCGTAAACTCACATACAATCCATTATTAACGTTTAGCTCTGAACTTCAGATTATTCTGGAAAAAGCTGTAGCTTCTAATATCATTATTATAAAAGAAATGGAATACTTAACAATTGAATATTCTATGGTGGCCACTTTCTATATGTTACCTAAGGTGCATAAGAATCTTTTGTGTCCACCAGGCAGGCCAATTGTTTCTGGGAATAACAATTTGATGGAACCGATCGCCAAATTAATTGATTATGTCCTTCATCCAATAGTTGAAACCTTACCTTCTTACTATACTTGAACGATGTTTTGTGTAAACTGTATGGGTTACATCTAGAAGAGGATATGATCCTAGTAACCTGTGACATTGAATCTTTATATACTTCTATCAAACATTGCGATGGATTGGAAGCTGTGAAAATATTCCTTTCAATGACCAATATGGAAAGTGAGTTTTATTCTTTTATTCTCACTTTATTGGAGTATGTGTTAACTCACAATTTTTTCCTCTTTAATGATCATCTCTTTCTGCAGCTCAAGGGCACTGCTATGAGGGTGGCTTGTGCCCCCTCATATGAAAATTTGTTCCTGGGGCTGTGGGAGAGAAAGATCTTTATTACTGAACCCATACCATTGGTTGAGAAGGTACAATTTTGGGGTAGTTATATTGATGATATCCTGTGTATTTGGCAGGGTTCTATGGAGGATTTTCATACATTCATAAATTATCTTAATAACAACAACATTAATCTGAAACTCACCTATAAAGCCGGGAGAAATGACATTGAATGTATGCCCATGTAACTTAAAATATGTCGGCTTAACATCACGCGAATTGAGACGAAGAGTTAGAGAACATGTGCTTGATATCAGGGCAGCTGTGTCTGTGACTGATTTGGACACACTAAAAACTCTACCCAAACATTTTAAGTTGTTCCATCAGTGTAATGCGTCACTATTAAAAGTGAGTGGTATTGATCACATACTGTTGAATTTAAGGGGTGGGAACATAAAAAAACGCTTGGCTCAGATTGAAGCCAAGTGGATTTTTAGGCTTAAGACCCTTACCCCTCATGGTCTTAATGAACAGATTTCATATAATTCCTTTCTGCAATAAGATTTTGTACGTATGTTGTTTTAAGTATTTTAATTCTTTTCTTTTTTTTTTTAGCTATTGTTCCTTTGGCCTCAACCTGATAATGGCATTTTATTCCAGTCGCAACAATTCTCCTTCACAGACATATATGCATTTTATACTTTACTGTGTAATTATTATTATGTGTATTGATATGTGAACCTTTAATTGTACGTACACACTATATAGATAGATAGATAGATAGATAGATAGATAGATAGATAGATAGATAGATAGATAGATTTATTTTTATTTTCAGCACTTTTCACTTTTTCACTTACAGCAATGACCTTCTTTGGGTTTCTTACTTCATTTTATTTATTGATAACTTTTTCCTATTTTGTTCTATTTTCCTGGCCTGGTGTGTTCCAACTGGTACCTTGGAACACAGCATGCCCTTATTATTTATTAATTTTTCACCATGCTTTTATTATTTATATATTTATTCATATCTTAGCACTTTCAATCAATAAATTTTTATTTTTTATTTTTTATTTATTTCACATACTTATTTAACATATAATTATTTAATATACATTGCATATTATATTGTATGTATATACAGTACAGACCAAAAGTTTGGACACACCTTCTCATTTAAAGATTTTTCTGTATTTTCATGACTATGAAAATTGTACATTCACACTGAAGGCATCAAAACTATGAATTAACACATATGGAATTATATACTTAGTAAAAAAGTGTGAAACAACTGAAAATATGTCTTATATTCTAGGTTCTTCAAAGTAGCCACCTTTTGCTTTGATGACTGCTTTGCACACTCTTGGCATTCTCTTGATGAGCTTCAAGAGGTAGTCACCGGAAATGATTTTCACTTCACAGGTGTGCCCTGTCAGGTTTAATAAGTGGGATTTCTTGCCTTATAAATGGGGTTGGGACCATCAGTTATGTTGTGCAGAAGTCTGATGGATACACAGCTGATAGTCCTACTGAATAGACTGTTAGAATTTGCATTATGGCAAGAAAAAAGCAGATAAGTAAAGAAAAACGAGTGGCCATCATTACTTTAAGAAATGAAGGTCAGTCAGTCCGAAAAATTGGGCAAACTTTGAAAATGTCCCCAAGTGCAGTTGCAAAAACCATCAAGCGCTACAAAGAAACTGGTTCACATGAGGACCGCCCCAGGAGAGGAAGACCAAGAGTCACCTCTGCTTCTGAGGATAAGTTTATCCAAGTCACCTGCCTCAGAAATCGCAGGTTAACAGCAGCTCAGATTAGAGACCAGGTCAATGCCACACAGAGTTCTAGCAGCAGACACATCTCTACAACAACTGTTAAAAGGAGACTTTGTGCAGCAGGCCTTCATGGTAAAATAGCTGCTAGGAAACCACTGCTAAGGACAGGCAACAAGCAGAAGAGACTTGTTTGGGCTAAAGAACACAAGGAATGGACATAAGACCAGTGGAAATCTGTGCTTTGGTCTGAAGAGTCCAAATTTGAAATCTTTGGTTCTAACTACCGTGTCTTTGTGCGACGCAGAAACGGTGAACGGATGGACTCTACATGCCTGGTTCCCACCGTGAAGCATGGAGGAGGAGGTGTGGGGGTGCTTTGCTGGTGACACTGTTGGGGATTTATTCAAAAATTGAAGGCATGCTGAACCAGCATGGCTACCACAGTTTCTTGCAGCGGCATGCTATTCCATCCGGTTTGCGTTTAGTTGGACCAACATTTATTTTTCAACAGGACAATGACCCCGAACACACCTCCAGGCTGTGTAAGGGCTATTTGACCAAGAAGGAAAGTGATGGGGTACTACGCCAGATGACCTGGCCTCCACAGTCACCAGACCTGAACCCAATCGAGATGGTTTGGGGTGAGCTGGACCGCAGACTGAAGGCAAAAGGGCCAACAAGTGCTAAGCATCTTTGGGAACTCCTTCAAGATTGTTGGATGACCATTTCCGGTGACTACCTCTTGAAGCTCATCAAGAGAATGCCAAGAGTGTGCAAAGCAGTCATCAAAGCAAAAGGTGGCTACTTTGAAGAACCTAGAGTATAAGACATATTTTCAGTTGTTTCACACGTTTTTGTTAAGTATATAATTCCACATGTATTAATTCATAGTTTTGATGCCTTCAGTGTGAATGTACAATTTTCATAGTCATGAAAATACATAAAAATCTTTAAATGAGAAGGTGTGTCCAAACTTTTGGTCTGTACTGTATATATTTATATTATGTTTTTGATTCATATTCTTGTTTGTTATCATATCTGCATGTAGTGTATTTTGAGCTTTACGTTCCTTCTGTGGCTCCTGTGGTTTCTGACCTGGTGTTTGGCCCTGCGGGATGTTTCCCTGAGCTTGCGTTCCATCATTGGGCACGTCACTTCCGCTTCCGGTAGTGCGCGTCATGTGTGCGTTCCAATGGTGGAACGCACCTTCTATACTTATGGGACGCGTACTTTTTGATCACATAACTTCTGGTTTCCGGGCGGCATGGTCTGAGCGTGTGCTCCACGCTGGAGCGCACATTACCAAGTATGTGAGGATTTAACTATGCTTCACCACCCACCAATGAAGTTAAATTATATAGAGTGAGTTTGTAGTATTCACCTATCAGTGGGCCCCTTGCTGAAGGGATTATCTTAATACATTTTGTGATTGGCCAGAGGGATATATATATATAACATTACTCTTGGTCTTTCTTACTATATACTCCTTGAGAAAGCCATCCGGCGCAAAGGTGTTGGAGGTTGTGGGGCCTATTTATATGGTATTTATTCCCTTCTATGTGTTTATTTAGGCATATTAAGTATTTAGATTAGCTCTCTAATTTATATATATCCACTGTGATTTACTTATTTTATTTCTAGTTGCTGCTATACATATTTATTGCACTATGCACGTCAACACATAGTCTGGATTTGCCTTCTATCTGATTTTCATTGTTTTATGTTCCACAGTCAATTAATTTGGGTATTTATTATATATCCTTGAGTCTGTTTTCTAGTTTACGTGTATTTTCATTTATATTAGTATTTTTTTAAAAATCTATTAAATGAATATTTTAAATGATTTTATGGTTATTCATTATTTATTGAGGGAGAAGAAAGCCATATCAGGTGTACCATGTTAACCTGCTCAAACCTTGGCGAGACAGAGAACTGGTGAAAGCTACGTGCCTGGGGGCCCAACCTGAAACCCGAGTTGAGGATGTCACAGTGGCAGAGACACTGTCACTGACCCAAAAGCAACAGTGCCAAGAGCTGCTTTAGCAGAACTGGGACCTGTTTTTAGAGCTGCCAGGTTGTACGCAGGTGGTAGAGAATGAATTCTTGATGAAACTGCATGTGAGGGTGAACCAAAAGCCGCATCGAATTCCCGAAGCCCACTTCAATGGGATCTCCAAAGAGGTTAAGAGAATACTGAGCGTGGACTTCATCAAGCACTTAAAGAGCGGTTGGTCCATTCCCATTGTGCTGGTGCCAAGGCTGAAAGGAGAGTGGCATTTCTGTAATGACAACAGGAAGCTAAATTAGATGTCCAAGTTTGACACATATCCGATGCCCAGGGTCAATGAGCTTATTGAGAAGCTAGGTCAGTCAGATATATCACCACATCTGGAGCTAACAAAAGGGTACTGGTAAATTCTCCTGTCCACAAGGGCCAAGGATAAGATGGCCTTCTCTACACCTGACAGGTGCTTCCAGTATACCTGGATGCTGTTCGGTTTGCAGGGAGCACCAGCTACCTTCCAGAGGGCCATGGACAGAATCCTAGCCTCTCACATAAAGTAGCCGCAGCCCATCTGGACGACATTGTGATCTTCAGCCCCGATGCAGAAGGTCCAGGCGGTACTTGATGCACTGAGAAAGGCAGGGTTTACCATAAACCCTAAGAAGTGCACCATGGGGAAAGAAGAGGCAAAATACTTGGGCTACATCATTGGCAGGGGCGCAATAAAGCCGCAAGTTAATAAGGTGAGGCAATCCAAAATTGTCTGCAAAAGGTCTCCAAGAAGCAAGTTTGGGCGTTTCTGGGAATTGTGGGATACTATCAGTGATTTATCCTGAATTTTGCCATTATTGCCGCCCCCCTGACTGATCTTCTTAAAGGCACAAAGACATTGATGTCATTGATGACATTGATCTAAAGCGGAGATGGCGTTCCAGGAATTGAAGCTCACCCTATGTAAACAGCCGGTCTTGATCGCACCTGACTTCACTAAGGAATTTGTGGTTCAGATGGACACCTTCGAGGTCAGTTTGGGAGCTATGTTGTCCCAGGAAATAGATGGGGATGAACATTCAATTCTATTCCTGAGTAGGAAACTCTCCTCCTGTGAAAAAAACTATGCCATGGTAGAGAAAGAGTGCTTGGCCAACAAATGGTAAATTAACAGGCTGAGGTACTACTGACGCGCCCCTGGGCCTGTGTCGCGCTGCGGTGCGCACGCGGGAGCTTACCCGGAGCCGGATCCGTGGAGGGTTGTAGTCTCGTGGCGGTGACCCGGTCCGTGCCCAGGGAGTCAAACTGGACGGCAGTCTACTAGTAGTAAATAGTTGATGACTGCGCCACCCGTTGAGTGCAGCCAGGGAGCTGCTGCTGCGGGGCAGACCGCTGAGGCCGATGGTAGGATTATGCAGCGTGATAGTATAACCCCCAACGGGAGGGGTATGGTCTCAGGGCAGCCGACGTGGATGATGGGGGTAGCAGGAACCACTCAGAGACGGTACGGTGTAGTTCAGGGTCTTTACTGGTAACAACGATAGACCCTCCCGGAGTACTTGCTAGCGAACGGGGCCTGGTCAGTCCTTGAGCAGATGGGATCTCCCCTGGCCAGGCGTAGTTGTAGGCCTCCCAAACTGACTGTACTCTTCTGGCTACCTTGCTAGAAGCTGATGTAAGTAGCCCACGTCCCTGAGTGTACCGTGTGGTGCTCACCCGTATGGCCGGTGACTCGGGGCCTTCTAATGGCTTCCGCTCCACGATGGCGGTGCTGGTCCCACGCGTGTGACCGTGCCTTCGGGCTTCTGGGCCAGAGGACCTGAAATCCCCTGCCTGACGGATTCTGCTGCTGGGTAGGAGTTAGTCCCCACAGCCTCGGACTCCGGGTCCGGAAAGAAGTCTTCTTAGTCAGGGCGAGCTCTGCAGCTGCCAGCCCCTGACTCCTTGTAACTCTGCTGTTTCCTATGCTGCTTCTTGTCTCTACTCCACTTGTCTGACTCACCCTGCCTCAGCCCCGGGTTTATACAGGGGAAGTTCTTCCCCTCCCAAGACTGGGCAGGAGGTGTGGCATGCACAGGATCCCTGACCAAAGGACCTCCCACCTGCTCTCAGACATAACATTACATTACTGTGGAAAACCAGACCCCTGGGGTGCCACATTCCCCCCTAGTGAAATTTAGTACTCCGGGACTAAACACATTTAGAAAAACATAACAAGGCAAAAACATTAATAATACAATAAGAAAACATATAAAGATGGTTACGGCGTGTCCGCAACCGGGTGCAGTCTCTGAAGAGAGCAAGGTGTCCATTTCACCAACACAGGGAGACGTAACCAGGTAGGGGTCTGTCCTACCCCGAGTCCTTAACAGTCTCCAGTCCATCCTGGGTTACGCTCCAACTATGTACAAGGATTCCCGGTAAATCCACCAAGGATTCCTAAAAATAACTAGAAACACAAAATTATACACAAGCAACAAGACACAGAAAAACATAAATAAAACAATTTATACACTTTAAATTCTCCAGCGTGCGGGTAACTGGCCTCTAGTGGCCCGAGTGGACCTACGGAGCTGACTGTCTGGCCCTGAACTACAGGGTGTAGGAGCTGTCAAGGGTAAACTGGGCAGCTGTCTACCGGCTCTTTGTCTCACTAGGGGTACGGCAGGCTCACTATAAGCAGAGGGTTGATTCTCCTGTTCTGCTTGTGTGGAGTCTTCTGCCTCCTGGACCGGCTGTTCTTCCAGCTCTACCCGTTGCTCCGTAGGTTCTTGGGATGATGGTTGGAGGAAGGTGAGTACGGGTACCACAACTGCACCATTGACTTGAGTCCAAGACTGAGGGAAGTCCCCGAGCACGGTACTAACCATATCTTCCCTTTCTTCCACGGGTTGATGGTCTTCTTCTTTCTCTTCAGGGTTCCTCAGTTGTTCGGGACACTTCTTCAGGTGGTCCCGGGATACAATGGCTGTGGTTTCCCCTCCGTCTTTACTGATGGTACAGCCCTTCGGGTTCTCGTGGCTTGAGGGCAGTACGGTGTACGGGTCCTTCTCCCACTGGTCGTCCAACTTGTGGAGCCGTCTCTTCCTCTTCAAGACCTGCTCTCCGGGTACCAGGGGAACAGCGGGAGCATACTGGTTGTAAGTTTTCTCTTGTCTTTCCCTAGCCTGACAGAGACTTCGCTCCACGCTCTCCTGTACTCTCCGGTACTGCTGCTGCCTCTCTGTGTCCCAGTCTGTTTCTGGTGAAGTGTCCTCGGGGGTCAGGACTCCCATTTCCAGGTCAACAGGTAACTTACCAGGTCTTGCCCTCATTAGGTAAGCCGGGGTACAGTTGGTGGAACCTACCGGGATGTGGTTGTATAGGTCCACCAGATCGGGCAACTTTTCAGGCCACAGACTGCGTTCTTCCAGGGGCAACGTTTTTAGAAGATCCATTACCACCTGGTTCATTTTTTCACAAAGTCCATTAGTCTGCGGATGGTAGGGTGTCGTCCTTATCTTCCGGCAGCCATACAGATTGCAGAATTCCTGAAAGACCTCCGCTTCAAAGGCAGGTCCCTGGTCCGTCAGCACTTGGTCCGGGTACCCGTGTGGACGGCAGAAGTGCTGCTGGAAGGCTCTAGCTGCTGTTTGAGCCGTTAAGTCCTTGACGGGGACGACAACCAAGAACCGGGAGTAATGATCCACGATGGTTAACGCGTAGACGTAGCCACTTCTGCTTGGGGTCAGTTTTACATGATCCAAGGCTACCAGTTCCAACGGTTGCCGGGTGACGATGGACTGCAGGGGAGTCTTCTGGCTGGCTCGGTCCTTCCTTCTCAGGTTGCACAGGCCACAATCTCTGCACCACTTCTCGATGGTTCCCCTCATGCCTACCCAGTGGAACCGCTCGCGCAGCAGGAACTCCAGCTTTTTCCACCCAAAGTGTCCAGCTCCGTCGTGGTATGCCTCCATCACCATGGCTGCGTCTCTTCGTGGCACCACTACTTGCCAGAGTAATTCATGCGTCCGGGAGTTAACCATTCTGCGGCACAACTTCCCTTTGTAAAGGAACAGTCGACTCTTCTCTGCCCATAGTTGTTTGGCTTCCTCCAGAGCGTCTGGTTCAAGGCGAGCCTCCGGCCGAGTCAGCATCTCCTTCACCAGTCGGACGGCAGGGTCGCTGTCTTGCGTTTCCGCCCAGTTGTAGTGGGGTAAGGGGTTCAACGTAGCAGCCTGCTTACTCCTTACCCGGTGGGAATACTGAATAGTCCCATGACGGTGGAACGCAGGGAGTTCAACTTCTTCCAGTCCCTCCGGATCTTCTCCTCCGTCCGGCAGGTTGGGCATCCTGGACAGGGCGTCCGCGTTGGTATTGGAGCGTCCTGCCCGGTATTTAATTGTGAACTCGTAGTTGGACAGACGGGCCATCCACCTCTGCTCCAGGGCACCGAGTCTTGCCGTGTCCAGGTGTGTCAGCGGGTTGTTATCCGTGTACACGGTGAACCGGGAAGAAGCGAGGTAATGCTTAAAGCGCTCAGTGATTGCCCATACTACGGCCAGGAACTCTAACTTAAATGAGCTGTAATTCTCGGGGTTCCTATCGGTGGGTCGCAGTTTTCGGCTGGCGTAGGCGATTACTCGTTCCTTCCCCTGCTGGATCTGGGACAGTACGGCTCCTAGCCCGATGTTACTGGCGTCAGTGTAGAGGATAAAGGGCTGGCTATAATCCGGGTACGCCAGGATTTCGTCCCCCGTGAGGGCCATCTTCAGCTGGCGGAAGGACTCTTCTTCCAGCTCTTCCCATTTGAAGGGCGGCTTCTGGTTCTTGGCCTTCCGGGACTGGCCTATCAGGAGGTCCTGCATAGGTGCTGCCTTTTTGGTGAAACCGGGAATAAACCTTCGGTAGTAGCCTACCAACCCGAGGAACTGCCGCACTCCTTTTACGCTGGAGGGGCTTGGCCATTCCTTAATTGCGGTGATTTTATCAGGGTCGGGAGCCACTCCGTCAGCGCTCACTACGTGTCCCAGGTACTGCACCTTTGGTTTCAGGAGGTGACACTTGGAGGGTTTCACCTTTAGGCCGTAACTCGCCAGAGCCTCGAACACTTCCGCCAGGTGTTTCAGGTGGTCCTCATACGTCTTGGAATATACGATGACATCGTCCAGGTACAACAGGACCGTCTCGAAGTTTCTGTGGCCCAGACAACACTCCATTAGGCGTTGGAAGGTTCCTGGTGCGTTGCAGAGTCCGAACGGCATGCAGGTGAACTCGCTAAGTCCCATCGGGGTGGTGAATGCGGTCTTCTCCCGGTCCGCCTCTGCTACAGGAACCTGCCAGTACCCGCTAGTGAGATCCAAGGTAGAGAAGAAGTTAGCAGATCTTAAAGCAGCCAATGACTCCTCTATCCTTGGTAAGGGGTACGCATCCTTGTGTGTGATACGGTTGATTTTCCGGTAATCTACACACATCCTCATGGTGTTGTCTTTCTTTTTGACTAAAACTAATGGGGCTGCCCAGGGGCTACAACTATCCCGGATTACCCCAGCCTCCTTCATGTCTCTAAGCATCCCCTTGGCGTGTTGGTAATGTGCAGGGGGTACTGGTCGATACCTCTCTTTTATGGGAGGATGATCTCCCGTGGGGATGCGATGTTCTACCCCCTTGACTCGCCCGAAGTCTAACGGGTGTTTACTAAACACTCTCTCATACTCTTGAACCACCCGATAGACTCCTTGTTTCTGATGTGAGGGAGTGGAGTCAGTCCCCAGATGTAGTTGCTGACACCAGTCCTCCATGTCTTTCTTAGAGCCGTTACCTTCCTCCGGGTGAGATGGAGGCAAGGGTTCCACAGATTGTATAGAATTTTGATTAGTGATATATAATTTGGCTAGCGTGGCATACCGGGGCAGGTACACTTCCCTCTCCCCGATATTTATTATGCGAACGGGCACCCTCCCATGGCGTACATTGACGACCCCCCATGCTGTCAAAATGGTGGGCCTACTGTCTGAGTAAACTGGTTCTACCATTGCCTGGTAATCTCTACCTCTCAGACCAATAGCTGCCCGGCACCAAATCATCATTTCACTTTTTGGGGGCATGGCAATAGGAAAAGGGTCACACATTCTTACGCTACCAATCTCACCGCCGGAGAGTTCCACTTGTTGCCGTTGCATCAGTGCCCGGATCTCTTTCTGGAGCACCCGCTGCTCGCCGGAGCTGGCATTCTTGGCAACCTGCTGTAAAAGGAAAATCACCTCTGCAAGACAATTTTCAATTACATTAGTTCCTAGAGTTATTTTTGGGTGACTCTCATGTTTATCAATATCTACAATGATCAGTCCCTGTGCGGCCAGTTCGACTCTACCAATTTTGATGGTCACCTCTTTAAATCCGATCTGTGGCACGGGCTGACCATTGCTGGCGATGATACTCAAGTCGTCGTCGGGGTAGCGGGTAATATCCGAGTCATTCCAGTACTGCTTGAAGAGCACGTACGGGATGGTGGTGACCTGTGACCCGGTGTCCAGTAGGGCACTCATGAGAATGCCATCCAGTACCACAGGCAAGACTGGACGTCCTCCCACATATCTGTCGCGCCAGTTCGATGGGCCTGGTGATCTTTTTCCTGGGGGTTGGCCCTCTACCCCAGGTTGTGCCCGTTTAAAGAACAGTACCTTGCCATATGTCCGGGTTGATTGCAGCGGCGGCAGATGGGTCGTCCGTCCTCACTGTATCGGTCACTGGGTCTTCCTCTGGCCGGTGGGGTCCTCCTTGGTCGACGCCACGGGATGTCCTCCGGTCCGGATGCCAGCTGGATCTTCCCTGGGGTGGAAACCTGTAAAGACTGCACAGTTCGGGTTAGCGCAGCAACGCTCTTAGCTAGCTCTTGGACCTGATGGTGTAGGTCTGGAGCCGGGTCATTGTCCAAAGCCTGCGTATCAGCTCCCACAGGCCCTGCTGACAAGGGCGCCGCCTCCTGGTAGTAAGTGGTAGTGGGGCGTCTGTGGGTCACAACGCTACCTGGTGCCGGTTCTCGGAGCACCCGGATGGCTCTGTCCTTGAACTGTGCAAAGTCCAGATGGGGATCCTGTAAGGCCATTGCCCGCAACTGGGTTCGGTGGGCATTGCAATATAAACCCTCTATAAATTGTTCAGTCAACAGCCTGTCCTCGTTTCCCACCCCATCAGGGTCGGTCTGCTTTATGGCCCTCAGGGCCTCTTGTAGGTTTAGTGCATAGTCCCTTATACTCTCATGCGCTCGCTGCTTGCACCCGTAGAATCTAAGCTTAATCTCGGCTGAGGTGCGGGTATCAAAGGTGTCCTTCAGCCGGGTTAGTATCCCTGCGACAGTCTTCCTCCCAGGTGGCCAGGATTTTACTTCCCTTTTGGCTGCCCCTGTTAGTTGGGCCACCAGGATGCTCACTTTTTGCTCTTCTGTGAGGGGGTACACCTGGAAGAGGCTATCCAGCTTTTCTCTAAAGTCATGCAGGGTATGTGACTCCCCTGAGTACTGGGGTAGCCAAGCTGCTCCCGGGATATAGGGCATGGTGAAGGGCATAACTGCAGCAGCGGTAGCGCTGGCGGGGGTTGAGGCAGTGAAGCTCTCCTCCGTATCCGACATCTTCCTCCCCCCTAGTGGACCGTGGCCTACCTTGCGATGATCCTCTTCCGTAGGCCGCGGCTCCGCAGTGGATCGTCAGGGTTGAGGACCTTCCGTCGCGCTCCTGTGACGTCGGCGTCTGCTGGGCTCCTTCCAGGACCTTACGCAACGTCCGGACGTGAGGCGGGGCTTCAGTTCTCGCGCGCTTTCGGAGTCCACGCCCCTCTTCTTCCCGCGCGGCGTCCTCAAGATGGCGTCCAATGGCGGGAAAACGAAGGTCGAAGATGGCGCCGGATGGCGGGAAAACTTCGCGGATGGCGGGAAGAAGGTAGAAGATGGCGCCGGATGGCGGGAAACCTCCACGGATAGCGGGAATCTTCACCACTGGTAAGTTTGAACAGTCTTTGCTTTTCAGGCACGCAGTACCCGGTGGTTGCGGGCACGAAATCCTGCCGACTACGCCAAAGTTGACGCGCCCCTGGGCCTGTGTCGCGCTGCGGTGCGCACGCGGGAGCTTACCCGGAGCCGGATCCGTGGAGGGTTGTAGTCTCGTGGCGGTGACCCGGTCCGTGCCCAGTGAGTCAAACTGGACGGCAGTCTACTAGTAGTAAATAGTTGATGACTACGCCACCCGTTGAGTGCAGCCAGGGAGCTGCTGCTGCGGGGCAGACCGCTGAGGCCGATGGTAGGATTATGCAGCGTGATAGTATAACCCCCAACGGGAGGGGTATGGTCTCAGGGCAGCCGACGTGGATGATGGGGGTAGCAGGAACCACTCAGAGACGGTACGGTGTAGTTCAGGGTCTTTACTGGTAACAACGATAGACCCTCCCGGAGTACTTGCTAGCGAACGGGGCCTGGTCAGTCCTTGAGCAGATGGGATCTCCCCTGGCCAGGCGTAGTTGTAGGCCTCCCAAACTGACTGTACTCTTCTGGCTACCTTGCTAGAAGCTGATGTAAGTAGCCCACGTCCCTGAGTGTACCGTGTGGTGCTCACCCGTATGGCCGGTGACTCGGGGCCTTCTAATGGCTTCCGCTCCACGATGGCGGTGCTGGTCCCACGCGTGTGACCGTGCCTTCGGGCTTCTGGGCCAGAGGACCTGAAATCCCCTGCCTGACGGATTCTGCTGCTGGGTAGGAGTTAGTCCCCACAGCCTCGGACTCCGGGTCCGGAAAGAAGTCTTCTTAGTCAGGGCGAGCTCTGCAGCTGCCAGCCCCTGACTCCTTGTAACTCTGCTGTTTCCTATGCTGCTTCTTGTCTCTACTCCACTTGTCTGACTCACCCTGCCTCAGCCCCGGGTTTATACAGGGGAAGTTCTTCCCCTCCCAAGACTGGGCAGGAGGTGTGGCATGCACAGGATCCCTGACCAAAGGACCTCCCACCTGCTCTCAGACATAACATTACATTACTGTGGAAAACCAGACCCCTGGGGTGCCACACTACCTGTTCAGGATAATGTCAGATCATCTTAACAAAACAAACATCCTCAATGACATAAGATGATCCCTTCCAGATATATAGAGCAAAGAAAAAGAGCAATGAAGGAACTCAAGATAGCGAAAAATATCCAAGTTTATTTATCTAAAAATCCCCCCCCAAAAAATATATACACAGGGGGACGTGGACTAAAAAGTAAAATGGCAGAATAAGTACAGAGACCGCAACACTACACCGACAGAACCAGCTATGTAAAATACCACATGACAGTGCTGTAACAGCTCACACCAGAAATATATTGGTAACAGAATTATGGTGTCAGATATATCTCTAAATATGTGTAGGGGCCCACTTAAGTGTAGTGGCATAAGTCATGTTAAGATGAAAATCAGCATAACTGCACAACTATACCTGTGGACATGCGGGTGATGGTATGCTGGTGGTGGGTGTTGCCTAAACCCTCGATGCGCGTTTCCCCACTTCAGTGGTTTCGTCCGGGTGACTAGGTGGTTTCTAGCACTCCAGGACTTTAATTTTCATGTGGAGCACAGGCCCCGGAAGCTACATGGTAATGAAGATGCCCTGTCCATACTTCCCTGCTTAGCAAGTGAAGGTGTCAAAACCCCTGGCTTTGGGCAGAGGGGGGGGGGGGGATATGTGATAAAGTCACTGGCAAAGTGGCAAAGTGCTGAAGGGAGGTATGTTTCACTGAGGCTATTAGCTTCAGTGATTTGAAACACAGATGTTTTGCTCCAGAACACTAAGTATCTAGGGGGTAAGCAGCCATTTTAAGGGCTGGGTTTTTGAGAACAACCATAGAGCGGGTGGGAGGTTGTTCTCCATATCTCCACCCCAGGGTGTGGTCTGGGGTTTAAATAGATGGCCTGCTGAGACATTAGTTGTTCAGTAGGTGTAGAAAGGCTAATTCCAGAGAGGTGCTGGTGTTTGTGCTGGAACTGAACCAGTGTTTGTTTGGTAAACCCTGAGCAGGTGCATCCCTGCTACCACAAGTACTATGCTTTGTGTTACCATTTTGTTTTGTTTTCTTGTTTTGCCCAAAGAGCCGTGTTTACTTTGATGGACTCTATGTTGGTTTATGCCACATTCTAATAAACAAACAAGAAATTTAAAGAGATAGTTTACCTGTGTCTACCTCCATGTGCAGTAGAGTGAGCCGTGCTACCACAAATGTATTTAAAAAAGATTAAAAAAACAAATTCAACAAGTTTCCAGGGGAAAGTACAAAACTTCTGAGCATATCACATACAACATTAAAGCAAAGGACGTAAACCGCACATGACACTTGCACATTGGAAATATGTCGCTCACACCCAGAACATACATACAACTCTACAAATTCCACTCACACAGTTGACATACACTATATATGCCACAAACACATGACATAAACTTCACATACCACACATGCTTCACATCATTCATACACTGGATATATAACGCTCATACACAGGACATGTACTCCACACAGTGCACACCATTCATACAGTGGACATATACCGCTCATATATAGGATATGTAATACAGTGCCTACAAGTAGTATTCAACCCCCTGCAGATTTAGCTGGTTGACACATGCGGAATTAACTTGGCATTGTGACATTTGTACTGTAGATCAGCCTGGAAGTGGGAAATGCACTGCAGCAAATTTTGTTTTTTATTTTTTATTTATTTATTTTTTTAAAACGTTAAAAGTTAATTCAGAGTGTCATTTATTATTCAACCCCTCAAACCACAAGAATTCTGTTTGGTCCCCCTAAAGTATTATGAAGTAGTTCAGGCACCAAGAATAATGAGCTTCACATGTGTGGATTAAAGATCTCTTTTGCCAGCCTTTTCTGACTATTTAAGACCCTCCCCAAACTTGTGAACAGCACTCAGACATGGTCAACATGGGAAAGACAAAGGAGCATTCCAAGGCCATCAGAGACAAGATCGTGGAGGGTCACAAGGCTGGCAAGGGGTACAAAACCCTTTCCAAGGAGTTGGGCCTACCTGTCTCCACTGTTGGGAGCATCATCCGTAAGTGGAAGGCTTATGGAACTACTGTTAGCCTTCCACGGCCTGGACAGCCTTTGAAAGTGTCCTCCCGTGCCGAGGCCAGGCTTGTCCGAAGAGTCAAGGCTAACCCAAGGACAACAAGGAAGGAGCTCTGGGAAGATCTCATGGCAGTGGGGACATTGGTTTCAGTCAATACCATAAGTAACGTACTCCACCGCAATGGTCTCCGTTCCAGACGAGCCTGCATGGTACCTTTACTTTCAAAGCGTCATGTCAAGGCTCGTCTACAGTTTGCTCATGATCACTTGGAGGCCTCTGAGACAGACTGGTTCAAGGTTCTATGGTCTGATGAGACCAAGATCGAGATCTTTGGTGCCAACCACACACGTGACGTTTGGAGACTGGATGGCACTGCATACGACCCCAAGAATACCATCTCTACAGTCAAGCATGGTGGTGGCAGCATCATGCTGTGGGGCTGTTTCTCAGCCAAGGGGCCTGGCCATCTGGTCCGCATCCATGGGAAGATGGATAGCACGGCCTACCTGGAGATTTTGGCCAAGAACCTCCACTCCTCCATCAAGGATCTTAAGATGGGTCGTAATTTCATCTTCCAACAAGACAACGACCCAAAGCACACAGCCAAGAAAACCAAGGCCTGGTTCAAGAGGGAAAAAGTCAAGGTGTTGGAGTGGCCTAGTCAGTCTCCTGACCTTAACCCAATTGAAAACTTGTGGAAGGAGCTCAAGAATAAAGTCCACATGAGACACCCAAAGAACCTAGATAACTTGGAGAAGATCTGCATGGAGGAGTGGGCCAAGATAACTCCACAGACCTGTGCCGGCCTGATCAGGTCTTAGAAAAGACGATTATTAGCCGTAATTGCAAACAAGGGCTATTCCACAAAATATTAAACATATGGGTTGAATAATAATTGACCCACACTTTTATGTTTAAAATTTAATAAAATTCAACTGAGCAACATAACTTATTGGTTTGTAAGATTTATGCTTCTGTTCATAAAACCTACTCTCGAATGCAGTTTGAAGGCTCTAACTTATTTGCATCTTATCAAACCAGCTAAATCTGCAGGGGGTTGAATACTACTTGTAGGCACTGTATATACAATGCACACTCTGGACATATACTTATCACAAACTGGACATATACCACACATAGTGCACACCATTCATACACTGGACATACAATATAATGCTCATACACAGAACATGTGTGACACATAGTGCACACCATTCACACACAGGACATACACTACTCATATACAGGAAATATACTACACACAGTGCACATCATTTGCACACTGGACATATACCGCTCACACACAGTATATGTACTACACACAGTGCACACCATTCACACACTGGATATATACTGCTCACACACTGGACATATACCACACATTGTGCACACCATTCACACACTGCACATACAGTTTAACGGTGATACACAGGACACGTACTACACATAGTCCACACCATTCACAGACTGGACTTATACCACTCACACACTAGACATATACCACACATTGTACACACCGCTCATATACTGGACATGTACTACACACAGTGCACATCATGCACACACTCGACTTATATCACTCATACACAAGACATATACTACACACACAGTGCACACCATTCACACAATGGACATACACCGCTCATATACAGGACAAGTACTACACGCAGTGCACATCATTCATACACTGGACATATACCGATCACACACTAGACATATACCACACATTGTACACACCATTCATACACTGAACATACAGTATAGCGCTCATACACAGGACATATACTACACATAGTGCACACCATTCACACACTGGACATAAACCGCTCATACACAAGACATGTACTACACACAGTGCACATCACACACACACTGGTCATATATCGCTCACACACTGGACATATACCACACATTGTGCACATCATGCACACAATGGACATACACCGCTCATACACAGGACATGTACTACACACAGTGCACATCATTTGCACGCTGGACATATACCGCTCAAACACAGTATATGTACTACACACAGTGCACACCATTCACACACTGGATATATACTGCTCACACACGCGACATATACCACACATTGTGCACAACATTCATACACTGCACACACAGTATAACGGTGATACACAGGACACGTACTACACATAGTCCACAACATTCACAGACTGGACATACACCGCTCATATACTGGACATGTACTACACACAGTGCACATCATGCACACACTCGACTTATACCACTCATACACAGGACATATACAACACACAGTGCACACCATTCACACACTGGACATACACATCTCATATACAGGACATATACTACACAAAGTGCACATCATTCATACAATGGACATATACCGATCACACACTGGACATATACCACACATAGTGCACATCATTCATACACTGGACATATACCGATCACACACTGGATATATACCACACATAGTGCACACCATTCACACACTGGACATACACCGCTCATACACAAGACAAGTACTACACACAGTGCACATCATGCACACACTGGTCATATATCGCTCACACGCTGGACATATACGACACATTGTTTACATCATGCACACTCTGGACATACACCGCTCATACATAGGACATGTACTACACACAGTGCACATCATGCACACACTGGACATACACTGCTCATACACAGGACATATACTACACACAGTGCACATAACGCACACACTGGTCATATATCGCTCACACACTGGACAAATACCACACATTGTGCACACCATTCATACACTGCACATACAGTATATCGCTCATACACAGGACACGTACTACACATAGTGCACACCATTCACACACTGGACATACACTGCTCATACACAAGACATGTACGACACACAGTGCACATCACGCACACACTGGACATACACCGCTCATATACAGGACATATACTACACACAGTGCACATCACGCACACACTGGTCATATATCGCTTACACACTGGACAAATACAACACATTGTGCACACCATTCATACACTGCACATACAGTATATCGCTCATACACAGGACATATAATACACATAGTGCACACCATTCACACACTGGACATACACCGCTCATACACAAGACATGTACTACACACAGTGCACATCACACACACACTGGTCATATATCGCTCACACACTGGACATATACCACACATTGTGCACATCATGCACACACTGGACATACACCGCTCATACACAGGACATGTACTACACACAGTGCACATCATGCACACACTGGACTTACACCGCTCATACACAGGACATGTACTACACACAGTGCACATCATGCACACACTGGACATACACCGCTCATATACAGGACATATACTACACACAGTGCACACCATTCAAACACTGAACATACACCGCTCATACACAGAACATGTACTACACACAGTGCACATCATGCACACACTGGACATACAGTATAATGCTCATACACAGAACATGTGTGACACATAGTGCACACCATTCACACACTGGACATACACCGCTCATACACAGGACATGTACTACACACAGTGCACATCATTTGCAACTGGACATATACCGCTCACACACAGTATATGTACTACACACAGTGCACACCATTCACACACTGGATATATACTGCTCACACACGGGACATATACCACACATTGTGCACACCATTCATATACTGCACATACAGTATAACGGTGAAACACAGGACACGTACTACACATAGTCCACACCATTCACAGACTGGAAATACACCGCTCATATACTGGACATGTACTACACACAGTGCACATCATGCACACACTCGACTTATACCACTCATACACAGGACATATACTACACACTGTGCACACCATTCACACACTGGACATACACCGCTCATATACAGGACATATACTACACACAGTGCACACCATTCACACACTGGACATACACCGCTCATATACAGGACATATACTACACACAGTGCACACCATTCAAACACTGGACATACACCGCTCATATACAGGACATATACTACACACAGTGCACATCATTCATACACTGGACATATGTAGCACCCTGAGGATTCGGCTGCTACAGGGGTATTACACCTCAAGCCAGAGGTGTGGTATTCCACTCCCGGGTAAGGATGGAGTGTGGAACTGAGCTAGTAGGCTGCATGCACTACATACATCCCATTTCCGGGGGACAGAACGACGGTACTCCCACCAGTTTATGTGCAGGTACGACAGCGTCTGTCCCTGGCTGGAGTGGGAGGGGGGTGGAACATCCCAGTAGTGTAGGGGCAGATAGGGGGAGTAGTCTGGGTAAAGATAGGAGCTCATTGGGTGCTGGTCACCTGAGCTCACACATAGAGGGAGTATATAAGGTGGGCACCATCTTAGAACAGGGTTCAGTTCAGGCAGGAGGAGAAGAGCAGAGGAGCTCAGCCAGGAGGGCTGACAGGGAGCTGTGGCTCCGGCTGGGCCCAGCTCCAGAGCAAGGCCTGCAGAGAGAGAGAGAGGAGTGAGAAGGACCCAGAGAGGAAACAAGAAGGAACCCCAAGATCCCAGAATAAGGACAGAAGGGTGAGGGGTTGGCGAACAAGGGTACCGGAACCCAAGCTGGCAGAGGCCAAAACGAACCTTAACCAGGAACCGGAGGTTGTGGGCAGGATCTGCCACGACCCTCACCAAATCCACTAGAAAGGCACACCGAGCATAGGGTCAGGGAGCCCAGAGGAGGCTTGACCACCAAGAGACCCGAGGGAGCTGGCCAAAAGTGGATCCCTGATGGGAACGGCCAGAGGAATGGAGAGTCAGAAAGGAGCTCAGGACCATGCTCCGGAATTGCCTGGGGGTTGGCCGAGTCCAGGACCTGGTGGACGCAGCACGGCTCGGGTGGTCACTCAAGGCCAGAGTGACCAAGAGAACACCAGTAAGTAAAAACCCTGAACTGCATCTCCTGACTCTGAATCTTCTTGCTGCATCAGCACAACCCCCATCATCTACACCTGCTGCCCTGAGGCCATACCCCTCCCGTTGGGGGTTATACCATCACTGCTGCACATATACCACCGGCCTCAGTGGACTGCTCTGCAGCGGCGGCTTCAAAGCCGCACTCAACGGGTGGCGTAGTCGACAATCAAGTTAACATCTACTGCCATAGACTGCCACTTAGTTTGACACCCTGGGCACGGACCGGGTCACCGCCACAAGGACTACTACCCCCATCGAGATCCGGCTCCGGGTATCCCCTACAGCACTGGCCCAGGGGGCGCGTCAACTTTTGGCGTAGTCGGCAGGATAACGTGCCCGCAACCATCGGGTACTGCGTGCCTGAAGAAAAGTTCGCATTTACCTCAAAAAGAAGTCTCCCGCCGGTTCCGGAGGGTCCCCGCCATCGGACGCCATCTCGGATCGGTTCCCGCCATTTGCCCGTCATCTGCAGTCTTTTCCCGCCATCCACAGAAGATTCCCGCCATTTCAGAAGATTTCCCGCCTTGGCAGAGCGGACGCCATTATGGGCGTGCCAGAGGGTGGCAAGAGGCCACCTCCCATCGTGGGCCAGGACCAAAAATGGCGCCAAAAACGAAGACCACCCCCACCAGCAGAGACTGTGATGCTTGGGATGTCCATCAGCGTGGGAGGTCTGCCCCTGGAGCTGACAATCACCAAGTTGCCCCAGGACCGCCCTCAGTATGGGCGTAGACAGAACAAAAGAGAGAAGATGGGAGCAGCCTGGAGGAGTCTGGAGGAGCCGTACCCGGAGATGGAGGGAGAGGCAGGCAGCACTGACCCAGTGGTCAGGAGCCTGTTGCAAGCGACAACTCCAGAAGGCCTGCTGGAGATCCTGGCGCAGCTCCCCGGAGATCGGGAGCGTGCACAGACCGTGCTGGAGGGCCTCGCACGAAGGATGGCCCGGGTGCAGCGAGAAACACTGGCGGAGTGGACCCGAGAGATGGCCCTGCAGGCTGGAGCCTGCCAGCGAAGCATGCCACCCGCAGCGAGGAGCAAGTCCACCTCTGAGGACGGCGAAGGAGGGACGACGGCCGGAGACGACGCCGCGGAGGGAGCCGAAGAGATGAAGGCAGGTAATGGGGACGACAATATCCCGTGCCCAGAAGCCGTAAACCTGCCCCAGCTCCCCGTCGCAGAGCCCGAAGCCCCACTCACCGTTCCCGTAGCCGCTGCGTCATCGCTCCAAGCTAGGCCTCAAGCGGCCGGAGCCGCGGTCACGCCCCCTGTGACGTCACGCGCCTCGATCCAGAGCACGGCCAAGCAGGAGACGCCACCGGCCTGGTCGCAAGGCCGAGTGCCCCCGGGCGCCGCAGTGCCAACAGCGCCCTCTACCTCCACTGAGCCACCGGCCTGGTCACTGGGCCAGGTAACCCCGGGCGCCGCCGTCTTCACGGTGCCCTTTACATTCAGGGTGCCCCAGGCCTGGTCGCAAGGCCTGGTGAACCCGGGCGCCGCCACCACAACAGCGACCTCAACGTCCACAGCGCCACACCTGGGTGAAGACCTATTTGCCCAGCACACATGCCCGGATGGGCAGCCCTTTGTGTGGCCACCGGAGTTCCACCATCCCCGACTCCGGAAAGAAAGACCCCTGGATGAGCCCCTGATCCCGGCTCCGGCGCCCGTCAAGATGACCCCGCTCTCGTTAGAGGAGGCGCAGTTTGAGTGGGACCCCGCAGGAGGAGACCTCATCGGGTTCACTCAAGAAACCCGGGCGGCTGCAGCGGAGCGTGCAGAGTGCTGCCGCCAGCAGTTGGAAGCCTTTGACCGAGAAAGAAGAGAGAGGCGGGTCCGCGAGCAGCGGCTGCAAATAAAAAGTGCAGAACAGAAGAGCCGGACCAGGAGGAACCCCCGTGCAGCCCACGGTCCCCGTGCCACCGGGACTGTAATCAAATTCCAACTGCAGCACGGTTGGGGCTTCATTCGAGATCATCACACCCCCGGCGACGTCTTTGTGACCAGAAGAGATGTCGAGTCCCACCTACCGGAGGGACACAGAGGTCGTGACCTTTACCTGGGTGATGAGGTCACCTTTACCCGGCACCAGTGTGCCAAAGGACCCTATGCACTTCATGTACATCGCCTGACGGAAGAGGAGTTGCGGTGTGAGGAAGGTCAAGAGGACCCGGACGGGTCTGAAGCCTACCCTCAGGAAGGAGCAGGAGGGCATCGTCACCATTAAGAGGTGAACTGAAACTGTATATAGTTACCCGTATGGGTATATGCCATGCTGCTTAATTAAAATGAGTTCCCCGTTGGGACAAGTGTGAACTGTTCCAGTGTGTCCCTTCTTCCCACTGACCGAGGACTGAGAGCGGTCATTCCTTCCCTTTTCCCCACTGGTCGAGGACTGAGAGCGGCCATACCTCCCCTTGTATATAGTTGCGCTTCCTAAAGTGCCCTCTACCGGTTTTATAGGAAACTGTTTTTTCTACCAGAGACTGTGGCACTTACCTGGTCACAATTTGCACCAGTGGCCAGAGGACAAGAATGTTTAATATGAAAAGTTTTATATGAAAAGTTTTATGATATATATAATGTTTTATATGTTTATGATGATTTGAAAAAAAAAAAAATTGTATGTTTGTGGATGTTTTTGCTCTTTTACAGCCCGAGGACGTGCTGTGATTTACCAGGGGGGAATGTAGCACCCTGAGGATTCGGCTGCTACAGGGGTATTACACCTCAAGCCAGAGGTGTGGTATTCCACTCCCGGGTAAGGATGGAGTGTGGAACTGAGCTAGTAGGCTGCATGCACTACATACATCCCATTTCCGGGGGACAGAACGACGGTACTCCCACCAGTTTATGTGCAGGTACGTCAGCGTCTGTCCCTGGCTGGAGTGGGAGGGGGGTGGAACATCCCAGTAGTGTAGGGGCAGATAGGGGGAGTAGTCTGGGTAAAGATAGGAGCTCATTGGGTGCTGGTCACCTGAGCTCACACATAGAGGGAGTATATAAGGTGGGCACCATCTTAGAACAGGGTTCAGTTCAGGCAGGAGGAGAAGAGCAGAGGAGCTCAGCCAGGAGGGCTGACAGGGAGCTGTGGCTCCGGCTGGGCCCAGCTCCAGAGCAAGGCCTGCAGAGAGAGAGAGAGGAGTGAGAAGGACCCAGAGAGGAAACAAGAAGGAACCCCAAGATCCCAGAATAAGGACAGAAGGGTGAGGGGTTGGCGAACAAGGGTACCGGAACCCAAGCTGGCAGAGGCCAAAACGAACCTTAACCAGGAACCGGAGGTTGTGGGCAGGATCTGCCACGACCCTCACCAAATCCACTAGAAAGGCACACCGAGCATAGGGTCAGGGAGCCCAGAGGAGGCTTGACCACCAAGAGACCCGAGGGAGCCGGCCAAAAGTGGATCCCTGGTGGGAACGGCCAGAGGAAGGGAGAGTCAGAAAGGAGCTCAGGACCATGCTCCGGAATTGCCTGGGGGTTGGCCGAGTCCAGGACCTGGTGGACGCAGCACGGCTCGGGTGGTCACTCAAGGCCAGAGTGACCAAGAGAACACCAGTAAGTAAAAACCCTGAACTGCATCTCCTGACTCTGAATCTTCTTGCTGCATCAGCACAACCCCCATCATCTACACCTGCTGCCCTGAGGCCATACCCCTCCCGTTGGGGGTTATACCATCACTGCTGCACATATACCACCGGCCTCAGTGGACTGCTCTGCAGCGGCGGCTTCAAAGCCGCACTCAACGGGTGGCGTAGTCGACAATCAAGTTAACATCTACTGCCATAGACTGCCACTTAGTTTGACACCCTGGGCACGGACCGGGTCACCGCCACAAGGACTACTACCCCCATCGAGATCCGGCTCCGGGTATCCCCTACAGCACTGGCCCAGGGGGCGCGTCACATATACCGATCACACATTGGACATATACCACACATTGTGCACACCATTCATATACTGGACATACAGTATAGCGCTCATACACAGGACATATACTACACACAGTGCACACCATTCACACACTGGACATACACCGCTCATATACAGGACATATACTACACACAGTGCACACCATTCAAACACTGGACATACACAGCTCACACGCTGGACATATACCACACACTGTGCACATCATGCACACACTGGACATACACCGCTCATACACAGGACATGTACTACACACAGTGCACATCATGCACACACTGGACATACACCGCTCATACACAGGACATGTACTACACACAGTGCACATCATGCACACACTGGTCATATATCGCTCACACGCTGGACATATACCACACATTGTGCACATCATGCACACACTGGACATACACCGCTCATATACAGGACATATACTACACATAGTGCACATCATGCACACACTGGTCATATATCGCTCACACACTGGACAAATACCACACATTGTGTACACCATTCATACACTGCACATACAGTATATCGCTCATACACAGGACACGTACAACACATAGTGCACACCATTCACACACTGGACATACACCGCTCATACACAAGACATGTACTACACACAGTGCACATCACGCACACACTGGTCATATATCGCTCACACACTGGACAAATACAACACATTGTGCACACCATTCATACACTGCACATACAGTATATCGCTCATACACAGGACACATACTACACATAGTGCACACCATCCACACACAGGACATACACCGCTCATACACAAGACATGTACTACGCACAGTGCACACCATCCACACACAGGACATACACCGCTCATACACAGGACATGTACTACACACAGTGCACATCATGCACACACTCGACTTATACCACTCATACACAGGACATATACTACACACTGTGCACACCATTCACACACTGGACATACACCGCTCATATACAGGACATATACTACACACAGTGCACACCATTCACACACTGGACATACACCGCTCATATACAGGACATATACTACACACAGTGCACATCATTCATACACTGGACATATACCGATCACACACTGGACATATACCACACATTGTGCACACCATTCATACACTGGACATACAGTATAGCGCTCATACACAAGACATGTACTACACATAGTGCACACCATTCAAACACTGGACATACACCGCTCATATACAGGATATATACTACACACAGTGCACATCATTCATACACTGGACATATACCGATCACACACTGGACATATACCACACATTGTGCACACCATTCATACACTGGACATACAGTATAGCGCTCATACCCAGGACATATACTACACATAGTGCACACCATTCACACAGTGGACATACACCGCTCATACACAAGACATGTACTACACACAGTGTACATCACGCACACACTGGTCATATATAGCTCATATACAGGACATATACTTCACACAGTGCACATCACGCACACACTGGTCTTATATCGCTCACACGCTGGACATATACCACACATTGTGCACATCATGCACACACTGGACATACACCGCTCATATACAGGACATATACTACACATAGTGCACATCATGCACACACTGGACATACACCGCTCATACACAGGACATATACTTCACACAGTGCACACCATTCACACACTGGACATACACCGCTCATACACAAGACATGTACTACACACAGTGCACATCACGCACACACTGGACATACACCGCTCATATACAGGCCATATACTACACATAGTGCACATCATGCACACACTGGACATACACCGCTCATATACAGGACATATACTACACACAGTGCACATCATGCACACACTGGACATACACCGCTCATACACAGGACATATACTTCACACAGTGCACACCATTCACACACTGGACATACACCGCTCATACACAGGACATGTACTACACACAGTGCACATCATGCACACACTGGACATACACCGCTCATACACAGGACATATACTACACACAGTGCACATCATGCACACACTGGACATACACCGCTCATACACAGGACATATACTTCACACAGTGCACACCATTCATACACTGGACATACACCGCTCATACACAGGACATGTACTACACACAGTGCACATCATGCACACACTGGACATACACCGCTCATACACAGGACATATACTACACACAGTGCACATCATGCACACACTGGACATACACCGCTCATACACAGGACATATACTTCACACAGTGCACACCATTCACACACTGGACATACACCGCTCATACACAAGACATGTACTACACACAGTGCACATCACGCACACACTGGACATACACCGCTCATATACAGGCCATATACTACACATAGTGCACATCATGCACACACTGGACATACACCGCTCATATACAGGACATATACTACACACAGTGCACATCACGCACACACTGGTCATATATCGCTCACACATTGGACAAATACAACACATTGTGCACACCATTAATACACTGCACATACAGTATATCGCTCATACACAGGACACGTACTACACATAGTGCACACCATCCACACACAGGACATACACCGCTCATACACAGGACACGTACTACACACAGTGCACACCATTCACACATTGGACATACACAGCTCATACACAGGACATGTACTACACACAGTGCACATCATGCACACACTCGACTTATACCACTCATACACAGGACATATACTACACACTGTGCACACCATTCACACACTGGACATACACCGCTCATATACAGGACATATACTACACACAGTGCACACCATTCACACACTGGACATACACCGCTCATATACAGGACATATACTACACACAGTGCACATCATGCACACACTGGACATACACAGCTCACACGCTGGACATATACCACACACTGTGCACATCATGCACACACTGGACATACACCGCTCATATACAGGACATATACTACACATAGTGCACATCATGCACACACTGGACATACACCGCTCATATACAGGACATATACTACACACAGTGCACATCACGCACACACTGGTCATATATCGCTCACACACTGGACAAATACCACACATTGTGTACACCATTCATACACTGCACATACAGTATATCGCTCATACACAGGACATGTACAACACATAGTGCACACCATTCACACACTGGACATACACCGCTCATACACAAGACATGTACTACACACAGTGCACATCACGCACACACTGGTCATATATCGCTCACACACTGGACAAATACAACACATTGTGCACACCATTCATACACTGCACATACAGTATATCGCTCATACACAGGACACGTACTACACATAGTGCACACCATCCACACACAGGACATACACCGCTCATACACAGGACACGTACTACACACAGTGCACACCATTCACACATTGGACATACACCGCTCATATACTGGACATGTACTACACACAGTGCACATCATGCACACACTCGACTTATACCACTCATACACAGGACATATACTACACACTGTGCACACCATTCACACACTGGACATACACCTCTCATATACAGGACATATACTACACACAGTCCACATCATTCATACACTGGACATATACCGATCACACACTGGACATATACCACACATTGTGCACACCATTCATACACTGGACATACAGTATAGCGCTCATACACAAGACATGTACTACACATAGTGCACACCATTCAAACACTGGACATACACCGCTCATATACAGGATATATACTACACACAGTGCACATCATTCATACACTGGACATATACCGACCACACACTCGACATATACCACACATTGTGCACACCATTCATACACTGGACATACAGTATAGCGCTCATACCCAGGACATATACTACACATAGTGCACACCATTCACACAGTGGACATACACCGCTCATACACAAGACATGTACTACACACAGTGTACATCACGCACACACTGGTCATATATAGCTCATATACAGGACATATACTACACACAGTGCACATCACGCACACACTGGTCATATATCGCTCACACGCTGGACATATACCACACATTGTGCACATCATGCACACACTGGACATAAACCGCTCATACACAGGACATGTACTACACACAGTGCACATCATGCACACACTGGACATACACCGCTCATACACAGGACATATACTACACACAGTGCACATCATGCACACACTGGACATACACCGCTCATACACAGGACATATACTTCACACAGTGCACACCATTCACACACTGGACATACACCGCTCATACACAAGACATGTACTACACACAGTGCACATCACGCACACACTGGACATACACCGCTCATATACAGGCCATATACTACACATAGTGCACATCATGCACACACTGGACATACACCGCTCATACACAGGACATATACTTCACACAGTGCACATCACGCACACACTGGACATACACCGCTCATATACAGGCCATATACTACACATAGTGCACATCACGCACACACTGGACATACACCGCTCATATACAGGACATATACTACACACAGTGCATATCACGCACACACTGGTCATATATCGCTCACACACTGGACAAATACCACACATTGTGTACACCATTCATACACTGCACATACAGTATATCGCTCATACACAGGACACGTACAACACATATTGCACACCATTCACACACTGGACATACACCGCTCATACACAAGACATGTACTACACACAGTGCACATCATGCACACACTGGACATACACCGCTCATATACAGGACATATACTACACACAGTGCACATCACGCACACACTGGTCATATATCGCTCACACACTGGACAAATACAACACATTGTGCACACCATTCATACACTGCACATACAGTATATCGCTCATACACAGGACACGTACTACACATAGTGCACACCATCCACACACTGGACATACACCGCTCATACACAGGACACGTACTACACACAGTGCACACCATTCACACATTGGACATACACCGCTCATATACTGGACATGTACTACACACAGTGCACATCATGCACACACTCGACTTATACCACTCATACACAGGACATATACTACACACTGTGCACACCATTCACACACTGGACATACACCGCTCATATACAGGACATATACTACACACAGTGCACATCATTCATACACTGGACATATACCGATCACACACTGGACATATACCACACATTGTGCACACCATTCATACACTGGACATACAGTATAGCGCTCATACACAAGACATGTACTACACATAGTGCACACCATTCAAACACTGGACATACACCGCTCATATACAGGACATATACTACACACAGTGCACATCATTCATACACTGGACATATACCGACCACACACTCGACATATACCACACATTGTGCACACCATTCATACACTGGACATACAGTATAGCGCTCATACCCAGGACATATACTACACATAGTGCACACCATTCACACAGTGGACATACACCGCTCATACACAAGACATGTACTACACACAGTGTACATCACGCACATACTGGTCATATATAGCTCATATACAGGACATATACTTCACACAGTGCACATCACGCACACATTGGTCATATATCGCTCACACGCTGGACATATACCACACATTGTGCACATCATGCACACACTGGACATACACCGCTCATACACAGGACATGTACTACACACAGTGCACATCATGCACACACTGGACATACACCGCTCATACACAGGACATATACTACACACAGTGCACATCATGCACACACTGGACATACACCGCTCATATACAGGACATATACTACACACAGTGCACACCATTCAAACACTGGAGATACACCGCTCATACACAGAACATGTACTACACACAGTGCACATCATGCACATGTAGCACCCCGAGGACTCGGCTGCTACAGGGGTATTGCACCTCAAACCAGAGGTGTGATATTCCACTCCCATTGGTTGCAAGTCACCTGGGCTCGGGCGTCAGAAGGAGGTATATAAGGTGGGCACCATCTTAGGTCAGTGGTCAGTTCAGAGAGGAGCTCAGCCAGAGAGGGCTGACAGGGAGCTGTGGCTCAGTCTGGGCCCAGCTCCAGAGCCAGGCCTGGAGTAGAGGCCTGAGACAGCAGAGAGGGAGAGAAGAGAAGGAACAGCAAGGAGAGTAAGAAAGGAACTGAAACAGAGGAGAAAGGAGGCGAGGAACACAGAGAAAGGCCCAGAGACACGAGGACCGAAGGAACCCCATATTCCCAGAGGAGATACTGGGTGAAGGGTTGGCAGAATAGGGTACCGGAACCCAAATTGGTGGAGGCGACTAATCCTCAGCCAAAACCGGAGGTTGTCACCACATCTTGGTGCGACCCCTCACTACATCTGACGCGCCCCTGGGCCTGTGTCGCGCTGCGTTGCGCACGCGGGAGCTTACCCGGAGCCGGATCTCTTGAGGGTTGTAGTCTCGTGGCGGCGACCCGGTCCGTGCCCAGGGAGTCAAACTGAGCGGCGATGTACTAGCAGTAGATGGTTGGTGACTACGCCACCGGTTGAATGCAGCTATGGAGCTGCCGCTGCAGGGCAGACCGCTGAGGCCGGTGGAGGGATGGTGCAGCGTGGATGGTATAACCCCCAACGGGAGGGGTATGGCCTCAGGGCAGCCGACGTGGATGATGGGGGTAGCAGGAACCACTCAGAGACGGTGCGGTGTAGTTCAGGGTCTTTACTGGTGACAAAGATAGACCCTCCCGGAGTACTTGCTAGTGATAGGGGCCTGGTCAGTCCTTGAGCAGATGGGATCTCCCCTGGCCAGGCGGAGTTGTAGGCCTTCCCAACTAACTGTACTCTTCTGGCTACCTTGCTAGAGGCGGGAATAAGTAGCCCACGTCCCTGAGTGTACCGTGTGGTGCTCACCCGTATGGCCGGTGACTCGGGGCCTTCTAATGGCTTCCGCTCCACGATGGCGGTGCTGGTCCCACGCGTGTGACCGTGCCTTCGGGCTTCTTGGCCAGAGGACCTGAAATCCTCTGCCGGACGGTTTCTGCTGCTGGGTAGGAGTTAGTCCCCACAGCCTCGGACTCCGGGTCCGGTAAGAAATCTTCTCAGTCAGGGCGAGCTCTGCAGCTGCCAGCCCCTGACTCGTTGTAACACTGCTCCCCACAGAGCTCCTGATGTTTCTTGCTATGCTACTTCTCTTCTCTACTCTTGTTCTGTCTTCTTTCTCACTAACTCTGCCTCAGCCCCGGGTTTATATAGGGGAAGTCCTTCCCCTCCCAAGACTGGGCAGGAGGTGTGGCATGCACAGGATCCCTGACCAAAGGACCTCCCACCTGCTCTCAGACGTAATATCTCTATCACTGTGGCAACCAGACCCCTGGGGTGTCACATTCCCCCCTAGTGAAATTTAGTACTCCGGGACTAAACATATATATTTTTTTTTTTTAGAAAAACATAACAAGGTATAACAATAACAATACAATAAGAAAAACACATAAGATGGTTACGGCGTGTCCGCAACCGGGTGCAGTTTTGAAAAGCAAGGTGTCCATTTCACCAAAACAGGGAGACGTAACCAGGTAGGGGCCTGTCCTGCCCCGAGTCCTTAACAGTCTTTAGTCCATCCTGGGTTACGCTCCAACTATGTACAAGGATTCCCGGTAAATCCACCAAGGACTCCTAAAAAGAACTAGAAACACAAAATTATACACAAGCAACTATAAACAAGTAAACATTATAAGATAGCTTAAACATTTAGATCCTCCAACGTGCGGGTAGCTGGCCTCTATTGGCCCTAGTGGACCGACGGAGCTGACTGTCTGGCCCTGAACTGCAGGGTGTAGGAGCTGTCATGGGTAAACTGGGCAGCTGTCTATGGGCCCTCTGGCTCACTAGTGGTATGGCAGGCTCACTATAAGCAGAGGGTTGATTTTCCGGGTCTGCTTGTGTAGAGTCTTCTGCCTCCTGGACCGGCTGTTCTTCCAGCTCTACCGGTTGCTCCGTAGGTTCTTGGGATGATGGTTGGAGGAAAGTGAGTACGGGTACCACAACTGCACCACTGACTTGAGTCCAAGACCGAGGGAAGTCCCCGAGCACGGTACTAACCATATCTTCCCTTTCCTCTACGGGTCGATGGTCTTCTTGTTCCTCTTCAGGGTTCCTCAGTTGTTCGGGACACTTCTTCAGGTGGTCCCGGGATACAATGGCTGTGGTTTCCCCTCCGTCTTTACTGATGGTACAGACCTTCGGGTTTTCGTGGCTTGAGGGCAGTACGGTGTACGGGTCCTTCTCCCACTGGTCGTCCAACTTGTGGAGCCGTCTCTTCCTCTTCAAGACCTGCTCTCCGGGTACCAGGGGAACAGCGGGAGCATACTGGTTGTAAGTTTTCTCTTGTCTTTCCCTAGCCTGACAGAGACTTCGCTCCACGCTCTCCTGTACTCTCCGGTACTGCTGCTGCCTCTCTGTGTCCCAATCTGTTTCTGGTGAAGTGTCCTCGGGTATCAGGACTCCCATTTCCAGGTCAACAGGTAACTTACCAGGTCTTGCCCTCATTAGGTAAGCCGGGGTACAGTTGGTGGAACCTACCGGGATGTGGTTGTATAGGTCCACCAGATCGGGCAACTTTTCAGGCCACAGACTGCGTTCTTCCAGGGGCAACGTTTTTAGAAGATCCATTACCACCTGGTTCATTTTTTCACAAAGTCCATTAGTCTGCGGATGGTAGGGTGTCGTCCTTATCTTCCGGCAGCCATACAGATTGCAGAATTCCTGGAAGACTTCCGCTTCAAAGGCAGGTCCCTGGTCCGTCAGCACTTGGTCCGGGTACCCGTGTGGACGGCAAAAGTGCTGCTGGAAGGCTCTAGCTGCTGTTTGAGCCGTTAAGTCCTTGACGGGGACGACAACCAGAAACCGGGAGTAATGATCCACGATGGTTAACGCGTAGACGTAGCCACTTCTGCTTGGGGTCAGTTTTACATGATCCAAGGCTACCAGTTCCAACGGTTGCCGGGTGACGATGGACTGCAGGGGAGTCTTCTGGCTGGCGCGGTCCTTCCTTCTCAGGTTGCACGGGCCACAGTCTCTGCACCACTTCTCAATGGTTCCCCTCATGCCTACCCAGTGGAATCGCTCGCGCAGCAGGAACTCCAGCTTCTTCCACCCGAAGTGTCCAGCTCCGTCGTGGTATGCCTCCATCACCATGGCTGCGTCTCTTCGTGGCACCACTACTTGCCAGAGTAATTCATGTGTCCGGGAGTTAACCATTCTGCGGCACAACTTCCCTTTGTAAAGGAACAGTCGACTCTTCTCTGCCCATAGTTGTTTGGCTTCCTCCGGAGCGTCTGGTTCAAGGCGAGCCTCCGGCCGAGTCAGCATCTCCTTCACCAGTCGGACGGCAGGGTCGCTGTCTTGCGTTTCCGCCCAGTTGTAGTGAGGTAAGGGGTTCAACGTAGCAGCCTGCTTACTCCTTACCCGGTGGGAATACTGGATAGTCCCATGACGGTGGAACGCAGGGAGTTCAATTTCTTCCAGTCCCTCCGGATCTTCTCCTTCGTCCGGCAGGTTGGGCATCCTGGACAGGGCGTCCGCGTTAGTATTGGAGCGCCCTGCCCGGTATTTGATTATGAACTCGTAGTTGGACAGACGGGCCATCCACCTCTGCTCCAGGGCACCGAGTCTTGCCGTGTCCAGGTGTGTCAACGGGTTGTTATCCGTGTACACGGTGAACCGGGAAGAAGCAAGGTAATGCTTAAAGCGCTCAGTGACTGCCCATACCACGGCCAGGAACTCTAGCTTAAATGAGCTATAATTCTCGGGGTTCCTTTCGGTGGGTCGCAGTTTTCGGCTGGCGTAGGCGATTACTCGTTCCTTCCCCTGCTGGATCTGGGACAGTACGGCTCCTAGCCCGATGTTACTGGCGTCGGTGTAGAGGATGAAGGGCTGGCTATAATCCGGGTACGCCAAGATTTCATCCCCCGTGAGGGCCATCTTCAGCTGGCGGAAGGACTCTTCTTCTAGCTCTTCCCATTTGAAGGGCGGCTTCTGGTTCTTGGCCTTCCGGGACTGGCCTATCAGGAGGTCCTGCATAGGCGCTGCCTTTTTGGTAAAACCGGGAATAAACCTTCGGTAGTAGCCTACCAACCCGAGGAACTGCCGCACTTCTTTTACGCTGGAGGGGCTTGGCCATCCCTTAATTGCGGTGATCTTATCGGGGTCGGGAGCCACTCCGTCAGCGCTCACCACGTGTCCCAGGTACTGCACCTTTGGTTTCAGGAGGTGACACTTGGAGGGTTTCACCTTTAGGCCGTAACTCGCCAGAGCTTCGAACACCTCCGCCAGGTGTTTCAGGTGGTCCTCATAAGTTTTGGAGTATACGATGACATCGTCCAGGTACAACAGGACCGTCTCGAAGTTTCTGTGGCCCAGACAGCACTCCATTAATCGTTGGAAGGTTCCTGGGGCGTTGCAGAGTCCGAACGGCATGCAGGTGAACTCGCTAAGTCCCATCGGGGTGGTGAATGCGGTCTTCTCCCGGTCCGCCTCTGCTACAGGAACCTGCCAGTACCCGCTAGTGAGATCCAAGGTAGAGAAGAAGTTAGCAGACCTTAAAGCAGCCAATGACTCCTCTATCCTTGGTAAGGGGTACGCATCCTTGTGTGTGATACGGTTGATTTTCCGGTAATCTACACACATCCTCATGGTGTTGTCTTTCTTTTTGACTAAAACTAGCGGGGCTGCCCAGGGGCTACAGCTATCCCGGATTACCCCAGCCTCCTTCATGTCTCTAAGCATCCCCTTGGCGTGTTGGTAATGTGCAGGGGGTACGGGTCGATACCTCTCTTTTATGGGAGGATGATCTCCCGTGGGGATGCGGTGTTCTACCCCCTTGACTCGCCCGAAGTCTAACGGGTGTTTACTAAACACTCTCTCATACTCTCGAACCACCCGGTAGACTCCCTGTTTCTGGTGGGAGGGAGTGGAGTCAGTTCCCAAATGTAGTTGCTGACACCAATCCTCCATTACTTTCTTAGAGCCGTTATCTTCCTCCGGGTGAGATAGAGGCAAGGGTTCCACAGACTGTATAGAGTTTTGGTTGATGGTATATAATTTTGCTAGCGTGGCATACCGGGGCAGGTACACTTCCCTCTCCCCGATATTGATTATGCGAACGGGCACCCTCCCATGGCGTACATTGACCACCCCCCGTGCTGTCAAAATGGTGGGCCTACTGTCTGAGTAAACTGGTTCTACCATTGCCTGGTAATCTCTACCTCTCAGACCAATAGCTGCCCGGCACCAAATCATCATTTCACTTTTTGGGGGCATGGCAATAGGGAAAGGGTCACACATTCTTACGCTACCAATCTCACCGCCGGAGAGTTCCACCTGTTGCCGTCGCATCAGTGCCCGGATCTCTTTCTGGAGCACTCGCTGCTCGCCGGAGCTGGCGTTCTTGGCAACCTGCTGTAGAAGGAAAATCACCTCTGCAAGACAATTTTCAATTACATTAGTTCCTAGAGTTATTTTTGGGTGGCTCTCATGTTTGTCAATGTCTACAATGATCAGTCCCTGTGCTGCCAGTTCGACTCTACCGATTTTGATGGTCACCTCTTTAAATCCGATCTGTGGCACGGGCTGGCCATTGCTGGCGATGATACTCAAGTCGTCGTCAGGGTAGCGGGTAATATCCGAGTCATTCCAGTACTGCTTAAAGAGCACGTACGGGATGGTGGTGACCTGTGACCCGGTGTCCAGTAGGGCACTCATGGGAATGCCATCCAGTACCACAGGCAAGACTGGACGTCCTCCCACATATCTGTCGCGCCAGTTCGATGGGCCTGGTGATCTTTTTCCTGGGGGTTGGCCCTCTACCCCAGGTTGTGCCCGTTTAAAGAACAGTACCTTTCCATATGTCCGGGTTGATTGCAGCGGCGGCAGATGGGTCGTCCGTCCTCGCTGTATCGGTCACTGGGTCTTCCTCTGGCCGGTGGGGTCCTCCTTGGTCGACGCCACGGGATGTCCTCCGGTCCGGATGCCAGCTGGATCTTCCCTGGGGTGGAAACCTGTAAAGACTCCACAGTTCGGGTTAGCGCAGCAACGCTCTTAGCTAGCTCTTGGACCTGATGGCGTAGGTCTGGAGCCGAGTCATTGTCCAAAGCCTGCGCATCAGCTCCCACAGGCCCTGCCGACAAGGGCGCCGCCTCCTGGTGGTAAGTGATAGCTGGGCGCCTGTGGGTCACAACGCCACCCGGTGCCGGTTCTCGGAGCACCCGGATGGCTCTGTCCTTGAACTGTGCAAAGTCCAGATGGGGATCCTGTAAGGCCATTGCCCGCAACTGGGTTCGGTGGGCATTGCAATATAAACCCTCTATAAATTGTTCAGTCAACAGCCTGTCCTCGTTTCCCACCCCATCAGGGTCGGTCTGCTTTATGGCCCTCAGGGCCTCTTGTAGGTTTAGTGCATAGTCCCTTATACTCTCATGCGCTCGCTGCTTGCACCCGTAGAATCTAAGCTTAATCTCGGCTGAGGTGCGGGTATCAAAGTTGTCCTTCAGCCGGGTTAGTATCCCTGCGACAGTCTTCCTCCCAGGTGGCCAGGATTTTACTTCCCTTTTGGCTGCCCCGGTTAGTTGGGCCACCAGGATGCTCACTTTTTGCTCTTCTGTGAGGGGGTACACCTGGAAGAGGCTATCCAGCTTTTCTCTAAAGTCATGCAGGGTATGTGACTCCCCTGAGTACTGGGGTAGCCAAGCTGCTCCCGGGATATAGGGCATGGTGAAGGGCATAACTGCAGCAGCGGTGGCGCTGGCGGGGGTTGAGGCAGTGAAGCTCTCCTCCGTATCCGACATCTTCCTCCCCCCTAGTGGACCGTGGCCTACCTTGCGATGATCCTGTTCCGTAGGCCGCGGCTCCGCAGTGGATCGTCAGGGTTGAGGACCTTCCGTCGCGCTCCGGTGACGTCGGCGTCTGCTGGGCTCCTTCCAGGACCTTACGCAACGTCCGGACGTGAGGCGGGGCTTCAGTTCTCGCGCGCTTTCGGAGTCCACGCCCCTCTTCTTCCCGCGCGGCGTCCTCAAGATGGCGTCCAATGGCGGGAAAACTCCACGGATGGCGGGAAGAAGGTCGAAGATGGCGCCGGATGGCGGGAAACCTCCACGGATAGCGGGAATCTTCACCACTGGTAAGTTTGAACAGTCTTTGCTTTTCAGGCACGCAGTACCCGGTGGTTGCGGGCACGAGATCCTGCCGACTACGCCAAAGTTGACGCGCCCCTGGGCCTGTGTCGCGCTGCGTTGCGCACGCGGGAGCTTACCCGGAGCCGGATCTCTTGAGGGTTGTAGTCTCGTGGCGGCGACCCGGTCCGTGCCCAGGGAGTCAAACTGAGCGGCGATGTACTAGCAGTAGATGGTTGGTGACTACGCCACCCGTTGAATGCAGCTATGGAGCTGCCGCTGCAGGGCAGACCGCTGAGGCCGGTGGAAGGATGGTGCAGCATGGATGGTATAACCCCCAACGGGAGGGGTATGGCCTCAGGGCAGCCGACGTGGATGATGGGGGTAGCAGGAACCACTCAGAGACGGTGCGGTGCAGTTCAGGGTATTTACTGGTGACAAAGATAGACCCTCCCGGAGTACTTGCTAGTGATAGGGGCCTGGTCAGTCCTTGAGCAGATGGGATCTCCCCTGGCCAGGCGGAGTTGTAGGCCTTCCCAACTAACTGTACTCTTCTGGCTACCTTGCTAGAGGCGGGAATAAGTAGCCCACGTCCCTGAGTGTACCGTGTGGTGCTCACCCGTATGGCCGGTGACTCGGGGCCTTCTAATGGCTTCCGCTCCACGATGGCGGTGCTGGTCCCACGCGTGTGACCGTGCCTTCGGGCTTCTTGGCCAGAGGACCTGAAATCCTCTGCCGGACGGTTTCTGCTGCTGGGTAGGAGTTAGTCCCCACAGCCTCGGACTCCGGGTCCGGTAAGAAATCTTCTCAGTCAGGGCGAGCTCTGCAGCTGCCAGCCCCTGACTCGTTGTAACACTGCTCCCCACAGAGCTCCTGATGTTTCTTGCTATGCTACTTCTCTTCTCTACTCTTGTTCTGTCTTCTTTCTCACTAACTCTGCCTCAGCCCCGGGTTTATATAGGGGAAGTCCTTCCCCTCCCAAGACTGGGCAGGAGGTGTGGCATGCACAGGATCCCTGACCAAAGGACCTCCCACCTGCTCTCAGACGTAATATCTCTATCACTGTGGCAACCAGACCCCTGGGGTGTCACACATCCACCAGAAAGGCATACCGCATAGGGTCAGGGAAACCGGAGAGAGGTTTCACCAACAGAAGGCCCGAGGAAGCTGGACAAAGGTGGGTCACTGGTGAGGACGGCCAGTAGAAAGGAAGAGAGGGGAGCTCTGAACCGCACTCTGGAATTGCCTGGGAGTTGACCGAGTCCCTCACCTGGTGGACGCAGCACGGCTCGGGCGGTCACTGCTGGCCGAAGTGATCTGAACAACAACAGTGAGTAAAGCTTTGGAAACTGCACCACAAGTCTCTGTGTTTCATCGCCGCACCAGCACCATCAGTACTGGGACACTCGCAACATCACTACCACCATCATCCACACTAGCTGCCCTGAGGCAATACTCCTACCGTGGGGAGTCATCCCATACTCAGCTGCACAAACAACATCAGCCTCAGCGGTCTGCAGTGCAGCGGCGGTCCCCACTGACCGCAATCCACGGGTGGCGTAGTCGGACACTTATTCCAATACAAGTAGACTGCCACTGGTTTGACCACCCTGGGCACGGACCGGGTCACCGCCACGGAGAACTACAACCCCCAGCGATCCGGCTCCGGGTATTCCCCCTGCACAGCAGCAACAACACAGGCCCAGGGGGCGAGTCACACACACTGGACATACACCGCTCATACACAGGACATGTACTACACACAGTGCACATCACGCACACACTGGACATACACCGCTCATATACAGGACATATACTTCACACAGTGCACATCATGCACACACTGGACATACACCGCTCATACACAGGACATGTACTACACACAGTGCACATCATGCACACACTGGACATACACCGCTCATACACAGGACATGTACTACACACAGTGCACATCACGCACACACTGGACATACACCGCTCATATACAGGACATATACTTCACACAGTGCACATCATGCACACAGTGGACATACACCGCTCATATACAGGACATATACTACACACAGTGCACATCACGCACACACTGGTCATATATCGCTTACACACTGGACAAATACCACACATTGTGTACACCATTCATACACTGGACGTACAGTATATCGCTCATACACAGGACACGTATTACACACAGTGCACACCATTCACACACAGGACATACACCGCTCATACACAGGACATGTGTAGCACCCTGAGGATTCGGCTGCTACAGGGGTATTGCACCTCAACCCAGAGGTGTGGTATTCCACTCCCGGGTAAGGATGGAGTGTGGAACTGAGCTCAGTTAGCTGCATGCACTACACACATCCCATTTCCGAGGAGCAGACCAACGGTACTCCCACTTAGAAATGTGCAGGTACGACTGAGTCTGTTCCTGGCTGGAGTGGGAGGGGGGTGGTACATCCCAGTAGTGTAGGGGCAGATAGGGGGAGCAGCCTGGGTAAAGCTAGGAGCTCATTGGGTGCTGGTCACCTGAGCTCACACATAGAGGGAGTATATAAGGTGGGCACCATCTTAGGACAGGGTCTTTTGCAGAGGAGTCTTTTGTAGAAGGCTGGTCAGTCTGTCAGTCTTTTGCAGAGCAGTGGAGGAAAGCAGAGGAGCAGAGCAGCCCCAAGGCAAGAGTGAGAGAGGAGAAAGAAAGACCCAGAGGGGGAGAAAGAAGGAACTCCAAGAGCCCAAATTAGACCAGAGGGTGAAGAGTTGGCAACAGGGTACCGGATCCCAAACTGGTGGGGGCTACAGCATACCTCAGCCAGAGACCGGAGGCCGTGGGCAGCATCTGCCACGGCCACCCACCATATCCACCCAGAAGGCAGACCACGCATAGGGTCAGGGAACCCAGAGGCAAGGGTTCGCCAACAAGAGGCCCGAGGGAGCCGGACTTAGGTGGATCCCTGGTGGGGAAGGCCAGAGACGAGGACAGGACAGAACGGGAGCTCAGAACCACGCTCCAGAACTACTTGGGGGTTGGCCGAGTCCAGGACCTGGTGGACGCAGCACGGCTCGGGTGGTCACTCAAGGCCGGAGTGACCGGAACATCTGCAGTAAGTAAAGAACCCTGAACTGCACAACCCGACTCTGACTCTCATTACCATCATCCCTGCACTTCCACAACCACCATCCTCTGCACCTGACCCCCTGAGGCTATACCCCTCCCGTTGGGGGTTATACCACCTAAGCTGCACAAACACCATCAGCCTCAGCGGACCCTGCTGCAGCGGCGGCCGTAGTGACCGCAATCCAACGGGTGGCGTAGTCGACATAAAGAACTTTAGTAACATCAGTAAGGACTGCCACACACTGAGCTTGACACCCTGGGCACGGACCGGGTCACAGCCACTCGGAGACTACAACCCCCATCTGATCCGGCTCCGGGTATCCCCAACAACAGTGGCCCAGGGGGCGCGTCAACTTTGGCGTAGTCGGCAGGATAACGTGCCCGCAACACCCGGGTACTGCGTGCCTGAAGAAAAGAACAAGTTTACCTCAAAAAGAAGTCTCCTGCCGGTTCCGGAGGGTCCCCGCCATCGGACTCCATCACAGGTCGATTCCCGCCGGTTGTCCGCCATTAACAGCTTTTTCCCGCCATCTGCAGAGTTTCCCGCCACTGGGAGACGATTCCCGCCATTTCCAAAGGTTTCCCGCCTTGGAAGAGCGGACGCCATTATGGGAGTGCCAGAGGGTGGCAAGAGGCCGCCTCCCATCGTGGGCCAGGACCGAAAATGGCGCCAAAAGTGGAAACCGCCCCCACCAACAGAGACTGTGATGCTAGAGGTGTCTGTCAGCGTGAAAGAACTGCCCCTGGAGCTGACAATCACCAAGTGGCCCCGGGACCGCCCTCGAAGTGGGAGGACTGAGAACAAGAGAACAAAGATGGGTGTCGCCTGGAGCAGTCTGGAGAGAGCGCACCCGGAGACAAGAAGCCTGGAGCAGAGTCCAGAAAGAGCCTACCCGGAGATGGAGGGAGAGCCAGGCAGCACCGATCCAGCGGTCAGGAGCCTGATGCGGGCCGCCACTCCAGGCAGCACCGACCCAGTGGTCAGGAGCCTGTTGCCGGTCGCCACTCCAGAAGGCCTGCTGGAGACAACGGGAGGAGAGCAGAGCAGCACCGACCCGTTGGTCAGGAGCCTGCTAGAAGCAACGACCCCACTAGGCTTAGTGGAGGTCTTGGCACAGCTCCCCCGAGACCGGGAGTGTGCACAGACCGCGTTGGAGGGCCTCGCACGGAGGATGGCCCGGGTGCAGCGAGAGACGTTAGCAGAATGGAGCCGTGAGATGGCCCAGCAGACAAGAACCCGTCAGCGGAGCACGCCACCCGAGACGAGGAGACAGACCGCCTCTGAGGATGGCGCTGGAGGACTGAAGGCCGGAGACGGCGCCGAGAAGGGAGCCGAACGAAAGGAGGCAGGTAAAGGGGACGTCTCTACCCCAAACCGGGAAACCGCGTACCTGCCCCAGCTCCCCGTCGCAGAGCCCGAAGTACCCCCTGCCGTGCCCGTCGCTGCAACGTCACCGCCGCAGACTAGGCCTCAAACGGAAGCCGCGACCCCTGTGACGTCACACGCCTCGACCCCGAGCGTGGCCAAGCAGGAAGTACCATCGGCCTGGTCGCAAGGCCTAGTACCCCCGGGCGCCGCAATACCAACAGCGCCCCCTACCTCCGCGGATCCCCCGGCCTGGTCGCAGGGCCAAGTAACACAGGGCGCCGCCGTTCTTACGGTGCCCTTTACTTTCAAGGTGCCCCAGGCCTGGTCGCAAGGCCTGGTTAACCCGGGCGCCGCTACCACCACGGCGCCCATAACACCTAAAGTACCGCACCTGGGTGAGGACCTGTTCGCCCAGCATACGTGCCCGGATGGGCAGCCCTTCGTATGGCCCCAGGAATACATCCAGCTGGAGCTGCAAAAAGCAAGGCCCATGTGCGAGCCCCTGATTCCGGCTCCGAAGCCTGTAAAGAGGACCTCACCCCCGCTAGAAGAGACCCAGTTTGAGTGGGATCCCACCGGAGAAGACCTCATGGGGTTCACTCAGGAGACCTGGGCAGCTGCAGCGGAGCGTGCAGAGTGCTGCCGCCAGCAGCTCGAGGTCTTTGAGAGGGAGCGGAGAGAGAGGCGGGTCCGGGAACAACAAGCCCAAATAAAGAGCGCGGAGCAGAAGAGCCGGGCCAGGAGGAGTCCCCGTGCAGCCCATGGTCCCCCTTCCACCGGGACTGTGATCAAGTTTAATATGCAGCACGGGTGGGGTTTCATCAGAGATCACCGCACCCCAGGCGACGTCTTCGTGACAAGAAGAGACGTTGAGTCCCACCTACTGGAGGGACACAGAGGTCGTGACCTTTATATAGGGGACGAGGTCACCTTCACCCGGCACAAGTGTGCCAAAGGACCCTACGCCCTCCATGTGCATCGCCTGACGGAGGAGGAGCTGCGGTGTGAGGAGGAGCAAGAGGACCCAGACGGGTCTGAACCAGAACCTGGAACCAATCACAAAGAAAGAGCAGGAGGACGCCGTCGTTGAGTACGGTAGTATAGAGACTGTATATAGTTGCCCGTCGGGGCACAGTGAACCGTTGCAGCTAATAAAGTCCCCGTTGGGACCAGAGAACTGAACTGTTAACCCCGTGTGTCCCTATTCCCTTTCCTAATACCTGGCCGAGGACTGAGAGCGGTCATCCCTTTCCTAATACCTGGCCGAGGACTGAGAGCGGCCATACCTTCCCTTGTATATAGTTGCGCTTCCTAAAGCGCCCCCTACTGGTTTTATAGAAGAACTGATTTTTCTTCAAGAGACTGTCGCACTTTACCCGGTCACAAGTTGCACCGTGACCGGAGGTACCAGAAGACAAGAATGTTAATATGAAAAGTTTTATGATGCTGCTAATATATGTTGTTTTATATGTTTTATTATGTTGTTTATGCAAAAATTGTATGTTTTGGATGTTGTTTATATCTTACAGCCCGAGGACGTGCTGTGATTTACCAGGGGGGAATGTAGCACCCTGAGGATTCGGCTGCTACAGGGGTATTGCACCTCAACCCAGAGGTGTGGTATTCCACTCCCGGGTAAGGATGGAGTGTGGAACTGAGCTCAGTTAGCTGCATGCACTACACATATCCCATTTCCGAGGAGCAGACCAACGGTACTCCCACTTAGAAATGTGCAGGTACGACCGAGTCTGTTCCTGGCTGGAGTGGGAGGGGGGTGGTACATCCCAGTAGTGTAGGGGCAGATAGGGGGAGCAGCCTGGGTAAAGCTAGGAGCTCATTGGGTGCTGGTCACCTGAGCTCACACATAGAGGGAGTATATAAGGTGGGCACCATCTTAGGACAGGGTCTTTTGCAGAGGAGTCTTTTGTAGAAGGCTGGTCAGTCTGTCAGTTTTTTGCAGAGCAGTGGAGGAAAGCAGAGGAGCAGAGCATCCCCAAGGCAAGAGTGAGAGAGGAGAAAGAAAGACCCAGAGGGGGAGAAAGAAGGAACTCCAAGAGCCCAAATTAGACCAGAGGGTGAAGAGTTGGCAACAGGGTACCGGATCCCAAACTGGTGGGGGCTACAGCATACCTCAGCCAGAGACCGGAGGCCGTGGGCAGCATCTGCCACGGCCACCCACCATATCCACCCAGAAGGCAGACCACGCATAGGGTCAGGGAACCCAGAGGCAAGGGTTCGCCAACAAGAGGCCCGAGGGAGCCGGACTTAGGTGGATCCCTGGTGGGGAAGGCCAGAGACGAGGACAGGACAGAACGGGAGCTCAGAACCACGCTCCAGAACTACTTGGGGGTTGGCCTAGTCCAGGACCTGGTGGACGCAGCACGGCTCGGGTGGTCACTCAAGGCCGGAGTGACCGGAACATCTGCAGTAAGTAAAGAACCCTGAACTGCACAACCCGACTCTGACTCTCATTACCATCATCCCTGCACTTCCACAACCACCATCCTCTGCACCTGACCCCCTGAGGCTATACCCCTCCCGTTGGGGGTTATACCACCTAAGCTGCACAAACACCATCAGCCTCAGCGGACCCTGCTGCAGCGGCGGCCGTAGTGACCGCAATCCAACGGGTGGCGTAGTCGACATAAAGAACTTTAGTAACATCAGTAAGGACTGCCACACACTGAGCTTGACACCCTGGGCACGGACCGGGTCACAGCCACTCGGAGACTACAACCCCCATCTGATCCGGCTCCGGGTATCCCCAACAACACTGGCCCAGGGGGCGCGTCACATGTACTACACACAGTGCACATCATGCACACACTGGACATATATTACACATGCTATCTAAACACTGGACATATATCTCATATACCATTCACAGACTGAACATATACTGCAATTGCCACTCACACATTGCACACACCAGGCACACACAGGACATATATTACACACCACTCATACACAGGACAAATACTGCACATGACACTCACACACTGGGCATGTCCAGCCTAAACCATTCACACATTGACTATAATGACACACACCACTCACCAGCTGCACATACTGTATACTGCTCACGCCACTCACTCACTGCTCACAGTGGATGTATACTACTCCTGAAACACACAAATTGGACATGTACTGTATACACCACTCATACATTGGACAAATATCATACCAGCTGATTAACTCACTAGAAATTTATAGAACATGCCAGTAACACATAGGACATAGACTGCACACTGATGGCATTGATACATTAGATACATGGCATGCAAAATTTGCACAAAATGATTATTTCACTCTTAAAATGGACTACAACTAACACTCACATTTGTGAACATCATGAAACAGCATTATACTCACCTACTTTCTTTGTAGACTTCTATTCTTTGGCAACTGGCAGGCAGGATTCTGGCAGGCCATATGCATCTGTGTTCAGAATCTCTTCTGGCACTAAGCCCTGCTGGGGCTGCCATTGAACCTCATCTTTTGTGTTAAGCTTCACCCATCCGCTCCATAGTTTAGTTTCTTTTGACTTTTTCTCCAATGTATTGCTGCCTAGCTAGGCCTTTTCCCCTTGGCCCTTCCTATGCACTTCCAGCAACTCATGGCAAAGTGAATGAATTTACCAGGGAAGTGCCACTGTGATGTCAGAAAGAGCGGCCCACCGGGAATCTGCCACCTAGAGCAGATTATCAGTCTAGGCTTTTTCAAAGTGCTGGTCATAGCCAATCCTCAAAGTCACCTCTCTTTGCAGCAGCGCCCTGTAGTAGCTTTGTCTGGCAAATTGCACACTCTCACTGCCTACCCTTACACATAGGCATCAGTCTCCAGCCATTGCTAGCATAGCACTCTTCTTCACACCTAGGCATTAAGACTCCTCTGGTGAGACAATCTTCATAATCAAGAAAAAGGCTATCAATTATGGCAACTAATTTTTCCCCAGTGAATGTGTGCACTTTTTTTTTCTTTTACAGGAATAAGCCTCTATGCTCCAATTTGTGGTGCAAAATAGTGTTGAATGCAAGTGCTCGCTACTTTTTGCATCGGGTGCTTGGGTGACATGCTTGACTACTCGTCCCGCTTATTTCGCGGCTGTTAGAAATTTAAAAAACATGGGGGGATTGCCTGTGTATGGCAGGCAATCCCCGCATGTTATTTTGCTGTCAAACAGCTGTAATGCAGGTGCCGGAATGCAACGCACAGAGACACAAGGCGAGAACAGTCAGAGATGTTTGTAAACAGTTTTATACAACAGGTATACTGAAACAAGGGATTAGCAACAAGGGTAATGAACAGTGGTTTGAAATATCAGAAAAATACGAAATTTCTCAAAGTAAGGCGCAGTCTCTTAAAATAAGGCGCAGTCACTTAAAATAAGGCGCAGTCTCTTAAAGTAAGGTGATGCCCTCAAGCACGAGAAGCACCACACAAGTTCTTTAACCGTGAATTTGGCCCTAGCGGGGGTCACCGGTTATTCCCGCTAGGCCGTGAGTCTCTTTCCGGATAAATTCAATTAAATCACGTTGTGCTACTTTAGCCCCAACCGTTCCCCTCCCAACCTGAGTACTTAAACCCAATTGTCCCCGGTACCGTGGGTGAGCAGTGGAAGTGACGGCCCTGCTCACGTATGCAGCTCCTCTCTGCTTGGCTGTTGGAGGCAGTCTCTCGAGCCTTGGATAGGGGGGTCCAGGCCTCGTCTGTCGGCGGGCGACGTCGGGTTCCGCGAACTCACTCAGTTCCGCGATCAGGTTCCTAGTATCCTCAGCAGGCACAGCACTCGAGTCACAACTGTGAGGGATCCGGAGCTCTTTTACCGGTGCCCGGCTGGAGCACCTCTCAGGCCTCTGGATTTGGCCTGTCACGCGGGGTTTCTCAGGACGCAGGGAGCACGTCTGCTCCTCTCTGCTGCTTGGCGCCAAAGACCCCTCAGGTTTGGCGCGCTGGCCTCTTATCTCTCTGAACTCCTTCCTGGAAGTCACCTGATCGGGTCCAGCCTCTGAATCTGCCCTCCCTGCAACTTCCTTTGTATATTTTGGTTCCGCTTTACTGTCTCTGGCCAGTAGATGGCAGTCTCGCTCCATCCCTGAAACGTCATGTTGAAGTTCTTTTACAAGCTTTTTTGCTCTTTCTACATTCCTCCCTCCTTTTTGCTCGCCAGTCCTCGGGCGAGTGGACTCCTCTCAGAATTGATGTCTCCTTCCAGGCAGTGCAAGCTCAGACAGGAGTTGGGCACACTCCTGCGTTTTCTGTTGGATTCGAGACCAGATAAACTCTTCCTGAGCATACCGGTTAGGAGGAATTCCAGCATTAGCCCGCTCAGTTCTGCGGGGCTCTTCTTGCGGAGGAGACTCCGGGAGATCCGAGGAATCAACTACTGGGGATTGCAAATCATTTCCTGACTCATTCTGACTTCCACTCGGGAGTGGCACCAACGGTTCTGACGGGCCCAACTGCATTGTGGCCCATCCTTCTTCATCCCCCAAGGTTCCTGTATGTGGCACTTCAGCCAACACGTCTGAGGGCCCAGCCCTGTTACAGACTTCTGCTTCAGAGGAGCAAGGTCGCAACATATTACGGTGCAACACCCTGGATGTCGCGGCGTCATCCCCTTCGGGCCTAACCTCGTAGACGGGGTTGTCTGGGTGAACCTTCTTCATCACCCGATATGGTATTGCCTCCCAACGATGGTCCAGCTTACTCCCAAATCGTTTAGCCCTCACCAGCACTCCTGGTCTCCTGGCTGAAGCGATCCACCTGTGGTCGGGGGCCGAACTGCATGCTCTACTTCCTGAAACTTCTGAGCAACCAGTCTTCTCACGGTATGGAGTCGACGCTGGTGTTCTCGAATCCAGGTACTTGGGCTACTGCCCGGACCGGGGTCTTCTGAGTCTAGCTCCAGTTCGGTGATTTCTCGGCCACTTCTTCCAAACAGCAACAAGTAGGGTGTGTAGCCGGTGGTTGCATAAACTCGATTATTATACACCCACACCAGCTCGGACACGAATTCGGGCCACTTCATCTTTTTGTCCGCTTCCAGTGTTCACAACATTTGCAACAGGGTTCGGTTAAAGCGCTCGCATGCACCGTTCCCTTGCGGGTGGTGGGGCGTTGTCCGGGAACGGTCGATCCCATAGATGCGGTATAGCTCATCCATCACTCGTCCTTGGAAGCAGGCCCCCTGGTCAGAATGTATTCGCTTCGGGCACCCATAAATCCGGATGAAATCTTGACAGATGGCCTTGGCTGCGGCTTCTGCCGTCTGATCTTTAGTGGGCGTCACTACTGCAAACTTGGTGAAGTGATCAGTCATGACTAAACAGTGTCCATAACCGTTGTATGAAGTTCCTACCATCAAGTAGTCAATCATCAAGACTTCCAAGGGGGCAGAAGTTCGGATGGTCTGAATGGGAGCTCTTTGCTCCGGGGGCTTGTTGAACTCACACTGGCGACATGTTCGGCAGACCCCCTCGACTTCTTGTCGCAGTTGAGGCCAATACACCAGCCGTTGCAACCACCGGAAGGTCTTTTCTACTCCGAAGTGAGCACCTCTTCTATGAGCTTCTTGGGCTAGCTGTGTTACTAGCGCTCCTGGAACTACCACTTGCCAGGTAACATCAAACTCTCGAGGCAGCTGGATTCTTCGGCATAGCAAGCCGTCCTTCAGGAGGAGCCTCTCCCACTGGCCTAGGATTTGTAGGGTAGTTGGAAGTGAAGCGGCTCTGGTTTCCTGGTCGGGTCTCTGATTAAGGGCGACCCATTCTCTCAACTTTGCTAGCTCCGGGTCGGATTGCTGCAGATGTATCCATTCGTCTCTTGAACGGCCCAGAATCTGAGTGGGCCTCGGCTCCCCTCTGGTCTCTTGGGCGTCGACCACAGCAGCGGCGAACTGGCTGAAATCCGGGATCTCGTCGCCTTCGAGCTTCTCATCTCTGTCCTTCTTCGGCCCCGCCTGAGTGACCTGGGACAGGGCATCTGCATGTGTGTTCAGGGCCTTGGACCGATAGGCGATTTTATACTGGAATTTGGACATCCTTGCGACCCACCGCTGTTCTAACGCGCCCAGTTTGGCATTCTCCAAGTGGGCCAAAGGGTTGTTATCTGTCCGCACTTGCACTTCTGACCCTGACAGGTACTCAGCAAACTTCTCGGTCATGGCCCACACCAGTGCCAATAGCTCCAGCTTAAACGAACTGTAGTTGTCCGGATTCTTCTCCGTATCTCGGAGTGACCGGCTGGCATACTCGATCACTCGCTCTTTCCCTCCTTGTACTTGAGCCAGCACTGCTCCCAGCCCATGCAAGCTTCCATCAGTGTACAACATGAACGGCTGCGAAAAGTCAGCATAGGCCAGAATCGGGGCATCTGTTAGCGCCATTTTCAATGCTCGGAATGCCTCTTCTTGTCGTGGGCCCCACTGAATGGGCTGCCGCTTGGCTCCCCCGGCTGTTCCTCTCAGCAATTCATTGAGCGGGTTCGCAATCTTAGCGAAGTCTTTATTGAATCTGCGGTAGTATCCAGCGAGCCCCAGGAATGCCCTTAGTTCCCTTAGATTGGCGGGCGTGGGCCACTTCTGCACGGCAGCTACTTTCTCCGCAGTGGGGTGCACCCCTGCACTGGACACAGTGTGCCCCAGATATTCAATTTCTCGTTTGAAGAGACGACACTTACGAGGCTTAATTTTCAGGCCATGCCTTTGTAGCCGTTCTAACACTTGTTCCAATCGGCGGAGATGATCCTCAAACGTTGCGGAATAGATAATTATATCTGCCAGATATATTAAAGTGGCTTCAAAGTTGAGGTCCCCCAAGCATCTCTCCATCAGCCGTTGGAAGGTTCCTGGCGCATTTGTTAGTCCAAACGGCATTCGATTGAACTCAAACAGGCCCATAGGGAGAACAAAAGCTGTCTTCGGACGATCCTTCTCAGCTACTGGGACCTGCCAATAGCCACTGGCCAGGTCGAGGGAGGAGAAGAATTTGGCGCTCGATAGTGCAGATAGAGACTCTTCGGGGGAGTGGATAGGAGTCCCGCACTGTACAGGCATTCAGCTTCCGATAGTCTACGCAGAATCTCAGGGTACCGTCCTTCTTTCGGACCAGCACGATCGGAGCTGCCCAGGGGCTCTGGCTTTCATGGATCACACCGTTCCGCAACATGTGGGCCAACAGCTCTTTCACCTCCTGGTACATTTGAGGCGGGATCTGCCGATATCTCTCTCGGATGGGAGCAGTATTTCCGGTGGGTATTTCGTGCTGAATGTCCCGAGTGCACCCGAAATCATCTTCATGCTGTGCAAACACTCCCTGATATCGCTGTAGAAGTTGTTCGATCTGCCTTACTTGTCCAGCAGAAAACTCAGTCGGGTTAGCTTCCATTTCTTCCAGGAGGTGGTGTCCAGCCAACGGTTCTCTTCCATGTTCCTGGCTATTGAGGGACACCTCTAGGGTCCATGGTTTTCCTTCCACAGGTGCCAGCCCTATAGCGTCAGCTCTAGTAAGGGCCTCCGGCATTACGCACACTCGCGCCACCTCTTGTCGGGGCAACAACTGTAAACTGGTGCCACTTAAATTGATGCAGCGCACGGGTACTCGACCGTGCCGCACGGTGGCCAGAGTTCGAGCAATCAGGAGTCCAGAGGGCGCTTCTTCTCCCTCCATTGGTTCAACTTGAATGTCCACGCCCTCTAAGGACACATGTGCCAGCACCGGCAAAGTGAGTACAGTCTGTCCCACCGGCAGTGTCATTGTGGCTTCGGGCGGTATCGATACCTTACCAAGGTACTGGGAGGTAGTGGGCAACTTTTGAATCTGACTGACCCGCACGAGGTGCTGGAACACTCTCTTGTTAGCTGGGTCTCGAGTGGCGCGGGTCCAGTTGTTTTTGCTACAGCCCTCAGCCAGGAACTGTCCGACTTCTTTCAGCACATTCATGCCCAGGGTTACAATGGGCCCATCGCCTCCGGGCCCGGTGGTCAGTACAATCCCTTTTCGACCGAGGTCCTTTCCACATGCCCGCACGGACATCCATACTACTCCCGCTACTGGGATAGGTAGTTGATTAGCTGCCACCAGCTTGACAGTGGGTTCCCGGCAGGAACGAGCGACTTCAGGAAAGTGACTTTGGAAGTACGTCTCAGGCATAGTGGTCACTTGAGACCCGGTGTCCATCAAACAGCGGATCCGCTGCCCATTGAATTCAGCCCAGATAATGGGCCTCTCGGAGACAATGTCTTCAGAGCTCCCTCTTCTACTCTCTGAAGCCGTGGGGCATTTTAGTTTAACGGCTGTCCCCTCCTCCTCCTTTCTCGGTTGGGACAGTCTTTGGAGATATGCCCCCTACCTCCGCAGGTCCAGCACTCCGGTCCTCGTTCTGCCGATAGGTCGGGTACATGTCGTGCTGGGGCCAGATAGGAACGTCTTTCTCGTTCTGGTCTCCGTCCGCGTTGAGCAGTACGGTCCGTCGGCAAGGGGGCAGTAGGAGTCTTCCTAATAGAATTCAGCTCACCCCGAATGTCTCGAATTTCCTGACGTATTTCCCGTACCCAATCAGGCTCTTGGTTGGTGAATCCAGGAGCAATTGCCTCATGACTTCTAACTGTGGCTTTGAGAACAGGAACTTCTCTCTCCAGGACTCTAGCTTCAGCCCCTACCTCCAGGAAGCCCATATCAGGGCTCAATCGCAGCTGTTCCTTCAGGATCTGCCTCAGGGAAGGGTCTTTCAAGCCAGCAATCAGTTGGTCACGCAACACCTCATCCAATGGTCCCAGTCCTCGGTTCCCATCTCGAGTTTTCTTAGTGATATGGGCCGTCACTTCCTGTAATGCATTAACATACTGATTTACTGTCTCATTTTCCCCTTGGACCCGCTGAAACAACCGTAAGCGCAAGTGTCCCAAATCTGTAGTGTCACCGTGCATGTCCTCTAGAATTTTTATCACTTTATCCACGGTGTCACGGTCCCCAGGTGGGCGGCACATCACAGTCTGTCGGGCCTCTCCATCAAGGGTTAGGAGGGCCAGCTCCGCCTGGGCTAGAGGGTCAAGGGGATACATACGTAGCATACTTCTCAGTCTTTCTGCCCAGTCTCAAAGTGACATGCCATCCCCCGTAAACTTGGGAAGATGCCTGAGCATAGCCCCCAGGGGTATATGGCTCCGGCCGGACCCAGCCACAGACTGATCCGCCATCTCTGCATCTGAATGTTGCATCCTGCCGACTACGCCAAATGTAATGCAGGTGCCGGAATGCAACGCACAGAGACACAAGGCGAGAACAGTCAGAGATGTTTGTAAACAGTTTTATACAACAGGTATACTGAAACAAGGGATTAGCAACAAGGGTAATGAACAGTGGTTTGAAATATCAGAAAAATACGAAATTTCTCAAAGTAAGGCGCAGTCTCTTAAAATAAGGCGCAGTCTCTTAAAATAAGGCGCAGTCTCTTAAAGTAAGGTGATGCCCTCAAGCATGAGAAGCACCACACAAGTTCTTTAACCGTGAATTTGGCCCTAGCGGGGGTCACCAGTTATTCCCGCTAGGCTGTGAGTCTCTTTCCGGATGAATTCAATTAAATCACGTTGTGCTACTTTAGCCCCAACCGTCCCCCTCCCAACCTGAGTACTTAAACCCAATTGTCCCCGGTACCGTGGGTGAGCAGTGGAAGTGACGGCCCTGCTCACGTATGCAGCTCCTCTCTGCTTGGCTGTTGGAGGCAGTCTCTCGAGCCTTGGATAGGGGGGTCCAGGCCTTGTCTGTCGGCGGGCGACGTCGAGTTCCGCGAACTCACTCAGCACCGCGATCAGGTTCCTAGTATCCTCAGCAGGCACAGCACTCGAGTCACAACTGTGAGGGATCCGGAGTTCTTTTACCGGTGCCCGGCTGGAGCACCTCTCAGGCCTCTGGATTTGGCCTGTCACGCGGGGTTTCTCAGGACGCAGGGAGCACGTCTGCTCCTCTCTGCTGCTTGGCGCCAAAGACCCCTCAGGTTTGGCGCGCTGGCCTCGTATCTCTCTGAACTCCTTCCTGGAAGTCACCTGATCGGGTCCAGCCTCTGAATCTGCACTCCCTGCAACTTCCTTTGTATATTTTGGTTCCGCTTTACTGTCTCTGGCCAGTAGATGGCAGTCTCGCTCCATCCCTGAAACGTCATGTTGAAGTTCTTTTACAAGCTTTTTTGCTCGTTCTACACAGCCACAAAACATGCGGGGCGGGAAGTCGAGCATGTCACTCGAGCACCTGCGATATTTTGTGCATATCCGAACACCCGATGAAAACTCGAGTTGCAATCACTTGCGCTCAAAACTAGTGCCAAATCTTTCTCTTAGTAATTCTGGTACTTCCTTGCTGGTGGGTTGGTCTCCGACATGTGGGACCCACTACACCGGCAGGTACATCAGGCTGGAGATCCCTACATTCTTCTCTCTTGCCCTTTCTAAAGCCCTGGGGCTGCACACCATAGTAGTCAGTGCACCTTACTCCCACTTGCTAGTTAGCTAAGTCACAGGGTTTTTCTGCTTTGTTGCACAGCTTCTTCCTTCTTTTGCCTGTTTGCTGTGACTGTATATGTCTAAGCTTTACTGGCAAAATATAAGAACCTAATATGCTCTCTGCACAATATTAGGGGGTAGTGCACGTATGTTATTGCTCTCACTGATAACTCAGCCATGTCTTCAGCAACTCAGTGCATCAACTCTTAAGGGCACACCGCAACTGTATCTCCTAATAAGAGGATCTTCCATCCTTACCCAATGCTACTCAACGGTATCCAGCGTAGCCATGATGAACCATGGGGTGTTTCTCCCATATTAAGCATTGGCTGTACTGTACTTGTCATAAAATTCCACTTTAGCAGCTACTGAGGGAGCCGAGTGCAGATCTGACAAAGAGAATATATCGGTTAAAATCTTTCCAAGACTGCCCTATAGTGGAAAGTTGATGTATTGCAATTTGCCAATTATACTACATATTAAAAATATCAATAAAAATATTTAAATCCATTAAGACAGACCTGGGCAAAGTGTGGCAGAAGAGCTGAAACCGTGGCCCATGGGCTGCACCGTGCCCTCCCCCACTAGCCATCTATCTGCCGCCGCTGCTCGCTGGCACTGCTCTCCGCATCATTTGGATGCGGACGGCGGTGAATACATTGATGGAGGACGGTGCCGCTGGCTCCATCTTCCACTAATGAGTGTGTGAGCCAGCAGTCACAATGACGACATTTAATGGCGTCAGCTGTGCACTGTGGAGAGGCAGGGCATCGGAGAGAGCAGAGGCAAAGCGCAGGGGAAACAGGTGCAAAGTGAGTATGTGTTGTCATTTTTTTTTTTCATGTGTATGAGATATTTGTATGGGAGACTGTGTAGGGCTCATACTGTATATATAGGAGGGGCTCATGCTGTATATAAGAAGCTACATGGGGCATATGCTGTATATAAGAGGTTATATGGGGCTCATCTACTATATAATTGTCTTATCCCGTCTGTCTGTCTGTCTGTCTGTCTGTCCTGGAAATCCCGCGTCGCTCATTGGTCCGGCAGCGGCCAATCAGCGCCGCGGGATTTCTGAAAAAAGATGGCGGCCGTTAGTGGCTCATCTGCGGGACGGAGGTCAGCGGCGATGCAGCGGGGAGATGAGCGCCGCTAGCAGCACAACTACCCCAACCGGCGCCGCTGACCTCCATGCGGCTAACGTCGGAAGATCAGCGGCTTGGCCCGCTGATCTCCCGACAGCAAGTTTTAACGGAGGACCGGGGAGCGGCGCCGCCTGTCGGGATGCTTCTGCTGCGAGCAGTCGCTCATCTCCCGGCTTCTCGCAGCAGAAGGAGCCGCACAGGCAGCGCCGCACCCCACTAATACGGAGCCGCACAAGCAGCGCCGCTCCCGGGCCCACACTAATACGACGCTGATTGGTCGCGGTGGCCGACCGCAACCAATCAGCGAGATGGGCGGCAAATTTAAACACCGCTGTGCTGATGGGTAGCGGCCGGCTGACCGCGACCAATCAGCGAGATGGGCGGCAAATTTAAACAACGCTCTGCTGATTGGTCGCGGCTGCCAGCCGACCGCGACCAATCAGCGAGACTGGCGCCAAATTTAAATGCCGCTCTGCTGATTGGTTGCGGTGGCCGGCCGCGAACAATCAGCAATATAGGCGGCAAATTTAAACGCCGCTTTGCTGATTGGTCGCGGTGGCCGGCCGACCGCGACCAGTCAGCGAGATTGGCGCCAAATTTAAACACCACTGTGCTGATTGGTCGCGTCTGCCGGCCGACCGCGTCCAATCAGCGAGATTGGCGCCAAATGTAAACAACGCTCTGCTGATTGATCGCGTCTGCCGGCCGACCGCGACCAATCAGCGAGATTGGCGCCAAATTTAAATGCCGCTCTGCTGATTGGTCGCGGTGGCCGGCCGCGAACAATCAGCGATATAGGCGGCAAATTTAAACGCCGCTTTACTGATTGGTCGCAGTGGCCGGCCGACTGCGACCAGTCAGCGAGATTGGCGCCAAATTTAAACACCACTGTGCTGATTGGTCGCGTCTGCCGGCCGACCGCGTCCAATCAGCGAGATTGGCGCCAAATGTAAACAACACTCTGCTGATTGATCGCGTCTGCCGGCCGACCGCGACCAATCAGCGAGATTGGCACCAAATTTAAACGCCGCTCTGCTGATTGGTCGCGGTGGCCGGCCGCGAACAATCAGCGATATAGGCGGCAAATTTAAACGCCGCTTTGCTGATTGGTCGCGGTGGCCGGCCGACCGCGACCAGTCAGCGAGATTGGCGCCAAATGTAAACAACACTCTGCTGATTGATCGCGTCTGCCGGCCGACCGCGACCAATCAGCGAGATTGGCGCCAAATTTAAACAACGTTCTGCTCATTGCGCCCGGTCGGCCGCATACATATTCTAGAATACCCGATGCGTTCGAATCGGGCCACCATCTAGTACTGTATATAAGAAGCTATATGGGGCTCATCTAATATATATAATTGTCTTATCCCATCTGTCTGTCTGTCCTTCTGTCCAGGAAATCCCACGTCGCTGATTGGTCCGGCCGCGGCCAATCAGCGACGCGGGATTTCAGGAAAAGATGGCGGCCGTTAGCGGCTCACTCTCACACGCTCAGCCTCACAAGCACACCCGCACACGTACACCCGCACACTCACACCCTCACCATCACACGCTCACCCTCACACGCACACTCTCACACGCACACCCTCACACGCTCACCCTCATCCTCACACCCTCAGACGCTCACCCTCAGATGCTCACCCTCACACGCTCACCCTCAGACGCTCACCCTCACACGCTCATCCTCACACGCTCACCCTCAGATGCTCACCCTCACACGCACACCCTCACACGCTCACCCTCACACACTCCCACGCTCACCCTCACACACTCCCACGCTCACCCTCACTCGCTCACCCTCATCCGCTCACCCTCAACCTCTCACCCTGACATGCACACCCTCACACGCTCACCCTCACACGCTCAGACGCTCACGCTCAGACGCTCAGCTTCACACGCTTACCCTCAGTCGCTCATACGCTCACCCTCACACGCTCACCCTCACACGCACACACGCTCACCCTCAGACGCTCCCATGTTCACCCTCACCCGCTCACCCTCACACGCACACATGCACACCCTCACACGCACACCCTCACACTCACACACGCTCACCCTCACACGCTCCCATACTCACCCTCACCCGCTCACCCTCACACGCACACCCGCACATGCACACCCTCACACGCACACCCTCATACCTGCACACGCTCACCCTCACACCCTCACATGGTCACCCTCACATGCTCACACGCTCACCCTCACACGCACACCTCCACACACACACGCTCACCCTCACACGCTCACCCTCAAACGCTCACCCTCACACACTCACCCTCACACGCTCACCCTCTCACGCTCACCCTGAGTCTCACCCTCAGACGCTCACCCTCAGACGCTCCTACGCTCACCCTCACACGCACACCCTCACCCGCTCACCCTCTAACCCTCACACGCTCACACACACACCTCCACACGCTCACCCTCACCAGCTCACCCTCACACGCTCAGACGCTCACGCTCAGACTCTCACCCTCACACGCTCACCCTCAGTCGCTCCTACGCTCACCCTCACACGCACACACGCTCACCCTCAGACGCTCAGACCCTCAGACGCTCACCCTCACCTGCTCACCCTCAAACGCTCTCCCTCACACGCTCACCCTCACACGCTCACCCTCTCACCTTCACACGCTCACCCTAAGACGCTCACCCTCGCACACCTCCACACGCACACGCTCACACGCACACCCTCACCCGCTCACCCTCTCACCCTCAGACGCTCACCCTCAGACGCTCACCCTCAGATGCTCACCCTCAGACGCTCACACACACACCTCCACACGCTCACCCTCACCCGCTCACCCTCACACGCTCACCCTCACACGCTCAGACGCTCACACCCTCAGACGCTCACCCTCAGACCCTCACCCTCACCCACTTACCCTCACACGATCACACTCACCCTCAGACACTCACCCTCAGACGCTCACACACACACCTCCACACGCTCACCCTCACCCGCTCACCCTCACGCGCTCACCCTCACACGCTCAGACGCTCACACCCTCAGACGCTCCTACGCTCACTCTCACACGCACACCCTCACCCGCTCACCCTCTCACCCTCACACACTCACCCTCACACTCACCCTCAGACGCTCACCCTCGCACACCTCCACACGCACACGCTCAACCTCACACGCACACCCTCACGCGCTCACCCTCTCACCCTCAGACGCTCGCCCTCAGATGCTCACCCTCAGACACTCAAACATACCTCCACACGCTCACCCTCACACGCTCAGACGCTCACACTCAGACGCTCACCCTCAGACGCTCACCCTCACACGCTCACCCTCAGTCGCTCCTACGCTCACCCTCACACGCTCACCCTCACACGCACACACGCTCACCCTCAGACGCTCCCATGGTCACCCTCATCCGCTCACCCTCACACGCACAGCCGCACACGCACACCCTCACACGCACACCCTCACACGCACACACGCTCACCCTCACATGCTCCCATGCTCACCCTCACCCGCTCACCCTCACATGCACACCCGCACACGCACACCCTCACACGCACACCCTCATACCTGCACACGCTCACCCTCACACCCTCACATGGTCACCCTCACATGCTCACACGCTCACCCTCACACGCACACCCTCACCCGCTCACCCTCAAACGCTCACCCTCACACGCTAACCCTCACACGCTCACCCTCAGACTCTCACCATCAGACTCTAACCCTCAGACGCTCACCGCCAGACGCTCCTACGCTCACCCTCACACGCACACCCTCACCCGCTCACCCTCTCACCCTCACACGCTCATCCTCAGATGCTCACCCTCAGACGCTCACCCTCGCACACCTCCACACGCACACGCTCAACCTCACACGCACACCCTCAAGCGCCCACCCTCTCACCCTCAGGCGCTCACCCTCAGACGCTCACCCTCAGACGCTCACCCTCAGACGCTCACACACACACCTCCACACGCTCACCCTCACCCGCTCACCCTCACACGCTCACCCTCAGACGCTCAGACGCTCACGCTCAGACCCTCACACGCTCACCCTCAGTCGCTCCTACGCTCACCCTCACACGCTCACCCTCACACGCTCAGACGCTCACCCTCACGCTCACCCTCAGACGCTCACCCTCAGATGCTCACCCTCGCACACCTCCACACGCACACGCTCACCCTCACACGCACACCCTCACCCGCTCACCCTCTCACCCTCAGGCGCTCACCCTCAGACGCTCACCCTCAGACGCTCACCCTCAGACGCTCACACACACACCTCCACATGCTCACCCTCACCCGCTCACCCTCACACGCTCACCCTCACACGCTCAGACGCTCACGCTCAGACCCTCACACGCTCACCCTCAGTCGCTCCTACGCTCACCCTCACACGCTCACCCTCACACGCACACACGCTCACCCTCAGATGCTCAGACGCTCACACTCACTCGCTCACCCTCAAACGCTCACCCTCACACGCTCACCCTCACACGCTCACCCTCACCCGCTCACCCTCACGCTCACCTTCAGACGCTCACCCTCAGACTCTCACCCTCGCACACCTCCACACGCACACGCTCACCCTCACATGCACACCCTCACCCGCTCACCCTCAGGCGCTCACCCTCACCCGCTCACCCTCACACACTCACCCTCACACGCTCAGACGCTCACGCTCAGACCCTCACACGCTCACCCTCAGACTCTCCTACGCTCACCCTCACACGCTCACCCTCACATGCACACACGGTCACGCTCAGACCCTCAGACGCTCACCCTCACCCGCTCACCCTCAAACGCTGACCCTCACACGCTCACCCTCACACGCTCACCCTCACACACTCACCCTCACACGCTCACCCTCACGCTCACCCTCAGACGCTCACCCTCAGACGCTCACCCTCAGTTGCTCCTTCGCTCACCCTCACACGCACACCCTCACCCGCTCACCCTCTCACTCTCACACGCTCACCCTCAGACGCTCACCCTCGCACACCTCCACACGCACACGCTCACCCTCACACGCACACCCTCACCCTCTCACCCTCAGACGCTCACCCTCAGATGTTCACCCTCAGACGCTCACACAGACACCTCCACACGCTCACCCTCGCCCGCTCACCCTCACACGCTCACCCTCACACGCTCAGACGCTCACACCCTCAGACGCTCACCCTCAGACCCTCACCCTCCCACCATCTCACCCTCACACGCTCACCCTCACACGCTCATTCTCACACGCTCACCCTCACATGCTCACCCTCACACGCACACCCTCACCCCCTCACCCGCACACGTTCACCCTCACACGCTCCCATGCTCACCCTCACATGCTTCCACGCTCACCCTCACCCGCTCACCCTCACACGCACACCCTCACACGCACACCCTCATACGCACACCCTCACACGCACACCCTCAAACCTGCACACGCTCACCCTCACACCCTCACACGGTCACCCTCACATGCTCACACGCTCACCCTCACACGCACACCTCCACACACACACGGTCACCCTCACATGCACAAGCTCACACGCTCACCCTCACGCTCACCCTCAGACTCTCACCCTCAGACGCTCACCCTCAGACACTCACCCTCAGAGGCTCCTACGCTCACCCTCACACGCACACCCTCACCCGCTCACCCTCTCACCCTCACACGCTCACCCTCAAATGCTCACCCTCAGACGCTGACCCTCAGACGCTCACCCTCAGACGCTCACCCTCGCACACCTCCACACGCACACGCGCACCCTCACACACACACCCTCACGCGCTCACCCTCTCACCCTCAGATGCTCACCCTCAGACGCTCACCCTCAGAGAGCTCACCCTCAGACGCTCACCCTCAGACGCTCACACACACACCTCCACACGCTCACCCTCACCCGCTCACCCTCACACGCTCACCCTCACACGCTCAGACGCTCACCCTCACACGATCACCCTCACATGCTCACCCTCCCCCGCTCACCCTCACCCGCTCACCCTCCCACCATCTCACCCTCACACGCTCACCCTCACACGCTCATTCTCACACGCTCACCCTCACATGCTCACCCACACACGCACACCCTCACCCCCTCACCCGCACACGTTCACCCTCACACGCTCCCACGCTCACCCTCGCATGCTTCCACACTCACCCTCACCCGCTCACCCTCACACGCACACCCTCACACGCACACCCTCATACGCGCACCCTCACACGCACACCCTCAAACCTGCACACGCTCACCCTCACGCCCTCACACGGTCACCCTCACATGCTCACACGCTCACCCTCACACGCACACCTCCACACACACACGGTCACCCTCACATGCACAACCTCACACGCTCACCCTCACGCTCACCCTCAGACTCTCACCCTCAGATGCTCACCCTCAGACGCTCCTACGCTCACCCTCACATGCACACCCTCACCCGCTCACCCTCTCACCCTCACACGCTCATCCTCAGATGCTCACCCTCATCCTCAGATGCTCATTCTCAGACGCTGACCCTCAGACGCTCACCCTCGCACACCTCCACACGCACACGCGCACCCTCACACACACACCCTCACGCGCTCACCCTCTCACCCTCAGACGCTCACCCTCAGACGCTCACCCTCAGAGAGCTCACCCTCAGACGCTCACCCTCAGACGCTCACACACACACCTCCACACGCTCACCCTCACCCGCTCACCCTCACACGCTCAGACGCTCACCCTCGCACGATCACCCTCACATGCTCACCCTCCCCCGCTCACCCTCACCCGCTCACCCTCCCACCATCTCACCCTCACCCTCACACGCTCATTCTCACACGCTCACCCTCACATGCTCACCCTCACACGCACACCCTCACCCCCTCACCCGCACACGTTCACCCTCACACGCTCCCACGCTCACCCTTACACGCTTCCACGCTCGCCCTCACCCGTTCACCCTCACACGCACACCCTCACACGCACACCCTCACACGCACACCCTCAAACCTGCACACGCTCACCCTCACACGGTCACCCTCACATGCTCACACGCTCACCCTCACACGCACACCTCCACACGCTCACCCTCACATGCACAACCTCACCTGCTCACCCTCAAACGCTCACCCTCACACGCTCACACTCACACTCTCACACGCTCACCCTCAGATGCTCACCCTCAGACGCTGACCCTCAGAGAGCTCACCCTCAGATGCTCACCCTCAGACGCTCACACACACACCTTCACACGCTCACCCTCACCCGCTCACCCTCACACGCTCACCCTCACACGCTCAGACGCTCACCCTCACACTCTCACCCTCAGTCGCTCCTACGCTCACCCTCACACGCTCACCCTCACACGCACACACGCTCACCCTCAGACGCTCACCCTCAGACGCTCACACAATCAAACGCTCACCCTCACACGCTCACCCTCACGCTCACCCTCAGACGCTCACACCCTCAGACGCTCACCCTCACCCGCTCACCCTCAAACGCTCACCCTCACCTGCTCACCCTCTCACCCTCAGACGCTCGCCCTCAGATGCTCACCCTCAGACACTCACACACACCTCCACACGCTCACCCTCACCCGCTCACCCTCACACGCTCACCCTCACACGCTCAGGCGCTCACACTCAGACCCTCAGATTCTCACCCTCAGACGCTCACCCTCAGACTCTCCTACGCTCACCCTCACACGCACACCCTCACCCGCTCACCCTCTCACCCTCACACACTCACCCTCAGACACTCACCCTCAGACGCTCACCCTCGCACACCTCCACACGCACACGCTCACCCTCACACGCACACCCTCACCTGCTCACCCTCTCACCCTCAGACGCTCGCCCTCAGATGCTCACCCTCAGACACTCACACACACCTCCACACGCTCACCCTCACCCGCTCACCCTCACACGCTCACCCTCACACGCTCAGGCGCTCACACTCAGACGCTCACCCTCAGATGCTCCTACGCACACCCTCACACGCTCACCCTCACACGCACACCCGCACATGCTCACCCTCAGATGCTCACACCCTCAGACGCTCACCCTCAGACGCTCACCCTCACTCTCACATGCTCACCCTCAGACACTCACCCTCAGACGCTCACCCTCAGACGCTCACCCTCACTCTCACACGCTCATCCTCAGATGCTCACCCTCACTCTCACACGCTCACCCTCAGACACTCACCCTCACTCTCACACGCTCACCCTCAGATGCTCACCCTCACTCTCACACGCTCATCCTCACACGCAAACCCTCACACACACACCCTCACATGCACACCCTCACACGCATACCCTCACCCTCACACACTCACCCTCACACGCTCACCCTCACACGCTCACCCTCACCCGCTAACCCTCACCCGCTCACCCTCCCACCATCTCACCCTCACACGCTCACCCACACACGCACACCCTCACCCCCTCACCCGCACACGTTCACCCTCACACGCTCCCACGCTCACCCTCACATGCTTCCACGCTCACCCTCACCCGCTCACCCTCACACGCACACCCTCACATGCACACCCTCATACGCACACCCTCACACGCACACCCTCAAACCTGCACACGCTCACCCTCACGCCCTCACACGGTCACCCTCACATGCTCACACGCTCATCCTCACACGCACACCTCCACACACACACGGTCACCCTCACATGCACAACCTCACACGCTCACCCTCACGCTCACCCTCAGACTCTCACCCTCAGACGCTCACCATCAGACGCTCCTACGCTCACCCTCACACGCACACCCTCACCCGCTCACCCTCTCACCCTCACACGCTCACCCTCAGATGCTCACCCTCAGACGCTGACCCTCAGACGCTCACCCTCAGACGCTCACCCTCGCACACCTCCACACGCACACGCGCACCCTCACACACACACCCTCACGCGCTCACCCTCAGACGCTCACCCTCAGAGAGCTCACCCTCAGACGCTCACCCTCAGACGCTCACACACACACCTCCACACGCTCACCCTCACCCGCTCACCCTCACACGCTCACCCTCACACGCTCACCCTCACACGCTCAGACGCTCACCCTCACACGATCACCCTCACATGCTCACCCTCCCCCGCTCACCCTCACCCACTCACCCTCCCACCATCTCACCCTCACACGCTCACCCTCACACGCTCATTCTCACACGCTCACCCTCACATGCTCACCCTCACACGCACACCCTCACCCCCTCACCCGCACACGTTCACCCTCACACGCTCCCACGCTCACCCTTACACGCTTCCACGCTCGCCTTCACCCGCTCACCCTCACACGCACACCCTCACACGCACACCCTCATACGCACACCCTCAAACCTGCACACGCTCACCCTCACACCCTCACACGGTCACCCTCACATGCTCACACGCTCACCCTCACACGCACACCTCCACACGCTCACCCTCACACGCTCATTCTCACACGCTCACCCTCACATGCTCACCCTCACACGCACACCCTCACCCCCTCACCCGCACACGTTCACCCTCACACGCTCCCACGCTCACCCTTACACGCTTCCACGCTCGCCTTCACCCGCTCACCCTCACACGCACACCCTCACACGCACACCCTCATACGCACACCCTCAAACCTGCACACGCTCACCCTCACACCCTCACACGGTCACCCTCACATGCTCACACGCTCATCCTCACACGCACACCTCCACACACACACGGTCACCCTCACATGCACAACCTCACACGCTCACCCTCACGCTCACCCTCAGACTCTCACCCTCAGACGCTCACCATCAGACGCTCCTACGCTCACCCTCACACGCACACCCTCACCCGCTCACCCTCTCACCCTCACACGCTCACCCTCAGATGCTCACCCTCAGACGCTGACCCTCAGACGCTCACCCTCAGACGCTCACCCTCGCACACCTCCACACGCACACGCGCACCCTCACACACACACCCTCACGCGCTCACCCTCAGACGCTCACCCTCAGAGAGCTCACCCTCAGACGCTCACCCTCAGACGCTCACACACACACCTCCACACGCTCACCCTCACCCGCTCACCCTCACACGCTCAACCTCACACGCTCACCCTCACACGCTCAGACGCTCACCCTCACACGATCACCCTCACATGCTCACCCTCCCCCGCTCACCCTCACCCACTCACCCTCCCACCATCTCACCCTCACACGCTCACCCTCACACGCTCATTCTCACACGCTCACCCTCACATGCTCACCCTCACACGCACACCCTCACCCCCTCACCCGCACACGTTCACCCTCACACGCTCCCACGCTCACCCTTACACGCTTCCACGCTCGCCTTCACCCGCTCACCCTCACACGCACACCCTCACACGCACACCCTCATACGCACACCCTCAAACCTGCACACGCTCACCCTCACACCCTCACACGGTCACCCTCACATGCTCACACGCTCACCCTCACACGCACACCTCCACACGCTCACCCTCACATGCACAACCTCACCTGCTCACCCTCAAACGCTCACCCTCACACGCTCACACTCTCACACGCTCACCCTCAGATGCTCACCCTCAGACGCTGACCCTCAGAGAGCTCACCCTCAGACGCTCACACACACACCTTCACACGCTCACCCTCACCCGCTCACCCTCACACGCTCACCCTCACACGCTCAGACGCTCACGCTCAGACGCTCACCCTCAGACGCTGACCCTCAGACGCTCACCCTCAGACGCTCACCCTCGCACACCTCCACACGCACACGCGCACCCTCACACACACACCCTCACGCGCTCACCCTCAGACGCTCACCCTCAGAGAGCTCACCCTCAGACGCTCACCCTCAGACGCTCACACACACACCTCCACACGCTCACCCTCACCCGCTCACCCTCACACGCTCACCCTCACACGCTCACCCTCACACGCTCAGACGCTCACCCTCACACGATCACCCTCACATGCTCACCCTCCCCCGCTCACCCTCACCCACTCACCCTCCCACCATCTCACCCTCAAACGCTCACCCTCACACGCTCACACTCTCACACGCTCACCCTCAGATGCTCACCCTCAGACGCTGACCCTCAGAGAGCTCACCCTCAGACGCTCACACACACACCTTCACACGCTCACCCTCACCCGCTCACCCTCACACGCTCACCCTCACACGCTCAGACGCTCACGCTCAGACGCTCACCCTCACACTCTCACCCTCAGTCGCTCCTACGCTCACCCTCACACGCTCACCCTCACACGCACACACGCTCACCCTCAGACGCTCACCCTCAGACGCTCACCCTCAGACGCTCACACAATCAAACGCTCACCCTCACACGCTCACCCTCACGCTCATCCTCAGACGCTCACCCTCAGATGCTCACCCTCAGACGCTCACACCCTCAGACGCTCACCCTCACCCGCTCACCCTCAAACGCTCACCCTCACACGCTCACCCCCAGATTCTCACCCTCAAACGCTCACCCTCAGACGCTCCTACGCTCACCCTCACACGCACACCCTCACCCGCTCACCCTCTCACCCTCACACACTCACCCTCAGACACTCACCCTCAGACGCTCACCCTCGCACACCTCCACACGCACACGCTCACCCTCACACGCACACCCTCACCTGCTCACCCTCTCACCCTCAGACGCTCGCCCTCAGATGCTCACCCTCAGACACTCACACACACCTCCACACGCTCACCCTCACCCGCTCACCCTCACACGCTCACCCTCACACTCTCAGGCGCTCACACTCAGACGCTCACCCTCAAACGCTCACCCTCACACGCTCACCCTCAGACGCTCCTACGCACACCCTCACACGCTCACCCTCACACGCACACCCGCACATGCTCACCCTCAGATGCTCTCACCCTCAGACGCTCACCCTCAGACGCTCACCCTCACTCTCACACGCTCATCCTCAGATGCTCACCCTCACTCTCACACGCTCACCCTCAGACACTCACCCTCAGACGCTCACCCTTACTCTCACACGCTCACCCTCAGACGCTCACCCTCACTCTCACACGCTCACCCTCAGATGCTCACCCTCACTCTCACACGCTCATCCTCACACGCACACCCTCACACACACACCCTCACATGCACACCCTCACACGCATACCCTCACCCTCACACACTCACCCTCACACGCTCACCCTCACACGCTCACCCTCACCCGCTAACCCTCACACGCTCACCCTCACATGCTCACCCTCCCCCGATCACCCTCACCCGCTCACCCTCCCACCATCTCACCCTCACACGCTCATCCTCACCCGCTCACCCTCTCACCCTCACACGCTCACCCTCACACGCTCACCCTCACATGCTCACCCTCACCCGCTCACCCTTACCCGCTCACCCTTATCCGCTCACCCTCACACGCTCACCCTCACATGCTCACCCTCACTCTCACCCGATCACCCTCACATGCACACCCTCACACGCACACCCTCACACGCTCACCCTCACATGCTCACCCTCCCACTCTCCCGCTCACCCTCACCAGCTCACCCTCACCCCCTCACACGCACACCCTCAGACGCTCTCACCCTCACATGCTCACTCTTACACGCTCACCCTCACCCGCTCACACGCACACCCACAGACACTCACACTCTCACCCTCACACCCTCACCCCCTCACATGTTCATCCTCACATGCTCACCCTCACGCGCTCACACGCTCACGACCACAAGCTCACCCTTACACGCTCATCCTCACATGCTCACCCTCACACGCTCACGACCACACGCTCACCCTCACAATCTCACCCTCACAATCTCACCCTCACAATCTCACCCTCACAATCTCACCCTCACAATCTCACCATCACACGCTCACCCTCACACGCTCACATGGTCACCCTCACATGGTCACGACCACATGCTCACCCTCACACTCTCACACTCTCACCCTCACACGCTCCCACGCTCACCCTCACACGCTCACCCTCACACACTCACCCTCACATGCTCACCCTCACACCCGCTCACCCTCACACCCGCACACGCTCACCCTTACACGGTCACCCCCACACGCTCACACGCTCACCCTCACACGCTCACCCTCACATGCTCACACCCGCACACGCTCACACACACACGCTCACATGCTCACCCTCACATGCACACCGTCACCTGCTCACCCTCACCCTGTGCTAGCCGGTCATCTCCCTCACACGCTCACCCTGTGCTAGCTGGTCATTTCCCGGCTGCTCGCAGCAGAAGTATCCCGACCGGCGGCCTCGCTCCCCGGTCCTCCAAAATTCATTAGGGGCCCCGGGGGGATACATTGGGGGGTTCATTTAAAGTAGTGCACAACCAATTTAAATACTGCTTCGCTGATTAGTCGCGCCCGGTCGGCCGCATACTTATTCTAGAATAGTCGATGCATTAGAATCGGGCCACCATCTAGTGCTTTATATAAGAGGCAATGTGGAGCTCATACTGTATATAAGGGGCTACATGGGGCACATGCTGTATATAAAAGGCTATGTGGGGCTCATGCTGTATATAAGAGGCAATATGGGGCTCATACTGTACATAAGGAGCTACATGGGGCACATGCTGTATATAAAAGGCTTTGTTGGGCTCATACTGTGTATAAGAGGCTTTGTGGGGCTCATGCTGTATATAAGAGGCTATGTGGGGCTCATACTGTATATAAGAGACTATGTGGGGCATATGCTGTATATCACTGGCTATATGGAGGTCATGCTGTATATAAGAGGCTATGTGTGGCTCATGCTGTATATAAGTTGGTTATGTGGGGCTCATGCTGTATATCAGAGGCTATGTGGGGTACATACTGTATATAAAAGGCTATGTGGGGCTCATGCTGTGTATAGGTGGGCAATGTGGGGCTCATGCTGTACATCAGAGGCTACATGGGGCACATGCTGTATACCAGAGGCTACTTGGGGCACATGCTGTATATTAGAACCTATGTGGGGCACATGCAGAATATCAGTGGCTACGTGGGGCACATGCTATATACCAGAGGCCATATGGAGCACATGAAGTACATGGGAATAAAGTTAATTTCCTCCTGGCTGCGAGGCTTTCAGTAAAGGGTGCTGGGCAGCTTTTGAACTCTATTAACAAGAGATTAAGCTCACATCTGCAGGTTAATAGCATTTTTTTTACGTGTCAGGTTCCCTTTCAGGTGAATAAAGATTAACCTGCTGAACCTATATCTTTTACAACTTATGTAACTATGTATATCCTGTCTTATGGCCCCTATACAATAGTTAAATTCCTCTTTATTCCCACATAAAATAGTATTGCTACCTCTTGGCACCAATACTATAATGTCCACCTTTTATGCCCCCACATAGTAGTAGTGTCTTTATTTGTGACCTCATACAGTATGCATGCACCCTTGTGGCCCCTATGCAGTAGTAATATCCGCTATTGAGTCAAACGTGAAGTATGCCAGCCTTTTTAGTTCAATACATTAAAAATACCCCACTTTGTTCCCCCATAGAGTAATAATGCCCCCCTTTCTGACATCATATTGAGTTGATTACCCCCATTTGTGGTCCCATACATAACTAATGTCCCAATATCATGCTTCCATAAGTTAATAATGCCCCCTTTGTGGTCCCAAGCATTAATAAAGCCCCTTTTGTGGTCCCAAGCATTAATAAAGCTCCCTTTTGTGGTCCAGTGCAATAATAATTTGCCCTATTTATGAACCCATGAATAAATAATGTCCTCCTTTGTGGCCCTATACATTAATAATGTCCATCTATGTGACATCACATCCATTTGGATGTGCTCTTAAATGCTTAAGAGTTTATTTGATAGCCAGACGTAAAGACCAGGAGAACTAGAAACCCATTCAAGGCTAGTTTGTTCAAGTTCGCCCATGTTGCTATGTTATTATTCTATTTTATAGATGGCTATGGGCCTATTTTGTACCTCTGTATGGCTCAGATATCATGGCATATTCTAAGTCATATAATGAAGGTATTCTTCCCAAGAGGCAGTACCTTTAGGGAATAATATGAGTATCAATATGTCCTTTACAGTCATTGAGTCTTTGTCACGAAAGGTGTGGGAACGACTAAGTGCAACACGAAAGGATGAGGGGAAGGGAGCCCAGACACTAGGGAAAGGGGGAGTGGAGACCTCCTAGGCTGATCTGATATCACCCTATCTCCCCTAACGTCCCTATAATGGTTCCTCACTAATCACCGCACAGAAACCTAAAACCCTGTATTTCCCTAGAGCTAGGCCCTGGCTAGAGAAGGGGGGATAAGCACTAGTCAGTCCCCACTAACAACTAAAGACAACAAGGTAGACAGACACGGGGGAAAGTAACTTAGCTTGAGCCGATTTCAGAGAGAAAGCACACACGTCCTCTTTGCACCAGAGAGGAAGTAAGAACATCTCCAAGCCTTCACAAGGAAACATGTGAATATCACCGACACCTTCCTGCTGCAAAGTGAAACTATTTAAACACCCAGGCCAGTATGTCAATTAGAGCAGGAAGGAGGGAGCCGCTGATGTTATGATCTGCAACATGAACTAAGGAAAGATAGTGGAAAGCTGTCCCTACAGTAAGACTAAGCTGAATCCCTTCAATGTAGCGGGCTGCCTGTTCCTAGCGAACAGACCTGCCTTAGTCCTCGGCTAGTCTGAAAGAAGACCTATAGCATAACGGGAGGGGTCCCTAAAAGTACTAAGGACTGGGACAAAAATGGGACACCTCCTAAACAGAAAAGCAATTGCAGAACACAAAAAGACAAACTGACAAAAAGTACTAGAGGTCCCAGAAGGACCAAGCAAACTGACAGAGAAAGGCACAGAAGCACCTGGCTAGAGAAACAGTCAAACACTGAAGTCCAGCACAGCCAGAAGGGGGGATCTGGAATATAAAGGAAGATGGTCACGTGACCGCAAAACACAAGATGGAAAAAACAAACAGGAGGGTTCTAACAGCTGAGTACTAGAGTGAAACAGCTAAGAAGGTGTCTGTAAGGCCAAACGAAGAGATCTTCTGAAACCAACTGCAGGGTGACTGTCTGCACATCTGACACACCCGTGACATAGTGACCCGATAAAGCAGCTCCTCATTTAATGTGAAATATGTGAATCTGTTGTCAGTCTTAGAGTGGGTTATCGGGTACCTATGTGATGGTAATATCGAGCCTAAGGGGTCCATGTGCAGTATTTTGATAACTACATAGTGAAACTGCAATAAACATTCAAATACTAATATTTATTGCACCTTTTTTGCTTTTTTTTATATTTTTGCACTTGAACTGGCCATAAAACCAAACTCAGAAGCTTTCTAAAATGCTTAAAAGATTTTTAATTGAAATCATATTTCATACTCTGGCAATACAATAACTCATAATTCTCTAATACCAATGGCAAAAGAACAAAGAAAACAGATACCGTACATGTCAGAAATCTCCAACCAAATACAATAAATAGATTAAAGATCTTAGCTTTAGAAATAAAAATAAAAAAAACAAGAATCTGACATCCATGCATCAAAACATTCAATAAAAGTAAAAAAATAACACAGTCCTACATATTTTCCTATTAGCTAATTGCAGATAAATTAAGTAACTTTAATTAATTTGGTTATTCTGTAAACAGGACGACATAGAGCAGCAATAGATTTGCCTTCATATAATGAAATGCTTACATGGACCTGAAGATGAACCTTCTGTCAGTATCTTTTTAGAGATACGTCTATACAATATATATTGTGTCCTAGAGATTAAAAGCAATCTGTATGTAGTATTGGAGTATCTGCTGTAATATTTTTTAGAATGACTATCGAGGAGTTAAAATATGATAACCTGTGTACTCAAGTTCAATTCCAATGTATGGGAAATAGGTTTTACATAATATTATTGTGCAAAATTACAGGTTTAAACTATTTAATCTCAAGAATTAGCTCATTTGCCAAAAGCCCTGCGATACGTAGAGGTAAGTAGAAGTTGGAGGCTTCGATGAAGAGATCTTGGCAGTCAAAAAGCAAAGCGTGGTCATTAGAAGCCCATTGGTAGAGTTTAGTTTTCCAGAGTATTCGGATGTTACATAAAATATTCAGTCAGAGTTCATATTAAAGTTCTGATTCAGTGTAATTCATTTAGCTAGATTGATACTGTCATTTAGTTGGTTTGATGACTCTGGAGGTCCTGGTGGAGGTCCTCTTTACTCTCGACCTGTTGATGTTGCTGTGCGCTGGAGGTCTGGACATCACTTTGGCATTCAGTGTGGGTACAGCCGCACTCCTCTGCATATATGTAGGTATAGACAGTGCTGGTTCCATCCAGACATTTCAGGTTTACTTCCCGTTTGCTGGTCTTCACTTCCTGACAACAGCTGCACTTGTGCTCCATCATGTTTGCCTCAGCAGAATATCTGTGCAAAGAGGATACATTTTAGAAATGCTACCATGATTGTCCAGGTCAAAGTTATGATCTGATCTAAGGTAACTCAGGATGGCACCATGCAAAAGTTCTGGGTATAAAGAGATTGAAAATATCTTCAAACATCACATGTAGACAACTGTCTAGAGTAAACCCAAGGACAACTATAGATATGTTTCCTTACACATAGATACTGTATGTCTCCTTATACATAGATATGTCTCCTTGCACATAGATATGTCTCCTTGCACATAGATATGTCTCTTTGCACATAAATATTGTATGTCTCCTTGCACGTAGGTACTGGATGTCTCCTTGCACATAGGTACTGTATGTCTCTTTGCACATAGATATGTCTCCTTGCACATAGTTACTGTATGTGTCCTTTCACATAGGTGCTGTATGTCTTCTTATACATAGATATGTCTCCTTGTACCTAGATACTGTATGTCTCCTTGCACATAGATATGTCTCCTTGTACATAGATAAGTCTCCTTGTACATAGATAAGTCTCCTTGCAAATAAATACTGAAACTCTTCTTGCAGATAAGTACTGTATGTCTCTTTGCACATGGATATGTCTCCTTGCAAATAGATATGTCTCCTTGCACATAAATACTGTATGTCTCCTTGCACATAAATATGTATTTTTGCACATGGATACTGTATGTCTCCTTGCACATTGATATGTCTACTTATACATAGATATGTCTTCTTGCACATAAATACTGTGTCTCCTTGCAAATCGACATGTCTCCTTGCACAATGATACGTCTCCTTATACATATAAATGTCTCCAGTCCTTGCACATAAATACTGTAATTCCCCTTGCAGATGAATACTGTTTCTCTCCTTGCACATAGATATGTCTCCTTGCACATAGATATGTCTCCTTCCACATAGATATGTCTCCTTACACATTGATATGTCTCCTTATACATAGATATGTCTCCTTGCAAATAGATATGTCTCCCTGCACATAGATATTGTATGTCTCCTTGCACATAGATATGTTGCATTGCACATAGATATGTCTCCTTGCACATTGATATGTCTCCTTATACATAGATATGTCTCCTTGCACATTGATATGTCTCCCTGCACATAGATATTGTATGTCTCCTTGCACATAGATATGTCTCCTTGCACATAGATATGTCTCCTTACACATTGATATGTCTCCTTATACATAGATATGTCTCCTTGCACATAGATATATCTCCATGAACATTGATGTCTCCTTGCACATTAATATGTCTCACTGCACATAAATGTCTCCTTGCACATTGATATGTCTCCTTGCACATAGATATTGCATGTCTCCTTGCACATAGATATGTCTCCTTGCACATAGATATGTCTCCTTGCACATTGATATGTCTCCCTGCACATAGATATTGTATGTCTCCTTGCACATAGATATGTTGCATTGCACATAGATATGTCTCCTTGCACATTGATATGTCTCCTTATACATAGATATGTCTCCTTGCACATTGATATGTCTCCCTGCACATAGATATTGTATGTCTCCTTGCACATAGATATGTCTCCTTGCACATAGATATGTCTCCTTACACATTGATATGTCTCCTTATACATAGATATGTCTCCTTGCACATAGATATATCTCCATGAACATTGATGTCTCCTTGCACATTAATATGTCTCACTGCACATAAATGTCTCCTTGCACATTGATATGTCTCCTTGCACATAGATATTGTATGTCTCCTTGCACATAGATATGTCTCCTTGCACTTAGATATGTCTCCTTGCACATTGATATGTCTCCCTGCACATAGATATTGTATGTCTCCTTGCACATAGATATGTCTCCCTGCACATAGATATGTCTCCTTACACATTGATATGTCTCATTATACATAGATATGTCTCCGTGCACATTGATGTCTCCTTGCACATTGATATGTCTCCCTGCACATAGATATGTCTACTTGCACATTGATATGTCTCCCTGCACATAGATATTGTATGTCTCCTTGCACATAGATATGTCTCCTTGCACATAGATATGTCTCCTTGCACATTGATATGTCTCCCTGCACATAGATATTGTATGTCTCCTTGCCACCATAATGGCTTACAAAGTTATAGATGTGAAGGATTAACATTATCAACACTTTCAACTTACATAGAAGATGTCATACAGGCTCCACCACAGAAGGACAGCTCCACAACCTGGTCTGATTCGCAAGTGCTGGTCCTGACACGCTCGGATTGTTTATGAACCTCACATCCAGACAGGGCAGCTTTAATAGGAATGTGAATATGATTACTAACATGAAAGTATTACAGTAGTTCAGTTTTAAAAGCATTGGTATAACTGCTTTATAAAGCAGCAAGTGTCAGTAGTTCCTATTGTTATGCTTTTTGCAGTGATTATTATTGCATAAAAAAGTGTTATAAAAAAGGTAACAGTAATTTATTTAAGTGTTTTTGTCTAATTTGTGCAAAATTCTAACTGTACAAGTAAAGCTGTGAAGTACCTTGGGGCAGGGCTTATTCTCTTTTTGTAAGATCATTTTGTTACCCTTATGCTCTTTACTATAAAGCTTTATACTATATAATGCTTATTTAGCACAAATACACTACTGGAACAAAACTGATTATTAAAGACTTGAAGGACTGAAAAGAAATTACTTACGTTTGCAATGTTCACAGCAGCCATCAGACTCGATAGTACCCTGCATAACAAACACATAGATCAAAATGAAGATGCATTTATGTATTTTTCATTAAAACAAAGAAAAATCACCCAAAATGAACGTGCAACTTTTAACATCTCAGACCAACGTTATTCGTTGTTTAATAACTTAAATTTCCTTTTCTGTTGAAACTTTGTTTTTCAATACAAAGTTCAAAATGCCGATACAGACACCGAGATAAATGCTAAATATCTGGATCCCTATATTGTCAATAAAGGGAGCATAGGGTGTTTTTTTTTTGCATAAAAAATAAAATTTGCTTATAAACCTCTGTGTCTATTTATGGGATTCCATGCTCTGTACTGGAAAAAAGAGCTTTAACGACTATAAAAACAAATTAACCATTTAATCAGAAAACAGTGTTAGCACTTTTTAGATTTTTAAAACAATGAAGCTGGAAAATTAATGGTGATAAATGTCATATATGAACAGACACAACAGTTCATGGTGAAAAGTCATGTGAAATGACAAGAATATTCATTATTGCTTTTTGTTTGTCTATTTTTGTGTGTTTTACGCCTTTTTTTTATTGTTTGCCCCCAATTCTTTATTCGATTTGTGTCTTTTTACAAGTCTAGTTTATCCGTGCTCGCCTGTTTGTTTTTTTTGCTTTCCGCTTTATGGGTGGAGTTTAGTGATTACAGATGTTTTCGGCTGATTCATCATTTGTGACTTTTTAAAAAGTCGCAAAATTTGGTGCAACTCTAGTCCATTAACTCCCTGGTGTCGTTTTAAGCATTTTCTCAAAAGCTGCATCTTTTGAGACATTTTGAAAAAGATGCAACTTTTTTTTGCTCAAAAAAAGTCACAAGTATGGTCAATTACAGGAAAGACCTTTTTTGACTTTGCGCTAATTTTATAAACCCGTTTGCGTTTTTTTAAAAACTTGGAGCAAAAAAAAGCCTGTGAATACCACAAGGCAAAAAAGAAAGATGACTAAAAAAAACCTCATGGATGATGAATCTGGGACACTCCATACTTCCTTTTTAATCAAAATTAATTTTGATTACATAAGAAAATATGACTATAAAGATGAACAAACCTCAATACACTTGGAGGGATCGAGAGGTATGCATGAAATGCTTTTCTTCTCAACATCATAGGTGCTGGAACAGGTGTAGGTGATGCACTTATCTTCTGGTGGAACATACTTTTCTTCAGGCTGAAAAGTAGTTAAATAGTATCATTATTAATTTAGCACATCCTTAGATTTGTGCACAAAATGATATAAAACTACATACTGCTAATGTCCATATGTCTAGTGTATTAACGTAGAATACAGTAGCAGAATGAATTTATGACTTTTTTGTTTTGGAAGGTCACACAAAATGCATTTTCCATAATAGACAATGAGCACAGGAGAAAGCAATATCAAGGTTTCAGGAGCAGAACATAATTTTTAAGTTTCATTTATAAAACATACTTTGAGCAAAAAAAATCATATATTGAAATGTATATATTGAAAATACCTTCAAAGTTCTGGTTGTGTTGTCACTCAGATGGATCACACAAGCCTCCTTTACACAGCTTCCACAACATTCGCCTGGAGCAATCTGGTATACGGAGCCCTGGTGAACAAGATATTTATGTAGTTTGTAAAGTCTATAGGTCAGTGTTATTGCAAAGAAAGTGAGGAGGGACTAGTACTATAAACTTGTCCTACTTAGTTGGGTGCAGAACTTCCAAGGGTTGACTCAGATCCCCAAATAATGCATATTCGGGGAAAGGAAAAGCCCTCCAAACTTCAAGGTTGAGTTGTGATTTATTCCCCAAGCTTCAGTATGTCTCTAAAGTTTGGGTGAATAAATCCCAACATTTAATAATAAAAAAAAAATTGGTGCTTCTTTTCTCTCTTCTTTTCGCATGGTCATTGTGATTTAGAGAGGTTCTAATACTAAATTGATCGTACCTGTTCACAATCTTCAATGGCACAAACTGTTCTGGATTCCACAGGCACATACTGATCTTCAATGTGGTCGCACTCAATCTTTACACATGGTTTATCAGGAGTGCTCCATGTGTCACCAGGCTGTAAATACACAGTGAAATGAGATATTAATCAGATTTAAGAATTTTAGAAATCCAAATGTGTGCTCAAAATGGAGCATTCAAAATTAAAAGCGTTGTCTAGGACTAACATATTTATATATTTCCTCTGGGATATGTCATCATGATGAGAACGGTGGTGGACTTAGCAGTTGACGCCCCCGACAATCAATTATAGCTTTCCTACCAACAGCCAGATAATAGCAGTGTACGGAGTGGAAAACCACAGCTCAAGTGCATTGTTTAGTGGCCAATGTTTTTTTATCGACCTTCGGCTCGAACCTGAGCCATTGAGACTTTATGGATGAACAATCTGTAGGCCGAGTGCTGCAGAGTATTTCCCATTCAAGTGCCAGATCAGATATCAGCTGATTGTGGGGATACTGGAGCCCCACTAATCTCATACTATAGATAAGTCATCAGTATGTTAACTTGAACAATTCCTTCAAGATAATTGTTTTTTGTTCTCCTGTGACCATCTGTAGTCAATAGATGTAGAGATATATAGCAGAATTACAACCTATAAATTCAAAGGCTTTTATAGAGTACCAATTATAGATTTAAAGGGGTTGTCCGTAACTTTAACACTGATTATCCTATCCTTAGCGTAGGTCATCATTGTATGATCGTTGGGGGTGTGACAGTCAGTACTCCCGCCGATCATCTGTTTTGGGTGTCGGCTGTGGCCAAAACTGCTCAGCTATGGAGCTGCACAGCTCTGTCTACTGTATAGTGGTCTGGACAGGTACTTCACATCCACCCCCTATTCAATTCAATTGGGGTTAGATGTGTAGTATGCGACCGTGGCCACTATCCATCGATAGAGTTGATCAGATCCGTAACTGAGCAGTATCAGCTGCTCCTAACACAAAAATCAGTAGATCGGTGGGAGATGTCGGGTGTTGCACCCCGACAGATCAGACATTGATAACCTATTATAAGAATAGGTCATCAATGTTAAAGTCCCAGACAACCCATTTAATTATAGGCTTTTCAGCTCTCATCAGTATAATATATCTCACTCAGATCAGTGTTAGTCTATGGTGAAGTGCACAAGCAAAAATCTTGCCTTGGACCAAGCCGATCCGAGGAAAAAATCACTGCAAGTTTAATCCAATATTCGGATGCACTTGGCCATGCAAGTCAATGAGCGTGTGGAAAACATCCGACTGCACTCAGATGACAAATGAGTAAAGTTAGATTTCCACCGACTGACGGAATGGAGAAGATGCAGACATTTTTTTATCCATCTTTTCCTCATCCGAGAGAATAGGATCCCACTATGATCAGAGTGTGATTTGCATAATTGACCCTATTTTCTTGGATGAGAGAAGACACAGTTGTCTGCACCTAGCCTAATACTGAAGGTTTTAATGGTTAACATCCTGGTTGGTTTGGATGGCAATGGGTTTAATGGGGGGTGACCTATTCTAGCTAAGATCACAAAATTCACTTCAGTCCTTCATTGATAAAACGCTATAAATCCTAATGCAGTAAATTGCTTCTAGTGACAGCAAAAAAGTTCACATTTTGGAGTATTTATGAATTAGAATACCTTCAAAATGATTGTGGAGTTGTCTTTGCCGTTCATTATACAAGCATTAGGCACACATTTGCCACAGCAATCATCTTCAGAATGTACGAGTTCCATTCCCTAAAAGATGCAAAATAATTGGTAAATATTAAATGCACTTAAATACGATGCCCATGTAGAGTCAGTTGGGAATAGATAAGGACATTTGTAATTATGGTACTGACCGCTCCACAGTCCGTTTTGCATTTTATAGGTTCACATGCGACTTTGTATAGTAAGGTGTCTCGATCTATGTCATGGGTGCAAGAACAGTCCGTGCATTCTTTTTTGGTATGTGGGATTTTTGTTCCAGGCTATAAAAAGATTAAAAAAAAAAAAAAAACAGATTAATTTATTTTTCTCCAACTATGACTTTATTCTTTAATTTCAGATGTTAAAAGGTTCAATTTTTGCACTTACTTTGTACGTGTTGTCCTCGTACACACAGACCGCTGTTGCATCTGTTTTAGAAGATCGAAACGTTTCAATTAAAATCAATATATAAAGAAAAGGAGCTTCTTCACCACTAAAACAGTATAAGATATAGAAACCTGGCAAAAACATTATGTAGTGATCTGTGGCACTTACTGCAGCTAAGTGATGGGCAGCATTCACCTTCCAACAGCACGGGGGCACTCTCAAATCCTAGAGGACACTTCTTCTCCTTCTCCATACAGTAGCTGATGTTACATACTACAGACAGAGAGATGGTTGAGTCCGACTCCATATCAAGAAATCATTCAGCTGTCAAGAAATGTTATGAATATTTTACTTACTGCATTCATTTATCATGCAACATGGCTGGTCGGGATTTGGTCTCTCCTTGGTGATGAATCCATCCCTTTCACAAGATAAGTCAACTAATGGAGGACATGTCAATGGCTGACACTGGACAGTAAGAGAGTTCTTTTCACATGTACATTGCTTGCATTGGCTTGTCCAGGTCTCTCCAGGCTGTGAACACGAAGGCACAGTAATTGTTTTCATGTGATATAAAACAAGGTCATCATTAATTATTTCATTAATCAATAGTGCACAGGATAGTAAGAAACTTTGTAATACATTTTATCAGTGAAATCTGCTTTTTTTTTCCTCCTGGACTGATCGTTTACTCTCAATTCATGGGTATAATTTGTAAAATATGTATTCAGTAAAATTAAATTTTCATATAACTGACACAGGAAATTACTGTTGGTGCTTTTGAAACTCTATGGAGAAAGGAGGAGGTGGAGGAGGAGCTAGAGGCAGACACCGACATTCATTTTCTTTCTCAGTAATGGGAAAATCTATCTTGATTATAGTCAGTGAACTGAGAATTTTGAGAATGATTATCCAGATTAAACACACATTTATTAAACTCACATTTATATATTGTGAATTAAAAAAGGTCCTTTATTCAGGGTCCTTATCTCATAGTCAGTGGATAATCTTTCACATTTAACATCTCTCTCTCTTTGGAGGTTCTGTACTAATCTGCGTAACCCAGACAGAACTGTGTGATGAACACTGTGTAATACCTATTTTCCCCACTAGTGGTGCTGCAGACAAATTAAATTGTCAGGTTTCGCTGCAGATTACAGATGATCAATGGTGGTCCTAGCAGTGAGACACTTTGTAATCAGCTTATCGCCCTGGAACCTTTCTAATAGCTTTGATTTTTCCATGCCTCTTTGAGGGCTTACTCACAAGAGCGTATACATCAGATGAGCGCTATACGATGTTTTATCGGATAGCACTCAGACCAATGTTATTCTATGGGGCAGTGCTGATCAGCATTTTTTTTCTCATGCCGATTCGGCATAAGAAGAAAAAAATTGCAGCATGCTGTGAATTGCAGTGCAAATCAGATGCCTTTCACCCATTCATGTCTATGGGTGCGTGTTAAACATCAAACTGCATTCGGGTGACACTGATTTCTGCGGACTCACAGAATGGAAAAGATGGAAAATTTTTGTTCTCCGTCTTCTCCACACCCGTGCTACAATTATCTCATCCGAGAGAATCGGATCACACTAAGCTGACACTGATTAAACTCGGATCAGAGCTAGCTTCAGAGCAGAGCTTGAAAGCTTTATAGCACTGCACTCCTTGCCTAGCAATCTGGCCACCACTGACTGCCAGCAGCAGTGGCCAGTAACCTAGTCAACAAGAGCCAAACCATGACATGTTATAACATTCCATTCTTGAGAAGGTAGAAAATGTATAAGCGGTAAATTGCAAAGTTGTGTTTATAAGCACTTTGCAATTTTGCCTATTTAAGAAGATGAGACCCTCCCTTCAGGAAATAGTGAGCACACTGCCTTTAATTTCAACTTCTTTTCGATTATTCTGGGTACCATCTGTATATGCTATCTGGGCTTGCTTTTTGTTTTATCTCCTCTTTTTCTTGGCTGTTTCTTTGTCATTTCAGTTTATAAAACGATTATATGACACTCACGTTTACGGGCATTCCTTCAGGGCCAACGCAAGCTGGAAGATAAAAGGAAAAAAACACATTAATTTTTTTGTCATCAAAAATATTTTAGAACAATGTGCTACAATTTTTTTTTAGTTTTCAGCATGAGCATATACCTTACTAGTTTGTGCAGTTTGGACTTTAGGTGGACTCCCGCTAATAACATTCAGAACATGACATTACAGCTGTAATCATAATCAGGCATTTTTATGACTATGCAGAATTATTTTTTGGCCACCTGATACCTCTGCACTCAGGTATATAAATATATATTTTGGAAATATAATTAGTATTTTACCCTTTTTCCCATTTGAGCTATACTGTACATCTTTCCAATATTTTACTCTCCTAGCCAAGTTTTTGTGCTCTATGATTCCCCATATGCACAATATGAGATAGAAAAATTAATTTGTAATATTAGTTTTAATTCACTCACAACGTATACTATCAGAATATGTGTTAATGTATAGATCTGGATTATTTAAAAATGTTTTTTTCCCCAATAATTTTTAATAAGCATTTCAGTGATTGTACTTGTAGATACATACAGCAAGTATTAACGCAGACATCGGTGTAAGAGTTGAACAGTGTGGATCCTTTGGGACAGAAACAGCCTTCAGTTTGGTCAAACTCAGAGTTCTGAACTTCTCTGCAATGACAGTAAAAATATAAATGTACATATGTCTCATACTTTACTAAATGTTAATCCGTCATCTAAGTCTTAAAGGGGATGTCCCATGAAGATCATATAATTTATACATTGACCAAACTTGGAGATTTATTCATTGGTGTGCGTCTTGCCTCGTAATCCCCAGCTATTACAGTTATTGCTAGGGGAAGTTGTGTCCAGCCCAGGGGTGGACATACTGTTGGTGCAACCTTATGGGTCCAGAAACTAAGGGGGCCCATTTCCAAGTCCAAAGAAGGTGGAATTGTGCTTTACAATGACCTATGGGACATTTATGGGCCCATATATTGTTCTTGCACTATACAGTCAACGGATAAATGTTGTGTAGTTTGGGCTGCCTCCGACACCAGGAATTGCTAATTGGCGGGTCTACCTGATGTCGCACCCTCAGCGATCAAATGTTGATGCTCTATCCTAATAATAGGCTATCAATTTTAAAGTCCCAGACAACCTTTTTCAATAGAGGGAGGTTTCCAACCAAGGGATTGCGCTCAATGACTCACATATGTACTCATAAAATGGTAAGTGATGAATCATTCCCTAAAACCTTAACTCATTTACAGATCAAATGAATCATTTTACATTTTATATCTGCGGAATAATATAAAGAGATTTTTTTTAAAGAATTCTTACTTGTTGTCACAGGTCTTGACATGTACTGGTCCACAAGGGTCGTACACCTTTCCAGCAGGGCAAGTGTATGCTATATTTCAGGCAAAAAAGAGCAAATTAGATTATAATCTGTACAATGTACAACAACTGATATTTCCAATTATCTAAAATGCTATGAGTATTATAATTAAGCAAAGACACAACGAAGGAGATACAGTATATACCAGTGCAAAGAAAAAAACATGAAAAATTGGTGCTCGAAACCAATTCAGTTGATAAGACATTATAATAAGGGAAAAACAAATACAAGTACAATCTCATTGGTCAGGAATTATTAAAATATTTTCCTTTAAACTGATTTTTTATAAATCTTCCCTTGTGGTTGCAAATCATATTAAATAAAAAAAAAATGAAAAAAACGTACGACAATGTCCTTTAGTTTTGTCTCTCCAGTCCACACAGATTCCATTGGCAGAGCACAAAGAGGCATAAATTTCCAAACTGGAACACGCCGTTGGCTCAGAGTTATGCTGCATACGACAGGCATCAAAGGCACATGCTTCATGGTAGTGATTTGGATTAATAATTTTGTGACAGTCAGCAAAGACCCTTTAAAATTAGAAGAAAAGATGTATATTATTAAATGTATATTACTAGATTGGATTTAGTTACCAGTATTATAGCATATAATCCATTATGTACATTAGCATTGCAGCTAAGTCCATTTGCTTAAAGTGCAACTGTCAGGAGAACTTGCAGCAGAATTTCTGTTTCTGCCTCTAGCTCCTCCCTCTTCCTTCTCCATAGAATTTTATGAGCAGCAACTGTCATCTCTTATCTCAGTAATAGGACAATTTGTCTTTATTGAATACAGAAATTACCCATGAGCTAAGAGTTAAAGATCAGTCCCATTTGGTGAAAGAGGCAAAATTCTGTGATTAGATATATTGCAAGAATGGTTTGTTTCAAGGGTACTCTTGATTTATGAAATAAAAATTAAAACTATGTTTATTCTTTAAGTTGTAATACCAGACTCAACCGGTGGACAAGAGTGTTGACATGTATGAAAAAAAAATTGAATTTTTCATACCTACCCGAAAAGTTTGAAGACACATAAAAGGAGCATTATTTTTATTATATTTGTATGATACAAAATGTAGTGAACAACTACTTTCCAACTTACTCGCTTAAGATGATATCACAAATTTCTGATGGTGGACATGTTGGAGGTGGAGTAGGGTGAAGCGGTGGTGTTGTTGGTGGAGGCGTATAACAATATGGCTGGCCTGTTACATTGACCTTCCAGTGGTTAGCCATCTTGGAGCAATCTTTCACTATCTCACCACTTGGCAATCTGCAGTCTTCGGTGCTGTTGTTTGAGCAAGTACCTAAGTTGGAACACAATGTGAAATATATGTTAATGCTCTTGTCTGCTGGTTTTTTGGAGATATATATCTAAAGCTAAAAAAAAGTCTTTACAATATCCCAAATATCACGTACCACACTGTCCTTCAGTGTTGTAGCCAAATTTACTGAATGGCAGTTTAATAACAAAGATCATGCCACTGAATGAGATGAATGCATCAATTTCTGGGATCTCCACATTCATGTTAATGCCAGCGCTGGATATAGTAATGCCATCCTTGGTGAACCCTGGAGTTACCCAGTCGTTATTGAATCTAATCTGTTGACAAAGGATGGAAATTGTAAAGCGGCGAATAGATAATAGTCAATGTGGTCGCAACGTAACATACGATAGTTCCAGGCCATATAGACATGGATATTCTGGGAGTTGTTAGTTGGTGGTGTAGGAAATTTTGAATCATGACTTGCGTCTCTATCACTCTCTTACCCTGTTTTTCATTCTTCCTTGGTACATCATACGGGTCAAGACAATTTCAGTAGATTTATAGTAAATCAAGATAGATTGTGGACAGGATAAACCATCTTCAGCATCACAGAAGTAGTTGTCAACAAGGACCCGGAAGTTGTCATATTTGGGAGTAATCTGCTGCACAAGAACATATGTACAATTGTCCAGGAAAGTGTAATAGGTGCCATCAAAGGTGATGTAATGAGGGTCACCCCATCCGCTACACACACCTATTAGAAGTCAAAAAGAACGAAATTAGATTGAGATCATTAAACATTTATGTCTAATAATAAAATCTCATATCTTTCTTTAAACAAAAACATAATATAATTTCTAATTGGCTTTGGATGCCTAATCACATTAATAATAATTTACCCTAAACTCTTTTCACCATGGAGTAATAAGGTCTTTTGGAGCTTTCATTAAACCCTTGGTTATTTTGTTATTAGGTTATTAGTAAAATTGATTTGAAAGCAGATCTAACCTTGCAGTTATGGTTCCCTTACAAAGAGCCTCTAGATCGCTGGTGTAAACTGTCTTATGAATTTTTCTTATCAATAATATTACTTTCATGGAAAATGAGCGTTTTGTAAAACTCACATTCGCATTCGTAATATGAACAGCATCCATCTGCGGTTTTCTTTTCCACAGGGGGGAATCCGTTAGCACAGGACAGTGGCTTTAATTTCGGACAAGTCACTGGCTCGATGGTAACAACATTATTTCCATGGCATGTGGCCTTTGTACAGTTATTAATCATCCATGTTTCTCTAGTCTAGATAATGTGAAATACAATGAAACAGAAAAATTTGAATAATTCAGTTGTTCCCAATTAGGTCAAATAAATACAATTTGTTCTCAATACTTCAGCTCCTCAAAAATGTAAAGTGCTATTGACGTCGTTGTCTGCAAATAGGCAAAATAACATCACTCTTGTCAATGGATTATGTCTCGTATTGACAATTTTACCTGAAAAGGATTGTATTACCAGAAACAGATTATGAAAAAGAGAGGTGCTGTATCTCATTGTTTTGTAACCTTATGTTGTTCATATAAAACAGCTGATATTAGTTAAGCTAACATTGTTACCTTCTTAGGTGGGCAACCTTCTTTCGGTGTTGTAACAATTGTAGTTGTGGTAGTTGTTTTTTCAGGTGTAGGTGTTGAAATACTTGTGGATGTTGTTGTAGGTACCGTGGTTGTGGTGGATTTAACAGTTGTTGTAACTATACAAGGTCCTTTGTGTCTTTCAGCTTCACAATGGTCATTGCACTTTGCATAGAAGTAGCACCCTTCTGCATCAGTCTTGTTATAGATGATTTCACCTAAAAAAAAGAAAAAAAAAGAAGGAAAAAGAAAATTTTAATAAGAGATGGAACTAAGTGTTAAGAACATAATTATCAATATGTTGAATCAATCAAAGCAATAAAAAACATTACACTTACCTGGTAAAAAGTATTTGGTTTTACTTTCAACATTTTCAACATGGCAGAAACATTTTGTAGTCTGTGTTGGCGTAGTCTCAGTTGTTGTTGGAGGTTTTGTAGTAGTTGTTTCTGTTGTTGTTGTGGTGGTGGTTGTAGTTGTGGTTTCTGTTGTAGTTGTTGGCACTGGAGTAGTTGTAGTAGTGGTAGTAGTTGGTGTTGTTGTAGATGTTGTTGGAGGAGGAGCTGTGCTGCAATGACTGTAGTCATCACAACATAAGACCTTTATTTGGTAATTATAGCATTGCTTAACTTCTCCAATTTGGTCTTTGTTGTTGCACACCAAACCAACATTAGCATCACACTGAACTATCTGTCCAACATTATCAATACTGATTTCTGGGAAATCTTCAGCTCTACATTCAATATTTGTTGGATGTTTACAGATTTGTTTGCCTTTAGCCATTATGTTCTCAAATGTTTCTTTATCTCCTCCATCAAGTCCAGAAGTAGGACTATCAACATCAATCCACTTTGTCCACTTGCATTGTGCTTGGCAACCAGTTGATGGAGTTGTGGTAGTAGTTGGTGTTGTTGTAGTAGTAGTAGGTGTGGTGGTTGTAGTTTCTGTTGTAGTTGGTGGGACTGTAGTAGTTGTAGTAGTAGGTGTTGTTGTTGTTGTTGTTGTAGTAGTAGTAGTAGTAGTAGGTATAGTGGTAGTGGTTGTAGTTTCTGTTGTAGTTGTTGGCACTGGAGTAGTAGTAGTAGTGGTTGTAGGTAAGGTGGTGGTGGTTGTAGCTGTTGTTGGAGGAGGAGCTGTGCTGCAATGACTGTAGTCGTCACAACAAAGGACCTTTATCTGGTAATTATAGCATTGCTTAACGTTTCCAGTTTGGTCTTTATTGTTGCACACCAAACCAACATTGGCATCACAATGAACTATCTGCCCAACATTATCAATACTGATATCTGGGAAATCTTCAGCTCTGCATTCAATATTTGTTGGATGTTTACAGATTTGTTTGCCTTTAGCAATTATGTTCTCAAAGGTTTCTTTATCTCCTCCATCAAGTCCAGAAGTAGGAGAATCAACATCAATCCACTTTGTCCACTTGCATTGTGCTTGGCAACCTGTTGATGGAGTTGTAGGAGTAGTGGTGGTAGTAGTTGGTGGTGTTGTAGTAGAAGGTGTGGTGGTGGTTGTAGTTGTGGTTTCTGTTGTAGTTGGAGGCACTGGAGTAGTTGTAGTAGTAGTGGTAGTAGTTGGTGGTGGTGTTGTTGTAGTAGGTGTGGTTGTGGTTGTAGTTGTGGTTTCTGTTGTAGTTGGAGGCACTGGAGTAGTTGCAGTAGTAGTGGTAGTAGTTGGGGTTGTTGTAGTAGTTGGTGTGGTGGTGGTAGTAGTTGAGGTTTCTGTTGTAGTTGGAGGCACTGGAGTAGTTGTAGTAGTTGGAGTTGTTGTAGGTGTGGTGGTGGTTGTTGTTGTTGAAGTGGTTGTAGGTGTTGTTGTTGGAGGAGGAGTTGTGCTGCAATGACTGTAGTCATCACAACATAAGACCTTTATCTGGTAATTATAGCATTGCTTAACTTTTCCAGTTTGGTCTTTATTGTTGCACACCAAACCAACATTGGCATCACACTGAACTATCTGTCCAACATTATCAATACTGATTTCTGGGAAATCTTCAGCTCTGCATTCAATATTTGTTGGATGTTTACAGATTTGTTTGCCTTTAGCAATTATGTTCTCAAAGGTTTCTTTATCTCCTCCATCAAGTCCAGAAGTAGGAGAATCAACATCAATCCACTTTGTCCACTTGCATTGTGCTTGGCAACCTGTTGATGGAGTTGTAGGAGTAGTGGTGGTAGTAGTTGGTGGTGTTGTAGTAGAAGGTGTGGTGGTGGTTGTAGTTGTGGTTTCTGTTGTAGTTGGAGGCACTGGAGTAGTTGTAGTAGTAGTGGTAGTAGTTGGTGGTGGTGTTGTTGTAGTAGGTGTGGTTGTGGTTGTAGTTGTGGTTTCTGTTGTAGTTGGAGGCACTGGAGTAGTTGCAGTAGTAGTGGTAGTAGTTGGGGTTGTTGTAGTAGTTGGTGTTGTGGTGGTTGTAGTTGTGGTTTCTGTTGTAGTTGGAGGCACTGGAGTAGTTGTAGTAGTTGGAGTTGTTGTAGCTGTGGTGGTGGTTGTTGTTGTTGAAGTGGTTGTAGGTGTTGTTGTTGGAGGAGGAGTTGTGCTGCAATGACTGTAGTCATCACAACATAAGACCTTTATCTGGTAATTATAGCATTGCTTAACTTTTCCAGTTTGGTCTTTATTGTTGCACACCAAACCAACATTGGCATCACACTGAACTATCTGTCCAACATTATCAATACTGATTTCTGGGAAATCTTCAGCTCTACATTCAATATTTGTTGGATGTTTACAGATTTGTTTGCCTTTAGCAATTATGTTCTCAAAGGTTTCTTTATCTCCTCCATCAAGTCCAGAAGTAGGAGAATCAACATCAATCCACTTTGTCCACTTGCATTGTGCTTGGCAACCTGTTGATGGAGTTGTAGGAGTAGTGGTGGTAGTAGTTGGTGGTGTTGTAGTAGTAGGTGTGGTGGTGGTTGTAGTTGTGGTTTCTGTTGTAGTTGGAGGCACTGGAGTAGTTGTAGTAGTAGTGGTAGTAGTTGGTGGTGGTGTTGTTGTTGTAGGTGTGGTGGTGGTTGTAGTTGTGGTTTCTGTTGTAGTTGGAGGCACTGGAGTAGTTGTAGTAGTAGTGGTAGTAGTTGGGGTTGTTGTAGTAGTAGGTGTGGTGGTGGTTGTAGTTGTAGTTTCTGTTGTAGTTGGAGGCACTGGAGCAGTTGTGGTAGTAGTTGGTGGTGGTGTTGTTGTAGTAGGTGTGGTGGTGGTTGTAGTTGTGGTTTCTGTTGTAGTTGGAGGCACTGGAGTAGTTGCTGTAGTAGTGGTAGTAGTTGGGGTTGTTGTAGTAGTTGGTGTGGTGGTGGTTGTAGTTGTGGTTTCTGTTGTAGTTGGAGGCACTGGAGTAGTTGTAGTAGTTGGAGTTGTTGTAGGTGTGGTGGTGGTTGTTGTTGTTGAAGTGGTTGTAGGTGTTGTTGTTGGAGGAGCAGTTGTGCTGCAATGACTATAGTCATCACAACATAAGACCTTTATCTGGTAATTATAGCATTGCTTAACTTTTCCAGTTTGGTCTTTATTGTTGCACACCAAACCAACATTGGCATCACACTGAACTATCTGTCCAACATTATCAATACTGATTTCTGGGAAATCTTCAGCTCTACATTCAATATTTGTTGGATGTTTACAGACTTGTTTGCCTTTAGCAATTATGTTCTCAAACGTTTCTTTATCTCCTCCATCCAGTCCAGAAGTAGGAGAATCAACATCAATCCACTTTGTCCACTTGCATTGTGCTTGGCAACCAGGAGTAGTTGTGGTAGTAGTTGGTGGTGTTGTGGTAGTAGGTGTGGTGGTGGTGGTTGTAGTTGTGGTTTCTGTTGTAGTTGGAGGAACTGGAGTAGTTGTAGTAGTAGTGGTAGTAGTTGGTGGTGGTGTTGTTGTTGTAGGTGTGGTGGTGGTTGTAGTTGTGGTTTCTGTTGTAGTTGGAGGCACTGGAGTTGTTGTAGTAGTAGTGGTAGTAGTTGGGGTTGTTGTAGTAATAGGTGTGGTGGTGGTAGTTGTAGTTGTGGTTTCTGTAGTAGTTGGAGGCACTGGAGTAGTTGTAGTAGTAGTGGTAGTAGTTGGGCTTGTTGTTGTAGGTGTGGTGGTGGTTGTAGTAGTTGTGGTTTCTGTTGTAGTTGGTGGCACTGGAGTAGTTGTAGTAGTGGTAGTAGTTGGTGTTGTAGTGGTTTTTGGTGTAGTAGTCTCTGGTGTTGTGGTTGTTTCTGGTGTTGTTGGAGTAGTGGTGGTTTCTGTAGTAGTTGTGGAAGGAGTTGTGGTTGTTTCAGTTGTTGTTGAAGTGGTTGTGGTCACAGGAGTGGATGTAGTAGTTGTTGTTGGAGATGTAGTTGTCTTTGATGTTGTAGTAGTTTCAGGTGTTGTCGTTGGAGTAGTAGTGGTTTCAGGAGTTGTGGTGGTAGTAGTTGTGGAAGGAGTAGTAGTTGTTTCAGTTGTTGTTGAAGTGGTTGTAGTCTCAACAGGAGTTGGAGTTGTACTAGCTGTTGTAGTTGTTTCAGGTGTTGTTGTGGAAACTGTAGTTGATGTTGTTGTGGTTTCAGTAGTAGTAGACAATGTAGTTGTTGATGCTGGCGTTGTTGACTGCTCACAGTGTCTGTAGTCATCACAGCACAGCACTTTTATTTGATAATTGAGGCATACCTTGAAATCGCCATCTTGTTCTTCATTTTTGCAAATAAGACCAGAAGTAAGATTGCATTGAACCACTTGCCCAATTTGACCAATTGGTGTTTCTGGGAATTTCTCTGATCTGCATTGTAAGCCATCAGGCTTTGAGCAAAGTTTGTGTCCCGCTGCCCTGATATTTTCATAAGTCTCAATATCTCCTTCATCTTTACCAATTCCTGGAAAATGGACATCAATCCACTTTGTCCATGTACATTTTGGTTGACATACTACTGGAGTTGGAGTATTAGATGTGGTTGGAGGGGTAGTTGGAGAGGAAGTTGTTGTCACTGTTGTTGTAGATGGTGTTGTTGTAGGATGTGTTATCACTTTTGTGGTAGTTGGCTGTGTGGTTGAAGGTGTTTCCGTTGTAATTGTAGTTGTTGTGGGAGTTGTAGGATGTGTTGTATTACACTTTTCAAAGTTACAACACATAACTCTGATTTGATAGTTATAGCAGATAGGAGGTAGCTGTTGCTTATTTAAACAAATTAGTCCAAATGACACATTGCACTGAACAACTTGCTCAAGTTCTGCTAATGGTGTGTCAGGGAACCTCTCAGCTCTGCACTGAATATCTTGTGGATGACTACATATAGAAAATCCCTTATGTTTTATATTTTCATAGGTGTCAAAATCTCCATTATCCATTCCTTCTTTAGGGTAACTGGCATCAAACCACTGTGACCATGCGCAGACCTCTTTGACACATATTGTACTCAAATGTGTTGTCCCTATAGACAAAAAGGTATAAATTAAACTTTAAAATATAGAGATAAATTTAAAAATCAAATGAAAGATAAGTAGAAAGAGATAGAAAGCTATACTGTACTATTGTAATAAAAATAAATAATTACCAAGAAAACTTGAGTAAAAATTATTTAGCTTCTGTTACTTTAAACTCTGGCCCATGAAAAAAAAACTACAATTTGTTTGCTATGCCCACCACTGGCTTTGTTAGACCAGTTAATTATGCAAGAAGATTAATAAGTTCAGATATATTTTGGCATAATTAATCTGTTTTACAGAACATCAGTATTCATGAAAAAATTTGGATATTTAAAAGAGATTCAATACTATACCCGTAGTAGTAGAGGAGTGCGTTGAGGAAAAGGTAAAGGGTGTGGTTGTAGTAACATGGCAGTCATCATGAATATCTCTGTAAATGGTGCCATTTTCCCTGCAGATCGCACTCATACAACCTCCAAGGCCATCAGTGGTGTTGTAAATAACATCATTGTATTTATACATTTTACCATGGTATTCACAATGGCATGCTGTAAAAACAGAATGTGAATAGAATTGGTAATACATCAATGAAATTTATAAATAACTCATAAACAGAATTTTAAGACAAAGAGCAGATAAAGATGGGCCAGCCATGGTCGTTGACCAACGATCAGCTACATGGAAGGCAACTGGAGGTCATTTAATGGTATCTTTAAATCAGCCAACCATAAATCCTGGCCTCCTCTTCCAGCTGGAGATGTTAAAAGACTGGTGCAACCAATCAGCAACTACTGATTGGTTGCAGCCTTCACATTTCATCCAAGCCTGGAAAGCACTGCGTTCCTCCAGAAGAGGAATTCAGGAGTCCAGTGGAGAACATTGTGTTGAGCACAGAAGAGCAGCACAAGTCCAGGAGGCAATTATTGTTTTTTTTCTCTCTCTTTATACCACTATATACAATCCCTTAAAGTATTTGTGATTTAGGGTAATTGGATTTTTAGCTTTGAAGTGAATAAAATGAATGTGTAGATTATAGGAAAATTTTTAGCACCATATAAATTCTGGGAAATGAATGAATAACCGAACCTATAGAAAAAAATAATGACATATACAGTATGTGATTCAACAATTATAGATAAATGTATCTTTATATCAAGGAAGCTAGGATTACCACATGATTATATCTATAGAGTGCAGCTGTTTTCCTGATACAGAGCTCCAAACACTGAGAGTTAATTCACAAGATTCTCGCTGCTTGAAGTCACCACTAGGGGGAGAATCTAAGCTTACAGAATACTGTCTCATTATTGGGTTAAGTGAAGGCTGCAGGCAGAACATTATCATTGAATTTGGAACTATGTACCAGAAAATCAGCTCTATGCACTACAAGGATATATTTAGATATACTAAGAAAATAACAGCTTAAATAATGTGGACCTTTTCAGATGAAAAAAGTGCTTTATAGAAAAAATATAAATGGGAAATTATTACTATATCTTTCAATATATACAATGGAATATCCAATATATATTAGATATATATATATATATATATATATATATATATATATACATATATATATATTGGCATAATTCACATAGTTATTTGCATATTTTTATATAGAAATGAACATTTACCTTCTTTCTGGTACTTGCATTCTACTCCTGACATACTGCATGTGCTGTAGATAGAAAAATTCAGAATTTTTTAAGAATGTGAGTAGGTAGAGATACTTTAGAAGATGTGAGGTATAAAGTACATATAAGTTCCAATCTATAAAATCTCCACAGTAATATTGTCCTTTTTTCAATAAACTGTCAGCCGGATCACTTACCAGGTCTTACAGTTCTCAGTGGTAGGTACATCTTGTCCAACTTTGTAGTGATTTTCTTTATCATCATAGCAGCCACACTGAGCCACACACTCCATGTCTTCCTCATCGAAGAATGGTTTCACTGCTGGACAACTTGGGTAACATCCTAGTGAGTTACGAGAAAATAGATATTGTTAGATTACCAAGAAAGGGGATCGGGTAGACACCATCTTCATCATGTGATAATGCTGGACATAGGTTTTAGATTTTTCCATTATCAATGGATTTTCTAACATTTTTATATTATGTGGTCTGCCATAAAACTGGAGGAAATCAAGGATATGATCAGTTGCATTTTGACTTTGTTTTTTTCCTTGAGATAAGCAGTGTCATAGCTTTCTGTTTTGAAATTATACTCTAGATTACCTGTTGGCCCAAAAATGCATTTATGTAAACTCGAAAATAACTTCATATTCTATCAACATTATGGTTGAAATGGGAGATGTTCTCATACCTTCTAAACCAGAAAGATCGTGCATACATCTTCCACTTGGGTTCCTACAGGTCTTCATGCATGGAGCTCCACAAGGTTTGTAGTGCCACTCGCACTCTCCTTCAGGGTTGTAATAATCGCAGAAAAGAGCTAGAAAGCAAAGCAAAAATCTTGGTTTACATATAAATAAGCACATAACTATAAAAATATTTATACATAAATTATCATAAATTCCAGGGAAACTTACGACCCTGAAAAATGGCTAACTAGAACATGACATTGTGTATAATTATGCTACTCACGACAGATGTTGGGGGATCTCCAGCTAACACAAATTCCAAATTCTCCGCATGCCTGGGCGTAAGCTGCCACCGCTGTACAGAAACATTCACAATCTCCACCAGAATCACAAGCGCAAGAATCTGTTACACAAGCTTCATAGTACTTTGAGGGGTCAATCTGAAAAAATAATAAATTATATTTTATTTTTAATTGAGAATTATATTTGATTTAGGCAGTGAAACATTGATGTAAATTCTAGTATTCTCTTATTTATAATTTCCTCGTGTGTGTTTAAGTTTTTTCCTACCACCTCTTTGGTATTTTTTCAATAGGGTTTTCGGAAAAATTTGGGACTTTTAAGTCTCTAAAACCTTAGTGTATTACAATGCATAGCTGGCTGAAATCATCAGTGAGCTTGTTCTGACTGCAAGTTATGCATCACTGTATTCTCTTCTCCAGAGTTTTCAAAGTTCAACTTTGATTTAGTGATAAATAAGAACATTCTGCTGAAGTTAGGTGATCTACGGAGTAGAGTTTGCCAACATTATGAAAAGTATATCACAATATGCAATAGAAATGGAAAACATCTCCATACATGTTAAGAATGAAAATAAATAATTGAAATACTAGTGAGCTCATACCTGAGCATGGCAGGCAGAAAAGGCTTTACTGTTGATGATACTACATTGTTTCTGTGACCAGGATTTCCTGTAGGGGTTGGCACTGCAGGCATCTTTGGGTTCTTTGGCATCAGGGCATGTTTGTGACATCTTCCAGCTGTTTCCAAACTCTGTAACATCTCCAACCACAGACTGACTTCTTGTGGTGAAGTCATTGTTTCCATCTCCATCGTAGTTTCCACATAGACCACAAACTTTACCCTGTGATATTGATATATACAATTTGTTATGTTTAAATCATTAACGTTGACATTCTACAACTCAGTCTATATTGTTCTTCATATGGAGAAAAGAAAAATAAGCAATCAAAGCGGAATGTATAGGAAAGTTTTACCTCAAAGTCTTTACTGAGCTTGATGAAAATGCTGGTCTTTCTGTCCCACATGAGGATGAGGCCATTATCAGCTTCAATTACCAGGTAAATACCCATATGCCTGACTTTGTATGGAACGACTCCTCCGATGCCTCGTTCTACCACTTCAATGTGCTCCTCAGTAAGAATTAACTCAAAGGTCTGCAAATGGAAAATTCATTTCTAGTTCATGACAATCCATACAAACAACCCTTCCGCTAAAGGAGATGTCTCATGACAGTCCCAACAACCCTTTTGATTAAGATGGCAATCAACTGATCACACAGATCTAAATCTTGGAAAGCTTGGAGACCATCTGGTTTTGCCAGTTCAGGATGATAGTACTGTAAGAATGTCTTTCCATAAAATTTATTGATGGGTCATGTCCAGGCTGTGGGAGAATCTATGTCGAAAGGGAACCCTAGTGGGTGTACCTTCTCTATGAAGTCCTTAGATCTGGGTAATAGTTCTTAATATATCTAAATATTAATTTCTTACCCCCAGGAAGACTTTAATGCTTTTAGAACAAGTGGTTCCAGTGGTTCCACATGGAATGTTCTCAGTGATAACTCTGAAGGTGTTGCTGCTATCATCTTTGCCACAATGATCCTAAAATTCACAATATAGACATCAATAATGAGCAAATTAATGAGCACAAATATATATGCTTCAACTGACTCATGTCATGCAGTTTATTTTACCTGGGCAAGTGTATATTCACAGTCTCCATTAAAGCTGTAGCGTTTTCCATCAAAGGTAATATAATGTCCATCACCATACACAGCACAAGTAGCAAGGCAGGGGTCCTTGGTACATTCCCACATACGGTCTTTGCAGGTACTATTAACATATAGAAAAAAATAGAAATTACACTTTTCACAGACTTTTAAATATTAAGGTTTGGTAAGGGTTGTTTATTATTGACCAGAAATGAATTCTCCTACCAAGTATTGCATTTCATCTTAATCTTCTCGCCAGGTTGATATGTGGCATCATTGTGAATACATGGGCACTCATCTTCATTGATGCACTTGCCTTTGCCATCTGAGACCAGTCCTGAAGGACACACACATCCGGATACGCATTTTGCACTGTACTGTAAAATATATATAAAAAATGTGTTTAATTATCATAGCAGGTATAATATGGATCAAGCACCCATCTCCATTAATCTCGAACACATAACTTGTAAAGGCATCTAAACCACTTTTAATCATTCAACAAATCCTCCAACATCCTGGCTTAGTTAGTGCCATAATCTCAGTGCTCTAACATAAAATAATTCTTATTGATGATATCATTTAGACAGCATGGATGCCTCCTTTCCATCATACCACTCATACATTGAATTCATTAATAAAACAGTATGCAGTTAGCTATTAAGCTCCCTCTAGTGGTGACCGCAGGCAGAGAGAACATTCTAAATGAACTTTTTGGTTTTATAGACTGATTGAAGTTCTGTACCATAAAAATGAAGTACTGACCTCATTAGATGTCTTACATTTAAATAAAGTGGATTATTTCCTTATTAGGAACTTTATGTATTTATTATGTTGCATATTTAATTTTTTTTCTGCATCTCATCTGTCAGAAATACTCACACAAGCCATGTCCAAGGTCTGACAGCTCTTCTGGCATTCCGCACCCTTCGTACCCACTGAAGCATTTTTGCAATCAAAATAAACCATAGGAGCAGTACAAGCTGAAAACACAAGATACAGATAAGTATTCCAATGAGATAAAAATGTGAAATAAATTAGAATGATAATGAGAAATGTAATAGAATAATAAGGAGATTCATGAGAATAATACAACAGTGGTGGAGCACCAGGGTAAAAGTGGGGTGCCAGAAAGCATTTATGTTCTGGCCATTGTATTCATATACAGGGCTATGGCAGAAAATCTACCAGGTAGGTTGATTATAATTGATATTTCATACACCATTATAAAAAAAGCACTGAAGTCCACTAACACATACCTTTGGAATGCTCTAAGATCAGAAAACTAATTTTACAAAGGCTGCTCGAAAGTGTAGATTTGCGTCAAAATTTTTACTATTTTCTGACTTCAGTATTAATAAACCTTTTGAAAAGGTGGAGACCAACCACTACCTATTAATAGGGATGAGCGAACCCGTGGAAGCTTGCATTCTGGTACCCGACACGAATTTTAGGACAAAGTTCCGTTTGGGTACCAGAACTGCACCAGACCTTGAACAGAACCTGAACCCCATTGAAAACAATCGAGATCCGAACTTTGGATCTCTCTCTCTCATCCCTCAACTTCCCCCAGACCTCCAAACATTTTGGAAAGAACTTTCGGGAGAAGTCCGTGTTTGGAGTTTTGCACTAAAACTAAGTCTCCAATACGAACAACGAACTTTGAAGTTTGGGTTAGCTGATCTCTACCCGTTAACTCCCGGAATTTGAAAAAAAAATGCACTTTTTTGTTATAATGTGAGAAGAACCATGCATTGAGGATTTTTTAATAAAAGAAAAGCTAGTGCAAGTTCCCCCCTATTGATTGTTATATATAGAGGGGGAAATTTCCCATGTCCCATGTGCAGGATAGTATATTTATAACTAGAAGGAAGTTGATAAATTAATGTTCTTACATGGTTTAACTGTTCCAATGCAGGTGAGTTTTCCCAGATTGCAAGTGCTGTAAATAAGAGAATATTAAAATTATATTTTTATAGATGCAGTAGTTGTATTATAAATGGTGTAAAATGCTCATCTGTATGGTTAGTCACACTCACCACATGATCCCATTGTCATGGGCAACTTCTCCAGAAGGTACAGGGGAACCTTTAAAGTAACATGGGCAAGCTTCGGCAGGAACACATTTGCCGCTGTCATCCATGTAGAAGTCTTTGGCACAAGTGCAGCCATCCACAGGGGTAAATTTGATGTTACAGGTGATATCAGGCTCACTCAGGGATCGGCATGTGGGTTGGCAAGTACTGGTAGAGTAGGTGTAGCTCAATGTTTTGGGGCAGTTGTTCATATATTTAGCTGTGTATGAAAAAGTGTTATTAAAAATGGATAATATATATGAAAATTAAATTCTATATATTATTAATAGAAGTTAAGGTTAATGTGAATCATTCAGTTTCAAGAAGTTTCTGTAAGAATTTTTTGATGAAACTAATCTGCTTTTTTTCCCAAAACAGCACCTCTGTAAGTTGTGTTTCATACTGCAGCTCAACACTCAACACATTAAGGGGACTTAACGCTTTGACCCCCAGATGAAGTAGGGTTGAAACGTGCGTCGGGGTCTGTGTTGGAGTCTGATGTGGTGACACATTCTATTGTTATTTTTGGGGGTCTGTCTGATTATATTGCATCGTTATTTTTTCTCTTTTGATTTTATTTTTTTATTCACTACATTGCACCTAATTTCTATATACCTAACTCACCGAATTGTATTGTAATCATCTTTGTGCCTATACACACCTGTTATCATTACTCCTTGGTAGTATTTTGTCATCTGGTAGCTAGCCTTTGTGTTGCAATCTTATTTTCATATTTCTCTGTCTCTCATCGGCCTCCCTTTGCTTTCATTGTTCCTTGTTTTTACTATTAACTTTTAAATTTTATTTTTAATGTGTAGTTGTGTATCTCAATAAAATATTTATTGTGTATATACAGTATACCTTTGTCTGTTTTTTTTTATTAAATTGGATTAACACTTATTTGATTAATTAATGGAACTTAGCTACCTTACGGGAAAAAAGTAGTGCTGTTTTTAATGTATAGAATGGAGTCTGATTCCTTTGAGAATTGGTATATCAAGCCATTAATCTCTTTATATTTCTAAGCACATACAATATATTTATTTCTTAAAGACTTACTGCAGACATCACTTCTCCAATTGGTCAATATGACTCCTTTGATTGCACAGGCATGGACATATGATGACAAGGATGCACACATGCATGCTTCACTTTTCTCACAGTTACAAGTGTCAAACATACAATTCTGAGAAAAACGAAACCATAGTTATTGATGATAGTAAATTATTTATATTTTTACGACCTCCTCGTAAATGAGCAAGAATGCAATTTTCCATTTGTCATACATGCAAATTAGATAACCTTACCTGTTGGTAAACCTGCGGATTGACAATAGCATGGCAGGCAGCAAATGGACCAGATGGATCAGATATAAGACCGCACCAATGTTGGGCATATTGCTCTGTAGTTTAGGAAAATATCAAATATAAGACAATATTACTTCAAAATTCAGCTGTAACCACAGTTTCCTCATTAGCAACTAAATTAATTGAAGCCAATCTTACCATTTTCAACACTCAGAGAGCAAGGATCTTCATAGACGTTCTTAACATTTGGACAATCTGCTTGGGTCTTCCATGTGTTGGCAAAGGATGCAGCTGTGCCTTCAATGACACCATTGATGGTCTGGAAGTCGTCTGACTGCTTGTCATTGAAGTTTCCACACAGACCTAAGAAGATGAACATCTTATAAGAAGAACTTCATCCATAAAACGATTGCAAAGGTGAGATCATTGAAGGAAAGTCAAACCTACCGCATGTCTGACCCTTGAATGTTGGGTTCATCACCACATAAACCTGCATAAATGGAGTCAGCTGAGCCACCACTTGTACTCCTAAGGATGTCTCAACAACAATGTAGAAAGATGAAGGTCTGAAGATGGTTGCATTGGCTGCAATAAAAGGTGGTACAATTTATAAAACTTGGCAGATTATATGACCAAAACTATCACCAAATAACAAATAATTTCAATGTGATATCCTACCTGCAGATACCGGCAGCTGAGTATAGATCTGGTTTATAAAGACGCTACCACAAGGCTTGATTACAATGATCTGTTTGGGTAAGAAGATAGGAGAGGGGTGATGAAGAAGATACATTAACAATATCCTTCTAAAAATTAATAATCAGTGACTATTAAAGGTCCCTAGCCTACAAAGTAGAACATTGGACATATACAGTAAGTTGCTGTACTAAGGGGCTATATTGCAGTTCTTTCACAACATGTGGGCTTCCATAAGCATCTGACATGCTGTCAGTTCTGCATACCCTTAATCATAGCAATCACTGGGGGACACAAAGGTCAGGTCACTCTCAAGTAACGGCATTCACTAGAAATATATGCTTTAGAAATAATACTTTAATTACACACATTTTAAAAAATAGCAAATGAGCAATATACAGTATATAGGCTCTACATAGTGGTAATAGCAACAGCAACGCTGAAAATCAATCAATATTGGTTACAGTGGGATTTATGTAACAATAGTGAAAATAAGCGTTCAAGCAATATTGTGGTTGTGTGTCCAGAACACAGAGATATACATTTTATTAGATTCTAGGAAACCCAGCTTGACTATTACTTACTGTTTCTCCTCCATTAAGGATAATGGTAGCACTCTTAAGACAAGTCTCACTTTCGGTCAGACCACATTTACGCAGCTCTGTCAGTATGGTAAAAGAAATTCCATTGCAGTCCTGAATGGAGAAAATTGATATTCAATGTTACAGAACATAGATAGATAGATTAGATAGATAGATAGATAGATAGATAGATAGATAAAGAGATAAATAGGAGATGCATAGATAGATAGATAGATAGATAGATAGATAGATAGATAGATAGGAGATGGATAGCTAGATATATAGATAATAGATAGATATGGATAGATATATGGATAGGGAGATAGATCGATAGATATATGGATAGATAGATAATAGATAGATATATGGATAGATAGATGATAGATAGATAGATAGATAGATAGATAGGAGATGGTAGAAAGATATATAGATAATAGATAGATATGGATAAATAGATATATGGATAAATAATAGATTTGAGATAGAGAGATAAATAGGAAATGCATAGATAGATAGATATGAGATGTATAGCTAGATATATAGATAATAGATAGATATGGATAGATATATGGATAGAGAGATAGATCGATAGATAGATATATGGATAGATAGATATATGGATAGATAGATGGATGGATAGATAGATAGATATATGGATAGATAGATGGATGGATAGATAGATGGGTAGATAGATAGATAGATAGATAGATAGATAGATAGATTGGATGTATCATCAGTATATTGTCAATTCCATAACATAATTATGTTGCTCTTAAACAAGCTAGTCGCTGATTGTCTTGCCGCACCTTTGTCAGCACGTAGTTACAGTCTCCGTGTATGTCGTAGTGACTTTGATCATAAGTTGTAATGTGTGATCCTCCATCAATAGAGCAGGTTGCAGGGCATGGCAAGTTATTGCAGTTCCACTTTCCTCCTGTGCACACACTGCACAAAATATAAGTGATCGTATTAAGATCCAGTGTCACATCGATATAAAATAATAGACAGCTTGTCTAAAATACATATAGAAGAGCCTGTCTTGGTGGGTTTTTGGAACAAAAGGTACTCTTTAATGGCTCTGCATACCTTTGCACATACCTAAATGCATAGTTAACCAACTTTTTACTGCAACAGTCTGTAAGTCCTTTATTTAGCTGAATATTAAGAAAATTTTTTACAAATCTGTCAGAGCTCCCGATTCTGGTTGTGATAGCTCTCTATATTTTCTCTTAATTCTCTTCTCTCAGTGTCAGAGATAGCAGCAGGTAAGGGTAGCAGGCTGTACACAGATCCCCACAGTGAGGAGAGGGGAGAAAGAATGTACAGTCTCAGAGAGGAGAGAGAAAACAGGCTGTAGGAAAGGAGGAAAGCATAAGAAGAGGAAATAAATGGAGTGTTAGAGTTTACACCCAGTTTGTATTACTGGGAGAGATATTCCCACAAGCAAAAAATCTGAATCTTGTATCAGGCTGCAAACTGCATATCAGGGGGTGTGAAAATGATGAAAAGAATGCAGGAGTCACCGGAATGTATCTGATTGATTTAATATATATTGACTCACAATGAGATTTGTTGTGAGGTTATAAAGGACAGAAGACAATAAAATGTTGGAATATTTTAAGAACTATTCCATTTACAGCAATTGCTAGTAATAACTCATAAGGGAATGGAGAAGAGTTGATGTTTTTGGTTTAGTTTTGATGGGGGAAAGTTAAATAATTCTGGGGCCCCAACTGCACCATTTATACAAAAGATATTAGATTCCCTAAAGTAAAGGCCATAATGCAGTATTTTGTGTTTTTGATCCCATCCTGGCTTGTTGCTAATAAATTTGCATTGTAAAAATGCTGCCGAAAGTGGATGTGCTACATCAGCTTTTTCGGGCTTCGTATAGCAATGTTTTTATTAGGTACTGTAAAGCACCATTCTTTAGAATTTGGATGCTTTAAATACTTGTCACTGATTGGTAGTATAGAAGTTTGGGCACTATAAGGACACCTTCAGACCTATAGTATGTTGGCAGGAAAAACAGTGCATAAAATATGCATGTTTTTTATGTGTTTTTGCTTGCTTTTTTACGCACTTTTACTTATGCTTTTTTCCCATTCATATCAATGAGTGAAAAAACCCTGCAAAAACGCTAAAAGAATTGACATGTTGAAAATTTGAAAAAAACACTTTAAAGGTTCAAATCGGGAAGGAAAATAACAAGCAACATGTGCCTGAGATTTTAGAAATCTCAATCACTTGGCTGGGATTGTAAAATGCTGCATTTTTCCTACGTCAAAAAAAAAATGAAGAAAGACGCAACAAGCCCTAAAACAACGTTATTGACTCTTGAAAGATATTATTTAGGCACCAAAGAAAGTAAAGGAAAATCAATGTCTGCCTACCCATGTTTATCCAAGCTTGACATCTACATCCTCATTATGTGGATTTGGAGCCATTTTTTTATTTGTTATATTTTTTTTAAATAAAGAATATGATTTTAATTGGTTAACTGGACGGAATGTGCCGTTAAATGATCTGCTATGTTAACGGACTGCTAACATAGTGACTCTGAATTTATACACAATTGCCCTGAGGACCCAGACGAAAGGAGCATCAAAAATAAATAACAGGAATTAAAATGCTGTCATGTTTTGGTATAGCGAGCTAGACTTTAGTATTAAATAACGTTTGGTGGTTTAGGTGGCCTCCTTCCAAAATGTATAGAGAGGTAAAGCAAAAGTTGACAATCTCCAAGAACAAGTTCTTATCTCTCTAAGCCAAAGTCAACACTCAAAAGATTAGAGCCAAGCTGTGAACAATGCATATCAGGGAGGCGATGTCTTACAAGCCCTGAATGTCATATTACTTATCTATTAATCAAAGAGAGGAGTTTGCACTTAATCACTTAATGTTTGATTGAAGGGTGTTGTTATTAATCTGAGTGCATGCTAATATTATGATTGGCTGCAAACTCATATGACAACACCACCCATTTGGTAAAAGGGCATCTCTCCGCTGATACCGTTGTCTGTAAATATCCAGCTCATAGCGGTGACTATTTGGACACCATTTGTTTGGCACAGGAAACTGGATAACATGATAGTATGGCCTTATGGATCATTTCAATCCAACTTTTAATCTGCACATTATTTGCACATTTTTTGTTATTAAATAGGTTGTCCACTACTTTTTCATTGATGACCTATCCTTAGGATAGACATCAGACATTGATGACCTATGACCTAAGGATAGGTCATCAATGAAAAAGTAGTGGACGACCTCTTTAAGCCATATTATACACTCACCAAGTGCTGCAGGTCGTGCTGTACGATGTTCCTGCAGCGTAGCTGTTACTGTTGAATGTACATGAGCATTGTTCAAGTGGGACACAACCGGAGTTATTGATGTCATCAAATATGGTCCCTATAACAAACAGCAAAATGAGTTGATTTTTCCTAAGAGGAGGTCAATTTCTTTTCAAACTGGGTTCTATGTAGTCAATTAGGGTTCCGTAGAATATAGTTAGGGGTTCTCCAAAAGACAGCAACCTTAAATATGAGAAATGAGGAAATATATTCAAGTGGAATTGAATTCTACTTGAATATTCTAAAAATCCGCATTTACCAAAATGCAGAATTTTTTTGTAATTTGCTTCTAACGTAAAGGGCCATCAAAAGGTAAAAATGAAAAAAAAAAATACTTATACTCATCTTACTGCTCACCTCTCCAGCCCTTCTGCTCTTCACTGTTCCGCATTCGGTCCTTGGCGCATCTTCTCACCACCGGGTTATAAAACCATGGGCCTCTTGACGCTAGGCCAAGACTTCTGACTCTGATGTGGTCCTGGATGTTTCTGCACATGTCACGGCACACATTGTGACGTCATGATGTCATATCCTTACACACACTTGTGTAGAAATGTCACTAGGCTCATCAGATTCAGAAGACTTAGCCTACTGAGCAGAGGCCCAGGGTTTCAGCACTTGGCGCAGGTGATAAGAAGATATGCAAAAGACCATACGGGGTACGGTGAGGAGTGGAGGGGTCGGAGAGGTGAGCCGTGTTTTCTACATCTTAGATTTATTATGTATAATAAGGGATATTCAATTTTCAGAGAATAACCTTGCTGCGAATTTCCCAGGAAAATCCACGTGATCTGATGAATTTGAATTTTGCAAGTTCCACTCAGCTCTAATGCTGTCACTTTAGGATTAGGCATGAAATAGTTTCTCAGATTCGATAGGAAGGCAGGTGATCCCCCATTGTAAAAGGTTTGTAGCTACTATGTTAATACCTTGTCCTTTCTAATATAGAAAATACATACCTGGAGGGCAGAAACAACCTTCTAAGCAGTGATTTTCGCATAAAGTACTTCTCTCTGGGTTGGTGCAAGTGTCTGAACATGGAGATCCACATTCCTGGTACTGCATGTTGTATGGACATGTTTTAGCTGAAAGGAAAAAAAAGTGTTATATTAGGGACATTGTAAATGATATAGTCCCTTGTACCTAATGAGCAAGGTCAGAGCATTCACAACTGTGACCTCCATTACCATGGTTTTTGCACACATTGTACAAAATTCTTGTATCAGTAAAAACACAACTGTAGAAGACACTTACGGCACAAATCTTTATTTCTCCAGTTCTCTGGTTCAGCTCCAGCATGAGCACATTGCCTTGAGTACTCAGCAAATGAGTCACACAAGCAAAGAGCAACAGTTTTGCTACTACACCGGCACAGGTCTTGCACACAAGCTTCAATGTATTGATCGACTGCCACCACTGAATGGCATTTCGAGAATGCTCCACCCAGAAGAATCGACTCGCAGATGTTCTCCTATCATAAACAAAAACAGGCTCTTAAAGACTTCTAAAAAGTCAATGTGACTGAATTGTTTCAAAAATCATTTATGCTGTTACACGAGCTCCAAATGTATAATATAAAACTTAGTATATTATTTGCTCATTTTAAGGTGGAAGAAAATTTGCAATATCACCTACGCAAGGAGAATACTGTAGACTTTTATTGCAGCTAATAGAAATGGTCCTAAGAATGAACATCCCTCTATGACGCCCATACAGACAGAGCATCTGTAGAACATTTTCATTCATACTTTTAGCAATGGATGTTTTGCTTTCCTACAAAAGCCATGGCTATGATCCTCTACTTACATAATCAGTACAGTTGCTCTTGGGTATGGGAGGCACATCATGGCATTGTTCTGTGGGTCCATCCAACTTCTGGAGATTTCCAAACTGGGATTCTGTGATTTGCATTCCTACAGACATGATTTATTATAAGATGAATCCAAACTTGCCATGTGTAGGACTGGAATTGCTTAATGCGTGGTAGACTCTGTATCAGTTCCACAAATTAATATTGATGGGTGGAAGTAATCTACATATATTAAAGGGGTTGTTTAGTCTTAATCTACAAGTCTTCAGTCACTCTATGTGTATGCAGACTTGTGCATCCTCCCATCACGTGCACTGCAAGTTGTGAGGATTATATGGTGCCAGGAGCAGTTGTAATGTGGCCACAAGTATGCGATATGCATACTCCCTGCCACATTCTGACTAGACTGTTTCCGACCTTGCTCAATACACTTGCATTGAGTGAAACCGTGCATGTCTAGTTGGAATGTGGCTGGGAGTATGCACATCACATACCTGGGGTCACATAACCTCTCCCGGTGCCGGCACTGGAGAATCCTCACAGCGTGCAGTGACATAGAGTGACTGAAGACTTGTAGTTTAAGTCCAGACAACCCCTTTAAGATATTGCTTGACAAATAATGTATAATGCAAACATGTTATAATAGAGAACATAAAATCTAACCATTGGAAATGAACTCATTGTGGATAGAGATGCCGTTGAAATCCCCACACAACCCACAGGTCTGGTTGGAATACTTTTCATCCAGTTCCAGCTGCATGAAAAGGAAAAAATAAAAGATCTTGTTAGGAACATAATATTAGAGGACTTCTACACCTGTCCACCTTGTACAATGGTGAAGATATGTCAATATATCACTTAAATGCTCTTACCAGTAGACTATCATCATCGTTCCACATGAAGACCAGACCAAGTTTGGAGGTCAGTGAAAGATATACACCATGTTTCTCAATCTGAATGCCAGAACCACTGAAAGGCAGCTGGACTCTGTACAAGAATAGGAGATCAGCCGTTAATAAAAAACATAACATTCGTATTATTTCTAATTTTTCATTAACACACTAGATTAATAAGGTCACTCACTCTTGTCCATTTACTGAGACGGTATTGCGATTGATCTGCACTGCAAGTCCATCAAGTTTCATGGTGATCTTGTCAATGACCGGAGTGTTGTCCACAACAGTACGACGGATTTGGATGTTGAAGTCCTCATATGTGCTATGACAGTGAGATGCATAGACATAGTTACAAGTACCGGGGAAGTAGAATATGTCTCCATCAAAGTTCTTGAAATGGAAGTTCCCCCAGGTGCTGCAAACTCTGTTATTGTGAGCTTTGTTGACAGCTGCAAGTAAAAAGAATAATATAACTATGATTGCAGTTAACATATTTATACGAGTAAGCAGAATAATGGAAAAAATTGATGCATCAGTTCAGCATGAGCACCAATGACATTCTGATAACTTACATAATGGTAGGAGAGATATGCTGTACTTAGAGGAAGCAGTAAATAAGTAGGGTACCCCTTATGATGCTTGCTCATGATAACATGGAAGAGTTTGGTGCTTAGTAGGTCTCCTCAACCATTTCCATAACTTTTGTTTAGTTTCTATAGGGAAGACTTCTTTATAGGTTTCCTTCACAGGGTCTCAAAACTCAATATCAAAGGAAATGGGGACTACCTTGACTCTGCCCTCTCTCCCAAGGGCCCCCATAGCACTCGCCTCTATAGTTTATATGACTTTGTATAGAAAATGTATAATGGGAGTTTAACAATTTTCTAGCATACTTTCAGAGTATTAATATAAGCTCATTGACTTACCTCTCACTATAGTGTTTGATGCCACGGGGATCACTGATATTCTTGGAGGTCCAGTTAACAAAACTACAAATAATTAGAGATGACGTTAGGAGAGCAATGTATAATGTTTGGTGTCAGTATCATTGATGGTTCACATATATCTGCCAGGATCTATTCTAACAAGTTGGCATGGTGTACTATTTTGTAACCATTGGTTTGATAAATATATTAGTATATGATATTGATAACTAACACTTACTGGTTGGTTGCTCTTGATGTTGCTGCCCTTGCATTGTCTCATGAATGTCGTAGTCAATTGTCTCATCGACATGGTAGTCTCCATAATCCTGAGCTAGAAAAAAAAAAATAAAGATGCGTTTAACAAAATGGGATTTAAGAAAGAAAGACATGTTGCAGATTCATTGTCTAGAACTGATTAACGTTAACCATAAAATGAATATCAAATATCAAGTTTATTAAGGCTTATAGCTTGTTGCAACTACATATATTAGTAAAATTAAGAAAAAAAATATATGTTACATATATGTTACATTACTAGCCTGTATACTAAAGTACGATGGGTTTTCAATCTAGCATTAAAAAAAAATGAAAAACAATAGAGATTTTTAGTGTTCACGCTGCTGTCAATCATGCCTATCTTAGATGTAGCAAATTTGAGAATAGGGAGAACAAAGGAAAAAATCATGATTTTTTTTATTTCCCTTCTTCTTGAATCTGTGTTTATCTCCGGTGATAGAGTTTAGTATTCCCCACTTTAAAGGATCTATAATATATTCCTGTAAGTTTCAACATATGCAAACAAATATTTGGCTAGTCTTAAATAACATATTTTAGAGTGCACATGATGGACCTATGTCTAACCATGCAACTATAAGGGTAGGTTGACACTTATCCAAAGCTCTCTGTCAAGAACTACGGCAGAGTGACTGCCGGAATCCCCAAACTATTGGATTCCGATGGGAAATCAGGCATAGCCCAAACTGTGCCATTCCCCTACATAGCCCCAACTGTGCCATTCCCCTACCTAGCCCAAACTGTGCCATTCCCCTACATAGCCCTAACTGTGCTATCATCTACATAGCCCCAACTTTGATATTCACTTCCATAGCCCCCCAACTGTGCCATTCCCCTAAGTAGCCCCTACTGTGCTATCATCTACATAGCCCCAACTGTGCTATCATCTACATAGCCCCAACTGTGCCATTCCCCTACATAGCCATAACTGTGCTATCATCTACATAGCCCCAAATTTGATATTCACTTCCATACCCCCAACTGTGCCATTCCCCTAAGTAGCCCCTACTGTGCTATCATCTACATATCCCCAACTGTGCCATTCCCCTACATAGCCCCAACTGTGCTATCATCTACATAGCCCCAACTGTGCCATTCCCCTACATAGCCCTAACTTTGCTATCATCTACATAGCCCCAACTGTGATATTCACTTCCATATCCCCAACTCTGCCATTCCCCTACATAGCCCCAACTGTGCCATTCACTTACATAGCCCCAATTGTGCTATTCACCTACATAGTCCCAACTGTGCTATTCACCTACATAGCCTCAACTATGCCATTCACTTAGATAAAGCTGGCGAAGCCTCCATTCTGACAGTATGCTTCTTTGTCCAACCACATTTTCTGTATGTCAAAAAAGTCTAATATTGCCAGAGGGGGGGGGGGGGGGGGCTATGCAGTGACTCCATCGGCTTTATTTCAGTAAATGTCTCCATTGGGGCAATGTACAGTTTTTTGGGGGGATTCCCACAGAATCCTTAATATAGTGCTCGACAGAAAGCACTGTATGTGTGAACCTAACCTAAGTGAACAAGAACCTCTTATTAGTATTATTCATCCAAAACATTGTATTTTGCCAAATAAAGAAGCTATAAGAGAAAACTTTAAGGAATATGGGTAGCTCACATGTAAAACCAATCTGCAATCTGCTTACAATCTCATTGTTATCTAAACAGTTTGAAGATCAAATCTGAACACACTTAAGTTTTCTGATTTTCTCATTTTCTCTTGCGCAAAAGATGTAGAAAAAAACCTCTCAATATTGCACATTTTATTTCCTATAAGCCATGTCTAGATGCTCTGGGATGTAATGATACACCTGTTTTCCGAGCTCCTGTTGCTTGGAAATAAGATGCAATTTCACTGAGATTTCTGCTGAGCTCAGTCACTTGGTGTTATCATTGCTTTAAAGACGCAGATGGACCGTTTGATGAATGGTTTATTATTCAATTGTAAGGATTGATTTATTAAGATCTATTCTTTATTAATATTATAATGTTTATTTCTCCTGTCCTTTGCTATAAAAACTCTTACGGGGTTGGTCCATGAACTGTACACACAAGCAAAAAGTTTTTTCCTATTTTATAACACGCAATTTATTATAATTCTACACAGATTTACTGGAAAAAAAAACTAAAAATATCCTCCCATTTTAGATATAGTTAAAATGTTTAAATGATACAATAGACAAACGATACACATATATCTGTCATATACGGTTAGAAATTGAGGTAGAATAATAATAAATAATGAATGATGAATAATAGAATAGCAGAATCTATAGTTAATGCTTCTTATGCAATAATAAAATACATATAACCTAATATTTGACAGCCCTGGCAGTTTTATATATAGATATATTGGAACCTGTACTCTTTCAAAAGATTTCAAATTTCTGAAATTTTTCCATATACAGAAAGATTTATGATACATAAACTTTAAAATAGAACATTTTTAAAAAAGTGATTGGAAAATGTAATGTTTACAGTTAATGTCTTCAGTTATAAAGAATAATTATTATTTTTCCCTAGAATAAATACTTACCATTCAATGGGCCCAATATGACCAGTAGGATCCACAGCGGGACCCTATGGAAGGTTCCCATCTTCTTAGTAGCTGTGGCACTACAGTGGAGGAGAGGCAAGGAACGGGATGGTCAGTCTGATGGTGATCTTTATATACACTTGTAAAAGCAACATGGCACTGTGCCAGGATTGCTCCACACAGGTAATAAGGGTGGAGCTGCAGTTTTTTCCTCAAGTTGCAGGTGTACAGGAGGATGCTGGAATAAGGTGTGGACTGTATACTGTATGCCTGTGTGTGTTTGGTTATGTGCATGCCTCCTTCACATGAATATCATGGTCTGTGGAAATAGATTGTGCCCTTATCTGTATTGATTTCGCCTAATACATACATCGTTGTTAACTCTTTGTTAATTTGTGATACTTTTATATTATAAATTTTATAGTACAAAATTATGAAATATACTGCACCACTATCAAATGGATAATATAGATAGATAGATAGATAGATAGATAGATAGATAGAAAAAATGATCAGTAGATAGGTAAATAGACAATAGATTAATAGATGGATGATAGATAGCTTGATAGATGATAGCAAGGTACATAGATAGATAGATAAGTGATATATAGATAATAGACAGATAGATGATAGATATATAAATGATAAAGAACATGCCTACAACTGTGAACATTTAAATAACTGAAAACTTCAGTGTGCATAACTATTTACCCCCCTAAAGTTAGTACTTTGTAGAGCCTCCTTTTGTGACAATTACAGCTGTAAGTCACTTTGGATAAGTCTCTATGAGCTTTCCACATCTTGCCACTGTGATCTTTGCTCATTCCTTAAGGCAAAACTGCTCCGGCTCCTTCAAGTTAGATGGTTTCCTCTGGTGAACAGCGATCTTCACATCTGACCACAGATTCTCAATTGGATTAATGTCTGGGCTTTGACTAGGCTATTCCAAAACATTTACACATTTCCCCTTAAACCAATCGAGTGTTGCTTTAGCAGTATGCTTTGGGTCATTGTCTTGTTGGAAGGTGAACCTCTGTCCCACTCTTAAATCACTGACAGACTTAACAGGTTTTGCTCAAAAATATTCCTGTATTTCGCACCATCCATCTTCCCCTCGACTTCCACATTTTTCCTGTCCGTGCTACCAAAAAATATCCCCACAGCATTATGCTTCCACCAACATGTTTCACTGTAGGTATGGTGTTCCTTGGTTGATGAGCTGTGTTGGCTTGGCGCCAGACATAACGTTTACCTTGGTGGAAAAAAAGTTAAAATTTGGTCTCATCTGACCACAGCACCTTCCTCCATACATTTGGTAAGTCTCCCACATGTTTTTTGGCAAACTCAAAACGAGCCTTACAATTTCTCTGTGTAAGTAAAGGCTTTTTTCTGCCTACATTTCAATAAAGGCCACCTCTATGGAGTGTATTTCTTATTGTGGTCATATGGACAGTTACTCCAGTCTCTGCTTGGGAACTCTGCAGCTCCTTCAGGGTTATCTTTGGTCTCTGTGCTGCCTCTCTGATTAAAACCCTCCTTGCTCAGGCTGAGAGTTTTGGTGGGCATCCCTCTCTTGGCAGGTGTGTTACCATCTTCTTTCCATTTGATGATAATGGATTGGATGGTGCTCCGGGGATCATCAGGGATTGGGATATTTTTTTTATAACCCAAACCTGATTTATACTTCTCAACAACTTTGTCCTTGATTTGTTTGGAGATCTCCTTGGTCTTCATGGTGGTGTTTGGTTAGTGGTGCCTCTTGCTTAAAGTGGTTGTCTAGTCAAAAGTAGTGTTGAGCCACCCCCGTAGTGTTCGAGTTCGGTTCGTCGAACACCCGTGTGTTCGCCGAACTGTTCGTCGAACTGTTCGTCGAACACCTTCGAACACCGTTAAAACCAATGGCAGGCAAACAAAAACACATAGAAACACATAGAAAACACCTTCAAAGGTGTCCAAAAGCTGACAAACTGCTCAGAAGACACAACTAACACATGGAAAAGTGACAAGTACATATAGTCATGCGAAAATAAAAGAGGTGGAGGAGTAAAAGGAGGGGGAGACACAGATATAGGCATGTCATGCCCTTCTAAAATCCAAAAAGTGAGAAGCCGACACGGCCAGTTCGCTCCTGCCTGTGCCACCTCCGTGTCGCCGGGTTTGTGCCAGAGCCGCGGTGAACCCTGATGGCCAGCACCCCTCTCCCAATACTGGTGCCTGTCCGCTGGTGGGTCGAGCGAGCCCCCCTGTGGTGGAGGCAGCTCTAAGCTTTTTAATTTAAATTGTCTCTCTAATTTGAATGAATACACTTTAAATCCATTTACAAGGATCTATTGGAGGGCAAGTCTCATGCCAGCAGCCGCGTAATTCCAGCTCCAGTAGCGTCCACTAAAGCTGCTGCAGTTAAAAAGCTTTTATAAGGATCGAGCTCGGCTGTCCACCGCAAGGCATCCTACTGCCAGTCCCAGCCCCTATGCCTTGGGGTGCCTCCTGATGCTCTTCACTGAGTATCCCATGGTCCCGAAGCATTTCCTTTGAAAAAATTAAGTGTCTAAACTACAGGTGGTGTAGCTTGCTTAACAGCCGGGATAATCCGCTGACTAGCAGACACTGCTACTAGGCACAAAGTATTTCCTGGGCTAGATGCAGTTAAAAATTTGTAATTAGATACTCTCGTTGGATGCTGAGAAAGCATTCCATAGAGTCTCCTGGCACGCCATATATGATTCTCTTAAAAAGCTTGGGGTAGGGGTCTAGGGGACCCTTTTATAGCCAAAATCACGGCCCTGTATCGCAATACGTCACCTAGGCTGAAGATAAATGGAACTGTAGCACCCTGAGGGCTCGGTTGCTACAGACGTATTGCACCTCACCCAGAGGTGTGATATCTCACTCTCAGGTAAGGATGGAGTGTGGATCAGGACCCGACACCTGCATGCATTACACCACATTGCCGTGGGGCAGGGCGACCAATATGCCCCTGAGATGGGCACGACAGTCCCTGTCCCTGGCTGGAGTGGGGGGAGGGAACACTGAGGAAGGGGAACCCTGTAGTGCAGGAGCAGGGAGGAAGCAGTTCCTGGGTGCATTGAGAAGGGAGTATAAAAGGTGGGCACCATCTTAGTTCAGTGCAGAGAAGTCTGAGCAGAAGTGGCAGGGAGCAGGGGCTCTGCATGAGCTCTGCTCCGGAGGCGGGCCTAGTAACAGAGGCCCAGGCCTGGAAGAGGGAGAAGGAAGGAAGAGGAGCGGAGAAGGCTCCAGGAACGAGGAATGAAGGGATCCCAGGGGTGCGGACGGGCGAGTCACCACCGCACGCCCGAATCCACCTGCGTGGAGGGGTCAGGCCAAAGGGGGAGACCGGTCCCCGAACAAGTGGAGGCAGGAAACGACCCTCAGCTAGAAACCGGAGGCTCTGACATTTTATGTGGCGCAGCCCCTCGCTACACCCGCTAGGAAGGCACCACATAGGGTCAGGGAAACTGGCGCCAAGTTTACCAAGAGGAGGCCCGAGGCAGCCGGACAGAAGTGTTGGTAAGAAAGGCCAGACAAAGGACACACAAAGGGGGTTCTGTGAAGTGCTCCAAAGTTATCTGGGAGTTGTCTGAGCCCCTCACCTGGTGAGCACAGTACGACGTGGGCAGCCGTTACCTGCAGACGTGGTCTGGATAATAAGAACTGTGAGTAAAGGCCCTGGACTGCATCACTGACTCCGTGTCGTTACTGCTGCTGCCCTGCACCATCACCCCCATCCTCCGCATACATTGCCCTGAGGCTATACTCCTCCCGTGGGGAGTTATGCTACGCTCTGCTGCACCCACAACACCAGCCTCAGCGGTCTGCCCTGTAGCGGCGGTTCACTCTGACCGCAATCCACGGGTGGCGTAGTCGGACATTTAAACATCAAAACCACATAAATAGTTCCGCCACTGGTTTGACCGCCCTGAGCCACGGAACCGGGTCGCCGCCACGAAGACTACAACCACCAGCATCCACCAAAAAGGGTCCGGCTCCGGGTGTCCCAAGGCCCAGGGGGTGCGTCAGAACATTTTCATCACCTTTCACAATCACCAATGGGACAAGGCAGGGATGTCCTCTGTCCCCTCTCTTATACATCCTAGTGACGGAGCACCTGCTCTCATCAATTCGCCATAACCCCAATATTAGGTGGATTGAGGTGGGAGGCACCGAGTACAAGTGCTCTCTATTTGCTGATGATGTCCTAGTATATATCACTCAATCACATATATCCATCCATGCTGTTATGGCTGAAATAGATCACTTTGTTACATGGTAAAATTTTAAAATCAATGCAGCGAAGTCTGAGGCCCTCGATGTCTCCCTCCCCAAATCCATATAGGATTCCATCCAGTCCAACTTTCCCTTTGCCTGGCCCTCACAGGGTATCAAATACTTAGGAATTCCTATTCATAGAGACCTCTCCCATCTATGTTATCTTAATTTTGGGCCCTTTATTGAACAATTCCATACAGACCACGGTTGGCAAGTTAGAACTGTAAGATTCACTACGTGAACCGCTGGTGTTTTGTGGAAAAGCACATGTACACCGCGTTCCAAATTATTATGCAAAAAGTGTTTAGGAGTGATAAGGGAAGAATTTGTTTGTTTGTCAGTTAAACTCATTGATGGTGATGTGTGTCAGGGCTCTTTATATCACTGTAAGCAATTGCAGACACCTGTGCTAATTAGTTTGGCAGGTGTGTCCAATGAAAGGCAAGACTACTTAAGAAGGCTCTCTCACATTATTAAGCAGCCTACATTTTCTGCCAAAATGGGAAAGAAAAAGGATGTGTCGGCTGCTGAGAAGCAACAAATTGTGGAGTATTTAGGTCAAGGCATGACTACAATCAACATTGTGCGATGATCAGGATGAAGTGTCTTGGCAATCAAGAAGTATGTAGCTGATTCACAGTACACACGTGTGCGTGCTGATAAGGGCAAATTGAGGACTCTTTCCTACAGGCAATTACGTCAGGTTGAAAGAGCAGCGGCAAAAAAGCCTTGTCATTGCAGCAGACAAGTTTTTGAAGCTGCTTGTGCCTCCAACGTCCCCCGAACAACAAGATGCAGGGTCCTTCAGAGGTTTGCAGCTGTGCATACGCCATCCTGTCGACCTCCTCTATCCACTTCACACAAGCAGAAACGGCTCCAGTGGGCCAAACATTACATGAAGACTGATTTCAAAACTGTTTTGTTCACGGATGAGTGCCGTGCAGCGCTCGATGGTCCAGATGGATGGAGTGGAGGATGGCTGGTTGATGGACACCCCACGCAAACACGGCTACAGCGCCAACAAGGAGGAGGTGGAGTAATGTTTTGGGCTGGAATCATGGGGAGAGAGATTGTCGGCCCCTTTAGGATCCCTGAAGGCGCTAAAGATGAACTCCATAATGTATGTGGATTTTCTCAAACAGCACTTCCTGCCATGGTTCAAGAAGAAGAACCGTGTATTTCACAGCAAGATCATTTTTCTGCATGATAATGCACCATCTCATGCTGCACATAAAACATCTGCATCTCTGGCTGATATGGGCATAAAAGGGGACAAACTTATGGTGTGACCCCCATGCTCCCCTGACCTCTACCCCATTCAGAACCTTTGGAGCATCATTAAAAGGAGTGTCTATGATGGCGGGAGGCAGTTCACATCTAAGCAACAGCTCTGGGAGGGTATTCTGTCCTCATGCAAAACAATTGAAGCAGAAACCATCCAAAACCTGACAAATTCAATGGACGAGAGAGTTCAGAAGCTCCTTTCGAACAAGGGGTCCTATGTGAAAATGTAACATCACCTAGAATAAAGTTTTGAGTTGAAAACTGTTTGATTTCAGTTTCTAACAACCTGCTAATGCTTATAATTTCAAAAATGACCATTTTTTTGGTCTTTATTAAAATGAAAAGGTTGATCGAAAAGTTTGGGGGATCTAAGAGTGTGGCAACCCAGTAGTCATGATTACTTCGAATTCTGACAATATGAGGGTCATGCTGCAGGTAGTGCAGCAAGAAGGCACTTATGTGTCTTGCGCATCTCGGAGCCCCAAAATTATTTTCCGGGCTAGATGCAGCTAAAAATTATTTTTAATTTTAAATCTGGTGGAGCTTATTATAGATGGCCTAATAGGATCAGTGCTGCACACTGCTACAAAGCCCAAATTATTTTCCAGTCAAGATACAGATAAACATGATTAGTAATTTGAAAGCTTAAAACGTTTGGTAGGGTGATTTTAACCAATCATCAAGCTTTTACTCTCCCCAGGATGACACAGGGGTAGAAAAGTCGTTTCGGATCCATGATTTGTTCATCTTTATGAACGTGAGTCTGTCTACATTATCAGTGGAGAGCCGCGTGCGCTTATCTGTCAGCACACCACCAGCAGCGCTGAACACACGTTCAGACAGAACGCTGGCTGCGGGGCATGACAAGATCTCCAAGGCGTAAGTGGCTAGCTCCGGCCATTTATCCAGATTGGAAGCCCAAAAAGAGCAAGGGTCCAGTGACACAGTCGTGGCTTCAATGTTTACTTGGAGATACTCCTGTACCATCGTCTCTAGGCGTTGACTATGTGTCAGACTTCTTGTCTCCTGTGGCCTTGCAAAGGATGGGCTAAAAAAGTGGTGAAATGATTCCGCAAAATTGATGTTACCAGCAGATACTGTGGTTCTGTTACGGTTTGAGTGCTGAACACTTGACGGTCCCACGGTTGGCAAGTTGGAACTGTGAGATTCACTACGTGCACCACTGGTATTTTGTGGAAAAGCACATGTAAGATTCTTCAACAGTCTCTGCTGATACTCCTGCATGCGTGCATCCCTTTCTACGGCAGGAATAATTTCTGCAAATTTACTTTTGTACCGGGGATCTAACAGTGTGGCAACCCAGTAGTCAGGATTATTTCTAATTCTCACAATTCGAGGGTCATGTTGCAGGTAGTGCAGCAAGAAGGCACTCATGTGTGTTGCGCATCCAGGAGCACCAAGTCCCTGTTGTGTTGGTGGCAAGGTAACAATCATGCTTCCTTCCTCTGTCCTCTCCCCCCAACCTCGCACAACAGAAATGTGATCAAGGTCTCCCTCATCTGATGAGTCTTCCATCAGTTCGTCCTCCACTTCTTCCTGGGCTCCTGCACCTTCCTCACTAGTTTGGCTGCTACCATGCGCCCTGGTAAAACCATCTCCCCCACCCTCACATGCCTGCCGCCTTGGTGCTGCCGACCTTCTGGACCTTGCAGATGTTAGCCCTTCCGCATACAACTCCTCCTCCTCTACTTCCTCCACCTCCTCTTGTGCCACCACCTGACTCCGAATTCTGTTTAACATGTGCTCCAGCATGTAAATCACCGGAATAGTCATGCTGATAATGGCATCGTCAGCACTAAACATCTTCGTCGCCATTTCAAAACTGTGCAGAAGGGTGCATAGGTCCCTGATCTGAGACCACTCCTCCAGCGTGATTTGCCCCACCTCTGAATCTCGTTGGCCCAGGCTATACGTCAGAACGTATTGCACCAGGGCTTGTCGGTGCTGCCACAGTCGCTGCAACATGTGCAGAGTTGAATTCCACCGGGTAGGCACATCGCATTTTAGCCGGTGAAGTGGCAGGCCCAACGACTTCTGTAGAGATGTAAGTCGCTGAGCTGCGGGATGCGAACGGCGGAAGTGAGCACACAGCGACCGTGCCCTCTGCAGAAGGCCATCTAGTCTGGGATAGTGGGCTAAAAATTGCTGGACAACCAGGTTCAACACGTGAGCCATACAAGGCACGTGTGTGACATTGCCCCGGCGAAGGGCCGCACCCAGGTTTGCAGCATTGTCGCACACGGCCTTCCCTGGTTTCAGGTCCAGTGGAGACAACCATTCATGAAATTGGTTCTCCAGAGCTGACCACAACTCCTCAGCTGTGTGACTCACATTTCCCAGACATTTCAATGTAAAAACCGCCTGATGACGTTGAGCCCTACTGCCAGCATAGTAAGGAGGTGTGCAGGATCCCTTCTGCGCAGTTAGAAAGCTTGTGGCATGACCAGACAGGCTTTGGGTGCAGGTGGAAGACCGAGAGGAGGTTGAGGAGGCAGAAGCAGTGGAGGAACTTTGACATAAAGAGGATTGACGCACAACTCGTGGGGACGGCAAGACTTGGACAGCAGCCCCTTGTCCTGCTGTCACCATAGTTACCCAGTGCCCAGTCAGCGACATGTAACGCCCCTGTCCATGCCTACTCGTCCAAGTGTCTGTGGTGAAATGCACCCTGTCACACACAGAGTTTCTCAAAGAAGCGGTGATGTTGTGTGCGACATGCTGGTGGAGCGCAGGCACACCTTTCTTTGAGAAGTAGTGCCGACTGGGCATCTGGTACTGGGGCACTGCGACGGACATAAGGTCTCGAAAATCCTCTGTGTCCACCAGGCGGAAAGGCAGCATTTCTGTAGCCAAGAGCTTGCAGATGGTGAAATTCAACCTCTTAGCTTTCTCATGGCTAGGAGGAAATGGTCTTTTACTTGTCCACATCTGAGGGACCGAGGGCTGGCTATTGTGCTTAGACGGGGTTGATAAGGGTGTCCCCGGCAAACTGCCGGTCTGTGAGGAAGATGCAGGCGGACATGTTAGGTTGCCTTCATCCAAAGGTGGTGCTATCGATGTCGGACAGCGCTCAACACCAGCTGGTGTTACCACCTCCAAAGAAAATGATGACCTGCCAATCACGCTGGCTGTTGCGGGTAAAGAGGTGGCAGGTCTGCGCCCCAAAACAGGTGTGACTGCTGTCCCCCCAGTCACAGAGGATGAAGAGGCCGCGGATGCACAAGATATGGCAGACGGTGGTTGGCCCGGCCAGCTAGGCCGCATTGTAGCACACTGAGCTTCCCACTGCAACTTATGCTTCATGTCCATGTGCCGGTTCATGCATGAAGTACTCAAACTATGTATTTTTTGGCCTCTACTTAGCTTTTGCTGACAAATGTTACAGATAACACGAGTTGGGTCATCTTTATCGATCTGAAAAAATGCCCAGGCTATGCAAGGCTTAGCACCCATGCGACCTGAAGAGCCACCACGACTTGTGGTGAGAGGCAGAGTTGTGTTTGAGGATGCAGTTGTTGACGTGCTTCCAGTACTACGTCTCTGTCCAGGAAGGCGCAACCTGACCTCGTCGTCACTAGCATCTTCCTCCACCTCCTCTGCTGACCTCATCTCTTGGCTGACTGTGGGTTGACAGTAAGTGGGATCTCCGACCTCATCATCATCACCCTGTGCGTTATCACACCCGTCGTCCTCAGAGCCAACCTGTTCCTGCCCTGACAAAAAACTAAAGTTGTCGCTCCAATCAGGTATTTGAGTCTTATCATCGTCTTCCTCATTGTCTCCACCAACAGGAGTTACAGTTTGGGAATGAGGGTCTACATTATGGTCAGAACCTTCTGCGTCTGGTCCTGGATCCGACTCATAAAGATTCTGGGCATCAGTGCAGATCATTTCCTCGTCTGGATTCACAGAAGCGCTGGAGTCAACCTCTGATTCCCAGGCTATAGTATGAGTAAAAAGCTCTGCAGACTCAACCATCCGTTCTACCTCATACTCAGACGGGCAGCTGGAGATTTGGGAGCTCTGAGGAAGCAAGTGCGATTTGGGTGACACCTTTGAGGACTGGAGTATTTGTGATGTTGAAGTTGATGTGGAGGAGAGCCCACTTAAAGGAGCACTTGATATCCGTTGAAGCACCTGCTGTTTTTGTGCCTCATCTGGAATTTGTAGCGATTGGCGTGGCCGTAAGAAAGGGATCTTATCACATTGTCCGCTAAAAGAAGTAGACATTTTAGTTTGGCTGGAAGATGGTCTTTCTTCTGCAGATGTTACTGTTGCTTTAACACCTACCCCACGGACACAACCTTTTTTCCCCTTCCCAACACGCCTATTCCCCTTTCCACCAGCAGCAGGCCTTTTTCCACTCATTTTGGTGGTTAACTAATTCACAACTCTGGAGTTGTTTGCACAAAAAAACAATGGATGGTAACCGAGCAGAGCTGAGTGGCCAAACTGTGGTATTAGGCCAAAACTATTGGCTGGGTTAGATGCAGAAAAAAATTATTTTGAATTTGCAACCTGATGGAGGTCAGTATAGATGGACTAATAGAGAAAGTCCGACACACTACTAGAAGGCCAAATATTTTTTCAGAGGTAGATGCAGAAAAAAATATATTCAGTTTGCAACCTGATGGAGGTCAGTATAGATGGATTAATAGAACAAGACCCACACACAGCTAGAAGCCCAATATTTTTTCAGAGGTAGATGCAGAAAAAAATATATTCAGTTTGCAACCTGATGGAGGTCAGTATAGATGGACTAATAGAACAAGTCCCACACACTGCTAGAAGCCCAAATATTTTTTCAGAGGTACTGTAGATGCAGATAAAAATTAGTTTTAATTTGCAACCTGATGGAGGTCAGTATAGATGGACTAATAGAGAAAGTCCGACACACTACTAGAAGGCCAAATATTTTTTCAGAGGTAGATGCAGAAAAAAATATATTCAGTTTGCAACCTGATGGAGGTCAGTATAGATGGACTAATACAACAAGTCCCACACACAGCTAGAAGCCCAAATATTTTTTCAGGGGTACTGTAGATGCAGATAAAAATTAGTTTTAATTTGCAACCTGATGGAGGTCAGTATAGATGGACTAATAGAGAAAGTCCGACACACTACTAGAAGGCCAAATATTTTTTCAGAGCTAGATGCAGAAAAAAATTATATTCAGTTTGCAACCTGATGGAGGTCAGTATAGATGGATTAATAGAACAAGACCCACACACAGCTAGAAGCCCAATATTTTTTCAGAGGTAGATGCAGAAAAAAATATATTCAGTTTGCAACCTGATGGAGGTCAGTATAGATGGACTAATAGAACAAGTCCCACACACTGCTAGAAGCCCAAATATTTTTTCAGAGGTACTGTAGATGCAGATAAAAATTAGTTTTCATTTGCAACCTGATGGAGGTCAGTATAGATGGACTAATAGAGAAAGTCCGACACACTACTAGAAGGCCAAATATTTTTTCAGAGCTAGATGCAAAAAAAAATTATATTCAGTTTGCAACCTGATGGAGGTCAGTATAGATGGACTAATAGAGAAAGTCCGACACACTACTAGAAGGCCAAATATTTTTTCAGAGGTAGATGCAGAAAAAAATATATTCAGTTTGCAACCTGATGGAGGTCAGTATAGATGGATTAATAGAACAAGACCCACACACAGCTAGAAGCCCAATATTTTTTCAGAGGTAGATGCAGAAAAAAATATATTCAGTTTGCAACCTGATGGAGGTCAGTATAGATGGACTAATAGAACAAGTCCCACACACTGCTAGAAGCCCAAATATTTTTTCAGAGGTACTGTAGATGCAGATAAAAATTAGTTTTAATTTGCAACCTGATGGAGGTCAGTATAGATGGACTAATAGAGAAAGTCCGACACACTACTAGAAGGCCAAATATTTTTTCAGAGGTAGATGCAGAAAAAAATATATTCAGTTTGCAACCTGATGGAGGTCAGTATAGATGGACTAACACAACAAGTCCCGCACACAGCTAGAAGCCCAAATATTTTTTCAGAGGTACTGTAGATGCAGATAAAAATTATTTTTAATTTGCAACCTGATGGAGGTCAGTATAGATGGACTAATAGAGAAAGTCCGACACACTACTAGAAGGCTAAATATTTTTTCAGAGGTAGATGCAGAAAAAAATATATTCAGTTTGCAACCTGATGGAGGTCAGTATAGATGGACTAATGCAACAAGTCCCACACACAGCTAGAAGCCCAAATATTTTTTCAGAGGTACTGTAGATGCAGATAAAAATTAGTTTTAATTTGCAACCTGATGGAGGTCAGTATAGATGGACTAATAGAGAAAGTCCGACACACTACTAGAAGGCCAAATATTTTTTCAGAGCTAGATGCAGAAAAAAATTATATTCATTTTGCAACCTGATGGAGGTCAGTATAGATGGACTAATAGAGAAAGTCCGACACACTACTAGAAGGCCAAATATTTTTTCAGAGGTAGATGCAGAAAAAAATATATTCAGTTTGCAACCTGATGGAGGTCAGTATAGATGGATTAATAGAACAAGACCCACACACAGCTAGAAGCCCAATATTTTTTCAGAGGTAGATGCAGAAAAAAATATATTCAGTTTGCAACCTGATGGAGGTCAGTATAGATGGACTAATAGAACAAGTCCCACACACTGCTAGAAGCCCAAATATTTTTTCAGAGGTACTGTAGATGCAGATAAAAATTAGTTTTAATTTGCAACCTGATGGAGGTCAGTATAGATGGACTAATAGAATGATGCTATGCCCAAAAGATTTTACTTCACTAGGTGCAGTAAAAAAATTGGTATTCTATACACAGGTGTTATATCTTGCAACACAGATAGGCTACTCCACTGACTAACACACTCTGCAATAGGCCAAAAAGGATTAGCTTTGCTAGATTCAGCCAAATGCTGTGAAAAAAACTTGCACAGCACTGGCACAGACCTGCCTGGCAAAAACTGATAGGAACTCATGTAACCTAGTCCTGAAAAGGACTGCAATTACAATTAGTCTTTACTCCCACAATCTATCTATTTAAGAGCACAGACCTCCCTCATAAAAGTCGTAGGAAATGCTGTAACCTAGTCCTTAAAAGGACTGCAATCACAACTATTCCCTACTCCCAAGCTATCTGTATATTTGTGCGAAAATTGGCTTGAAATTAACAAGGTATAGCGCACACAGCAACAGCGGTGCCGTCTAACACGCAGCTGCAGCAGTGAGAAAATGGTGGCGACGGGGAAAATGGCTTGGTCTTATAGGGCAAGGACATGTGACATACACTGCCAATCACACATGCCCTTGCTTGTGTGAAAAAAAGCACTTCGCTCCGTGTGTGCGCTGCTGATAGGCTGACAGATTGCACCTCCCCACTGCAAATGCGGGAAAGAGAAAAAAAAATGGAGATCTTCATTGTTCCTGCAGAGATCCATCCCCTGCCCCTCCCCCCGCCCCGCTGTACACTCAAACTGCGTATTAACATTAATTTTCATCATTACTGAGAAAAAATCCAGTTATGATTTTGGTGCACGAACAGTTATCGAACATAACCTCGAACAGCCGAATTTTTCTCAAATTGTTCGTGTTCGCCGAACGGCTCGAACACCGCCCAAAACAGCTCGAATTTGAGATTGGCGAACAGTTCGAGTAGAACAACGCTCATCTCTAGTCAAAAGTGATAAGTCTGCAGTCACTCTGTATGACTGCACACTTATGAATCCCCCCAGCGCAGGCACTGTGTACTGAGGGGATTCGCCAGTAGGAGACCCGGTAAACAAGGCTATGTATATGTTATACATACCCCTGGCCAGTGGGCGTGGCCTCGCTCTCTATACATTTGTACTGAGCAAGGCCGCGGATCTAGTCAGACATATCCACTGGCCATCCACGTCACTAGACAGGGCGTAGCCTCGTTCCATACAAGTGTATGGAGCAAGGCGGTGCTGAATGGCCTGGATATGTATAACCTATACATAGCCTCCGGTCCTGGGTCTCATACTGGTGAATCCCAGCTGGGCACAGTGCCTACTCTGGGGGGATTCATAAGTCTGCAGTCACACAGAGTGATTGTAGACTTATCACTTTTGACCGGACAACCCCATTAATGGTGTTAAAGCAATTGTGGCCTTTCAGAAAAGGTAAAGTGTATATACTAACAGACCATGTGACACTTAGATTACACACAGGTGGACTTCCTTTCACTAAGCATGTGACTTATAAAGGTAATTGCCTGCACCAAAAATTTTTAGGGGCTTCATAGCAAAAGGGGTGAATACATATGCACATGCCAATTTTTAGTTATTTGATCCCATAAATTTAATTTATGCTTATATTTTTCTCACTTCACTTCAACAACTTAGACTATTTAGTGTTGATGCATCACACACAAATCGGATTACAAAAATATTTAAACACAGGTTGTAATGTAACAACATATGTAAAAAAACATAGGGGGTGAATACTTTCGCAGGTCATTGTATCTCACTTCTAATAGCTATATAGATTTGTAAGCTGGGTAAGGAGCAATCTGCTTTGAAAGCTGTTGTCCAGACTTGGAGTTACGTATGAATCCTCACAGCGCGCACAGTGCATGCTATCAGTATTCTCCATACTTCCGGCCACATGCCAACTAGACGTGTCTGGCCTCGCTCAATTCACTTGTATTGAGCAATGCTGCGCACATCTAATCTTCACGTGACCGCATGTATTCATATCACATAAGGTCGAGCACCTGCCCGCCCCCAGCATCATCAGCGGAGAATCCTAACAGCGAGCACTGTGCACATTGTGAGCATTCTTGAGTCTCCAGTCACATAAAGTGACTGAAGACTTGTACCCCAAGCCTGGACAACTCATTTAAGTCTACTGTTTTTTTTTTCAAAGGGGCAAGTATAGCTCCAACTTAGAAAATTTGATGAATTTTCCAGGGTTTTCCAGGTTCCATGAATTTTCCAGGTTTAGTCTTATCTTATATTGTGGAGGGCTTCAGACTTTTCCCTTCGAATACATTAGTGTTTATGGGAATAGGTTTCCTGTGTTGAACATTGCTGCAGATGTGGGAGCTAATGGTCTTTTCACCATTCTGTAGTGAATTTTCTATAAAAGCAGAGGCTTAGTACTGTATTGAATGGCAGGTCTGGTCATATTTGCTAGATATAATTACTGAGCCACAGCATCAATGAGAGTCTATAGCAGCTTATGTAGGAATGTGCAGAATGGTCATTTTATGTGGTCATGATGCTGTCGTATCTGTCAAAAACTCTGATTTCTTAAATGAGAATTGGATGTTTCGTCCCCAGCAGTTCGCCCCCAGTAATTCGCCCTCGGGTACATTTCGCCCCCGCACATTTCGTCCCCAGCATTTGGCCCCCAGGATGTTTTGCCCCCGCACATCTCACCCCCGCACATATCGCCCCCAGTTCGCCCCCATGCGGGGGCGAAACGTGCAGGGGCGAAACGTGCGGGGGCGAATCTTCCTGGGGGCGAAATGTGCGGGGGCGAAATGTACCTGGGGGCGGACAGATGGGGGCGAACTGCTGGGGGCAAATTGCTGGGAGCGAACTGCTGGGGGCGAAACTTCCTATAACCTTCTTAAATAGTATCTATCATTTTTTTTTTTAAAATCCTACGTATTGCCTAACAGGCGCAGCAGATTGGTGGGTGTTCAGGTCCTAGGACCACCATGGGTGGCTAGAAAACCAGTTTTGCAGTACGCTGGTCAGTAAGTAGAAGCACAGAGCTAATGTATGGGCTCAATAGAAAGCCTATTAACCTGTATATAGAGTAGAGAATGGGCTCATACATTTTCTATTACACATGCTCCCAGGATGGGACCCCCAGCCATCGCTCAAAAAGACGCTGTGCAGTACTTTGCTATGCCGGCTGAAATACTGAGCTTCTGCCTGAGAAAGTCTATGGGGCCAGTTCATTAACATTGGCTTTGCGTTGTGCCTGTGAGTCTTAATGAAGGCACTCAGTGGAGTGCAATGCACATAATTCATTAAGAGGTAGGTGCCACTTAATGAATTAGTTGCATCTGTTAACATCGCCCGAAATGTACTCCAGTCAGTGACTTTTCGTGACTTTACATAAAGTTGACGGTCAGGCGTAGCCACACTCTGTCCTGCCAATGTCCTGTCCATGCTATGCCCATATTGGCATAATTGGGCGAGTCTGGAGTGTAAATGTCAAATGTTGCAATATGTTTGGGCAACTTCCGAGTTGTGCAAAAATATTGTGGTTTATTAAAGTGTTTTAAACCAGAATTCTGGCATAATACTGTAGTGAATCAGGTCATGTGAGCCCGTTCTTCACTCTGTGTACAGAATCATAGACTTTCCATTACGCCCATACAGCCCTCTGTGCGTGTACTAAGGCAGAAGATCATCAGTTTTGGTTGTTGAGCAGTACCTTATAGTTGTTGAACAATCTCTGGGGGGGTCTCAGGACCAGGAGTCCACACCGATCTGATGCATATGTTAAGTAGTACTTTACTCGCTCGCTCCACCATAATTTATGTCCGAGTATGTTCCGACAAAACATAGGATCGCACTTGTACCAATATTATTCTATTGGGACAATTTTTTCCTTGTTGCATGCCCGAGTTTGATCTAATATTCGAATCACACTTGGCCATGCCAGTCAATGAGTCAGTGGAAATCGTTGAACTGCACTCAGATGACATCCGAGTGCAGTCCGATTTCTGCACACTGGCAGAATGGAGAAGACAAAGACATTTTGATTTCCATCTTCTCCTCACAGTGTTCTCCAAGTCTCTCATCCAAGAGAATCCGATCACACTATGCTGACATCGGATCAGAGTTTGATCAGAGTGTCATTTGCATCTCATCTTGGTTGAGAGAATATACCGCGATCTTCCCCTACCCTTAAAAAAAATAATAAATTGATAGGAACTTATATTGTATTTGGGTTGAAATTAGCACCTGAAAGTACATGCTAGATGTGAAAGTTAAAACATGGTCCTGAATGCAGGAGTAATAACACTTTTTTTTTAATCATATTTTCAAGGAAAAATAACAGAGGAAAAGCTCAATGATAATTCACTGTCTAATCTAATTGGAGCAATAATAAAATATAACATTTAATAGTATTCTAATTAAAATTGAAAAAAAAATCACCTAACAAAAAAATTCGGATATATATTAAATAATAAGTTAAATTTATTAGTCAGTGAATTAGGAACAGCACAATGCAAATTTTAAATTTAATGGTGCTCCAGAATAAGAAACAGGAGACGTTTAGGAACTCAATGCTGATTATATGCATCTTATAAACCAAGAATTCAATTCTTTTTTGCTTTTTATGCACAACAATTTTATTAACATTTAACATATCTATTAATTAATTTTCTAAATCAGGAGAAACCTATAAAGCCTGAAAATAAGACCAATGAGATTCCAAATGCACGCATGGCAAAAAAGAATATTGAACATTGGAAAGGTTATGGTTCCCACCCCTTTAAAAAATCCCGTTTGCCAATCTTTGTGCCAGTAGCCATTAATGTTTCTTCGAACTGTACAGGATGGGAAATCTGGTGAACCTACAATACACGTTATCATTTGGAATACTTTGTGGGTTGGATGACAATGCAATGCAGAGTATCACTATCAAAAATATACATCTACATATCCTTACTTATATATACACACATATTAAAGTAAATATGTATTCACAACCTTATCTGTGGACATATTCTTTTTTTGTGTATATACTGTCTAGCTGACCTTCCAGTACTGGAAATAATAATAAGCTCATTGTGTGTTTCAGGGGTGTGGATTCAAACCCGGAAAGAATGTTTTTTTTCCATAAAATGGCACTTACAGTACAGACCAAAAGTTTGGACACACCTTCTCAGCTCATCAAGAGAATGCCAAGAGTGTGCAAAGCAGTCATCAAAGCAAAAGGTGGCTACTTTGAAGAACCTAGAATATAAGACATATTTTCAGTTGTTTCACACTTTTTTGTTAAGTATATAATTCCACATGTGTTAATTCATAGTTTTGATGCCTTCAGTGTGAATGTACAATTTTCATAGTCATGAAAATAGAGAAAAATCTTTAAATGAGAAGGTGTGTCCAAACGTTTGGTCTGTACTGTATGTAAAAAGTCCTTATTGCTCAATAGTTTGTGTGAGATGTAATGACCTGAGCTAGGAATTCTGTGTGATCTTCAGTTAGTTCTTCAGTCTGTTCAAAAAACATGATTTAAAATAACATTACCTAATATTACTAGTTTTAAATAAGTTTTCTGGACTTCTACATAAAGAGACTATTTTTATCCCCATAACTTGGACACTTCCCAAATAGTAAAGGGGCGCTCATTTATGTGTATGGGGCTAATCGATAGAACCAGACACAGCCATATATATATATAGGGGTCACTGTGTCAGGTGTAGCAGATAAAGAGTATCGTTGGCCCTACCCTCTGCTGATCAACTAGAGTCCAGACCTCAACCAGCAAACATTGATGACTTATCTTCAGAATAGACCATCAAAAACTCTTTTAGCTTTGTAAGATATATCAATTCATCTCGTAAAATATAACTATTGGGAAAAAACAATAAATAAGGTGAAGAATTAAGGACAGAAATGAGATCTATAGTAGGGTTCAGGACACTGCTACCGAATGCTTTCTGCTAAATAGTGAAACTGGGATCCACAATTTTAACAGGATGGACTAAAAATGTTAGATTGATGAGTGTCTGAACCATGGGACACTCCAATCCATTGCTCGATGGGCAAACCATTCAAAGAGAAGTTTGAATGAAGTGTTGGTCATGTTTTTGCTTTTGACTTCATTTGTGTGATGAATATAGCATTGGGGGGGGTGTGCTGGATGGTGTGCTACACCCCAACAATGACACAGGTCAAATTGTTTGAGAAGGTCTCCAGAGAGAGAAAGGCACAAACAATAATGTACAAGAGACAGTCAGAAAGTTTAAAACAAGCTATTTATTTCAATCAGAGGCACTGTCTTAAAAGAGTGGTCTAGTACCTAAAAATGTCCTTTCTAAAATATCTATTTTTACACACTAATCACTTTTGTAATTAGCTTCATTATAAAATGTCATACACTTTCCCTATATACAGTAGTTAATCCCTAAATGCTGAGGTTGCACTCACTCCACCCAGCTTCCATCGCCACTCCTGGAACAGGATGTCATCAGGGGCGGTGCTGCTGTTACTTACTACAGTTTCTTGCAATGCTGTTCCCTGAAGATGTCTTAGGTCCATGGTGATAGATGCTGCGATGGGTGGAGAGGTGACCATAGCACCTGAACTCTGCTTCTATCTCCGCCACAGCATCTCCTAACTGTATAACAAGACATCTCCAGGGGACAGAGATAGAAGCACTGTTTTTATCATCGCCCCTTGATGACGATTTGCTGGAGGGAGGTGATAGATGCTGTGGGGTGTCACTCACTGCTTCTGTCTCCACCCCTAGATGATGTCTTGTCAGCAGCAGAGATTGAAGCAGAGTGCCGGCGCTGCACTCATCTCTCATGCAGTGTTCATGGATCTGGGACAGCTTCAGAGGGCGGTGATGCATGAAACTGTAGTAAGTAACTGCAGCACCGCCCCCTAATGACGTCCTGTTCCAGAAGCTGTAATGGACGCTGCAGGGAAGTGAGTGCAGCCCAGGCTCCTGTGATGTCCTGTTTGACATGCCTCTCAAACGAAACGTCAGAGAAAGTGAAGTAATAAAAACACATCTACTGATTAGATAGATAGGGAGAAGTGTATGATATAAAGCTAATTACAACAGTGATTAGGGTGTAAAGATAAATATTTAGAAAGGACATTTTAGGTTCTGATTCTCTGAACCAATCCTTTAAGAATTTTTTTAGATAAAGGACTCATTCAGGCGTAAGTGACTTTTCTGGTAAGCAAAAAACAGTTCAAGTTTCATCATGGTTTTGGATCCAATTTTTATCAGTATTTGGTCCATGTGTCAATTTTTACTATTAATGTTTCATCAGTGATTTTTAAAATAAGGAAACTTAAAAAACTTCTCCTATCCATTACAATGTTAATGAAGGACTGCATATGTATGGCAATCTGTGCTGTCTGTGATTTTCACGGACCCATAGACTTGTATGTTTATTTTTGATCTGTGACTCAAGTATATAAAATGGACATGTCTCTGTGCCTATTTGCGTACCATTTGTTCTGAATGAGGCCGAAGGAAGAAACAAACAGATTGTTCATTTTTTCCACCATACTATCAGTGCTCTCTTCACAGCATCAAGTCACTCACGCTAAGGCGATGGCATGGCAGTTCCTCCACTCAACTCTCCCAGATCTCACTTGCTTAGGGGCTGTTTTCTTACCATCAGGGCAGCTTTTCCCACCTAATCCTTGCTTCTGTAGACTTTTTGAGCAGAAAGTCTAGTCTGATTCCTCATGCTTTATAGTCTCTGGGCTTCTACTGACAGTACACGGACCTCAGAGGAGAGACACTCTATGCCCCTTTCGCACAACAGTCCTCAATACTTCAGGATATCTCTCTTGCTGGTTTATTTTTCACTGCAGTGGATCACACTCAGGTCCTACTCTCTCCAGTTACTTCTGAGGATCATCCTCAACCCAATGACCTCTTACCCTGACATGGCTATTCTTCCTTCATTCTTTCTTCATTCTTTTCATGTCCAGGACAGTTCACTGAGATTAATTTCCCCTCTGTAATCCCTAGTAAGCACAACAATTGACAAGTGTCCTCTTCCCCCATTTTACTCCATCGCAACCTTTGTAAGTGACGCGCCCCCTGGGCCAGTGTTGTTGGGGATACCCGGAGCCGGATCAGATGGGGGTTGTAGTCTCCGAGTGGCTGTGACCCGGTCCGTGCCCAGGGTGTCAAGCTCAGTGTGTGGCAGTCCTTATGATGTTTCTAGATGTTCTTTTGTGTCGACTACGCCACCCGTTGAATTGCGGTCACTTCGGCCGCCGCTGCAGCAGGGTCCGCTGAGGCTGATGGTGTTTGTGCAGCTTAGGTAGTATAACCCCCAACGGGAGGGGTATAGCCTCAGGGGGTCAGGTGCAGAGGATGGTGGTTGTGGAAGTGCAGGGATGATGGTAATGAGAGTCAGAGTCGGGTTGTGCAGTTCAGGGTTCTTTACTTACTGCAGATGTTCCGGTCACTCCGGCCTTGAGTGACCACCCGAGCCGTGCTGCGTCCACCAGGTCCTGGACTCGGCCAACCCCCAAGTAGTTCTGGAGCGTGGTTCTGAGCTCCCTTTCTGTCCTGTCCTCGTCTCTGGCCTTCCCCACCAGGGATCCACCTATGTCCGGCTCCCTCGGGCCTTCTGTTGGTAACCCTTGACTCTGGGTTCCCTGACCCTACGCGTGGTCTGCCTTCCGGGTGGATATGGTGGGTGGCCGTGGCAGATGCTGCCCACGGCCTCCGGTCTCTGGCTGAGGTATGCTGTAGCCCCCACCAGTTTGGGATCCGGTACCCTGTTGCCAACTCTTCACCCTGTGTTTGTATTTGGGTTCTCAGAGTTCCTTCTTTCTCCCCCTCTGGGTCTTTCTTTCTCCTCTCTCTCTCTTGCTCTGGGGCTGCTCTGCTCCTCTGCTCTCTTCCACTCCTCTGCAAAGACTGATGTCTCTCTCTGACTTCTCACAGACTGACTGTGGCAGACTGACTGTGGCTGACTGACCCTGATCTTAGATGGTGCCCACCTTAAATACTCCCTCTATGTGTGAGCTCAGGTGACCAGCACCCAATGAGCTCCTAACTTTACCCAGGCTGCTCCCCCTATCTGCCCCTACACTACTGGGATGTACCACCCCCCTCCCACTCCAGCCAAGGACAGACTCGGTCGTACCTGCACATTTCTAAGTGGGAGTACCGTTGGTCTGCCCTCCGGAAATGGGATGTGTGTAGTGCATGCAGCTGACTGAGCTCAGTTCCACACTCCATCCTTACCCGGGAGTGGAATATCACACTTCTGGGTTGAGGTGCAATACCCCTGTAGCAGCCGAATCCTCAGGGTGCTACATTCCCCCCTGGTAAATCACAGCACGTCCTCGGGCTGCAAGATATAAACAACATCCAAAACATAAAATTTTTTTTCATAAACATAAACATATAAAACATATAAAACATCACATATATTATCAGCAATAAACTTTTCATATAAATAACATTCCTGTAAACATTCCTGTCTCTGGTACCTCCGGTCACGGTGCAACTTGTGACCGGGTAAAGTGCGACAGTCTCTTGAAAAAACACGGTTTCCTATAAAACCGGTAGGGGGCGCTTTAGGAAGCGCAACTATATACAAAAGGATATGGCCGCTCTCAGTCCTCGGCCAGGTATTAGGGAGGATTGACCGCTCTCAGTCCTCGGTCAGTGGGGAAATGGGACACACGGGGTTAACAGTTCAGTTCTCTGGTCCCAACGGGGACTATATTAGCAGCAACGGTTCACTGTGCCCCGACGGGCAACTATATACAGTCTCTATACTACCGTACTCAACGACGGCGTCCTCCTGCTCTTTCTTTGTGGACAGTTTCAGTTTCAGACCCGTCCGGGTCCTCTTGCTCCTCCTCACACCGCAGCTCCTCCTCCGTCAGGCGATGCACATGGAGGGCGTAGGGTCCTTTGGCACACTTGTGCCGGGTGAAGGTGACCTCGTCCCCTAAATACAGGTCACGACCTCTGTGTCCCTCCGGTAGGTGGGACTCAACGTCTCTCCTGGTCACGAAGACGTCGCCTGGGGTGCGGTGATCCCTGATGAAACCCCACCCATGCTGCAGATTGAACTTTATCACAGTCCCGATGGTACGGGGACCATGCGCTGCACGGGGGTTTCTCCTGGTCCGGCTCTTCTGCTCTGCGCTCCTTATTTGGGCTTGTTGTTCCCGGACCCGCCTCTCTCTCCGCTCCCTCTCAAAGACCTCGAGCTGCTGGCGGCAGCACTCTGCACGCTCCGCTGCGGCTGCCCGAGTCTCCTGAGTGAACCCCATAAGGTCTTCTCCGGTGGGGTCCCACTCAAACTGGGTCTCTTCTAGCGGGGGCGAGATCCTCTTTATGGGCTTTGGAGCCGGGATCAGGGGTTCGCACATGGCCCTTGCTTTTTGCAGCTCCAGCTGGATGTATTCCTGGGGCCATACGAAGGGCGGCCCATCCGGGCACGTATGCTGGGCGAACAGGTCCTCACCCAGGTGCGGTACTTTAGGTGTTATGGGCGCCGTGGTGGTAGCGGCGCCCGGGTTAACCAGGCCTTGCGGCCAGGCCTGGGGCACCTGGAAAGTGAAGGGCACCGTAAGGACGGCGGCGCCCTGGGCTACTTGGCCCTGCGACCAGGCTGGTGGCTCCGCGGAGGTAGGGGGCGCTGTTGGTATTGCGGCGCCCGGGGGTACTAGGCCCTGCGACCAGGCTGGTGGTACTTCCTGCTTGGTCACGCTCGGGGTCGAGGCGTGTGACGTCACAGGGGTCGCGGCTGCGGCTTCCGGTTGAGGCCTAGTCTGTGGCGGTGACGTTGCGGTTACGGGCACGGCAGGGGGTACTTCGGGCTCTGCGACGGGGAGCTGGGGCAGGTATGCGGTTTCCCGTTTTGGGGTAGAGACGTCCCCTTTACCTGCCTCCTTTCGTTCGGCTCCCTTCTCGGCGCCGTCTCCGGCCTTCAGTCCTCCTGCGCCATCCTCAGAGGCGGTCTGTCTCCTCGTCTCGGGTGGCGTGCTCCGCTGACGGATTCTTGTCTGCTGGGCCATCTCTCGGCTCCACTCCGCTAACGTCTCTCGCTGCACCCGGGCCATCCTCCGTGCGAGGCCCTCCAGCACAGTCTGTGCACACTCCCGATCTCGGGGGAGCTGTGTTAGGACCTCCACTAAGCCTAGTGGGGTCGTTGCTTCTAGCAGGCTCCTGACCAACGGGTCGGTGCTGCTCTGCTCTCCTCTCGTTGTCTCCAGCAGGCCTTCTGGAGTGGCGACCGGCAACAGGCTCCTGACCACTGGGTCGGTGCTGCCTGGAGTGGCGGCCCGCATCAGGCTCCTGACCGCTGGGTCGGTGCTGCCTGGCTCTCCCTCCATCTCCGGGTAGGCTCTTTCTGGACTCTGCTCCAGGCTTCTTGTCTCCGGGTGCACTCTCTCCAGACTGCTCCAAGCGACACCCATCTTTGTTCTCTTCTTCTGTCTCCGCCCACATCGAGGGTGGTCCCGGGGCAACTTCAGTTCCAGGGGCAGTTCTCTCACGCTGATGGACACTTCCAGCATCACAGTCTCTGTTGGTGGGCGCGGTTTCCGCTTTTGGCGCCATTCTTCGACCTGGCCCACGATGGGAGGTGGCCTTTTGCCACCCTCTGGCACGCCCATAATGGCGTCCGCTTTTCCAAGGCGGGAAATCTTTGGAAATGGCGGGAATCGTCTCCCAGTGGCGGGAAACTCCATGGATGGCGGGAAAAAGCTGCAAATGGCGGACAACCGGCGGGAAACGACCTGTGATGGGGCCCGATGGCGGGGACCCTCCGGAACCGGCAGGAGACTTCTTTTTAAGGTAACGATGAACTTTTCTTCAGGCACGCAGTACCCGGTTGTTGCGGGCACGTAATCCTGCCGACTACGCCAAAGTTGACGCGCCCCCTGGGCCAGTGTTGTTGGGGATACCCGGAGCCGGATCAGATGGGGGTTGTAGTCTCCGAGTGGCTGTGACCCGGTCCGTGCCCAGGGTGTCAAGCTCAGTGTGTGGCAGTCCTTATGATGTTTCTAGATGTTCTTTTGTGTCGACTACGCCACCCGTTGAATTGCGGTCACTTCGGCCGCCGCTGCAGCAGGGTCCGCTGAGGCTGATGGTGTTTGTGCAGCTTAGGTAGTATAACCCCCAACGGGAGGGGTATAGCCTCAGGGGGTCAGGTGCAGAGGATGGTGGTTGTGGAAGTGCAGGGATGATGGTAATGAGAGTCAGAGTCGGGTTGTGCAGTTCAGGGTTCTTTACTTACTGCAGATGTTCCGGTCACTCCGGCCTTGAGTGACCACCCGAGCCGTGCTGCGTCCACCAGGTCCTGGACTCGGCCAACCCCCAAGTAGTTCTGGAGCGTGGTTCTGAGCTCCCTTTCTGTCCTGTCCTCGTCTCTGGCCTTCCCCACCAGGGATCCACCTATGTCCGGCTCCCTCGGGCCTTCTGTTGGTAACCCTTGACTCTGGGTTCCCTGATCCTACGCGTGGTCTGCCTTCCGGGTGGATATGGTGGGTGGCCGTGGCAGATGCTGCCCACGGCCTCCGGTCTCTGGCTGAGGTATGCTGTAGCCCCCACCAGTTTGGGATCCGGTACCCTGTTGCCAACTCTTCACCCTGTGTTTGTATTTGGGTTCTCAGAGTTCCTTCTTTCTCCCCCTCTGGGTCTTTCTTTCTCCTCTCTCTCTCTTGCTCTGGGGCTGCTCTGCTCCTCTGCTCTCTTCCACTCCTCTGCAAAGACTGATGTCTCTCTCTGACTTCTCACAGACTGACTGTGGCAGACTGACTGTGGCTGACTGACCCTGATCTTAGATGGTGCCCACCTTAAATACTCCCTCGATGTGTGAGCTCAGGTGACCAGCACCCAATGAGCTCCTAACTTTACCCAGGCTGCTCCCCCTATCTGCCCCTACACTACTGGGATGTACCACCCCCCTCCCACTCCAGCCAAGGACAGACTCGGTCGTACCTGCACATTTCTAAGTGGGAGTACCGTTGGTCTGCCCTCCGGAAATGGGATGTGTGTAGTGCATGCAGCTGACTGAGCTCAGTTCCACACTCCATCCTTACCCGGGAGTGGAATATCACACCTCTGGGTTGAGGTGCAATACCCCTGTAGCAGCCGAATCCTCAGGGTGCTACATAAGCTTCAACCTAGTCACTTGCCCTCATCAATTAAACCTGCGTGGCATGAAATAGAGGCCTTTATGTCCTCTTACAAGCTCAACTTGACCCTTTAGCTAACTCTTCTCATCAACTTTCAGCACCACTAACCTGTTGTGCACGCACTCATTGATGTAAATTACAGTCGCTCGAAACAGATGGAACAGCTAAACAAGCGGAATGTGTAGCTCTCTGGCAATAGGATGCTTAGAACACAGTTTGCAACCCTGTTAAAAGCAAATGTCACATTTCTCAGCTATCCACTGGATAAATGCTTTTGGTTGTGAGTATTCTTTGTATTTTTCCTTTGAGAAACCAATAGTTTATCGGGACATTGGTGGAGGTTTCAGAATCCCAAAAATAAAACCGGCTAAGAAGTTTCAGCAGTGAATGCTAAACATGGTTGATTTATGAAACCAGTAGAGGTTTATGATCTACAAAGCAGCTGTGGTTAATTGGTTGACACTAATAACTAAGAATTCATTTTGGATCTTCTATGACCACGATGATATCTTGCACAGTACGTATGATCTCTCCATACTCACATGCATTTTCTATTAGTACCCCAGTTTCTTCTCACCTTCCAACCTTCAAAAAATATACTGACTGGTGCATTGGCTTATTATGAAATGAGATGTACTATATGTTGATATATGATAATTTAAAGAGGACTTTTTCACCAAATTTTTCACGTTGAACTGGCTGCACAATGTAATAGGCACTGCAGAGCAGAATAAAACATTTTTTTCTTTTAATTTTGCCTCTTTGTTGTGGAGATATTAGCAATCAAAGTATTTGGCACTTAAACAGTTATCTTTTTTAAACCCAAGTGGGCATTGCCAGAGAGATTTCACTGGAGGCATGTACTTCTTCCTTTTTCTGATGCTGTCCAATCATAACTCAGTCGCAGTGTGAGACATATATTGACAAATAGTCTGCTCTCATCACTGCAGTGTGATGACATGTGCTGGAGCACAGTAGAGCTGAGTGTGATTAACTAACAGCTTTCAGCTCTCATCTCTGACAGTCAGCTTAGGGGGAGGGGCAGTGCTGCAGAAGTTCAGTTTCATTACAAAAACTTTCAGTAGCTCTCCTCTCAAATTCAAATGAACATTACTAGCAGGATCAAATTGCCAAAGCAAGTATAGTGCTGCAAACTTTGCTGTACTGTCCCTCTCCCCACACTGCCTGCTGGAGATGAAAGCTGTTAATCACACTTAGATCTGCTGTACTTTGGCGCATGTAATTACTCTGTAGGTAGGAGACCAGACTGTTTCATTATGTCTCACAGAGAGCCTGCTCTAATCTATGGTGGGAGTATGTTCTTTTTACCTTGGTATGTGGATACATGCTGATTGGCAAAGCAGGCAGCACTATGTGAAGACAGCTACTAGAAGTGTTTGTAATGAGACTCACCTTTGCAGCACTCCCCCTCCTCCCAGACTGACTGCAAGAGATGATAGATGAGAGCTGTTGAATAATCACACTCAGGTCTGCTGTGCTAAAGCACATGCCGTCACTCTGCAGTGAGGAGAGCAGACTGTTTATAACTGCTATTGTGGGACATTCTTCTTTCCCTAGTTTGTTGCTGCCTCTTTATGATTGGTCAGCAACAGAATGAGGAAGACGTATATGACGCGCCCCCTGGGCCATATTCGTTAGTGGGAATATCCGGAGCCGGATCAGATGGGAGTTGTAGTCTTCCGAGTGGCTGTGACCCGGCCCGTGCCCAGGGTGTCAAACTCAGTTGTACGTGGCAGTCCTACAGATGTTATAAGTTCTTTATTGTCGACTACGCCACCCGTTGTATTGCGGTCACTATGGCCGCCGCTGCAGCAGGGTCCGCTGAGGCTGATGGTGTAGGTGCAGCTTTTGGTGGTATAACCCCCAACGGGTGGGGTATAGCCTCAGGGGGTCAGGTGCAGAGGATGGGGGTTGTGGTGGTGCAGCGTAGATGTAAAATGAAGACAGAGTCGGGTTGTGCAGTTTAGGGTATTTACTCACTGCTGATGTTCCGGTCACTCCAGCTTCAAGTGACCTCCCGAGCCGTGCTGCGTCCACCAGGTCCTGGATCCAGCCAACCCCCAAGCGAGTCCGGAGCGTGACCCTGAGCTCTCCTTCTGTCCTTTCTCTGGCCGTCCCCACTAGTGATCCACCCAGGTCCAGCTCCCTCGGGCCTTCTGTTGGGTGACCCTTGGCCTTGGGTTCCCTGACCCTCCGTGTGGTATGCCTTCGTGGTGGATGTGGTGGGTGGCCGTGGCAGACGCTGCCCACGGCCTCCGGTCTCTGGCTGGGGTGTGTTTTTGCCCCCACCAGCTTGGGTTCCGGTACCCTAATGCCGACTCTTCACCCGGGGATTGAATTTGGGTTCTTAGAGTCCTCTCTTTGTCCCCTCTCTGGGTCTCTCTTTCTTTCTCCTCTCTCTCTCTCTGGATCTGCTCTGCTCCTCTTCCTGTGACTCCTCTGCAAAGGCTGACAGACTGACCCTGTTCTTTGATGGTGCCCACCTTATATACACCCTCTATGTGTGAGCTCAGGTGACCAGCACCCAATGAGCTCCTATCTTTACCCAGGCTGCTCCCCCTATCTGCCCCTACACTACTTGGGATGTTCCACCCCCCTCCCACTCCAGCCAGGAACAGACTCGGTCGTACCTGCACATTTCTAAGTGGGAGTACCGTCGGTCTGCTCCTCGGAAATGGGATGTGTGTAGTGCATGCAGCCTACCGAGCTCAGTTCCACACTCCATCCTTACCCGGGAGTGGAATATCACACCTCTGGGTTGAGGTGCAATACCCCTGTAGCAGCCGAATCCTCAGGGTGCTACATTCCCCCCTGATAAATCACAGCACGTCCTCGGGCTGTAAGACATAAAACATCACCAAAACATACAAATTTTTATAAACATATAAAACATTATATATATATAAAACTTTTCATATAACATTCTCGTCGTCTCTTGTTTCTGGTTCCTCCTCCTCCGGACACTGTGCAACGGGTGTCCGGGAAAAGTGCGACAGTCTCTTAGAAAAACTGGTTTTCCTATAAAACCGGTAGGGGGCGCTTTAGGACGCGCAACTATTTACAGGGGTATGGCCGCTCTCAGTCCTCGGCCAGGTATTGGGGAGGAATGACCGCTCTCAGTCCTCGGTCAGTGGGATTTAGGGGTTAAACGGGTAAACAGTTCACACTTGCTGGTCCCAACGGGGACTATATACAGTAACAGTTTCAGTTTATGGTGCCCCGACGGGCAACTATATACAGTCATGGCCAAAAGTATTGAGAATGACACCAAAATTATATTTTCACATGATCTGCTGGCCTCTGGTTTTTATTAGTGTTTGTCTGATGCTTATATCACATGCAGAAATATAATTGCAATCATATTATGAGTACCAATAGGTTATATTGACAGTTAGAATGAGTTAATGCAGCAAGTCAATATTTGCAGTGTTGCCCCTTCTTCTTCAAGACCTCTGTAATTATCTCTGGCATGCTCTCAATCAACTTTTGGACCAAATCCTGACTGATAGCAGTCCATTCTTGCATAATCAATGCTTGCATTTTGCCAGAATTTGTTGGTTTTTGTTTGTCCACCCGTCTCTTGATGATTGACCACAAGTTCTCAATGGGATTAAGATCTGGGGAGTTTCCAGGCCATGGACCCAAAATCTCTAGGTTTTGTTCAATGAGCCATTTAGTTATCACCTTTGCTTTATGGCAAGGTGCTCCATCATGTTGGAAAAGGCATTGTTGGGAGCCAAACTGCTCTTGGACGGTTGGGAGAAGTTGCTCTTGGAGGACATTCTGGTACCATTCTTTATTCATGGCTGTGTTTTTAGGCAAGACTGTGAGTGAGCCGATTCCCTTGGCTGAGAAGCAACCCCACACATGAATGGTTTCAGGATGCTTTACAGTTGGCATGAGACAAGACTGGTGGTAGCGCTCACCTCTTCTTCTCCGAATAAGCTGTTTTCCAGATGTCCCAAACAATCGAAAAGGGGATTCATCAGAGAAAATGACTTTGCCCCAGTCCTCAGCAGTCCACTCCCTGTACCTTTTGCAGAATATCAGTCGGTCCCTGATGTTTTTTCTGGAGAGAAGTGGCTTCTTTGCTGCCCTCCTTGAAACCAGCCCTTGCTCAAAGAGTCTCCACCTCACAGTGCGTGCAGAAGCACTCACACCAGCCTGCTGCCATTCCTGAGCAAGCTCGGCACTGCTGGTAGTCCGATCCCGCAGCTGAAACAGTTTTAAGATACAGTCCTGGCACTTGCTGGTCTTTCTTGGGTGCCCTGGAGCCTTTTTGACAACAATGGAAGCTCTCTCTTTGAAGTTCTTGATGATGCAATAGATTGTTGACTGAGGTGCAATCTTGGTAGCTGCGATACTCTTCCCTGTTAGGCCATTTTTGTGCAGTGCAATGATGGCTGCACGTGTTTCTTTAGAGATAACCATGGTTAACTGAAGAGAAACAATGATACCAAGAACCAGCCTCCTTTTAAAGTGTCCAGTGATGTCATTCTTACTTAATCATGACTGATTGATCGCCAGCCCTGTCCTCATCAACACCCACACCTGTGTTAATGGATCAATCACTAAAACGATGTTAGCTGCTCCTTTTAAGGCAGGACTGCAATGATGTTGAAATGTGTTTTGGTGGTTAAAGTTCATTTTCTGGGCAAATATTGACTTTGCAAATACAGTAATTGCTGTTAAGCTGATCACTCTTTGACATTCAGGAGTATATGCAAATTGCCATTACAAAAAATGAAGCAGTAAACTTTGGAAAAATTACTATTTGTCTCATTCTCAATACTTTTGGCCATGACTGTACAGCTCCTGCTTCGCTGTACTTAACGACGGCGTCCTCCTGCTCTTTCTTTATTGTTACCTTTGGCTTCAGACCCGTCCGGGTCCTCTTGCTCTTCCTCCTCACACCGCAGCTCTTCCTCCGTCAGACGATGCACATGGAGGGCGTAGGGTCCTTTGGCACACTTGTGCCGGGTGAAGGTGACCTCGTCCCCGATGTAAAGGTCATGACCTCTGTGTCCCTCCGGTAGGTGGGACTCAACGTCTCTCCTCGTCACGAAGACGTCGCCTAGGGTGCGGTGGTCTCGGATGAAGCCCCACCCATGCTGCATGTTAAACTTTATCACAGTCCCGGTGGTGCGGGGACTATGCGCTGCACGGGGGTCTCTCCTGGCCCGGCTCTTCTGCTCCGCGCTCCTTATTTGAACTTGCTGTTCCCGGACCCGCCTCTCTCTCCGCTCCCTCTCAAAGTCCTCGAGCTGTTGGCGGCAGCACTCAGCACGCTCCGCTGCAGCTGCCCGAGTCTCTTGAGTGAACCCCATGAGATCTTCTCCGGTGGGGTCCCACTCGAACTGCGCTTCTGCTAGCGGGGGCGAGATCCTCTTTACGGGCTTTGGAGCCGGGATCAGGGGTTCATCCAGGGGTCTCTCTCTCCGGAGTCGGGGATGGTAGAACTCCGGTGGCCATATAAATGGCTGCCCATCCGGGCACGTGTGCTGGGCGTACAGGTCCTCTCCCAGATGCGGCACTTTTGGTCTTATGGGCGCGGTGGTGGTGGCGCCCGGGTTGCCCGGGCCTTGCGGCCAGGCCTGGGGTATCTGGAAGGTAAAGGGCACCGTAAGGACGGCGGCGCCCTGGGCTACTTGGCCCTGCGACCAGGCCGGGGGCTCCGCGGAGGTAGGGGGCGCTGTTGGTATTGCGGCGCCCGGGGGTACTAGGCCTTGCGACCAGGCTGGTGGTACTTCCTGCTTGGTCACGCTCGGGGTCGAGGCGTGTGACGTCACAGGGGTCGCGGCTCCCGTTTGAGGCCTAGTCTGCGGCAGTGACGTTGCAGCGACGGGCACGGCAGGATAGACTTCGGGCTCTGCGACGGGGAGCTGGGGCAGGTACGCGGTTTCCCGGTTTGGGGTATAGACGTCCCCTTTACCTGCCTCCACTCGTTCGGCTCCCTTCTCGGCGCCGTCTCCGGCCTTCAGTCCTCCCGCGCCATCCTCAGAGGCGGTCTGTCTCCTCGTCTCGGGTGGCGTGCTCCGCTGACAGGTCTCGGTCTGCTGGGCCATCTCACGGCTCCACTCCGCCAACGTCTCTCGCTGCACCCGGGCCATCCTCCTTGCGAGGCCCTCCAGAGCGGTCTGTGCACACTCCCGGTCTCGGGGGAGCTGTGCTAGGACCTCCACTAGTCCTAGTGGGGTCGTTGTTTCCAGCAGGCTCCTGACCAACGGGTCGGTGCTGCTCTGCTCTCCTACAGTCGTCTCCAGCAGGCTCCTGGCCAGCGGGCCGGTGCTGCTCTGCTCTCCCTCCTCGGTTTCTAGCAGGCTCCTGGCCAACGGGCCGGTGCTGCTCTGCTTTCTCGCCATCTCCGGGTAAGCTCCTCCGATATTCTTCTCCAGGCTTCTTGCCTCCGGGTGCGCTCGCTCCAGACTGCTCCAAGCGGCACCCATCTTTGTTCTCTTCTTTCGTCTCCTCCCCCCTCGAGGGCGGTCCCGGGGCCACTTGGTGATTGTCAGCTCCAGGGGCAGTTCTTTCTTGCTGACAGACACCTCTAGCATCACAGTCTCTGTTGGTGGGGGCGGTTTCCACTTTTGGCGCCATTTTCGGTCCTGGCCCACGATGGGAGGTGGCCTCTCGCCACCCTCTGGCACGCCCATAATGGCGTCCGCTCTTCCAAGGCGGGAAACCTTTGGAAATGGCGGGAATCGCTTCCTAGTGGCGGGAAACTCTGCAGATGGCGGGAAAACGCTGTTAATGGCGGACAACCGGCTGGAATCGACTGGTGATGGGGTCCGATGGCGGGGACCCTCCGGAACCGGCAGGAGACTTCTTTTTGAGGTAAACTCGTTCTTTTCTTCAGGCACGCAGTACCCGGTTGTTGTGGGCACGTAATCCTGCCTACTACGCCAAAGTTGACGCGCCCCCTGGGCCATATTTGTTAGTGGGAATATCCGGAGCCGGATCAGATGGGAGTTGTAGTCTTCCGAGTGGCTGTGACCCGGCCCGTGCCCAGGGTGTCAAACTCAGTTGTACGTGGCAGTCCTACAGATGTTATAAGTTCTTTATTGTCGACTACGCCACCCGTTGTATTGCGGTCACTATGGCCGCCGCTGCAGCAGGGTCTGCTGAGGCTGATGGTGTAGGTGCAGCTTTTGGTGGTATAACCCCCAACGGGTGGGGTATAGCCTCAGGGGGTCAGGTGCAGAGGATGGGGGTTGTGGTGGTGCAGCGTAGATGTAAAATGAAGACAGAGTCGGGTTGTGCAGTTTAGGGTATTTACTCACTGCTGATGTTCCGGTCACTCCAGCTTCAAGTGACCTCCCGAGCCGTGCTGCGTCCACCAGGTCCTGGATCCAGCCAACCCCCAAGCGAGTCCGGAGCGTGACCCTGAGCTCTCCTTCTGTCCTTTCTCTGGCCGTCCCCACTAGTGATCCACCCAGGTCCAGCTCCCTCGGGCCTTCTGTTGGGTGACCCTTGGCCTTGGGTTCCCTGACCCTCCGTGTGGTATGCCTTCGTGGTGGATGTGGTGGGTGGCCGTGGCAGACGCTGCCCACGGCCTCCGGTCTCTGGCTGGGGTGTGTTTTTGCCCCCACCAGCTTGGGTTCCGGTACCCTAATGCCGACTCTTCACCCGGGGATTGAATTTGGGTTCTTAGAGTCCTCTCTTTGTCCCCTCTCTGGGTCTCTCTTTCTTTCTCCTCTCTCTCTCTCTGGATCTGCTCTGCTCCTCTTCCTGTGACTCCTCTGCAAAGGCTGACAGACTGACCCTGTTCTTTGATGGTGCCCACCTTATATACACCCTCTATGTGTGAGCTCAGGTGACCAGCACCCAATGAGCTCCTATCTTTACCCAGGCTGCTCCCCCTATCTGCCCCTACACTACTTGGGATGTTCCACCCCCCTCCCACTCCAGCCAGGAACAGACTCGGTCGTACCTGCACATTTCTAAGTGGGAGTACCGTCGGTCTGCTCCTCGGAAATGGGATGTGTGTAGTGCATGCAGCCTACCGAGCTCAGTTCCACACTCCATCCTTACCCGGGAGTGGAATATCACACCTCTGGGTTGAGGTGCAATACCCCTGTAGCAGCCGAATCCTCAGGGTGCTACATTTACACCCCAGTGAAATCTCTCTGGTAATGCCCACTTGCACTTAAAAAAACAACTTTTGATGTCAAATATTTTGATATCTTTGCAATGGAGAGTAGCGTTGAGCAAATGGATCTGGATGGGAGCAATAGTCTCCCATCCTCCAGCACCTGTGCTGTGCTGAATGTTAAAAAAAAAAATTAAAATTAATAAAAAAATATTAAAATAAAAATAAAACACATTATACTTACTATTAGTGTTGGTAACATCTGTGTGACAGCGTGGCAAATCAGGGATATTCGTGGGCGGAGCCGATTTTTTGACGCAAACAAGCCGGAACCTCGAACACGAACCCGAATTTGAAATGCCGAACTAATTCGCTCAACACAGTGAAATGTAAAAAAAACCCAACATTTTATTCTGCTCAGTACAGTGCCTATGATATTGTTTTTCCAATTCAACATGAAAAATTCGGAGAAAGGTTCCCTTTCAGGTAGTATAAAGTGATTTCTAAACTAAACAATCCCTTTATGGTCTAGTTCACATGCATTTTTTCTCTTTTTAACATTTATTCCAATAAAAGCTCCTAATATATATGTTTAATGGAGGCTTCGACAGATGACCAGTGGCGTTCTCCATCTCTCCTGAGATATTACGTTCATGAGCCGTTCATGAGCTTTTCATTTATTACAACAAAAGGTAACTATATCCATAGGTAATAATGGCACCCATTAAATGGACACATCTTGTAAAATTATTGAAAATCTCATATCATTTATTTATTGAATGCTTGTGATGAATGACGTAAACTTATTTCACTAACGTATAGATTTCAATGTTTTGAGTTTATAAAAAATATACACTGCTCAAAAAAATAAAGGGAACACTCAAATAACACATCCTAGATCTGAATGAATGAAATATTCTCATTGAATACTTTGTTCTGTACAAAGTTGAATGTGCTGACAACAAAATCACACAAAAATCATCAATCGAAATCAAATTTATTAATCAATGGAGGCCTGGATTTGGAGGCCTGATCCAACTTTGATGTAATGTCCTCTTGCGAGCACATGGAGGGCTGTGCGGCCCTCCAAAGAAATGCCACCCCACACCATTACTGACCCACTGCCAAACCGGTCATGCTGAAGGATGTTGGAAGCAGCAGATCGCTCTCCACGGCGTCTCCAGACTTTGTCACGTCTGTCACATGTGCTCAGTGTGAACCTGCTTTCATCTGTGAAGAGCACAGGGCGCCAGTGGCGACTTTGCCAATCCTGGTGTTCAGTGGCAAATGCCAAGCGTCCTGCATGGTGATGGGCAGTGAGCACAACCCCCATGTGTGGACGTCGGGCCTTCATATCACCCTCATGGAATCGGTTTCTAATGGTTTTGTGCAGACACATGCACATTTGTGGCCTGCTGGAGGTCATTTTGCAGGGCTCTGGCCGTGCTCCTCCTATTCCTCCTTGCACAAAGGCGGAGGTAGCGGTCCTGCTGCTGGGTTGTTGCCCTCCTACGGCCCCCCTCCACATCTCCTGGTGTACTGGCCTGTTTCCTGGTAGCACCTCCAGCCTCTGGACACTACGCTGCCAGACACAGCAAACCTTCTTGCCACAGCTCGCATTGATGTGCCATCCTGGATGAGCTGCACTACCCGAGCAACTTCTGTGGGTTGTAGAGTTCGTCTCATGTTACCACAAGTGTGAAAGCACAACCAACATTCAAAAGTGACCAAAACAACAGCCAGAAAGCATTGGTGCGGAGATCTGGTCTGTGGTCCCTACCTGCAGAACCACTCCTTTATTAAGTGTGTCTTGATAATTGGCAATAATTTCCATCTATTGTCTATTCCATTTGCACAATAGCATGTGAAATTGATTGTCAATCAGTGTTGCTTCCTAAGTGGACAATTTGATTTCACAGAAGTTTGATTTGCTTGAAGTTATATTCTGTTGTTTAAGTGTTCCCTTTATTTTTTTGAGCAGTGTATATATATATTAACCGTGCTGTATACATTTTCTTCTTTGTGCACTTTAAACTGCTGCTTTATTAGTATTTCATATTTTTTTGCATTATACTAATTTCTACCAGTCTTACAGAAGCTAAAATGACAGTCTTTTGGCCTCCATCTGACTAACAGACCCCTGTGGACACATTTATCATGTATGTTGTGAACTTTCCTTTAATTTCAATCAATGAAACGTGCTGTTTATGTTATGGAAGTGTCGGACTAATTGATTTTTTTTCATACTCAAGAGCGATAGTTCATTGTGAATATTGATATATTTTATGACTTGGTTTGTGTACAGAACACTTGATTAATTGACTAGGATTGGAAATAAATCACTATTTAAGTTTTGAAAGTTTTGTACAAGGAAGTGTTATATATATATCCATAATTTAAATAAATGAAATAAGCAAAGAGAAGAGAATAAAAACTACAACTTCTTAATTTGTAAGTGATTACTAAGTGAATTTTGCCTCATTGATAAATATGGGCTTTAGATAAAATATTAATGCAGATTAGCGACGGGCGAACGCGTCACTGTTCGGGTTCGGCTAATATAGCCGAACACCAACAGCTTTTTAAAAGTTCGGGTACCAGAACAGTACCTGAACCCCAAAGTCGAACACTGACCCCCTTCATTTGAATGGGGGACCCGAATTCACCTGGTTTCTCGCACTGTTATTTGCGTGACAGTGCAGGAATCACAGACTCTGATTGGCAGTAGTCTCCCATTGACTGGCGGCTGTGCTGTGCGGAATGTAAAAAAAAAATGTTAAAATTAATAAAAACATATTAAAATAAAAATAAAATACATTATACTCACCTACACCTTGTCCCCGATGTTTGCCGCCCCTGCAAAAAATAAAAAATAAAAAAACACCATATACTCATCTTACAACTAATCCTCGAAGCCCACAATCACCTGTAATAAAAGTAAAATAATAAACCAACCTCATCCTTACCTTTCCAATGCAGTCCAAATAACGAGTGTCCCACGAAGATTCTATGAACAGAGCGGCCACACAGTATGTGACCGCTCTGTTCATTCGCCGGCAATACACTGACTCAGTGTATTGCCGGCAAATGGGGTATGCGCATGCGCAGTGAGTTTGTTCCCACGCTTGCAATGAGTTGAACTCAGTTCAACACATTGCATGCGTGGGAAAATACTCACTGCACATGCGGTGGCCTGATTTGCCGGCAATACACTGACTCAGTGTATTGCCGGCAAATGAACAGAGTGGTCACATACAGTGTCCTCTGGTCTGGATCGTGTGCTCGCGAATCCCTGACGAAATCCTCACAGAGTGACGGCAATGGTGAGATATTGTGTGATCTCCCCGGTGTCGTCCCTGTGAGTCCCTGACAGATATATAGATATATTAATAGATAATAGATATGTGGATAGATAAATAGATTAATAGCTATATGGATAGATATATACACTGCTCAAAAAAATAAAGGGAACACTCAAATAACACATCCTAGATCTGAATGAATGAAATATTCTCATTGAATACTTTGTTCTGTACAAAGGAGAACGGAAGGACTCTACATGCCTGGTTCCCACCGTGAAGCATGGAGGAGGAGGTGTGATGGTGTGGGGGTGCTTTGCTGGTGACACTGTTGGGGATTTATTCAAAATTGAAGACATACTGAACCAGCATGGGTACCACAGCATCTTGCAGCGGCATGCTATTCCATCCGGTTTGCGTTTAGTTGGACCATCATTTATTTTTCAACAGGACAATGACCCCAAACACACCTCCAGGCTGTGTAAGGGCTATTTGACCAAGAAGGAGAGTGATGGGGTGCTATGCGAGATGACCTGGCCTCTACAGTCACCAGACCTGAACCCAATCGAGATGGTTTGGGGTGAGCTGGACCGCAGAGTGAAGGCAAAGGGGCCAACAAGTTTTAAGCATCTCTGGGAACTCCTTCAAGATTGTTGGAAGACCATTTCCGGTGACTACCTCTTGAAGCTCATCAAGAGAATGCCAAGAGTGTGCAAAGCAGTCATCAAAGCAAAAGGTGGCTACTTTGAAGAACCTAGAATATAAGACATATTTTCAGTTGTTTCACACTTTTTTGTTAAGTATATAATTCCACATGTGTTAATTCATAGTTTTGATGCCTTCAGTGTGAATGTACAATTTTCATAGTCAAGTAAATACAGAAAAATCTTTAAATGAGAAGGTGTGTCCAAACTTTTGGTCTGTACTGTATATATAGAAAAATAAATTTATAGATAGATAGATAATAGATATATTGATAGATAATATATATGGAAAGATAGATATATGGATAAATAATAGATAGATAAATAGATAATAGATAGATATATGGATAGATAAATGGATAATAGATATATGGATAGATAATAGATCGATAGATAGATGGATAGATAAATAGATAATAGATATATAGATAGATAACAGATAGATAAATAGATAATAGATCGATATATAGATAGATAGATGTATAGCTAGATATATTGATAATAGATTGATAACAGATAGATATAAAGATAGAGATAAATATGTGATATATATATACCATATTTTTTGGACTATAAGACGCACCGGACCATAAGACGCACATAGGTTTTAGAGGAGGAAAAAAAAAAAATTAAGCCAAAAATGTGTTCATGATGCACTTTTAAAGGGCAGGGGGTCTTCTGCTGACAGTGGTATAGGGATAATGTCCCCCAATTCTGACAATATCCCCCCATCCTGGTATATATGCCCCCCCTTCCTTTTATACATGGTCCCCATCCCCATCCTGGTATGCATGGAACCCCTCCATCCTGGTATGCATTGCACACCTCTTCCTTATACTGGTATGCATGGCACCCCTTATCCCTATCCTGGTATGCATGGCATCCCTCATCCCTGTCCTGGTATGCATGGCACCCCTCATCCCTGTCCTGGTATGCATGGCACCCCTCATCCCTATCCTGGTATGCATAGCACCCCTAATCCATATCCTGGTACGCATAGCACCCCTAATCCCTATCCTGGTATGCATGACACAGCAATCCCCATCTTGGTATGCATGGCACAGCAATCCCCATCATGGTATGCATGGCACCCCTCATCCTTATCCTGGTATGCATGGCACCCCTCATCCTTATCCTGGTATACATGGCACCCCTCATCCTTATCCTGGTATGCATGGCACTCCTCATCCCTGTCCTGGTATGCATGTCACCCCTAATCCCCATCCTGGTATGCCTGGCACCCCTAATCCCTATCCTGGTATCATGGCACCCATAATCCCTACTCTGGTATGCATGGCACCCCTAATCCCTATCCTGGTATGCATGGCACCTCTAATCCCTATCCTGGTATGCATGGCACCCCTAATCCTTATCCTGGTATGCATGGCACCCCTCATCCCTGTCCTGGTATGCATGTCACCCCTAATCCCCATCCTGGTATGCCTGGCACCCCTAATCCCCATCCTAGTATGCATGGCACCCCTAATCCCTATCCTGGTATGCATGGCACCCCTAATCTCTATCCTGGTATGCATGGCACCCTTAATCCCTATCCTGGTATGCATGGCACCCCTCATCCTTACCCTGGTATGTATGCCCCCCTCATCCTTACCCTGGTATGTATGGCCCCCTAATCCTTATCCTAGTATGCATGGTTCCTCTAATCACCATCATGCTGCACATAAAAATAAATAAACACTCCTACTCACCTTTCTCCTCTCCTCCAGTGCTGCGTCCTGTCTGCCCGCACTAATCTCTCCATGTGAGTCGCGCATGATGTCACTGCCATGCGTGGCTCACAAGGAGAGCTCAGCTGCCGGGAGTCACTGCTCCCCACACTGTGTGCGTGGGGAGCAGTGGCTTCACGCTCCTTAATAGCGGCACATAGCGTAACCGCTCTGGGGCTCCTGCTGCCGGGCTATAGCGTGTGCCCGCTTATTAAAAGGCATGAATATTCACCCCCTCCCCACGCCCATGGGCGTGGAGAGAGGTTGAATATTCATGCCCTTTAACAGCGGGCACAGGCGATTCCGGTAGCAGCAGGAGCCGCAACGAGGCTACACTGAGTGCCGCTATTAAGGAGCATGAATATTTAGTGCTCCCCACTAGAGATGAGCGTTGTTCTACTCGAACTGTTCGCCAATCTCAAATTCGAGCTGTTTTGGGCGGTGTTCGAGCCGTTCGGCGAACACGAACAATTTGAGAAAAATTCGGCTGTTCGAGGTTATGTTCGATAACTGTTCGTGCACCAAAATCATAACTGGATTTTTTCTCAGTAATGATGAAAATTAATGTTAATACGCAGTTTGAGTGTACAGCGGGGTGGGGGGAGGGGCAGGGGATGGATCTCTGCAGGAACAATGAAGATCTCCATTTTTTTTTCTCTTTCCCGCATTTACAGTGGGGAGGTGCAATCTGTCAGCCTATCAGCAGCGCACACACAGAGCGAAGTGCTTTTTTTCACACAAGCAAGGGCATGTGTCATTGGCAGTGTATGTCACATGTCCTTGCCCTATAAGACCAAGCCATTTTCCCCGTCGCCACCATTTTCTCACTGCTGCAGCTGCGTGTTAGACGGCACCGCTGTTGCTGTGTGCGCTATACCTTGTTAATTTCAAGCCAATTTTCGCACAAATATACAGATAGCTTGGGAGTAGGGAATAGTTGTGATTGCAGTCCTTTTAAGGACTAGGTTACAGCATTTCCTACGACTTTTATCAGGGAGGTCTGTGCTCTTAAATAGATAGGTTGTGGGAGTAAAGACTAATTGTAATTGGAGTCCTTTTCAGGACTAGGTTACATGAGTTCCTATCAGTTTTTGCCAGGCAGGTCTGTGCCAGTGCTGTGCAAGTTTTTTTCACAGCATTTGGCTGAATCTAGCAAAGCTAATCCTTTTTGGCCTATTGCAGAGTGTGTTAGTCAGTGGAGTAGCCTATCTGTGTTGCAAGATATACCACCTGTGTATAGAATACCAATTTTTTTACTGCACCTAGTGAAGTAAAATCTTTTGGGCATAGCATCATTCTATTAGTCCATCTATACTGACCTCCATCAGGTTGCAAATTAAAACTAATTTTTATCAGCATCTACAGTACCTCTGAAAAAATATTTGGGCTTCTAGCAGTGTGTGGGACTTGTTCTATTAGTCCATCTATACTGACCTCCATCAGGTTGCAAACTGAATATATTTTTTTCTGCATCTACCTCTGAAAAAATATTGGGCTTCTAGCTGTGTGTGGGTCTTGTTCTATTAATCCATCTATACTGACCTCCATCAGGTTGCAAACTGAATATAATTTTTTTCTGCATCTAGCTCTGAAAAAATATTTGGCCTTCTAGTAGTGTGTCGGACTTTCTCTATTAGTCCATCTATACTGACCTCCATCAGGTTGCAAATTAAAACTAATTTTTATCTGCATCTACAGTACCTCTGAAAAAATATTTGGGCTTCTAGCTGTGTGTGGGACTTGTTGTATTAGTCCATCTATACTGACCTCCATCAGGTTGCAAACTGAATATATTTTTTTCTGCATCTACCTCTGAAAAAATATTTGGCCTTCTAGTAGTGTGTCGGACTTTCTCTATTAGTCCATCTATACTGACCTCCATCAGGTTGCAAATTAAAAATAATTTTTATCTGCATCTACAGTACCTCTGAAAAAATATTTGGGCTTCTAGCTGTGTGCGGGACTTGTTGTATTAGTCCATCTATACTGACCTCCATCAGGTTGCAAACTGAATATATTTTTTTCTGCATCTACCTCTGAAAAAATATTTGGCCTTCTAGTAGTGTGTCGGACTTTCTCTATTAGTCCATCTATACTGACCTCCATCAGGTTGCAAATTAAAAATAATTTTTATCTGCATCTACAGTACCTCTGAAAAAATATTTGGGCTTCTAGCAGTGTGTGGGACTTGTTCTATTAGTCCATCTATACTGACCTCCATCAGGTTGCAAACTGAATATATGTTTTTCTGCATCTACCTCTGAAAAAATATTTGGCCTTCTAGTAGTGTGTCGGACTTTCTCTATTAGTCCATCTATACTGACCTCCATCAGGTTGCAAATTAAAACTAATTTTTATCTGCATCTACAGTACCTCTGAAAAAATATTTGGGCTTCTAGCAGTGTGTGGGACTTGTTCTATTAGTCCATCTATACTGATCTCCATCAGGTTGCAAACTGAATATATTTTTTTCTGCATCTACCTCTGAAAAAATATTGGGCTTCTAGCTGTGTGTGGGTCTTGTTCTATTAATCCATCTATACTGACCTCCATCAGGTTGCAAACTGAATATATTTTTTTCTGCATCTACCTCTGAAAAAATATTTGGCCTTCTAGTAGTGTGTCGGACTTTCTCTATTAGTCCATCTATACTGACCTCCATCAGGTTGCAAATTAAAACTAATTTTTATCTGCATCTACAGTACCTCTGAAAAAATATTTGGGCTTCTAGCAGTGTGTGGGACTTGTTGTATTAGTCCATCTATACTGACCTCCATCAGGTTGCAAACTGAATATATTTTTTTCTGCATCTACCTCTGAAAAAATATTGGGCTTCTAGCTGTGTGTGGGTCTTGTTCTATTAATCCATCTATACTGACCTCCATCAGGTTGCAAACGGAATATATTTTTTTCTGCATCTACCTCTGAAAAAATATTTGGCCTTCTAGTAGTGTGTCGGACTTTCTCTATTAGTCCATCTATACTGACCTCCATCAGGTTGCAAATTAAAACTAATTTTTATCTGCATCTACAGTACCTCTGAAAAAATATTTGGGCTTCTAGCAGTGTGTGGGACTTGTTCTATTAGTCCATCTGTACTGACCTCCATCAGGTTGCAAACTGAATATAGTTTTTTCTGCATCTACCTCTGAAAAAATATTGGGCTTCTAGCTGTGTGTGGGTCTTGTTCTATTAATCCATCTATACTGACCTCCATCAGGTTGCAAACTGAATATATTTTTTTCTGCATCTACCTCTGAAAAAATATTTGGCCTTCTAGTAGTGTGTCGGACTTTCTCTATTAGTCCATCTATACTGACCTCCATCAGGTTGCAAACTGAATATAATTTTTTTCTGCATCTAGCTCTGAAAAAATATTTGGCCTTCTAGTAGTGTGTCGGACTTTCTCTATTAGTCCATCTATACTGACCTCCATCAGGTTGCAAATTAAAACTAATTTTTATCTGCATCTACAGTACCTCTGAAAAAATATTTGGGCTTCTAGCAGTGTGTGGGACTTGTTCTATTAGTCCATCTATACTGACCTCCATCAGGTTGCAAACTGAATATAGTTTTTTCTGCATCTACCTCTGAAAAAATATTGGGCTTCTAGCTGTGTGTGGGTCTTGTTCTTTTAATCCATCTATACTGACCTCCATCAGGTTGCAAACTGAATATATTTTTTTCTGCATCTACCTCTGAAAAAATATTTGGCCTTCTAGTAGTGTGTCGGACTTTCTCTATTAGTCCATCTATACTGACCTCCATCAGGTTGCAAACTGAATATAATTTTTTTCTGCATCTAGCTCTGAAAAAATATTTGGCCTTCTAGTAGTGTGTCGGACTTTCTCTATTAGTCCATCTATACTGACCTCCATCAGGTTGCAAATTAAAACTAATTTTTATCTGCATCTACAGTACCTCTGAAAAAATATTTGGGCTTCTAGCTGTGTGTGGGACTTGTTGTATTAGTCCATCTATACTGACCTCCATCAGGTTGCAAACTGAATATATTTTTTTCTGCATCTACCTCTGAAAAAATATTTGGCCTTCTAGTAGTGTGTCGGACTTTCTCTATTAGTCCATCTATACTGACCTCCATCAGGTTGCAAATTAAAAATAATTTTTATCTGCATCTACAGTACCTCTGAAAAAATATTTGGGCTTCTAGCTGTGTGCGGGACTTGTTGTATTAGTCCATCTATACTGACCTCCATCAGGTTGCAAACTGAATATATTTTTTTCTGCATCTACCTCTGAAAAAATATTTGGCCTTCTAGTAGTGTGTCGGACTTTCTCTATTAGTCCATCTATACTGACCTCCATCAGGTTGCAAATTAAAAATAATTTTTATCTGCATCTACAGTACCTCTGAAAAAATATTTGGGCTTCTAGCAGTGTGTGGGACTTGTTCTATTAGTCCATCTATACTGACCTCCATCAGGTTGCAAACTGAATATATGTTTTTCTGCATCTACCTCTGAAAAAATATTTGGCCTTCTAGTAGTGTGTCGGACTTTCTCTATTAGTCCATCTATACTGACCTCCATCAGGTTGCAAATTAAAACTAATTTTTATCTGCATCTACAGTACCTCTGAAAAAATATTTGGGCTTCTAGCAGTGTGTGGGACTTGTTCTATTAGTCCATCTATACTGATCTCCATCAGGTTGCAAACTGAATATATTTTTTTCTGCATCTACCTCTGAAAAAATATTGGGCTTCTAGCTGTGTGTGGGTCTTGTTCTATTAATCCATCTATACTGACCTCCATCAGGTTGCAAACTGAATATATTTTTTTCTGCATCTACCTCTGAAAAAATATTTGGCCTTCTAGTAGTGTGTCGGACTTTCTCTATTAGTCCATCTATACTGACCTCCATCAGGTTGCAAATTAAAACTAATTTTTATCTGCATCTACAGTACCTCTGAAAAAATATTTGGGCTTCTAGCAGTGTGTGGGACTTGTTGTATTAGTCCATCTATACTGACCTCCATCAGGTTGCAAACTGAATATATTTTTTTCTGCATCTACCTCTGAAAAAATATTGGGCTTCTAGCTGTGTGTGGGTCTTGTTCTATTAATCCATCTATACTGACCTCCATCAGGTTGCAAACTGAATATATTTTTTTCTGCATCTACCTCTGAAAAAATATTTGGCCTTCTAGTAGTGTGTCGGACTTTCTCTATTAGTCCATCTATACTGACCTCCATCAGGTTGCAAATTAAAACTAATTTTTATCTGCATCTACAGTACCTCTGAAAAAATATTTGGGCTTCTAGCAGTGTGTGGGACTTGTTCTATTAATCCATCTATACTGATCTCCATCAGGTTGCAAACTGAATATATTTTTTTCTGCATCTACCTCTGAAAAAATATTGGGCTTCTAGCTGTGTGTGGGTCTTGTTCTATTAATCCATCTATACTGACCTCCATCAGGTTGCAAACTGAATATATTTTTTTCTGCATCTACCTCTGAAAAAATATTTGGCCTTCTAGTAGTGTGTCGGACTTTCTCTATTAGTCCATCTATACTGACCTCCATCAGGTTGCAAATTAAAACTAATTTTTATCTGCATCTACAGTACCTCTGAAAAAATATTTGGGCTTCTAGCAGTGTGTGGGACTTGTTGTATTAGTCCATCTATACTGACCTCCATCAGGTTGCAAACTGAATATATTTTTTTCTGCATCTACCTCTGAAAAAATATTGGGCTTCTAGCTGTGTGTGGGTCTTGTTCTATTAATCCATCTATACTGACCTCCATCAGGTTGCAAACTGAATATATTTTTTTCTGCATCTACCTCTGAAAAAATATTTGGCCTTCTAGTAGTGTGTCGGACTTTCTCTATTAGTCCATCTATACTGACCTCCATCAGGTTGCAAATTAAAACTAATTTTTATCTGCATCTACAGTACCTCTGAAAAAATATTTGGGCTTCTAGCAGTGTGTGGGACTTGTTCTATTAGTCCATCTGTACTGACCTCCATCAGGTTGCAAACTGAATATAGTTTTTTCTGCATCTACCTCTGAAAAAATATTGGGCTTCTAGCTGTGTGTGGGTCTTGTTCTATTAATCCATCTATACTGACCTCCATCAGGTTGCAAACTGAATATATTTTTTTCTGCATCTACCTCTGAAAAAATATTTGGCCTTCTAGTAGTGTGTCGGACTTTCTCTATTAGTCCATCTATACTGACCTCCATCAGGTTGCAAACTGAATATAATTTTTTTCTGCATCTAGCTCTGAAAAAATATTTGGCCTTCTAGTAGTGTGTCGGACTTTCTCTATTAGTCCATCTATACTGACCTCCATCAGGTTGCAAATTAAAACTAATTTTTATCTGCATCTACAGTACCTCTGAAAAAATATTTGGGCTTCTAGCAGTGTGTGGGACTTGTTCTATTAGTCCATCTATACTGACCTCCATCAGGTTGCAAACTGAATATAGTTTTTTCTGCATCTACCTCTGAAAAAATATTGGGCTTCTAGCTGTGTGTGGGTCTTGTTCTTTTAATCCATCTATACTGACCTCCATCAGGTTGCAAACTGAATATATTTTTTTCTGCATCTACCTCTGAAAAAATATTTGGCCTTCTAGTAGTGTGTCGGACTTTCTCTATTAGTCCATCTATACTGACCTCCATCAGGTTGCAAACTGAATATAATTTTTTTCTGCATCTAGCTCTGAAAAAATATTTGGCCTTCTAGTAGTGTGTCGGACTTTCTCTATTAGTCCATCTATACTGACCTCCATCAGGTTGCAAATTAAAACTAATTTTTATCTGCATCTACAGTACCTCTGAAAAAATATTTGGGCTTCTAGCAGTGTGTGGGACTTGTTCTATTAGTCCATCTATACTGACCTCCATCAGGTTGCAAACTGAATATATTTTTTTCTGCATCTACCTCTGAAAAAATATTGGGCTTCTAGCTGTGTGTGGGTCTTGTTCTATTAATCCATCTATACTGACCTCCATCAGGTTGCAAACTGAATATAATTTTTTTCTGCATCTAGCTCTGAAAAAATATTTGGCCTTCTAGTAGTGTGTCGGACTTTCTCTATTAGTCCATCTATACTGACCTCCATCAGGTTGCAAATTAAAACTAATTTTTATCTGCATCTACAGTACCTCTGAAAAAATATTTGGGCTTCTAGCAGTGTGTGGGACTTGTTCTATTAGTCCATCTATACTGATCTCCATCAGGTTGCAAACTGAATATATTTTTTTCTGCATCTACCTCTGAAAAAATATTGGGCTTCTAGCTGTGTGTGGGTCTTGTTCTATTAATCCATCTATACTGACCTCCATCAGGTTGCAAACTGAATATATTTTTTTCTGCATCTACCTCTGAAAAAATATTTGGCCTTCTAGTAGTGTGTCGGACTTTCTCTATTAGTCCATCTATACTGACCTCCATCAGGTTGCAAATTAAAACTAATTTTTATCTGCATCTACAGTACCTCTGAAAAAATATTTGGGCTTCTAGCAGTGTGTGGGACTTGTTGTATTAGTCCATCTATACTGACCTCCATCAGGTTGCAAACTGAATATATTTTTTTCTGCATCTACCTCTGAAAAAATATTGGGCTTCTAGCTGTGTGTGGGTCTTGTTCTATTAATCCATCTATACTGACCTCCATCAGGTTGCAAACTGAATATATTTTTTTCTGCATCTACCTCTGAAAAAATATTGGGATTCTAGCTGTGTGTGGGTCTTGTTCTTTTAATCCATCTATACTGACCTCCATCAGGTTGCAAACTGAATATATTTTTTTCTGCATCTACCTCTGAAAAAATATTTGGCCTTCTAGTAGTGTGTCGGACTTTCTCTATTAGTCCATCTATACTGACCTCCATCAGGTTGCAAACTGAATATAATTTTTTTCTGCATCTAGCTCTGAAAAAATATTTGGCCTTCTAGTAGTGTGTCGGACTTTCTCTATTAGTCCATCTATACTGACCTCCATCAGGTTGCAAATTAAAACTAATTTTTATCTGCATCTACAGTACCTCTGAAAAAATATTTGGGCTTCTAGCTGTGTGTGGGACTTGTTGTATTAGTCCATCTATACTGACCTCCATCAGGTTGCAAACTGAATATATTTTTTTCTGCATCTACCTCTGAAAAAATATTTGGCCTTCTAGTAGTGTGTCGGACTTTCTCTATTAGTCCATCTATACTGACCTCCATCAGGTTGCAAATTAAAAATAATTTTTATCTGCATCTACAGTACCTCTGAAAAAATATTTGGGCTTCTAGCTGTGTGCGGGACTTGTTGTATTAGTCCATCTATACTGACCTCCATCAGGTTGCAAACTGAATATATTTTTTTCTGCATCTACCTCTGAAAAAATATTTGGCCTTCTAGTAGTGTGTCGGACTTTCTCTATTAGTCCATCTATACTGACCTCCATCAGGTTGCAAATTAAAAATAATTTTTATCTGCATCTACAGTACCTCTGAAAAAATATTTGGGCTTCTAGCAGTGTGTGGGACTTGTTCTATTAGTCCATCTATACTGAACTCCATCAGGTTGCAAACTGAATATATGTTTTTCTGCATCTACCTCTGAAAAAATATTTGGCCTTCTAGTAGTGTGTCGGACTTTCTCTATTAGTCCATCTATACTGACCTCCATCAGGTTGCAAATTAAAACTAATTTTTATCTGCATCTACAGTACCTCTGAAAAAATATTTGGGCTTCTAGCAGTGTGTGGGACTTGTTCTATTAGTCCATCTATACTGATCTCCATCAGGTTGCAAACTGAATATATTTTTTTCTGCATCTACCTCTGAAAAAATATTGGGCTTCTAGCTGTGTGTGGGTCTTGTTCTATTAATCCATCTATACTGACCTCCATCAGGTTGCAAACAGAATATATTTTTTTCTGCATCTACCTCTGAAAAAATATTTGGCCTTCTAGTAGTGTGTCGGACTTTCTCTATTAGTCCATCTATACTGACCTCCATCAGGTTGCAAATTAAAACTAATTTTTATCTGCATCTACAGTACCTCTGAAAAAATATTTGGGCTTCTAGCAGTGTGTGGGACTTGTTGTATTAGTCCATCTATACTGACCTCCATCAGGTTGCAAACTGAATATATTTTTTTCTGCATCTACCTCTGAAAAAATATTGGGCTTCTAGCTGTGTGTGGGTCTTGTTCTATTAATCCATCTATACTGACCTCCATCAGGTTGCAAACTGAATATATTTTTTTCTGCATCTACCTCTGAAAAAATATTTGGCCTTCTAGTAGTGTGTCGGACTTTCTCTATTAGTCCATCTATACTGACCTCCATCAGGTTGCAAATTAAAACTAATTTTTATCTGCATCTACAGTACCTCTGAAAAAATATTTGGGCTTCTAGCAGTGTGTGGGACTTGTTCTATTAGTCCATCTATACTGATCTCCATCAGGTTGCAAACTGAATATATTTTTTTCTGCATCTACCTCTGAAAAAATATTGGGCTTCTAGCTGTGTGTGGGTCTTGTTCTATTAATCCATCTATACTGACCTCCATCAGGTTGCAAACTGAATATATTTTTTTCTGCATCTACCTCTGAAAAAATATTTGGCCTTCTAGTAGTGTGTCGGACTTTCTCTATTAGTCCATCTATACTGACCTCCATCAGGTTGCAAATTAAAACTAATTTTTATCTGCATCTACAGTACCTCTGAAAAAATATTTGGGCTTCTAGCAGTGTGTGGGACTTGTTGTATTAGTCCATCTATACTGACCTCCATCAGGTTGCAAACTGAATATATTTTTTTCTGCATCTACCTCTGAAAAAATATTGGGCTTCTAGCTGTGTGTGGGTCTTGTTCTATTAATCCATCTATACTGACCTCCATCAGGTTGCAAACTGAATATATTTTTTTCTGCATCTACCTCTGAAAAAATATTTGGCCTTCTAGTAGTGTGTCGGACTTTCTCTATTAGTCCATCTATACTGACCTCCATCAGGTTGCAAATTAAAACTAATTTTTATCTGCATCTACAGTACCTCTGAAAAAATATTTGGGCTTCTAGCAGTGTGTGGGACTTGTTCTATTAGTCCATCTGTACTGACCTCCATCAGGTTGCAAACTGAATATAGTTTTTTCTGCATCTACCTCTGAAAAAATATTGGGCTTCTAGCTGTGTGTGGGTCTTGTTCTATTAATCCATCTATACTGACCTCCATCAGGTTGCAAACTGAATATATTTTTTTCTGCATCTACCTCTGAAAAAATATTTGGCCTTCTAGTAGTGTGTCGGACTTTCTCTATTAGTCCATCTATACTGACCTCCATCAGGTTGCAAACTGAATATAATTTTTTTCTGCATCTAGCTCTGAAAAAATATTTGGCCTTCTAGTAGTGTGTCGGACTTTCTCTATTAGTCCATCTATACTGACCTCCATCAGGTTGCAAATTAAAACTAATTTTTATCTGCATCTACAGTACCTCTGAAAAAATATTTGGGCTTCTAGCAGTGTGTGGGACTTGTTCTATTAGTCCATCTATACTGACCTCCATCAGGTTGCAAACTGAATATAGTTTTTTCTGCATCTACCTCTGAAAAAATATTGGGCTTCTAGCTGTGTGTGGGTCTTGTTCTTTTAATCCATCTATACTGACCTCCATCAGGTTGCAAACTGAATATATTTTTTTCTGCATCTACCTCTGAAAAAATATTTGGCCTTCTAGTAGTGTGTCGGACTTTCTCTATTAGTCCATCTATACTGACCTCCATCAGGTTGCAAACTGAATATAATTTTTTTCTGCATCTAGCTCTGAAAAAATATTTGGCCTTCTAGTAGTGTGTCGGACTTTCTCTATTAGTCCATCTATACTGACCTCCATCAGGTTGCAAATTAAAACTAATTTTTATCTGCATCTACAGTACCTCTGAAAAAATATTTGGGCTTCTAGCAGTGTGTGGGACTTGTTCTATTAGTCCATCTATACTGACCTCCATCAGGTTGCAAACTGAATATATTTTTTTCTGCATCTACCTCTGAAAAAATATTGGGCTTCTAGCTGTGTGTGGGTCTTGTTCTATTAATCCATCTATACTGACCTCCATCAGGTTGCAAACTGAATATAATTTTTTTCTGCATCTAGCTCTGAAAAAATATTTGGCCTTCTAGTAGTGTGTCGGACTTTCTCTATTAGTCCATCTATACTGACCTCCATCAGGTTGCAAATTAAAACTAATTTTTATCTGCATCTACAGTACCTCTGAAAAAATATTTGGGCTTCTAGCAGTGTGTGGGACTTGTTCTATTAGTCCATCTATACTGATCTCCATCAGGTTGCAAACTGAATATATTTTTTTCTGCATCTACCTCTGAAAAAATATTGGGCTTCTAGCTGTGTGTGGGTCTTGTTCTATTAATCCATCTATACTGACCTCCATCAGGTTGCAAACTGAATATATTTTTTTCTGCATCTACCTCTGAAAAAATATTTGGCCTTCTAGTAGTGTGTCGGACTTTCTCTATTAGTCCATCTATACTGACCTCCATCAGGTTGCAAATTAAAACTAATTTTTATCTGCATCTACAGTACCTCTGAAAAAATATTTGGGCTTCTAGCAGTGTGTGGGACTTGTTGTATTAGTCCATCTATACTGACCTCCATCAGGTTGCAAACTGAATATATTTTTTTCTGCATCTACCTCTGAAAAAATATTGGGCTTCTAGCTGTGTGTGGGTCTTGTTCTATTAATCCATCTATACTGACCTCCATCAGGTTGCAAACTGAATATATTTTTTTCTGCATCTACCTCTGAAAAAATATTTGGCCTTCTAGTAGTGTGTCGGACTTTCTCTATTAGTCCATCTATACTGACCTCCATCAGGTTGCAAATTAAAACTAATTTTTATCTGCATCTACAGTACCTCTGAAAAAATATTTGGGCTTCTAGCAGTGTGTGGGACTTGTTCTATTAGTCCATCTGTACTGACCTCCATCAGGTTGCAAACTGAATATAGTTTTTTCTGCATCTACCTCTGAAAAAATATTGGGCTTCTAGCTGTGTGTGGGTCTTGTTCTATTAATCCATCTATACTGACCTCCATCAGGTTGCAAACTGAATATATTTTTTTCTGCATCTACCTCTGAAAAAATATTTGGCCTTCTAGTAGTGTGTCGGACTTTCTCTATTAGTCCATCTATACTGACCTCCATCAGGTTGCAAACTGAATATAATTTTTTTCTGCATCTAGCTCTGAAAAAATATTTGGCCTTCTAGTAGTGTGTCGGACTTTCTCTATTAGTCCATCTATACTGACCTCCATCAGGTTGCAAATTAAAACTAATTTTTATCTGCATCTACAGTACCTCTGAAAAAATATTTGGGCTTCTAGCAGTGTGTGGGACTTGTTCTATTAGTCCATCTATACTGACCTCCATCAGGTTGCAAACTGAATATAGTTTTTTCTGCATCTACCTCTGAAAAAATATTGGGCTTCTAGCTGTGTGTGGGTCTTGTTCTTTTAATCCATCTATACTGACCTCCATCAGGTTGCAAACTGAATATATTTTTTTCTGCATCTACCTCTGAAAAAATATTTGGCCTTCTAGTAGTGTGTCGGACTTTCTCTATTAGTCCATCTATACTGACCTCCATCAGGTTGCAAACTGAATATAATTTTTTTCTGCATCTAGCTCTGAAAAAATATTTGGCCTTCTAGTAGTGTGTCGGACTTTCTCTATTAGTCCATCTATACTGACCTCCATCAGGTTGCAAATTAAAACTAATTTTTATCTGCATCTACAGTACCTCTGAAAAAATATTTGGGCTTCTAGCTGTGTGTGGGACTTGTTGTATTAGTCCATCTATACTGACCTCCATCAGGTTGCAAACTGAATATATTTTTTTCTGCATCTACCTCTGAAAAAATATTTGGCCTTCTAGTAGTGTGTCGGACTTTCTCTATTAGTCCATCTATACTGACCTCCATCAGGTTGCAAATTAAAAATAATTTTTATCTGCATCTACAGTACCTCTGAAAAAATATTTGGGCTTCTAGCTGTGTGCGGGACTTGTTGTATTAGTCCATCTATACTGACCTCCATCAGGTTGCAAACTGAATATATTTTTTTCTGCATCTACCTCTGAAAAAATATTTGGCCTTCTAGTAGTGTGTCGGACTTTCTCTATTAGTCCATCTATACTGACCTCCATCAGGTTGCAAATTAAAAATAATTTTTATCTGCATCTACAGTACCTCTGAAAAAATATTTGGGCTTCTAGCAGTGTGTGGGACTTGTTCTATTAGTCCATCTATACTGACCTCCATCAGGTTGCAAACTGAATATATGTTTTTCTGCATCTACCTCTGAAAAAATATTTGGCCTTCTAGTAGTGTGTCGGACTTTCTCTATTAGTCCATCTATACTGACCTCCATCAGGTTGCAAATTAAAACTAATTTTTATCTGCATCTACAGTACCTCTGAAAAAATATTTGGGCTTCTAGCAGTGTGTGGGACTTGTTCTATTAGTCCATCTATACTGATCTCCATCAGGTTGCAAACTGAATATATTTTTTTCTGCATCTACCTCTGAAAAAATATTGGGCTTCTAGCTGTGTGTGGGTCTTGTTCTATTAATCCATCTATACTGACCTCCATCAGGTTGCAAACTGAATATATTTTTTTCTGCATCTACCTCTGAAAAAATATTTGGCCTTCTAGTAGTGTGTCGGACTTTCTCTATTAGTCCATCTATACTGACCTCCATCAGGTTGCAAATTAAAACTAATTTTTATCTGCATCTACAGTACCTCTGAAAAAATATTTGGGCTTCTAGCAGTGTGTGGGACTTGTTGTATTAGTCCATCTATACTGACCTCCATCAGGTTGCAAACTGAATATATTTTTTTCTGCATCTACCTCTGAAAAAATATTGGGCTTCTAGCTGTGTGTGGGTCTTGTTCTATTAATCCATCTATACTGACCTCCATCAGGTTGCAAACTGAATATATTTTTTTCTGCATCTACCTCTGAAAAAATATTTGGCCTTCTAGTAGTGTGTCGGACTTTCTCTATTAGTCCATCTATACTGACCTCCATCAGGTTGCAAATTAAAACTAATTTTTATCTGCATCTACAGTACCTCTGAAAAAATATTTGGGCTTCTAGCAGTGTGTGGGACTTGTTCTATTAGTCCATCTATACTGATCTCCATCAGGTTGCAAACTGAATATATTTTTTTCTGCATCTACCTCTGAAAAAATATTGGGCTTCTAGCTGTGTGTGGGTCTTGTTCTATTAATCCATCTATACTGACCTCCATCAGGTTGCAAACTGAATATATTTTTTTCTGCATCTACCTCTGAAAAAATATTTGGCCTTCTAGTAGTGTGTCGGACTTTCTCTATTAGTCCATCTATACTGACCTCCATCAGGTTGCAAATTAAAACTAATTTTTATCTGCATCTACAGTACCTCTGAAAAAATATTTGGGCTTCTAGCAGTGTGTGGGACTTGTTGTATTAGTCCATCTATACTGACCTCCATCAGGTTGCAAACTGAATATATTTTTTTCTGCATCTACCTCTGAAAAAATATTGGGCTTCTAGCTGTGTGTGGGTCTTGTTCTATTAATCCATCTATACTGACCTCCATCAGGTTGCAAACTGAATATATTTTTTTCTGCATCTACCTCTGAAAAAATATTTGGCCTTCTAGTAGTGTGTCGGACTTTCTCTATTAGTCCATCTATACTGACCTCCATCAGGTTGCAAATTAAAACTAATTTTTATCTGCATCTACAGTACCTCTGAAAAAATATTTGGGCTTCTAGCAGTGTGTGGGACTTGTTCTATTAGTCCATCTGTACTGACCTCCATCAGGTTGCAAACTGAATATAGTTTTTTCTGCATCTACCTCTGAAAAAATATTGGGCTTCTAGCTGTGTGTGGGTCTTGTTCTATTAATCCATCTATACTGACCTCCATCAGGTTGCAAACTGAATATATTTTTTTCTGCATCTACCTCTGAAAAAATATTTGGCCTTCTAGTAGTGTGTCGGACTTTCTCTATTAGTCCATCTATACTGACCTCCATCAGGTTGCAAACTGAATATAATTTTTTTCTGCATCTAGCTCTGAAAAAATATTTGGCCTTCTAGTAGTGTGTCGGACTTTCTCTATTAGTCCATCTATACTGACCTCCATCAGGTTGCAAATTAAAACTAATTTTTATCTGCATCTACAGTACCTCTGAAAAAATATTTGGGCTTCTAGCAGTGTGTGGGACTTGTTCTATTAGTCCATCTATACTGACCTCCATCAGGTTGCAAACTGAATATATTTTTTTCTGCATCTACCTCTGAAAAAATATTGGGCTTCTAGCTGTGTGTGGGTCTTGTTCTATTAATCCATCTATACTGACCTCCATCAGGTTGCAAACTGAATATAATTTTTTTCTGCATCTAGCTCTGAAAAAATATTTGGCCTTCTAGTAGTGTGTCGGACTTTCTCTATTAGTCCATCTATACTGACCTCCATCAGGTTGCAAATTAAAACTAATTTTTATCTGCATCTACAGTACCTCTGAAAAAATATTTGGGCTTCTAGCTGTGTGTGGGACTTGTTGTATTAGTCCATCTATACTGACCTCCATCAGGTTGCAAACTGAATATATTTTTTTCTGCATCTACCTCTGAAAAAATATTTGGCCTTCTAGTAGTGTGTCGGACTTTCTCTATTAGTCCATCTATACTGACCTCCATCAGGTTGCAAATTCAAAATAATTTTTTTCTGCATCTAACCCAGCCAATAGTTTTGGCCTAATACCACAATTTGGCCACTCAGCTCTGCTCGGTTACCATCCATTGTTTTTTTGTGCAAACAACTCCAGAGTTGTGAATTAGTTAACCACCAAAATGAGTGGAAAAAGGCCTGCTGCTGGTGGAAAGGGGAATAGGCGTGTTGGGAAGGGGAAAAAAGGTTGTGTCCGTGGGGTAGGTGTTAAAGCAACAGTAACATCTGCAGAAGAAAGACCATCTTCCAGCCAAACTAAAATGTCTACTTCTTTTAGCGGACAATGTGATAAGATCCCTTTCTTACGGCCACGCCAATCGCTACAAATTCCAGATGAGGCACAAAAACAGCAGGTGCTTCAACGGATATCAAGTGCTCCTTTAAGTGGGCTCTCCTCCACATCAACTTCAACATCACAAATACTCCAGTCCTCAAAGGTGTCACCCAAATCGCACTTGCTTCCTCACAGCTCCCAAATCTCCAGCTGCCCGTCTGAGTATGAGGTAGAACAGATGGTTGAGTCTGCAGAGCTGTTTACTCATACTATAGCCTGGGAATCAGAGGTCGACTCCAGCGCTTCTGTGAATCCAGACGAGGAAATGATCTGCACTGATGCCCAGAATCTTTATGAGTCGGATCCAGGACCAAACGCAGAAGGTTCTGACCATAATGTAGACCCTCATTCCCAAACTGTAACTCCTGTTGGTGGAGACAATGAGGAAGACGATGATAAGACTCAAATACCTGATTGGAGCGACAACTTTAGTTTTTTGTCAGGGCAGGAACAGGTTGGCTCTGAGGACGACGGGTGTGATAACGCACAGGGTGATGATGATGAGGTCGGAGATCCCACTTACTGTCAACCCACAGTCAGCCAAGAGATGAGGTCAGCAGAGGAGGTGGAGGAAGATGCTAGTGACGACGAGGTCAGGTTGCGCCTTCCTGGACAGAGACGTAGTACTGGAAGCACGTCAACAACTGCATCCTCAAACACAACTCTGCCTCTCACCACAAGTCGTGGTGGCTCTTCAGGTCGCATGGGTGCTAAGCCTTGCATAGCCTGGGCATTTTTTCAGATCGATAAAGATGACCCAACTCGTGTTATCTGTAACATTTGTCAGCAAATGCTAAGTAGAGGCCAAAAAATACATAGTTTGAGTACTTCATGCATGAACCGGCACATGGACATGAAGCATAAGTTGCAGTGGGAAGCTCAGTGTGCTACAATGCGGCCTAGCCGGCCGGGCCAACCACCGTCTGCCATATCTTGTGCATCCGCGGCCTCTTCATCCTCTGTGACTGGGGGGACAGCAGTCACACCTGTTTTGGGGCGCAGACCTGCCACCTCTTTACCCGCAACAGCCAGCGTGATTGGCAGGTCATCATTTTCTTTGGAGGTGGTAACACCAGCTGGTGTTGAGCGCTGTCCGACATCGATAGCACCACCTTTGGATGAAGGCAACCTAACATGTCCGCCTGCATCTTCCTCACAGACCGGCAGTTTGCCGGGGACACCCTTATCAACCCCGTCTAAGCACAATAGCCAGCCCTCGGTCCCTCAGATGTGGACAAGTAAAAGACCATTTCCTCCTAGCCATGAGAAAGCTAAGAGGTTGAATTTCACCATCTGCAAGCTCTTGGCTACAGAAATGCTGCCTTTCCGCCTGGTGGACACAGAGGATTTTCGAGACCTTATGTCCGTCGCAGTGCCCCAGTACCAGATGCCCAGTCGGCACTACTTCTCAAAGAAAGGTGTGCCTGCGCTCCACCAGCATGTCGCACACAACATCACCGCTTCTTTGAGAAACTCTGTGTGTGACAGGGTGCATTTCACCACAGACACTTGGACGAGTAGGCATGGACAGGGGCGTTACATGTCGCTGACTGGGCACTGGGTAACTATGGTGACAGCAGGACAAGGGGCTGCTGTCCAAGTCTTGCCGTCCCCACGAGTTGTGCGTCAATCCTCTTTATGTCAAAGTTCCTCCACTGCTTCTGCCTCCTCAACCTCCTCTCGGTCTTCCACCTGCACCCAAAGCCTGTCTGGTCATGCCACAAGCTTTCTAACTGCGTAGAAGGGATCCTGCACACCTCCTTACTATGCTGGCAGTAGGGCTCAACGTCATCAGGCGGTTTTTACATTGAAATGTCTGGGAAATGTGAGTCACACAGCTGAGGAGTTGTGGTCAGCTCTGGAGAACCAATTTCATGAATGGTTGTCTCCACTGGACCTGAAACCAGGGAAGGCCGTGTGCGACAATGCTGCAAACCTGGGTGCGGCCCTTCGCCGGGGCAATGTCACACACGTGCCTTGTATGGCTCACGTGTTGAACCTGGTTGTCCAGCAATTTTTAGCCCACTATCCCTGACTAGATGGCCTTCTGCAGAGGGCACGGTCGCTGTGTGCTCACTTCCGCCGTTCGCATCCCGCAGCTCAGCGACTTACATCTCTACAGAAGTCGTTGGGCCTGCCACTTCACCGGCTAAAATGCGATGTGCCTACCCGGTGGAATTCAACTCTGCACATGTTGCAGCGACTGTGGCAGCACCGACAAGCCCTGGTGCAATACGTTCTGACGTATAGCCTGGGCCAACGAGATTCAGAGGTGGGGCAAATCACGCTGGAGGAGTGGTCTCAGATCAGGGACCTATGCACCCTTCTGCACAGTTTTGAAATGGCGACGAAGATGTTTAGTGCTGACGATGCCATTATCAGCATGACTATTCCGGTGATTTACATGCTGGAGCACATGTTAAACAGAATTCGGAGTCAGGTGGTGGCACAAGAGGAGGTGGAGGAAGTAGAGGAGGAGGAGTTGTATGCGGAAGGGCTAACATCTGCAAGGTCCAGAAGGTCGGCAGCACCAAGGCGGCAGGCATGTGAGGGTGGGGGAGATGGTTTTACCAGGGCGCATGGTAGCAGCCAAACTAGTGAGGAAGGTGCAGGAGCCCAGGAAGAAGTGGAGGACGAACTGATGGAAGACTCATCAGATGAGGGAGACCTTGATCACATTTCTGTTGTGCGAGGTTGGGGGGAGAGGACAGAGGAAGGAAGCATGATTGTTACCTCGCCACCAACACAACAGGGACTTGGTGCTCCTGGATGCGCAACACACATGAGTGCCTTCTTGCTGCACTACCTGCAACATGACCCTCGAATTGTGAGAATTAGAAATAATCCTGACTACTGGGTTGCCACACTGTTAGATCCCCGGTACAAAAGTAAATTTGCAGAAATTATTCCTGCCATAGAAAGGGATGCATGCATGCAGGAGTATCAGCAGAGACTGTTGCAGAATCTTACATGTGCTTTTCCACAAAATACCAGTGGTGCACGTAGTGAATCTCACAGTTCCAACTTGCCAACCGTGGGACCGTCAAGTGTTCAGCACTCAAACCGTAACAGAACCACAGTATCTGCTGGTAACATCAATTTTGCGGAATCATTTCACCACTTTTTTAGCCCATCCTTTGCAAGGCCACAGGAGACAAGAAGTCTGACACATAGTCAACGCCTAGAGACGATGGTACAGGAGTATCTCCAAGTAAACATTGAAGCCACGACTGTGTCACTGGACCCTTGCTCTTTTTGGGCTTCCAATCTGGATAAATGGCCGGAGCTAGCCACTTACGCCTTGGAGATCTTGTCATGCCCCGCAGCCAGCGTTCTGTCTGAACGTGTGTTCAGCGCTGCTGGTGGTGTGCTGACAGATAAGCGCACGCGGCTCTCCACTGATAATGTAGACAGACTCACGTTCATAAAGATGAACAAATCATGGATCCGAAACGACTTTTCTACCCCTGTGTCATCCTGGGGAGAGTAAAAGCTTGATGATTGGTTAAAATCACCCTACCAAACGTTTTAAGCTTTCAAATTACTAATCATGTTTATCTGTATCTTGACTGGAAAATAATTTGGGCTTTGTAGCAGTGTGCAGCACTGATCCTATTAGGCCATCTATAATAAGCTCCACCAGATTTAAAATTAAAAATAATTTTTAGCTGCATCTAGCCCGGAAAATAATTTTGGGGCTCCGAGATGCGCAAGACACATAAGTGCCTTCTTGCTGCACTACCTGCAGCATGACCCTCATATTGTCAGAATTCGAAGTAATCATGACTACTGGGTTGCCACACTCTTAGATCCCCCAAACTTTTCGATCAACCTTTTCATTTTAATAAAGACCAAAAAAATGGTCATTTTTGAAATTATAAGCATTAGCAGGTTGTTAGAAACTGAAATCAAACAGTTTTCAACTCAAAACTTTATTCTAGGTGATGTTACATTTTCACATAGGACCCCTTGTTCGAAAGGAGCTTCTGAACTCTCTCGTCCATTGAATTTGTCAGGTTTTGGATGGTTTCTGCTTCAATTGTTTTGCATGAGGACAGAATACCCTCCCAGAGCTGTTGCTTAGATGTGAACTGCCTCCCGCCATCATAGACACTCCTTTTAATGATGCTCCAAAGGTTCTGAATGGGGTAGAGGTCAGGGGAGCATGGGGGTCACACCATAAGTTTGTCCCCTTTTATGCCCATATCAGCCAGAGATGCAGATGTTTTATGTGCAGCATGAGATGGTGCATTATCATGCAGAAAAATGATCTTGCTGTGAAATACACGGTTCTTCTTCTTGAACCATGGCAGGAAGTGCTGTTTGAGAAAATCCACATACATTATGGAGTTCATCTTTAGCGCCTTCAGGGATCGTAAAAGGGCCGACAATCTCTCTCCCCATGATTCCAGCCCAAAACATTACTCCACCTCCTCCTTGTTGGCGCTGTAGCCGTGTTTGCGTGGGGTGTCCATCAACCAGCCATCCTCCACTCCATCCATCTGGACCATCGAGCGCTGCACGGCACTCATCCGTGAACAAAACAGTTTTGAAATCAGTCTTCATGTAATGTTTGGCCCACTGGAGCCGTTTCTGCTTGTGTGAAGTGGATAGAGGAGGTCGACAGGATGGCGTATGCACAGCTGCAAACCTCTGAAGGACCCTGCATTTTGTTGTTCGGGGGACGTTGGAGGCACAAGCAGCTTCAAAAACTTGTCTGCTGCTATGACAAGGCTTTTTTGCCGCTGCTCTTTCAACCTGACGTAATTGCCTGTAGGAAAGAGTCCTCAATTTGCCCTTATCAGCACGCACACGTGTGTACTGTGAATCAGCTACATACTTCTTGATTGCCAAGACACTTCATCCTGATCATCGCACAATGTTGATTGTAGTCATGCCTTGACCTAAACACTCCACAATTTGTTGCTTCTCAGCAGCCGACACATCCTTTTTCTTTCCCATTTTGGCAGAAAATGTAGGCTGCTTAATAATGTGAGAGAGCCTTCTTAAGTAGTCTTGCCTTTCATTGGACACACCTGCCAAACTAATTAGCACAGGTGTCTGCAATTGCTTACAGTGATATAAAGAGCCCTGACACACATCACCATCAATGAGTTTAACTGACAAACAAACAAATTCTTCCCTTATCACTCCTAAACACTTTTTGCATAATAATTTGGAACGCGGTGTACATGTGCTTTTCCACAAAACACCAGCGGTTCACGTAGTGAATCTTACAGTTCTAACTTGCCAACCGTGGTCTGTATGGAATTGTTCAATAAAGGGCCCAAAATTAAGATAACATAGATGGGAGAGGTCTCTATGAATAGGAATTCCTAAGTATTTGATACCCTGTGAGGGCCAGGCAAAGGGAAAGTTGGACTGGATGGAATCCTATATGGATTTGGGGAGGGAGACATCGAGGGCCTCAGACTTCGCTGCATTGATTTTAAAATTTTACCATGTAACAAAGTGATCTATTTCAGCCATAACAGCATGGATGGATATATGTGATTGAGTGATATATACTAGGACATCATCAGCAAATAGAGAGCACTTGTACTCGGTGCCTCCCACCTCAATCCACCTAATATTGGGGTTATGGCGAATTGATGAGAGCAGGTGCTCCGTCACTAGGATGTATAAGAGAGGGGACAGAGGACATCCCTGCCTTGTCCCATTGGTGATTGTGAAAGGTGATGAAAATGTTCTGACGCACCCCCTGGGCCTTGGGACACCCGGAGCCGGACCCTTTTTGGTGGATGCTGGTGGTTGTAGTCTTCGTGGCGGCGACCCGGTTCCGTGGCTCAGGGCGGTCAAACCAGTGGCGGAACTATTTATGTGGTTTTGATGTTTAAATGTCCGACTACGCCACCCGTGGATTGCGGTCAGAGTGAACCGCCGCTACAGGGCAGACCGCTGAGACTGGTGTTGTGGGTGCAGCAGAGCGTAGCATAACTCCCCACGGGAGGAGTATAGCCTCAGGGCAGTGTATGCGGAGGATGGGGGTGATGGTGCAGGGCAGCAGCAGTAACGACACGGAGTCAGTGATGCAGTCCAGGGCCTTTACTCACAGTTCTTATTATCCAGACCACGTCTGCAGGTAACGGCTGCCCACGTCGTACTGTGCTCACCAGGTGAGGGGCTCAGACAACTCCCAGATAACTTTGGAGCACTTCACAGGACCCCCTTTGTGTGTCCTTTGTCTGGCCTTTCTTACCAACACTTCTGTCTGGCTGCCTCGGGCCTCCTCTCGGTAAACTTGGCGCCAGTTTCCCTGACCCTATGTGGTGCCTTCCTAGCGGGTGTAGCGAGGGGCTGCGCCACATAAAATGTCAGAGCCTCCGGTTTCTAGCTGAGGGTCGTTTCCTGCCTCCACTAGTTCGGGGACCGGTCTCCCCCTTTGGCCTGACCCCTCCACGCAGGTGGATTCGGGCGTGCGGTGGCGACTCGCCCGTCCGCACCCCTGGGATCCCTTCATTCCTCATTCCTGGAGCCTTCTCCGCTCCTCTTCCTTCCTTCTCCCTCTTCCAGGCCTGGGCCTCTGTTACTAGGCCCGCCTCCGGAGCAGAGCTCATGCAGAGCCCCTGCTCCCTGCCACTTCTGCTCAGACTTCTCTGCACTGAACTAAGATGGTGCCCACCTTTTATACTCCCTTCTCAATGCACCCAGGAACTGCTTCCTCCCTGCTCCTGCACTACAGGGTTCCCCTTCCTCAGTGTTACCTCCCCCCACTCCAGCCAGGGACAGGGACTGTCGTGCCCATCTCAGGGGCATATTGGTCGCCCTGCCCCACGGCAATGTGGTGTAATGCATGCAGGTGTCGGGTCCTGATCCACACTCCATCCTTACCTGAGAGTGAGATATCACACCTCTGGGTGAGGTGCAATACGTCTGTAGCAACCGAGCCCTCAGGGTGCTACAGTTCCATTTATCTTCAGCCTAGGTGACGTATTGCGATACAGGGCCGTGATTTTGGCTATAAAAGGGTCCCCTAGACCCCTACCCCAAGCTTTTTAAGAGAATCATATATGGCGTGCCAGGAGACTCTATGGAATGCTTTCTCAGCATCCAATGAGAGTATCTAATTACAAATTTTTAACTGCATCTAGCCCAGGAAATACTTTGTGCCTAGTAGCAGTGTCTGCTAGTCAGCGGATTATCCCGGCTGTTAAGCAAGCTACACCACCTGTAGTTTAGACACTTAATTTTTTCAAAGGAAATGCTTCGGGACCATGGGATACTCAGTGAAGAGCATCAGGAGGCACCCCAAGGCATAGGGGCTGGGACTGGCAGTAGGATGCCTTGCGGTGGACAGCCGAGCTCGATCCTTATAAAAGCTTTTTAACTGCAGCAGCTTTAGTGGACGCTACTGGAGCTGGAATTACGCGGCTACTGGCATGAGACTTGCCCTCCAATAGATCCTTGTAAATGGATTTAAAGTGTATTCATTCAAATTAGAGAGACAATTTAAATTAAAAAGCTTAGAGCTGCCTCCACCACAGGGGGGCTCGCTCGACCCACCAGCGGACAGGCACCAGTATTGGGAGAGGGGGGCTGGCCATCAGGGTTCACCGCGGCTCTGGCACAAACCCCGCGACACGGAGGTGGCACGGGCAGGAGCGGACTGGCCGTGTCGGCTTCTCACTTTTTGGATTTTAGAAGGGCATGACATGCCTATATCTGTGTCTCCCCCTCCTTTTACTCCTCCACCTCTTTTATTTTCGCATGACTATATGTACTTGTCACTTTTCCATGTGTTAGTTGTGTCTTCTGAGCAGTTTGTCAGCTTTTGGACACCTTTGAAGGTGTTTTCTATGTGTTTCTATGTGTTTTTGTTTGCCTGCCATTGGTTTTAACGGTGTTCGAAGGTGTTTGACGAACAGTTCGACGAACAGTTCGGCGAACACACGGGTGTTCGACGAACCGAACCGAACTCGAACACTACGGGGGTGGCTCAACACTACTCCCCACGCCCCATGGGTGTGGGGTGCAGTGAATATTTATTTTCTTTAGCAGCGGGGACAGTGTAGGCTGCAGCTGGCGGCTGCTGCCTCCTGTGCCCCGCTCGTCCACCGCTACCGCTCCCCCCACACCCCACATATATATACACCCCACCAACATTCGGACTATAAGACGCACCCCCCATTTTCCTCCAAAATTTTGGAGGAAAAAAGTGCATCTTATAGTCCGAAAAATACGGTAATCCGTGCTTTGTGTGTGTACCTTACTGTTCATGTAATTTATTAATAAATGAGTACATTTCTGGAAAAAAAATGGTGTGGGGTCCCCAGTAATTTTATTAACCAGCAGAGGGAAAGCGGACAGCTGGGGTGGATGCTTTTAGCCTGGGAAAGGGGTAATAACCATGGAGCTTCCCAGGCTACTAATTTCAACCCCCAGCTGTATACATAGCCTTTACTGGCTATTAAAATGGGGGACCCCCCCCCAAAAAAATAACGTGGGGTCCCCCTATTTTAACAGCTAGCAAAGGCTATGCAGACAGCTGGGGGCTGATATTAATAGCCTAGGAAGGGGCCATGAATATTGACCCCCTCCGAGGTTAGAAACAGGAGCCCTCAGCCGCCCCAGAAATGGCGCATCCATAGGATGCACCAATTCTGGCACTTAGCCTCGCTCTACCCACTGCCCTGTAGCGGTGGCAGTGGGTTATAGGGTTGGGGTTGATGTCAGCTTATAATGCCAGCTGACATCAAGCCCAGGTTAGTAATGGAGAGGCGTCTATAAGATACCCCCATTACTAACCCCATAGTGGAAGTAAAATGTAAAATAAAAACACCCACGCCGTGTACGAAATATTTTATTTGAAATAAAGACAGTATTCCTTTAATATTGTGAATTAAACCATACTTACCGAAACGCCCATTCCAGCTGAAGCCAACGTCCCCTGTAATAAAAATAAAATAATAAACCAACCTCATTCTTACCTTTCCGAGGCGGTCCAAATAACGATTGTCCCACGAAGATACCATGAACAGAGCGGCCACATTGTATGCGACTGCTCTGTTCATTTGCCGGCAATACACTGAAGCTCAGTGTATTGCAGGAAAAACAGGTCACCGCATGAGCTTTGAGTATTTTCCCACACATACAGTGAGTTGAACTGATTTCAACTCATTGCAAGAGTGGGAAAATACTCACTGCGCATGCGCAGACTTCATTTGCCAGGAATACACTGAGTCAGTGTATTGCCGGTAAACGAACAGAGCAGTCACATACAATGTGGCCGCTCTGTTCATGGGATCTTCGTGGGACACTCGTTATTTGGACTGCATCGGAAAGGTAAGGATGAGGTTGGTTTATTATTTTACTTTTATTACAGGTGATCGTGGGCTTCGGGGATTAGGTTTAAGTTGAGTATATGGTGTTTTTTTATTTTTTATTTTTTGCAGGGGAGGCGAACATCGGGGACAAGGTGTAGGTGAGTATAATGTGTTTTATTTTTATTTTAATATTTTTTTTAACTTTTTTTTTAACATTCAGCAAAGCATAGGCACCGGAGGATGGGAGACTATTGCTCCCATCCAGCAGTGCCTGTGCTCGCTGTTTCAAATGGCAGGATGCGCCGGCTGATGGTGACAGTAGTACCATCAGCCGGCGCCTATGACCCGCGGTAAGCTTTTTTTTGGCAGGGTCACTGTCACAGCTGTAGCATCATGCTGACACCTGTCAGCATGATGCCACAGCGTTCTGATCGCGGTAATGATATTACCGCCTATCAGAGCCTGTGTTTCCTGCGCTGTCACGCAAATAAGTCCGTGTTCAGGGTCCGGGACCGAACAGTAGATTTTCAGTAAGGATGCCGAACTTTACTGTTCGGGTTCGCCCAACACTAATTCAGATGTATTTTTTTTAAAAAATGTGCCATTTAGTATAATTATCCTCTTCCACTATTTTGTGTATTAACGGAACAGGATCATGACCTGCCAGTCTCAAAGGTGTGATTGATATATAAAAAGTACCTCTTTTCTTATTAGATAAGTCTAATGTAGCCCTCACTATACTGCATACCAAAAAATGTGTCAAAAGTGCTTTGCGACCCTCTAAAGAAAAGGGTATATGTATTTTTCTCTTTATCGGGGAAGGGGAGGTAACTATTCTGAGCGCTTAGGACCCAATTTTTGAGTGCATTTGCGCCTTATTCTTCTTTTAATTTGCGCCTTTTAAAGCCAATTTTATATATGATATGTTTTACTGATTCATCAATTGGGACTTTTTGAAAAGTTGCAATTTTTTTGATCAAATGTGCTCCAGTATCATCCTTAATTGCTTTTACGTCCACTGTAACTTTTATGCAACATTTTAGTTGAACTTATGACTTTTTACACTGAAAGATCACAAAAATTAATGAGCATTTTTACTTTGGGCAAAATTCATGAAACACTGCACCATTTTGAAGAATTTGGCACAAAAAAAATCAATAAATACCAAAAGCAGACAAAAGAAAAGTGACTTAAAAAAAACGCAAAAAAATCGGCTCATAACATTTTAAAAAAAAAATACTTTCCTAAAAATATAGCTAAAAAGCAAAAAATTGCCATTCTAATTTATTAGGTTCATTTTTGGTCCAGTGAGATACATAATATATGAAATGTTGTAATTTCTGGAAATTAAGGCTAAGACTGGCATCTTGTACACCAGTCCTAATGATGGCTGTAAAAGAATAAGATGCATAGAATTCATGAAGACAGGTTCGCCACTTAATTGATTCACTTATTGGTGGCATTCGCCTCTGTTTTGCTTTGCCAGGGACAAGAGTAACATTTGTAGAGTATAAAAAACCAACACTTTTGATGAATTTGATGGGTGGCATAGCCATGCTTCAGCCCAGCCCAGCCCATTTCCTCCCCAGCTCTACCCATTTAGGCAGGACTGGCCAAATCTGGTGTGAAAACGCTAAAAGTCACAACATTTTGTGGCTTTTCAAAGTGTTCTCCACCAGTTTTCTTTCGAAAACACTTTGATGAATCGTTCTATAAGTGCTCCTAATAATTGACCTATATAAAGTTCTCTTCTGTTCATATTGTGTTTTTTATTTATGTTTGGCTTGTATGGAAAATCTTTCAAATGGGCAGAACATAAACCCTGCTGTATGCAGCTGTGTACTAAAATTTCATACAGTACCTTTCCCTTAGGCTCATATGTCGAAGAATTGTATGCTTTGTGGGATAACTCTGTGTTGAAAAGCACAGTCAATTATGCTTTTTACACATAGATAAAAAGGTATGTCAGTTCATACCCTCCAAACATATGCCAAAAGAACACTCTTTTGCCATATGTCAGATTAATGGGATTCTATATGTGTTAAAGATGGAAAAAAATTTCAAGATGTAGCGATTTCAACTCGAATCTTACAAAAATCTATGTTATCTAGAGTATGGAATTTTTTTTATAAATTGTTCTGCTCAGCCATCATTTTGCTGAACTTTATAGGGTCAGCAAAGGGTTAAAAAAACACATAATATCTCACCGCTCACCTGTTCCCACAACCCTTCTGTCCACATTGCCCGCAGCCCACTGTCCAGTCCTCAGGACCTCTTATTTCTACAGTTGCATACTGGTGTCTTCAATCTAGAACAAGATTTCAGGCCGTGACCAGGCCTCAGAACTTATGGTTTGGAACCTTCACCTCCGAAGCCTGGTAACAGCCAGATGCCTTGCTCTAGTGTGAAGACGCCGGAGCGCATACATGTAAAGAAAAGGCCCTGAGGACTGGGCAGTTGGCATCAGAGGCAATGGTGGTGCAAGGACAGGTGAGCAGTAAGGTGGATATTAGGTATTTTTTACATATTATGCACTTATATCCTGTGGTCTGGAGAGACCCTAGAGCATAATAGGGAACATTCATTTTGCAGAGAATAATTTTGCTGCCAATCGAAAATTCAAATCTCGCCAGATCCACTCATCTCTAAAGAGTGTGTAGTCTTGCAGGAGAGAGGTATTAGGGCATCACACGATATATCACTCATAGCAATCACCAAGCTGTGTCTCAGTCAATATACTCTGTGATTCGTTTGGTGGTGCAGACAGCCAAGTCCATATAAATTCAAGAAGAGAAAAGCGAAAGGCAGCACTCACCGATTCATTGATAAAACAGTACTTTATTCCTATAAACGGGACATCATAGCGGTCGGCTGAGTAACAGGGAGAACATGCAGGGGGGACTGTAGAGGACTAAGGCCATATCACAAACTTCCAGTGCTTCTATGGGTCCAAGGTCCAAGGACCCATAGAAGCACCGGAAGATTGCGATAGGCCGTAGTCTTCTGCACTCCCCCCTGCATGTTCTCCCTGTTACTCTGCCGACCGCTATGCTGTCCCGTTTATAGAAATAAAGGACTGTTTTATCAATGATTCAGTGGGTGCTGCCTTTCACTCTTCTCTTCTTGAATCTAATGAGTGTGTACATCGTAGATGCTGAAAATATTTCCACCATGAATGCCAAAAGTATATTGAAAGGTCGTGGGAGCAATCCTCCAAACATAAAGTGTCAGTAAGATATCTCAATAAATAAATTTACCAAAGATGGCCATGGAAAATGGAGGACTTTATTGTAAAGTGTAAAAAAACATGACGCATATATCTTGCTTGATCATATCATTTGGCACATTGGCACCTGTTTTTGTGCCACCTTAATTTGACCCAAGAGGCTGAACTGTTTTATTACTCTCTCTACAAATATGGTTTACGCCTGACTCAAATAGTGTGACTATTTAAACTATCAAACTGCATAACGATGTATTAACCAAAGGTCTCATCAAAATTAAACAATTCCATAGCTAATATTTATAAGATCGACTGCGACAGAAAATAAAAAAAAACATTGCGCAATTGGGCAAATGTAGATATAGACTGACGTGTATTCAGTGGTGCTTAACCAGAAGAATGGCTGTCTCCTTTCCAAGATTTCAAAAGATGCAGGACAAGAAAATGTGATTGACAAGTTGCCTTTGACTAATATCTAGACAAGTATGTTCCAAAACATTTTTAATTAATGTTAAAATATTGCTTTTCTACGGTTAGACTTATATGGTAAAAGGTTTTGTCTAATGCATCTCACTATTGCGTCTTAGGGTCCACTTGAATGTGACAGATCTTACGCAGATTTTGGCACAGAGTTCAAAGCATGTTCTTAGCATGCTGCTTATTTTGTGCCAAAGATTAATACTATTGAATGACTGGGCTGATCCTCATGTAGTACAACCAAGGCAGATATCATAGTGTGGCCTTCAGATTTCTGCTTGAATCTGATAAGAAATATATCAGATTTGGAGCTTACACCAACCTATTTTTGTGGTTGTCGCAGCAGGTACACGTGTCCTTATGTGTAATTTTCAACACGTTTTGGTTTCCTTTTATCGTGGAAATTTTTTTGGGGGATAGGTACCAGTGATGAATGTATTGATTTCATAAGAGATCTAAATTCATACTCGGAATATCTTGTTGATCCATGGCATTTCCACCACTATTAATAAGGGTTGATAACTCGAAATGGATAAGTTTATGGATCCATACCTCTTTTTCTAACTGTTTTGCGCTGTTCAAATTTTGATCTGGAAGCCAGTTTGGTGTGTTTCTTCCACTCCTTGCACCATACCCTGACCAGAGATTGTCCCTAGCAAGGGTTCGTACGTATAATATATATCCGATCTCCTCTCGACCATTGAATGATTTGGAAGGTGAGTTGAATTCAGCATTTATACTGTACCTATATTTTTTACTTTATTGAATTTTTGTACTTGAAGTTGTTTTTGGAGGATATCCAAATTTTGACATTTTGTTAAAAGACAGTCACATACTCTTTACTACATTACTCAAGCTTTCCTCGAGGACAAGAGTAAAGTGGAATTGCATCTTGCAGACATTATTCAGCAGCATGAAAAACATTCAAGGTAAGGGATTATCCATGAAAAACTAGTTCTTGAGTCTAAACAGGAGCTCATAATTGTAATAAAAGTAACATTCCGAGACCAAGACAGAGAGTACAGGACACCAAACTGAGATTAATAAGATGCTTTAAAAAGTACTAATTGCATTTTGGGAAATAAATTGGGTAATATTACTCTTAGGACCTTGATTATCTCCACATGTACTGTACCTGAACAGCTGATTGCTGACAGAGAAGAACTAATCTGAAGGACTGGCTCAATCAAAGCCACTTTACCTGACCTATACAATGAAGAAGTTGAAGTTTTAGATTAAAGGGAATGTCAGCAGGTTTTTGCTATGTAATCTGAGGTAGGGGCTGAAATATTGATTTCAGTGATGGGTCACTTATTAGACTGTGTGCTATTGTTTGCATACAACAAATGGTTTATTAGCAAGAAATTATCACTGCCTGGATTCACGACCCCAGTACTGATTAGCAGCTCACTGTCAATAAACAATGTATATATAAAGCTGCTTATCAGAGGTGTGGGCGGAGTTAGCTTTCTGAGCTCTCCTGCATGCTACATTTAAAAACTATGATTGTATCACAACTGCCTCACCCAGTAAACTAAGTGATACATCTCTGGAACAAAGGTCTCTTTCTCTACATCAGGCTGCTCTCAGATGAGGTAGCAAAAACCTGGTAACATATTCCCTTTAAAAGACTCCCATCTTTGTGATTAATTGCACAGTATGTCAATTGATGATCCCTACATAAATTCTCTTACTCTGGATTAGGTGTAAATCCAAAGGCGGTGAAGGTAGAGATATACGTCCGCGCCGCTGAAAAATCCTCAAATCAGGAACATATAATAAAATCCTTGTTTATTGGTAAATTCCTACGAGTTTCTGGGTGTTCCACACCCCTTCATCAGGGCCCCAACAGATGCTTCCTCTTTTGATGAATTTGACCACACCCCTGTCCCGCCTCAACTCCGATCCAGATCCTCTGTTTCGGTGGAGCTGATTCAAACTGGCATGAATATTCCCAAACTTTTCAAAGCTTTTACATAAAAGTATTGAATAGTGTTGAGCGAGCACTAAAATGCTCGGGTGCTCGAAGCTCGGGCCGAGCTCACCGTGATACTCGGGTGCTGGACCTGAGCAACGAGCCCATGGTTAGTCTATGGGAGACCCGAGCATTTTTGCGGCGGCACCCCCGGCAGTCTGTAGAAAGCCTAAAAAGTGCCCAAAACGATAGTGACAGTGCTCTAAAGACATGGAGACAGCATGGGGATCGCTCCAGGAAGCATTTCTGACCCCCAGGTCACTGCTGTCAACAACGTGGTCAAAGGTATTAAGCCACTTTAACGGGCTCACAATAAAACATTCAAAAACTAAACTGAAATGGTTTTCCTGTGAAATATGTTAAGGAACATCCTTTCCAGGGTAAAGACTTGTGTATAAGGTAAAATAAATGACCAAAAACAAAAATACTCCTCCACACCTTGGGCTATATTCACAAGTAGCATTTTTTATGCATTTTTGCACTTTTGTATTGCATTCACCGGGAAATGTCATTTTAACATTTTACAACCTTATCTGGCCATGTGCTGTGTGACACATGCATACAGTGCTGAAAAGACATGGGAACAGCATGGGGAAGACCTTGGAAGCATCTCTGACACCCAGGTCACTGCCTAAAAGTGTGCCCATCAGAAGTGATCCTTGCCGCATCAGAAGATGCAGACTTGCAACTATCCCCGTGCAAGTCCTTGTCCCAGGGCAGAGTTCAATTGTTCCTCCCCCATTCCTTGCAATGCAAGCGTAAGTGTGCAACCTGCCACCCACCCACCCCCAGGCTGAAATACCATACTGATAGCTTGCTTGCACTTGATATTGGGCCTTTTAGGCATGTGGAGGCAGACGCCGGTCACCATGTCATGGCTGCGTCGCGCGGCCTGGTATCCATACTCAGTCCCCAGCCACCCGGCGGCCGGGTGTCCACGCTCGGTCCCCAGCCGCCAGGGGGCGGCCGGGTGTCTATACTCGGTCCCCAGCTGCCCCGAGGCCGGGTGTCCACACACAGTCCCCAGCCGCCTGGGGGCGGCCAGGTGTCCATAAACGGTCCCCAGCCACCCCTGTTTCTCCTTGGAACTTCCCCAACACTTTTCTTAGCCTGGCCTGCTTTAGGGCAGCATTGGACGAGCCCACCAGAGAACCAGAATCCTCTGGTGGGCCCTGGTCTCTCCATCATGGGAGTTGAGAGTGCCAAGGTGAGGAGCATGATGATGATGATAGAAGTTAGCATCTGCTTTGTTTTCTTGGAATGCAAGCGTAAGTGTGCAACCTGCCACCCACCCACCCCCAGGCTGCAATACCATACTGCTAGCTTGCACTTGAAATGGGGCCTTTTAGTTTGGAGGAGGCCGAAGCTGGCCACTACCTCATGGCTGCTTCGGCAGCGAGGTATCCATACTCAGTCCCCAGCTGCCCGGCGGCCGGGTGTCCATACTCGGTCCCCAGTCGCCCCGCGGCCGGGTGTCCACACACGGTCCCCAGCCGCCTGGGGGTGGCCGGGTGTCCATAAACGGTCCGCAGCCGCCCCTATTTCTACTTGGAACTTCCCCCACACTTTTCTTAGCCTGGCCTGCTTTAGGGCAGCATTGGACGAGCCCAGCAGACAACCAGACTGCTCCGGTGGGCCCTGGCTTCTCCATCAGGGGAGTTGAGAGTGCCAAGGTGAGGAGCATGATGATGATGATAGAAGTTAGCATCTGCTTTGTTTTCTTGGAAGGCAAGCATAAGTGTGCAACCTGCCACCCACCCACCACCAGGCTGCAATACCATACTGCTAGCTTGCACTTGAAATGGGGCCTTTTAGTTTGGAGGAGGCCGAAGCTGGCCACTACCTCATGGCTGCTTCGGCAGCGAGGTATCCATACTCAGTCCCCAGCCGCCCAGCGGCCGGATGTCCACGCTCGGTCCCCAGCCGCCTGGCGGCGGCCGGGTGTCCATAAACGGTCCCCAGCCGCCTCTATTTCTCCTTGGAACTTCCCCCACACTTTTCTTAGCCTTGCCTGCATTAGGGCAGCATTGGACGAGCCCACCAGAGAACCAGACTCCTCCGGTGGGCCCTGGCTTCTCCATCAGGGGAGATGAGAGTGCCAAGGTGAGGAGCATGATGATGATGATAGAAGTTAGCATCTGCTTTGTTTTCTTGGAATGCAAGCGCATGTATGTAGTAGCGGCTAAGCCTGAGGTGGTCAGCGTTTTGGCGCATATCCTACCTCCTCCAAGGAATGCTGGATGTTTTCCTGCTACTATCCCAGTTCTATGACTCCCGTTAAAACAAAGCTTCAGGTGATGAATGATGGATGAGGTGGTGGCAAAGGAGAAAGAGCAGCAGGAACAGGGACCATTCACATCAATATCAGGCCAGTCAACCACACATGTCTTGTAGGATATGTTTCTGTACCAAAAGGAGCGATTCGGCTACTCAGTTATAGGGCATGCAGTGAGTGCAATGCCTACCAAAATTTTCGAGGCACTCCAATGCCCCTTGGAAGTGACATGGAGGTCACAGGGCCTTAACTAAACCTTTTTATCCATATACAGCAAATGGGTCTTCTGTGCACTGTTGGCCTAAGCAGTGAATGGAAGGCTTTCTAAAAATTATGAGGAACTGCAATGCCCCTTGAAACAGACGTGGATTACAGCATACTAAAAACCTTCTACCCATTATTGGGGAGTGTGTCTCCCTTAGTGTTCGCCTATGCATTGAAAAGCAAAAGCTGACTAAAATTAGGAGGAAATGCAATACCCATTGGAAGAATGGTGGACGTCGCAGTGGAATAAAAAGACAATATCAATGCCCCTTGGAAAAGTGGTGGAGGTCGCAGTAGCTAAACAAGACGGTTTTAATGCCCCTTGGAAGAGACGTGGAGGTCGCAGTAGCTTAACAAGACGGTTTTAATGCCCCTTGGGAAAGTGGTGGAGGTCACAGTAGCTTAACAAGACGGTTTTAATGCCCCTTGGAAGAGACGTGGAGGTCACAGTAGCTTAACAAGACGGTTTTAATGCCCCTTGGAAGAGACGTGGAGGTCGCAGTGGAATAAAAAGACAATATCAATGCCCCTTGGAAAAGTGGTGGGGGTCGCAGTAGCTTAACAAGACGGTTTTAATGCCCCTTGGAAGAGACGTGGAGGTCTCAGTAGCTTAACAAGATGGATTTAATGCCCCTTGGAAGAGACAAGGAGGTCGCCAAGACGATTTTAATGCCCCTTGGAAAAGTGGTGGAGGTCGCAGTAGCTTAACAAGACGGTTTTAATGCCCCTTGGATGAGACGTGGAGGTTGCAGTGGAATAAAAAGACAATATCAATGCCCCTTGGAAAAGTGGTGGAGGTCGCAGTAGTTTACAAGACGGTTTTAATGCCCCTTGGAAGAGACGTGGAGGTCGCAGTATCTTAACAAGTTGGTTTTAATGCCCCTTGGAAAAGTGGTGGAGGTCGCAGTAGCTTAACAAGACGGTTTTAATGCCCCTTGGAAGAGACGTGGAGGTCGCAGTAGATTAACAAGACGGTTTTAATGCCCCTTGGAAGAGACGTGGAGGTCGCAGTAGCTTAACAAGACGGTTTTAATGCCCCTTGGAAGAGACGTCAAGGTAGCAGTAGCTTAATAAGACGGTTTTAATGCCCCTTGGAAGAGTGGTGGAGGTCGCAGTAGATTAACAAGACAGTTTTAATGCCCCTTGGAAGAGACGTGGAGGTCGCAGTGGAATAAAAAGACAATATCAATGCCCCTTGGAAAAGTGGTGGATGTCGCAGTAGTTTACAAGACAGTTTTAATGCCTCTTGGAAGAGACGTGGTGGTCGCAGTATCTTAACAAGTTGATTTTAATGCCACTTGGAAAAGTGGTGGAGGTCTCAGTAGCTTGACAAGACGGTTTTAATGCCCCTTGGAAGAGACATGGAGGTCGCAAAAGCTTAACAAAATGGTTTAATGGCCCTTGGAAAAGTAGTGGAGGTCGCAGTAGCTTAACAAGATGGTTTTAATGCCCCTTGGAAGGGACGTGGAGGTCGCAGTAGCTTAACAAGACAGTTTTAATGCCCCTTGGAAAAGTGGTGGAGGTCGCAGTAGCTTAACAAGACGGTTTTAATGCCCCTTGGAAGAGACGTGGAGGTCGCAGTATCTTAACAAGATAGTTTTAATGCCCCTTGGAATAGTGGTGGAGGTCGCAGTAGCTTAACAAGATGGTTTTAATGCACCTTGGAAGAGACATGGAGGTCGCAGTAGCTTAACAAGACATTTTTAATGCCCCTTGGAATATTGGTGGAGGTTGCAGTAGCTTAAGAAGAAGGTTTTAATGCCCCTTGGAAGAGACGTGGAGGTTGCAGTATCTTAACAAGATAGTTTTAATGCCCCTTGGAATAGTGGTGGAGGTCGCAGTAGCTTAAAAGATGGTTTTAATGCCCCTTGAAAGAATGGTGGAGGTCGCAGTGGAATAAAAAGACAATATCAATGCCCCTTGGAAAAGTTGTGGAGGTCGCAGTAGCATTCCAAGACGGTTTTAATGCCCCTTGGAAGAGACGTGGAGGTCACAGTAGCTTAACAAGATGGTTTTAATGCCCCTTGGAAAAGTGGTGGAGGATGCAGTAGCCTAACAAGATGGTTTTAGTGCCACTTGGAAGAGAAGTGGAGGTCGAGTGGAATAAAAGACAATATCAATGCCCCTTGTAAAAGTGGTGGCGGTCGCAGTAGCTTAACAAGACGGTTTTATTGCCCCTTGGAAAAGTGTTGGAGGTCGCAGTAGCTTAACAAGACAGTTTTAATGCCCCTTGGAAGAGACGTGGAGGTCGCAGTGGAATAAAAAGACAATATCAATGCCCCTTGGAAAAGTGGTGGATGTCGCAGTAGTTTACAAGACGGCTTTAATGCCTCTTGGAAGAGACTTGGAGGTCGCAGTATCTTAACAAGTTGGTTTTAATGCCCCTTGGAAAAGTGGTGGAGGTCACAGTAGCTTAACAAGATGGTTTTAATGCCCCTTGGAAGAGACATGGAGGTCGCAAAAGCTTAACAAGATGGTTTAATGGCCCTTGGAAAAGTGGTGGAGGTCGCAGTAGCTTAACAAGATGGTTTTAATGCCCCTTGGAAGGGACGTGGAGGTCGCAGTAGCTTAACAAGACAGTTTTAATGCCCCTTGGAAAAGAGGTGGAGGTCGCAGTAGCTTAACAAGACGGTTTTAATGCCCCTTGGAAGAGACATGGAGGTCGCAGTAGCTTAACAAGACAGTTTTAATGCCCCTTGGAATATTGGTGGAGGTTGCAGTAGCTTATGAAGACGGTTTTAATGCCCCTTGGAAGAGACGTGGAGGTTGCAGTATCTTAACAAGATAGTTTTAATGCCCCTTGGAATAGTGGTGGAGGTCGCAGTAGCTTAAAAGATGGTTTTAATGCCCCTTGAAAGAATGGTGGAGGTCGCAGTGGAATAAAAAGACAATATCAATGCCCCTTGTAAAAGTTGTGGAGGTCGCAGTTGCTTACCAAGACGGTTTTAATGCCCCTTGGAAGAGACGTGGAGGTCACAGTAGCTTAACAAGATGGTTTTAATGCCCCTTGGAAAAGTGGTGGAGGCTGCAGTAGCCTAACAAGACGGTTTTAGTGCCCCTTGGAAGAGAAGTGGAGGTCGAGTGGAATAAAAGACAATATCAATGCCCCTTGTAAAAGTGGTGGCGGTCGCAGTAGCTTAACAAGATGGTTTTAATGCCCCTTGGAAAAGTGTTGGAGGTCGCAGTAGCTTAACAAGACGGTTTTAATGCCCCTTGGAAGAGACGTGGAGGTCTCAGTGGAATAAAAAGACAATATCAATGTCCCTTGGAAAAGACATGGAGGTCGCAGTACCTTAACAAGACGGTTTTAATGCCCCTTGGAAGAGACGTGGAGGTTGCATTGGAATAAAAAGACAATATCAATGCCCCTTGGAAAAGTGGTGGAGGTCGCACTAGCTTAACAAGATGGCTTTAATGCCCCTTGGAAGAGACGTGGAGGCCGCAGTAGCTTAACAAGACAGTTTTAATGCCCCTTGGAAAAGTGGTGGAGGTCGCAGTAGCTTAACAAGACGGTTTTAATGCCCCTTGGAAGAGACGTGGAGGTCGCAGTGGAATAAAAAGACAATATAAATGCCCCTTGGAAAAGTGGTGGAGGTCGCAGTAGCTTAACAAGACAGTTTTAATGCCCCTTGGAAGAGAGGTGGAGGTCGCAGTAGCTTAGCAAGACTGTTTTAATGCCCCTTGGAAGAGATGTGGAGGTCGCAGTAGCTTAACAAGACAGTTTTATTGCCCCTTGGAAGAGTGGTGGAGGTCGTAGTAGTTTAACAAGATGGTTTTAATGCCCCTTGGAAGAGACGTGGAAGTCGCAGTAGCTTAACAAGACGGTTTTAATGCCCCGTGGAAGAATGGTGGATGTCGCAGTGGAATATAAAGACAATATCAATGCCCCTTGGAAAAGTGGTCGAGGTCACAGTAGCTTAACAAGACGGTTTTCATGCCCCTTACAAGAGCCATGCAGTACAGCCTATTAAAAACATTATTCCCATTATTGTTTGTATGATTTGGCAAGCTTTAGAGACCCTACACTACCTATTTCGCACTATATATCTCTCCCTAACTCAGCAGAACTCTCCCTACACTGTCTGATCCCGGGCGACTGTGTCCAAGATGGCGGCGCCTGGTTTCAAATACTCAAGTTGACGCTGTGCGGCCAGCCAATCACTGCAATGCCCACAAACAACATGGCTGCAGCATTACAGTGACTGGCTGGCAATCCCTGCATGTTCATTGGCTCTGTAAAGAGCACCAAACGTGCAGGGCGGAGACTCGAGCTCCCTCCCGAGTTACCCGGAAATGCTCGGTACTTGCCGAACATCCCAAGTAGTGAGATGCTCAGGCTAGTAACGAGCAGTGTCGAGCATGCTCGCTCAACACTAGTATTGAACAATCTGTCCCATAATGTGCGTTCCTTGATCTGTCTTTGCACCAATGTTTACTTTGGGTAAACCAAACAAGAGCTACTTAGATGGATCCACCAACAAAATGATGTAATTGCATGAGCTACAGACACCTTTTTCTTTTTTATAAACCTACTTAGCCAAGTTGGTGTAGTCATCAACACCACTCTTGAAGACCTTGCCTATTGGCTAAAAAAACAAGTAGATTAATATTCAGGGAAGAGGGGACAATAATTAAGAAATGGAGAGGCACTGGAACAAAAAATAACCAATTAAGCCAGATTAAAAACATATATTTATGGTAAGTTACAAGGGCTCTTTAACCCCTTACTGGCCTGGGGCGTATTAGTACGCCCCAGGCCATCACCCCTGGTTCAGCGCGGGCTCCGGCGCTGAGCCCGCACTGAACCGGGCACATGTCAGCTGATTCTTACAGCTGACATGTGCCCGCAACAGCCGCGGGTGGAATCGCGATCCACCCGCGGCTGTTAACATGTTAAATGGCGCTGTCAATCTCTGACAGCGGCATTTAACAGCGCCGCGCCGGAAGCGCGTCACTTACCCCACCCATATGTGACCCCGTCGCGTGATCGTGGGTCACTGATGGGTGGGCATGGCAACCCGGGTTCTGCAGCAGACCCCAGTGGTTGTCATGTAAGATTGCTATGAGCGCCACCTAGTGGTCCGTGCTCATAGTACAGGAGCATTTCTGCTACATAGAGGTAATCCGCTCATCGCCTCTATGTAGCAGAGGCAATCAGACAGTTGCTGCTTCTAGTCTCCTATGGAGACTATATAAGCAAGCAAAAAGTGTAAAAAAATGTTTTTAAAAATATTTAAAAAAATGTAAAAAATAAAAGTTTAAATCAACCCCCTTTTGCCCCATTCAAAATAAAATAATAAAAAATAATCCTCACATACACATATTTGGTATCGCCTCATTCATAATCGCCCGATCTATCAATATAAAAAAAGAATTAATCTGATCGGTAAACGGCGTAACGAGAAAAAACTTCCAAAAGCCAGAATTACGTTTTTTGGTCGCCGCAAAAATGCAATAATGGGCGATCAAAACATCGGATCTACTCCAAAATGGTATCAATAAATACATCAGCCTGGCACGCAAAAAATAAGCCCTCACCAGATCCCGAAAAATGGAGACGCTACGGGTCTCTGAAAATGGTGCCATTTTATTTATTTTTTTGTTTAGCAAATTTTGGATTTTTTTTTCACCACTTAAATAAAAAAGAGCCTATATATGTTTGGTGTCTGCGAACTTGTAATGACCTGGAGAATAATAATGGCAGGTCATTTTTAGCATCCAGTGAACATGGAAAGAAAAAAAAAAAGCACAACTGTGTAATTGCATTTTTTTGCAATTTCATCACACTTGGATTTTTTTTCCCGTTTTCCAGAACACGATATTGTAAAACTAGTGATGATGTTTAAAAGTACAACTTTGACTCTGGGAACAAGGGGAGCAAAAAACGAAAATGCAAAAACGGAAAATCCCAAGGTCGTTAAGGGGTTAAAAATGATCCTCCAGCAGATTTCATAGTCAAAATTCCATTCATTAATAAAAAAATATATATATTTTAGTCCTGATGAGGCTGGTGTGCTTACTTTGAAAATTTATGTCAGAATGACTGTACAATGCCGATACAGTGAAGATATCACGTTGAACGGGCTGCACAGCAGTAAATGAGAATCGTTTTGTGTTCAAAAATGTTTCGTAATTGCCCCAACGCGTTTCAGTGCCTGCTTCAAGATAAAAAGACTTAATTGATTTTTTACCTTAAGAAAGGCACCGACAAAACGCGTTGGACAATAAAGAACCATTTTTGAACATGAAAGGATTCTCATTTACTGCAGCAAAGTCAGTTCAACATGATATTATCCTCCTCTACTCCTAAATAGTGTTGAGCGAATTTGTTCAGCATTTCAAATTCAGGTTCGTGTTCGGGGTTCCGGCTTGTTCGCGCCAAAAAATCGGCTCTGCCCACGAACATCCCTGATTTGCCATTCTGTCACACAGATAACATCTGCGTGACAGCGTGGCAAATTCGATCAACACTACTTCTAAACTAAATTCGCCGAACAAATTCGCTCAACATTTTCCAAAACTAAAATGGATTCACTGAGATAATGTTTATCACAGAAAGCTTCTTTAAGCAATTTTAAACAATTAAACTTAGTAGCAGATAAAAAATGATTGTGGCCTCTGCACTTTTTCGATTCAAAAAAGTTTAAAACTTCAATTTAGTAAAAAAAAAAAAAAAGAGGTCACATTTGGAGTCAGTAGTGTGCAAAATGAATCTGCATTGTATTATTTCTGTAGATTAAATTACAGACAATGTCAGTGCCAGCACTGGATCATGAGCCTTTTACTAATACCTGGAGCATTTCATTCATTCACTGACGGATGATACTCTGTTATTCTTATACAAAATAAGAAGCAAGACAATGTCAGGACTTTCCTGCATTGACAGTGACTCTTATTGCTCGAGGCCATGTAGTTTATGTTGGAAATGCCAAAGAGTCACCTGGCTGACATAATTGTTACTGACAAGTGTCATTGTTCCTTATAAGCATACAAGCAATAGGCAAATAGCAGTCATTGGCTCTTCATTTTACTTTTTTACAGCAAGAGCTTAGCAATGAGGAAACCCAATCAAGGTGTTGTCATTCAAGTGTTGCAAAATATTTAGACAGCTCAGTTAATCTATGCAGATATTTGGGTCATCCTCGTCGAGGAGATGTTTATATTACACTTAAGCTTAAAATAACTGTCTACTTTTCCAACTAAATTTCTAGTATGCTACTTAATCCAGAGGTAATTGCATGTCAGCACAACTTTTATGTCAATAATTAGGTAATAGCTTGGGGTTGTGGCCAATGTCTACATAGGTTTAATTGTGCATTAATGCAGCTAAAGTTGATTTTACACTGAAAGATAATCATGAGCAAACATTCTTAACTACTTCAGAAGACCAAAAACATCCGGGCAGCCCAGTTCTATTCTGCAGTGCTGTTGTGCAGCTGAAGGGGCTAGGAGTCAACTGTCAGACACAGCTAGACTCCCGCCAGAGAAGGCAGATATGATTTACCATCATGTCTACCCTCTCGATTTCTAAATACAAGCACTGTGTATACAGATTAGAAAACACTGACCTTGCTTCCTTTTCCAGACCAAGAGATCGCATGATCTCTGGATCTAGACAGAGAACATGAGCTGCTGGGTCCAAGGAAACCCAGTCAGCTCTGTTGTGCAAAGAAGAGACTTATTTTCTCCTGTAACTGGGGCTAATATACCAAGCCTAGTTACAGGGTAAATAATCAATAAAGCATGCGAAAAGTCAATAGTAGCCAGCTTACCCAGATCGTAGTTTCTCCTTGGTCCGATCATCTGCCAGGGATCCGCACTGAGATGAGGGAGGCACACCCTCCTGCAATCGCTTGGAACCAAAACAAATAAAGTCCAGCGAAGGAACCCTTATTTCAGCATTTTTCTTAAAATCTTTTTATTCTTCAACAATCCTTAAAAGAACATCATTCCTTTTCGGACCAGGTATGTACATACAGTGGACACTTTATGGACACAGTTGTCTAGTAACAGACTACGCGTTTCAACTGTATAGGTCTTCTTCTAGGTCTCTTCTTCTAGATCTCTTCTAGCCTTATCTCCAATAAAAAAATGTTTCCTTTTATTCAATATATTTATGGCAAGAATCAAGGTCTTGGGTAGAACGGAAATGTTGAATCTCTTCTGCATGCAGGCTTTTAATAAAAGTATTTATTTAATTGCAAAAGACTTGAGTGCAGAGGTATTTTTTATTTTTAATACAAAATCAGAGTGAATTCTACTTGATTTTGAAGATCCTCCCATTCGCCACAATGAGGATATTTTTTCAATTTGCTTATATGCGGATTCAACAAGATGGGGTCCGCGGGACACCATTTTTCTGAACCATAAAGGGCCATCAAAAAGTTAAGAAAAAAAAATCATTGCACTCTCCCTACCACTCAGCTCTTTGATTTCTCACTGTCACCCATTAGATCCTCATCATATCTTCTGATTTCTGGAATTCGCACTGAAATCTCTTGGCTTCTCTCACTGAGTAGAGACTTCCAGCTCTGATGAAGCCTGAGATGGTTCTGTGCATTCGCGTGCAAGGTCACGGTGCACGTCAAAATGTCATGACATCATGACCTTTGGTGTGTTTAGGTAGGACCCTCCTGGTCCTCATCAGGACCAGAAGTCCCAGCTCAGTGTGAGAGGCTTGAGGACTTCAGTACAATTGACAGAGATCAGATGTGATGATGAGGACCTAATGGATGACAGAGAGGAGGGAACGGAGAGGAGAGCGGTGAGGTGAGTATAAATATTTCTTCTATCTTTTACATATTACCTTTATTATCCTCTGGGATTTCGAGGGACCTCAAAGCATAATAAGGGAAATTAAATTTGCAGAGAATACCTTCTCCACATATTGAATTTCCCTGGAAAAAAAATGAGCGAACAGGCAAATTCAAAATTTGCCTAATCTGCTCATATCTAGTGCTGACCAAAATGATCTATTCTTTTTTGGCAGTAGGGCTAGTACCCTACTTGGATCCTACTTTATTTTTACAGTAAAGTTCTACTAACAAAGAAAAGCTCTTACTATGGCAGATCTAGTCTTTCCTTGTATTACAACCATTAGCTCATCATTTTACTTTTTACAGTTAGCAGTGAGAAAAATTAGATTATTAAAGGGAACCTGTCATGCAAATAATGCTATTAACGTGCAGACATGGGGTTAATCTGCAGGTTAATAGCATTATGACACTTTGCGGTGACGGCACTGAGAGACTGGCCACCAAGAAGAAATTAACTTTTTTCCCCCTGGTGTTTGGCTTCCAGTCATAGGGGTGGGCCGGCGCAGGTTCAGTTACCACTCTGTGTATAGAGAATGGTGGCTGTTACCGCGCCCCTGACATTGACTGACAACCGGCCCTAATGCTGAGCTCCTGTCAGTCAGTAGCGCAGGGTGTGGTTACCGACACTGCTCTTCAAACACAGAGCGGTGACTGAAACCCTGCCAGTATCACCCCTTTGACTAGAAGCCGAATGCTCCAGGGGGAATAAAGTTAATTTCCTCCAGGTGGCAGAGCTCTCAGCGCCGACATCGTATGGTGGTAGAACACTATTAACCTGAAGATTAACCTCATGCAGGTTAATAGTGTTATTTTACATGACAGCTTCCCTTTAAGTATAGTAATTCTTTCTTGTGAATGAAGGAAGTGGAAAATTATGAATTTGCTTGACCTATGCCTGACCAAATAGGTTAATCACAATTGGGAATTCCCTGATGTCTCTCTTTCCGTATTTACTTGTACCACCGCTACTGCAATTTCTTTAGCACAACGTCAATTTCTGCTCTAAAAATAAATTGAATAAGGCAGTGTTATTTGAAGATTCCTAATAGAAGAAAAAACATTACAAAACACCTTGTTGGCAGTGCACAGAGGCAGCTTAATTGTTAAATCAGGAAAAAGTATTACAAGGAATAAAAATAAGCATTAAAGGGATTTTCCAGGATTAACTAAATATTTCCCAAATTGCCTAGAACAGCAAAATACAAACATGATAATAGATTAACATTTCAAAAGATCCATTAATTTCCACTGCTCTAATCTTCCACTGCTCAGGTGTGAAATAATTTGAAAATTGCAATGCAAAAACAGATGATATATATTTATATTTCTGTAGGACATTAACCTTGAATATCCACATTATACAGACTATATCACTGTGGACTAAAGTACTGTATATAGACCATCGGAAAAACATGAAACAAAACCCTATAATGATTGTCTGACAAACCGGCCATATTTTAAAAGAGAAACCTTTATTGAAACATAATATGTGGTGGCACAGAAAAGAGCATCCACTACATAGCACAAGTAGACTAAAAAATCCTACTAATATTATAAATGCGAAAGTTTGTGAGTATGTATGTTTGTTACTCTTTCACGAAAAAACTACTGGACGGATTTGCATGAAACTTTACAGTAATATAGATTATACATCGGAATAACATATAGGCTACAATTTGTAATGATTTTATGTAATTTTGGTCGTAATATAACGATACATGTCAATTAAGTCGGAAAAAAAATCTGGCCTCTGAGAGCTATCTTGGCGTACGCTGCCTAAACCGTTGGAGTTACACAAAGATGATGTACCGTAGAATTGTTTGTCTTGAATAGTTCTAAATAAAAGTCCGCAACAGCATATATCTACCTTTTATGTGGAAGCCACTATGACCAAAATTGTGAACCATAAATTTAATTAAATTACATACTGTTTTACAATGCACATTTTAGTATATTTATCAAACTTTTTAGTATATTTATCAAACTCTTATATACACACATACACAGGTGATATTTAAATGGCTGATTTACAGCAGTCAGAAGAGATTGATAATACAATAATTTGCCCATAGTGGATCATTGTATAGTGAGGTCACAGTTGCCGCCTGTCCACAGTCAGAATACAGGGGTGATCATATACCGTGGCCAGGTACAAGTGTGGCACAGGGGGTTCACACACGACCCCCAGGGACTGACATTTCCTAGAAACTTTGGCAGCTGTCAGTCATGAGCTCACCCTGATACATTACACTCTGGAAACAGCTGAAGGGAGAAGGATAATTTATGACATTTTCTCAGACTAAAAAAAAAAAAAAAATAGCCCAGAAAACAGCCCATCGGTCAAGAACAGGTTACTAGGGAACTACACGTCCCAGCACGGCCTGCCCGCGCCCACAGCCCTGGGGGAGTGTGAGGCTTCCTCCTGCAGGTTGCCCGGGGGCACCGGGCCGTCATTGTCCTCACACAGGGGGTCCCCGCCGCCATTGTCCCTCCACATAACACCGTATAATAAAACATGCGCTCACCTGCGCCAGCTGCTGCAGCCGGGAAAGTTCCGAGCGCCTCGCCTGGGCGGAGGGGAAGTGACTCACACACGGGGAGGGGCAGTAACCTGAGCGCTGCTCCATGGAGGATGCACACACTGCAGCCTGACAGCACCGGCAGCAGCGCTACACAAATGGCGTCTTCCCCTCCTGTGTGCAGCACAGCCCTGTGTGTGTGCAGCGCAGCATGTCACCCACAGCACCAGCAGGCTGCTCTCAGCTCCCACAGAGCACTGGGAATGGTTGCTATGGGTAACCGTGCTACAGCTGCTCCTCATAGACCAGTCATATACAACTGATATCGTCTGTACAGAGATCGTAATATAACTAATTAGATTGTTTTAGTATTTTGTTTGAACTCTACTAAGTACCTGTTTTGTAATTAGTACTTATAAAAATGCCGCGAAAGCGTAAGTCTAACATTTCGCAAAGCTCTAACAAACCCCGAGCTATGAAAATAATTAGACGTGATGAGACGTCTCAACAAGCCGAGCAACGAAGGCTTGAGCAGGCGGTGCGTTGTGCTCCACATAGAGCTGCAGAGACTCCAGAACAATCCCAAGCCCGACGTGAACGGATGCGGAGTTTTTGGCATCTCAACGGGCTGCTGAAACTCCAGAACAGTCCCAAGCCCGACGTGAACAGCATGCGGAGTATCTGGCTTCTCAACGGGCTGCTGAAACTTCAGAACAGTCCCAAGCTCGACGTCAGCAGCAAGCGACTTACATGGCGTCCCAAAGAGCCACTGAAACTTATGAAATGGCCGAATCTCGCAGACGCACTGTTGCTGAAAGGGCAGCACAGCGACGTCAAACATTTACAAGAAATACATGGATATTGTTTAATAAAGCTGCATTTGAGTATGACGAGACTCTTGATTATGAAACTCACAAGCTTATAAAAATAGAAGCAATGACCATAGATTGCAAATATTGCAGAGATCTTAAGTGGAAAGAGGAAGCAGCAGGTATGTGTTGTTTGGGCGGGAAAGTAGCTCTTCCTTATATAGACGAGCCAGTTCAACCTTTAAAAGAGCTTTTCTCTAATGAAACTGATGAATCTCGCCTTTTTCTAAATAATATAAGAAAATACAACATGTGCTTTCATATGACGTCTTTTGGAGCAGATCAAATTGTCTCAATGCCAGGGTTTTGCCCGACCTTTACAATACAAGGACAAGTATACCATCGTATCGGTTCTTTAATTCCTACGTCCATTTCGCAACCACAATTTTTACAAGTTTATTTCATAGGTGACGAAGAAGAACAAATCAAGAGGCGTACTGAGTGCGTGCAAAGCGTAGATAGAAGCATAGTTAAAAAATTACAACGAGTACTTCACGACCACAACATTTTGGTGCATGAATTTAAAACAGCTAGAGACAGAATGATCAATGACGATCATTTCAAAGTAGTGATTCACCCAGACCGTGTACCACGTGGTCAACATGAGAGACGATTCAATGCCCCTACTACAAATGAAATAGCTGCTGTAATAGTTAGTAGCGAACAAACTATGTCTCGGGACATCGTTGTGCAGCCGCGCGATGGCATGCTCACTAGGGTTCCCGATACACATAGCTTCTATGACGCTCTCGAGTACCCAATAATTTTTTGGAAAGGACAAGAGGGGTACAGCATTGATATTCCTCAGATAAATCCAATTATCAAACAAGCAATGCCAAGCAAAAAGGTGTCCTGCAAAGATTTTTATGCCTTTCACTTGATGGTCCGTCGCAGCGATTTTAATTTGATGCTTAAGTGTAGGCTCCTACTTCATCAGTTTCTGGTCGACATGTATGTAAAGATGGAAAGTGAGCGCTTAAGGTTCATTTCTTTAAATCAAAAAAAACTGCGCGCAGAAAATTATATTCACTTGCAAGATGCAATAAGAAATGATGCGGATTTGGATCCAAATAACTTAGGTCAGATGGTGATTCTCCCGTCATCATTTGTAAATAGCCCGAGATACCTACACGAATACACACAAGATGCGTTCACATACGTACGTAATTATGGGAGGCCTGATTTATTTATTACAATGACTTGCAACCCCGCTTGGCCAGAAATCACCAAAGAGCTTATGGCTGGTCAAAATTCAGCGGACAGACATGACTTAACAGCTCGAGTATTTAGAATAAAAGTGCAGAAGTTGGTAGCTCTACTTACAAAAGGTAACATATTTGGTGATATGCAATGCTTCATGTACTCGATCGAGTGGCAAAAGCGAGGTTTGCCTCAAAGAATATGATTCACGGGCCATATGGTCCATTCAATTCTTCATCGCCATGCATGAAGGAAGGAAAATGTACCAAAAAATATCCGAGGAAGCTTTTAAAAGATACTCAAACCAATGACAAAGGTTATCCTTTGTAAAGGCGCAGAACACCAGAGAATGGTGGATGCACGATGATTATAAAAACGATTATAAAAACCCATAGGGGAACACAGGAAATATTGGTGGACAATAGCTGGGTGGTCCCATATTCTCCACTCTTATCAAAAATTTTTCATTCTCATTTAAATGTAGAGTTCTGTAAAACGGTACAGGCGATAAAACATATTTGTAAATATATTACTAAGGGTATCGACCAGGCTATTTTTAACATCCGTCAGCAAGGGAGTGTTAACATTGACCCAAGAGATGAGGTGCAGACCTTTAGAACCGGCCGATATGTTAGTAGTAACGAAGCAGCGTGGCGGATCTTAGGTCTGCCTCTGCACGAGAGACACCCAACCGTCACTCATCTCGCGATTCATTTACCCAATGGCGAGAGGGTTTACTTTACGGAAAATAATTTTAGAGAGAGATTAGAAGCACCACCTAAAACTACACTAACTGCATTTTTCCTGTTGTGCCAAAGTGATACGTTTGCAAAAACATTACTTTACATTGACGTGCCTCGCTACTATACTTGGAATGTGGCACGGAAGCAATGGAAACGTCGTTTACAAGGAACACCTGTCGATGGCTGGCCAGGTGTGAAGGCAGGAGACGCTCTAGGTCGCATTTACACAGTGCACGTTAGCAATTTTGCTTGCGTATGCTGCTGAATGTAATAAGGGGTCCAACCAACTTCTCGGATTTAAAAACATTTGAAGGTCAAGAACTTGCAACTTTTCGGCAGGTGTGTGAGAAGATGGGGTTGTTGGAAGATGATAACCACTGGGATACCACCTTAGAAGAGGCCATGCTATGTCGCTCCCTGGCGCAAATAAGAGAGCTGTTAGCCATATTGATATGCACTTGCGGTTTATCCAATCCTCTACAACTCTGGCACAAGTATAAAACTGCGTTATCAGAGGATATCATGCACAGATTTGAAAGAATGGATCACGTTAACGATGATCTCTGTTTCAATGAGGCGTTGGGGCTTATCGAGGACAAAATATTAATAATTTCTGGAAAGAAATTGTCCGATTTTGGTCTACCCTCACCGCGGCGTAGAGGAGAGCTGTCGAACGAGTTGATAAAAGAGCTAAGCTATGATACCAACCAGTTAGACGCTCACGTTTGCGAAACTGAGCCACGTTTGCTACCTGATCAAAGAGAGATTTATCACAAAATAGTAGGACGAGTTGAGAATGGTGAAGGCAGACTTTTTTTCCTTGATGCCCCGGGTGGTACAGGAAAAACTTTCTTGCTTAATTTACTTTTAGCAAAAATTCGTAGCGGTCATAACGTTGCATTAGCTGTGGCTTACTCTGGAATTGCTGCAACATTGCTAAGCGGTGGACGGACGGCACATTCAGTCTTTAAATTACCTCTTAATCTGGTGAACGAAGAAACCCCATCGTGTAATATCAGCAAGAGCAGCGCCCGTGGCCTCCTGTTGCAACAGTGCAAACTAATCGTGTGGGACGAGTGCACAATGTCACACAAACGCGCCATCGAAGCTCTTGATCGTTGTCTACAAGACTTACACAGTAAACAAACAATAATGGGTGGTGTGGTTGTTTTATTGGCTGGGGACTTTAGGCAAACTTTGCCTGTCATCTAGCGAGGCACTACAGCAGACGAAATTAACGCATGTCTGAAATCCTCATATTTATGGACCAAAGTTGAAAAGCTGCACCTCACCACCAACATGCGTGTCCAGTTATTCAGTGATCTAGAGTCGGGCGCGTACGCTGAGAAACTGCTCAAGATCGGTGAAGGTCGAATCGAAACTGACGAAGAATATATGGTTCTATTTACTAACCAATTTTGTCATGTTGTGGATTCGGAAGACGCACTTATTACTCAAGTTTTTCCAAATTTGCAACAAAACATCCACGATGAAAATTGGCTATGTGAAATAACTATACTAGCACCAAGAAATGAAACAGTTGCGAAAATCAATAAAATTATCTTGGACCAAGTAACCAGCGATGCAACAACCTACAACTCCATCGACACAGTCATGTCATCTGAAGACTGTATGAGCTACCCCGTGGAGTTTCTTAACTCTTTGGAGCTATCCGGGATCCCATCTCATAAGCTCGAATTAGAGGTCGGTATACCTGTTTTCTTAATGCGCAACTTGGACGCCCCGAGATTATGTAATGCCACTAGATTGCGAGTCACTGAACTAGGCAGGCACATTGTAAAGGCCACAATTTTAACTGGAGAAGCTAAGGGTGAAAATATTCTTATACCACGCATCCCAATAATACCAAATAACTTACCCTTTAATTTCAAACGTTTGCAGTTCCCACTTAAAGTTGCATTTTCAATGACCATCAATAAATCGCAAGGGCAAACTTTGAAGGTAGCGGGGATACATTTAGGCACGCCCTGTTTTTCCCACGGTCAGCTATACGTAGCTTGCTCACGTGTTTCTAAATCGCAAAATCTACATATTTTCGCTGAACGAAAGAAATCAAATAACATAGTTTACAGGAGTATATTGCAGTAAAAACACATAGATAAATTACCTGCAGATGTCCATTATTCCAATTGCATACTAATTCTTTACTAACACGAACAATATTAAACGCAAGTAACTTCAGTCCGTCCTGTTTATTAATCAGTGTTTAGTAATCCGTTTGTGATGAAATTTGATATGGATAATTTCAAGCCTGGGGAAGGACAAAGGGCTACTTTTTATAAACACACCATACAGGCGAAGATTATATAAAACTGTAAACCTGATTGACTGACACACCTAGCGGTCAACGCACAGCCGAAACCACTGAACTTAGCATCTTGAAATTTGCAGATAGGTTCTATTATAGCTTAAATGAGCACTAAGAAAGGAATTTTGATAATTTCACCCTCAAGAGTTTCCCTCTTCATATTATAGGGGTTCAAAGATTGTATGGAATCCGTCAGTTTTGAAGTTAGACATCTGAAATTTTGGATGTACGAGTAACTAAATAAGATTATTTTTTTTTACTATTAAGATTATTTTTTGTTACTATTAAGATTATTTTTTTTTACTATTAAAATGATCTGTCACAAAACTTAATGTGGCAGACCAAATTCCACGCGAGCGAAGCCGCGGGTAAAAGCTAGTATAATATATATATGAGTAACCAAAGCGATTTGCAAAACCCGAAACAAGTACTAGTACATAGATGTATATATGCATATGGCTATAGAGGTGTCAGAATATATACAAGGCAGCTAATGAATCAAACAATAGGTAGAGGACACCAGGAAGTATTCATGGCAACAAAATTGAAAAATATATATAGAAAGGTACAAAGATTTGAATGTAAAACCCAATAAATCAAGGTATGCCACAATGAATCGATGGTGTATGACTAAGTTGGTGTATAATATATGGATTAAATTACCTCATACCAAAGTAAGGGCTTGGGATGCTGGCTCAGCTTGTGCTCCTGCTGTGTATGTGGACAGCTCACCCCGACGCGCGTTTCATTTGCGTCCTTTGCGTCCTTCCTCAGGGGGTGAGGAAGGACGCAAACGAAACACGCGTCGGGGTGAGCTGTCCACATACACAGCCCTTACTTTGGTATGAGGCAATTTAATCCATATATTATACACCAACTTAGTCATACACCATCGATTCATTGTGGCATACCTTGATTTATTGGGTTTTACATTCAAATCTTTGTACATTTCTATATATATTTTTCAATTTTGTTGCCATGAATACTTCCTGGTGTCCTCTACCTATTGTATGATTCATTAGCTGCCTTGTATATATTCTGACACTTCTATACCCATATGCATATATACATCTATGTACTAGTACTTGTTTTGGGTTTTGCAAATTGCTTTGGTTACTCATATATATTTTATATTTTTTAGTCTACTTGTGCTATGTAGTGGATGCTCTTTTCTGTGCCACCACATATTATGTTTCAATAAAGGTTTCTCTTTTAAAATATGGCCGGTTTGTCGGACAATCATTATGTAGCGTCGGCGTCCCTGCCTCCTGCCAGACAGGGACGCCGTTCCCCTCACCTCTCCGCTCCGTGTCCGGCGGCTTCCTCCTGCTCTGCTGGCACCGCGCGCTGCTTCCCGGCTTCTGTGCTTAGGGCGCGCGCGCGCTCCCCCTCTCTTAAAGGGGCCGCGCGCGCCGTCCTAAGGAGTCCCCGGCCAATGGCCGGAGGACCTCACCATATATAAAGCACCTCCTCCAAAATGGATGTGCCAGAGCAATGTTGTTGCAAAGCCTTTCAACTCTGCTTCAGCCCTCAGGTCCCGTTACCAGTTACCTGCCAGTCACCTGCCAGATTCCTGTTTGATACCTGCCTGATACCTGCCTGATATCTGCTTACCTGCTTGCTATCCTGTGGTTCGACAGTCTGCCTACCAGCACCTGCCAGTCTGTCTATGGATCAGTCCGTCTGCGGACCAGGAAGTACCTGCCAGATACCTGCCTGATACCTGCCTGCCTGTCCAGAGACTCTTACTCGCTCACCTGGGAGCGCTCACCTGCTACCTGCCTGATAGCCTACCTGGAGGCTTAGCCGTCACCCGCTGTGACCACCTGCCTGTCCAGAGACTCTTGCCCGCTCACCTGGGAGCGCTCACCTGCTACCTGCCTGCTAGCCTACCTGGAGGCTCTGCCGTCACTTGCCGTGACCACCTGCCTGTCCAGAGACTCTTGCCCGCTCACCTGGGAGCGCTCACCTACTACCTGCCTGCTAGCCTACCTGGAGGCTCTGCCGTCACTTGCCGTGATCACCTGCCTGTCGTGAGACTCTTGCCCGCTCACCAGGGAGCGCTCACCTGCTACCTGTCTGCTAGCCTACCTGGAGGCCCTGCCGTCACTTGCCGTGACCACCTGCCTATCCAGAGACTCTTGCCCGCTCACCTGGGAGCGCTCACCTGCTACCTGCCTGCTAGCCTATCTAGAGACTCTTCCCTGCTGTCACTTGCCGTGACCACCTGCCCGTCTAGAGACTCTTACCCTGCTGTCACTCGCCGTGACCACCTGCCCGTCTAGAGACTCTTACTCTGCCTGTCCCCGTCACTTGCGTGACTTCCTGCCCCTTCTACCCAGAGACTGTCCCTGTCACTGTCCCTGTCACTTGCCGTGACTACCTGCCCGCCTTCCCTGGGAGCCACCCGCTTCCTTACAAGGACTGCCCCTTTGTATAGTTGCTCAGAGGTTCCACCTCCCAGACTCGTTACAGTTTGCTCGGGCCATTGAACCCGGTGGCACCCAAGCTCCCTCGCTCTCGGACCTTTGCCATGAACTGTCCCATCAGAGGTCCCAACAGGAGTCCATCCTGAGCCACCTGCGTAGTGTTAACGCCCGCCTGGACACACTGACTACATCTTCGGGACCGGCTTCCAGTCGCACGACTCCTACCCCCGCAGCGCCTCTGCCCATCAATTCCATGGCATCTCTTCCCGGTCCCCACCTCACCGCCCCGCCTCATTTTGGCGGAGATCCTGGTCAGGCACGGGGCTTCATTAACCTGTGCACTCTGCACTTCGAACTGTTGGCACACCAGTTTTCCACCGACCGAGCCAAAGTAGCCTTCATCATGTCCCGTCTCACGGGAGAGGCGCTGGCTTGGCTAAATCCTCTATGGGAGAGAGGAGACCCCCTGGTGTCCAATCTGCCAGCCTTTCTCTCGGCTTTCCGGAAGGTCTTCGACGAACCAGGACGGAGGACCTCATCCGCCTCATCTCTGCTACGCCTCCGCCAAGGAAGTCTCACCGTGGGCCAATATGCCATACAGTTCCGTACCCTTGCTTCCGAGCTTGCCTGAGATAATGACGCCCTGGTCTCCGTCTTTTGGGAGGGTCTGTCCGGCCGTATTAAAGATGAACTCGCCGGTCGGGACATTCCTACCTCTCTCGACGACTTAATTTCACTTGCCACCCGGATTGACATCCGGTTCCAGGAGCGCACCAAAGAGGTCACCCGTGAGAGGAGGCTTCCACGCCTTGCCCCTACCTTCCAGAGATCCGTCACTTCCTCCGTTACTCCTCCGGCGCACTCAACCGAGCCTATGCAGGTCGACCAGACCAAGATGGTCAAGACCCATCAGGAATTACGCCGTGCCGAGGGGAGCTGCTTCTACTGTGGCAGTAAGGAGCACCGGATCCGTTCCTGCCCGGAGAGGTCGGGAAACGCCTGTGTCTAGGATCGCTCAGAGAGGTCACCCTAGACAGAAATAAACCCTCTCCATCTCTAATGCTGTCGGTCTCTATCATCTGCGGGGAGATCCGTTATTTTGAACTGGCTCAACTTGACTCTGGAGCTGCTGGAAATCTCATTTCTCTGTCCCTGGTAGAGAAATACCGCATTCCCACCAAACCTCTGGCTGTACCCTTATCTGTCGCCGCCGTGGATGGGGGCCTCTTACCACATCCCATCCAACTCATCACCGAATCCATAACTCTGCAGGTGGGAATGCTGCACTCTGAGAGCATCTGCTTCCATGTTCTGCCTGGGCTCTCTCACGCCCTCTTGCTAGGCCTACCTTGGCTCCAGAAACACGCACCCGTGCTTGATTGGCAGACCGGAGAAGTTCTTCGCTGGGGACAGGACTGCCATAAGACTTGTTTAGTTCCCGTTCATCCTGCTTGTCCTTCTCCTACCCCAGCCAATCTACCCCCTCATAGACCATACGACTGCCCAATTGACCTGATGCCCGGCGCTACTCCTCCCCGTGGGCGTATTTACCCTTTGTCCACTGCTGAGACCCGGTCCATGTCTGAATATATTGAGGAGAATCTGGCCCAGGGATTTATCCGGAAATCTACCTCCCCAGCGGGAGCAGGCTTCTTCTTCGTCAAAAAGAAGGACGGCTCACTCCGTCCCTGTATAGACTATAGAGGCCTTAACCTGATCACAGTGAAGAATAAATACCCCCTTCCGCTCATTCCTGAATTATTTGACCGTCTGAGGGGGGCTAGAATCTTCACCAAGCTGGATCTCCGTGGGACGTATAATCTGGTCCGTATCCGTCAGGGGGATGAATGGAAGACGGCATTCAACACCCGGGACGGCCACTATAAATATCTTGTAATGCCCTTCGGTCTCTGTAACGCTCCCGCCGTCTTTCAAGAGTTGGTCAATGACATCTTCCGTGGCCTTCTCTACTCCTGCGTGGTGGTGTACCTGGACGACATCTTGGTTTTCTCTCCGGATCTTCACACTCACCGGAGGGATGTTCGTCAGGTCCTGCTCAGGCTCAGGCAGAACCACCTCTACGCTAAATATGAGAAGTGCCTCTTTGAGCAGACCTCGCTTCCGTTTCTGGGCTACATAATCTCTCAGACGAGCCTACAAATGGACCCTGAGAAACTGTCTGCCATCGAGAAGTGGCCCCGACCAGAGGGGTTGAAGGCTATTCAGCGGTTCCTGGGCTTCGCCAACTACTACCGTCTCTTCATTCCGCACTTCTCTTCCCGGACTGCCCCTATCTCGGCGCTTACCTGTAAGGGCGCTAATCCCAGAGAATGGCCGCCCGAAGCAGAGGAGGCCTTCCTTTCTTTAAAACGAGCTTTTTCCTCTGCCCCTGTGCTGCATCGTCCAGACGGCAACAAACAATTCTTTCTAGAAGTCGACGCTTCCTCCTCCGGAGCCTGAGCGGTACTTACCCAAAAGTCGTCTTCCGGAAGAATGGTAACCTGCGGCTTCTTCTCCAAACTCTTCTCCTCATCTGAGCGCAACTATTCTATAGACCGAGAATTGTTGGCCATTAAGCTGGCACTGGAGGAGTGGCGTTACCTGCTCGAGGGGGCTCTTCACCCGGTAATAATTTACACGGACCACAAGAACTTGGCTTACCTCCAGAGTGCCTAGAGACTTAACCCACGCCAAGCCCGGTGGTCCTTGTTCTTCGCCCGCTTTAATTTCATTCTACATTTTCGCCCGGCTGACAAAAACATCAAAGCTGATGCCTTATCCCGATCCTTTTTGGTCTCTGATCTTGAGGAGGAGCCTAAACACATCATCGACCCCGACAAAGTAATGTAGGTGGCCCCCGTGAATCTAAATCGTCTTCCACCCGGTAAGACATTCGTAACTGTTCCTGATCGTGAGAAGGTTCTACACTGGGGACACTCGTCCAAGCTAGCTGGCCACGCTGGTTAGAAAAAGACCCTCCAACTTATTTCCCGGCATTACTGGTGGCCTACCCTGCACAAGGACGTAATAGACTTTGTTTCAGCCTGTGTGTCCTGCGCCCGCAACAAGGTTCTGAGACATCTGCCAGCCGGCCGTCTCCTTCCTCTTCCTGTACCTGCTGCCCCGTGGCAGCATATAGCTATGGACTTTATAACGGACCTCCCTGTCTCTGCCGATTGTACGATCATATGGGTGGTCGCTGACCCCTTTTCCAAAATGGCTCACTTTATTCCCTTGCCGGGTCTCCCGTCTGCATCAGAGTTAGCTAAAGACTTTATCCATCATGTCTTCCGTGTACACGGTCTTCCTCTCCACATCGTATCTGACCGAGGGGTTCAGTTCACCTCTCGTTTTTGGCGAACCATGTGTAAACTGCCGGGGGTCACCTTGGACTTTTCTTCTGCATATCACCCACAGTCCAATAGCCAAGTAGAACGGATCAACCAAATTTTAACCAGTTACCTCCGGCATTTTGTTAATGCTCACCATTCCGACTGGGTGGATCTTTTACCGTGGGCCGAATTTTCTTACAAAAATCACGAGAGCGAATCTTCCTCCAAATCCCCGTTTTTTGTAGTCTTCGGTCAGCATCCTCGGATCCCGTTTCCCGTCTCCACCTTGGTGGACAATCCGGCTGCGGAATCTCTCGTTAACGAATTTTCCTCCATTTGGGAAAGTACCAGATCCGCACTTCTTCAGTCATCCGAGCGGATGAAAAAACAAGCTGACAAAAGACGTCTGGATCAACCACAATTCCGTCCTGGAGATAAGGTCTGGCTCTCGTCCAAGTATGTCCGGCTCAAGATTCCTTCCTACAAGTTAGGGCCTCTGTTCATTGGACCACTGGAAGTTATCAAACAAATCAACCCGGTGGCCTATAAATTGAAACTCCTGGCCAATTTGCGGATTCCTAACTCCTTCCATGTATCTCTACTCAAACCCGTGATACTTAACTCTTTTTCCAAGTCTACAGGTACGCCTCCTGCTCCGGTTTCCGCTGAAAACGAGTTTGAGGTAGAGAACATTCTGGCCACCAAAAGGGTAAGAGGAAAGTCCTTTTTTCTAGTGGATTGGAAGGGGTTTGCTCCTGAGGAGAGAACATGGGAGCCCCGGGAGAACATCCATGCCCCTCTCATCCTTGATAAATTTCTCTCTGGCCTAAAAAAGGGGGGGCCTAAATGGGGGTTACTGTAGCGTCGGCATCCCTGCCTCCTGCCAGACAGGGACGCCGTTCCCCTCACCTCTCCGCTCCGTGCCCGGCGGCTTCCTCCCGCTCTGCTGGCAGCGCGCGCTGCTTCCCGGCCTCTGTGCTTAGGGCGCGCGCTCCCCCTCTTTTAAAGGGGCCGCGCGCGCCGTCCTAAGGAGTCCCCGGCCAATGGCCGGAGGACCTCACCATATATAAGGCACCTCCTCCAAAATGGAGGTGCCCGAGCAATGTTGTTGCAAAGCCTTTCAACTCTGCTACAGCCCTCAGGTCCCGTTACCAGTTACCTGCTAGTCACCTGCCAGATTCCTGCTTGATACCTGCCTGATACCTGCCTGATATCTGCTTACCTGCTTGCTATCCTGTGGTCCGACAGTCTGCCTACCAGCACCTGCCAGTCTGTCTATGGATCAGTCCGTCTGTGGACCAGGAAGTACCTGCCAGATACCTGCCTGATACCTGCCTGCCTGTCCAGAGACTCTTACTCGCTCACCAGGGAGCGCTCACCTGCTACCTGCCTGCTAGCCTACCTGGAGGCTTAGCTGTCACTTGCTGTGACCACCTGCTTGTCCAGAGACTCTTACTCGCTCACCTGGGAGCTCTTACCTGCTACCTACCTGCTAGCCTACCTGGAGGCTTAGCCGTCACCCGCTGTGACCACCTGCCTGTCCAAAGACTCTTGCCCGCTCACCTGAGAGCGCTCACCTGCTACCTGCCTGCTAGCCTACCTGGAGGCTCTGCCGTCACTTGCCGTGACCACCTGCCTGTCCTGAGACTCTTGCCCGCTCACCAGGGAGCGCTCACCTGCTACCTGCCTGCTAGCCTACCTGGAGGCCCTGCCGTCACTTGCCGTGACCACCTGCCTGTCCAGAGACTCTTGCCCGCTCACCTGGGAGCGCTCACCTGCTACCTGCCTGCTAGCCTATCTAGAGACTCTTCCCTGCTGTCACTTGCCGTGACTACCTGCCCGTCTAGAGACTCCTTCCCTGCTGTCACTTGCCGTGACCATCCGCCTGTCTTGAGACTGTCCCCGTCACTTGCCGTGACTTCCTGCCCCTTCTACCCAGAGACTGTCCCTGTCACTTGCCGTGACTACCTGCCCGCCTTCCCTGGGAGCCACCCGCTTCCTTACAAGGACTGCCCCTTTGTATAGTTGCTCAGAGGTTCCACCTCCCAGACCCGTTACACATTATAGGGTTTTGTTTCAGGTGTGAAATAATAGAATACTTACTGCTGGAGTCAGGTTAAATCTTCTACCTTTTTCTCAAACATTTTGACAGTACTACTAAGCTTGTCTAATATATAGACAGTGTCAACTTAAACTAGAAAATGCACCAAATTAATAACCAAGGCTCATGTTGGATGTTTCGTTTTGCTCATCTTTAGACACTTTTGTCTAACTTTACATCCCTTTTGGTTTGCTTACTTTTAGGTCATGGTTAGTGTTGAGCCACCCCCATAGTGTTCGGGTTCGGTTCGGTTCGTCGAACACCGGGATGTTCGAGGAACTGTTCGTCGAACTGTTCGTCGAACACCTTAGAACACCGTCGAACACCGTTAAAACCAATGGCAGGCAAACAAAAACACATAGAAAACACCTTCAAATGTGTCCAAAAGCTGACAAACTGCTCAGAAGACACTCTCTTTAAAAAAGCCGGCCGGCAATTCAGCAGCGGCATACACCGGTACCTGACAATTTAGACAAGAAGGAATAGAGCATCACACATAGATTAGATAGATAGAAACATGTCAGTCACACATATAAGAAGCACAGTGACAGTGTTGGTTACTGCACTTGTCATTTAGTGTAAAGGATTTATTAAAAAAAATATTAGTGTTTTCATGCACCGTCTCTTTAAAAAAGCCGGCCGGCAATTCAGCAGCGGTACCCGACAATTTAGAACAGAAAGAATAGAGCTTCACACATAGATTAGATAGATAGAAACATGTCAGTCACATATATAATAAGTACAGTGACAGTGTTGCTTACTGTACTTGTCATTTAGTGTAAAGGATTTATTTAAAAAAATAATAGTGTTTTCATGCACTGTCTCTTTAAAAAAGCCGGCCGGCAATTCAGCATCTGTACTCGACAATTTAGAACAGAAAGAATAGAGAATCACACATAGATTAGATAGATAGAAACATGTCAGTCAGATATATAATAAGTACAGTGATAGTGTTGGTTACTGTACTTGTCATTTAGTGTTAAAATAAAGGATTTATTAAAAAAAAAATTAGCGTGGGGTTCCACGTAATTTTAGTCTCTAGCGGAGGTTAAGCAGACGGCTGGGGCAGATGTTTGAAGCCTGGGAAGGGGGTAATACCCACGGAGCTTCCCAGGCTACTAATAGCAGCCCCCAGCTGAATACCTAGCCTTTACTAGCTATTAAAATGGGGGACCCCCCCAAAAAATGACGTGGGGTCCCCCCTAATTTAATAGCTAGCAAAGGCTAGGCAGACAGCTGGGGGCTGATATTAATAGCCCAGGAAGGGTGCCATGAATATTGGCCCCCTCCCAGGCTAGAAACACCAGCCGTCAGCCGCCCCAGAAATGGCGCATCCATAGGATGCGCCAATTCTGGCACTTAGCCTCGCTCTTCCCACTGCCCTGTAGCGGTGGCAGTGGGGTAATACGGTTGGGGTTGATGTCAGCTTATAATGCCAGCTGACATCAAGCCCAGGTTAGTAATGGAGAGGCGTCTATAAGACACCCCCATTACTAACCCCATAGTGAAAGTTAAAAGAAAACACAACACCCAGAATAAAGTCCTTTAATTGAAATAAACACACAATTCTTTATTGTTCTAAATTAAACCATACTTACCATCACGCCCATTCCAGCTGAAGCCAACGATCTCCTGCAATAAAAGAAAAATAATAAAGCAACCTCATCCTTACCTTTCGATGGTTCCCAGGACAGCTCCAGCTCTGCTACATCGAGATGACAGGCTGGACCGCAGCAGAACGCTGCCATCCAGCCTGTCAACCCGCAGACACTGAGAAGAGCAGGCTTGCTTCGCTCCTCAGTGTCTCGCTGTGACGGCATCCAGATGAGCCGAGGTCATGTCCAATGAACTCGGCTCACCTCATGCACGTCACTGACAGCGTGGGAAAATTCTCCTGCACTCAGCGCTTCAGCGTGGGAGAATTCTCACGCTGAAGCGCTGAGTGCAGGAGAATTTTCCCACGCTGTCAGTGACGTGCATGAGGTGAGCTGAGATCATTGGACATGAACTCACTTCATGCACGTCACTGACAGCGTGGGAAAATTCTCACGCTGAAGCCCTGAGTGCAGGAGAATTCTCCCACGCTGTCAGTGACGTGCATGAGCCGAGGTCATGTCCAATGAACTCGGCTCACCTCATGCACGTTACTGACAGCGTGGGAAAATTCTCACGCTGAAGCGCTGAGTGCAGGAGAATTCTCCCACGCTGTCAGTGACGTGCATGAGGTGAGCTCATGTCCAATGAACTCAGCTCACCTCATGCACGTCACTGACAGCGTGGGAAAATTCTCCTGCACTCAGCGCTTCAGCGTGAGAATTTTCCCACGCTGTCAGTGACGTGCATGAGGTGAGTTCATGTCCAATGATCTCAGCTCACCTCATGCACGTCACTTACAGCGTGGGAGAATTCTTACGCTGAAGCGCTGAGTGCAGGAGAATTTTCCCACGCTGTCAGTGACGTGCATGAGGTGAGCTGAGTTCATTGGACATGAGCTCACCTCATGCACGTCACTGACAGCGTGGGAGAATTCTCCTGCACTCAGCGCTTCAGCGTGAGAATTTTCCCACGCTGTCAGTAACGTGCATGAGGTGAGCCGAGTTCATTGGACATGACCTCGGCTCATCTGGATGCCGTCACAGCGAGACACTGAGGAGCGCAAGCATGCCAGCGCTTCTCAGTGCCTGCGGGATGACAGGCTGGATGGCAGCGTTCTACTGCGGTCCAGCCAGTCATCTCGATGTAGCAGAGCGGAAGCTGTCATGGGAACCATGGAAAGGTAAGGATGATGTTGGTTTATTATTTTTCTTTTATTTCAGGAGATCGTTGGCTTCAGCTGGAATGGGCGTGATGGTAAGTATGGTTTAATTTAGAACAATAAAGAATTGTGTGTTTATTTCAATTAAAGGACTTTATTCTGGGTGTTGTGTTTTTTTTAAATACTTTACTAGAAATTCATGGCGGTCATGTCTAATACTGGCGTGACCCCATGAATTTTGGGCTTAGGGCCAGCTGATAATACCAAGCTGGCCCTAACCCCTTTATTACCCAGTGAGCCACCGCACCAGGGCCCTGGATGAGTTGGGTACAGCGCCAGAAGATGGCGATTCTATGAACGCGCCATTTTCCGGGGTGGCTGCGGACTGCAATTTGCAGCGGGGGGGGGCCCAGAAAGCTTGGGCCTCCCTGCGCTGCAGATTCCAGCCCCCAGCTGCCTAGTTGTACCTGGCTGGACACAAAAATAGGGCGAAGCCCCACGTATTTTTTTTTTAATTATTTCATGAAATTCATGAAATAATTAAGAAAAAAAGGCCTTCTCTATATTGTTGTGTCCGGCCAGGTACAAATAGGCAGCTGGTGGTTGGGGGCAGCCCGTTCCTGACTGCTGTACCTGGCTGGACACAAATATAGTGCGAAGCCCCACGTCAATTTTTTTTAATTATTTAAGGAAATTCATGAAATAATTAAGAAAAAAAGGCCTTCCCTATATTGTTGTGTCCGGCCAGGTACAAATAGTCAGCTGGTGGTTGGGGGCAGCCCGTTCCTGCCTGCTGTACCTGGCTGGACACAAATATAGTGCGAAGCCCCACTTCAATTTTTTTAAATTACTTCAGGAAATTCATGAAATAATTAAAAAAAAATTGACGTGGGGCTTCGCACTATACTTGTGTCCAGTCAGGTGCAGCAGCCAGGAACGGGCTGCCCCCAACCACCGGCTGCCTATTTGTACCTGGCCGGACACAACAATATAGGGAAGACCTTTTTTTTTAAATTATTTCATGAAATAATTAAAAAAAAATTGAGGTGGGGCTTCGCGCTATATTTGTGTCCAGCCAGATACAGCAGGCAGGACCGGGCTGCCCCCAACCAACAGCTGCCTATTTGTACCTGGCCGGACACAACAATGTAGGGAAGCCCTTTTTTTCTTAATTATTTCATGAAATAATTTAAAGAAAATTGACGTGGGGCTTCGCCCTGTTTTTGTGTCCAGCCAGGTACAACTAGGCAGCTGGGGGCTGGAATCCGCAGCGCAGGGAGAACCAAGCTTTCTCGGCCACCCCCGCTGCAAATTGCAGTCCGCAGCCACCCCGGAAAATGGTGCGTTCATAGAAGCGCCATCTTCTGGCGCTGTACCCAACTCATCCAGGGCCCTGGTGCGGTGGCTCACTGGGTAATAAAGGGGTTAGGGCCAGCTTGGCATTATCAGCTGGCCCTAAGCCCGAAATTCATGGGGTCACGCCAATATTAGACATGACCACCATGAATTTCTAGTAAAATATTTAAAAAAAACACAACACCCAGAATAAAGTCCTTTAATTCAAATAAACACACAATTCTTTATTGTTCTAAATTAAACCATACTTACCGTCATGCCCATTCCAGCTGAAGCCAACGATCTCCTGAAATAAAAGAAAAATAATAAACCAACATCATCCTTACCTTTCCATGGTTCCCATGACAGCTTCAGCTCTGCTACATCGAGATGACAGGCTGTACCGCAGCAGAACGCTGCCATCCAGCCTGTCATCACGAAGACACTGAGAAGCGCAGGCTTGCTTGCGCTCCACAGTGTCTCTCTGTGAGGGCATCCAGATGAGCCGAGTTAATGTCCAATGAACTCGGCTCACCTCATGCACGTCACTGACAGCGTGGGAAAATTCTCCTGCACTCAGCGCTTCAGCGTGGGAGAATTCTCACGCTGAAGCGCTGAGTGGAGCAGAATTTTCCCACGCTGTCAGTGACGTGCATGAGGTGAACTGAGTTCATTGGACATGAGCTCACCTCATGCACGTCACTGACAGCGTGGGAGAATTCTCCTGCACTCAGCGCTTCAGCGTGAGAATTTTCCCACGCTGTCAGTGACGTGCATGAGGTGTGCCGAGTTCATTGGACATGAACTCGGCTCATCTGGATGCCGTCACAGAGAGACGCTGAGGAGCGCAAGCAAGCCTGCGCTTCTCAGTGTCTGCGGGATGACAGGCTGGATGGCAGCTTTCTGCTGTGGTCCAGCCTGTCATCTCGATGTAGCAGAGCTGAAGCTGTCGTGGGAACCATGGAAAGGTAAGGATTATGTTGCTTTATTATTTTTCTTTTATTGCAGGGGATCGTTGGCTTCAGCTGGAATGGGCGTGATTGTAAGTATGGTTTAATTTAGAACAATAAAGAATTGTGTCTTTATTTCAATTAAAGGACTTTATTCTGGGTGTTTGTGTTTTTTTTAACTTTGACTACGGGGTTAGTAATGGGGGTGTCTTATAGACGCCTCTCCATTACTAACCTGGGCTTGATGTCAGCTGGCATTATAAGCTGACATCAACCCCAGCCCTATTACCCCACTGCCACCGCTACAGGGCAGTGGGAAGAGCGAGGCTAAGTGCCAGAATTGGCGCATCCTATGGATGCGCCATTTCTGGGGCGGCTGACGGCTGGTGTTTCTAGCCTGGGAGGGGGCCAATATTCATGGCACCCTTCCTGGGCTATTAATATCAGCCCCCAGCTGTCTGCCTAGCCTTTGCTAGCTAATAAAATAGGGGGGACCCCACGTCATTTTTTTGGGGGGTCCCCCATTTTAATAGCTAGTAAAGGCTAGGTATTCAGCTGGGGGCTGATATTAGTAGCCTGGGAAGCTCCGTGGGTATTACCCCCTTCCCAGGCTTCAAACATCTGCCCCAGCCGTCTGCTTAACCTCCGCTAGAGCCTAAAATTAAGGGGAACCCCACGCCAATTTTTTTTTAAATAAATCCTTTATTTTAACACTAAATGACAAGTACAGTAATCAACACTATCACTGTACTTATTATATATCTGACTGACATGTTTCTATCTATCTAATCTATGTGTGATTCTCTATTCTTTCTGTTCTAAATTGTCGAGTACAGATGCTGAATTGCCGGCCGGCTTTTTTAAAGAGACAGTGCATGAAAACACTATTATTTTTTTAAATAAATCCTTTACACTAAATGACAAGTACAGTAAGCAACACTGTCACTGTACTTCATATATATGTGACTGACATGTTTCTATCTATCTAATCTATGTGTGAAGCTCTATTCTTTCGGTTCTAAATTGTCGGGTACCGGTGTATGCGCTGATGAATTGCCGGCTTTTCATGTTTCACTGTGATCACAGTTCCCATCGATTTGGGCAATCACTCTAATGCCACAACCACCATGGCTGTGGCATTACAGTGAGTGGCAGACAATCCCTGCATGATTGGTGCTCTAAATAGCGCCAGACATGCAGGACACGCTTTTGGTGCACGAACAGTTATCGAACATAACCTCGAACAGCCGAATTTTTTGCAAATCGTTCGGGTTCGTCGAACAACTCGAACACCGCCCAAAAGAGCTCGAATTTGAGATTGGCGAACAGTTCTAGTCGAACACCGCTCATCTCTAGTCATGGTCATACGACTGTATTATCTCTCATCTGAGAAAATCGGTCCTCTTTTGCTAATCACACTCTGATCAGAGTTTGATCAGAGTGTGATCACAGTGCGATCTGATTCTCTCGGATGAGGAGATAATGAAGAATTTTTTTTTCTATCTTTTCCATTCTGCCAGTCCGTAAAATTCAATGATGATATCTTAGTACGGTCCAATATTTCCACGGACTCATTGACTTACATGGCCGAGTGTGATCCGAATATTGGATGCAGATCATGCATGCTGCCATTTTCTCCTTGGACAGACTTGGTCTGAGGAAAAAATCAGACATATGCATGCTTCAAAGAAAGACATTGGTTCGAATGCAATCCAATGTTTTGTTGGATCGCACTCAAAATACGGTCACTTGTACGAGACCTTTGTCCAATTTATGATGCCAAAGTTTGTGCACAAGTCAGCTTACCTTAACCCATGAACCCTTTCGAGCTAAGTTAAACCCCTTCCTGTGGAGCTTCACCCAATCATTGAATTCAGGTTTTTCATTCAGCTCCATTCAGTGTAAAAAATTTAGACCCTCGGAATGTCGTCTGTCTTTCCAAACATCTGTGAAGAAATATCTCTTTCAAGAGCTTTCTGAATTTCAACATGGTCTTCTAATAAGAGCCACTGTTATAACAAGTCAGTTCATAACTAGTGATGAGCCAGCACTAAAATGCTCGGGTACTCATTGCTCAGGTTGAGCAAATTGGAATACTCGGGTGCTCGACCCGAGCAACGAGCAACGAGCCCAATGTAAGTCTATGGGAAACTCAAGTATTTTTCAGGCAGCTCCCCCCGGCTGTCTACAGAGGGCCTAAAAATTGCCCAAATCGATGGGAACAGTGCTCAATTGACTTGGGAACAGCATGGGGAAGACCCCTGGAAGCATTTCTGACTCCCAGGTCACTGCTGTCAACAACGTTGTCAGAGTATTACGCCACTTTTACGGATTCACAATAAAACATACAAAAACAAAACCAAAGTGGATTTTCCTGGGAAATATATTAAAGAACATCCTTTCCAGGGAAATGACTTGTATATAAGGCAAAATAAATAACCAAAACCAAAAATACTCTTCCACACCTTGGGCTATGTTCACACGTAGCGTTTTTGATGCGTTTTTGCACTTTTGCATTGCTTTCAACAAAAACAAATGCATTCACTGGGAAATGTTATTTTAACATTTTACAACATTATCTGGCCATGTGGTGTGTGACACATCATCAGATACATGCATACAGTGTTGAAAAGACATGGGAACAGCATTGAGAAGACCTCTGGAAGCATTTCTGACTCCCATGTCACTACCTAAAAGTGTACCCATCATAAGTGATCCTTGGCGCATGCGAAGATGCCTTCCGCCATGCAGTTGCAGACTTGCAACAATCACCGTCCATGTCCTTGTCCAAGGGCAGCGTTCAGTTGTCCCTGCCCCATTCCTTGAAATGCAAGCGCAAGTATGCAGCCAGCCAGCCACCCACCCACAGGCTGCAATACTATGCTGCCAAATTTTTGACAGCTGCTTGTACTTGAAATGTGGCCTTTTAGGCTAGTGGAGGTGGAAGCTTTTCATAACCTCATGCCGGTGGCGGCCGGGTGTCCATACTTGGTCCCCAGCCGCCATTATTTCTCCCGGTATCGTCTCCAGGTCCCACAACATTACCCGTGCCCTCCCCAGTGCACTTAGAGTTGTATTTAGCTCAGTAAAAGGACTGGCATAGAGGGAAACTGCATCTACCCTGGGTGCCTTTTCTCCCAGGAAGTCCTCTAATGCAGCTTGTTGCAGAAGCAATGGCAGCCCATCCAACATCAACTCGTACTTGTCGGTGGTGCTTTGACACACAAACATCCTTCTTTGCGCATTTAATTTCATGAATACAGAGTTGGAGAATGGCCTGATCGGCAATGCGGTTTAAGAAATAACATGCATAAGCATGTCCGATCCACATTAAAAAAGCAGCCATAGAGTGTCCGGGAACCTTTCCCCACACTTTTCTTAGCCAGGGCTGCTTCTCGGCAGGGTTGGACGGGCCCACCAGAGAACCGGAGACTCCTCTGGTGGGCCCTGGCTTCTCCTTCAGGAGAGTTCATAGTGCGGAGGTGAGGCCATGATGATGATAGAAGCCACCATCTGCTTGGTTTTCTGTTACTTGGAATGCAAGCGCAATTATACAGCCAGCCACCCACCCACAGGCCGCAACACTAAACTGCCAGATTTCTGGGCAGCTGCTTGCACTTGAAATATGGCTTTTTAGGCTTGTGGAGGCGGAAGCTGTCCACAATCTTATGGCGGCGGTGACCAGATATTCATACTCGGTCCCCAGCCGCCATTATTTTTCCCGGTATCGTGTCCGCCTTCCACAAGCACGGGTCCCACAACATTACCCTACAGAGTTGGGCAATGGCCTGATCTCCAATGCGGTTTGGGAAATAACATGCATAAGCACGTATGAACCGCATTAAAAAAGCAGCCATAGAGTGTCGGGGAACCTTCTCCCACACTTTTCTTAGCCAGGACTGCTTTTCGGCAGGGTTTGACAGTCCCACCAGAGAATCCTCTGGTGGGCCTTGGCTTCTACCTCAGGAGAGTTCATGATAGCACTAACTTTGCATCTGCTATCATGAAAAACATTGTGCCCACCAGAGGATTTGATTCTGAGGGCTCTTGAGCGGAGGAGAAAGGTGAGCCCTCAGAATCAAATCCTCTTGTGGGCACAATGTTTTTCAATCTGAAACAGCTTCTCAGTCAAAGTTGTATTTCACCACAGCCATATTCTTTAGCTCGGTGAAAGGACTGGCATAGAGGGAAACCGTATCTACTCCGGCTGTCATTTCTCCATCACCAGGTTCTGCCCACTGTCACACACGACCATGCATGGCTGTATGTTCAGCGATGAGAGCCACAGATCAGGCTGCTGTGTTTCAGCTTTCAACAACTCTGCAGTGCTGGGTGGTTTGTCAATTAAGCATTAAGCATGTTATCTTCAGCACAGCCTGTTGCCGCTTGGCGAAGGCAGTGCTGCAGTGCTGTCTAGTGTTGAGCCACCCCCGTAGTGTTCGAGTTCGGTTCGGTTCGTCGAACACCCGTGTGTTCGCCGAACTGTTCGTCGAACTGTTCGTCGAACACCTTCGAACACCGTTAAAACCAATGGCAGGCAAACAAAAACACATAGAAACACATAGAAAACACCTTCAAAAGTGTCCAAAAGCTGACAAACTGCTCAGAAGACACAACTAACACATGGAAAAGTGACAAGTACATATAGTCATGCGAAAAGAAAAGAGGTGGAGGAGTAAAAGGAGGGGGAGACACAGATATAGGCATGTCATGCCCTTCTAAAATCCAAAAAGTGAGAAGCCGAGACGGCCAGTCCGCTCCTGCCCGTGCCACCTCCGTGTCGCCGGGTTTGTGCCAGAGCCGCGGTGAACCCTGACGGCCAGCCCCCCTCTCCCAATACTGGTGCCTGTCCGCTGGTGGGTCGAGAGAGCCCCCCTGTGGTGGAGGCAGCTCTAAGCTTTTTAATTTAAATTGTCCCTCTAATTTGAATGAATACACTTTAAATCCATTTACAAGGATCTATTGGAGGGCAAGTCTCATGCCAGCAGCCGCGTAATTCCAGCTCCAGTAGCGTCCACTAAAGCTGCTGCAGTTAAAAAGCTTTTATAAGGATCGAGCTCGGCTGTCCACCGCAAGGCATCCTAGTGCCAGTCCCAGCCCCTATGCCTTGGGGTGCCTCCTGATGCTCTTCACTAAGTATCCCATGGTCCCGAAGCATTTCCTTTGAAAAAATTAAGTGTCCAAACTACAGGTGGTGTAGCTTGCTTAACAGCCGGGATAATCCGCTGACTAGCAGACACTGCTACTAGGCACAAAGTATTTCCTGGGCTAGATGCAGTTAAAAATTTGTAAGTAGATACTCTCGTTGGATGCTGAGAAAGCATTCCATAGAGTCTCCTGGCACGCCATATATGATTCTCTTAAAAAGCTTGGGGTAGGGGTCTAGGGGACCCTTTTATAGCCAAAATCACGGCCCTGTATCACAATACGTCACCTAGGCTGAAGATAAATGGAACTGTAGCACCGAGGGCTCGGTTGCTACAGACGTATTGCACCTCACCCAGAGGTGTGATATCTCACTCTCAGATAAGGATGGAGTGTGGATCAGGACCCGACACCTGCATGCATTACACCACATTGCCGTGGGGCAGGGCAACCAATATGCCCCTGAGATGGGCACGACAGTCCCTGTCCCTGGCTGGAGTGGGGGGAGGGAACACTGAGGAAGGGGAACCCTGCAGTGCAGGAGCAGGGAGGAAGCAGTTCCTGGGTGCATTGAGAAGGGAGTATAAAAGGTGGGCACCATCTTAGTTCAGTGCAGAGAAGTCTGAGCAGAAGTGGCAGGGAGCAGGGGCTCTGCATGAGCTCTGCTCCGGAGGCGGGCCTAGTAACAGAGGCCCAGGCCTGCAAGAGGGAGAAGGAAGGAAGAGGAGCGGCGAAGGCTCCAGGAACGAGGAATGAAGGGATCCCAGGGGTGCGGACGGGCGAGTCGCCACCGCACGCCCGAATCCACCTGCGTGGAGGGGTCAGGCCAAGGGGGAGACCGGTCCCCGATCTAGTGGAGGCAGGAAACGACCCTCAGCTAGAAACCGGAGGCTCTGACATTTTATGTGGCGCAGCCCCTTGCTCCACCCGCTAGGAAGGCACCACATAGGGTCAGGGAAACTGGCGCCAAGTTTACCAAGAGGAGGCCCGAGGCAGCCGGACAGAAGTGTTGGTAAGAAAGGCCAGACAAAGGACACACAAAGGGGGTCCTGTGAAGCGCTCCAAAGTTATCTGGGAGTTGTCTGAGCCCCTCACCTGGTGAGCACAGTACGACGTGGGCAGCCGTTACCTGCAGACGTGGTCTGGATAATAAGAACTGTGAGTAAAGGCCCTGAACTGCATCACTGACTCCGTGTCGTTACTGCTGCTGCCCTGCACCATCACCCCCATCCTCCGCATACACTGCCCTGAGGCTATACTCCTCCCGTGGGGAGTTATTCTACGCTCTGCTGCACCCACAACACCAGCCTTAGCGGTCTGCCCTGTAGCGGCGGTTCACTCTGACCGCAATCCACGGGTGGCGTAGTCGGACATTTAAACATCAAAACCACATAAATAGTTCCGTCACTGGTTTGACCGCCCTGAGCCACGGAACCGGATCGCCGCCACGAAGACTACAACCACCAGCATCCACCAAAAAGGGTCCGGCTCCGGGTGTCCCAAGGCCCAGGGGGTGCGTCAGAACATTTTCATCACCTTTCACAATCACCAATGGGACAAGGCAGGGATGTCCTCTGTCCCCTCTCTTATACATCCTAGTGACGGAGCACCTGCTCTCATCAATTCGCCATAACCCCAATATTAGGTGGATTGAGGTGGGAGGCACCGAGTACAAGTGCTCTCTATTTGCTGATGATGTCCTAGTATATATCACTCAATCACATATATCCATCCCTGCTGTTATGGCTGAAATAGATCACTTTGTTACATGGTAAAATTTTAAAATCAATGCAGCGAAGTCTGAGGCCCTCGATGTCTCCCTCCCTAAATCCATATAGGATTCCATCCAGTCCAACTTTCCCTTTGCCTGGCCCTCACAGGGTATCAAATACTTAGGAATTCCTATTCATAGAGACCTCTCCCATCTATGTTATCTTAATTTTGGGCCCTTTATTGAACAATTCCATACAGACCACGGTTGGCAAGTTAGAACTGTAAGATTCACTACGTGAACCACTGGTGTTTTGTGGAAAAGCACATGTACACCGCGTTCCAAATTATTATGCAAAAAGTGTTTAGGAGTGATAAGGGAAGAATTTGTTTGTTTGTCAGTTAAACTCATTGATGGTGATGTGTGTCAGGGCTCTTTATATCACTGTAAGCAATTGCAGACACCTGTGCTAATTAGTTTGGCAGGTGTGTCCAATGAAAGGCAAGACTACTTAAGAAGGCTCTCTCACATTATTAAGCAGCCTACATTTTCTGCCAAAATGGGAAAGAAAAAGGATGTGTCGGCTGCTGAGAAGCAACAAATTGTGGAGTGTTTAGGTCAAGGCATGACTACAATCAACATTGTGCGATGATCAGGATGAAGTGTCTTGGCAATCAAGAAGTATGTAGCTGATTCACAGTACACACGTGTGCGTGCTGATAAGGGCAAATTGAGGACTCTTTCCTACAGGCAATTACGTCAGGTTGAAAGAGCAGCGGCAAAAAAGCCTTGTCATAGCAGCAGACAAGTTTTTGAAGCTGCTTGTGCCTCCAACGTCCCCCGAACAACAAGATGCAGGGTCCTTCAGAGGTTTGCAGCTGTGCATACGCCATCCTGTCGACCTCCTCTATCCACTTCACACAAGCAGAAACGGCTCCAGTGGGCCAAACATTACATGAAGACTGATTTCAAAACTGTTTTGTTCACGGATGAGTGCCGTGCAGCGCTCGATGGTCCAGATGAATGGAGTGGAGGATGGCTGGTTGATGGACACCCCACGCAAACACGGCTACAGCGCCAACAAGGAGGAGGTGGAGTAATGTTTTGGGCTGGAATCATGGGGAGAGAGATTGTCGGCCCCTTTAGGATCCCTGAAGGCGCTAAAGATGAACTCCATAATGTATGTGGATTTTCTCAAACAGCACTTCCTGCCATGGTTCAAGAAGAAGAACCGTGTATTTCACAGCAAGATCATTTTTCTGCATGATAATGCACCATCTCATGCTGCACATAAAACATCTGCATCTCTGGCTGATATGGGCATAAAAGGGGACAAACTTATGGTGTGACCCCCATGCTCCCCTGACCTCTACCCCATTCAGAACCTTTGGAGCATCATTAAAAGGAGTGTCTATGATGGCGGGAGGCAGTTCACATCTAAGCAACAGCTCTGGGAGGGTATTCTGTCCTCATGCAAAACAATTGAAGCAGAAACCATCCAAAACCTGACAAATTCAATGGACGAGAGAGTTCAGAAGCTGCTTTCGAACAAGGGGTCCTATGTGAAAATGTAACATCACCTAGAATAAAGTTTTGAGTTGAAAACTGTTTGATTTCAGTTTCTAACAACCTGCTAATGCTTATAATTTCAAAAATGACCATTTTTTTGGTCTTTATTAAAATGAAAAGGTTGATCGAAAAGTTTGGGGGATCTAAGAGTGTGGCAACCCAGTAGTCATGATTACTTCGAATTCTGACAATATGAGGGTCATGCTGCAGGTAGTGCAGCAAGAAGGCACTTATGTGTCTTGCGCATCTCGGAGCCCCAAAATTATTTTCCGGGCTAGATGCAGCTAAAAATTATTTTTAATTTTAAATCTGGTGAAGCTTATTATAGATGGCCTAATAGGATCAGTGCTGCACACTGCTACAAAGCCCAAATTATTTTCCAGTCAAGATACAGATAAACATGATTAGTAATTTGAAAGCTTAAAACGGTTGGTAGGGTGATTTTAACCAATCATCAAGCTTTTACTCTCCCCAGGATGACACAGGGGTAGAAAAGTCGTTTCGGATCCATGATTTGTTCATCTTTATGAACGTGAGTCTGTCTACATTATCAGTGGAGAGCCGCGTGCGCTTATCTGTCAGCACACCACCAGCAGCGCTGAACACACGTTCAGACAGAACGCTGGCTGCGGGGCATGACAAGATCTCCAAGGCGTAAGTGGCTAGCTCCGGCCATTTATCCAGATTGGAAGCCCAAAAAGAGCAAGGGTCCAGTGACACAGTCGTGGCTTCAATGTTTACTTGGAGATACTCCTGTACCATCGTCTCTAGGCGTTGACTATGTGTCAGACTTCTTGTCTCCTGTGGCCTTGCAAAGGATGGGCTAAAAAAGTGGTGAAATGATTCCGCAAAATTGATGTTACCAGCAGATACTGTGGTTCTGTTACGGTTTGAGTGCTGAACACTTGACGGTCCCACGGTTGGCAAGTTGGAACTGTGAGATTCACTACGTGCACCACTGGTATTTTGTGGAAAAGCACATGTAAGATTCTGCAACAGTCTCTGCTGATACTCCTGCATGCGTGCATCCCTTTCTATGGCAGGAATAATTTCTGCAAATTTACTTTTGTACCGGGGATCTAACAGTGTGGCAACCCAGTAGTCAGGATTATTTCTAATTCTCACAATTCGAGGGTCATGTTGCAGGTAGTGCAGCAAGAAGGCACTCATGTGTGTTGCGCATCCAGGAGCACCAAGTCCCTGTTGTGTTGGTGGCGAGGTAACAATCATGCTTCCTTCCTCTGTCCTCTCCCCCCAACCTCGCACAACAGAAATGTGATCAAGGTCTCCCTCATCTGATGAGTCTTCCATCAGTTCGTCCTCCACTTCTTCCTGGGCTCCTGCACCTTCCTCACTAGTTTGGCTGCTACCATGCGCCCTGGTAAAATCATCTCCCCCACCCTCACATGCCTGCCGCCCTGGTGCTGCCGACCGTCTGGACCTTGCAGATGTTAGCCCTTCCGCATACAACTCCTCCTCCTCTACTTCCTCCACCTCCTCTTGTGCCACCACCTGACTCCGAATTCTGTTTAACATGTGCTCCAGCATGTAAATCACCGGAATAGTCATGCTGATAATGGCATCGTCAGCACTAAACATCTTCGTCGCCATTTCAAAACTGTGCAGAAGGGTGCATAGGTCCCTGATCTGAGACCACTCCTCCAGCGTGATTTGCCCCACCTCTGAATCTCGTTGGCCCAGGCTATACGTCAGAACGTATTGCACCAGGGCTTGTCGGTGCTGCCACAGTCGCTGCAACATGTGCAGAGTTGAATTCCACCGGGTAGGCACATCGCATTTTAGCCGGTGAAGTGGCAGGCCCAACGACTTCTGTAGAGATGTAAGTCGCTGAGCTGCGGGATGCGAACGGCGGAAGTGAGCACACAGCGACCGTGCCCTCTGCAGAAGGCCATCTAGTCTGGGATAGTGGGCTAAAAATTGCTGGACAACCAGGTTCAACACGTGAGCCATACAAGGCACGTGTGTGACATTGCCCCGGCGAAGGGCCGCACCCAGGTTTGCAGCATTGTCGCACACGGCCTTCCCTGGTTTCAGGTCCAGTGGAGACAACCATTCATGAAATTGGTTCTCCAGAGCTGACCACAACTCCTCAGCTGTGTGACTCACATTTCCCAGACATTTCAATGTAAAAACCGCCTGATGACGTTGAGCCCTACTGCCAGCATAGTAAGGAGGTGTGCAGGATCCCTTCTGCGCAGTTAGAAAGCTTGTGGCATGACCAGACAGGCTTTGGGTGCAGGTGGAAGACCGAGAGGAGGTTGAGGAGGCAGAAGCAGTGGAGGAAAAATGACATAAAGAGGATTGACGCACAACTCATGGGGACGGCAAGACTTGGACAGCAGCCCCTTGTCCTGCTGTCACCATAGTTACCCAGTGCCCAGTCAGCGACATGTAACGCCCCTGTCCATGCCTACTCGTCCAAGTGTCTGTGGTGAAATGCACCCTGTCACACACAGAGTTTCTCAAAGAAGCGGTGATGTTGTGTGCGACATGCTGGTGGAGCGCAGGCACACCTTTCTTTGAGAAGTAGTGCCGACTGGGCATCTGGTACTGGGGCACTGCGACGGACATAAGGTCTCGAAAATCCTCTGTGTCCACCAGGCGGAAAGGCAGCATTTCTGTAGCCAAGAGCTTGCAGATGGTGAAATTCAACCTCTTAGCTTTCTCATGGCTAGGAGGAAATGGTCTTTTACTTGTCCACATCTGAGGGACCGAGGGCTGGCTATTGTGCTTAGACGGGGTTGATAAGGGTGTCCCCGGCAAACTGCCGGTCTGTGAGGAAGATGCAGGCGGACATGTTAGGTTGCCTTGATCCAAAGGTGGTGCTATCGATGTCGGACAGCGCTCAAGACCAGCTGGTGTTACCACCTCCAAAGAAAATGATGACCTGCCAATCACGCTGGCTGTTGCGGGTAAAGAGGTGGCAGGTCTGCGCCCCAAAACAGGTGTGACTGCTGTCCCCCCAGTCACAGAGGATGAAGAGGCCGCGGATGCACAAGATATGGCAGACGGTGGTTGGCCCGGCCGGCTAGACCGCATTGTAGCACACTGAGCTTCCCACTGCAACTTATGCTTCATGTCCATGTGCCGGTTCATGCATGAAGTACTCAAACTATGTATTTTTTGGCCTCTACTTAGCTTTTGCTGACAAATGTTACAGATAACACGAGTTGGGTCATCTTTATCGATCTGAAAAAATGCCCAGGCTATGCAAGGCTTAGCACCCATGCGACCTGAAGAGCCACCACGACTTGTGGTGAGAGGCAGAGTTGTGTTTGAGGATGCAGTTGTTGACATGCTTCCAGTACTACGTCTCTGTCCAGGAAGGCGCAACCTGACCTCGTCGTCACTAGCATCTTCCTCCACCTCCTCTGCTGACCTCATCTCTTGGCTGACTGTGGGTTGACAGTAAGTGGGATCTCCGACCTCATCATCATCACCCTGTGCGTTATCACACCCGTCGTCCTCAGAGCCAACCTGTTCCTGCCCTGACAAAAAACTAAAGTTGTCGCTCCAATCAGGTATTTGAGTCTTATCATCGTCTTCCTCATTGTCTCCACCAACAGGAGTTACAGTTTGGGAATGAGGGTCTACATTATGGTCAGAACCTTCTGCGTCTGTCCTGGATCCGACTCATAAAGATTCTGGGCATCAGTGCAGATCATTTCCTCGTCTGGATTCACAGAAGCGCTGGAGTCGACCTCTGATTCCCAGGCTATAGTATGAGTAAACAGCTCTGCAGACTCAACCATCTGTTCTACCTCATACTCAGACGGGCAGCTGGAGATTTGGGAGCTGTGAGGAAGCAAGTGCGATTTGGGTGACACCTTTGAGGACTGGAGTATTTGTGATGTTGAAGTTGATGTGGAGGAGAGCCCACTTAAAGGAGCACTTGATATCCGTTGAAGCACCTGCTGTTTTTGTGCCTCATCTGGAATTTGTAGCGATTGGCGTGGCCGTAAGAAAGGGATCTTATCACATTGTCCGCTAAAAGAAGTAGACATTTTAGTTTGGCTGGAAGATGGTCTTTCTTCTGCACCTACCCCACGGACACAACCTTTTTTCCCCTTCCCAACACGCCTATTCCCCTTTCCACCAGCAGCAGGCCTTTTTCCACTCATTTTGGTGGTTAACTAATTCACAACTCTGGAGTTGTTTGCACAAAAAAACAATGGATGGTAACCGAGCAGAGCTGAGTGGCCAAACTGTGGTATTAGGCCAAAACTATTGGCTGGGTTAGATGCAGAAAAAAATTATTTTTAATTTGCAACCTGATGGAGGTCAGTATAGATGGACTAATAGACCAAGTCCCACACACCGCTAGAAGCCCAAATATTTTTTCAGAGCTAGATGCAGAAATTTTTTTTATTCAATTTGCAACCTGATGGAGGTCAGTATAGATGGACTAATAGACCAAGTCCCACACACTGCTAGAAGCCCAAATATTTTTTCAGAGCTAGATGCAGAAAAAAATTATTTTTAATTTGCAACCTGATGGAGGTCAGTATAGATGGACTAATAGACCAAGTCCCACACACCGCTAGAAGCCCAAATATTTTTTCAGAGCTAGATGCAGAAAAAAAATATTTTTAATTTGCAACCTGATGGAGGTCAGTATAGATGGACTAATAGACCAAGTCCCACACACCGCTAGAAGCCCAAATATTTTTTCAGAGCTAGATGCAGAAAAAAATTATATTCAATTTGCAACCTGCTGGAGGTCAGTATAGAAGGACTAATAGAACAAGTCCCACACACTGCTAGAAGCCCAAATATTTTTTCAGAGCTAAATGAAGAAAAAAATTATTTTTAATTTGCAACCTGATGGAGGTCAGTATAGATGGACTAATAGACCAAGTCCCACACACTGCTAGAAGCCCAAATATTTTTTCAGAGCTAGATGCAGAAAAAAATTATTTTTAATTTGCAACCTGATGGAGGTCAGTATGGATGGACTAATAGACCAAGTCCCACACACTGCTAGAAGCCCAAATATTTTTTCAGAGCTAGATGCAGAAAAAAATTATTTTTAATTTGCAACCTGATGGAGGTCAGTATAGATGGACTAATAGACCAAGTCCCACACACCGCTAGAAGCCCAAATATTTTTTCAGAGCTAGATGCAGAAAAAAATTATATTCAATATGCAACCTGCTGGACGTCAGTATAGAAGGACTAATAGAACAAGTCCCACACACTGCTAGAAGCCCAAATATTTTTTCAGAGCTAAATGAAGAAAAAAATTATTTTTAATTTGCAACCTGATGGAGGTCAGTATAGATGGACTAATAGACCAAGTCCCACACACTGCTAGAAGCCCAAATATTTTTTCAGAGCTAGATGCAGAAAAAAATTATTTTTAATTTGCAACCTGATGGAGGTCAGTATAGATGGACTAATAGACCAAGTCCCACACACTGCTAGAAGCCCAAATATTTTTTCAGAGCTAGATGCAGAAAAAAATTATATTCAGTTTGCAACCTGATGGAGGTCAGTATAGATGGACTAATAGAATGATGCTATGCCCAAAAGATTTTACTTCACTAGGTGCAGTAAAAAAATTGGTATTCTATACACAGGTGGTATATCTTGCAACACAGATAGGCTACTCCACTGACTAACACACTCTGCAATAGGCCAAAAAGGATTAGCTTTGCTAGATTCAGCCAAATGCTGTGAAAAAAACTTGCACAGCACTGGCACAGACCTGCCTGGCAAAAACTGATAGGAACTGATGTAACCTAGTCCTGAAAAGGACTCCAATTACAATTAGTCTTTACTCCCACAATCTATCTATTTAAGAGCACAGACCTGCCTGATAAAAGTCGTAGGAAATGCTGTAACCTAGTCCTTAAAAGGACTGCAATCACAACTATTCCCTACTCCCAAGCTATCTGTATATTTGTGCGAAAATTGGCTTGAAATTAACAAGGTATAGCGCACACAGCAACAGCGGTGCCGTCTAACACGCAGCTGCAGCAGTGAGAAAATGGTGGCGACGGGGAAAATGGCTTGGTCTTATAGGGCAAGGACATGTGACATACACTGCCAATCACACATGCCCTTGCTTGTGTGAAAAAAAGCACTTCGCTCCGTGTGTGCGCTGCTGATAGGCTGACAGATTGCACCTCCCCACTGCAAATGCGGTAAAGAGAAAAAAAAATGGAGATCTTCATTGTTCCTGCAGAGATCCATCCCCTGCCCCTCCCCCCGCCCCGCTGTACACTCAAACTGCGTATTAACATTAATTTTCATCATTACTGAGAAAAAATCCAGTTATGATTTTGGTGCACGAACAGTTATCGAACATAACCTCGAACAGCCGAATTTTTCTCAAATTGTTCGTGTTCGCCGACCGGCTCGAACACCGCCCAAAACAGCTCGAATTTGAGATTGGCGAACAGTTCGAGTAGAACAACGCTCATCTCTAGTGCTGTCAGCTTCTAACTGATGTGGTCATTTCGGAGATGGAGAAGGAGGTGCATGAGCTGAACAATGTGATTACATTGAGGTTAAATTGGTGACCCTGTTTTTTATACTAAAGAAAGATCCTATTGTTTTGTTTTTTTTTCGTTATTCTTTAAGACAAATGCATTCACCGGGAAATGTCATTTTATCATTTTACAACCTTATCTTGCAATGTGATGTGTGGCACATCACCAGACACATCCTGTTTTATTTATGAGGGACTCTGAAAGTCATAAAGCCTATTTTTATAGGGCCATCAGACGGCCCTTGCTATTCTTAAAAGGCCAGCAGTCGACCCTCGCTATTGTTAGAGAGCCATCAGCCAGCTATGCTTTGTTGTTCCCATTATTAACAAGTGGGTCTCCTATACTGTTATTGCGTATCCAGTGATTGCAAGGGTTGCCAAAAATTTGGATGCAACCCAATACCCCTTTGAAAAGACATAGAGGAGGGTCTCAGCAAAAAAAATGTTGCCATTATAAAGGAGCGGGTCTCCTATAGAGGTAATGCCCATGCTGTGACTGTAAGGGCTGCCAAAATTTGGGAAAAACCCAACTAAGAATTTAAAGACTAGAGTTGAGCCACCCCCGTAGTGTTCGAGTTCGGTTCTTCGAACACCCGTATGTTCGCCGAACTGTTTGTCGAACTGTTCGTCGAACACAGTCGAACACCGTTAAAACCAATGGCAGGCAAACAAAAACACATAGAAACACATAACAAACACCTTCAAAGGTGTCCAAAGCCGGACAAACTGCTCAGAAGACACAACTAACACATGGAAAAGTGACAAGTACATATAGTCATGCGAAAAGAAAAGAGGTGGAGGAGTAAAAGGAGGTGGAGACACAGATATAGGCATGTCATGCCCTTCTAAAACCAAAAAAGTGCGAAGCTGACACGGCCAGTCCGTTCCTGCCCGTGCGACCTCCGTGTCGCCGGGTTTGTGCCAGAGCTGCGGTGGACCCTGACAGCCAGCCCCCCTCTCCCAATACTGGTGCCTGTCCGCTGGTGGGTCGAGCGAGCCCCCCCTGCGGTGGAGGCAGGTCTAAGCTTTTTAATTTAAATTGTCTCTGTAATTTGAATGAGTACACTTTAAATCCTTTTACAAGGATCTATTGGAGGGCAAGTCTCATGCCAGCAGCCGCGGGAATTCCAGCTCCAGTAGCGTCCACTAAAGCTGCTGCAGTTAAAAAGCTTTTATAAGGATCGAGCTTGGCGGTTCACCGCAAGGCGTCCTGCCGCCAGTCCCAGCCCATGTGCCTTGGAGTGCCTCCCCGATGCTCTTCACTGAGTGTCCCGGGGGCCCGAGGCATTTCCTTTGAAAAAATTAAGTGTCCAAACTAAAGGTGGTGTAGCTTGTTTAACAGGTGGGATAATCCGCTGACTAGCAGACACTGCTGCTAGGTCCAAAGTATTTCCTGGGCTAGATGCAGTTAAAAATTTGTAATTAGATCTACAGGCGGTGGCTACTCCGCTGACTAGCAGACACTGCTACTAGGCCCAAAGTATTGCCTGTGCTAGATGCAGTTAAAAATTTGTAATTAGATACTCTCGCTGGATGCTGAGAAAGCATTCCATAGAGTCTCCTGGCACGCCATATATTATTCTCTTAAAAAGCTTGGGGTAGGGGTCTAGGGGACCCTTTTATAGTCAAAATCATGGCCCTGTATCGCAATCCGTCAGCTAGGCTGAAGACAAATGGAACATTTTCATCACCTTTCATAATCACCAATGGGACAAGGCAGGGATGTCCTCTGTCCTCTCTCTTATACATCCTAGTGACGGAGCACCTGCTCTCATCAATTCGCGATAACCCCAATATTAGGTGGATTGAGGTGGGAGGCACCGAGTACAAGTGCTCTGCATTTGCTGATGATGTCCTAGTATATATCACTCAATCACATATATACATCCCTGCTGTTATGGCTGAAATAGATCACTTTGCCACATGGTCAAATTTTAAAATCAAAGCAGCGAAGTCTGAGGCCCTCGATGTCTCCCTCCCCAAATCCATACAGGATTCCATCCAGTCCAACTTTCCCTTTGCCTGGCCCTCACAGGGTATCAAATACTTAGGAATTCGCATTCATAGAGACCTCTCCCATCTATTTTATCTTAATTTTGGGCCCTTTATTGAACAACTCCATAAAGATCTTACTTCCTGGACGGTGAAGGATTTTTCCTGGTTCGCCAGAATAAGTATACTAAAAATGAACGTCCTACCTAAACTCTTATACCTCTTTCAAACCATTCCCGTGGTAATTCCCTCAAATTTTTTGAAAAGACTACGCAGTAGCTTTTAGTCTCCCCAGGATGACACAGGTGGGGCAGATGGTGGTTGTCCCGGCCCGCTAGGCCGCATTGTAGCACAGTGAGCTTCGCACTGCAACTTATGCTTCATATCCATGTGACGGTTCATGCATGAAGTACTCAAACTATGGATTTTTTGGCCTCTACTTAGCTTTTGGTGACAAATGTTACAGATAGCAAGAGTTGGGTCATCCTTAGCGATCTGAAAAAATGCACAGGCTATGCAAGGTTTAGAGCCCATGCGACTCTGCTACTAGCAATACTATCAAATGATTGGCTGGGTTAGATGCAGAGCATCTGGGTTTGGTTGGGGGTCCCCACAGTCTGCCTAGGCTAGATGCAGTTAAAAATTCTCATTAGATACACAGGCGGTGCAGCTTGCTTCGCAGCTGGGCTAATACACCCAAAGTATTGGTAGACTCTATACTAAATAAGGAAGGATTCACTGACTGTGGTGGCACCTCCGTGGGCCATGGCGCTTGGTGGAGATTTGGTGGATGATTATAGGAGAAAGCTCCTTAATAGAGAAAGTTGGTGGATTTATACTTTAAATACATCTGTACCAGCGGGTTTAAACATCAGACATGATTTGATGTATCATTATGAGTAGTGTTGAGCGATACCTTCCGATATCAGGAAATATCGTATCGGATTGGATCGGGCCGATACCCAAAAAGTATCGGATATCGCCGATTCCGATACCGGAAACCAATGCAAGTCAATGGGACACAAATATCGGAATGAAAATAAACCCTTTCTTTCCTTGTAGGTTAATTCTACATGAAGTAAAACAACTAAGAATAATGTAGAATGACATGAAAAACCGGCAATTCAGCAGCGGCATTCACCGGTACCCGACAATTTACAACAGAAAGAATAGAGCATCACACATAGATTAGATAGATAGAAACATGTCAGTCACATATATATGAAGTACAGTGACAGTGTTGCTTACTGTACTTGTCATTTAGTGTAAAGGATTTATTAAAAAAAATATTAGTGTTTTCGTGCACCGTCTCTTTAAAAAAGCCGGCCGGCAATTCAGCAGCGGTACCCGACAATTTATAACAGAAAGAATAGAGCTTCACACATAGATTAGATAGATAGAAACATGTCAGCCACATATATAAGAAGTACAGTGACAGTGTTGCTTACTGTACTTGTCATTTAGTGTAAAGGATTTATTTAAAAAAATATTAGTGTTTTCATGCACCGTCTCTTTAAGAAAGCCGGCCGGCAATTCAGCATCTGTACCCGACAATTTAGAATAGAAAGAATAGAGAATCACACATAGATTAGATAGATAGAAACATGTCAGTCACATATATATGAAGTACAGTGATAGTGTTGATTACTGTACTTGTCATTTAGTGTTAAAATAAAGGATTTATTTAAAAAAAAATTGGCGTGGGGTTCCCCTTAATTTTAGGCTCTAGCGGAGGTTAAGCAGACAGCTGGGGCAAATGTTTGAAGCCTGGGAAGGGGGTAATACCCACGGAGCTTCCCAGGCTACTAATATCAGCCCCCAGCTGAATACCTAGCCTTTACTAGCTATTAAAATGGGGGAACCCCCCCAAAAAAATAACGTGGGGTCCCCCCTAATTTAATAGCTAGCACAGGCTAGGCAGACAGCTGGGGGCTGATATTAATAGCCCAGGAAGGGTGCCATGAATATTGGCCCCCTCCCAGGCTAGAAACACCAGCCGTCAGCCGCCCCAGAAATGGCGCATCCATAGGATGCGCCAATTCTGGCACTTAGCCTCGCTCTTCCACGCTGCCCTGGTGCGGTGGCAGGGGGTAATAGGGTTGGGGTTGATGTCAGCTTATAATGCCAGCTGACATCAAGCCCAGGTTAGTAATGGAGAGGCGTCTATAAGACACCCCCATTACTAACCCCATAGTCAAAGTTAAAGAAAAACACAAACACCCAGAATAAAGTCCTTTAATTGAAATAAAGACACAATCCTTTATTGTTCTAAATTAAACCATACTTACCATCACGCCCATTCCAGCTGAAGCCAACGATCTCCTGCAATAAAAGTAAAATAATAAAGCAACCTCATCCTTACCTTTCCATGGTTCCCACGACAGCTTCAGCTCTGCTACATCGAGATGACAGGCTGGACCGCAGCAGAACGCTGCCATCCAGCCTGTCATCCCGCAGAAACTGAGAAGCGCAGGCATGCTTGCGCTCCTCAGTGTCTCTCTGTGACGTCATCCAGACTCAATGAACTCAGCTCACCTCATGCACGTCACTGACAGCGTGGGAAAATTCTCACGCTGAAGTGCTGAGTGCAGGAGAATTTTCCCACGCTGTCAGTGACGTACATGAGGTGAGCTGAGTTCATTGGACATGACCTCGGCTCATCTGGATGCCGTCACAGCCAGACACTGAGGAGTGGAAGTATGCCTGCGCTTCTCAGTGTCTGCGGGATGACAGGATGGATGGCAGCGTTCAGCTGCGGTCCAGCCTGTCATCTCGATGTAGCAGAGCTGAAGCTGTCGTGGGAGCCATGGAAAGGTAAGGATGATGTTGCTTTATTATTTTACTTTTATTGCAGGAGATCGTTGGCTTCAGCTGGAATGGGCGTGATGGTAAGTATGGTTTAATTTAGAACAATAAAGAATTGTGTGTTTATTTCAATTAAAGGACTTTTTTCTGGGTGTTGTGTTTTTTTAAATACTTTACTAGAAATTCATGGTGGTCATGTCTAATATTGGCTTGACCCCATGAATTTCGGGCTTAGGGCCAGCTGATAATGCCAAGCTGGCCTTAACCCCTTTATTACCCAGTGAGCCACCGCACCAGGGCCCTGGATGAGTTGGGTACAGCGCCAGAAGATGGCGCTTCTATGAACGCGCCATTTTCTGGTGCGGCTGCGGACTGCAATTTGCAGCGGGGGTGGCCGAGAAAGCTTGGGCCTCCCTGCGCTGCGGATTCCAGCCCCCAGCTGCCTAGTTGTATCTGGCTGGGCACAAAAATAGGGCGAAGCCCCACGCATTTTTTTTTAAAATTATTTCATGAAATTCATGGAATAATTAAGAAAAAAAGGGCTTCCCTATATTGTTGTGTCCAACCAGGTACAAATAGGCAGCTGGTGGTTGGGGGCAGCCCATTCCTGCCTGCTGTACCTGGCTGGACACAAATATAGTGCGAAGCCACACGTCAATTTTTTTTTAATTATTTCATGAAATAATTTTTTTAAAAAAGGGCTTCCCTATATTGTTGTGTCCGGCCAGGTACAAATAGGCAGCTGGTGGTTGGGGGCAGCCTGTTCCTGCCTGCTGTACCTGGCTGGACACAAATATAGGGCGAAGCCCCACGTCAATTTTTTTTAAAATAAATCCTTTATTTTAACACTAAATGACATTTGAGGAGTTAATAAAGATGCAGTCCCTAAATTATTATTTATTTTTTAATTAATTTTTCCCAAAACTTTTGACGTGGGCTTCGCCATATTTTTGTATGCCAGCCAGGTACAGCATCCAGCTTCTATGAACGCGCCATTTTCCGGGGTGGCTGCGGACTGCAATTTTCAGTGGGGGGGGGGGGGGGGCAGAAAGCTTGGGCCTCCCTGCGCTGCAGATTCCATCCCCCAGCTGCCTAGTTGTACCTGGCTGGACACAAAAATAGGGAGAAGCTTCAAGTATTTTTTTTTTTTAATTATTTCATGAAATTCATGAAATAATTAAGAAAAAAAGGGCTTCCCTATATTGTTGTGTCCAACCAGGTACAAATAGGCAGCTGGTGGTTGGGGGCAGCCCGTTCCTGCCTGCTGTACCTGGCTGGACACAAATATAGTGCGAAGCCCCACGTCAATTTTTTTTAAATCATTTCAGGAAATTCATGAAATAATTAAAAAAAATTGATGTGGGGCTTCGCCCTATATTTGTGTCCAGTCAGATACAGCAGGCAGGAACGGGCTGCCCCCAACCACCAGCTGCCTATTTGTACCTAGCCGGACACAACAATATAGGGAAGCCCTTTTTTTCTTAATTATTCCATGAATTTCATGAATTTAAAAAAAAAAACGTGGAGCTTCGCCCTATTTTTGTGTCCAGCCAGGTACAACTAGGCAGCTGGGGGCTGGAATCTGCAGCGCAGGGAGGCCCAAGCTTTCTGGGCCCCACCCGCTGCAAATTGCAGTCCGCAGCCGCCCCGGAAAATGGCGCGTTCATAGAAGCGCCATCTTCTGGCGCTGTACCCAACTCATCCAGGGCCCTGGTGCGGTGGCTCACTGGGTAATAAAGGGGTTAAGGCCAGCTTGGCATTATCAGCTGGCCCTAAGCCCGAAATTCATGGGGTCACGCCAATATTAGACATGACCACCATGAATTTCTAGTAAAGTATTTAAAAAAAACACAAACACCCAGAAAAAAGTCCTTTAATTGAAATAAACACACAATTCTTTATTGTTCTAAATTAAACCATACTTACCATCACGCCCATTCCAGCTGAAGCCAACGATCTCCTGCAATAAAAGAAAAATAATAAACCAACCTCATCCTTACCTTTCCATGGCTCCCACGACGGCTCCAGCTCTGCTACATCGAGATGACAGGCTGGACCGCAGCAGAACGCTGCCATCCAGCCTGTCATCCCGCAGACACTGAGAAGCGCAGGCATACTTCCACTCCTCAGTGTCTGGCTGTGACGGCATCCAGATGAGCCGACAATGAACTCGGCTCACCTCATGTACGTCACTGACAGCGTGGGAGAATTCTCCTGCACTCAGCGCTTCAGCGTGAGAATTTTCCCACGCTGTCAGTGACGTGCATGAGGTGAGGTCATGTCCAATGAACTCGGCGCACCTCATGCACGTCACTGACAGCGTGGGAAAATTCTCACGCTGAAGCGCTGAGTGCAGGAGAATTTTCCCACGCTGTCAGTGACGTGCATGAGGTGAGCTGAGTTCATTGGACATGACCTCCGCTCATCTGGATGCCGTCACAGCGAGACACTGAGGAGCGCAAGCATGCCTGCGCTTCTCAGTGTCTGCGGGATGACAGGCTGGATGGCAGCGTTCTGCTGCGGTCCAGCCTGTCATCTCGATGTAGCAGAGCTGAAGCTGTCCTGGGAACCATGGAAAGGTAAGGATGAGGTTGCTTTATTATTTTACTTTTATTGCAGGAGATCGTTGGCTTCAGCTGGAATGGGCGTGACTGTAAGTATGGTTTAATTTAGAACAATAAAGAATTGTGTCTTTATTTCAATTAAAGGACTTTTTTCTGGGTGTTTGTGTTTTTTTTAAATACTTTACTAGAAATTCATGGTGGTCATGTCTAATATTGGCGTGACCCCATGAATTTCGGGCTTAGGGCCAGCTGATAATGCCAAGCTGGCCTTAACCCCTTTATTACCCAGTGAGCCACCGCACCAGGGCCCTGGATGAGTTGGGTACAGCGCCAGAAGATGGCGCTTCTATGAACGCGACATTTTCCGGGGCGGCTGCGGACTGCAATTTGCAGCGGGTGGGGCCCAGAAAGCTTGGGCCTCCCTGCGCTGCGGATTCCAGCCCCCAGCTGCCTTGTTGTACCTGGCTGGACACAAAAATAGGGCGAAGCCCCACGTATTTTTTTTTTTAATTATTTCATGAAATTCATGGAATAATTAAGAAAAAAAGGGCTTCCCTATATTGTTGTGTCCGGCTAGGTACAAATAGGCAGCTGGTGGTTGGGGGCAGCCCGTTCCTGCCTGCTGTACCTGACTGGACACAAATATAGGGCGAAGCCCCACATAATTTTTTTATCTGGAGATGGTGACAGCTGTGCATGGCTGCTGTAAGCTCACGCTGCCGGGAACACGTCCGCTCCCGGCAGCGGGAGCCACTGACTGAGGTCACCGGAGTGCATTCAGGCAGCGCAGCTCCGGAGACCTCCTTTACGGCACTGCTGTACCGTGGGAATTTCTCACTATACAGCAGGGCCGTAAAGCAGCTAACCGGAGCAGCGCTGCCTGAACTCCGGTGAACCCGCTTATGCTGTCATTCTAGCGGCGGCAGCGGTTCAGAGCGGTCACATTCTATGTGGCTGCTCTGAACTGGAGATCTTCGTGGGACACTCGTGGACTACTACGGAGGGGTAAGGATAAGGTTGTGGTTTATTATTTTATATTTTATTACAGGAGATCGATGGCTTCGGGGAATTAGGTGTCTTGGTGAGTATAGGTGTAGTTTTTTATTTTTTACTTTATTTTAGGTGGCGATCGGCGGGGACAGGTAATGTATGAACTAATTTCTTTTAGGTAACCACTGGCCACCAATGACATGTATCTAACATTTATTGGGGACACAGTAGGGCAATTTAAATAGCAGGATCAGTCTGATGGGAACTACTGCTCCCATCGAGCTGATCCTGCTGGCAGGAGTGGACGGGGGACAGACATAGGCCGATGGGAGTAGTAGTGTCACATCGGCCTATGTCTGCCTGCACGCACACACCCGCACACATCGCACAGACACCCCGCACACACACCCCGCACACATCGCACAGACACCGCGCACACCCGCACAAACATCGCGCACACACCCCGCACACACACCCCGCACACACACTAATCATGACGGGTCTGGGAGGTGAGGCTGACCTGTGCGGCCGTAGGAAAGTTCATGTGAGTTCATGCAGTCAAGCATGAACTCACATGAACCCTCTGAGGGCAACGCGGCGACTTCAAATGAACAGTTGATCGGCATCACCTGATACCTCAGCTGTTCATTTGAAATAACCGGCGGGAAAGCGCAGCACAGAACGGGAAAGCCGGCGGTGAAGTCTTTTCACTGCCGGCTTCCCCGCCCGGGTCCTTCACTCCCCGCTCCTTGGAGCTGCGCTCCCCGCCCGGTCCTAACTTACGATCGGGATGGGAGGTGGCGAGGGGAGCGGAGGATCGGGGTGGGAGGCTGCGGGGAAGCAGTATGGGGCTGTGTGATTGTTTAAAAGCCGGCGGCTTTTTACCGCCCGCCGGCTTTTAAACAATCAGGAGAATTCTCCCACGCTGGGATGGCATTCTGATGACAGGCTGGATCGCGCTGCCATCCAACTTGTCATCCTTCACAGACACTACAGAGCGCAGGCATTATGGGAACTTCCGATTCCGGTATCCGATATTGTAAAAGTATCGGAATTAAGTATCGGAATTCCGATACCGCGAATATCGGCCGATACCCGATATTACAGTATCGGAATGCTCAACACTAATTATGAGTGATCATTTATAGATTATTATTATATATATGTTCCTTTTTTCTTCTTTTTGATTATTTACATTTATATGCATTGCTTCTATGCTATACGATTTTAACATGGTATGTGTGTTTAAATTTCTGATTAACTCAGCCTTGAACAGGTGCATAGCAGGACATGACATATAAATACCACTTCCTTGCTGTTTTTTTGCTATGCAATGATTAAGAACTCGTATATATATTGTGCAGAAAGAATGGTGAAAGTCCACCCAGGCGGGAGGAAATTGGAGTTTCATAACACATATTTGAACTGGAGAGGTATTAGAGGCCTCCAATGGCCACAGGTACTAATGGAGGTAATCAAGGTAGGGAGAGGGGCAAGAGGTCCGATCATCTTAGTTATACAGGCCGGGGGAAACGACATAGCTTATCACAAGAGCGCATAACTAATGGCAATAATGAAACTAGACACTGAGCGCTTCAGAGAATTTTTCACAAAACTAACTATAGTATGGTCAGAGATTGTGCCGATAGCGGTATGGCAAGGTGCGCGAGACATCACGGCCATCGAACGGACAAGGCGGGTAATAAATATTCGGATGGCAAAATTTATAAGAGACAGAGGCTGTGTAGTGATACGACACCGACAACTGGAAGGACATAAAGCAGGCCTAATACGGCCCGACGGTGTTCACTTAATAGATTTTGGACTGGACATATTACTGTCAGGAATCCAGGACGGAGTGGAACAAGCGTTAAGAGTGATGGATGGGGGTCGGAGTCCTGCATACGAGTAAGCAGGATCCTCCGTGGCCTGGAAATAGAAAGGACATGTTAGAGAGTTACACTTGTTGGCCAACTTGCCGTTGTGGAGACTGGAGACACAGGGCATGCTGCAACTAGCTGAATTATTTTAGAAATAAAATGCATTTCTAATGGAATAAGTATAAACAGTTAATAAAGCTGTGCCCGATCCTCACCCATCCAGTTGTAAGAGTTACATGATTGTATTGTCAATGAAAGGGGGGCTTTAGGGGCTGAGCGTCTGGGTTTGGTTAGGGGTCCCCACAGTCTGCCTAGGCTAGATGCATTTAAAAATCATTATTAGATACACAGGAGGTGCAGCTTACTTCACAGCTGGGTTACTACGCTGACTAGCAGACACTGAAGCTTTGGAGCAGACCTCTGAGTAAACAGCTCTTCAGACTCAACCATCTGTGTTACCCCAAACCATAGTGTATGTATTTTCTTATGGTTAAAAGGGGGGGGAGACCCAACCCTCCTCTAATTGACGATGGCAACGTCACGTAAAACAAAGCAAGGGGACTCCAAAAAGAGTCTCCATTTTTTCCAAAAATTTGTGGCACAGACACCACTTAAGTGGCATCAATTGCCCCAGAGTTGCTTAAAACGGTTGGTTAGAATGAGTACCACACACTGCTACTATGCCCAAAATTCTTTTCCAGACAAGATGCAGCTAAAAATTATTAGTAATTGGCAAGCTGGTGGAGCTTAGCATAGATGGCATAATAGAATGAGTACCGCACACTGCTACAGGCCCAAAATTATTTTCCAGACAAGATGCAGCTAAAAATTATTAGTAATTTGCAAGATGGTGGAGCTTAGTATAGATGGCATAATAGAATGAGTACCGCACACTGCTACAGGCCCAAAATTATTTTCCAGACAAGATGCAGCTAAAAATTATTAGTAATTTGCAAGCTGGTGGAGCTTAGCATAGATGGCATAATAGAATGAGTCACGCACACTGCTACAGGCCCAAAATTATTTTCCAGACAAGATGCAGCTAAAAATTATTAGTAATTTGCAAGCTGGTGGAGCTTAGTATAGATGGCATAACAGAATGAGTACCGCACACTGCTACAGGCCCAAAATTATTTTCCAGACAAGATGCAGCTAAAAATTATTAGGAATTTGAAAGCTTAAAACGGTTGGTGAGGTGATTTTACGAAATCCTCAAGCTTTTACTCTCCCAAGTATGACACAGGGGTAGAAAAGTCCTTGCGGATCCATGATTTGTTCATCTTTATGAACGTGAGTCTGTCTACATTCTCAGTGGACAGCCGCGTGCGCTTATCTGTCAGCACACCACCAGCAGCGCTGAACACACGTTCAGAGAGAACGCTGGCTGCGGGGCATGACAAGATCTCCAAGGCGTAAGTGGCGAGCTCCGGCTATTTATCCAGATTGGAAGCCCAAGAAGAGCAAGGGTCCAGTGACACAGTCATGGCTTCGATGTTTACTTGGAGATACTCCTGTACCATCGTCTCTAGGCGTTGACTATGTGTCAGACTTCTTGTCTCCTGTGGCCTTGCAAAGGATGGGCTAAAAAAGCTGTGAAATGATTCCGCAAAATTGATGTTACCAGCAGATACTGTGTTTCTGTTACGGTTTGAGTGCTGAACACTCGACAGGCCCACGGTTGGCAAGTTAGAACTGTGAGATTCACTACGTGCACCACTGGTGTTTTGTGGAAAAGCACATGTAAGATTCTGCAACAGTCTCTGCTGATACTCCTGCATGCCTGAATCCCTTTCTATGGCAGGAATTATTTTGGCAAATTTACTTTTGTACAGGGGATCTAAGAGTGTGGCAACCCAGTAGTCAGGATTATTTCGAATTCTGATAATTCGAGGGTCATGTTGCAGGTAGTGCAGCAAGAAGGCACTCATGTGTCTTGCGCATCCAGGACCACCAAGTCCCTGTTGTGTTGGTGGCGAGGTAACAATCATTATTCCTTCCTCTGCCCTCTCCCCCCAACCTTGCACAACAGAAATGTGATCAAGGTCTTCCTCATCTGATGAGTCTTCCATCAGTTTGTCCTCCACTTCTTCCTGGGCTCCTGCACCTTCCTCACTAGTTTGGCTGCTACCATGCGCCCTGGTAAACCCATCTCCCCCACCCTCACATGCCTGCCGCCTTGGTGCTGCCAACCATCTGGACCTTGCAGATGTTAGCCCTTCAGCATACAACTCCTCCTCCTCTACTTCCTCCACCTCCTCTTTTCGCACCACCTGACTCTAAATTCTGTTTAACATGTGCTCCAGCATGTAAATAACCAGAATAGTCATGCTGATAATGGCATCGTCAGCACTAAACATCTTTGTCGCCATTTCAAAACTGTGCAGAAGGGTGCATAGGTCCCGGATCAGAGACCACTCCGCAAGCGTGATTTGCCCCACCTCTGGATCTCATTGGCCCAGGCTATAAGTCAGAACGTATTGCACCAGGGCTTGTCGCTGCAACATGTGCAGAGTTGAATTCCACCGAGTACGCAAATCGCATTTTAGCCGGTGAAGTGGTAGGCCCAACGACTTCTGTAGAGATGTAAGTCGCTGAGCTGCGGGATGCGAACGGCGGAAGTGAGCACACAGCGACCGTGCCCTCTGCAGAAGGCCATCTAGTCAGGGATAGTGGGCTAAAAATTGCTGGACAACCAGGTTCAACACGTGAGCCATACAAGGCACGTGTGTCACCTTGCCCCGGCGAAGGGCCGTACCCAGGTTTGCAGCATTGTTGCACATGGCCTTCCCTGGTTGCAGGTCCAGTGGAGACGACCATTCATTAAACTGGTTCTCCAGAGCTGACCACAACTCCTCAGCTGTGTGACTCACATTTCCCAGACATTTCAAAGTAAAAACCGCCTGATGATGTTGAGCCCTGCTGCCATCATAGTAAGGAGGTGTGCAGGATCCCTTCTGCGCAGTTAGAAAGCGGGTGGCATGACCTGACAGGCTTTGGGTGCAGGTGGAGGACCGAGAGGAGGTTGAGGAGGCAGAAGCAGTGGAGGAACTTTGAGATAAAGAGGATTGACGCACAACTCGTGGGGACGGCAAGACTTGGACAGCAGCCCCTTGTCCTGCTGTCACCATAGTTACCCAGTGCCCAGTCCGCGACATGTAACGCCCCTGTCCATGCCTACTCGTCCAAGTATCTGTGGTGAAATGCACCCTGTCACAAACAGAGTTTCTCAAAGAAGCAATGATGTTGTGTGCGACATGCTGGTGGAGCGCAGGCACACCTTTCTTTGAGAAGTAGTGCCGACTGGGCATCTGGTACTGGGGCACTCCGATAGACATAAGGTCTCGAAAATCCTCTGTGTCCACCAGGCGGAAAGGCAGCATTTCTGTAGCCAAGAGCTTGCAGATGGTGAAATTCAAACTCTTAGCTTTCTCATGGCTAGGAGGAAATGGTCTTTTACTTGTTCACATCTGAGGGACCGAGGGCTGGCTGTTGTGCTTAGACGGGGTTGAGAAGGGTGTCCCCGGCAAACTGCCGGTCTGTGAGGAAGATGCAGGCGGACATGTTAGTTTGCCTTGATCCAAAGTTGGTGCTCTCGATGTCGGAGAGCGCTCAACACCAGCTGGTGTTTCCACCTCCAAATAAAATGATGACCTACCAATCAGTCTGGCTGTTGCGGTTAAAGAGGTGGCAGGTCTGCGTCCCAAAACAGGTGTGACTGCTGTCCCCCCAGTCACAGAGGATGAAGAGGCCGTGGATGCACAAGATGGGGCAGACGGTGGTTGGCCCGGCCCGCTAGGCCGCATTGTAGCACAGTGTGAGCTTCCCACTGCAACTTATGCTTCATATCCATGTGACGGTTCATGCATGAAGTACTCAAACTATGGATTTTTTGGCCTCTACTTAGCTTTTCGTGACAAATGTTACAGATAACACGAGTTGGGTCATCCTTATCGATCTGAAAAAATTCCCAGGCTATGCAAGGCTTAGCACCCATGCGACCTGAAGAGCCACCACGACTTGTGGTCAGAGGCAGAGTTGTGTTTGAGGATGCAGTTGTTGACATGCTTCCAGTACTACGTCTCTGTCCAGGAAGGCGCAACCTGACCTCGTCGTCACTAGAATCCTCCTCCACCTCCTCTGCTGACCTCATCGACTGGCTGACTGTGGGTTGACAGTAAGTGGGATCTCTAACCTCGTCATCATCACCCTGTGTGTTCTCACACCCGTCGTCCTCAGAGCCAACCTCTTCCTGCCCTGACAAAAAACTCAAGTTGTCGCTCCAATCAGGTATTTGAGTCTCATCATCGTCTTCATCATTGTCTCCACCAACAGGAGTTACAGTTTGGGAACGAGGGTCTACATTATGGTCAGAAGTCCTTCTGCGTCTGGTCCTGGATCCGACTCATAAAGATTCTGGGCATCAGTGCAGATCATTTCCTCGTCTGGATTCCCAGAAGCTCTGGAGCCGACCTCTGATTCCCAGGCTATAGTATGAGTAAACAGCTCTGCAGACTCAACCATCTGTTCTACGCCATACTCAGACGGAAAGTTGGAGACTTGGGAGCTGTGAAGAAGGAAGTATTATTGTGGTGACACCTCTGAGGACTGGAGTATTTGTGATGTTGAAGTTGAGGTGGAGGAGAGCCCACTTAAATGAGCACTTGATATCCGTTGAAGCACCGGCTGTTTTTGTGCCTCATCTGGAATTTGTAGCGATTGGCGTGGCTTTAAGAAAGGGATCGTATCACATTGTCCGCTAAAAGAAGTAGACATCTTAGTTTGGCTGGAAGATGGTCTTTCTTCTGCAGATGTTACTGTTGCTTTAACACCTACCCCACGGACCAAACCTTTTTTTCCCTTCCTAACACACCTATTCCCCTTTCCACCAGCAGCAGGCCTTTTTCCACTCATTTTGGTGGTTAACTAATTGACAACTCTGGAGTTGTTTGCACAAAAAATGATGGATGGGAACCGAGCAGAGCTGAGTGGCCAAACTGTGGTATTAGCCCAAAAGGATTGGCTGGGTTAGATGCAGTAAAACAATTTAATTACATACACAGGTGGTGGAGCTTAGTATAGATGGCCTAATAGAATGAGTACCACACACTGCTACTATGTCCAAAATTATTTTCCAGTCAAGATGCAGCTAAAAATTATTAGTAATTTGCAAGCTGGTGGAGCTTAGTATAGATGGCCTAATAGAATGAGTACCACACACTGCTACTATGTCCAAAATTATTTTCCGAGCTAGATGCAGCTAAAAATTATTTGTAATTTGCAAGCTGGTGGAGCTTAGAATAGATGGCCTAATAGAATAAGTCCCACACACTGCTGCAAGCCCAAAATTATTTTCGGAGCTAAATGCAGCTAAAAATTATTTGTAATTTGCAAGCTGGTGGAGCTTAGTATAGATGGCCTAATAGAATGAGTACCACACACTGCTACAAGCCCAAAATTATTTTCCAGACAAGATGCAGCTAAAAATTATTTGTCATTTGCAAGCTGGTGGAGCTTAGTATAGATGGACTAATAGAATAAGTCCCACACACTGCTACAAGCCCAAAATTATTTTCCGAGCTAGATGCAGATAAAAATTATTAGAATTTGCAAGCTGGTGGAGCTTAGTATAGATGGCCTAATAGATTTATGCTATGCCCAAAAGGTTTTACTTGGCTTGGTACAGTAAAAAAATTGTATTCTATACACAGGTGGTGTAGCTTGCAACACAGATACGCTACTCCACTGACTAATACACACTGCAAGAGGCCAAAAAGGATTTGCTTTGCTAGATTTAGCCAAATGCTGTGAAAAACACTTGCACAGCACTGGCACAGACCTGCCTGGCAAAAAGTCCTAGGAAATGCTGTAACCTAGTCCTCAAAAGGACTACAATTACAACTAGTCCCTACTCCCAAGCTGTCTATTTAAGAGCACAGACCGGCCTGCTAAAAGTCGTAGGAAATGCTGTAACCTAGTCCTCAAAAGGACTGCAATCACAACTATTCCCTACTCCCAAGCTATCTGTATATTTCTGAGAAAATTGGCTTGAAATTAACACTGAAAGTATAGCGCAGACAGCAACAGCGGTGCCGTCTAACACTCAGCTGCAGCAGTGAGAAAATGGTGGCAACGGGGAAAATGGCTGGGTCTTATAGGGCAAGGACATGTGACATACACATCCAATGACACATGCCCTTGCTTGTGTGAAAAAAAGCAGTTCGCTCCGTGTGTGCGCTGCTGATAGGCTGACAGATTGCACCTCTCCACTGTAAATGCGGGAAAGAGAAAAAAATATGGAGATCTTCATTATTTATGCAGAGATCCATCCCCTGCCCCCCCCCCGCCCCGCTGTACACTCAAACTGCGTATTAACACTGATTATCAGCATTACTGTGAAAAAATCCAGTTATGATTTTGGTGCACGAACAGTTATCGAACATAACCTCGAACAGCTGGATTTTTTTCAAATCGTTCGTGTTCGCCGAACTGCTCGAACACCGCTCAAAACAGCTAGAATTTGAGATTGGCGAACAGTTCGAGTCGAACACCGCTCATCTCTATTAAAGACACATAGAGCAGGGCCACAGTAACGACATATTCCCATTAGAAAGGAGAGGGTCTGTTATACAGTTATAGGGTATGCAGTGAGTCCAACGGCTGACCAATTTTAGGAAAAACCTCACTAAGAATTTCAAGACACACAGAGCAGGGCCACAGTAACAAGTACGACATGTTCCCATTAGAAAGGAGAGGGTCTGCTATACAGTTAAAGGGTATGCAGTGAGTCCAACGGCTGACAATTTTAGGAAAAACCCCACTAAGAAATTAAAGACACATAGAGCACGGCCACAGTAACAACAAATTCCCATTAGAAAGGAGAGAGTCTGCTATACAGTTATAGGGTATGCAGTGTTTCCAATGGCTGACCAAATTTAGGAAAAACCCCACTAACAATTTAAAGAGACATAGAGCAGGGCTACAGTAACGACAAATTCGCATTAGAATGGAGAGAGTCTCCCATAGTGTTGGCCTATGCAGTGAATGAAAGGGCTGCCATAAATTTGGAGGCACTTCAATGCCCCTTGGAAGAGATGTGGAGGAGGGCCTCATAAAAAAAATGTTCCCATTAGAAAGGAGCGGGCCTCCTATACTTGTGATGCCCATGAACAAGTGTATGGGCTGACAAACATTTACCACCGGGGGGTATACATGAACATACTGTATAATTTTTTTTTTTATGGGCATTATAAACACCCTTTAAAAAAATTATGTGGGCGTTGCATCACGGACCACGGTCACCCTGGTGATATGGGGGCAGAGGATGAGGAGAAGGAGGAGGACAAGAGCAAATAGCCAAAATCAGGAATCGTATACCCATGTGTGGGTGTGAAAATGTGCATGGGAATACACTTCCCAAGAAAAGACACTGGATTGGAGTTTATGATACGCTGCTATCGTTCGGTGGTGTTGAGAAGTCTGGCCCAATCCAGCCCTTGTTCATTTTTATAAGAGTCAGCCTGCCAGCATTATCAGTTAAAATTCCACCAGCGGCACTAAAAACCCGCTCTGATAAAACGCTGGTGGCATGGCAGGCCAAGACCTCCAAGGCATAGAGAGCCACTTCATTCCACATATCCAGCTTGGATACCCAATAATTTTAAGGCACAGCGGAATCACGGTGGACGTTGGTACGGTCAGCAAAGTACTCCCTCAGCATCTTCCCAAACTTTGCACTCCTTGTGATAGTACCCCGCGCCTCAGTGCCTGTGCGATGGGAGAGTCTGAGAAAACTCTCCCAGAACTTTGACAGTGTTCCCCTGCCTCTGCTGGATTGAAGTTGTGTCTCTCTCGCCTGTATTCCTTGGTTGTCCAACGAAGTGTGCCCTCTGCCGCCAGCGTTTTCAGATGGGAATTTTTTTAATAGTTCCGCAACAAGGGACTTCTGGTACAGCCCCATTTTTGTAGACCTGTCCGCTTCAGGGATAAGAGATATAAAGTTCTCCTTGTAGCGTGGGTCTAGAAGTATCACCAACCAGTAATGACTGTCACCCAAAATTTTGAGAATGCGAGGGTCATGGGAAAGGCAGCATAACATAAACTAAGCCATGCGTGCAAGACTACTAACAGGTAAGACTTCCATGTCCTCACCAAGAAGATGACTGACCATGCTCTCCTCCTCCTCCTCCTCTCTGTCCTCTGGCCATCCAGGCTGAACAGAAGGTATGACAGCTGTGCAGGTAGTACCGTCTATAGTGCATGAAACTAGCCCCTGTCCTTCCTCCTCCTCCTCTTCCTCATTATCACCCAATCCATGTTGGTATGAGATGAGGCTTGGCTGTGTGTAATCACCCTGTATGGTTCCTTACTCCATCTCATTGTGCTCCGCCTGCAATGCATCCTCTTTGATTGTGAGCAGAGAGCGTTTCAGAAGACAGAGAAGCTGGATAGTGACGCTAATTATGGCTCACCATCTTGGTGGAATCCTCAAAGTTTTGGAGGATGTTACATATGTCTGACATCCATGTCCACTCCTGAGGTCTTATGTATGGAGTCTGAACTGAATGCTGATGGCCTTGTTGATGCTGGTACTCAACAGCTGCCCTCCCAACGTCTGCAGTGTTTCAATGCATGGGGACATCACACACCAGTCTGTGAGCCGGAAGCTGCAAACGCTGCTGAAACATGGCAAGGGCGGTGGAAGCTGTAGCTGACTTTCTAAAATGGGCACACAGGCGGTGTACTTTAGCAGGCAGATCCGGCAGCTCCCAGTAGGATTTGAGAAACCGCTGAACCACGGGGTTAAACACATGGGCCCGGCATGGTACGTGTGTGAGCTCTCCTCGCCTCAGAGCCACCACCAGGTTCCGGCCATTGTCACACACGACCATGCCTGGTTGTAGGTTCAGCGGTGTGAACCACAGATCTGCCTGCTCTTTCAGAGCTGTCCACAACTCTTCAGCATTGTGCGGTTTGTCACCTAAACATATTAGCTTCAGCACAGCCTGTTGACGCTTGGCCGAGGCAGTGCTGCAGTGCTTCCAGCTTGTGACTGATGTGGTCATTTTGGAGATGAAGGCTGAAGAGGAGGAGGAGGCTGAGGAGGATGAGGTGCAGGAGCTGTAGATTGAGGGGGCAACCATATTTGACCTAGGGCCTTCAATCCTTGGTGTCGGGAGGACGTGTTCCATCCCAAGGTCCGACTGGGTCCCGGCTTCCACTATGTTAGCCCAGTATGCCGTCAGCAAGATGCACCGTTCCTGCCCACAAGGACTTGTCCACGTGTCCGAGGTTAGGTGGACTTTCCCGGTAACTGCTTTGTGGAGGGCGCGGCTAATGTTTTGGGACATGTGCTTGTGTAATGCGGGGATGGCACACCGGGAGAAGTAGTGGCGGCTGGGGACCGAGTACCGAGGAATGGTCGCCGCCATCAGGTTGTGTAATGCTTCCGTCTCCATGAGCCTAAATGCAAAATTTCGAGCGCAAGCAGTCGTGAAATGTGAGAATTTAGTAGTGTGGCATGTGGGGCGTTGGCTGCATATTTGCACTTGTGTTTCAAGGACTGGGGTATGGACAACTGAACTCTGCACTGGAACAAGGACATGGACTTGCTTCCTGATGCTGCTACTTGAGAGTGCGCAACGACAAGTGCAGGGCAGGAGGCATCTTCGCATGCACCATGGACAGGGGATTGGCTTGCATGCACAACAGCGGAAGAAGCAATGGTGCCACCTACAGACACTCTTCCTGACACTGGTGTTCGGCCCGCAAAGTCGGATACTTTGCTGCCATGTGCCTGATCATGCTGGTGGTGGTCAGGCTGGTCGTTTTGCCACCCCTGCTGATGCTGGCCTGGCAGATGGTGCAAATGGCCTTTTTGGGGTTATCGGCAGAGTCTTTAAAAAACAACCAGACTCGGGAAGACCTAACAGTTGTACTGGCAACTTCCTTCGTGTTGGTGTTACGGGGAACGATTGCCTGCCTTCTGTCTGCGGCCACCACACTGCTTCTTCCTGCCTGTTGGGGTGCTCTGCCTCCCTCCCCCTTTGTGCTGCTGTCCTCGCTCTTCATGTCCTCCTGCCAGGTTGGGTCAGTTACTATATCATCCACCACCTCGTCATCCACTTCCGCACCCTGGTCCTCCTCCTGACTTTCTGGAAATTGTGTCTCATCATCGTCCACCTCTTTTGACACTTTCCCACTGTCGCCTTCGTGTGACCGTGGCTGCTCAAATATTTGGGCATTTCTACACGTGATCTTCTCTTGCCCCGCTTCAAGTGGGCCGGGCGAGAGGCCCGAATCTATAAATGGAAAAGTGAACAGCTCTTTAGAGTGTCCAAGTGTGGGGTCAGTTGTCTCTGGGCACTCGGCATGGTGGGAGGAAGGAGGATGAGGGTGAGGAATATGCGGTCCAGACTCACGGCTACTGAGACTTGACCGTGTGGTGGTGGCTAAGTGACTGGAAGCATTATCCGCTATCCAACCAACAACCTTTTGACACTGCTCTGGGTTCAATAGTGGTGTGCTGCGGTCCCATAGAAATTTGGACAGGAAGGTCAGGCGAGAAGATGTGGGTGTTTTTTGTGGCACAATTTCAGCTTGCTCATGACCCTGTCCTCGGCCTCTGCATGCACCACTACCATCATGTCCAGTTCCCCGTCCCTTGCCACGTGCCTTGCCCATTTTAAATGGAGGACATTATCTTCCACGCTCACTACAAATGAATGAGTTTGGAGCGAACTTATATGTGATCCATTTGATGGAGAAAACAGAGTTTTAAATACCTCGTCTGTAGGTAAGTAGTTTGAACAGAAAACTGGTGTGAATTGCTTCACTGACAGACTAAAGGAAATTTTTAATGTAGGCCAGAAATGGCAGTATTTTCTGACAACATGTATGTGATCCGTGTAACGGAGAAAACAGAGTTTTAAATACCTGGCCTGTAGGTAAGTAGTTTAAACAGCAAACTGCTGTGAATTGCTTCACTGACACACTAAAGGAAATTTTTAATGGAGGCCAGAAATGGCAGTATTTTCTGACAACGTATATGTGATCCGTGTGACGGAGAAAGCAACGTTTTAAATACCTGGCCTGTAGGTAAGTAGTTTGAACAGCAAACTGCTGTGAATTGCTTCAATGACACACTAAAGGAAATTTTTAATGGAGGCCAGAAATGGCAGTATTTTCTGCCAACGTACAGTATATGTGATATGTGTGATGGAGAAAGCAGACTTTTAAATACTTGGCCTGTAGGTAACTAGATTGAACAGCAAACTGCTGTGAATTGCTTCACTGACACACTAAAGGAAATTTTTAATAGAGGCCAGAAATGGCAGTATTTTCTGACAACGTATATGTGATCTGTGTGACAGAGAAAGCAAAGTTTTAAATACCTGGCCTATAGGTAAGTAGTTTGAACAGCAAACTTCTGTTAATTGCTTCACTGACACACTAAAGGAAACTTTTAATAGAGGCCAGAAATGGCAGTATTTTCTGACAACGTATATGTGATCTGTGTGACGGAGAAAGCAAAGTTTAAAATACCTGGCCTATAGGTAAGTAGTTTGAACAGCAAACTTCTGTTAATTGCTTCACTGACACACTAAAGGAAACTTTTAATAGAGGCCAGAAATGGCAGTATTTTCTGGCAACGTATATCTGATCTGTTTGACGTAGAAAACATATTTTTAAATAGCAGGGTTTCTAGCGCTGTAATATAGAAAGGACCTGGCTGTATTCTGCAGTGCCAACAAGCAATTGGTGCAGAAAAACCGTGTTCTCTGGATTGCTTTTTAAGCAAATAATGAGGATTAACATCCAAAGAAAAGTATTCCTGGCCCCTGAGACCTGGGCCTTTGTATAGAAATATCTAACAGCAGCAGAAGGCAGAACTGGAATGGAGCCTCTTGTGCTATATGCACTGCAGTCTGCTATATACCCTACCTGCCTGCCTATATACACTGCCTGCCTGATATCTCTGCAGATGGATTAGTTAGTCCTCAAAGGGACTGTTTCTTAAGATGGATATGTGTAATGTACTGTTTTTCTCCCTACACTACCTAGTACACAAGCAAATCTGTTACTGACGCAGCAGCACCTCTCCCTACACTGTCTGATCTGGAGTGACTGTCACGAACATGGCGGCGCCAGATCTGATATAGACCTGATGACGCTGTGCGGCCAGCCAATCACTTTAATGCCACAACCAACATGGCTATGGCATTACAGTGAGTGGCAGGCAATCCCTGCATGTTGATTGGCGCTCTAAAGAGCGCCAAACATGCAGGGAGGGGACCCAAGTTCCCGCCAGAGCAACCCGGAAATAATCGGCGAGCGCCGAACATCTCGAGCGGTGAGATGCTCAGGCATGCTTGCTCATCACTATTCATAACATTTCCACCCTCTTAAATATTCCATGATAGCCTGTATGTGATATTATTGAGAAGTGGAAGGAACCACAGCAACTCGGCCATGAAGTGGAGACCATGTAAAGTTATAGAGTTGGGTCACCGAGTGCTGAGGAGCAGAAGGAAGAAGAGTAACCAACTTTTTTTCTATTGTAGCATTTTAGCAATGTTTTTTCTGTACTGTTTATATGAAGTCGTCTGAGAATATAAAGTAACCACCTAAGCTATGTACTGGTCACCTTTACGACACTTTGTGCCTAGAACTGGTTTAATTAGAGACATTTTGTTACTTTTCAGCGATTGATAATTGAACAGAAAAATTATAATATTGTAGACTAAGGACTGTTTTACGCCCCTATTAAAAAGGTCATACTTATTTTCTGGCTACCTGTATCTGACTTTTACTATCAGGTAGATCTTTTTCATACACAAAGTACACACATTCACAGACTACACAGGAGGCTTCTAGTGAACAAGGGATAAGAAACACAAAACTGTGCAAACAACTTATAAAAATCCGGATTTTATGTGCTTAGCAATAAATGAGATTCCACCGCTTACAAACTGAGATATTGGAACAAGTTAAGCTTTATTAAACGGAAGCGCTAAGCCAAGTATAATGTGTTTATTAAAATAGATTTTTATTTTTAAAATGTTTAATGGTACCATTACAATTTGGTAACTCTGCTAAAAGTTTCCTTCTTGAGCTATAAGCAGGGATTTTCTTTGTATGGACAGTTACTAACTTCAGCTTGAGATGATAAAGATATAATAATAAGGGCAGGTGCAGATGGCCATATTGTCTCTCATCCAAGAGAATCAAGAGGAAAATTCAAATGACATTCTGATCAGAGTTTAATCACAGTTTGATCAGAGTTTGATCAATTTCTCTTGGATGAGGAAAAGATGGAGAAAAAAAGTTCTCCATCTTTTCCATTTTGTCAGTCCATGGAAATCGGACTGCAGTCCAATGGTTCCCACAGACTCATTGAATACTGGGTCACACTTGAGCATCCTGTGATTTTTCCTCAGACCATCTTGATCCGAGGTACAAATCAGACATGTGCATGGCCCTATAGACTAACACTGGTCTGGGTGTGGTCCATTGTTTTGTCAGATCGCACTAGGACCAGTAATACAGTCGTCTGCACCTACCCTATCTATCACTATCTGTATTAACTTGCCAAAAAAAGCTGCACCAACTAACTACTAACCTCAATAAAAGAATTTCCCTAAAACATAACCTATGTCTGGAAACAGTGGCTTTCAGTTGGTCATTGGAAGTCTTGGCCTGGTCCTAGAACTTCTTGACTATCAGGATCTACTTTTCTCATGGATAGGTTGTCCAGCTGTGTATTTCCCATACATAGCAATAAACACGCTATATTATAGGTTCTCTACTCTAGTTTATTAAGGCAGGTTAATAGTAAAAGACCCCTCCTTCTCTGATATCTGCATTGCATAAGAGAAAATATCAAGAGATGCTGTTGCTAAGAGGAAACCCATTTAATGAAAGAGTTATGATGTATGTCGTTTTTTTGGAAATGGTTTTGTTGGCCGTAATATTGTTGACCTCTTCCTCAATGGGAGATGAGCCGCAGTACCTGGTAATGGCCACTATGCAGAGTAAAGAGCAGTGATACTTCCGTTGGCCGCAGAAACCGCTTATAACTAAGGATAGATCATCTATATTTTAGTCGTCGATAACACCTTTAATAGTAATTGTTTTTGATCACTGCAACTAATAAAATATTGTTAATTTGAGGTTTACAATCCCTTAATTAATTGTTTTGTTGTTTTTTTAAATCTCATGCCAAAATGAAATAAAAATTATTTTGGTTACATTCCAGTTTTACATTTTTAACATTACATTACATTTTTCCTTAATCATATCAGTAGTTTTCAGCTAGTTAATATGAAATACCTTTGGACTTGATAGGAAAAATGTATTGTTCAATTCTACATTTTTCACAATGACATTCTAGTCTACATTGCTGATCCAATCAGCCAGACTGCTCCCATTCAGATAAATAAATCAATAAATGAAGAATGGAAATACTTTTTCTTTTTTTTTTCATGCATTTATAAATAACTATGAGAAGACCAACATAAATAAGAGCGTTGTACTTACTGTATACATTTACAATGTGTGCTTTCAACCTTGATTGGAACCAAGGACAGTGCAATAGAATTGTCTATCTAAGGATAGACATGGGGTACGTTGTAGGTATTCTCAATTAAGGAAAACTTTGGGAGTCTCCTCATGCCAATAGTAGATCATATTAACTGTAAGGTTGGAGCTGCACGGAAACTTTGGCCTCAACGCTTGTCATATGGCCAAAAGTGGCTTTGTGTCTTTGCTTCATTTGCAGCGCAATACAAGTGTATGAGGTTGACATTGCAATGCCAAGGAAATTACGACCGCAGCAAGCAAGCCGCAACAAATCCAATGTGGTTGGACATTTTGCAATTGCTTGTCACGAACCTATTCACTTGTATTGTCCTGCTATGTAGCAGTGACACATAGCGAACTTTGGAAGAGCAACAGTTGTCACTGCTGCGTCCCCAGATTTAGGATAGAGTAGGGTTATCCCAGTAGAGGTATCATCTCTTCAGGTTTTGCGTCAGGGTAAAGAATTTGGGAATTACTATAACACACATTACATTATAGATCCATATAAATGTTAGGGATCTTTAATGTACTGTGTTATAGTAATTGCATTAACAGGTAAACATAATATTAATTATTATTTAATTATTTTGCTACAATGGCACCTATTAAACGGGTAGTACCTTTTCTGAAAAGTTTTTCCTATAAGTTCCCTTGTAAGTAAAAAAACAAATTCTGCTCTAATTACCCTTCCCAGGTCCAATGCTCCAACGCTGCAGCATCAGGGCTGCAGACAACAGACTCCGTGAGCAGCCACAAAAAATCAACTCTGGATTGTGTTTGCTACTGACTAGTAAAGGTAAGAGAATCAATTTGATGTAAATTGTCTTCATGTCGAATTTCATTAAATTCACAGGTCCTGGCACATACCTGTTTTACGAGTCCAATTTGTCAACCGTAAATGCCAAAACAATATTGCGGGATGTTGACGCTTTTTGTTTTTGTGGTTTGTAGCTATCTGGCATTTTTGGTTAAGTACTCTTTGGGAAGGGGGGTTTAATTTTGTTAACATCATTTAAAAAAACACCTACACATTCCACTATGCAAATCTATTTTACCACATATTTTTAAGTAGTCAAATTTGAGGCCTATACACTCCACACAAATACTACATGCTGTTGTTGCATTAGACTTTTTGGTCGTCACATGAACCCACCAAGCAATTCTTCTTCAGTCCCTTTGTCAAAGGTTGAATAACTGTGGTTGAAAATGTTTGGGAATGTCAATTATACTTGTGTACAAAATGTATGGTAAAATAAAAAGCACCGCCCCCACTTTGGTAGTGCATTGAGCTGTAGGGTGGATTGCTGCTAAAAGGGAAAAAAAAAAAAACCTCTTTAAATCTTCTTCCTTAGCGAGTGTGAACGAGTTGAGTGTGACTGTAGCGTAAGTGCAAACGGAAGTGTGTAACTTGTTTTTCAGTGACTTTGGATTCAGGGAGTTTGGAAGGGAGGAATTTGGACAGAATTGCTGTCTGTATTTTATTAATTCTTTACATTTCTTTTTACTTAACATTTCTGTCTAGTGTAATCCCCATTAGGAAATGATCTCCATTATTGACAATGCTATCCAGTGTACATCTTGCCACATGAATGCAATCCTTGAACAGTCGGTCGTGGGTGTATACTGCTGTGCGAGATGTGTGCATGTGGTGTGTTTGGAAGCCCAGGTACTGGATCTAAATGAGCAGCTGGCAACACTGAGATCCATTGACAATATGGAAAGGAGTCTGCTGCTCACTGAGCAGCTGCTCACTGGAGTAGATGTTAGGGAGGGTGGTAGTAGGGAGCTGCAGGACAGTGAGGCAGCTAGCTGGGTGACAGTTAGAAGGGAGGGTAGAGTGCCAGGGAGGTTAGTCTTGATCTGGCACACCCCAATAAGTTTGCAAAGTTGGCAGATGTGGGGGGTGTCGGTACAGGGGTAGCACTGCTGCAGCAAGGCATGTCCTCTGAAAGCTGGAGGAGTGTCAGCTCCAGTAAGGGGGGAAATAGGATAGCAGGGCAGGCCAGGTAGGTGCTGGTAGTGGGGGACTCAATTATTAGGGTTACAGATAGGGCAATCTGTCACAAAGACAGGGATCGTCGAACAGTGTGCTGCCTACCTGGAGCTCGAGTCCGGCACATCACTGATCGGGTTGACAGATTACTGGGAGGGGCTGGCGAGGACCCAGCGGTCATGGTGCACATTGGCACAAATGACAAAGTTTGAGGTAGGTGGAAGGTCCTTAAAGATGATTTCAGGGAATTAGGCTGCAAGCTTAAAGCAAGGACCTCCAATGTGGTATTCTCTGAAATACTACCTGTACCACGTGCTACACCAGAGAGGCAACGGGAGATTAGGGAGATAAATAAGTGGCTCAGGAACTGTGGTAGGAAGGAGGGGTTTGGGTTCCTGGAGAACTGGGCCAAATTCTCAGTTGGCTACACATTCTACGTTAGTTACGGGCTGCACCTCAATGTGGAGGGTCTAGCTGTGCATGGGGGAGAAAATGGCTAGAAGGTTGGAGGAGTGTTTAAACTAGGGATTGGGGGGGGGTATTCATTTTATAGGTGGGGAAGGTAGTGCAGATAGTGACCTGGGCACAAATAAAGAAATTGGGGGTGGGGTTAGAACAGTCAATATAGTAAGAAGGAATAGAGGTACAGAGAGATACGTAAAATGCATGTACACTAATTCCAGAAGCCTCACCAACAAAATGGAGGAATTAGAATTAATTTTGCTGGAAAATAATTATGACTTGGTGGGGATATCTGAGACATGGCTGGACGAGAGCCATGACTGGTCAGTTAATTTACAGGGCTATAGTCTGTTCAGAAATGACTGTACAAACAAGCGAGGGGGGGGGGTGTTTATATGTAAAATAATCCTTAAAACCCTTCTTGAGTGAGAATATATGTGAATCTAATGAAAATGTAGAGTCCCTGCGGGTGGAGATAAGGGGAGGGGGAAAAAATAATAAATTACTGATAGGGGTTTGTTATAAGTCTCCAAAAATAATGGAAGCAGCGGAGAATAGCCTCATAATGCAAATAGATGAAGCAGCGACTCAAGGAGAAGTCATTACAATGGGGGACTTCAACTACCCTGAAATAAATTAGGGAACAGAAACCTGTAGTTCAAGCAAAGGTAATAGGTTTTTGACAAATATGAGAGACAATTACCTTTCACAACTGGTTCAGGAACCAACAAGAAGGGGGGCACTGCTAGACCTAATATTAACCAACAGACCAGACCGCATATCAAATATACGAGTTGGGGGTCACTTGGGTAATAGTGATCACAAAATAATAAGTTTTCATTTATCCTTTAATAAGATGTGTAGTATAGGGGTTACAAGGACGCTAAACTTCAGGGAGGCAAATTTCCAATGGTTGAGAGATGATCTTAGTGCAATAAATTGGGATGATATCCTGAGACATAAAACTACACAAAGCAAATGGGAGACATTTATTAGCATCCTGAATAGGACCTGTGCACAATATATACCCTATGGGAATAAACATGCTAGATATAGGAGGAAACCACTATGGCTAAATAGAGCTGTAAGGGGCGCAATAAGTGACAAAAAGAAAGTATTTAGAGAACTAAAGCAAGTAGGTAGTGATGAGGCATTAAATAAATACAGAAAACTAAATAAATTCTGTAAAAACCAAATCAAGGCAGCAAAGATTGAGACAGAGAGACTCATTGCCAGAGAAAGTAAAAATATTCCCAAAATATTCTTTAACTACATAAATAGTAAAAAACTAAAAAATGATAGTGTTGACCCCCTTAAAAATAGTCTGGGTGAACTGGTGGATGAGGATGAGGAAAAAGCCAATATGCTAAATTATTTTTTTTAACAGTATTTACACAAGAAAATTGCATGACAGAAAACATGATTAGTGATGACAAAAATTCTCCATTAAATGTCACTTGCTTAACCCAGCAGGAAGTATGGCGACGTCTAAAAATCACTAAAGTTGACAAATCCCCGGGCCCAGATGGGATACACCCGCGAGTACTGCAGGAATTAAGTAACGTCATAGATAGACCATTATTTTTAATCATTAAAGATTCCATAATAATGGGATCAGTACCACAGGACTGGCGTATAGCAAATGTGGTGCCAATATTCAAAAAGGGGACAAAAACCGAACTTGGAAATGATAGGCCAGTAAGCTTAACCTCTACTATGGGTAAAATCCTGCATGGTTTCCTAAGAGATGCTATACTAGAGTGTCTGAAGAAGAATAACCTCGTCATGACCCAATATCAGCATGGGTTTACGAAGGACCGTTCCGGTCAAACTAATCTGATTTGCTTTTATGAGGAAACAAATTCCGGACTGACCAAGGAAATGCAGTGGATGTTGTGTATATGGACTTTTCAAAAGCTTTTGATATGGTTCCACACAAAAGGTTGATACATAAAATGAGAACAATGGGGATATTGGAAAATATATGTATGTGGGTTAAGAACTGGCTCAGTGATAGAAAACAAAGGGTGGTTATTAATGGAACACACTCAGACTGGGTCTCAGTTAACAGTGGGGTACCACAGGGGTCAGTATTGGGCCCGCTTCTTTTTAACATATTTATTAATGACCTTGTAGGGGGCATACAGAGTAGTATTGCAATATTTGCAGATGACACCAAACTCTGCACGGTAATCAATACAGAGGAGGACAATTTTATATTACAGGAGGATCTATGTAAGCTAGAAGCTTGGGCTAATAAATGGCAAATGAGCTTTAATGGGGATAAATGTAAGGTAATGCACTTGGGTAGAGGAAACAAATTGTATAATTATATGCTTATTTGTAAAACACTGGGCAAAACTGTCACTAAAAAAGACCTGGGTGTATTAGTGGACGACAAGCTCACGTTTGGTGGCTAGTGTCAGGCCCGGCAGCTGCTGCAAAGCCAAATAAAATAATGGGATGCATTAAAAGAGTCATAGATGCTCATGAGGAGAACATAATTTTACCTCTATACAAGTCATTAGTGCGACCACACTTAGAATACCGTGTACAGTTCTGGTCTCCGGTGTATAAGAAAGACATAGCTGAACTAGAGCGGGTGCAGAGAAGAGCGACCAAGGTTATTAGAGGACTGGGGGGTCTGCAATACCAAGACAGGTTATTACACTTGGGATTATTTAGTTTGGAAAAACGAAGGCTTAGGGCTGATCTTATTATAATGTGCAAGTATATGAGGGGACAGTACAAAGACCTTTCTACCGATCTTTTTACTCTGAGGCCTGAGACGGGGACAAGGGGGCATCTTCTACGTCTGGAGGAAAGAAGGTTTAATCATAATCACAGATGCGGTTTCTTTACTGTAGGAGCAGAGAGACTATGGAACTCTCTGCCGCATGATGTTGTAATGAGTGATTCACTACTAAAATTTAAGAAGGGCATGGATGCCTTTCTTGAAAAGTATAATATTACAGGTTATATATACTAGATTCCTTGATAGGGCGTTGATCCAGGGAACTAGTCTGATTGTCGTATGGAGTCAGGAAGGAATTTTTTTCCCCAATGTGGAGCTTGGTGTTTGCCACATGTTTTTTTTTTGCCTTCCTCTGGATCAACATGTTAGGCTATGGGTTGAACTAGATGGACTTAGTCTTCCTTCAACCTTAAAAACTATGTTACTATGTTACTTGCACCAGCCATCTGGCCAGTAATACTACAAAATGAAGGTCACAAATGACCTGCTTTATTATACATATTAGTGGGAAGGAAGTGGGGGGTGATAATGTAATATTTAGTGCATTACTCATCTCAGTAGCTACAGAGTGATGTTACCTCTGACAGCTACAACATCAGTTTGAGTCAGTGTTCTGAATAGTCCACCTCCTCCTCTATCACTGTAACAGTTAATTGTTTACTTTGCAGACTTTCAATTCTGTCAATGTTCTGCCTCTTCTTTCCCATAGCAGTCTGAGAATAAAGAAGATATTTCATAACAACAACTTTGTTCAGTTGATTTATTGAATTACATGAGGCCAGACTAGATGGAGAACATTTGAAACAGGAGAACAAAATGAGTAATTTCGCATAATGAGTAAAGTTTTATTAGTAGATAAATTCCAAATATTAAAATATACAAAGTCACAGAAAATGGGGGAGTAAAGTGCAAGGTGCCGGAGAATGGGGAATTCCTGGGAGGGCAAGACAATCACAGTTGTTGAATGTATAAACACAAGTGATGCCTCGTAACATAAGATGAGGTCTCATGTTTTACAAAAATGTAACCACAAAATGCATATCAAAGAACGAGGGATGAGTTTCAATGATGTCCCAATGAGTTCCCAAAGTCCTAAACAATTCCACTCACCCAGAATGGTCAGAAAAGAGGAGCCCACGAGAAAGACCGGCGAAACGCGTGTCGGGGCGTGTTTCTTCCCAACTGTGCCATCCTGGGGTCCTCTTGGATTCGTGGGCTCCTCTTTTCTGACCATTCTGAGTGAGTGGAATTGTTTAGGACTTTGGGCAGAGGCAGAGACACAGGAATGGATGGTCATCATCAAGTCAAGGACCATAAGTGAATCATTTATAAAATCCATGGTCATCCAGGTTTGGTGTGGTCTACAGGTTTAGTCAGCTGAATTCTTAGTAGGACCCTGAGTCAGAAATTTCATTCATTTTTCTGGATTTACAAGTGGTGACTGAATGGCCTGTCTGATTAAAAATGACTATGACAAAGAAAGAGATATTTTTTGGACTGTTTTTCTTTTTATTTGAAAAAGCATGAATTATCTCAGTGCACTGTGTATTTTAAATGGACTTTTGGTATCAGTTTATATGGTGATGTCAAATTGACATTATAAAGACTAATAAAAAGCTTGAAATGGAGTTGGAAATAGTGCTAGAAGACCTCAGAGTGTTACACATTTCTTTTCAGGGCTGTTGGAGGCTTTGCAATATTTAAGATTTAAGGCAAATCTATTCACTGCTAATCAAATTTTGGGGAAAATGTGGCGAGGCTGGGTAATTCAAATTTCAAAAGATTAGCTCATCTCTACTGACTAGGTCAAATCATTTCTAAAATGGTAAGTCTTTTGGAGTGTTCCTGGTATGTAGTAGTTACCAAAGTGATCAAAGGAAGCAGCATAAATTACTGAAAAAGGTAACGTTGGCTACAAAAAATGGTGTCCAAATACACATGGCAGAAACGCTTGGTGCTTTCTGTACTGCACAGCCTTAGAGCAATCAGATTGCCCATGCTTAACTCTGACAACTGAAATTACATGAGCATCAGTACTGAACCATTCAGCAATAGAAGAAGTTGTCCTGGTTTGATAGATCATATTAGTTTACTTCATGTAAACAATTAGGTTAGTGACTGTGTGTCACATATCTGGGGTGAAGATGGGGCCAAATTTTGTGAAATGCTCAGCTGGAAAACCTTGTGTCCTGTCATTCATATACAATAGATGTTGCTTTAAGACCAAGTTGTTTAAGACCATTTAAATAGCTTAATGTCTTCGGTATTCTATAATGACTGTGGCTTCTTGTAGTAGGTTAACCCTAGAACGCATGACCATAAAAATGGGTATTTTCAAAAAAGAGTTGTTATACCGAAAATGCCTGTAACATAAAAATAAATGAACAATTGGAAATGACAAACAACTATATACCTGAGGAATACCTAGAGTTTCAAAATTCTAACTAAAGTAATCTTGCAGAAAATAGAAAACAAATAACAGGGCGGGCCTGCGAGGCCCCAGCTATGTGTTCTAGGGATAATGCAATCTTCATTTATAAATGGATTAAGGAAAATGACAAAGAGATAAAAGTGTTGCCCTTTTTTCTTTGATGACTTTTGCCTTGATCTTGAGCCATGGCACCTTGATGGATGAATGATCTGTAGGAAGCCTAGATACTGTAGATCCACCAGGATCTTCTCCACCATTATTTTGCTAGTATCAAGCCATCAGGCTGTTGGTCTTCCTCTTCACCTTGTTCCTTCTATTCTTCCGACCATGATGTCCTTCTCCAGTGATTACTCTCTTTGTATGATGTGTCCAAAGCAGGCAAGTCGTAGCTTGGTGATCTTTGGTTCGAGTGACATGTCTGGCTTGATTTGTTTCAAAATTGATTTGTTTGTTCTTCTTGCCATCCATGGTATCAATCATCCTAAAATCCCTAGTCCACAGTAAAAGCAGAGAAGAGCTTCAGATGCCTTTGATGCTTGTAATTCAATTAATTTCAGTTGTACCTACAATTATCTCAATGTTTAAAGTCTTGTAGATGTAAATTCTTGTAGATGATGCAGATGATTGTGATTGCAGATCATCATGTATGTTAAATATCTGCAAATTGTGTAAAATGCTTGAAGATCTGGCAACTAAGCCACCCAAAAAAAAAAAAAAAATAATCCCCTACAACTAGAATGCACAGCACACAGTAATGAAGATCAAATAAACTTTATTAAATAAAAAGGACAAGATAAAGAAAAATAAATAAAAATACAGAATCCGACAGGTGATATAATATGGGATACAGTGCCAAAACAGATAAATAGATAGGTAAATGTACAAAATCCTGGGAAATGGACTAAATAATATGAGTAACAAATAATACTCAAAATTTAAATAAACCCAAGAGAAATGAAAAAGGGTACCAATCTAATAAATGGTAGGTATAAGCGAATATAATCACAGTAGAAAAAATCTCTCAACAGCTCAAAAAGTAGATAGGTGGATAAAACACTTATCAAAATGTACATATATCACAAAATTGTAAAATTTGTATATAAATATATATTTGTGATTATTCCCATAATAATGGAATAAAGTGACAGTGCTAATAATGGTGCAAATATGCAGCGATAAGTGCAAAAAAGATAGTTCAACATTTGAAGTGTAATATCCACAGATCAAGCAGACAGTCGTTCATATAATATAGAGGGGAGCAGATGTAAAGAGCAGTAGAGTGAACATGCTTACCACCAGTATATAGGCACTGAGCCCCGCATATCCCGATGCGCGTTTCGCCTTGCTGGCTTTAACGAGGGATCCCTCTATATTATATGAACGACTGTCTGCTTGATCTGTGGATATTACACTTCAAATGTTGAACTATCTTTTTTGCACTTATCGCTGCATATTTGCACCATTATTAGCACTGTCACTTTATTCCATTATTATGGGAATAATCACAAATATATATTTATATACAAATTTTACAATTTTGTGATATATGTACATTTTGATAAGTGTTTTATCCACCTATCTACTTTTTGAGCTGTTGAGAGATTTTTTCTACTGTGATTATATTCGCTTATACCTACCATTTATTAGATTGGTACCCTTTTTCATTTCTCTTGGGTTTATTTAAATTTTGAGTATTATTTGTTACTCATATTATTTAGTCCATTTCCCAGGATTTTTTACATTTACCTATCTATTTATCTGTTTTGGCACTGTATCCCGTATTATATCACCTGTTGGATTCTGTATTTTTATTTATTTTTCTTTATCTTGTCCTTTTTATTTAATAAAGTTTATTTGATCTTCATTACTGTGTGCTGTGCATTCTAGTTGTAGGGGATTATTATTTTGTGTCTGCACAGCCATTTTTTGCTGATTAATATTGGTGTTAAACTAAGCCACCCATTTAGATGTTGGTGCCCTACCACTGTAAAATAAGATTATAGATAATTCATCACAATACTGAAGGATTACCTCTAGTAAACACACATCATTCGATTTTTATTCAATCCTTAAAACTGTAAAAAAAATCCCTAAATTGTACCGAATAAAGAAGTGTGAAAACGTATCCTACAAGATTTCTTTTACAATGCTTCCCCACAGAAATTTAACAACTTGTCTCTCAGTATAGCTCTATAAATTTTAATAAGTCTCCAGCTGGAATTTGAAGTAAATTTGAAATTGTGTTTTATGAGTGCATGCTGGTTTTAAATGTATGTCCACCATTAGGTACCAAGTCTAAATATAAGCTGCAAAAAATAGTTGAGTACCTGTGTAGATATTTGGCATTATCTTGTATGGGTTTACAGCTTGTATCAGAGTTTAGAGCTGAGTTCACAATTCTACTGGTTGACAATGGAGGCAGTTGACAAACTACATCATGAACATCTTAGAGAAGATCCTATAATGCACCAGGACAGTTAGTTTATCTGCATCATATTAATGCACAGTCTGGGGCAAATACATTTCCCAGAATTAAATCAACAGACATCATCTGCACAAGGAAATCAAAGAGATTTCAGTTCAGAAGCCTAGAGAACTGTAAATGCAACGTTGGGTTGTAACTTAAGGTTCATGTGAACATTCATTGTATATGTGTTTAATCATGGACATAAACCATGTCCACAATTTATGTTTAATGAAGAGTTAATACTAAAGCAATTAGATATTTTTTCGCCTGTACTTTATTTGGACTGCACCTTTATTAAAGCTGGAGGTGTGGAATTCGAGTTAAATTCACAGTGGCATTTCCTACCTTATCCATTAACTTATCTCCAATCAATATTTGCATAAAGGGCTTTTGCCAGATTTAATTTCTCTTATCGGCTCAATAATTCCTTCCTAGTGGTACAGACTTAATAACTGCAAGTGACAGAGTCACTATAAGTTTTATTGCCTTGATGAAATAAAGGGAAATTAGCATTTTTTATAAGAAAAAAAGGTCAAATAGGACATTGATGGATGGACTTGTTATATTTGAAACTGCAGCAAATCCTTTGAAATTCAAATTAGGAAGCGTCAGTGAATAAAAAGAGATTTGTGACACTTTGATTCACTGTCTTGTAAAACCCTCTGTAGTCTCCTAGGATTGTATACAACCAATTTCAAGCTCTTCAACACAAACAAAGCCTAAAGGCCCCGTCACACTAAGCGACGCTACAGCGATCCCGACAACGATACGACCTGTCAGGGATCGTTGCTGCGTCGCTATGTGGTCCCTGGGGAGATGTCAAACAGTCCGATCTTCCCAACTACGCAGCAACGATGCGGCGACCCGTAACGATCTGTATAACGATGCACGCCTATGTGTTTCTGTGTCTGAGTCGTCAACAAGGTCGTTGGTAAGGTGTCAAACACACTGATGCATGCTACCCAGCGGGGCCTCAACGATCAAAGAAATGTCCAGACCATTCCAACACGACCAGCAATCTCACAGCAGGAGCCTGGTCGCTGCTAAGTGTCAGACGTAGCGAGATTGCTACTGAGGTCGCTGTTGTGTCACAAAACTTGTGACTCAGCAGTGATCTCACTAGCGATCTCGCTTAGTGTGACGGGCCTTTATTAATGTCAAATGGACCTTAAAATATATGGATTTGGGTAAATAAATGGCAACAATTCTTCACTTCTGTACTGTCACAAACTGTATGTAGAATTATTTCACTTTTTGTGGATTCCTCGCTCTATCTCTATGTCTAAACTGTGAGCTGTGTCATCTCACTTTCCAGATTCATCTCAAAATAGCTGCTTCATTTCCTGTCTTTGCTTTTATACAGGCTATGATAGTATATCCTGTGTATACCATTTAATGTGATAGCTGCAATACATTATAGCAAAGCCTGCCCAACTGTGCTTAAGATTATGTGAGCCTTTTCAGACAGATGAAAACTTATGCAATGTGGCGAATGGTGGCACTAATTTTCTTAGGAATACGCCCAAATTGAACCTCAAACTGTTAAAATTTGCCAAGTTCAGAGAATTCCTAAAACTCCTAAAAATCTGCTCATCTTTATTCAAAACAAGTAACATAATTCCTAGATTGTAAAAAAAATATATATTGGCCATTCAACCAGGTCACTGTCACATGCATACATGCGAACCACTCTGCCACCTATTCACTCAGAAGTCCCAACAGTTTGGCCATAGCCAGAAGAATTGTATGGTTTACACCCAGGTAAATGACTTATCGATGTATATAAGCTGTTGTTATTTAAGGTTATCAGATGCTACAGGACTGATCGTCTTAATGCAGTCAAGAAAGTTAGAGGTTTCCACTGTAGGTCTCCCTGGGGATCTAACCAAATGTTTGTTTATTTTGGTAATTTATAGAAGACTGGAATGATTGATAAGTCTTTGGTAGGAAACTGTAGGTTTGCTTGTCAATTATATTTAAAATGATATATTTTCAAGAGGTAGGATATTGGAAAGTAATTTGTACTTAATGCCTACTGACAATTGGGATTTATTCTCTTCCAGGTAGTTTTGTATATCCCTGATTACAATTGCGCCCCCCTTACCAGCTGTTTTTAAGACCAAAAATTTGTCTGCCTTAAGAGCTTTTAATAGTAATTGTTTCTCACTAGTAAAATTTTAATCCAAATAAAAGTGCTTAGTTTAACTCTTTTGATAATTTCTTGTATATCTCTCTATAGATGATATGGATGTCAGTAAGTTTCATAAGATTCTTGCCTTCTGTATATGCTTTTTAAGTGATAATCTTCAGTATCTCACATAAAATTTTTGGGGCTATTTTGGGCTGCTTCAAACTGATGATTATCAAGTAGAAGGAAAACTTATCGATGATACTTTCAAATTTCACACAGTATGTCTTATTATCCGCAAAATGTGGATTTACCATTAATCCATGTGGTATACATTCAGATTTAAAGTATTCTACTAGGGTAGAGCAGTGTAATTTTTGGGATATTAGCTTATTATATTCACATTCCTAATCACATGTTTTGAGTTGCTTGAATGAATATGAAGAAATTGTCTTCATATTGTTAAATTAACATTGTAGAATTAACCGTAGGCAGAATACTGTTGACAGTTGTCGTATCGTAAGAAAATGTAGATGTAGACATTTATCTTGGTTCTCTAGAAACAATATGATAAAATGAGATAATTGTATGGTTAGGGCACCAGGAAATTAACCTGAGTGCCAACCATACATTTAGCTCGGATTATATGGTCTTAGTTACCTATGCCAGGTCTGACTTCATAAGCACTACTCAATAGCATTGAAGTAGCCTAAGAAAACCCTATTAATTGACGGAAAACCTAAGATCTCATGATCTTATTGAGCACTATCATGCCAGCTACTATTTCTCTTTAAGGTTACATTTTATAAATCACACTATTCTCTAGAAACAATAAGTACTTTTTAGAGTGAACTCCCATATTTGGTATCTGAAGGAACATGCTGTGATTTATTTTATTGTTTTCCACTGTATCTCAGATAGTATGAATTTGACCACTGAAATGTATTTAAACCATATTTGGTATACATGTGAGAGTCCCAATGAGCTTCTTTGATCCCTTTTATTACGGACTTTGGAATAAACAGGAATATTTCAATAGGGAGTGTAAATATAGAGGTAATAAGAAGAATCTTGGGTCTGAGGAAGCCCAAGAATATATTAGCGCTATAAATGCCATGGTACATGACAGTTGTTACAGATTTTGTTTCGGAAACCAGTTGCTACTCGCTATAAGTTACTCCTTTCATTCTAGGGCAAAATAAAGTCTTGATATTTTAACTCAATTAAAGCTGTTTCTATGGAGCAAGAGGAATAAAGAAATATTCTGACTGATAAAATAGTATATGGCCTCATGAGCGTTTTATGAAAAGTGTAAGATGAATCATCTCAAATCTGAAACATGTCACTAAGCCAAACACAATGAATGTCCTTCTGACGTAGATAGACTTGGGCTTTTCTTGACATAAGCTGATACAGTCTCTGGCAAATACACGACTTCCCTGATTAGCATGAGTCAAATTGGTCAGATTCCAAATATTGGTACTTCACACGAACGATATGTTCATCAATTATCCGCATGGAATGATAGAACCGTGCCAAAATATTTTGAGATTTTTGAAGATTACTAAAAATTTTATTATTCACAATGGTAATATTTAATTTAAATCCAAGTTTTCCATAAAATATTTATATACTCTCTTCAATACTGAAATTGGAACACCAAGAAAGAAATGTTCTGGAAATTGATAGAAATGTTAATGATATGCAAATTAGGAAAAAATAGAAACTAAATTTTCAAAACATCTCGATTTATTCAGTATTAAATATGAGTGACACTCTCAGAAATCCCCGCACTTACAACCTTGGCTGCTATCAATGAAGTTGTTAATGGTTGTCTGAGGAATATTCTGCTACACAAGATTCAGTGCTGGCAGCTCCCTTTACAATTCTTGACCAATGATGTCCTAGATTTGCTCAATAAGAGACAAGTCTGGAATTACTGCCGGCCAAAGTAGAAGGTTTAGGCCATGCAGGCTGCTCAAAGTAACACGAACAACATGCAACCTGGCATTGTCATGTTGAAAAACAGCTCATGGGACACTTTGGAGAAATGACCATACCACTGGTACCATAACCAAATTGACACCAAGCTGTTTATGCATCTAAGACTAGAGGGCTCTGGCTACCACAAACATCCTAATCTCAAAAGTAGGAGTGGTGTGACATTCTCTCTTGAAGGCCTCTTCATGGTGTTCCCTTCATGATCTTTGGAAAAATCTTTGGCAATCACTGCATCGTAGTCAAAAGTGGGACACATTAGTGAAGAGTATAGTCCTCCATTCCAGCCGCCACTGTGGACTTGCTTTGCACCATGATAGCCTTTGAGAGAGGTAGTATAAGGTCAGTAGAGCACCTGTAGCTAAACGTAGATCATAGCCCAACGTCATGCATATACCTTCTAATGGTTTGTGTAGACATTGTTTGGTGTCTTAGATTCAGTGTTTGATGTCCAATTTCATTTGAAGTACAGAATCGATCAATTGTGGACTCAGTGGTTCTACCATTTTCCCAAAGTGTCCCAAGAGATAGTTTTAAATATGGCAATGCAAGACCGCACATTACTTGTGCTAATGTGAGCGGTCTGCATCGCCTAAATGTACTACTATGGCTTGCAGCATTTCCGGACTTGTCTCCTGGGGTGTCTTTGGTCAGCAATTGCAAAGGGAGCATTCAGCATGGAGAACATTCCAAAGATTACCAATAATAGTATCATTGATACATTCCAAGGCATGTAAGTGTGGGGATTTCTGTGGGTGGCGCATATTCTTGATACTAAATAAATTGAGATTTTTAAAAAATTTTCTTTTACCATTTCTTCATAATTTGCATACCATTAACATATCTATCGATCCTGAATTTTTGATCATGCCATGACTTTTCCTTTTTTGTGTTGCAATTTCAATGTTGAGGAATGTATTTTTTATATCATTTATAGTTTCATGAACATGGACACACAAAATGACTTAAAAAATAACCAGGTATCAGTTATGCATTCATTTTTCACTACTTATTCTGCTAGGCAGCCCAAAGTTATGAATAATGGTCCAATCACAAGTGGTATTACATGCTATTGATAAGAGAACTATTGGTAAGTGCATATAAGATGATCTTTGGAAAATCGTGGCAGAAGACTACATTCATCATAATGTAAAGCCATCCACTTTAAACTATAGGTTGTATAGGTCTATGCATTATAAGAACCTAAAATATATCACAGAGATAGTGGTAAATGTACAGCGTAAATGTACAGCGTCTAGAGCAGTGTTTCCCCAACTCCAGTCCTCACGGACCCCACTGATCATGTTTTCAGGATTTCCATAGTATTGCACAGGTGATGGAAGTATCATCAAGGCATCAGGAATTCTCTCACCTGTGCAATACTAAGGAGATCCTGAAAACAAGACCTGTGGGGTCCATGAGGACTGGAGTTTGGAAAACACTGGTTTAGAGGTATAGGTCACTCTAAATGTAATATCAAACTTACAATAATGACTGCACAAACAGGAGTTAATTAGTTAAAGATAAGATCTATTTATTAATCAATACATAAGCAATTAAAAAACACTAAAATTCATAATCAATAAAAGTCAGGAAGTAAACATCATGTGTCCAAAATACATGCTGAGAAATGTGGTCATAGTTACAAAGAATGAAAAAAATAATTTATGCCTATGGTCCTATGCCAAAAGTCAAACAGATAGAAAAATGAAAATATATAAATAAAATTATTACATTAAAAAATATTCTCTGCTCAAAAAAATAAAGGTAACACTTAAACAACAGAATATAACTCCAAGTAGATCAAACTTCTGTGAAATAAACCATCCACTTATGAAGCAGCACTGATTGACAATCAATTTCACATGCTGTTGTGCAAATGGAATAGACAATAGATGGGAATTATTGGCAATTATCAAGACACACTTAATAAAGGATTGGTTCTGCAGGTGGGGACCACAGACCACTTCTCAGTACCAATGCTTTCTGGCTGATGTTTTGGTCACTGTTGAATGTTGGTTGTGCTTTCACACTCGTGGTAGCATGAGATGGACTCTACAACCCACAGAAGTTCCTCGGGTAGTGCAGCTCATCCAGGATGGCACATCAATGCGAGCTGTGGCAAGAAGGTTTGCTGTGTCTGTCAGCGTAGTGTCCAGAGGCTGGAGGCACTACCAGGAGACAGGCCAGTACACCAGGAGATGTGGAGGGGGCCGTAACAGGGCAACAACCCGGCAGCAGGACCGCTACCTCTGCTTTTGTGCAAGGAAGAACAGGAGGAGAAATGCCAGAGCCCTGCAAAATGACCTCCAGCAGGCCACAAATGTCCATGTGTCTGCACAAATGGTTAGAAACCGACTCCATGAGGGTGGGTTGTGCTCACAGCCCAATACCGTGCAGGATGCTTGGGATTTGCCACGGAACACCGGGATTGGCAAAGTCACCACTGGCGCCCTGTGCTCTTCACAGATGAAAATGAAAACAGGTTCACACTGAGCACATATGACAGACATGACAGAGTCTGGAGACGCCGTGGAGAGCCATCTGCTGCCTGCAACATCCTTCAGCATGACTGGTTTGGCAGTGGGTCAGTAATGGTGTGAGGTGGCATTTCTATGGAGGGCCGCACAGCCCTCCATGTGCTCGATAGAGGTAGCCTGACTGCCATTAGGTACCGAGATGAGATCCTCAGACCCCTTGTGAGACCATATGCTGGTGCTGTTGGCCCTGGGTTCCTCCTAATGCAGGACAATACCAGACCTCATGTTGTTGGAGTGTATCAGCAGTTCTTGCAAGATGAAGGCATTGAAGCTATGGACTGGCCCGCCCGTTTCCCAAACCTGAATCTGATTGAGCACATCTGGGACATCATGTCTCGCTCCATCCACCAATGTCATGTTGCACCATAGACTGTCCAGGAGTTGGCAGATCCTTTAGTCCAGGTCTGGGAGGAGATCCCACAGGAGGCCATCCGCAACCTCATCAGGAGCATGCCCAGGCGTTGTAGGGAGGTCATACAGGCACGTGGAGACCACTCGCAATACTGAGCCTCATTTTGACTTGTTTTAAGGACATTACATCAAAGTTGGATCAGCCTGTAGTGTGTTTTTCCACTTTAATTGGGGGTGACTCCAAATCCAGGCCTTCATTGTTAATACATTTGATTTCCATTGTTGATTTTTGTGTGATTTTGTTGTCAGCGTATTCAACTTTGTACAGAATAAAGTATTCAATGAGAATATTTCATTCATTCAGATCTAGGATGTGTTATTTGAGTGTTCCCTTTTTTTTTGAGCAGTTTATATTCATTGTGAACATGACCATAAGTCTTGATTCAGTAAAGGATAACAATGTCTCATATACACAAAGTAATACAATAATGATCGATAGAGAGCACATAATAAACGTTTTGGGAATCAAGATAAGAAGAAGAGTCTTGAGAATGATCACATTTTTTTCCCTTCATTAATTCTGTGGCATTTTGAAATTCTTTGGACGCTGAAAGAAAAAAAATAATACAAAAAGAAAAATTTGTATAAAAACATAGAACAAAAAAAACATTTAAGTACACAAAAGATAAGAAAATAAAAGAAAATTAAGTAGCCAATAAGAAAAGGGAAAGCATGGAAAAAATGTTTTTCAGAAGAATGGAACAAAGCTAATATTCAAATTAAGTCCCACAGGGGCCACTGAATTTAGTTTTCAAATCCACTTAGTTGCACTCTGAGCAAAGATTTTTTAAAGTTGCCCCTTTTACTACTCACGACCACTTTGTCTAAGCCTTGGATCTTCAGAAGAGCACCATCACACTGATGGAGCAACTTGAAGTGCCAAAGAATGAAGGTGAATTTTGAAGTATCATTTTCATCCCTCACAACCTTTACCGCCATTGCATCTTCCCTAGCTCTTCTTCAGAAGTCTGTAGACAAAAGTCCTACACATTTCATTCCACATGACCATAAGGCACAATCAATGACTCCATTTGTATGTTATGAAATACTTTGTGTAATCTTGAACTCTTTTTTTACCTGTAGAGAGAGTTCCCAAAGCCTGTAATGCTCTCAATGTTTGGAGAAGCCACACAATCCCTATAGTTTACATCCAAAAGGAGAAACTATGCACCATATTATGCCTCAGAGTTTTGATCTCTGAAAGTCATGCTGATGTTTGCAGGTAGTCATGTATGTAAAACACCACACGGCAATAAAATATCCAATTACTTGGTTAACAAATTCTTGTTGAGTTACCTGTTGTCTAAGAGGTCCAATAAGATCATTTTGTTTTTTTATAGCTTTGTTATGGTAGCCTTCAATTTGAACCTCCATCCTAGGTCTTGGGACTGTTTTTAAAAAACAACATTGTTAGCACAGATTCTCTTTCCCTTGAATAATTGTCCAGTTTGTATACTATCAATTATGTGTCTTGGATGGACAAATCTTCCTTGTAATAATTAATTTGCTAATGTTTCCTTCCTAAAGATATCATAATGTATGGCTTCATCCTATTCGACCTGAAAAAGAACATTCAAAGAATTCATGTTTTCCCGTCCAGCTTTATAGGTAAGCTTGATGTTCATACTATTATTAAACATCTTCATACAGATATTCAAATCTAGTATCGTGACCTGACAGTTTATTATCACATTGTTGATGTATATGGCCTACAGTTGAACTTATTTCAACTATTGGGGTAGGTTCTATGAGGAAGACCCTCCTCTTCTATAGTCCTAAGAATTTGCATATGAGGGAGCACAAACTGCCCCATTGCAGTTCCCTAAAGCTGTAGGTAGGGTGTCTCTCTGATAAGGAAAAAAAGTGTAATAAAATGAATTCAAGAAGTTACAAAATTAACTCACATAATTTCTTATTGAGATTGAATCTCAGATGAAAATAGCATAATGCTTGCAGGCCATTGCAATGTCAGAAAGAAGTAAAATTACATAATTCTCCAGTTAAAGGGCATCCATCGTTTGTACTACTTCTTTGGTGTTGTTCAAATGCCTGTACAAAGGGATGCAAATAATGATCAACTACAAGTTAATTCACACATGCTGTTGACACCAGAAATGATTGGGTGACCAGGAGGTGAGGTGGCATTTTTGTGACCCTTGGCAATATGTAAAAGTTGCTATAGTGGGTTTCTCAATAAATAAATAATCAAGTTATTTTGCAGTTAAGATGCCTTCATCTATACCTCTCCTTAGGATCTGTCTATGGTGCTGGCTGAATCGAGAGACAGAAACTCAGATGCTTAAAGCAATTTGTATATCTCAACTATCTAAATGCCCCATTTTCTTAATCTAAAAGAGCTCAATCTGTATAAATCTTTGTGATCTACTCCATTTATCAGTTTGAGAACTAGACAAGTGGAAAAAGGGGCAATTTCTTGTTCCTAGGAATTGTTCTTCAAGTAACTCTGCCAATATTTTATTTGCTTTTTGTTCATACGCCCTTGGAAAATAAGTATGAAGGTACTTGTCATATTAGCCATTTTTCAAAAGTGTTTTGCATGCGGACAAATACAGATATATTATCTCTGAAAAGCAATCAAATTTACAGGAGCGGGAGAAGGATAAACAACATCAATCTGTATTAATAACTTGTCTGATGTACAGTTATTTTTTGTTAATAATTATTTGATGTACAGATAGCCAATGCACATATTGAAGTTTAAAGTAATGGATTATCCCACATATTTTTCTATGGGAATTTTAATCTTCAAAAAAATTGGAATAATTCTAAAAATCTGTTACATGTGTAGCTGCTCGTAAGAATGAACAAGGTCAACCTGAGCAAGAAAGCTCATTTTTTACATAATTTACTGGATTTTATAATAGCTTTCATGGTTCTGGCCCTCCTGAAAGTAATTTTAAGGTGTTCTGGTTTAATTTTCAAAATGGTTCATTAAGGAAGACGTACCAGTGCTTTTATATAATCTTTCTTATATGATTGTGTAATTGATTGTACGTAAGTCATGATGACATTCTGACATTGTTGAGTGTCTCCAATAGGTCTGGTTGAGGGTGTTATGCAATCATCAACTGTTTTAATGAGTTCTTTGGGGTAGTTTTTCTTCCAAAAATGGTTCAGCATTACTTGATTTTGTTTGTTGAAGTCAATTTACATGGTACAATTATGTCCCTATCTCTTAAACTAGCCAAAAGGGTCATGCATTTTCCATTTTTTTAAAAAAATGGTGAACTTCCATTCAAATTGGCAGGAACACCTGGACTCAGTACCAAAGAGTAACCTGCATAGTAAGAGCATGCCTAATAAACCTGCCATTTGCTTGGCATAAAAATAATAGGAATATAGAAGTAAATACATCTCAGAAAATGTCAAAGAAAATGTCAAAGAAAAGCCGATAGATAGAGATAATATTAATAATTATTAAGTGGGAAATCTGGCTTGGAGTGGATTACTGATAAATGCAAAAAATATGGCATCCTTCTCAAGAAGTGTAAAAAAATAAATACTGAGGGTTTACCAGGTATGAGGAAATCTGTGATAAAGAAGTGGAAACGCAGGGGAGCAGGGACCCACTAGTCTCAGTACTGACTTATCAACTACCAATCACTTGACTGATGAAGCAAAAAAACGTGAACCGCCAGACCTACAGAGTGTCAGTAACTGTTATTCTTTCAGTGCAAACTATACAAAGGCTGTTGCTGTATTTTGAAGCTGTGTACATATCTGGAATTTGTTGTTACATCATCCTTTTTGGCCATTGTGATTTAATTTAATTAATTTAAAATTAAATTACAATAAATTGAGAATTTTTTGGCACACTTGTTTAAGCTTACTAATTGTAGACAAGTACACGCCACAACCATACTACATGCATGCTGTTGTTTTATTAGCCTTTTTGGCAATTACGCATACCCTACTTAGCATTTTTGGTTAATTCAATATTTTTCCAATTTTTAATCAATTTGGTTAACAGTTTTTGGAAACTTTATGCTTATGCCCAATGTGAATGGTAGTGGTACTGGCAATGAATGTGGTAGTGGAAGAGAAAAAAAAATCATGGCTTAATATTTGGTAGCTGTTAGCAGCAGCAGCGTAACTGGAACAAAGCAGAGGTCACTAATGGCCTCCGTAGCATAAGGCAAGAAAATTGGTGGGGAGGAAGCAGAGGGCAGAATGGAATATACAGCACATTACTCATCTCAATCACAGCATGATAATGTTACCACTGACAGCGACACAGTCAGTTTGAGACAATGTCCTGTAGGTCAACCTCCATTGTCGCCAAAAAACATAATCTTTTACATAGCAGACTGTTAATTCTGTCAATAACATCTCTACCTATTCAGCCCCTTAGTCCCCTAACCAAAAGTACCTTAGGGGCTAAGGAAGATGTGACACCCCAGGGGTCTGGTTGTCACAGTGATAGAGATATTACGTCTGAGAGCAGGTGGGAGGTCCTTTGGTCAGGGATCCTGTGCATGCCACACCTCCTGCCCAGCCTTGGGAGGGGAAGAACTTCCCCTGTATAAACCCGGGGCTGAGGCAGGGTTAGTGAGTCCAGGAAGAGTAGAGACAAGAGCAGCATAGGAAGCAGCAGAGTCACAAGGAGTCAGGGGCTGGCAGCTAAAGAGCTCGCCCTGACTAAGAAGATTCTTTACCGGACCCGGAGTCCGAGGCTGTGGGGACTAACTTCTACCCAGCAGCAGAATCCGTCAGGCAGGGGATTTCAGGTCCCCTGGCCCAGAAGCCCGAAGGCCCGGTCACACGCGTGGGACCAGCACCGCCATCGTGGAGCGGAAGCCATTAGAAGGCCCCGAGTCACCGGCCATACGGGTGAGCACCACACGGTACACTCAGGGACGTGGGCTACTTACATCAGCTTCTAGCAAGGTAGCCAGAAGAGTACAGTCAGCTTGGGAGGCCTACAACTACGCCTGGCCAGGGGAGATCCCATCTGCTCAAGGACTGACCAGGCCCCGTTCGCTAGCAAGTACTCCGGGAGGGTCTATCGTTGTTACCAGTAAAGACCCTGAACGCTACCATACCGTCTCTGAGTGGTTCCTGCTACCCCCATCATCCACGTCGGCTGCCCTGAGGCCATACCCCTCCCGTTGGGGGTTATACTATCACGCTGCACCATCCTTCCACCGGCCTCAGCGGTCTGCCCTGCAGCAGCAGCCCCCTGGCTGCATTCAACGGGTGGCGTAGTCATCAACCATTTTCTACCGCTAACAGACTGCCGTCCAGTTTGACTCCCTGGGCACGGACCGGGTCACCGCCACGAGACTACAACCCTAAACAGATCCGGCTCCGGGTAAGCTCCCGCGTGCGCAACGCAGCGCGACACAGGCCCAGGGGCGCGTCAAAGATATTTCACAAGAGTGACTTCTTTCAGGATTGAGCCTGTGCCAGGTCTAGGCATTTTATTTTTCAAACCATAATTTGTTGTGTTTTGTGAAACTAATTTTCAATATATCTCTGCATCCTCCTCATTTTTACTGAAATTCATTTTTGGGGGGGTAGCATCTAGAGTGACTTCCCTAGTTAGGAGCCTTTGTGACATGTCTGAGCAATATATGCAAAAGTATTTTTTCAAAACAAAATTATTTGTTTTTTTGCGACCCACATTTTCTGGATATTTCAGCATCCTACTCCATTTTAGTTAAATTAGTTTTGGGGAGGTGGCCAGAGTCTCCGATCAAATCCAAAGGTAGGATCCTGCGTTGGATTGGACTCCTGTATATTCATGGGCACAAATAGCAAAAATTATAGTTTCAGAATTTTGAAAGTTGTAAAGAGGCATAAGTCCATCGAGTTTAACCTTGACCATTACATGTTGATCCTTTGGGAGACAAAAACCTCATGGCGTCATACTGATCCACGTGGGGAATATGAGTAAGACCTAAATGGAGTTATCTTCATGTTATTCTATGTTTCCTTATAGGGGTATACTACACCCTTATGTACAGTGGGCCCCAGTGCTGACACTTTATTGTTACTATCTTTCATGACTGTCTAATAGATGCTGGTACATTGGCATTTGCCGTCACTAAAAAGATTGCATTGGTATTACTAATGATATGAGCACTGGCACTTTATGCACATTTTGATTTCCCATTTATCTTCCCACCCACTAAACTCGGCTGTGAACAGTATGTCTTTAATACCTGTGTCCTACTTTTGACTCTGTCTATACTTGATGTATTTATATGTATGCCTTGTTTTTCTATATTCTAAATAAACTTTGATATACGTACATTTTTTTACTATATTGCTCCATGTTTTATGTGTATGTATTCCAACTTGGGAGTGTCCTTGAAAATGATTTTTTGGGGTCCTTAGAATTTCTAGCATAGGGCCATACTTACTATTTTTATTATGAACTGTGTTTTAGTGATTTTGTTTCTAATGTTTTTTGGTGTTGTTGTTTAGAATTTTTGTGTCACAAATGGTAAGAGGGTATCCAACTAAACAGAAAAAACTAAAGAGCGCCAGCCGACACCACCACAAATAGCTTTGCCCAAAATACTGAGTTGGTAAACTATCCAAAACTTACTCAGTAGGGGGGAATAAATGGCCACTATCCCTCTCCTCCTCCTGAGCAGTCAGTTGAATAGTTTCTCCTCCGCATCTGATCACCACGTCTCCCTGAAGATAAACTGGATACTCTCTCCTTCACATATGATCACCACGTTTCCCCAGGAGAAGACTGAAAAGATGAGAAAAGAGGTAAGCTTTATACTTGGGTATTTTCTGATTGTTTGATCAAAATTACAAGACTTTTTCCTCTGCTGTTATGAAATGTATTTGTTTAAACAGACCTGCAATGACAGATCTTCTTTGAAGGATTACCATCTGTTTCTGAATACTTTTACCCTTTTGCCGTTCACTTATGTATTGCTGTAAGTCTGTGTGATGTTCACATCATTGATACATTAAGTTACCTTTATATGTAGGTCAGTAGATATAATGTATTTATAAGAGGAGCTCCTTTCAGAAAGTCGTCGATGCAGGAGAACAATTAACTTTTATTTTCTCATAGGTTGTCATCAGTTGTGCTAATACTTACTGAGAGTTCCTCATTCCAGATCTTTATTATTGCCAGAAGTTCCAGTACAATCAGGTTGTGCCAAAGTGGTTGTTGGCTTTCACCCATATTACTATACCTAGCAACTCGCAGGGTTAAACTAGTCACTCGGTATAGATGTTTCCTGCAGCTCCATGGGTTCTTTTGGGCACTAACAACGAATACCTAGAGCTATATTTGCCACTACACACTGGAGGTCCAATGCCTAAGGCAACGAGTAGGGGTAGTGTCCATATTGTACATAGAGATGTGTCACCCTGGACTGGATGCCACAAATGTATAATAAAGCTGTCTCTGAGAGCAAGGGGGAGGTTCTCTGGTCAAGGACCATTAGCATGCAATACCTCCTGTCCCAGGCCAGTAGGGGGAGCAGGCTGCCCCTATAAAAGCTGGAACTGGGGGCAGGGTTAGAGAGAACTGGACAACCTGTCTCTGGATTGAGAGGTGTCCAAGAGCAGGGACAGACAGTTGTGTTGCAGCCTAAGAGGCCGTGTGGCAGTAGAAGAGCCATGAGCCAGGGACAAGAGGCGAAGCGAGCCTGTCCTGGCAGATAGAGAAACTAATCTACCAGACTTTGGTGTCTGAGGCTGTGAGGATTCCAAGTCCTACAGCAAATAACCAGTCTGCAGGGGATTGTATGTTCCCTGGCCTAAGAAGCCCGGAGGTTCCGCCACAGCAGAAGGGACCAGCAAAGCCGTACCAGGCCGGGAGTAGAAAGGGACCCAAGTTGCAAGCCATACGGACGAGAAGACACGGCAAGCTCAGGAACGTGGGCTATTACACCACGAGGAGGGAAATAGCCAGAGAGAGCGCAGAGAGCACGGTAGGCCTACACCCTCACCCTGACCAGGGCCAGCTTCCCACTTGTTCTCAGACATCCAGGCCCCCTCCTAGCCGGGCCTGTTTTTGGGTCGCTTCACCTGTTCTAATAAAGACCCTGAGCTGTTTAAGAGGCCTCCGTTTCCTGGCTATTGCTGTCGGAATCATCCCCTCCATCATCCATTATATACTGCCCTGGGGCCATACTCCTTCCGTGGGGAGTTGTACTATTCAGTGCTGCACATTTACATCTGCCCCAGCGGTCTGCACTGCAGCGGCGATTAGCCCTGACCGCAATCCATGGGTGGCGTAGTCGGACATTGCAAAACATATAGAAGACTGCCACTGGTCTGACCACCCTGAGCCACGGACCGGGTTGCCACTACTACCCCCATTATTGCCCTGTTGCCCGGATCCAAGTGCCCCACGGCTCAGGGGGCGAGTCACAGATAACACAAGGGTTGTGCTATGGCAATGGGCAGCAGAAGTAGTTCATGAAGAAAGAAGAAGATGAAGACTTGGTTATTACAGCATGTATGTTTAACTTGCACCAGGGGGCGAGTCATCTTTGGCGTAGTCGGCAGGAATGTGAACAACTCGCCACAAACGGGTATTGCGTGCCTGAAAAAGACTGTACACGTACCTTAAAAAGAGGTTTCCCTCCATCCGGAGCCGTTTCCCGCCATTTTCAGCCGTCTCCCGCCATCTTCAGCCGTTTTCCCACCATCGGACGCCATCTGCAGGACGCCGCGTGGGAAGAAGAGGGGCGTGGACGTCCAAACCGCTCGAGACCCGAAGCTCTGCCCTATGCACCGACGCTGCGCAAGGTCCTGGAAGGGAGAGAGAGCGACGCTGACGTCACCAGGACGTGATGCAAGGTCCTCGTCCGGAGCAGCACCAGCGGAGCCGCGACCTACAGAAGAGGATCGTCGAAAGGTAGGCCACGCTTAACTAGGGGGGAGGAAGATGTCGGACACGGAGGCGCCCACTACCACCAGCGCAGCTGCAGCAGCGGTGATGCCATTCTCCCTGCCTTACATCCCTGGAGCGGCCTGGCTGCCCAAGTATTCAGGGGAGCCCCATGCACTAACTGACTTTAAGGAAAGGCTGTACAGTTTATTCCAAGTTTACCCCCTGACATAGGAACAGAAGATCAGCATGCTGACAGAGCAGTTAACTGGCGCAGCCCAGCGGGAGGTAAAGTCATGGCCCGCTGAGGAGAAAAGAACTGTAAAGGACATTCTGGCCCGGCTGCGGGGTACCTTTGATACACGTACCTCCGCTGAAATTAAAATGCGGTTCTACGGATGTAAGCAGCGGGCACAGGACAGCATCAGAGACTATGCCCTAAATTTGAAGGCAGCCTTGAGAGCCATCAAACAAGCTGACCCTGGCAGCATGCAGAATACAGATAAGCTATTAACAGAACAGTTCATAGAAGGTCTGCTGTCTAGCGCCCACAGGACCCAGCTGCGCCTCATGTTCTTCAAGGACAGGGCCATAAGGGTGCTCCGTGAACCCGCAACAAGTGGTGCTATAAACCCACGGCGCCCTGCTCTCACCTACCACCAGGAGGCGGCGCCCTCCTCTATGGACTCTGTGGGGGCCGATGCACAGGCCCTGAATCAAGCCCCGTCGAAAGATCTGCACCACCAAGTCCAGGAGCTGACCAGGAGCGTCGCGGCATTGACCAGGACCGTCCAGGCATTAAAAGTGGACCCGTCAAGACCCATCGAGTTGGCTTCAAGTCCGGAGGATGTCCCGTGGCGTCGACAGAGGAGGACCCCGTCGTTCCTAGGGAGGCCCACAGACCGCTACGCAGAGGATGGACAGCCCATTTGCCGTCGATGCAACCAGCCCGGACACATTTCCAGGTACTGTAATTTAAACGGGTCCAACCTGTGGCAGAGGGCCAACCCCCAGGCATAAGATCACCAGGCCCTTACAATTGGCGTAATAAGTACGTTGGGGGGCGCCAGGTTGTACCCGTGGTGCTGGACGGTATTCCCATGAGCGCCTTGCTGGATACCGGGTCTCAAGTAACTACTATCCCTTATGTACTTTTTAAGCAGTATTGGACTGATGCTGATATAACATGGTATCCAGACAGTAACTTGAGCATCATCGCCAGTAATGGCTTGCCCGTGCCGCAGATGGGGTTCAAGAAGATGACCATTAAGATTGGTAAAGTTGAACTGCCGGCACAGGGAGTGATTATTGTGGACATTGACCGTCGTGAAAGTCACCCTAAAATAACTGTGGGTACTAACGTGATTGAAAATTGTCTTTCAGAGGTAATTGTAATTCTACAACAGGTGGCGGTGAATGCTTGTTCCAGCCAACAACAAAGAGATAAAAGCCCTGATGAGACGGCAGCAGGTAGGACTGTCTGGTGGTGAGATCGGTAGCGTAAGAATGAGTGACCCATTCCCCATTTCCATGCCTCCCAAAAGTGAAATGATGATCTGGTGTCAGACTGCAATCGGGTTGAGAGGTAGAGACTACCAAGCCATGGTAGAACCCGTGTACTCAGACAGCAGGCCCACCATTTTGACAGGCCGAGGGGTGGTTGATGTCCGTCATGGGAGGGTGCCCGTTCACATTCTCAACATTGGGGAGAGGGAGGTACACTTACCCAGGTACGCTACGCTTGCCAAACTGTTTGCTGTCGAACACAAAGCTATCAGGGCCATGGAGCCTTTGCCTCCATCTCCACAGGCGGAGGGTAATGGCTCCCAGAAACAAAAGGAGGACTGGTGCCAGAAACTCCATATGGGTGCTGACTCCATTCCCCTGCACCAAAAACAAGGAGTCTACCGGGTGGTTCAGGAGTACGAGAGAATTTTTAGTAAGCACCCGCTAGACTTCGGCCGAGTAAAGGGAGTGGAACACCACATCCCCACGGGGAGCCACCCACCAATAAAGGAGAGGCACAGACCTGTACCCCCTGCACATTATCAGAATGCAAAGGGCATGCTGAGGGAAATGAAAGAAGCTGGGGTCATTAGAGATAGCTGTAGCCCCTGGGTAGCCCCCTTGGTTCTGGTAAAAAAGATAGATGGCACCATGAGAATGTGCGTGGACTATAGACAAATCAACCGTATCACCCATAAAGATGCATATCCGCTGCCTAGAATAGAGGAGTCTTTAGCTGTACTAAAATCAGCTAACTTCTTTTCTACTTTGGACCTTACTAGCGGGTACTGACAGGTTCCTGTGGCAGAGGCTGACAAGGAGAAGACCGCCTTCACCACCCCGATGGGACTGAGCGTGTTCAACTGTATGCCCTTCGGGCTCTGCAACGCACCAGGGACCTTCCAGAGGCTGATGGAATGCTGTCTAGGGCACCGAAACTTCGAGACGGTCCTACTTTACCTGGACGACGTGATCGTCTATTCGAAGACCTACGAGGACCATCTAAAACACCTGGCAGAGGTGTTCAAAGCCCTGGCAGGCTATGGCCTGAAGGTGAAACAATCAAAGTGTCACCTGTTGAAACCGAAGGTCCGGTACCTAGGGCACATGGTAAGTGCAGAAGGAGTAGCCCCCGACCCTGACAAGGTCACAGTAATCAAGAGCTGGCCAAGCCCCTCAAACATCAAAGAAGTGAGGCAATTTCTCTGGTTGGTAGGCTACTACCGAAGGTTCATCCCCGGGTTCACTAAGATGACAGCCCCTATGCAGGACCTCCTGATAGGACAGTCTAAGTCCAAAGGCCAAAAGCCACCCTTCAAGTGGGACAAGCCGGAAGAGGAGTCCTTCCGCCAGTTGAAGATGGCCCTCACAGGGGATGAGATCCTGGCCTACCCCGATTATGGCCAGCCTTTTATTCTCCACACAGACGCCAGTAATGTGGGGCTGGGAGCCGTACTGTCGCAAAACCAACAGGGCAGAGAAAGGGTGATCGCGTATGCCAGCCGGAAGCTGAGGCCCACTGAAAGGAACCCGGAGAAATACAGCTCCTTCAAGCTAGAATTCTTGGCAGTGGTGTGGGCCGTCACAGAATGGTTTAAGCATTACCTTGCCTCCGCAAAGTTCACCGTGTACACGGACAACAACCCGTTGACACACCTGGACAATGCAAGACTAGGTGCCCTAGAGCAGCTGTGGATGGTGCGACTCTCGAATTATGACTTCACGATCAAGTACCGGCCAGGCAGAACAAATGCCAACGCTGATGCCCTATCGAGAATGCCTCACTTACCTAACGGAGGCGAAGACCCAGAAGAGCTGGAAGAGGTAGAACTCCCTGCATTTCACCAGTATGGAGCCACTCAATACTCCCACCGCGTGAAGGAGGAAGACTTAACAACCGTCATGATCAATCCCCTACCTCACCACAGCTGGGCCGAGACCCAAGATAGTGACCCTGCAATCTGCATGGTGAAAGACCTGTTGACCTGAGAAGACGCCCGTTTAGATCCGGATGCTCCAGAGGAAGCCAAGCAGCTATGGAAAGAGAAGAGCAGGCTGTTCCTCTATGAAGGTAAGCTGTGCAGAAGACTCGTCAACCACCGGACGCATGAGCTGACCTGGCAAGTCGTGGTCCCAAGGCGAGATGCAGCTATGGTCCTGGAGGCTTACCATGACAGGGCGGGGCACTTCGGCTGGAAGAAACTGGAGTTCCTGATAAGAGGCCGGTTCTTCTGGATCGGCATGAGAGGGGCTGTAGAGAAGTGGTGCAGAGCTTGGGGCCCTTGTAATCTAAGGAGGAATGACCGCACCAGCCAGAATACACCCTTGAGGCCCATCGTCACCATGCAGCCTCTTGAGCTGGTAGCTCTGGACCACGTCAAATTGGCTCCAAGCCAGTCAGGATACGTTTATGCCCTGACAATCGTGGACCACTATTCCCGATTTTTAGTGGTGGTCCCCGTAAAAGACTTGAAAGCTCAAACGGCGGCCAGAGCCTTCCAGCAATACTTCTGCCATCCACACGGGTATCCGGAACAAGTCCTGACAGAACAGGGCCCAGCGTTCGAGGCCGAAAGCTTCCAAGAGTTCTGCAATCTCTATGGCTGTAAAAAGATTCGGACAACGCCTTACCACCCACAAACCAACGGGATGTGTGAGAAAATGAACAATATAGTCATTGATCTCCTGAAGACGTTGCCCCTGGAGGAACGCAGCCTGTGGCACGAAAAACTGCCGGACCTGATAGACTTACACAACCATATCCCGCTGAACGCTACAAACTGCACCCTGGCTTACCTGATGTGAGCCAGACCAGGTAAGCTGCCCATAGACCTGGAGATGGGGGTCCTGACACCCGAGGACACCTCCCCAGATGCGGACTGAGATACAGAAAGGCGACTGCAGTACAAGAAGGTACAAGAGAGTGTGGAGAAGAGCCTGGCCCAGGTGAGAGAAAGGCAAGATAGACTCTTCAACCAACACGCCCCTGCTGGTCCCCTAGAACCTGGTGAGCAGGTCCTGAAGCGAAAGAGAAAGCTACACAAGCTGGATGACCAGTGGGAAAGGGAACCCTACACAGTACTGCAGTCTGATCACGACAACCAGAAGGTATGCGTGGTCACTAAGGAAGGAAGAGAAACCACTAGTACCGTCTCCAGAGACCACCTAAAAAGGTGCCCCGAGCAACTACGGAATGCAGAAGAGGATCAAAGTGACCTTGAACCCTCAGAGGACAAGGAAGAAATGATCAGCACCGTTCTTGGGGAGTTCCCTCAGTCCTGGACTCGAATAAACGATGCCATAGTGGTACCCGTCCTGCATTTCCTGCAACCAACTCAGCAACAACCTACACCAGGGCAGGAAAGTGAAGAAGAACAAGCAGTTCCAGAGGCAGAAGAGCCTGTACCAGCAGCCCAGGAGAATCAACCTTCTGCTGACAGTGAGCCTGCCATGCCTGCGGTAAGCCAGAGGACGCGCAGACAGCAGCCTGCCCTGCCTGTAAGTCTAGCCAGTGACTGTACCCTAAATGGTAGTGAATAAAACCAGGTTAGACCACCACCAGACAGTGGGTTACGCAGGTCAACCAGGAGCACAAAAGGGATGATACCCGCTCGCTGGAGAATATAGGGTGCACTAAAACTGTAAATAACCCTGTTGCCAAGTGTTGAAATGTTTGCAAAGTAACATGCATGATTAGTAATTGTGTATTTCAGTTTCTTACAGTTGCTGTACGGACTCAAAGGTTATGAATAGTGTTGAGCGATACCTTCCGATATCGGGAAATATCGGATCGGATTGGATCGGACCGATACCGAAAAAGTATCGGATATCGCCGATTCCGATACCGGAAACCAATGCAAGTCAATGGGACAGAAATATCGGAATGAAAATAAACCCTTTCTTCCTTGTAGGTTAATTCTACATGAAGGAAAACAACTAAGAATAATGTAGAATGTATTGGGGGAGGTGGGGGAGACAATAAAGGCATAGAGGTTTAGCCCAATCAAATGGAATAGCAGGAATTAATATTTTTTTTAAGACGTTCTGAGTTACGGAAATATTGACTATGTTAAGTATTTTTATATTTTGTCAGATATTTATGTTTCACTACTTCCATGCTCTTCACCTTCTTTTTTACTTCTCCCACACTTTCTCCTTCATCATCCTCAGCATCTTTTTCATCCTCTTCTTCTTCACCTTCTTCATCTTCTTCTTCTTCACCTTCTTCGTATTATTCTTTTTTTTTACATTCTTCATATTCTACTTCTTCATCTTCTTCATCTTCTTCTTCTTCATCATATTCTTATTTGTGACAGGCATTCCTGTAGTTGTTATCTATAAAAGGTTGGACATTACACCTTTCGTTCTGCCCGTCACAAAAGATTTACAACAGGATTTGTCCGCGTTCAGTTTGGCCTGCAGCAGCAGGTCTTTTCCAGGGGCACCACGAGGAGGCACGGACTCACCCCCATACACTGCTTAGTCATCTTCTGCTTATAATTTAGATATTATCTTTTGCTCTGATTTTTAGTCTTATGCTTAATGTTCTTCCGCTTTTTGTTCTGCAGCTTCTTGTATTTCTGCTTCTTGGTTTTCTGTCTCTTGTTCTTCTGTATCTTGGTGCTTGTCTTCTCTTCTTTGTCCTCTTGGTCAACTTCTTCAGGGTCATCTTCTTGGTCTTCTTCGGGGTGGTCTTCAGGGTCGTCGTCTTCGGGGGTCCTCGTCTTCGGGGTCCTCGTCTTCTTCGGGTTGGTCTTCTGGGTCCTCGTCTTCGGGGTCCTCGTCTTCGGGGTCCTCGTCTTCTTCGGGGTGGTCTTCAGGGTCCTCGTCTTCTTCGGGGTGGTCTTCAGGGTCCTCGTCAGGGAGATCCAGAGTGATTACCAAGAACCATTTCACAAAGCTTGAACTTGGAAATGTAGCAGAAGGTACAAGAAAGCTGAGGAACTACCGAGAACCAGCTGACGGTACTGGAACCCGGATGGGTAGCAGAAGGTACAAGAGCCAATGGAACTGCCGAAGACCAGCTGACGGTACTGGAACTCGGTTACTAAGCAGGAGGTACCTGTGCCAGAAAGCACTACCAAGGACCAGCAGACGTTGGTGGAACTTGGATACCGAGAAGGAGGCACCTAATCCAAAGGCACTGCCGAGAACCAGCTGACGGTACTGGAACCCGGATGGGTAGCAGAAGGTACCCATGTAAAAAAAAGTTCAAGGCCGCGAGCCGGCCGCAGTTACCAAAACCCACAGTCCTACATGGGGTGCTTGTCCTATTGGCACTATGGAACCAGCCTTCATTGCCTGATCCCGCAGCCCACATAGGAGTCACCTAAACTGCAGGCACCATAGAGTCGGCTAACCCGACCGCAACACGACAGGACGTTGGCATTGGAGGCAAAGTGACGTTGACACTACCCGGAAACAGCTGGCGTGCTGGAACCAGGTTGGGCAGGAGGGAGTACCCGTGCCAAAGTCACTGCCGAGAACCAGCTGACGGTACTGGAACCCGGATGGGTAGTAGAAGGTACAAGAGCAAATGGAACTACCGAGGACCAGCTGACGGTACTGGAACCCGGATGGGTAGCAGAAGGTACAAGAGCCAATGGAACTGCCGAAGACCAGCTGACGGTACTGGAACCCGGATGGGTAGCAGAAGGTACAAGAGCCAATGGAACTGCCGAAGACCAGCTGACGGTACTGGAACTCGGTTACTAAGCAGGAGGTACCTGTGCCAGAAAGCACTACCAAGAACCAGCAGACGTTGGTGGAACTTGGATACCGAGAAGGAGGCACCTAATCCAAAGGCACTGCCGAGAACCAGCTGACGGTACTGGAACCCGGATGGGTAGTAGAAGGTACAAGAGCAAATGGAACTACCGAGAACCAGCTGGCGGTGCTGGAACCCAGGGTAAATGCTAAAAACAGAGTGGAGCCAGAGGTGTAATTGGAGCAAGTTTTAAATCAGTAGTACAGTGGATGTGGACAAAGCAAGAGAATTTGCCGGACACACAGCAGGGGAACAGCTGACGTTACTGAACCCCAATAACACTGGAGCAAGCGTTGACTGTGCAGACGGCACTTCTGAGCAGCAACTAGCGGTATTGGAGCCCAGGGTAAATACTAAAAACAGAGGAGCCAGAGGTGTATTTGGAGGAGGTTTTAAATCAGTAGTACAGTGGATGTGGACAGAGCAGGAGAAATTGCCGTCCGCACAGCAGGGGAACAGCTGACGTTACTGAACCCCAATAACACTGCAGCAAGTGTTGACTGTGCAGACGGCACTTCCGAGCGCCAACTGGCGGTGTTGGAGCTCAGGGATAATACTGAAAACAGAGGAGCCAGAGGTGTAATTGGAGCAACTTTAAAATCTGTAGTAGTGAGAATGTGGACAGAGCAGGAGAAATTGCCGTCCGCACAGCAGGGGAACAGCTGACGTTACCGAACCCCAATAACATGGCAGCAAGTGTTGACTGTGCAGACGGCACTTCCGAGCGCCAACTGGCGGTGTTGGAGCTCAGGGATAATACTGAAAACAGAGGAGCCAGAGGTGTAATTGGAGCAACTCTAAAATCTGTAGTAGTGAGAATGTGGACAGAGCAGGAGAAATTGCCGTCCGCACAGCCGGGGAACAGCTGACGTTACTGAACCCCAATGACACGGCAGCAAGTGTTGACTGTGCAGACGGCACTTCCGAGCGCCAACTGGCAGTGTTGGAGCTCAGGGATTACAGTTCAGGTGGTAGAAACATGAACAGAACAGGAGACCTGGATACTTTTGCCAACAATTATTTATTCTGGAAGAGGACTGGCAAATTCATGAGAGATCCAGGCCTTGTTCATTTTGAGAAAAGTAAGCCGGTCAACGTTATCGGAGGATAGTCGCATGCGACGGTCTGTTAGTACACCACCTGTGGCACTAAAGACGCGTTCCGATAATACACTAGCAGCAGGGCAAATTAGCACCTCCAATGAATACTGACTTAGCTCTGGCCATGTATCTAGCTTACAGACCCAAAACTTGAAGGGAGAAGAGCCGTCTGGGAGTACACTAAGAGGGCAAGACATGTAGTCTGTCACCATCTGATGGAAACGTTGCCTCCTGCTGACTGGAGCCGTCTGTGATGGTGTAGACATTTGTGGCGGCGGGGACACAAAACTTTGCCACATTTCGGCCATACTGGTCTTGCCTTGTGCTGAGGCGCTGCTTCTGTTCCCTCTTTGTGCAGAGCTTCCTCCACTGCCTCGACGCACTGAGCTGCTTTGTAAAGCACTAGCAGCACTGCTCTCGGTTGGAATGGAGAACATGATGGAATGCACCAGTGCGTCTTGGTACTCCCGCATTTTACGCTCCCGGTTCAACGGTGTTATGAGGCTTTGTAAGTTGTCCCGGTAGCGAGGATCTAGGAGGGTGGACACCCAATAATCAGCCGTGTTGAGATTGTGGGCGATGCGGCGGTCGTTTCTCAGGCACTGCAGCATGAAATCAACCATGTGCTGCAGACTGCCAACTGGCCAAGAAACGCTGTCCCCTGCTTGAGGCGTGATCTCTGCCTGCTCTGCATCACCCCACCCTCGCTCTAGATACTGACTACTAGAGCATTGTGTACCTCCCTCCTCTGGACAGATGTCTTCCTCATCAATTGACTCCTCCTCATCCTCCTCACAAAGTGTCCCCTGCCTAGGCCTTTGTGAGGAACCACGTTGCGCAGACTGTAGAGAAGCAGATGGCATTTGTGACTCCTCATCCTCCACCTCTTCCAAAACCTCGTCCCTTAGTGCTTGCAGTGTTTTTTCAAGCAGGCAGATAAGGGGGATAGTCATGCTGACTAGTGCATCATCTGCACTCGCCATCCGCGTGGAATAATCGAAGGCACGCAAAACGTGGCAAATGTCCTTCATAGAGGCCCACTCAGTGGTGGTGAAGTGTGAACGGCGCGCACTGTGACTTGTCTGCGCTTGCTGCAGCTGGTACTCCATTGCTGCTCCCTGCTGCTCACACAACCTCTCCAACATATGTAACGTTGAATTCCACCTGGTGGGTAGGTCACATATGATGCGATGTTCCGGAAGACGTAATCGGCGCTGCAGAGCTGCAATGCGTGATCTTGCATTGCTGGAACGCCGCAAGTGAGCGCACTCTATGCGGACCTTGTGAAGCAGTGCATCAAGATCCGGATAGTCCCTCAAAAAACTCTGCACGACCAAGTTGAGCACATGTGCCAGACATGGGATGTGAGTAAGGTTGCCTAGGCCCAGAGCTGCCACCAGATTTCGGCCATTGTCACACACTACCGTGCCTGGCTGGAGATTCGCTGGCACAAACCACACGTCGCTCTGCTGCTTGATGGCATTCCACAGCTCCTGCGCTGTGTGGCTTCGATTCCCCAAAGAAATTAATTTTAATACGGCCTGTTGACGTTTGGCCACGGCTGTGCTCATATTGGTCACCATAACAGGTAACCGTTCACGGGTCGATGTGGAGGTAGACCGTGACGGCTCCTGCAGCGCTGATTCAGAGGAACTGGAGTATGAGGAGGAGTCAATGTGTACAGACTGGATTCCTGCAATCCTTGGAGTTGGCAGAACACGTACAGCGCCACTCTCAAGATCTGTACCCGGCTCCACAACATTTACCCAATGGGCAGTGAGGGAAAGGTATCGTCCCTGTCCATGCTTACTGGTCCACGCATCGGTGGTCAGGTGGACCTTGCTACTGACGGCGTTTTGTAGCGCATGTTTAATTTTTCCCTCCACATGATGTTGCAGGGCAGGGACGGCTTGCCTGCTGAAATAAAATCGGCTGGGCACGTTGTATTGTGGGACTGCCAATGCCATAAAGTTACGGAATGTGTCAGTCTCCACCAGCCTGAATGATAGCATTTCAAGGGCCAGTAGTTTAGCAATGCCAGCATTCAGAGCCTGTGCTCGGGGGTGGTTTGCCGAGTATGGGCACCTTTTCTCCCATGCCTGTGCTAACGATGGCTGTAGACTGGCCTGGGAGTGTGAGGATGACTGGGAAAGTGGTGCTGTGGGTGGAATTACACTGTGTCTCTGTACAACAGTGCCAGAGATTCTTCCATGGCGATCCTGTGAGGAAGCCGAACCAGCTGTGTGTGAGCTGGAGGAAGAGGCTACAACATGAGCTGAAGAGGTGGTAGGTGGCGCTGTAGGTTGGCCTAGGTCTTCAGTGTGTTTTTGTAACTCCACCACGTGCTTGGTCCGCACATGTTTCCACATATTTGTGGTATTGAGGTTGCTGACACTTTTCCCTCTTTTCACCTTCTGATTACACAGCTTGCATTTGACAAAGCAAATGTCATCTGCAACTGTGTCAAAAAAGGACCAGGCACTGCAAGTCTTGGGAGCGCCCGCTTTGGATTTTGGAAGAGCCATGCTCCTAATGGGTGCCGAAGTGGAGGCTACAGGCAACCAAGTCTGCCCCCTCCCTCTCCCTCCTTTTTGGGCCATTCGGGGAATCTCTTCCTCAGAGCTGCTCCCACCACCTTCCTGTCCCTCACGCCATGATGGGTCAAGGACCTCATCATCTACATCACCCTCTTCAAACAACTGTTTCTCCTGGGTAGTCTCGACAGCACAGTGCGCACCAGAAAGTGGCACCTGAGTCTCATCATCAGATGCGTACTGAGGTGTGCTGCTGACAATAGGCACTGGCCCACCCGCCTCTTCAGATTCAGAGAGACAAAACGGTTGCGCATCACTGCATACTACCTCTTCTTCAAATTCTCGAATTCTGCTTGGCTGGCCCCCTCTTTCCAAGCCAAGAGATTCAGAGAACAGAAGTAGAGATGGCTCCTGTCCAGGGCTCTCTGACTGCCTGGGCAATTTGGCAGGTGGTGAAGAGACAGATGGGTGCTCTTCAGTGCTCAGGACCTGAGAGGATCTGGAACTAATTGAAGTCGATGCGTTAGCTGCCATCCATCCGACAACGGCTTCAATTTGGTCCTCCCGCAGCAGTGGGGTACGGCTAGCTCCTACAAAGCTGAGCATAAAGGACTGTTCCCTGGTAAAACTGGGGGATGCTGAGTCACTGGTGCCCGCAGCAGGCACAGAATCCCCACGTCCTCTCCCTGCAGGCACAGAATCCTCACGTCCTCTCCCTGCAGAAACTCCACACCCACGCCCACGCCCACGCCCACGACCACATGCCTTACTCCCTGCCTTCTTCATCTTGGTAGACTGATAAAGATAGGCAGAAAAGTACTAAGGGCTTAGTGTGCTTATTCCTGAACAGCTGCTAACAGGTATAAGAAACACTAATTTTTTAAAGTGTGGACTAAACTTTAATATGAGCTAATGTGGCCTACACAACTGTAAAGTGGAGTGTTTGATGAACTTTATTTAGGTTTTTTTTGTCACAAAAAGACACTGGATGTGCCTAAAGATGTAATAATGATAGTATCACAAACTTTTTGTAGCTATTACAATGTAGGGAGGTAACCTACAATGCAATAGATGAGGCTGCAAAAAATAGGCTAATACTAATCTGGCTGGGGCTGCAGGGCCCAATGCTGCAGAAAGGCTCCTCTAACTACTCCTATATAGTGTGTTTGGAACCAATTTAACTGAATACGGATGGAACCACCACACTAATAGGAGAAATCAGGAAAAATTATGAATTGGCAAAAAAGGACAATGTATGAGGCAGTGACACACACTGAGTGCACTACAACCAGACGTGGTTGAAGCACACACTATAGGGTGAGCTGCACTCACACACCAGACCTTGCAGACAGCGGTGAACAGTACAGATGCAGACCACTGTGCACTAGCGCTGCAAGACCAAAAAAATTTCTCTATCTACTCCTATATAGTGTGTTTGGAACCAATTTAGCTGAATACGGATGGAACCACCACACTAATAGGAGATATCAGGAAAAATTATGAATTGGCAAAAAAGGACAATGTATGAGGCAGTGACACACACTGAGTGCACTACAACCAGATGTGGTTGAAGCACACACTACAGGGTGAGCTGCACTCACACACCAGACCTTGCAGACAGCGGTGAACAGTACAGATGCAGACCACTGTGCACTAGCGCTGCAAGACCAAAAAAATTTCTCTATCTACTCCTATATAGTGTGTTTGGAACAAATTTAGCTGAATACGGATGGAACCACCACACTAATAGGAGATATCAGGAAAAATTATGAATTGGCAAAAAAGGACAATGTATGAGGCAGTGACACACACTGAGTGCACTATAACCAGACGTGGCTGAAACACACACTACAGGGTGAGCTGCACTCACACACAGAGACCTTGCAGAAAGCGGTGAACAGCACAGAGAACTGTGCACTAGCACTGCAAGGAACAGCGATTTATAAAGTAGCTTGGGTAAAGCAGAATAGACCAAATAGGTAGCTAAAACTGTCCCTCAGAACAACAGCATCCTATCCCTAACTGAATTCACAGCAGAGTGAGCTCAAAATGGCGGCGGCGGCTTTTATAGTACATCATGACATCATTTCAGCAGCCAATCACAGCCATGCCATTAGTTTAGATGCCTACATGCCTAACAGGATGTGCCCACACTTCTTAGGATCCTCATTGGCTGAATAAAATGAAAATGGCTCATTGCATTATGGGAACTTCCGATTCCGGTATACGATATTGCAAAAGTATCGGAATTAAGTATCGGAATTCCGATACCGCGAATATCGGCCGACACCCGATATTTCAGTATCGGAATGCTCAACACTAGTTATGAACTTTTAATAACCGGGACTTTGTATGGACTGCGTTCGGAGCCTAACCAAGGAATGAACTAAGACTGTAAAGGACTTGGGGCTAGGACAGACCCCCACCTGGTTAAGACTCCCCGTTGTGTTGGTGAGATGGACACCCGGTCACAGACCACACTGTGACCTTAAGAACTCAACCTGTGCGTCACTTGCCTTATAATGTTTTTTATGGTCATGCATATTACTTGTTTCTTGTTTAGTCCCGGAGTACTAAATTCTACTAGGGGGGAATGTGTCACCCTGGCCTGGATGCCACAAATGTATAATAAAGCTGTGTCTGAGAGCAAGGGGGAGGTTCTCTGGTCAAGGACCATTAGCAAGCAATACCTCCTGTCCCAGGCCAGTAGGGGGAGCAGGCTGCCCCTATAAAAGCTGGAACTGGGGGCAGGGTTAGAGAGAACTGGACAACCTGTCTCTGGATTGAGAGGTGTCCCAGAGCAGGGACAGACAGTTGTGTTGCAGCATAAGAGGCCGTGTGGCAGTAGAAGAGCCACGAGCCAGGGACAAGAGGCGAAGCGAGCCTGTCCTGGCAGATAGAGAAACTAATCTACCAGACTTTGGTGTCTGAGGCTGTGAGGATTCCAAGTCCTACAGCAAATAACCAGTCCGCAGGGGATTATAAGTTCCCTAGCCTAAGAAGCCCGGAGGTTCCGCCAGAGCAGAAGGGACCTGCAAAGCCGTACCAGGCCGGGAGTAGAAAGGGACCCAAGTTGCAAGCCATACGGGCGAGAAGACACGGCAAGCTCAGGAACGTGGGCTATTACACCACGAGGAGGGAAATAGCCAGAGAGAGTGCAGAGAGCACGGTAGGCCTACACCCTCACCCTGACCAGGGCCAGCTTCCCACTTGTTCTCAGACATCCAGGCCCCCTCCTAGCCGGGCCTGTTTTTGGGTCGTTTTACCTGTTCTAATAAAGACCCTGAACTGTTTAAGAGGCCTCTGTTTTCTGGCTATTGCTGTCGGAATCATCCCGTCCATCATCCATTATATACTGCCCTGGGGCCATACTCCTCCTGTGGGGAGTTGTACTATTCAGTGCTGCACATTTACATCTGCCCCAGTGGTCTGCACTGCAGCGGCGGTTAGCCCTGACCGCAATCCACGGGTGGCGTAGTCGGACATTGCAAAACATATAGAAGACTGCCACTGGTCTGACCACCCTGAGCCACGGACCGGGTTGCCACTACTACCCCCCTTATTGCCCTGTTGCCCGGATCCGAGTGCCCCAGGGCCCAGGGGGCGAGTCACAGATAACACAAGGGTTGTGCTACGGCAGTGGGCAGCAGAAGTAGTTCATGAAGAAAGAAGAAGATGAAGACTTGGTTATTACAGCATGTATGTTTAACTTGCACCCTTAATATTTGTGCCTTTCTGTACAAGATGTTAGTGCGCATCATACATATGTATATGTCTGCATGTCAACACATACACACACAGATAATTTCTATTACCCTAAAGATGAGTGAATATTTTTGCAGGACTCTGATTCAGTGGCCAGATCAATAGTCCATGGCCACCGGATAGAAGCAGTGTGAACTGCCTCCGAGAAGCCTGCCTCCCCAGTGTGATTTACAGTTATGTCTACATTTATGTATTATAGAGATTGTTCTCTTGTCTAAAGTTATGGCCTTCTTATGTTACTATCCAGGAAGCACAGTTTCTGTGACACAAGCCTTGGTTTCGGGATTTTTGTTTAGTAGCAAAATTAGGACAAAGGGGTATTAAACTGCCCTGCTTGTTTTCAGTGTGTGAAGAATAATAAAAGGCTGTTATTAATGTGTGATTACTGTAGTGTCTCACAGATCAATCAATTCACAGTCTCATTGACTATTCTGGTCCAGCACCTCCCTATATCACTTGAATCTTTAGAATATTATTCACAGGCAGAGTCTGCCACTCTCATTTTCAATATGCTTTAGCACAGCAGTTGTACAACACAATCAGATTAGGCCCTTTTATATCCCTTTGTGGAATGAGCTGTGAGCACTAACCTTCTATCCCTACACTGTAAAAGCCTAAAATGGCCTCAGATCACTCCACTCATCTCTAACATTATCCTTTTTACCAGAAAATTTGCATTTCGTACACATCATGTCATAAAGGATACAGCTGTTGGACATTTGTAGAAGAAAGAAGAACTGGAACTAATGATTCTGGAAGAATTACAATTGGAAAATTAGAGAGGCCCATATCAGGCTATAGACAGTTTCACTACTTTAAATTTAAAATCACAAACAGCGCCTTTTTCTGAATATGCAAAAACTAATATGTTGGTAAAGATGGATGACCTTTAGATAACAAAAAAAAGATTATGAAATTAAAAATTCAACCTAATTTCACACAATATTTAGGAGACTATCAAAAGACATGTGCAAAGCTTCAAAAGAATCTCACTGATCAGTATATTGCAGAAAATGCTGAAAGATGTCCATGTTTCTCATATGACTTATCATTTACACAAGTCACATTTTTTTTTCTACATATATTAATCATGTTTTTATTTAATAGGATGGGTAGCACTCCTTATTTCATTATTGTGTCACAATTCTGAATTAGAATGCTATTGGAATGAAATTTTAATTGGGAGTACATTACAAAACTTTGAATTTTCTTAATCTGAAGATTTTTCTGAATCCTATTATTTGTGTCAGAATTCTGACTGCATACTGCCTACTAGTCTCATTTGGCTTCTCTTATATAAATAGAAGCCGAATGAGACTAGTCAGCATGTGACCGTAAATATGTAAATCCCATATATGTGGTCAAATGACTTCTAACTTTCATGGGGCAAATAAGAGATTATAAGGCTATGTTCACACACGTTGGGTTTTGTAGCGTATTTTGCTGCAGATTTTTATGAAAATTTTCAGCTGCCTTTTGCAGTACCAGCAAAGTCTAGGAGAAAACTGAATTCTCTGTTCACACATGTTGTTTTTTTTTCTGTGTATTTTGTGGCTTGGTTGTGTTTTTGGGAAAATAGATCATGTCACTTCTTTCAGCTTTTTTGCAGCAGAAAACGCACCTGCGTTTTTTCAGCGTTTTTGCAGCGTTTTTTCACCCATAGGAAATAATAGGTGGTCAAAAAACGCAACAAAAAATGCAACAAATCCTGCATTTTTAACGTAGCTGTTTTCCTCCCAGAGAAAAGTTAGCAGAAGATTTTCAGGAGATTTGCAGCAGAAAAAAAAACACAACATGTGTGAACATAGCCTAACAGTGTATGCATAATACATTGTAACAATTTGGCACACTGTCACGGTTCTGCAATCTGCAGTCACACAGAGTGACTGCAGACTTTTCTTAGACCAGAAAACACTTTTAAATCTTTAAAAAAGAGCTTCTCATCCCTGTAAAAGCTGTTCCTTTTGTAGCTATTAATTTGAGACAACAGAACTATGAAAAGTTTATTAACTGTAAAATGGTGGTTGCCATTTACTCAGAGAGATGTACTTCTTAGGGAAGGCTATTTAGCAGTTGAGGAGAAGAATATTGAAACACATAAGCTCAATTAATATGGAAGATAATCCCTCACTATTTAGACACGTTAGATACAGTTGAAACCAGCAATTTACATACACTACATAGAAAAACACATATGCATGTTTTTCTCAATATCTAACATGAAATCAGAATAAATTGTTCCCGTTTTAGATCTTAGATCAATTAGGATTACCATAATTTTTAATATTTCCCAAATGCCAGAATAATGAGAGCGAGAGAATGTTTTAAGGCATTTTTATTACTTACTGCAAAGTCAAAGGTTTACATACATTTCATTAGTACTTGGTACCATTACCCTTAAACTGAATGACTTGGGTCAAACGATTGGGATATCCTTCCACAAGCTTCTCACAATAGTTGTTCGGAATTTGGGTCCATTCTTCCAGACAAAACTGGTGTAACTGATCCAGGTTTGTAGGTCGCCTAGCTCGCACCTGCCTTTTCAGCTTTGCCCATAAATTTTCATAAATTTTCAATAGGATTGAGATCAGGGCTATGTGACTGCCTCTCCAAAACATTGAATTAGGTATCCTTAAGCCACTTTGTTACCATTTTGGCAGTATGCTTCTGGTCATTGTCCATTTGGAAGACCCCTTTCCACCAAGCTTTAACTTCCTGGCTGATGTATTGAGATGTTGCTTCAGTATTGCCACATAATCTTCTTTTCTCATGATGCCATCTATTTTGTGAAGTGCACCAGTCACTCGTGCAGCAAAACAACCCCACAACATGATGCTGCCACCCCAGTATTTCACAGCTGGGTTGGAGTTCTTAGGCTTCTAAGCTTCTCCCTTTTTCTTCCAAACGTAACGATGGTCTTTATGCCCAAAAAGTAAACTTTTAGTTTCATCAGATCATAGGACATGTCTCCAAAAATTAAGGTCTTTGTTCCTGTGTGCATTTGCAAACATTAATCTGGATTTTTTATGTTTCTTTTGAAGTAATGGCTTCTTCCTGGCAGAGTGGCCTTTCAGCCAATGTTGACACTGTAGTTGTTTCAATGTGGATATTGTCACAATCTTACCAGCTTCCACCATCATCTTCACAAGGTCTTTTGCTTTTGTCCTTGGGTTGATATGCACATCTAGGACCAAAGCACATTCATCTCTGGGACACAGACCGATCTTGTTTGTACTTGCATATAATTCTTTGTACAGATGAACGAGGCACCTTCAGGTATCTTGAAATTGTACTCAAGGATGAGCCAGACTTGTGCAAGGCCACAATTCTCTTCCTGATTTCTTAGTTGATTTCTTTAGACTTTCCCGTGATGCTACAGAGAGAAGCAGTGTGTTTCAGGTGTGCATTAAAATACATCCACAGGTGTGTCTCTAATTAACTCAGATGTTGACAAAAAAACAGAAGCTTCCAAACACATGAAATCATCATATGAGCAGTCCAGAATTGTTTAAAGGCACAGTAATCTTAGTGTATGAAAACTTTTGACTTTGCAGTAAGTAATAAAAATGCCTTAAAACATTCTCTCTCTCTCATTATTCTGGCATTTGGCAAATATTAAAAATTATGGTAATCCTAATTGACCTAAAACGGGAAAGGTTTATTCTGATTTCATATCAGATATTAAGAAAAACAAGCATATGTGTCTTTTTATATAGTGTATGTAAACTTCTGGTTTCAACTGTATATACCCAAAGGGGATTTGAAAGTTATACAATGTTGGGACATTGGCAAGCACACTTGGGCCCTAGAGGAGATAAACTCAATAAAAAAAAAACTTCTTCAAAAAGAGGACCTTAGTTTTCTTAGCCCTTATGAACTCAGCTGAGATTTTACTTTCTTGACCATTTTACAGGCAGATCTTAATGCAATTGTACATAAATTGAAACAAAATATAAATCTGTTTTACTGATAAATAAAAAAAATATAGTTGATAATAAAATATATAATAAATGTATGCTAACAAAAAACTGATGGGAGCTATAGTAGCAGTAATCACAGCAATTCAAGTAATATTAAAAAAAAAAAAAAAAAGGCTAAAAAGTTACAGAGTATCACTATTGAAGAATGACATATATATATTGTACATCAAGTTCAGCTCAAGGATGGTGAGGATAAAAAGGCATAAAAGTCTCTAGCAAATAAATTGAACTATTCATAAAAAGGGTAACCAACATCCCAAAAGAAGAAATAAATGTGAAAATGGTCATTAAAAGGTATAATATATATATATATATATATATATATATATATATATATATATATATACAGTGGTGTGAAAAAGTGTTTGCCCCCTCCCTGATTTCTTATTCTTTTGCATGTTTCTCACACTTAAATGTTTGACATCACAAAACAAATTTACATATTTGACACAGATAACACAAGTAAGCACAAAATGCAGTTTTTAAATAAAGGTCTTTATTAAGGATATAAGAAATCCAAACCTACAGGACCTACAAGCAATGGCCTTCCCTTAAAACACAAATTAACTGTGGTTTATTACATCTTTGGGTAGCTGAGTTCAATTTCCCTAGCCACACACAGGCCTAATTACTGCCACATCTGTTCCCAATCAAGAAATCGCTTAAATAGGACCTGCCTGACAAAGTAAAGTAGATGAAAAGATCCTCAAAAGCTAGACATCATGCTGAGATCCAAAGAGATTCAGGAACAAATGAGAAACAAAGTAATTGAAATCTATCAGTCTGGAAAAGGTTATAAAACCATTTCTAAAGCTTTGGGACTCCAGTAAACCACAGTGAAAGCCATTATCCACACATGGCAAAAACATGGAGCAGTGGTGAACCTTCCCAGGAGTGGCCAGCCAATCAAAATTACCCCTAAAGCGCAGCGATGACTCGTCCAAGAGGTCACAAAAGACCCCACAACAACATCCAAAGAACTGCAGGCTTCACTTGCCCCAGTTAAGGTCAGTGTTCATGACTCCACCATAAGAAAGAGACTGGACAAAAATGGCATGCATGACAAAGTTCCAAGACGAAAACCACTGCTGAGCAAAAAGAACATAAAGGCTCGTCTCAGTTTTGCCAGAAAACATCTTGATGATCACCAAGACTTTTGGGAGAATACTCTGTGGACTGACAAGACAAATGTTGAACTTTTTGAAAGGTGTATGTCTCATTACATCTGGTATAGAAGTAACACAGCATTTTAGAAAAGGAACATCATACCAACAGTAAAATATGGTGGTCCTAGTGTGATGGGCAAGGGCTGTTTTGCTGCTTCAGGGACCTGGAAGACTTACTGTGATAAATGGAACCATGAATTCCGCTGTCTACCAAAAAATCCTGAAGGAGAATGTCCGGCCATCTGTTCGTGAAATCAAGCTGAAGCGCACTTGGGTTATGCAGCAGGACAATGATCCAAAACACACCAGCAAGTCCACCTCTGAATGGCTTAAGAAAAACAAAATTATGACTTTGGAATGGCCTAGTCAAAGTCCTGACCTTAATCCAATTGAGATGCTTAAAAAGGCGGTTTGTGCTTGGTTAACCCTTCAATGTGGCTGAATTACAACAATTTTGCAAAGATGAGTGGGCCTAAATTCCTCCAGAGTATTGTAAAAGACTCATTGCCAGTTATTGCAAACGCTTGATTGCAGTTATTGCTGCTGAGGTGGCCAAACCAATTATTAGGTTTAGGGCAATCACTTTTTCACACAGGGCCCAGGAGGTTTGGATTTCTTTTTCCCTTAATAGTAAAGACCTTCATTTAAAAACTGCATTTTGTGTTTACTTACTGTATTTTATCTATGTTTAATATTTAAACTTGTTTTGTGATCTGAAACATTTAAGTGTGACAAACATGCAAAATAATAAGAAACCAGGAAAGGGGCACACAATTTTTCACACCAATGTGTATATATACAGCATATACAGGGTGGTCCAAAAGTAGGTGGACAGAAAGTGTAATAGAATGTTCCTGTGCTGAGATAATCTTATGAATGTTCCCCTGCTGTGTACTGTGTAATGGCTGTGTCTGACCGTACAGGGACATAATCAGATTATACCACATCTCCTGGGCAGGGGGGAAGCAAAGAGTATACAGACATTACAGCAGGGGATCACAGCTAATTCTTTCTTTGAAGAAAAACATTGTTTAAAAACAGGTATGGAAATGTTTTACCTCACAAAAAGAATCAGCTGTGACCCCCCTGCTGTAATATCTGCATACTCTTTTGCTCACCCCCTCCCCTCCCGTCCAGGAGATGTGGTATGATCAGACCATGTTCCTGTACGGTCAGACACAGCCATTACACAGTACACAGCAGGGGCACATTTATAAGATTATCTCAGCACAGGAACATTTTATTACACTTTCTGTCCATCTACTTTTGGACTACCCTGTATATAAATATATATATATATATATATATATATATATATATATATATATACACTGCTCAAAAAAATTAAGGGAACACTCAAATAACACATCCTAGATCTGAGTGAATGAAATATTCTCATTGAATACTTTATTCTGTACAAAATTGAATGTGCTGACAACAAAATCACACAAAAATCTTCAATGGAAATCAAATTTATTAACCAATGGAGGCCTGGATTTGGAGTCACCCCCAATTAAAGTGGAAAAACACACTACAGGCTGATCCAACTTTGATGTAATGTCCTTAAAACAAGTCAAAATGAGGCTCAGTATTGCGAGTGGTCTCCACGTGCCTGTATGACCTCCCTACAATGCCTGGACATGCTCCTGATGAGGTTGCGGATGGTCTCCTGTGGGACCTCCTCCCAGACCTGGACTAAAGCATCCACCAACTCCTGGACAGTCTGTGGTGCAACGTGACGTTGGTGGATGGAGCAAGACATGATGTCCCAGATGTGCTCAATTGGATTCAGGTCTGGGGAACGGGCGAGCCAGTCCATAGCTTCAATGCCTTCATCTTGCAGGAACTGCTGACACACTCCAGCCACATGAGGTCTGACATTGTCCTGCATTAGGAGGAACCCAGGGCCAACCGCACCAGCATATGGTCTCACAAGGGGTCTGAGGATCTCATCTCGGTACCTAATGGCAGTCAGGCTACCTCTGGCGAGCACATGGAGGGCTGTGCGGCAATCCAAAGAAATGCCACCCCACTCCATTGCTGACCCACTGCCAAACTGGTCATGCTGAAGGATGTTGCAGGCAGCAGATCACTCTCCACGGCATCTCCAGACTGTGTCACGTCTGTCACATGACACTGCACTACCTGATCAACTTCTGTGGGTTGTACTGTAGACACCGCCTCATGCTACTCTACTTCTTTGGGTGAGAGCAATGGCAAAAGGAAAAAGTGACCAAAACAACAGCTAAAAAGGATGAGAACAGAGAAATGGTCTGTGGTCACCACCGCAGAACCACTCCTTTATAGGGGGTGTCTTGCTAATTGCCCATCATTTCTACCAGTTGTCTGTTCCATTTGCACAACAGCAGGAGAAATTGATTCACAATCAGTGTTACTTCATAACTGGACAGGTAGATTTCACAGAAGTGTTATTGACTTGCAGTTACACTGTGTTGTTTAAGTGTTCCCTTTATTTTCTTGAGCAGTATATATATATATATATATATATATATATATATATTTTTTTATTTATTTATTTTTCCTAAACAATAAAAGTTTAAATCAAATGTGTGTTTTACTTGTGTCAGTGACATACTGGGCACCATTAACTATGCAGCCTTAAAAAGTCCCCTAATTGAATTATTTTGCTAAAGAATTTCTCTATGCTTCACCCCTACCTGTCTGTTAATTATGGTAGGAAGTAGGAGAAAGACTAGGATAAATTTATTTTTGTCCTCGCCTTTCATCTTTAACTCCTGTAAACACTGTTTTTTAACAACTCCAGGGCTATAAAGGTGCATAAACAAGTGTGGGCAATATGATGGCATACAAAAAGAACAGTAATAAAACTTAAAATAAACACATCCAGTTTACTATATTGGGGAAAGAAGTGACCACCTTTTACAAATTTGCAATTTGCTGAAAAATGTTTTAGAACTCACAAGGGAAAATAATATTAAAATATAAGGAAAAAAGTAACTATGTGCCTTATCTTGTTAAATTTATCTTGCTTTCCTATAACTTATTTTATCACACGAGAGTACAGAAACATAGCAGAGATCAAGTTAGGAAGATAACCTTCTAAATTAATTTTATGGATCTTGCTGTATCAATGGGGAATTATATTTATATTTAGGGCTGGCTTGGTAGATTCTTTTGCTTTACTACCGCCTTGGGTAAACTCCTTATTTAATCTGGGGGTTGCCTTAAGAGACATACTAAATCCCCATAGCAACAACACATTTTTGTATGCTCTTAAGATGACTTAAAGAGGTTATCAGGGCCTATTTCTATTTAATTTTTTTTACTATGGGCTTAACAACAAACAGGAATGTAGTTGCTAACTAGTTGCTTGTCCTGCCCGGCATAAATCTTTGCCGGCACAGAGTGGACACAGAGTGCTCCTGCCGGCTACTTTACAGCTTCCACTGACATCATGTCGGCAGAGCAGAAGCTTCTCTTCCATTCTGCTCTGTTGACTGGAAGCTGTCAATCATGACATCAGCATCGACAGAGTAGACTGGAAGAGAAAGACCTGCTCTGTTGACATGAAGTAGCAGAATTTCCGGCAGGAGTGGTCCATGATCGCTGTGAGCTGTAAATTTCTACCTCGAATGAAAACATTGCACTGTGTTTTGTGCTGAAAATATATTTTTTTCATTCATTTTCAAAGAACAGTTTGCAACTTGCTCCTAGTTTCAAATTTACATCATGTTGGTGTGTCACTGATAGTAATATAAGTAGAAAATAATATTGGCTGATGGATCAAGGATACTGTTGAATTCACAAGCTCTCATGTACTAGCACAGCTTAATTTCTGTACTGATTTCTCCTTCTATTTCTATTCTTGTGTAAACTTGTCTTAACTGTATAGACACCCAGTACTGATTATGCAAGTGTAATTGCTCTGGGCATCCTCCACTAGATTATGCCACATTTGTACTGCTCTACATCCCCTAATGCTACCTGTTTGATATTCCCACCTCTACTCCTGCCATATCCTCTGCCTATACTATAAATTAGACTTGTATCATTTTCTTCCCCTTTGTTGTCTCAAACATTTTGGAGCAAAACAAGGAAGCATTGAATGGGCAGGGATAGAGAAGTAATAGCAAATAACATCAACTTGAGTTGAGAGCAGCCAGAAGCTGTGTACTGTTAGCATCTAGCAGCACAATCAGCTATGTACAGGAGCTAGAAACCAAAAGCACTGATCTGGAATATGACTTGGTATGCATGCAGCATGTAGGCGCATGGTCAGACTGACCATTAAACAGACAAAACCCAAGACAAAAACAAAAGGAGCAAATACCCTGCAGTGAAAAGATAACAGAAATAGTGCATGAACATAATATAGGGTACTTGATTAACATAATTTTAATCCAAAAAATATAAAAGCCATCCCACCACGTCATGGTGATCCCATTTCGGATGGTCCTAACCTCTGGTATTAAAACCTTATCATGTGTCTAATGATGTAAGTGTAAATAAGGGTTAAGAAGGACCAAGACCCTGACTAATGAACCCCCAGCAGCGGGGAGCTTTAAAAATGTAATGTACAGGTCAAGAAAAAGGGAGGCCAAGCCCTTATTAGCGCAGGTTGCAAAAACTGAAACACAAACCAACAGCACTGAGCTGGAATATAAGTTGGTGTGCATGCAGCATGTAGGCTCAAGTTCACACTAGCCACTAAACAGACAAAATCCTAGACAAAAATGAAATGATCAAATACCCTGCAGTGAAAAAATGAACAGCAAAAGTGCATGAAAATAATATAGGGTACTTGGTTATAATAATTTTGCTCAAAAAAACATAAAAGCCATCCCACAACGTCAAGGTGACCTTATTCGGGATGGTCCTAACTTCTAGTATTAAAACCTTATCATGTGTCTAATGGTGTAAGTGTAAATAAGGGCTGAGAAGGACCGAGGCCTAGACTACTGGATACTCAGCAGTGGGGAGCTTTAAAAAGTAATGTCCAGCTGAAAAAAAAGGGATGTCACGCCCTTATTTGCACAGAGTGAAAAAACTGAAATAGAAACCAAAATCAAGCAACATCAACTTGAGTTGAGAGCAGCCAGAAGCTGTGTACTGTTTGCATCTAGCAGCACAGTCAGCTACAGTTATATGAAAAAGTTTGGGCACCCCTATTAATCTTAAGCTTAATGTTTTATAAAAATTGGTGTTTTTGCAACAGCTATTTCAGTTTGATATATGTAATAACTGTTGGACACAGTAATGTTTCTGCCTTGAAATGAGGTTTATTGTACTAACAGAAAATGTGCAATCTGCATTCAAATAAAATTTTACAGGTGCATAAGTATGGGCACCTCACCAGAAAAGTTACGTTAATATTTAGTAGATCCTCCTTTTGCAAAAATAACAGCCTCTAGTCGCTTCTTGTAGCTTTTAATGATTTCCTGGATCCTGGATAAAGGTATTTTTGACCATTCCTCTTTACAAAACAATTCCAGTTCAGTTAAGTTTGATGGTCGCCGAGCATGAACAGCCCTCTTCAAATGATCCCACAGATGTTCAATGATATTCAGGTCTGGGGACTGGGATGGCCATTCCAGAACATTGTAATTGTTCCTCTGCATGAATGCCTGAGTTGATTTGGAGCGGTGTTTTGGATCATTGTCTTGCTGAAAGATCCATCCCCTGCGTAACTTCAACTTTGTCACTGATTCTTGAACATTATTGTCAAGAATCTGCTGATACTGAGTGGAATCCATGCGTCCCTCAACTTTAACAAGATTCCCGGTGCCGGCATTGGCCACACAGCCCCAAAGCATGATGGAACCTCCACCAAATTTTACTGTGGGTAGCAAGTGTTTTTCTTGGAATGCTGTGTTTTTTTGCCGCCATGCATAACGCCATTTTGTATGACCAAACAACTCAATCTTGGTTTCATCAGTCCACAGGACCTTCTTCCAAAAAGAAATTGGCTTCTCCAAATGTGCTTTTGCATACCTCAGCCGACTCTGTTTGTGGCGTGCTTGCAGAAACGGCTTTTTTCGCATCACTCTCCCATACAGCTTCTCCTTGTGCAAAGTGCGTTGTATAGTTGACCGATGCACAGTGACACCATCTGCAGCAAGTTGATGCTGCAGCTCTCTGGAGGTGGTCTGAGGATTGTCCTTGACTGATCTCACCATTCTTCTTCTCTGCCTTTCTGATGTTTTTCTTGGCCTGCCACTTCTGGCCTTAACAAGAACTGTCCCTGTGTTCTTCCATTTCCTTACTATGTTCCTCACAGTGGAAACTGACAGGTTAAATCTCTGAGACAGATTTTTGTATCCTTCCCCTGAACAACTATGTTGAATAATCTTTGTTTTCAGATCATTTGACAGTTGTTTTGAGGAGCCCATGATGCCACTCTTCAGAGGAGATTCAAACAGGAGAACAACTTGCAAGTGGCCACTTTAAGTAGCTTTTCCCATGATTGCATACACCTGGCTATGAAGTTCAAAGCTCAATGAGGTTACAAAACCAAAAAAGGGCTTTAGTAAGTCAGTAAAAAGTAGGTAGGAGTATTTAAAACAAGAAAATCATAAGGGTGCCCATACTTATGCACCTGTCAAATTTTGTTTGAATACAGATTGCTCATTTTCTGTTAGTACAATAAACCTCATTTCAAGGCAGAAACATTACTGTGTCCAACAGTTATTACATATATCAAACTGAAAGAGCTGTTGCAAAAACACCAATTTTTATAAAACATTAAGCTTAAGATTAATAGGGGTGCCCAAACTTTTTCATATAACTGTATGTACAGGAGCTAGACAAAATCTACAGCAGTAAAATGGTAGGACATATTAATGAAAACTATGTATTGAGAAAGTCAATAAAGTTTGCATTTAGAAAATTAACTATGAAAGACAAGTATTGCAAAGGTACCCATAGTCTTCAAATTTTGACTCATAAATCATAACTCAAGAGATATTCTGGATTAACCACTTTCCCACCTTGGACTTATGAGTATGTCCAAGGTGGTATCCCTGCACTCTATGCGGACTCCGGCGGTGAGCCTGCATGCTACAGGGCGCATGACAGCTGATCTGATCAGCTGTCATATGCCCATAACAGCCACGGGTGGAATCACGATCCACCCACGGCTATTAACATGTTAAATGCCGCTGTCAATGTCTGACGGCGGCATTTAACATGGCTGTGGCGGAAGGATGTCACTAGTCCCGCCTATCAGCCCCTGTGTCACATGAATGGAGATGCTATAGGTCTCGGAAAATAGTGCATTTTTATTTTGTTTGCAAACTTTGGATTTTTTTTTCACCACTTAAATAAAAAAAAAACTATAAATGTTTGGTATCTACGAACTCATAATAACCTGGAGAGAATCATATTGTCAGGTCAGTATTAGCATTTAGTGAACATGGTAAAAAAAATCCAAAAAACAATTGTGAAATTACACTTTTTTTTGCAATTTCACCGCACTTTTGATTTTTTTCCCATTTTCCAGTACACAATATGGTAAAACTAATGGTGTTGTTCAAAAGTCCCACAAAAAAAACAAGCTCTCGCTAGGTCATATTGACTAAAAAATAAAGTTCTGGGAAGACAATGAGCAAAAAACAAAAATGCAAAAACGGAAAAACCCAAGGTCGTTAAGGAGTTAAAATGATCATGGACGCTGTAAGATGCTGAACAATACATGTAGTGGCTCATTGACCACCAGATTGAAGCATATTGTAACATATTAAAAATGATGTAGGGAATGCATGATGCGGAAGGAGGAAATTGTGGAAGCCATCAAGCTATTTATTACTAATCTAAAGGTCTCTGCCAACCCTACCACTGTTTCACAATTGGGCATACTGAAACGCTACACTGTTTAGATTATCAGAGACTGGAGGCTTATTTAAAGGGGTTGTCTGGTCCAAATCGATAAGTCTGTAGTCACTCTGTGTGAATGCAGACTTATGAATCCCCCCAGCGCACGCACTGTACGCGGTGAAAGTTCTCCGGTTTGTGAGCTGGGACTGGAGAGTATGCAGGAATTATACATACTGTACTCCCAGCCAAAGCTCGTCCAGTGTGCTCACCTTCGCTTCCTTACACTTGCATGGAGTATGGCCAAGTCCTCTAGTAGGCCATGCCCACTGGATTTCAGTAGACGGGACACCGCCTCGCTCCAGACAAGTGTATGGATGGGCTCTGGCCGGGAGTAAGTATAACTCATGCATACCCTCTGGTCCCATCTCAGAAACCAATGAATGCCAGCAGCGCACAGTGTGTGCACTTGGGGGATTCATAAGTCTGCAGTCACACAGAGTGACTGCAGACTTATCGATTTGGACCAGACAACTTCTTTAACCATTTAAAGAATTCTTTTTAAGTGATATTTATTTTACTACTCACCTACCTTCTCCGTCAGTGATAAGCCTCCTGCATCGCTCCCACTCTTATTTTAAATTCAAACAGTTGAGTCATTGACTTTTTTAGCCAATCAGTGGCCACAGATCATCATGGCTCCCATCACTGACCAGTAATGCTAGTTGTACCTTATGTGACCAATGGGGCCACTGAAAAACTAAAAAGGTCATAAGCTACCTGCTTGGATAAAATTACCTGGAGCCTTGCAATAGGCTAATGACTGGATCGTTGTGGGAGAGGAACGGTGAGTAATAACGATTTTGTTATTTTACAGTATTGGCAGCTGTTTTTATAAATTTTGTAAAAGCTAGATAACCCCAATAAGTATGCATCTTTTAGCTAAAAGTAGTATGAAATAAAAAAGAGGAACCTCTTTCAAATTACTTACGCCTCTAATGTTGCTGCTTCGGTGGTCCCTGTCAGTATCTGTTTACTTTACTTGAATGATCATGTACCTTAGTTCCACCTGACCACTGCAGCCAATTACTTGCCTTTGTGGTGTTATTGTGACGCCCGGGTGGAGGAGAGAGATGGATGATAGTAATACGTCCGAGACAGTTGGACTAGGGGGACGCCTCTCCTTCCCCGCTCGCTAGCCCACCCTGAGAGTTGGGGTACTCGGGAGCCGGGCCACTGTGCAAGGTGGATGTAGTCGCGGCCTAGGCCCGGTCCGTGCCCAAGATTGTCACATAAAAAGAAAGGTTAAGGGCTAGGAGGGACGGTGACAGTGATTCGAGTGGTGTGAAAGACTACGCCACCTGTGGTGTCTGGTGATGGCCACCAGCACTGCGGCAGTCCTCTGAGGCGGGATGTAGTGGCAACTTTGGATCGTGCTACTCCCCACAGGTGGAGCAGGGCCTCAGGGCAGACAGGCTGATTTAGGGAGTAGTAGTGAATTCTGGTGTAGTGCGGTGCGGCGCGGGAATAAAGGACAGGAGGCCATAGGGGTAGTCTTCCAGGTTTTTACTCACGGTAGAGCATGCAGCTGCAAGGCTTCTCCTTGCTCCGTACGGCGCTCTGCGGCCACCAGGACCGGGGGTCCGACAACCTCCGGGTAGTTCAGGTGTTTTGGTCAGGACCCCGCACCATAGTGTTCCTAGACTTCTTACTAAATCCTCTACTGTCCGGGTGTACTACGTGTGGTAAGGCCGGGTCTCCCTCTGGTCTATGCACAGAACAAGGGTACGGGTGGAAACTCCGCTCCGTCCGTTACCCGGTGGGATCCACTGAGCCTTCCGGGCTTTCCTGACTAGGACGTGAAGTGACAAAGTCAGGTGATGGGGGCCGGTTCCCCTTTTGCAGCAGGAGTCCCTCTGACTAGGCAGGAATAGTGAGGACAGGTGGCATATGCCGCTCCGTCTGCATCCCCCCGGGATCCTTTTGCCTGTGGAGTTTGTCTCCTCTGCTCCCCTCCAGGCCTTCTTAGGTAGGGACTTTGACCGGGTAGAGACAACCGTTAACTCTTGCCCGCTCCTCGACTCCAGGCCAGAGTACGAGGACCGTGTCCCCATCAACTGCAGGTTCACACAGAAAGCCACGTTCAGTGATGAAGATCACAATCAAAGACCCTAAGCCCAAGATGGCCATTTATTAAATATGAAATATTAAATGTAACCTAAAAGTGCATCCTCCACCCTCTCCCACTACATGGTTCCCCCTATCTTTTGGTTACCCCCATCTCCTCTTATCCCGGCTGGGGCAGCACCCTGTTGCATATTAGCCCCCCTCAGGTGGGAGAGATGTAGTGATGAAAGCAGAGGTGGGGTCCTGACAGCTGCACCATCCTTACCTCGAAGGAGAGATACCACACCTCATTAAAGAGATACAGTACCCCTGTGGAGACCGAACCCTCAGGGGCGCCAAATTATGTAATACATAAAGACATCACTGTGGAGTCCATTGATTGGCTGGAGCGGTCACATGGATGTATAGTAAATACAGATGAGTATTTTGTTTACTACTCCATTTTCTTAGAAAAAAAAATGGATCTTAAATAATACCTTTAAATGAAGGGGAAACCATGTGTTACAAAGAAAAAACGGGGTTCTCCATACTTTTTCTTAGCAACGGCCCACACTTGGAAGTAGAGATTGGTGTTGAGCTGGGAAGATGTTCATTTTGATGGTCAGGGACAATGCAACAAAATGTGAAACTTTCTGGTCCCAGTCTAACAGGAACACACAGCATTGCTCAAAGGGTTAAATGATGGACAACATCGTTCTTTCTGATTCCCCATTAGGACTGATGGGCGGGTGTCAGCTCTTAACCATAATATACTGTATTCTATGTGGAATTTCTGGTATGTACTTCATATTTTTTTTGAATCTAAAGTACTTCCTAAGAAGAATGTGGAAATTGGTGCACATTGTAATTGTAGTGTGGGAATTTCCAAGCTATTTTTTTGGCTTGAGATGAAGAGTTAACATTACACCACAAACAGAGGGCTGGGAGTGACGACGCAGTGGGTTAATCCATCAGAAATCAGATCTTTTGTGTTTGTCATTTGTTTACTCTTCCCAGCTTTGCAAGTTTTCATCTTCTGACTAACATGGACTGCAAGCGTCATTTCACATTCCGGTACTGCCCAGTAAACTAGCAAGGAGCCGGGACAAACATATTATCAGGATTTTATAGATGCGTATAAATGAGAAGATATAAAAACTAATATGGTACAGGAGGTATATACTGTAAAACAGTGTCAATGTTTTAATAAGTTACCTCTAGATAGGAGTGGATCTGACAAAATATGAAATCGCCAAATCACGTGGATTTTCTCAGAAAATTTGATTTGCAGAAAAGTTATTGTCTTCAAATTGAATATCCCTTATTATTCTCTGAGATCTCTCCAGACACCAGATCATGATAAACGTAAGATGTGAACAGCAAAAAGAAACTTATGCCCATCTCGCAGCTCACCTGTCCTGCCCCTTCGCTGCTCACTGCCCACCATCCGATCCTCAGAGCCGCCTCTTCGTCACTGTGCGTCCCACGTCGTTACGGCATGGACCAGCAATGTGCAAAGTCCTCTGTGGCCTCGATCATGGCCAAAAGTCCTGGCAGGAGAAAGAAGAGGGTCCAGTCTTCAGAGCTTCTTCTTTCTGTCATACGGTTCCAATTGTTCTTCATTCATTTTTTGGCATTTTTTAATCTCTGTGTATCAAACGTTTTTCTCATATGTAAAAAAACTGTTGTCTATAATAGAAATCAATCACCACTCGACAGCACTAGGATGCTGTCATTGTCAGTGTGCTGTTTTTTTTTTTTAACTAACCCATTCATTTGAATGGGCAAGTCCGGGATGTAAAAGTGACCAGAGTAAGACATGTCTTCTTTTTCTTAAGCTGATCATTGGTCTGGAAAAATAACCAGACTTATGAATAGCCCCATAGAATATAATGTGTCCATGTGCTGTGTGTGAAAAAAACTGACAGCACATGGATGACAAACACACATGTACTGGCCTCAGCGCCATCTGCATACTGTTTTTTGGCAATGTGTGACTATGGAGACATATACAGTACAGTGGGTACGGAAAGCATTCAGACCCCTTTAAATGTTTCACTCTTTGTTTTATTGCAGCCATTTGGTAAGTTCTGAAAAGTTAATTTTTTTTCTCATTAAGTACACTCTGCACCCCATCTTGACTGAAAAAAAACAGAAATGTAGAAATTTTTGCAATTTTATTAAAAAAGAAAAAATGAAATATCACATGGTCATAAGTATTCAGACCCTGAGCTCAGACACTCATATTTAAGTCACATGCTGTCCATTTCCTTGTGATCCTCCTTGAGATGGTTCTACTCGTTCATTGGAGTCCAGCTGTGTTTAATTAAACTGATAGGACTTGATTTGGAAAGGCACACAACTGTCTATATAAGACCTCACAGCTTACAGTGCATGTCAGACCAAATGAGAATCATGAGCTCAAAGGAACTGCCCAAGGAGCTCAGAGACAGAATTGTGGCAAGGCACAGATCTGGCCAAGGATTCCAAAAGAATTTCTGCGTTACACAAGGTTCCTAAGAGCACATTGGCCTCCATAATCCTTAAACGGAAGAAGTTTGGGACCAACAGAAGTCTTCCTAGACCTGGCCGTCCAGCCAAACTGAGCAATCGTGGGAGAAGAGCCTTGGTGAGAGAGGTAAAGAAGAACCCCAAGATCACTGTGGCTGAGCTCCAGAGATGCAATAGGGAGATGGAAGAAAGTTCCACAAAGTCAATTATTACTGCAGCCCTCCACCATTCGGGCCTTTATGGCAGCGTGGCCCAACGGAAGCCTCTCCTCAGTGCAAGACATATGAAAGCCTGCATAGAGTTTGCTCAAAAACCCATGAAGGACTCCCAGGACTATGAGAAATAAGATTCTCTGGTCTGATTAAATGAAGATAGAACTTTTTTGTGATAATTCTAAGCGGTATGTGTGGAGAAAACCAGGCACTGCTCATCATACAATCCCAACAGTGAAACATCCCTGGAGAGACCTGAAAATGGCTGTCCACCAACGTTCACCATCCAACCTGACGGAACTGGAGAGGATCTGCAGGGAAGAATGGCAGAGGATCCCCAAATCCAGGTGTGAAAAACTTGTTGCATCATTCCCAAGAAGACTCATGACTGTATTAGCTCAAAAGGGGGCTTCTACTCAATACTGAGCAAAGGGTCTGAATACTTATGACCATGTGGTATTTCAGTTTTTCTTTTTTAATAAATTTGCAAAAATGTCTACATTTCTGTTTTTTTTCAGTCAAGATGGGGTGCAGAGTGTACTTTAATGTCAAAAAAATGAACTTTTTAGAATTTACCAAATGGCTGCAATGAAACAAAGAGTGAAAAATTTAAAAGGGTCTGAATACTTTCCGTACCCACTGTAAGTCTTCATAGGAGCTGTGGATATTTTAAATCAAGACTGCGAAAAGTCCACTCATGCTTTGGGCAGATGCAGCCAACAGCTTTCTCCACATTCGAGAAAATCAGTCCGCGTTTGATCAGAATGTGATACGATTTTCTTGGAAGTGGAGAGAAAAAAAAAGTTTTTCCACCTTCTCTATAATGTCAGTCCATGAAAATCGGATCGCACTGTCATCCGAGTGCAGTCCAATTTGTTCCACAAACCCATATAGTTGAATGGGAGAGTGTGATGCAGCGAGTTCTTGGCCATCCTATTCTTCTTCTACCACTGACCGATGCAAGCATGACTTCTTCCTCCAACAACTGATTCCGCATAATGTAACCAAAATAAGCTAATCTTTGTTTGGTTATCTTAGCTTCCAATGAATCAAAAATATATTGAAGCAAAAAAAGCTTTTCAATGTGGGCATATCCTTTAATGTCTTTACAATTCCTTCAAGTCATTTAATTCAGCTCTACACTTTATAAAGATATGAACAAAACGTATTCTGAAGATAGGTGATATTTCAGGAAGAAACATTTTTGATGACAAGTCAAACCTTTGGCATTTAGATTTCAAGTTTCATCACAGTTGAGGAGTATAGCATTAATCTTACACAACGTTGAATACGCAAGGTCCTGTACTATACATCCTAAAATGTTATTGTTTGATGATTCAAAAAACCACATAGCTTAAGTGACAAAGAGTAGGCGCTGCCAAGGAAGCATTCAATTAGAATGTGGTAATTACGGAAATTATTTGGTTGATAAGGAAAGAAAAACAGGGAAAGTACCTTACATACGACTCAAAACTAAGATGATAAAATGACAAACATCAAAGAAACAATATAGCTCAAGCTCCTGATTTAAGTCTTAGGCCACGGCCCCACTATCTGTATTCGGTCAGTATTTTTTCTCAGGAGTGGGAGCCAAAACCAGGAGTGGGTGATAAATGCAGGATTGGTGACTTGTTTCTATTATACCTTTTCTCTGATTGTTCTTCACCAGGTTTTGTCTCCCACTCCTGAGAAAAAATACTGACCAAATACTGACCAAATACCGACAGTGGGGCCGTGGCCTTAGAAAGAACCTATCACTAGGGCAGATTTTATTCACACATCAGTATTTTTGGCCAGAATTTCAGCAGTCCTTTTTGGTTAAAACACAGAGAAGGTGTCAATCTTTTAATCGTAGTTTTCTCTTTTTACATTCCACTTCTGATTTTTTCCTACAAATACTGAAGCAAAGTATTGATTAAATACTGTTGTGAATAAGTCTATTTTGTGATGCCCTATGGTTGAGATCAGATTTTGCTTCATAATTGTGTGGTCATTGGCTCATGGCTGGGCTGAGTTTCAGTCACCAGGGCGGCCACAACGACTAATTGCACTGACTAGCTCAGGGGATGGGGATGACTCGGTACCCGGGCCTTTAGGGATGTCGCGGTGGTCGGCTCCCGGGCCCGTACCCTGGGGTCAGCTTGTAAAAGGGGTTTGTTGTTAATTTTATGAAAGTTTGTGATGCCACCTGTGGTTTCTGGTGAGATTCACCAGCGCTGCGGCAGTCCACTTAGGCCGGTGATAAGGCAGCTTAAATGGTATCGCTCCCCACACGTGGAGCTAGGCCTCAGGGCAGCGTACGAAGAGGGGGATGCAGGACAGGCGAGACCCAGCCGGGTCAGAGCAAGAACAGGGACCGACACGATGGTCACTTCAGTACCTTTTACTGATGGAAATTCAGGCACATCCCGGAGCGCTGTAGGGTGAAGGGTGCATATCAGGATCCTCCCCAATGAGCGGGTGTAGGGCCTCCTGTTTCTTGCCTCTGCGTAGTAAGTATCTGACCTGCCTGGAGCTAGGCCTAACTTTATCTCGGTCCTGCGCTGGCTGACCTTGAGGTAGGGCCTCTTCTTGGAATACATGCTCCTCAACTTGCGGGGCCTATGTGTCTCCCGGCTCTGTTATGTATCAGCACTTTAGCGATCCTGGGACTTGTAGTTCTCCAGGGATTCCGGTTATGCCTTACTGGGTCATAGAGATCCCGGTAAGCTTCGGACCCGGTGTCCGGTAAATTATTCAGGGTGAGCTTGGTAAGCTCCTCTGCCCCCTATGTACTAACTCTCCACTCGCCTTCGGCCTACTCGGGCCCTCACTAGGCTATACACACTAAAGGCAGCTTGCCGCGCTTCACCGATCTTATGGCGCCGGCACACCTAATGCTCACTATTCTGAGCTACGACTCCACTGAGCTTGACTCTGCATTCAGACCTGTACTAGCTGAACTCTTCAGAGGAACTGCTGAATCACTGAACTCCACTGCAGACTGACCTGTTTCTGTGTCTCACTCTGCAGGAACTGAACTTCCTGGCTCCACCTTCCCTATTTATATCCCTAATGGGCTCCCTCTGCTGGTCTGAGGTGGAAGGTGGAGATGTGTGAATGTTTATGGGGGCCTCTTGTGGAGGAATCCATCAATGCACACTTCTAGGATCTGTGATACCAAGCGCAGCTGGGCGTCACAGCACCATAAGGGCAAATTCTTATTTTTGGTCCAAGTGCTGTCCATGGAAAAACATGACTTTACTTGCACAGAACTTGGTTCAATGTTATTCGATTTTGCTGTTCAAATGACCATTTTTTTTAACATGGACTGGATGTCCGCCTGAAAAAAATCCAGCATGCACCAGTCTCTTCTGTATTTCGGATGAGAATGTCCTATTCAAGTGAATAGTTGAGCGAAAAAAATTATATATCCAATACGAATCAACCATATTGTATGTGATTTTTAGAGATAGGCCATGGCCCCACTATCAGTATTCGGTCAGTATTTTTTCTCAGGATTGGGAGCCAAAACCAGGAGTGGGTGATAAATGCAAATGTGGTGACTTGTTTCTATTATATCTTTTCTCTGATTTTTCATCACCAGGTTTTTTCTCACACTCCTGAGAAAAAATACTGACCGAATGCTGACCAAATACTGATAGTGCGGCCGTGGCCATACATTGCAATACTTAACATAGTAAATAGGGATTTATCGCACCTGAGGAAGTTCGGGTTTGTCGGGTTCGGCCAAACTTTAGTCCAAAGTTCGGTTCGGTCTCTGACAGCCAGGAACCAAACTCAAGGCTATATGATCTTGTTTGCAGCTTTTTTTTTCTGGGCCTTAAATAAAAACACTGCTCTAGAGTAAGGATATGTGCGCACGTTCAGGATTTGAATATAGAAAATTCCTTAAGGTGTCTGCATCTCTTGGCAGGAAAAACGCTGCAGAAAAAACGCGCATTTTACCATGACTTTGATGCGTTTTTTGATGCTGTTTTTGATGCTTTTTTATGCGTTTTTGTACAGCAATGAATGCTTTTTTGGAGCTAAGTAAAGCTATTTGAAAAAAGGACATCACTTTAACCCTTGGATTACTGTCAGACCTGGGGTGATATTGGTATATTGGTTAATTTAAATGATTAAAGAATGTGTTATTGTATTTCAAATAAAGTGTTTTTTTTGTCATTGTGTGTGTTTATTTAACACTTTAATTTACTTTACTTAGGTTTAGTAATGAGAAGGTTGACACTGTTTCATCACTAAACAAAGGGCTAGGAGTTAGATAATCCCATAAACCTTAATCTCATTAGCATTCCCATTCATGTCATTTCTGGGGCAGCTAGGAGTTGCTATTTTTAGCCTAGGAAGGTGCCGTTAGGCAAACATGTTCCCTGGCTGTTAATAACAGCTCACAACTGTTTGTTTAGCCGCTACACCCCCACGATCAGCAACCAGCATCGCTTTGGAAGCAGCGTATTTTAGCGCCATCCAAAATGCTGGGTTCTATCACCACACTTTCATTGTCAGCACATGGGGATCCACCACATGTAATGACATTTCAATCAAAATCTACAGCGGAGACTAGCATGTCCGCTACAGAAATTGACATGCTGCAGGTGAGTTTGGACACATGTCCACGATCAGGAGCCGTAACGGGTTTGAAGCTGCATATTTATGCAGCATCAAACTTGCAGCATCCAGATGTTACAGCATAGTGAATCCCATGTCCACTATGCGTGCATCTGAGGCTGCGGATCACCCGTGGACACTGACATGCGACGCGCCTTTCATGACTGCAGAATGTCAAGTTCTCTTGCTGAGTCGCTAGTCAACAGAAATTTGACCAGTAGAATGTATTGAAAGCAGTAAATCCGCATGGTTCAATGAAAACGTGGATTTACCTGTGTTGAATAGAATGCAATTTTTTGGATGCAGCAAAAATATGCTGTGTCCAACGTGCAGATACGTCCGGATTGTGGGCACATAGCCTAATATTAAAAAAAAATGGCATGGGCTCCCGGGCATTTTCAGAACCAGCAGAGGGAAAGCTGACCACTGGGAGCTGATATTAGTTGCCGGGGAAGGGGCTATTAGCCAAAAATGTTCCCTGGCTATTAATAACAGCTCACAGCTGTTTACTTAGCCTTCTACTGGCTAGATTACAGGGGGACCCAAGAAAAAAATTGACGTAGGGTCCACCTATAAAATCTAATCAAAGGCTAAACAGACAGCTATAAGCTGATATTAATAGCCAGGGAAGAGGCCATGGATACTAGCCCCCTCCGAGGCTAACAATATCAGTTCTCAGCAGCCCCAAAAATGGTACATCCATAAGATGCTCAAAATCTGGTGCTCAGCCTTTGCACTTCCCACTGCCGTGTAGCGGTGGCGAGTGGGGTAATAAGGTTGGGTTTCATGTCAGCCATGTATTGGTGGCTGACATGAAGCCCAGGTTAGTAATGGAGGGCGTCTATAGAATGTTCACAGGAGAATATTTTGTAAGTTTATACTGACACAATATAATTTTTTTTCTCTACAATAGCTACAAATAACTAATGTAATGCATAACAGCTTTACACTGATACAAAATATTCACAAGAGATGGTTGATTTCAGTTTATGCTGATACCATATATTTTTTCTGCATTAGCTATAATAAACAATCTTAGTGCACAACAAGCTTATAACAATACAAAGTATTTATAAAGGATGATGGATGTCAGTTTGTACTGACTCAATACAATTTATTTTCAAAAATTGGAATTAACTATTATAATGGTCTATAGATTCCTATGGATGTGGCCCCTCACAGGAGTTCACTTCTGTCAGCTTGTATAAGACTTAATTACATTATAAGGGTATTTTTTGCTACATGGTTGTCTATGGTACATACAGTATGCATGTCCACAACATTCCATTCTAAGACTCCCTTCACACATCCATTTTTATGTTTTTATATGCGGTCTGTTTTTTAAGGACCGCAAATACGGACATACGCACACCCATTGTATTCAATGGTGGTGTGCACATGTCAGGTTTTTCACACGGACCATGTGTCCATGTGAAAAACCTGCAGACATGTCAGATTTTTTCTGCAGCACGGACAAAATGCTTGTTGCACACTTGCATACTGATGACACATGGATGGCATCTGTGTGTCATATGCCTGACACGTACCGACGCTTGGGAAAAAGCGGTACAGTTTGCACTGATACGCGGCGCCGGCTGCTGAAGAGATCAGCGCAACCAGAAGACAATGATGGGAGTTGTATTCAACATCCACTGTGTACATTCTGTGTAAAATGAATTAAATTAAAAAAAATGGCATGGGCTCCTGCATAATTTTAATAACCAGCAGAGGGAAAGCCATCTGCTGGGGTCTGATGTTACTAGCCAGGGAAAAGGGCCATTAGGCAATAATATTCCCTGGCTATTAATAACAGCTCACAGCTGTTTGATTAGCATTTGCTTGCTAGATTATAGGGGGACCCCAGAAAAAAAATTGACATAGGGTCGCCCTAAAAACTCTTACCAGCAAAGACTAAACAGACAGCCTTGGGCTGATATCACAATGATGAGAGCTGGTTTCAGCAGCCGGCACCTAGGATCGGCGAGAACTGTACTGCTTTTTCCAGGTGCCAGTATGTGTCACACAGCGGCACACGAATGTGTAACATGGACACACAGACAGCAAATGGATACACGGATGTCACACGGATGTCACATACGTACATACAGATGGCACATGGACACGGACCACTGATCTCACCAGTACTGTTTTTTCGTGTACAGGAATCACCAGGAAATGTGAAGGAGGTCTAAGCGTAATACTTTATTATTCAGGTGCTGTCAATGTGTGATGTTAACTTATTAGTGGGGTTTATGTGTTTTTATACTTGAAGCTTTTTCCTTTTTTAACTATATCTACGATTAAGAATCAGCTAGACTCAAAAAGTGTCAGATATATTTTTTATGCCCATGCTACTATTTTAATGCAGTCATAATAGTAAAGTATTTTTGCTTTTAATTTGCTTTGCTAGATTGAAAAACCTCTTTTCACAACTTTGAACATGCTCTCATGCCGAGAAAGAAAGTGAGTGTCTGGTAGAGATGAGCGGTGTTCGACTAGAACTGTTCGCCAATCTCAAATTCGAGCTGTTTTGGGCGGTGTTCGAGTTGTTCGACGAACCCGAACGATTTGCAAAAAATTCGGCTGTTCGAGGTTATGTTCGATAACTGTTCGTGCACCAAAAGCGTGTCCTGCATGTCTGGCGCTATTTAGAGCACCAATCATGCAGGGATTGTCTGCCACTCACTGTAATGCCACAGCCATGGTGGTTGTGGCATTACAGTGATTGCCCAAATCGATGGGAACAGTGCCAACAGTGAAACATGAAAAGCCGGCAATTCAGCAGCGGCATACACCTGTACCCGACAATTTAGAACCGAAAGAATAGAGCTTCACACATAGATTAGATAGATATAAACATGTCAGCCACATATATACGAAGTACAGTGAAAGTGCTGCTTACTGTACTTGTCATTTAGCGTAAAGGATTTATCAAAAAAAATAATAGTGTTTTCATGCACCGTCTCTTTAAAAAAGCCGGCCGGCAATTCAGCAGCGGTACCCGACAATTTATGACAGACAGAATAGAGCATCATACATAGATTAGATAGATAGAAACATGTCAGTCACATATATATGAAGTACAGTGACAGTGTTGCTTACTGTACTTGTCATTTAGCGTAAAGGATTTATCAAAAAAAATAATAGTGTTTTCATGCACCGTCTCTTTAAAAAAGCCGGCCGGCAATTCAGCAGCGGTACCCGACAATTTATAACAGACAGAATAGAGCTTCACACATAGATTAGATAGATAGAAACATGTCAGTCACATATATATGAAGTACAGTGATAGTGTTGGTTACTGTACTTGTCATTTAGTATTAAAATAAAGGATTTATTATTAAAAAAATTGGCGTGGGGTTCCCCTTAATTTTAGGCTCTAGCGGAGGTTAAGCAGACGGCTGGGGCAGATGTTTGAAGCCTGGGAAGGGGGTAATACCCACGGAGCTTCCCAGGCTACTAATATCAGCCCCCAGCTGAATGCATAGCCTTTACTAGCTATTAAAATGGGGGACCCCCCAAAAAAAATGACGTGGGGTCCCCCCTAATTTAATAGCTAGCAAAGGCTAGGCAGACAGCTGGGGGCTGATATTAATAGCCCAGGAAGGGAGCCATGAATATTGGCCCCCTCCCAGGCTAGAAACACCAGCCGTCAGCCGCCCCAGAAATGGCGCATTCATAGGATGCGCCAATTCTGGCACTTAGCCTCGCTCTTCCACGCTGCCCTGGTGCGGTGGCAGGGGGTAATAGGGTTGGGGTTGATGTCAGCTTATAATGCCAGCTGACATCAAGCCCAGGTTAGTAATGGAGAGGCGTCTATAAGACACCCCCATTACTAACCCCATAGTCAAAGTTAAAAAAAACACAAACACCCAGAATAAAGTCCTTTAATTGAAATAAAGACACAATCCTTTATTGTTCTAAATTAAACCATACTTACCGTCACGCCCATTCCAGCTGAAGCCAACAATCTCCTGCAATAAAAGAAAAATAATAAAGCAACCTCATCCTTACCTTTCCATGGTTCCCACGACAGCTTCAGCTCTGCTACATCGAGATGACAGGCTGGACCGCAGCAGAACGCTGCCATCCAGCCTCTCATCCCGCAGACACTGAGAAGCGCAGGCTTGCTTGCGCTGCTCAGCGTCTCTCTGTGACGACATCCAGATGAGCCGAGTTCATGTCCAATGAACTCGGCTCACCTCATGCACGTCACTGACAGCGTGGGAAAATTCTCACGCTGAAGCGGTGAGTGCAGGAGAATTCTCCCACGCTGTCAGTGACGTGCATAAGGTGAGCTCATGTCCAATGAACTCAGCTCACCTCCTGCACGTCACTGACAGCGTGGGAGAATTCTCCTGCACTCAGCGCTTCAGCGTGAGAATTCTCCCGCTGAAGCGCTGAGTGCAGGAGAATTTTCCCACGCTGTCAGTGACGTGCATAAGGTGAGCTCATGTCCAATGAACTCAGCTCACCTCCTGCACGTCACTGACAGCGTGGGAGAATTCTCCTGCACTCAGCGCTTCAGTGTGAGAATTCTCCCACGCTGAAGCGCTGAGTGCAGGAGAATTTTCCCACGCTGTCAGTGACGTGCATGAGGTGAGCCGAGTTCATTGGACATTAACTCGGCTCATCTGGATGCCCTCACAGAGAGACACTGTGGAGCGCAAGCAAGCCTGCGCTTCTCAGTGTCTGCGGGATGACAGGCTGGATGGCAGCGTTCTGCTGCGGTCCAGCCTGTCATCTCGATGTAGCAGAGCTGAAGCTGTCATGGGAACCATGGAAAGGTAAGGATGATGTTGCTTTATTATTTTTCTTTTATTTCAGGAGATCGTTGGCTTCAGCTGGAATGGGCGTGATGGTAAGTATGGTTTAATTTAGAACAATAAAGAATTGAGTGTTTATTTCAATTAAAGGACTTTTTTCTGGGTGTTGTGTTTTTTTTAAATACTTTACTAGAAATTCATGGTGGTCATGTCTAATATTGGCGTGACCCCATGAATTTCGGGCTTAGGGCCAGCTGATAATGCCAAGCTGGCCCTAACCCCTTTATTACCCAGTGAGCCACCGCATCAGGGCCCTGGATGAGTTGGGTACAGCGCCAGAAGATGGCGCTTCTATGAACGCGCCATTTTCCGGGGTGGCTGCGGACTGCAATTTGCAGCGGGGGTGGCCCAGAAAGCTTGGGCCTCCCTGCGCTGCGGATTCCAGCCCCCAGCTGCCTAGTTGTACCTGGCTGGACACAAAAACAGGGCGAAGCCCCACGTCAATTTTCTTTAAATTATTTCATGAAATAATTAAGAAAAAAAGGGCTTCCCTATATTGTTGTGTCCGGCCAGGTACAAATAGGCAGCTGGTGGTTGGGGGCAGCCCGTTCCTGCCTGCTGTACCTGGCTGGACACAAATATAGTGCGAAGCCCCACGTCAATTTTTTTTAAATTATTTCATGAATTTCCTGAAATAATTTAAAAAAATTGAAGTGGGGCTTCGCACTATATTTGTGTCCAGCCAGGTACAGCAGGTAGGAACGGGCTGCCCCCATCAACCAGCTGCCTATTTGTACCTGGCCGGACACAACAATATAGGGAAGCCCTTTTTTTCTTAATTATTTCATGAATTTCATGAAATAATTTAAAAAAATTGAAGTGGGGCTTCGCACTATATTTGTGTCCAGCCAGGTACAGCAGGCAGGAACGGGCTGCCCCCATCCACCAGCTGCCTATTTGTACCTGGCCGGACACAACAATATAGGGAAGCCCTTTTTTTCTTAATTATTTCATGAATTTCATGAAATAATTAAAAAAAAAGTACGTGGGGCTTCGCCCTATTTTTGTGTCCAGCCAGGTACAACTAGGCAGCTGGGGGCTGGAATCTGCAGCGCAGTGAGGCCCAAGCTTTCTGGGCCCCCCCCCGCTACAAATTGCAGTCCGCAGCCACCCCGGAAAATGGCGCGTTCATAGAAGCGCCATCTTCTGGCGCTATACCCAACTCATCCAGGGCCCTGGTGCGGTGGCTCACTGGGTAATAAAGGGGTTAGGGCCAGCTTGGTATTATCAGCTGGCCCCAAGCCCAAAATTCATGGGGTCACGCCAGTATTAGACATGACCGCCATGAATTTCTAGTAAAGTATTTAAAAAAAACACAACACCCAGAATAAAGTCCTTTAATTGAAATAAAGACACAATTCTTTATTGTTCTAAATTAAACCATACTTACCATCACACCCATTCCAGCTGAAGCCAACGATCTCCTGCAATAAAAGAAAAATAATAAACCAACCTCATCCTTACCTTTCCATGGTTCCCACGACAGCTTCAGCTCTGCTACATCGAGATGACTGGCTGGACCGCAGCAGAACGCTGCCATCCAGTCTGTCATCCCGCAGACACTGAGAAGCGCAGGCATGCTTGCGCTCCTCACTGTCTCGCTGTGACGGCATCCAGATGAGCCGAGGTCATGTCCAATGAACTCGGCTCACCTCATGCACGTCACTGACAGCGTGGGAAAATTCTCACGCTGAAGTGCTGAGTGCAGGAGAATTCTCCCACGCTGTCAGTGATGTGCATGAGGTGAGCTCATGTCCAATGAACTCAGCTCACCTCCTGCACGTCACTGACAGCGTGGGAAAATTCTCCTGCAATCAGCGCTTCAGCGTGAGAATTTTCCCACGCTGTCAGTGACGTGCATGAGGTGAGCCGAGTTCATTGGACATGAACTCGGCTCATCTGGATGTCGTCACAGAGAGACGCTGAGCAGCGCAAGCAAGCCTGCGCTTCTCAGTGTCTGCGGGATGACAGGCTGGATGGCAGCGTTCTGCTGCGGTCCAGCCTGTCATCTCGATGTAGCAGAGCTGAAGCTGTCGTGGGAACCATGGAAAGGTAAGGATGAGGTTGCTTTATTATTTTTCTTTTATTGCAGGAGATCGTTGGCTTCAGCTGGAATGGGCGTGATGGTAAGTATGGTTTAATTTAGAACAATAAAGGATTGTGTCTTTATTTCAATTAAAGGACTTTATTCTGGGTGTTTGTGTTTTTTTAACTTTGACTATGGGGTTAGTAATGGGGGTGTCTTATAGACGCCTCTCCATTACTAACCTGGGCTTGATGTCAGCTGGCATTATAAGCTGACATCAACCCCAACCCTATTACCCCCTGCCACCGCACCAGGGCAGCGTGGAAGAGCGAGGCTAAGTGCCAGAATTGGCGCATCCTATGAATGCGCCATTTCTGGGGCGGCTGACGGCTGGTGTTTCTAGCCTGGGAGGGGGCCAATATTCATGGCTCCCTTCCTGGGCTATTAATATCAGCCCCCAGCTGTCTGCCTAGCCTTTGCTAGCTATTAAATTAGGGGGGACCCCACGTCATTTTTTTGGGGGGGTCCCCCATTTTAATAGCTAGTAAAGGCTATGTATTCAGCTGGGGGCTGATATTAGTAGCCTGGGAAGCTCCGTGGGTATTACCCCCTTCCCAGGCTTCAAACATCTGCCCCAGCCGTCTGCTTAACCTCCGCTAGAGCCTATAATTAAGGGGAACCCCACGCCAATTTTTTTAATAATAAATCCTTTATTTTAATACTAAATGACAAGTACAGTAACCAACACTATCACTGTACTTCATATATATGTGACTGACATGTTTCTATCTATCTAATCTATGTGTGATGCTCTATCTTTCTGTTCTAAATTGTCGGGTACCGCTGCTGAATTGCCGGCCGGCTTTTTTAAAGAGACAGTGCATGAAAACACTATTATTTTTTTAAATAAATCCTTTACACTAAATGACAAGTACAGTAAGCAACACTATCACTGTACTTATTATATATGTGACTGACATGTTTCTATCTATCTAATCTATGTGTGAAGCTCTATTCTTTCTGTTCTAAATTGTCGGGTACAGATGCTGAATTGCCGGCCGGCTTTTTTAAAGAGACGGTGCATGAAAACACTAATATTTTTTTTAATAAATCCTTTACACTAAATGACAAGTGCAGCAACCAACACTGTCACTGTGCTTCTTATATGTGTGACTGACATGTTTCTATCTATCTAATCTATGTGTGATGCTCTATTCCTTCTTGTCTAAATTGTCGGGTACCGGTGTATGCCGCTGCTGAATTTGCCGGCCGGCTTTTCTAAAGAGTGTCTTCTGAGCAGTTTGTCAGCTTTTGGACACCTTTGCAGGTGTTTTCTATGTGTTTCTATGTGTTTTTGTTTGCCTGCCATTGGTTTTAACGGTGTTCGACGGTGTTCTAAGGTGTTCGACGAACAGTTCGACGAACAGTTCCTCGAACATCCCGGTGTTCGACGAACCGAACCGAACCCGAACACTATGGGGGTGGCTCAACACTAGTGTCTGGCTTCCTGTGAACTAGAGATCATCACCTATTAAATCCACCCAGGCAGCTCTTCAACATCTATCCACTCATTATTTCCCTCCTTGTCCCTCTGTATGTTTCCCTATTTAGCTAAATATATTGATTATCATTTCTGCCTTATACACGAAAGAGTGACATAGTAAGTACTTACAATAATTAACTGCAGTTATAAACCGCCTCTGACTCACACTGTCTTTATTTGTAAGTACAGAATCTCCAGTACATTGTGGAGAAACTTATCACCAGCAGGAGGCAGGAAAACAGGCTGAACCTGCAATGCATACTATAGAAATACACTAAGACTCTGCAGTATAAATCAGGGGACATCAATTATATTTCAATCATTTATCAGTGGCAGCTATTAGAGGTTCAATGTGAATCATATTTTTATATATTTATTTACATGTAAAAAAAACTCCTTGTGAACATACTCTTAGTGTATAGTCACAAAAGTTTTTTCCCGCATGGATTTTTTTGAAGATTCTGTTTTAAAATCCACTTAAAAAATCTCTTCAAATACTCTTGGAATAAAGTTCCTATTCATTTCAATGGGAAAACACACACAATGACCATAGTTCTTTCTTTTAATCATGTGATGTTTTCCATTTGGGAAAAGAAGCAGTAATATAAATTTTTGGGGTTTTTCTGTTTGAAAAAAAAACATCCAAATCTACTGAATGAACTTGAGCAGAAAAGCCATCCCACACACAAAAAAAAAACATGACAAAACCGGCACCAAAAAGTGCCCCAAAACTCCTAGGGTTTTTTATGCTTCTTTGATGTGGATTTTTCATCCATGGAAATCTACATAAGTAAAACTCCATGTGAACATAATATTTCTACTTAATCAAGGATCACTTTCAAAAACTTTCATAAATTACAGCATATTCTATATTATACTGTACATAAAATAATCAAAATATACCTACAAAGCAAACAATTGCAGCTTTAAGCTACATAGACAAACTCAGGTAGGAAATGTGGGGAGTAACCAATGTCAGACTGTGGTGCCAAGGGCCCACCAGTAACCAACTCCAGAGCCCCACTTTTCAGCTACATGCAAATGTGACATTATCCTCCATCACAAATTTATATAACAATGAACTGGGTAGATTGTTACATGAATAAGATGCTGCCTTTGTCTGCATATAGTGATTCAAGTATATTGTGCCAAGTACTGCTCATGTAAGAGGGAGGTGGCCCACTGGAGGATTCTCCTGTTCGCCTGTGGGCCAGTCCAAGCCTGGGTGTAACATTATGCCTTCAACTCCTGACCCAACTGCTCCCTCCTCCCCGTCAGGGACTTTTTCTGTGATTCAAGACTCATGCAGGGAAAATTGACCTCTTGTTTCTACATAGAGGTTAGAAGAATTCAGCTAGTCTGTTTTTAATCATGTGATGTCATAGACCTAATGGAAAGAAACAAATTAACTGGGTAGAAGGGCAAAATGAGCAATTATAAGTACAAAATGCTGTATAATATGATGACTGCAATATATTAAGACTTTGATGGAAGTGCTTTTTAATGGGATATTGAGATGAGATGATAATGAGCTCATTTGCTCATACAATAGCATGTGAAAGTTTGAAAACCCCTGTTCAAAATTGCTGTTATTGTGAATATTTAAGCAAGTTAAAAATGAAATGAAGTCCTGAAGTTATAGATGGCACATTTCCTTTGTATTTTAAGCAAAAAAAAAAATAAAATTACAAGAAGGGAAATTGGCATATGCAAAAGTTTGGTCACCCTTGGAAATTTGTGTGCTCAGATAACTTAGACCAAGATTTCAGACTTTAATTATCCTGTTAGGGTTATGGCTGGTTCACTATCATTGTTAGGAAAGACCAGGTAATGCAAATTTCTTAGCTTTATAAAAAAACAGCCTCCTCTAACCTTGTGCCAAAAAACAGCAGCCATGGGTTCTTCTAAGCAGCTGCTTAGCACTCTGAAAATAAAAATGATGGATGCCCACAAAGCAGAAGAAGGCTATAAGAAGATAACAAAGTGTTTTCAAGTTGCCCTTTCCTCAGTTTGAAAAGCAATTCAGAAATGGCAGTTAACAGTAGTGTTGAGCCACCCCCGTAGTGTTCGGGTTCGGTTCGTCGAACACCGGCATGTTTGTCGAACGGTTCGTTGAACACCGTCGAACACCATTAAAACCAATGGCAGGCAAACAAAAACACATAGAAACACATAGAAAACACATAGAAAACAGGATTTATTAAAAAAAAAATAATAGTGTTTTCATGCACCCGTCTCTTTAAAAAAGCCGGCCGGCAATTCAGCAGCGGCATACATCGGTACCCGACAATTTAGAACAGAAAGAATAGAGCATCACACATAGATTAGATAGATAGAAACATGTCAGTCACATATATAATAAATACAGTGACAGTGTTGGTTACTGTACTTGTCATTTAGTGTTAAAATAAAGGATTTATTAAAAACAAAAATTGGCGTGGGGTTCCTCGTAATTTTAGTCTCTAGCGGAGGTTAAGCAGACGGCTGGGGCAGATATTTGAAGCCTGGGAAGGGGGTAATACCCACGGAGCTTCCCAGACTACTAATATCAGCCTGGGGGGACCAAAAATGGGAGACAAAAAAAAAATGACGTGAGGTTAATAGCCCAGGAAGGGTGCCATGAATATTTTCTCCCTCCCAGGCTAGAAACACCAGCCGTCAGCCACCCCAGAAATGGCGCATCCATAGGATGTGCCAATTCTGGCACTTAGCTTCGATCTTCCCACTGCCCTGTAGCAGTGGCAGTGGGGTAATAGGGTTGGGGTTGATGTCGGCTTATAATGCCAGCTGACATAAAGCCCAGGTTAGTAATGGAGAGGCGTCTATAAGACGCCCCCATTACTAACCCCATAGTGAAAGTTAAAAAAAAACACAAACACCAAGAATAAAATCCTTTAATTGAAATAAAGACACAATTCTTTAATGTTCTAAATTAAACTCTACTTACCATCACGCCCATTCCAGCTGAAGCCAATGTCTTCTGCAATAAAAGTAAAATAATAAACCAACCTCATCCTTACCTTTCCATGGTTCCCAGGACGGCTTCAGCTCTGCTACATTGACATGACAGGCTGGATTGCAGCAGAAAATGAACTCAGCTCACCTCATGCACATCGCTGACACCGTGAGAGAATTCTCCTGCGCATGCGGTGCCGGCAATAGACGTCACCGCTTGAGCAGGAGAATTTTCCCATGCTTGGACGGCATTGAGATGGCAGACTGGACGGTAGCAGAACGCTGCCATCCAGCATGATATCCATCAGAGACACTGCGGAGCGCAGGCAATATCTCTGAAGGATGACAATCTGGATGGCAGCATTCTGCTACCATCTAGCCTGCCATCTCAAAGCCATCCCAGAGTGGGAGAATTCTGCTGCTCAAACGGTGTCATCATTTGCCGGCACCGCATGCGCAGGAGAATTCTCCCACTCTGTCAGTGACGTGCATGAGGTGAGCTGAGTTCATTGGACATGAACTCGGCTCATCTGGATGCCGTCACAGCGAGACACTGAGGAGCGCAAGCATGCCTGCTCTTCTCAGTGTCTGCGGCATGGCAAGCTGGATGGCAGCTTTCTGCTGCGATCCAGCCTGTCATGTCAATGTAGCAGAGCTGAAGCCATCCTGGGAACCATGGAAAGGTAAGGATGAGGTTGGTTTATTATTTTACTTTTATTGCAGGAGATCGTTGGCTTCAACTGGAATGGGCGTGACGGTAAGTAGAGTTTAATTTAGAACATTAAAGAATTGTGTCTTTATTTCAATTAAAGGATATTATTCTGGTTGTTTGTGTGTTTTTTTAACTTTCACTATGGGGTTAGTAAATGGGGCGTCTCATAGACGCCTCTCCATTACTAACCTGGGCTTGATGTCAGCTGGCATTATAAGCTGACATCAACCCTAGCCCTATTATCCCACTGCCACCGCTACAGGGCAGTGGGAAGAGCGAGGCTAAGTGACAGAATTGGCGCATCCTGTGGATGCGTCATTTCTGGGGCGGCTGATGGCTGGTGTTTCTAGCCTCGGAGGGAACCAATATTCATGGCACCCTTCCTGGGTTATTAATATCAGCCCCCAGCTGTCTGCCTAGCCTTTGCTTGCTATTAAAATAGGGGGGACCTCACGTCATTTTTTTTTGGTCTCCCATTTTTGGTCCCCCCAGGCTGATATTAGTAGTCTGGGAAGCTCCGTGGGTATTACCCCCTTCCCAGGCTTCAAATATCTGCCCCAGCCGTCTGCTTAACCTCCGCTAGAGACTAAAATTACGAGGAACCCCACGGTAATTTATTTTTTAATAAATCCTTTATTTTAACACTAAATGACAAGTACAGTAACCAACACTGTCACTGTACTTATTATATATGTGACTGACATGTTTCTATCTATCTAATCTATGTGTGATGGTCTATTCTTTCTGTACTAAATTGTCGTGTACTGATGTATGCCGCTGATGAATTGCCGGCTTTTCATGTTTCACTGTGAGCACTGTTCCCATCGATTTGAGCAATCACTGTAGTGCCACAACCACCATGGCACGTGCCATTACAGTGAGTGGCAGACAATCCCTGCATGATTGGTGCTCTAAATAGCGCCAAACATGCAGGACGGGGACCCGAGCTGCCGCCCGAGCATCTCGAGTACTGAGATGCTCTGGCGAGTACCGAGCAGTGGCGAGAATGCTCGCTCATCACTAATTAACAGTATTACTGTGATAAAATCCAGTTACGCTTTTGGTGCATGAACAGTTATCGAACATAACCTCGAACAGACAAATTTTTTGCAAATCGTTCGAGCTTTTGGAGATCAAGCAAAGTTTCAGTGAGAGCTGCTCGTAGGATTGCTAGAGAGACAAATCTGAACCCCCGCTTGACTGCAAAAGACTTTCAGAAAGATTTAGTAGACTCTGTATTTGTGGTACATTGTTCTACAGAGACACATGCACAAAAACGGCCTTCATGGAAGAGTCATCAGAAGAAAACCTTTCCTGCATCCTCACCATAAAATTCAGCACCTGAAGTCTGCAAAAGAACATCGAAACAAGCCTGATGCATTTTGGAAACAAGTCCTGTGGACCGATGAGTTTAGACTAAAACTTTAGTCACAATGATCGAAGGCATACAGTACAGACCAAAAGTTTGGACACACCTTCTCATTTAAATATTTTTCAGTATTTTCATCACTATGAAAATTGTACATTCACACTGAAGGCATCAAAACTATGAATTAACACATGTGGGATTATATACTTAACAAAAAAGTGTGAAACAACTGAAAATATGTCTTATATTCTAGGTCCTTCAAAGTAGCCACCTTTTGCTTTGATGACTGCTTTGCACAGTCTTGGCATTCTCTTGATGAGCTTCAAGAGGTAGTCACCGGGTATGGTCTTCCAACAATCTTGAAGGAGTTCCCAGAGATGCTTAGCTCTTGTTGGCCCTTTTGCCTTCACGCTGCGGTCCAGCTCACTCCAAACCATCTCGATTGGCTTCAGGTCTGGTGACTGTGGAGGCCAGGTCATCTGGCGTAGCACCCCATCACTCTCCTACTTGGTCAAATAGCCCTTACACAGCCTGGAGGTGTGTTTCGGGTCATTGTCCTGTTGAAAAATAAATGATAGTCCAACTAAACGCAAACTGGATGGAATAGCATGCCACTGCAAGATGCTGTGGTAGCCATGCGGGTCCAGTATGCCTTCAATTTTGAATAAATCCCCAACAGTGTCACCAGCAAAGCACCCCCACACCATCACACCTGCTTCTCCATGCTTCACAGTGGGAACCAGGCATGTAGAGTCCATCCGTTCATCTTTTCTGCTTCGCACAAAGACACGGTGGTTGGAACCAAAGATCTAAAATTTGGACTCATCAGACCAAAGCACAGATTTCCACTGGTCTAATGTCCATTCCTTGTGTTCTTTAGCCCAAACAGGTCTCTTCTGCTTGTTGCCTGCCCTTAGCAGTAGTTTCCTAGCAGCTATTTTACCATGAAGGCCTGCTGCACAAAGTCTCCTTTTAACAGTTGTTGTAGAGATGTGTCTGCTGCTAGAACTCTGTGTGGCATTGACCTGGTCTCTAATCTGAGCTGCTGTTAACCTGCGATTTCTGAGGCTGGTGACTCGGATAAACATCCTCAGAAGCAGAAGTGACTCTTGGTCTTCCTTTTCTGTGGCGGTCTTCATGTGAGCCAGTTTCTTTGTAGTGCTTGATGGTTTTTGCAACTGCACTTGGGGACACTTTCAAAGTTTTCCCAATTTTTCGGACTGACTGACCTTCATTTCTTAAAGTAATGATGGCCACTCATTTTTCTTTACTTAGCTGCTTTTTAATTGCCATAATACAAATTCTAACAGTCTATTCAGTAGGACTATCAGCTGTGTATCCACCAGACTTCTGCACAACACAACTGATGGTCCCAACCCCATTTATAAGGCAAGAAATCCCACTTATTAATCCTGACAGGGGACACCTGTAAAGTGAAAACCATTTCCGGTGAATACCTCTTAAAGCTCATCAAGAGAATGCCAAGAGTGTGCAAAGCAGTCATCAAAGCAAAAGGTGGCTACTTTGAAGAACCTAGAATATAAGACATATTTTCAGTTGTTTCACACTTTTTTGTTAAGTATATAATTCCACATGTGTTAATTCATAGTTTTGATGCCTTCAGTGTGAATGTACAATTTTCATAGTCATGAAAAGACAGAAAAATCTTTAAATGAGAAGGTGTGTCCAAACTTTTGGTCTGTACTGTATGTGGAAGAAAAAGGGCACAGAATTTCAGGAAAAGAACATCTTGCCAACCATTAAGCATGGGGGTGGATCAATAATACTTTGGGGGGTTTTTGCAGCCAATGGCACAAGGAACATTTCTCGAGTAAAGGGAAGAATAGATTCAATGAAATTTCAACAAATTCTTGATGCAAACATAACATCATCTGTAAAAAAGCTCAAATTAAAAATAGGATGGCTTCTACAAATGGATAATGATTAGTGATGGCCGAGCACTAAAATGCTCGGGTACTCGATGCTCGGGTCTAGCACATTGGAATACTCGGGTGCTCGATCCGAGCAACGAGCCCAATGTAAGTCTATAGGAAAATCGAGCATTTTTCAGGCGGCTCCCCCCAGGCGGTCTGCAGAGGGCCTAAAAATTGCCAAAATCGATGGGAACAGTGCTCAAATGACATGGGAACAGCATGGGGAAGACCACTGGAAGCATTTATGACTCCCAGGTCACTTCTGTCAACAACGTTGTCAGAGGTATTACGCCACATTTACGGACTCACAATTAAACATAAAAAAACAAAACCAAAATTGATTCTCCTGGGAAATATGTTAAGGAACATCCTTTCCAGGGTAATGACTTGTATATAAAGCAAAATAAATAACGAAAAACAAAAATGCTCCTCCACACCTTGGGTTATGTTCACACGTAGTGTTTTTGATGCGTTTTTGCACTTTTGTATTGCTTTCAACCGTTACAAATGCATCCAGCAGGAAATGTCATTTTAACATTTTACAACCTTATCTGGCCATGTGGTGTGTGAGATATCATCAGACACATCGCGTTTCATTAATGAAGGAGGGACTCTGAAAGTCACAAGTCTATTTTTATAGGGCAATCGGGCGGCCTTTACTATTCTTAAATGGCCTGCAGTCGGCCCTCACTATTCTTAGAGAGCCATCAGCCGGCTATGTTTTATTGTTCCCATTACTAAAGAGTGGGTCTCCTACACTGTTATTGCATATGCAGCGAGTGGCAGGGCTGCCCAAAATTTGGAAGCACCCCAATACCACTTTGAAAATGTGGATGCACCCCAATATCCCTTTCAAGAGACTTAGAGGAGGGCCTCCTGAAAACAATGTTCCCATTATTAGGAAGTAGGTCTCCCATTGTGTTTGCCTATGCAGTGAATGCATGGGTTTCCAAAAATTTGGAGGCACTCCAATGCCCTTTGGAAGAGACATGGAGGTCAGAGGGCCTCCTGAAAACAATGTTCCCATTATTAGAAAGTGGGTCTTCCATTGTGTTTGCCTATGCAGTGAATACAAGGGTTGCCAAAAATTGGGAGGCACTCCAATGCCCCTTGGAAGAGACGTGGATGAGGATCTCCTGAAAAAAAATATTCCCATTATTAGGAAGAGGGTCTCCCATTGTGTTTGCCTATGCAGTGAATGCAAGGGTTGCCAAAAATTGGAAGGCACTCCAATGCCCCTTGGAAGAGACGTGGAGGAGGGCCTCATAAAAAATGTTCCCATTAGAAAGGATCGGGTCTCCTATACTTGTAATGCCCATGCACTAAGTATGTGAGCTGACAAACATTTACACCTGGGGGGTATACATGAACATACTGTATAAAATTTTGTTTTACGGACATTATAAACACCCTTTAAAAAAATTATGTGGGTGTTGCATAACGGACCATGGTCACCCTGGTGATATGGTGGTGGAGGATGAGGATGAGGAGAAGGAGGAGGACAAGAGCAAATAACCAAAATCAGGAAGCATATACCCATGTGTGGGTGTGAAGAGGTGCATGGGAATACACCTCCCAAAAAAAGACGCTGGATTTGAGTTTATGTTACGCTGCTATCATTCGGTGGTGTTGAGAAGTCTGGCCCAATCCAGCCCTTGTTCATTTTTATAAGAGTCAGCCTGTCAGCATTTTCAGTTAACAGGTGGATGCGCTTATCAGTTATAATTCCACCAGCGGCACTAAAATCCCGCTCTCGTAAAACGCTGGTGGCAGGGCAGGCCAGGACTTACAAGGCGTAGAGAGCCAGTTCATTCCACGTATCCAGCTTGGATACCCAATAATTATAAGGGACAAAGAAATCATGGAGGACGTTGATACGGTCGGCAAGGTACTCCCTCAGTATCTTCCCAAACTTTGCACTCCTTGTGAGAGTACACCGCGCCTCAGGGCTTGTGCGATGGGAGGGGCTGAGAAAATTCTCCCAGAACTTTGACAGTGTTCCCCTGCCTCTGCTGGATTGGAGTTGTGTCTCACTCGCCTGTACTCCTTGGTTGTCCAATGAACTGTGACCTCTGCTGCCAGCATTTTCAGATGGGAATTTTTTTAATAGTTCCGCAACAAGGGCCTTCTGGTAATGCCCCATTTTTTTAGATCTGTCCACCTCAGGAATAAGAGATATAAAGTTCTACTTGTAGCGTGGGTCTAGAAGTGTCACCAACCAGTAATGACTGTCACCCAAAATTTTGAGAATGCGAGGGTCATGGGTAAGGCAGTGTAACATAAACTCAGCCATGCGCGCCAGACTACAAAGAGGCAAGACTTCCGTGTCCTCACCAAGAGGATGACTGACCATGCTCTCCTCCTCCTCCTTCTCTCTGTTCTCTGGCCATCCAAGCTGAACAGAAGGTATGACAGTTGTGCAGGTAGCACCGTCTATAGCGCATGAAACTAGCTCCTCTTCTTCCTCCTCCTCTTCCTCATTGTCACCCAATCCACGTTGGAATGAGATGAGGCTGGGCTGTGTGGAATCACCCTGTATGGTTCCTTGCTCCATCTCATCGTGCTCCTTCTGCAATGCATCCTCTTTGATTGTGAGCAGAGCGCATTTCAGAAGACAGAGAAGAAGGATGGTGACGGTAATTATGGCGTCATCACCACTCACCATCTTTGTGGAGTCCTCAAAGTTTTGGAGGATGGTACATATGTCTGACATCCATGTCCACTCCAGAGGTCTTATGTATGGAGTCTGAACTGAATACCGATGACCTTGTTGATGATGGTACTCAACAACTGCTCTCTTCTGCTCACAAATCCTTCCCAACATCTGCAGTGTAGAGTTCCAATGCGTGGGGACATCACACACCAGTCAGTGAGCCGGAAGCTACAAACGCTGCTGAAACAACCAGACTCGGGAAGACCTAACAGTTGTACTGGCAACTTCCTTCGTGTTGGTGATACGGGGAACGGTTGCCTGCCTTCTGTCAGTGGCCACCACACTGCTTCTTCCTGCCTGTTGGGGTGCTCTGCCTCCCTCCCCCTGTGTGCTGCTGTCCTCACTCTGCATGTCCTCCTGTCAGGTTGGGTCAGTTACTATATCATCCACCACCTTGTCTTCCAGTTCCGCACCCTGGTCCTCCTCCTGACTTTCTGGCAATTGTGTCTCATCATCGTCCACCTCTTGGGACACTTTCCTACCGTCACCTTCATGTGACCGTGGCTGCTCAAATATTTGGGCATTGCTACAAGCGATCTCCTCTTGCCCCACTTCAAATGGACCAGGTGAGAGGCCCGAATCTATAAATGGAAAAGTGAACAGCTCGTCAGAGTGTCCAAGTGTGGGATCAGTTGTCTCCGGGCACTTGGCATGGTGGGAGGAAGGAGGATCAGGGTGAGTAATATGTGGTCCAGACTCACGGCTACTGAGACTTGACCGTGTGGAAGACCGGGAGGTGGTGGTGGCTAAGTTACTGGAAGCATTATCCGCTATCCAACCAACAACATTTTGACACTACTCTGGGTTCAATAGTGGTGTGCTGCGGTCCCCTAGGAATTGGGACAGGAAGGTTGGGCGAGAAGATGTGGGTTTTTCTTGTGGCACAATTTCAGCTTGCCCACGGCCTCGACCTCGGCCTCTGCTTGCACCATCACCATCACGTCCAGTTCCCCGTCCCTTGCCACGCGCCTTGCCCATTTTAAATGGAGGACAATATCTTCCTCACTCACTACAAATGGCTGAATTTGGAGCGAACTTATATGTAATCCGTGTGATGGAGAAACCACAGTTTTAAATACCTGGCCTGTAGGTAACTATTTTGAACAGCAAACCGGTGCCAAAAACTTTGCTGACACACTGAAAAACAATTAGAATGGAGGCCAGAAACGGCAGAATTTTCAGAAAACATATACGTGATCCGTGTGACGGACAAACCACAGTTTTAAATACCTGGCCTATAGGTAACTATTTTGAACAGCAAACCGGTGCCAAAAACTTTGCTGATACACTGAAAAAATAATTGAATGGAGGCCAAAGCTGGCAGTATTTTCAGCGCAATTATATGTGATCCGTGTGACGGACAAAATACAGTTTTAAATACCTGGCCTGTAGGTAGCTATTTTGAACAGCAAACCGGTGCCAAAAACTTTGCTGACACACTGAAAAAAATTATAATGGAGACCAGAAATGGCAGAATTTTCAGAAAACATTTATGTGACCCGTGTGACGGACAAACCACAGTTTTAAATACCTGGCCAGTAGGTAACTATTTTGAACAGCAAACCGGTGCCAAAAACTTTGCTGATACATTGAAAAAAAATTTGAATGGAGGCCAAAAATGGCAGTATTTTCAGTGAAATTATATGTGATCCGTGTGACGGACAAACCACAGTTTTAAATAGCTGGATTTTTATCGCTGTAATATGGAAAGGACCTGGCTGTATTCTGCAGTGCCAACAAGCAAATGGCTCAGAAAAACGGTGTTCTCTGGATTGCTTTTTAAGCAAATAATGAGGATTAAGATCCAAAAATATTATTCCTGGCCCCTGAGACCTGGGCCTTGGTCTATAAATATCTAACAGCAGCAGAAGGCAGAACTGGAATGGAGCCTCTGGTGCTATATGCACTGCAGTCTGCTATATACACTGCCTGCCTGCCTATATACAATGACTGCCTGATATCTCTGAAGATGGATTAGTCTTCAGAAGGACTGTTTATTGAGATGGATGTGTAATGTACTTGTTTTCTCACTACACTACCTAATTGTAAGGCGGCAGTGTTCACGCCGTACAGTAACTGAGGCAGTGATCCAAGCAAGTCCAACATAAACAGCTTTATTCAGCAACTCACGGGTAAACAGAAAAGTCCTCCGGTTCACAGCCGGGTTAACACGAGTCCTTAAACAACGGTTGCCGTGGGCAATGGCTGCGCCGGGCCGCTCAGAGCCGCTCAGAACCTGACAGGTGCAGAGCCTTCCCAGGCGTGGGTTCAGCCACACTCAATCCTGTTGAGCTTTCCTGCTAAGCTCCTAGCAGGTTCCAATACAGAACAACACTAATCCTTAGTGCAGGGTTTTTAAAGGACCTGTGGCAAGAGCCACTGGAAAACCCGGGTTGGAGGGAGGAGGCCGCCCCACTGCCTTCCTGTAGCCTCCCCCAAGAAATGAATGCCCTGCTGGGTTTTACTTATTCTGCCTTAGCCAGATAGCCTGACCAGGTCAATGCTCACCTTGTTTCCTGCATTGCAGCAGCAGGTGAGTTTGTGACTGCAATGCACTCCAATGGATTTAATAGGTCTCTGTACACATTCTGGTGGATATATAATGTCCCTCGTATATGATCCCGGTCACTGACTCACATACCCCCCCCTTCTGTTCAAACTTGTGGGGTTGAACATTTGGCACTATTCAGGGTGCCCCGGACAGGGCATCCGCGTTTGCCTGAGACTTCCCAGGGCGATGTTCTACAGAGAAACTGAAATTTTACAGTGACAGGAACCACTTAGTGACTCGCGCATTCCTCTCCTTGGCATTTCTCATCCATAACAAGGGTGAGTGGTCCGTCACCAAGCGAAAATGACGCCCGAGTAAATAATAACGTAGCGATTCCAAGGCCCACTTAATAGCCAAACATTCTCTACCACGCTATCGTTTTTCTCTGCCGGGACAAGTTTTCTGCTCAAGTAGGTGACCGGGTGCTCTTCACCATTCACTTTTTGTGACAATGCTGCCCCTAGGCCTACCTCCGAAGCGTCTGTCTGTACAATGAAGCTTTCCTTGAAGTTGGGGCTGATGAGGACCGGCTGTCCACACAGGGCCAACTTCATGGACTGAAAGGCTTCTTCTGCCTGAGGGTTCCACCGAACCATTACCGATTTTTTTCCGTTTGAGATCGGTCAGGGCCACCATTCTCCCAGCAAAATTAGGTATAAACCTGGGGTAATACCCAAGGATGCCAAGGAACGCCCTCACCTGCTTTGTACTTGATGGTTTAGGCCAATTTTTTATGGCCTCAACTTTATTGATTTGAGGCTTGATAACTCCTTGGCCAATCACATACCCCAAATATCGGGCTTCCTCTAGCCCTATCGCACATTTTTTTGGGTTTGTCGATAACCCCGCGGCTCTGAGAGAATCCAGCACTGCTTGTACCTGGGATAGATACGTATGCCAGTCGGTGCTAAAGATGATAATATCATCTAGATACGCGGACGCGTACTCCTGATGAGGCTTGAGCACTATGTACATCAACCCCTGGAATGTAGCCAGGGCTCCATGTAACCCAAAAGGTAAGACCACATAGTGATATAGACCCTCCGGAGTTATGAAGGCGGTCTTTTCCTTCGCCGATTTCGTGAGAGGTACCTGCCAGTAACCCTTGGTGAGATCGAGCGTGGTAAAGTACTGGGCCTACCCCAGTCTCTCAATCAGCTCTTCCACCATGGGCATTGGATAAAGGTCAAATTTCGACACTTCATTTAATTTCCGGAAATCGTTACAGAAGCGTAACGATCTGTCTGATTTCGGAATCAGTACAATGGGGCTAGCCCACTCACTCCGTGATTCCTCGATGATGCCTAACTGGAGCATTTGTTTTACCTCAGCCATGATGGCTTGCCTCCGGGCTTCGGGTGCCCGGTAAGGTCTCATTCGCACCCTTACCCCAGGTTCGGTAACAATGTCATGTTGGAGAACTGTAGTCTTACCCGGTAGCTCTGAGAACACGTCGGTATTCTGCTGCACCAGTGAACGAGCCTTCCGTTGCTGCTGTTTAGTGAGAGCATCACTTATCCTGGCCTCTCCCCCGGACGCATCCCTGGCTGAAGGTAGAGAACTCTCTGGTGATATGCCCGGAGTGACGTCTGTAACTAAACACTCTCGATCTTTCCAAGGTTTTAGCAGCTTTACATGATAAAGCTGCTCAGGTTTCCTCCTTCCGGGCAGATACACCCGGTAATTTACCTCTCCCACCTTTTCTCGAACCTCATATGGCCCTTGCCACTTGGCCATGAGCTTACTCTCCGCTGTGGGTACCAGTACTAACACCCGATCGCCCTTGTTAAAAGACCTGACCATGACTCTTTTATTATATGTGCGCCTCTGGGCTGCCTGGGCATCTAACAGATGTTCTTTCACGATGGGCATGACCGCCTCAATCCGGTCCTGCATACTAGCCACGTGTTCAATTATACTCCTATGTGGACTCGTCTCTTGTTCCCACGTCTTTTTGGCTACGTCCAACAGATCCCTAGGGTGTCTGCCATACAACTCAAAGGGAGAGAACCCTGTGGAAGCTTGGGTTACCTCACGGATGCCGAACATCAAATAGGGTAGCAACATGTCCCAATCCCTTCCATCCTTAGAAACCACCTTTTTTAACATGGGCTTGAGGGTTTTATTGAACCGTTCTACTAGCTCATCGGTTTGATGGTGGTACACCAAGGTGCGCAATTGATTAATTTTAAGCAGTTTGCACAGTTCCCTTGTCACTTTGGACATAAAAGGGGTCCCTTGATCCGTCAGGATCTCTTTAGGTAGTCCAAGGCGACAGAACATGGCAAACAGCTCCCGTGCAATCAGTTTTGCCGGGGTGCGGAATAGCGGTATAGCATAGTCGACGACCCCCAGTATGTGTTGGTGGCCACGAGCGGATTTTACAATGGGCCTTACCAAGTCCATTGCAATCCGTTCAAAAGGTACCTCTGGGCTACGGAAACTTGTGGTGGGTGGGGCCAACTGACATTCGGGGCAGGATTCGCAGTACTTTTGGACCTCCGTGTAAATCCCCGCCCAAAAGAACCGCTGCAAGATACGCTCTTGCGTCTTTTTAACCCGTAAGTGTCCACCCAGCAGGTGTGTGTGTGCCCGAGTCAGAGTGGGATCCTGTAGCTGAGCTGTCCCAAATGTGCCCTGAGACACTTCCAGCTCGGGGATTGATGGGGTCTCCTCGACCTCTCCTGCCAGCACCTCTAGGGGAAACCTATCGAGGTCACACTCTGTCCATAGGTTGTACACCCCTACGGCAGTTACCCCTGACTCGGGTTCGTCGGGTACAGCACCTGTAACACATTTTACCGGGGGAGAGTGGATTTTGTTTTTCCACAGAGTCCAGAACAGGGGCAAGTCTCTTCCCAACACAGTCCCATAGGGAAGAGTTTTTACCACCCCCACCACATGTTCTATGTCTCCACATGGTGTGGACAAAACTACCTCCACGGTTGGGTACTCTCAGAGGTCCCCATGGATACACACAACCCCGACTGTCCGTCCACTGGGGTTGTCTCCTGCCACCAGTGACCCATGTACCAAAGTCACTAGGCTCCCCGAATCTAGGAGGGCCTCCGTGGGGTACCCATTAACCAGTACATGGCACAGTTGAGGTTCACTGTCCAGGGGGTCGGCACTCACAGTGCAGACGGTCTGGGCGTACATTGAGACCCGGCGGTTATATCCACAGTCCATGGGTTCCGTAGTCAGTGGGCAGTTAGCAACCACATGTCCCAGCCGCTGACACCGCCAGTACCTAATGGTGGAGGTACTGTTAGGTCTTATGACCGTTTGGGAGGGAACAGGTCTCCTGCCACTCTCATTCTGGGGTACCCTTTCAGCACGGGTACGGTGCTGACTGTCCTCAGCAGAGGGACTTGACCCCTTTCCCGGTTCCTGGGTTGGCAGGGATCGGTGTGACAGCCGCGAGGGGGCAGAGTCCTGGATAAAGTCCTGAGTGGCCGAGTAGCACTCGATCAGGCTGACTACCTAGTCGAGGGTGCCGGGGTCCCCTTGCCCCACCCAGCGTTGGATAGCAGCTGGCAGAGTACTTACCAGCCAGTCAAGCCCCACCCTCTCCACCATCTGGGCTGGAGACAAAGTCTCAGGCTGGAGCCACCTCTTTACCAGCTGCAGGAGGTCATAAGCCTGAGACCGGGCGTGTCGGGTCTCCACATAGACCCATGAAAATACACGCTGAGCCATCACATATGTATTGACCCCCAGTCGGGCAGGGATCTCACCTTTGAGCCTCTGGTAGTCCTGGGCGTTCTCCCGACTGAGGTCGAAGTAGGCCTTTTGGGCATCACCGACCAGAAACAGAGCCACCACTTCTGCCCACTGGACGGCTGGTAGGTTTTCCCGCTCTGCTGTGCACTCATAAATGGTCAGGAAGGCTTCCACATCGTTTTCCGGTCCCATCTTCCTCAACGCTGAGCGAACCTTGTCCCGGGCCTCGCGACGTTCTGGGGCTGGTGCCGTCGGCGTCTCCCGCAGGGCAGCAATCTGTTGCAGCAAGAGTTCATTGTTTTTTGTTGCTGCTGGTACAGTAGCTGCTGCTGATTATGCTGCTGTTCCCGCTTCTGCTGTTGCCGCTGAGACTGCAGCTGCTGCTGCTGGGTAAGTACCAGCTGCTTTAACAGCTCCTCCATTTTGTCCACGGGGTGGGGCTGAAAGGTGGCAGGAAGGATTGTGCTCATGCAGCTGCCGGTGGGGTATGCCTCAGTCACTATACCCACATTCTCCACCAAGCTGTAAGGCAGCGGTATTCACACCGTACAGTGACTGAGGCAGTGACCAAAGCAAGTCCAACATAAACAGCTTTATTCAGCAACTCACGGGTAAACAGAAAAGTTGTCTGGTTCGCAGCCGGGTTAACACGAGTCCTTAAACAACGGTTGCTGTGGGCAATGGCCGCTCAGAGCCTGACAGGTGCAGAGCCTTCCCAGGCATGGGTTCAGCCACACTCAATCCTGCTGAGCTTTCCTGCCAAGCTCCTAGCAGGTTCCAATACAGAACAACACTAATCGTTAGTGCAGGGTTTTCAAAGGACCTGTGGCAAGAGCCACTTGAAAACCCGGGTTGGAGGGAGGAGGCCGCCCCACTGCCTTCCTGTAGTCTCCCCCTAAAAATGAAGGCCCTGCTGGGTTTTACTTAATCTGCCAGATAGCCTGACCAGGTCAATGCACACCTTCATTCCTGCATTGCAGCCACAGGTGAGTTTGTGACTGCAATGCACTCCAATGGATTTAATAGGTCTCTGTACACATTCTCGGGGATATTTAACGTCCCTCGTATACGATCTCGGTCACTGCCTCACATAATACACAACCAAATCTCTCCGTAGCTCAGCAGCACCTCTCCCTACGCTGCCTGATTGCGGAGTAGACTGACGAGCACAGCGGCGCCAGGTCTGATATAGACCTGATAACGCTATGCGACCAGCCAATCACTGTAATGCCACAACCAACATGGCTGCGGCATTACAGTGAGTGGCAGGCAATCCCTGCATGTTGATTGGTCCTCTAAAGAGCGCCAAACATGCAGGGAGGGGACCCGAGCATCCGCCTGAGCATCTCGCAAGTACTCGGCGAGCTCCGAGCATCTCGAGGACTGAGGTGCTCTGGCGAGTACCGAGTACTTGTGAGTATGCTCGCTCATCACTAATAATGATCCTAAACACAAAATCCACAATAGACTACCTCAAAAGGAGCAAGCTGGCAGTTTTACAAAGGCCTGCACAGTGCCCTGATCTGAACATCATTGAAAATCTGTGGCTAGACCTCAAAATAGCAGCGCATGCAAGATGACCTAGGAATCTCACAGAACTGGAAGAAATTTCCAAGGAAGAATGGATGAAAATCCCTCAAACAAGAATTGAAAGACTCTTGTCTGGCTACAAAAAGCATTTACAAGCTGTGATACTTTTAAAAGGGGATGCTACTAGGTACTAACCATGCAGGGTGCCCAAACTTTTCAAACTTTTGTATCGACCCATTTTCCTTTTTCTAATTTTAAAAATGTATAAGATGAAAAAAAAAAAAAAAAAAAAAAAAAAAAAAATATATATATATATATATATATATATATATATATATATATATACACAGTTAGGTCCATATATATTTGGACAGAGACAACATTTTTATAATTTTGGTTCTAGACATTACCACAATGAATTTTAAACAAAACAATTCAGATGCAGTTGAAGTTCAGACTTTCAGCTTTCATTTGAGTGTACCCACATTAAAACTGGATGAAGGGCTTAGGAGTTTCAGTTCCTTAACATGTGCCACCCTGTTTTTAAAGGGACCCAAAGTAATTGGACAGATTAAATAATTGTAAATAAAATGTTCATTTCTAGTACTTGGTTGAAAACCCTTTGTTGGCAATGACTGCCTGAAGTCTTGAACTCATGGACATCACCAGACGCTGTGTTTCCTCCTTTTTGATGCTCTGCCAGGCCTTCACTGTGGTGGTTTTCAGTTGCTGTTTGTTTGTGGGCCTTTCTGTCTGAAGTTTAGTCTTTAACAAGTGAAATGCATGCTCAATTAGGTTGAGATCAGGTGACTGACTTGGCCATTCAAAAATATTCCACTTCTTTGCTTTAATAAACTCCTGGATTGCTTTGGCTTTATGTTTTGGGTCATTGTCCATCTGTAGTATGAAACGACGACCAATCAGTTTGGCTGCATTTGGCTGGATCTGAGCACACAGTATGGCTCTGAATACATCAGAATTCATTCGGCTGCTTCTGTCCTGTGTCACATCATCAATAAACACTAGTGACCCAGTGCCACTGGCACCCATGCATGCCCAAGCCATCACACTGCCTCCGCCGTGTTTTACAGATGATGTGGTATGCTTTGGATCATGAGCTGTACCACGCCTTCGCCATACTTTTCTCTTTCCATCATTCTGGTAGAGGTTGATCTTGGTTTCATCCGTCCAAAGAATGTTCTTCCAGAACTGTGCTGGTTTTTTTAGATGTTTTTTTAGCAAAGTCCAGTCTAGCCTTTTTCTTCTTGATGCTTATGAGTGACTTGCACCGTGCAGTTAACCCTCTGTATTTACTTTCATGCAGTCTTCTCTTTATGGTAGATTTAGATATTGATACGCCTACCTCCTGGAGAGTGTTGTTCACTTGGTTGGCTGTTGTGAAGGGGTTTCTCTTCACCATGGAGATTATTCTGCGATCATCCACCACTGTTGTCTTCATTGGGCGCCCAGGTCTTTTTGCATTGATGAGTTCACCAATGCTTTCTTTCTTTCTCAGGATGTACCAAACTGTAGATTTTGCAACTCCTAATTTGTAGCAGTTTCTCGGATGTTTTTTTTTCTGTTTTTGCAGCTTAAGGATGGCTTGTTTCACCTGCATGGAGAGCTCCTTTGACCGCATGTTTACTTCACAGCAAAATCTTCCAAATGCAAGCACCACACCTCAAATCAACTCCAGGCCTTTTATCTGCTTAATTGAGAATGATATAACGAAGGGATTGCCCACACCTGTCCATGAAATAGCCTTGGAGTCAATTGTCCAATTACTTTTGGTCCCTTTAAAAACAGGGTGGCACATGTTAAGGAGCTGAAACTCCTAAACCCTTCATCCAATTTTAATGTGGATACCCTCAAATGAAAGCTGAAAGTCTGAACTTCAACTGAATCTGAATTGTTTTGTTTAAAATTCATTGTGGTAATGTCTAGAACCAAAATTCGAAAAATGTTGTCTCTGTCCAAATATATATGGACCTAACTGTATATATATATATATATATATATATATATATATATATATATATATATATATATTTTTGTGCCTAAAATACAAAGCAAATGTGTCATCTTTAACTTTAGGCTTTTTAGAGATAATTTCATCTTCAACTTGCTATACTGTTCACTATAACAGTAATTTTGACCAGGGTTGCCTAAACTTTTACATGCCACTGTATAGGAACAGGGATTCACACTACTGCAATGCTTGATAAAGACCAATGACAAACACCTATAAAAAGACACTAAATCAAACTTATAGAGTGGATATTACACTATAATAACCTACAAAAAAAATTAATAGCCACTAGAAAATAATTACAAATCCAATTTTATTAACATATTATATATTCATAAGATAAGGCGAAATGTATGCTGGAGTCCTGGAGTCTCTATTCTTTTGGTTATTCTCTCCTTATATATGTTTACATTTGACATCTGTATTGAACTATTGTTATGTTTTTTTATCAGGATATATTGTATACATTTAGTTTTTGACTTGCTTACTATTATACCTTATCTTTGTCTATAATATATATCCAATGTACAGCCACTACACCTAGTTTTTAATACAATTATGACTGTTTACATTATTGCCGTATCTGATATGTTTTCTATGAACTTTCTTTTGCGCGACGCTCCCAAATATTTTAATGTAATTTTTATCAATATTTAATAAAATGTAATTTGTAGTTATTTTCTGAGTGGCAATTCATTTTTTCTAGGTTATTTTAAAGATCAATGATGGTTGAACTGTTGTATGAGTACAGATGGAAAAAAAATTTTTTTTTGGAACTAATATGGAATGCTGTGGATCTTCTTTTCTGTTATATCCATTGCGAATGTCCAATGGACTAGGACTGCTGCACCGCTGTGCATTTACTTACTTTATATTTACATTGAACTATTTTATATCATACTTTGTATTTGCTTAGAAGAGTCCTACTATCATTTTTAATTTTTAATATACAGAAATACAGGATCCACCATTCACAAGAGGTGATGATCAAATATCACTTCCTCCGCTGCCCTGCATAAAGATCTTTACAAAGCTCATTGTCAGAGCATAGATTCCTGTTTGCCTTCTGGTCATCCTAGGCGAATTGGGTGAGATTGTGACATTTTTATGAGCACTGGCACCACGAGCACTTTAATAATGTTATTTGAATTATTGTGGATTTGAGTTTTTAACTATATTTATTAAAAGTTACAGTACAGACCAAAAGTTTGGACACACCTTCTCATTTAAAGATTTTTCTGTATTTTCATGACTTTGAAAATTGTACATTCACACTGAAGGCATCAAAACTATGAATTAACACATGTGGAATTATATACTTAACAAAAATGTGTGAAACAACTGAAAATATGTCTTATATTCTAGATTCTTCAAAGTAGCCACCTTTTGCTTTGATGACTGCTTTGCACACTCTTGGCCTTCTCTTGAGGAGCTTCAAGAGGTAGTCACCGGAAATGGTCTTCCAACAATCTTGAAGGAGTTCCCAGAGATGCTTAGCACTTGTTGGCCCTTTTGCCTTCACTCTGCGGTCCAGCTCACCCCAAACCATCGCGATTGGGTTCAGGTCTGGTGACTGTGGAGGCCAGGTCATCCGGTGTAGCACCCCATCACTCTCCTTCTTGGTCAAATAGCCGTTACACAGCCTGGAGGTGTGTTTGGGGTCATTGTCCTGTTGAAAAATAAATGATAGTCCAACTAAACGCAAACCGGATGGAATAGCATGCCGCTGCAAGATGCTGTGGTAGCCATGCTGGTTCATTATGCCTTCAACTTTGAATAAATCCTAAACAGTGTCACCAGCAAAGCACCCCCACACCATCACACCTCCTCCTCCATGCTTCACGGTGGGAACCAGGCATGTAGAGTCCATCCGTTCACCTTTTCTGCGTCGCACAAAGACACGGTGGTTGGAACCAAAGATCTCAAATTTGGACTCATACCAAAGCACAGATTTCCACTGGTCTAATGCCCATTCCTTGTGTTCTTTAGCCCAAACAAGTCTCTTCTGCTTGTTGCCTGTCCTTAGCAGTGGTTTCCTAGCAGATATTTTACCATGAAGGCCTGCTGCACAAAGTCTCCTCTTAACAGTTGTTGTAGAGATGTGTCTGCTGCTAGAACTCTGTGTGGCATTGACCTGGTCTCTAATCTGAGCTGCTGTTAACCTGCGATTTCTGAGGCTGGTGACTTGGATAAACTTAAGCTCAGAAGCAGAGGTGACTCTTGGTCTTCCTTTTCTGGGGCGGTACTCATATGAGCCAGTTTCTTTGTAGTGCTTGATGGTTTTTGCAACTGCACTTGGGGACACTTTCAAAGTTTGCCCAATTTTTCGGTCTGACTGACCTTCATTTCTTAAAGTAATGATGGCCACTCATTTTTCTTTACTTAGCTGCTTTTTTCTTGCCATTATACAAATTCTAACAGTCTATTCAGTAGGTCTATCAGCTGTGTATCCACCAGACTTTGTGCACAACACAATTGATGGTCCCAACCCCATTTATAAGGCAAGAAATCCCACTTATTAAACCTGACAGGGCACACCTGTGAAGTGAAAACCATTTCAGGTGACTACCTCTTGAAGCTCATCAAGAGAATGCCAAGAGTGTGCAAAGCAGTCATCAAAGTAAAAGGTGGCTACTTTGAAGAACGTAGAATATAAGACATATTTTCAGCTGTTTCACACTTTTTTGTTAAGTATATAATTCCACATGTGTTAATTCATAGTTTTGATGCCTTCAGTGTGAATGTACAATTTTCATAGTCATGAAAATACAGAAAAATCTTTAAATGAGAAGGTGTGTCCAAACTTTTGGTCTGTACTGTACAATAATAAGCATTATTCCAACACCCCCACTCAACAACTGCTTATCCTGTTAATCCCATAGTGGTTCTGAATTCTTCAAATTTGGCTCTTGGCAGTGGCTTTGTTATAATATTAGCTATCATCTGGTCAGTCCTGCAATAAATTAACTCAATTATGCCACATTCTATCAAATCACGCAGATGATGATGTTTAACATCAATGTGTTTGATTTGTGTATTGATCTTTTCACTGCATGAAACTTTAATGCATCCTTGGTTGTCTTCATAAATCACCCTCAGTTACCAAGATCGCCTAACAATTGGTTTAACCAAATGACCTCTTGACTTGCATGGGCTGCAGACACATACTCTGTGTCTGTAGATGACAAAGCTACAGACACCTGTTTTCTGCTAGACCAAGAAGTTGAATTATATCCAAGCTTGAACAAATATCTGCTTGTCGATTTACGATCACTGAAGTCACCAGCCAAGTCAACATCCACATGGCCTGTGAGTTTTAAATATGCTGTTGCAGATATCCTTAAATTTATGTCTTGAGCCTCTTTAAAATCTCAAAGAACTTTTTTAACGGCATTCCAGTCTTTTTGGTGCGTTTTTTCCACATATCTGCAGAGAAATCCAATTGTTGCTGCAATATCCATTCAAGTCATAGTTGCTATGTATAGAAGTGCCCCCACTGCCTGTCTGTATTTATCATTGTTAAGTAACAGATCATCTTCTCCTTCCAACTTTAAGTAGGATGGTTTCATTGGGGTTGATATATCTTTGGCTTCTGACATTCCAAACTGATTCAGAACCGAATTGATTTTTGCACTTTGGTTTAGAAGAAAACTTCCAACTTTTTCTCTTCGGACCTGGATTCCTAGAAAATATGTCACAATTCCAAGGTCTTTTGTTTTAAAATGCTGATTCAGAATTTTAGTCATCTTTGCAATTTCTGTTTCCTCTTGATGAATCATAATCACATCGTCTATATGTAAGAAAATATACATTCACTTTCGTCTGTACATTTTGTGTATAAACACGGATCTGCTTGAGCTCTTTTAAATCCTTCTTCGTATAAGACTTTGTTCATTTTGGTGTTCTATGCTCTTGCCAATTGCTTTTGCGACTAATCTTGCTTTAAATCTGTGATCATTGCCTTCAGAGCCATACTAGGTCTTAAAAACCCATTTACATTTGATTGCAATTCTTACCTTGTAGTAGTTTGGTGAGTTTCCAGGAGTTTGAGTACTCACTGGACTACAAACATTCGTGTGTATTAAATCCAGAAGTTGTTCTGATTTTGAAGTACAATTCTTAGGAAAGGATTTTCTTGACATTTTCCCTTTAAGACAGCCAGTACATTTCATTGTCTGGTTACACAGATTGACTGTAATACAATCATCAAGTTGTTTTCTAACTAACTTTCTTACTGCTTTGGGGTCGCTATGTGCAAAACGCCTATGCCATACATGAATACAATTCCTGTGCTGTTCATGTTTAGCCGTGTATACACTTTCCTTGCATTTTAGCTGATTCAACTCATCTTTGATTTTTCCTTCTGCTAGTGTGTGACCTTCTTTTGGGGTGACACAGCTGTCATATTAAATGTAACTTAATTTCCTTGTCTTGGGAGTTTCTTCACAGATAACAGATTGCTTTCAAGACAAGAGACATAGAGCACGTCCTTTACTGGGATCTTTTTGCTTAGTGTTGGGGAGACTTGACTATTAATGTAATCATCTCCTATTCCCTCTGAATTCATATACTGACCATTAGCCAAGATCACTTTCTCTTACTTACTTTGGTCAAGCTTAGAGAAAAAGCTTCTGTCATTAGTCATATGACTAGTTGCCCTAGAGTCTATAAACCATGCACACTTTGATGAACTTGCATTAAGGCTGTGTGCCCACAATGTGTTTTTCAAGCGTTTATGCTGCGGAATTTCCGCAGCGTAAACGCTTGGGAAACGCTTGGTAAACCTTCCCCCATGGTCTCCAATGCAATTCCGCACTTTCAATGCCCATGCTGCGGATTTTTCCGCAGCGTTTATGCTGCGCTCAAAAATCCACAGCATGTCCATTAATTTTGCGGAAGCGCTGCGTTTTCGCCGCCATTGACTTGCATTTGAACTCGCCAATTCCGCAAGACTGCATCTGTACTTGGTTAATTGGCGCGTTCTAATGTGCGGATGGTACCCGGGTGTGGAGGACAGGAGACTCTCCTCCACACCCAGGTACCATTAAAAGCTGTAAAAAAATAAATAAAATAAAAAATAAAGATAATATTCACCTTCCGACGGCCCCCGGACTCCTACTCTGTGCTTGCGGGCAGATCGCGGGCAGATCTGTAGGACCTGCGCTGACATCACAGTCATGTGATGGCAGGTCCTTCAGTACAGAGCACCGCGATCTGCCGGCAGCCAGAAACGAGCGCAGCAAGTCTCGGGGGCCATCAGAAGGTAAGTATAGCTTTATTTTTTTATTTTTAACCATTCTCTCAAGTCACACTATATAAATCCATGCTGTTTGCATGGATTTATATAGTGTGACCTAGTTGTCAAGCGCTTTCCAAATGATGCTAAAATCGCTTGGAAAGCTCTTGACACCCGCATGCGGAAATGCCAGTGAAGAACGCTTCATTTCCGCATGTCCCTGGCAGGAAAAACGCATGTACAATCCGCATGTACAATCCGCATGTACAATCCGCATTCATTTTTTCTGCCAGGGAGATGCAGAAACGCTCAGGACAAAATCCTGAGCATTTCTGCATCGTGGGCACATAGCCTAACAGTAAATGCATCTTCAGTACGTGAAGTTTCATATTCTTCAGTAAAGGCACTTTTAACCCTTTGAATATTGAATATTTTTCTCTCAGATGATTCATTCTAGCTTTCCAGACTCTGCAGTCAGCCTTTAGGTTCCATGATTTCTTGGAGACAAAACACTCACATGTTTCCTTTAAATTACTTTTAATTTGGGTAGATCTTGGGTTTTTAAATCGGGTTCTGCTTTCGATACCCCACTGCTTCTTACACTTTCTGTCTTTCGGTTACACTCATCTACAAGCTTTTCTCTGACATACTCCAATGTTAAGTCATAATCTGGGCATGCAACTAGTGCAGTTACAAATGTGTAATAGCTTTCTGGTAGATCGCTTTGTAGTAGTGGATTAACATGGAAATCTTTTAGATGTTCCTCGAGGCCCCGCAGGCTCACCACAATTTCTAGAGTATTTCTTATGTAATTCTCCATATCTTGGTCCTTATTTAGCTTAGAGTGGCACAGATTTCTCCTTAAATAGAGCTTATTGCTGATATTTATCCTTTCATGCTCATTCTGCAGTTGTTCCCACATTTCTTTTGCAGTTTCACATTTACATACATGTACAATCTGATCACCATCTATACTGAAGGAGATAGTACTTTGTGCTTTTTGATCCTTCTCTACCCAGTCTTTTGGTAGTGGGTCAGGCCTAGACTCCTGTGTGCATTTCCAAGTTCCTTCTCTTATCAGCATAATCTTTACTTTGAATTCTCAAGATTGGTAGTTCTGGTTAGTCAGATTAGGCACTGTGAATTATACAGAGTTGCTGCTGGCAGCTATCTTTGCTTCTTCTTCTTACATAGTTACATAGGTTGAATAAAGACGCAGGTCCATCAAGTTCAACCTTCCTCTACCAATTGTACATTTTGTCACTAAAACTTGTTCTCTCTCCTCTGGGCTGTTCTCTGGGTTTCTGAGATTCTGGGTTCCTAGGTATCTGGGAATATAACCTGTTGTCAGCGAATTAATCTCTGTACTGTCCAGCCGTTCAACAGTGAATGAATATTTAGGAACAAAGATAACACAGCTTACAACTGGTATTTCTCATAGCTTAGGAAGGATCTTAGCATCTTGTCTGTCAGCTTGCAAAGTGAAAGTAAAACTGTGCTCCAGCTACACACACACTGAACAAGAACTTCCTGTTTTTTTGGGGGGGTTATCAGTGCTTTATTGGTAATATAAAACTATTACTGGTGACTGAAACTTACGCACTATTAAACTGTAGTAAATAGTAGTTGCTGCAATATATACAATAATAAGCATTATTCCAACAATTCCATAAGCATCTCCAGTCGGTTGTTTCCTATAGTCCACAAGGTTACTGTAAATTATGTCTCTAAATACTGTAAAAAAGAAGCTCAGACATGATGGTCATATTACAGTGGCATAACCTTGGTTATCAGTGCTCAGAGAAAGACATTTATTGCACTTTACAACTCAGTAATAATCCCCTTGAGTGTCCCTTTGAAAGAATTAATGCTCTTGCCCAAGTGCCCCATTTAGAAATTATTAATGCCACTATGTTGCCTCCATTATAGTAATGATGTCCCCTTACTGGCCCTCCAAAAGTAATAATAACTTCTTTATGCCACTCCTCACAAAAAATATAGAATATACTCACCTAATCCCCATGAATTTTATTCTCCTTTTTATACAAAGCAAGCCAGCAAGGCGATGGTAAAGTCTTGTAGGCCGTAGGCAGAGTAGAGAGTGGTGGGGTAGGGATCTTTTGACTCCTTGCTCTACCAAAGGATCCAACTATATTGATATCATGGTGCTTGCCAGGAGATCAGGTGCACTCGGCCAAAAGTATGGAGCATATATGTAATGCCGCTAGGGATAGCGTTGCTACGAATGAATTTTGCTAAGAATTTTGCACCCAGTGCATGCGCCCCTGTGGCTCCACCTCAAAACTACACCACTATGATCCCATAATGAAATCTACCATCACAGCAACAAATTTATAGTCACAAAATAAAATAGGGGATTTTTCTTTAAACTCAATAAGCTGTCGGGTGTTTGTGATTCACTTTTCCATTGTTATATGTCACTAGAGTTTTGGAAGCCATCAGTCATTTCTGGTTATCTTTCCAGTTTACATCAAATATCATACAAGGAGTTGACTCAAACACTGTGCTTGACAGCTTTTCTAAAAAACTTAGATTAACAATGAATAGTAGGATGGCGATATCAGTAAACAGTGGCATGACGTAAAGATTAAGGTAAGACCAACTACTTTTTTCAAGTTGTAGACCTTTACTAATGTGTTTTACTGCAGTCAAGGAGTATAAAATGAAATCCATGAAACCAGGGGCCCATATATGTATATTTTTTTAAATATAAAATATAATAACACATAGGCAAGGGTCACACCAACCTATTTTCTCTAATCCAAAAGAATCAGGCTGATTTTGATAATCACACTCTGATCAAACTCTAATTAAAGCTTGATCAGAGTGTAAGCATAGTGTGATCTGATTTTCTCAGATGAGGAGAAGATGGAAAAAAATTCTCGATCTTTTCCATTCTGTAAGTCTATAAAAATTGTACTTCACTCAGATGTTATCTGAGTGCAGTCCAATGTTTTCCACCGACTCATTGACTTGCATGGCCAAGTGTGATCCTAATCGGCTCCAACTTGGCATGCTGAAATTTTTTCCTTAGACCAGCTTGATCCCATGAAAAAATCGATGATGTGCACGGCCTCATAAAATAACATTAGTCCAAGTGTAGTAGATGGTCTGCCCCCCTGACACTCTAAAGGGTTATTTGTGTATTCCTGAAGATAGAACTCCTTAGGGCTCCACTTTGGCCTGGATAGGGTTAACTGTAGCGGCCGGCCCAGTAGAGGGAGGGGAAACTGGGTGTAAGGGTCAAGTGCATGAAGTGACAGTAGCCAGTTGTTGAGCAGTGTAACTGAGAAGTAACCAGCAGCAGGCTCTAATTAAGGGCTGCTAGGGACGACATGGGCCTAGAATCCCGGGCAGTGGATTGCCAGAGAACCCCTCCGCACAAATCCCCTTTGCTGGCCTGGGAACCTCAAGTTAGATGTCGAGGCTTGGGGGGCACATTCTGTCTGTGAGGCTGCAGAAGAAGATATAGGACTCAAATTCTTAGAAGCGGAGTGAGATGGGATCCAGAAATACTGCCAGAGGAGGCGACGAATCCCTAGGGCTAGAGAAGACAGCACAAGGGATGCTCTACCTAGAACGGGAACAAGGGCTGAAGTTGTCTCCGGTACCTGTGGGAAAGATAACAACCCTTTGGGCCTTATCCTTTATACCTGCCTGTAAATACTGTAAATACTGCCAGACACCAAGTAAAGGTTTATTTGTTTTTATGAACCTTGTGTCCCCTGGATTGATTGCTGCCCTGGTTCCAGAAGAAGATATCCTGGAGTCAGAAGAGGACTGCGGTCCAGAAGTAAGTGGGAAGCACCACATACACAGCAGCACACCAGAAAGGGTGCGCACTTTGTCTGCGGGGTGCCAAAATGAGTGGAAGCAACATCTTGCCCACGACTACCTCGCTTGGGCACCTTACATAAGTATGATCCAATGTTTTGTCGGATCACAAGCCCTTAAATGTGAATGAGGCTGAACTGCAGAACCAGACACAGCAAGTGATCATGAGTACCCTTGTTTACGGAAGAAACCAGCCATGTTTTTTTTAATCTCATGCAAATACTTTAACAAATATAATGCCCACCACACTATGGACATTATGCTAATTACATTCGGCTCAAACTCTTTCAGAGTGCCGACTAATTGTGATCCGATTTTCTCGCATGTGAGAATCGCTGCACTGGTGCGGAGAACATGGAGAATGTAATTTATCCATCTTCTCCATTGTCTCTGTGCAGTCCAATGGTTCACATGCACCAATAGACTTGAATTGGTGCGCATGGTCCAATTATTTAATGCACTTGCAGCATGCTGCGATTGTTTTCTCCTGCCGAATTGGCACAAGAAAAGAATTGCTTATCTGCACTACCCCATAGTATAACATTGGGCCGAGTGCTATCCGATAAAATATCAGATAGCACTCAGCCGTGTTATACGCTAGTGCGAGCAAACCCTTAATGTGAGTGTTGTCAAAACCTGTATGTCTCTTAGTCGTCTTGGTCATTGTAGTTTCAGTATTAGCTCTGAGAAGTACTACCAATTACCTTTCCACTGTTTCTATTTACATGAAGCTTAACTTGTCAAAGACATAGAACTTTTCTCCATTCATCAAGAAATACCCACCCTCATCCAATATAAACATATTTTTCCCAGCTGTTGTGACATGGTATAGCACAATTTATTAGTGAATGGAAATGTAGACAGTAAAGTATATTTCATTGTCATTCTCATTTAACCATTGGGAGTTTTTCTGAGATAAGCTGTTCCATAAGATGCTGCCAAATTCTTCAACTGGAGTGTATACCATGTTGCTGAATCTGACGTGGACTTCTGATCAGGTGAGTATTGTTTGTTGCTGGTAATGGGGTAGTCTGAATTCTAGAAAAAAATATTAAAACATCAGGGAAGGTTTTAAAATAATGAAATGAGTTATACGCATTTGATCTAACCCTTGTGTCTTCAGGACAAACGCCACTGAGAAAAAAAATTCCATTGTTTCACATTTTACAGCAACTTGACCATTAAGAGTTGTACTGTAATTGACTGCAGAGGAAACATATGTTTTCAGATACATTCAATGAAGTCCATTTCCATCCAACTGTCTCCTGTAGCCAAGCACAGACGTCAGCTGTCAGATAACAAAAAAAAACAGAATGTCATCTTTATTCACTGCAAAACTAAGTTTTAAAAAAAAAAAAAAAATTCAAATTTTAAAAGATGCACTCACCTCTATATGAAAATTTAAAGTGTTTCAGTACGTGGCAGTTTTGGAAGTGTGCAGAATTATCAGAAATTACAGACTAACAGATGTGTACATAAATATCATACCAAAACATGCATGTACACTCATATATTCACATGGAGACACATACAGGTGCTTCTCACAAAATTAGAATATCATCAAAAAGTTAATTTATTTCAGTTCTTCAATACAAAAAGTGAAACTCCTATATTATAGAGTCATTACAAACAGAGTGATCTATTTCACATGTTTATTTCTGTTAATGTTGATGATTATGGCTTACAGCCAATGAAAACGCAAAAGTCATTATCTCAGTAAATTAGAATAATTTACAAAAAAACACCTGCAAAGGCTTTCTACGCATTTGCAAAGGTCCCTTAGTCTGTTTCAGTAGGCTCAACAATCATGGGGAAGACTGCTGACTTGACAGATGTCCAGAAGGCAGTCATTGACACACTCCACAAGGAGGGTAAGCCACAAAAGTTCATTGCTAAAGAAGCTGGCTATTCACAGAGTGCTGTATCCAAGCATATTAATGGAAGGTTGAGTGGAGGGAAGTGTGGTAGAAAAAGGTGCAGAAGCAACCGGGATAACCGCAGGCTTAAAAGGATTGCTAAGAAAAGGCCATTAAAAAATTTGGGTGAGATTCACAAGAAGTGGACTGCTGCTGGAGTCATTGCTTCAAGTGGCACCACACACAAACGTATCCAGGACATGGGCTACAAGTGTCGCATTCCTTGTGTCAAGCCACTCATGACCAATAGACAACGCCAGAAGCGTCTTACCTGGGCCAAGGAGAAAAAGACCTTGTCTGTTGCTCAGTGGTCCAAGGTGGTGTTTTCAGATGAAAGTAAATTTTGCATATCATTTGGAAATCAAGTGTGGAGGAAGAGTGGAGAGGCCACAATCCAAGCTGCTTGAGGTGTAGTGTGAAGTTTGCACAATCAGTGATGGTTTGGGGAGCCATGTCATCTGCTGGTGTAGGTCCACTGTGTTTCATCAAGACCAAAGTCAGCGCAGCCATCTACCAGGAAATTTTAGAGCACTTCATGCTTCCCCCTGCTGACAAGCTTTTTAGAGATGGAAATTTAATTCTCCAGCAGGACTTGGCACCTGTCCACACTGCCAATAGTACCAATACCTGGTTTAAAAACAACAGTATCACTGTGCTTGATTGACCAGCAAACTCACCTGACCTTAACCCCACAGAGAATCTATGGGGTATTGTCAAGAAGAAGATGAGAGACACCAGACCTAACAATGCAGACGAACTGAAGGCTGCTATCAAAGCAACCTGGGCTTCCATAACACCTCAGCAGTGCCACAGGCTGATCGCCTCCATGCCACGCCGCATTGATGCAGTAATTGATGCAAAAGGAGCCCCGACCAAGTATTGAGTGCATTTACTGAACATACATTTCAGTAGGCCAACATTTCGGATTTTAAAATCATTTTTCAAGCTGTTGTTATAAAGCATTCTAATTTAATGATATTATGACTTTTGTGTTGTCATTGGCTGCAAGCCATAATCATCAACATTAACAGAAATAAACACTTGAAATAGATCACTCTATTTGTAATGACTCTATATAATATATGAGTTTCACTTTTTGTATTGAAGAACTGAAATAAATTAACTTTTTTCATGATATTCTAGTTTTGTGAGAAGGACCTGTTTATCCTTAGTAATAACCTCACCAACAGTGGGTCCTCTGTGGGTCAGTGATGGGTCTATGATGGTCAATTCAAGAGTCGACATACCATTGGTGTAACCTGTGCAGCAGAAAAGGGGCTAAGGAAGTAAGGGGGCCCACTTCTACCCCCAAAGTAGGTGGAATTGTGCATTATGATGAGCTATTGGACTTCAAAGGGACCATGTACTTTTTGTCTCAGGGGCCTTTTTTTGTGTGTGTCCATCACTGGGCCGATTCATGTACTGATCCTTGTTGGCTTAGTGTTGAAATGAAGAGTACCAGTGCCAGAAATTATTGCACTAAAGTGAGATTGTTAGCTTTTGATATATACATCTGCATTGACATAATGCGATTAAAAAGGGAAAGTGAAAATAGAAAATAAAATGGATTTCAAACTACACCATAACATAATCATGTTTCTGAAAGAGTATATTTCATCCCTGTAAAGTTTGTGGAATTTTGTTTGTGTATCTAAAGGCAGAAGCCGGATTAATGTCTTTCAGTAGTGACCAAACACTGGAGCCTCTACAATTGTCACTCCAGTACTTATAGTCACATGAGTGTTACGCTACATGTTCCATTCATCTCGAACCAGTCACCTGCAACTGTATAACTGAGTAGTACACAGTCTCAAAAATAATGTATTAATCCATTAAAATGTATAATATTGGTTTATAATATGACTGACAAACAAAATGTAATAGGTGACTGAAATAATACCTGCAGGTAATTCATATGTAGTACCCTAGTAAATAGCAATGATAGCAGACCCATTTGCAGAGCTCAAAACTACATCAGAGAATATTTTTTCCAGGATTCAAAGATCTAGAGAATTGACCATTATTAATACAAATGCAAACATTGCAAAATACAGAATATGGATCCTGTGGCAAAGGCTGACATAATATTCTGGTCAGTGTAAGATGATATTCTGGGGACTGAATGTAAAGATAAAATAATATTTAGATCCCTACCCCTTCCCCCACCTCCACTCCTCCACCACAACCCAATTGACGCTGTTCTTGTTACTTCCTCTTCCGGAGGGCTATTTAAAGTTACCGCTGCCACTAGTGATTGGCCATAGGAGTCAGATGTCCTTATAATTAAGGAGTAGAGTTCTCACCGGCACAAGGTAAATGTTCAAGCAATTCCACATAATAACTGCAGCAACAAGCTTCAAAATGCTCAGAGATCAGGTCTTCAGCACCCAGTAATGGTGCCAAGCCTTGAGAATGTATGTGTTTAAGTGAAATGGTGTTGGCCGATGGGAGTGTCGGCTGCCTGGTGCTGTTTGTATATGTTACAATAAATTAAGCTTATTATTCAAGTTTTCAGTGCCGCTATACCTCCTTTCAAGTCTATGTCACATGTCTTTGTGCATCTGCAGTGGTCACATGCAAAGCTCCAGTGGAGGAATGCAGAAATCTAGAGCGGTACCTTGGCAGCAGTTCAAGAGGAGAGTCATGGGATCAGTAGGTAAAATATATTATCCTTTAACACAATACTGTTCATGTAAATCATTGCACCACATGCTCTTTCTCTTTTTTCTCCTTCTCCTAGTCGCTGGCGACATCTACCCCAACCCTGGGCCTTCCTCCACTACTATACATAACTCTCTTCCAGCTGCAAATAGAAACCCTGCCAATCTTATTAACATTCAGTGCATGCCTTCTCCTATTGCTTTTCATTGTGCCCTCTGGAACGCAGAGTCAGTGTGTAACAAACTAACTTACATTCACGATCTTTTCCTCTCTAATTCCCTTAACCTTCTGGCTCTTACAGAAACCTGGATCCAGCATTCAGACATCACCGCCGCTGCTGCTCTCTGGTTTGGTGGGCTGAAATTTTCACATACCGCCAGACCTGAGAACAGATAAGGTGGAGGTGTTGATTTGCTCCTTTCATCACAATGTGGTTTTCACGTCACCCCCCTGGTTCCCTCACTTATATTTCCTTCCTTTGAAGTCCACACCGTCAGACTCTTTAAACCCTTCTCCCTGCGAGTGGCGGTTGTGTATAGCCCACTAGGCTCCTCCTGCCAGTTCCTGGATCACTTTCCCACCTGGCTTCCTCACTTTCTATCCTGTGACATCCCCACCCTCATCATGGGAGACTTTAATATCCCCATTGATGATCCCTTATCCCAATCTGCCTCTCATCTACTTTCTCTAAGCTTCTCATTCAGCCTCTCACAGTTTACTAACACTCCTACACATGAAGATGGGAATACTCTGGACTTGGTCTTCTCCCGTCTCTGCTTGCTGCATGACTTTACTAACTCCCCTCTCCCGCTCTTGGACCACAACCTTCTTTCCTTCTCTGTCAAGAACTGTCTCCTCACCCAAGACACCCCGACTTATCGCATTTATAGGAATACAGGTACCATTAATACCCAGCAGCTTATGGACAATCTACATACATCTTTAGCTCCCATCTTCTCCCTCTCCTGTCCAGACTTAGCATTGTCAAACTACAATAATACACAGAGTGCCCTAGATTAAGCAGCACTTTCTACATGCAGAAAGACCTGACACAGACAATGGCAGCCCTGGCACACATTGCTCAAGGTGCACTGAGCATCAGTGGAGAAAATCACTTTTAGCAGAGAATTTTATCCACTATAAGTTCACGCTCAAAACCTATAACTCTGCCCTTCATCTGGCCAAACAATCCTACTTCACCACCCTCATCACTTCACTAGCTAACAATCCAAAATGACTTTTTGAAACCTTACTCTCCCTCCTGAGCCCCAAAGCACAAGCCCCCATTACCAACCTTAGCGGTGAGAATCTGGCCACTTATTTCCTAGAAAACATCAACCACATGCATCAGGACATTTCAGTCCAATCTCCTCAGTGCCTGGATCCCCTTCCCTGCCACACTTCAAGCTCACTTGCCATCTTTGAGCCTGTTACAGAAGAAGAATTTGCCCAGCTTCCCGCTTGTTCTCAGCCTACAATCTGCAACAGTGACCCTATTCCCTCACATCTCCTGCAGTCTCCTGCAGTCTCTCCTGCAGTTTCTCCTCCTACCTCTCTGACTGCTCCTTCACTGTATCTTTTGCAGACTCCTACTCCTCTCCACATACCCTTACTATCGGAGTTTCACAGGGTTCAGTCCTAGGCCCCCTCCTCTTCTCTCTTTACACAGCCCCTATTGGACAAACAATCAGTAGATTTGGGTTCCAGTATAATCTCTATACTGATGACACTCAATTATACACCTCTTCTCCTGACATCACCTCAACCCTAATACAAAATACCAAGGATTGCTTGTCTGCTGTCTCTAACATTATGTCCTCCCTCTATCTTAAACTGAATAACTAAACTTCTTGTGTTTCTTCCCTCTACTAACCTAACTCTACATGACATTGAAATTACCTTGGAGGGTTCAACCATAACTCCCAAGCAGCACACCCGCTGCCTTGAGGTCATTTTCGACACTAAACTTTCCTTTATTACCTATATCCGATCACTCACTCGTTCTTGTCACTTGCATCTTAAAAACATCTCCAGAATCCGACCTTTTCTAACCTTTGAAACTGCTAAAACTCTTACTGTCGTTCTTATTCACTCTCGTCTAGACTACTGCAACTCTCTTCTGATCGGACTCCCTCTTACCAAACTTTTTCCTCTCCAATCCATCCTGAATGCAGCAGGCAGAGTCGTATTTCTGTCCAGCACCTTTACCGATGCCTCCATCTTGTGCCAGTTATTACACTAGACACCCATTCACTACAGGGTCCAATATAAACTCATAGCTCTCACCCACAAAGCTCTCCACAGTTCTGCACCTCCTCATATCTCCTCTCTCATCTCTGTCTATTGCCCTACACGTGCCCTCCATTCTGTAAATGACCTAAGACTAACATCCCCCATAATCCGAACCTTGCACCTCCGACTTTTCTCGTGCTGCACCAGTTCTCTGGAATGCACTACCCCAGACGATCCAACTGATACTTAGGCCTCACGTCTTCAAGGGTGTTTTAAAAACCCATCTCTTTAAACAAGCCTACCACCTCAACTCAGTAAATTAACTTTCCCCTGTTCTCTCCCTCTAAATATTATTCAGAATCTGCTCCCTCCTATTCATCTGTCTCCACACCCTCCATGCACACGATAACTGCACTCGATACTTGACTATTGCACTTAAACATACTGGCTTGATGACCGGATCATGCAGCTTTATATGAAAATCCCTACTTAGTATAATTGCTAGACCTAAAATAACAAGCACTTTTCACCTACTGTGTCCCCCCTATTCCCTGGTAGATTGTAAGCTTGCGAGCAGGACCCTCACTCCTAATGTAACTGTTTAAACTGTCTTACCTTGTATTGAATTTATAGTCTGTATATGTCCCCGCTTAATTGTAAAGTGCTACGGAATATGTTGGCGCTATATAAATACAATTATTATTATTATTGTTAATACTGTACTGTTTTTTTTTTGTTTTTAACAATAGAAAAGTAGTGGACAAGCCCTTCAATAAGTAGGAAATATCCTGTTCAGGACCCTTATTTACTAAGTAGAGCAATGAATGGCTACAAGGAGATTTTCTCTCTCTCTCTGAAGAAAAATATATGATTTTTTGATTCCAAGAGCTGCGACCATAACTACTCAAAAGAACAGAGGTCTCAAAGTACCATGTCTGAATGTAACACATGCATGACCACAGCTCTATTCTCTTCTATGGGACTGTCTGAGATAGAAGTTATCACATTGAGCGCACTGAGAATCTAATTCTGTAATACAACATGTTCGGAATTGCCAGAATCCAATTTTTTGGCAATTCGCTTAGGACCCTTTGGACTCCAAAGGGTTGAGAAGGAGTTAATAAAAATAAATTAATTAATCCATTAATTCATCTGTCCCTCTGTGAACCACCCAGAGCCATCCTTGAGTCCTGTTCTAGGACCCTCCAGTCCTATTTTATCTTCACATTGGTTTTCACATGGGTCTACTGGCAAATGATCTGGTTGTTGGGAAGCTATGTGATTCTTCTCCTAAATACAGTTTGGTGCAATCGCATATTGCCTAGGTTTTCCATAATAGCAAATTCAAGACTAAAAGACCAGCAGACTTCTAGACGAGGAGAACTTACATTTGGTGATAGTGTAGTGTCCCCACTTCCGCACAAGATAAAGGATTCAATGTCTAAGCAACAATCAGCAAAATATGACATGGATTTTTACACATTGTGACACTTGTCAAGCAACTTTTCATTGCATGCGCCATAATTATTATGTGTTTTAGACACTTTCTGAGCTTTGACCAACAATGGCATGGCTTCAATGAATATGGACAAGACCCAATGTATAATACCGTGCACCAAAAAATGTGCTACAATTTTGGTGCAAATTTCTGGCAAAAAGTAGGCCATCTAATAGGTGCTGCAAACATGGAGAACACAGATTTATCAAACATTATTAACCACTTTGATAACTATGGTGCATTTTTGAGGTGGTCTAGCCTAATGTTCCCTTTAGACGGAATGATGCAGGCCATTAATTTACTGGCGATCGGATATATAAAAGCGTTTACTGGTTTGTTTGGAAAACAATCTACTGACATAGAATAATTGTTAATAAGATCATTCTGTGCCCATTTGATACAATGATAGGGGGGAGAAATACATCACCATTTTGCACGAGGCAATGTGTGGCCAATAATGATTATTTTTAAGCCAGCTAAAAATTATCACACCTGATGGATGAGCGTTATGTCAGTCTGTTTAGTTAGGCTGATAATCTAGAACAAGCATTCCTACAAATTTTTGTACCTAGATTATTGGCGCGTCTAAATGGCCCAGAAGTTTGCAATGTGTAATAATAGGACACTACTGATAAATAAGCCCCAATAATGGTTTTTTTTCGTTTCTGATATTTGATGTTTCTGGCCACCAGTGCAAAAATGTGAAACAGGTCCTTCACCTTCCATACGACACTATTATAACTTCTTATGTGGTGGAGCAAAGGGTGTAGGTTGGATTGCACCTCTAGAACTATGCTCCTTGCCATATAGCAACTCTCCATTACTGAGTTGTAAACAGCCCTCGATCATCTCTCAAAGTAGGTGGTGGTTCACACTGCAAAGAAGGTGTGAAGGAACTCTGATGTGTAAACGCCACTTATTTGGATCCCCAGTGGTGCTTACAATCTAATATGTCAATCCTAGGCACGCATACATGTATAATATCAACAATACAAACGTATTTGCATAGTTCATAGCAAATAGATTTATAGAAGTACAAAATTAACATCCCACAAGCTCTAAGGACTTGCAGAGCAATAAAATGACTGAACAAATGTACTTTGTAAGTTAAACTGAAGCCACTGTCCAAGTTCTCAGGGTCCTCTTAAAGTCTTACAAAAAGATTAACTGATTTCTCCAACTCTATTTCACAAAACAATAAAACCAGCTTAAGAATATTTGCAATAAAGGAAGATGGGTACACAATGTTATGTACAAATAAAATCTTGAGAACTGTGAAGTTATCCCAACCCAACAGCACCTCAACCTCTGTTGATCTTTCCATGTTACTGCTGTTGATTCTTTGGGTGAAGTTGTACCAGACGGCCTGAAAAACTAATGAAACAAGTAAGATCATTTGATTTATGCATTACATGGAAATATAGTACAGCCATCGTAAAAGTCACCTGCAAACAAAGTCATTATCAAATGGCTACAGACCAGGCCCAATGGGTGTTAATATTTTGTGGTCTTTCTGGAAGATAGCACAGATCCTGGCAATGATAATCTCATAACCAATATTAGGTTTGGCAGCATCACGTTCATGGTGTCGATTAGAAACCGGAATTTCAATGGAAAACTGAAGAACCTTCTATTAAATGAATAGTTTTTTTATTAAAACATTTTTTTTTTATTTGAAGCACAATTCCATTAAAAATGATTTTCTGATATGGATACATGTCAGACGATAACAATGATTAAGCTTGTGATTTCAGGCCATCACTAATTTCCCAAATAAAATGATTATAAAGCAGTAAACCCATTGATGCTGCTCAGGCATTTCTACTATAATCTGCTGGAGTAGACAACAACTGCAGGCTTATGCTTAGGAGGGACGCTCTCTAGAGAACAGCAGATGACACTGTATTTTATACAATATTTTATCATCTCTCTGCTTTGGTTTGTCTTGTTCTTCCCGAGATTCTCCTTCTTGATGATGACGTAGATAATGGTTGCTGTATTTCTGAAGTAAAACAATTCATTCTCCCACAATGCCTAAGTACTGATAATTCTGAAGAAAGCTGAAATCTTCAGCTGCATTTTGAACAAAATATTGTTTTAAAAATTAAGGAAAAGAGTCCACATGGTGCCTCCTCTTGAGTTTATTCCATCCAGGAGAGTGTATCTGGGACATCTGTCAATCAAGCTTACCCATGCATATAGTATGGTTGAAAAAAAAGACACATATCCATGAAGTTTAACCCAGTTCATTTCCATTAAGTTCAACCAAGTTCATAGTTATCAGGTAGCCGGTCAGTATTTCTTGCTTATAGAAGCATGAAACTGCTAACAAGACCTATTTAAATAAAGTTCCATTTTAAAGGGAACCTGCCACAAGAAAAAACGCTATTAACCGGCAAGTATGGGGTTAATCTGCAGGTTAATAGAATTATTAACCTGCCCAGCGCCCGCACTTACCCGAACGTTGCAGGGAGAAATGAACTATATTTCCCCCGGCCGCGTTCAGGTTTCAGTCACGGGGGCGGCGCCAGCGCAGGTTCTACCACCGCTCTGAGTATAGAGAGCAGCGGCTGTAACTGCACCCTCGTCACTGCCTGACACTGGCAATGCACTGGGGCCGGCTGTCAGTCAGTGATGGAGGTGCAATTACAGCCGCCGCTCATACAGAGCAGTGACTGAGCTCGCACTGGCGCCGCCCAAGTGACTGAAATTGGAATGTGTCCGGGGGGAATAAAGTACATTTTCTCATAGCAGCAAAGTGTGGGACCCGGGTAGGTTAATAACGCTATTAACCTGCAGAATAACCCTACTAGAGATGAGCGTTGTTCTACTCGAACTGTTCGCCAATCTCAAATTCGAGCTGTTTTGGGCGGTGTTCGAGCCGTTCGGCGAACACGAACGATTTGAGAAAAATTCGGCTGTTCGAGGTTATGTTCGATAACTGTTCGTGCACCAAAATCATAACTGGATTTTTTCTCAGTAATGATGAAAATTAACGTTAATACGCAGTTTGAGTGTACAGCGGGGTGGGGGGAGGGGCAGGGGATGGATCTCTGCAGGAATAATGAAGATCTCCATTTTTTTTTCTCTTTCCCGCATTTGCAGTGGGGAGGTGCAGTCTGTCAGCCTATCAGCAGCGCACACACGGAGCGAACTGCTGTTTTTCACACAAGCAAGGGCATGTGTCATTGGCAGTGTATGTCACATGTCCTTGCCCTATAAGACCAAGCCATTTTCCCCGTCGCCACCATTTTCTCACTGCTGCAGCTGCGTGTTAGACGGCACCGCTGTTGCTGTGTGCACTATACCTTGTTAATTTCAAGCCAATTTTCGCACAAATCTACAGATAGCTTGGGAGTAGGGAATAGTTGTGATTGCAGTCCTTTTAAGGACTAGGTTACAGCATTTCCTACGACTTTTATCAGGCAGGTCTGTGCTCTTAAATAGATAGATTGTGGGAGTAAAGACTAATTGTAATTGCAGTTCTTTTCAGGACTAGGTTACATCAGTTCCTATCAGTTTTTGCCAGGCAGGTCTGTGCCAGTGCTGTGCAAGTTTTTTTCACAGCATTTGGCTGAATCTAGCAAAGCTAATCCTTTTTGGCCTATTGCAGAGTGTGTTAGTCAGTGGAGTAGCCTATCTGTGTTGCAAGATATACCACCTGTGTATAGAATACCAATTTTTTTACTGCACCTAGTGAAGTAAAATCTTTTGGGCATAGCATCATTCTATTAGTCTATCTATAATGACCTCCATCAGGTTGCAAATTGAATATAATTTTTTTCTGCATCTAGCTCTGAAAAAATATTTGGCCTTCTAGCAGTGTGTGGGACTTTCTCTATTAGTCCATCTATACTGACCTCCATCAGGTTGCAAATTAAAAATAATTTTTATCTGCATCTAGCTCTGAAAAAATATTTGGCCTTCTAGCAGTGTGTGGGACTTTCTCTATTAGTCCATCTATACTGACCTCCATCAGGTTGCAAATTGAAAATAATTTTTATCTGCATCTACCTCTGAAAAAATATTTGGGCTTCTAGCTGTGTGTGGGACTTGTTCTATTAGTCCATGTATACTGACCTCCATCAGCTTGCAAATTGAATATAATTTTTTTCTGCATCTAGCTCTGAAAAAATATTTGGCCTTCTAGTAGTGTGTGGGACTTTCTCTATTAGTCCATCTATACTGACCTCCATCAGGTTGCAAATTAAAAATAATTTTTATCTGCATCTAGCTCTGAAAAAATATTTGGCCTTCTAGCAGTGTGTGGGACTTTCTCTATTAGTCCATCTATACTGACCTCCATCAGGTTGCAAATTAAAAATAATTTTTATCTGCATCTACCTCTGAAAAAATATTTGGGCTTCTAGCTGTGTGTGGGACTTGTTCTATTAGTCCATCTATACTGACCTCCATCAGGTTGCAAACTGAATATAATTTTTTTCTGCATCTAGCTCTTAAAAAATATTTGGCCTTCTAGTAGTGTGTGGGACTTTCTCTATTAGTCCATCTATACTGACCTCCATCAGGTTGCAAATTAAAAATAATTTTTATCTGCATCTACCTCTGAAAAAATATTTGGGCTTCTAGCTGTGTGTGGGACTTTTTCTATTAGTCCATCTATACTGACCTCCATCAGGTTGCAAACTGAATATAATTTTTTTCTGCATCTAGCTCTGAAAAAATATTTGGCCTTCTAGTAGTGTGTGGGACTTTCTCTATTAGTCCATCTATACTGACCTCCATCAGATTGCAAATTAAAAATAATTTTTATCTGCATCTACCTCTGAAAAAATATTTGGGCTTCTAGCTGTGTGTGGGACTTTTTCTATTAGTCCATCTATACTGACCTCCATCAGGTTGCAAACTGAATATAATTTTTTTCTGCATCTATCTCTGAAAAAATATTTGGCCTTCTAGCAGTGTGTGGGACTTTCTCTATTAGTCCATCTATACTGACCTCCATCAGGTTGCAAATTAAAAATATTTTTTTTTCTCCATCTACCTCTGAAAAAATATTGGGCTTCTAGCTGTGTGTGGGACTTGTTCTATTAATCCATCTATACAGACCTCCATCAGGTTGCAAACTGAATATAATTTTTTTCTGCATCTACCTCTGAAAAAATATTTGGGCTTCTAGCTGTGTGTGGGACTTGTTCTATTAGTCCATCTATACTGACCTCCATCAGGTTGCAAACTGAATATAATTTTTTCTGCATCTAGCTCTGAAAAAATATTTGGCCTTCTAGCAGTGTGTGGGACTTGTTCTATTAGTCCACCTATACTGACCTCCATCAGGTTGCAAATTCAAAATAATTTTTTGTCTGCATCTAGCTCTGAAAAAATATTTGGCCTTCTAGCAGTGTGTGGGACTTTCTCTATTAGTCCATCTATACTGACCTCCATCAGGTTGCAAACTGAATATATTTTTTTTCTGCATCTACCTCTGAAAAAATATTTGGGCTTCTAGCTGTGTGTGGGACTTGTTCTATTAGTCCATCTATACTGACCTCCATCAGGTTGCAAATCGAATATAATTTTTTTCTCCATCTAACCCAGCAAATAGTTTTGGCCTAATACCATAGTTTGGCCACTCAGCTCTGCTCGGTTCCCATCCATTGTTTTTTTGTGCAAACAACTCCAGAGTTGTGAATTAGTTAACCACCAAAATGAGTGGAAAAAGGCCTGCTGCTGGTGGAAAGGGGAATAGGCGTGTTGGGAAGGGGAAAAAAGGTTGTGTCCGTGGGGTAGGTGTTAAAGCAACAGTAACATCTGCAGAAGAAAGACCATCTTCCAGCCAAACTAAAATGTCTACTTCTTTTAGCGGACAATGTGATAAGATCCCTTTCTTACGGCCACGCCAATCGCTACAAATTCCAGATGAGGCACAAAAACAGCAGGTGCTTCAACGGATATCAAGTGCTCCTTTAAGTGGGCTCTCCTCCACATCAACTTCAACATCACAAATACTCCAGTCCTCAAAGGTATCACCCCAATCGCACTTGCTTCCTCACAGCTCCCAAATCTCCAGCTGCCCGTCTGAGTATGAGGTAGAACAGATGGTTGAGTCTGCAGAGCTGTTTACTCATACTATAGCCTGGGAATCAGAGGTCGACTCCAGCGCTTCTGTGAATCCAGACGAGGAAATGATCTGCACTGATGCCCAGAATCTTTATGAGTCGGATCCAGGACCAGACGCAGAAGGTTCTGACCATAATGTAGACCCTCATTCCCAAACTGTAACTCCTGTTGGTGGAGACAATGAGGAAGACGATGATGAGACTCAAATACCTGATTGGAGCGACAACTTTAGTTTTTTGTCAGGGCAGGAACAGGTTGGCTCTGAGGACGACGGGTGTGATAATGCACAGGGTGATGATGATGAGGTTGGAGATCCCACTTACTGTCAACCCACAGTCAGCCAAGAGATGAGGTCAGCAGAGGAGGTGGAGGAAGATGCTAATGACGACGAGGTCAGGTTGCGCCTTCCTGGACAGAGACGTAGTACTGGAAGCACGTCAACAACTGCATCCTCAAACACAACTCTGCCTCTCACCACAAGTCGTGGTGGCTCTTCAGGTCGCATGGGTGCTAAGCCTTGCATAGCCTGGGCATTTTTTCAGATCGATAAAGATGACCCAACTCGTGTTATCTGTAACATTTGTCAGCAAAAGCTAAGTAGAGGCCAAAAAATACATAGTTTGAGTACTTCATGCATGAACCGGCACATGGACATGAAGCATAAGTTGCAGTGGGAAGCTCAGTGTGCTACAATGCGGCCTAGCCGGCCGGGCCAACCACCGTCTGCCATATCTTGTGCATCCGCGGCCTCTTCATCCTCTGTGACTGGGGGGACAGCAGTCACACCTGTTTTGGGGCGCAGACCTGCCACCTCTTTACCCGCAACAGCCAGCGTGATTGGCAGGTCATCGTTTTCTTTGGAGGTGGTAACACCAGCTGGTGTTGAGCGCTGTCCGACATCGATAGCACCACCTTTGGATCAAGGCAACCTAACATGTCCGCCTGCATCTTCCTCACAGACCGGCAGTTTGCCGCGGACACCCTTATCAACCCCGTCTAAGCACAATAGCCAGCCCTCGGTCCCTCAGATGTGGACAAGTAAAAGACCATTTCCTCCTAGCCATGAGAAAGCTAAGAGGTTGAATTTCACCATCTGCAAGCTCTTGGCTACAGAAATGCTGCCTTTCCGCCTGGTGGACACAGAGGATTTTCGAGACCTTATGTCCGTCGCAGTGCCCCAGTACCAGATGCCCAGTCGGCACTACTTCTCAAAGAAAGGTGTGCCTGCGCTCCACCAGCATGTCGCACACAACATCACCGCTTCTTTGAGAAACTCTGTGTGTGACAGGGTGCATTTCACCACAGACACTTGGACGAGTAGGCATGGACAGGGGTGTTACATGTCGCTGACTGGGCACTGGGTAACTATGGTGACAGCAGGACAAGGGGCTGCTGTCCAAGTCTTGCCGTCCTCACGAGTTGTGCGTCAATCCTCTTTATGTCAAAGTTCCTCCACTGCTTCTGCCTCCTCAACCTCCTCTCGGTCTTCCACCTGCACCCAAAGCCTGTCTGGTCATGCCACAAGCTTTCTAACTGCGCAGAAGGGATCCTGCACACCTCCTTACTATGCTGGCAGTAGGGCTCAACGTCATCAGGCGGTTTTTACTTTGAAATGTCTGGGAAATGTGAGTCACACAGCTGAGGAGTTGTGGTCAGCTCTGGAGAACCAATTTCATGAATGGTTGTCTCCACTGGACCTGAAACCAGGGAAGGCCGTGTGCGACAATGCTGCAAACCTGGGTGCGGCCCTTCGCCGGGGCAATGTCACACACGTGCCTTGTATGGCTCACGTGTTGAACCTGGTTGTCCAGCAATTTTTAGCCCACTATCCCAGACTAGATGGCCTTCTGCAGAGGGCACGGTCGCTGTGTGCTCACTTCCGCCGTTCGCATCCCGCAGCTCAGCGACTTACATCTCTACAGAAGTCGTTGGACCTGCCACTTCACCGGCTAAAATGCGATGTGCCTACCCGGTGGAATTCAACTCTGCACATGTTGCAGCGACTGTGGCAGCACCGACAAGCCCTGGTGCAATACGTTCTGACGTATAGCCTGGGCCAACGAGATCCAGAGGTGGGGCAAATCACGCTGGAGGAGTGGTCTCAGATCAGGGACCTATGCACCCTTCTGCACAGTTTTGAAATGGCGACGAAGATGTTTAGTGCTGACGATGCCATTATCAGCATGACTACTCCGGTGACTTACATGCTGGAGCACATGTTAAACAGAATTCGGAGTCAGGTGGTGGCACAAGAGGAGGTGGAGGAAGTAGAGGAGGAGGAGTTGTATGCGGAAGGGCTAACATCTGCAAGGTCCAGACGGTCGGCAGCACCAAGGCGGCAGGCATGTGAGGGTGGGGGAGATGGTTTTACCAGGGCGCATGGTAGCAGCCAAACTAGTGAGGAAGGTGCAGGAGCCCAGGAAGAAGTGGAGGACGAACTGATGGAAGACTCATCAGATGAGGGAGACCTTGATCACATTTCTGTTGTGCGAGGTTGGGGGGAGAGGACAGAGGAAGGAAGCATGATTGTTACCTCGCCACCAACACAACAGGGACTTGGTGCTCCTGGATGCGCAACACACATGAGTGCCTTCTTGCTGCACTACCTGCAACATGACCCTCGAATTGTGAGAATTAGAAATAATCCTGACTACTGGGTTGCCACAATGTTAGATCCCCGTTACAAAAGTAAATTTGCCGAAATTATTCCTGCCATAGAAAGGGATGCACGCATGCAGGAGTATCAGCAGATACTGTTGCAGAATCTTGCATGTGCTTTTCCACAAAACACCAGTGGTGCACGTAGTGAATCTCACAGTTCCAACTTGCCAACCGTGGGACCGTCAAGTGTTCAGCACTCAAACCGTAACAGAACCACAGTATCTGCTGGTAACATCAATTTTGCGGAATCATTTCACCACTTTTTTAGACCATACTTTGCAAGGCCACAGGAGACAAGAAGTCTGACACATAGTCAACGCCTAGAGACGATGGTACAGGAGTATTTCCAAGTAAACATTGAAGCCATGACTGTGTCAGTGGACCCTTGCTCTTTTTGGGCTTCCAATCTGGATAAATGGCCGGAGCTAGCCACTTACGCCTTGGAGATCTTGTCATGCCCCGCAGCCAGCATTCTGTCTGAACGTGTGTTCAGCGCTGCTGGTGGTGTGCTGACAGATAAGCGCACGCGGCTCTCCACTGATAATGTAGACAGACTCACGTTCATAAAGATGAACAAATCATGGATCCGAAACGACTTTTCTACCCCTGTGTCATCCTGGGGAGAGTAAAAGCTTGATGATTGGTTAAAATCACCCTACCAACCGTTTTAAGCTTTAAAATTACTAATCATGTTTATCTGTATCTTGGCTGGAAAATAATTTGGGCTTTGTAGCAGTGTGCAGCACTGATTCTATTAGGCCATCTATAATAAGCTCCACCAGATTTAAAATTACTAATCATGTTTATCTGTATCTTGGCTGGAAAATAATTTGGGCTTTGTAGCAGTGTGCAGCACTGATTCTATTAGGCCATCTATACTAAGCTCCACCAGATTTAAAATTAATAATAATTTTTAGCTGCATCTAGCCCGGAAAATAATTTTGGGGCTCCGAGATGCGCAAGACACATAAGTGCCTTCTTGCTGCACTACCTGCAACATGACCCTCATATTGTCAGAATTCGAAGTAATCATGACTACTGGGTTGCCACACTCTTAGATCCCCCAAACTTTTCGATCAACCTTTTCATTTTAATAAAGACCAAAAAAATGGTCATTTTTGAAATTATAAGCATTAGCAGGTTATTAGAAACTGAAATCAAACAGTTTTCAACTCAAAACTTTATTCTAGGTGATGTTACATTTTCACATAGGACCCCTTGTTCGAAAGGAGCTTCTGAACTCTCTCGTCCATTGAATTTGTCAGGTTTTGGATGGTTTCTGCTTCAATTGTTTTGCATGAGGACAGAATACCCTCCCAGAGCTGTTGCTTAGATGTGAACTGCCTCCAGCCATCATAGACACTCCTTTTGATGATGCTCCAGAGGTTCTGAATGGGGTAGAGGTCAGGGGAGCATGGGGGTCACACCATAAGTTTGTCCCCTTTTATGCCCATATCAGCCAGAGATGCAGATGTTTTATGTGCAGCATGAGATGGTGCATTATCATGCAAAAAAATGATCTTGCTGTGAAATACACGGTTCTTCTTCTTGAACCATGGCAGGAAGTGCTGTTTGAGAAAATCCACATACATTATGGAGTTCATCTTTAGCGCCTTCAGGGATCCTAAAGGGGCCGACAATCTCTCTCCCCATGATTCCAGCCCAAAACATTACTCCACCTCCTCCTTGTTGGCGCTGTAGCCGTGTTTGCGTGGGGTGTCCATCAACCAGCCATCCTCCACTCCATCCATCTGGACCATCGAGCGCTGCACGGCACTCATCCGTGAACAAAACAGTTTTGAAATCAGTCTTCATGTAATGTTTAGCCCACTGGAGCCGTTTCTGCTTGTGTGAAGTGGATAGAGGAGGTCGACAGGATGGCGTATGCACAGCTGCAAACCTCTGAAGGACCCTGCATCTTGTTGTTCGGGGGACGTTGGAGGCACCAGCAGCTTCAAAAACTTGTCTGCTGCTATGACAAGGCTTTTTTGCCGCTGCTCTTTTAACCTGACGTAATTGCCTGTAGGAAAGAGTCCTCAATTTGCCCTTATCAGCACGCACACGTGTGTACTGTGAATCAGCTACATACTTCTTGATTGCCAAGACACTTCATCCTGATCATCGCACAATGTTGATTGTAGTCATGCCTTGACCTAAACACTCCACAATTTGTTGCTTCTCAGCAGCCGACACATCCTTTTTCTTTCCCATTTTGGCAGAAAATGAAGGCTGCTTAATAATGTGAGACAGCCTTCTTAAGTAGTCTTGCCTTTCATTGGACACACCTGCCAAACTAATTAGCACAGGTGTCTGCAATTGCTTACAGTGATATAAAGAGCCCTGACACACATCACCATCAATGAGTTTAACTGACAAACAAACAAATTCTTCCCTTATCACTCCTAAACACTTTTTGCATAATAATTTGGAACACAGTGTACATGTGCTTTTCCACAAAACACCAGTGGTTCACGTAGTGAATCTTACAGTTCTAACTTGCCAACCGTGGTCTGTATGGAGTTGTTCAATAAAGGGCCCAAAATTAAGATAACATAGATGGGAGAGGTCTCTATGAATAGGAATTCCTAAGTATTTGATACCCTGTGAGGGCCAGGCAAAGGGAAAGTTGGACTGGATGGAATCCTATATGGATTTGGGGAGGGAGACATCGAGGGCCTCAGACTTCGCTGCATTGATTTTAAAATTTGACCATGTAACAAAGTGATCTATTTCAGCCATAACAGCATGGATGGATATATGTGATTGAGTGATATATACTAGGACATCATCAGCAAATAGAGAGCACTTGTACTCGGTGCCTCCCACCTCAATCCACCTAATATTGGGGTTATGGCGAATTGATGAGAGCAGGTGCTCCGTCACTAGGATGTATAAGAGAGGGGACAGAGGACATCCCTGCCTTGTCCCATTGGTGATTGTGAAAGGTGATGAAAATGTTCTGATGCACCCCCTGGGCCTTGGGACACCCGGAGCCGGACCCTTTTTGGTGGATGCTGGTGGTTGTAGTCTTCGTGGCGGCGACCCTGTTCCGTGGCTCAGGGTGGTCAAACCACAAACTATTTATGTGGTTTTGATGTTTAAATGTCCGACTACGCCACCCGTGGATTGCGGTCAGAGTGAACCGCCGCTTCAAGGCAGACCGCTGAGGCTGGTGTTGTGGGTGCAGCAGAGCGTAGCATAACTTCCCACGGGAGGAGTATAGCCTCAGGGCAGTGTATGCGGAGGATGAGGGTGATGGTGCAGGGCAGCAGCAGTAACGACACGGAGTCAGTGATGTAGTCCAGGGCCTTTACTCACAGTTCTTATTATCCAGACCACGTCTGCAGGTAACAGCTGCCCACGTCATACTGTGCTCACCAGGTGAGGGGCTCAGACAACTCCCAGATAACTTTGGAGCGCTTCACAGGACCCCCTTTGTGTGTCCTTTGTCTGGCCTTTCTTACCAACCCTTCTGTCCGGCTGCCTCGGGCCTCCTCTTGGTAAACTTGGCGCCAGTTTCCCTGACCCTATGTGGTGCCTTCCTAGCGGGTGTAGCGAGGGGCTGCGCCACATAAAATGTCAGAGCCTCCGGTTTCTAGCTGAGGGTCGTTTCCTGCCTCCACTAGTTTCGGGGACCGGTCTCCCCCTTTGGCCTGACCCCTCCACGCAGGTGGATTCGGGTGTGCGGTGGCGACTCGCCCGTCCGCACCCCTGGGATCCCTTCATTCCTCATTCCTGGAGCCTTCTCCGCTCCTCTTCCTTCCTTCTCCCTCTTCCAGGCCTGGGCCTCTGTTACTAGGCCCGCCTCCGGAGCAGAGCTCATGCAGAGCCCCTGCTCCCTGCCACTTCTGCTCAGACTTCTCTGCACTGAACTAAGATGGTGCCCACCTTTTATACTCCCTTCTCAATGCACCCAGTAACTGCTTCCTCCCTGCTCCTGCACTACAGGGTTCCCCTTCCTCAGTGTTCCCTCCCCCCACTCCAGCCAGGGACAGGGACTGTCGGGCCCATCTCAGAGGCATATTGGTCGCCCTGCCCCACGGCAATGTGGTGTAATGCATGCAGGTGTTGGGTCCTGATCCACACTCCATCCTTACCTGAGAGTGAGATATCACACCTCTGGGTGAGGTGCAATACCTCTGTAGCAACCGAGCCCTCAGGGTGCTACAGTTCCATTTATCTTCAGCCTAGGTGACGTATTGTGATACAGGGCCGTGATTTTGGCTATAAAAGGGTCCCCTAGACCCCTACCCCAAGCTTTTTAAGAGAATCATATATGGCGTGCCAGGAGACTCTATGGAATGCTTTCTCAGCATCCAACGAGAGTATCTAATTACAAATTTTTAACTGCATCTAGCCCAGGAAATACTTTGTGCCTAGTAGCAGTGTCTGCTAGTCAGCGGATTATCCCGGCTGTTAAGCAAGCTACACCACCTGTAGTTTGGACACTTAATTTTTTCAAAGGAAATGCTTCGGGACCACGGGATACTCAGTGAAGAGCATCAGGAGGCACCCCAAGGCATAGGGGCTGGGACTGGCAGTAGGATGCCTTGCGGTGGTCAGCCGAACTCGATCCTTATAAAAGCTTTTTAACTGCAGCAGCTTTAGTGGACGCTACTGGAGCTGGAATTACGCGGCTGCTGGCATGAGACTTGCCCTCCAATAGATCCTTGTAAATGGATTTAAAGTGTATTCATTCAAATTAGAGAGACAATTTAAATTAAAAAGCTTAGAGCTGCCTCCACCACAGGGGGGCTCGCTCGACCCACCAGCGGACAGGCACCAGTATTGGGAGAGGGGTGCTGGCCGTCAGGGTTCACCGCGGCTCTGGCACAAACCCGGCGACGCGGAGGTGGCATGGCACGGGCAGGAGCGGACTGAACGTGTCGGCTTCTCACTTTTTGGATTTTAGAAGGGCATGACATGCCTATATCTGTGTCTCCCCCTCCTTTTACTCCTCCACCTCTTTTCTTTTCGCATGACTATATGTACTTGTCACTTTTCCATGTGTTAGTTGTGTCTTCTGAGCAGTTTGTCAGCTTTTGGACACCTTTGAAGGTGTTTTCTATGTGTTTCTATGTGTTTTTGTTTGCCTGCCATTGGTTTTAACGGTGTTCGAAGGTGTTCGACGAACAGTTCGACGAACAGTTCGGCGAACACACGGGTGTTCGACGAACCGAACCGAACTCGAACACTACGGGGGTGGCTCAACACTAAACCCTACATCTGCAGGTTAACAGCGTTTTTTCTGGTGACAGGTTCCTTTTAATGCATATGGGTCCAGTATCCATCAGGATTTCACATAGGAAAGGCTCATTGAGGCTTATGGCCTATTGACACTGCATTTATGGGATTATACCTTAAAACATGATTCATATGAGTCCCTGGTAGACTGCAATGAAACAAAGAACATGACCTCCGTTTGTGTTTTCTTTTTTTCTGAAAGTGTCCTTTTGTTCAGACGGGCATAGAAATGCAGTATGCTACGTTTCAGTGCCTGTCTGAACAGACACTTTCAGAAAAACATATTTATTTGCACTCTGTTTTTGTCATAGCATCTGAGGCCCCATAGGTGGTTTGTTTGAATTCTGCATTTAGAGGGATTTAGGTGTGGCACCCCAGGGGTCTGGTTTCCACAGTAATAGCAATATTACGTCTGTGAGCAGGTGGGAGGTCTCCTGGTCAGGAATCCTATGCATGCCACACCTCCTGCCCAGTCCTGGGAGGGGAAGAACTTCCCCTATATAAAACTAGGGCTGAGGCAGGGTTAGGGAGAAAGAGCAGAGAACACAGACAGAGACACAGTCTGGTCTGTAGTGGAGCAGCTTTAGGAACAAGAAAGATCAGGAGCTCTGGGGAAGTCGTGCTAAAAGGAATCAGGGGCTGGCAGCTGTAGAGCTCGCCCTGATTGAAGAGTTACCACCGGACCCGGAGTCCGAGGCTGTGGGGACTAATCCTTACCCAGCAGCAGAAACCGACCGGCAGGGGATTTTAGGTCCTCTGGCCAAGAAACCCGAAGGCACGGTCACACGCGTGGGACCAGCACCGCCGTCGTGGAGCGGAAGCCACTAGAAGGCCCCGAGTCACCGGCCATACGGGTGAGCACCACACGGTACACTCAGGGACGTGGGCTACTTTTACCCGCCTCTAGCAAGGTAGCCAGTAGAGTACAACTAGTTGGGGAGGCCTACAACTCCGCCTGGCCAGGGGAGATCCCATCTGTTCAAGGACTGACCAGGCCCCGACCGCTAGCCAGTACTCCGGGAGGGTCTATTTTTGTCACCAGTAAAGACCCTGAACTACACCGCATCGTCTCTGAGTGGTTCCTGCTACCCCCATCATCCACGTCGGCTGCCCTGAGGCCATACCCCTCCCGTTGGGGGTTATACCATCCATGCTGCCCAATCCTTCCACCGGCCTCAGCGGTCTACCCTGCAGCGGCAGCTCCATAGCTGCATTCAACGGGTGGCATAGTCGTCCAACATCTACTGCTAATACTCAGCCACACAGTTTGACTCCCTGGGCACGGACCGGGTCACCGCCACGAGACTACTAACCCCAACAGGCCCGGCTCCGGGTAGTCCCTGCGTGCGCAACGCTACACCAAGTAGGCCCAGGGGCGCGTCAACTTTTGGCGTAGTCGGCAGGATTTCGTGCCCGCAACCACCGGGTACTGCGTGCCTGAAAAAGACTGTTCAAACTTACCAGTGGTGAAGATTCCCGCCATCCGGCGCCATCTTCTACCTTCTTCCCGCCATCCGCGAAGTTTTCCCGCCATCCGGCGCCATCTTCTGCCTTCTTCCCGCCATCCGTGGAGTTTTCCCGCCGTTGGACGCCATCTTGAAGACGCCGCGTGGGAAGAAGAGGGGTGTGGACTCCGAAAGCGCGCGAGAACTGAAGCCCCGCCTCACGTCCGGACGTTGCGTAAAGGTCCTGGAAGGAGCCCAGCAGACGCCGACGTCACAGGAGCGCGACGGAAGGTCCTCAACCCTGACGATCCACTGCGGAGCCGCGGCCTACGGAAGAGGATCATCGCAAGGTAGGCCACGGTCCACTGGGGGGGAGAAAGATGTCGGATACGGAGGAGAGCTTCACTGGCTCAACCCCCGCCAGCGCCACCGCTGCTGCAGTCATGCCTTTCACCATGCCCTATATCCCGGGAGCAGCCTGGCTACCCCAGTACTCAGGGGAGTCACATACCCTGAATGACTTTAAAGAAAAGCTGGATAGCCTCTTCCAGGTGTACCCCCTCACAGAAGAGCAAAAAGTGAGCATCCTGGTGGCCCAACTAACCGGGGCAGCCCAAAGGGAGGTAAAGTCCTGGCCACCTGGGAGGAGGACTGTCGCAGGGATACTAACCCGGCTGAGGGACACCTTTGATACCCACACCTCAGCCGAGATTAAGCTTAGATTCTATGGGTGCAAGCAACGAGCACATGAGAGTATAAGGGACTATGCACTAAACCTACAAGAGGCCCTGAGAGCCATTAAGCAGACCGACCCTGACAGCGTGGGAAACGAGGACAGGCTGTTGACCGAGCAATTTATAGAGGGACTATATTGCAATGTCCACCGAACCCAGTTGCGGGCCATAGCCTTACAGGATCCTCATCTGGACTTTGCACAGTTCAAGGACAGAGCCATCCGGGTGCTCCGAGAACCGACACCGGGTGGCGTTGTGACCCACAGGCGCCCAGCTATCACTTACCACCAGGAGGCGGCGCCCTTGTCGGCAGGGCCTGTGGGGGCTGATGCGCAGGCTTTGAACAATGACCCGGCTCCGGACCTGCACCATCAGGTCCAAGAGCTAGCTAAAAGCGCTGCTGCGCTAACCCGAACTGTGCAGTCTTTACAGGTTTCCACTCCAGGGAAGATCCAGCTGGCTGTAACATATCTGGTGGCGTCCTTGCATGGTGGTCCATCTCCCACTGTGCAAGAGCGCGCACTTGATCTCCAGTCCAGAATGTCTCTCTGGCTTCCCTCCATGCTGTCTGTTTGTGTCTGTTTCTGCTGCTTAAGGGCGGCGCCCGATCACTTCCTGCTTTTTGTACCTGCTGTGGGTCACACCCCTTGTGCGTCCTCAGCCTATTGCTGTCTGTCACCTGGTATATAGCTCAGCTGCTCCCATCTATCCCTGCCTGAGCATAGTGTTTCATTCAGTGTGTGCTTTCACTCTGAAGGTGCCAGGTCCCGTTCTTTGTCTCCTGCCTTGCGGTATCAGTTCCCGTGTCTGAACTGAGTCCTGTCTATGTCTCCTGCCTTGCGGTATCAGTTCCCGTGTCTGAACTGAGTCCTGTCTATGTCTCCTGCCTTGCGGTATCAGTTCCCGTGTCTGAGCTGAGTCCTGTCTTTGTCTCCTGCCTTGCGGTATCAGTTACCGTGTCTGAACTGAGTCCTGTCTGTGTACTCTTGCCTGCTGCCTTTCCTGGAGGCTGTATTTCCAGTCCTGTCTGAACACGCTCCTAGCCTGTTTCTCCCGCCTTCTAGGGGCCGATTACCTAGATCCGTTCCTGTATCTTGTCTGTCCTGTCTGAACACGCTCCTTGCCTGTTCGTCCCGCCTCTCTGGGGGCCGATTACCCAGACCTGCTCCTGTATCTTGTCTGTCCTGTCTGAACACGCTCCTTGCCTGTTCGTCCCGCCTCTCTGGGGGCCGTATTCCCAGACCCGCTCCTGTGTCCCGCTCCTGTGTCGGTCTCGTCCGTACACTCAGTTCCAGTCTGTACTCTCTCCTATCTTTCATCTGTCTTTTCTCTATGTCTGTTCCTTTCCTTTTTCTGCAGAGTCTGAACTCATACCTAACTCCTGCCTGTTGTCTCTGTACTCCCGTTTGTGAGTTTGTGGTCCACTCGCTACTTCACTGCAAGTACCCTGTGGGTGTCTGGCTCTGCCTTTCCCTTCCTGTCTGTTCCGTGTGAACAGAGCCCTGTCCCCCCTACTCAGCCTTGCCTGCTCTGACTCCTTTGCTCACCGCTCCGGCGGTTCTAGCCTGCTCTGACTCCTTTGCTCACCGCTCCGGCAGTTCTAGCCTGCTCTGACTCCTTTGCTCACCGCTTCGGCGGTTCTAGTCTACTCTGACTCCTTTGCTTACCGCTCTGGCGGTTCTAGCCTGCTCTGACTCCTTTGCTTACCGCTCTGGCGGTTCTAGCCTGCTCTGACTCCTTTGCTCGCTGCTCCGGCAGCCTTGCTCCGCTCTGACCCTTTTGCTCGCTGCTCCGGCAGTCTCGCTCCACTCTTGCTCACCGCTCCAGGCGGCCTCGTCCTGCTTTACTCTTGCTCACTGCTCCAGCAGTCTCGCTCAGCTCTGATCCTTTGTTCACCGCTCCTGGCGGCCTTGTCCTGCTCTACTCTTGCTCACCGCTCCAGGCGGCCTTGTCCTGCCCTGTTCTCGCTCACCTCTCTGGGCGGCCTCACTCTGCTGTGTTTGTCCGCCACATCTGTGGTTCTGTTCCTGAGTCCCAGTGTGTACTGGGTCCTATCCCGCCAGTGTCCCTACCTGCTAGTGCCTCCCTGTCTGCACTCTAGCTGTGCTTGCCTGTACCCCTCTGCCTGTATTGTTCCTGAGTCCCAGTGTGTACTGGGTCCTATCCCGCCTGTGTTCCTACCTGCTAGTGCCTCCCTGTCTGCACTCTAGCTGTGCTTGCCTGTACCCCCCTGCCTGCATACCCGCCTGCCTGCATACCAGTCGTGCCTGCCTATACCCACCAGTCTGTGTGCCAGCCTACCAGTCTGTTCCTGTATTCCCCTGTGTGGGTCAACAGCCGTGTCCGGGGTCTGTCCTGGAGTAGCACCTGGTCCCTCTGCTCAGTTCCTCCTTGGTGCACTGGCGTCGTATGCCGTCGTGCGACCCTGGTCGGATCGGGTGAATACCTAGTTAAGCCCCTCCAGGCATTCACTCTCCGGCACGGTCCAGTGGAATCACTACAATCACACGCACACGCCGCTCAGCCCGGGCGTGTGCATAACAGCATGCTCAGGCCATGGTTCCCGTTGAGCCCCACGGCCTTCGCTCTCTGAGAAGTTTTCCAGCGAATACATGCATTAAAATAAATAAATAATTTTTTTTTTCCTTAGCTGAGTTCCAGGCAATTACGCACCGTCCAGATGGATCTATCAGCTCTAGTTCCTGCGGATCCGCCACGTTACTATGGGGATCCAAGACAGTGTCGTGCATTTGTGGAGCAATGCATGCTACACTTTAAGGCCTACCCTCTCTATTTTCCTTCCGATTGGGCTAAAGTGGCCTTTATGATTGACTACCTAGCGGGTGATGCCTTGAAATGGGTCACCCCCCTATGGGAAGCATGGGATCCTGTCGTCCTTGACCTGCAGGCCTTCCTGGTGGCCTTTCGTATGGTCTTCGAGGACCCTAACCCTGAAGCCCCTGCTGAAGCTTCACTTCCCAATATCCCGGAGCAGCCCCGACGGGTAATGTGTGTGGGTAGCGCAATAGTCCTCCAGCCCAATGAGACTACTGCCCACCCAGAATCCTCACAGGGTGAGTACGCTTTCCGGAATACTTCTCCCAACCTCAAGAGGCAGTCCAGACGTGCTAGACGTAGAGGCAAGCCGTCACGCCAGGGTCTGTCCTCCCTGAGACCTCCTGACCCCAACCTTGAAGTCCCTACTGAAGCTTCATCTCCTTGTATCCCGGAGAAGCCCCAACGGGTAATGTGCGTGGGTAGTGCACCAGTTCTCCTGCCCGAAGAGACTTCTGCCCATCCAGACTCCACACAGGAGAACTTCCTGCACCCGGCATCAGATGCTTCACCCACTTTAACCGGTGTGCATGTCCAAGGATGCTCCAAAGCTGTGGTTACCTCAGAGTCTGTGCACCTCTACTACCTGGTGGAGGACCCCCTGTTGCCTCCTGAATCCTCCGGGATACCACTCGATGACAAATGGAGAGAGACTTCTCTACACCCGGTACTCGATACTTTGTCCGCTTCGTCCTGTGAGCCTGACAATGGGTACCCCAAAGTGGTAGTTACCCCCGAGTCTCTACACCCCTCCGACCAGGCGGAGGACCTCCAGTTGTCTCCAGAACCCTTCGGGGTGCTACCTGGTAGCGAAAGGACAGAGACTCTCCTATACTCTGTACCTGATACCTCGCTCGCTTCGTCCACTGAGTCCAACCTAGTGTACTCCGAAGCAGTGGTTACTCCCGAGTCTCTACACCCCTCCGACCAGGCGGAGGACCTCCAGTTGTCTCCAGAACCCTTCTGGGTGCCACCTGGTGGTGAATGGACAGAGACTTTCCTATATCCTAGATCTGATACCTCGCTTGCTTCGTCCAGTGAGTCCGACCTAGTGTACTCTGAAGCAGAGGTTACCCGTGAGTCTCTACACCCCTCTGACCAGGCGGAGGACCGCCAGTTGTCTCCAGAACCCTTCGGGGTGCCACCTGGTGGTGAATGGACAGAGACTTTCCTATACTCGGTACCCGATACCTCGCCTGCTTCGTCCAGTGAGTCCGACCTAGTGTACTCTGAAGCAGATGTTTTCTCTGAGCCTCTGCACTCTTCTGACCCGGCGGAGGACCTCCAGTTGTTTCCTAAATCCTCCGGGGTACCACCAGATAACAAAGAGACAGTGACTTTTCCTCATTATGTACCTGATAACCCGTCTATTTCTTCCTGTGAGCTTGACAAGATGTACCTCGAAGCAGAGATTACCCCCAAGTCTCTGTCCCCCTCCAACCCGGTGAAGGACTTCCAGTTGTCTCCTGTACCCTCTGGGGTGCCACCTGAAAATATGTGGAGAGAGACTTCCTTGTGTGCTGTTCCTGGTACTCCACCCGTTTCGTCTGTTGCTGAGGATGGCTGGATAGGAGGTAGCATCCTAGCTAACCAGATGAGATCAGTTTTTCCTGTGGACAGTGGAAGTGATCTCCTTGAAGTGAACGACTGGTCCTCGAATTCCCTGCGGAAGATTCTGGCAGGCCTGAAGAAGAGGGGGCGTAAGGGGGGGGTACTGTAACATACCTGGCGGCGTCCTTGCATGGTGGTCCATCTCCCACTGTGCAAGAGCGCGCACTTGATCTCCAGTCCAGAATGTCTCTCTGGCTTCCCTCCATGCTGTCTGTTTGTGTCTGTTTCTGCTGCTTAAGGGCGGCGCCCGATCACTTCCTGCTTTTTGTACCTGCTGTGGGTCACACCCCTTGTGCGTCCTCAGCCTATTGCTGTCTGTCACCTGGTATATAGCTCAGCTGCTCCCATCTATCCCTGCCTGAGCATAGTGTTTCATTCAGTGTGTGCTTTCACTCTGAAGGTGCCAGGTCCCGTTCTTTGTCTCCTGCCTTGCGGTATCAGTTCCCGTGTCTGAACTGAGTCCTGTCTATGTCTCCTGCCTTGCGGTATCAGTTCCCGTGTCTGAACTGAGTCCTGTCTATGTCTCCTGCCTTGCGGTATCAGTTCCCGTGTCTGAGCTGAGTCCTGTCTTTGTCTCCTGCCTTGCGGTATCAGTTACCGTGTTTGAACTGAGTCCTGTCTGTGTACTCTTGCCTGCTGCCTTTCCTGGAGGCTGTATTTCCAGTCCTGTCTGAACACGCTCCTAGCCTGTTCCTCCCGCCTTCTAGGGGCCGATTACCTAGATCCGTTCCTGTATCTTGTCTGTCCTGTCTGAACACGCTCCTTGCCTGTTCGTCCCGCCTCTCTGGGGGCCGATTACCCAGACCTGCTCCTGTATCTTGTCTGTCCTGTCTGAACACGCTCCTTGCCTGTTCGTCCCGCCTCTCTGGGGGCCGTATTCCCAGACCCGCTCCTGTGTCCCGCTCCTGTGTCGGTCTCGTCCGTACACTCAGTTCCAGTCTGTACTCTCTCCTATCTTTCATCTGTCTTTTCTCTATGTCTGTTCCTTTCCTTTTTCTGCAGAGTCTGAACTCATACCTAACTCCTGCCTGTTGTCTCTGTACTCCCGTTTGTGATTTTGTGGTCCACTCGCTACTTCACTGCAAGTACCCTGTGGGTGTCTGGCTCTGCCTTTCCCTTCCTGTCTGTTCCGTGTGAACAGAGCCCTGTCCCCCCTACTCAGCCTTGCCTGCTCTGACTCCTTTGCTCACCGCTCCGGCGGTTCTAGCCTGCTCTGACTCCTTTGCTCACCGCTCCGGCAGTTCTAGCCTGCTCTGACTCCTTTGCTCACCGCTTCGGCGGTTCTAGTCTACTCTGACTCCTTTGCTTACCGCTCTGGCGGTTCTAGCCTGCTCTGACTCCTTTGCTTACCGCTCTGGCGGTTCTAGCCTGCTCTGACTCCTTTGCTCGCTGCTCCGGCAGCCTTGCTCCGCTCTGACCCTTTTGCTCGCTGCTCCGGCAGTCTCGCTCCACTCTTGCTCACCGCTCCAGGCGGCCTCGTCCTGCTTTACTCTTGCTCACTGCTCCAGCAGTCTCGCTCAGCTCTGATCCTTTGTTCACCGCTCCTGGCGGCCTTGTCCTGCTCTACTCTTGCTCACCGCTCCAGGCGGCCTTGTCCTGCCCTGTTCTCGCTCACCTCTCTGGGCGGCCTCACTCTGCTGTGTTTGTCCGCCACATCTGTGGTTCTGTTCCTGAGTCCCAGTGTGTACTGGGTCCTATCCCGCCAGCGTCCCTACCTGCTAGTGCCTCCCTGTCTGCACTCTAGCTGTGCTTGCCTGTACCCCTCTGCCTGTATTGTTCCTGAGTCCCAGTGTGTACTGGGTCCTATCCTGCCTGTGTTCCTACCTGCTAGTGCCTCCCTGTCTGCACTCTAGCTGTGCTTGCCTGTACCCCCCTGCCTGCATACCCGCCTGCCTGCATACCAGTCGTGCCTGCCTATACCCACCAGTCTGTGTGCCAGCCTACCAGTCTGTTCCTGTATTCCCCTGTGTGGGTCAACAGCCGTGTCCGGGGTCTGTCCTGGAGTAGCACCTGGTCCCTCTGCTCGGTTCCTCCTTGGTGCACTGGCGTCGTATGCCGTCGTGCGACCCTGGTCGGATCGGGTGAATACCTAGTTAAGCCCCTCCAGGCATTCACTCTCCGGCACGGTCCAGTGGAATCACTACAATCACACGCACACGCCGCTCAGCCCGGGCGTGTGCATAACACTGGCATCCGGACCGGAGGACATCCCGTGGCGTCGACCAAGGATGACCCCACCGGCCAGAGGAAGACCCAGCGACCGGTACAACGAGGACGGACAACCTATCTGCCGTCGCTGCAATCAACCCGGACATATGGCAAGGTACTGTCCTTTAAACTGGCACAACCTGGGGTAGAGGGCCAACCCCCAGGAAAAAGATCACCAGGCCCATCGAACTGGCGCGACAAATATGTGGGAGGACGTCCAGTCTTGCCTGTGGTACTGGATGGCATCCCTATGAGTGCCCTACTGGACACCGGGTCACAGGTCACCACCATCCCGTACGTGCTCTTCAAGCAGTACAAGAATGACTCGGATATAACCCGCTATCCAGACGACGACTTGAGTATCATCGCCAGTAATGGTCAGCCCGTGCCACAGATCGGATTTAAAGAAATGACCATTAAAATCGGTAGAGTCGAACTGGCAGCACAGGGACTGATCATTGTAGACATTGACAAGCGCGAGAGTCACCCAAAGATAACTCTAGGAACTAATGTGATTGAAAATTGTCTTGCAGAGGTGATTTTCATTTTACAGCAGGTTGCCAAGAACGCCAGCTCCGGCCAGCAGCGAGTGCTCCAGAAAGAGATCCGGGCACTGATGCGACGGCAACAGGTGGAACTCTCTGGTGGTGAGATTGGTAGCGTAAGAATGTGTAACCCTTTCCCTATTGCCATGCCCCCGAAAAGTGAAATGATGATTTGGTGCCGGACAGCTATTGGTCTGAGAGGTAGAGATTACGAGGCCATGGTAGAACCAGTCTACTCAGACAGTAGGCCCAACATTTTGACAGCACGGGGGGTAGTTGATGTACGCCATGGGAGGGTGCCCGTTCGTATAATAAATATCGGGAAAAGGGAAGTATACCTGCCCCGGTATGCTACGCTAGCCAAATTATATACTATCAACCAAAATTCTATACAGTCTGTGGAACCCTTGCCTCCATCTCACCCGGAGGAAAGTAACGGCTCTACGAAAATAATGGAGGATTGGTGTCAGCAACTACATTTGGGTACTGACTCCACTCCCTCCCACCAGAAACAGGGAGTCTACCGGGTGGTTCGAGAGTACGAGAGAGTGTTTAGTAAACACCCGTTAGACTTCGGGCGAGTCAAGGGGGTAGAACACCACATCCCCACGGGAGACCATCCTCCCATAAAAGAGAGGTATCGACCCGTACCCCCTGCACACTACCAACACGCCAAGGGGATGCTTAGAGACATGAAGGAGGCTGGGGTAATCAGGGATAGCTGTAGCCCCTGGGCAGCTCCACTAGTCTTGGTCAAAAAGAAAGACAACACCATGAGAATGTGTGTAGATTACCGGAAAATTAACCGTATCACACACAAAGATGCGTACCCCTTACCAAGAATAGAGGAGTCTTTGGCTGCTTTAAAATCTGCTGACTTCTTCTCCACCTTGGATCTCACTAGCGGGTACTGGCAGGTTCCTGTAGCAGAGGCGGACCGGGAGAAGACCGCATTCACCACCCCGATGGGACTTAGCGAGTTTACCTGCATGCCGTTCGGACTCTGCAACGCACCAGGAACCTTCCAGCGATTGATGGAATGCTGTCTGGGACACCGAAACTTTGAGACGGTCCTGTTATACCTGGACGATGTCATCGTCTATTCCAAGACCTACGAGGACCACCTGAAACACCTGGCGGAAGTGTTCGAAGCTCTGGCAAGTTACGGCCTAAGGGTGAAACCCTCCAAGTGTCACCTCCTGAAGCCAAAGGTGCAGTACCTGGGACACGTGGTGAGTGCTGACGGAGTGACTCCCGACCCTGATAAGCTCACCGCAATTAAGGAATGGCCAAGCCCCTCCAGCGTAAAGGAAGTGAGGCAGTTCCTCGGGTTGGTAGGCTACTACCGAAGGTTCATTCCCGGTTTCACCAAAAAGGCAGCTCCTATGCAGGACCTCCTGATAGGCCAGTCCAGGAAGGCCAAGAACCAGAAGCCACCCTTCAGATGGGAGAAGCTGGAAGAAGAGTCCTTCCGCCAGCTGAAGATGGCCCTCACGGGGGATGAAATCCTGGTGTACCCTGATTATAGCCAGCCCTTTATCCTCTACACCGACGCCAGTAACATCGGGCTAGGAGCCGTACTGTCCCAGATCCAGCCGAAAACTGCGACCCACCGAAAGAAACCCTGAGAATTACAGCTCATTTAAGCTAGAGTTCCTGGCAGTGGTGTGGGCAGTCACCGAACACTTTAAGCACTACCTCGCTGCTTCCCGGTTCACCGTGTACACGGATAACAACCCGTTGACACACCTGGACACTGCAAGACTCGGTGCCCTAGAGCAGAGATGGATGGCCCGCTTGTCCAACTATGAGTTTACAATCAAATACCGGGCAGGACGCTCCAATACCAACGCGGACGCCCTGTCCAGGATGCCGAACCTACCGGACGTAGGGGAAGATTCAGAGGAACTGGAAGAAGTTGAACTCCCCGCGTTCCACCGTCATGGGACTATCCAGTATTCCCACCGTGTAAGGAGTAAGCAATCCGCTACGTTCAACCCGTTACCTCATTACAACTGGGCGGAGACGCAAGACAGTGACCCTGCCGTCCGACTGGTAAAGGAGATGCTGACTGGGCCAGATGCACGCCTTGACCCAGACGCTCCGGAGGAAGCCAAGCAACTGTGGGCTGAGAAGAGTCGACTGTTCCTTTACAAGGGGAAGTTGTGCCGCAGAATGGTTAACTCCCGGACGCATGAACTAATCTGGCAAGTAGTGGTGCCAAGAAGAGACGCAGCTATGGTGATGGAGGCATACCACGACGGAGCTGGGCACTTCGGATGGAAGAAGCTGGAGTTCCTGCTGCGCGGGCGGTTCCATTGGGTAGGCATGAGAGGAACCATCGAGAGGTGGTGCAGAGACTGTGGCCCATGCAACCTAAGAAGGAGGGACCGTGCCAGCCAGAAGACTCCCCTGCAGTCCATCATCACCAGACAGCCGTTGGAACTGGTAGCCTTGGATCATGTAAAACTGACCCCAAGCAGAAGTGGCTACGTCTATGCGTTAACCATCGTGGATCACTACTCCCGGTTCTTGGTTGTCGTCCCCGTCAAGGACTTAACGGCTCAAACAGCAGCTAGAGCCTTCCAGCAGCACTTCTGCCGTCCGCACGGATACCCGGAGCAGGTGCTGACGGACCAGGGGCCTGCCTTTGAAGCGGAAGTCTTCCAGGAGTTCTGCACCCTGTATGGCTGCCGGAAGATAAGAACAACACCCTATCACCCGCAAACTAATGGACTTTGTGAGAAAATGAACCAGGTGGTGATAGATCTTCTGAAAACATTGCCCCTGGAAGAACGTAGTCTGTGGCCTGAAAAGCTGCCCGACCTGGTGGACCTATACAACCACATCCCTGTAGGTTCCACCAACTGTACCCCGGCTTACCTAATGAGGGCAAGACCTGGTAAGCTTCCTGTTGATCTAGAGATGGGAGTCCTGACACCCGAGGACACTTCACCAGAAGCAGACTGGGACACAGAGAGGCAGCAGCAGTACTGGAAAGTACAGGAGAGCGTGGAGCGAAGTCTCTGTCAAGCTAGGGAAAGACAAGAGAAAACTTACAACCAGTATGCTCCCGCTGTTCCCCTGGTGCCCGGAGAGCAGGTCTTGAAGAGGAAAAGACGGCTCCACAAGTTGGACGACCAGTGGGAGAAGGACCCGTACACCGTACTGCCCTCAAGCCACGACAACCCAAAGATCTGTACAATCAGTAAAGACGGAGGGGAAACCACAGCCATTGTATCCCGGGATCAGCTGAAGAAGTGTCCCGAACAGCTACGGAACCCTGAAGAGGAACAAGAAGACCCTCGACCCGTAGAGGAAAGGGCAGTTGTGGTTAGTACTGTGCTCGGAGACTTCCCTCGGTCTTGGACTCAAGTCAATGGTGCTGTTGTGGTACCCGTCCTCACGTTCCTCCAACCAGAATCCCAAGTGCCTACGGAGACACAGGTAGAGCTGGAAGAACAGCCGGTCCAGGAGGCAGAAGACCCCACACAAGCAGACCAGGAGAATCAACCCTCTGCTTATAGTGAGCCTGCCATACCCCTAGTGAGCCAAAGAGTCCGTAGACGGCTGCCCAGTTTACCCTTGACAGCTCCTATACCCTGTAGCTCAGGACCAGTCAGCCAGCTCCGTAGGTCCACTAGGGTCACTAGAGGCCAGTTGCCCATACGGTGGAGGATCTAAATGTTCAAGCTATTTTATTAATGTTTACCTGTTTATTGTTGCTTGTGTATAATTATGTGTTTCTAGTTATTTGTAGAAGTCTTTGGTGGATTTACCGGGAATCCTTTGTGCATATAGTTGGAGCGTAACCCAGGACGGACTAAAAGACTGATAAGGACTTGGGGCAGGACAGACCCCTACCTGGTTACGTCTCCCTGTTTTGGTGAAATGGACACCTTTGTTTTCCTCAAAAGTTACACCCGGTTGCGGACACGCCGTGACCACCTTATGTGTTGTCTCTACCAGAACGTTATTGTTTATACCTTGTTATGTTTACAAAAGTATGTTTAGTCCCGGAGTACTAAATTTCACTAGGGGGGAATGTGGCACCCCAGTGGTCTGGTTTCCACAGTAATAGCAATATTACGTCTGTGAGCAGGTGGGAGGTCTCCTGGTCAGGAATCCTATGCATGCCACACCTCCTGCCCAGTCCTGGGAGAGGAAGAACTTCCCCTATATAAAACTAGGGCTGAGGCAGGGTTAGGGAGAAAGAGCAGAGAACACAGACAGAGACACAGTCTGGTCTGTAGTGGAGCAGCTTTAGGAACAAGAAAGATCAGGAGCTCTGGGGAAGTCGTGCTAAAAGGAATCAGGGGCTGGCAGCTGTAGAGCTCGCCCTGATTGAAGAGTTACCACCGGACCCGGAGTCCGAGGCTGTGGGGACTAATCCTTACCCAGCAGCAGAAACCGACCGGCAGGGGATTTCAGGTCCTCTGGCCAAGAAACCCGAAGGCACGGTCACACGCGTGGGACCAGCACCGCCGTCGTGGAGCGGAAGCCACTAGAAGGCCCCGAGTCACCGGCCATACGGGTGAGCACCACACGGTACACTCAGGGACGTGGGCTACTTTTACCCGCCTCTAGCAAGGTAGCCAGTAGAGTACAACTAGTTGGGGAGGCCTACAACTCCGCCTGGCCAGGGGAGATCCCATCTGTTCAAGGACTGACCAGGCCCCGACCGCTAGCCAGTACTCCGGGAGGGTCTATTTTTGTCACCAGTAAAGACCCTGAACTACACCGCATCGTCTCTGAGTGGTTCCTGCTACCCCCATCATCCACGTCGGCTGCCCTGAGGCCATACCCCTCCCGTTGGGGGTTATACCATCCACGCTGCCCAATCCTTCCACCGGCCTCAGCGGTCTACCCTGCAGCGGCAGCTCCATAGCTGCATTCAACGGGTGGCGTAGTCGTCCAACATCTACTGCTAATACTCAGCCACACAGTTTGACTCCCTGGGCACGGACCGGGTCACCGCCACGAGACTACTACCCCCAACAGGCCCGGCTCCGGGTAGTCCCCGCGTGCGCAACGCTACACCAAGTAGGCCCAGGGGCGCGTCATAGGCAGAGCCCACAACCACACTACAGAATTGCAATGTGAAAAGGGCACTATAATCAGGAGGCACTTTTTAGTTACTACTGTGCACCTGTTTAGCAATGAAGTACCCAGTCATGTAGTAGAAACTCCTTCACAACCTGGCTATTTTCCATTTTTTCCTCCCCTTATTCCAAGAGCCATAACTTTTTTTTATTTTTCCATCAATATAGCAAAGGTGGCTGACGGACACATAGGGGATGGGAGATATGCATCATAAAGGTGGATTTCTTCTATGATGTAAACCTGGAGTAATGCTCTAGTACACATAGTACTATGAGAAGTTAATCGGCCATGAATGGGCTGGGTTTAATGTAATCAGCTGAAAAGTTGGGTTGGACAGCTGCTCACCATATCTCCACCCTTGGTTGTGGTTCACATTGTAAAATGGAGTCTGTTTGTCTCACACATGGTCCATGTGTGGAGGTGTGCAGACCTCCTGGATTGTGTCCCTTTGCTAACGGTCAAAGAATTTGGATTCCAAACTCAAGAGGTCGAACTACTTTTAAATGTATTTTTTACTTTATGTTTCACTTTTTGCCAGACAAAGGCCTAATTTAAGCTTTCCTGTGAAGCGATTTATGTGGAGTGAAATAAACCAGCCATACTTTTAAATACAAACGGTTCCTGTAATACCTCATCCCACTCCCAAGTGAGTAGCATTGTTACATTTGATGGAGAATGCGTGAAGCTTTCCCAGGGAATACATGTGACTGCAACAGAAGTACTGCATGTCTTGGGTGGAGGCAGCCAGGGAGTAAAGTCAGACAGCTTGGAGTATCTGATTAAACATCTGGTGCAAACCCATCAACAGCAGCAGCAACAACAACAGCTGGCACAACAGGAGACAAATAAGCTGCTTATGCAACAGCACCGACAACAGCAGCAGCAGATTGAATTACTCGCAGATACGGTTTGCGGCATAGCAGCAGTTCAGACTCCAATGTCAGCTGATGATGTCTCTATCCAGAAGGGGGTGAGGAGAGCCTTGCAGAAAATGACCCTGTGTGACAACATAGAGGCCTTTTTAAAAGTTTTTGAAAGGGTCGGCGGCAGGGAGGAACTCCTGCCAGAGTAGTGGACGGAAGTCTTGGCGTCATACTTAACGGGGGAGCCACAAAAGGCCTACTATGATTTAGCATTACAGGACGCCAAAGAATATGTGAAATAGAAAACGGAAATTGGGGGTGGCAATGACTGTCAGGGCACAATGGGTCGACCACTTGGCATATCCCCAGGACAAACCCCCTTGCTCCCAAATGTTTGACCTACCGTATCTTATCCAAAAATGGTTGCAGCCGGAGTCCTCTACCCCAGCGCAGATGTGAGTGAGCTGTAATGGACTGGTTTTTGCACTCCCTTCTGATGCAGACTTGGGTTGCCCAGGCTAATCACCGTAATGCCAATGACCTGGTCGGACTAGTCAAAACGTATCAGGGGGTTGACGGTTCCTTGGGGAAGCAACTGACTTCATACTGGGATTCCCATCAGGGGGCGGATGCTCAAAAGGGGATATGGTGTCTAAACTCCAAGGGGGTGGGTGAGGTCATGCCAAAGGTCTCATCGGTGGATGTACTTTGCTGGAAATGTCATGGCCCTGGTCATATTGCTGCCCATTGTTCCCTGACCACCGAGGAAATGGACTGTAACATGGGACACCAGTTTTCATACTAGGCATATTCGGCCTGCAATGTGGACTGTCCAGCAAGTCTGGTTCAGTTATGGATATTAAAGCTTTAATAAAAAGAGGCGTTGATTCTAATTTTCGCTGAAGGTTGAGACTAAGGTGTTGGGATTGTATTTATAAATGCGGTTGGAAAGGAGAATCTCCCCAAGGTGCTTATCATGAAGCGCCATCTAATTCTATCAAACACTTTCTCGGCTTCAATTGAGAGGATGCTCAGGGGGGCTTTGTCACGGGTGTGTCAGAAGTGACAGACAGTCGCCCTGCAGTTGGTTGCAGGAGATCTCTACGTTTGACAGACACTTTCTTAGAGGCTGTTTCTCTAGGACCCAGAGGCTACCTTCCTCTGGCTAATTAACACCCTGGGGTGGGTGTATAAATACCTGCTGTCTGCCAGAGGGAAGTGCTGGCGATTCTCACATTATCCCTTGTGAAGGCTCGGAGCAAGTTCATTACTTCTTCCTCTCTGGAGCTATGAGGATGGGTGTTCATCTCTCTGAAGTCGACTAAAGCTAAGCTATCTTCACTTGTTTGTTCCCCCTTGTTGTCTTTAGTGGTCAATTGCGTAATTTATGATGAATTTGACATGAACCTGTCTCACCCATGTCCCACCCATGCTACACCCATATTGGCACAGCTGGCTGGAGCTGCCATGTAACTGCCAAAAGTCGTGATATTTTGTGCAGCTTCAGAGTATTGTGATTTATTAAGGTGTTTACACCAGATTTCTGCCATAAACACTTTAATGACTCGCCCCGATAAGGTTACACAACTTTTCTCCTCTATTTATCGCTGCTCTAATATTTGTTATATGTCCCAATATCTAATCTCGCAAGATCTTCTGTGAGAAGAGACCTCCCCCCCATTGCTTCCACTAGTGACTGACAGCTATCTGCTGTGTATGCAGTCATCTACAGTGGGATTTGACACATGTTCAGTGTTCATGCAAGTACACATCTCTTTACTAAGCATGTGCTGGATGCTGCAGCTGTAGTGCTGTACTTAATCTACCTGACTATTTAAAGGAGCAACTCCACCTCCATTACTGCTTCCATTGTTTAGAACAAAGGATGTAGGCCAAGCAGAATGTGAGAAGTAAATAAACCTAAAATATAACTTTTAATAGAAAAGTTAAAATCAATAAGCCATGGCTGGTATAAGTAAATCCTAATCACAAAGTAGACTGAATTCAATGGAGGGTTTTATCATATCATTATGATACAATGGGGAAAAAAGTATTTAGTCAGTCACCAATTGTGCATGTTCTCCCACTTAAAAAATGAGAGAGGCCTGTAATTGACATCATAGGTAAACCTCAACTATGAGAGACAAAATGAGAAAACAAATCCTGAAAATCACATTGTCTGATTTGGAAAGAATTTTTTTTTTCAAAATTTGGTGGAAAATAAGTATTTGGTCAATTTGGACAAGCAAGATTTTTGGATCTCACAGAGCTGTAACTTCTTCTTTAAGAGGGTCCTCTGTCCTCCACTCATTACCTGTAGTACTGGCACCTGTTTGAACTTGTTATCAGTATAAAAGACACCTGTCCGCAACCTCAAATAGTCACACTCCAAACTCCACTATGGTGAAGACCAAAGAGCTGTCGTAGGACACCAGAAACAAAATTGTAGCCCTGCACCAGGCTGGGAAGACTGAATCTGCAATAGGCAAGCAGCTTGGTGTGAAGAAATCAACTGTGGGAGCAATAATTAGAAAATGGAAGACATACAAGACTACTGATAATCTCCCTCGATCTGGGGCTCCACACAAGATCTCACCTCGTGGGGTCAAAATTATCTCAAGAACAGTGAGCAAAAATCCCAGAAAAACACGGGGGGACGTAGTGAATGACCTCCAGAGAGCTGGGACCAATGTTACACAGGATACCATCAGTAACACACTACGCCACCAGGGACTCATATCCGTCTGCAGTGCCAGACGTGTCCCCCTGCTTAAGCCATTACATGTCCAGGCCTGTCTGATGTTTGCTAGAGAGCACTTGGATGATTCAGAAGAGTATTGGGAGAATGTCATATGGTCAGATGAAACCAAAGTTGAACTATTTGGTAGAAGCACAACTCGTCGTGTTTGGAGGAGAAAGAATGCTGAGATGCATCCAAAGAACACCATACCTACTGTGAAGCATGGGGGTGGAAACATCATGCTTTGGGGCTGTTTCTCTGCCAAGGGAGCAGGATGACTGATCCATGTACATGAAAGAATGAATGGGGCCCTGTATGGTGAGATTTTGAGTGCAAACCTCCTTCCATCAGCAAGGGCATTGAAGATGAAATGTGGCTGGGTCTTTTGGCATGACAATGATCCCAAGCACACCGACAGGGCAACGAAGGAGTGGCTTCGTAAGAAGCATTTTAAGGTCCTGGAGTGGCCTAGCCAGTCTCCAGATCTAAATCCTATAGAAAACCTTTGGAAGGAGTTGAAAGTCTGTGTTGCCCTGCGACAGCCCCAAAACATCACTGCTCTAGAGGAGATCTGCATGGAGGAATGGGCCAACATACCAGCAACAGTGCGTGACAACCTTGTGAAGACTTACAGAAAACGTTTGACCTCTGTCATTGCCAACAAAGGATATATAATAAAGTATTGAGATGAACTTTTGCAATTGACAAAATACTTATTTTCCACCAAAATTTGAAAAAAAATTCTTTCCAAATCAGACAATGTGATTTTCAGGATTTGTTTTCTCATTTTATCTCTCATAGTTGAGGTCTACCTATGATGTCAATTACAGGTCTCTCTCATCTTTTTAAGTGGGATAACTTGCACAATTGGTGGCTGACTAAATACTTTTTATCCCCACTGTATAACTGATGGATAAGTAACACACAGGAGGAATATAATTGACATTGACAATGGTCTTTTCTAACCAATAAATATGATACACTGTGATAGTCTGTGATAGACTGTGATGGTGTATTGTTTTAATGGTGAGTCAAGACCGTTGTCAATGTTGTGAGAGAAAAGAATCCATCTTGTTTGTCTGTGGTATCCATTTTGTTTTCACTCTTATGTAATGGTCATCAGGTAACACTGATGGGCAGTGAGGATTCACATTACTATTCACTCCCCTAAGGTTACTATTGGTTCATAGGTCAGAGGGAAATATTCCTTTGTCTCTGACCCTATTTAAAGTGCCACATGTGCTAATAAAGCAGAAGTCTTTTCTAGTACACCATACAAGGCTGTGCTGTATTGATTTCCCGAGCGCTCGTAAAACAAATCTTATTAATTTGGAGTTCGGAAGGCATAGAAGAGAGCGTATTTCGCTCACAGAATTTGGTGCCGAAAAGTCCCGGGACTGGACGCGCATTATACCATCCGGATCTAGAGTGAGGAGGACTCTCCAGTAAAAGTGAATTCAATCGCTGCAGCATAAGGTAAGAAGCTTATTCTTACAATTGTATTTCACTTTTATTGTGAGCTGGTTCACCTCCAATCTGGGTGAGCTGTTTTTGCAATTAATAGTCTAGTCCAAGAACTGCGAAGAGTTACCTATGCTTTTTTGAACTGTGTGCATGTGATCTGATCAGTGTTTTAGTGTGATATTGTGGTACTTGTTCTTAGAGATTGTTGGTGTTGCTGCATTTTGTTTGACTGCGGAGACTGATCAACTCAACAGGAAGGGTATCTTATGGACCATTTACTGGGTGTATTGTAGTATCAGTGGCTAAGTGCCTGCCTACAGAATAATAGGATGTGTGTCTGTGTGGCCTGCCTATTGGACCCATGGCTTTGTGCCTATTGTTGATATTGTGCTAACACTGATTTTGAGGCAAGTATGGGAAACGTGTCGCGTAAATGGAGACAGAAACCCAATGGAAAGACAGCAAAAAGTAAAATGTTCAGATAACAAGAAGGCAAGGATGCCATAAAGGATAGTAAAAGAATATTGAAATGACTGAAATTCCCCACAGGGGGGTCTGGTCTACATGTGTTCAGGGAGAAGGTTGAGCAGTTAAAGAATGTTGGCTCTGGAAGTAATTAGTGCAGAAAGTGTGAGAAAAGTGCTATAAGTAAAAGTATTGTGTGAGTGCTTTTGACAATGGACTGAACGGACTTAATGAGACAGAATTAACAGTACCTCCTCCTTATAATGGACCAGGACGTTGGACATGTACAGTATGTAGGGTACAGTATTTGGGATGGAAAAATAGCTGTTCAAATTGCAAGACAACTAAATCTAAATTCAGTTCCCCAAATGCTCCTATTCTACCAGTTATAATAAAGATGCATGTAGTAGCTGATAATACACCTCCTCCCCCAGAGCTAATTACATGGGATGGGGAGGAGGAAGAGAGCAGTGAAAGGGGGGGACTGATAGAGGATATGTGACACCCTGCTGTTCACAGGTACCACAGGACCCAGGGTGCATGGATGGACTTTTCCACAAGAGGCCCTCACTACATACAAACACCTCCACCCTTCCACCTCACACCACCAGAGGGAGCCCGTTAGGGATATATATATGGAGGGTGGAGCCAGGCAGCTGAGTTAGCTCAGACAGAGCCAGAGAGTCTGAGAGCGTGCTGACGCTGAGAGCAACGAAGACGCAGCACGTCTGCTGCTGAGGTCTGAGGGCCTCGAGTGTGGCTGAAGGCAAGAGGAGAAAGGAGAGAGGAGTTGAGGGGGCAGAGGAGCATCATAAGGCTCACCCCGATATACAAACTGGACACCGGGTCCACGCCTACAGGGTCCCTTTATACCCAGTAGGATTCACGGGCATTCCAGGAGGACTACAAGTCCCTGCACGACCTGAAGCTAGACCCATTACAGGACCAGGAACCACGAAGGCCCCAGCGTTACCAGGGATAGTGGTTGCCAGCAGAAGGTCCTACTACCGAGCGACAGGTGAAGGAACAGCACGACACATAAGCTGGGCCCAGTTGCAGGCTGGCCAGGAGCATACAGAGAGGCAGACACGGACCAGGAGGCCTTATACCCACTCACTGGGGAGAAGTCCTGAAGTGCACCCATCCTACTGAGTACCCTGGACCATACCTGACATCCGCACCAGTAAAGGTATTGAAGCGTATCCCCTGTCTCTGTCAGTTACTCCTGCTGCGCCATCCCGCCTGCACTACAAGCCCCAGCATCCCCACCCACCATCAAACTTCACACTGCCCCGGGGGCCCGCTCCACCTGTGGGGAGCAGAAACATCCCAGCTGCCATCCCATCACCCCCCGGAGGTCTGCAGCAGCGCTGGTAATCCTTACCAGGTACCACAGGTGGCATCATGAACTATTTATTTTATTTTTATCTCTATCCAAGTTCCTATCCTTTTTTTGGTTGACCGCCCTGGGCCACTGACCGGGCCAGCCACTGTGACATATCCCCCACCAGCATCCATAGGCTCGGCTGCCGAGTACCCCATTGCCCCGGGGGCACGTCAGATGCTCTCACATACCAACGACCAGAACTCCTCACACGCGAGGCATGGCCCTCACAAGGTGACTATAAAGGAATACAAGCCTTGGAGCCCCAGTGAACTCTTAGCTATGATGAAACCACTTCCTGACCCTGACGAGACACCTATTCCTTTCTCTAGACAAATTCAACAGATACAGGTTATATACAATATATTATAAAGCAAGAGACAGGACCTTCAAAAGACTATCTGATTGACAGACATTAGAATCAGGGGAAGAATATTGTAAGACTAGATGGTGGCCCGATTCTAATGCATCGGGTATTCCAGAATAGGTATGCGGCCGACCGGGCGCAATCAGCAGAGCTGTGTTTAAATTTTGCGCCAAAATCGCTGATTGGTCGAGGCCGGCAACCGTGACCAATCAGCAAAGCGGTGTTAAAATTTGACGCCTATATCGCAGATTGGTCGCGGCCGGCGGTCGCGACAAATCAGCAGAGCGGGGTTTAAATTTGGCGGCAATAATGCTGATTGGTCGCGGCCAGTGAACGTGACCAATCAGCAGAGCGGTATTTAAATTTGGCGCCAATAATGGTGATTGGTCACGGCCGCGACCAATCAGCAGAACGGTGTTTAAATTTGGCACTAATAATGCTGATTATTCGAGACCGGTAACCGCGCCCAATCAGCGAAGCGGTGTTTAAATTTGGCACCAATATGGCTGATTGGTCACGGCCGGTGGTTGCGACCAATCAGCAGAGCGGTGTTTAAATTTTGGGCCAATACTGCTGATTGATCTCGGCCGTCAGCCGCGACTAATCAGCGATTTTGGGGCCAAATTTAAACCCCGCTCTGCATCGCTCTGCTGATTGGTCGCGGTCGCCGGCCTCGGCCAATCAGCAGAGCGTTGTTTAAATTTGGCGCCAATCTCGCTGATTGGTCGCGGATGGCGGCCACGACCAATCAGCAGAGCGGTGTTTAAATTTGGCGCCAATCTCACTGATTGGTCGCGGCTGGCGGCCGCGACCAATCAGCAGAGCGGTGTTTGAATTTTGCGCCAAAATCGCTGATTGGTCGCGGGCGGCGGCCGTGACCAATCAGCAAACCGTGTTAGTGAGGACTGGAGAGCGTGTTTAAATTTGGCACCAAAATCGTTGATTAGTCGCGACCGGGACCAATCAGCAAAGAGGTGTTTAAATTTGGTGACAATACTGCTGATTGGTCGCGGCCGGCGACGGCGACCAATCAGTACAGCGGTGTTTAAAGGTGGAGCCAAGATGGGTGATTGGTCGCAGCCGATATTAAAATTTGGCGCCCAAATCGGTGATTGGTCGCGGGCAGCGCCAGCGACCAATCAGCGATTTTTAACACAAATGTCCGGACCTTTGTAACACCATGCGGATACTGTGGGGACATCAGCGGCTAGGGTGTAAAGAGAGGACCGGGGAGCGGCGCTGCAGGTCAGGATACTTCTGCTGCGAGCGCCCGCTCATGTCCCGGGTTCTCGGAGCGGAAGTATCCGCACAGGCAGCGGCGCTGACATCCATGCGGCTAGGGCGTGAAGGGAGGACCGGGGAGCGGCGCTGACATCCAATTGGTCGCGGGCGCTATTTAAATGTGCTGCACAAATCGGTGATTGGTCGCGGACTTGGCCCGCGACTAGTGTTGAGCGATACCTTCCGATATCGGGAAATATCGGATCGGATTGGATCGGACCGATACCGAAAAAGTATCGGATATCGCCGATTCCGATACCGGAAACCAATGCAAGTCAATGGGACATAAATATCGGAATTAAAATAAACCCTTTCTTTCCTTGTAGGTTATTTCTACATGAAGGAAAACAACTAAGAATAATGTAGAATGTATTGGGGGAGGTGGGGGAGACAATAAAGGCATAGAGGTTTAGCCCAGTCAAATGGAATAGCAGGAATTACTATTTTTTTATTATGTTCTGAGTTACGGAAATATTAACTATGTTAAGTATTTTTATATTTTGTCAGATATTTATGTTTCACTACTTCCATGCTCTTCACCTTCTTTTTTACTTCTCCCACACTTTCTCCTTCATCATCCTCAGCATCTTTTTCATCCACTTCTTCTTCACCTTCTTCTTCTTCACCTTCTTCGTATTATTCTTTTTTTTACATTCTTCATATTCTACTTCTTCATCTTCTTCATATTCTTCTTCTTCATCATATTCTTATTTGTGACAGGCATTCCTGTAGTTGTTATCTATAAAAGGTTGGACATTACACCTTTCGTTCTGCCCGTCACAAAAGATTTACAACAGGATTTGTCCGCGTTCAGTTTGGCCTGCAGCAGCAGGTCTTTTCCAGGGGCACCACGAGGAGGAACGGACTCACCCCCATACACTGCTTAGTCATCTTCTGCTTATAATTTAGATATTATCTTTTGCTCTGATTTTTAGTCTTATGCTTAATGTTCTTCCGCTTTTTGTTCTGCAGCTTCTTGTATTTCTGCTTCTTGGTTTTCTGTCTCTTGTTTTTCTGTATCTTGGTGCTTGTCTTCTCTTCTTTGTCTTCTTGGTCAACTTCTTCAGGGTCATCTTCTTGGTCTTCTTCGGGGTGGTCTTCAGGGTCGTCGTCTTCGGGGGTCCTCGTCTTCGGGGTCCTCGTCTTCTTCGGGTTGGTCTTCTGGGTCCTCGTCTTCGGGGTCCTCGTCTTCTTCGGGGTGGTCTTCAGGGTCCTCGTCTTCTTCGGGGTGGTCTTCAGGGTCCTCGTCTTCTTCGGGGTGGTCTTCAGGGTCCTCGTCTTCAGGGTCATTGTCTTCGGGGTCCTCGTCTTCTTAGGGTTGGTCTTCAGGGTCCTCGTCTTCAGGGTCCTCGTCAGGGAGATCCAGAGTGATTACCAAGAACCATTTCAAAAAGCTTGAACTTGGAAATGTAGCAGAAGGTACAAGAAAGCTGAGGAACTACCGAGGACCAGCTGACGGTACTGGAACCCGGATGGATAGCAGAAGGTACAAGAGCCAATGGAACTACCGAGGACCAGCTGATGTTACTGGAACTCGGTTACTAAGCAGGAGGTACCTGTGCCAGAAAGCACTACCAAGGACCAGCAGACGTTGGTGGAACTTGGATACCGAGAAGGAGGCACCTAATCCAAAGGCACTGCCGAGAACCAGCTGACGGTACTGAAACCCGGATGGGTAGCAGAAGGTACAAGAGCCAATGGAACTACCGAGGACCAGCTGATGTTACTGGAACCCGGATGGGTAGCAGAAGGTACAAGAGCCAATGGAACTACCGAGGACCAGCTGATGTTACTGGAACTCGGTTACTAAGCAGGAGGTACCTGTGCCAGAAAGCACTACCAAGGACCAGCAGACGTTGGTGGAACTTGGATACCGAGAAGGAGGCACCTAATCCAAAGGCACTGCCGAGAACCAGCTGACGGTACTGGAACCCGGATGGGTAGCAGAAGGTACCCATGTAAAAAAAAAGTTCAAGGCCGCGAGCCGGCCGCAGTTACCAAAACCCACAGTCCTACAGAGGGTGCTTGTCCTATTGGCACTATGGAACCAGCCTTCATTGCCAGATCCCGCAGCCCACATAGGAGTCACCTAAACTGCAGGCACCATAGAGTCGGCTAACCCGACCGCAACACGACAGGACAACGCATTGGAGGCAAAGTGACGTTGACACTACCCGGAAACAGCTGGCGTGCTGGAACCAGGCTGGGCAGGAGGGAGTACCCGTGCCAAAGACACTGCCGAGAACCAGCTGACGGTACTGGAACCCGGATGGGTAGCAGAAGATACAAGAGCAAATGGAACTACCGAGGACCAGCTGATGTTACTGGAACCCGGATGGGTAGCAGAAGGTACAAGAGCCAATGGAACTACCGAGGACCAGCTGATGTTACTGGAACTCGGTTACTAAGCAGGAGGTACCTGTGCCAGAAAGCACTACCAAGGACCAGCAGACGTTGGTGGAACTTGGATACCGAGAAGGAGGCACCTAATCCAAAGGCACTGCCGAGAACCAGCTGACGGTACTGGAACCCGGATGGGTAGCAGAAGGTACCCATGTAAAAAAAAAGTTCAAGGCCGCGAGCCGGCCGCAGTTACCAAAACCCACAGTCCTACAGAGGGTGCTTGTCCTATTGGCACTATGGAACCAGCCTTCATTGCCAGATCCCGCAGCCCACATAGGAGTCACCTAAACTGCAGGCACCATAGAGTCGGCTAACCCGACCGCAACACGACAGGACAACGCATTGGAGGCAAAGTGACGTTGACACTACCCGGAAACAGCTGGCGTGCTGGAACCAGGCTGGGCAGGAGGGAGTACCCGTGCCAAAGACACTGCCGAGAACCAGCTGACGGTACTGGAACCCGGATGGGTAGCAGAAGGTACAAGAGCCAATGGAACTGCCGAGAACCAGCTGGCGGTGCTGGAGCCCAGGGTAAATACTAAAAACAGAAGAGCCAGAGGTGTATTTGGAGGAGGTTTTAAATCCGTACTACAGTGGATGTGGACAAAGCAGGAGAATTTGCCGGACACACAGCTGGGGATCAGCTGACGTTACTGAATCCCAATAACACTGGAGCAAGCGTTGACTGTGCAGACGGCACTTCTGAGCAGCAACTAGCGGTATTGGAGCCCAGGGTAAATACTAAAAACGGAGGAGCCAGAGGTGTAATTGGAGCAAGTTTTAAATAAGTAGCACAGTGAATATGGACAGAGCAGGAGAAATTGCCGTGAACACAGCAGGGGAACAGCTGACGTTACCGAACCCCAATAACACCGCAGCAAGTGTTGACTGTGCAGACGGCACTTCCGAGCGCCAACTGGCGGTGCTGGAGCCCAGGGATAAGAATGAAAACAGAGGAGCCAGAGGTGTAATTCGAGCAACTTTAAAATGTGTAGTACAGTGGATGTGGACAAAGCAGGAGAAATTGCCGTCCGCACAGCAGGAGAACAGCTGACGTTACTGAACCCCAATAACACGGCAGCAAGTGTTGACTGTGCAGACAGCACTTCCGAGCGCCAACTGGCGGTGTTGGAGCCCAGGGTAAATACTAAAAACGGAGGAGCCAGAGGTGTAATTGGAGCAAGTTTTAAATAAGTAGCACAGTGAATATGGACAGAGCAGGAGAAATTGCCGTGAACACAGCAGGGGAACAGCTGACGTTACCGAACCCCAATAACACCGCAGCAAGTGTTGACTGTGCAGACGGCACTTCCGAGCGCCAACTGGCGGTGCTGGAGCCCAGGGATAAGAATGAAAACAGAGGAGCCAGAGGTGTAATTGGAGCAACTTTAAAATCTGTAGTAGTGAGAATGTGGACAGAGCAGGAGAAATTGCCGTCCGCACAGCAGGGGAACAGCTGACGTTACTGAACCCCAATAACATGGTAGCAAGTGTTGACTGTGCAGACAGCACTTCCGAGCGCCAACTGGCGGTGCTGGAGCCCAGGGATAAGAATGAAAACAGAGGAGCCAGAGGAGTAATTGGAGCAACTTTAAAATGTGTAGTACAGTGGATGTGGACAAATCAGGAGAAATTGCCGTCCGCACAGCAGGAGAACAGCTGACGTTACTGAACCCCAATAACACGGCAGCAAGTGTTGACTGTGCAGACGGCACTTCCGAGCGCCAACTGGCGGTGTTGGAGCTCAGGGATTACAGTTCAGGTGGTAGAAACATGAACAGAACAGGAGACCTGGATACTGTTGCCAACCAATTATTTATTCTGGAAGAGGACTGGCAAATTCATGAGAGATCCAGGCCTTGTTCATTTTGAGAAAAGTAAGCCGGTCAACGTTATCGGAGGATAGTCGCATGCGACGGTCTGTTAGTACACCACCTGCGGCACTAAAGACGCGTTCCGATAATACACTAGCAGCAGGGCAAGCTAGCACCTCCAGTGCATACTGACTAAGCTCTGGCCATGTATCCAGCTTACAGACCCAAAACTTGAAGGGAGAAGAGCCGTCTGGGAGTACACTAAGAGGGCAAGACATGTAGTCTGTCACCATCTGACGGAAACGTTGCCTCCTGCTGACTGGAGCTGTCTGTGATGGTGTAGACATTTGTGGCGGCGGGGACACAAAACTTTGCCACATTTCGGCCATACTGGTCTTGCCTTGTGCTGAGGCGCTGCTTCTGCTCCCTCTTTGTGCAGAGCTTCCTCCACTGCCTCGACGCACTGAGCTGCTTTGTAAAGCACTAGCAGCACTGCTCTCGGTTGGAATGGAGAACATGATGGAATGCACCAGTGCGTCTTGGTACTCCCGCATTTTACGCTCCCGGTTCAATGGTGTTATGAGGCTTTGTAAGTTGTCCCGGTAGCGAGGATCTAGGAGGGTGGACACCCAATAATCAGCCGTGTTGAGAATGTGGGCGATGCGGCGGTCGTTTCTGAGGCACTGCAGCATGAAATCAACCATGTGCTGCAGACTGCCAACTGGCCAAGAAACGCTGTCCCCTGCTTGAGGCGTGATCTCTGCCTGGTCTGCATCACCCCACCCTCGCTCTAGATACTGACTACTAGAGCATTGTGTACCTCCCTCCTCTGGACAGATGTCTTCCTCATCCATTGACTCCTCCTCATCCTCCTCACAAAGTGTCCCCTGCCTAGGCCTTTGTGAGGAACCACGTTGCGCAGACTGTAGAGAAGCAGATGGCATTTGTGACTCCTCATCCTCCACCTCTTCCAAAACCTCGTCCCTTAGTGCTTGCAGTGTTTTTTCAAGCAGGCAGATAAGGGGGATAGTCATGCTGACTAGTGCATCATCTGCACTCGCCATCCGCGTGGAATAATCGAAGGCACGCAAAACGTGGCAAATGTCCTTCATAGAGGCCCACTCAGTGGTGGTGAAGTGTGAACGGCGCGCACTGCGACTTGTTTGCGCCTGCTGCAGCTGGTACTCCATTACTGCTGCCTGCTGCTCACACAACCTCTCCAACATATGTAACGTTCAATTCCACCTGGTGGGTAGGTCACATATGATGCGATGTTCCGGAAGACATAATCGGCGCTGCAGAGCTGCAATGCGTGATCTTGCATTGCTGGAACGCCGCAAGTGAGCGCACTCTATGCGGACCTTGTGAAGCAGTGCATCAAGATCCGGATAGTCCCTCAAAAAACTCTGCACGACCAAGTTGAGCACATGTGCCAGACATGGGATGTGAGTGAGGTTGCCTAGGCCCAGAGCTGCCACCAGATTTCGGCCATTGTCACACACTACCATGCCTGGCTGGAGATTCGCTGGCACAAATCACACGTCACTCTGCTGCTTGATGGCATTCCAGAGCTCCTGCGCTGTGTGGCTTCGATTCCCCAAAGAAATTAATTTTAATACGGCCTGTTGACGTTTGGCCACGGCTGTGCTCATATCGGTCATCATAACAGGTAACCGTTCACGGGTCGATGTGGAGGTAGACCGTGACGGCTCCTGCAGCGCTGATTCAGAGGAACTGGAGTATGAGGAGGAGTCAATGTGTACAGACTGGATTCCTGCAATCCTTGGAGTTGGCAGAACACGTACAGCGCCACTCTCAAGATCTGTACCCGGCTCCACAACATTTACCCAATGGGCAGTGAGGGAAAGGTATCGTCCCTGTCCATGCTTACTGGTCCACGCATCAGTGGTCAGGTGGACCTTGCTACTGACGGCGTTTTGTAGCGCATGTTTAATTTTTCCCTCCACATGATGTTGCAGGGCAGGGACGGCTTGCCTGCTGAAATAAAAGCGGCTGGGCACGTTGTATTGTGGGACTGCCAATGCCATAAAGTTACGGAATGTGTCAGTCTCCACCAGCCTGAATGATAGCATTTCAAGGGCCAGTAGTTTAGCAATGCCAGCATTCAGAGCCTGTGCTCGGGGGTGGTTTGCCGAGTATGGGCGCCTTTTCTCCCATGCCTGTGCTAACGATGGCTGTAGACTGGCCTGGGAGTGTGAGGATGACTGGGAAAGTGGTGCTGTGGGTGGAATTACACTGTGTCTCTGTACAACAGTGCCAGAGATTCTTCCATGGCGATCCTGTGAGGAAGCCGAACCAGCTGTGTGTGAGCTGGAGGAAGAGGCTACAACACGAGCTGAAGAGGTGGTAGGTGGCGCTGTAGGTTGGCCTAGGTCTTCAGTGTGTTTGTGTAACTCCACCACGTGCTTGGTCCGCACATGTTTCCACATATTTGTGGTATTGAGGTTGCTGACACTTTTCCCTCTTTTCACCTTCTGATTACACAGCTTGCATTTGACAAAGCAAATGTCATCTGCAACTGTGTCAAAAAAGGACCAGGCACTGCAAGTCTTGGGAGCGCCCGCTTTGGATTTTGGAAGAGCCATGCTCCTAATGGGTGCCGAAGTGGAGGCTACAGGCAACCAAGTCTGCCCCCTCCCTCTCCCTCCTTTTTGGGCCGTTCGGGGAATCTCTTCCTCAGAGCTGCTCCCACCACCTTCCTGTCCCTCACGCCATGATGGGTCAAGGACCTCATCATCTACACCACCCTCTTCAAACAACTGCTTCTCCTGGGTAGTCTCGACAGCACAGTACGCACCAGAAAGTGGCACCTGAGTCTCATCATCAGATGCGTACTGAGGTGTGCTGCTGACCATAGGCACTGGCCCACCCGCCTCTTCAGATTCAGAGAGACAAAACGGTTGCGCATCACTGCATACTACCTCTTCTTCAAATTCTCGAATTCTGCTTGGCTGGCCCCCTCTTTCCAAGCCAAGAGATTCAGAGAACAGAAGTAGAGATGGCTCCTGTCCAGGGCTCTCTGACTGCCTGGGCAATTTGGCAGGTGGTGAAGAGACAGATGGGTGCTCTTCAGTGCTCAGGACCTGAGAGGATCTGGAACTAATTGAAGTCGATGCGTTAGCTGCCATCCATGCGACAACGGCTTCAATTTGGTCCTCGCGCAGCAGTGGGGTACGGCTAGCTCCTACAAAGCTGCGCATAAAGGACTGTTCCCTGGTAAAACTGGGGGATGCTGAGTCACTGGTGCCCGCAGCAGGCACAGAATCCCCACGTCCTCTCCCTGCAGGCACAGAATCCTCACGTCCTCTCCCTGCAGAAACTCCACGCCCACGCCCACGACCACGACCACATGCCTTACTCCCTGCCTTCTTCATCTTGGTAGACTGATAAAGATAGGCAGAAAAGTACTAAGGGCTTAGTGTGCTTATTCCTGAACAGCTGCTAACAGGTATAAGAAACACTAATTTTATAAAGTGTGGACTAGACTTTAATATGAGCTAATGTGGCCTACACAACTGTAAAGTGGAGTGTTTGGTGAACTTTATTTAGGTTTTTTTTGTCACAAAAAGACACTGGATGTGCCTAAAGATGTAATAACGATAGTATCACAAACTTTTTGTAGCTATTACAATGTAGGAAGGTAACCTACAATGCAATAGATGAGGCTGCAAAAAATAGGCTAATACTAATCTGGCTGGGGCTGCAGGGCCCAATGCTGCAGAAAGGCTCCTCTATCTACTCCTATATAGTGTGTTTGGAATCAATTTAGCTGAATATGGATGGAACCACCACACTAATAGGAGATATCAGGAAAAATTATGAATTGGCAATAAAGGACAATGTATGAGGCAGTGACACACACTGAGTGCACTACAACCAGACGGGGTTGAAGCACACACTACAGGGTGAGCTGCACTCACACACCAGACCTTGCAGACAGCGGTGAACAGTACAGATGCAGAGCACTGTGCACTAGTGCTGCAAGACGGAAAAAAATTCTCTATCTACTCCTATATAGTGTGTTTGGAACCAATTTAGCTGAATACAGATGGAACCACCACACTAATAGGAGATATCAGGAAAAATTATGAATTGGCAATAAAGGACAATGTATGAGGCAGTGACACACACTGAGTGCACTACAACCAGACGGGGTTGAAGCACACACTACAGGGTGAGCTGCACTCACACACCAGACCTTGCAGACAGCGGTGAACAGTACAGATGCAGAGCACTGTGCACTAGTGCTGCAAGACGGAAAAAAATTTCTCTATCTACTCCTATATAGTGTGTTTGGAACCAATTTAGCTGAATACAGATGGAACCACCACACTAATAGGAGATATCAGGAAAAATTATGAATTGGCAAAAAAGGACAATGTATGAGGCAGTGACACACACTGAGTGCACTACAACCAGACTTGGCTGAAGCACACACTACAGGGTGAGCTGCACTCACACACACAGACCTTGCAGATAGCGGTGAACAGCACAGGGAACTGTGCACTAGCACTGCAAGGCACAGTGATTTAGAAAGTAGCTTGGGTAAAGCAGTATAGAGCAAATAGGTAGCTAAAACTGTCCCTCAGAACAACAGCGTCCTATCCCTAACTGAATTCACAGCAGAGTGAGCTCAAAATGGCGGCGGTGGCTTTTATAGTGCATCATGACATCATTTCAGCAGCCAATCACAGCCATGCCATTAGTTAAGATGCCTACATGCCTAACAGGATGTGCCCACACTTCTTAGGATCCTCATTGGCTGAATAAAATGAAAATGTCTCATTGCATTATGGGAACTTCCGATTCCGGTATACGATATTGCAATAGTATCGGAATTAAGTATCGGAATTCCGATACCGCGAATATCGGCCGATACCCGATATTTCAGTATCGGAATGCTCAACACTACCCGCGACCAATCACCGATTTGGGCGCCAAATTTAAATATCGGCTGCGACCAATCACCGATCTTGGCTCCACATTTAAACACCGCTGTGCTGATTGGTCGCAGCCGATATTTAAATGTGGCGCCCAAATCGGTGATTGGTCGCGGGCAGCGTCGGCGACCAATCAGCACAGCGGTGTTTAACTTTTGCGCTAAGATCAGTGATTGGTCGGGTCCGAAGACCGCGACCAATCATCGAATCGTCTTGGTGAGGACCGGGGAGCGGCGCTCCCTGGGCGGGTACTTACGCTGCGAGAACCCGGGACATAGCGGGCGCTCACAGCAGAAGTATCCCGACCCGCAGCGCCGCTCCCCGGTCCTCCCTTCTGCATGGAGGGCAGCGGCGCCGGCGGTCCTTCCGCTGCTACCGGCCTGGAAATGAGCGCCTCGCGCCGCTCATCTCCCGGCTGCATCTCCGTCCCGCAGATGGGTCCGGCGGTCGGGTTCCTTCTGCTGTTGCCGGCCGGTAGATGAGCGCCTCGCGGCGCTCATCTCCCGGCTGCATCGCCGCTCAGCTCCGTCCCGCAGATGAGCCGCTAACGGCCGCCATCTTTTTTCAGAAATCCCACGGCGCTGATTGGCCGCTGCCGGACCAATGAGCGACGTGGGATTTCCTGGACAGACAGACAGACACACAGACAGACAGACGGGATAAGACGATTATATATATAGATGATGCACTGTTGGGCATTGACAAAACAGAGAAAACAATCTATATCTTTAAATGACATCACTCAGGAAAAAGATGAGACTGTAGAAAAATATTTTGCCCTTTTACAGATGACTTGGACAGATATGGGATATTTACCAGGGGACACGATTAACATACATATATTGGGAAATGCTTTTGTGGATGGGTTAAAGAAACCAATTAGAGAGGAACTTGTAAAAAAATGCACCCACAGTGGAGGGGGAATGACCCAAAGGATTTGTTACAAGTAGCCAAAGGGGTAGAGCAAGAGTTGATCCAAACTCGCAGAACAAAGAGAGTACGTTTTTTTCCTTACCATAGAAAAAGGTGGGGGGGACAGGAATGCTGCAGCCCCCACTCACATAGCAGATAGCTGTGAATGACTTTTTCCCTTCATCCTAATTATTGAAAACTACTAGATAAAAACTATAATGACAGAAATTCAAATTTTAGAGGTTCTATTTCAATTATTAAAATGAACTCCAGGCACATTTTTAAATTTTTATTATTTTTCCTTAAAAATACTGGGCAGCTAGGTCTGCATGCAATTAATGTTTTTCTTTGACAAATTATCAAAGCATTTTATGGTGATTTACTTACTATAGACAATGCATTCTTTTCCGTGCCTCGGCATCCAGACTGCCGGTATTTATTTGTTTTTACTTGCAATGCCCCTTACAAGAGCCATGCAGTACAGCATATTACAAACATTATTCCCATTATTGGGGACTGGGTCTCCCATAGTATTTGCTTATGCCTTCCAAGCAAAAGCTTCCAAAAATTAGGACGAAGCAGCTTGCAATGCCCCTTACAAGAGCCATGCAGTACAGCATATTACAACCATAAGTCCCATTATTGGGGAGTGGGTCTCCCATAGTATTTGCTTATGCCTTCCAAGCAAAAGCTTCCCAAAATTAAGACGGAGCAACTTGCAATGCCCCTTACAAGAGCCATGCAGTACAGCATATTACAAACATAAGTCCCATTATTTCGGAGTGGGTCTCCCATAGTATTTGCTTATGCCTTCCAAGCAAAAGCTTCCCAAAATGAAGATGGAGCAACTTGCAATGCCCCTTACAAGAGCCATGCAGTACAGCATATTACAAACATTATTCCCATTATTGGGGAGTGGGTCTCCCATAGTATTTGCTTATGCCTTCCACGCAAAAGCTTCCCAAAATTAAGACGGAGCAACTTGCAATGCCCCTAACATGAGCCATGCAGTACAGCATATTACAAACATTATTCCCATTATTGGGGAGTGGGTCTCCCATAGTATTTGCTTAGGCCTTCCAAGCAAAAGCTTCCAAAAATTAGGAGGAAATGCAATGCCTGTTCGAAGACAAGTGGAGGTCCCAGTAGCTTAACAAGACGATTTTAATGCACCTTACAAGAGACGTGGAGGTCAGAGTGGTATAACAAGACGCTTTTAATGCCTCTTACAAGAGACGTGGAGGTCAGAGTGGTATAACAAGACGCTTTTAATGCCCCTTACAAGAGACGTGGAGGTCAGAGTGGTATAACAAGACGCTTTCAATGTCCCTTACAAGAGACGTGGAGGTCAGAGTGGTATAACTAGACGCTTTTAATGCCCGTCAGAAGAGACGTGGAGGTCAGAGTGGTATAACAAGACGCTTTTAATGCCCCTGAAAAGAGACGTGGAGGTCAGAGTGGTATAACAAGACGCTTTTAATGCCCCTTACAAGAGATGTGGAGGTAAGAGTGGTATAACAAGACGCTTTTAATGCCCGTCAGAAGAGACGTGGAGGTCAGAGTGGTATAACAAGATGCTTTTAATGCCCCTTACAAGAGACGTGGAGGTCAGAGTGGTATAACAAGACGCTTTAAATGCCCCTTGCAATAGACGTGGAGGTCAGAGTGGTATAACAAGACGCTTTTAATGCCCCTTACAAGAGACGTGGAGGTCAGAGTGATTTAACAAGATGCTTTTAATGCCCCTTACAAGAGACGTGGAGGTCAGAGTGGTATAACAAGACACTTTTAATGCCCCTTACAGGAAACGTGGAGGTCAGAGTGGTATAACAAGAAGCTTTTAATGCCCCTTACAAGAGACGTGGGGGTCAGAGTGGTATGACAAGACGCTTTTAATGCCCCTTACAAGAGAAGTGGAGGTCAGAGTGGTATAACAAGATGCTTTTAATGCCCGTCAGAAGAGACGTGGAGGTCAGAGTGATTTAACAAGATGCTTTTAATGCCCCTTACAAGAGACGTGGAGGTCCGAGTGGTGTAACAAGACGCTTTAAATGCCCCTTACAAGAGACGTGGAGGTCAGAGTGGTATAAAAGATGCTTTTAATGCCCCTTACAAGAGACGTGGAGGTCAGAGTGGTATAACAAGATGCTTTTAATGCCCCTTACAAGAGACGTGGAGGTCAGAGTGGTATAACAAGATGCTTTTAATGACCCTTACAAGAGACGTGGAGTTCAGAGTGGTATAACAAGACGCTTTTAATGCCCCTTACAAGAGACGTGGAGGTCAGAGTGGTATAACAAGATGCTTTTAATGCCCCTTACAAGAAACGTGGAGGTCAGAGTGGTATAACAAGACGCTTTTAATGCCCCTTACAAGAGACGTGGAGGTCAGAGTGGTATGACAAGACGCTTTTAATGCCCCTTACAAGAGATATGGAGATCAGAGTGGTGTAACGAGACGCTTTTAATGCCCGTCAGAAGAGACGTGGAGGTCAGAGTGATTTAACAAGACGCTTTTAATGCCCCTAACAAGAGACGTGGAGGTCAGAGTGGTATAACAAGACGCTTTTAATGCCCCTTACAAGAGACGTGGAGGTCAGAATGGTATAACAAGACTCTTTTAATGCCCCTTGCAAGAGACGTGGTAGTCAGAGTGGTATAACAAGACGCTTTTAATGCCCGTCAGAAGAGACGTGGAGGTCAGAGTGGTATAACAAGACGCTTTTAATGCCCCTTACAAGAGATGTGGAGGTCAGAGTGGTATAACAAGACACTTTTAATGCCCCTTACAAGAGACGTGGAGGTCAGAGTGGTATGACAAGATGCTTTTAATGCCCCTTACAAGAGACGTGGAGGTCAGAGTGGTATAACAAGATGCTTTTAATGCCCGTCAGAAGAGACGTGGAGGTCAGAGTGGTATAACAAGATGCTTTTAATGCCCCTTACAAGAGACGTGGAGGTCAGAGTGGTATAACAAGACACTTTTAATGCCCCATACAAGAGATGTGGAGGTCATAGTGGTATAACAAGACGCTTTTAATGCCCCTTACAAGAGACGTGGAGGTCAGAGTGGTATAACAAGATGCTTTTAATGCCCCTTACAAGAGATGTGGAGGTCAGAGTGGTATAACAAGACGCTTTTCATGCCCGTAAGAACAGACATGGAGGTCAGAGTGGTATAACAAGACACTTTTAATGCCCCTTACAAGAGATGTGGAGGTCAGAGTGGTATAACAAGACGCTTTTCATGCCCGTCAGAAGAGACGTGGAGGTCAGAGTGGTATAACAAGACGCTTTTAATGCCCCTTACAAGAGACGTGGAGGTCAGAGTGGTATAACAAGATGCTTTTAATGCCCCTTACAAGAGACGTGGAGATCAGAGTGGTATAACAAGATGCTCTTAATGCCCGTCAGAAGAGACGTGAAGGTCAGAGTGGTATAACAAGATGCTTTAAATGCCCCTTAAAATAGATGTGGAGGTCAGAGTGGTATAACAAGATGCTTTTAATGCCCCTTACAAGAGACGTGGAGGTCAGAGTGGTATAACAAGATGCTTTTAATGCCCCTTACAAGAGACGTGGAGGTCAGAGTGATATAACAAGATGCTTTTAATGCCCCTTACAAGAGACGTGGAGGTCAGAGTGGTATAACAAGACGCTTTTAATGCCCCTTACAAGAGACGTGGGGGTCAGAGTGGTATGACAAGGCGCTTTTAATGCCCCTTACAAGAGAAGTGGAGGTCAGAGTGGTATAACAAGACGCTTTTAATGCCCGTCAGAAGAGACGTGGAGGTCAGAGTGATTTAACAAGATGCTTTTAATGCCCCTTACAAGAGACGTGGAGGTCCGATTGGTGTAACAAGACGCTTTAAATGCCCCTTACAATAGACGTGGAGGTCAGAGTGGTATAAAAAGATGCTTTTAATGCCCCTTACAAGAGACGTGGAGGTCAGAGTGGTATAACAAGATGCTTTTAATGCCCCTTACAAGAGACGTGGAGATCAGAGTGGTATAACAAGACGCTCTTAATGCCCGTCAGAAGAGACGTGAAGGTGAGATTGGTATAACAAGATGCTTTAAATGCCCCTTAAAATAGATGTGGAGGTCAGAGTGGAATAACAAGACGCTTTTAATGCCCCTTACAAGAGACGTGGAGGTCAGAGTGATATAACAAGATGCTTTTAATGCCCCTTATAAGAGACGTGGAGGTCAGAGTGGTATAACAAGACGCTTTTAATGCCCCTTACAAGAGACGTGGAGATCAGAGTGGTATAACAAGACGCTTTTAATGCCCCTTACAAGAGACGTGGAGGTCAGAGTGGTATAACAAGATGCTTTTAGTGCCCCTTACAAGAAACGTGGAGGTCAGTGTGGTATAACAAGACGCTTTTAATGCCCCTTATAAGAGACGTGGAGGTCAGAGTGGTATAACAAGACGCTTTTAATGCCCCTTACAAGAGACGTGGAGGTCAGAGTGGTGCAACGAGACGTTTTTAATGCCCGTCAGAAGAGACGTGGAGGTCAGAGTGATTTAACAAGACGTTTTTAATGCCCCTAACAAGAGACGTGGAGGTCAGAGTGGTATAACAAGACGCTTTTAATGCCCCTTACAAGAGACGTGGAGGTCAGAGTGGTATAACAAGACTCTTTTAATGCCCCTTGCAAGAGACGTGGTAGTCAGAGTGGTATAACATGTCGCTTTTAATGCCCCTTACAAGAGACGTGGAGGTCAGAGTGGTATAACAAGACGCTCTTAATGCCCGTCAGAAGAGACGTGAAGGTCAGAGTGGTATAACAAGATGCTTTAAATGCCCCTTAAAATAGATGTGGAGGTCAGAGTGGTATAACAAGATGCTTTTAATGCCCCTTACAAGAGACGTGGAGGTCAGAGTGGTATAACAAGACGCTTTTAATGCCCGTCAGAAGAGACGTGGAGGTCAGAGTGATTTAACAAGATGCTTTTAATGCCCCTTACAAGAGACGTGGAGGTCCGATTGGTGTAACAAGACGCTTTAAATGCCCCTTACAATAGACGTGGAGGTCAGAGTGGTATAAAAAGATGCTTTTAATGCCCCTTACAAGAGACGTGGAGGTCAGAGTGGTATAACAAGATGCTTTTAATGCCCCTTACAAGAGACGTGGAGGTCAGAGTGATATAACAAGATGCTTTTAATGCCCCTTACAAGAGACGTGGAGGTCAGAGTGGTATAACAAGACACTTTTAATGCCCCTTACAGGAAACGTGGAGGTCAGAGTGGTATAACAAGAATATTTTAATGCCCCTTACAAGAGACGTGGGGGTCAGAGTGGTATGACAAGGCGCTTTTAATGCCCCTTACAAGAGAAGTGGAGGTCAGAGTGGTATAACAAGACGCTTTTAATGCCCGTCAGAAGAGACGTGGAGGTCAGAGTGATTTAACAAGATGCTTTTAATGCCCCTTACAAGAGACGTGGAGGTCCGATTGGTGTAACAAGACGCTTTAAATGCCCCTTACAATAGACGTGGAGGTCAGAGTGGTATAAAAAGATGCTTTTAATGCCCCTTACAAGAGACGTGGAGGTCAGAGTGGTATAACAAGATGCTTTTAATGCCCCTTACAAGAGACGTGGAGATCAGAGTGGTATAACAAGACGCTCTTAATGCCCGTCAGAAGAGACGTGAAGGTCAGAATGGTATAACAAGATGCTTTAAATGCCCCTTAAAATAGATGTGGAGGTCAGAGTGGTATAACAAGACGCTTTTAATGCCCCTTACAAGAGACGTGGAGGTCAGAGTGATATAACAAGACGCTTTTAATGCCCCTTACAAGAGACGTGGAGGTCAGAGTGGTATAACAAGACGCTTTTAATGCCCCTTACAAGAGACGTGGAGGTCAGAGTGGTATAACAAGACGCTTTTAATGCCCCTTACAAGAGACGTGGAGGTCAGAGTGGTATAACAAGATGCTTTTAGTGCCCCTTACAAGAAACGTGGAGGTCAGTGTGGTATAACAAGACGCTTTTAATGCCCCTTATAAGAGACGTGGAGGTCAGAGTGGTATAACAAGACGCTTTTAATGCCCCTTACAAGAGACGTGGAGGTCAGAGTGGTGCAACGAGATGCTTTTAATGCCCGTCAGAAGAGACGTGGAGGTCAGAGTGATTTAACAAGACGTTTTTAATGCCCCTAACAAGAGACGTGGAGGTCAGAGTGGTATAACAAGACGCTTTTAATGCCCCTTACAAGAGACGTGGAGGTCAGAGTGGTATAACAAGACTCTTTTAATGCCCCTTGCAAGAGACGTGGTAGTCAGAGTGGTATAACAAGTCGCTTTTAATGCCCCTTACAAGAGACGTGGAGGTCAGAGTGGTATAACAAGATGCTTTTAATGCCCCTTACAAGAGATGTGGAGGTCAGAGTGGTATAAAAAGACGCTTTTAATGCCCGTCAGAAGAGACGTGGAGGTCAGAGTGGTATAACAAGACGCTTTTAATGCCCCTTACAAGAGATGTGGAGGTCAGAGTGGTATAACAAGACACTTTTAATGCCCCTTACAAGAGACGTGGAGGTCAGAGTGGTATGACAAGATGCTTTTAATGCCCCTTACAAGAGACGTGGAGGTCAGAGTGGTATAACAAGATGCTTTTAATGCCCCTTACAAGAGACGTGGAGGTCAGAGTGGTATAACAAGACGCTTTTAATGCCCCTTACAAGAGACGTGGAGGTCAGAGTGGTATAACAAGACACTTTTAATGCCCCATACAAGAGATGTGGAGGTCATAGTGGTATAACAAGACGGTTTTAATGCCCCTTACAAGAGACGTGGAGGTCAGAGTGGTATGACAAGATGCTTTTAATGCCCCTTACAAGAGATGTGGAGGTCAGAGTGGTATAACAAGACGCTTTTCATGCCCGTAAGAACAGACGTGGAGGTCAGAGTGGTATAACAATACACTTTTAATGCCCCTTACAAGAGACGTGGAGGTCAGATTGGTATAACAAGATGCTTTTAATGCCCCTTACAAGAGACGTGGAGGTCAGAGTGGTATTAAAAGACACTTTTAATGCCCCTTTCAAGAGATGTGGAGGTCAGAGTTGTATAACAATACGCTTTTCCTGCCCGTCAGAAGAGACGTGGAGGTCAGAGTGGTATAACCAGACGCTTTTAATGCCACTTACATGAGACGAGGAGGTCAGAGTGGTATAACAGGATGCTTTTAATGCCCCTTACAAGAGACGTGGAGATCAGAGTGGTATAACAAGACGCTCTTAATGCCCGTCAGAAGAGACGTGAAGGTCAGAGTGGTATAACAAGATGCTTTTAATGCCCCTTAAAATAGATGTGGAGGTCAGAGTGGTATAACAAGATGCTTTTAATGCCCCTTACAAGAGACGTGGAGGTCAGAGAGGTATAACAAGATGCTTTTAATGCCCTTAAAAGAGACGTGGGGGTCAGAGTGGTATAACAAAATGCTTTTAATGCCCCTTACAAGAGACGTGGAGGTCAGAGTGGTATAACAAGACGCTTTTAATGCCCGTCAGAAGAGACGTGGAGGTCAGAGTGATTTAACAAGATGCTTTTAATGCCCCTTACAAGAGACGTGGAGGTCCGATTGGTGTAACAAGACGCTTTAAATGCCCCTTACAATAGACGTGGAGGTCAGAGTGGTATAAAAAGATGCTTTTAATGCCCCTTACAAGAGACGTGGAGGTCAGAGTGGTATAACAAGATGCTTTTAATGCCCCTTACAAGAGACGTGGAGATCAGAGTGGTATAACAAGACGCTCTTAATGCCCGTCAGAAGAGACGTGAAGGTCAGAATGGTATAACAAGATGCTTTAAATGCCCCTTAAAATAGATGTGGAGGTCAGAGTGGTATAACAAGACGCTTTTAATGCCCCTTACAAGAGACGTGGAGGTCAGAGTGATATAACAAGATGCTTTTAATGCCCCTTACAAGAGACGTGGAGGTCAGAGTGGTATAACAAGACGCTTTTAATGCCCCTTACAAGAGACGTGGAGGTCAGAGTGGTATAACAAGACGCTTTTAATGCCCCTTACAAGAGACGTGGAGGTCAGAGTGGTATAACAAGATGCTTTTAGTGCCCCTTACAAGAAACGTGGAGGTCAGTGTGGTATAACAAGACGCTTTTAATGCCCCTTATAAGAGACGTGGAGGTCAGAGTGGTATAACAAGACGCTTTTAATGCCCCTTACAAGAGACGTGGAGGTCAGAGTGGTGCAACGAGACGCTTTTAATGCCCGTCAGAAGAGACGTGGAGGTCAGAGTGATTTAACAAGCCGTTTTTAATGCCCCTAACAAGAGACGTGGAGGTCAGAGTGGTATAACAAGACGCTTTTAATGCCCCTTACAAGAGACGTGGAGGTCAGAGTGGTATAACAAGACTCTTTTAATGCCCCTTGCAAGAGACGTGGTAGTCAGAGTGGTATAACAAGTCGCTTTTAATGCCCCTTACAAGAGACGTGGAGGTCAGAGTGGTATAACAAGATGCTTTTAATGCCCCTTACAAGAGATGTGGAGGTCAGAGTGGTATAACAAGACACTTTTAATGCCCCTTACAAGAGACGTGGAGGTCAGAGTGGTATGACAAGATGCTTTTAATGCCCCTTACAAGAGACGTGGAGGTCAGAGTGGTATAACAAGATGCTTTTAATGCCCCTTACAAGAGACGTGGAGGTCAGAGTGGTATAACAAGACGCTTTTAATGCCCCTTACAAGAGACGTGGAGGTCAGAGTGGTATAACAAGACACTTTTAATGCCCCATACAAGAGATGTGGAGGTCATAGTGGTATAACAAGACGGTTTTAATGCCCCTTACAAGAGACGTGGAGGTCAGAGTGGTATAACAAGATGCTTTTAATGCCCCTTACAAGAGATGTGGAGGTCAGAGTGGTATAACAAGACGCTTTTCATGCCCGTAAGAACAGACGTGGAGGTCAGAGTGGTATAACAATACACTTTTAATGCCCCTTACAAGAGACGTGGAGGTCAGATTGGTATAACAAGATGCTTTTAATGCCCCTTACAAGAGACGTGGAGGTCAGAGTGGTATTAAAAGACACTTTTAATGCCCCTTACAAGAGATGTGGAGGTCAGAGTTGTATAACAATACGCTTTTCCTGCCCGTCAGAAGAGACGTGGAGGTCAGAGTGGTATAACCAGACGCTTTTAATGCCACTTACATGAGACGAGGAGGTCAGAGTGGTATAACAGGATGCTTTTAATGCCCCTTACAAGAGACGTGGAGATCAGAGTGGTATAACAAGACGCTCTTAATGCCCGTCAGAAGAGACGTGAAGGTCAGAGTGGTATAACAAGATGCTTTTAATGCCCCTTAAAATAGATGTGGAGGTCAGAGTGGTATAACAAGATGCTTTTAATGCCCCTTACAAGAGACGTGGAGGTCAGAGAGGTATAACAAGATGCTTTTAATGCCCTTAAAAGAGACGTGGAGGTCAGAGTGGTATAACAAGATGCTTTTAATGCCCCTTACAAGAGACGTGGAGGTCAGAGTGGTATAACAAGACGCTTTTCATGCCCGTCAGAAGAGACGTGGAGGTCAGAGTGGTATAACAAGACGCTTTTAATGCCCCTTACAAGAGACGTGGAGGTCAGAGTGGTATAACAAGACGCTTTTAATGCCCCTTACAAGAGACGTGGAGGTCACAGTGGTATAACAAGACGCTTTTAATGCCCCTTACAAGAGACGTGGAGGTCAGAGTGGTATAACAAGATGCTTTTAATGCCCCTTACAAGAAACGTGGAGGTCAGAGTGGTATAACAAGACGCTTTTAATGCCCCTTACAAGAGACGTGGAGGTCAGAGTGGTATGACAAGACGCTTTTAATGCCCCTTACAAGAGATGTGGAGGTCAGAGTGGTATAACTAGACGCTTTTAATGCCCGTCAGAAGAGACGTGGAGGTCAGAGTGGTATAATAAGATGATTTTAAAGCCCATCAGAAGAGACGTGGAGGTCAGAGTGGTATAACAAGATGCTTTTAATGCCCCTTACAAGAGATGTGGAGGTCAGAGTGGTATAACTAGACGCTTTTAATGCCTGTCAGAAGAGACGTGGAGGTCAGAGTGGTATAACAAGACGCTTTTAATGCCCCTTAAAAGAGACGTAGAGGTCAGAGTGGTATAACAAGACGCTTTTAATGCCCCTTACAAGAGATGTGGAGTTAAGAGTGGTATAACAAGACGCTTTTAATGCCGGTCAGAAGAGACGTGGAGGTCAGAGTGGTATAACAAGACGCTTTTAATGCCCCTTACAAGAGACGTGGAGGTCAGAGTGGTATAACAAGATGCTTTTAATGCCCCTTACAAGAGACGTGGGGTTCAGAGTGGTATAACAAGACGCTTTTAATGCCCTTACAAGAGACGTGGAGGTCAGAGTGGTATAACAAGATGCTTTTAATGCCCGTCAGAAGAGACGTGGAGGTCAGAGTGGTATAACAAGATGCTTTTAATGCCCCTTACAAGAGATGTGGAGGTCAGAGTGGTATAACAAGACGCTTTTAATGCCCGTCAGAAGAGACGTGGAGGTCAGAGTGGTATAACAAGACGCTTTTAATGCACCTTACAAGAAATGTGGAGGTCAGAGTGGTATAACAAGACACTTTTAATGCCCCTTACAAGAGACGTGGAGGTCAGAGTGGTATGACAAGATGCTTTTAATGCCCCTTACAAGAGACGTGGAGGTCAGAGTGGTATAACAAGATGCTTTTAGTGCCCGTCAGAAGAGACGTGGAGGTCAGAGTGGTATAACAAGATGCTTTTAATGCCCCTTACAAGAGACGTGGAGGTCAGAGTGGTATAACAAGACGCTTTTAATGCCCTTTACAAGAGACGTGGAGGTCAGAGTGGTATAACAAGACACTTTTAATGCCCCATACAAGAGATGTGGAGGTCATAGTGGTATAACAAGACGCTTTTAATGCCCCTTACAAGAGATGTGGAGGTCAGAGTGGTATAACAAGATGCTTTTAATGCCCCTTACAAGAGATGTGGAGGTCAGAGTGGTATAACAAGACGCTTTTCATGCCCGTAAGAACAGACGTGGAGGTCAGAGTGGTATAATAAGACGTTTTTAATGCCCCTTACAAGAAATGTGGAGGTCAGAGTGGTATAACAAGACACTTTTAATGCCCCTTACAAGAGACGTGGAGGTCAGAGTGGTATGACAAGATGCTTTTAATGCCCCTTACAAGAGACGTGGAGGTCAGAGTGGTATAACAAGATGCTTTTAATGCCCGTCAGAAGAGACGTGGAGGTCAGAGTGGTATAACAAGATGCTTTTAATGCCCCTTACAAGAGACGTGGAAGTCAGAGTGGTATAACAAGACGCTTTTAATGCCCTTTACAAGAGACGTGGAGGTCAGAGTGGTATAACAAGACACTTTTAATGCCCCATACAAGAGATGTGGAGATCATAGTGGTATAACAAGACGGTTTTAATGCCCCTTACAAGAGACGTGGAGGTCAGAGTGGTATAACAAGATGCTTTTAATGCCCCTTACAAGAGATGTGGAGGTCAGAGTGGTATAACAAGACGCTTTTCATGCCCGTAAGAACAGACGTGGAGGTCAGAGTGGTATAACAAGACACTTTTAATGCCCCTTACAAGAGATGTGGAGGTCAGAGTGGTATAACAAGACGCTTTTCATGCCCGTCAGAAAAAACGTGGAGGTCAGAGTGGTATAACAAGACGCTTTTAATGCCCCTTACAAGAGACGTGGAGGTCAGAGTGGTATAACAAGATGCTTTTAATGCCCCTTTCAAGAGACGTGGAGATCAGAGTGGTATAACAAGACGCTCTTAATGCCCGTCAGAAGAGACGTGAAGGTCAGAGTGGTATAACAAGATGCTTTTAATGCCCCTTAAAATAGATGTGGAGGTCAGAGTGGTATAACAAGATGCTTTTAATGCCCCTTACAAGAGACGTGGAGGTCAGAGTGGTATAACAAGACGCTTTTAATGCCCCTGACAAGAGACGTGGAGGTCAGAGTGATATAACAAGATGCTTTTAATGCCCCTTACAAGAGACGTGGAGGTCAGAGTGGTATAACAAGACACTTTTAATGCCCCTTACAGGAAACGTGGAGGTCAGAGTGGTATAACAAGAATCTTTTAATGCCCCTTACAAGAGACGTGGGGGTCAGAGTGGTATGACAAGGCGCTTTTAATGCCCCTTACAAGAGAAGTGGAGGTCAGAGTGGTATAACAAGACGCTTTTAATGCCCGTCGGAAGAGACGTGGAGGTCAGAGTGATTTAACAAGATGCTTTTAATGCCCCTTACAAGAGACGTGGAGGTCAGATTGGTGTAACAAGACGCTTTAAATGCCCCTTACAATAGACGTGGAGGTCAGAGAGGTATAAAAAGATGCTTTTAATGCCCCTTACAAGAGACGTGGAGATCAGAGTGGTATAACAAGATGCTTTTAATGCCCCTTACAAGAGACGTGGAGGTCAGAGTGGTATAACAAGACGATTTTAATGCCCCTTAGAAGAGACGTGGAGGTCAGAGTGGTATAACAAGACACTTTTAACGCCCGTTACAAGAGACGTGGAGGTCAGAGTGGTATAACAAGACGCTTTTAATGCCCGTCAGAAGAGACGTGGAGGTCAGAGTGATTTAACAAGATGCTTTTAATGCCCCTTACAAGAGACGTGGAGGTCAGAGTGGTATGACAAGATGCTTTTAATGCCCCTTACAAGAGACGTGGAGGTCAGAGTGGTATAACAAGGTGCTTTTAATGCCCCTTACAAGAGACGTGGAGGTCAGAGTGGTATAACAAGACGCTTTTAATGCCCCTTACAAGAGACGTGGAGGTCAGAGTGGTATAACAAGACACTTTTAATGCCCCATACAAGAGATGTGGAGGTCATAGTGGTATAACAAGATGCTTTTAATGCCCCTTACAAGAGACGTGGAGTTCAGAGTGGTATAACAAGACGCTTTTAATGCCCCTTACAAGAGACGTGGAGGTCAGAGTGGTATAACAAGATGCTTTTAATGCCCGTCAGAAGAGAGGTCGAGATCAGAGTGGTATAACAAGATGCTTTTACTGCCCCTTACAAGAGATGTGGAGATCAGAGTGGTGTAACGAGACGCTTTTAATGCCCGTCAGAAGAGACGTGGAGGTCAGAGTGATTTAACAAGACGCTTTTAATGCCCCTAACAAGAGACGTGGAGGTCAGAGTGGTATAACAAGACGCTTCTAATGCCCCTTACAAGAGACGTGGAGGTCAGAGTGGTATAACAAGACTCTTTTAATGCCCCTTGCAAGAGACGTGGTAGTCAGAGTGGTATAACAAGACGCTTTTAATGCCCCTTACAAGAGACGTGGAGGTCAGAGTGGTATAACAAGATGCTTTTAATGCCCCTTACAAGAGATGTGGAGGTCAGAGTGGTATAACAAGACGCTTCTAATTCCCGTCAGAAGAGACGTGGAGGTCAGAGTGGTATAACAAGACGCTTTTAATGCCCCATACAAGAGATGTGGAGGTCATAGTGGTATAACAAGACGCTTTTAATGCCACTTACAAGAGACGTGGAGGTCAGAGTGGTATAACAAGATGCTTTTAATGCCCCTTACAAGAGATGTGGAGGTCAGAGTGGTATAACAAGACGCTTTTCATGCCCGTAAGAACAGACGTGGAGGTCAGAGTGGTATAATAAGACGTTTTTAATGCCCCTTACAAGAAATGTGGAGGTCAGAGTGGTATAACAAGACACTTTTAATGCCCCTTACAAGAGACGTGGAGGTCAGAGTGGTATGACAAGATGCTTTTAATGCCCCTTACAAGAGACGTGGAGGTCAGAGTGGTATAACAAGATGCTTTTAATGCCCGTCAGAAGAGACGTGGAGGTCAGAGTGGTATAACAAGATGCTTTTAATGCCCCTTACAAGAGACGTGGAGGTCAGAGTGTGTAACATACCTGGCGGCGTCCTTGCATAGTGGTCCATTTCCCACTGTGCAGGAGCGCGCACTTGATCTCCTGTCCGGAATGTCTCTCTGGCTTCCCTCCATGCTGTCTGTTTGTGTCTGTCTCAGCTGATTAAGGGCGGCGCCCGATCACTTCCTGCTTTTTGTACCTGCTGTGGGTCACACCCCTTGTGCGTCCTCAGCCTATTGCTGTCTGACACTTGGTATATAGCTCAGCAGCTCCCTTCTATCCCTGCCTGAGCATAGTGTTTTCCTTCAGTGTGTGCTTGCACTCTGAAGGTGCCAGGTCCCGTCTTTGTTTCCTTGTCTGCCTTTCCTGGAGGCTGTATTTCCAGGCCTGTCTGAACTTAGTCCTGTATGTCTCCTGCTTTGCGGTATTAGTTCCCGTGTCTGAACTAAGTCCTGTATGTCTCCTGCTTTGCGGTATTAGTTCCCGTGTCTGAACTAAGTCCTGTATGTCTCCTGCTTTTCGGTATTAGTTCCCGTGTCTGAACTGAGTCCTGTATGTCTCCTGCTTTTTGTATCAGTTCCCGTGTCTGAACTGAGTCCTGTATGTCTCCTGCTTTTTGTATCAGTTCCCGTGTCTGAACTGAGTCCTGTATGTCTCCTGCTTTGCGGTATCAGCTCCCGTGTCTGAACTGTGTCCTGTATGTCTCCTGCTTTGCGGTATTAGTTCCCGTGTCTGAACTAAGTCCTGTATGTCTCCTGCTTTGCGGTATTAGTTCCCGTGTCTGAACTGAGTCCTTTCTGTGTTCTCTTGTCTGTCCTGTCTGAACACGCTCCTAGCCTGTTTCTCTCGCCTTCTAGTGGCCGATTTCCTAGACCTGCTCCTGTGTCTGGTCTGTCCTGTCTGAACACGCTCCTTGCCTGTTCGTTCCGCCTCTCTGGGGGCCGTATTCCCAGACCCGCTCCTGTATCCCTCTGCAGTGTCGGTCTTCTCCGTACACTCAGTTCCAGTCTGAACTCTCTCCTGTCCTTTACCTGTTTTGCCTCTATGTCCGTTCCCTTCCTTTTTCTGCAGAGTCTGAACTCGTACCTAACTCCTGCTTGTTGTCTCTGCAAGTACTGTGTGAGTATCTGGCTCTGTCTTTCCCTTCCTGTCTGTTCCGTGTGAACAGAGCCCTGTCCTCCCTGCTCAGCCTTGTCTGCACTCTAGCTGTGCTTGCCTGTAACCCTCTGCCTGTATTGTTCCTGAGTCCCGTTGTGTACTGGGTCCTATCCCGCCTGTGTTCCTGCCTGCTAGTGCCTCCCTGTCTGCACTCTAGCTGTGCTTGCCTTTACCCCCCTGCCTGCATACCCGCCTGCCTGCATACCCGCCTGCCTGCATACCAGTCTGTGTGCCAGCCTACCAGCCTGTTCCTGTATTCCCCTGTGTGGGTCAACAGCCGTGTCCGGGGTCTGTCCTGGAGTAGCACCTGGTCCCTCTGCTCGGTTCCTCCTTGGTGCACTGGCGTCGTATGCCGTCGTGCGACCCTGGTCGGATCGGGTGAATACTTAGTCACGCCCCTCCAGGCATTCACTCTCCGGCACGGTCCAGTGGAATCACTACCAATCACACGCACACGCCGCTTAGCCCGGGCGTGTGCATAACAGAGTGGTATAACAAGACGCTTTTAATGCCCTTTACAAGAGACGTGGAGGTCAGAGTGGTATAACAAGACACTTTTAATGCCCCATACAAGAGATGTGGAGGTCATAGTGGTATAACAAGACGGTTTTAATGCCCCTTACAAGAGACGTGGAGGTCAGAGTGGTATAACAAGATGCTTTTAATGCCCCTTACAAGAGATGTGGAGGTCAGAGTGGTATAACAAGACGCTTTTCATGCCCGTAAGAACAGACGTGGAGGTCAGAGTGGTATAACAAGACACTTTTAATGCCCCTTACAAGAGATGTGGAGGTCAGAGTGGTATAACAAGACGCTTTTCATGCCCGTCAGAAAAAACGTGGAGGTCAGAGTGGTATAACAAGACGCTTTTAATGCCCCTTACAAGAGACGTGGAGGTCAGAGTGGTATAACAAGATGCTTTTAATGCCCCTTTCAAGAGACGTGGAGATCAGAGTGGTATAACAAGACGCTCTTAATGCCCGTCAGAAGAGACGTGAAGGTCAGAGTGGTATAACAAGATGCTTTTAATGCCCCTTAAAATAGATGTGGAGGTCAGAGTGGTATAACAAGATGCTTTTAATGCCCCTTACAAGAGACGTGGAGGTCAGAGTGGTATAACAAGACGCTTTTAATGCCCCTGACAAGAGACGTGGAGGTCAGAGTGATATAACAAGATGCTTTTAATGCCCCTTACAAGAGACGTGGAGGTCAGAGTGGTATAACAAGACACTTTTAATGCCCCTTACAGGAAACGTGGAGGTCAGAGTGGTATAACAAGAATCTTTTAATGCCCCTTACAAGAGACGTGGGGGTCAGAGTGGTATGACAAGGCGCTTTTAATGCCCCTTACAAGAGAAGTGGAGGTCAGAGTGGTATAACAAGACGCTTTTAATGCCCGTCAGAAGAGACGTGGAGGTCAGAGTGATTTAACAAGATGCTTTTAATGCCCCTTACAAGAGACGTGGAGGTCAGATTGGTGTAACAATACGCTTTAAATGCCCCTTACAATAGACGTGGGGGTCAGAGAGGTATAAAAAGATGCTTTTAATGCCCCTTACAAGAGACGTGGAGATCAGAGTGGTATAACAAGATGCTTTTAATGCCCCTTACAAGAGACGTGGAGGTCAGAGTGGTATAACAAGACGATTTTAATGCCCCTTAGAAGAGACGTGGAGGTCAGAGTGGTATAACAAGACACTTTTAACGCCCGTTACAAGAGACGTGGAGGTCAGAGTGGTATAACAAGACGCTTTTAATGCCCGTCAGAAGAGACGTGGAGGTCAGAGTGATTTAACAAGATGCTTTTAATGCCCCTTACAAGAGACGTGGAGGTCAGAGTGGTATGACAAGATGCTTTTAATGCCCCTTACAAGAGACGTGGAGGTCAGAGTGGTATAACAAGGTGCTTTTAATGCCCCTTACAAGAGACGTGGAGGTCAGAGTGGTATAACAAGATGCTTTTAATGCCCCTTACAAGAGACGTGGAGGTCAGAGTGGTATAACAAGACACTTTTAATGCCCCATACAAGAGATGTGGAGGTCATAGTGGTATAACAAGATGCTTTTAATGCCCCTTACAAGAGACGTGGAGTTCAGAGTGGTATAACAAGACGCTTTTAATGCCCCTTACAAGAGACGTGGAGGTCAGGGTGGTATAACAAGATGCTTTTAATGCCCGTCAGAAGAGACGTGGAGATCAGAGTGGTATAACAAGATGCTTTTAATGCCCCTTACAAGAGATGTGGAGATCAGAGTGGTGTAACGAGACGCTTTTAATGCCCGTCAGAAGAGACGTGGAGGTCAGAGTGATTTAACAAGACGCTTTTAATGCCCCTAACAAGAGACGTGGAGGTCAGAGTGGTATAACAAGACGCTTCTAATGCCCCTTACAAGAGACGTGGAGGTCAGAGTGGTATAACAAGACTCTTTTAATGCCCCTTGCAAGAGACGTGGTAGTCAGAGTGGTATAACAAGACGCTTTTAATGCCCATTACAAGAGACGTGGAGGTCAGAGTGGTATAACAAGATGCTTTTAATGCCCCTTACAAGAGATGTGGAGGTCAGAGTGGTATAACAAGACGCTTTTAATGCCCGTCAGAAGAGACGTGGAGGTCAGAGTGGTATAACAAGACGCTTTTAATGCCCCTTACAAGAAATGTGGAGGTCAGAGTGGTATAACAAGACACTTTTAATGCCCCTTACAAGAGACGTGGAGGTCAGAGTGGTATGACAAGATGCTTTTAATGCCCCTTACAAGAGACGTGGAGGTCAGAGTGGTATAACAAGATGCTTTTAATGCCCGTCAGAAGAGACGTGGAGGTCAGAGTGGTATAACAAGATGCTTTTAATGCCCCTTACAAGAGACGTGGAGGTCAGAGTGGTATAACAAGACGCTTTTAATGCCCTTTACAAGAGACGTGGAGGTCAGAGTGGTATAACAAGACACTTTTAATGCCCCATACAAGAGATGTGGAGGTCATAGTGGTATAACAAGACGCTTTTAATGCCCCTTACAAGAGACGTGGAGGTCAGAGTGGTATAACAAGATGCTTTTAATGCCCCTTACAAGAGATGTGGAGGTCAGAGTGGTATAACAAGACGCTTTTCATGCCCGTAAGAACAGACGTGGAGGTCAGAGTGGTATAACAAGACGCTTTTAATGCCCCTTACAAGAAATGTGGAGGTCAGAGTGGTATAACAAGACACTTTTAATGCCCCTTACAAGAGACGTGGAGGTCAGAGTGGTATGACCAGATGCTTTTAATGCCCGTCAGAAGAGACGTGGAGGTCAGAGTGGTATAACAAGATGCTTTTAATGCCCGTCAGAAGAGACATGGAGGTCAGAGTGGTATAACAAGATGCTTTTAATGCCCCTTACAAGAGACGTGGAGGTCAGAGTGGTATAACAAGACGCTTTTAATGCCCTTTACAAGAGACGTGGAGGTCAGAGTGGTATAACAAGACACTTTTAATGCCCCATACAAGAGATGTGGAGGTCATAGTGGTATAACAAGACGCTTTTAATGCCCCTTACAAGAGACGTGGAGGTCAGAGTCGTATAACAAGATGCTTTTAATGCCCCTTACAAGAGACGTGGAGGTCAGAGTGGTATAACAAGACGCTTTTCATGCCCGTCAGAAGAGACGTGGAGGTCAGAGTGGTATAACAAGACGCTTTTAATGCCCCTTACAAGAGACGTGGAGGTCAGAGTGGTATGACAAGATGCTTTTAATGCCCCTTACAAGAGACGTGGAGGTCAGAGTGGTATAACAAGATGCTTTTAATGCCCGTCAGAAGAGACGTGGAGGTCAGAGTGGTATAACAAGATGCTTTTAATGCCCCTTACAAGAGACGTGGAAGTCAGAGTGGTATAACAAGACGCTTTTAATGCCCTTTACAAGAGACGTGGAGGTCAGAGTGGTATAACAAGACACTTTTAATGCCCCATACAAGAGATGTGGAGGTCATAGTGGTATAACAAGACGCTTTTCATGCCCGTAAGAACAGACGTGGAGGTCAGAGTGGTATAACAAGACACTTTTAATGCCCCTTACAAGAGATGTGGAGGTCAGAGTGGTATAACAAGATGCTTTTAATGCCCCTTACAAGAGATGTGGAGGTCAGAGTGGTATAACAAGACGCTTTTCATGCCCGTAAGAACAGACGTGGAGGTCAGAGTGGTATAACAAGACACTTTTAATGCCCCTTACAAGAGATGTGGAGGTCAGAGTGGTATAACAAGACGCTTTTCATGCCCGTCAGAAAAAACGTGGAGGTCAGAGTGGTATAACAAGACGCTTTTAATGCCCCTTACAAGAGACGTGGAGGTCAGAGTGGTATAACAAGATGCTTTTAATGCCCCTTTCAAGAGACGTGGAGATCAGAGTGGTATAACAAGACGCTCTTAATGCCCGTCAGAAGAGACGTGAAGGTCAGAGTGGTATAACAAGATGCTTTTAATGCCCCTTAAAATAGATGTGGAGGTCAGAGTGGTATAACAAGATGCTTTTAATGCCCCTTACAAGAGACGTGGAGGTCAGAGTGGTATAACAAGACGCTTTTAATGCCCCTGACAAGAGACGTGGAGGTCAGAGTGATATAACAAGATGCTTTTAATGCCCCTTACAAGAGACGTGGAGGTCAGAGTGGTATAACAAGACACTTTTAATGCCCCTTACAGGAAACGTGGAGGTCAGAGTGGTATAACAAGAATCTTTTAATGCCCCTTACCAGAGACGTGGGGGTCAGAGTGGTATGACAAGGCGCTTTTAATGCCCCTTACAAGAGAAGTGGAGGTCAGAGTGGTATAACAAGACGCTTTTAATGCCCGTCAGAAGAGACGTGGAGGTCAGAGTGATTTAACAAGATGCTTTTAATGCCCCTTACAAGAGACGTGGAGGTCAGATTGGTGTAACAAGACGCATTAAATGCCCCTTACAATAGACGTGGAGGTCAGAGAGGTATAAAAAGATGCTTTTAATGCCCCTTACAAGAGACGTGGAGATCAGAGTGGTATAACAAGATGCTTTTAATGCCCCTTACAAGAGACGTGGAGGTCAGAGTGGTATAACAAGACGATTTTAATGCCCCTTAGAAGAGACGTGGAGGTCAGAGTGGTATAACAAGACACTTTTAACGCCCGTTACAAGAGACGTGGAGGTCAGAGTGGTATAACAAGACGCTTTTAATGCCCGTCAGAAGAGACGTGGAGGTCAGAGTGATTTAACAAGATGCTTTTAATGCCCCTTACAAGAGACGTGGAGGTCAGAGTGGTATGACAAGATGCTTTTAATGCCCCTTACAAGAGACGTGGAGGTCAGAGTGGTATAACAAGGTGCTTTTAATGCCCCTTACAAGAGACGTGGAGGTCAGAGTGGTATAACAAGACGCTTTTAATGCCCCTTACAAGAGACGTGGAGGTCAGAGTGGTATAACAAGACACTTTTAATGCCCCATACAAGAGATGTGGAGGTCATAGTGGTATAACAAGATGCTTTTAATGCCCCTTACAAGAGACGTGGAGTTCAGAGTGGTATAACAAGACGCTTTTAATGCCCCTTACAAGAGATGTGGAGGTCAGAGTGGTATAACAAGATGCTTTTAATGCCCGTCAGAAGAGAGGTCGAGATCAGAGTGGTATAACAAGATGCTTTTACTGCCCCTTACAAGAGATGTGGAGATCAGAGTGGTGTAATGAGACGCTTTTAATGCCCGTCAGAAGAGACGTGGAGGTCAGAGTGATTTAACAAGACGCTTTTAATGCCCCTAACAAGAGACGTGGAGGTCAGAGTGGTATAACAAGACGCTTCTAATGCCCCTTACAAGAGACGTGGAGGTCAGAGTGGTATAACAAGACTCTTTTAATGCCCCTTGCAAGAGACGTGGTAGTCAGAGTGGTATAACAAGACGCTTTTAATGCCCCTTACAAGAGACGTGGAGGTCAGAGTGGTATAACAAGATGCTTTTAATGCCCCTTACAAGAGATGTGGAGGTCAGAGTGGTATAACAAGACGCTTCTAATGCCCGTCAGAAGAGACGTGGAGGTCAGAGTGGTATAACAAGACGCTTTTAATGCCCCATACAAGAGATGTGGAGGTCATAGTGGTATAACAAGACGCTTTTAATGCCACTTACAAGAGACGTGGAGGTCAGAGTGGTATAACAAGATGCTTTTAATGCCCCTTACAAGAGATGTGGAGGTCAGAGTGGTATAACAAGACGCTTTTCATGCCCGTAAGAACAGACGTGGAGGTCAGAGTGGTATAATAAGACGTTTTTAATGCCCCTTACAAGAAATGTGGAGGTCAGAGTGGTATAACAAGACACTTTTAATGCCCCTTACAAGAGACGTGGAGGTCAGAGTGGTATAACAAGATGCTTTTAATGCCCGTCAGAAGAGACATGGAGGTCAGAGTGGTATAACAAGATGCTTTTAATGCCCCTTACAAGAGACGTGGAGGTCAGAGTGGTATAACAAGACGCTTTTAATGCCCTTTACAAGAGACGTGGAGGTCAGAGTGGTATAACAAGACACTTTTAATGCCCCATACAAGAGATGTGGAGGTCATAGTGGTATAACAAGACGCTTTTAATGCCCCTTACAAGAGACGTGGAGGTCAGAGTCGTATAACAAGATGCTTTTAATGCCCCTTACAAGAGACGTGGAGGTCAGAGTGGTATAACAAGACGCTTTTCATGCCCGTCAGAAGAGACGTGGAGGTCAGAGTGGTATAACAAGACGCTTTTAATGCCCCTTACAAGAGACGTGGAGGTCAGAGTGGTATGACAAGATGCTTTTAATGCCCCTTACAAGAGACGTGGAGGTCAGAGTGGTATAACAAGATGCTTTTAATGCCCGTCAGAAGAGACGTGGAGGTCAGAGTGGTATAACAAGATGCTTTTAATGCCCCTTACAAGAGACGTGGAAGTCAGAGTGGTATAACAAGACGCTTTTAATGCCCTTTACAAGAGACGTGGAGGTCAGAGTGGTATAACAAGACACTTTTAATGCCCCATACAAGAGATGTGGAGGTCATAGTGGTATAACAAGACGCTTTTCATGCCCGTAAGAACAGACGTGGAGGTCAGAGTGGTATAACAAGACACTTTTAATGCCCCTTACAAGAGATGTGGAGGTCAGAGTGGTATAACAAGATGCTTTTAATGCCCCTTACAAGAGATGTGGAGGTCAGAGTGGTATAACAAGACGCTTTTCATGCCCGTAAGAACAGACGTGGAGGTCAGAGTGGTATAACAAGACACTTTTAATGCCCCTTACAAGAGATGTGGAGGTCAGAGTGGTATAACAAGACGCTTTTCATGCCCGTCAGAAAAAACGTGGAGGTCAGAGTGGTATAACAAGATGCTTTTAATGCCCCTTACAAGAGACGTGGAGGTCAGAGTGGTATAACAAGATGCTTTTAATGCCCCTTTCAAGAGACGTGGAGATCAGAGTGGTATAACAAGACGCTCTTAATGCCCGTCAGAAGAGACGTGAAGGTCAGAGTGGTATAACAAGATGCTTTTAATGCCCCTTAAAATAGATGTGGAGGTCAGAGTGGTATAACAAGATGCTTTTAATGCCCCTTACAAGAGACGTGGAGGTCAGAGTGGTATAACAAGACGCTTTTAATGCCCCTGACAAGAGACGTGGAGGTCAGAGTGATATAACAAGATGCTTTTAATGCCCCTTACAAGAGACGTGGAGGTCAGAGTGGTATAACAAGACACTTTTAATGCCCCTTACAGGAAACGTGGAGGTCAGAGTGGTATAACAAGAATCTTTTAATGCCCCTTACCAGAGACGTGGGGGTCAGAGTGGTATGACAAGGCGCTTTTAATGCCCCTTACAAGAGAAGTGGAGGTCAGAGTGGTATAACAAGACGCTTTTAATGCCCGTCAGAAGAGACGTGGAGGTCAGAGTGATTTAACAAGATGCTTTTAATGCCCCTTACAAGAGACGTGGAGGTCAGATTGGTGTAACAAGACGCATTAAATGCCCCTTACAATAGACGTGGAGGTCAGAGAGGTATAAAAAGATGCTTTTAATGCCCCTTACAAGAGACGTGGAGATCAGAGTGGTATAACAAGATGCTTTTAATGCCCCTTACAAGAGACGTGGAGGTCAGAGTGGTATAACAAGACGATTTTAATGCCCCTTAGAAGAGACGTGGAGGTCAGAGTGGTATAACAAGACACTTTTAACGCCCGTTACAAGAGACGTGGAGGTCAGAGTGGTATAACAAGACGCTTTTAATGCCCGTCAGAAGAGACGTGGAGGTCAGAGTGATTTAACAAGATGCTTTTAATGCCCCTTACAAGAGACGTGGAGGTCAGAGTGGTATGACAAGATGCTTTTAATGCCCCTTACAAGAGACGTGGAGGTCAGAGTGGTATAACAAGGTGCTTTTAATGCCCCTTACAAGAGACGTGGAGGTCAGAGTGGTATAACAAGACGCTTTTAATGCCCCTTACAAGAGACGTGGAGGTCAGAGTGGTATAACAAGACACTTTTAATGCCCCATACAAGAGATGTGGAGGTCATAGTGGTATAACAAGATGCTTTTAATGCCCCTTACAAGAGACGTGGAGTTCAGAGTGGTATAACAAGACGCTTTTAATGCCCCTTACAAGAGATGTGGAGGTCAGAGTGGTATAACAAGATGCTTTTAATGCCCGTCAGAAGAGAGGTCGAGATCAGAGTGGTATAACAAGATGCTTTTACTGCCCCTTACAAGAGATGTGGAGATCAGAGTGGTGTAATGAGACGCTTTTAATGCCCGTCAGAAGAGACGTGGAGGTCAGAGTGATTTAACAAGACGCTTTTAATGCCCCTAACAAGAGACGTGGAGGTCAGAGTGGTATAACAAGACGCTTCTAATGCCCCTTACAAGAGACGTGGAGGTCAGAGTGGTATAACAAGACTCTTTTAATGCCCCTTGCAAGAGACGTGGTAGTCAGAGTGGTATAACAAGACGCTTTTAATGCCCCTTACAAGAGACGTGGAGGTCAGAGTGGTATAACAAGATGCTTTTAATGCCCCTTACAAGAGATGTGGAGGTCAGAGTGGTATAACAAGACGCTTCTAATGCCCGTCAGAAGAGACGTGGAGGTCAGAGTGGTATAACAAGACGCTTTTAATGCCCCATACAAGAGATGTGGAGGTCATAGTGGTATAACAAGACGCTTTTAATGCCACTTACAAGAGACGTGGAGGTCAGAGTGGTATAACAAGATGCTTTTAATGCCCCTTACAAGAGATGTGGAGGTCAGAGTGGTATAACAAGACGCTTTTCATGCCCGTAAGAACAGACGTGGAGGTCAGAGTGGTATAATAAGACGTTTTTAATGCCCCTTACAAGAAATGTGGAGGTCAGAGTGGTATAACAAGACACTTTTAATGCCCCTTACAAGAGACGTGGAGGTCAGAGTGGTATAACAAGATGCTTTTAATGCCCCTTACAAGAGACGTGGAGGTCAGAGTGGTATAACAAGATGCTTTTAATGCCCGTCAGAAGAGACGTGGAGGTCAGAATGGTATAACAAGATGCTTTTAATGCCCCTTACAAGAGACGTGGAGGTCAGAGTGTGTAACATACCTGGCGGCGTCCTTGCATAGTGGTCCATTTCCCACTGTGCAGGAGCGCGCACTTGATCTCCTGTCCGGAATGTCTCTCTGGCTTCCCTCCATGCTGTCTGTTTGTGTCTGTCTCTGCTGCTTAAGGGCGGCGCCCGATCACTTCCTGCTTTTTGTACCTGCTGTGGGTCACACCCCTTGTGCGTCCTCAGCCTATTGCTGTCTGACACTTGGTATATAGCTCAGCAGCTCCCTTCTATCCCTGCCTGAGCATAGTGTTTTCCTTCAGTGTGTGCTTGCACTCTGAAGGTGCCAGGTCCCGTCTTTGTTTCCTTGTCTGCCTTTCCTGGAGGCTGTATTTCCAGGCCTGTCTGAACTTAGTCCTGTATGTCTCCTGCTTTGCGGTATTAGTTCCCGTGTCTGAACTAAGTCCTGTATGTCTCCTGCTTTGCGGTATTAGTTCCCGTGTCTGAACTAAGTCCTGTATGTCTCCTGCTTTTCGGTATTAGTTCCCGTGTCTGAACTGAGTCCTGTATGTCTCCTGCTTTTTGTATCAGTTCCCGTGTCTGAACTGAGTCCTGTATGTCTCCTGCTTTTTGTATCAGTTCCCGTGTCTGAACTGAGTCCTGTATGTCTCCTGCTTTGCGGTATCAGCTCCCGTGTCTGAACTGTGTCCTGTATGTCTCCTGCTTTGCGGTATTAGTTCCCGTGTCTGAACTAAGTCCTGTATGTCTCCTGCTTTGCGGTATTAGTTCCCGTGTCTGAACTGAGTCCTTTCTGTGTTCTCTTGTCTGTCCTGTCTGAACACGCTCCTAGCCTGTTCCTCTCGCCTTCTAGTGGCCGATTTCCTAGACCCGCTCCTGTGTCTGGTCTGTCCTGTCTGAACACGCTCCTTGCCTGTTCGTTCCGCCTCTCTGGGGGCCGTATTCCCAGACCCGCTCCTGTATCCCTCTGCAGTGTCGGTCTTCTCCGTACACTCAGTTCCAGTCTGAACTCTCTCCTGTCCTTTACCTGTTTTGCCTCTATGTCCGTTCCCTTCCTTTTTCTGCAGAGTCTGAACTCGTACCTAACTCCTGCTTGTTGTCTCTGCAAGTACTGTGTGAGTATCTGGCTCTGTCTTTCCCTTCCTGTCTGTTCCGTGTGAACAGAGCCCTGTCCTCCCTGCTCAGCCTTGTCTGCACTCTAGCTGTGCTTGCCTGTAACCCTCTGCCTGTATTGTTCCTGAGTCCCGGTGTGTACTGGGTCCTATCCCGCCTGTGTTCCTGCCTGCTAGTGCCTCCCTGTCTGCACTCTAGCTGTGCTTGCCTTTACCCCCCTGCCTGCATACCCGCCTGCCTGCATACCCACCTGCCTGCATACCAGTCTGTGTGCCAGCCTACCAGCCTGTTCCTGTATTCCCCTGTGTGGGTCAACAGCCGTGTCCGGGGTCTGTCCTGGAGTAGCACCTGGTCCCTCTGCTCGGTTCCTCCTTGGTGCACTGGCGTCGTATGCCGTCGTGCGACCCTGGTCGGATCGGGTGAATACTTAGTCACGCCCCTCCAGGCATTCACTCTCCGGCACGGTCCAGTGGAATCACTACCAATCACACGCACACGCCGCTTAGCCCGGGCGTGTGCATAACAGCATGCTCAGGCCATGGTTCCCGTTGAGCCCCACGGCCTTCGCCCTCTGAGAAGTTTTCCAGCGAATATATGCATTAAAATAAATAAATAAATTTTTTTTCTCTTAGCTGAGTTCCAGGCGAAATTACGCACCGTCCAGATGGATCTATCAGCTCTCGTTCCTGCGGATCCGCCACGTTACTATGGGGATCCAAGACAGTGTCGTGCATTTGTGGAGCAATGCATGCTACACTTTAAGGCCTACCCTCTCTACTTTCCTTCCGATTGGGCTAAAGTGGCCTTTATGATGTCTTACCTGGCGGGTGATGCCTTGGAATGGATCAACCCCCTATATGAAACACAGGATCCGATCCTCCGGGACCTAATGGCCTTCCTGGTGGCCTTTCTAATGGTCTTCGATGATCCTAACCCGGAGGCTCCTGCTGAAGCTTCACCTCCCAATATCCCGGAGCAGCCCCGATGGGTAATGTGTGTGGGTAGCGCAATAGTCCTCCAGCCCAATGAGACTACTGCCCACCCAGAATCCTCACAGGGTGACTACGCTTTCCGGAATACTTCTCTCAACCTCAAGAGGCAGTCCAGACGTGCTAGACGTAGAGGCAAGCCGTCACGCCAGGGTCTGTCCTCCCTGAGACCTCCTGACCCCAACCTTGAAGTCCCTACTGAAGCTTCATCTCCCTGTATCCCGGAGAAACCCCAATGGGTAATGTGCGTGGGTAGTGCACCAGTTCTCCTGCCCGAAGAGACTTCTGCCCATCCAGACTCCACACAGGAGAACTTCCTGCACCCGGCATCAGATGCTTCTCTCTCTTTAACCGGTGTGCATGTCCAAGGATGCTCCAAAGCTGTGGTTACCTCTGAGTCTGTGCACCTCTACTACCTGGCGGAGGATCCCCTGTTGCCTCCTGAATCCTCCGGGATACCACTCGATGACAAATGGAGAGAGACTTCTCTACACCCGGTACTCAATACTTTGTCCGCTTCGTCCTGTAAGCCTGACAATGGGTACCCCAAAGTGGTAGTTACCTCCGAGTCTCTACACCCCTCCAACCAGGCGGAGGATCTCCAGTTGTCTCCTGAACCCTTCGGGGTGCTACCTGGTAACGAAAGGACAGAGACTCTCCTATACTCTGTACCTGATACCTCGCTCGCTTCGTCCAGTGAGTCCAACCTAGTGTACTCCGAAGCAGAAGTTACTCCCGAGTCTCTACACCCCTCCGACCAGGCGGAGGACCTCCAGTTGTGTTCAGAACCCTTCGGGGTGCCACCTGGTGGTGAATGGACAGAGACTTTCCTATACTCGGTACTCGATACCTCGCCTGCTTCCTCCAGTGAGTCCAACCTAGTGTACTCCGAAGCAGAGGTTACTCCCGAGTCTCTACACCCCTCCGACCAGGCGGAGGACCTCCAGTTGTGTTCAGAACCCTTCGGGGTGCCACCTGGTGGTGAATGGACAGAGACTTTCCTATACTCGGTACCCGATACCTCGCCTGCTTCCTCCAGTGAGTCCGACCTAGTGTACTCTGAAGCAGTTGTTTTCTCTGAGCCTCTGCACTCTTCTGACCCGGCGGAGGACCTCCAGTTGTTTCCTGAATCCTCCGGGGTACCACCAGATAACAAAGAGACAGTGACTTTTCCTCATTATGTACCTGATAACCCGTCTATTTTTTCCTGTGAGCTTGACAAGATGTACCTCGAAGCAGAGATTACCCTCAAGTCTCTGTCCCCCTCCAACCCAGTGAACGACTGGTCCTCGAATTCCCTGCGGAAGATTCTGGCAGGTCTGAAGAAGAGGGGGCGTAAGGGGGGAGGTACTGTAACATACCTGGCGGCGTCCTTGCATAGTGGTCCATTTCCCACTGTGCAGGAGCGCGCACTTGATCTCCTGTCCGGAATGTCTCTCTGGCTTCCCTCCATGCTGTCTGTTTGTGTCTGTCTCTGCTGCTTAAGGGCGGCGCCCGATCACTTCCTGCTTTTTGTACCTGCTGTGGGTCACACCCCTTGTGCGTCCTCAGCCTATTGCTGTCTGACACTTGGTATATAGCTCAGCAGCTCCCTTCTATCCCTGCCTGAGCATAGTGTTTTCCTTCAGTGTGTGCTTGCACTCTGAAGGTGCCAGGTCCCGTCTTTGTTTCCTTGTCTGCCTTTCCTGGAGGCTGTATTTCCAGGCCTGTCTGAACTTAGTCCTGTATGTCTCCTGCTTTGCGGTATTAGTTCCCGTGTCTGAACTAAGTCCTGTATGTCTCCTGCTTTGCGGTATTAGTTCCCGTGTCTGAACTAAGTCCTGTATGTCTCCTGCTTTTCGGTATTAGTTCCCGTGTCTGAACTGAGTCCTGTATGTCTCCTGCTTTTTGTATCAGTTCCCGTGTCTGAACTGAGTCCTGTATGTCTCCTGCTTTTTGTATCAGTTCCCGTGTCTGAACTGAGTCCTGTATGTCTCCTGCTTTGCGGTATCAGCTCCCGTGTCTGAACTGTGTCCTGTATGTCTCCTGCTTTGCGGTATTAGTTCCCGTGTCTGAACTAAGTCCTGTATGTCTCCTGCTTTGCGGTATTAGTTCCCGTGTCTGAACTGAGTCCTTTCTGTGTTCTCTTGTCTGTCCTGTCTGAACACGCTCCTAGCCTGTTCCTCTCGCCTTCTAGTGGCCGATTTCCTAGACCCGCTCCTGTGTCTGGTCTGTCCTGTCTGAACACGCTCCTTGCCTGTTCGTTCCGCCTCTCTGGGGGCCGTATTCCCAGACCCGCTCCTGTATCCCTCTGCAGTGTCGGTCTTCTCCGTACACTCAGTTCCAGTCTGAACTCTCTCCTGTCCTTTACCTGTTTTGCCTCTATGTCCGTTCCCTTCCTTTTTCTGCAGAGTCTGAACTCATACCTAACTCCTGCTTGTTGTCTCTGCAAGTACTGTGTGAGTATCTGGCTCTGTCTTTCCCTTCCTGTCTGTTCCGTGTGAACAGAGCCCTGTCCTCCCTGCTCAGCCTTGTCTGCACTCTAGCTGTGCTTGCCTGTAACCCTCTGCCTGTATTGTTCCTGAGTCCCGGTGTGTACTGGGTCCTATCCCGCCTGTGTTCCTGCCTGCTAGTGCCTCCCTGTCTGCACTCTAGCTGTGCTTGCCTTTACCCCCCTGCCTGCATACCCGCCTGCCTGCATACCCGCCTGCCTGCATACCAGTCTGTGTGCCAGCCTACCAGCCTGTTCCTGTATTCCCCTGTGTGGGTCAACAGCCGTGTCCGGGGTCTGTCCTGGAGTAGCACCTGGTCCCTCTGCTCGGTTCCTCCTTGGTGCACTGGCGTCGTATGCCGTCGTGCGACCCTGGTCGGATCGGGTGAATACTTAGTCACGCCCCTCCAGGCATTCACTCTCCGGCACGGTCCAGTGGAATCACTACCAATCACACGCACACGCCGCTTAGCCCGGGCGTGTGCATAACAGAGTGGTATAACAAGACGCTTTTAATGCCCTTTACAAGAGACGTGGAGGTCAGAGTGGTATAACAAGACACTTTTAATGCCCCATACAAGAGATGTGGAGGTCATAGTGGTATAACAAGACGGTTTTAATGCCCCTTACAAGAGACGTGGAGGTCAGAGTGGTATAACAAGATGCTTTTAATGCCCCTTACAAGAGATGTGGAGGTCAGAGTGGTATAACAAGACGCTTTTCATGCCCGTAAGAACAGACGTGGAGGTCAGAGTGGTATAACAAGACACTTTTAATGCCCCTTACAAGAGATGTGGAGGTCAGAGTGGTATAACAAGACGCTTTTCATGCCCGTCAGAAAAAACGTGGAGGTCAGAGTGGTATAACAAGACGCTTTTAATGCCCCTTACAAGAGACGTGGAGGTCAGAGTGGTATAACAAGATGCTTTTAATGCCCCTTTCAAGAGACGTGGAGATCAGAGTGGTATAACAAGACGCTCTTAATGCCCGTCAGAAGAGACGTGAAGGTCAGAGTGGTATAACAAGATGCTTTTAATGCCCCTTAAAATAGATGTGGAGGTCAGAGTGGTATAACAAGATGCTTTTAATGCCCCTTACAAGAGACGTGGAGGTCAGAGTGGTATAACAAGACGCTTTTAATGCCCCTGACAAGAGACGTGGAGGTCAGAGTGATATAACAAGATGCTTTTAATGCCCCTTACAAGAGACGTGGAGGTCAGAGTGGTATAACAAGACACTTTTAATGCCCCTTACAGGAAACGTGGAGGTCAGAGTGGTATAACAAGAATCTTTTAATGCCCCTTACAAGAGACGTGGGGGTCAGAGTGGTATGACAAGGCGGTTTTAATGCCCCTTACAAGAGAAGTGGAGGTCAGAGTGGTATAACAAGACGCTTTTAATGCCCGTCAGAAGTGACGTGGAGGTCAGAGTGATTTAACAAGATGCTTTTAATGCCCCTTACAAGAGACGTGGAGGTCAGATTGGTGTAACAATACGCTTTAAATGCCCCTTACAATAGACGTGGAGGTCAGAGAGGTATAAAAAGATGCTTTTAATGCCCCTTACAAGAGACGTGGAGATCAGAGTGGTATAACAAGATGCTTTTAATGCCCCTTACAAGAGACGTGGAGGTCAGAGTGGTATAACAAGACGATTTTAATGCCCCTTAGAAGAGACGTGGAGGTCAGAGTGGTATAACAAGACACTTTTAACGCCCGTTACAAGAGACGTGGAGGTCAGAGTGGTATAACAAGATGCTTTTAATGCCCGTCAGAAGAGACGTGGAGGTCAGAGTGATTTAACAAGATGCTTTTAATGCCCCTTACAAGAGACGTGGAGGTCAGAGTGGTATGACAAGATGCTTTTAATGCCCCTTACAAGAGACGTGGAGGTCAGAGTGGTATAACAAGGTGCTTTTAATGCCCCTTACAAGAGACGTGGAGGTCAGAGTGGTATAACAAGACGCTTTTAATGCCCCTTACAAGAGACGTGGAGGTCAGAGTGGTATAACAAGACACTTTTAATGCCCCATACAAGAGATGTGGAGGTCATAGTGGTATAACAAGATGCTTTTAATGCCCCTTACAAGAGACGTGGAGTTCAGAGTGGTATAACAAGACGCTTTTAATCCCCCTTACAAGAGACGTGGAGGTCAGAGTGGTATAACAAGATGCTTTTAATGCCCGTCAGAAGAGACGTGGAGATCAGAGTGGTATAACAAGATGCTTTTAATGCCCCTTACAAGAGATGTGGAGATCAGAGTGGTGTAACGAGACGCTTTTAATGCCCGTCAGAAGAGACGTGGAGGTCAGAGTGATTTAACAAGACGCTTTTAATGCCCCTAACAAGAGACGTGGAGGTCAGAGTGGTATAACAAGACGCTTCTAATGCCCCTTACAAGAGACGTGGAGGTCAGAGTGGTATAACAAGACTCTTTTAATGCCCCTTGCAAGAGACGTGGTAGTCAGAGTGGTATAACAAGACGCTTTTAATGCCCCTTACAAGAGACGTGGAGGTCAGAGTGGTATAACAAGATGCTTTTAATGCCCCTTACAAGAGATGTGGAGGTCAGAGTGGTATAACAAGACGCTTTTAATGCCCGTCAGAAGAGACGTGGAGGTCAGAGTGGTATAACAAGACGCTTTTAATGCCCCTTACAAGAAATGTGGAGGTCAGAGTGGTATAACAAGACACTTTTAATGCCCCTTACAAGAGACGTGGAGGTCAGAGTGGTATGACAAGATGCTTTTAATGCCCCTTACAAGAGACGTGGAGGTCAGAGTGGTATAACAAGATGCTTTTAATGCCCGTCAGAAGAGACGTGGAGGTCAGAGTGGTATAACAAGATGCTTTTAATGCCCCTTACAAGAGACGTGGAGGTCAGAGTGGTATAACAAGACGCTTTTAATGCCCTTTACAAGAGACGTGGAGGTCAGAGTGGTATAACAAGACACTTTTAATGCCCCATACAAGAGATGTGGAGGTCATAGTGGTATAACAATACGCTTTTAATGCCCCTTACAAGAGACGTGGAGGTCAGAGTGGTATAACAAGATGCTTTTAATGCCCCTTACAAGAGATGTGGAGGTCAGAGTGGTATAACAAGACGCTTTTCATGCCCGTAAGAACAGACGTGGAGGTCAGAGTGGTATAACAAGATGCTTTTAATGCCCCTTACAAGAAATGTGGAGGTCAGAGTGGTATAACAAGACACTTTTAATGCCCCTTACAAGAGACGTGGAGGTCAGAGTGGTATGACCAGATGCTTTTAATGCCCGTCAGAAGAGACGTGGAGGTCAGAGTGGTATAACAAGATGCTTTTAATGCCCGTCAGAAGAGACATGGAGGTCAGAGTGGTATAACAAGATGCTTTTAATGCCCCTTACAAGAGACGTGGAGGTCAGAGTGGTATAACAAGACGCTTTTAATGCCCTTTACAAGAGACGTGGAGGTCAGAGTGGTATAACAAGACACTTTTAATGCCCCATACAAGAGATGTGGAGGTCATAGTGGTATAACAAGACGCTTTTAATGCCCCTTACAAGAGACGTGGAGGTCAGAGTCGTATAACAAGATGCTTTTAATGCCCCTTACAAGAGACGTGGAGGTCAGAGTGGTATAACAAGACGCTTTTAATGCCCTTTACAAGAGACGTGGAGGTCAGAGTGGTATAACAAGACACTTTTAATGCCCCATACAAGAGATGTGGAGGTCAGAGTGGTATAACAAGACGCTTTTCATGCCCGTCAGAAGAGACGTGGAGGTCAGAGTGGTATAACAAGACGCTTTTAATGCCCCTTACAAGAGACGTGGAGGTCAGAGTGGTATAACAAGATGCTTTTAATGCCCCTTACAAGAGACGTGGAGATCAGAGTGGTATAACAAGACGCTCTTAATGCCCGTCAGAAGAGACGTGAAGGTCAGAGTGGTATAACAAGATGCTTTTAATGCCCCTTAAAATAGATGTGGAGGTCAGAGTGGTATAACAAGATGCTTTTAATGCCCCTTACAAGAGACGTGGAGGTCAGAGTGGTATAACAAGACGCTTTTAATGCCCCTGACAAGAGACGTGGAGGTCAGAGTGATATAACAAGATGCTTTTAATGCCCCTTACAAGAGACGTGGAGGTCAGAGTGGTATAACAAGACACTTTTAATGCCCCTTACAGGAAACGTGGAGGTCAGAGTGGTATGACAAGGCGCTTTTAATGCCCCTTACAAGAGAAGTGGAGGTCAGAGTGGTATAACAAGACGCTTTTAATGCCCGTCAGAAGAGACGTGGAGGTCAGAGTTATTTAACAAGATGCTTTTAATGCCCCTTACAAGAGATGTGGAGGTCCTATTGGTGTAACAAGACGCTTTAAATGCCCCTTACAATAGACGTGGAGGTCAGAGTGGTATAAAAAGATGCTTTTAATGCCCCTTACAAGAGACGTGGAGATCAGAGTGGTATAACAAGATGCTTTTAATGCCCCTTACAAGAGACGTGAAGGTCAGAGTGGTATAACAAGACGCTTTTAATGCCCCTTACAAGAAACGTGGAGGTCAGAGTGGTATAACAAGACGCTTTTAATGCCCCTTACAAGAGACGTGGAGGTCAGAGTGGTATAACAAGATGCTTTTAGTGCCCCTTACAAGAAACGTGGAGGTCAGTGTGGTATAACAAGACGCTTTTAATGCCCCTTACAAGAGACGTGGAGGTCAGAGTGGTATAACAAGACGCTTTTAATGCCCCTTACAAGAGACGTGGAGGTCAGAGTGGTGCAACGAGACGCTTTTAATGCCCGTCAGAAGAGACGTGGAGGTCAGAGTGATTTAACAAGACGTTTTTAATGCCCCTAACAAGAGACGTGCAGGTCAGAGTGGTATAACAAGACGCTTTTAATGCCCCTTACAAGAGACGTGGAGGTCATAGTGGTATAACAAGACTCTTTTAAAGCCCCTTGCAAGAGACGTGGTAGTCAGAGTGGTATAACAAGTCGCTTTTTATGCCCCTTACAAGAGACGTGGAGGTCAGAGTGGTATAACAAGATGCTGTTAATGCCCCTTACAAGAGATGTGGAGGTCAGAGTGGTATAACAAGACACTTTTAATGCCCGTCAGAAGAGACGTGGAGGTAAGAGTGGTATAACAAGACGCTTTTAATGCCCCTTACAAGAGATGTGGAGGTCAGAGTGGTATAACAAGACACTTTTAATGCCCCTTACAAGAGACGTGGAGGTCAGAGTGGTATGACAAGATGCTTTTAATGCCCCTTACAAGAGACGTGGAGGTCAGAGTGGTATAACAAGATGCTTTTAATGCCCCTTACAAGAGACGTGGAGCTCAGAGTGGTATAACAAGACGCTTTTAATGCCCCTTACAAGAGACGTGGAGGTCAGAGTGGTATAACAAGACACTTTTAATGCCCCATACAAGAGATGTGGAGGTCATAGTGGTATAACAAGACGGTTTTAATGCCCCTTACAAGAGACGTGGAGGTCAGAGTGGTATAACAAGATGCTTTTAATGCCCCTTACAAGAGATGTGGAGGTCAGAGTGGTATAACAAGACGCTTTTCATGCCCGTAAGAACAGACGTGGAGGTCAGAGTGGTATAACAATACACTTTTAATGCCCCTTACAAGAGACGTGGAGGTCAGATTGGTATAACAAGATGCTTTTAATGCCCCTTACAAGAGACGTGGAGGTCAGAGTGGTATTAAAAGACACTTTTAATGCCCCTTACAAGAGATGTGGAGGTCAGAGTTGTATAACAATACGCTTTTCCTGCCCGTCAGAAGAGACGTGGAGGTCAGAGTGGTATAACCAGACGCTTTTAATGCCACTTACATGAGACGAGGAGGTCAGAGTGGTATAACAGGATGCTTTTAATGCCCCTTACAAGAGACGTGGAGATCAGAGTGGTATAACAAGACGCTCTTAATGCCCGTCAAAAGAGACGTGAAGGTCAGAGTGGTATAACAAGATGCTTTTAATGCCCCTTAAAATAGATGTGGAGGTCAGAGTGGTATAACAAGATGCTTTTAATGCCCCTTACAAGAGACGTGGAGGTCAGAGAGGTATAACAAGATGCTTTTAGTGCCCTTAAAAGAGATGTGGAGGTCAGAGTGGTATAACAAGATGCTTTTAATGCCCCTTACAAGAGACGTGGAGGTCAGAGTGGTATAACAAGACGCTTTTCATGCCCGTCAGAAGAGACGTGGAGGTCAGAGTGGTATAACAAGACGCTTTTAATGCCCCTTACAAGAGACGTGGAGGTCACAGTGGTATAACAAGACGCTTTTAATGCCCCTTACAAGAGACGTGGAGGTCAGAGTGGTATAACAAGATGCTTATAATGCCCCTTACAAGAAACGTGGAGGTCAGAGTGGTATAACAAGACGCTTTTAATGCCCCTAAACAAGAGACGTGGAGGTCAGAGTGGTATGACAAGACGCTTTTAATGCCCCTTACAAGAGATGTGGAGGTCAGAGTGGTATAACTAGACGCTTTTAATGCCCGTCAGAAGAGACGTGGAGGTCAGAGTGGTATAACAAGATGATTTTAAAGCCCATCAGAAGAGACGTGGAGGTCAGAGTGGTATAACAAGATGCTTTTAATGCCCCTTACAAGAGATGTGGAGGTCAGAGTGGTATAACTAGACGCTTTTAATGCCTGTCAGAAGAGACGTGGAGGTCAGAGTGGTATAACAAGACGCTTTTAATGCCCCTTAAAAGAGACGTGGAGGTCAGAGTGGTATAACAAGACGCTTTTAATGCCCCTTACAAGAGATGTGGAGTTAAGAGTGGTATAACAAGACGCTTTTAATGCCCGTCAGAAGAGACGTGGAGGTCAGAGTGGTATAACAAGACGCTTTTAATGCCCCTTACAAGAGACGTGGAGTTCAGAGTGGTATAACAAGACGCTTTTAATGCCCCTTACAAGAGATGTGGAGATCAGAGTGGTGTAACGAGACGCTTTTAATGCCCGTCAGAAGAGACGTGGAGGTCAGAGTGATTTAACAAGACGCTTTTAATGCCCCTAACAAGAGACGTGGAGGTCAGAGTGGTATAACAATACGCTTCTAATGCCCCTTACAAGAGACGTGGAGGTCAGAGTGGTATAACAAGACTCTTTTAATGCCCCTTGCAAGAGACGTGGTAGTCAGAGTGGTATAACAAGACGCTATTAATGCCGCTTACAAGAGACGTGGAGGTCAGAGTGGTATAACAAGATGATTTTAATGCCCCTTACAAGAGATGTGGAGGTCAGAGTGGTATAACAAGACGCTTTTAATGCCCGTCAGAAGAGACGTGGGGGTCAGAGTGGTATAACAAGATGCTTTTAATGCCCCTTACAAGAAATGTGGAGGTCAGAGTGGTATAACAAGACACTTTTAATGCCCCTTACAAGAGACGTGGAGGTCAGAGTGGTATGACAAGATGCTTTTAATGCCCCTTACAAGAGACGTGGAGGTCAGAGTGGTATAACAAGATGCTTTTAATGCCCGTCAGAAGAGACGTGGAGGTCAGAGTGGTATAACAAGATGCTTTTAATGCCCCTTACAAGAGACGTGGAGGTCAGAGTGGTATAACAAGACGCTTTTAATGCCCTTTACAAGAGACGTGGAGGTCAGAGTGGGATAAAAAGACACTTTTAATGCCCCATACAAGAGATGTGGAGGTCATAGTGGTATAACAAGACGCTTTTAATGCCCCTTACAAGAGACGTGGAGGTCAGAGTGGTATAACAAGATGCTTTTAATGCCCCTTACAAGAGATGTGGAGGTCAGAGTGGTATAACAAGACGCTTTTCATGCCCGTAAGAACAGACGTGGAGGTCAGAGTGGTATAACAAGACGCTTTTAATGCCCCTTACAAGAAATGTGGAGGTCAGAGTGGTATAACAAGACACTTTTATTGCCCCTTACAAGAGACGTGGAGGTCAGAGTGGTATGACAAGATGCTTTTAATGCCCCTTACAAGAGACGTGGAGGTCAGAGTGGTATAACAAGATGCTTTTAATGCCCGTCAGAAGAGACGTGGAGGTCAGAGTGGTATAACAAGATGCTTTTAATGCCCCTTACAAGAGACGTGGAGGTCAGAGTGGTATAACAAGACGCTTTTAATGCCCTTTACAAGAGACGTGGAGATCAGAGTGGTATAACAAGACGCTTTTAATGCCCCTTACAAGAGACGTGGAGGTCAGAGTGGTATAACAAGATGCTTTTAATGCCCCTTACAAGAGACGTGGAGATCAGAGTGGTATAACAAGACGCTCTTAATGCCCGTCAGAAGAGACGTGAAGGTCAGAGTGGTATAACAAGATGCTTTTAATGCCCCTTAAAATAGATGTGGAGGTCAGAGTGGTATAACAAGATGCTTTTAATGCCCCTTACAAGAGACGTGGAGGTCAGAGTGGTATAACAAGACGCTTTTAATGCCCCTGACAAGAGACGTGGAGGTCAGAGTGATATAACAAGATGCTTTTAATGCCCCTTACAAGAGACGTGGAGGTCAGAGTGGTATAACAAGACACTTTTAATGCCCCTTACAGGAAACGTGGAGGTCAGAGTGGTATGACAAGGCGCTTTTAATGCCCCTTACAAGAGAAGTGGAGGTCAGAGTGGTATAACAAGATGCTTTTAATGCCCGTCAGAAGAGACGTGGAGGTCAGAGTGATTTAACAAGATGCTTTTAATGCCCCTTACAAGAGACGTGGAGGTCCGATTGGTGTAACAAGACGCTTTAAATGCCCCTTACAATAGACGTGGAGGTCAGAGTGGTATAAAAAGATGCTTTTAATGCCCCTTACAAGAGACGTGGAGATCAGAGTGGTATAACAAGATGCTTTTAATGCCCCTTACAAGAGACGTGGAGGTCAGAGTGGTATAACAAGACGCTTTTAATGCCCCTTACAAGAGACGTGGAGGTCAGAGTGGTATAACAAGACGCTTTTAATGCCCCTTACAAGAGACGTGGAGGTCAGAGTGGTATAACAAGATGCTTTTAGTGCCCCTTACAAGAAACGTGGAGGTCAGTGTGGTATAACAAGACGCTTTTAATGCCCCTTACAAGAGACGTGGAGGTCAGAGTGGTATAACAAGACGCTTTTAATGCCCCTTACAAGAGACGTGGAGGTCAGAGTGGTGCAACGAGACGCTTTTAATGCCCGTCAGAAGAGACGTGGAGGTCAGAGTGATTTAACAAGATGTTTTTAATGCCCCTAACAAGAGACGTGGAGGTCAGAGTGGTATAACAAGACGCTTTTAATGCCCCTTACAAGAGACGTGGAGGTCAGAGTGGTATAACAAGACTCTTTTAATGCCCCTTGCAAGAGACGTGGTAGTCAGAGTGGTATAACAAGGCGCTTTTAATGCCCCTTACAAGAGACGTGGAGGTCAGAGTGGTATAACAAGATGCTTTTAATGCCCCTTACAAGAGATGTGGAGGTCAGAGTGGTATAACATGACGCTTTTAATGCCCGTCAGAAGAGACGTGGAGGTCAGAGTGGTATAACAAGACGCTTTTAATGCCCCTTACAAGAGATGTGGAGGTCAGAGTGGTATAACAAGACACTTTTAATGCCCCTTACAAGAGACGTGGAGGTCAGAGTGGTATAACAAGATGCTTTTAATGCCCCTAACAAGAGACGTGGAGGTCAGAGTGGTATAACAAGATGCTTTTAATGCCCCTTACAAGAGACGTGGAGGTCAGAGTGGTATAACAAGACGCTTTTAATGCCCCTTACAAGAGACGTGGAGGTCAGAGTGGTATAACAAGACACTTTTAATGCCCCATACAAGAGATGTGGAGGTCATAGTGGTATAACAAGACGGTTTTAATGCCCCTTACAAGAGACGTGGAGGTCAGAGTGGTATAACAAGATGCTTTTAATGCCCCTTACAAGAGAGGTGGAGGTCAGAGTGGTATAACAAGACGCTTTTCATGCCCGTAAGAACAGACGTGGAGGTCAGAGTGGTATAACAATACACTTTTAATGCCCCTTACAAGAGACGTGGAGGTCAGATTGGTATAACAAGATGCTTTTAATGCCCCTTACAAGAGACGTGGAGGTCAGAGTGGTATTAAAAGACACTTTTAATGCCCCTTACAAGAGATGTGGAGGTCAGAGTTGTATAACAATACGCTTTTCCTGCCCGTCAGAAGAGACGTGGAGGTCAGAGTGGTATAACCAGACGCTTTTAATGCCACTTACATGAGACGAGGAGGTCAGAGTGGTATAACAGGATGCTTTTAATGCCCCTTACAAGAGACGTGGAGATCAGAGTGGTATAACAAGACGCTCTTAATGCCCGTCAGAAGAGACGTGAAGGTCAGAGTGGTATAACAAGATGCTTTTAATGCCCCTTAAAATAGATGTGGAGGTCAGAGTGGTATAACAAGATGCTTTTAATGCCCCTTACAAGAGACGTGGAGGTCAGAGAGGTATAACAAGATGCTTTTAATGCCCTTAAAAGAGACGTGGAGGTCAGAGTGGTATAACAAGATGCTTTTAATGCCCCTTACAAGAGACGTGGAGGTCAGAGTGGTATAACAAGACGCTTTTCATGCCCGTCAGAAGAGACGTGGAGGTCAGAGTGGTATAACAAGACTCTTTTAATGCCCCTTACAAGAGACGTGGAGGTCACAGTGGTATAACAAGACGCTTTTAATGCCCCTTACAAGAGACGTGGAGGTCAGAGTGGTATAACTAGACGCTTTTAATGCCCGTAAGAAGAGACGTGGAGGTCAGAGTGGTATAACAAGATGATTTTAAAGCCCATCAGAAGAGACGTGGAGGTCAGAGTGGTATAACAAGATGCTTTTAATGCCCCTTACAAGAGATGTGGAGGTCAGAGTGGTATAACTAGACGCTTTTAATGCCTGTCATAAGAGACGTGGAGGTCAGAGTGGTATAACAAGACGATTTTAATGCCCCTTAAAAGAGACGTGGAGGTCAGAGTGGTATAACAAGACGCTTTTAATGCCCTTTACAAGAGACGTGGAGGTCAGAGTGGTATAACAAGACACTTTTAATGCCCCATACAAGAGATGTGGAGGTCAGAGTGGTATAACAAGACGCTTTTCATGCCCGTCAGAAGAGACGTGGAGGTCAGAGTGGTATAACAAGACGCTTTTAATGCCCCTTACAAGAGACGTGGAGGTCAGAGTGGTATAACAAGATGCTTTTAATGCCCCTTACAAGAGACGTGGAGATCAGAGTGGTATAACAAGACGCTCTTAATGCCCGTCAGAAGAGACGTGAAGGTCAGAGTGGTATAACAAGATGCTTTTAATGCCCCTTAAAATAGATGTGGAGGTCAGAGTGGTATAACAAGATGCTTTTAATGCCCCTTACAAGAGACGTGGAGGTCAGAGTGGTATAACAAGACGCTTTTAATGCCCCTGACAAGAGACGTGGAGGTCAGAGTGATATAACAAGATGCTTTTAATGCCCCTTACAAGAGACGTGGAGGTCAGAGTGGTATAACAAGACACTTTTAATGCCCCTTACAGGAAACGTGGAGGTCAGAGTGGTATGACAAGGCGCTTTTAATGCCCCTTACAAGAGAAGTGGAGGTCAGAGTGGTATAACAAGACGCTTTTAATGCCCGTCAGAAGAGACGTGGAGGTCAGAGTTATTTAACAAGATGCTTTTAATGCCCCTTACAAGAGATGTGGAGGTCCTATTGGTGTAACAAGACGCTTTAAATGCCCCTTACAATAGACGTGGAGGTCAGAGTGGTATAAAAAGATGCTTTTAATGCCCCTTACAAGAGACGTGGAGATCAGAGTGGTATAACAAGATGCTTTTAATGCCCCTTACAAGAGACGTGAAGGTCAGAGTGGTATAACAAGACGCTTTTAATGCCCCTTACAAGAAACGTGGAGGTCAGAGTGGTATAACAAGACGCTTTTAATGCCCCTTACAAGAGACGTGGAGGTCAGAGTGGTATAACAAGATGCTTTTAGTGCCCCTTACAAGAAACGTGGAGGTCAGTGTGGTATAACAAGACGCTTTTAATGCCCCTTACAAGAGACGTGGAGGTCAGAGTGGTATAACAAGACGCTTTTAATGCCCCTTACTAGAGACGTGGAGGTCAGAGTGGTGCAACGAGACGCTTTTAATGCCCGTCAGAAGAGACGTGGAGGTCAGAGTGATTTAACAAGACGTTTTTAATGCCCCTAACAAGAGACGTGCAGGTCAGAGTGGTATAACAAGACGCTTTTAATGCCCCTTACAAGAGACGTGGAGGTCATAGTGGTATAACAAGACTCTTTTAAAGCCCCTTGCAAGAGACGTGGTAGTCAGAGTGGTATAACAAGTCGCTTTTTATGCCCCTTACAAGAGACGTGGAGGTCAGAGTGGTATAACAAGATGCTGTTAATGCCCCTTACAAGAGATGTGGAGGTCAGAGTGGTATAACAAGACACTTTTAATGCCCGTCAGAAGAGACGTGGAGGTAAGAGTGGTATAACAAGACGCTTTTAATGCCCCTTACAAGAGATGTGGAGGTCAGAGTGGTATAACAAGACACTTTTAATGCCCCTTACAAGAGACGTGGAGGTCAGAGTGGTATGACAAGATGCTTTTAATGCCCCTTACAAGAGACGTGGAGGTCAGAGTGGTATAACAAGATGCTTTTAATGCCCCTTACAAGAGACGTGGAGCTCAGAGTGGTATAACAAGACGCTTTTAATGCCCCTTACAAGAGACGTGGAGGTCAGAGTGGTATAACAAGACACTTTTAATGCCCCATACAAGAGATGTGGAGGTCATAGTGGTATAACAAGACGGTTTTAATGCCCCTTACAAGAGACGTGGAGGTCAGAGTGGTATAACAAGATGCTTTTAATGCCCCTTACAAGAGATGTGGAGGTCAGAGTGGTATAACAAGACGCTTTTCATGCCCGTAAGAACAGACGTGGAGGTCAGAGTGGTATAACAATACACTTTTAATGCCCCTTACAAGAGACGTGGAGGTCAGATTGGTATAACAAGATGCTTTTAATGCCCCTTACAAGAGACGTGGAGGTCAGAGTGGTATTAAAAGACACTTTTAATGCCCCTTACAAGAGATGTGGAGGTCAGAGTTGTATAACAATACGCTTTTCCTGCCCGTCAGAAGAGACGTGGAGGTCAGAGTGGTATAACCAGACGCTTTTAATGCCACTTACATGAGACGAGGAGGTCAGAGTGGTATAACAGGATGCTTTTAATGCCCCTTACAAGAGACGTGGAGATCAGAGTGGTATAACAAGACGCTCTTAATGCCCGTCAAAAGAGACGTGAAGGTCAGAGTGGTATAACAAGATGCTTTTAATGCCCCTTAAAATAGATGTGGAGGTCAGAGTGGTATAACAAGATGCTTTTAATGCCCCTTACAAGAGACGTGGAGGTCAGAGAGGTATAACAAGATGCTTTTAGTGCCCTTAAAAGAGATGTGGAGGTCAGAGTGGTATAACAAGATGCTTTTAATGCCCCTTACAAGAGACGTGGAGGTCAGAGTGGTATAACAAGACGCTTTTCATGCCCGTCAGAAGAGACGTGGAGGTCAGAGTGGTATAACAAGACGCTTTTAATGCCCCTTACAAGAGACGTGGAGGTCACAGTGGTATAACAAGACGCTTTTAATGCCCCTTACAAGAGACGTGGAGGTCAGAGTGGTATAACAAGATGCTTATAATGCCCCTTACAAGAAACGTGGAGGTCAGAGTGGTATAACAAGACGCTTTTAATGCCCCTAAACAAGAGACGTGGAGGTCAGAGTGGTATGACAAGACGCTTTTAATGCCCCTTACAAGAGATGTGGAGGTCAGAGTGGTATAACTAGACGCTTTTAATGCCCGTCAGAAGAGACGTGGAGGTCAGAGTGGTATAACAAGATGATTTTAAAGCCCATCAGAAGAGACGTGGAGGTCAGAGTGGTATAACAAGATGCTTTTAATGCCCCTTACAAGAGATGTGGAGGTCAGAGTGGTATAACTAGACGCTTTTAATGCCTGTCAGAAGAGACGTGGAGGTCAGAGTGGTATAACAAGACGCTTTTAATGCCCCTTAAAAGAGACGTGGAGGTCAGAGTGGTATAACAAGACGCTTTTAATGCCCCTTACAAGAGATGTGGAGTTAAGAGTGGTATAACAAGACGCTTTTAATGCCCGTCAGAAGAGACGTGGAGGTCAGAGTGGTATAACAAGACGCTTTTAATGCCCCTTACAAGAGACGTGGAGTTCAGAGTGGTATAACAAGACGCTTTTAATGCCCCTTACAAGAGATGTGGAGATCAGAGTGGTGTAACGAGACGCTTTTAATGCCCGTCAGAAGAGACGTGGAGGTCAGAGTGATTTAACAAGACGCTTTTAATGCCCCTAACAAGAGACGTGGAGGTCAGAGTGGTATAACAATACGCTTCTAATGCCCCTTACAAGAGACGTGGAGGTCAGAGTGGTATAACAAGACTCTTTTAATGCCCCTTGCAAGAGACGTGGTAGTCAGAGTGGTATAACAAGACGCTTTTAATGCCGCTTACAAGAGACGTGGAGGTCAGAGTGGTATAACAAGATGATTTTAATGCCCCTTACAAGAGATGTGGAGGTCAGAGTGGTATAACAAGACGCTTTTAATGCCCGTCAGAAGAGACGTGGGGGTCAGAGTGGTATAACAAGATGCTTTTAATGCCCCTTACAAGAAATGTGGAGGTCAGAGTGGTATAACAAGACACTTTTAATGCCCCTTACAAGAGACGTGGAGCTCAGAGTGGTATGACAAGATGCTTTTAATGCCCCTTACAAGAGACGTGGAGGTCAGAGTGGTATAACAAGATGCTTTTAATGCCCGTCAGAAGAGACGTGGAGGTCAGAGTGGTATAACAAGATGCTTTTAATGCCCCTTACAAGAGACGTGGAGGTCAGAGTGGTATAACAAGACGCTTTTAATGCCCTTTACAAGAGACGTGGAGGTCAGAGTGGGATAAAAAGACACTTTTAATGCCCCATACAAGAGATGTGGAGGTCATAGTGGTATAACAAGACGCTTTTAATGCCCCTTACAAGAGACGTGGAGGTCAGAGTGGTATAACAAGATGCTTTTAATGCCCCTTACAAGAGATGTGGAGGTCAGAGTGGTATAACAAGACGCTTTTCATGCCCGTAAGAACAGACGTGGAGGTCAGAGTGGTATAACAAGACGCTTTTAATGCCCCTTACAAGAAATGTGGAGGTCAGAGTGGTATAACAAGACACTTTTATTGCCCCTTACAAGAGACGTGGAGGTCAGAGTGGTATGACAAGATGCTTTTAATGCCCCTTACAAGAGACGTGGAGGTCAGAGTGGTATAACAAGATGCTTTTAATGCCCGTCAGAAGAGACGTGGAGGTCAGAGTGGTATAACAAGATGCTTTTAATGCCCCTTACAAGAGACGTGGAGGTCAGAGTGGTATAACAAGACGCTTTTAATGCCCTTTACAAGAGACGTGGAGGTCAGAGTGGTATAACAAGACGCTTTTAATGCCCCTTACAAGAGACGTGGAGGTCAGAGTGGTATAACAAGATGCTTTTAATGCCCCTTACAAGAGACGTGGAGATCAGAGTGGTATAACAAGACGCTCTTAATGCCCGTCAGAAGAGACGTGAAGGTCAGAGTGGTATAACAAGGTGCTTTTAATGCCCCTTAAAATAGATGTGGAGGTCAGAGTGGTATAACAAGATGCTTTTAATGCCCCTTACAAGAGACGTGGAGGTCAGAGTGGTATAACAAGACGCTTTTAATGCCCCTAACAAGAGACGTGGAGGTCAGAGTGATATAACAAGATGCTTTTAATGCCCCTTACAAGAGACGTGGAGGTCAGAGTGGTATAACAAGACACTTTTAATGCCCCTTACAGGAAACGTGGAGGTCAGAGTGGTATGACAAGGCGCTTTTAATGCCCCTTACAAGAGAAGTGGAGGTCAGAGTGGTATAACAAGATGCTTTTAATGCCCGTCAGAAGAGACGTGGAGGTCAGAGTGATTTAACAAGATGCTTTTAATGCCCCTTACAAGAGACGTGGAGGTCCGATTGGTGTAACAAGACGCTTTAAATGCCCCTTACAATAGACGTGGAGGTCAGAGTGGTATAAAAAGATGCTTTTAATGCCCCTTACAAGAGACGTGGAGATCAGAGTGGTATAACAAGATGCTTTTAATGCCCCTTACAAGAGACGTGGAGGTCAGAGTGGTATAACAAGACGCTTTTAATGCCCCTTACAAGAGACGTGGAGGTCAGAGTGGTATAACAAGACGCTTTTAATGCCCCTTACAAGAGACGTGGAGGTCAGAGTGGTATAACAAGATGCTTTTAGTGCCCCTTACAAGAAACGTGGAGGTCAGTGTGGTATAACAAGACGCTTTTAATGCCCCTTACAAGAGACGTGGAGGTCAGAGTGGTATAACAAGACGCTTTTAATGCCCCTTACAAGAGACGTGGAGGTCAGAGTGGTGCAACGAGACGCTTTTAATGCCCGTCAGAAGAGACGTGGAGGTCAGAGTGATTTAACAAGATGTTTTTAATGCCCCTAACAAGAGACGTGGAGGTCAGAGTGGTATAACAAGACGCTTTTAATGCCCCTTACAAGAGACGTGGAGGTCAGAGTGGTATAACAAGACTCTTTTAATGCCCCTTGCAAGAGACGTGGTAGTCAGAGTGGTATAACAAGGCACTTTTAATGCCCCTTACAAGAGACGTGGAGGTCAGAGTGGTATAACAAGATGCTTTTAATGCCCCTTACAAGAGATGTGGAGGTCAGAGTGGTATAACATGACGCTTTTAATGCCCGTCAGAAGAGACGTGGAGGTCAGAGTGGTATAACAAGACGCTTTTAATGCCCCTTACAAGAGATGTGGAGGTCAGAGTGGTATAACAAGACACTTTTAATGCCCCTTACAAGAGACGTGGAGGTCAGAGTGGTATAACAAGATGCTTTTAATGCCCCTTACAAGAGACGTGGAGGTCAGAGTGGTATAACAAGATGCTTTTAATGCCCCTTACAAGAGACGTGGAGGTCAGAGTGGTATAACAAGACGCTTTTAATGCCCCTTACAAGAGACGTGGAGGTCAGAGTGGTATAACAAGACACTTTTAATGCCCCATACAAGAGATGTGGAGGTCATAGTGGTATAACAAGACGGTTTTAATGCCCCTTACAAGAGACGTGGAGGTCAGAGTGGTATAACAAGATGCTTTTAATGCCCCTTACAAGAGAGGTGGAGGTCAGAGTGGTATAACAAGACGCTTTTCATGCCCGTAAGAACAGACGTGGAGGTCAGAGTGGTATAACAATACACTTTTAATGCCCCTTACAAGAGACGTGGAGGTCAGATTGGTATAACAAGATGCTTTTAATGCCCCTTACAAGAGACGTGGAGGTCAGAGTGGTATTAAAAGACACTTTTAATGCCCCTTACAAGAGATGTGGAGGTCAGAGTTGTATAACAATACGCTTTTCCTGCCCGTCAGAAGAGACGTGGAGGTCAGAGTGGTATAACCAGACGCTTTTAATGCCACTTACATGAGACGAGGAGGTCAGAGTGGTATAACAGGATGCTTTTAATGCCCCTTACAAGAGACGTGGAGATCAGAGTGGTATAACAAGACGCTCTTAATGCCCGTCAGAAGAGACGTGAAGGTCAGAGTGGTATAACAAGATGCTTTTAATGCCCCTTAAAATAGATGTGGAGGTCAGAGTGGTATAACAAGATGCTTTTAATGCCCCTTACAAGAGACGTGGAGGTCAGAGAGGTATAACAAGATGCTTTTAATGCCCTTAAAAGAGACGTGGAGGTCAGAGTGGTATAACAAGATGCTTTTAATGCCCCTTACAAGAGACGTGGAGGTCAGAGTGGTATAACAAGACGCTTTTCATGCCCGTCAGAAGAGACGTGGAGGTCAGAGTGGTATAACAAGACTCTTTTAATGCCCCTTACAAGAGACGTGGAGGTCACAGTGGTATAACAAGACGCTTTTAATGCCCCTTACAAGAGACGTGGAGGTCAGAGTGGTATAACTAGACGCTTTTAATGCCCGTAAGAAGAGACGTGGAGGTCAGAGTGGTATAACAAGATGATTTTAAAGCCCATCAGAAGAGACGTGGAGGTCAGAGTGGTATAACAAGATGCTTTTAATGCCCCTTACAAGAGATGTGGAGGTCAGAGTGGTATAACTAGACGCTTTTAATGCCTGTCATAAGAGACGTGGATTTCAGAGTGGTATAACAAGACGATTTTAATGCCCCTTAAAAGAGACGTGGAGGTCAGAGTGGTATAACAAGACGCTTTTAATGCCCCTTACAAGAGATGTGGAGTTAAGAGTGGTATAACAAGACGCTTTTAATGCCCGTCAGAAGAGACGTGGAGGTCATAGTGGGATAACAAGACGCTTTTAATGCCCCTTACAAGAGACGTGGAGGTCAGAGTGGTATAACAAGATGCTTTTAATGCCCCTTACAAGAGATGTGGAGGTCAGAGTGCTATAACAAGACGCTTTTCATGCCCGTAAGAACAGACGTGGAGGTCAGAGTGGTATAACAAGACGCTTTTAATGCCCCTTACAAGAAATGTGGAGGTCAGAGTGGTATAACAAGACACTTTTAATGCCCCTTACAAGAGACGTGGAGGTCAGAGTGGTATGACAAGATGCTTTTAATGCCCCTTACAAGAGACGTGGAGGTCAGAGTGGTATAACAAGATGCTTTTAATGCCCGTCAGAAGAGACGTGGAGGTCAGAGTGGTATAACAAGATGCTTTTAATGCCCCTTACAAGAGACGTGGAGGTCAGAGTGGTATAACAAGATGCTTTTAATGCCCTTTACAAGAGACGTGGAGGTCAGAGTGGTATAACAAGACACTTTTAATGCCCCATACAAGAGATGTGGAGGTCATAGTGGTATAACAAGACGCTTTTAATGCCCCTTACAAGAGACGTGGAGGTCAGAGTGGTATAACAAGATGCTTTTAATGCCCCTTACAAGAGATGTGGAGGTCAGAGTGGTATAACAAGACGCTTTTCATGCCCGTAAGAACAGACGTGGAGGTCAGAGTGGTATAACAAGACACTTTTAATGCCCCTTACAAGAGATGTGGAGGTCAGAGTGGTATAACAAGACGCTTTTCATGCCCGTCAGAAGAGACGTGGAGGTCAGAGTGGTATAACAAGACGCTTTTAATGCCCCTTACAAGAGACGTGGAGGTCAGAGTGGTATAACAAGATGCTTTTAATGCCCCTTTCAAGAGACGTGGAGATCAGAGTGGTATAACAAGACGCTCTTAATGCCCGTCAGAAGAGTCGTGAAGGTCAGAGTGGTATAACAAGATGCTTTTAATGCCCCTTAAAATAGATGTGGAGGTCAGAGTGGTATAACAAGACGCTTTTAATGCCCCTTACAAGAGACGTGGAGGTCAGAGTGGTATAACAAGACGCTTTTAATGCCCCTGACAAGAGACGTGGAGGTCAGAGTGATATAAAAAGATGCTTTTAATGCCCCTTACAAGAGACGTGGAGGTCAGAGTGGTATAACAAGACACTTTTAATGCCCCTTACAGGAAACGTGGAGGTCAGAGTGGTATAACAAGAATCTTTTAATGCCCCTTACAAGAGACGTGGGGGTCAGAGTGGTATGACAAGGCGCTTTTAATGCCCCTTACAAGAGAAGTGGAGGTCAGAGTGGCATAGCAAGACGCTTTTAATGCCCGTCAGAAGAGACGTGGAGGTCAGAGTGATTTAACAAGATGCTTTTAATGTCCCTTACAAGAGACGTGGAGGTCCGATTGGTGTAACAAGACGCTTTAAATGCCCCTTACAATAGACGTGGAGGTCAGAGAGGTATAAAAAGATGCTTTTAATGCCCCTTACAACAGACGTGGAGATCAGAGTGGTATAACAAGATGCTTTTAATGCCCCTTACAAGAGACGTGGAGGTCAGAGTGGTATAACAAGACGATTTTAATGCCCCTTAGAAGAGACGTGGAGGTGAGAGTGGTATAACAAGACACTTTTAATGCCCCTTACAAGAGACGTGGAGGTCAGAGTGGTATAACAAGACGCTTTTAATGCCCGTCAGAAGAGACGTGGAGGTCAGAGTGATTTAACAGGATGCTTTTAATGCCACTTACAAGAGACGTGGAGGTCAGAGTGGTATGACAAGATGCTTTTAATGCCCCTTACAAGAGACGTGGAGGTCAGAGTGGTATAACAAGGTGCTTTTAATGCCCCTTACAAGAGACGTGGAGGTCAGAGTGGTATAACAAGACGCTTTTAATGCCCCTTACAAGAGACGTGGAGGTCAGAGTGGTATAACAAGACACTTTTAATGCCCCATACAAGAGATGTGGAGGTCATAGTGGTATAACAAGATGCTTTTAATGCCCCTTACAAGAGACGTGGAGTTCAGAGTGGTATAACAAGACGCTTTTAATGCCCCTTACAAGAGACGTGGAGGTCAGAGTGGTATAACAAGATGCTTTTAATGCCCGTCAGAAGAGACGTGGAGATCAGAGTGGTATAACAAGATGCTTTTAATGCCCCTTACAAGAGATGTGGAGATCAGAGTGGTGTAGCGAGACGCTTTTAATGCCCGTCAGAAGAGACGTGGAGGTCAGAGTGATTTAACAAGACGCTTTTAATGCCCCTAACAAGAGACGTGGAGGTCATAGTGGTATAACAAGACGCTTTTAATGCCCCTTACAAGAGACGTGGAGGTCAGAGTGGTATAACAAGATGCTTTTAATGCCCCTTACAAGAGATGTGGAGGTCAGAGTGGTATAACAAGACGCTTTTCATGCCCGTAAGAACAGACGTGGAGGTCAGAGTGGTATAACAAGACACTTTTAATGCCCCTTACAAGAGATGTGGAGGTCAGAGTGGTATAACAAGACGCTTTTCATGCCCGTCAGAAGAGACGTGGAGGTCAGAGTGGTATAACAAGACGCTTTTAATGCCCCTTACAAGAGACGTGGAGGTCAGAGTGGTATAACAAGATGCTTTTAATGCCCCTTTCAAGAGACGTGGAGATCAGAGTGGTATAACAAGACGCTCTTAATGCCCGTCAGAAGAGTCGTGAAGGTCAGAGTGGTATAACAAGATGCTTTTAATGCCCCTTAAAATAGATGTGGAGGTCAGAGTGGTATAACAAGATGCTTTTAATGCCCCTTACAAGAGACGTGGAGGTCAGAGTGGTATAACAAGACGCTTTTAATGCCCCTGACAAGAGACGTGGAGGTCAGAGTGATATAACAAGATGCTTTTAATGCCCCTTACAAGAGACGTGGAGGTCAGAGTGGTATAACAAGACACTTTTAATGCCCCTTACAGGAAACGTGGAGGTCAGAGTGGTATAACAAGAATCTTTTAATGCCCCTTACAAGAGACGTGGGGGTCAGAGTGGTATGACAAGGCGCTTTTAATGCCCCTTACAAGAGAAGTGGAGGTCAGAGTGGCATAACAAGACGCTTTTAATGCCCGTCAGAAGAGACGTGGAGGTCAGAGTGATTTAACAAGATGCTTTTAATGCCCCTTACAAGAGACGTGGAGGTCCGATTGGTGTAACAAGACGCTTTAAATGCCCCTTACAATAGACGTGGAGGTCAGAGAGGTATAAAAAGATGCTTTTAATGCCCCTTACAACAGACGTGGAGATCAGAGTGGTATAACAAGATGCTTTTAATGCCCCTTACAAGAGACGTGGAGGTCAGAGTGGTATAACAAGACGATTTTAATGCCCCTTAGAAGAGACGTGGAGGTGAGAGTGGTATAACAAGACACTTTTAATTCCCCTTACAAGAGACGTGGAGGTCAGAGTGGTATAACAAGACGCTTTTAATGCCCGTCAGAAGAGACGTGGAGGTCAGAGTGATTTAACAGGATGCTTTTAATGCCACTTACAAGAGACGTGGAGGTCAGAGTGGTATGACAAGATGCTTTTAATGCCCCTTACAAGAGACGTGGAGGTCAGAGTGGTATAACAAGGTGCTTTTAATGCCCCTTACAAGAGACGTGGAGGTCAGAGTGGTATAACAAGACGCTTTTAATGCCCCTTACAAGAGACGTGGAGGTCAGAGTGGTATAACAAGACACTTTTAATGCCCCATACAAGAGATGTGGAGGTCATAGTGGTATAACAAGATGCTTTTAATGCCCCTTACAAGAGACGTGGAGTTCAGAGTGGTATAACAAGACGCTTTTAATGCCCCTTACAAGAGACGTGGAGGTCAGAGTGGTATAACAAGATGCTTTTAATGCCCGTCAGAAGAGACGTGGAGATCAGAGTGGTATAACAAGATGCTTTTAATGCCCCTTACAAGAGATGTGGAGATCAGAGTGGTGTAGCGAGACGCTTTTAATGCCCGTCAGAAGAGACGTGGAGGTCAGAGTGATTTAACAAGACGCTTTTAATGCCCCTAACAAGAGACGTGGAGGTCAGAGTGGTATAACAAGACGCTTCTAATGCCCCTTACAAGAGACGTGGAGGTCAGAGTGGTATAACAAGACTCTTTTAATGCCCCTTGCAAGAGACGTGGTAGTCAGAGTGGTATAACAAGATGCTTTTAATGCCCCTTACAAGAGATGTGGAGGTCAGAGTGGTATAACAAGACGCTTTTAATGCCCGTCAGAAGAGACGTGGAGGTCAGAGTGGTATAACAAGACGCTTTTAATGCCCCTTACAAGAAATGTGGAGGTCAGAGTGGTATAACAAGACACTTTTAATGCCCCTTACAAGAGACGTGGAGGTCAGAGTGGTATGACAAGATGCTTTTAATGCCCCTTACAAGAGACGTGGAGGTCAGAGTGGTATAACAAGATGCTTTTAATGCCCGTCAGAAGAGACGTGGAGGTCAGAGTGGTATAACAAGATGCTTTTAATGCCCCTTACAAGAGACGTGGAGGTCAGAGTGGTATAACAAGACGCTTTTAATGCCCTTTACAAGAGACGTGGAGGTCAGAGTGGTATAACAAGACACTTTTAATGCCCCATACAAGAGATGTGGAGGTCATAGTGGTATAACAAGATGCTTTTAATGCCCCTTACAAGAGACGTGGAGGTCAGAGTGGTATAACAAGATGCTTTTAATGCCCCTTACAAGAGATGTGGAGGTCAGAGTGGTATAACAAGACGCTTTTCATGCCCGTAAGAACAGACGTGGAGGTCATAGTGGTATAACAAGACGCTTTTAATGCCCCTTACAAGAAATGTGGAGGTCAGAGTGGTATAACAAGACACTTTTAATGCCCCTTACAAGAGACGTGGAGGTCAGAGTGGTATGACAAGATGCTTTTAATGCCCGTCAGAAGAGACATGGAGGTCAGAGTGGTATAACAAGATGCTTTTAATGCCCTTACAAGAGACGTGGAGGTCAGAGTGGTATAACAAGACGCTTTTAATGCCCTTTACAAGAGACGTGGAGGTCAGAGTGGTATAACAAGACACTTTTAATGCCCCATACAAGAGATGTGGAGGTCATAGTGGTATAACAAGACGCTTTTAATGCCCCTTACAAGAGACGTGGAGGTCAGAGTGGTATAACAAGATGCTTTTAATGCCCCTTACAAGAGATGTGGAGGTCAGAGTGGTATAACAAGACGCTTTTCATGCCCGTAAGAAAAGACGTGGAGGTCAGAGTGGTATAACAAGACACTTTTAATGCCCCTTACAAGAGATGTGGAGGTCAGAGTGGTATAACAAGACGCTTTTCATGCCCGTCAAAAGAGACGTGGAGGTCAGAGTGGTATAACAAGACGCTTTTAATGCCCCTTACAAGAGACGTGGAGGTCAGAGTGGTATAACAAGATGTTTTTAATGCCCCTTACAAGAGACGTGGAGATCAGAGTGGTATAACAAGACGCTCTTAATGCCCGTGAGAAGAGACGTGAAGGTCAGAGTGGTATAACAAGATGCTTTTAATGCCCCTTAAAATAGATGTGGAGGACAGAGTGGTATAACAAGATGCTTTTAATACCCCTTACAAGAGACGTGGAGGTCAGAGTGGTATAACAAGACGCTTTTAATGCCCCTGACAAGAGACGTGGAGGTCAGAGTGATATAACAAGATGCTTTTAATGCCCCTTACAAGAGACGTGGAGGTCAGAGTGGTATAACAAGACACTTTTAATGCCCCTTACAGGAAACGTGGAGGTCAGAGTGGTATAACAAGAATCTTTTAATGCCCCTTACAAGAGACGTGGGGGTCAGAGTGGTATGACAAGGCGCTTTTAATGCCCCTTACAAGAGAAGTGGAGGTCAGAGTGGTATAACAAGACGCTTTTAATGCCCGTCAGAAGAGACGTGGAGGTCAGAGTGATTTAACAAGATGCTTTTAGTGCCCCTTACAAGAGACGTGGAGGTCCGATTGGTGTAACAAGACGCTTTAAATGCCCCTTACAATAGACGTGGAGGTCAGAGAGGTATAAAAAGATGCTTTTAATGCCCCTTACAAGAGACGTGGAGATCAGAGTGGTATAACAAGATGCTTTTAATGCCCCTTACAAGAGACGTGGAGGTCAGAGTGGTATAACAAGACGATTTTAATGCCCCTTACAAGAGACGTGGAGGTCAGAGTGGTATAACAAGACACTTTTAATGCCCCTTACAAGAGACGTGGAGGTCAGAGTGGTATAACAAGACGCTTTTAATGCCCGTCAGAAGAGACGTGGAGGTCAGAGTGATTTAACAAGATGCTTTTAATGCCCCTTACAAGAGACGTGGAGGTCAGAATGGTATGACAAGATGATTTTAATGCCCCTTACAAGAGACGTGGAGGTCAGAGTGGTATAACAAGGTGCTTTTAATGCCCCTTACAAGAGACGTGGAGGTCAGAGTGGTATAACAAGACGCTTTTAATGCCCCTTACAAGAGACGTGGAGGTCAGAGTGGTATAACAAGACACTTTTAATGCCCCATACAAGAGATGTGGAGGTCATAGTGGTATAACAAGACGCTTTGAATGCCCCTTACAAGAGACGTGGAGGTCAGAGTGGTATAACAAGATGCTTTTAATGCCCCTTACAAGAGATGTGGAGGTCAGAGTGGTATAACTAGACGCTTTTCATGCCCGTAAGAACAGACGTGGAGGTCTGAGTGGTATAACAAGACACTTTTAATGCCCCTTACAAGAGACGTGGAGGTCAGAGTGGTATAACAAGATGCTTTTAATGCCCCTTACAAGAGACGTGGAGGTCAGAGTGGTATAACAAGACGCTTTTAATGCCCCTTACAAGAGACGTGGAGGTCAGAGTGGTATAACAAGATGCTTTTAATGCCCCTTTCAAGAGACGTGGAGATCAGAGTGGTATAACAAGACGCTCTTAATGCCCGTCAGAAGAGTCGTGAAGGTCAGAGTGGTATAACAAGATGCTTTTAATGCCCCTTAAAATAGATGTGGAGGTCAGAGTGGTATAACAAGACACTTTTAATGCCCCTTACAGGAAACGTGGAGGTCAGAGTGGTATAACAAGAATCTTTTAATGCCCCTTACAAGAGACGTGGGGGTCAGAGTGGTATGACAAGGCGCTTTTAATGCCCCTTACAAGAGAAGTGGAGGTCAGAGTGGTATAACAAGACGCTTTTAATGCCCCTTACAAGAGACGTGGAGGTCAGAGTGGTATAACAAGACACTTTTAATGCCCCTTACAGGAAACGTGGAGGTCAGAGTGGTATAACAAGAATCTTTTAATGCCCCTTACAAGAGACGTGGGGGTCAGAGTGGTATGACAAGGCGCTTTTAATGCCCCTTACAAGAGAAGTGGAGGTCAGAGTGGCATAACAAGACGCTTTTAATGCCCGTCAGAAGAGACGTGGAGGTCAGAGTGATTTAACAAGATGCTTTTAATGCCCCTTACAAGAGACGTGGAGGTCCGATTGGTGTAACAAGACGCTTTAAATGCCCCTTACAATAGACGTGGAGGTCAGAGAGGTATAAAAAGATGCTTTTAATGCCCCTTACAACAGACGTGGAGATCAGAGTGGTATAACAAGATGCTTTTAATGCCCCTTACAAGAGACGTGGAGGTCAGAGTGGTATAACAAGACGATTTTAATGCCCCTTAGAAGAGACGTGGAGGTGAGAGTGGTATAACAAGACACTTTTAATTCCCCTTACAAGAGACGTGGAGGTCAGAGTGGTATAACAAGACGCTTTTAATGCCCGTCAGAAGAGACGTGGAGGTCAGAGTGATTTAACAGGATGCTTTTAATGCCACTTACAAGAGACGTGGAGGTCAGAGTGGTATGACAAGATGCTTTTAATGCCCCTTACAAGAGACGTGGAGGTCAGAGTGGTATAACAACGTGCTTTTAATGCCCCTTACAAGAGACGTGGAGGTCAGAGTGGTATAACAAGACGCTTTTAATGCCCCTTACAAGAGACGTGGAGGTCAGAGTGGTATAACAAGACACTTTTAATGCCCCATACAAGAGATGTGGAGGTCATAGTGGTATAACAAGATGCTTTTAATGCCCCTTACAAGAGACGTGGAGTTCAGAGTGGTATAACAAGACGCTTTTAATGCCCCTTACAAGAGACGTGGAGGTCAGAGTGGTATAACAAGATGCTTTTAATGCCCGTCAGAAGAGACGTGGAGATCAGAGTGGTATAACAAGATGCTTTTAATGCCCCTTACAAGAGATGTGGAGATCAGAGTGGTGTAGCGAGACGCTTTTAATGCCCGTCAGAAGAGACGTGGAGGTCAGAGTGATTTAACAAGACGCTTTTAATGCCCCTAACAAGAGACGTGGAGGTCAGAGTGGTATAACAAGACGCTTCTAATGCCCCTTACAAGAGACGTGGAGGTCAGAGTGGTATAACAAGACTCTTTTAATGCCCCTTGCAAGAGACGTGGTAGTCAGAGTGGTATAACAAGATGCTTTTAATGCCCCTTACAAGAGATGTGGAGGTCAGAGTGGTATAACAAGACGCTTTTAATGCCCGTCAGAAGAGACGTGGAGGTCAGAGTGGTATAACAAGACGCTTTTAATGCCCCTTACAAGAAATGTGGAGGTCAGAGTGGTATAACAAGACACTTTTAATGCCCCTTACAAGAGACGTGGAGGTCAGAGTGGTATGACAAGATGCTTTTAATGCCCCTTACAAGAGACGTGGAGGTCAGAGTGGTATAACAAGATGCTTTTAATGCCCGTCAGAAGAGACGTGGAGGTCAGAGTGGTATAACAAGATGCTTTTAATGCCCCTTACAAGAGACGTGGAGGTCAGAGTGGTATAACAAGACGCTTTTAATGCCCTTTACAAGAGACGTGGAGGTCAGAGTGGTATAACAAGACACTTTTAATGCCCCATACAAGAGATGTGGAGGTCATAGTGGTATAACAAGATGCTTTTAATGCCCCTTACAAGAGACGTGGAGGTCAGAGTGGTATAACAAGATGCTTTTAATGCCCCTTACAAGAGATGTGGAGGTCAGAGTGGTATAACAAGACGCTTTTCATGCCCGTAAGAACAGACGTGGAGGTCATAGTGGTATAACAAGACGCTTTTAATGCCCCTTACAAGAAATGTGGAGGTCAGAGTGGTATAACAAGACACTTTTAATGCCCCTTACAAGAGACGTGGAGGTCAGAGTGGTATGACAAGATGCTTTTAATGCCCGTCAGAAGAGACGTGGAGGTCAGAGTGGTATAACAAGATGCTTTTAATGCCCGTCAGAAGAGACATGGAGGTCAGAGTGGTATAACAAGATGCTTTTAATGCCCTTACAAGAGACGTGGAGGTCAGAGTGGTATAACAAGACGCTTTTAATGCCCTTTACAAGAGACGTGGAGGTCAGAGTGGTATAACAAGACACTTTTAATGCCCCATACAAGAGATGTGGAGGTCATAGTGGTATAACAAGACGCTTTTAATGCCCCTTACAAGAGACGTGGAGGTCAGAGTGGTATAACAAGATGCTTTTAATGCCCCTTACAAGAGATGTGGAGGTCAGAGTGGTATAACAAGACGCTTTTCATGCCCGTTAGAAAAGACGTGGAGGTCAGAGTGGTATAACAAGACACTTTTAATGCCCCTTACAAGAGATGTGGAGGTCAGAGTGGTATAACAAGACGCTTTTCATGCCCGTCAAAAGAGACGTGGAGGTCAGAGTGGTATAACAAGACGCTTTTAATGCCCCTTACAAGAGACGTGGAGGTCAGAGTGGTATAACAAGATGTTTTTAATGCCCCTTACAAGAGACGTGGAGATCAGAGTGGTATAACAAGACGCTCTTAATGCCCGTGAGAAGAGACGTGAAGGTCAGAGTGGTATAACAAGATGCTTTTAATGCCCCTTAAAATAGATGTGGAGGACAGAGTGGTATAACAAGATGCTTTTAATGCCCCTTACAAGAGACGTGGAGGTCAGAGTGGTATAACAAGACGCTTTTAATGCCCCTGACAAGAGACGTGGAGGTCAGAGTGATATAACAAGATGCTTTTAATGCCCCTTACAAGAGACGTGGAGGTCAGAGTGGTATAACAAGACACTTTTAATGCCCCTTACAGGAAACGTGGAGGTCAGAGTGGTATAACAAGAATCTTTTAATGCCCCTTACAAGAGACGTGGGGGTCAGAGTGGTATGACAAGGCGCTTTTAATGCCCCTTACAAGAGAAGTGGAGGTCAGAGTGGTATAACAAGACGCTTTTAATGCCCGTCAGAAGAGACGTGGAGGTCAGAGTGATTTAACAAGATGCTTTTAGTGCCCCTTACAAGAGACGTGGAGGTCCGATTGGTGTAACAAGACGCTTTAAATGCCCCTTACAATAGACGTGGAGGTCAGAGAGGTATAAAAAGATGCTTTTAATGCCCCTTACAAGAGACGTGGAGATCAGAGTGGTATAACAAGATGCTTTTAATGCCCCTTACAAGAGACGTGGAGGTCAGAGTGGTATAACAAGACGATTTTAATGCCCCTTACAAGAGACGTGGAGGTCAGAGTGGTATAACAAGACACTTTTAATGCCCCTTACAAGAGACGTGGAGGTCAGAGTGGTATAACAAGACGCTTTTAATGCCCGTCAGAAGAGACGTGGAGGTCAGAGTGATTTAACAAGATGCTTTTAATGCCCCTTACAAGAGACGTGGAGGTCAGAATGGTATGACAAGATGATTTTAATGCCCCTTACAAGAGACGTGGAGGTCAGAGTGGTATAACAAGGTGCTTTTAATGCCCCTTACAAGAGACGTGGAGGTCAGAGTGGTATAACAAGACGCTTTTAATGCCCCTTACAAGAGACGTGGAGGTCAGAGTGGTATAACAAGACACTTTTAATGCCCCATACAAGAGATGTGGAGGTCATAGTGGTATAACAAGACGCTTTGAATGCCCCTTACAAGAGACGTGGAGGTCAGAGTGGTATAACAAGATGCTTTTAATGCCCCTTACAAGAGATGTGGAGGTCAGAGTGGTATAACTAGACGCTTTTCATGCCCGTAAGAACAGACGTGGAGGTCTGAGTGGTATAACAAGACACTTTTAATGCCCCTTACAAGAGACGTGGAGGTCAGAGTGGTATAACAAGATGCTTTTAATGCCCCTTACAAGAGACGTGGAGGTCAGAGTGGTATAACAAGACGCTTTTAATGCCCCTTACAAGAGACGTGGAGGTCAGAGTGGTATAACAAGATGCTTTTAATGCCCCTTTCAAGAGACGTGGAGATCAGAGTGGTATAACAAGACGCTCTTAATGCCCGTCAGAAGAGTCGTGAAGGTCAGAGTGGTATAACAAGATGCTTTTAATGCCCCTTAAAATAGATGTGGAGGTCAGAGTGGTATAACAAGACACTTTTAATGCCCCTTACAGGAAACGTGGAGGTCAGAGTGGTATAACAAGAATCTTTTAATGCCCCTTACAAGAGACGTGGGGGTCAGAGTGGTATGACAAGGCGCTTTTAATGCCCCTTACAAGAGAAGTGGAGGTCAGAGTGGTATAACAAGACGCTTTTAATGCCCGTCAGAAGAGACGTGGAGGTCAGAGTGATTTAACAAGATGCTTTTAGTGCCCCTTACAAGAGACGTGGAGGTCCGATTGGTGTAACAAGACGCTTTAAATGCCCCTTACAATAGACGTGGAGGTCAGAGAGGTATAAAAAGATGCTTTTAATGCCCCTTACAAGAGACGTGGAGATCAGAGTGGTATAACAAGATGCTTTTAATGCCCCTTACAAGAGACGTGGAGGTCAGAGTGGTATAACAAGACGATTTTAATGCCCCTTACAAGAGACGTGGAGGTCAGAGTGGTATAACAAGACACTTTTAATGCCCCTTACAAGAGACGTGGAGGTCAGAGTGGTATAACAAGACGCTTTTAATGCCCGTCAGAAGAGACGTGGAGGTCAGAGTGATTTAACAAGATGCTTTTAATGCCCCTTACAAGAGACGTGGAGGTCAGAATGGTATGACAAGATGATTTTAATGCCCCTTACAAGAGACGTGGAGGTCAGAGTGGTATAACAAGGTGCTTTTAATGCCCCTTACAAGAGACGTGGAGGTCAGAGTGGTATAACAAGACGCTTTTAATGCCCCTTACAAGAGACGTGGAGGTCAGAGTGGTATAACAAGACACTTTTAATGCCCCATACAAGAGATGTGGAGGTCATAGTGGTATAACAAGACGCTTTGAATGCCCCTTACAAGAGACGTGGAGGTCAGAGTGGTATAACAAGATGCTTTTAATGCCCCTTACAAGAGATGTGGAGGTCAGAGTGGTATAACTAGACGCTTTTCATGCCCGTAAGAACAGACGTGGAGGTCTGAGTGGTATAACAAGACACTTTTAATGCCCCTTACAAGAGATGTGGAGGTCAGAGTGGTATAACAAGATGCTTTTAATGCCCCTTACAAGAGACGTGGAGGTCAGAGTGGTATAACAAGACGCTTTTAATGCCCCTTACAAGAGACGTGGAGGTCAGAGTGGTATAACAAGATGCTTTTAATGCCCCTTTCAAGAGACGTGGAGATCAGAGTGGTATAACAAGACGCTCTTAATGCCCGTCAGAAGAGTCGTGAAGGTCAGAGTGGTATAACAAGATGCTTTTAATGCCCCTTAAAATAGATGTGGAGGTCAGAGTGGTATAACAAGATGCTTTTAATGCCCCTTACAAGAGACGTGGAGGTCAGAGTGGTATAACAAGACGCTTTTAATGCCCCTGACAAGAGACGTGGAGGTCAGAGTGATATAACAAGATGCTTTTAATGCCCCTTACAAGAGACGTGGAGGTCAGAGTGGTATAACAAGACACTTTTAATGCCCCTTACAGGAAACGTGGAGGTCAGAGTGGTATAACAAGAATCTTTTAATGCCCCTTACAAGAGACGTGGGGGTCAGAGTGGTATGACAAGGCGCTTTTAATGCCCCTTACAAGAGAAGTGGAGGTCAGAGTGGCATAACAAGACGCTTTTAATGCCCGTCAGAAGAGACGTGCAGGTCAGAGTGATTTAACAAGATGCTTTTAATGCCCCTTACAAGAGACGTGGAGGTCCGATTGGTGTAACAAGACGCTTTAAATGCCCCTTACAATAGACGTGGAGGTCAGAGAGGTATAAAAAGATGCTTTTAATGCCCCTTACAACAGACGTGGAGATCAGAGTGGTATAACAAGATGCTTTTAATGCCCCTTACAAGAGACGTGGAGGTCAGAGTGGTATAACAAGACGATTTTAATGCCCCTTAGAAGAGACGTGGAGGTCAGAGTGGTATAACAAGACACTTTTAATGCCCCTTACAAGAGACGTGGAGGTCATAGTGGTATAACAAGACGCTTTTAATGCCCGTCAGAAGAGACGTGGAGGTCAGAGTGATTTAACAAGATGCTTTTAATGCCACTTACAAGAGACGTGGAGGTCAGAGTGGTATGACAAGATGCTTTTAATGCCCCTTACAAGAGACGTGGAGGTCAGAGTGGTATAACAAGGTGCTTTTAATGCCCCTTACAAGAGACGTGGAGGTCAGAGTGGTATAACAAGACGCTTTTAATGCCCCTTACAAGAGACGTGGAGGTCAGAGTGGTATAACAAGACACTTTTAATGCCCCATACAAGAGATGTGGAGGTCATAGTGGTATAACAAGATGCTTTTAATGCCCCTTACAAGAGACGTGGAGTTCAGAGTGGTATAACAAGACGCTTTTAATGCCCCTTACAAGAGACGTGGAGGTCAGAGTGGTATAACAAGATGCTTTTAATGCCCGTCAGAAGAGACGTGGAGATCAGAGTGGTATTACAAGATGCTTTTAATGCCCCTTACAAGAGATGTGGAGATCAGAGTGGTGTAGCGAGACGCTTTTAATGCCCGTCAGAAGAGACGTGGAGGTCAGAGTGATTTAACAAGACGCTTTTAATGCCCCTAACAAGAGACGTGGAGGTCAGAGTGGTATAACAAGACGCTTCTAATGCCCCTTACAAGAGACGTGGAGGTCAGAGTGGTATAACAAGACTCTTTTAATGCCCCTTGCAAGAGACGTGGTAGTCAGAGTGGTATAACAAGACGCTTTTAATGCCCCTTACAAGAGACGTGGAGGTCAGAGTGGTATAACAAGATGCTTTTAATGCCCCTTACAAGAGATGTGGAGGTCAGAGTGGTATAACAAGACGCTTTTAATGCCCGTCAGAAGAGACGTGGAGGTCAGAGTGGTATAACAAGACGCTTTTAATGCCCCTTACAAGAAATGTGGAGGTCAGAGTGGTATAACAAGACACTTTTAATGCCCCTTACAAGAGACGTGGAGGTCAGAGTGGTATGACAAGATGCTTTTAATGCCCCTTACAAGAGACGTGGAGGTCAGAGTGGTATAACAAGATGCTTTTAATGCCCGTCAGAAGAGACGTGGAGGTCAGAGTGGTATAACAAGATGCTTTTAATGCCCCTTACAAGAGACGTGGAGGTCAGAGTGGTATAACAAGACGCTTTTAATGCCCTTTACAAGAGACGTGGAGGTCAGAGTGGTATAACAAGACACTTTTAATGCCCCATACAAGAGATGTGGAGGTCATAGTGGTATAACAAGACGCTTTTAATGCCCCTTACAAGAGACGTGGAGGTCAGAGTGGTATAACAAGATGCTTTTAATGCCCCTTACAAGAGACGTGGAGGTCAGAGTGGTATAACAAGACGCTTTTCATGCCCGTAAGAACAGACGTGGAGGTCATAGTGGTATAACAAGACGCTTTTAATGCCCCTTACAAGAAATGTGGAGGTCAGAGTGGTATAACAAGACACTTTTAATGCCCCTTACAAGAGACGTGGAGGTCAGAGTGGTATGACAAGATGCTTTTAATGCCCGTCAGAAGAGACGTGGAGGTCAGAGTGGTATAACAAGATGCTTTTAATGCCCGTCAGAGGAGACGTGGAGGTCAGAGTGGTATAACAAGATGCTTTTAATGCCCCTTACAAGAGACGTGGAGGTCAGAGTGGTATAACAAGACGCTTTTAATGCCCTTTACAAGAGACGTGGAGGTCAGAGTGGTATAACAAGACACTTTTAATGCCCCATACAAGAGATGTGGAGGTCATAGTGGTATAACAAGACGCTTTTAATGCCCCTTACAAGAGACGTGGAGGTCAGAGTGGTATAACAAGATGCTTTTAATGCCCCTTACAAGAGATGTGGAGGTCAGAGTGGTATAACAAGACGCTTTTCATGCCCGTAAGAAAAGACGTGGAGGTCAGAGTGGTATAACAAGACACTTTTAATGCCCCTTACAAGAGATGTGGAGGTCAGAGTGGTATAACAAGACGCTTTTCATGCCCGTCAGAAGAGACGTGGAGGTCAGAGTGGTATAACAAGACGCTTTTAATGCCCCTTACAAGAGACGTTGAGGTCAGAGTGGTATAACAAGATGCTTTTAATGCCCCTTACAAGAGACGTGGAGATCAGAGTGGTATAACAAGACGCTCTTAATGCCCGTCAGAAGAGACGTGAAGGTCAGAGTGGTATAACAAGATGCTTTTAATGCCCCTTAAAATAGATGTGGAGGACAGAGTGGTATAACAAGATGCTTTTAATGCCCCTTACAAGAGACGTGGAGGTCAGAGTGGTATAACAAGACGCTTTTAATGCCCCTGACAAGAGACGTGGAGGTCAGAGTGATATAACAAGATGCTTTTAATGCCCCTTACAAGAGACGTGGAGGTCAGAGTGGTATAACAAGACACTTTTAATGCCCCTTACAGGAAACGTGGAGGTCAGAGTGGTATAACAAGAATCTTTTAATGCCCCTTACAAGAGACGTGGGGGTCAGAGTGGTATGACAAGGCGCTTTTAATGCCCCTTACAAGAGAAGTGGAGGTCAGAGTGGTATAACAAGACGCTTTTAATGCCCGTCAGAAGAGACGTGGAGGTCAGAGTGATTTAACAAGATGCTTTTAATGCCCCTTACAAGAGACGTGGAGGTCCGATTGGTGTAACAAGACGCTTTAAATGCCCCTTACAATAGACGTGGAGGTCAGAGAGGTATAAAAAGATGCTTTTAATGCCCCTTACAAGAGACGTGGAGATCAGAGTGGTATAACAAGATGCTTTTAATGCCCCTTACAAGAGACGTGGAGGTCAGAGTGGTATAACAAGACGATTTTAATGCCCCTTACAAGAGACGTGGAGGTCAGAGTGGTATAACAAGACACTTTTAATGCCCCTTACAAGAGACGTGGAGGTCAGAGTGGTATAACAAGACGCTTTTAATGCCCGTCAGAAGAGACGTGGAGGTCAGAGTGATTTAACAAGATGCTTTTAATGCCCCTTACAAGAGACGTAGAGGTCAGAATGGTATGACAAGATGCTTTTAATGCCCCTTACAAGAGACGTGGAGGTCAGAGTGGTATAACAAGGTGCTTTTAATGCCCCTTACAAGAGACGTGGAGGTCAGAGTGGTATAACAAGACGCTTTTAATGCCCCTTACAAGAGACGTGGAGGTCAGAGTGGTATAACAAGACACTTTTAATGCCCCATACAAGAGATGTGGAGGTCATAGTGGTATAACAAGACGCTTTGAATGCCCCTTACAAGAGACGTGGAGGTCAGAGTGGTATAACAAGATGCTTTTAATGCCCCTTACAAGAGATGTGGAGGTCAGAGTTGTATAACTAGACGCTTTTCATGCCCGTAAGAACAGACGTGGAGGTCTGAGTGGTATAACAAGACACTTTTAATGCCCCTTACAAGAGACGTGGAGGTCAGAGTGGTATAACAAGATGCTTTTAATGCCCCTTACAAGAGACGTGGAGGTCAGAGTGGTATTAAAAGACACTTTTAATGCCCCTTACAAGAGATGTGGAGGTCAGAGTGGTATAACAATACGCTTTTCATGCCCGTCAGAAGAGACGTGGAGGTCAGAGTGGTATAACAAGACGCTTTTAATGCCACTTACAAGAGACGTGGAGGTTAGAGTGGTATAACAAGATGCTTTTAATGCCCCTTACAAGAGACGTGGAGATCAGAGTGGTATAACAAGACGCTCTTAATGCCCGTCAGAAGAGACGTGAAGGTCAGAGTGGTATAACAAGATGCTTTTAATGCCCCTTAAAATAGATGTGGAGGTCAGAGTGGTATAACAAGATGCTTTTAATGCCCCTTACAAGAGACGTGGAGGTCAGAGAGGTATAACAAGACACTTTTAATGCCCCTTACAGGAAACGTGGAGGTCAGAGTGGTATAACAAGAATCTTTTAATGCCCCTTACAAGAGACGTGGGGGTCAGAGTGGTATGACAAGGCGCTTTTAATGCCCCTTACAAGAGAAGTGGAGGTCAGAGTGGTATAACAAGACGCTTTTAATGCCCATCAGAAGAGACGTGGAGGTCAGAGTGATTTAACAAGATGCTTTTAATGCCCCTTACAAGAGACGTGGAGGTCCGATTGTTGTAAGAAGACGCTTTAAATGCCCCTTACAATAGACGTGGAGGTCAGAGAGGTATAAAAAGATGCTTTTAATGCCCCTTACAAGAGACGTGGAGATCAGAGTGGTATAACAAGATGCTTTTAATGCCCCTTACAAGAGACGTGGAGGTCAGAGTGGTATAACAAGACGATTTTAATGCCCCTTACAAGAGACGTGGAGGTCAGAGTGGTATAACAAGACACTTTTAATGCCCCTTACAAGAGACGTGGAGGTCAGAGTGGTATAACAAGACGCTTTTAATGCCCGTCAGAAGAGACGTGGAGGTCAGAGTGATTTAACAAGATGCTTTTAATGCCCCTTACAAGAGACGTGGAGGTCAGAGTGGTATGACAAGATGCTTTTAATGCCCCTTACAAGAGACGTGGAGGTCAGAGTGGTATAACAAGGTGCTTTTAATGCCCCTTACCAGAGACGTGGAGGTCAGAGTGGTATAACAAGACGCTTTTAATGCCCCTTACAAGAGACGTGGAGGTCAGAGTGGTATAACAAGACACTTTTAATGCCCCATACAAGAGATGTGGAGGTCATAGTGGTATAACAAGACGCTTTTAATGCCCCTTACAAGAGACGTGGAGGTCAGAGTGGTTTAACAAGATGCTTTTAATGCCCCTTACAAGAGATGTGGAGGTCAGAGTGGTATAACAAGACGCTTTTCATGCCCGTAAGAACAGACGTGGAGGTCTGAGTGGTATAACAAGACACTTTTAATGCCCCTTACAAGAGACGTGGAGGTCAGAGTGGTATAACAAGATGCTTTTAATGCCCCTTACAAGAGACGTGGAGGTCAGAGTGGTATTAAAAGACACTTTTAATGCCCCTTACAAGAGATGTGGAGGTCAGAGTGGTATAACAATACGCTTTTCATGCCCGTCAGAAGAGACGTGGAGGTCAGAGTGGTATAACAAGACGCTTTTAATGCCACTTACAAGAGACGTGGAGGTCAGAGTGGTATAACAAGATGCTTTTAATGCCCCTTACAAGAGACGTGGAGATCAGAGTGGTATAACAAGACGCTCTTAATGCCCGTCAGAAGAGACGTAAAGGTCAGAGTGGTATAACAAGATGCTTTTAATGCCCCTTAAAATAGATGTGGAGGTCAGAGTGGTATAACAAGATGCTTTTAATGCCCCTTACAAGAGACGTGGAGGTCAGAGAGGTATAACAAGATGCTTTTAATGCCCTTAAAAGAGACGTGGAGGTCAGAGTGGTATAACAAGATGCTTTTAATGCCCCTTACAAGAGACGTGGAGGTCAGAGTGGTATAACAAGACGCTTTTCATGCCCGTCAGAAGAGACGTGGAGGTCAGAGTGGTATAACAAGACGCTTTTAATGCCCCTTACAAGAGACGTGGAGGTCAGAGTGGTATAACAAGATGCTTTTAATGCCCCTTACAAGAAACGTGGAGGTCAGAGTGGTATAACAAGACGCTTTTAATGCCCCTTACAAGAGACGTGGAGGTCAGAGTGGTATGACAAGACGCTTTTAATGCCCCTTACAAGAGATGTGGAGATCAGAGTGGTGTAACGAGACGCTTTTAATGCCCGTCAGAAGAGACGTGGAGGTCAGAGTGATTTAACAAGACGTTTTTAATGCCCCTAACAAGAGACATGGAGGTCAGAGTGGTATAACAAGACGCTTTTAATGCCCCTTACAAGAGACGTGGAGGTCAGAGTGGTATAACAAGACGCTTTTAATGCCCCTTACAAGAGACGTGGAGGTCAGAGTGGTATAACAAGATGCTTTTAATGCCCCTTACAAGAGATGTGGAGGTCAGAGTGGTATAACAAGACGCTTTTAATGCCCGTCAGAAGAGACGTTGAGGTCAGAGTGGTATAACAAGACGCTTTTAATGCCCCTTACAAGAGATGTGGAGGTCAGAGTGGTATAACAAGACACTTTTAATGCCTCTTACAAGAGACGTGGAGGTCAGAGTGGTATGACAAGATTCTTTTAATGCCCCTTACAAGAGACGTGGAGGTCAGAGTGGTATAACAAGATGCTTTTAATGCCCCTTACAAGAGACGTGGAGGTCAGAGTGGTATAACAAGACGCTTTTAATGCCCCTTACAAGAGACGTGGAGGTCAGACTGGTATAACAAGACACTTTTAATGCCCCTTAAAAGAGATGTGGAGGTCATAGTGGTATAACAAGACGCTTTTAATGCCCCTTACAAGAGACGTGGAGGTCAGAGTGGTATAACAAGATGCTTTTAATGCCTCTTACAAGAGATGTGGAGGTCAGAGTGGTATAACAAGACGCTTTTCATGCCCGTAAGAACAGACGTGGAGGTCAGAGTGGTATAACAAGACACTTTTAATGCCCCTTACAAGAGACGTGGAGGTCAGAGTGGTATAACAAGATGCTTTTAATGCCCCTTACAAGAGACGTGGAGGTCAGAGTGGTATAAAAAGACACTTTTAATGCCCCTTACAAGAGATGTGGAGGTCAGAGTGGTATAACAAGACGCTTTTCATGCCCGTCAGAAGAGACGTGGAGGTCAGAGTGGTATAACAAGACGCTTTTAATGCCACTTACAAGAGACGTGGAGGTCAGAGTGGTATAACAAGATGCTTTTAATGCCCCTTACAAGAGACGTGGAGATCAGAGTGGTATAACAAGACGCTTTTAATGCCTGTCAGAAGAGACGGGGAGATCAGAGTGGTATAACAAGATGCTTTTAATGCCCCTTACAAGAGATGTGGAGGTCTGAGTGGTATAACAAGATGCTTTTAATGCCCTCAACAAGAGACGTGGAGGTCAGAGTGGTATAACAAGACGCTTTTAATGCCCGTCAGAAGAGACGTGAAGGTCAGAGTGGTATAACAAGACGCTTTTAATGCCCCTTAAAAGAGATGTGGAGGTCAGAGTGTTATAACAAGACGCTTTTAATGCCCCTTACAAGAGACATGGAGGTCAGAGTGGTATAACAAGATGCTTTTAATGCCCCTTACAAGAGATGTGGAGGTCAGAGTGGTATAACAAGACGCTTTTCATGCCCGTCAGAAGAGACGTGGAGGTCAGAGTGGTATAACAAGATGCTTTTAATGCCCCTTACAAGAGATGTGGAGGTCAGAGTGGTATAACAAGACGCTTTTCATGCCCGTCAGAAGAGACGTGGAGGTCAGAGTGGTATAACAAGATTTTTTTAATGCCCCTTACAAGAGACGTGGAGGTCAGAGTGGTATAACAAGATGCTGTTAATGCCCTTACAAGAGACGTGGAGGTCAGAGTGGTATAACAAGATGCTTTTAATGCCCCTTACAAGAGATGTGGAGGTCAGAGTGGTATAACAAGACGCTTTTAATGCCCCTTACAAGAGACGTGGAGGTCAGAGTGGTATAACAAGACGCTTTTAATGCCCCTTACAAGAGACGTGGAGGTCATAGTGGTATAACAAGATGCTTTTAATGCACGTCAGAAGAGACGTGGAGGTCTGAGTGGTATAACAAGACGCTTTTAATGCCCCTTACAAGAAACGTGGAGGTCAGAGTGGTATAACAAGACGCTTTTAATGCCACTTACAAGAGACGTGGAGGTCAGAGTGGTATAACAAGATGCTTTTAATGCCCCTTACAAGAGACGTGGAGATCAGAGTGGTATAACAAGACGCTCTTAATGCCCGTCAGAAGAGACGTGAAGGTCAGAGTGGTATAACAAGATGCTTTTAATGCCCCTTAAAATAGATGTGGAGGTCAGAGTGGTATAACAAGATGCTTTTAATGCCCCTTACAAGAGACGTGGAGGTCAGAGTGGTATAACAAGATGCTTTTAATGACCTTAAAAGAGACGTGGAGGTCAGAGTGGTATAACAAGATGCTTTTAATGCCCCTTACAAGAAACATGGAGGTCAGAGTGGTATAACAAGACGCTTTTCATGCCCGTCAGAAGAGACGTAGAGGTCAGAGTGGTATAACAAGACGCTTTTAATGCCCCTTACAAGAGACGTGGAGGTCAGAGTGGTATAACAAGATGCTTTTAATGCCCCTTACAAGAGACGTGGAGATCAGAGTGGTATAACAAGACGCTTTTAATGCTTGTCAGAAGAGACGTGGAGATCAGAGTGGTATAACAAGATGCTTTTAATGCCCCTTACAAGAGATGTGGAGGTCTGAGTGGTATAACAAGATGCTTTTAATGCCCTCAACAAGAGACGTGGAGGTCAGAGTGGTATAACAAGACGCTTTTAATGCCCGTCAGAAGAGACGTGAAGGTCAGAGTGGTATAACAAGACGCTTTTAATGCCCCTTAAAAGAGATTTGGAGGTCAGAGTGTTATAACAAGACGCTTTTAATGCCCCTTACAAGAGACATAGAGGTCAGAGTGGTATAACAAGATGCTTTTAATGCCCCTTACAAGAGATGTGGAGGTCAGAGTGGTATAACAAGACGCTTTTCATGCCCGTCAGAAGAGACGTGGAGGTCAGAGTGGTATAACAAGATGCTTTTAATGCCCCTTACAAGAGATGTGGAGGTCAGAGTGGTATAACAAGACGCTTTTCATGCCCGTCAGAAGAGACGTGGAGGTCAGAGTGGTATAACAAGATTTTTTAATGCCCCTTACAAGAGACGTGGAGGTCAGAGTGGTATAACAAGATGCTGTTAATGCCCTTACAAGAGACGTGGAGGTCAGAGTGGTATAACAAGATGCTTTTAATGCCCCTTACAAGAGATGTGGAGGTCAGAGTGGTATAACAAGACGTTTTTAATGCCCCTTACAAGAGACGTGGAGGTCAGAGTGGTATAACAAGACGCTTTTAATGCCCCTTACAAGAGACGTGGAGGTCATAGTGGTATAACAAGATGCTTTTAATGCACGTCAGAAGAGACGTGGAGGTCTGAGTGGTATAACAAGACGCTTTTAATGCCCCTTACAAGAGACGTGGAGGTCAGAGTGGTATAACAAGACGCTTTTAATGCCCCTTACAAGAGCCATACAGTACAGCATCTTAAAAATATTATTCCCATTATTGGGGAGTGGGTCTCCCGCAGTCTTTGCTTATGCCTTCCAAGCAAAAGCTAACAAAAATAAGGACGGAGGAACTTTCAATAATGGCAACACGGACCACGGTCACCCTGGTGGTATAGTGGTGGTGGAGGCTGAGGATAAGGAGAAGAACATAAAACAGCCAAAATGAGGAAGCGTATACCCATGTGAGGGTGTGAAGCGGTGCATGTGAATATACCTCCCGAAATAACAGTGGATTTGACTTTATTTTACTCTGCTGTCATTTGATGGTGATGAGAAGTCTGGCCCAATCCAGCCCTTGTTCATTTTGATAAGGGTCAGCTTGTCAGCAGTGTCAGTTGACAGGCGAGTGCGCTTATCAGTTATAATTCCCCCAGCGGCACTAAAAACACGCTCCGATAACACGCTAGTGGCAGGGCAGGCCAGGATCTCCAAGGCGTACAGAGTGAGTTCATTCCAAGTGTCCAGCTTGGATACCCAATAATTAAAAGGCACAGAGGAATCACGGAGGACGCTGGTACGGTCGGCAAGGTACTCCCTCACCATCTTTTGAAACTTTCCACTCCTTGTGAGAGTACCCCGCACTTCAGGGTCTGTCCGAAGGGAGGGTCTGAGAAAACTGTCCCAGAACGTTGGCAGTGTTTCCCTGCCTCTGCTGGATTGGAGTTTCCTTTCTCTCGCTTGTACGCTTTGGTTGGTCAACGAACAGTGACCTCTGCCGCTAGCGTGCTCAGATGGGAATTTTTTTAACAGTTCTGCAGCAAGGGCCTTCTGGTACTGGCCCTTTTTTGTAGACCTCTCCACCTCAGGAATAAGAGAGTGAAAATTCTCCTTGTAGCGGGGGTCTACAAGTGTCACCAACCAGTAATGACTGTCACCCAACATTTTGACAATGTGAGGGTCATGGTTAAGACAGCGTAACATAAAGTCAACCATGCGTGCCAGACTGGTAACGGGCAAGATTTCCGTGTCCTCACCAAGATGACGACTGACCATGCTCTCCTCCTCCTCCTCCTCCCCCCTGTCCTCAGGCCACCCACGCTGAACAGACAGTATGACACTTGTACAGGTACTACCGTCTACAGCGCATGATACCAGCTCCTGTTCCTCCTCCTCCTCCTCCTCCTCTCTCTCATTGTCCCCCAATGCACGTTGGGATGAGATGAGGCTGGGCTGTGTGTAATCGCCCACTACGGCTTCTTGATCCATCTCATCATACTCTGGCTGCAATGCCTCCTCTTTAATTCTCTGCACAGAGCATTGCAAAAGACAGACAAGTGGGATACTGACACTAATGATGGCGTCATCGCCACTCACCATCTTGGTGGCCTCCTCAAACTTTGTCAGGATGGTACATATGTCAGACATCCAGGTCCACTCATTAGGTCTTATGTGTGGAGTCTGACCTGAATATCAACGGCCTTGTTGCAGCTGGTACTCCACAACTGCTCACTTCTGCTCACAAATCCTTTGCAACATGTGGAGGGTAGAGTTCCAACATATGGGGACATCACAAACCAGTCGGTGTGCCGGAAGCTGCAAACGCTGCTGCAACACAGCAAGGGTGGCAGAAGCTGTAGCCGACTTGCGAAAATGAGCTGACAGGTGGTGTTCTTTGACGAGCAGATCTGGCAACTCGGGGTACGATTTAAGAAACCGCTGAACCACGAGGTTAAGCACATGAGCCAGGCATGTTACGTGTGTGATCTCGCCTCGCCTCAGAGCCGCCACCAGGTTACGGCCATTGTCACACACGACCATGCCTGGATGTAGGTTCAGCGGTCTCAGCCACAGATCTGTCTGCTCTTTCACAGCTGTCCACAACTCACAAGCAGTGTGAGTTTTATCACCTAAGCTTATGAGTTTCAGCACAGCCTGTTGCCGCTTGGTGGAGGCAGTACTGCAGTGCTTCCAGCTTGTAACTGATGTGGTGATATCTGAGATGGAGGCTGAACATGAGGAGGATGAGGAGGAGGATGATGCGCCGGAGCTGTACACTGTGGGGGCAACTCTGACTGACATAGGGCCCGCAATCCTCGGTGAGGGGAGGATGTGTTCCGTCCCAAGGTCCGACTGGGTCCCGGCTTCCACTATGTTTACCCAGTGTGCCGTCAGGGAGATGTACCATCCCTGGCCACAAGCACTTGTCCACGTGTCCGTTGTCAGGTGGACTCTCCCAGTAACTGCGTTGTTGAGGGCATAGCAGATGTTTTGGGACACGTGCTTGTGTAGTGCGGGGTTGGCACACCGGGCAAAATAGTATCGGCGGTGGACCGAGTACCGAGGGACAGCCACGGTCATAAGGTTGCGGAAGGATTCCGTCTCCACCAGCCTAAAAGGCAGCATTTCCAATGCAAGCAGTGGTGAAATGTGCGAATTTAGGACTGTGGCCTGTGGGGCGTTAGCTGCGAATTTCCGCTTTCGTTCAAAGGTCTGGGATATGGACAATTGAACGCTATGGTGGGACGTGGACGTTGATGCTGTTTCTTGAGAAACTGCCATAACAAGTGAAGACTGAGAGGAGGGGGCATCTTTACATGCAGTATGGACAGGGGATTGCCTTGCACACACAACAGGGGGTTCTATTGCATGCACAACAGCGGAAGAAGCAGTGGTGACACCCGCTGACACTGGTCGTGGACCCTGGGTTTCGCCCCACAAAGTTGGGTGCTTTGCTGCCATGTGCCTGATCATGCTGGTGGTGGTCAGGCTGGTAGTTTTGTCACCCCTGCTGATGCTGGCATGGCAGGTGGTACAAATGGCCTTTTTGGGGTTATCAGCAGTGTATTTAAAAAAATTCCAGACTCTGGAAGACCTACCGCTTGTACTGGCAACGTCCCTCGTGTTGGTGTTACGGGGAACGGTTGCCTGCCTTCTGTCTGCGGTCACCACACTGCTTCTTCCTGCCTGTTGGGGTACTCTGCCTCCCTCCCCCTGTGTGCTTCTGGCCTCACTCTGCATTTCCTCCTGCCACGTTGGGTCAGTTACTAGATCATCCACCACCTCCTCCTCTTCCACTTGCGCACCACGATGCTCCTCCTCACTTCCTGGCAATTGTGTCTCGTCATCGTCCAGCTCTTGTGACAAATTGCCAGCGTCGACTTCCTGTGGCCGTGGCTATTCAAATATTTGGGCATCGCTACATGGGAACTCCTCTTCCACCACTTCAAGCGTAGCAGGCGAGGGGCACAAATATGGAAATGGACCAGTGAACAGCTCTTCAGAGAGTCCAAGTGGGGGATCAATTGCTGTCTGATGACATTCGGCATGGTGGGAGGAAGGAGCATCAGGGTGAGGAGGAGTATGCAGTTGAGACTCACGGCTACTAAGAGTTGACCATGTGGAAGACAGACCGTAGGTGGTGGTGCCCAGCTAACTGGAAGTATTATCTGCTATCAGGGTCGGACTGGGGTGTCTGGGGCCCACAGGGAGAACTGACTCTAGGGGCCCACCTACAGCCATATGCAAATATCTGTTATACGCTATCCCTGTTATAGTGGAGCATTGACTGGCGGCTCCTGCACATCTACTGTGCGACACTAACTGGGATGTAGAATTACTGTAGTTTGCATTAAAGGGCTTCTTTGCTTAAAATAAGTTATCACCGATCCATGGGCTCTACTGGATAGGTGATAACTTATTGATCGTTTGGGTCCGAACATTGGAAAACGCACCTATCGGAAGAATGGGGAAGTTTTATCCCTGACAGGACACTTATCCCCATTTTAAAATGCAGCGACAGCTGGGCCGTCTGACCGCAGCTCCATTCATTCTCTTGGGGGCTTCCAAAAAAGAGCAGCGCTCACAGTCACTGAAGGAATGACTGGATCAGTGGTCGCATCTCACATGCCGCTCCAGTCTAATGGGGAGAAAAGCTCCACATTCTGCCAATTGTGTCCCAGCAGTCTGACCCCCACCAATCAATATTATCACTGATCCTGTGGAGAGGTGATTACTTGTTTTCACCGGAGAACCCCTGAAAGTGCATCTCTGCTGCTCTGGTCCAAGTATTTAATCTCTAAAGCCACGGCCCCACTATCAGTATTTGGTCAGTATCCGGTCAGTATTTTTTTTACAGGAGTGGGAGCCAAAACCAGGTGAGGAACAATCAGAGAAAAGGTAGAATAGAAACAAGTCACCAATTCTGCATTTATCACCCACTACTTGATTTGGCAGCGACTCCTGAGAAAAAATACTAACCAAATACTAATGGTGGGGCTGTGGCCTAAAGGAAAAAAATCTTTTCCTAGTTAATATCAGCAAGAACAAAATGACCGCCATACACAACACAGTTCACTATATCAACACCAATAATACCACATACAAAAGGGACAAATATCGCCACACCATGACTAGATCACATATTACCACCACATAGTGACCGAATAATACCACATACAAGGAACAAATATGGCCACACCATGACCAGACAACATATTACCACCCCAAAGTGACCAAATACTACAATACTGATCATGAATACAAACCACAATACTAACAACCCTGTTATTACCACCAGCGACATTATACACAGGAGCTCTGTATATAGTGTCAGTGTACAGGTAACACAGTGATCACCAGTGACATTATACGCAGGAGCTCTGTATGTAGTGTCATTGTACAGGTAATATAGTGATCACCAGTGATATTATACACAGGAGCTCTGTATATTGTGTCAGTGTACAGGTAACACAGTGATCACCAGTAACATTATAAACAGCAGGTCTGTATATAGTGTACAGGTAATACAGTGGTCACAAGTGACATTATACACAGAAGCTCTGTATATAGTGTATACGTAATACAGTGATCACCAGTGACATACACAGGAGCTCTGTATATACTATATACACACGTGGTCAGAATTGTTGGTACCCCTCGTTTAATGAAAGAAAAACCCACAATGTTCACAGAAATAACTTGAATCTGACCAAAGTAATAATAAATTAAAAATCTATGAAAATGAAGAAATGGAAGTCAGACATTGCTTTTCTGCTTCCACAGAATTTAAAAAAAAAATTAAACTCATGAAATAGGCCTGGAAAGAAATTATGGTACCCCTGAAAATAATGTGACAAAAGGGACATGTTAAATCAAGTTGTGTCCACTAATTAGCATCACAGGTGTCTACAATCTTGTAATCACTCAGTGGGCCTGTATATAGGGCTACAGATACTCACTGTGAGGTTTGGTGACATGGTGTGTACCACACTCAACATGGACCAGAGGAAGCAAAGGAAAGAGTTGTCTCAGGAGATTAGAAAGAAAATGATAGAAAAGCTTGTTAAAGGTAAAGGTTATAAGACCATCTCCAAGCAGCTTTATGTTCCTTTGACTACAGTGTCACATATTATTCAGAAACTTAAGATCCATGGGACTGTAGCCAACCTCCCTGGACGTGGCCACAGGAGGAAAATTGATGACAAATCAAAGAGACGGATAATATGAATGGTAACAGAAGAGTCCAGGAAAACTTCTAAAGAGATTAAAGGTGAACTTCAAGCTCAAGGAACATCAGTGTCAGATCGTACTATCCATCGTTGTTTGATCCAAAGTGGATTTCATGGGAGACGACCAAGGAGAACACCATTGTTGAAAAAAAAATAAATAAAAAAGCCAGACTGGAATTTGCCAAACTACATGTTGACAAGCCACAAAGCTTCTGGGAGAATGTACTATGGACAGATGAGACAAAAATGGAAGTTTTTGGCAAGGCACATCAGCTCTATGTTCACAGACGGAAAAATGAAGCATATCAAGAAAAGAACACTGTCCCTACTGTGAAACATGGGGGAGGCTGTTATGTTCTGGGGCTGCTCTGCTGCTTCTGGCGCAAGGTGTCTTGAATCTGTGCAGGGTACAATGAAATCTCAAGACTATCAAGGGATTCTAGTGAGAAATGTGCTGCCCAGTGTCAGAAAGCTTGGTCTCAGTCGCAGGTCATGGGTCTTGCAACAGGATAATGACCCAAGAATGGCTAAGAGGAAAACATTGGACTATTCTGAAGTGGCCTTCTATGAGCCCTGACCTAAATCCTATTGAGCATCTTTGGAAAGAGCTGAAACATGCCGTCTGGAAAAGGCAACCTTCAAACACGAGACAACTGGAGCAATTTGCTCATGAGGAGTCGGCCAAAATACCCGTTGAGAGGTGCAGAAGTCTCATTGACAGTTATAGGAATCGTTTGATTGCAGTGATTGCCTCAAAAGGTTGTTCAACAAAATATTAAGTTAAGAAGAACCATCATTTCTGTCCAGGCCTATTTCATGAGGTTAATTTTTTTTTAAATTCTGTGGAAGCAGAAAAGCAATGTCTGACTTTCATTTGTTCATTTTCAAAAATTTGTAATTTATCAGATTCAAGTTATTTGTGTGACCATTGTTGGTTTTTCTTTCATGAAACGAGGGGTACCAACAATTTTGACCACGTGTGTAGTGTAAGTGTACATGTAATACACTGACTCACCAGTGACGTCTCTAGGTGAAGTCCTTCATCTTCGCTTTTCTTCTTCATCAGGCACAGTCCGCCATCACTTCTTCCAGCCAGGAATCATCTCTGCAGAAAATAACACACAGTTACCAATAACTGATCTCTTCTAGAGAATATTCCCACTTTTCCCCCCTGACTTCTACACTATACCAGTTGAATAAAAAAAGCAACATAGTGCCATCCTGCACAGTAACAGGACTCCTCTTTTGTTCCATCCCATGGACAACAGTTTCCTAAAAAGTAAATGATATTACAGAAGTAATAATGTAATAATAATAATTGGAATCTAAAGTAATAATGTTCCCCACTGGCCACCATAAACTAATAAAGTATGTTCCTCAATCTGGCCCCCAAACAGTAATTAAGTCCCTTGTCCAGCCAGGCACCCCCATATGTCCCTTCTGGCCCCCATATGTCCAGGGTGGCCTCTCCATATATTTATCCTAGCCCACATGTATCAAGCCTGCCCTCCCCCCCATATATCCATCCTAGCCCCCCATGTGGCCAGCCTGCCCCCCCCATATCCATCCTTGCCTCCATGTTTCCAGCCTGCCCCCCCATATATCCATCCTGGACTCCATGTATCCATCCTGACACCCCCCAGCACATATCCCTTCTGGCCCCCATTTGTCCAGTGTGACCCCTCCATATATTTATCCTAGCACACGTGTATCGAGCCTGCCCCCTCCCATATACCCATCCTAGCCCCCCATGTGGCCAGCCTGCCCACCCCATATCCATCCTTGCCTCCATGTTTCCAGCCTGCCCCCCCCCATATATCCATCCTGGACTCCATGTGTCCAGCCTGCCCTCCCATATATCCATCCTGGCCTCCATGTGTCCAGCATGCCCCCCCATATATCCATCCTAACCTCGATGTGTCCAGCCTGCCCCCCATATATCCATCCTGGCCTCCATGTGTCCAGCCTGCCCCCCATATACCCATCCTGCCCACCCCCCTTTGCCTGGGTCCAGCCAGGGTCCCCCCCTTGTGTGTCCAGCCAGGGCCCCCCCTTGTGTGTCCAGCCAGGGCTCCCCCTTGTGTGTCCAGCCAGTGCCCCCCTTGTAGGTCCAGCCAAGGCCCCCCCTTGTGTGTCCATCCTGGGTTTCCCCTTGCGTGTCCAGCCAGGGCCCCCCTTGTGTATCCAGCCAGGGCTCCCACCTCGTGTATCCGGCCAGGGCTCCCGCCTCGTGTATCCAGCCAGGGCTCCCGCCTCGTGTGTCCAGCTTGGCCCCCCTCGTGTGTCCAGCTGGGCCCCCCCTTGTGTGTCCAGCCAGGGTTCCCCCTTGTGTGTCCAGCTAGGACCCCCCCTTGTGTGTCCAGTCAGCTCCCCCCTTGTGTATACAGCAAGGGCCCCCCCTTGTGTGTCCAGTCGGCTCCCCCCTTGTGTGTTCAGCTGGGCCCCCCCTTGTGTGTCCAGCTTGGCCCCCCTCGTGTGTCCAGCCAGGGTTCCCCCTCGTGTGTCCATCCAGGGTTCCCCCTCATGTGTCCAGCTGGGCCCCCCCTTGTGTGTCCAGCCAGGGTTTCACCTTGTGTGTCCAGCCAGGGTTCCCCCTTGTGTGTCCATCCAGGGCCCCCCATTGTGTGTCCAGTCGGCTCCCCCTTGTGTGTACAGCAAGGGCCCCCCCTTGTGTGTCCAGTCGGCTCCCCCCTTGTGTGTCCAGCTGGGCCCCCCCTTGTGTGTCCAGCCAGGGCTCCCGCCTCGTGTATCCAGCCAGGGCTCCCCCCTCGTGTGTCCAGCTTGGCCCCCCCTTGTGTTTCCAGCCTGTCCCCCCCTCGTGTGTCCAGCTGGGGTTCCCCCTCGTGTGTCCAGCTGGGCCCCCCCTTGTGTGTCCAGCCAGGGTTCCCCCTTGTGTGTCCAGCCAGCGTTCCCACTTGTGTGTCCAGCCAGGGTTCCCCCTTGTGTGTCCAGCCAGGGTTCCCCCTTGTGTGTCCATCCAGGGCCCCCCCTTGTGTGTCCAGTCGGCTCCCCCTTGTGTGTCCAGCTGGGCCCCCCTTGTGTGTTCATCCAGGGTTCCCCTTGTGGGTCCAGCCAGGGTTCCCCCTTGTGTGAACAGCAAGGGCCACACCATGTGTGTCCAGCTGGGCCCCCCCTTGTGTGTCCATCCAGGGTTCCCCCTTGTGTGTCCAGCCAGGGTTCCCCCTTGTGTGTACAGCAAGGGCCCCCCCTTGTGTGTCCAGTCGGCTCTCCCCTTGTATGTGACGCGCCCCCTGGGCCATATTCTTTAGGGGGAATATCCGGAGCCAGATCGGATGGGAGTTGTAGTCTTCCGAGTGGCTGTGACCCGGTCCGTGCCCAGGGTGTCAAACTCAGTTGTATGTGGCAGTCCTACAGATGTTATTAAGTTCTTTATTGTCGACTACGCCACCCGTTGTATTGCGGTCACTATGGCCGCCGCTGCAGCAGGGTCCGCTGAGGCTGATGGTGTAGGTGCAGCTTTTGGTGGTATAACCCCCAACGGGTGGGGTATAGCCTCAGGGGGTCAGGTGCAGAGGATGGGGGTTGTGGTGGTGCAGCATAGATGTGAAAGGAAGACAGAGTCGGGTTGTGCAGTTTAGGGTATTTACTCACTGCTGATGTTCCGGTCACTCCAGCTTCAAGTGACCACCCGAGCCGTGCTGCGTCCACCAGGTCCTGGATCCAGCCAACCCCCAAACAAGTCCGGAGCGTGACCCTGAGCTCTCCTTCTGTCCTTTCCTCTGGCCGTCCCCACTAGTGATCCACCCAGGTCCAGCTCCCTCGGGCCTTCTGTTGGGACGCCCTTGGCCTTGGGTTCCCTGACCCTCCACGTGGTATGCCTTCGGGGTGGATGTGGTGGGTGGCCGTGGCAGACGCTGCCCACGGCCTCCGGTCTCTGGCTAGGGTGTGCTTTTGCCCCCACCAGCTTGGGATCCGGTACCCTTTTGCCAACTCTTCACCCGCTGATGGACTTTGGGTTCTCAGAGTTCCTTTTCTGTTTCCCCCTCTGGGTCTTTCTTGCTTTCTCCTCTCTCTCTCTCTGGGGCTTCTCTGCTCCTCTTCCTGACTCTGACAGACTGACCGATTGTGGCAGACTGACTCCTCTGCAAAGACTGACTGACCCTGTTCTTTGATGGTGCCCACCTTATATACACCCTCTATGTGTGAGCTCAGGTGACCAGCACCCAATGAGCTCCTATCTTTACCCAGGCTGCTCCCCCTATCTGCCCCTACACTACTTGGGATGTACCACCCCCCTCCCACTCCAGCCAGGAACAGACTCGGTCGTACCTGCACATTTCTAAGTGGGAGTACCGTCGGTCTGCTCCTCGGAAATGGGATGTGTGTAGTGCATGCAGCCTACCGAGCTCAGATCCACACTCCATCCTTACCCGGGAGCGGAATATCACACCTCTGGGTTGAGGTGCAATACCCCTGTAGCAGCCGAATCTTCAGGGTGCTACATTCCCCCCTGGTAAATCACAGCACGTCCTCGGGCTGTAAGAACAAAACACCAAAAACATACAAATTTTTGCATAAACATATAAAACATCATATATATATATATTAATAAAACTTTTCATATAAAACTTTCTCGTCGCCTCTGGCTCCTCCTCCGGTCACCGTGCAACTTGTGACCGGGTAAAGTGCGACAGTCTCTCTAGACAAATGGTTTTCCTATAAAACCGGTAGGGGGCGCTTTAGGACGCGCAACTATATACAGGGGTAGTGGCCGCTCTCAGTCCTCGGCCAGGTATTAGGGAGGAATGACCGCTCTCAGTCCTCGGTCAGTGGGATTTAAGGGATAAACGGATAAACAGTTCACACTTGCTGGTCCCAACGGGGACTATATTATCAGCAGTTCACTGTGCCCCGACGGGCAACTATATACAGCTTGTACTCTACTGTACTTAACGACGGCGTCCTCCTGCTCTTTCTTTGTGGTTACCTTTAGCTTCAGACCCGTTCGGGCACGTATGCTGGGCAAACAGATCTTCTCCCAGATGCGGCACTTTAGGTTTTATGGGCGCGGTGGTGGTGGCGCCCGGGTTGCCCGGGCCTTGCGGCCAGGCCTGGGGTATCTGGAAGGTGAAGGGCACCGTAAGGACGGCGGCGCCCTGGGCTACTTGGCCCTGCGACCAGGCCGGGGGCTCCGCGGAGGTAGGGGGCGCTGTTGGTATTGCGGCGCCCGGGGGTACTAGGCCTTGCGACCAGGCTGGTGGTACTTCCTGCTTGGTCACGCTCAGGGTCGAGGCGTGTGACGTCACAGAGGTCGCGGCTCCCGTTTGAGGCCTAGTCTGCGGCGGTGACGTTGCAGCGACGGGCACGGCAGGATAGACTTCGGGCTCTGCGACGGGGAGCTGGGGCAGGTACGCGGTTTCCCGGTTTGGGGTATAGACGTCCCCTTTACCTGCCTCCACTCGTTCGGCTCCCTTCTCGGCGCCGTCTCCGGCCTTCAGTCCTCCCGCGCCATCCTCAGAGGTAGTCTGTCTCCTCGTCTCGGGTGGCGTGCTCCGCTGACAGGTCTCGGTCTGCTGGGCCATCTCACGGCTCCACTCCGCCAACGTCTCTCGCTGCACCCGGGCCATCCTCCTTGCGAGGCCCTCCAGAGCGGTCTGCGCACACTCCCGGTCTCGGGGGAGCTGTGCTAGGACCTCCACTAGGCCTAGTGGGGTCGTTGCTTCCAGCAGGCTCCTGACCAACGGGTCGGTGCTGCTCTGCTCTCCTTCAGTTGTCTCCAGCAGGCTCCTGACCAACGGGCCGGTGCTGCTCTGCTCTCCCTCTTCTGTTGTCTCCAGCAGGCTCCTGGCCAGCGGGCCGGTGCTGCTCTGCTTTCTCGCCATCTCCGGGTAAGCTCCTCCGATACTCTTCTCCAGGCTTCTTGCCTCCGGGTGCGCTCGCTCCAGACTCCTCCAAGCGACACCCATCTTTGTTCTCTCCTTTCGTCTCCTCCCCCTTCGAGGGCGGTCCCGGGGCCACTTGGTGATTGTCAGCTCCAGGGGCTGTTCTTTCACGCTGACAGACACCTCTAGCATCACAGTCTCTGTTGGTGGGGGCGGTTTCCACTTTTGGCGCCATTTTCGGTCCTGGCCCACGATGGGAGGTGGCCTCTTGCCATCCTCTGGCACGCCCATAATGGCGTCCGCTCTTCCAAGGCGGGAAACCTTTGGAAATGGCGGGAATCGTCTCCCAGTGGCGGGAAACTCTGCAGATGGCGGGAAAAAGCTGTTAATGGCGGACAACCGGCGGGAATCGACCTGTGATGGAGTCCGATGGCGGGGACCCTCCGGAACCGGCAGGAGACTTCTTTTTGAGGTAAACTCGTTCTTTTCTTCAGGCACGCAGTACCCGGTTGTTGCGGGCACGTAATCCTGCCGACTACGCCAAAGTTGACGCGCCCCCTGGGCCATATTCTTTAGGGGGAATATCCGGAGCCGGATCGGATGGGAGTTGTAGTCTTCCGAGTGGCTGTGACCCGGTCCGTGCCCAGGGTGTCAAACTCAGTTGTATGTGGCAGTCCTACAGATGTTATTAAGTTCTTTATTGTCGACTACGCCACCCGTTGTATTGCGGTCACTATGGCCGCCGCTGCAGCAGGGTCCGCTGAGGCTGATGGTGTAGGTGCAGCTTTTGGTGGTATAACCCCCAACGGGTGGGGTATAGCCTCAGGGGGTCAGGTGCAGAGGATGGGGGTTGTGGTGGTGCAGCATAGATGTGAAAGGAAGACAGAGTCGGGTTGTGCAGTTTAGGGTATTTACTCACTGCTGATGTTCCGGTCACTCCAGCTTCAAGTGACCACCCGAGCCGTGCTGCGTCCACCAGGTCCTGGATCCAGCCAACCCCCAAACAAGTCCGGAGCGTGACCCTGAGCTCTCCTTCTGTCCTTTCCTCTGGCCGTCCCCACTAGTGATCCACCCAGGTCCAGCTCCCTCGGGCCTTCTGTTGGGACGCCCTTGGCCTTGGGTTCCCTGACCCTCCACGTGGTATGCCTTCGGGGTGGATGTGGTGGGTGGCCGTGGCAGACGCTGCCCACGGCCTCCGGTCTCTGGCTAGGGTGTGCTTTTGCCCCCACCAGCTTGGGATCCGGTACCCTTTTGCCAACTCTTCACCCGCTGATGGACTTTGGGTTCTCAGAGTTCCTTTTCTGTTTCCCCCTCTGGGTCTTTCTTGCTTTCTCCTCTCTCTCTCTCTGGGGCTTCTCTGCTCCTCTTCCTGACTCTGACAGACTGACCGATTGTGGCAGACTGACTCCTCTGCAAAGACTGACTGACCCTGTTCTTTGATGGTGCCCACCTTATATACACCCTCTATGTGTGAGCTCAGGTGACCAGCACCCAATGAGCTCCTATCTTTACCCAGGCTGCTCCCCCTATCTGCCCCTACACTACTTGGGATGTACCACCCCCCTCCCACTCCAGCCAGGAACAGACTCGGTCGTACCTGCACATTTCTAAGTGGGAGTACCGTCGGTCTGCTCCTCGGAAATGGGATGTGTGTAGTGCATGCAGCCTACCGAGCTCAGATCCACACTCCATCCTTACCCGGGAGCGGAATATCACACCTCTGGGTTGAGGTGCAATACCCCTGTAGCAGCCGAATCTTCAGGGTGCTACATATGTCCAGCTGAGACCCCCTTGTGTGTCCAGCCAGGGTTCCCCCCTTTTGTGTCCAGGTGGCTCCCCCTTGTGTGTCCAGCTGGGCCCCCCTTGTGTGTCCAGCTGGGCCCCCCTTGTGGGTCCAGTCAGCTAACCCCTTGTGTGTCCAGCCAGGCTACCCCCTTGTGTGTCTGTCCAGCTGGGCCCCCCCTTGTGTGTCCAGCTGGGCTTCTCCTTGTGTGTCCAGCTGGGCCCCCCCTTGTGTGTCCAGCCAGGGGCCCAGACCATTACACACACACACACACACCTCTTACCTTCCTGCGCTCCTGTGCGGTGTCCTCCTTCTCCTGAGTTGCGCGCCTCCTTCACAGCAGGCGCATGACGATGACGTCATACACCGGCCGGCGAAGGGAGACGCGCAGCTTCAGCTGCTTCACTGGGATGTGCGCCGCGGTGGTTCAGGTAATGAACGCAGTGTGCGCGCGTCCCTGCATACACTGTGCCTGCACTTTTAAAGGGCCCGTGCCCCTTAAAACCGCAGGATTTTTTTTTTGCTCTCTTCTCCCCCCTCTCCTCTGCAGCAGGGGGCGGGGCCCACCGGGAAAATTCCCGGTATCCCGCCAGCCCAGACCGACCCTGTCTGCTATCCAATTAATAGCCTGTTCACACTGATCAGTTCGCAATACTGGTGTTGTTCTGTGCTTCCCTAGTAATTCGGTCAAGAAGTGGGAGCGAGAAGATGTGGCTGTTAGTTGTGGCACATTTTCACCTTGGCCACGGCCCCGTCCTCTGCACGCACCATCACCAGAACGTCCAGTCCCACGTCCCTTGCCACGCGCCTTGCCCATTGTAAAGGAAGTAAAATAGCTTACACTCGCACTATCAATGGAAAAAGGGTAATAAAGAGTAGATTAGAACCGTGGAAGAGGAAAACCACAGTTCTATTTCTCTGGCCTACACCCGACTCTTTTAAACAATCAGAACAATCAGGGAGAAACTATTACTGTTTTTCCTTACGGAAAAAATACCAAAACCTGAATAATAGAGATTTTTTACCGTGGAACAGCAAAACCACAGTTATTGTTTACTGGGGTATACCACACTTTTTTAAATATATAGATTTGCGGCTGAACAGTGAGCAACACACTCAAACTGTTTTTTTTTTAGATACCAAAGGCCCAAAACTGGATACTAAAGAGATTTTACCCGTAGAACTGCAAAAATACACTGGGATTTGTCAGGCGTACACCAGACTATTTTCAACAGATATATTTTTGTGTCAGAACACTCAGGAGACACTACTGTTTTTTTTACTGCAAAAAGTGCGAAAAGCAGGATACTAGAGATTTTTTACCATGGAACAGCAAAACCACAGTTTTAATTTACTGGTGTATGTACCAGACTTTTTTAAAAATATAGATTTAAGGCTGAACAGTGAGCGACACACTTAAACTGTTTTTTTTTAGATACCAAAGGCCCAAAACTGGATACTACAGAGATTTTACCCATAGAACTGCAAAACCACACTGGGATTTGTCAGGCGTACACCAGACTATTTTCAACAGATATATTTTTGTGTCAGAACACTCAGGGGACACTACTGTTTTTTTTACTGCAAAAAATGCGAAAAGCAGGATAATAGAGATTTTTTACCGTGGAACAGCAAAACCACAGTTTTAATTTACTGGTGTATATACCTGGCTTTTTAAAAAATATAGATTTGCGGCTGAACAGTGGGCGACACACTCAAACTGTTTTTTTTTTAGATACCAAAGGCCCAAAACTGGATACTACAGAGATTTTACCCGTAGAACTGCAAAACCACACTGGGATTTGTCAGGCGTACACCAGACTATTTTCAACAGATATATTTTTGTGTCAGAACACTCAGGAGACACTACTGTTTTTTTTTACTGCAAAAAATGCAAAAAGCAGGATAATAGAGATTTTTTACCGTGGAACAGCAAAACCACAGTTTTAATTTACTGGTGTATATACCAGACTTTTTTAAAAGTATAGATTTGCGGCTGAACAGTGAGCGACACACTCAAACTGTTTTTTTTTTAGATACCAAATGCCCAAAACTGGATACTACAGAGATTTTACACGTGGAACTGCAAAACCACACTTCTGTTTCTGTGGCCTATACCAGACTCTTTTCAACAGATATATTTGTGTCTGAAAAATCAGAGACACACTTTTTTTTGGGAGGGGGGGGGGGGGACACCAATAGGTTAATAAGACGGGTATTTGTACAGTGTGTAGGAGGGAAAAAAAAAAAGAGTATTTAGATGAAAAAAAAGGATTTTTACTGGCCCCCGAGACCTGCAGCTAAGTCCAGCAATTTCAGAAACAGGAGCACACAGGACTGTAATGCAGCGTTTGCTGGTAAAACCACTGCGTCCCCTATACAGCCTGCCTGCCTGATTTCTGGGATGGATATTAGTCCTGAGTAGAGATGAGAGGTGTTCGACTCGAACTGTTCGCCAATCTCAAATTCGAGCTGTTTTGGGCGGTGTTTGAGCCGTTTGGCGAACACGAACAATTTGAAAAAAATTCGGCTGTTCGAGGTTATGTTCGATAACTGTTCGTGCACCAAAATCATAACTGGATTTTTTCTCAGCAATGCTGAAAACTAATGTTAATACGCTGTTTGAGTGTACAGCGGGGCGGGGGGAGGGGCAGGGGATGGATCTCTGCAGAAATAATGAAGATCTCCATTTTTTTTTCTCTTTCCCGCATTTACAGTGGGGAGGTGCAATCTGTCAGCCTATCAGCAGCGCACACACGGAGCGAACTGCTTTTTTTCACACAAGCAAGGGCATGTGTCATTGGCAGTGTATGTCACATCTCCTTGCCCTATAAGACCCAGCCATTTTCCCCGTCACCACTATTTTCTCTCTGCTGCAGCTGCATGTTAGATGGCACGGCTGTTGCTGTGTGCACTATACTTTGTTAATTTCAAGCCAATTTTCGCACAAATCTACAGATAGCTTGGGAGTAGGGAATAGTTGTGATTGCAGTCCTTTTAAGGACTAGGTTACATCATTTCCTACGACTTTTATCAGGCAGGTCTGTGCTCTTAAATAGATAGGTTGGGAGTAAAGACTAATTGTAAATGCAGTCCTTTTGAGGGCTAGGTTACATCAGTTCCTATCACTTTTTGCCAGGCAGGTCTGTGCCAGTGCTGTGCAAGTTTTTTTCATAGCATTTGGCTAAATCTAGCAAAGCAAATCCTTTTTGGCTTATTGCAGAGTGTGTTAGTCAGTGGAGTAGCCTATCTGTGTTGCAAGCTACACCACCTCTAGCTCTGAAAAAATATTTCGGCTTTTAGCAGTGTGTGGGACTTGTTCTATTAGTCCATCTATACTAATCTCCACCAGGTTGCAAATTCAATATAATTTTTATCTGCATCTATCTCTGAAAAAATATTTCGGCTTCGGCTTGTAGCAGTGTGTGGGACTTGTTCAATTAGTCCATCTATACTAACCTCCACCAGGTTGCAAATTCAAAATAATTTTTATCTGCATCTAGCTCTGAAACAGTATTTTGGCTTCGGCTTGTAGCAGTGTGTGGGACTTGTTCTATTAGTCCATCTATACTAACCTCCACCAGGTTGCAAATTCAAAATAATTTTTATCTGCATCTAGCTCTGAAAAAGTATTTTGGCTTGTAGCAGTGTGTGGCACTTGTTCTATTAGTCCATCTATACTAACCTCCACCAGGTTGCAAATTCAAAATAATTTTTATCTGCATCTAGCTGTGAAAAAATATTTCGGCTTGTAGCAGTGTGTGGGACTTGTTCTATTAGTCCATCTATACTAATCTCCACCAGGTTGCAAATTCAATATAATTTTTATCTGCATCTATCTCTGAAAAAATATTTCGGCTTCGGCTTGTAGCAGTGTGTGGGACTTGTTCAATTAGTCCATCTATACTAACCTCCACCAGGTTGCAAATTCAAAATAATTTTTATCTGCATCTAGCTCTGAAACAGTATTTTGGCTTCGGCTTGTAGCAGTGTGTGGGACTTGTTCTATTAGTCCATCTATACTAACCTCCACCAGGTTGCAAATTCAAAATAATTTTTATCTGCATCTAGCTCTGAAAAAGTATTTTGGCTTGTAGCAGTGTGTGGCACTTGTTCTATTAGTCCATCTATACTAACCTCCACCAGGTTGCAAATTCAAAATAATTTTTATCTGCATCTAGCTGTGAAAAAATATTTCGGCTTGTAGCAGTGTGTGGGACTTGTTCTATTAGTCCATCTATACTAACCTCCACCAGGTTGCAATTTCAATATAATTTTTATCTGCATCTAGCTCTGAAAAAATATTTCGGCTTCGGCTTGTAGCAGTGTGTGGGACTTGTTCTATTAGTCCATCTATACTAACCTCCACCAGGTTGCAATTTCAAAATAATTTTTATCTGCATCTAGCTCTGAAAAAATATTTCGGCTTGTAGCAGTGTGTGGGACTTGTTCTATTAGTCCATCTATACTAACCTCCACCAGGTTGCAAATTTAATATAATTTTTTTCTGCATCTAGCTCTGAAAAAGTATTTCGGCTTGTAGCAGTGTGTGGGACTTGTTCTATTAGTCCATCTATACTAACCTCCACCAGGTTGCAAATTCAAAATAATTTTTATCTGCATCTAGCTCTGAAACAGTATTTTGGCTTCGGCTTGTAGCAGTGTGTGGGACTTGTTCTATTAGTCCATCTATACTAACCTCCACCAGGTTGCAAATTCAAAATAATTTTTATCTGCATCTAGCTCTGAACAAGTATTTTGGCTTGTAGCAGTGTGTGGCACTTGTTCTATTAGTCCATCTATACTAACCTCCACCAGGTTGCAAATTCAAAATAATTTTTATCTGCATCTAGCTCTGAACAAGTATTTTGGCTTGTAGCAGTGTGTGGGACTTGTTCTATTAGTCCATCTATACTAACCTCCACCAGGTTGCAATTTCAAAATAATTTTTATCTGCATCTAGCTCTGAAAAAATATTTCGGCTTGTAGCAGTGTGTGGGACTTGTTCTATTAGTCCATCTATACTAACCTCCACCAGGTTGCAAATTTAATATAATTTTTTTCTGCATCTAGCTCTGAAAAAGTATTTCGGCTTGTAGCAGTGTGTGGGACTTGTTCTATTAGTCCATCTATACTAACCTCCACCAGATTGCAAATTCAAAATAATTTTTATCTGCATCTAGCTCTGAAACAATATTTTGGCTTGGGCTTGTTGCAGTGTGTGGGACTTGTTCTATTAGTCCATCTATACTAACCTCCACCAGGCTGCAAATTCAAAATAATTTTTATCTGCATCTAGCTGTGAAAAAATATTTCGGCTTGTAGCAGTGAGAGGGAGTTGTTCTTTTAGTCCATCTATACTAACCTCCACCAGGTTGTAAATTCAATATAATTTTTTTCTGCATCTAGCTCTGAAAAAATATTTCGGCTTGTAGCAGTGTGTGGGACTTGTTCTATTAGTCCATCTATACTAACCTCCACCAGGTTGCAAATTCAATATATTTTTTATCTGCATCTAGCTCTGAAAAAATATTTCGGCTTCGGCTTGTAGCAGTGTGTGGGACTTGTTCTTTTAGTCCATCTATACTAACCTCCACCAGGTTGCAAATTCAAAATAATTTTTATCTGCATCTAGCTCAGAAAACATATTTCGGCCTGTAGCAGTGTGTGGGATTTGTTCTATTAGTCCATCTATACTAACCTCCACTAGGTTGCAAATTCAATATAATTTTTATCTGCATCTAGCTCTGAAAAAATATTTCGGCTTCGGTTTGTAGCAGTGTGTGGGACTTGTTCTATTAGTCCATCTATACTAACCTCCACCAGGTTGCAAATTCAATATAATTTTTTTCTGCATCTAGCTCTGAAAAAATATTTCGGCTTGTAGCAGTGTGTGGGACTTGTTCTATTAGTCCATCTATAATAACCTCCACCAGGTTGCAAATTGAAAATAATTTTTATCTGCATCTAGCTCTGAAAAAATATTTCGGCTTCGGCATGTAGCAGTGTGTGGGACTTGTTCTATTAGTCCATCTATACTAACGTCCACCAGGTTGCAAATTCAAAATAATTTTTATCTGCATCTAACCCAGCCAATACTTTTGGGCTAATACCACAGTTTGGCCACTCAGCTCTGCTCAGTTCCCATCCATTGTTTTTTGTGCAAACAACTCCAGAGTTGTCAATTAGTTAACCACTAAAATGAGTGGAAAAAGGCCTGCTGCTGTTGGAAAGGGGAATAGGCGTGTTGGGAAGCTAAAAAAAGGTTGTGTCCGTGGGGTAGGTGTTAAAGCAACAGTAAAATCTGCAGAAGAAAGACCATCTTCCAGCCAAACTAAGATGCCTGCTTCTTTTAGCGGACAATGTGATAAGATCCCTTTCTTACGGCCACGCCATTCGCTTCAAATTCCAGATGAGGCACAAAAACAGCAGGTGCTTCAACGGATATCAAGTGCTCCTTTAAGTGGGCTCTCCTCCACCTCAACTTCAACATCACAAATACTCCAGTCCTCAGAGGTGTCACCCCAATCGCACTTGCTTCCTCACAGCTCCCAAGTCTCCAGCTGCCCGTCTGAGTATGGGGTAGAACAGATGGTTGAGTCTGCAGAGCTGTTTACTCATACTATAGCCTAGGAATCAGATGTCGGCTCCAGAGCTTCTGTGAATCCAGACGAGAAAATGATCTGCACTGATGCCCAGAATCTTTATGAGTCGGATCCAGGACCAGACACAGAAGGTTCTGACCATAATGTCGACCCTCGTTCCTAAACTGTAATTCCTGTTGGTGGAGACAATGAGGAAGACGATGATGAGACTCAAATACCTGATTGGAGCGACAACTTTAGTTTTTGTCAGAGCAGGAAGAGGTTGGCTCTGAGGATGATGGGTGTGATAACACACAGGGTGATGATGACGAGGTTGGAGATCCCACTTACTGTCAACCCACAGTCAGACAAGAGGTAAGGTCAGCAGAGGAGGTGGAGGAAGATGCTAGTGAGGATGAGGTCAGGTTGCGCCTTCCTGGACAGAGACGTAGTACTGGAAGCACGTCAACAACTGCATCCTCAAACACAACTCTGCCTCTGACCACCAGTCGTGGTGGCTCTTCAGGTCGCACGGGTGCTAAGCCTTGCATAGCCTGGGCATTTTTTCAGATCGATAAAGATGACCCAACTCGTGTTATCTGTAACATTTCTCAACAAAAGCTAAGTAGAGGCCAAAAAATACATAGTTTGAGTACTTCATGCATGAACCGGCACATGGATATGAAGCATAAGTTGCAGTGGGAAGCTCACTGTGCTACAATGCGGCCTAGCCGGCCGGGCGAACCACCGTCTGCCACATCTTGTGCATCCGCGGCCTCTTCATCCTCTGTGGGGGGACAGCAGTCACACCTGTTTTGGGATGAAGACCGGCCACCTCTTTACCCGCAACAGCCAGCGTGATTGGCAGGTCATCATTTTCTTTGGAGGTGGAAACACCAGCTGGTGTTCAGCGCTGTCCGACATCGATAGCACCACCTTTGGATCAAGGCAACCTAACATGTCCGCCTGCAACTTCCTCACAGACCGGCAGTTTGCCGGGGACACCCTTCTCTAGCCCGTCTAAGCACAACAGTCAGCCCTCGGCCCCTCAGATGTGGAAAAGTAAAAGACCATTTCCTCCTAGCCATGAGAAAGCTAAGAGGTTGAATTTCACCATCTGCAAGCACTTGGCTACAGAAATACTGCCTTTCCGCCTAGTGGACACAGAGGATTTTTGAGACCTTATGTCCGTCGCAGTGCCCCAGTACCAGATGCCCAGTCGGCACTACTTCTCAAAGAAAGGTGTGCCTGTGCTTCACCAGCATGTCGCACACAACATCACCGCTTCTTTGAGAAACTCTGTGTGTGACAGGGTGCATTTCACCACAGACACTTGGACAAGTAGGCATGGACAGGGGCGTTACATGTCACTGATTGGGCACTGGGTAACTATGGTGACAGCAAGACAAGGGGCTGCCGTCCAAGTCTTGCCATCCCCACGAGTTGTGCGTCAATCCTCTTTATCTCGAAGTTCCTCCACTGCTTCTGACTCCTCAACCTCCTCTCGGTCCTCCACCTGCACCCAAAGCCTGTCTGGTCATGCCGCAAGCTTTCTAACTGTGCAGAAGTGATCCTGCACACCTCCTTACTATGCTGGCAGCAGGGCTCAATGTCATCAGGCAGTTTTTACTTTGAAATGTCTGGGAAATGTGAGTCACACAGCTGAGGAGTTGTGGTCACCTCTGGAGAACCAGTTTCATGAATGGTTGTCTCCACTGGACCTTAAACCAGGGAAGGCCGTGTGCGACAATGCTGCAAACCTGGGTGCGGCCCTTCGCCGGGGCAATGTCACACACGTGCCTTGTATGGCTCTTGTGTTGAACCTGGTTGTCCAGCAATTTTTAGCCCACTATCCCGGACTAGATGGCCTTCTGCAGAGGGCACGGTCGCTGTGTGCTCACTTCCGCCATTCGCATCCCGCAGCTCAGCAACTTACATCTCTACTGAAGTCGTTGGGACTGCCACTTCACCAGCTAAAATGCGATGTGCCTACCCGGTGGAATTCAACTCTGCACATGTTTCAGCAACTGTGGCAGCACCGACAAGCCCTGGTGCAATACGTTCTGACGTATAGCCTGGGCTAACGAGATCCAGAGGTGGGGAAAATCACGCTTGAGGAGTGGTCTCAGATCAAGGACCTATGCACCCTTCTGCACAGTTTTGAAATGGCGACGAAGATGTTTAGTGCTGACGATGCCATTATCAGCATGACTATTCCGGTGATTTACATGCTGGAGCACATGTTAAACAGAATTCGGAGTCAGGTGGTGGCACAAGAGGAGGTGGAGGAAGTAGAGGAGGAGGAGTTGTATGCGGAAGGGCTAACATCTGCAAGGTCCAGACGGTCGGCAGCACCAAGGCGGCAGACATGTGAGGGTGGGGGAGATGGTTTTACCAGAGCGCATGGTAGCAGCCAAACTAGTGAGGAAGGTGCAGGAGCCCAGGAAGAAGTGGAGGACGAACTGATGGAAGACTTATCAGATGAGGGAGACCTTGATCACATTTCTGTTGTGCGAGGTTGGGGGGAGAGGGCAGAGGAAGGAAGCATGATTGTTACCTCGCCACCAACACAACAGGGACTTGGTGCTCCTGGATACGCAAGACACATGAGTGCCTTCTTGCTGCACTACCTGCAACATGACCCTCGAATTGTGAGAATTAGAAATAATCCTGACGACTGGGTTGCCACACTGTTAGATCCCCGGTACAAAAGTAAATTTGCAGAAATTATTCCTGCCATAGAAAGAGATGCACGCATGCAGGAGTATCAGCAGAGACCGTTGCAGAATCTTACATGTGCTTTTCCACAAAACACTAGTGGTGCACGTAGTGAATCTCACAGTTCCAACTTGCCAACTGTGGGAACGTCGAGTGTTCAGCACTCAAAACGTAACAGAAACACAGTATCTGCTGGTAACATCAATTTTGCGGAATCATTTCACCACTTTTTTAGCCCATCCTTTGCAAGGTCACAGGAGACAAGAAGTGTAACACATAGTCAATGCCTAGAGACGATGGTACAGGAGTATCTCCAAGTAAACATTGAAGCCATGACTGTGTCACTGGACCCTTGCTCTTTTTGGGCTTCCAATCTGGATAAATGGCCGGAGCTCGCCACTTACGCCTTGGAGATCTTGTCATGCCCCGCAGCCAGCTTTCTGTCTGAACGTGTGTTCAGCACTGCTGGTGGTGTGCTGACAGATAAGCGCACGCGGCTCTCCACTGATAATGTAGACAGACTCACGCTCATAAAGATGAACAAATCATGGATCCAAAACGACTTTTCTACCCCTGTGTCATCCTGGGGAGAGTAAAAGCTTGATGATTTGTTAAAATCACCTCACCAACCGTTTTAAGCTTTCAAATTACTAATCATGTTTATCTGTATCTTGGCTGGAAAATAATTTGGGCCTTGTAGCAGTGTGCAGTACTGATTCTATTAGGTCTTCTATGCTAAACTCCACCAGATTTAAAATTACTAATCATGTTTATCTGTATCTTGGCTGGAAAATAATTTGGGACTTGTAGCATCGTGCAGTACTGCTTCTATTAGGCCATCTATGCTAAAGTCCACCAGATTTAAAATTACTAATCATGTTTATCTGTATCTTGGCTGGAAAATAATTTGGGCCTTGTAGCAGTGTGCAGTACTGATTCTATTAGGCCACCGATACTAAACTCCACCAGATTTAAAATTACTAATCATGTTTATCTGTATCTTGGCTGGAAAATAATTTGGGCCTTGTAGCAGTGTGCAGTACTGATTCTATTAGGCCATCTATACTAAACTACCATCAGATTTAAAATTACTAATCATGTTTATCTGTATCTTGGCTGTAAAATTATTTGGGCCTTGTAGCAGTTTGCAGTACTGATTCTATTAGGCCATCTATACTAAGCTCCACCAGCTTTCAAATTAATAATAATTTTTAGCTGAATTTAGCCCGGAAAATAATTTTGGGGCTCCTAGATGCGCAAGACACATGAGTGCCTTCTTGCTGCACTACCTGCAACATGTCCCTCAGATTGTCAGAATTCAAAATAATCCTGACTACCGGGTTGCCACACTCTTAGATCCCCCACACTCTTCGATCAACCTTTTCATTTTAATAAAAAACAAAAAAATGGTCATTTTTGAAATGATAAGCATTAGCAGGTTATTAGAAACTGAAATCAAACAGTTTTCATCTCAAAACTTTATTCTAGGTGATGTTACATTTGCACATAGGACCCCTTGTTCGAAAGGAGCTTCTGAACTCTCTCGTCCATTGAATTTGTCAGGTTTTGGATGGTTTCTGCTTCAATTGTTTTGCATGAGGACAGAATACCCTCCCAGAGCTGTTGCTTAGATGTGAACTGCCTCCCGCCATCATAGACACTCCTTTTGATGATGCTCCAGAGGTTCTCAATGGGGTTGAGGTCAGGGGAGCATGGGGGTCTCACCTTAAGTTTATCCCCTTTTATGCCCATATCAGCCAGAGATGCAGATGTGTTATGTGCAGCATGAGACGGTGCATTATCATGCATGAAAATGATCTTGCTGCGGAATACACGGTTCTTCTTTTTGACCCATGGCAGGAAGTGCTGTTTGAGAAACTCCACATACATTATGGAGTTCATCTTTACCCCTTCAGAGATCCTAAAGGGGCCGACAATCTCTCTCCCCATGATTCCAGTCCAAAAAATTCTCCACCTCCTCCTTGTTGGCGCCGTAGCCGTGTTTGCATGGGGTGTCCATCAACCAGCCATCCTCCACTTCATCCATCTGGAACATCGAGCATTGCACGGCACTCATCGGTGAACAAAACAGTTTTGAAGTCAGTCTTCATGTATTGTTTGGCCCACTGGAGCCGTTTCTGCTTGTGTACAGTGGATAGAAGAGGACGACAGGATGGCTTATGCACAGCTGCAAACCTCTGAAGGACCCTGCATCTTGTTGTTCGGGGGACGTTGGAGGCACCAGCAGCTTCAAAAACGTGTCTGCTGCTATGACAAGGCTTTTTTGCCGCAGTTCTTTTAACCTGACGTAATTGCCTGTCGGAAAGAGTCCTCAATTTTCCCTTATCAGCATGCACACGTGTGTACTGTGAATCAGCTACATACTTCTTGATTGTGCGATGATCAGGATGAAGTGTCTTGGAAATGTTGATTGTAGTCATGCCTTGACCTAAACACTCCACAATTTGTTGCTTCTCAGCAGCCGACACATCCTTTTTCTTTCCCATTTTGGCAGAAAATGTAGGCTGCTTAATAATGTGGGACAGCCTTCTTAAGTAGTCTTGCCTTTCATTGGACACACCTGACAAACTAATTAGCACAGGTGTCTGCAATTGCTTACAGTGATATAAAGAGCCCTGACACACATCACCATCAATGAGTTTAACTGTCGAACAAAAAAATCCTTACCTTATCACTCCTAAACACTTTTTCCATAATAATTAGGAACACAGTGTACATGTGCTTTTCCACAAAACACCTGTGGTTCACGTAGTGAATCTTACAGTTCTAACTTGCCAACCGTGGTCTGTATGGAGTTGTTCAATAAAGGGCACAAAATTAAGATAACATAGACGGGAGAGGTCTCTATGAATACGAATTCCTAAGTATTTGATACCCTGTGAGGGCCAGGCAAAGGTAAAGTTGGACTGGATGGAATCCTGTATGGATTTGGGGAGGAAAACATCGAGGGCCTCAGACTTTGCTGCATTGATTTTAAAATTTGACCATGTAACAAAGTGATCTATTTCAGCCATAGCAGCAGGGATGGATATATGTGATTGAGTGATATATACTAGGACATCATCAGCAAATGCAGAGCACTTGTACTCGGTGCCTCCCACCTCAATCCACCTAATATTGGGGTTATGGCGAATTGATGAGAGCAGGTGCTCCGTCAATAGGATGTATGAGAGAGGGGACAGAGGACATCCCTGCCTTGTCCCATTGGTGATTATGAAAGGTGATGAAAATGATCTGACGCGCCCCCTGGGCCTTGGGACTCCCGGAGAAGGACCCTTTTTGGTGGATGCTGGGGGTTGTAGTCTCCGTGGTGGCGACCCGGTTCCGTGGCTCAGGGCGGTCAAACCACTGTCGGAACTATTTATGTGGTTTTGATGTTTAAATGTCCGACTACGCCACCCGTGGATTGCGGTCAGAGTGAACCAACGCTGCAGGGCAGACCGCTGAGGCTGGTGTTGTGGGTGCAGCAGAGTGTAGTATAACTCCCCACGGGAGGAGTATAGCCACAGGGAAGTGTATGCGGAGGATGGGGATGATGGTGCAGGGCAGCAGCAGTAATGACACGGAGTCAGTGATGCAGTCCAGGGCCTTTACTCACAGTTCTTTTTATCCAGACCACTTCTGCAGGTAACGGCTGCCCACGTCGTACTGTGCTCACCAGGTGAGGGGCTCGGCTAACTCCCAGATAACTTTGGAGCGCTTCACAGGACCCCCTTTGTGTGTCCTTTCTCTGGCCTTTCTTACCCACCAGTGACCACGCTTCTGTCCAGCTGCCTTGGGCCTCCTCTTGGTAAACTTGGTGCCAGTTTCCCTGACCTTATGTGGTGCCTTCCTAGCGGGAGTAGCGAGGGGCTGTGCCACTTAAAATGTCAGAGCCTCCGGTTTCTAGCTGAGGGTCCTTTCCCGCCTCCACTAGTTTAGGGGACCAGTCTCCACCTTTGGCCTGACCCCTCCATGCAGGTGGATTTGGGCGTGCGGTGGCGACTCGCCCATCCGCACCCCTGGGATCCCTTCGTTCCTATTTCCTGGAGCCTTCTCCGCTCCTCTTCCTTCCTTCTCCCTCTTCCAGGCCTGGGCCTCTGTTACTAGGCCCACCTCCGGAGCAGAGCTCATGCAGAGCCCCTGCTCCCTGTCACTTTTTCTCAGACTTCTCTGCACTGAACTAAGATGGTGCCCACCTTTTATACTCCCTTCTCAATGCACCCAGGAACTGCTTCCTCCCTGCTCCTGTGTAATGCACACGCCCAGGCTGAGCGGCGTGTGCGTGTGATTCCACTGGACCGTGCCGGAGAGTGATTGCCTGGAGGGGCGTAACTAGGTATTCACCCGATCCGACCAGGGTCGCACGACGGCATACGACGCCAGTGCACCAAGGAGGAACCGAGCAGAGGGACCAGGTGCTACTCCAGGACAGACCCCGGACACGGCTGTTGACCCACACAGGGGAACACAGGAACAGACTGGTTAGGCTGGCGCACTGACTGGTGGGTATAGGCAGGCACGACTGGTATGCAGGCAGGCGGGCATGCAGGCAGGGGGGTACAGGCAAGCACAGCTAGAGTGCAGACAGGGAGGCACTAGCAGGTAGGAACACAGGCGGGATAGGACCCAGTACACACTGGGACTCAGGAACAATACAGGCAGAGGGGTACAGGCAAGCACAGCTAGAGTGCAGACAAGGAGGCACTAGCAGGTAGGGACACTGGCGGGATAGGACCCAGTACACACTGGGACTCAGGAACAGAACCACAGATGTGGCGGACAAACACAGCAGAGTGAGGCCGCCCAGAGAGGTGAGCGAGAACAGGGCAGGACAAGACCGCCTGGAGCGGTGAGCAAGAGTAGAGCAGGACAAGGCCGCCAGGAGCGGTGAGCAAAGGGTCAGAGCTGAGCGAGACTGCCGGAGCAGTGAGCAAGAGTAAAGCAGGACGAGACCGCCTGGAGCGGTGAGCAAGAGAGGAGCAAGACTGCCGGAGCAGTGAGCAAAAGGATAAGAGCGGAGCGAGACTGCCGGAGCAGTGAGCAAAAGGGTCAGAGCGCAGCAAGGCTGCCGGAGCAGCGAGCAAAGGAGTCAGAGCAGGCTAGAACCGCCGGAGCGGTAAGCAAAGGAGTCAGAGCAGGCTAGAACCGCCGGAGCGGTGAGCAAAGGAGTCAGAGCAGGCTAGAACCGCCGGAGCGGTGAGCAAAGGAGTCAGAGAAGGCTAGAACCGCCGGAGCGGTGAGCAAAGGAGTCAGAGCAGGCTAGAACCGCCGGAGCGGTGAGCAAAGGAGTCAGAGCAGGCTAGAACCGCCGGAGCGGTGAGCAAAGGAGTCAGAGCAGGCTAGAACCGCCGGAGCGGTGAGCAAAGGAGTCAGAGCAGGCTAGAACCGCCGGAGCGGTGAGCAAAGGAGTCAGAGCAGGCTAGAACCGCCGGAGCGGTAAGCAAAGGAGTCAGAGCAGGCTAGAACCGCCGGAGCGGTGAGCAAAGGAGTCAGAGCAGGCTAGAACCGCCGGAGCGGTGAGCAAAGGAGTCAGAGCAGGCTAGAACCGCCGGAGCGGTGAGCAAAGGAGTCAGAGCAGGCTAGAACCGCCGGAGCGGTAAGCAAAGGAGTCAGAGCAGGCTAGAACCGCCGGAGCGGTGAGCAAAGGAGTCAGAGCAGGCTAGAACCGCCGGAGCGGTGAGCAAAGGAGTCAGAGCAGGCTAGAACCGCCGGAGCGGTGAGCAAAGGAGTCAGAGCAGGCTAGAACCGCCGGAGCGGTGAGCAAAGGAGTCAGAGCAGGCTAGAACCGCCGGAGCGGTGAGCAAAGGAGTCAGAGCAGGCTAGAACCGCCGGAGCGGTGAGCAAAGGAGTCAGAGCAGGCTAGAACCGCCGGAGCGGTGAGCAAAGGAGTCAGAGCAGGCTAGGCTGAGCAGGGGGGACAGGGCTCTGTTCACACGGAACAGACAGGAAGGGAAAGGCAGAGCCAGATACCCACAGGGTACTTGCAGTGAAGTAGCGAGTGGACCACAAACTCACAAACGGGAGTACAGAGTCAACAAGCAGGAGTTAGGTACGAGTTCAGACTCTGCAGAAAAAGGAAGGGAACGGACATAGAGGCAAAACAGGTAAAGGATAGGAGAGAGTTCAGACCGGAACTGAGTGTACGGAGAGACCGACACTGCAGCGGAATACAGGAGCGGGTCTGGGAATACGGCCCCCAGAGAGGCAGGACGAACAGGCAAGGAGCGTGTTCAGACAGGACAGACAAGATACAGGAGCGGGTCTAGGTAATCGGCCCCAAGAAGGCGGGAGGAACAGGCTAGGAGCGTGTTCAGACAGGACAGACAAGATACAGGAGCGGGTCTAGGTAATCGGCCCCTAGAAGGCGGGAGGAACAGGCTAGGAGTGTGTTCAGACAGGCCTGGAAATACAGCCTCCAGGATAGGCAGACAAGAGAACACAGAACGGGACCTGGCACCTTCAGAGTGCAAGCACACACTGAATGAAACACTATGCTCAGGCCGGGATTGATTGGAGCAGCTGAGCTATATACCAGGTGACAGACAGCAATAGGCTGAGGACGCACAAGGGGTGTGACCCACAGCAGGTACAAAAAGCAGGAAGTGATCGGGCGCCGCCCTTAAGCAGCAGAAACAGACACAAACAGACAGCATGGAGGGAAGCCAGAGAGACATTCTGGACTGGAGATCAAGTGCGCGCTCTTGCACAGTGGGAGATGGACCACCATGCAAGGACGCCGCCAGGTATGTTACATCCTGCACTACAGGGTTCCCCTTCCTCGGTGTTCCCTCCCCCCACTCCAGCCAGGGACAGGGACTGTCGTGCCCATCTCAGGGGCATATTGGTCGCCCTGCCCCACGGCAATATGGTGTAATGCATGCAGGTGTCGGGGTCCTGATCCACACTCCATTCTTACCTGAGAGTGAGATATCACACCTCTGGGTGAGGTGCAATACCTCTGTAGCAACCGAGCCCTCGGGGTGCTACAGTTCCATTTATCTTCAGCCTAGGTGACGTATTGCGATACAGGGCCGTGATTTTGGCTATAAAAGGGTCCCCTAGACCCCTACCCCAAGCTTTTTAAGAGAATAATATATGGCGTGCCAGGAGACTCTATGGAATGCTTTCTCTGCATCCAACGAGAGTATCTAATTACAAATTTTTAACTGCATCTAGCCCAGGAAATACTTTGTGCCTAGTAACAGTGTCTGCTAGTCAGCGGATTATCCCAGCTGTTAAGCAAGCTACACCACCTGTAGTTTGGACACTTAATTTTTTCAAAGCAAATGCTTCGGGCCCCCGGGATACTCAATGAAGAGCATCGGGAGGCACCCCAAGGCACAGGGGCTGGGACTGGCGGTAGGACGCCTTGCGGTGGACCGCCAAGCTCGATCCTTATGAAAGCTTTTTAACTGCAGCAGCTTTAGTGGACGCTACTGGAGCTGGAATTACGCGGCTGCTGGCATCAGACTTGCCCTCCAATAGATCCTTGTAAAAGGATTTAAAGTGTACTCATTCAAATTAAAGAGACAATTTAAATGAAAAAGCTTAGATCTGCCTCCACCACAGGGGGGCTCGCTTGACCCACCAGCGGACAGGCACCAGTATTGGGAGAGGGGGGCTGGCCGTCAGAGTCCACCGCAGCTCTGGCACAAACCCAGCGACACGGAGGTCGCACAGGCAGGAACGGACTGGCCGTGTCGGCTTCGCACTTTTTTGGTTTTAGAAGGGCATGACATGCCTATATCTGTGTCTCCACCTCCTTTTACTCCTCCACCTCTTTTCTTTTCGCATGACTATATGTACTTGTCACTTTTCCATGTGTTAGTTGTGTCTTCTGAGCAGTTTGTCAGCTTTTGGACACCTTTGAAGTGTTTTCTATGTGTTTTCTATGTGTTGCTACGTGTATTTGTTTGCCTGCCATTGGTTTTAACGGCGTTCGAAGGTGTTCGACGAACAGTTCGACGAACAGTTTGTTGAACTTACGGGTGTTCGACGAACCGAACCGAACTCGAACACTATGGGGGTGGCTCAACACTAGTCCTGAGAAGGACTGTTTGTTTGTTCTGGCAGACTTTACAGACCCTACACTAACTATTTCGCAGGAAAAATCTCTCCCTAGCTCAGCAGCACTATCCCTACACTGACTGGTTTTAAATACTCGAGGTGACGCTGTGCGGCCAGCCAATCACTGTAATGCCCACAAACAACATGGCTGCGGCATTACAGTGACTGGCTGGCAATCCCTGCATGTTCATTGGCTCTGTAAAGAGCTCCAAACATGCAGGGCGGAGACCCGAGTTCCCGTCCGAGTAACCCGGAAATGCTCGGTGCTCGCCGAACATCCCGAGTAGCGTGATGCTCGGGCGAGTACCGAGCAGTGTCGAGCATGCTCGCTCAACACTAGTTGTGATGTTTTAGTTTAGAGTATGTCGATGGTTTATTACTTTGTCCTGATCAAGTCTCACGTCAAGAGTCGTCTATCTCACCTTTGTGTTCCCTAGCAGAACGTGCATGTAAGCCCTCTAAAAAGAAACCACAGGTTTATCACCAGAAGGTAGTCTTCTTAGGACATAGCATGTCACAATGCACCAGACATTTCACAGAGGAAAGAAAGGTCACAAAACAGCAGCTTGCATTACCCAAAACCACGGACAACTACAAAGACCTGTGGCCTACTACTCAGCTAGGCTGGATCCTGTTGCCAGAGGTGCACCCTCTTGTGTTAGAGCCATTTCTGCGGTTCAAGCCATGATTGAAAAGGCCACAGAAATAGTTCTTGATTACAAGGTCTCACTTTACACTCAACATGACATTCATGGTGGCCTCAGTCGGGTACTTCCTAGGCACATTTCAATGACCCCGCAACTTTGACTTCAATGTGCCCTCCTCATTCCCCCAAATGTAGAACTCAAACGACGTACAGTTTTGAATCCAGTTATGCTTCTGCCATTAGATTCAAAAAGGGGGGAAAGATGGGGAAAAGGAACTATTTTTACATTCTCTGAAAGAGGAGGAAATAGGCAAAATACATACACCCCATGATTGTGTAGCTCTGATGTAGCAAGAGACGGCAGGGTTTGAACATGTCTCAGATGTACCCATTGCTAATGCAGATTTTGAGTTTTTTTGTAGATGGATCCAAATGCCAAGATGTTGGTTGGTTCTATACTGGATACACTGTGGTCACACATCATGAGGTAATAAAAGCTGAACCACTCCATCGGCACAGGGGGCAGAGCTGAAGGCACTCACTGAGGCGTGTAGAGCGGCAAAGGGTAAGACGGCCAAATGTGTGTGTAGACAGTAGATCTTGCCTAAAGTCACATGAAAAACCTATAAAACCACAGAGAGCGTAAGGGCCCTGATGAAGGCTCTCCTGTTACCAACTAACCATGGCATAGTGAGAATGAAGCTCACACTCGAACTGACACCAATGAAGCCAGAGGAAATACTCGTGCGGATGCCGCCGCCAAGGAAGCAGCAAAGAGGCCGAAAGTTGAGAGTCTAGCAGCTGTACAGACCGTGACCTCAGTGGCAACTGTCACTCCTAATATTCTTAAATTCCTGCAGAAACAGGCAGTTCAACAGGAAAAGAAGGAGTGGAGACACAGGGAGCCCAGCTGTGGAAAAAGGGCAGTAAGCTCTGCCTGCCACGAGCTCTTTACTCAATGATGGCCCAGGTGACCCATGACTAACACATTTGTCAAAAACAGCTATGTGTGCTTTGGTAGACAAGGTATGGGTGGCGCCATGGTCCAGTACCCAGGCAGCCAGGCACACACAGTCTTGTATGTCGTGTGCACAACAACGTAGGGAAAGCTGTGAAGACCCCGCAGAAACACACCTCTCGTCCGCTCTACCCGTTCCAGAGATTGCAGATTGACTGTTATAAGGCAGCACTAGTCATCATAATGGGGGATACTCGCTGCAAATCAAAGCACACCAGCAATGTCCTTCTGGTATTTCTTAATGCTGCAGTTTATTACACTTCATAAACCACAGTTCACACAGTCCATCTTAGTCCGCCACTGGCATGTTTACACACTTAACATCAGGGAGTCTCTCAAGTAGCAGACAGGCCCAAGTGGCCCAAGTAACAGCCTTCAGCAAGGTAATAAAATAGCAATGTCCATATTAATGCCCATATAACACAGGGTATTACCTTTGCCGGGTTTAGCTGTCTCAGTCCATTACTCCGCCACCACTGTGGCTTTGCGGCTTCCCAGGTGGGGGTCTCCAGCCGTCGTTCCCTCATAGGCCACTGACATCCACACAGGATCCAGGCTCTGCCTTTCAGGACTCTCACTCAAGCCTCTGCCTTCCAAGGCCACTAGCATCCACGCAGGATCCAGGCTCTGCCTTTCAGGCACCAGGCTTCACTTGGCCTCACTAGGCCTCACACGGTCGGTGTCCCACACACACGGGAACAGGCTTTACGCCTCTCTCACAGAACACACCTGTCTCCCATCAAGCAGGGTTTATATATGCATCCCATGCACACACACACACATACTGACAGGACCTTGCTGATGTCACAGTTGTGTGATCAGACAGACATTCTGTGCGCGCAGGACCTGTGCTATGTCACAGTCATGTGACCAGTCACCTGAGGTGGAAGGTACATGGTCGGTAAAACACATCCTGGACCATTACCGTAATGCCAGCAAGTCGCTGCATTACACTGTATACAACTACCACGAATAGGGGTATATGAGTTTGTGCTTGTGTGTGTTGATCTCTTTTCAGGTTGACCTGAGGCATATCCGGTCCAGAAAGCTACAGCAAAGGTTACTGCTCAAAAACTCATTAAAGAGGAGGTATGTAGATATGGGGTTCCTGAAGTGATCGAAAGTGATAGAGGTACGCATTTCACTGGAGAGATCATGAGAGAGATCTTAAAGTCTTTGGGAATTGAGTAGGGTTTACACACACCTTACCATCCACAGAGTAGTGGGAAGGTAGAAAGACTGAATGGGACATTAAAGTTAAAGATTCAGAGGGCAAAAGAGGAAACCGGCAAACCATGGCCCAAATGCTTGCCTCTAGCTCTTTTCTTAATAAGGTACACTCCAGGTAGAAAAACAGGTCTCTCTCCAAATGAGATACTTTTAGGTTCAGTACCTAGAACAGGGTCATATTTCCCTTTCCATTTCAGATGCAGAATGACAGCCTGACTAGCTATGTGCAAGCCTTGCATAATCGCCTAAACAGTGTGCATAAACAGGTGTATTCTTCCATTCCAGACACTGAATCAGTGTCTGGAACACATGATCTCAAGCCTGGAGACTGGGTGGTCCTAAAATGACACGTCAGAAAAAGCCTTGATCCAAGATTTGATGGGCCATTCCAAGTTCTTCTGACCACAGCAACTTCGGTGAAGCTTGAGGGGAAATCCACTTGGATACACGCCAGCCACTGTAAACAAGTCACTTCACCAGCAGAATGATGACCGTTTTGCAAGTTCTAATGGGGATAGTGGTGGCATTGCCTCTAGCAAAGACATTAAATGAGGTTCTGAATGATGACAGGGATAATATATTCATTAGACATCACCAAGTACTTTTAAAAGACATGGACACGAGTACATTACCAAAAGACTGTTGGATTTGCACTCACAGTCCTGTGAGCTCTAATACTATGCCTTATTTAGCCATTCCAGTGACTTTGAAAGAAATGTTCTTTTTGAGTAACCGTACTTTTCTCACTAAGCTAGATAACAACAGGAAAGAGAGAGCCGTAGGTTTGCCTGTAGCTGCATGGGTGACAGAGCCATGGTTGTTGTTCAACAGGAGCGCTCTGCCTCTAAGACAGACAGGAATGCCTTGGGCTTCTAGTCGTGTTGACCTCTCCTGTTATCCGAACTTCACCTCTTGCAGCTGCATCCAGATAAGATCCGGAGACGTCGCTTTCTCTACAGCTGAGTATTCTGAGTGTAATGGGTCTGTACCGACATCACACAGTGTGTAGCTGAGTATTCTGAGTGTAATGGGTCTGTACTGACATCACACAGTGTGTAGTGGTCGATGCCACGCTTAATCCTGAGCTTCACTGTGTAAACGTCACTTTGGAAAGACTGATATCAGGTATTATGTCAAATGACACTCAGTATCAGGAAGAAATGATGGACATATTAAGCTCCACCTTATTGTCTAAATGGATTGCTAGTCTATTCAATAACACTGTTATGGGAGCACCAGAGAGTTTGTACATTGTATGTGGACATCAGGCCTACAAGTGGTTACCTAATAACTTCACAGGGGTCTGCACACCGGCCTTCCTGACCCCATCAACCTTTATCGTGCCTCACATCAGAGTAAATGTTAAAGCAATCCCTCTACACACATTATACAGACGAGCTGCAGACAACAATCCGAGACCCAATGGTAAACCTCATCTTGTAGAAATGGGGGTGGCAAATAAGATTGAGAGCAGCGTATTAATTTACCCATTCATAATGCAGATGTGGGATAAGCTGGTAGAGGCAACTGATTATCTAGATGACCAGATCTTCCAGGTGGTTGATGTCCTTAATGCATCTAATATAATACAGAAGCAGCTAATTGTAGCCACTAACCAACACACCATAGTGCTGGACTACCTGACCGTTAAGAAGGAGGGATGTGTCAGATCATCAGTCCTTAATGTTGTCATTACTAGTGTTGAGCCACCCCCGTAGTGTTCGAGTTCGGTTCGGTTCGTCGAACACCCGTGTGTTCGCCGAACTGTTCGTCGAACACCTTCGAACACCGTTAAAACCAATAACAGGCAAACAAAAACACATGGAAACACATAGAAAACACCTTCAAAGGTGTCCAAAAGCTGACAAACTGCTCAGAAGACATAACTAACACATGGAAAAGTGACAAGTACATATAGTCATGCGAAAATAAAAGAGGTGGAGGAGTAAAAGGAGGGGGAGACACAGATATAGGCATGTCATGCCCTTCTAAAATCCAAAAAGTGAGAAGCCGACACGGCCAGTCCGCTCCTGCCCGTGCCACCTCCGTGTCGCCGGGTTTGTGCCAGAGCCGCGGTGAACCCTGACGGCCAGCCCCCCTCTCCCAATACTGGTGCCTGTCCGCTGGTGGGTCGAGCGAGCCCCCCTGTGGTGGAGGCAGCTCTAAGCTTTTTAATTTAAATTGTCTCTCTAATTTGAATGAATACACTTTAAATCCATTTACAAGGATCTATTGGAGGGCAAGTCTCATGCCAGCAGCCACGGTTGCAGGAGGAGGAAGAGGTGGAGCCTGCCGTGTGCTGCTGTGTTTGGTGTGTGGAGAGAGCTCCTGGGAAGGGAGGTTTTGCCTTTACCATCTGGGACTTTTTGTCTGCCCCCTTCCCAGGAAAGGAGGCTTGCTGTGGGATTGGCCTCCGGGGCTGGGCCCCCAGCTCCTGCCCCCCGGTCCAAGCCGGCGGGGGGCAGGAGGAATACCATCGTGGCTGGGATGACCAGGTCCGGAAAAGGCAAGGCGTCCGGCATGAAGACCAGAGGGACCCCTGAGGCCACGGCCGCGGCAGCTCCTCCCCCCGGAGGTAGGCCGAGTACGTGCAGGGGTGCTGCAGCGGTGCCCCCTGATTGGGGCACCAAGGTGGCGAAGGAGTCCACTGTCATCTATGGCTCCCGCATCCATGCGCACCTCTGCGAGTATGAGGACGCCTCTAGGAAGCTAAAATCCCTCTGGGGGGAGTTGAGGGTAGCTCAGGAGAGGTCCGACAGGGCCTCTAGCAGCAAGAAGCCTGAGCTATCTGCCGCGGTCAGGAGGATTAAGAAGGCCATCCAGGAGGTGGAGAACCGGCGGTGTACCATCCTGGCCGGCAGCGGGCCATTCAGAGAAAAGTTGGAGAACGACGACCGGTTCAGAGCCATGGCCGGTGGATCTCTGGAGGGGTCACGGAGCTCCAGCCAGGTGGTGGCGGTGGAGGATGAGGAGGAAGAGGACTGTGAGGAGGAGGTTGCACCCTACCCGCCATCTGGTGGCCTGGTAAGTGATCTCCAGGCATCGCATAGCGGGATAGCCCCTCAGCAGATGGCTCTCCCGTCTGACTCTAGCCCTTCAGAGGGCAGCGGGAGCGAAGGGGAGGATGAGGATGGTGGTAGTACTAGTGAGGGGGGCTGCCTCGTCATGAAGCAGATCAGGCAGATTGAGTCCCCGGTACGTTTTAACCAGCTGACGTTCGGGGATGAGATCTGCGAGGACGAGGCAACCGGGAGGGGGATGAAGAGGAAAGCGAAGAGAGCTATGAAAAAGAAAACATCGGTAACACATAAATTTGTGTATGTCCCCCTCTCTGGGGCCCCCCGGTCCCGTTGTGCGGCACCCGCCACCCACCCCGGCTCGGGCCCTGATGTGGGTCTGCAGCGAGGGGGCGGGGAGACTATAGGCCATGGTACGCAGAGCGCCGCCTCTGTTTGTAGTAATGAAGGTGGTGTGTCGGATGTGTCTGACATGGAGCATGGCACGGAGGGCGGCCCGGCGGCGGGCAAAAACCATGGTGGTGCTCAGGCTGGGTCCCCTGTGAGAGAGGGGGCTGGCCTGGCACCTGGTGTGCCTGCTGGCGTGCGGGGGGCGGCGAGCGTAACTGCCGCTGCCACCTGCTCTGCTGGCGGCACACCGGCAGCCGGGGCCGCATCTCCGGCGGCGTGTGCTGGGAAAGTGTCTGGGTCCCTCACTCACGGATCCGTTAAATCTGGATCACTTTTGGGGACCCAGGCATCCGGTAAGGCATCTGGCGGGGCAAAAAGTGCGGGGCCTGCAGCTCCGGCAGAGCCGGTTCGTAAAAGGAAGGTGGTGGGGCCTGCTCCCCCGGCGGGGTCCGTGGCGAAGTCGGGGCCCCCGGCGCAGGGGCCCAGTAAGGGGTCGGCGCTGAGGGCTCTGCCGCCGGTGGATGCCGAGGGGGAGTGGCCTAGCCTGGGGCCGGCCGCCGGAGTTGCTGTGGCCAAGCTCTTTGTGGCTAAGGGAGTGACGGTGGGGGGAGCTGTGCCTCCGGGAATTGATGCCGCTGGATCAGGGACCCCCGAGAGTAGACCCGGCTCCGGGCCGGTTTTAGGGGTCCCGTCGAGGCCATTTTTGGGGGGCGTGGCCTCCCTGGCGTCCCCCACCCATGTGGGAGTGGCCACGGAGGGCCGCACTGTGCTGCCGGGTGCAGGGGGTGTGGCTTCACAGGTGGGGGCCGCCCATGTAGGAGTGGCCACAGTGAGCAGTACTGTGCTGCCGGGCGCTGGGGGCGTGGCTTCCCGAGCCGGGTCTGCCCATGTGGGCGTGGCCACGCCCGGGGGTGGGGCTTAGCGCCGGCGCCGGTGGCTGCTCCTGGAGCAACAGACACCACAGCTGCGGCCAGTGCCAGTGTGGGGGCTGCCGCTGTAGCTGATGCGGGTGCCTGTGTGCCGGGGTCCGCTGTGTCTGGGGGCTTACCTGGGGCAGGGGATCCGGCACTGCGGGTATCCAGGAAAGCTGCAGCAGGGCTGGATGGTGCAGTGGGAGGAGCTACACCTGGCTCTCTTCCTGCCAGTAAATCAGGAAGCTCCAGGTATGCTGGGAGCAGTGGTGCTGCACTGCTTAAGTCCTGCAGTGTGGTGCTTGATAGGCCAGCAGCATTAAAAGTGAACCCCCTGGCAGGGAAGATGCCACCAGCAGGCGGCAGTACTGGCAACACAAGTAATATGGACGGTGGTAGTGAAACTGTGCCCAGAAAGTGTACACAAAAAAAGAAAAACATTGACCCCGGTGCACATGGGAGTGGGAGCGGGGCGAGTGGGGTGATTGTAGACACAAATGGGGATGGTGTGGGTACGAATGTGTCTGTGGCTGGGGATGCAAATGGTGGGGTGTCTGCGGTAGGGTGCGTAAATGGAGTGTCTGTTGGTAGCGGGGAGCACGGGGGGGGACTGGTCCATCTGCTCCCCCGGCCGCGAGCCCCCGGAGTTTTGCGGGGGTAGTGGCTGGGGCCTCGGGGTCCTCTCAGGGGGTTTCCTCGCCTCTGGACCTCAGGGACGGTGACTTGCGACGCCGTTTTCTGGAGGCCCTCAAGAAGGGAGAACGGACGATCACAGTAGAGGAAAGAGAGGTGGATCTGGCCTTTTGGCTGGACAGGCATGGCCAGGCTGCCTTCCAAGATAAAAGGGAGGGGGAAACAGTGTGGTCCCTCCCGACAGCCGGGCAGGGGGTGGCCAGGAGGAATGTAGTCCGTCTTCGGTGGAGGGGTAGTGAAGCGTGCCCGCCTAGAGCGAGGGTCGTGGAGCTCCTCCTGAAGATGGACTTCAGGGCAATTGACATCTTTGCCCTGATCCATCCTTTTGGTACCTCCATCTTTGACATCAGTTTTGTTCGGCCGGAGGGCTTAGAGCTTTTCTGGTCGAATTTTGAACTGGTGAAGGGGGAGCCCGGCTGGCGAGACTTTGCCGTACAGGCGGTGTCTCGCCAAAATGGCGTAAAGAGGGTGACCGTTCTAACAAATAACGAGTCACTCTCAGGGATCGATATTATGACGTGGCTTTCTCGTTATGGGGAAGTCACAGAGGTCCCAAAGAAGAACAGGGACGAGTTCGGCATTTGGTCAGGGGGCTGGACCTTCATGATGAAATTGAAGGTTTCAGGTGGTACTGTCACTCACATCCCCTCCTCGGCATTCCTGGGGAGGGACAGGATCCTGATCTTCTACCAGGGGCAGCCGAAGGTCTGCCACAGGTGCGGTGACCCCCGCCACTTCAGCGCGGGCTGCAAGGTGCAGAAATGTGCCTTGTGTGGCGGGGTAGGTCATGTGGCCGCGGCCTGTGGTGACATTAGATGTCATCTGTGTGGTGATCTAGGTCACCCGTATAGCCGCTGCCCACATTCCTTTTCCAACACCATCTCTGGTCAGGCGGAGGAGGGCCGCGGGGGGGTTCCCAGTGGTTCATCTTCTGCTGGAACTGGAGGTGGGGGCGGGAGGGGAGTTGAGGGGTCAGGGAGGAAAGGCGAGGCAAATACACCTGCCCACCAGTGGCAACAGGTGAGGCGCCGAAGGGACAGGGGGCAGGATAAGCCCCAGGCGACTGGGGTGATGACTGTCCCCTCCCCGGAGGTTGCAGCCGGAGCCTCTGAGGCCCTGGGGGAAAAGGCGGTGAGCGAGGAGATCAGGAGGATGGAGAGGGAGGAGGCGGCTGCTTCCGATAACTCCTCCCAGTATGAAAGTCTGGATGAGGAGGTGGTGGAGCAGCCAAAAAAATCAGGTGACAAAAGTACCAGTAGTCGGAGGAAAAAGAACAGGAAAAGGGTAAAAAAAACTAAAGCCCCCCCCCCCTTGACCACTACGGTGCCTACGGAAGGGCTCACCGGCTCCCCTCTGATCCCCCTCTCCAATCGGTTCCAAGCCCTCGATGACTCTGCTGTGTCGGAGGTTGGGGGTAAGGAGCCGGAGACAACATCTGGGGTGCCTTCAGGGGGCGGCGGGGTCTGTCCCCCGGGGGACTCGGCTGCCCCTGGGGGGGGGACTGCCCCGGGGTCTGGAGGCGAGGAAACCTGTGCTAGGAAGGAAGTGTCCGATGCTGGAGGGGCGGGCATGGACACCTCGGTATCCCTAAAGAGGAGGGGTGACTCGGGCTCCTCCTCAGAAGGCGAGAGGAAAAAGGGGGGTACGGGGAAAAAGAAGGCCATCTAACTCAATCACCCATGATGGCAGAACCTACCCCGTTGACTCTGGCGTCGATTAATGTCGCCAGTATAAAGTCAGATGCGGGCAGATTTACGGCCTTTGATTTTTTCACCCGAGTTGAGGCTGATATTTTATTTTTGCAGGAGACCAGACTAACGGACATGGGGGCCATTTATAAAGCAAAGAGGGAGTGGAGGTGTGGGCCCTCATACTGGTCTCTTGCGGCCGAGCCGTATAGCGGGGTAGCGGTCCTTTTTAAGGCCGCTTCGGTGGAATGCAGACGGGTGATTGAGGTAGAAATGGGGAGGTGCTTGGTTCTTGACGTCTTCATGAGGGGACAGGAGCTCCGGCTCATTAATATCTACGGCCCGCAATCTAAGTGGGACCGTAAATGTCTCTTCCTGAAGGTCAAGCCCTATCTTTTTACAAGCCGGCAGGTGGTCTTCGGTGGGGATTTTAACACTGTAACTAGATCCCGTGATAGGGGAGGCCCCGGAGACCGGCTGGCTTATGATAGCATAGCCCTGAATAGCATAGCAAGTGAAGCTCGCCTGGTGGATGTCCACATCCGGCACACCCCAGGTCACGGGGGTTTCACCTTTCATAGGGGTAGCAGTAGGTCTAGGATAGATAGGTTTTATTTAAAGGAGGAGGCCGTCTCTTCTGCAGTGTCCGCTGTGGAGGTGGAATTCTCCGATCACTGTTTCATTTTCTTTTCCTTGAATGTTACAGAGACCCCCCGGATGGGGAGAGGCCTGTGGAAGCTGAATTCGTCCCTGTTGGAAGAAGCTGATGTAAGACAATCCTTTGAAGAATTTCTTCAGAGCCAGGTACCTCTCTTGGGTCTCTGTAGTACTAAGTCTGAGTGGTGGGAGATCTTCAAAAGAAGGGTTGCAAGGTTCTTCCGTCAGCTCTCGAGCCTCAGGTGCCTGGACAGGCACCGCCTGTATCGGGATCTGGGGAGGAAACTCGAGCAGCTCGTCTCGACTGGAGGGGACTGTGAGGAAGTCTCTAGGGTGAAGGCCTTGCTCAAGGGGTGCCAGTATGATAGGCACACATCCTTGGTTTTTGAGAGGGATTTCGGGAGGTACCGCTCGCCCGACCCTTACAGGAACTGCAGGATGTCAGTGAGTTGTAAGGTGGTAACAGGACTGATCGACAGTACGGGGTCCCTGAACAGATCCAAATCAGGGATCCTGGAGGTGGTCAGATCCTTCTACTCGCACCTCTTGGGGGGGAGGGAACCTGATCGGGATGAGATGTCGGCTTTCCTGGCTGAAACCATCCCTGAGCCAGGGGATGACCCCTCTCTTCATGTTTTGGTGGAAGCAATCAGGGAAGAGGAAGTGAGACGGGCGGTTGATGGGCTCCGGCCCAAAAAGTCGCCTGGTCCGGATGGCTTAACATCCGAGTTTTACAAGACTTTTAGGGACTCCTTGGTCCCCCTCTTGACTGAGGTGTTTAATGAGTGTCTCTCCTCGGACGCTCTGCCCAGTTCAATGAGGAAGTCAGCCCTGATTATTCTGTCAAAGGGTAAAGACTCGTCACGTATTGAGAATTGGCGTCCCATAGCGCTTCTCAATACGGACCGAAAGGTTCTGGCAAAGGTGCTTTTTAATCGGTTGGTGAAATTTGCGCCCCGGCTCCTTTCGGGGGCCCAGCACTGCTCTGTTCCAGGCCGCAGCACATTTAGTGCTGTGCTCGGTGTCCGAGAGGCAGTGGAGCAGAGCAGGTCAGGTCACTGGAAGGGGTACTTGCTGTCCTTAGACCAGGCGAAAGCCTTTGACCGGGTTAACCACGAGTACCTCTGGTCCGTCCTTCTGAGGTACGGTCTGCCCGGGAGGTTTGTTGATTGGTTGAGAGTTTTATACAATGGGGCAGAGACTTTTCCACTTGTGAACGGTTGGGTCGGACCCCCTTTTGAGGTGAAGTCTGGTGTCCGCCAGGGCTGTCCACTGAGCCCACTGTTATACGTATTTGCGATTGACCCCCTTCTAAGGAGGGTGGAGCGTGGACCGTTGGTGGGAGTCGGGATGGACCAGGTGGAGCCAGATGCCACCTTGAGGGTAGTGGCGTACGCCGATGACGTTTCCCTTTTTGTAACCTCGAGAGGGGAGGCAGATTGGGTCATGTCTGAGGTTGAGCGCTACTCGGTGGCATCCGGGTCCATGATCAACCGGGATAAGTGTGAAAGTCTCTGGCTGGGAGGGGGAGATCCTAGTTTTGATCTCCCGGACACTCTTCCAGGGCCTCAGGCCACAGCAAAAATACTAGGCATCAGTTTCGGCCCGGGGGACTACCCCCAGCAAAACTGGGAGGGCAGACTTAAGATTGCCGCCCAGAAGGTGGATCAGTGGAAGGGCTGGTCCTTGACCCTGAGGGAAAGGGTTAGCCTGGCCAAAGGGTATTTGCTTCCTTTACTAATATACCTGGGCAGTGTCTGCATCTTGCCAGAGCCTCTTTGGACACGGGTCTACAGCCTGTTCTTTCAACTATTATGGGGGAATAGGCTGAACCTAATCAGGAGGGAGGTCACGTACCGCACGAGGAGACTTGGAGGGTTGGGTATGGTCAACCCAGTGGTGTTCCTAGTAAACACCTTTATTAAGGCAAACATCGCCAACCTCTGGTTAGAGAGGGCTCCTCCGTGGGTATTCTCCTGTAGGGGGTGGTTTCGGCCTTTCTTCCAGGAATGGGAGACAGGAGGGCAGGTGAAGGACCTTCGAACGCCTCATGGGCATCTTCCGGCTTATGCTACCCCGGTTCTGAAGGTGATCCGTCGGTGGGGTCTGGGAGTGTGGGAGATCAGGACCTTGTCAAGGAGGTTACTTGACAATAGGGTCCTGTTGACCCACTTTCAGAAGCCCCTGGCGCTCAAGGATTGCCCAAGCCGGGATCTGGAGGTAGGGCTTGGGTTATTGAACTCTAAACGGATCCCCTTGAAGTTTTGGGACTTGGCTTGGCGCTGCTTCCATGGGAGACTGTATGTGAGGGACAACCTGAAGTACAGGAACTCTGATGACCGGGATTGTCCCCGCGAGGAGTGTGGCGGCATGCTTGAGAGCATGGAGCACTTCCTGCTTCGGTGTCCCTTTAATACAGAGGTCTACAGTAGAGTGGGTGCTTCCATTGGCTGGCCCAGGCTGGCAGGCCTTTCCTATGCGGAGTGGGCCTATGGGGCATTCAGGTCCCTGGGTGGCCGAGATCGGGGCACTGTTTTCTTAGTTAGCTTAGTGACTAGGTTTTACACGTGGAACGCGCGGTGCTTAGTGTCCACCCAGCAGAAAGCCCTCCCCCGGGAAGAGGTGATTAGGAACATCCTGGGTGACCTGGCAAAAGTGCGCTCGCTGGAGTATGAGAGGATGGGTGCAGGGAGGGCTTCCCTTCAATGGAGGGGGTTCTCATTCAATGTGCCCTAGGGAGAGTTAGGTTATGCGTGTCTGTGATAGGGTGAGTTAATCTCCTTCTATACTTTATTTTTTTTTTTTTGTAGGGTCAGGTCGTTGTGTAGGGTCAGGGAGGGACAGACAGGGACAGTCATCAGGGATAGGTAGTTTAGTATTAGGTTGGTAGTGAGGGTCAGTGAGGGACAGGTAGGGACAGGTAGGGAAAGATTGGTAGGGCGCTAGGGACAGGTTTTTTTCTTTTCTTTAATAGGGAGGGACAGGGTGTTGTGTGTTAGATTAGGGTGAGAGCCTCTGTAGTCTCCAGTTTCCTGGTGGTGGGCTGCTCCCCTCACATTGTAGTTTTTTGTTTTGCGGTATTGGAATCGGAATATAGGGCTTGCAAGCACTGAACTTGGGTCTGATTTTTGATTTATGGTTGGTTCTTTGTGGTTTGAAATTATCATGTTACTGCTAAGTGTTAAAACAGACTTTTTATGTTGTGTATTGTATGTATATGTGTATTATATGTATATATATGTGTATTGCGCGTGGGGGGATGTAGTTTTAGGTTGGGTGGGGGGTTTCGGGGGGAGGGGGAAGGGGTGTTTTTATAAAAAAAAAAAAAAAAAAGAAAAATGGACATCCTGCGGGATGCGGGAAAGGGACCCTTTTTGCGCGTAAATGGCCACAAACTTTCGTGGGACCTTGTTGGTGTTAAGAGGCCACAGACTTTCGTGGGACCTTGGGTGTTTAAAAATGGTGGTGGGGAAAAAAAAAAAAAAAAAAAAAATTCTGTGTAGAGTGTTAGTTTTGGCCAGGTGGCCCATCTCTTATTTTTTGCGGTGGGCCGGTTATTTAGTTTTCCTTTTTGGGGTTAGGTGTGAATGTGCAGGTGTGAATGTTGCAGATGTTAGGGGTCTTGTGCGTTTAAGGGCGTGGCCTGGCTGGTAGGTACGGAAGGTCTTCCCTTGCTGGGGGGTCTTTTGGAAAGAACGAAGACGTTTTGTGTTTCGTGTCAAGTGTCATGTGTTAGTTTGTTGGACTCTATATAATTTTTGGATTTGGGCTATGTCTTGCTGGGGTTTTTTGTTTTTCTTGTATAATGTTTGTATTTGTGGTTTATATTTGTGTTTTGTTTTTGTGTTTTTGTACTTTTATATAAAATAAAAAAAAGAGTTCCAGCTCCAGTAGCGTCCACTAAAGCTGCTACAGTTAAAAAGCTTTTATAAGGATCGAGCTCGGCTGTCCACCGCAAGGCATCCTACTGCCAGTCCCAGCCCCTATGCCTTGGGGTGCCTCCTGATGCTCTTCACTAAGTATCCCATGGTCCCGAAGCATTTCCTTTGAAAAAATTAAGTGTCTAAACTACAGGTGGTGCAGCTTGCTTAACAGCCGGGATAATCCGCTCACTAGCAGACACTGCTACTAGGCACAAAGTATTTCCTGGGCTAGATGCAGTTAAAAATTTGTAATTAGATACTCTCGTTGGATGCTGAGAAAGCATTCCATAGAGTCTCCTGGCACGCCATATATGATTCTCTTAAAAGCTTGGGGTAGGGGTCTAGGGGACCCTTTTATAGCCAAAATCACGGCCCTGTATCGCAATACGTCACCTAGGCTGAAGATAAATGGAACTGTAGCACCCTGAGGGCTCGGTTGCTACAGACGTATTGCACCTCACCCAGAGGTGTGATATCTCACTCTCAGGTAAGGATGGAGTGTGGATCAGGACCCGACACCTGCATGCATTACACCACATTGCCGTGGGGCAGGGCGACCAATATGCCCCTGAGATGGGCACGACAGTCCCTGTCCCTGGCTGGAGTGGGGGGAGGGAACACTGAGGAAGGGGAACCCTGTAGTGCAGGAGCAGGGAGGAAGCAGTTCCTGGGTGCATTGAGAAGGGAGTATAAAAGGTGGGCACCATCTTAGTTCAGTGCAGAGAAGTCTGAGCAGAAGTGGCAGGGAGCAGGGGCTCTGCATGAGCTCTGCTCCGGAGGCGGGCCTAGTAACAGAGGCCCAGGCCTGGAAGAGGGAGAAGGAAGGAAGAGGAGCGGAGAAGGCTCCAGGAACGAGGAATGAAGGGATCCCAGGGGTGCGGACGGGCGAGTCGCCACCGCACGCCCGAATCCACCTGCGTGGAGGGGTCAGGCCAAAGGGGGAGACCGGTCCCCGAACTAGTGGAGGCAGGAAACGACCCTCAGCTAGAAACCGGAGGCTCTGACATTTTATGTGGCGCAGCCCCTCGCTACACCCGCTAGGAAGGCACCACATAGGGTCAGGGAAACTGGCGCCAAGTTTACCAAGAGGAGGCCCGAGGCAGCCGGACAGAAGTGTTGGTAAGAAAGGCCAGACAAAGGACACACAAAGGGGGTCCTGTGAAGTGCTCCAAAGTTATCTGGGAGTTGTCTGAGCCCCTCACCTGGTGAGCACAGTACGACGTGGGCAGCCGTTACCTGCAGACGTGGTCTGGATAATAAGAACTGTGAGTAAAGGCCCTGAACTGCATCACTGACTCCGTGTCGTTACTGCTGCTGCCCTGCACCATCACCCCCATCCTCCGCATACACTGCCCTGAGGCTATACTCCTCCCGTGGGGAGTTATGCTACGCTCTGCTGCGCCCACAACACCAGCCTCAGTGGTCTGCCCTGTAGCGGCGGTTCACTCTGACCGCAATCCACGGGTGGCGTAGTCGGACATTTAAACATGAAAACCACATAAAGAGTTCCGCCACTGGTTTGACCGCCCTGAGCCACGGAACTGGGTCGCCGCCACGAAGACTACAACCACCAGCATCCACCAAAAAGGGTCCGGCTCCGGGTGTCCCAAGGCCCAGGGGGTGCGTCAGAACATTTTCATCACCTTTCACAATCACCAATGGGACAAGGCAGTGATGTCCTCTGTCCCCTCTCTTATACATCCTAGTGACGGAGCACCTGCTCTCATCAATTCGCCATAACCCCAATATTAGGTGGATTGAGGTGGGAGGCACCGAGTACAAGTGCTCTCTATTTGCTGATGATGTCCTAGTATATATCACTCAATCACATATATCCATCCATGCTGTTATGGCTGAAATAGATCACTTTGTTACATGGTAAAATTTTAAAATCAATGCAGCGAAGTCTGAGGCCCTCGATGTCTCCCTCCCCAAATCCATATAGGATTCCATCCAGTCCAACTTTCCCTTTGCCTGGCCCTCACAGGGTATCAAATACTTAGGAATTCCTATTCATAGAGACCTCTCCCATCTATGTTATCTTAATTTTGGGCCCTTTATTGAACAACTCCATACAGACCACGGTTGGCAAGTTAGAACTGTAAGATTCACTACGTGAACCACTGGTGTTTTGTGGAAAAGCACATGTACACTGCGTTCCAAATTATTATACAAAAAGTGTTTAGGAGTGATAAGGGAAGAATTTGTTTGTTTGTCAGTTAAACTCATTGATGGTGATGTGTGTCAGGGCTCTTTATATCACTGTAAGCAATTGCAGACACCTGTGCTAATTAGTTTGGCAGGTGTGTCCAATGAAAGGCAAGACTACTTAAGAAGGCTCTCTCACATTATTAAGCAGCCTACATTTTCTGCCAAAATGGGAAAGAAAAAGGATGTGTCGGCTGCTGAGAAGCAACAAATTGTGGAGTGTTTAGGTCAAGGCATGACTACAATCAACATTGTGCGATGATCAGGATGAAGTGTCTTGGCAATCAAGAAGTATGTAGCTGATTCACAGTACACACGTGTGCGTGCTGATAAGGGCAAATTGAGGACTCTTTCCTACAGGCAATTACGTCAGGTTGAAAGAGCAGCGGCAAAAAAGCCTTGTCATAGCAGCAGACAAGTTTTTGAAGCTGCTTGTGCCTCCAACGTCCCCCGAACAACAAGATGCAGGGTCCTTCAGAGGTTTGCAGCTGTGCATGCGCCATCCTGTCGACCTCCTCTATCCACTTCACACAAGCAGAAACGGCTCCAGTGGGCCAAACATTACATGAAGACTGATTTCAAAACTGTTTTGTTCACGGATGAGTGCCGTGCAGCGCTCGATGGTCCAGATGGATGGAGTGGAGGATGGCTGGTTGATGGACACCCCACGCAAACACGGCTACAGCGCCAACAAGGAGGAGGTAGAGTAATGTTTTGGGCTGGAATCATGGGGAGAGAGATTGTCGGCCCCGTTAGGATCCCTGAAGGCGCTAAAGATGAACTCCATAATGTATGTGGATTTTCTCAAACAGCACTTCCTGCCATGGTTCAAGAAGAAGAACCGTGTATTTCACAGCAAGATCATTTTTCTGCATGATAATGCACCATCTCATGCTGCACATAAAACATCTGCATCTCTGGCTGATATGGGCATAAAAGGGGACAAACTTATGGTGTGACCCCCATGCTCCCCTGACCTCTACCCCATTCAGAACCTTTGGAGCATCATTAAAAGGAGTGTCTATGATGGCGGGAGGCAGTTCACATCTAAGCAACAGCTCTGGGAGGGTATTCTGTCCTCATGCAAAACAATTGAAGCAGAAACCATCCAAAACCTGACAAATTCAATGGAGTTCAGAAGCTCCTTTCGAACAAGGGGTCCTATGTGAAAATGTAACATCACCTAGAATAAAGTTTTGAGTTGAAAACTGTTTGATTTCAGTTTCTAACAACCTGCTAATGCTTATAATTTCAAAAATGACCATTTTTTTGGTCTTTATTAAAATGAAAAGGTTGATCGAAAAGTTTGGGGGATCTAAGAGTGTGGCAACCCAGTAGTCATGATTACTTCGAATTCTGACAATATGAGGGTCATGCTGCAGGTAGTGCAGCAAGAAGGCACTTATGTGCCTTGCGCATCTCGGAGCCCCAAAATTATTTTCCGGGCTAGATGCAGCTAAAAATTATTTTTAATTTTAAATCTGGTGAAGCTTTAGTATAGATGGCCTAATAGGATCAGTGCTGCACACTGCTACAAAGCCCAAATTATTTTCCAGTCAAGATACAGATAAACATGATTAGTAATTTGAAAGCTTAAAACGGTTGGTAGGGTGATTTTAACCAATCATCAAGCTTTTACTCTCCCCAGGATGACACAGGGGTAGAAAAGTCGTTTCGGATCCATGATTTGTTCATCTTTATGAACGTGAGTCTGTCTACATTATCAGTGGAGAGCCGCGTGCGCTTATCTGTCAGCACACCACCAGCAGCGCTGAACACACGTTCAGACAGAACGCTGGCTGCGGGGCATGACAAGATCTCCAAGGCGTAAGTGGCTAGCTCCGGCCATTTATCCAGATTGGAAGCCCAAAAAGAGCAAGGGTCCAGTGACACAGTCGTGGCTTCAATGTTTACTTGGAGATACTCCTGTACCATCGTCTCTAGGCGTTGACTATGTGTCAGACTTCTTATCTCCTGTGGCCTTGCAAAGGATGGGCTAAAAAAGTGGTGAAATGATTCCGCAAAATTGATGTTACCAGCAGATACTGTGTTTCTTTTACGGTTTGAGTGCTGAACACTTGACGGTCCCACGGTTGGCAAGTTGGAACTGTGAGATTCACTACGTGCACCACTGGTATTTTGTGGAAAAGCACATGTAAGATTCTGCAACAGTCTCTGCTGATACTCCTGCATGCGTGCATCCCTTTCTATGGCAGGAATAATTTCTGCAAATTTACTTTTGTACCGGGGATCTAACAGTGTGGCAACCCAGTAGTCAGGATTATTTCTAATTCTCACAATTCGAGGGTCATGTTGCAGGTAGTGCAGCAAGAAGGCACTCGTGTGTTGCGCATCCAGGAGCACCAAGTCCCTGTTGTGTTGGTGGCGAGGTAACAATCATGCTTCCTTCCTCTGTCCTCTCCCCCCAACCTCGCACAACAGAAATGTGATCAAAGTCTCCCTCATCTGATGAGTCTTCCATCAGTTCGTCCTCCACTTCTTCCTGGGCTCCTGCACCTTCCTCACTAGTTTGGCTGCTACCATGCGCCCTGGTAAAACCATCTCCCCCACCCTCACATGCCTGCCGCCTTGGTGCTGCCGACCGTCTGGACCTTGCAGATGTTAGCCCTTCCGCATACAACTCCTCCTCCTCTACTTCCTCCACCTCCTCTTGTGCCACCACCTGACTCCGAATTCTGTTTAACATGTGCTCCAGCATGTAAATCACCGGAATAGTCATGCTGATAATGGCATCGTCAGCACTAAACATCTTCGTCGCCATTTCAAAACTGTGCAGAAGGGTGCATAGGTCCCTGATCTGAGACCACTCCTCCAGCGTGATTTGCCCCACCTCTGAATCTCGTTGGCCCAGGCTATACGTCAGAACGTATTGCACCAGGGCTTGTCGGTGCTGCCACAGTCGCTGCAACATGTGCAGAGTTGAATTCCACCGGGTAGGCACATCGCATTTTAGCCGGTGAAGTGGCAGGCCCAACGACTTCTGTAGAGATGTAAGTCGCTGAGCTGCGGGATGCGAACGGCGGAAGTGAGAACACAGCGACCGTGCCCTCTGCAGAAGGCCATCTAGTCTGGGATAGTGGGCTAAAAATTGCTGGACAACCAGGTTCAACACGTGAGCCATACAAGGCACGTGTGTGACATTGCCCCGGCGAAGGGCCGCACCCAGGTTTGCAGCATTGTCGCACACGGCCTTCCCTGGTTTCAGGTCCAGTGGAGACAACCATTCATGAAATTGGTTCTCCAGAGCTGACCACAACTCCTCAGCTGTGTGACTCACATTTCCCAGACATTTCAATGTAAAAACCGCCTGATGACGTTGAGCCCTACTGCCAGCATAGTAAGGAGGTGTGCAGGATCCCTTCTGCGCAGTTAGAAAGCTTGTGGCATGACCAGACAGGCTTTGGGTGCAGGTGGAAGACCGAGAGGAGGTTGAGGAGGCAGAAGCAGTGGAGGAACTTTGACATAAAGAGGATTGACGCACAACTCGTGGGGACGGCAAGACTTGGACAGCAGCCCCTTGTCCTGCTGTCACCATAGTTACCCAGTGCCCAGTCAGCGACATGTAACGCCACTGTCCATGCCTACTCGTCCAAGTGTCTGTGGTGAAATGCACCCTGTCACACACAGAGTTTCTCAAAGAAGCGGTGATGTTGTGTGTGACATGCTGGTGGAGCGCAGGCACACCTTTCTTTGCAAAGTAGTGCCGACTGGGCATCTGGTACTGGGGCACTGCGACGGACATAAGGTCTCGAAAATCCTCTGTGTCCACCAGGCGGAAAGGCAGCATTTCTGTAGCCAAGAGCTTGCAGATGGTGAAATTCAACCTCTTAGCTTTCTCATGGCTAGGAGGAAATGGTCTTTTACTTGTCCACATCTGAGGGACCGAGGGCTGGCTATTGTGCTTAGACGGGGTTGATAAGGGTGTCCCCGGCAAACTGCCGGTCTGTGAGGAAGATGCAGGCGGACATGTTAGGTTGCCTTGATCCAAAGGTGGTGCTATCGATGTCGGACAGCGCTCAACACCAGCTGGTGTTACCACCTCCAAAGAAAATGATGACCTGCCAATCACGCTGGCTGTTGCGGGTAAAGAGGTGGCAGGTCTGCGCCCCAAAACAGGTGTGACTGCTGTCCCCCCAGTCACAGAGGATGAAGAGGCCGCGGATGCACAAGATATGGCAGACGGTGATTGGCCCGGCCGGCTAGGCCGCATTGTAGCACACTGAGCTTCCCACTGCAACTTATGCTTCATGTCCATGTGCCGGTTCATGCATGAAGTACTCAAACTATGTATTTTTTGGCCTCTACTTAGCTTTTGCTGACAAATGTTACAGATAACACGAGTTGGGTCATCTTTATCGATCTGAAAAAATGCCCATGCTATGCAAGGCTTAGCACCCATGCGACCTGAAGAGCCACCACGACTTGTGGTGAGAGGCAGAGTTGTGTTTGAGGATGCAGTTGTTGACGTGCTTCCAGTACTACGTCTCTGTCCAGGAAGGCGCAACCTGACCTCGTCGTCACTAGCATCTTCCTCCACCTCCTCTGCTGACCTCATCTCTTGGCTAACTGTGGGTTGACAGTAAGTGGGATCTCCGACCTCATCATCATCACCCTGTGCGTTATCACACCCGTCGTCCTCAGAGCCAACCTGTTCCTGCCCTGACAAAAAACTAAAGTTGTCGCTCCAATCAGGTATTTGAGTCTTATCATCGTCTTCCTCATTGTCTCCACCAACAGGAGTTACAGTTTGGGAATGAGGGTCTACATTATGGTCAGAACCTTCTGCGTCTGGTCCTGGATCCGACTCATAAAGATTCTGGGCATCAGTGCAGATCATTTCCTCGTCTGGATTCACAGAAGCGCTGGAGTCGACCTCTGATTCCCAGGCTATAGTATGAGTAAACAGCTCTGCAGACTCAACCATCTGTTCTACCTCATACTCAGACGGGCAGCTGGAGATTTGGGAGCTGTGAGGAAGCAAGTGCGATTTGGGTGACACCTTTGAGGACTGGAGTATTTGTGATGTTGAAGTTGATGTGGAGGAGAGCCCACTTAAAGGAGCACTTGATATCCGTTGAAGCACCTGCTGTTTTTGTGCCTCATCTGGAATTTGTAGCGATTGGCGTGGCCGTAAGAAAGGGATCTTATCACATTGTCCGCTAAAAGAAGTAGACATTTTAGTTTGGCTGGAAGATGGTCTTTCTTCTGCAGATGTTACTGTTGCTTTAACACCTACCCCACGGACACAACCTTTTTTCCCCTTCCCAACACGCCTATTCCCCTTTCCACCAGCAGCAGGCCTTTTTCCACTCATTTTGGTGGTTAACTAATTCACAACTCTGGAGTTGTTTGCACAAAAAAACAATGGATGGTAACCGAGCAGAGCTGAGTGGCCAAACTGTGGTATTAGGCCAAAACTATTGGCTGGGTTAGATGCAGAAAAAAATTATTTTGAATTTGCAACCTGATGGAGGTCAGTATAGATGGACTAATACAAATTGTCCCACACACTGCTAGAAGCCCAAATATTTTTTCAGAGGTACTGTAGATGCAGATAAAAATTATTTTTAATTTGCAACCTGATGGAGGTCAGTATAGATGGACTAATAGACCAAGTCCCACACACTGCTAGAAGCCCAAATATTTTTTCAGAGCTAGATGCAGAAAAAAATTATTTTTAATTTGCAACCTGATGGAGGTCAGTATAGATGGACTAATAGACCAAGTCCCACACACCGCTAGAAGCCCAACTATTTTTTCAGAGCTAGATGCAGAAAAAAATTATATTCAATTTGCAACCTGCTGGAGGTCAGTATAGAAGGACTAATAGAACTAGTCCCACACACTGCTAGAAGCCCAAATATTTTTTCAGAGCTAAATGAAGAAAAAAATTATTTTTAATTTGCAACCTGATGGAGGTCAGTATAGATGGACTAATAGACCAAGTCCCACACACTGCTAGAAGCCCAAATATTTTTTCAGAGCTAGATGCAGAAAAAAATTATTTTTAATTTGCAACCTGATGGAGGTCAGTATAGATGGACTAATAGACCATGTCCCACACACCGCTAGAAGCCCAAATATTTTTTCAGAGCTAGATGCAGAAAAAAATTATTTTTAATTTGCAACCTGATGGAGGTCAGTATAGATGGACTAATAGACCAAGTCCCACACACTGCTAGAAGCCCAAATATTTTTTCAGAGCTAGATGCAGAAAAAAATTATTTTTAATTTGCAACCTGATGGAGGTCAGTATAGATGGACTAATAGACCAAGTCCCACACACCGCTAGAAGCCCAAATATTTTTTCAGAGCTAGATGCAGAAAAAAATTATTTTTAATTTGCAACCTGATGGAGGTCAGTATAGATGGACTAATAGACCAAGTCCCACACACTGCTAGAAGCCCAAATATTTTTTCAGAGCTAGATGCAGAAAAAAATTATTTTTAATTTGCAACCTGATGGAGGTCAGTATAGATGGACTAATAGACCAAGTCCCACACAACGCTAGAAGCCCAACTATTTTTTCAGAGCTAGATGCAGAAAAAAATTATATTCAATTTGCAACCTGCTGGAGGTCAGTATAGAAGGACTAATAGAACAAGTCCCACACACTGCTAGAAGCCCAAATATTTTTTCAGAGCTAAATGAAGAAAAAAATTATTTTTAATTTGCAACCTGATGGAGGTCAGTATAGATGGACTAATAGACCAAGTCCCACACACTGCTAGAAGCCCAAATATTTTTTCAGAGCTAGATGCAGAAAAAAATTATTTTTAATTTGCAACCTGATGGAGGTCAGTATAGATGGACTAATAGACCAAGTCCCACACACTGCTAGAAGCCCAAATATTTTTTCAGAGCTAGATGCAGAAAAAAATTATTTTTAATTTGCAACCTGATGGAGGTCAGTATAGATGGACTAATAGACCAAGTCCCACACACCGCTAGAAGCCCAACTATTTTTTCAGAGCTAGATGCAGAAAAAAATTATATTCAATTTGCAACCTGCTGGAGGTCAGTATAGAAGGACTAATAGAACAAGTCCCACACACTGCTAGAAGCCCAAATATTTTTTCAGAGCTAAATGAAGAAAAAAATTATTTTTAATTTGCAACCTGATGGAGGTCAGTATAGATGGACTAATAGACCAAGTCCCACACACTGCTAGAAGCCCAAATATTTTTTCAGAGCTAGATGCAGAAAAAAATTATATTCAGTTTGCAACCTGATGGAGGTCAGTATAGATGGACTAATAGAATGATGCTATGCCCAAAAGATTTTACTTCACTAGGTGCAGTAAAAAAATTGGTATTCTATACACAGGTGTTATATCTTGCAACACAGATAGGCTACTCCACTGACTAACACACTCTGCAATAGGCCAAAAAGGATTAGCTTTGCTAGATTCAGCCAAATGCTGTGAAAAAAACTTGCACAGCACTGGCACAGACCTGCCTGGCAAAAACTGATAGGAACTCATGTAACCTAGTCCTGAAAAGGACTCCAATTACAATTAGTCTTTACTCCCACAACCTATCTATTTAAGAGCACAGACCTCCCTGATAAAAGTCGTAGGAAATGCTGTAACCTAGTCCTTAAAAGGACTGCAATCACAACTATTCCCTACTCCAAAGCTATCTGTATATTTGTGCGAAAATTGGCTTGAAATTAACAAGGTATAGCGCACACAGCAACAGCGGTGCCGTCTAACACGCAGCTGCAGCAGTGAGAAAATGGTGGCGACGGGGAAAATGGCTTGGTCTTATAGGGCAAGGACATGTGACATACACTGCCAATGACACATGCCCTTGCTTGTGTGAAAAAAAGCACTTCGCTCCGTGTGTGCGCTGCTGATAGGCTGACAGATTGCACCTCCCCACTGCAAATGCGGGAAAGAGAAAAAAAAATGGAGATCTTCATTGTTCCTGCAGAGATCCATCCCCTGCCCCTCCCCCCACCCCGCTGTACACTCAAACTGCGTATTAACATTAATTTTCATCATTACTGAGAAAAAATCCAGTTATGATTTTGGTGCACGAACAGTTATCGAACATAACCTCGAACAGCCGAATTTTTCTCAAATTGTTCGTGTTCGCCGAACGGCTCGAACACCGCCCAAAACAGCTCGAATTTGAGATTGGCGAACAGTTCGAGTAGAACAACGCTCATCTCTAGTCATTACATTGACGTTATGGGAAATCTCCAGGTTAGAACTGATATACAGAAGATAGCCGAGATAAGGGATAAGTGGTTACAGGAACATGACGCAAACAAGGACTCCTGGTGAGAGAAACATTCTCTTTCCTTAATCCCACTAATTGATTCAAGGGTCTAGGTGGGGGGCTCTCAGGGATTATACAAACATGTATGCAATTATTACTATTCTGCTTGTTGATATATGTAGCCGTAAAAGCGCTGATCTATGTTGCACCTAAGTTACTCAGGTCTATATGTAAGGAAAACCGTATCACAGAACCCCTGATTGTATACTATGGACCCCAGACAAGAAAAGATCCATTGTTGTGATGCAATTATAGGTGTTTAGGTAGGGAACTGAGGTGAAGCAGGTAGGAAAGTCCCGAGGACGCGACTAGTGCGCTCCTATACCTACTGAGATGCCATAATTGGTCACAAAAGGGGGGAAATGTGAGAGAAAAGAATCCATCTTGTTTGTCTGTTTTATCCATTTTGTTTTCACTCTTATGTAATGGTCATCAGGTAACACTGATGGGCAGTGAGGTTTCACATTATTATTCACTCCCCTAAGGTTACTATTGGTTCATAGGTCAGAGGGAACTATTCCTTTGTCTCTGACCCTATTTAAAGTGCCACACGTGCTAATAATGCAGAAGTCTTTTCTAGTACACCATATAAGGCTGTGCTGTATTGCTTTCCTGAGCGCTCGTAAAACAAATCTTATTAATTTGGAGTTCGGAAGGCATAGAAGAGAGCGTATTTCGCTCACAATGTCAACTATGTAAAACCTTTAGTTTGTAACTCACTTATCATTTAGATCATAATGGTGTAATTTTTGTATTGATTGATCAGTGTCAAAACCCTCCACTGATTTATTTATGCCAGCCATGGGTTACTGAATTTAACTACTTAACTACTTTAAAGTTATATTTTAGGTTTCTTTACCTCTTACATTCTGCTTGGTTAACTGTAATTTGTGAGTTATATGCAGAGATGAAATTAGTCAGACTTGGTTGTCTATATTGCTTCATTGACCAGAATATAGCATGTGCAGCATTCCTGTAATATCCCTACCTGTACCTGCTCAAGCAATGTCTGCTTCTGTCGCCAAGTGCTGCCATGTTCACTACAGGAGGTGGTGCTGATAGAGGAGATGACATGTTGAAAAGCATGGGACAGAGCAGTCGCTGTCCAGACAGAAATACTGGTGTGTTTGGGACTTGTGGTGCTGCCTGGGTGTATGTGTTGTCCAGCCGCTTTAATAATTAGTTCTCTGCTATCCCCAATTTGGCAGTACCACACCCTAATTAAACTCCCAGAATATTGCATTCTATGTTCAGGAGTCTTTATTCTTTTGTGCTCAACCTATTTTTGATCCAGCTTGTGACCCTGACTACATCTGTCTATGTGACCTCCTATTATCTGACTTTAGCTTTTCTGACTTTGCTTTTTGCTGACCTCCTCATGCACTACTCAGCTATTTCTCTGACTACAGTATTGCCTTCTGTTTCTGTTCCTCCCTGGTTCTGTCCCTTCTGTTAATGACCCAGCTAGTTTGACTATTCTTCCCTCAGGCTCGTTCCTCCAGCCTGCAGCTTCGTCATGGATGTAACCCAAGGGGCCCCATTTTAAATCCAGATCACATTGTGATGGTTAAACAGTGAAGACCGCGTTCATCTGGGTTCTGCTAGCTAGAGTGTCTAGTTACAAGTTTATCTGAGGTAGCCTTTTCTTTAACATGTCAGCCTCAGACAGGCTTTTGAATTCCAAGTTTGTTTTCTTTGTTATGCTGCATCTGCTAGAATATAGAACTTTGTTGTTAACCTGCTGTTGTCTTGAATATTAAATTTGTGATAATTTGGGGGCCCTAAAACAATTTGTTCTCTTTAATAATCATTATCATATAATCAAGATTTACTGTGTTGTTCTCTTTACCTTATTGTTTGGTGAGGTGTACAGTGTAAAGTCTGCTTGTCATCTCATTGGAATTTAACATTGTTGACAAAGTAGCACTCTATAGTGATTTATATAAAACTTGTGAAATTTAATATGCATCTTTCCTGCTTGTTTGTTTCCTTATGATTAACTTTTGCTAAGGGTGACAGTGCGTGCATATTGACTTTTGAATAGAGTGTAACGTGCTGGAATGAAAGGGAATATGTTTATTTTACTAACACCAAAAGCAATCATGCCACTCTTACACCACTACAATTGAGTAATGCATTTACGAAATATTGAAAAATGAGGCCATATCTTCTCGCACGGCATGAAATATTTCCCAGCACGTGCAGTTGTTTAATTTACAAATTAGGGTCATTAAAGATGCTATGTTAAGTAATCATTCAAAGACGTGTTGAAGAGGATTCAATTTCATTCTTTTCTGTCGTTACTTGAGAAAAAATTGATAAGTAGTTTTTCATAAATCTCCTTTATCTTAGTTAGTGCAATTGGCATATTTAATACTTGTCATAGCCTGTTGTCTATCACAGATGTACCCTTACTCCATGTAAAAATATTCCCTTAAACAATTCCAAATTAGAGACTAACTTCTAAAAATGAATCATACATGTTAGGGTAACCACCAGTAAGATTTATCTGCCTCATTTACTCAATAATGTGTCTTTTGTTATGTGTTGTTGTTTTTTTGATATCTTTGGTATTTTAGGATTTTTGCAGCCTTATGAAAATAACTGGTATTCATTCTGCATTAAAATATATCTTATTTTGTATATTATATTTGGCATTTCTTGCCATTTTCAAGAACATCAAAGTGAATGGGGACAGGTAAGCACCAACTCAGAATAAAAAAACATGTCCTAATTGTACAATTTTCATGAGTGCATGTTTCATTATAATAAAGAGCTCGATACATTTATCTAGACAATCTGTGGTCAACAAGATCTAAAATATTCTGCTAAATTATAACATGAATTTTATATGATATTTGTTTCATCCTCAATTTTTGTACACTACATTTTCGTAGTAGCCCCTGTACATATTCTCACCTTTGTGTTATTATCAGGACGTTGAACTGAAGCATGTTTTATTTGTAGAAGCATGTGGTACTACTTTTGGAAGATAGAACCCATGTTTTTCTACTTTTTTATACTACTATACAACAACTTTAAAGGGGTTGCCAAGGACTGACATATTAAAGACCTATCCATGCGATAGGTCATCAAAATAAGATTCTATCTCACCAGTCTTGCAGTATAATCCTCCTACAGGTGCATGGGCACATGAGCTTGTCAGACAATAGCAGTGAAAAGATATCCAGCACTCCGTTAGTAGAATAAAATCTTCAAATTAATTTCAGGAACATAAACATAGACAGGACAACTCAGTCAGCAAAATCAATGCATTTCGACCAGAAGGTCTTGACCTTCTGGTCAAAATGTGTTGGTTTTGCTGACTGAGTTGCCCTGTCTATCTTTAGGTTCCTGAAATAAATGTGAAGATTTTAGTCTACTCACGGAGTGCTGGATATCTTTTCACCATCAATATAAGATTGATGTAGGTCCTACTCTTTGCACCCTCATGATCACTTGAGGACCACTCCAGAAGCAGACAAAATTAATTGAAGTGCAGAGCAGAACATAGCAGCCCCAATAACTCAAGTGAATAGGAGATAAGGCTCGGCAATCGGCAACTGCTACTAAGCAATGTCTGCCATATACATTGGTTAACTTTGGTCACTGATAGAGCTTTATTCAACTGATCGTTAGGGTGCGGGTGACCAGATCACCAAAGATCTCATATGTGCTTTGGATAGGCCATCAATTTGTCAGTTCTTAACAACCCCCTTATAATATTCAGTGGTACTTAGTAGTGTTGAGTGAGCACTAAAATGCTCGGGTGCTCGAAGCTCGGGCCGAGCTCGCCGTGATATTTGGGTGCTCGACCTGAGCAACGAGTCCAATGTTAGTCTATGGGAGACTCGAGCATTTTTGTGGTGGCACCCCCGGCAGTCTTTTAAAAGCCTGACAAGTGCCCAAAACGATAGTGACAGTGCTCAAATGACATTGGGACAGCATGGGGATCGCCCCAGGAAGCATTTCTGACCCCCAGGTCACTGCTGTCAACAACGTGGTCAGAGGTATTAAGCTACTTTTACGGGCTCACAATAAAACGTTCAAAAACGAAAGTGAAACTTTTTTCCTGTGAAATATGTTAAGGAACATCCTTTCCAGGGAAAAGACTTGTGTATAAGTTAAAATAAATGACCAAAAACAAAAATACTCCTCCACACCTTCGGCTATGTTCACAAGTAGCATTTTTTATGCATTTTTGCACTTTTGTATTGCTTTCAACTATGACAAATGCATTCACTGGGAAATGTCATTTTAACATTTTACAACCTTATCTGGCCATGTGCTGTGTGACACATGCATACAGTGCTGAAAAGACATGAGAACAGCATGGGGAAGACCCCTGGAAGCATCTCTGACTCCCAGGTCACTGTCTAAAAGTGTGCCCATCATAAGTGATCCTTGCCGCATCAGAAGATGCAGACTTGCAACTATCCCCATGCAAGTTCTAGTCCCAGGGCAGTGTTCAATTGTACCTTCCCCATTCCTTGCAATACAAGCGCAAGTATGCAGCCTGCCACCCACCCACCCCCAGGCTGCAATACCATACTGCTTGCTTGCTTGAACTTGAAATTGGGCCTTTTAGGCATGTGGAGGTGGAATCTGGCCACCATGTCATGGCTGTGTTGGCGGCCTGGAATCCATACTCAGTCCCCAGCCGCCCGGCGGCCGGGTGTCCATACTCGGTCCCCAGCCACCCCGCGGCCGGGTGTCCACACACGGTCCCCAGCCGCCTGGGGGCAGCCGGGTGTCCATAAACGGTCCCCAGCCGCCCCTATTTCTCCTTGGAACATCCCCCCACACACTTTTCTTAGCCCAGCCTGCTTTAGGCAGCATTGGACGAGCCCACCAGAGAACCAGACTCCTCCGGTGGGCCCTGACTTCTCCATCGGTGGAGTTGAGAGTGCCAAGGTGAGGAGCATGATGATGATGACAGAATTTAGCATCTGCTATGTTTTCTTTTAATGCAAGTGTAAGTGTGCAGCCTGCCACCCACCCACCCCCAGACTGCAATTCCATACTGCTAGCTTGCACTTGAAATGGGGCCTCTTAGTTTGGAGGAGGCCGAAGCTGGCCACTACCTCATGGCTGCTTCGGCAGCGAGGTATCCATACTCAGTCCCCAGCCGCCCCTATTTGTCCTGGTGTGCCTTATACATAAGATTGAGCGCGTATACCAAAACATTACCTGTGCCCTCCCCAGTGCATTTAGTGGGAAGGAGAGCCTATTCCGCTGTAGTGTGTGCATGCCAAACCCCTGTTCATGGTACATGCGAAGATGCCTCCCACCTTGCAATTGTCATTGCAGACTTGCAACTATCCCCATTCAAGTCCTTGTCCCAGGGCAGTGTTCAATTGTACCTCTCCCATTCCTTGCAATGCAAGCGCAAGTATGCAGCCTGACACCCACCCACCCCCAGGCTGCAATACCATACTGCTTGCTTGCTTGCACTTTAAATTGGGCCTTTTAGGCATGTGGAGGTGGAATCTGGCCACCACGCCATGGCTGTGTCGGCGGCCTGGTATCCATACTCAGTCCCCAGCCGCCTGGTGGCCGGGTGTCCCCGCTTGCTCCCCAGCCTCCAGGGGGTGGCCGGGTGTCCATACTCTGTCCCCAGCCACCCCTATTTGTCCCGGTAACCTTTTCTACACTTTTCTTAGCCTGGCCTGCTTTAGGGCAGCATTGGCCGAGCCCACCGGACTATCAGACTCCTCCGGTGGGCCCTGGCTTCTCCATCAGGGGAGTTGAGAGTGCCAAGGTGAGGAGTATGATGAGGATGATAGAAGTTAGCATCTGCTTTGTTTTGTTGTAATGCAAGCGCATGTATATAGTAGCGGCTAGGCCTGAGGTGGTCAGCGTTTTGGCGCATATCCTACCTCCTCCGAGGATTGCTGGATGTTTTCCTGCTACTATCCAAGTTCTATGACTCCCGTTAAAACAAAGCTTCAGGTGATAAATGATGGATGAGGTAGTGGCAAAGGAGAAAGAGTAGGAGGAACAGGGACCATTCACATCAATATCAGGCCAGTCAACCAGATATGTCTTGTAGGATATGTTTCTGTAACAAAAGGAGCGGTTCGGCTACACAGTTATAGGGCATACAGTGAGTGCAATGCCTACCAAAAATTTTGAGGCACTCCAATCCCCCTTGGAAATGACATGGAGGTCAGAGGGCGCTAACTAAACCTTTTTTTCCATTTATAGCAACTGGGTCTCCTGTTCACTGTTGGCCTAAGCAGTGAATGGAAGGCTTTCCAAAAATTATGAGGAACTACAATGCCCCTTACAAGAGCCATGTGTGGCACCCCAGGGGTCTGGTCACCACAGTAATAGAGATATTACGTCGGAGAGCAAGTGGGTGGTTTCCTGGTCAGGATCCCTTAAACATGCAACATCCTCCTGCCCCAGTCCTGGGAGGGGAGAATTCTGCCCTTATAAACTGGATCTGGGGCGGGGTTGAGTGAGTCAGAGAACAGAGAACAGTCAGAGTCAGAGTGAGAGCAAGGGAAACTAACAGCAAGGAGCTCTGTAGGAGCTAGGAGCTAAAGACCAGGGGCTGGAAGCTGAGCAGAGCTCGCCCTGGCAGAAGACAATAGGAACCGGACACAGGAGTCCGAGGCTGTGAGGACTTATATATCCAGCAGCAGAAACCAGCCGGCAGGGGATTTCAGGTCCTCTGGCCATAGAAGCCCGGAGGCTCAGTCACAAGCAAGGGACCAGCACCGCCGTCGTGGAGCGGAGGCTAACAGAAGGCCCCAAGTCACCAACCATACGGGTGAGCACTACACGGTACACTCAGGGACGTGGGCTACTTCTACCCGAAAACAGCAAGGTAGCCAGGAAGAGTGCAGACAGACGGGGAGGCCTACAACTCCACCTGGCCAGGGGAACTCCTGTTTGCTCGCAGACTGACCAGGCCCCTAATGCTAGCCAGTACTCCCGGGAGGGTCTGCCTTAATATCACCAGTAAAGACCCTGAACTGCACTGCAAAGACTCTGAGTCGTTCCTGCTGCGCTCGTGCACCATCACCCCCATCATCCACACTCACTGCCCTGAGGCTATACTCCTCCCGTGGGGAGTTATCCCATTCTCTGCTGCGCACACAACACCAGCCTCAGCGGTCTGCCTCGCAGCGGTGGTACTCCCTGACCGCAATCCACGGGTGGCGCAGTCGGACAATTAACCTCAAAACCTAAGAAAGACTGCCACTGGTTTGACCAGCCTGAGCCACGGGACCGGGTCACCGCCACGGAGAACACAGACCCCAGAGAACGGCACCGGGTATCCCACACACGTGTACACACGGCCCAGGGGGCGCGTCACATGCAGTACAGCATATTACAAACATAAGTCCCATTATTGGGGAGTGGGTGTCCTATAGTATTTGCTTATGCCTTGCAAGCACAAGCTGCCAAAAATTAGGATGGAGTAACTTGCACTGCCCCTTACAAGAGCCATGCAGTACAGCATATTACAAACATAAGTCCCATTATTGGGGAGTGGGTGTCCCATAGTATTTGCTTATGCCTTGCAAGCAAAAGCTGCCAAAAATTAGGACGGAGCAACTTGCAATGCCCCTTACAAGAGCCATGCAGTACAGGATATTACAAACATAAGTCCCATTATTGGGGAGTGGGTCTCCCATAGTATTTGCTTATGCTTTCCAAGCAAAAGCTGCCAAAAATTAGGACGGAGGAACTTGCAATGCCCCTTACAAGAGCCATGCAGTACAGCTTATTACAAACATAAGTCCCATTATTGGGGAGTGGGTGTCCCATAGTATTTGCTTATGCCTTGCAAGCAAAAGTTGCAAGGTGGTATAGTGGTGGTGGAGGCTGAGGATAAGGAGAAGAAGATAAAACAGCCGAAACGAGGAAGCGTATACCCATGTGTGGGTGTGAAGCGGTGCATGTGAATACACCTCCCGAAATAACACAGTGGATTTGACTTTATGTTACTCTGCTGTCATTTGGTGGTGTTGAGAAGTCTGGCCCAATCCAGCCCTTGTTCATTTTGATAAGGGTCAGCTTGTCAGCATTGTCAGTTGACAGGCGAGTGCGCTTATCAGTTATAATTCCCCCAGCGGCACTAAAAACACGCTCCGCTAACCCGCTAGCGGCAGGGCAGGCCTGGACCTCCAAGGCGTACAGAGCGAGTTCATTCCAAGTGTCCAGCTTGGATACCCAATAATTAAAAGGCACAGAGAAATCACGGAGGACGCTGGTATGGTCGGCAAGGTAGTCCCTCACCATCTTTTGAAACTTTCCACTCCTTGTTAGAGTACCCCGCGCCTCAGGGCCTGTAAGCTGGGCGGGTGTCAGAAAACTGTCCCAGAACGTTGACTGTGTTCCCCTGCCTCTGCTGGATTGGAGTTGCATCTCTCTCGCCTGTACGCCTTGGTTGGGCAACGAACTGTGACCTCTGCCGCTAGCGTGTTCAGATGGGAATTTTTTTAAGAGTTCTGCAGCAAGGGCATTCTGGTACTGCCCCATTTTTGCAGACCTCTCCAACTCAGGAATAAGAGAGTGAAAGTTCTCCTTGTAGCGGGGGTCTACAAGTGTCACCAACCAGTAATGACTGTCACCCAACATTTTGACAACGCGAGGGTCACGGTTAAGGCAGCGTAACATAAAGTCAGCAATGCGTGCCAGACTGGTAACGGGCTAGATTTCCGTGTCCTCACCAAGATGACGACTGACCATGCTCTCCTCCTCCTCCTCTTCCTCCTCCCCCCCCTGTCCTCAGGCCACCCACGCTGAACCGACGGTATGACACTTGTACAGGTACTACCGTCTACAACGCATGATAGCAGCTCCTGTTCTTCCTCCTCCTCCTCCTCCTCTCCCTCATTGTCCCCCAATGCACGTTGGGATGAGATGAGGCTAGGCTGTGTGTAGTCGCCCGCTACGGCTTCTTGATCCATCTCATCATACTCTGGCTGCAATGCCTCCTCTTTAATTCTCTGCAGAGAGCGTTGCAAAAGACAGACAAGTGGCATGCTGACACTAATGATGGCGTCATCGCCACTCACCATCTTGGTGGCCTCCTCAAAGTTTGTCAGGATGGTACATATGTCAGACATCCAGGTCCACTCCTGAGGTCTTATGTGTGGAGTCTGACCTGAATATCGACGGCCTTGTTGCAGCTGGTACTCCACAACTGCTCTCTTCTGCTCACAAATCCTTTGCAACATGTGGAGGGTAGAGTTCCAACGTGTGGGGACATCACACACAAGTCGGTGTGCCGGAAGCTGCAAACGCTGCTGCAACACAGCAAGGGCGGCGGAAGCTGTAGCCGACTTGCGAAAATGAGCTGACAGGCGGCGTACTTTCACGAGCAGATCTGGCAACTCGGGGTACGAATTAAGAAACCGCTGAACCACGAGGTTAAGCACATGAGCCAGGCATGGTACGTGTGTGATCTCACCTCGCCTCAGAGCCGCCACCAGGTTACGGCCATTGTCACACACGACCATGCCGGGATGTAGGTTCAGCGGTCTCAGCCACAGATCTGCCTGCTCTTTCACAGCTGTCCACAACTCACAAGCAGTGTGAGGTTTATCACCTAAGCTTATGAGTTTCAGCACAGCCTGTTGCCGCTTGGCGGAGGCTGTACTGCAATGCTTCCAGCTTGTAACTGATGTGGTGATATCTGAGATGGAGGCTGAACATGAGGAGGAGGAGGAGGACGAGGATGCGCAGGAGCTGTACACTGTGGGGGCAACTCTGACTGACATAGGGCCCGCAATCCTTGGTGTGGGGAGGATGTGTTCCGTCCCAAGGCCCGACTGGGTCCCGGCTTCAACTATGTTTACCCAGTGTGCGGTCAGAGAGATGTACCGTCCCTGGCCACAAGCACTTGTCCACGTGTCCGTTGTCAGGTGGACTCTTCCAGTAACTGCGTTGTTTAGGGCACGGCAGATGCTTTGGGACACGTGCTTGTGTAGTGCGGGGATGGCACACCGGGCAAAATAGCGTCGGCTGGGGACCGAGTACCGAGGGACGGCCACCGCCATAAGATTGCGGAAGGATTCCGTCTCCACCAGCCTAAAAGGCAGCATTTCCAATGCAAGCAGTCGTGAAATGTGCGAATTTAGGACTTTGGCCTGTGGGGCGTTAGCTGCGAATTTCTGCTTTCGTTCAAAGGTCTGGGATATTGACAATTGAACGCTGCAGTTGGACGTGGACGTGGACGTTGATGCTGTTTCTTGAGAAACTGCCATAACAAGTGAAGACTGAGAGGAGGGGGCATCTTTACATGCAGTATGGACAGGGGATTGCCTTGCACACACTACAGGGGGTTCTATTGCACGCACAACAGTGGAAGAAGCAGTGGTGACACCCGCTGACACTGGTCGTGGACCCTGGGTTTCGCCCCACAAAGTCGGGTGCTTTGCTGCCATGTGCCTGATCATGCTGGTGGTGGTCAGGCTGGTAGTTTTGTCACCCCTGCTGATGCTGGCATGGCAGGTGGAACACATGGCCATTTTGGGGTTATCAGCAGAGTCTTTAAAAAAATTCCAGACTCTGGAAGACCTACCGCTTGTACTGGCAACGTCCCTCGTGTTGGTGTTACGGGGAACGGTTGCCTGCCTTCTATCTGCGGCCACCACACTGCTTCTTCCTGCCTGTTGGGGTACTCTGCCTCCCTCCCCCTGTGTGCTGCTGGCCTCACTCTGCATGTCCTCCTTCCACGTTGGGTCAGTTACTAGATCATCCACCACCTCCTCCTCTTAAACTTGCGCACCACGATCCTCCTCCTCACTTCCTGGAAATTGTGTCTCGTCATCGTCCACCTATTGCGACAGATTGCCAACGTCGACTTCCTGTGGCCATGGCTGTTCAAATATTTGGGCATCGCAACATGGGATCTCCTCTTCCACCACTTCAAGCGTATCAGGCGAGGGGCCCAAATATGGAAATGGACCAGTGAACAGCTCTTCAGAGTGTCCAAGTGTGGGATCACTTGCTGTCTGACGACACTCGGCATGGTGGGAGGAAGGAGCATCAGGGTGAGGAGGAGTATGCGGTCGAGACTCACGGCTACTAAGAGTTGACCGTGTGGAAGACAGACCGGAGGTGATGGTGCCCAGGTAACTGGATGTATTATCTGCTATCCAATTAATAACCTGTTCACACTGATCAGTTCTCAATACTGGTGTTGTTCTGTGCTTCCCTAGTAATTCGGTCAAGAAGTGGGAGCGAGAAGATGTGGCTGTTGGTTGTGGCACATTTTCACCTTGGCCACGGCCCCGTCCTCTGCACGAACCATCACCAGAACGTCCACTTCCACATCCCTTGCCACGCGCCTTGCCCATTGTAAATGAAGCAAAATAGTTTACACTTGCACTATCAATGGAAAAAGGGTAATAAAGAGTAGATTAGAACCGTGGAAGAGGAAAACCACAGTTATTGTTTACTGGGGTATACCACACTTTTTTAAATAGAGATATTTGCGGCTGAACAGTGAGCGACACACTCAAACTGCTTTTTTATTAGATACCAAAGGCCCAAAACTGGATAGTACAGAGATTTGACCCGTGGAACTGCGAAACCACACTGGGATGTCAGGCCTACACAAGACTATTTTCAACAGATATATTTTTGTGTCACAACAGTCAGGAGACACTACTGATTTTCTTTATGGAAAATATACCAAAACCTGAATAATTGAGATTTTTTACCGTGGGATGGCAAAACCACAGTTATTGTTTACTGGGGTAAACCACACTTTTTTAATAGAGATATTTGCGGCTGAACAGTGAGCGACACACTCAAAGTGCTTTTTTTTTAGATACCAAAGGCCCAAAACTGGATAGTACAGCGATTTGACCCGTGGAACTGCAAAACCACACTGGGATGTTGGGCCTACACAAGACTATTTTCAACAGATATATTTTTGTGTCACAACAGTCAGGAGACACTACTGTTTTTCTTTAAGGAAAAAACTACCAAAAGCTGAATAATAGAAAATTTTTACCATGGGATGGCAAAACCACAGTTATTTTTTACTGGGGTATACCACACTTTTTTAAATAGAGATATTTGCGGCTGAACAGTGAGCGACACACTCAAACTGCTTTTTTTTTAGATACCAAAGGCCCAAAACTGGATAGTACAGCGATTTGACCCGTGGAACTGCGAAACCACACTGGGATGTCGGGCCTACACAAGACTATTTTCAACAGATATATTTTTATGTCACAACAGTTAGGAGACACTACTGCTTTTCTTTACGGAAAATATACCAAAAGCTGAATAATAGAGATTTTTTACCGTGGGATGGCAAAACCACAGTTATTGTTTACTGCGGTATACCAGACTTTTTTAAATATATAGATTTGCGGCTGAACAGTGAGCAACACACTCAAACTGTTTTTTTTTTTTAGATACAAATGGCCCAAAATGGATAATACAGAGGTTTGAACCGTGGAAGTGCAAAACAACACTTCTGTTTCTCTAGCCTATACCAGACTATTTTCAACAGTTATATTTGTGTCTGAAAAATCAGAGACACGTTTTTTTTTTGGGGGGTGGACACACCAAAAGGTTAATAAGACGGTTATTTGTACAGTGTGAAGGAGGAAAAAAAAAGGAGGATTTAGATGAAAAAAAAGGATTTTTCCTGGCCCCCGACACCTGGTGCTAAGTCCAGCAATTTCAGAAACAGGAGCACACAGGACTGTAATGCAGTGTTTGCTGGTATAACCACTGTGTCTCCTATACAGCCTGCCTGCCTGGTATCTGAGATGGATATTAGTCCTGAAAAGGACTGTTTGTTTGTTCTGGCAGCCTTTACAGACCCTACACTAACTATTTCGCAGTTTATATCTCTCCCTAAATCAGCAGCGCTGTCCCTACACTGTCTAATCCGGAGCGACTGTGTCCAAGATGGCGGCGCCCGGTTTTAAATACTCGAGGTGACGCTGTGCGGCCAGCCAATCACTGTAATGCCCACAACCAACATGGCTGCAGCATTACTGTGACTGGCTGGCAATCCCTGCATGTTCATTGACTCTGTAAAGAGCGCCAAACATGCAGGGCGGAGACCCGAACTCCCGCCCGAGTAACCCGGAAATGCTCGGTAATCGCCGAACATCCCGAGTAGCGTGATGCTCGGGCGAGTGCCGAGCAGTGTCGAGCATGTTCGCTCAACACTAGTACTTAGTCATAGTTTGGCCACCAATTAGTTCACATGCATCTGGTTATTTAAGATGTAGTTTGAAATCTCATAAATTTTTTGCAACGTTTGCCATTTTTATGACAGTCCCAGCCAGCTTTGCCAACTCTGAGATTGGGCTGGATGAGTCATAACTAAGCACGCCCCAACAAACTCGTCATAATTTACACCACAAAATTGACATATATTTTTACAGGAATGAACACCAGTCACTGTCTGGTTATTACATTTCCAAGTAGTAAATATGTTTTTTCCTGGAGGAAGTGATGAAAAATATTGAATAATGAAATGTGAAGGAGCTAAGTGAGTTTAGACTACGACATGTAGGTCTTTTGCTTGACATATAATTTTGGCAGTGGTGTGGGGCAGTTGAAATGTGCCATGTGAGCACTTGTTTTTTGGGGGACAAGTTGTACTTTTGAACGACACCATTGATTTTACCATATAATTCCCTGGAAAATGGGAAAAAAATTCCAAGTGCGATGAAATTGCAAAAAAAGTTCAATTCCACAATTTTTTTTTTGAGTTTTTTTACTAAATATTTTTATTAAAGTTTGACATAGCATAGTTTTTAATGGTGGGACTTTGGGTGCTGAGACGTCAACGCTGATGAAAGATAAAAAAAGGGGCAGACGTCTAGTAGTTCTCTGCTCCCCTTAGATTTTGATTGGAACCCTTTAATTATAGGTTTGCTGAATAATGTGATAACAGCCCAGCCATGCAGTTGCACATTTTTAATGATTTTAATGATTTTAAATATAATTTAGGTGGAAGATCAGCTTTAGATGCTGTAGAGCTCCCTATTAATTCTCCATGTCTCTGTTTATTGTCAGTTATTGGATTATACACATTGCTCCTGGTGCACTTATTTAGATTGATCTTCTGTGTTCTTAGCACTACTCTGCTGATTAACTCCAAAAAATCATAGAATCATAGAATGGTAGAGTTGGAAGGGACCTCCTGGGTCATCTGGTCCAACCCCCTGCTCAAAGCAGGATTCACTAGATCATCTCAGACAGATGTCTGTCCAGCCTCTGTTTGAAGACGTCCATTGAAGGGGAACTCACCACCTCTCGTGGCAGCCTGTTCCACTCATTAATCACCCTAACTGTCAAAAAGTTTTTTCTAATATCTAATCTGTGTCTCCTCCCATTTAGTTTCATCCCATTGCTTCTAGTCTTTCCTTGTGCAAATGAGAATAAAGATGATCCTTCTACAATGTGACAGCCCTTGACATATTTGTAGACAGCTATTAAGTCTCCTCTCAGTCTTCTTTTTTGCAAGCTAAACATTCCCAAATCCTGCAACCGTTCCTCATAGGACATGGTTTGCAGACCAGTCACCATTCTGGTCGCTCTTCTCTGAACTTGCTCCAGTTTGTCTATGTCTTTTTTAAAATGTGGTGCCCAAAACTGTACACAGTATTCCAGATGAGGTCTGACCAAAGAGGAGTAAAGACCGATAATGACTTCACGTGATCTAGACTGTATGCTTCTGTTAATACATCCCAGAATTGTATTTGCCTTTTTTGCTGCTGCATCACACTGTTGACTCATGTTCAGTCTATGATCTATTAGTATACCTAAGTCTTTTTCACATGTACTGTTGCTTAGCTCTATTCCTCCCATTCTGTATATGCTTTTTTCATTTTTATTGCCCAGATGTAGTACTTTGCATTTTTCCCTGTTAAAAACCATTCTGTTGGTTGCTGCCCACTGCTCCAGTTTATTTAGGTCTTTTTGAATCCTCTCTCTCTCTTCTCTAGTATTAGCTATCCCTCCTAGCTTTGTGTCATCAGCAAATTTAATCAGTTTACCCTCAATTCCTTCATCTAAATCATTGATAAAGATGTTGAACAATACAGGTCCCAGGACGGAGCCCTGTGGTACCCCACTTGAGACATTCATCCAGCTGGATGTGTAGCCATTTACAACCACCCTTTGAGTCCGATCACTAAGCCAGTTATGAATCCACCTAACAGTTGCCTGGTCCATTGCATACTTGGTCATTTTTTCAATAAGGATGATGTGAGATACTTTGTCAAATGCTTTGCTGAAGTCAAGATATACTATATCTACAGCATTTCCCTGATCCACCCAGTCAGTGATTCTGTCATAGAAGGAAATTAAGTTAGTCTGACATGACTTGTTAGTTACAAACCCATGCTGACTCTGGTTAATCACTTCTTTCTTATCCATGTACTTACATACATGTTGTTTAATAATTTGTTCAAAGATCTTTCCTGGTATAGAAGTCAGACTCACCGGCCTATAGTTCCCTGGGTCCACCTTCTTCCCCTTTTTGAAGATAGGAACAACATTTGCTCTTCTCCAGTCTTCTGGGACTTCTCCTGTTCTCCAAGAATTTTCAAAGATTATGGAGAGTGGTTCTAAAATTTCTTCTACAATCTCCTTCAGTACTCTGGGGTGTAATTCATCTGGACCCGGAGACTTGAACTCATTTATGTTAGCTAAATATTCCCTCACAATCTTTCTGTTTACTGATAACTTGGATTCCTCTATTCCTTTAAAAGGACAGTGAAGATCAGTTGATGTTACATTTTCTTTCTGAGAGAAAACAGATGCAAAATAGGAATTAAAAAGTTCGGCCTTCTCAACATCCTCTCTTACCATTTCTCCATTTTCATCCTGTAAAAATCCTATAGCATCTTTGACTTTTCTTTTACTTTTGACATACCCCCAAAATCCTTTTTTATTGCTTTTGACATCTCTTGCAAGCCTTAATTCATTGTCAGCTTTAGCTAACCTGATACGTGCCCTGCAGGATCTGCAGACTGCATTATAATCTTCTTTAGATATGCCTCCCTCTTTCCATTTAATAAACATTTCTTTCTTTCTTTTTAGCATGTGTTTAAGTTCTGTGTTCATCCATCCTGGTTTCCTTAAATGCTTCCCATTCTTCCTACTTTTCGGGATTGTTAACGATTGTGCTTTGAGAATCTCATTTTTAAAAATTTCCCATCCTTCCTGGACATTTTTGTCCTTAAGGACATCCAGCCATTGGATCCCTCCTATTCTCTTTCTGAGTCTCTTAAAATCTGCCTTTCTAAAATCTAACCTTGAAGTTTGAGTCTTCACATGTCTTCCTCCTCTAGTTATCCAAAATTCTATAATAGCATGATCGCTGCCTCCTAGGGTCCCAGCCACCTTTACCTCCTCAACCATTTCCTCCCTGTTTATAAGGATTAGATCCAAAGTAGCAGATCCCCTTGTTTTCTCCCCTACCTTTTGGAAGATAAAGTTGTCAGCAAGAGAGGATAAGAATTTGCTTGACCTGTTAGTTTTACTTGAGAGAGATTCCCAACAAATGTCTGGATAGTTGAAATCTCCCATGACCACTACGTCATATTTTTTGGAGAACTTGGTCATTTGATACATAAAGAGTTCATCCATATCTTCAGCTTGCCCAGGTGGCCTGTAGTAAATGCCTACAATGGTGTCCTTTCCGTTGTTCTCTCCTTGTATTCTTACCCAAACAGTTTCCACAGAACTCCCAGTCTCTGAAGCTTCAATCTCTGTGCAGATATACGCTTTTCTAACATACAATGCAACACCTCCTCCTCGTTTATCAAGTCTGTTTCTTGCAAATAAGTTGTATCCTTTTAGCCTTTTATTCCAATCATGTGTATCGTCCCACCAAGTTTCAGTGATTCCAATGACATCATATTCCTTTTCCTGCATTAGTAGTTCCAATTCTCCTTGTTTGTTGCCCATGCTTTGTGCATTTGTATAAAAACATTTTAGTTTGTGATTGGTTTCTCTTCCTCCCATATTTTTATTATTTAGATTTTTTTGTCTTTGTTCTTCTTTTCCACTTCCAGTAGCAGAGATCTCAATAGTATTTGTCAGCTGTATGGCTTTTTCTGGCCTTTTGCTTCCCTTCCCACATTGTTCTAGTTTAAAGCTCTTCTGATGAGTGTAGCAAGGCGACTTCCAAATACATGTTTTCCAGTCTTCGTAAGGTGCACCCCATCTCTAGCAAGTAGTCCATCGTATAGGTAATTCATTCCGTGATCCAGAAATCCAAATCCTTGTTGACGGCACCATCGACGTAGCCAGTTGTTCACCTGTAGAATCTTATTCCACCTCATTGTTCCATGGCCATCCACTGGGAGGATGGATGAGAAGACCACCTGCGCTCCCAATTCTTTCACTTTCTTGCCTAAGTCTTCAAAGTCACTGCAGATGGTTTCCAGGTCCTTTCTTGCGGTGTCATTTGTCCCCACATGTATTAGCAGGAATGGGTAGTGATCTGTAGGTCTGAAGAGTCTTGATATCCTGTCAGACACATCTTTAATTTTTGCTCCTGGAAGACAGCACATTTCTCTTGAGGTTATGTCTGGTCTGCAGATAGCGGCCTCTGTTCCTCTTAACAGGGAATCCCCCATGACCACCACTCTCCGTTTTTTCTTCACAACATTCTTCTTTCTCCATCCAGGAGGATTCTGAGGGCTTACAAGGTTATTCATTGCTGGCAAAGTCTTATCTTGCTGTATTTCTTCATGGTTCTCCTGTGTGAGAGCCTGGTACTGGTTCCTGAGCAGTATGGGTGCTGACTGCCTCTCGATCCTCCTGCTTCTGTGGGTCACATGCTTCCATTCCTCTGTTTCGTCAGGTGCAGTTCGAATTTCTTCTCTTTCTGAATCATGAAGAGATAATTCTGCTCTGTCTAAGAACTCTTCACCTTTCTTAATGATTTTCAAGGTAGTTAACCTCTCTTCTAGATTTCGCAACTTTTCCTCCAACAGGGACACAAGCTTGCATTTCTGGCATGTGAAGTCTGGCTTTTCCACTGGCAAGTCTGTGAACATGTAGCAGGATATGCAGCTCACCAAATGGCTCCTGGACTCTTCCATGTTCTTATTGTTAATGTTCTGAAAACAGTGAAAAAAGCTTTAAAAAAAAACTTCAAAATGCGCGCGCCGGTAGGCGCGCGGTTTACCGATGTCCTCTTTTCAGCTCCAACAGCCAAAATCCAGTGTTCTTTGAGCTCGCGGAGACTCTTCACTTACCCCAAAATGCAGTGGGAATATGCAAATTATCTCCTCAGGACTCCTCTCCTGGTTTACCGATGTCCTCTTTTCAGCTCCAACAGCCAAAATCCAGTGTTCTTTGAGCTCGCGGAGACTCTTCACTTACCCCAAAATGCAGTGGGAATATGCAAATTATCTCCTCAGGACTCCTCTCTTGGTTTACCGATGTCCTCTTTTCAGCTCCAACAGCCAAAATCCAGTGTTCTTTGAGCTCGCGGAGACTCTTCACTTACCCCAAAATGCAGTGGGAATATGCAAATTATCTCCTCAGGACTCCTCTCCTGGTTTACCGATGTCCTCTTTTCAGCTCCAACAGCCAAAATCCAGTGTTCTTTGAGCTCGCGGAGACTCTTCACTTACCCCAAAATGCAGTGGGAATATGCAAATTATCTCCTCAGGACTCCTCTCCTGGTTTACCGATGTCCTCTTTTCAGCTCCAACAGCCAAAATCCAGTGTTCTTTGAGCTCGCGGAGACTCTTCACTTACCCCAAAATGCAGTGGGAATATGCAAATTATCTCCTCAGGACTCCTCTCCTGGTTTACCGATGTCCTCTTTTCAGCTCCAACAGCCAAAATCCAGTGTTCTTTGAGCTCGCGGAGACTCTTCACTTACCCCAAAATGCAGTGGGAATATGCAAATTATCTCCTCAGGACTCCTCTCTTGGTTTACCGATGTCCTCTTTTCAGCTCCAACAGCCAAAATCCAGTGTTCTTTGAGCTCGCGGAGACTCTTCACTTACCCCAAAATGCAGTGGGAATATGCAAATTATCTCCTCAGGACTCCTCTCCTGGTTTACCGATGTCCTCTTTTCAGCTCCAACAGCCAAAATCCAGTGTTCTTTGAGCTCGCGGAGACTCTTCACTTACCCCAAAATGCAGTGGGAATATGCAAATTATCTCCTCAGGACTCCTCTCTTGGTTTACCGATGTCCTCTTTTCAGCTCCAACAGCCAAAATCCAGTGTTCTTTGAGCTCGCGGAGACTCTTCACTTACCCCAAAATGCAGTGGGAATATGCAAATTATCTCCTCAGGACTCCTCTCCTGGTTTACCGATGTCCTCTTTTCAGCTCCAACAGCCAAAATCCAGTGTTCTTTGAGCTCGCGGAGACTCTTCACTTACCCCAAAATGCAGTGGGAATATGCAAATTATCTCCTCAGGACTCCTCTCCTGGTTTACCGATGTCCTCTTTTCAGCTCCAACAGCCAAAATCCAGTGTTCTTTGAGCTCGCGGAGACTCTTCACTTACCCCAAAATGCAGTGGGAATATGCAAATTATCTCCTCAGGACTCCTCTCCTGGTTTACCGATGTCCTCTTTTCAGCTCCAACAGCCAAAATCCAGTGTTCTTTGAGCTCGCGGAGACTCTTCACTTACCCCAAAATGCAGTGGGAATATGCAAATTATCTCCTCAGGACTCCTCTCCTGGTTTACCGATGTCCTCTTTTCAGCTCCAACAGCCAAAATCCAGTGTTCTTTGAGCTCGCGGAGACTCTTCACTTACCCCAAAATGCAGTGGGAATATGCAAATTATCTCCTCAGGACTCCTCCCCTGGTTTACCGATGTCCTCTTTTCAGCTCCAACAGCCAAAATCCAGTGTTCTTTGAGCTCGCGGAGACTCTTCACTTACCCCAAAATGCAGTGGGAATATGCAAATTATCTCCTCAGGACTCCTCTCCTGGTTTACCGATGTCCTCTTTTCAGCTCCAACAGCCAAAATCCAGTGTTCTTTGAGCTCGCGGAGACTCTTCACTTACCCCAAAATGCAGTGGGAATATGCAAATTATCTCCTCAGGACTCCTCTCTTGGTTTACCGATGTCCTCTTTTCAGCTCCAACAGCCAAAATCCAGTGTTCTTTGAGCTCGCGGAGACTCTTCACTTACCCCAAAATGCAGTGGGAATATGCAAATTATCTCCTCAGGACTCCTCTCCTGGTTTACCGATGTCCTCTTTTCAGCTCCAACAGCCAAAATCCAGTGTTCTTTGAGCTCGCGGAGACTCTTCACTTACCCCAAAATGCAGTGGGAATATGCAAATTATCTCCTCAGGACTCCTCTCCTGGTTTACCGATGTCCTCTTTTCAGCTCCAACAGCCAAAATCCAGTGTTCTTTGAGCTCGCGGAGACTCTTCACTTACCCCAAAATGCAGTGGGAATATGCAAATTATCTCCTCAGGACTCCTCTCTTGGTTTACCGATGTCCTCTTTTCAGCTCCAACAGCCAAAATCCAGTGTTCTTTGAGCTCGCGGAGACTCTTCACTTACCCCAAAATGCAGTGGGAATATGCAAATTATCTCCTCAGGACTCCTCTCCTGGTTTACCGATGTCCTCTTTTCAGCTCCAACAGCCAAAATCCAGTGTTCTTTGAGCTCGCGGAGACTCTTCACTTACCCCAAAATGCAGTGGGAATATGCAAATTATCTCCTCAGGACTCCTCTCCTGGTTTACCGATGTCCTCTTTTCAGCTCCAACAGCCAAAATCCAGTGTTCTTTGAGCTCGTGGAGACTCTTCACTTACCCCAAAATGCAGTGGGAATATGCAAATTATCTCCTCAGGACTCCTCCCCTGGTTTACCGATGTCCTCTTTTCAGCTCCAACAGCCAAAATCCAGTGTTCTTTGAGCTCGCGGAGACTCTTCACTTACCCCAAAATGCAGTGGGAATATGCAAATTATCTCCTCAGGACTCCTCCCCTGGTTTACCGATGTCCTCTTTTCAGCTCCAACAGCCAAAATCCAGTGTTCTTTGAGCTCGCGGAGACTCTTCACTTACCCCAAAATGCAGTGGGAATATGCAAATTATCTCCTCAGGACTCCTCCCCTGGTTTACCGATGTCCTCTTTTCAGCTCCAACAGCCAAAATCCAGTGTTCTTTGAGCTCGCGGAGACTCTTCACTTACCCCAAAATGCAGTGGGAATATGCAAATTATCTCCTCAGGACTCCTCCCCTGGTTTACCGATGTCCTCTTTTCAGCTCCAACAGCCAAAATCCAGTGTTCTTTGAGCTCGCGGAGACTCTTCACTTACCCCAAAATGCAGTGGGAATATGCAAATTATCTCCTCAGGACTCCTCCCCTGGTCCTCCCCTCCTGCCTTGTTATATTTGACCCTGAACTTCTCGACGTCTCATTTGTTTTCTTGCCTGATCCACTGGACTCATAGCAAAGCTATCCTTCTAACCATGTGTCTGTCTATTAATTCTGCACTTATCCCAGTCTCTTTGGTACTAACCCTACTTACTGAAAATCTATCCTCAACTCGCTACACCGGCCAGCGGCAACTCCATGAACCCGGGAGCCTCTGCAGACTCAATCACTATATGCCACAAAGTGAAAGGGTAAAAACTATAATGTCCCTGGGATCTGTTAAGCAGAGTAGCTTGCCCAAGTCTCGCTGTGGAAGCCCTCTTATGAGTTGATGCATTCTGTTAATTAATATGGTGCGCAAAACTGAATAATGGAATTTAAATTGCTAATGTGTGGTCAGCATTAGCAGAGTCTTAATAGTGACTGTGGTTTCCGCTGAACGAAGTAATGACAATTATTGAGTAATGAAATGTGAAGCACCGATGTGAGTTTACTTTAGATAATTCTACGAAATGTAGTTCCTTTGTCACCAATGCTCAGGAACTCAGATTTAAAATATTTAAATATTTAATTTACTCAGAAGTAAGGTAGTTGTACAAGTGGAGACCTTACAAGTGTTTAGTGACTTGTGGGAAGTGAGCTGCTGCATTCTTTCTCAAACCTCTATATTACTTCTTATGACTTATTCACAATGTCATGTTCTCTTTTCTTTTCCTAATGCTTCACGAGTCCTTAACCTTTTTGAGTAAAAGGAACTACAGTCCACATTGTGGGTCAGGAGCTTTGCCAACTCCATTGCATCCGTGTTACATAGCCGGCATCTGTCTCTAACAACTAAGCTCCGATAGCTGCTGTTGACACAATAGTGCCCTTGTGGCTGCCATCTTGATACTTCTGGGTAGAAGCTGGACATCAAAGGAGACTTCCATTTAGAGTCTAGTACATAGAACAAGCAAACAAACAATCACAGGTTCAAGTCAACTAACGGGGCTAAAAAATAAGATTAATAGTAAAAAAAGTAAAAAAAAAAATTAATTTGAGAACAAAGTCACCCATACAAATAACTCATGTTTCCAGGTCAATTTTTACTATACAATGAACAGCATAAAAACAAAAACTAAAAAAGCAGAGTATATCATTGATTCCACACCGAATTCACCCATTTTGCTCATGCAAGGTAAAGTGCAGTCAAGCAGTTTTACAACTTGAAAGCCTGGAGGACAAAAGCCCTACAGCGGACAGGTTGCCGCTGTGCATCATGCATCAACTATCACACTGGCTGGCTTCCTGTGAACTGTAGCTGGGAATTGTCATGAGTGACAATACCCAGATTATTCTGGCTGCCTTACCGTTGGGCAAAGTAACTCATGCTCCCTGCATGGCACAGACTGAATTTTATAGTGCAACATTTCTTTCACAAATATTCCTGCTTGAAGAGGATGGCTAGGAAATTTTTTGTTTATTTCAACCATTTTAATGTAGCAAAGCATGCCATCCTTGCTTTGCAAAAACAGAATGGACTACCAGAGTGCCACCTAATTTGCAATGTCATCATAACCTGTTAGAATTCAATGCTGCCTATATTGGAGCGTCTGTATGAGTAGAATAAAGCCTAGATAGATTGTATCATGCAGCAGTCAACCTGGAGAGTAGGTTATGCTGAGATCTGCCATTGGCAGCTTATGAGGGACGTACAGTACGTCGCCTACGGAACCTGCTCAACCAAATCTGTTAGCAGGGACAAGTGTGGACTCATCAAATCAACAATGTCATCCTGCTAATATTTATCCTGGAGAAAGTACTCGCTAGAATGTGAGAAGTTATGAAGTTATGCCTGTTGGAGATCCTTAATGTTCATATTTTATGCAGCAAGATTTGCAGGAGGGGGAGGAAGAGAAGGAGGTCGAGGAAGAGCAGCAGCAGATAGATGTAGAAGGGGACATAGAGATGACACCGGCAGTGGACAATGTTGACAGAGTAAAATGATGATGATGGCCATTACAACCAACCATTGCAGTGGGTTCATGAAAAAGAACCAACAGGGCCCTCAGTCGTGTTGGCTAGCATGAAACACTATATGCTGGAATGCTTATGTGATGACAGGCGTATAGTTAACATTGAACGAGTGATGACTATTAGATAGCCATGCTTTTAGACCCTCACTATTAAAGCAAAATTAGTGAATTTTTACTGGCTTTTAAAAGTCAATCCAAATTGGCTTATTACCAGGATAAGCTGTGTTACCTGCTCTTCAAATCTTTCACCAGGCGGATGCACTGCCGTCTGCATGACTACCCAACAGATCCCTCTGTGATTCCTGCAGATCCAACAGGCTGGCAGCCTGTGCCAGCATTAGACCAACAACATGTAGCAGAGACAGCAGCAGCAAAAGCTGCTGTCAATTTGATTTGATGGATCAGATGTTTTATCTGCCATTGCAACAACTTGATGCACTTCAGAAAACAAAGACATACTGGCTAAATAGCAAGGGCTATGTCCTTTCTCAGGCAGATACCCTAAGCCTCGATCCCATGAACTTTTGAATCAGCAAATTGTACTAGTGGCAAGAACTGGCCCAGTTTGCTGTCGGCAAATTCCTTCAGTGTAATATCAGAGAGGGTGCTCAGCATGCCAGGTGGCTTTGTCATTCCCAAGTTAACCACTGCAAGCATAGAAAACCTACCATTATCAAAATGAAGCAGACATGGATTAATAATGACTCTGATTCACCTACAGCTAATGCCAATGATTAAATCGGCCGTACCATCTCTATGACTGACTGTCCGTTGTCTGCCTTCTACAACACTATTCTGCTACTGCCAGGGCAGGTAGCCCATGCTGAGCCAGGCATATTCTCATTATCTATCATCTCATCAATACTGTAGTATTACTGCTGCTAAGACTGCCATTGCTGGCCCTACATTGCCAGACATCTCCTTGCCTGCCACATCCTAATTCTCTACATTGCAACTTCTGCTGCTAGGTTTGCCACTGCACAGCCATGCCAGCTATACATTTGCTGGCTGCCTGTCCATTGTGTTTTATAAGGCTAGACTATAGTACTGCTGTCAGAACTACAACTGTCAACCCTACACTGCAAGACATTTCCTTGCCTGACCCATTCTAATAGTCTTCTGTGACACCAGTCACACATTTCCTCGCTGTCAACCCTCTACGTTTTATTTCACATGTAAAGCGCCATGGAATAAATGTCGCTAAAATAATAAATAATAATAATGCTAGACCATGCTGCTGCTGCCAAGCCTGCCATTGCTGTCTCTACACTTCCAGACATCTCCTTGCCTGGCAGGTAGTGATGGGCGAACACTAAAATGCTCTGGTGCTCGATGCTCGGGTTGAGCAAATTGGAATACTCGGGTGCTCGAACCGAGCAACGAGCCCAATGAAAGTCTATGGGAAACTCGAGCATTTTTCAGGAGGCTCCCCCCGGCGGTCTGCAGAGGGCCTAAAAATTGCCAAAAATCAATTTTAACCGTGCTCAAATGACATGTGAACAGCATGGGGAAGACCCCTGGAAGCATTTCTGACTCCCAGGTCACTGCTGTCAACAACATTGTCAGAGGTATTACACCACTTTAACAGACTAAAAATAAAACGTACAAAAATGAAACCAAAATGGATTTTTCTGCAAAATATGTTAAGGAACATCCTTTCCAGGGTAATGACTTGTATATAAGGCAAAATAAATATACAAAAATGCTCCTCCACACCTTGGGCCATGTTCACACATAGCGATTTTGATGCGTTTTTGCACTTTTGCATTGTTTTCAACCAAGACAAATGCATTCACCAGGAAATGTAATTTTAACATTTTCAACCTCGTCTGACCATGTGGTGTGTGAGACATCATCAGACACATCCTGTTTCATTTATGATGGAGGGACTCTGAAAGTCACAAAGCCTATTTTTATAGTGCTATCAGGCGGCCATTAATATTCTTAAAGGGCCAACAGTTGGCCCTCGCTATCAGAGACCTATCAGCCGGCTATGCTTTGTTGTTCCCATTATAAACGAGTGGGTCTCCTATACTGTTATTGCGTATGCAGTGACGGCAAGGGCTGGCAAAAATTTGGAGGCACGCCCCTTTGAAGAGATCTAGAGGTCGGAGAGCCTCCTAAAAACAATGTTCCCATTATTAGGAAGTCGGTCTCCCATAGTGTTTGCCTATGCAGTGAATGCAAAAGCTGCCAAAAATTTGGAGGTACTCCAATGTCCCTTGGAAGAGATGTAGAGGTTGGAGAGCCTCCTAAAAACAATGTTCCCATTATTAGGAAGTGGGTCTCCCATAGTGTTTGCCTATGCAGTGAATGCAAAAGCTGCCAAAAGTTTAGAGGAAATCCAATGAATCTTGCAAGACACACAGAGGCGGTGATATGGTAGATATAGTGGCGAATGATATGGTGATGGAGGATGAGGAGAAGGAGGAGGACAAGAGCTTATAGATAAAATCAGTAAGCAGATACCCATGTCTGGATGTGAAGACAGAGGTGCATGGGGATAGAATTAGACCTCCCAAAAAAAGACATTGTTTTTGAGTTTAGATTACGCTGCTATCATTCAGTGGTGTTGAGAAGTCTGGCCCAATCCAGCCCTTGTTCATTTTTATAAGAGTCAGCCTGTCAGCATTTTCAGTTGACAGGCAGATGCGCCTAGTGGTTATAATTCCACTGGCGGCACTAAAAACCCGCTCTGATAAAACGCTAGTGGCAGGGCAGGCCAGGACCTCCAAGGCGTAGAGAGCCAGTTCATTCCACGTGTCCAGCTTGGATACCCAGTAATTATAAGGCACAGAGGAATCACGGAGGACTTTGGTACGATCGGCAAGGTACTCTCACCATCTTCGCAAACTTTACACTCCTTGTGAGAGTACCCTGAGCCTTAGGGCCTGTAAAATGGGAGGGTCTCAGAAAACTGTCCCAGAACTTTGACAGTGTTCTCCTGCCTCTGCTGGATTGGAGTTGAGTCTCACTCGCCTGTATTCCTTGGTTGTCCAACAAACTGTGACCTCTGCCGCCAGATGGGATTTTTTTTATTAATTCAGCAGCAAGGGCCTTCTGGTACTGCCCCATTTTAGTAGATCTGTCCGCCTCAGGAATAAAAGATAGAAAGTTCTTCTTGTAGCGTGGGTCTAGAAGTGTCACCAACCAGTAATAACAGTCAACAAAAATTTGGAGAACGTGACAGTCACGGGAAAGGCAGCGTAAAATAAACTCAGCCATGCGTGCCAAGCTGTGAGCAGGAAAGACTTCCGTGTCCTCACCAAGAAGAGGACAACTGACCATGCTCTCCTCCTCCTCCTCCTCCCTGTCCTCAGACCATCGCTGAACAAACGATATGACAGTTGTACAGGTAGTACAGTCTATAGCGCATTAAATTAGCTCCTCCTCTTCCTCATTGTCACCCAATCTACAGTGGGATGAGATGAGACTGGGCTGTGTGAAATCACCCTGCATGGTTCCTTGCTCCATCTCATCGTGCTCTGCCTGCAATGCATCCTCTTTGATTGTGAGCCGCGAGCGTTTCAGAAGATAGAAAAGTGGGATGGTGATGCTTATTATAGCGTCATCGCCGCTCACCATCTTGGTGGAGTCCTCAAAGTTTTGGAGGATGGTACATATGTCTGACATCCATGTCCACTCCTAAGGTCTTATGTGTGTAGTCTGAACTGAATAACGACGGCCTTGTTGATGCTGGAAGTCAACAACTGCCCTCTTCTGCTCACAAATCGTTCCCAACATCTGCAATGTACAGTTCCAATGTGTGGGGACATCACACACCAGTCGGTGAGCTGGAAGCTGCAAATGCTACTGAAACATGGCAAGGGCGGCGGAAGCTGTAGCTGACTTTTTAAAATGGGCACACAGGCGGCGCACTTTGACAAGCAGATCAGGCAACTCCGGGTAGGTTTTGAGAAACCGCTGAACCACGAGGTTAAGCACATGGGCTTAACTGGTGTCAATAACTTCGCTAACAAACTGCAAGAAAATTTCAATGGAGGCCAAAAATGGCAGAATTTTCAGTGCAGTTATATGTGATCCTTGTGATGTTCAAACCACAGTTTTAAATAACTGGCCTATAGGTAACTATTTTTAACAGCGACCTGGTGTCAATAACTTCACTGACACACTGAAACAAAATTTCAATGGAGGCCAGAAATGACAGAATTTTCAGCGCACTTATATGTGATCTGTGTGATGGACAAACCACAGTTTTAAATAGCTGGCCTGTAGGTTACCATTTTTAACAGTGAACTGGTGTCAATAACTTCGCTAACACACTCCAACAAAATTTCAATGGAGGCCAGAAATGGCAGAATTTTCAGCAAACTTATATGTGATCCGTGTGGTGGACAAACCACAGTTTTAAATAAATGGATTTTTAGCGCTGTAATATGGAAAGGATCTGGCTGTATTCTGCAGTGCCAACAAGCAAATGGAGCAGAAAAACGGTGCTCTCTGGATTCCTTTTTAAGCAAATAATCAGGATTAAGATCTAAAAAAAATTATTCCTGGCCCCTGATTCTTGGGGCTATTTCTAGAAATATCTGTAAAAGCACCAGCAGAAGAAAGAACTGAAATGGACCATCTTGCCTGCAGTCTGCCACATACACTGCCTGCCTGCCTAGCATTGATATCTAAGCAGCTGGATTAGTCCTCAGAAGGACTGTTAGTTGAGATGGATATGTGAATAATATATGCTGGTATACCTACACTAACTAAGAAACAAGAAAATCTCTCCCTAGTTCAGAAACACCTCTCCCTACACTGCATGATTCCGGAGTAGACTGTGACGAGCATGGCGACGCCAGGTCTGATATAGACCTGATAACGCTGTATGGCCAGCCAGTCACTGTAATGTCACAACCAACATGGCTGCGGCATTAAAGTGTGTGGCAGACAATCCCTGCATGTTCATTGGCACTCTAAAGACCCAAGCTCCCACCGAGCAACCTCAGAATTACTCGGTGAGCGCCGAGCATCTCGAGCAGTGAGGTGCTCGGGCGAGCACCAGGCAGTAGCGAGCATGCTCGCTCATCACTAGTGGAAGATGCTAATTTTCTACCATGCAGCTTCTGCCACTGCCATGGCACAGACACACAAGCCTCACATCTCTTGTTGTCTGCTCAATGTGTTCTCTATTATGCAGCTTTTTCCGAGGTACTAGGAAACCTCTAGGAATTATACACTTCTTTTCATGGCAATGAAAAGCTTTGCATTTTTAAAATTCAAAGCAATTCTTGTGGGAACAGTTGGTGAAGCCGTCGCATTTGAATTTCAAATGATTCGATCATCTCTAGCTGTTACATTTTTTTAATGTTATTTCAATTATTATTAATTAAAACTTTATTTTATCCATTTTTTTATATTATATACTGTTGGCTACCTTCCTGCTGGCTTTTCCATGGGGCACAGCTATTATGACATGCTGTGCAATCACACCGACATATTTATACATCAACATACCGTATAGGAAATACCGCCTGCTTTTGAATCATTTATACTGTATATTTAATTTCTGACTTCTGACAAATTGTTATATTTAAAAGATGGCCAATTTCTCTGCTTAGTGCAACTTTATTCTCAAAATGAAAATCACTTCTACCCAAAAGATGGCTACTGATGGCATGTGCCAAGAGCAGTACATATATTGGCAATTTTAAATTGCCCCTTATCAAGTCTATAACTTTCCCCAAAACTTTCTGTATCAATTTCTCATAGTTTTTACATTGCAGCCACTGAATATGAGCAGCCATCACTTACTTTTAATGGATCAGGTTATGTAACAGTACATTACAGTTATCAGAGCTGTGTCTAGTAACCTGCCATGAACATTTGTGAGTATGACATCAACATGACAGACTTAACCAGGGATTTAATTTTCTGGAAACAATTAAAGTTATTATTCAATAAATTCAACCAGCATAATTGATTAAAATTTTCACTAAAGTGTACAACTTTTAATTATACAATTAATAACCTTTATTCTCTGAACTCATTATTTCATTTAAATGAATTTTCTGGGCACAAAAAAATGGAAAGAAAAGATTTGTTGTTCCTTCAATAAGTCTCCAAATTCCCTTTTTATCTTTTTATTCCTTTTTATCTCCCTTTCAGCCCCTTGCAGTCTGTTATTATGTACTTTATGCCAGCTCATCTTCTGTGTCTCTAGACTTAATTTCTGAGCAAACTTTGTGCTCTGCCTTTTTTTTGCCAGACATTTACTGTATCTGTCTCACAGCTAACCAACTACCACTGTCAGTGGCGATTATTTTGCCTACAAAGCACCATCTTGAGACTCTTAGACAGTCTCAAAATGATTAAGTTGCTGCACACAAATTTCATCCCTCCAAACAATCCTATTATACACTGTCTTGAGGCTCTCCAGTAGTCAACAATGTTATAGGTACTGACCTGCCCTATTCAGGCTTAGTTTACTGTGGGGATACAATGACACAGATAATGTATTCATTTATGTAATGCAGTACTCTGGAAGTCTGGCAACATTTCCTATCCCCAAAGTCACCAGTTAATAAGATCACTATTGCTCTCTGTGGAGCCTGCACTGCCTTTATGCTCTCCCTCCCTGTACACATTCACAGTCACTCATAGTTTGCTAGGATCATTGGCCAAGCCCACATGACTCCAGCATTCAGACCACACTGCTCTGAGAGCTGCTGAGTGAGTCCTGTCAATTGCATGCAGGGATTTGCTTAATTGACAGCTTATATTCTATTTAAAGCACAGACACTCTCTACTCTGTGCTTTAAATAACCTTCAGCAGGATTTAGGGATCTGGAGCTCATATGAACACATGTGACCACTCAGGAACAGAGTAGAATTTACTACTGAGAGTTATTGTCAAGTTCAGGAAGTGACAGTCTGTAGTGAAAGGTGACAAGCAACAGTCACAGGTTAAGGTCTGCTAGGGACAAAGTGGGCCTAGTATCTCGGGGCAGTGGATTGCCAAAAACCCCTCCATGTGAGTCTCCTTGTCGGCTTGGGAACCTAACCTCGAGATAGACGTTGGGGCCCGGGGGCACACTCTACCTGCTAAACTGCAGAAGAAATTGGACTCAAGCTCTCACAGGCGGATGGTGATGGAGTGCGAATATACTGTTAGTGGTGGACAAGAATCCCTGGGGCTAGTGAAGCTAGCAAGAGAAATACTCTACCTATTCCGAAAACCAGGACTGAAGTTGTGTCCGGTACCTGTGGGAAAGATGACAACCCGTTGGGCGTTATCCTTTATGTCAGCCTGTAAAGATTGCCAGTTACGCAGTAAAAATTTGATTGTTTTTATGAATCTTGTGTCCCCTAGATTGATTGCTGCCCTTGTTCCAGAAAAGGAATTCCTGGAGTCAGAGGAGGCCTGCAGGCCAGAAGTACGTGGGAAGCACAACATACACAGCAGCACACTTTGTCTGTAGGGTGCCAGAGCGAGCAAGGGCAGCAGCTTGCAAACAACTACCTCGCTCAGGCACCTTGCATCTATGTTTTTTGCACAGTGCATTCATTTGCATTGTATTACTATGGCAGTGCAATAAAAAATGGAAAGGAGCAATGTGGAGTGCTATGGTAAGTGCATAGGGCTCAGTAAGGATACTACTTGTTACATTTGTAAATCAAATATATTATTGGCTTAAAAACATTACAATAGGAACATGTGATGAATGTACATTGATATGCATGATGTAACTTACTTGTTCTCCTATGAGCCAGTCCCATCCTGGGAATTTTTATTAAAGGACTCACAATCTGCTACTACAGTATAATGACATGCTCGGAGATGCTGTTTTGTAATGGTTGAAAGACCACAGATTAGAGATCCATATTCTAGATTAGTGAGTAGAAAGTTTGGAGTGGAGCTCGATAAGGGGCTCTGAATCTAAATTCCCTATCGGTGTGTCTTGGATTGTGTGAGTTTAACCAGAGGAAACCCACGCAAACACGGGGAGAACATATAAACTCCTTGAAGATGCCAAATCTGTCCAAATGCAAAGAGTTTAATTTATCAATTGCCCTAAAATCAGAATCTTTATGGTTTTTGGTGTCACAAACATATAAGATACTTGGGAGAAATTATTTCTACAAAGGGCATGGATGTGCACGACACGGGCAAAAGTATTGGGTTCACCTCTTAATAATTGAATTCAGGTTTTTAATTTAGTCTCATTGCCACAGGTATATAAAATCAAGACCCGTGCCATGCAGCCTGTCTTTACTAAAATTTGTGAATGGAGTTGTTCTAAAGACCTCATTGAATTTGAGCATGATACTGTAATAGGATTTCACATTTGAAATAATTCGTTTTGTGAAATTTCTTCCGAAAAGGCAGACACAGTAAAGTTACAGAGTGAGTTTGCCAAGTGCTGAGGTGTATGGTGCATAAAAGTTGCCAATGCTCTACTGACTTAACAAATGTAGAGTCCAAACCTACTCTGGCATTAAGATCTGCACAAAAACTGTGTTCCGGGAGCTGCACAGTATGGTTTACATGGTCGAACAGCTGCATGCAAGCCTTACATCACCAAGCACAATGCCAACTGGAGTGATGCAAATCCGCCACCACTGGACCCTGGAGCATTGGAAACGTGTTTTGTGGAGTTACTGATCACGCATCTCTATCTGGAATCTGATGGACGATTCTGGGTTTGGTGAATGCCAGGAAAACGATACCCACCTGACTGCATTGTTCCAGCTGTAAAGTTTGGTTGAGGAAGGATAAAGCTATGGGGTTGTTTTCTGGGGGTTGGCTTCGGCCCTTAGTTTTAATGAAGAGAAATATTAATGCTTCAACACAAGACATTGTGGGAATCTGATGGACGATTCTGGGTTTGGTGAATGCCAGGAAAACGATACCCACCTGACTGCATTGTTCCAGCTGTAAAGTTTGGTTGAGGAAGGATAAAGCTATGGGGTTGTTTTCTGGGGGTTGGCTTCGGCCCTTAGTTTTAATGAAGAGAAATATTAATGCTTCAACACAAGACATTGTGGATAATCGTAGCTTCCAACTGTATGGGAACAGTTTGGGAAGGCCTTTTCAGTTCCCATGACGGTGCCCCAGGGTCCATAAAAGAATAATTGGGGGTGTTTGGTATGAAAGAGCTTGACCGACCGCACAGAGCGCCAAAACTCAGCCGCATCGAACATCTTTGAAATTAAATGGAATGGAGATTACAAGATGCAATAATTACTTATGGATTCAGAATGGGATGTCAAAAAGATCCTATAATTCTAATGTGTAGGTGTCATAAGACCTGCTTGTACTTTTGACCATTTAGTGTATATATACCAAATTTTGTCCCTTTTGACACAATCTTACTATGAATTTTAGAAATGAGCAGAAATCAAGACATTGTTTTGCGGCAAAATAAATATGGTTAACAGTAAGTCTATATGTAGCTTATGCATTTTTAATGAAAAATGCATCCTATGGCTAGAACATAACATCAGAAATTACATGCATTTTTTTATGCTACTTTTGAAGCTAAGCCATTTTGATCTCAATGAGGAAAAACAGCAGCAAAAATGCTGAAAGAGCTGACTTTCAGCTCCATTTAAAATATGCACCACAAATCACAAAAGGAAGAAAATGCATATGTTAAACGAGATTTTAAAAATGTTGCTATTATAGTAACACGCTGCATCTTTTTACATGCAGAAAACCCTACATGTGAACAAAACTTTTGGGTGTGTGCCCACAATTTTTTCAGGAGGGTCCGCCCCAAAACCCACATGAAAAAGTGATCAAAAAAATGAGCATATGCATTTCCACATAAGAATGACTTACTGTTCATATGTTCAGGCTTTTGAGCATCTTTTAAATGCTTTAAGGCTGCAAAAGATGCCAAGTGTGAAAAAGAAGTGACCGTACCGTTCTTCGGGCATATTCCACTCATCAGGAGGGAAGACGTCCAGGTGTCTTGTTGAGCGTTTTCAGTTCAGAAACCGTTAGCAGTGTCTTTATTGTAGAATGGAGAAAACAAAACAACTGGAAAATGCTGCTAAAAAGGACAACCCATAAACAATGGAAAAATGCTTGAAAAAAAAAACAATGGCGGTTACAAATGGCAAAGGAAGTGGTCACAAAATGGCCAAAAAGACATAAAAAAGATGCTTCAGGACAAAAAGGCGCTGATGTCTCCTGAAGTATCATCCTTTTGGAGTTTTTCAAGATGTCATGTGAACATAGCCTAGTTCTCCCTGAGATGCTTTATTTATTTCAGGTTCTTCCATTTAACCTTCTTATAACATTTTTGACATCTTAGAAAAGGAGATAACAAAATTCATCTAGATATACTTATGAAAGTTAATAAAAATAACCTCCAAAACCAAAATGAGAGAGGGATTTGGCACTTCCCGACTTTTGTTTGTATCATACTGCACTAACTTTGGGAGGACTGAAAGATCATTTTCAAGGATACTGAAAAGTGACTGGTGGTTGCCGCTTCCGGTCTTTGCGCAGACCACGGAGTGACCTGTGTTGGATCTGGGTCTGTGCCGTTAGGTGAGTATGTCTGAGTTTGTTATCTTTTACGTATCCCGTTATTTGGACATTGTTTCATTTTGCTAAACAACGCATTTAAGCCTCTATCCCTTTACTAGGTGAAACAAGGGAGATTAAACTAATCTTCACATTTCACTATAACCAGTTGCAAGCAAAACTTCTTCAACAAAATGAAAAGCAGGCATACATTATACAGGTGCATCTCACTAAATTAGAATATCATCAAAACATTTATTTCAGTTCTTCAATACAAAAAGTGAAACTCATATAGAGTCATTACAAAAAGCGTGATCTATTTTAAGTGTTTATTTCTGTTAATGTTGATGATTATGGCTTACAGCCAATGAAGACACAAAAGTCATTATCTCAATAATTTAAAATTATTACCAAAAAACAGCTGCAAAGGCTTCCTAAGCTTTTAAAAATGTCCCTTAGTCTGTTTCAGTAGGCTCAACAATCATGGGAAAGACAGCTGACTTGACCGATGTCCAGAAGGCAGTCATTTACAGATTCCACAAGGTCCCAGAGTTCCAATTTTCATTTGGAAATCAAGGTCCCAGAGTCTGGAGAAGAATGGAGAGGCATACAATCCAAGCTGCTTGAGGTCTATTGTGAAGTTTCCATGATCAGTGATGGTTTGGGGAGCCATGTCATCTGCTGGTGTAGGTCCACTGTGTTTTATCAAGACCAAGGTCAGCTTAGCCGTCTACCAGGAAATTTTAGAGCACTTCATGCTTCCCTCTGCCGACAAGCTTTTTCGAGATGGAAATTTCATTCTCCAGAAGGACTTGGCACCTGTCCACACTGCCAAAAGTACCAATACCTGGTTTACAAACAACAGTATCACTGTGCTTGATTGGCCAGCAAACTCGCCTGACCTTAACCCCATAGAGAATCTATAGGGTATTGTCAAGAGGAAGATGAGAGACACCAGACCTAACAATGCAAACAAACTGAAGGCTGCTATCAACGCAACCTGGGCATCCATAACACCTCACAGGCTGATGCCTCCATGTCACACCACATTGATGCAGTAATTGATGCAAAAGGAGCCCCGACCAAGTATTGAGTGCATTTACTGAACATATACACCTGGTCAACATTGTTGGTACCCTCATTTAATGAAAGAAAAAACCCACAATTGTCACAGAAATAATTTGAATCTGACAAAAGTAATAATAAACTAAAAATCTATGAAAATGAACAAATGAAAGTCAGTCATTGCTTTTCAACCCTGCTTCCACACATTTATTAAAAAAAAATAAACTCATGAAATAGGCCTGGACAGAAATGCTGGTACCCCTGAAAATAATGTGACAACAGGGACATGTTAAATCAAGTTGTGTCCACTAATTAGCATCACAGGTGTCTACAATCTTGTAATCAGTCAGTGGGCCTGTATATAGGGCTACAGATACTCACTGTGCTGTTTGGTGACATGGTGTGTACAACAGTCAACATGGACCAGAGGAAGCAAAGGAAAGAGTTGTCTCAGGAGATTAGAAAGAAAATTATAGACAAGCATGTTAAAGGTAAAGGTTATAAGACCATCTTCAAGCAGCTTGATGTTCCTGTGACTACAGTTGCACATATTATTCAGAAATTTAAGATCCATGGGACTGTCGCCAACCTCCCTGGACGTGGCTGCAGGAGGAAAATTGATGACAAATCAAAGAGACGGATAATACGAGTGGTAACAAAAGAGCCCAGGATAACTTCTAAAGAGATTAAAGGTGAACTTCAAGCTCAAGGAACATCAGTGTCAGATCGCACCATCCGTCGTTGTTTAATCCAAAGTGGACTTCATGGGAGACGACCAAGGAGAACACCATTGTTAAAAAAATCATAAAAAAGCCAGACTGGAATTTGCCAAACTACATGTTGACAAGCCACAAAGCTTCTGGGAGAATGTCCTATGGACAGATGAGACAAAAACGGAAGCTAATTTTTGGCAAGGTACATCAGCTCTACGTTCACAGATGGAAAAATGAAGCATATCAAGAAAAGAACATTGTCCCTACTGTGAAACATGGAGGAGGCTCTGTTATGATCTGTGGATGCTTTGCTGCATCTGGCACAGGGTGTCTTGAATCTGTGCAGGGTACAATGAAATCTCAAGACTATCAAGGGATTCTAAAGAGAAATGTGCTGCCCAGTGTCAGAAAGCTTGGTCTCAGTCGCAGGTCATGGATCTTGCAACAGGGCAATGACCCAAAACACACAGCTAAAAACACCCAAGAATGGCTAAAAGGAAAACAGTGGACTATTCTGAAGTGGCCTTCTATGAGCCCTGACCTAAATCCTATTGAACATCTTTGGAAAGCGCTGAAACATACCGTCTGGAAAAGGCAACCTTCAAACACGAGACAACTGGAGGAGTTTGCTCACGAGAAGTGGGCCAAAATACATGTCGAGAGGTGCAGAAGTCTCATTGACAACTACAGGAATCGTTTGATTGCAGTGATTACCTCAAAAGGTTGTTCAACAAAATATTAAGTTAAGAGTACCATCATTTCTGTCCAGGCCTATTTCATGAGTTAATTTTTTTAAAAATTCGGTGGAAGCAGGGTTGAAAAGCAATGTCTGACTTTCAAAACAGACAGCATAGCCAGAACAATAAGCAGAATTTTTTAAAAAATAGCAAAAGGCAATGGTACTCACCAGCCAAGGTTTCAAGAAAAATGCACACCAGGACACGGCCGGCCTGCCTTTTGTTAGAAGGAGGTAACACAGGTGCAGAATGCTAATGAACAATTGCCCTCACCCACTCTCACTGGAGGGGCGATTGCCTAGCACTAAAACTGCACACAGATGAAACTTGCAGTAGGGTGCAATTCACACACTCGCGGCACTGTGCCTAGCCAGCATCCTATTACACGCCCCTACTATTCAACTAGGCGGGATGCCCGGCACCCTATCCGTGCATCGCAGAGTTGCGAAGCCCCAACTCACAAGGTCACCATTACTGGGCCTGGCTGTGCCCTGGCAGATAAAAAAAAGTGCAAAAAATATCATATGAGGTATTAGTTAATATTTTGACCAAAATATGTAATCTCGCAACCAATCGTCAAGGGTCCTCACGGTTTTGTGAGTCCCTACTCTAACATTAAAAACAGACAGCATAGCCAGAACAATAAGCAGAATTTTTTAAAAAATAGCAAAGGGCAATGGTACTCACCAGCCAAGGTTTCAAGAAAAATGCACATCAGGACACGGCCGGCTCCCTTTTGTTAGAAGGAGGTAATACAGGTGCAGAATGCTAATGAATAGTGTTGAGCGAACATGCTCGACACTGCTCGGTACTCGCCCGAGCATCACGCTACTCGGGATGTTCGGCGAGCACCGAGCATTTCCGGGTTACTCGGGCGGGAGCTCGGGTCTCCGCCCTGCATGTTTGGCGCTCTTTATAGAGCCAATGAACATGCAGGGATTGCCAGCCAGTCACTGTAATGCTGCAGCCATGTTGGTTGTGGGCATTACAGTGATTGGCTGGCCGCACAGCGTCACCTCGAGTATTTAAAACCGGGCGCCGCCATCTTGGACACAGTCGCTCCGGATTAGACAGTGTAGGGACAGCGCTGCTGATTTAGGGAGAGATATAAACTGCGAAATAGTTAGTGTAGGGTCTGTAAAGGCTGCCAGAACAAACAAACAGTCCTTTTCAGGACTAATATCCATCCCAGATACCAGGCAGGCGGGCTGTATAGGAGACACAGTGGTTATACCAGCAAATGCTGCATTACAGTCCTGTGTGCTCCTGTTGCTCAAATTGCTGGACTTAGCACCAGGTGTCGGGGGCCAGGAAAAATCCTTTTTTTTCCATCTAAATCCTCCCTTTTTTTTCCTCCTTCACACTGTACAAATACCCATCTTATTAACCTTTTGGTGTGTACCCCCTCCCCACCCCCAAAAAAAAGCGTGTCTCTGATTTTTCAGACACAAATATAACTGTTGAAAATAGTCTGGTGTAGGCTAGAGAAACAGAAGTGTTGTTTTGCACTTCCACGGTTCAAACCTCTGAATTATCCATTTTGGGCCATTTGTATCTAAAAAAAAACAGTTTGAGTGTGTCGCTCACTGTTCAGCCGCAAATATCTCTATTTAAAAAAGCGTGGTATACCCCAGTAAACAATAACTGTGGTTTTGCCATCCCACTGTAAAAAATCTCTATTATTCAGCTTTTGGTAGTTTTTTCCGTAAAGAAAAACAGTAGTGTCTCCTGACTGTTGTGACACAAAAATATATCTGTTAAAAATAGTCTTGTGTAGGCCCGACATCCCAGTGTGGTTTCGCAGTTCCACGGGTCAAATCGCTGTACTATCCAGTTTTGGGCCTTTGGTATCTAAACAAAAAGCAGTTTGAGTGTGTCGCTCATTGTTCAGTCGCAAATATCTCTATTTATAAAAGTGTGGTATACCCCAGTAAACAATAACTGTGGTTTTGCCATCCCACGGTAAAAAATCTCTATTATTCAGGTTTTGGTAGTTTTTTCCGTAAAGAAAAACAGTAGTGTCTCCTGACTGTTGTGACACAAAAATATATCTGTTGAAAATAGTCTTGTGTAGGCCCGACATCCCAGTGTGGTTTCGCAGTTCCACGGGTCAAATCGCTGTACTATCCAGTTTTGGGCCTTTGGTATCTAAAAAAAAAGCAGTTTGAGTGTGTCGCTCACTGTTCAGCCGAAAATATCTTTATTTAAAAAAGTGTGGTATACCCCAGTAAACAATAACTGTGCTTTTGCCATCCCACGGTAAAAAATCTCTATTATTCAGCTTTTAGTAGCTTTTTCCGTAAAGAAAAACAGTAGTGTCTCCTGACTGTTGTGACACAAAAATATATCTGTTGAAAATAGTCTTGTGTAGGCCCGACATCCCAGTGTGGTTTCGCAGTTCCACGGGTCAAATCGCTGTACTATCCAGTTTTGGGCCTTTGGTATCTAAAAAAAAGCAGTTTGAGTGTGTCGCTCACTGTTCAGCGGCAAATATCTCTATTTAAAAAAGTGTGGTATACCCCAGTAAACAATAACTGTGGTTTTCCTCGTCCACGGTTCTAATCTACTCTTTATTACCCTTTTTCCATTGATAGTGCTAGTGTAAGCTATTTTACTTCATTTATAATGGGCAAGGCGCGTGGCAAGGGACGTGGAAGTGGACGTTCTGGTGATGGTTCGTGCAGAGGACGGGGCCGTGGCCAAGGTGAAAATGTGCCACAACCAGCAGCCACATCTTCTCGCTCCCACTTCTTGACCGAATTACTAGGGAAGCACAGAACAACACCAGTATTGAGAACTGATCAGTGTGAACAGGTTATTAATTGGATAGCAGACAATACTTCCAGTTACCTGGGCACCACCACCTCCGGTCTGTCTTCCACATGGTCAACTCTTAGTAGCCATGAGTCTCGACCACATACTCCTCCTCACCCTGATGCTCCTTCCTCCCACCATGCCGAGTGTCATCAGACAGCAAGTGATCCCACACTTGGACACTCTGAAGAGCTGTTCACTGGTCCATTTCCATATTTGGGCCCCTCGCCTGATACGCTTGAAGTGGTGGAAGAGGAGATCCCATGCTGCGATGCCCAAATATTTGACCAGCCACGGCCACAGGAAGTCGACGTTGGCAATCTGTCACAAGAGGTGGAGGATGACGAGACACAATTGCCAGGAAGTGAGGAGGAGGATCGTGGTGCGCAAGTGGAAGAGGAGGAGGTGGTGGATGATCTAGTAACTGACCCAACGTGGCAGGAGGACATGCAGAGTGAGGCCAGCAGCACACAGGGGGAGGGAGGCAGAGTACCCCAACAGGCAGGAAGAAGCAGTCTGGTGGCCGCAGACAGAAGGCAGGCAACCGTTCCCCGTAACACCAACACGAGGGACGTTGCCAGTACTAGCGGTAGGTCTTCCAGAGTCTGGAATTTTTTTAAAGACTCTGCTGATAACCCCAAAAAGGCCATATGTTCCACCTGCCATGCCAGCATCAGCAGGGGTGACAAAACTACCAGCCTGACCACCACCAGCATGATCAGACACATGGCAGCAAAGCACCCGACTTTGTGGGGCGAAACCCAGGGTCCACGACCAGTGTCAGCGGGTGTCACCACTGCTTCTTCCACTGTTGTGTGTGCAAGGCAATCCCCTGTCCATACTGCATGTAAAGATGCCCCCTCCTCTCAGTCTTCACTTGTTATGGCAGTTTCTCAAGAAACAGCATCAACGTCCACGCCCACGTCCCACCGCAGAGTTCAATTGTCAATATCCCAGACCTTTGAACGAAAGCGGAAATTCGTAGCTAACGCCCCACAGGCCACAGTCCTAAATTCGCACATTTCACGACTGCTTGCATTGGAAATGCTGCCTTTTAGGCTGGTGGAGACGGAATCCTTCCGCAATCTTTTGGCGGTGGCCGTCCCTCGGTACTCGGTCCCCAGCCGACACTATTTTGCCTGGTGTGCCATCCCCGCACTACACAAGCACGTGTCCCAAAGCATCTGCCGTGCCCTCAACAACGCAGTTACTGGGAGAGTCCACCTGACAACGGACACGTGGACAAGTGCTTGTGGCCAGGGACGGTACATCTCTCTGACGGCACACTGGGTAAACATAGTGGAAGCCGGTACCCAGTCGGACCTTGGGACGGAACACATCCTCCCCACACCGAGGATTGCGGGCCCTATGTCAGTCAGAGTTGCCCCCACAGTGTACAGCTCCTGCGCATCCTCCTCCTCCTTCTCATGTTCATCCTCCATCTCAGATATCACCACATCAGTTACAAGCTGGAAGCATTGCAGTACTGCCTCCGCCAAGCGGCAACAGGCTGTGCTGAAACTCATAAGCTTAGGTGATAAACCTCACACTGCTTGTGAGTTGTGGACAGCTGTGAAAGAGCAGGCAGATCTGTGGCTGAGACCGCTGAACCTACATCCCGGCATGGTCGTGTGTGACAATGGCCGTAACCTGGTGGCGGCTCTGAGGCGAGGTGAAATCACACACGTACCATGCCTGGCTCATGTGCTTAACCTCGTGGTTCAGCGGTTTCTTAAATAGTACCCCGAGTTGCCAGATCTGCTCGTGAAAGTACGCCGCCTGTCAGCTCATTTTCGCATGTCGGCTACAGCTTCCGCCGCCCTTGCTGTGTTGCAACAGCGTTTCCAGCTTCCGGCACACCGACTGGTGTGTGATGTCCCCACACTTGGGAACTCAACCCTCCACATGTTGCAAAGGATTTGTGAGCAGAAGAGAGCAGTTGTGGAGTACCAGCTGCAACAAGGCCGTCGATATTCAGGTCAGACTCCACACATAAGACCTCAGGAGTGGACCTGGATGTCTGACATATGTACCATCCTGACAAACTTTGAGGAGGCCACCAAGATGGTGACTGGCGATGACGCCATCATTAGTGTCAGCATCCCACTTGACTGTCTTTTGCAACGCTCTCTGCAGAGAATTAAAGAGGAGGCATTGCAGCCAGAGTATGATGAGATGGATCAAGAAGCAGCAGCGGGCGATTACACACAGCCCAGCCTCATCTCATCCCAACGTGCATTGGGGGACAATGAGGGAGAGGAGGAGGAGGAGGAGGAAGAACAGGAGCTGCTATCATGCGTTGTAGATGGTAGTACCTGTACAAGTGTCATACCGTCGGTTCAGCGTGGGTGGCCTGAGGACAGGCGGGAGGAGGAAGAGAAGGAGGAGAGCATGGTCAGTCGTCATCTTGGTGAGGACACGGAAATCTTGCCCGTTACCAGTCTGGCACGCATGGCTGACTTTATGTTACGCTGCCTTAACCGTGACCCTCGCGTTGTCAAAATGTTGGGTGACAGTCATTACTGGTTGGTGACACTTGTAGACCCCCGCTACAAGGAGAACTTTCACTCTCTTATTCCTGAGGTGGAGAGGTCTACAAAAATGGGGCAATACCAGAAGGCCCTTGCTGCAGAACTCTTAAAAAAATTCCCATCTGAACACGCTAGCGGCAGAGGTCACAGTTCGTTGCCCAACCAAGGCGTACAGGCGAGAGAGATGCAACTCCAATCCAGCAGAGGCAGGGGAACACTGTCAACTTTCTGGGACAGATTTCTGACACCCGCCCAGCTTACAGGCCCTGAGGCGCGGGGTACTCTCACAAGGAGTGGAAAGTTTCAAAAGATGGTGAGGGAGTACCTTGCTGATCGTACCAGCGTCCTCCGTGATTCCTCTGTGCCTTTTAATTATTGGGTATCCAAGCTGGACACTTGGAATGAACTCGCTCTGTACGCCTTGGAGGTCCTGGCCTGCCCTGCCGCTAGCGGGTTATCGGAGCGTGTTTTTAGTGCCGCTGGGGGAATTATATCTGATAAGCGCACTCGCCTGTCAACTGACAATGCTGACAAGCTGACCCTTATCAAAATGAACAAGGGCTGGATTGGGCCAGACTTCTCATCACCACCAAATGACAGCAGAGTAACATGAAGTCAAATCCACTGTGTTATTTCGGGAGGTGTATTCACATGCACCGCTTCACACCCACACATGGGTATACGCTTCCTCGTTTCGGCTGTTTAATCTTCTCCTTATCCTCAGCCTCCACCACCACTATACCACCAGGGTGCCAGCATTGCAAGTTCCTCCGTCCTAATTTTTGGCACTCCCCAATAATGGGACTTATGTTTGTAATATGCTGTACTGCATGGCTCTTGTAAGGGGCATTGCAAGTTGCTCCGTCCTAATTTTTGGCAGCTTTTGCTGGGAAAGCATAAGCAAATACTATGGGACACCCACTCCCCAATAATGGGACTTATGTTTGTAATATGCTGTACTGCATGTGACGCGCCCCCTGGGCCGTGTGTACACGTGTGTGGGATACCCGGTGCCGGGTGTCTGGGGTCTGTAGTCTCCGTGGCGGTGACCCGGTCCCGTGGCTCAGGCTGGTCAAATCAGTGGCAGTCTTTCTTAGGTTTTGAGGTTAATTGTCCGACTGCGCCACCCGTGGATTGCGGTCAGGGAGTACCACTGCTGCGAGGCAGACCGCTGAGGCTGGTGTTGTGTGCGCAGCATAGAATGGGATAACTCCCCTCGGGAGGAGTATAGCCTCAGGGCAGTGAGTGTGGATTATGGGGGTGATGGTGCACGAGCGCAGCAGGAACGACTCAGAGTCTTTGCAGTGCAGTTCAGGGTCTTTACTGATGATTATAAAGTAGACCCTCCTGGGAGTACTGGCTAGCATAAGAGGCCTGGTCAGTCTGTGAGCAAGCAGGAGTTCCCCTGGCCAGGTGGAGTTGTAGGCCTCCCCGTCTGTCTGCACTCTTCCTGGCTACGTTGCTGTAAGCGGGTAGAAGTAGCCCACGTCCCTGAGTGTACCGTGTAGTGCTCACCCGTATGACTGGTGACTTGGGGCCTTCTGTTAGCCTCCGCTCCACGACGGCGGTGCTGGTCCCTTGCTTGTGACTGAGCCTCCGGGCTTCTATGGCCAGAGGACCTGAAATCCCCTGCCGGCTGGTTTCTGCTGCTGGATATATAAGTCCTCACAGCTTCGGACTCCTGTGTCCGGCTCCTATTGTCTTCTGCCAGGGCGAGTTCTGCTCAGCTTCCAGCCCCTGGTCTTTAGCTCCTAGCTCCTACAGAGCTCCTTGCTGTTACTTTCCCTTGCTCTCACTCTGACTCTGACTGTTCTCTGACTCACTCAACCCCGCCCCAGATCCAGTTTATAAGGGCAGAATTCTCCCCTCCCAGGACTGGGGCAGGAGAATGTTGCATGTTTAAGGGATCCTGACCAGGAAACCTCCCACTTGCTCTCCGACGTAATATCTCTATTACTGTGGTGACCAGACCCCTGGGGTGCCACACATGGCTCTTGTAAGGGGCATTGCAGTTCCTCATAATTTTTGGAAAGCCTTCCATTCACTGCTTAGGCCAACAGTGCACGGGAGACCCAGTTGCTATAAATCGAAAAAAAGGTTTAGTTAACGCCCTCTGACCTCCATGTCATTTCCAAGGTGCATTGGAGTGGCTCGAAATTTTTGGTAGGCATTGCACTCACTGTATGCCCTATAACTGTGTAGCCGAACTGCTCCTTTTGTTACAGAAACATATCCTACAAGACATATCTGGTTGACTGGCCTGATATTGATGTGAATGGTCCCTGTTCCTCCTGCTCTTTCTCCTTTGCCACCACCTCATCCATCATTTATCACCTGAAGCTTTGTTTTAACAGGAGTCAGAGAACTGGGATAGTAGCAGGAAAACATCCAGCAATCCTCGGAGGAGGTAGGATATGCGCCAAAACGCGGACCACCTCAGGCCTAGCCGCTACTACATACATGCGCTTGCATTCCAAGAAAACAAAGCAGATGCTAACTTCTATCATCATCATCATGCTCCTCACCTAGGCACTCTCAGCTCCCCTGATGGAGAAGCCAGGGCCCACCGGAGGAGTCTGATTCTCTGGTGGGCTCGTCCAATGCTGCCCTAAAGCAGGCCAGGCTAAGAAAAGTGTGGGGTAAGGTGACAGGAGAAATCAGGGTGGCTGGGGACCGAGTATGGACACCTGGCCGCCACCTGGCGGCTGGGGACCGAGCGTGGACACCCGGCCGCCGGGCGGCTGGGGACAGAGTATGGATACCTCGCTGCTGAAGCGGCCATGAGGTAGTGGCCAGCTTCGGCCTCCTCTAAACTAAAAGGCCCCATTTCAAGTGAAAGCTAGCAGTATGGTATTGCAACCTGCGGATGGGTGGGTGGTTGGCTGCATATTTTCGCTTGCATTGCTAGGAATGGGGGAGGTACAATTGAACACTGCCCTGGGACAAGGACTTGCATGGGGATAGTTGCAAGTCTGCATCTTCTGATGCGGCAAGGATCACTTCTGATGGGCACACTTTTAGACAGTGACCTGGGGGTCAGAGATGCTTCCAGGGGTCTTCCCCATGCTGATCCCTTGTCTTTTCAGCACTGTATGCATGTGTCACACAGCACATGGCCAGATAAGGTTGTAAAATGTTAAAATGACATTTCCCGGTGAACGCATTTGTCACGGTTGAAAGCAATGCAAAAGTGCAAAAACGCATGAAAAATGCTACTTGTGAACATAGCCCAAGGTGTGGAGGAGTATTTTTGTTTTTAGTTATTTATTTTACCTTATACACAAGTTTTTACCCTGGAAAGGAAATTCCTTAACATATTTCACAGGAAAACCGTTTCAGTTTCGTTTTTGAACGTTTTATTGGGAGCCCGCAAAAGTGGCTTAATACCTCTGACCACGTTGTTGACAGCAGTGACCTGGGGGTCAGAAATGCTTCCAGGGGCGATCCCCATGCTGCCCCCATGTCTTTTGAGCACTGTCACTATCGTTTTGGGCACCTTTTAGGCTTTCTACAGACTGCCGGGGGTGCTGCCGCAAAAATGCTCGGGTTTCTCATAGACTAACATTGGGCTCGTTGCTCGGGTCGAGCACCCGAGTATCATGGTAAGCTCAGCCCGAGCTTCGAGCACCCGAGCATTTTAGTGATCGCTCAACACTATCAGTCGTCATCTTGGTGAGGACACGGAAGTCTTGCCCGTTACCAGTCTGGCACCCATGGCTGACTTTATGTTACGCTGCCTTAACCGTGACCCTCGCATTGTCAAAATGTTGGGTGACAGTCATTACTGGTTGATGACACTTTTAGACCCCCTCTACAAGGAGAACTTTCACTCTCTTATTCCTGAGTTGGAGAGGTCTACAAAAATGGGGCAGTACCAGAAGGCCCTTGCTGCAGAACTATTAAAAAAAACTCCCATCTGAACACGGTAGCGGCAGAGGTCACAGTTCGCTGCCCAACTAAGGCATACAGGCGAGAGAGACGCAACTCCAATCCAGCAGAGGCAGGGGAACACTGTCAATGTTCTAGGACAGTTTTCTGAGACCTGCCCAGCTTACAGGCCCTGAGGCGCAGGGTACTCTCACAAGGAGTGGAAAGTTTCAAAAGATGGTGAGGGAGTACCAGCGTCCTTCGTGATTCCTCTGTGCCTTTTAATTACTGGGTAACCAAGCTGGACACTTGGAATGAACTCACTCTGTATGCCTTGGAGGTCCTGGCCTGCCCTGCCGCTAGCGTGTTATCGGAGCGTGTTTTTAGCGCCGCTGGGGGAATTATAACTGATAAGCGCACTCGCCTGTCAACTGACAATGCTGACAAGCTGACCCTTATCAAAATGAACAAGGGCTGGATTGGGCCAGACTTCTCATCACCACCAAATGACAGCAGAGTAACATAAAGTCAAATCCACTGTGTTATTTCGGGAGGTGTATTCCCATGCATCGCTTCACACCCACACATGGGTATACGCTTCCTCATTTCGGCTGTTTTTTGCTCTTCTCCTTATCCTCAGCCTCCACGACCACTATACCACCAGGGTGACCGTGGTCCATGTTGCCAGCTTTGCAAGTTCCTCTGTCCTAATTTTTGGCAGCTTTTGCTTGGAAGGCATAGGCAAAGACTATGGGAGACCCACTCCCCAATAATGGGAATAATGTTTTTAATATGCTGTACTGCATGGCTCTTGTAAGGGACATTGCAAGTTCCCCCTTCCTAATTTTTGGCAGCTTTTGCTTGGAAGGCATAGGCAAAGACTATGGGAGACCCACTCCCCAATAATGGGAATAATGTTTTTAATATGCTGTACTGCATGGCTCTTGTAAGGGGCATTAAAATCGTCTTGTTAAGCTACTCTGACCTCCACGTCTCTTCCAAGCGTCGTTAATATTGTCTTTTTATTCCACTGCGACCTCCACCACTCTTCCAAGGGGCATTAAAAGCGTCTTGTTAAGCTACTGTGACCTCCACGTCTCTTCCACAGGGCATTGATATTGTCTTTTTATTCCACTGCGACCTCCACCACTCTTACAAGGGGCATTAAAACCGCCTTGTTAAGCTACTGTGACCTCCACGTCTCTTCCACGGGGCATTGATATTGTCTTTTTATTCCACTGTAACCTCCACCACTCTTCCAAGGGGCATTAAAACTGTCTTGTTAAACCACTCTAAACTCCACGTCTCTTCCAAGGGGCATTAAAACCATCTTGTTAAGCTACTGTGACCTCCACATCTCTTCCAAGGGGCATTAAAACTGTCTTGTTAAACCACTCTGAACTTCACGTCTCTTCTAAGGGGCATTAAAACCATCTTGTTAAACCACTCTGAACTCCACAGCTCTTCCAAGGGGCATTGACATGTTGTTTTTAATTACCTCTAACCTCCACGACTCTTGCAACGGGCATTGCATTTCCTCCTAATTTTTGTCAGCTTTTGCTTTTCAATGCATAGGCGAACACTAAGGGAGACCCACTCCCCAATAATGGGTAGAAGGTTTTTAATACGCTGTAATCCACGTCTGTTTCAAGGGGCATTGCAGTGCCTAATAATTTTTGGAAAGCCTTCCATTCCCTGCTTAGGCCAACAGTGTACAGGAGACCCAGTTGCTATAAATGGAAAAAACGGTTTAGTTAAGGCCCTCTAACCTCCATGTCACTTCCAAGGGGCATTGGAGTGCCTCGAAATTTTTGGTAGGCATTGCATTCACTGTATGCCTTATAACTGTGTAGCTGAACCGCTCCTTTTGGTACAGAAACATATCCTACAAGACATGTGTGGTTGGCTGGCCTGATATTGATGTGAATGGTCCCTGTTCCTCCTGCTCTTTCTCCTTTGCCACCACCTCATCCATCATTCATCACCTGAAGCTTTGTTTAAACGGGAGTCATAGAACTGGGATAGTAGCAGGAAAACATCCAGCAATCCTCGAAGGAGGTAGAATATGCGCCAAAACGCTGACCACCTCAGGCCTAGCTGCTACTACATACATGTGCTTGCATTCCAAGGAACAGAAAGCTAAGGAGGTGGATGGCCTCATGATCATGAATAATTTACTCGTTGTGTAGGAGGCCGACCACTGCTGCTGTCTACCTTCTGAACTTTGTGTTGATGCCTGATTGACCCAGGACCCGCAATCCTCTATGTCTGGAGGACGTGTTGCATCCCAGTGTCCAACTGTGTCCCGGCTTCCACAATATTAACCCAGTGTGAAGGCGTCAGTGAGATGGACCATTCCTGGCCACATTCACTTGTCCACGTGTTTGTGGTTAGGCTGTCGTTCCCACTAAATGCACTGGGGAGGGCACAGGTAATGTTTTGGTATGCGCGCTTGTGTATAAGGCGCACCGGGACAAATAGGGGCGGCTGGGGACCGTTTATGGACACCCGGCCACCCCCACACGGCTGGGGACTGTGTGTGGGCACCCGGCCGCGGGGCGGCTGGGGACTGAGTATGGACACCCGGCCGCCCCCTGGCGGCTGGGGACCAAGCGTGGACACCCGGCCGCTGGGCAGCTGGGGACTGAGTATGAATACCAGGCTACCGACGCAGCCATGACGAGGTGGCCAGACTCCACCTCCACATGCCTAAAAGGCCCAATTTCAAGTGCAAGCAAGCTAGCAGTATGGTATTGCAGCCTGGGGGTGGGTGGGTGGCAGGCTGCATACTTGCGCTTGTATTGCAAGTTATGGGGGAGGTACAATTGAACACTGCCCTGGGACAAGGACTTGCACGGGGATTGTTGCAAGTCTGCATCTTCTGATGCGGCAAGGATCACTTCTGATGGGCACACTTTTAGGCAGTGACCTTGGTGTCAGAGATGCTTCCAGGGGTCTTCCCCATGCTGTTCCCATGTCTTTTTAGCACTGTATGCATGTGTCACACAGCACATGGCCAGATAAGGTTGTAAAATGTTAAAATGACATTTCCCGGTGAATGCATTTGTCACGGTTGAAAGCAATACAAACGTGCAAAAACGCATAAAAAATGCTACTTGTGAACATAGCCCAAGGTGTGGAGGAGTATTTTTGTTTTTGGTTATTTATTTTACCTTATACACAAGTCTTTACCCTGGAAAGGATGTTCCTTAACCCCTTTCCGACCTGGTCAGTAATACTACGCACCAGGTCGGGAAGGCCGGTTCAGCGGGGGCTCCGGCGGTGAGCCCGCACTGAAGCGAGCACATGTCAGCTGATTATTGTTAACCGCGGCTGTTAACATGTTAAATCTCTGACAGTGGCATTTAACTCGCGCTTCCGGGAGTCCTAAGCCCCGCCCATCAGTGACCCCGTCACGTGATCGCGAGTCACCAATGGGTGGGCATGACAACTCAGGGTCTGCAGCAGACGCCTGTGGTTGTCATGTCTCAATTGCTATGAGCGCCACCTAGTGGTCAGCGCTCATAGCAAGTGAGCATTTCTCCTGCATACAAGCGATCTGCTCATCGCTTGTATGCAGTAGAAGCAATCAGACAACTGCTGCTTCTAGTCTCCTCTGGAGACTATAGAAGCAAGCAGAAAGTGTAAAAAAAAAGTTTTTAAAAAAATAAAAAAAATAAAAAATATATAAAAGTTTAAGTCACCCCCCTTTCGCCCCATTCAAAATAAAAAATATATATATATAAAAAAACCACATACACATATTTGGTATCGCCGCGTTCAGAATCGCCCGATCTATCAATATAAAAGAAGAATTAATACAATCAGTAAACGGCGTAACGAGAAAAAAATTTTAAACGCCAGAATTAAGGTTTTTTGGTCGCTACAACTTTGCAATAAAATGCAATAACGGGCGATCAAAGCATCGGATCTACCCCAAAATGGTATCAATAAAAACGTCAGCCTGGTACGCAAAAAATAAGCCCTCACCTGGCCCCAGATCCCGAAAAATGGAGAAGCTAAGGGTCTCGGAAAATGGCATCATTTTTTTTTGTTTTTTTAGCAAGCTTTGGATTTTTTTTTCACAACTTAAATAAAAAAGAACCTATACATGTTTGGTGTCTATGAACTCGTAACGACCTGGAAAATAATAATGGCAGGTCAGTTTTAGCAATCTGTGAACGTGGTAAAAAAAGGATCCAAAAAACAACTGTGGAATTGCATTTTTTTTGCAGTTTCACTGCACTTGGAATTTTTTTCCCATTTTCCAGCACACGATATGGTAAAACCAGTGATGGTGTTTAAAATTACAACTCGTCCCGCAAAAAATACGCCCTCACATGGCCATATTGAACGAAAATTAAAAAAGTTCTGGCTCTGGGAAGAAGGGGAGCAAAAAAGGAAAACACAAAAACAGAAAGACCCATGGTCGTTAAGGGGTTAACATATTTCACAGGAAAGCACTTTCACTTTCGTTTTTGAACGTTTTATTGTGAGCCTGTAAAAGTGGCTTAATGCCTCTGACCACGTTGTTGACAGCAGTGACCTGGGGGTCAGAAATGCTTCCAGGGGCGATCCCCATGCTGTCCCCATGTCATTTGAGCACTGTCACTATCGTTTTGGGCACTTTTTAGGCTTTCTACAGACTGCCAGGGGAGCCGCCGCAAAAATGTTCGGGTCTCCCATAGACTAACATTGGGCTCGTTGCTCGGGTCGAGCACCCGAGTATCACAGTGAGCTCGGCCCGAGCTTCAAGCACCCGAGCATTTTAGTGCTCGCTCAACACTACTAATGAACAATCGCCCTCACCCACTCTCACTGGAGGGGCGATTGCCTAGCACTAAAACTGCACACAGATGAAACTTGCAGTAGGGTGCAATTCACACACTCGCGGCACCATGCCTAGCCAGCATCCTATTACACTCCCCTACTATTCGACTAGGCGGGATGCCCAGCACCCTATCCGTGCATCGCAGAGTTGCAAAGCCGCAACTCACAAGGTCACCATTACTGGGCCTGGCCGTGCACTGGCAGATAAAAAAAAGTGCAAAAAATATCATATGAGGTATTAGTTAATATTTTGGCCAAAATACGTAAGCTCGCAACCCATCGTGAAGGGTCCTCACGGTTTTGCGAGTCCCTACTCTAACATTAAAAACAGACAGCAAAAATTCTGCTTATTGTTCTGGCTATGCTGTCTGTTTTTAATGTTAGAGTAAGGACAAACTTATGGTGTGGCACCCATGCTCCCCTGACCTCAACCCCATTGAGGACCTCTGGAGCATCATCAAAAGGAGTGTCTATGATGGCGGGAGGCAGTTCACATCTAAGCAACAGCTCTGGGAGGGTATTCTGTCCTCATGCAAAACAATTAAAGCAGAAACCATCCAAAACCTGACAAATTCAATGGACGAGAGAGTTCAGAAGCTCCTTTCAAACAAGGGGTCCTATGTGAAAATGTAACATCACCTAGAATAACGTTTTGAGTTGAAAACTGTTTGATTTCAGTTTGTAATAACCTGCTAATGCTTATAATTTCTAAAATGACCATTTTTTTGTTCTTTATTAAAATGAAAAGGTTGAAAACTCTGTTGTGCATAATAATTTGGAACATGCATTTTGAGTGCAGTTTGAGTTTTTTATTTTTTTTTAAATATACTGTTATCATAGGCAGTTTGTACAAAAACCTTTCAATTGAACTCTAATAGTTATTTGACTGGAAAATTACAATGACTGCAATTCATATAGGTAATTTGGGAAAATCTGAGAAAATATTATTTGCATAATAATTTGGAACACAGTGTAAGTTTCTCCGTGATGCATTTTTCTTTTTTAAGAGTTTTTCTAGAGTTATCCTCAGCTGCCTCAGCATTCCCACTGGGATTAAATGGATGTTTAGCTTTTAAAAAAAATAATACCTTGTTTTATTGTCCTACTAATCAGCTTGTTTGCTTGATTTGCAGATAAGCTTCAATAAAAATAAAATGTCTATATATTTCATATATGAAAAGTAACTTTTTATTGCTGGAGAATTAACACTTTAACCCCTTACAGAAATCTCCATACATGTTCAGCACATTTCAGGTATATGGAGTGGGTCTAGGAGCTAGCTGCCTTTCGATAGTGAGATGCTAATGGCTTGCCATGGCAGCCAGAAGCCTGCTAAAGGCTAATGTCTCTACCATCTTGGTCCTCTTATGAATCCCAGACTGTAGCTGGGCTTTATAGGATAATGTTATCTTCACATAATACCGCAATACTCTAATATTGCAGTATATTGAACAAACATGTTCAAGTGTTCAATGGGGTCTAAAAAGTAGAGTATAAAATTACAAAATTAAAAAATATATATGAATAAAAAATTAAATCAACTCCATGCATTGCAATTTGTATTTTATATGCATGGAGTAGTTTACATACAAGTCTCCAATTATGACGTCAAACTGGACCTTTGTGTAAGAAAACAGCACAAAGCTATGGTTTGCTGCAATATTTTGAATTGATAATTGTGCCAAAAACATAAAAAGGGGTATAAAGGTAAAGGGCAACATTAATATTTTGCACTATGGGATCCATTTATAACAAGCATTACTGGCACAAGTGATACCTGGCAGACACTACTCACCATTAGGTTCCACCAAGATGTTCATTGGTTTGACAATAAAAGTAGCTCTGAATACTATAAGACCCAATGAGGACAGTGATAATGAAATTCTGAAAATCTTTGTACTGTGCTGAACTGCTGAAATGTGATGACATCTAGTGTTCAACTATGCAAGTGCCAAAGCAATCATCTCATACAGTGCAGAAAATACTCATTCATCTTGCTGACTAAGTGGGGAAGAATTAAAGCGAGTTAGCAATCTATGGATTTACTTTATCAATTGGAGTTTAAACTGTTGGGACCACCTTTGATCATGACAATGGGTTAGGTGATTGACAGTTCCCAGCTGATAGGTAGGCTTCCATGTCAGTAAATGGAAGATAAGAAAACAACTGAGAACTAACTTTTTAAGAATTTGTGGGAGACCAGCAATTAGACCTCAACTGTATAGAAAAGTATGGCATATGAATGTATATAACTGCAACCCAACATCCTATTTAATTGCACTCTGTACTGACAAACATTTTAAAAGAGTTGTTGGTTGCCCAAGGTTATCATCTGTTTATCCATAGCCATATGTTGAAGAGATGGTTCGAAACTAAAGTTTATTTTAATCTTAAACATCTATCTAATGTCATAATCTAACAATGACTCAAACTGACAGTGTCACTGTCAGAGGTAACATCAACCTACTCTGACTGAGACCAGTGATGCGCTATAAATGCCCTCCGCTTGCAGAATGAGCTAAAAGAGAATCCATCAGTGGGATCATTTTGACAGTCTTAAATTCTTAAGGGAGAGTTTGAAACTCTTTTATATGTCTTTTTCTGGGGTGCCTCATAGCTGATTGATGATCACAGACCAGGTTGAAGTTTAATGTGCAAGGAAAAAAAGTCTGTAAAAGCCAAATGGTGCAACATTTTTAAAGATACCCAATTTCAAAAATAATTTTTAGCCCCAAATACATGCATTTAAATAAATAAAACAACAACCTGTTTGGATATTTTTGTATTTATACACAGCAATCAATAAAAAGAAGCAGTGACAAAGTAGGAGGAAAAGGGCTCTCAAAAGAAAAGCACCTACATTTTAATGTTCATAGGGCTGTCCTAATGGAAACTATAAAATATACTTTAAGGTACCATATATATCTATCTTAACCTTCAAGACCCTCACATTTTAGAAGCATTGGGGCTTCTTGATTCCACCTTGTTGATTCCATGTATTCATCAAAAGATGCCTGCATTATTATGATCACTGTAAAGTTGGCCATACTTGTGGCTCTCTCCTTTAAAGCCTATGGGAAAGACTGCAGCTCGCTGTGCTTATCCCTGTGCATAAGGGCACTTTCACGCGGCGTTCTTCCCCACGTTCAGTGGTCTTGACGAGGCTTACATCTGAACCACCTGAAAAACGGGATTTGGTCATATGTGCAGACAGGGACATTGACTACAATGGTGCATATGGAGTCACCGTGTGCTCTGTTGTGCTTCATTTTCAGATGTATATACATATTGGAGGTGGACCACCAGATGTAGTAGTCCTTTATACAGTCACCTAGAATATTTTGGTACTTGCATGTTTTACATAAAATAAAAGACCATAATCATAACCTCTGTCAATCTGCTAGAGTTTATTTGCCTTATTATATTAGCTAAACATGTTGCCCTGTATTATATTACAGCGACATTGTTGGATACATGTAATACAACAATCATTTTTCATGTGCCATCTGGTAACTAATGAAAACATTTAATATATATAATCGTCTTATCCTGTCTGTCTGTCCTTCTGTCCAGGAAATCCCGCGTCGCTGATTGGTCCGGCCGCGGCCAATCAGCGACGCAGGATTTCAGAAAAAGATGGCGGCCATTAGCTGCTCATCTGCCGCACGGAGGTCAGCGGCGATGCAGCCGGGAGATGACCGGCGCTAGCGGGTCATCTCCCGGCTGCTCGCAGCAGAATTACCCTGACCGGCCGTGCCGTTGACCTCCATGCGGCTACCATCGGGAGATCAGCGGCTAGGGCCGCTGATCTCCCGACGGCAAGTGTAAACGGAGGATCGGGGAGCGGCGCCGCCGGTCGGGATACTTCTGCTGCAAGCAGCCAGTCATCTCACGGCTGCTCACAGCGGAAGTACCCACACAGCCAGCGCCGCTCCCCGGTCCTCACTAATACGAGTCGCTGATTGGTCGCAGCCACCGGCTGCGACCAATCAGCGATATTGGCGCCAAATTTAAACATCGCTCTGCTGATTGGTTGCACCCGCGACCAATCACCGATATTGGCGCAAGATTTAAAGCCCCGCTTCTCTGAGTGGTCGCGTCCAGCCGGCCGCGACCAATCAGCGACTGTCACACCCCGACCGCGAATTGGCGCCGGATTTTAAACACGCAGGCCACCGTCGGGAGATCAGCGGCAATGCAGCCAGGAGATGACCGGTGCTAGCCGGTCATCTCTCGGCTACTCGCAGCAGAAGTACCCCGACCGGCGGCCTCGCTCCCCGTTCCTCCCTTCACACTAGCTGTCGTGAGATCAGCGGCACTAGCCGCTGATCTCCCGACGGTAGCCGCATGGAGGTCAGCGGCGATGCAGCCAGGAGATGACCGGCGCTAGCCAGTCATCTCCTGGCTGCTCGCAGCAGAAGTACCCGCACAGGCAGCGCCGCTCCCCAGTCCTCACTAATACCATTCGCCGATTGGTCGCCGATATTGGAGCCAAATTTAAACACCACTTTGCTGATTGGTCGCGGTCCCCGGCCGCAACCAATCAGCGATTTTGGCACCAAATTTAAACACCGCTCTGCTGATTGCACCCGGTCGGCTGCATACATATTCTAGAATACCCGATGCGTTAGAATCGGGCCACCATCTAGTGGTCAAATATTTGAATTCAGTCTGGTGTCCTCAATGTTACTGATGACAGGTTATGGTCACACAAGAACATTTTTCGATTTGTTGGTAAGTGAAAGGCTTCATATTTCCATCAGAGCTTCTTTCTGTATCGATACAGCAAACACACTTCCGGCTCATACTGTTTGAATCATGGGAATACCTGGAATTAAAGTAATTATAGAATAATATAATTGTAACGGGTCTGGGAGGTGGAAACTCTGAGCAACTATACAAAGGGGCAGTCCTTGTAAGGAAGCGGGTGGCTCCCAGGGAAGGCGGGCAGGTAGTCACGGCAAGTGACAGGGACAGTCTCTGGGTAGAAGGGCAGGAAGTCACGGCAAGTGACGGGGACAGTCTCTTTGACAGGCGGGTGGTCACGGCAAGTGACAGCAGGGTAAGAGTCTCTAGACGGGCAGGTGGTCACGGCAAGACAGCAGGGTAAGAGTCTCTAGACGGGCAGGTGGTCACGGCAAGTGACAGCAGGGTAAGAGTCTCTTGACGGGACTAGCAGGCAGGTAGCAGGTGAGCGCTCCCAGGTGAGCGGGCAAGAGTCTCTGGACAGGCAGGTGGTCACGGCAAGTGACGGCAGAGCCTCCAGGTAGGCTAGCGGGCAGGTAGCAGGTGAGCGCTCCCAGGTGAGCGGGCAAGAGTCTCTGGACAGGCAGGTGGTCACAGCAAGTGACGGCTAAGCCTCCAGGTAGGATAGCAGGCAGGTAGCAGGTGAGCGCTCCCAGGTGAGCGGGCAAGAGTCTCTGGACAAACAGGTGGTCACAGCAAGTGATGGCAGAGCCTCCAGGTAGGCTAGCAGGCAGGTAGCAGGTGAGCGCTCCCAGGTGAGCGGGCAAGAGTCTCTGGACAGGCAGGTGGTCACAGCAAGTGACGGCTAAGCCTCCAGGAAGGCTAGCAGGCAGGTAGCAGGTGAGCGCTCCCAGGTGAGCGGGCAAGAGTCTCTGGACAAGCAGGTGGTCACAGCAAGTGACAGCAGAGCCTCCAGGTAGGCTAGCAGGCAGGTAGCAGGTGAGCGCTCCCAGGTGAGCGGGCAAGAGTCTCTGGACAGGCAGGTGGTCACAGCAGGTGACGGCTAAGCCTCCAGGTAGACTAGCAGGCAGGTAGCAGGTGAGCGCTCTCAGGTGAGCGGGCAACAGTCTCTGGACAATCAGGTGGTCACAGCAAGTGACGGCAGAGCCTCCAGGTAGGCTAGAGGGCAGGTATCTGCAAGGTACTTCCTGGTCCGCAGGCGGACTGATCCATAGACAGACTGGCAGGAGCTGGTAGGCAGACTGTCGAACCACAGGATAGCAAGCAGGTAAGCAGATATCAGGCAGGTATTAGGCAGGTATCAAGCAGGAATCTGGCAGGTGACTGGCAGGTAACTGGTAACGGGACCTGAGGGCTGAAGCAGAGTTGAAAGGCTTTGCAACAACATTGCTCGGGCACCTCCATTTTGGAGGAGGTGCCTTATATATGGTGAGGTCCTCCGGCCATTGGCCGGGGACTCCTTAGGACGGCGCGCGCGGCCCCTTTAAGAGAGGGGGAGCGCGTGCACGCGTGCCCTAAGCACAGAGGCTGGGAAGCAGCGCGCGCTGCCAGCAGAGCGGGAGGAAGATGCCGGGCACGGAGCGGAGAGGAGAAGGGAACGGCATCCCTGCCTAGCAAGAGGCAGGGACGCTGACGCTACAGTACCCCCCCCCTTTAGGTCCCCCCTTTTTTAGGCCAGACAGAAATTTATCTAGGATGAGCGGGGCATGGATGTTCTCCCGGGGCTCCCATGTTCTCTCCTCAGGACCAAACCCCTTCCAATCCACTAGAAAAAAGGTCCCTCCTCTTACCCTTTTGGTGGCCAGAATGTTCTCTACCTCAAACTCGTTTGCAGCGAAAACCGGAGGAGGAAGCGTACCTGTAGACTTGGAAAAAGAGTTAAGTATCACGGGTTTGAGTAGAGATACATGGAAGGAGTTGGGAATCCGCAAATTGGCCGGGAGTTTTAATTTATAGGCCACCGGGTTGATTTGTTTGATAACTTCCAGTGGGCCGATGAACCGAGGCCCTAATTTGTAGGAAGGAATCTTGAGCCGGACATATTTGGACGAGAGCCAGACTTTATCTCCAGGACGGAATTGTGGTGGATCCAGACGTCTCTTGTCAGCTTGTTTTTTCATCCGCTCGGATGACTGAAGAAGTGCGGATCTGGTACTTTCCCAAATGGAGGAAAATTCGTTAATGAGAGATTCCGCAGCCTGATTGTCCACCGAGGTGGAGACGGGAAACGGGATCCGAGGATGCTGACCGAAGACTACAAAAAACGGGGATTTGAAGGAAGATTCGCTCTCGTGATTATTGTAAGAAAATTCGGCCCACGGTAAAAGATCCACCCAGTCGGAATGGTGAGCATTAACAAAGTGCCGGAGGTAACTGGTTAAAATTTGGTTGATCCGTTCTGCTTGGCCATTGGACTGTGGGTGATAAGCGGAAGAAAAGTCCAAGGTGACTCCCAGCAGTTTACACATGGCTCGCCAAAAACGAGAGGTGAACTGAACCCCTCGGTCGGATACGATGTGGAGAGGAAGACCATGAAGACGGAAGACATGATGGATAAAGTCTTTAGCTAACTCTGATGCAGACGGGAGACCTGGCAGGGGAATAAAGTGAGCCATTTTGGAAAAGCGGTCAGCGACCACCCATATGACCGTACAACCGGCAGAGACAGGGAGGTCCGTTATAAAGTCCATAGCTATATGCTGCCACGGGGCAGCAGGTACAGGAAGTGGAAGGAGACGGTCGGCTGGCAGATGTCTCGGAACCTTGTTGCGGGCGCAGGACACACAGGCTGAAACAAAGTCTATTACGTCCTTGTGCAGAGTAGGCCACCAGTAATGCCGGGTAATAAGCTGGAGGGTCTTTTTCTGACCAGCGTGGCCAGCTAGTTGGACGAGTGTCCCCAGTGAAGAACCTTCTCACGATCAGGAACAGTTACGAACGTCTTACCGGGTGGAAGACGATTTAGATTCACGGGTGCCACCTGCATTACTTTGGCGGGGTCGATGATGTGTTTAGGCTCCTCTTCAAGATCAGAGACCAAAAAGGATCGGGATAAGGCATCAGCTTTGATGTGTTTGTCAGCCGGGCGAAAATGAATAATGAAATTAAAGCGGGCGAAGAACAAGGACCACCGGGCTTGGCGCGGGTTAAGTCTCTGGGCACTCTGGAGGTAAGCCAAGTTCTTGTGGTCCGTGTAAATTATTTCCGGGTGAAGAGCCCCCTCGAGCAGGTAACGCCACTCCTCTAGTGCCAGCTTAATGGCCAACAATTCTCGGTCTCCTATAGAATAATTACGCTCAGAAGAGGAGAAGAGTTTGGAGAAGAAGCCGCAAGTTACCATTCTTCCGGAAGACGACTTTTGGGTAAGTACTGCTCCGGCTCCGGAGGAGGAAGCGTCAACTTCTAGAAAGAATTGTTTGTTGCCGTCCGGACGATGCAGCACAGGGGCGGAGGAAAAAGCTCGTTTTAAGGAAAGGAAGGCCTCCTCTGCTTCTGGCGGCCATTCTCTGGGATTAGCGCCCTTACGGGTGAGCGCCGAGATAGGGGCAGTCCGGGAAGAGAAGTGCAGAATGAAGAGGCGGTAGTAGTTGGCGAAGCCCAGGAACCGCTGAATAGCCTTCAACCCCTCTGGTCGGGGCCACTTCTGGATGGCAGACAGTTTCTCAGGGTCCATTTGTAGGCCGGTCTGAGAGATTATGTAGCCCAGAAACGGAAGCGAGGTCTGCTCAAAGAGGCACTTCTCATATTTAGCGTAGAGGTGGTTCTGCCTGAGCCTGAGCAGGACCTGGCGAACGTCCCTCCGGTGAGTGAGAAGATCCGGAGAGAAGACCAAGATGTCGTCCAGGTACACCACCACGCAGGAGTAGAGAAGGTCATGGAAGATGTCATTGACCAACTCTTGAAAGACGGCGGGAGCGTTACAGAGACCGAAGGGCATTACAAGATATTCATAGTGGCCATCCCAGGTGTTGATTGCTATTTTCCATTCATCCCCCTGACGGATACGGACCAGATTATACGCCCCACGGAGGTCCAGCTTGGTGAAGATTCTAGCCCCCCTCAGACGGTCAAATAATTCAGGAATGAGCGGAAGGGGGTATTTATTCTTCACTGTGATCTGGTTAAGGCCTCTATAGTCTATACAGGGACGGAGTGAGCCGTCCTTCTTTTTGACGAAGAAGAAGCCTGCTCCCGCCGGGGAGGTAGATTTCCGGATAAATCCCCGGGCCAGATTCTCCTCAATATATTCAGACATGGACCGGGTCTCAGCAGCGGACAAAGGGTAAATACTCCCAGGTAACTGGTAACGGGACCTGAGGGCTGAAGCAGAGTTGAAAGGCTTTGCAACAACATTGCTCGGGCACCTCCATTTTGGAGGAGGTGCCTTATATATGGTGAGGTCCTCCGGCCATTGGCCGGGGACTCCTTAGGACGGCGCACGCGGCCCCTTTAAGAGAGGGGGAGCGCGTGCGCGCGCGCCCTAAGCACAGAGGCCGGGAAGCAGCGCGCACTGCCAGCAGAGCGGGAGGAAGATGCCGGGCACGGAGCGGAGAGGTGAGGGGAATGGCGTCACTGCCTAGCAGGAGGCAGGGACGCCGACGCTACAATAATTTAGGATTCGACATGCTAAATGCAATTTCAAATGCTATCAGTAATATTTATTGTGTTATAATTTATGTTGTGTTGCGTGGATTCACATGGGTCATGATGTGACTTATCTATTGCAAAATCCATATGTCTTATATGTGTATTTTATTGCAGATTTGCCTTGAAGCTGCAGTAAAAATACCATGGATAAAGCTGCAGCGATTCCTACTTTGCCAAGCTGTTCTTCCAACAAGATGGGACACCATTTCATTATGCTTTTGCAGTAAGGAAAAACTTTGACAACAATTTCCCACAGCAAAGGATCAGAAAGCGTTGCAGCACAAAATGGCCACCATGTTCACCCGACATAACACCAATGGATTTATTTTTTGGGAAATGTAGTAAAGGATAACGTTTTTGAGTGGAAAACCCACACAATAGAAAAATTAACAGAGTTCATCTTGGAAGCATTTAAGGACATTGCTGGAGATCTGAATTTTTATCATACCGCAGAAGTCTCCAATCTGTGGCTTGAGAACCATATGTGGCTCTCGGGTCTGTGATGTGCAGCTTGCGGCTCTCTGCCAGTTTGGTGCATTAGCCCAATATGACAATCTAACAAGGAGTTTGTAACTATTTTATGTCTTTTTTTGCTCCTCTTAGCTGATTTATGACCAGAGACCACATCAAATTTGAGTCTGCAAGGACTGGTCCAGCGTCTACATTACTATTTTGTGGCCAGCGGACAGGAACATGTTGGCATGACTAAGGCTTCTTCAGAATAATGGACCCTGCGTGATGTCACATGTGCCTAATTCCACGGCCCCCCAGCAGTATTTGGTCAGTATTCGGTCAGTATTTTTTATCAGGAGTGGGATCCAAAACCAGGAGTGGGTGATAAATGCAGAATTGGTGACTTGTTTCTATTATACCTTTTCTCTGATTCTTCCTCACCTGGTTTTGGCTCCCACTCCTGAGAAAAAATACTGACCGAATAATGACCAAATACTGACATTGGGATCATAGACTAAAAATGAGAATGGGCACCAGGGATTCAGACAGGTAAGAGCCTGTTCGCAGGGCTCCTCTCTAGCAGCCATGGAATACTGATATGGCTGCTAGACCAGGGTCCTGGGAATCGATTTGCTCATGCCTTAGATTGTTCTTTCGGCATGTTTTAACTGATACATAACATGCGTCATAGATAAATATTCCTATGCTCTATATGTTAAATTCATGAGTTAAAATGTATTAGTCAAAACATTTTAATAAAGTTATTAAATAAAAAAATCAAACAAGTCAAAGAAAATTGCTTTGTTCAATTAATAATATCAAAACTCTACATAATTGGTGCCGTTGTAAATGTATCAACCCTTAAAATTAATTTAAAATATTACTTACAGTATCACACAGTGAAATAATCTTTTTATTACTAGTGTTGAGCGAGCACTAAAATGCTCGGGTGCTCGAAGCTCGGGCCGAGCTTGCCGTGATACTCGGGTGCTCGACCTGAGCAACGAGCCCAATGTTAGTCTATGGGAGACCCGAGCATTTTTGCGGCGGCATCCGCGGCAGTCTTAAAAAAGCCTAACAAGTGCCCAAAACAATAGTGACAGTGCTCAAATGACATGGGGACAGCATGGGGATCGCCCCAGGAAGCATTTCTGACCCCCAGGTCACTGCTGTCAACAACGTGGTCAGAGGTGTTAAGCCACTTTTAAGGGCTCACAATAAAACATTCAAAAACGAAACTGAAACTGCTTTCCTGTGAAATATGATAAGGAAGTTCCTTTCCAGGGTAAAGACTTGTGTATAAGGTAAAATAAATAAACAAAAAAAAAATACTCCTCCACACCTTAGGCTATGTTCACAAGTAGCATTTTTATGCGTTTTTGCACTTTTGTATTGCTTTCAACCGTGACAAATGCAATCACCGGGAAATGTCATTTTAACATTTTACAACCTTATCTGGCCATGTGCTGTGTGGCACATGCATACAGTGCTGAAAAGACATGGGAACAGCATGGGGAAGACCCCTGGAAGGATCTCTGACACCCAGGTCACTGCCTAAAAGTGTGCCCATCAGAAGTCATCCGTGCCGCATCAGAAGATGCAGACTTGCAACTATCCCCGTGCAAGTTCTTGTCCCAGGGCAGTGTTCAATTGTACCTCCCCCATTCCTTGCAATGCAAGCGCAAATATGCAGCCAACCACCCACCCACCCCCAGGCTGGAATACCATACTGCTTGCTTGCACTTGAAATTGGGCCTTTTAGGCATGTGGAGGCGGAATCTGGCCACCATGTCATGGCTTGGTATCCATACTCAATCCCCAGCCGCCCGGCGGCCGGGTGTCCACACACGGTCCCCAGCCGCCTGGGGGCAGCCGGATGTCCATAAACGGTCCCCAGCTGCCCCTATTTCTCCTTGGAACATCCCCCCACACACTTTTCTTATCCCGGCCTGCTTTAGGGCAGCATTGGACAAGCCCACCAGAGAACCAGACTCCTCCAGTGGGCCGTGGCTTCTCCATCAGGGAAGTTGAGAGTGCCAAGGTGAGGAGCATGATGATGATGATAGAAGTTAGCATCTGCTTTGTTTTCTTGGAATGCAAGCGTAATTGTGCAGCCTGCCACCCACCCACCCCCAGGCTGCAATACCACACTGCTTGGGTGCACTTGAAATTGGGCCTTTTAAGCATGTGGAGACGGAATCTGGCCACCACGTCATGGCTGCGTTGGCGAGCCTAGTATCCATACTTAGTCCCCAGCCGCCTGGCAACCGGGTGTCCACACTCGGTCCCCAGCCGCCAGGGGGCGGCCGGGTGTCCATACTCGGTCCCCAGCCGCCCCGCGACCGGGTGTCCACACATGGTCCCCAGCCGCCTGGGGGCAGCCGGGTGTCCAAAAACGGTCCCCAGCCGCCACTATTTCTCCTGTCAACTTCCCCCCACACACTTTTCTTAGCCCGGCCTGCTTTAGGCCAGCATTGGACGAGCCCACCAGAGAACCAGACTCCTCCGGTGGGCCCTGACTTCACCATCAGGGGAGTTGAGAGTGCCAAGGTGAGGAGTATGATGATGATGATAGAAGTTAGCATCTGCTTTGTTTTCTTGGAATGCAAGCGCATGTATGTAGTAGTGGCTAGGCCTGAAGTGGTCAGCGTTTTGGCGCATATCCTACCTCCTCCGAGGATTGCTGGATGTTTTCCTGCTACTATCCCAGTTCTATGACTCCCGTTAAAACAAAGCTTCAGGTGCTAAATGATGGATGAGGTAGTGGCAAAGGAGAAAGAGCAGGAGGAACAGGGACCATTCACATCAATATCAGGCCAGTCAACCACATATGTCTTGTAGGATATGTTTCTGTAACAAAAGGAGCGGTTCGGCTACACAGTTATAGGGCATACAGTGAGTGCAATGCCTACCAAAAATTTTGAGGCACTCCAATGCCCCTTGGAAATGAAATGGAGGTCAGAGGGCCTTAACTAAACCATTTTTTCCATTTATAGCAACTGGGTCTCCTGTACACTGTTGGCCTAAGCAGTGAATGGAAGGCTTTCCAAAAATTATGAGGAACTGCAATGCCCCTTGAAACAGACGTGGATTACAGCATACTAAAAACCTTCTACCCATTATTGGGGAGTGGGTCTCCCTTAGTTTTCGCCTTTGCATTGAAAAGCAAAAGCTGACTAAAATTAGGAGGAAATGCAATGCCCGTTGGAAGAGTCGTGGAGGCTATAGGTAATTAAAAACAACATTTTAATGCCCCTTGGTAGAGCTGTGGAGTTCAGAGTGGTTTAACAAGATGCTTTTAATGCCCCTCAGAAGAGACGTGGAGGTCCCAGTAGCTTAACAAGATGGTTTTAATGCCCTCGGAAAAGTGGTGGAGGTCACAGTAGCTTAACAAGACGCTTTTAATGCCCCTCAGAAGAGACGTGGAGGACCCAGTAGCTTAACAAGATGGTTTTAATGCCCCTTGGAAAAGTGGTGGAGGTCACAGTAGCTTAAAAAGATGCTTTTAATGCCCCTCAGAATAGATGTGGAGGTCCCAGTAGCTTAACTAGATGGGTTTAATGCCCCTTGGAAAAGTGGTGGAGGTCACAGTAGCTTAACAAGATGCTTTTATTGCCCCTCAGAAGAGACGTGGAGGTCCCAGTAGCTTAACAAGACGGTTTGAATGCCCCTTGGAAGAGACGTGGAAGTCACAGTAGCTTAACAAGATGGTTTTAATGCCCCTTGGAAAAGTGGTGGAGGTTGCAGTAGTTTAACAAGACGCTTTTAATGCCCCTTACAAGAGCCATACAGTACAGCATCTTAAAAACATTATTCCCATTATTGGGGAGTGTGTCTCCCAAAGTCTTTGCTTATGCCTTCCAAGCAAAAGCTGTCAAAAATGAGGACGGAGGAACTTGCAATGCCCCATACAAGAGCCATGCAGTACAGCATATTACAAACATTATTCCCATTATTGGGGAGTGGGTCTCCCACAGTATTTGCTTATGCCTTCCAAGCAAAAGCTGCCAAAAATTAGGACGGAGGAACTTGCAATGCCCCTTACCAGAGCCATGCAGTACAGCATATTACAAACATTATTCCCATTATTGGGGAGTGGGTCTCCCATAGTATTTGCTTATGCCTTCCAAGCAAAAGCTGCCAAAAATTAGGAGGAAATGCAATGCCCGTTCGAAGAGTCGTGGAGGTTAGAGGTAATAAAAAGCAACATTTCAATGCCCCTTGGAAGAGCAGTAGAGTTCAGAGTGGTTTAACAAGATGCTTTTAATGCCCCTCAGAAGAGACGTGGAGGTCCCAGTAGCTTAACAAGATGGTTTTAACCCATTATCTACCAATGTCCTTTTTTTGGTACTCATAATTTTTTGCTTCTAGCAACTAAGATTTTCTAATTAGGTCCAAAAAACGAAAATTGCTAATTTGGAAAGAAATGGGTTAGTGCCCCTCGGAAAAGTGGTGGAGGTCACAGTAGCTTAACAGAACGCTTTTCATGCCCCTCAGAAGAGACGTGCAGGTTCCAGCAGCTTAACAAGAGGGTTTTAATGCCCCTTGGAAAAGTGGTGGATTTCACAGTAGCTTAACAAGACGCTTTTAATGACCCTCAGAAGAGACGTGGAGGTCCCAGTAGCTTAACAAGACGGTTTTAATGCCCCTTGGAAAAGAGGTGGAGGTCCCAGTAGCTAAACAAGACGGTTTGAATGCCCCTTGGAAGAGACGTGGAAGTCACAGTAGCTTAACAATAAGGTTTTAATACCCCTCGGAAAAGCGGTGTGGGTTGCAGTAGCTTAACAAGATGCTTTTAATGCCCCTTACAAGAGCCATACAGTACAGCATCTTAAAAACATTATTTCCATTATTGGGGAGTGTGTCTCCCAAAGTCTTTGCTTATGCTTTCCAAGCAAAAGCTGCCAAAAATTAGGACGGAGTAACTTGCAATGCCCCTTACAAGAGCCATGCAGTACAGCATATTACAAACATTATTCCCATTATTGGGGAGTGGGTCTCCCATAGTCTTTGCTTATGCCTTCCATGCAAAAGCTGCTAAAAATTAGGACGGAGGAACTTGCAATGCCCCTTACAAGAGCCATGCAGTACAGCATATTACAAACATTATTCCCACTATTGGGGAGTGGGTCTCCCATAGTATTTGCTTATGCCTTCCAAGCAAAAGCTGACAAAAATTAAGAGGAAATGCAATGCCAGTTCGAAGAGTCGTGTAGGTTAGAGGTAATTAAAAACAACATTTCTATGCCCCTTGGAAGAGCTGTGTAGTTCAGAGTGGTTTAACAAGACGCTTTTAATGCCCCTCAGAAGAGACGTGGAGGTCCCAGTAGCTTAACAAGATGGTTTTAATGCCCTCAGAAAAGTGGTGGAGGTCACAGTAGCTTAACAAGACGCTTTTAATGCCCCTCAGAAGAGACGTGGAGGACCCAGTAGCTTAACAAGATGGTTTTAATGCCCCTTGGAAAAGTGGTGGAGGTCACAGTAGCTTAACAAGATGCTTTTAATGCCCCTCAGAATAGATGTGGAGGTCCCAGTAGCTTAACTAGATGGTTTTAATGCCCCTTGGAAAAGTGGTGGAGGTCACAGTAGCTTAACAAGACGCTTTTATTGCCCCTCAGAAGAGACGTGGAGGTCCCTGTAGATAACAAGACGGTTTGAATGCCCCTTGGAAGAGACGTGGAAGTCACAGTAGCTTAACAAGATGGTTTTAATGCCCCTTGGAAAAGTGGTGGAGGTTGCAGTAGTTTAACAAGACGCTTTTAATGCCCCTTACAAGAGCCATACAGTACAGCATCTTAAAAACATTATTCCCATTATTGGGGAGTGTGTCTCCCATAGTCTTTGCTTATGCCTTCCAAGCAAAAGCTGCCAAAAATTAGGACGGAGGAACATGCAATGCCCCTTACAAGAGCCTTGCAGTACAGCATATTACAAACATTATTCATATTATTGGGGAGTGGGACTCCCATAGTATTTGCTTATGCCTTGCAAGCAAAAGCTGCCAAAAAATGGGAGGAAATGCAATGCCCGTTCGAAGAGTCGTGAAGGTTAGAGGTAATAAAAAGCAACATTTCAATGCCCCTTGGAAGAGCAGTGGAGTTCAGAGTGGTTTAACAAGACGCTTTTAATGCCCCTCAGAAGAGACGTGGAGGTCCCAGTAGCTTAACAAGATGGTTTTAATCCATTATCTACCAATGTCCTTTTTTTGGTACTCCTAATTTTTTGCTTCTAGCAACTAAGATTTTCTAATTAGGTCCAAAACACGAAAATTGCTAATTAGGCAAGAAATGGGTTAATGCCCCTCGGAAAAGTGGTGGAGGTCACAGTAGCTTAACAGAACGCTTTTAATGCCCCTCAGAAGAGACGTGGAGGTCCCAATAGCTTAACAAGAGGGTTTTAATGCCCCTTGGAAAAGTGGTGGATTTCATAGTAGCTTAACAAGACGCTTTTAATGACCCTCAGAAGAGACGTGGAGTTCCCAGTAGCTTAACAAGACGGTTTTAATGCCCCTTGGAAAAGTGGTGGAGGTCTCAGTAGCTTAACAAGACGGTTTGAATGCCCCTTGGAAGAGACGTGGAAGTCACAGTAGCTTAACAAGAAGGTTTTAATACCCCTCGGAAAAGCGGTGGAGGTTGCAGTAGCTTAACAAGACGCTTTTAATGCCCCTTACAAGAGCCATACAGTACAGCATCTTAAAAACATTATTTACATTATTGGGGAGTGTGTCTCCCAAAGTCTTTGCTTATGCTTTCCAAGCAAAAGCTGCCAAAAATTAGGACGGAGTAACTTGCAATGCCCCTTAAAAGAGCCATGCAGTACAGCATATTACAAACATTATTCCGATTATTGGGGAGTCGGTCTCCCATAATATTTGCTGATGCCTTCCAAGCAAAAGCTGCCAAAAATTAAGAGGAAATGCAATGCCCGTTCGAAGAGTTGTGTAGGTTAGAGGTAATTAAAAACAACATTTCTATGCCCCTTGGAAGAGCTGTGTAGTTCAGAGTGGTTTAACAAGACGCTTTTAATGCCCCTCAGGAGAGACGTGGAGGTCCCAGTAGCTTAACAAGATGGTTTTAATGCCCTCAGAAAAGTGGTGGAGGTCACAGTAGCTTAACAAGACGGTTTTAATGCCCCTCAGAAGAGACGTGGAGGACCCAGTAGCTTAACAAGATGGTTTTAATGCCCCTTGGAAAAGTGGTGGAGGTCACAGTAGCTTACCAAGATGCTTTTAATGCCCCTCAGAATAGATGTGGAGGTCCCAGTAGCTTAACTAGATGGTTTTAATGCCCCTTGGAAAAGTGGTGGAGGTCACAGTAGCTTAACAAGACGCTTTTATTGCCCCTCAGAAGAGACGTGGAGGTCCCTGTAGATAGCAAGACGGTTTGAATGCCCCTTGGAAGAGACGTGGAAGTCACAGTAGCTTAACAAGATGGTTTTAATGCCCCTTGGAAAAGTGGTGGAGGTTGCAGTAGTTTAACAAAACGCTTTTAATGCCCCTTACAAGAGCCATACAGTACAGCATCTTAAAAACATTATTCCCATTATTGGGGAGTGTGTCTCCCATAGTCTTTGCTTATGCCTTCCAAGCAAAAGCTGCCAAAAATTAGGACGGAGGAACATGCAATGCCCCTTACAAGAGCCTTGCAGTACAGCATATTACAAACATTATTCATATTATTGGGGAGTGGGACTCCCATAGTATTTGCTTATGCCTTCCAAGCAAAAGCTGCCAAAAAATGGGAGGAAATGCAATGCCCGTTCGAAGAGTCGTGAAGGTTAGAGGTAATAAAAAGCAACATTTCAATGTCCCTTGGAAGAGCAGTGGAGTTCAGAGTGGTTTAACAAGACGCTTTTAATGCCCCTCAGAAGAGACGTGGAGGTCCCAGTAGCTTAACAAGATGGTTTTAACCCATTATCTACCAATGTTCTTTTTTTGGTGCTCCTAATTTTTTGCTTCTAGCAACTAAGATTTTCTAATTAGGTCCAAAAAACGAAAATTGCTAATTTGGCAAGAAATGGGTTAATGCCCCTCGGAAAAGTGGTGGAGGTCACAGTAGCTTAACAGAACGCTTTTAATGCCCCACAGAAGAGACGTGGAGGTCCCAGTAGCTTAACAAGAGGGTTTTAATGCCCCTTGGAAAAGTGGTGGATTTCACAGTAGCTTAACAAGACGCTTTTAATGATCCTCAGAAGAGACGTGGAGTTCCCAGTAGCTTAACAAGATGGTTTTAATGCCCCTTGGAAAAGTGGTGGAGGTCCCAGTAGCTTAACAAGACGGTTTGAATGCCCCTTGGAAGAGACGTGGAAGTCACAGTAGCTTAACAAGAAGGTTTTAATACCCCTCGGAAAAGCGGTGGAGGTTGCAGTAGCTTAACAAGACGCTTTTAATGCCCCTTACAAGAGCCATACAGTACAGCATCTTAAAAACATTATTTCCATTATTGGGGAGTGTGTCTCCCAAAGTCTTTGCTTATGCTTTCCAAGCAAAAGCTGCCAAAAATTAGGACGGAGTAACTTGCAATGCCCCTTACAAGAGCCATGCAGTACAGCATATTACAAACATTATTCCGATTATTGGGGAGTCGGTCTCCCATAATATTTGCTTATGCCTTCCAAGCAAAAGCTGCCAAAAATTAGGATGGAGGAACTTTCAATGCCCCTTGCAAGAGCCATGCAGTACAGCATATTACAAACATTATTCCCATTATTGGGGAGTGGGTCTCCCATAATATTTGCTTATGCCTTGCAAGCAAAAGCTGCCAAAAATTGGGAGGAGATGCAATGCCCGTTCGAAGAGTCGTGCAGGTTAGAGTTAATTAAAAACAACATTTCAATGCCCCTTGGAAGAGCTGTGGAGTTCCGAGTGGTTTAAGAAGACACTTTTAAAGCCCCTCAGAAGAGAAGTGGAGGTCGCAGTAGCTTAACAAGATGGTTTGAATGCCCCTTGGAAGAGACGTGGAGGTCCCAGTTTCTTAACAAGACAGTTTTAATGCCCCTTACAAGAGCCATGCAGTACAGCATATTACAAACATTATTCCCATTATTGGGGAGTGGGTCTCCCACAGTCTTTGCTTATGCCTTCCAAGCAAAAGCTGAAAAAAATAAGGACGGAGGAACTTTCAATAATGGCAACACGGACCACGGTCCCCCTGTGGTATAGTGGTGGTGGAGGCTGAGGATAAAGAGAAGAACATAAAACAGCCGAAATGAGGAAGCGTACACCCATGTGTGGGTGTGAAGCGGTGCATGTGAATACACCTCCCGAAATAACACAGTGGATTTAACTTCATGTTACTCTGCTGTCATTTTGTGGTGATGAGAAGTCTGGCCCAATCCAGCCCTTGTTCATTTTTATAAGGGTCAGCTTGTCAGCATTGTCAGTTGACAGGCGAGTGTGCTTATCAGTTATAATTCCCCCAGCGGCAATAAAAACACGCTCCGATAACACGCTAGCGGCAGGGCAGGCCAGGACCTCCAAGGCATACAGAGCGAGTTTATTCCAAGTGTCCAGCTTGGATACCCAATAATTAAAGGCACAGAGGATTCACAGAGGACGCTGGTACGGTGGCAAGGTACTCCCTCACCATCTTTTGAATCTTTCCACTCCTTGTTAGAGTACCCCGCGCCTCAGGGTCTGTCCGAAGGGAGGGTCTGAGAAAACTGTCCCAGAACGTTGACAGTGTTCCCCTGCCTCTGCTGGATTGGAGTAGCGTTTCTCTCGCATGTACGCCTTGGTTGGGCAACGAACTGTGAACTCTGCCGCTAGCTTGTTGAGATGGGAATTTTTTTAACAGTTCTGCAGCAAGGGCCTTCTGGTACTGCCCCATTTTTGTAGACCTCTCCACCTCAGGAATAAGAGAGTGAAAGTTCTCCTTGTATCGGGGGTCTAAAAGTGTCACCAACCAGTAATGACTGTCACCCAACATTTTAACAATGCGAGGGTCACGGTTAAGGCAGCGTAACATAAAGTCAGCCATGCGTGCCAGACTGGTAATGGGCAAGACTTCCGTGTCCTCACCAAGTTGATGACTGACCATGCTCTCCTCCTCCTCCTCCTCCTCCCCCCTGTCCTCAGGCCACCCACGCTGAACCGACGGTATGACAGTTGTACAGATACTACCGTCTACAGTGCATGATACAAGCTCCTGTTCTTCCTCCTCCTCCTCCTCTCCCTCATTGTCCCCCAGTGCACGTTGGTTTGAAATGAGGCTCGGTGCAGCATCGGTGTCTCTGCCCTCTGCCAGGCAGAGACGCCGCCCCTCTCACCGCCACACTCCCTGCCCGGCGTCCTCCAGCGCTCTTCTTCCTGCTTCTGCTGCCAGCGTGCGCAGCTTCCCGGGCACTGTGCTTAGGGCGCGCGCTCCCTCCCTTTTAAAGGGGCCGCGCGCGCGGCCCTAAGGAGTCCCCGGCCAATTGCCGGAGGTCCTCCCATATATAAGGCACCTCCTCCAAAATGGAGGTGCCCGAGTAATAGTTGTAGCACAGTGTTCTAACTTCTGCTTCAGCCCTCAGGTCCCGCTGCTAGCCTGACTACTAGTCCTGCCCGCCTGCCTGACTATCAGTCCTGTCCGCCAGCATGATTACTCTCCTGTCCGCCAGTCTGTCTATGGGCCTCACACGCCTGCTTACCTGGAAGCACCTGCCTGTTACCTGTCAGCCTACCTAGAGGCTCCTGCCCGTCACTTGCCGCGACCACCTGACAGCCTACCTGGAGGCTCCTGCCTGTCACTTCCCGTGACCACCTGTCTGCCTACCTGGAGGCTCCTGCCTGTCACTTGCCATGACCACCTGTCTGCCTACCTGGAGGCTACTGCTTGTCACTTGCCATGACCACCTGTCTGCCTACCTGGAGGCTCCTGCCTGTCACTTGCCATGACCACCTGACAGCCTACCTAGAGGCTCCCGCCTGTCGCCTGCTATCTCTGCCATTTCATCTATCCGGACCTCTCGTCAGCCTGCCTGCTGTGCCCATCTGCAGTATCGGTCAGTCTCAGCCATCTGACCCGTGGGAGTCACCTGCTCCCTTACAAGGTCGTCCCCAGAGTAGCACGTGGTCCCCCTGCTCGGTCCCTCCCTGGTCACGGAGTCGTTAGCCGCCGTACGACCAGGGTCAGTCCGAGTTTATACTTAGTTACGCCCCTCTGGGTCCCTCCTTGCACCTCAGCACAGAGGTTCCACCATCCGGATCAGTAACACTGGGCTGTGTGTAATCGACCGCTACGGCTTCTTGATCAATCTCATCATACTCTGGCTGCAATGCTTCCTCTTTAATTCTCTGAAGAGAGCGTTGCAAAAGACAGACAAGTGGAAAGCTGACGCTAATGATGGCGTGATGGCCACTCACCATCTTGGTGGACTCCTCAAAGTTTGTCAAGATGGTACATATGTCAGACATCCAGGTCCACTCCTGAGGTCTTTTGTGTGGAGTTTGACCTGAATATCGACGGCCTTGTTGCAGTTGGTACTCCACAACTGCTCTCTTCTGCTCACAAATCCTTTGCAACATGTGGAGGGTAGAGTTCCAACGTGTGGGGACATCACACACCAGTCGGAGTGACGAAAGCTTCAAACGCTGCTGCAACACTGCAAGGGCGGCGGAAGCTGTAGCCGACTTGCGAAAAGGAGCTGACAGGTGGCATACTTTGACGAGCAGATCTGGCAACTCGGGGTATGATTTAAGAAACTGCTGAACCACGAGGTTAAGCACATGAGCCAGGCATGGAACGTGTGTGATCTCGCCTCGCCTCAGAGCCACCACCAGGTTACGGCCATTGTCACACACGACCATGCCTGGATGTAGGTTCAGCGGTCTCAACCACAGATCTGCCTGCTCTTTCACAGCTGTCCACAACTCACAAGCAATGTGAGGTTTCTCACCTAAGCTTATGAGTTTCAGCACAACCTGTTGCCGCTTGGCGGAGGCAGTACCGCAGTGCTTCCAGCTTGTAACTGATGTGGTGATATCTGAGATGGAGGCTGAACATGAGGAGGAGGAGGATGATGTGCAGGAGCTATACACTGTGGGGGCAACTCTGACTGACATAGGGCCCGCAATCCTCGATGTGGGGAGGATGTGTTCTGTCCCAAGGTCCGACTGGGTCCCGGCTTCCACTATGTTTGTCCAGTGTGACGTCAGGGAGATGTACCGCCTCTGGCCACAAGAACTTGTCCACGTGTCCGTTGTCAGGTGGACTCTCCCAGTAACTGCGCTGTTGAGGGCACGGCAGATGTTTTGGGACACGTGCTTGTGTAGTGTGGGGATGGCACACCGGGCAAAATAGTGTCGGCTGGGGACCGAGTACCGAGGGATGACCACCGCCATAGGGTTGCGGAAGGATTCCGTCTCCACCAGCCTAAAAGGCAGCATTTCCAATGCAAGCAGTCGTGAAATGTGCGAATTTAGGACTGTGGCCTGTGGGGCATTAGCTGCGAATTTCCGCTTTCGTTCAAAGGTCTGGGATATGGACAATTGAACTCTGCGGTGGGACGTGGATGTGGACGTTGATGCTGTTTCTTGAGAAACTGCTATAACAAGTGAAGACTGAGAGGAGGGAGCATCTTTGCATGCAGTATGGACAGGGGATTGCCTTGCACACACAACAGGGGGTTATATTGCAATCACAACAGCGGAAGAAGCAGTGGTGACACCCGCTGACACTGGTCGTGGACCCTGGGGTTCGCCCCACAAAGTTGGGTGCTTTGCTGCCATGTGCCTGATCATGCTGGTGGTGGTCAGGCTGGTAGTTTTGTCACCTGTGCTGATGCTGGCATGGCAGGTGGTACAAATGGCCTTTTTGGGGTTATCAGCAGAGTCTTTAAAAAAATTCCAGACTCTGGAAGACCTACAGGTTGTACTGGCAACGTCCCTCGTGTTGGTGTTCCAGGGAACTGTAGCCCGCCTTTTGTGCTTCTTCCTGCCTGTTGGGGTTCTCTGCCTCCCTCACCCTGTGTGCTGCTGGCCTCGCTCTGCATGTCCTCCTGCCATGTTGGGTCAGTTACTAGATCATCCACCACCTCCTCCTCTTCCACTTGCGCACCACAATCCTCCTCCTCACTTCCTGGCAATTGTGTCTCGTCATCGTCCACCTCTTGTGACAGATTGCCAGCGTCGACTTCCTGTGGCCGTGGCTATTCAAATATTTGGGCATCGTTACATGGGATCTCCTCTTCCACCACTTCAAGCGGAGCAGGCGAGGGGCACAAATCTGGAAATGGACCAGTGAACAGCTCTTCAGAGTGTCCAAGTGTGGGATCAGTTGCTGTCTGACGACACTCGGCATGGTGGAGGGAAGGAGCATCAGGGTGAGGAGGAGTATGCGGTCGAGACTCATGGCTACTAAGAGTTGACCGTGTGGAAGACAGACCGGAGGTGGTGGTGCCCAGGTAACTGGAAGTATTATCTGCTATCCAATTAATAACGTGTTCACACTGATCAGTTCGCAATACTGGTGTTGTTCTGTGCTTCCCTAGAAATTCGGTCAAGAAGTGGGAGCGAGAAGATGTGGCTGTTGGTTGTGGCACATTTTCACCTTGGCCATGGCCCCGTCCTCTGCACACACCATCACCAGAACGTCCAGTTCCACGTCCCTTGCCACGCGCCTTGCCCATTGTAAAAGAAGTAAAATAGCTTACACTCGCATTATCAATGGAAAAAGGGCAATAAAAAGTAGATTAGAACCGTGGAAGAGGAAAACCACAGTTCAATTTCTCTGGCCTACACCCGACTCTTTTAAACGATCTGAACAATCAGGGAGAAACTATTACTGATTTTCTTTACGGAAAAAAATAACAAAAGCTGGATAATAGACATTTTTTCCGTGGAACGGCAAAATCACAGTTATAATTTACTGGTGTGTATACCAGAATTTCTTAAATATATATATTTGCGGCTGAACAGAGGTTTGACCTGTGGAACCGCAAAACCACACTTGAATTTCTCGGGCCTACACCAGACTATTTTCAACAGATATATTTGTGTCTGAACAATCAGGAGACACTACTGTTTTTCTTTACGGCAAAAAATGCAAAAAAGCAGGATAATACAGAGATTTGACCCGTGTAACTGCAAAACCACAATTGTATTTCTCGGGCCTACACCAGACTATTTTCAACAGATATATTTGTGTCTGAACAACCAGGAGACACTACTGTTTTTCTTTACGGCAAAAAATGCAAAAAGGCAGGATAATACAGAGATTTGACCCGTGGAACTGCAAAACCACACTTTTATTTCTCGGGCATACACCAGACTATTTTCAACAGATATAATTGTGTCTGAACAATCAGGAGACACTACTGTTTTTCTTTACGGCAAAAAATGCCAAAAGCAGAATAATACAGAGATTTGACCCGTGGAATTGCAAAACCACACTTGTATTTCTCGGGCCTACACCAGACTATTTTCAACAGATATATTTGTGTCTGAACAATCAGGAGACACTACTGTTTATCTTTACGGCAAAAATTGCAAAAAAGCAGGATAATACAGAGATTTGACCCGTGGAACTGCAAAACCACACTTGTATTTCTCGGGCCTACACCAGACTATTTTCAACAGATATATTTGTGTCTGAACAATCAGGAGACGCTACTGCTTTTCTTTACGGCAAAAAATGCCAAAAGAAGGATAATACAGAGATTTGACCCGTCGAACTGCAAAACCACAGTTCTAGTAATTTGGCCTACAACAGACTATTTTCAACAGATATATTTGTGTCTGAACAATCAGGAAACACTACTGTTTTTCTTTACAGTAAAAAATGCAAAAAATCAGGATAATACAGAGATTTGACCCGTGGAACTGCAAAACCACACTTGTATTTCTCGGGCCTACACCAGACTATTTTCAACAGATATATTTGTGTCTGAACAATCAGGAGACACTACTGTTTTTCTTTACAGCAAAAAATGCCAAAAGAAGGATAATACAGAGATTTGACCCATGGAACTGCAAAACCACACTTGTATTTCTCGGGCCTACACCAGACTATTTTCAACAGATATATTTGTGTCTGAACAATCAGGAGACTCTACTGTTTTTCTTTACGGCAAAAAATGCAAAAAAGCAGGATAATAGAGATTTTTTACTATGGAACTGCAAAACCACAGTTATAATTTACTGGTGTATACCAGACTTTTCTAAATAGATATATTTGTGGCTGAACAGTGAGCGACACAGTCAAACTGTTTTTTTTTAGATACAAATGGCCCAAAAGTGGATAATACAGAGGTTTGAACCGTAGGACTGCAAAACCACACTTCTGTTTCTCTAGCCTACCCCAGACTATTCTCAACAGATATATTTGTGCCTGAAACATCAGAGACACACTTTTTTTTCTTGGGCGGGGGGGACACCAAAAGTTAATAAGACGGGTATTTGTACAGTGTGAAGGAGGAAAAAAAGTAGAGGATTTAGATGAAAAAAAAAGGATTTTTCCTGGCCTCCGAGACCTGGAGCTAAGTCCAGCAATTTCAGCAACAGGAGCACTCAGGACTGTAATGCAGCGTTTGCTGGTATAACCACTGCGTCTCTTATACAGCCTGATATCTGGGATGGATATTAGTCCTGAGAAGGACTGTTTGTTCGATCTGGAAGCCTTTACAGACTCTACACTAACTATTTCACAGGATATATCTCTCCCTAAATCAGCAGCGCTGTCCCTACACTGGCTGATCCGGAGCGACTGTGTCCAAGATGGCGGCGCCCGGTTTTAAATACTCAAGGTGATGCTGTGCGGCCAGCCAATCACTGTAATGCCCACAAACAACATGGCTGTGGCGTTACAGTGACTGGCTGGCAATCCCTGCATGATCATTGGCTCTGTAAAGAGCACCAAACATGCAGGACGGAGACCCGAGCTCCCGCCCGAGTAACCCGGAAATGCTCGGTGCTTGCCGAACATCCCGAGTAGCGTGATGCTCGGGCGAGTACCGAGCAGTGTCGAGTATGTTTGCTCAACACTATTTATTACCATATGATGAGCAATCACTGGAGAAGGACACTGTGGTTGGAAGAATAGAAGGAACAAGGTGAAGAGGAAGACCAGCAACCTGATGACTTGAAACTATCAAGATAACGGCGAAGAAGACCCTGATGGACCCATCTAAGCTTGCACAAGATTGATCTTCCTACAGATCGTTCATCAATCAAGTATTCATGGCTCAAAATTGAGCCGAAGGCAGTTAAAAAAAATAACATATGATATACAGTGGTGTGAAAAAGTGTTTGCCCCCTTCCTGATTTCTTACTCTTTGGCATGTTTGTCACACTTAAATGTTTTAGATCACAAAACACATTTAAATATTAGACAAAGATAACACAAGTAAACACAAAATGCAGTTTTAAATGAAGGCCTTTATTATGGAGGGAAAAATAAATCCAAACCTACAGGGCTCTGTGTGAAAAACTGATTGCCCCCTAAACCTAATAACTGATTGGGCCACCCTTAGCAGCAACAACTGCAATCAAGTGTTCGCGATAACTGGCAATGAGTCTTTTACAACACTCTGCAGGAATTTTGGCCCTCTCAGCTTTGCAAAATTGTTGTAATTCAGTCACACTGGAGGGTTTCCAAGCATGAACTGCCTTTTAAAGGTCATGCCACAGTGGTTCAATAGTATTTAAGTCAAGACTTTGATTAGGCCACTCCAAAGTCTTAATTTTGCTTTTCTTAAGCCATTCAGAGGTGGACTTGCTGGTGTGCTTTGGATCATTGTCCTGCTGCATAACCCAAGCGTGATTCAGCTTGAGGTCCAAACAGATGGCCGGACATTCTCCTTCAGGATTTTTTGGTAGACATCAGAATTCATGATTCCATTTACCACAGCAAGTCTTCCGGTCCTGTAGCAGCAAAACTGTCCCAGACCATAACACTACAACCACCATATTTTACTGTTGGTATGATGTTCCTTTTCTAAAAATGCTGTGTTACTTCTCCACCAGATGTTAAAGGACGAGATTCCCTCCAAAAATATCAGTTATTAATGGGGAACTCTCCTACACCTCTATTGACGTTCGATATTAACTATTAACATCAAACTTAACTAATAATAATTAATATCCACTAACGTTATCTGTGCCTTATACTATATACCAACTGAGACAAAACCGTGTGCTAATAAAAGGTATTTATTAGACAAAAGTCTACAGTTAATATACTACTATTTATCCCACTAACACCGTACACAATAATAATAACAATATACAATTCCCAATTACCTATTTTCCACCCATGTTTCCTAATCACTCATGCGGCCCACCCAACTATACTAACTTTCCCTATATATACAGTATACAGATACAAGGATATCAATATCTAGGAGGGTTAGTACAGGGTATGTAGGGCTAGTAAGTAAAGAGTTACAGGGGAAGAGAGATACTCAGCCATGTGTTGTGTCCATCGTCTCCAAGAGTCCAAAAAGGGGCCTAGCACATGTGGGCTCTGGGGTTTTAAGTCCATGGCTGGATATTCTGTTGATCCTCCCCCAGCAGCAGCAAACAGACTGAAACACATAGGGAGATGTGAGGCCAATATATGCATGTATACTTATCTGCAAGCATGGCTATCATGCAGATACATATATACATGTACAGCCTAGGACACTTCCCTTTAAAATCCCCCTGTTGTCGAGAACATGACAATGAAATTTGAGGGAAGTGCTGTATTGGGATATATTTGCCTACTCAAGCCCCATTTATAAGTTGTGACAGTTCAGGATGGAATGAAATATAATACTGCACTTAGGTACCTAGTCATCAGCCATTACGGCCATCAACTCTTCCCTGCCTTTCACCATAATCCAACATATCCCTCCACAGAATCCTGCTTCTTTCTTGGATCTTTAATCAAAGTCTTTTTGCTGTTAAAGTCTTTTTGCTGTGGTCCTGTCGTTGCCAGTCTTCAGGTATCTTCCTATCCCAAAGTCGTCTTGCTGGTCAGACTCTGGAATGGCTTTACCCTCAGTGTATAGGTTGGCCCAAGTCACTATCCTGTGTACACCCCTCACCCTGCCAGTCTTTCTATTCCTCTCCCGCAGCTTGCCTCTGCAGGGTTATGAGTAGGTCTGGCGTGATGAGACTGCTGGGTGTCAGTCTGTAGTTGGGCCTCACCACGTGGTTTCTTTGAGCACCTCCTTCTTTTTGGGGTACGGTTAATGTCTTTCAGTAGAGGCACGACATCCCTCAGTCATGACTTTCATCAGGCCTGTAGTCTTGATTGAAGATCGTTGATGAGTTTCTTCCATGGATAGATACGCAGATCTTTACTAGGCAGGTCAGAATTTCTCAAGTAGGGAGTGATGTCGCAATACCTAAGTTGACTGTGGGAAGAAACACCGTCTGATTCTAACAGACATTCAATCCATCCCTTACGAACTTCACAATAGCTAGGGTTGAAGTGGCAAATACCTTATAAAGTGAGGGGACCTGTCCCTAGAGAAACCTAACTCTATTCCCCCATTCACACAGAGCACATATTACAATTTCATTCCAAAATAAGCTTTTGGTTTGAATGCATATAGAGACTTGAGCTAAAATAGCATGTATTCTAATTGATCCATAAAACACAAGCAGATCATTGACCCATGTGCAATTGGAGTTCACTACCAGCTGCAAATGCATGTGTGTCACCCCAGGCCTGGATGCCACAAATATTAAAGGCTGTGTCTGAGAGCAGGAGGGAGGTTCCCTGGTCAGGGACAATTAGCATACAGCACCTCCTGTCCCAGGCCAGTAGGGGGAGCTGGCTGCCCCTATAAAAGCTGGTACTGGGGGCAGGGTTTGGGAGAACTGGACGACCTAGCTCAGGACTGAGACTAGTCCCAGAGAGGAGGGACAGTTCAGCTGTAGCCGAGGAGTCCGTGAGGCAGAGGAGAAGCTGCGAGCCAGGGACAGAGACGACGAGAGCCGGTCCTGGCTGAGGGAACTACATTACCGGACATTGGGGTCCGAGGCTGTGGGGGTTGCAAGCCCAGCAGCAGAGAACCAACCCGCGAGGGATTTCAGGTCCCTTGGCCTAAGAAGCCTGGAGGCTCTGCCACACAGAGGGACCAGTACAGCACGGAGAAGCAAAAGGTACCTAAGACCCGAGTTGCAAGCCATACAGGCGAAGTACACGGCCAGCTCAGGGACGTGGGCTATCACACCACGAAAAGGGGGATAGTCAGCAAGGGCAGAGAGTTAACGGTAGGCCTTCACACTCACCCTGACCAGTGGGGCTCGCCCGAATGCTCTCAGACACCCAGGCCCATTCCTACCCGGTACTCCTGTTGGGTCAGTAGTAATACCTACAATAAAGACCCTGGACTGTTTGAAGTGGACTCTGAACTCTTATTACTGCGGCCTGCACTATCACCCCCAGCATTCACATACGCTGCCCTGAGGCTACACTCTTCCCGTGGGGAGTTATCCTACTCCTGTGCTGCACACCAACATCAGCCTCAGCGGTCTGCCTAGCAGCGGCGGTCATCCCTGACCGCAATCCACGGGTGGCGTAGTCGGACATTCATAACTCTACAAATAGACTGCCACAGCATTTGGTCTGACCACCCTGAGCCACGGGATCGGGTTGCCACTACTACCCCCATCATCGCACTGAAGCCCGGTTCTGGGTGCCCCACGGCCCAGGGGGCGAGTCACATGAACACCGTTACATGAACATGGCGCGCCCCTGGGCCTGCTGTGTCGTGCGGCATCGCGCACACGGGGGCTTACCCGGAGCCGGATCAGATGGGGGTAGTAGTCTCGTGGCGGCGACCCGGTCCGTGCCCAGGGAGTCAAACTGTGTGGCTGAGTTTTAGCAGTAGATGTTGGACGACTACGCCACCCGTTGAATGCAGCTATGGAGCGGCTGCTGCAGGGCAGACCGCTGAGGCCGGTGGATGGATGGTGCAGCGTAGATGGTATAACCCCCAACGGGAGGGGTATGGCCTCAGGGCAGCAGATGGAAATGATGGTGGGAGTGCTGGTGCAGCAAGAAAGCTCAGAGACCTGTGATGCAGTTTCAGGGTCTTTACTCATGGGTGTTGTTCCGGTCACTCCGGCCAAGAGTGACCACCCGAGCCGTGCAGCGTCCACCAGGTGCGGGACTCGGCCAACTCCCAGGCAGTTCCAGAGCGTGGTCCTGAGCTCCCCTCTCTTCCTTCCTACTGGCCGTCCCCACCAGGGACCCACCTTTGTCCGGCTCCCTCGGGCCTCTTGGTGGTAAAACCTTCTCTGGCTTTCCTGACCCTATTCGTGGTATGCCTTCCTGGTGGATATGGTGAGGGTCGTGACAAAGCTTGACCACGACCTCCGGTTCCTGGCTGAGGATCATTAGCCTCCACCAGTTTGGGTTCCGGTACCCGTTTCCGCCAACCCTTCACCCGTCAACTTGTGGGATCTCAGGGTTCCCTCTTGTCCTGCGTCTCTGGGCCTTTCTTCCTCCTCCTCTCCACTACAGGCCTGGCCCTGGAGCTGGGCCCAGCCGGAGCCACAGCTCCCAGTCAGCCCTCTTGGCTGAGCTTCTCTGCTCTGCTCCTCCTCTGAACTCGACCCTATCTCTAGATGGTGCCCACCATATATACTCCCTCTATGTGTGAGCCCAGGTGACTAGCACCCAATGGGCTCCTACTTCTATGCCCAGAGTCCCTCCCCTATCTGCCCCTACACTACTGGGATGTTCCTCCCCCCCTCCCACTCCAGCCAGGGACAGACGCTGTCGTACCTGCACATCTAACTGGTGGGAGTACCGTAGTTCTGTCCCCCGGAAATGGGATGAGTGTAGTGCATGCAGCTATCTGAGCTCAGTCCCACACTCCATCCTTACCCGGGAGTGGAATACCACACCTCTGGTTCGAGGTGCAATACCCCTGTAGCAGCCGAGTCCTCGGGGTGCTACATTCCCCCCTGGTAAACCACAGCACGTCCTCGGGCTGGAAAAGAGCAAAACATACCAAAACATACAAACTTTTTTAAAACATACACTAACATATAAAACATTATAAACATTATCAGAAAATATAATATTCTAGGTAACTTTTTATATTACTATCTTAGCAGTATAAACTTTCAATTTAAAACTCTTTCATATTAAACATTCTTGTTCTTCCGGCCACAGTGCAACTTGTGACCGGGTAAAGTGCCACAGTCACTGGAAGAAAAACAGCAATTCTCCTATAAAACCGGTAGGGGGCGCTTTAGGAAGCGCAACTATTTACAGGATATGGCCGCTCTCAGTCCTCGGCCAGGTGGAGGGAAAGAACGACCGCTCTCAGTCCTCGGTCAGTGGGGATAAGGGATGGCTGCTCACAGTCCTCAGCCGTTCAGTGATAACGATGCCCTCCTGCTCCTTCCTGAGGGTAATCTTCAAACCCGTCCGGGTCCTCTTGATCTCCCTCATACCGCAGCTCTTCCTCCGTCAACCGGTGCACATGAAGGGCGTACGGTCCTTTGGCACACTGATGCCGGGTGAAGGTGACCTCGTCACCCAGGTAAAGGTCACGTCCGCGGTATCCCTCCGGCAGATGAGACTCGACATCACTGCGGGTGACAAAGACGTCGCCGGGGGTTCTGTGATCCCTGATAAAGCCCCAGCCATGCTCCAGTTGGAACTTTATTACGGTCCCGGTGGCGCGGGGACCGTGAGCCGCACGCGGGTTTCGTCGGGTCCGGCGTTTCTGCTCCGCACTCTGGACCTGCAGCTGCTCCTCGCGGACTCGCCTCTCTCGCCGTTCTTTGTTAAAGACTTCCAGTTGTTGTCGGCAGCACTCCGCACGCTGGGCTGCGGCCGCCCGGGTCTCTTGGGTGAACCCCATGAGGTTTTCACCGGTGGGGTCCCATGCAAACTGCGCCTCCTCCAACGGGAGTGGGGTGATCTTGGCGGGCGCCGGAGCCGGGATCAGGGGCTCACATAAGGGCCGTTCCCTCCGGAGTCGGGGGTTAACGTACTCCGGGGGCCACACAAAGGGCTGCCCATCCGGGCAGGTATGTTGCGCAAATAGGTCTTCACCTAGGGGCAGCACTGTGGAGGTTGAGGGCGCGATGGGGACAACGGCGCCCGGATTCACCAGGCCTTGCGACCAGGCCGGTGGCGGTTCCTGCTTGGCCGCGCTCAGGGTTGAGACGCGTGACGTCACAGGGGGCGGGGCCGCGGCTCCTGCCGCTTGAGGCCTAGTTTGGAGCGGTGGCGGTGCAGCAACGGGCACGATCGGTGGGACTTCGGGCTCTGCGACGGGGAGCTTTACGGCTTCTGGGCTTGGGGTGATGACGTCCCCTTTACCTGCTTCCATCTCTTCAGCTCCCTCCGCGGCGTCGTCTCCGGCCTCCGTCCCCTCTGCATCCTCTTCAGGGGCAGGCGTGCTCCTCGTTGCGGGTGGCGTCCTCCGCTGGCGGGTTCCAGCCTGCTGGGCCATCTCCCTGCTCCACTCGGCCAGCGCTTCTCGCCGCACTCGGGCCATCTTCCGAGCCAAGCCCTCCAGTGCGGTCTGTGCATGCTCCCGATCTCTGGGGAGCTGTGCCAGGATCTCCACCAGGCCCTCGGGGATGGCGGCCTGCAGCAGGCTCCTGACCACAGGGTCGGTGCTGCCTGACTCTCCCTCCATCTCCGGGTGCGATCTCTCCAGACTCCTCCAGGCTGCACCCATGCTCTCTCTTTTATTCTTGATCCGCCCACACTGAGGGTGGTCCCGGGGCCACTTGGTGATTGTCAGTTCTAGGGGCAGTCCCCTCACGCTGATGGACATTTCTATCATTGCAGTCTCTGCTGGTGGGGGCGGTCTTTGCTTTTGGCGCTCTTCTGGGACCAGGCCCACGATGGGAGGTCGTCTCTTGCCACCCTCTGGCACGCCCATAATGGCGTCCGCTCTGCCAGGGCGGGAAATCGTCTCAGATGGCGGGAATCGTCTCCTAATGGCGGGAAACTCTGCGGATGGCGGGAAAAGGCTGCAGATGGCGGGCAAGCGGCGGGAAACGACCCGAGATGGCGTCCGATGGCGGGGACCCTCCGGAATTGGCGGGAGACTTCTTCTTACGGTACAGATAAACTTTTCTTCAGGCGCGCAGTACCCGGTGGTGGCGGGCACGTAATCCTGCCGACTACGCCAAAGTTGACGCGCCCCTGGGCCTGCTGTGTCGTGCGGCATCGCGCGCACGGGGGCTTACCCGGAGCCGGATCAGATGGGGGTAGTAGTCTCGTGGCGGCGACCCGGTCCGTGCCCAGGGAGTCAAACTGTGTGGCTGAGTTTTAGCAGTAGATGTTGGACGACTACGCCACCCGTTGAATGCAGCTATGGAGCTGCCGCTGCAGGGCAGACCGCTGAGGCCGGTGGATGGATGGTGCAGCGTAGATGGTATAACCCCCAACGGGAGGGGTATGGCCTCAGGGCAGCAGATGGAAATGATGGTGGGAGTGCTGGTGCAGCAAGAAAGCTCAGAGACCTGTGATGCAGTTTCAGGGTCTTTACTCACGGGTGTTGTTCCGGTCACTCCGGCCAAGAGTGACCACCCGAGCCGTGCAGCGTCCACCAGGTGCGGGACTCGGCCAACTCCCAGGCAGTTCCAGAGCGTGGTCCTGAGCTCCCCTCTCTTCCTTCCTACTGGTCGTCCCCACCAGGGACCCACCTTTGTCCGGCTCCCTCGGGCCTCTTGGTGGTAAAACCTTCTCTGGCTTTCCTGACCCTATTCGTGGTATGCCTTCCTGGTGGATATGGTGAGGGTCGTGACAAAGCTTGACCACGACCTCCGGTTCCTGGCTGAGGATCATTAGCCTCCACCAGTTTGGGTTCCGGTACCCGTTTCCGCCAACCCTTCACCCGTCAACTTGTGGGATCTCAGGGTTCCCTCTTGTCCTGCGTCTCTGGGCCTTTCTTCCTCCTCCTCTCCACTACAGGCCTGGCCCTGGAGCTGGGCCCAGCCGGAGCCACAGCTCCCAGTCAGCCCTCTTGGCTGAGCTTCTCTGCTCTGCTCCTCCTCTGAACTCGACCCTATCTCTAGATGGTGCCCACCATATATACTCCCTCTATGTGTGAGCCCAGGTGACTAGCACCCAATGGGCTCCTACTTCTATGCCCAGAGTCCCTCCCCTATCTGCCCCTACACTACTGGGATGTTCCTCCCCCCCTCCCACTCCAGCCAGGGACAGACGCTGTCGTACCTGCACATCTAACTGGTGGGAGTACCGTAGTTCTGTCCCCCGGAAATGGGATGAGTGTAGTGCATGCAGCTATCTGAGCTCAGTCCCACACTCCATCCTTACCCGGGAGTGGAATACCACACCTCTGGTTCGAGGTGCAATACCCCTGTAGCAGCCGAGTCCTCGGGGTGCTACAAACACACTTACTGTGGACTGAATATGTCCATGCACAGGTAGTTCTGCACTTACACCTAAAGTGTCTATATGTACACATATGGAATTTCAGTATACAGTAAAACTCAAATTTACATTAAATTATATATACACAATATATATTGGATTCGGGGTAAAGGACTGTGTTTGTCTTATGTCCTTAACCCCCGTCTCTGGCTGAGCTCATGGTGCTCAGACTGACTTCTGTGCAGTGGGGCAGACAGTCTTTTGATCCTCCTTCAAATCAGAAACAGTCCAATAAATAAGATTACGACCAGGAGGCAATGACCGGAAGAGGCAGCTTTGGGGCTTTAAAACAGTCTCCTCCTCATGGCTAAAATATGAGATTAGATGTTTCAGCTCTGTGACAAACACAAGAGGGGTCTTCTGGCATCTCTCAGGGGTATCTGGGTGAAGGTCAAGACATCTCTCAGGAGTCATAGGTGTTCTTCAGCACTATGCTCTGCTACATCGATACCTAAAATGGGATTAAGGGAACAATATGCTCCTGGGAGTTCTCCTGATGCAGTTATTCAACATCCTGGCACTGGATATCATCCCTGTCCCATCAAACTCCTGTTCCTTTAGGGTGACCTCCCCCTGTTAACTTTCCTCAGCTGCCTAGCAAGTTCCTATTGCATAGGCAATGCCTTGACTCTCTTGAACCCCACAAAATGAATGCAATTTTTCTTTAGTATGCTCCTAGTCAATTGCTTCTGATTCCCATACAGACACCCCTTCCAGTTTTTAACAATACAAAAGAGTAACACACAGCCCTCGCAGCTACTTATTCTCCTATACATAGCTTCAAACAGACTACACAGAGACAAAGGCTCATCGTGTATAGTTGGCTTGAACCAATTCAGGATTTCTGGAGTAACATCCCAGTTTGCCAGCCTCATGCCTCATCATGAAACTGCCCATCCCTGGGTTTGGTACTCCCCGTTGCCACATACTACCGATTAAGATATGTAGGCAACCACAACCAGCTGGAACTTCAAGGCCTAGGTGCACAATAAATACCTATCCACACCTTTCTACCTATCTTAGTCCATGCCAAAAAACCAGCTCACTCGTGGATATGGCTCTATTATCAAAGGAAATATGTTAATACACTTAGGAAAACTAAACGTCAAACTAAGGTTCACTGTTTTAAGTTGTATCCTGCATCAAGATTTAAACAAAACCAGGCTATCCGTCCAAACTTCAAGGTCTAAGCACACAGTATAACACGACACTCCATCGTGTACGTCACTTACCTGTCCATGCTTCTCTGCCTGTCTTAGCTCACATAATACACCCTTTATTCAATCCAAAATGCACAGAAAACAAAAAAAAAAAAACATTAACAAATTATCCGCCTGAACTTCAAGGCGTAGGTGCACAATATATACCTGTCCACACCTTTCTACCTATCTTAGTCCATGCCACAAAACCAGCTCATCCACGGATGTGGCTCTATTACCAAATGAAAACAAAAAAATAAAATACACATTCCTGCGATTTGTGCTACTCCTAACCTTATGAATCCTATGGAAAAACTGGAGCTAAAAATAAAAGTACCAGCAAATAAACCTCATTTACTTAACAGGGGGTCTGATAGAAAACAGAAAACAACCAGTACACTAACAAATCCTGCTATACATTGCATACACATTGAGCCTCCTATAAAGCCTTTCTGCCACCAATCTGAGCCTCACAGGTCTAACGATATATTTAAACTGTAAAAGAACAAACCTAGTAAACAACAGAACAGTAAAATAAACTAATAAGACAAAACAACTGTATACATATAGAACAGTACAGGTCTGTTAGAAACTCTGCTGATAGAGTTTAAATCAAGGCCTTACAGGGAGCAAAATTTACTCTTTCATCCCTTGCTTGTAGTCGGCCATTTTGACACATCTGCACATGGTGGGGCACATGAGACTGAGAGAAAATACTATTTTGTCTCTGTAAATGTCTGTTCTCCATGCTGGACTTCCCACAATTAATTGTGCAATGACAATTAGTGTTGATCAATACCTTCCGATATCGGGAAATATCGGATCGGATTGGATCGGACCGATACCCAAAAAGTATCGGATATCGCCGATTCCGATACCGGAACCCAATGCAAGTCAATGGGACACAAATATCGGAATAAAAATAAACCCTTTCTTTCCTTGTAGGTTAATTCTACATGAAGGAAAACAACTAAGAATAATGTAGAATGTATTGGGGGAGGTGGGGGAGACAATAAAGGCGTAGAGATTTAGCCCAATCAAATGGAATAGCAGGAATTAATATATTTTTTAAGACGTTCTGAGTTACGGAAATATTGACTATGTTAAGTTTTTTTAAATTTTGTCAGATATTTATGTTTCACTACTTCCATGCTCTTCACCTTCTTTTTTACTTCTCCCACACTTTCTCCTTCATCATCCTCAGCATCAGCATCTTTTTCATCAACTTCTTCTTCACCTTCTTCATCTTCTTCACCTTCTTCGTATTATTCTTTTTTTTTACATTCTTCATATTCTTCTTATTCAACTATTATTCTTCTTCATATTCTACTTCTTCATCTTCTTCATGTTCTTCTTCTTCATCATATTCTTATTTGTGACAGGCATTCCTGTAGTTGTTATCTATAAAAGTTTGAACATTACACCTTTCGTTCTGCCCGTCACAGCAGCAGGTCTTTTCCAGGGGCACCACGAGGAGGAACGGACTCACCCCCATATGCTGCTTAGTCATCTTCTGCTTATAATTTAGATAATATATTTTGCTCTGATTTTTAGTCTTATGCTTAATGTTCTTCCGCTTTTTGTTCTGCAGCTTCTTGTACTTCTGCTTCTTGGTTTTCTGTCTCTTGTTCTTCTGTATCTTGGTGGTTGTCTTCTTGTTCTTTGTCCTCTTGGTCAACTTCTTCAGGGTCATCTTCTTGGTCTTCTTCGGGGTGGTCTTCAGGGTCGTCGTCTTCAGGGTCGTCGTCTTCGGGGTCCTCGTCTTCTTCGGGGTGGTCTTCAGGGTCCTCGTGTTCAGGGTCGTGGTCTTCGGGGTCCTCGTTTTCTTTGGGGTGGTCTTCAGGGTCGTAGTCTTCAGGGTCGTCGTCTTCGGGGTCCTCGTCTTCTTCGGGGTGGTCTTCAGGGTCCTCGTCTTTGGGGTCCTCGTCTTCATCGGGGTGGTCTTCAGGGTCCTCGTCTTCTTCGGGGTGGTCTTCAGGGTCCTCGTCTTCAGGGTCGTCGTCTTTGGGGTCCTCGTCTTCTTCGGGTTGGTCTTCAGGGTCCTCATCTTCGGGGTCCTCGTCTTCTTCGGGGTGGTCTTCAGGGTCCTCATCTTCAGGGTCCTCGTCAGGGAGATCCAGAGTGATTACCAAGAACCATTTAAAAAAGCTTGAACTTGGAAATGTAGCAGAAGGTACAAGAAGGCTGAGGAACTGCCCAGAACCAGCTGATGGTACTGGAACCCGGATGGGTAGCAGAAGGTACAAGAGCCAATGGAACTACCGAGGACCAGCTGACGGTACTGGAACTCGGTTACTAAGCAGGAGGTACCTGTGCCAGAAAGCACTACCAAGGACCAGCAGACGTTGGTGGAACTTGGATACCGAGAAGGAGGCACCTAAGCCAAAGGCACTGCCGAGAACCAGCTGACGGTACTAGAACCCGGATGGGTAGCAGAAGGTACCCATGTAAAAAAAAGTTGCAAGGCCGCGAGCCGGCCGCAGTTACCGAAACCCACAGTCCTACAGTGGGTGCTTGTCTTATTGGCACTATGGAACCAGCCTTCATTGCCAGATCCCGCAGCCCACATAGGAGTCAGCTAAACTGCAGGCACCATAGAGTCGGCTAACCCGACCGCAACACGACAGGACAATGCATTGGAGGCAAAGTGACGTTGACACTACCCGGAAACAGCTGGCGTGCTGGAACCAGGCTGGGCAGGAGGGAGTACCCATGCCAAAGACACTGCCAAGAACCAGCTGACGGTACTGGAACCCGGATGGGTAGCAGAAGGTACAAGAGTCAATGGAACTACCGAGGAACTCGGTTACTGCAGGAGCTACCTGTACCAGAAAGCATTACCAAGGACCAGCAGACGTTGGTGGAACTTGGATACCGAGAAGGAGGCACCTAAGCCAAAGGCACTGCCGAGAACCAGCTGATGGTACTGGAACCCGGATGGGTAGCAGAAGGTACCCATGTAAAAAAAAGTTGCAAGGCCGCGAGCTGGCCGCAGTTACCAAAACCCACAGTCCTGCAGGGGGTGCTTGTCTTATTGGCACTATGGAACCAGCCTTCATTGCCAGATCCCGCAGCCCACATAGGAGTCACCTAAACTGCAGGCACCATAGAGCCGGCTAACCCGACCGCAACACGACAGGACAACGCATTGGAGGCAAAGTGACGTTGACACTACCCGGAAACAGCTGGCGTGCTGGAACCAGGCTGGGCAGGAGGGAGTAGACGTGCCAAAGACACTACTGGGAAACAGCTGGCGGTGCTGCAACCCAGGGTAAACACTAAAATGAGTGGAGCCAGAGGCGTAATTGGAGCAACTTTAAAATCTGTAGTAGTGTGAATGTGGACAGAGCAGGAGAATTTGCCGGACACACAGCTGGGGATCAGCTGACGTTACTGAACCCCAATAACACTGGAGCAAGCGTTGACTGTGCAGACGGCACTTCTGAGCAGCAACTAGCGGTATTGGAGCCCAGGGTAAATACTAAAAACAGAGGAGCCAGAGGTGTAATTGGAGCAAGTTTTAAATCAGTAGTACAGTGGATGTGGACAGAGCAGGAGAATTTGCCGGACACACAGCTGGGGATCAGCTGACGTTACTGAACCCCAATAACACTGGAGCAAGCATTGACTGTGCAGACGGCACTTCTGAGCAGCAACTAGCGATATTGGAGCCCAGGGTAAATACTAAAAACAGAGGATCCAGAGGTGTAATTGGAGCAAGTTTTAAATCAGTAGTACAGTGGATGTGGACAGAGCAGGAGAATTTGCCGGACACACAGCTGGGGATCAGCTGACGTTACTGAACCCCAATAACACTGGAGCAAGCGTTGACTGTGCAGACGGCACTTCTGAGCAGCAACTAGCAGTATTGGAGCCCAGGGTAAATACTAAAAACAGAGGATCCAGAGGTATAATTGGAGCAAGTCTTAAATCAGTAGTACAGTGGATGTGGACAGAGCAGGAGAAATTGCCGTACGCACAGCAGGGGAACAGCTGACGTTACTGAACCCCAATAACACGGCAGCAAGTGTTGACTGTGCAGACAGCACTTCTGAGCGCCAACTGGCGGTGTTGGAGCTCAGGGATAATACTGAAAACAGAGGAGCCAGAGGTGTAATTGGAGCAACTTTAAAATCTGTAGTAGAGATGAGCGTTGTTCTACTCAAACTGTTCGCCAATCTCAAATTCGAGCTGTTTTGGGCGGTGTTCGAGCCGTTCGGCGAACACGAACAATTTGAGAAAAATTCGGCTGTTCGAGGTTATGTTCGATAACTGTTCGTGCACCAAAATCATAACTGGATTTTTTCTCAGTAATGATGAAAATGAATGTTAATACGCAGTTTGAGTGTACAGCGGGGTGGGGGGAGGGGCAGGGGATGGATCTCTGCAGGAACAATGAAGATCTCCATTTTTTTTTTCTCTTTCCCGCATTCACAGTGGGGAGGTGCAATCTGTCAGCCTATCAGCAGCGCACACACGGAGCGAAGTGCTTTTTTTCACACAAGCAAGGGCATGTGTCATTGGCAGTGTATGTCACATGTCCTTGCCCTATAAGACCAAGCCATTTTCCCCGTCGCCAACATTTTCTCACTGCTGCAGCTGCGTGTTAGACGGCACCGCTGTTGCTGTGTGCGCTATACCTTGTTAATTTCAAGCCAATTTTCGCACAAATCTACAGATAGCTTGGGAGTAGGGAATAGTTGTGATTGCAGTCCTTTTAAGGACTAGGTTACAGCATTTCCTACGACTTTTATCAGGCAGGTCTGTGCTCTTAAATAGATAGATTGTGGGAGTAAAGACTAATTGTAATTGGAGTCCTTTTCAGGACTAGTTTACATCAGTTCCTATCAGTTTTTGCCAGGCAGGTCTGTGCCAGTGCTGTGCAAGTTTTTTCACAGCATTTGGCTGAATCTAGCAAAGCTAATCCTTTTTGGCCTATTGCAGAGTGTGTTAGTCAGTGGAGTAGCCTATCTGTGTTGCAAGATATACCACCTGTGTATAGAATACCAATTTTTTTACTGCACCTAGTGAAGTAAAATCTTTTGGGCATAGCATCATTCTATTAGTCCATCTATACTGACCTCCATCAGGTTGCAAATTGAATATAATTTTTTTCTGCATCTAGCTCTGAAAAAATATTGGGCTTCTAGCTGTGTGTGGGACTTGTTGTATTAGTACATCTATACTGACCTCCATCAGGTTGCAAACTGCATATATTTTTTTCTTCATCTACCTCTGAAAAAATATTGGGCTTCTAGCAGTGTGTGGGACTTGTTCTATTAATACATCTATACAGACCTCCATCAGGTTGCAAACTGAATATATTTTTTTCTGCATCTACCTCTGAAAAAATATTGGGCTTCTAGCTGTGTGTGGGACTTGTTCTATTAATCCATCTATACAGACCTCCATCAGGTTGCAAACTGAATATATTTTTTTCTGCATCTACCTCTGAAAAAATATTGGGCTTCTAGCTGTGTGTGGGACGTGTTGTATTAGTCCATCTATACTGACCTCCATCAGGTTGCAAACTGAATATATTTTTTTCTGCATCTACCTCTGAAAAAATATTGGGCTTCTAGCTGTGTGTGGGACTTGTTGTATTAGTCCATCTATACAGACCTCCATCAGGTTGCAAACTGAATATATTTTTTTCTGCATCTACCTCTGAAAAAATATTGGGCTTCTAGCTGTGTGTGGGACTTGTTCTATTAATCCATCTATACAGACCTCCATCAGGTTGCAAACTGAATATATTTTTTTCTGCATCTACCTCTGAAAAAATATTGGGCTTCTAGCTGTGTGTGGGACTTGTTGTATTAGTCCATCTATACTGACCTCCATCAGGTTGCAAACTGAATATATTTTTTTCTGCATCTACCTCTGAAAAAATATTGGGCTTCTAGCTGTGTGTGGGACTTGTTCTATTAATCCATCTATACAGACCTCCATCAGGTTGCAAACTGAATATATTTTTTTCTGCATCTACCTCTGAAAAAATATTGGGCTTCTAGCTGTGTGTGGGACTTGTTGTATTAGTCCATCTATACTGACCTCCATCAGGTTGCAAACTGAATATATTTTTTTCTGCATCTACCTCTGAAAAAATATTGGGCTTCTAGCTGTGTGTGGGACTTGTTCTATTAATCCATCTATACAGACCTCCATCAGGTTGCAAACTGAATATATTTTTTTCTGCATCTAGCTCTGAAAAAATATTTGGCCTTCTAGCAGTGTGTGGGACTTTCTCTATTAGTCCATCTATACTGACCTCCATCAGGTTGCAAATTGAATATAATTTTTTTCTGCATCTAACCCAGCCAATAGTTTTGGCCTAATACCACAGTTTGGCCACTCAGCTCTGCTCGGTTCCCATCCATTGTTTTTTGTGCAAACAACTCCAGAGTTGTTAATTAGTTAACCACCAAAATGAGTGGAAAAAGGCCTGCTGCTGGTGGAAAGGGGAATAGGCGTGTTGGGAAGGGGAAAAAAGGTTGTGTCCGTGGGGTAGGTGTTAAAGCAACAGTAACATCTGCAGAAAAAAGACCATCTTCCAGCCAAACTAAAATGTCTACTTCTTTTAGCGGACAATGTGATAAGATCCCTTTCTTACGGCCACGCCAATCGCTACAAATTCCAGATGAGGCACAAAAACAGTTGGTGCTTCAACGGATATCAAGTGCTCCTTTAAGTGGGCTCTCCTCCACATCAACTTCAACATCACAAATACTCCAGTCCTCAAAGGTGTCACCCCAATCGCACTTGCTTCCTCACAGCTCCCAAATCTCCAGCTGCCCGTCTGAGTATGAGGTAGAACAGATGGTTGAGTCTGCAGAGCTGTTTACTCATACGATAGCCTGGGAATCAGAGGTTGACTCCAGCGCTTCTGTGAATCCAGACGAGGAAATGATCTGCACTGATGCCCAGAATCTTTATGAGTCGGATCCAGGACCAGACGCAGAAGGTTCTGACCATAATGTAGACCCTCATTCCCAAACTGTAACTCCTGTTGGTGGAGACAATGAGGAAGACGATGATAAGACTCAAATACCTGATTGGAGCGACAACTTTAGATTTTTGTCAGAGCAGGAAGAGGTTGGCTCTGAGGACGACGGGTGTGATAACACACAGGGTGATGATGATGAGGTTGGAGATCCCACTTACTGTCAAACCACAGTCAGCCAAGAGATGAGGTCAGCAGAGGAGGTGGAGGAAGATGCTAGTGACGACGAGGTCAGGTTGCGCCTTCCTGGACAGAGACGTAGTACTGGAAGCACGTCAACAACTGCATCCTCAAACAAAACTCTGCCTCTCACCACAAGTCGTGGTGGCTCTTCAGGTCGCATGGGTGCTAAGCCTTGCATAGCCTGGGCATTTTTTCAGATCGATAAAGATGACCCAACTCGTGTTATCTGTAACATTTGTCAGCAAAAGCTAAGTAGAGGCCAAAAAATACATAGTTTGAGTACTTCATGCATGAACCGGCACATGGACATGAAGCATAAGTTGCAGTGGGAAGCTCAGTGTGCTACAATGCGGCCTAGCCGGCCGGGCCAACCACCGTCTGCCATATCTTGTGCATCCGCGGCCTCTTCATCCTCTGTGACTGGGGGGACAGCAGTCACACCTGTTTTGGGGCGCAGACCTGCCACCTCTTTACCCGCAACAGCCAGCGTGATTGGCAGGTCATCATTTTCTTTGGAGGTGGTAACACCAGCTGGTGTTGAGCGCTGTCCGACATCGATAGCACCACCTTTGGATCAAGGCAACCTAACATGTCCGCCTGCATCTTCCTCACAGACCGGCAGTTTGCCGGGGACACCCTTATCAACCCCGTCTAAGCACAATAGCCAGCCCTCGGTCCCTCAGATGTGGACAAGTAAAAGACCATTTCCTCCTAGCCATGAGAAAGCTAAGAGGTTGAATTTCACCATCTGCAAGTTCTTGGCTACAGAAATGCTGCCTTTCCGCCTGGTGGACACAGAGGATTTTCGAGACCTTATGTCCGTCGCAGTGCCCCAGTACCAGATGCCCAGTCGGCACTACTTCTCAAAGAAAGGTGTGCCTGCGCTCCACCAGCATGTCGCACACAACATCACCGCTTCTTTGAGAAACTCTGTGTGTGACAGGGTGCATTTCACCACAGACACTTGGACGAGTAGGCATGGACAGGGGCGTTACATGTCGCTGACTGGGCACTGGGTAACTATGGTGACAGCAGGACAAGGGGCTGCTGTCCAAGTCTTGCCGTCCCCACGAGTTGTGCGTCAATCCTCTTTATGTCAAAGTTCCTCCACTGCTTCTGCCTCCTCAACCTCCTCTCGGTCTTCCACCTGCACCCAAAGCCTGTCTGGTCATGCCACAAGCTTTCTAACTGCGCAGAAGGGATCCTGCACACCTCCTTACTATGCTGGCAGTAGGGCTCAACGTCATCAGGCGGTTTTTACATTGAAATGTCTGGGAAATGTGAGTCACACAGCTGAGGAGTTGTGGTCAGCTCTGGAGAACCAATTTCATGAATGGTTGTCTCCACTGGACCTGAAACCAGGGAAGGCCGTGTGCGACAATGCTGCAAACCTGGGTGCGGCCCTTCGCCGGGGCAATGTCACACACGTGCCTTGTATGGCTCACGTGTTGAACCTGGTTGTCCAGCAATTTTTAGCCCACTATCCCAGACTAGATGGCCTTCTGCAGAGGGCACGGTCGCTGTGTGCTCACTTTCGCCGTTCGCATCCCGCAGCTCAGCGACTTACATCTCTACAGAAGTCGTTGGGCCTGCCACTTCACTGGATAAAATGCGATGTGCCTACCCGGTGGAATTCAACTCTGCACATGTTGCAGCGACTGTGGCAGCACCGACAAGCCCTGGTGCAATACGTTCTGACGTATAGCCTGGGCCAACGAGATCCAGAGGTGGGGCAAATCACGCTGGAGGAGTGGTCTCAGATCAGGGACCTATGCACCCTTCTGCACAGTTTTGAAATGGCGACGAAGATGTTTAGTGCTGACGATGCCATTACAAGCAAGACTAATCCGGTGATTAACAAGCTGGAGCACATGTTAAACAGAATTCGGAGTCAGGTGGTGGCTCAAGAGGAGGTGGAGGAAGTAGAGGAGGAGGAGTTGTATGCGGAAGGGCTAACATCTGCAAGGTCCAGACGGTCGGCAGCACCAAGGCGGCAGGCATGTGAGGGTGGGGGAGATGGTTTTACCAGGGCGCATGGTAGCAGCCAAACTAGTGAGGAAGGTGCAGGAGCCCAGGAAGAAGTGGAGGACGAACTGATGGAAGACTCATCAGATGAGGGAGACCTTGATCACATTTCTGTTGTGCGAGGTTGGGGGGAGAGGACAGAGGAAGGAAGCATGATTGTTACCTCGCCACCAACACAACAGGGACTTGGTGCTCCTGGATGCGCAACACACATGAGTGCCTTCTTGCTGCACTACCTGCAACATGACCCTCGAATTGTGAGAATTAGAAATAATCCTGACTACTGGGTTGCCACACTGTTAGATCTCCGGTACAAAAGTAAATTTGCAGAAATTATTCCTGCCATAGAAAGGGATGCACGCATGCAGGAGTATCAGCAGAGACTGTTGCAGAATCTTACATGTGCTTTTCCACAAAATACCAGTGGTGCACGTAGTGAATCTCACAGTTCCAACTTGCCAACCGTGGGACCGTCAAGTGTTCAGCACTCAAACCGTAACAGAACCACAGTATCTGCTGGTAACATCAATTTTGCGGAATCATTTCACCACTTTTTTAGCCCATCCTTTGCAAGGCCACAGGAGACAAGAAGTCTGACACATAGTCAACGCCTAGAGACGATGGTACAGGAGTATCTCCAAGTAAACATTGAAGCCACGACTGTGTCACTGGACCCTTGCTCTTTTTGGGCTTCCAATCTGGATAAATGGCCGGAGCTAGCCACTTACGCCTTGGAGATCTTGTCATGCCCCGCAGCCAGCGTTCTGTCTGAACGTGTGTTCAGCGCTGCTGGTGGTGTGCTGACAGATAAGCGCACGCGGCTCTCCACTGATAATGTAGACAGACTCACGTTCATAAAGATGAACAAATCATGGATCCGAAACGACTTTTCTACTCCTGTGTCATCCTGGGGAGAGTAAAAGCTTGATGATTGGTTAAAATCACCCTACCAACCGTTTTAAGCTTTCAAATTACTAATCATGTTTATCTGTATCTTGGCTGGAAAATAATTTGGGCTTTGTAGCAGTGTGCAGCACTGATTCTATTAGGCCATCTATAATAAGCTCCACCAGATTTAAAATTACTAATCATGTTTATCTGTATCTTGACTGGAAAATAATTTGGGCTTTGTAGCAGTGTGCAGCACTGATCCTATTAGGCCATCTATACTAAAGCTTCACCAGATTTAAAATTAATAATAATTTTTAGCTGCATCTAGCCCGGAAAATAATTTTGGGGCTCCGAGATGCGCAAGACACATAAGTGCCTTCTTGCTGCACTACCTGCAGCATGACCCTCATATTGTCAGAATTCGAAGTAATCATGACTACTGGGTTGCCACACTCTTAGATCCCCCAAACTTTTCGATCAACCTTTTCATTTTAATAAAGACCAAAAAAATGGTCATTTTTGAAATTATAAGCATTAGCAGGTTGTTAGAAACTGAAATCAAACAGTTTTCAACTCAAAACTTTATTCTAGGTGATGTTACATTTTCACATAGGACCCCTTGTTCGAAAGGAGCTTCTGAACTCTCTCGTCCATTGAATTTGTCAGGTTTTGGATGGTTTCTGCTTCAATTGTTTTGTATGAGGACAGAATACCCTCCCAGAGCTGTTGCTTAGATGTGAACTGCCTCCCGCCATCATAGACACTCCTTTTAATGATGCTCCAACGGTTCTGAATGGGGAAGAGGTCAGGGGAGCATGGGGGTCGCACCATAAGTTTGTCCCCTTTTATGCCCATATCAGCCAGAGATGCAGATGTTTTATGTGCAGCATGAGATGGTGCATTATCATGCAGAAAAATGATCTTGCTGTGAAATACACGGTTCTTCTTCTTGAACCATGGCAGGAAGTGCTGTTTGAGAAAATCCACATACATTATGGAGTTCATCTTTAGCGCCTTCAGGGATCCTAAAGGGGCCGACAATCTCTCTCCCCATGATTCCAGCCCAAAACATTACTCCACCTCCTCCTTGTTGGCGCTGTAGCCGTGTTTGTGTGGGGTGTCCATCAACCAGCCATCCTCCACTCCATCCATCTGGACCATCGAGCGCTGCACGGCACTCATCCGTGAACAAAACAGTTTTGAAATCAGTCTTCATGTAATGTTTGGCCCACTGGAGCCGTTTCTGCTTGTGTGAAGTGGATAGAGGAGGTCGACAGGATGGCGTATGCACAGCTGCAAACCTCTGAAGGACCCTGCATCTTGTTGTTCGGGGGACGTTGGAGGCACAAGCAGCTTCAAAAACTTGTCTGCTGCTATGACAAGGCTTTTTTGCCGCTGCTCTTTCAACCTGACGTAATTGCCTGTAGGAAAGAGTCCTCAATTTGCCCTTATCAGCACGCACACGTGTGTACTGTGAATCAGCTACATACTTCTTGATTGCCAAGACACTTCATCCTGATCATCGCACAATGTTGATTGTAGTCATGCCTTGACCTAAACACTCCACAATTTGTTGCTTCTCAGCAGCCGACACATCCTTTTTCTTTCCCATTTTGGCAGAAAATGTAGGCTGCTTAATAATGTGAGACAGCCTTCTTAAGTAGTCTTGCCTTTCATTGGACACACCTGCCAAACTAATTAGCACAGGTGTCTGCAATTGCTTACAGTGATATAAAGAGCCCTGACACACATCACCATCAATGAGTTTAACTGACAAACAAACAAATTCTTCCCTTATCACTCCTAAACACTTTTTGCATAATAATTTGGAACACAGTGTACATGTGCTTTTCCACAAAACACCAGTGGTTCACGTAGTGAATCTTACAGTTCTAACTTGCCAACCGTGGTCTGTATGGAGTTGTTCAATAAAGGGCCCAAAATTAAGATAACATAGATGGGAGAGGTCTCCATGAATAGGAATTCCTAAGTATTTGATACCCTGTGAGGGCCAGGCAAAGGGAAAGTTGGACTGGATGGAATCCTATATGGATTTGGGGAGGGAGACATCGAGGGCCTCAGACTTCGCTGCATTGATTTTAAAATTTGACCATGTAACAAAGTGATCTATTTCAGCCATAACAGCATGGATGGATATATGTGATTGAGTGATATATACTAGGACATCATCAGCAAATAGAGAGCACTTGTACTCGGTGCCTCCCACCTCAATCCACCTAATATTGGGGTTATGGCGAATTGATGAGAGCAGGTGCTCCGTCACTAGGATGTATAAGAGAGGGGACAGAGAACATCCCTGCCTTGTCCCATTGGTGATTATGAAAGGTGATGAAAATGTTCTGACGCGCCCCCTGGGCCTTGGGACACCCGGAGCCGGACCCTTTTTGGTGGATGCTGGTGGTTGTAGTCTCCGTGGCGGCAAACCGGTTCCGTGGCTCAGGGCGGTCAAACCAGTGGCGGAACTATTTATGTGGTTTTGATGTTTAAATGTCCGACTACGCCACCCGTGGATTGCGGTCAGAGTGAACCGCCGCTCCAGGGCAGACCGCTGAGGCTGGTGTTGTGGGTGCAGCAGAGCGTAGCATAACTCCCCACGGGAGGAGTATAGCCTCAGGGCAGTGTATGCGGAGGATGGGGGTGATGGTGCAGGGCAGCAGCAGTAATGACACGGAGTCAGTGATGCAGTCCAGTGCCTTTACTCACAGTTCTTATTATCCAGACCACGTCTGCAGGTAACGGCTGCCCACGTCGTACTGTGCTCACCAGGTGAGGGGCTCAGACAACTCCCAGATAACTTTGGAGTGCTTCACAGGACCCCCTTTGTGTGTCCTTTGTCTGGCCTTTCTTACCAACCCTTCTGTCCGGCTGCCTCGGGCCTCCTCTTGGTAAACTTGGCGCCAGTTTCCCTGACCCTATGTGGTGCCTTCCTAGCGGGTGTAGCGAGGGGATGCGCCACATAAAATGTCACAGCCTCCTGTTTCTAGCTGAGGGTCATTTCCTGCCTCCACTAGTTTCGGGGACCGGTCTCCCCCTTTGGCCTGACCCCTCCACGTAGGTGGATTCGGGCGTGCGGTGGCGACTCGCCCGTCCGCACCCCTGAGATCACTTCGTTCCTCATTCCTGGAGCCTTCTCCGCTCCTCTTCCTTCCTTCTCCCTCTTCCAGGCCTGGGCCTCTGTTACTAGGCCCGCCTCCGGAGCAGAGCTCATGCAGAGCCCCTGCTCCCTGCCACTTCTGCTCAGACTTCTCTGCACTGAACTAAGATGGTGCCCACCTTTTATACTCCCTTCTCAATGCACCCAGGAACTGCTTCCTCCCTGCTCCTGCACTACAGGGTTCCCCTTCCTCAGTGTTCCCTCCCCCCACTCCAGCCAGGGACAGGGACTCTCGTGCCCATCTCAGGGGCATATTGGTCGCCCTGCCCCACGGCAATGTGGTGTAATGCATGCAGGTGTCGGGTCCTGATCCACACTACATCCTTACCTGAGAGTGAGATATCACACCTCTGGGTGAGGTGCAATACCTCTGTAGCAACCGAGCCCTCAGGGTGCTACAGTTCCATTTATCTTCAGCCTAGGTGACGTATTGCGATACAGGGCCGTGATTTTGGCTATAAAAGGGTCCCCTAGACCCCTACCCCAAGCTTTTTAAGAGAATCATATATGGCGTGCCAGGAGACTCTATGGAATGCTTTCTCAGCATCCAACGAGAGTATCTAATTACAAATTTTTAACTGCATCTAGCCCAGGAAATACTTTGTGCCTAGTAGCAGGGTCTGCTAGTCAGCGGATTATCCCGGCTGTTAAGCAAGCTACACCACCTGTAGTTTGGACACTTAATTTTTTCAAAGGAAATGCTTCGGGACCACGGGATACTCAGTGAAGAGCATCAGGAGGCACCCCAAGGCATAGGGGCTCGGACTGGCAGTAGGATGCCTTGCGGTGGACAGCCGAGCTCGATCCTTATAAAAGCTTTTTAACTGCAGCAGCTTTAGTGGACGCTACTGGAGCTGGAATTACGCGGCTGCTGGCATGAGACTTGCCCTCCAATAGATCCTTGTAAATGGATTTAAAGTGTATTTATTCAAATTAGAGAGACAATTTAAATTAAAAAGCTTAGAGCTGCCTCCACCACAGGGGGGCTCGCTCGACCCACCAGCGGACAGGCACCAGTATTGGGAGAGGGGGGCTGGCCGTCAGGGTTCACCGCGGCTCTGGCACAAACCCGGCGACACGGAGGTGGCACGGGCAGGAGCGGACTGAACGTGTCGGCTTCTCACTTTTTGGATTTTAGAAGGGCATGACATGCCTATATCTGTGTCTCCCCCTCCTTTTACTTCTCCACCTCTTTTCTTTTCGCATGACTATATGTACTTGTCACTTTTCCATGTGTTAGTTGTGTCTTCTGAGCAGTTTGTCAGCTTTTGGACACCTTTGAAGGTGTTTTCTATGTGTTTCTATGTGTTTTTGTTTGCCTGCCATTGGTTTTAACGGTGTTCGAAGGTGTTCGACGAACAGTTCGATGAACAGTTCGGCGAACACACGGGTGTTCGACGAACCGAACCGAACTCGAACACTACGGGGGTGGCTCAACACTAATGTGTAGTAGTGTGAATGTGGACAGAGCAGGAGAAATTGCCGTACGCACAGCAGGGGAACAGCTGACGTTACTGAACCCCAATAACACGGCAGCAAGTGTTGACTGTGCAGACAGCACTTCTGAGCGCCAACTGGCGGTGTTGGAGCTCAGGGATAAGACTGAAAACAGAGGAGCCAGAGGTGTAATTGGAGCAAGTTTTAAATCAATAGTGCAGTGGATGTGGACAGAGCAGGAGAATTTGCCGGACACACAGCTGGGGATTAGCTGACGTTACTGAACCCCAATAACACTGGAGCAAGCGTTGACTGTGCAGACGGCACTTCTGAGCAGCAAATGGCGGTGTTTGAGCTCAGGGATTACAGTTCAGGTGGTAGAAACTTGAACACAACAGGAGACCTGCATACTGTTGCCCACCAATTATTTATTCTGGAAGAGGACTGGCAAATTCATGCGAGATCCAGGCCTTGTTCATTTTGAGAAAAGTAAGCCGGTCAATGTTATCGGAGGATAGTCGCATGCGACGGTCTGTTAGTACACCACCTGCGGCACTAAAGACGCGTTCCGATAATACACTAGCAGCAGGGCAAGCTAGCACCTCCAATGCATACTGGCTAAGCTCTGGCCATGTATCCAGCTTACAGACCCAAAACTTGAAGGGAGAAGAGCCGTCTGGGAGTACACTGAGAGGGCAAGACATGTAGTCTGTCACCATCTGACGGAAACGTTGCCTCCTGCTGACTGAAGCCGTCTGTGATTGTGCAAACATTTGTGGCGGCGGGGACACAAAACTTTGCCACATTTGGGCCATACTGGTCTTGCCTTGTGCTGAGGTGCTTCTGCTCCCTCTTTGTGCAGAGCTTCCTCCACTGCCTCGACGCACTGAGCTGCTTTGTACAGCACTAGCAGCACTGCTCTCGGTTGGAATGGAGGACAGAATGGAATGCACCAGTGCGTCTTGGTACTCCCGCATTTTACGCTCCCGATTCAACGGTGTTATGAGGCTTTGTAAGTTGTCCCGGTAGCGAGGATCTAGGAGGGTGGACACCCAATAATCAGCCGTATTGAGAATGTGGGCGATGCGGCGGTCGTTTCTCAGACACTGCAGCATGAAATCAACCATGTGCTGCAGACTTCCAACTGGCCAAGAAACGCTGTCCCCTGCTTGAGGAGTGATCTCTGCCTGCTCTGCATCATCCCACCCTCGCTCTAGATACTGACTACTAGAGCATTGTGTACCTTCCTCCTCTGGACAGATGTCTTCCTCCTCCATTGACTCCTCCTCATCCTCCTCACAAAGTGTCCCCTGCCTAAGCCTTTGTGAGGAACCACGTTGCGCAGACTGTAGAGAAGCAGATGACATTTGTGACTCCTCATCCTCCACCTCTTCCAAAACCTTGTCCCTTAGTACTTGCAGTGTTTTTTCAAGCAGGCAGATAAGGGGGATAGTCATGCTGACTAGTGCATCATCTGCACTCGCCATCCGCGTGGAATAATCGAAGGCACGCAAAGCGTGGCAAATGTCCTTCATAGAGGCCCACTCAGTGGTGGTGAAGTGTGAACGGCGCGCACTGCGACTTGTTTGCGCCTGCTGCAGCTGGTACTCCATTACTGCTGCCTGCTGCTCACACAACCTCTCCAACACATGTAACGTTGAATTCCACCTGGTGGGTAGGTCACATATGATGCGATTTTCCGGAAGACGTAATCGGCGCTGCAGAGCTGCAGTGCGCGATCTTGCATTGCTGGAACGCCGCAAGTGAGCGCACTCTATGCGGACCTTGTGAAGCAGTGCATCAAGATCCGGATAGTCCATCAAAAAACTCTGCACGACCAAGTTGAGCACATGTGCCAGACATGGGATGTGAGTGAGGTTGCCTAGGCCCAGAGCTGCCACCAGATTTTGGCCATTGTCACACACTACCATGCCTGGCTGGAGATTCGCTGGCACAAAGAAGAGACAGAGAAACAGAAGGGCTCAGGAACAAGAAGGTGGAAGGGACCCTAAGAACCCACAAGAATCCAGGGTGAAGGGTCAGGCAGATTAAGGGTACCGGATCCCAAGTTGGTGGAGGAGAAACTACCCTCAGCACTTCTGAGCAGCAACTAGCGGTATTGGAGCCCAGGGTAAATACTAAAAACAGAGGAGCCAGAGGTGTAATTGGAGCAAGTTTTAAATCAGTAGTACAGTGGATGTGGACAGAGCAGGAGAATTTGCCGGACACACAGCTGGGGATCAGCTGACGTTACTGAACCCCAATAACACTGGAGCAAGCATTGACTGTGCAGACGGCACTTCTGAGCAGCAACTAGCGGTATTGGAGCCCAGGGTAAATACTAAAAACAGAGGATCCAGAGGTGTAATTGGAGCAAGTTTTAAATCAGTAGTACAGTGGATGTGGACAGAGCAGGAGAATTTGCCGGACACACAGCTGGGGATCAGCTGACGTTACTGAACCCCAATAACACTGGAGCAAGCGTTGACTGTGCAGACGGCACTTCTGAGCAGCAACTAGCAGTATTGGAGCCCAGGGTAAATACTAAAAACAGAGGATCCAGAGGTATAATTGGAGCAAGTTTTAAATCAGTAGTACAGTGGATGTGGACAGAGCAGGAGAAATTGCCGTACGCACAGCAGGGGAACAGCTGACGTTACTGAACCCCAATAACACGGCAGCAAGTGTTGACTGTGCAGACAGCACTTCTGAGCGCCAACTGGCGGTGTTGGAGCTCAGGGATAATACTGAAAACAGAGGAGCCAGAGGTGTAATTGGAGCAACTTTAAAATCTGTAGTAGTGTGAATGTGGACAGAGCAGGAGAAATTGCCGTACGCACAGCAGGGGAACAGCTGACGTTACTGAACCCCAATGATACGGCAGCAAGTGTTGACTGTGCAGACAGCACTTCTGAGCGTCAACTGGCGGTGTTTGAGCTCAGGGATAATACTGAAAACAGAGGAGCCAGAGGTGTAATTGGAGCAAGTTTTAAATCAATAGTGCAGTGGATGTGGACAGAGCAGGAGAATTTGCCGGACACACAGCTGGGGATCAGCTGACGTTACTGAACGCCAATAACACTGGAGCAAGCGTTGACTGTGCAGACGGCACTTCTGAGCATCAACTAGCGGTATTGGAGCCCAGGGTAAATACTAAAAACAGAGGAGCCAGAGGTGTAATTGGAGCAAGTTTTAAATCAGTAGTACAGTGGATGTGGACAGAGCAGGAGAAATTGCCGTACGCACAGCAGGGGAACAGCTGACGTTACTGAACCCCAATAACACGGCAGCAAGTGTTGACTGTGCAGACAGCACTTCTGAGCGCCAACTGGCGGTGTTGGAGCTCAGGGATAATACTGAAAACAGAGGAGCCAGAGGTGTAATTGGAGCAACTTTAAAATCTGTAGTAGAGATGAGCGTTGTTCTACTCGAACTGTTCGCCAATCTCAAATTCGAGCTGTTTTGGGCGGTGTTCGAGCCGTTCGGCGAACACGAACAATTTGAGAAAAATTCGGCTGTTCGAGGTTATGTTCGATAACTGTTCATGCACCAAAATCATAACTGGATTTTTTCTCAGTAATGATAAAAATGAATGTTAATACGCAGTTTGAGTGTACAGCGGGGTGGGGGGAGGGGCAGGGGATGGATCTCTGCAGGAACAATGAAGATCTCCATTTTTTTTTTCTCTTTCCCGCATTTACAGTGGGGAGGTGCAATCTGTCAGCCTATCAGCAGCGCACACACGGAGCGAAGTGCTTTTTTTCACACAAGCAAGGGCATGTGTCATTGGCAGTGTATGTCACATGTCCTTGCCCTATAAGACCAAGCCATTTTCCCCGTCGCCACCATTTTCTCACTGCTGCAGCTGCGTGTTAGACGGCACCGCTGTTGATGTGTGCGCTATACCTTGTTAATTTCAAGCCAATTTTCGCACAAATCTACAGATAGCTTGGGAGTAGGGAATAGTTGTGATTGCAGTCCTTTTAAGGACTAGGTTACAGCATTTCCTACGACTTTTATCAGGCAGGTCTGTGCTCTTAAATAGATAGATTGTGGGAGTAAAGACTAATTGTAATTGGAGTCCTTTTCAGGACTAGGTTACATCAGTTCCTATCAGTTTTTGCCAGGCAGGTCTGTGCCAGTGCTGTGCAAGTTTTTTCACAGCATTTGGCTGAATCTAGCAAAGCTAATCCTTTTTGGCCTATTGCAGAGTGTGTTAGTCAGTGGAGTAGCCTATCTGTGTTGCAAGATATACCACCTGTGTACAGAATACCAATTTTTTTACTGCACCTAGTGAAGTAAAATCTTTTGGGCATGGCATCATTCTATTAGTCCATCTATACTGACCTCCATCAGGTTGCAAATTGAATATAATTTTTTTCTGCATCTAGCTCTGAAAAAATATTGGGCTTCTAGCTGTGTGTGGGACTTGTTGTATTAGTACATCTATACTGACCTCCATAAGGTTGCAAACTGCATATATTTTTTTCTTCATCTACCTCTGAAAAAATATTGGGCTTCTAGCTGTGTGTGGGACTTGTTCTATTAATCCATCTATACAGACCTCCATCAGGTTGCAAACTGAATATATTTTTTTCTGCATCTACCTCTGAAAAAATATTGGGCTTCTAGCTGTGTGTGGGACTTGTTCTATTAATCCATCTATACAGACTTCCATCAGGTTGCAAACTGAATATATTTTTTTCTGCATCTACCTCTGAAAAAATATTGGGCTTCTAGCTGTGTGTGGGACGTGTTGTATTAGTCCATCTATACTGACCTCCATCAGGTTGCAAACTGAATATATTTTTTTCTGCATCTACCTCTGAAAAAATATTGGGCTTCTAGCTGTGTGTGGGACTTGTTGTATTAGTCCATCTATACAGACCTTCATCAGGTTGCAAACTGAATATATTTTTTTCTGCATCTACCTCTGAAAAAATATTGGGCTTCTAGCTGTGTGTGGGACTTGCTGTATTAGTCCATCTATACTGACCTCCATCAGGTTGCAAACTGAATATATTTTTTTCTGCATCTACCTCTGAAAAAATATTGGGCTTCTAGCTGTGTGTGGGACTTGTTCTATTAATCCATCTATACAGACCTCCATCAGGTTGCAAACTGAATATATTTTTTTCTGCATCTACCTCTGAAAAAATATTGGGCTTCTAGCTGTGTGTGGGACTTGTTGTATTAGTCCATCTATACTGACCTCCATCAGGTTGCAAACTGAATATATTTTTTTCTGCATCTACCTCTGAAAAAATATTGGGCTTCTAGCTGTGTGTGGGACTTGTTCAATTAATCCATCTATACAGACCTCCATCAGGTTGCAAACTGAATATATTTTTTTCTGCATCTAGCTCTGAAAAAATATTTGGCCTTCTAGCAGTGTGTGGGACTTTCTCTATTAGTCCATCTATACTGACCTCCATCAGGTTGCAAATTGAATATAATTTTTTTCTGCATCTAACCCAGCCAATAGTTTTGGCCTAATACCACAGTTTGGCCACTCAGCTCTGCTCGGTTTCCATCCATTGTTTTTTTGTGCAAACAACTCCAGAGTTGTTAATTAGTTAACCACCAAAATGAGTGGAAAAAGGCCTGCTGCTGGTGGAAAGGGGAATAGGCGTGTTGGGAAGGGGAAAAAAGGTTGTGTCCGTGGGGTAGGTGTTAAAGCAACAGTAACATCTGCAGAAAAAAGACCATCTTCCAGCCAAACTAAAATGTCTACTTCTTTTAGCGGACAATGTGATAAGATCCCTTTCTTACGGCCACGCCAATCGCTACAAATTCCAGATGAGGCACAAAAACAGCAAGTGCTTCAACGGATATCAAGTGCTCCTTTAAGTGGGCTCTCCTCCACATCAACTTCAACATCACAAATACTCCAGTCCTCAAAGGTGTCACCCCAATCGCACTTGCTTCCTCACAGCTCCCAAATCTCCAGCTGCCCGTCTGAGTATGAGGTAGAACAGATGGTTGAGTCTGCAGAGCTGTTTACTCATACGATAGCCTGGGAATCAGAGGTCGACTCCAGCGCTTCTGTGAATCCAGACGAGGAAATGATCTGCACTGATGCCCAGAATCTTTATGAGTCGGATCCAGGACCAGACGCAGAAGGTTCTGACCATAATGTAGACCCTCATTCCCAAACTGTAACTCCTGTTGGTGGAGACAATGAGGAAGACGATGATAAGACTCAAATACCTGATTGGAGCTACAACTTTAGATTTTTGTCAGGGCAGGAACAGGTTGGCTCTGAGGACGACGGGTGTGATAACGCACAGGGTGATGATGATGAGGTTGGAGATCCCACTTACTGTCAACCCACAGTCAGCCAAGAGATGAGGTCAGCAGAGGAGGTGGAGGAAGATGCTAGTGACGACGAGGTCAGGTTGCGCCTTCCTGGACAGAGACGTAGTACTGGAAGCACGTCAACAACTGCATCCTCAAACACAACTCTGCCTCTCACCACAAGTCGTGGTGGCTCTTCAGGTCGCATGGGTGCTAAGCCTTGCATAGCCTGGGCATTTTTTCAGATCGATAAAGATGACCCAACTCGTGTTATCTGTAACATTTGTCAGCAAAAGCTAAGTAGAGGCCAAAAAATACAGAGTTTGAGTACTTCATGCATGAACCGGCACATGGACATGAAGCATAAGTTACAGTGGGAAGCTCAGTGTGCTACACTGCGGCCTAGCCGGCCGGGCCAACCACCGTCTGCCATATCTTGTGCATCCGCGGCCTCTTCATCCTCTGTGACTGGGGGGACAGCAGTCACACCTGTTTTGGGGCGCAGACCTGCCACCTCTTTACCCGCAACAGCCAGCGTGATTGGCAGGTCATCATTTTCTTTGGAGGTGGTAACACCAGCTGGTGTTGAGCGCTGTCCGACATCGATAGCACCACCTTTGGATCAAGGCAACCTAACATGTCCGCCTGCATCTTCCTCACAGACCGGCAGTTTGCCGGGGACACCCTTATCAACCCCGTCTAAGCACAATAGCCAGCCCTCGGTCCCTCAGATGTGGACAAGTAAAAGACCATTTCCTCCTAGCCATGAGAAAGCTAAGAGGTTGAATTTCACCATCTGCAAGTTCTTGGCTACAGAAATGCTGCCTTTCCGCCTGGTGGACACAGAGGATTTTCGAGACCTTATGTCCGTCGCAGTGCCCCAGTATCAGATGCCCAGTCGGCACTACTTCTCAAAGAAAGGTGTGCCTGCGCTCCACCAGCATGTCGCACACAACATCACCGCTTCTTTGAGAAACTCTGTGTGTGACAGGGTGCATTTCACCACAGACACTTGGACGAGTGGGCATGGACAGGGGCGTTACATGTCGCTGACTGGGCACTGGGTAACTATGGTGACAGCAGGACAAGGGGCTGCTGTCCAAGTCTTGCCGTCCCCACGAGTTGTGCGTCAATCCTCTTTATGTCAAAGTTCCTCCACTGCTTCTGCCTCCTCAACCTCCTCTCGGTCTTCCACCTGCACCCAAAGCCTGTCTGGTCATGCCACAAGCTTTCTAACTGCGCAGAAGGGATCCTGCACACCTCCTTACTATGCTGGCAGTAGGGCTCAACGTCATCAGGCGGTTTTTACATTGAAATGTCTGGGAAATGTGAGTCACACAGCTGAGGAGTTGTGGTCAGCTCTGGAGAACCAATTTCATGAATGGTTGTCTCCACTGGACCTGAAACCAGGGAAGGCCGTGTGCAACAATGCTGCAAACCTGGGTGCGGCCCTTCGCCGGGGCAATGTCACACACGTGCCTTGTATGGCTCACGTGTTGAACCTGGTTGTCCAGCAATTTTTAGCCCACTATCCCAGACTAGATGGCCTTCTGCAGAGGGCACGGTCGCTGTGTGCTCACTTTCGCCGTTCGCATCCCGCAGCTCAGCGACTTACATCTCTACAGAAGTCGTTGGGCCTGCCACTTCACCGGCTAAAATGCGATGTGCCTACCCGGTGGAATTCAACTCTGCACATGTTGCAGCGACTGTGGCAGCACCGACAAGCCCTGGTGCAATACGTTCTGACGTATAGCCTGGGCCAACGAGATCCAGAGGTGGGGCAAATCACGCTGGAGGAGTGGTCTCAGATCAGGGACCTATGCACCCTTCTGCACAGTTTTGAAATGGCGACGAAGATGTTTAGTGCTGACGATGCCATTATCAGCATGACTATTCCGGTGATTTACATGCTGGAGCACATGTTCAACAGAATTCGGAGTCAGGTGGTGGCTCAAGAGGAGGTGGAGGAAGTAGAGGAGGAGGAGTTGTATGCGGAAGGGCTAACATCTGCAAGGTCCAGACGGTCGGCAGCACCAAGGCGGCAGGCATGTGAGGGTGGAGGAGATGGTTTTACCAGGGCGCATGGTAGCAGCCAAGCTAGTGAGGAAGGTGCAGGAGCCCAGGAAGAAGTGGAGGACGAACTGATGGAAGACTCATCAGATGAGGGAGACCTTGATCACATTTCTGTTGTGCGAGGTTGGGGGGAGAGGACAGAGGAAGGAAGCATGATTGTTACCTCGCCACCAACACAACAGGGACTTGGTGCTCCTGGATGCGCAACACACATGAGTGCCTTCTTGCTGCACTACCTGCAACATGACCCTCGAATTGTGAGAATTAAAAATAATCCTGACTACTGGGTTGCCACACTGTTAGATCTCCGGTACAAAAGTAAATTTGCAGAAATTATTCCTGCCATAGAAAGGGATGTACGCATGCAGGAGTATCAGCAGAGACTGTTGCAGAATCTTGCATGTGCTTTTCCACAAAATACCAGTGGTGCACGTAGTGAATCTCACAGTTCCAACTTGCCAACCGTGGGACCGTCAAGTGTTCAGCACTCAAACCGTAACAGAACCACAGTATCTGCTGGTAACATCAATTTTGCGGAATCATTTCACCACTTTTTTAGCCCATCCTTTGCAAGGCCACAGGAGACAAGAAGTCTGACACATAGTCAACGCCTAGAGACGATGGTACAGGAGTATCTCCAAGTAAACATTGAAGCCACGACTGTGTCACTGGACCCTTGCTCTTTTTGGGCTTCCAATCTGGATAAATGGCCGGAGCTAGCCACTTACGCCTTGGAGATCTTGTCATGCCCCGCAGCCAGCGTTCTGTCTGAACGTGTGTTCAGCGCTGCTGGTGGTGTGCTGACAGATAAGCGCACGCGGCTCTCCACTGATAATGTAGACAGACTCACGTTCATAAAGATGAACAAATCATGGATCCGAAACGACTTTTCTACCCCTGTGTCATCCTGGGGAGAGTAAAAGCTTGATGATTGGTTAAAATCACCCTACCAACCGTTTTAAGCTTTCAAATTACTAATCATGTTTATCTGTATCTTAGCTGGAAAATAATTTGGGCTTTGTAGCAGTGCGCAGCACTGATTCTATTAGGCCATCTATAATAAGCTCCACCAGATTTAAAATTACTAATCATGTTTATCTGTATCTTGACTGGAAAATAATTTGGGCTTTGTAGCAGTGTGCAGCACTGATCCTATTAGGCCATCTATACTAAAGCTTCACCAGATTTAAAATTAATAATAATTTTTAGCTGCATCTAGACCGGAAAATAATTTTGGGGCTCCGAGATGCGCAAGACACATAAGTGCCTTCTTGCTGCACTACCTGCAGCATGACCCTCATATTGTCAGAATTCGAAGTAATCATGACTACTGGGTTGCCACACTCTTAGATCCCCCAAACTTTTCGATCAACCTTTTCATTTTAATAAAGACCAAAAAAATGGTCATTTTTGAAATTATAAGCATTAGCAGGTTGTTAGAAACTGAAATCAAACAGTTTTCAACTCAAAACTTTATTCTAGGTGATGTTACATTTTCACATAGGACCCCTTGTTCGAAAGGAGCTTCTGAATAGTGTTGAGCCACCCCCGTAGTGTTTGAGTTCGGTTCGGTTCGTCGAACTGTTCGTCGAACACCTTCGAACACCGTTAAAACCAATGGCAGGCAAACAAAAACACATAGAAACACATAGAAAACACCTTCAAAGGTGTCCAAAAGCTGACAAACTGCTCAGAAGACATAACTAACACATGGAAAAGTGACAAGTACATATAGTCATGCGAAAATAAAAGAGGTGGAGGAGTAAAAGGAGGGGGAGACACAGATATAGGCATGTCATGCCCTTCTAAAATCCAAAAAGTGAGAAGCCGACACGGCCAGTCCGCTCCTGCCCGTGCCACCTCCGTGTCGCCGGGTTTGTGCCAGAGCCGCGGTGAACCCTGACGGCCAGCCCCCCTCTCCCAATACTGGTGCCTGTCCGCTGGTGGGTCGAGCGAGCCCCCCTGTGGTGGAGGCAGCTCTAAGCTTTTTAATTTAAATTGTCTCTCTAATTTGAATGAATACACTTTAAATCCATTTACAAGGATCTATTGGATGGCAAGTCTCATGCCAGCAGCCACGGTAATTCCAGCTCCAGTAGCGTCCACTAAAGCTGCTGCAGTTAAAAAGCTTTTATAAGGATCGAGCTCGGCTGTCCACCGCAAGGCATCCTACTGCCAATCCCAGCCCCTATGCCTTGGGGTGCCTCCTGATGCTCTTCACTAAGTATCCCATGGTCCCGAAGCATTTCCTTTGAAAAAATTAAGTGTCTAAACTACAGGTGGTGCAGCTTGCTTAACAGCCGGGATAATCCGCTCACTAGCAGACACTGCTACTAGGCACAAAGTATTTCCTGGGCTAGATGCAGTTAAAAATTTGTAATTAGATACTCTCGTTGGATGCTGAGAAAGCATTCCATAGAGTCTCCTGGCACGCCATATATGATTCTCTTAAAAAGCTTGGGGTAGGGGTCTAGGGGACCCTTTTATAGCCAAAATCACGGCCCTGTATCGCAATACGTCACCTAGGCTGAAGATAAATGGAACTGTAGCACCCTGAGGGCTCGGTTGCTACAGACGTATTGCACCTCACCCAGAGGTGTGATATCTCACTCTCAGGTAAGGATGGAGTGTGGATCAGGACCCGACACCTGCATGCATTACACCACATTGCCGTGGGGCAGGGCGACCAATATGCCCCTGAGATGGGCACGACAGTCCCTGTCCCTGGCTGGAGTGGGGGGAGGGAGCACTGAGGAAGGGGAACCCTGTAGTGCAGGAGCAGGGAGGAAGCAGTTCCTGGGTGCATTGAGAAGGGAGTATAAAAGGTGGGCACCATCTTAGTTCAGTGCAGAGAAGTCTGAGCAGAAGTGGCAGGGAGCAGGGGCTCTGCATGAGCTCTGCTCCGGAGGCGGGCCTAGTAACAGAGGCGCAGGCCTGGAAGAGGGAGAAGGAAGGAAGAGGAGCGGAGAAGGCTCCAGGAACGAGGAATGAAGGCATCCCAGGGGTGCAGACGGGCGAGTCGCCACCGCACGCCCGAATCCACCTGCGTGGAGGGGTCAGGCCAAAGGAGGAGACCGGTCCCCGAACTAGTGGAGGCAGGAAACGACCCTCAGCTAGAAACCGGAGGCTCTGACATTTTATGTGGCGCAGCCCCTCGCTACACCCGCTAGGAAGGCACCACATAGGGTCAGGGAAACTGGCGCCAAGTTTACCAAGAGGAGGCCCGAGGCAGCCGGACAGAAGTGTTGGTAAGAAAGGCCAGACAAAGGACACACAAAGGGGGTCCTGTGAAGTGCTCCAAAGTTATCTGGGAGTTGTCTGAGCCCCTCACCTGGTGAGCACAGTACGACGTGGGCAGCGGTTACCTGCAGACGTGGTCTGGATAATAAGAACTGTGAGAAAAGGCCCTGGACTGCATCACTGACTCCGTGTCGTTACTGCTGCTGCCCTGCACCATCACCCCCATCCTCCGCATACACTGCCCTGAGGCTATACTCCTCCCGTGGGGAGTTATGCTACGCTCTGCTGCACCCACAACACCAGCCTCAGCGGTCTGCCCTGTAGCGGCGGTTCACTCTGACCGCAATCCACGGGTGGCGTAGTCGGACATTTAAACATCAAAACCACATAAATAGTTCCGCCACTGGTTTGACCGCCCTGAGCCACGGAACCGGGTCGCCGCCACGAAGACTACAACCACCAGCATCCACCAAAAAGGGTCCGGCTCCGGGTGTCCCAAGGCCCAGGGGGTGCGTCAGAACATTTTCATCACCTTTCACAATCACCAATGGGACAAGCCAGGGATGTCCTCTGTCCCCTCTCTTATACATCCTAGTGACGGAGCACCTGCTCTCATCAATTCGCCATAACCCCAATATTAGGTGGATTGAGGTGGGAGGCACCGAGTACAAGTGCTCTCTATTTGCTGATGATGTCCTAGTATATATCACTCAATCACATATATCCATCCCTGCTGTTATGGCTGAAATAGATCACTTTGTTACATGGTAAAATTTTAAAATCAATGCAGCGAAGTCTGAGGCCCTCGATGTCTCCCTCCCCAAATCCATATAGGATTCCATCCAGTCCAACTTTCCCTTTGCCTGGCACTCACAGGGTATCAAATACTTAGGAATTCCTATTCATAGAGACCTCTCCCATCTATGTTATCTTAATTTTGGGCCCTTTATTGAACAATTCCATACAGACCACGGTTGGCAAGTTAGAACTGTAAGATTCACTACGTGAACCACTGGTGTTTTGTGGAAAAGCACATGTACACTGCGTTCCAAATTATTATGCAAAAAGTGTTTAGGAGTGATAAGGGAAGAATTTGTTTGTTTGTCAGTTAAACTCATTGATGGTGATGTGTGTCAGGGCTCTTTATATCACTGTAAGCAATTGCAGACACCTGTGCTAATTAGTTTGGCAGGTGTGTCCAATGAAAGGCAAGACTACTTAAGAAGGCTCTCTCACATTATTAAGCAGCCTACATTTTCTGCCAAAATGGGAAAGAAAAAGGATGTGTCGGCTGCTGAGAAGCAACAAATTGTGGAGTGTTTAGGTCAAGGCATGACTACAATCAACATTGTGCGATGATCAGGATGAAGTGTCTTGGCAATCAAGAAGTATGTAGCTGATTCACAGTACACACGTGTGCGTGCTGATAAGGGCAAATTGAGGACTCTTTCCTACAGGCAATTACGTCAGGTTGAAAGAGCAGCGGCCAAAAAGCCTTGTCATAGCAGCAGACAAGTTTTTGAAGCTGCTTGTGCCTCCAACGTCCCCCGAACAACAAGATGCAGGGTCCTTCAGAGGTTTGCAGCTGTGCATACGCCATCCTGTCGACCTCCTCTATCCACTTCACACAAGCAGAAACGGCTCCAGTGGGCCAAACATTACATGAAGACTGATTTCAAAACAGTTTTGTTCACGGATGAGTGCTGTGCAGCGCTCGATGGTCCAGATTGATGGAGTGGATGATGGCTGGTTGATGGACACCCCACGCAAACACGGCTACAGCGCCAACAAGGAGGAGGTGGAGTAATGTTTTGGGCTGGAATCATGGGGAGAGAGATTGTCGGCCCCTTTAGGATCCCTGAAGGCGCTAAAGATGAACTCCATAATGTATGTGGATTTTCTCAAACAGCACTTCCTGCCATGGTTCAAGAAGAAGAACCGTGTATTTCACAGCAAGATCATTTTTCTGCATGATAATGCACCATCTCATGCTGCACATAAAACATCTGCATCTCTGGCTGATATGGGCATAAAAGGGGACAAACTTATGGTGTGACCCCCATGCTCCCCTGACCTCTACCCCATTCAGAACCTTTGGAGCATCATTAAAAGGAGTGTCTATGATGGCGGGAGGCAGTTCACATCTAAGCAACAGCTCTGGGAGGGTATTCTGTCCTCATGCAAAACAATTGAAGCAGAAACCATCCAAAACCTGACAAATTCAATGGACGAGAGAGTTCAGAAGCTCCTTTCGAACAAGGGGTCCTATGTGAAAATGTAACATCACCTAGAATAAAGTTTTGAGTTGAAAACTGTTTGATTTCAGTTTCTAACAACCTGCTAATGCTTATAATTTCAAAAATGACCATTTTTTTGGTCTTTATTAAAATGAAAAGGTTGATCGAAAAGTTTGGGGGATCTAAGAGTGTGGCAACCCAGTAGTCATGATTACTTCGAATTCTGACAATATGAGGGTCATGCTGCAGGTAGTGCAGCAAGAAGGCACTTATGTGTCTTGCGCATCTCGGAGCCCCAAAATTATTTTCCGGGCTAGATGCAGCTAAAAATTATTTTTAATTTTAAATCTGGTGAAGCTTTAGTATAGATGGCCTAATAGGATCAGTGCTGCACACTGCTACAAAGCCCAAATTATTTTCCAGTCAAGATACAGATAAACATGATTAGTAATTTGAAAGCTTAAAACGGTTGGTAGGGTGATTTTAACCAATCATCAAGCTTTTACTCTCCCCAGGATGACACAGGGGTAGAAAAGTCGTTTCGGATCCATGACTTGTTCATCTTTATGAACGTGAGTCTGTCTACATTATCAGTGGAGAGCCGCGTGCGCTTATCTGTCAGCACACCACCAGCAGCGCTGAACACACGTTCAGACAGAACGCTGGCTGCGGGGCATGACAAGATCTCCAAGGCGTAAGTGGCTAGCTCCGGCCATTTATCCAGATTGGAAGCCCAAAAAGAGCAAGGGTCCAGTGACACAGTCGTGGCTTCAATGTTTACTTGGAGATACTCCTGTACCATCGTCTCTAGGCGTTGACTATGTGTCAGACTTCTTGTCTCCTGTGGCCTTGCAAAGGATGGGCTAAAAAAGTGGTGAAATGATTCCGCAAAATTGATGTTACCAGCAGATACTGTGGTTCTGTTACGGTTTGAGTGCTGAACACTTGACGGTCCCACGGTTGGCAAGTTGGAACTGTGAGATTCACTACGTGCACCACTGGTATTTTGTGGAAAAGCACATGTAAGATTCTGCAACAGTCTCTGCTGATACTCCTGCATGCGTGCATCCCTTTCTATGGCAGGAATAATTTCTGCAAATTTACTTTTGTACCGGGGATCTAACAGTGTGGCAACCCAGTAGTCAGGATTATTTCTAATTCTCACAATTCGAGGGTCATGTTGCAGGTAGTGCAGCAAGAAGGCACTCATGTGTGTTGCGCATCCAGGAGCACCAAGTCCCTGTTGTGTTGGTGGCGAGGTAACAATCATGCTTCCTTCCTCTGTCCTCTCCCCCCAACCTCGCACAACAGAAATGTGATCAAGGTCTCCCTCATCTGATGAGTCTTCCAGCAGTTCGTCCTCCACTTCTTCCTGGGCTCCTGCACCTTCCTCACTAGTTTGGCTGCTACCATGCGCCCTGGTAAAACCATCTCCCCCACCCTCACATGCCTGCCGCCTTGGTGCTGCCGACCGTCTGGACCTTGCAGATGTTAGCCCTTCCGCATACAACTCCTCCTCCTCTACTTCCTCCACCTCCTCTTGTGCCACCACCTGACTCCGAATTCTGTTTAACATGTGCTCCAGCATGTAAATCACCGGAATAGTCATGCTGATAATGGCATCGTCAGCACTAAACATCTTCGTCGTCATTTCAAAACTGTGCAGAAGGGTGCATAGGTCCCTGATCTGAGACCACTCCTCCAGCGTGATTTGCCCCACCTCTGAATCTCGTTGGCCCAGGCTATACGTCAGAACGTATTGCACCAGGGCTTGTCGGTGCTGCCACAGTCGCTGCAACATGTGCAGAGTTGAATTCCACCGGGTAGGCACATCGCATTTTAGCCGGTGAAGTGGCAGGCCCAACGACTTCTGTAGAGATGTAAGTCGCTGAGCTGCGGGATGCGAACGGCGGAAGTGAGCACACAGCGACCGTGCCCTCTGCAGAAGGCCATCTAGTCTGGGATAGTGGGCTAAAAATTGCTGGACAACCAGGTTCAACACGTGAGCCATACAAGGCACGTGTGTGACATTGCCCCGGCGAAGGGCCGCACCCAGGTTTGCAGCATTGTCGCACACGGCCTTCCCTGGTTTCAGGTCCAGTGGAGACAACCATTCATGAAATTGGTTCTCCAGAGCTGACCACAACTCCTCAGCTGTGTGACTCACATTTCCCAGACATTTCAATGTAAAAACCGCCTGATGACGTTGAGCCCTACTGCCAGCATAGTAAGGAGGTGTGCAGGATCCCTTCTGCGCAGTTAGAAAGCTTGTGGCATGACCAGACAGGCTTTGGGTGCAGGTGGAAGACCAAGAGGAGGTTGAGGAGGCAGAAGCAGTGGAGGAACTTTGACATAAAGAGGATTGACGCACAACTCGTGGGGACGGCAAGACTTGGACAGCAGCCCCTTGTCCTGCTGTCACCATAGTTACCCAGTGCCCAGTCAGCGACATGTAACGCCCCTGTCCATGCCTACTCGTCCAAGTGTCTGTGGTGAAATGCACCCTGTCACACACAGAGTTTCTCAAAGAAGCAGTGATGTTATGTGCGACATGCTGGTGGAGCGCAGGCACACCTTTCTTTGAGAAGTAGTGCCGACTGGGCATCTGGTACTGGGGCACTGCGACGGACATAAGGTCTCGAAAATCCTCTGTGTCCACCAGGCGGAAAGGCAGCATTTCTGTAGCCAAGAGCTTGCAGATGGTGAAATTCAACCTCTTAGCTTTCTCATGGCTAGGAGGAAATGGTCTTTTACTTGTCCACATCTGAGGGACCGAGGGCTGGCTATTGTGCTTAGACGGGGTTGATAAGGGTGTCCCCGGCAAACTGCCGGTCTGTGAGGAAGATGCAGGCGGACATGTTAGGTTGCCTTGATCCAAAGGTGGTGCTATCGATGTCGGACAGCGCTCAACACCAGCTGGTGTTACCACCTCCAAAGAAAATGATGACCTGCCAATCACGCTGGCTGTTGCGGGTAAAGAGGTGGCAGGTCTGCGCCCCAAAACAGGTGTGACTGCTGTCCCCCCAGTCACAGAGGATGAAGAGGCCGCGGATGCACAAGATATGGCAGACGGTGGTTGGCCCGGCCGGCTAGGCCGCATTGTAGCACACTGAGCTTCCCACTGCAACTTATGCTTCATGTCCATGTGCCGGTTCATGCATGAAGTACTCAAACTCTGTATTTTTTGGCCTCTACTTAGCTTTTGCTGACAAAAGTTACAGATAACACGAGTTGGGTCATCTTTATCGATCTGAAAAAATGCCCAGGCTATGCAAGGCTTAGCACCCATGCGACCTGAAGAGCCACCACGACTTGTGGTGAGAGGCAGAGTTGTGTTTGAGGATGCAGTTGTTGACGTGCTTCCAGTACTACGTCTCTGTCCAGGAAGGCGCAACCTGACCTCGTCGTCACTAGCATCTTCCTCCACCTCCTCTGCTGACCTCATCTCTTGGCTGACTGTGGGTTGACAGTAAGTGGGATCTCCAACCTCATCATCATCACCCTGTGTGTTATCACACCCGTCGTCCTCAGAGCCAACCTGTTCCTGCCCTGACAAAAAACTAAATTTGTCGCTCCAATCAGGTATTTGAGTCTTATCATTGTCTTCCTCATTGTCTCCACCAACAGGAGTTACAGTTTGGGAATGAGGGTCTACATTATGGTCAGAACCTTCTGCGTCTGGTCCTGGATCCGACTCATAAAGATTCTGGGCATCAGTGCAGATCATTTCCTCGTCTGGATTCACAGAAGCGCTGGAGTCGACCTCTGATTCCCAGGCTATAGTATGAGTAAACAGCTCTGCAGACTCAACCATCTGTTCTACCTCATACTCAGACGGGCAGCTGGAGATTTGGGAGCTGTGAGGAAGCAAGTGCGATTTGGGTGACACCTTTGAGGACTGGAGTATTTGTGATGTTGAAGTTGATGTGGAGGAGAGCCCACTTAAAGGAGCACTTGATATCCGTTGAAGCACCTGCTGTTTTTGTGCCTCATCTGGAATTTGTAGCGATTGGCGTGGCCGTAAGAAAGGGATCTTATCACATTGTCCGCTAAAAGAAGTAGACATTTTAGTTTGGCTGGAAGATGGTCTTTCTTCTGCAGATGTTACTGTTGCTTTAACACCTACCCCACGGACACAACCTTTTTTCCCCTTCCCAACACGCCTATTCCCCTTTCCACCAGCAGCAGGCCTTTTTCCACTCATTTTGGTGGTTAACTAATTCACAACTCTGGAGTTGTTTGCACAAAAAAACAATGGATGGTAACCGAGCAGAGCTGAGTGGCCAAACTGTGGTATTAGGCCAAAACTATTGGCTGGGTTAGATGCAGAAAAAAATTATATTCAATTTGCAACCTGATGGAGGTCAGTATAGATGGACTAATACAACAAGTCCCACACACAGCTAGAAGCCCAATATTTTTTCAGAGGTAGATGCAGAAAAAATTATATTCAGTTTGCAACCTGATGGAGGTCAGTATAGATGGATTAATAGAACAAGACCCACACACAGCTAGAAGCCCAATATTTTTTCAGAGCTAGATGCAGAAAAAAATTATATTCAGTTTGCAACCTGATGGAGGTCAGTATAGATGGACTAATACAACTAGTCCCACACACAGCTAGAAGCCCAATATTTTTTCAGAGGTAGAAGCAGAAAAAAATATATTCAGTTTGCAACCTGATGGAGGTCAGTATAGGTGGACTAATAGAACAAGTCCCACACACTGCTAGAAGGCCCAATATTTTTTCAGAGCTAGATGCAGAAAAAAATTATATTCAGTTTGCAACCTGATGGAGGTCAGTATAGATGGATTAATAGAACAAGACCCACACACAGCTAGAAGCCCAATATTTTTTCAGAGCTAGATGCAGAAAAAAAATTAGATTCAGTTTGCAACCTGATGGAGGTCAGTATAGATGGATTAATAGAACAAGACCCACACACAGCTAGAAGCCCAATATTTTTTCAGAGCTAGATGCAGAAAAAAATTATATTCAGTTTGCAACCTGATGGAGGTCAGTATAGATGGACTAATACAACAAGTCCCACACACAGCTAGAAGCCCAATATTTTTTCAGAGGTAGATGCAGAAAAAAATATATTCAGTTTGCAACCTGATGGAGGTCAGTATAGGTGGACTAATAGAACAAGTCCCACACACTGCTAGAAGGCCCAATATTTTTTCAGAGCTAGATGCAGAAAAAAATTATATTCAGTTTGCAACCTGATGGAGGTCAGTATAGATGGATTAATAGAACAAGACTCACACACAGCTAGAAGCCCAATATTTTTTCAGAGCTAGATGCAGAAAAAAATTATATTCAGTTTGCAACCTGATGGAGGTCAGTATAGATGGATTAATAGAACAAGACCCAGACACAGCTAGAAGCCCAATATTTTTTCAGAGCTAGATGCAGAAAAAAATTATATTCAGTTTGCAACCTGATGGAGGTCAGTATAGATGGATTAATAGAACAAGACCCACACACAGCTAGAAGCCCAATATTTTTTCAGAGCTAGATGCAGAAAAAAATTATATTCAGTTTGCAACCTGATGGAGGTCAGTATAGATGGACTAATACAACAAGTCCCACACACAGCTAGAAGCCCAATATTTTTTCAGAGGTAGATGCAGAAAAAAATATATTCAGTTTGCAACCTGATGGAGGTCAGTATAGGTGGACTAATAGAACAAGTCCCACACACTGCTAGAAGGCCCAATATTTTTTCAGAGCTAGATGCAGAAAAAAATTATATTCAGTTTGCAACCTGATGGAGGTCAGTATAGATGGATTAATAGAACAAGACCCACACACAGCTAGAATCCCAATATTTTTTCAGAGCTAGATGCAGAAAAAAATTATATTCAGTTTGCAACCTGATGGAGGTCAGTATAGATGGATTAATAGAACAAGACCCACACACAGCTAGAAGCCCAATATTTTTTCAGAGCTAGATGCAGAAAAAAATTATATTCAGTTTGCAACCTGATGGAGGTCAGTATAGATGGATTAATAGAACAAGACCCACACACAGCTAGAAGCCCAATATTTTTTCAGAGCTAGATGCAGAAAAAAATTAGATTCAGTTTGCAACCTGATGGAGGTCAGTATAGATGGATTAATAGAACAAGACCCACACACAGCTAGAAGCCCAATATTTTTTCAGAGCTAGATGCAGAAAAAAATTAGATTCAGTTTGCAACCTGATGGAGGTCAGTATAGATGGATTAATAGAACAAGACCCACACACAGCTAGAAGCCCAATATTTTTTCAGAGCTAGATGCAGAAAAAAATTATATTCAGTTTGCAACCTGATGGAGGTCAGTATAGATGAACTAATACAACAAGTCCCACACACAGCTAGAAGCCCAATATTTTTTCAGAGGTAGATGCAGAAAAAAATATATTCAGTTTGCAACCTGATGGAGGTCAGTATAGGTGGACTAATAGAACAAGTCCCACACACTGCTAGAAGGCCCAATATTTTTTCAGAGCTAGATGCAGAAAAAAATTATATTCAGTTTGCAACCTGATGGAGGTCAGTATAGATGGATTAATAAAACAAGACCCACACACAGCTAGAAGCCCAATATTTTTTCAGAGCTAGATGCAGAAAAAAATTATATTCAGTTTGCAACCTGATGGAGGTCAGTATAGATGGATTAATAGAACAAGACCCACACACAGCTAGAAGCCCAATATTTTTTCAGAGCTAGATGCAGAAAAAAATTATATTCAGTTTGCAACCTGATGGAGGTCAGTATAGATGGATTAATAGAACAAGACCCACACACAGCTAGAAGCCCAATATTTTTTCAGAGCTAGATGCAGAAAAAAATGATATTCAGTTTGCAACCTGATGGAGGTCAGTATAGATGGACTAATACAACAAGTCCCACACACAGCTAGAAGCCCAATATTTTTTCAGAGGTAGATGCAGAAAAAAATATATTCAGTTTGCAACCTGATGGAGGTCAGTATAGGTGGACTAATAGAACAAGTCCCACACACTGCTAGAAGGCCCAATATTTTTTCAGAGCTAGATGCAGAAAAAAATTATATTCAGTTTGCAACCTGATGGAGGTCAGTATAGATGGATTAATAGAACAAGACCCACACACAGCTAGAAGCCCAATATTTTTTCAGAGCTAGATGCAGAAAAAAATTAGATTCAGTTTGCAACCTGATGGAGGTCAGTATAGATGGATTAATAGAACAAGACCCACACACAGCTAGAAGCCCAATATTTTTTCAGAGCTAGATGCAGAAAAAAATTATATTCAGTTTGCAACCTGATGGAGGTCAGTATAGATGGATTAATAGAACAAGACCCACACAGAGCTAGAAGCCCAATATTTTTTCAGAGCTAGATGCAGAAAAAAATTAGATTCAGTTTGCAACCTGATGGAGGTCAGTATAGATGGATTAATAGAACAAGACCCACACACAGCTAGAAGCCCAATATTTTTTCAGAGCTAGATGCAGAAAAAAATTATATTCAGTTTGCAACCTGATGGAGGTCAGTATAGATGGACTAATACAACAAGTCCCACACACAGCTAGAAGCCCAATATTTTTTCAGAGGTAGATGCAGAAAAAAATATATTCAGTTTGCAACCTGATGGAGGTCAGTATAGGTGGACTAATAGAACAAGTCCCACACACTGCTTGAAGGCCCAATATTTTTTCAGAGCTAGATGCAGAAAAAAATTATATTCAGTTTGCAACCTGATGGAGGTCAGTATAGATGGATTAATAGAACAAGACCCACACACAGCTAGAAGCCCAATATTTTTTCAGAGCTAGATGCAGAAAAAAATTATATTCAGTTTGCAACCTGATGGAGGTCAGTATAGATGGATTAATAGAACAAGACCCACACACAGCTAGAAGCCCAATATTTTTTCAGAGCTAGATGCAGAAAAAAATTAGATTCAGTTTGCAACCTGATGGAGGTCAGTATAGATGGATTAATAGAACAAGACCCACACACAGCTAGAAGCCCAATATTTTTTCAGAGCTAGATGCAGAAAAAAATTATATTCAGTTTGCAACCTGATGGAGGTCAGTATAGATGGACTAATACAACAAGTCCCACACACAGCTAGAAGCCCAATATTTTTTCAGAGGTAGATGCAGAAAAAAATATATTCAGTTTGCAACCTGATGGAGGTCAGTATAGGTGGACTAATAGAACAAGTCCCACACACTACTAGAAGGCCCAATATTTTTTCAGAGCTAGATGCAGAAAAAAATTATATTCAGTTTGCAACCTGATGGAGGTCAGTATAGATGGATTAATAGAACAAGACCCACACACAGCTAGAAGCCCAATATTTTTTCAGAGCTAGATGCAGAAAAAAATTATATTCAGTTTGCAACCTGATGGAGGTCAGTATAGATGGATTAATAGAACAAGACCCACACACAGCTAGAAGCCCAATATTTTTTCAGAGCTAGATGCAGAAAAAAATTATATTCAGTTTGCAACCTGATGGAGGTCAGTATAGATGGATTAATAGAACAAGACCCACACACAGCTAGAAGCCCAATATTTTTTCAGAGCTAGATGCAGAAAAAAATTATATTCAGTTTGCAACCTGATGGAGGTCAGTATAGATGGACTAATACAACAAGTCCCACACACAGCTAGAAGCCCAATATTTTTTCAGAGGTAGATGCAGAAAAAAATATATTCAGTTTGCAACCTGATGGAGGTCAGTATAGGTGGACTAATAGAACAAGTCCCACACACTGCTAGAAGGCCCAATATTTTTTCAGAGCTAGATGCAGAAAAAAATTATATTCAGTTTGCAACCTGATGGAGGTCAGTATAGATGGATTAATAGAACAAGACCCACACACAGCTAGAAGCCCAATATTTTTTCAGAGCTAGATGCAGAAAAAAATTATATTCAGTTTGCAACCTGATGGAGGTCAGTATAGATGGATTAATAGAACAAGACCCACACACAGCTAGAAGCCCAATATTTTTTCAGAGCTAGATGCAGAAAAAAATTAGATTCAGTTTGCAACCTGATGGAGGTCAGTATAGATGGACTAATAGAATGATGCTATGCCCAAAAGATTTTACTTCACTAGGTGCAGTAAAAAAATTGGTATTCTATACACAGGTGGTATATCTTGCAACACAGATAGGCTACTCCACTGACTAACACACTCTGCAATAGGCCAAAAAGATTAGCTTTGCTAGATTCAGCCAAATGCTGTGAAAAAAACTTGCACAGCACTGGCACAGACCTGCCTGGCAAAAACTGATAGGAACTGATGTAACCTAGTCCTGAAAAGGACTCCAATTACAATTAGTCTTTACTCCCACAACCTATCTATTTAAGAGCACAGACCTGCCTGATAAAAGTCGTAGGAAATGCTGTAACCTAGTCCTTAAAAGTACTGCAATCACAACTATTCCCTACTCCCAAGCTATCTGTATATTTGTGCGAAAATTGGCTTGAAATTAACAAGGTATAGCGCACACAGCAACAGCGGTGCCGTCTAACACGCAGCTGCAGCAGTGAGAAAATGGTGGCGACGGAGAAAATGGCTTGGTCTTATAGGGCAAGGACATGTGACATACACTGCCAATGACACATGCCCTTGCTTGTGTGAAAAAAAGCACTTCGCTCCGTGTGTGCGCTGCTGATAGGCTGACAGATTGCACCTCCCCACTGTAAATGCGGGAAAGAGAAAAAAAAATGGAGATCTTCATTGTTCCTGCAGAGATCCATCCCCTGCCCCTCCCCCCACCCCGCTGTACACTCAAACTGCGTATTAACATTAATTTTCATCATTATTGAGAAAAAATCCAGTTATGATTTTGGTGCACGAACAGTTATCGAACATAACCTCGAACTGCCGAATTTTTCTCAAATTGTTCGTGTTCGCCGAACGGCTCGAACACCGCCCAAAACAGCTCGAATTTGAGATTGGCGAACAGTTCGAGTAGAACAACGCTCATCTCTACTTCTGAACTCTCTCGTCCATTTGAATTTGTCAGGTTTTGGATGGTTTCTGCTTCAATTGTTTTGCATGAGGACAGAATACCCTCCCAGAGCTGTTGCTTAGATGTGAACTGCCTCCCGCCATCATAGACACTCCTTTTAATGATGCTCCAAAGTTTCTGAATGGGGTAGAGGTCAGGGGAGCATGGGGGTCACACCATAAGTTTGTCCCCTTTTATGCCCATATCAGCCAGAGATGCAGATGTTTTATGTGCAGCATGAGATGGTGCATTATCATGCAGAAAAATGATCTTGCTGTGAAATACACGGTTCTTCTTCTTGAACCATGGCAGGAAGTGCTGTTTGAGAAAATCCACATACATTATGGAGTTCATCTTTAGCGCCTTCAGGGATCCTAAAGGGGCCGACAATCTCTCTCCCCATGATTCCAGCCCAAAACATTACTCCACCTCCTCCTTGTTGGCGCTGTAGCCGTGTTTGCGTGGGGTGTCCATCAACCAGCCATCCTCCACTCCATCCATCTGGACCATCGAGCGCTGCACGGCACTCATCCGTGAACAAAACAGTTTTGAAATCAGTCTTCATGTAATGTTTGGCCCACTGGAGCCGTTTCTGCTTGTGTGAAGTGGATAGAGGAGGTCGACAGGATGGCGTATGCACAGCTGCAAACCTCTGAAGGACCCTGCATCTTGTTGTTCGGGGGACGTTGGAGGCACAAGCAGCTTCAAAAACTTGTCTGCTGCTATGACAAGGCTTTTTTGCCGCTGCTCTTTCAACCTGACGTAATTGCCTGTAGGAAAGAGTCCTCAATTTGCCCTTATCAGCACGCACACGTGTGTACTGTGAATCAGCTACATACTTCTTGATTGCCAAGACACTTCATCCTGATCATCGCACAATGTTGATTGTAGTCATGCCTTGACCTAAACACTCCACAATTTGTTGCTTCTCAGCAGCCGACACATCCTTTTTCTTTCCCATTTTGGCAGAAAATGTAGGCTGCTTAATAATGTGAGACAGCCTTCTTAAGTAGTCTTGCCTTTCATTGGACACACCTGCCAAACTAATTAGCACAGGTGTCTGCAATTGCTTACAGTGATATAAAGAGCCCTGACACACATCACCATCAATGAGTTTAACTGACAAACAAACAAATTCTTCCCTTATCACTCCTAAACACTTTTTGCATAATAATTTGGAACACAGTGTACATGTGCTTTTCCACAAAACACCAGTGGTTCACGTAGTGAATCTTACAGTTCTAACTTGCCAACCGTGGTCTGTATGGAATTGTTCAATAAAGGGCCCAAAATTAAGATAACATAGATGGGAGAGGTCTCTATGAATAGGAATTCCTAAGTATTTGATACCCTGTGAGGGCCAGGCAAAGGGAAAGTTGGACTGGATGGAATCCTATATGGATTTGGGGAGGGAGACATCGAGGGCCTCAGACTTCGCTGCATTGATTTTAAAATTTTACCATGTAACAAAGTGATCTATTTCAGCCATAACAGCATGGATGGATATATGTGATTGAGTGATATATACTAGGACATCATCAGCAAATAGAGAGCACTTGTACTCGGTGCCTCCCACCTCAATCCACCTAATATTGGGGTTATGGCGAATTGATGAGAGCAGGTGATCCGTCACTAGGATGTATAAGAGAGGGGACAGAGAACATCCCTGCCATGTCCCATTGGTGATTATGAAAGGTGATGAAAATGTTCTGACACGCCCCCTGGGCCTTGGGACACCCGGAGCCGGACCCTTTTTGGTGGATGCTGGTGGTTGTAGTCTCCGTGGCGGCAACCCGGTTCCGTGGCTCAGGGCGGTCAAACCAGTGGCGGAACTATTTATGTGGTTTTGATGTTTAAATGTCTGACTACGCCACCCGTGGATTGCGGTCAGAGTGAACCGCCGCTCCAGGGCAGACCGCTGAGGCTGGTGTTGTGGGTGCAGCAGAGCGTAGCATAACTCCCCACGGGAGGAGTATAGCCTCAGGGCAGTGTATGCGGAGGATGGGGGTGATGGTGCAGGGCAGCAGCAGTAATGACACGGAGTCAGTGATGCAGTCCAGGGCCTTTACTCACAGTTCTTATTATCCAGACCACGTCTGCAGGTAACGGCTGCCCACGTCGTACTGTGCTCACCAGGTGAGGGGCTCAGACAACTCCCAGATAACTTTGGAGTGCTTCACAGGACCCCCTTTGTGTGTCCTTTGTCTGGCATTTCTTACCAACCCTTCTGTCCGGCTGCCTCGGGCCTCCTCTTGGTAAACTTGGCGCCAGTTTCCCTGACCCTATGTGGTGCCTTCCTAGCGGGTGTAGCGAGGGGCTGCGCCACATAAAATGTTACAGCCTCCGGTTTCTAGCTGAGGGTCGTTTCCTGCCTCCACTAGTTTCGGGGACCGGTCTCCCCCTTTGGCCTGACCCCTCCACGCAGGTGGATTCGGGCGTGCGGTGGCGACTCGCCCGTCCGCACCCCTGAGATCACTTCGTTCCTCGTTCCTGGAGCCTTCTCCGCTCCTCTTCCTTCCTTCTCCCTCTTCCAGGCCTGGGCCTCTGTTACTAGGCCCGCCTCCGGAGCAGAGCTCATGCAGAGCCCCTGCTCCCTGCCACTTCTGCTCAGACTTCTCTGCACTGAACTAAGATGGTGCCCACCTTTTATACTCCCTTCTCAATGCACCCAGGAACTGCTTCCTCCCTGCTCCTGCACTACAGGGTTCCCCTTCCTCAGTGTTCCCTCCCCCCACTCCAGCCAGGGACAGGGACTGTCGTGCCCATCTCAGGGGCATATTGGTCGCCCTGCCCCACGGCAATGTGGTGTAATGCATGCAGGTGTCGGGTCCTGATCCACACTACATCCTTACCTGAGAGTGAGATATCACACCTCTGGGTGAGGTGCAATACCTCTGTAGCAACCGAGCCCTCAGGGTGCTACAGTTCCATTTATCTTCAGCCTAGGTGACGTATTGCGATACAGGGCCGTGATTTTGGCTATAAAAGGGTCCCCTAGACCCCTACCCCAAGCTTTTTAAGAGAATCATATATGGCGTGCCAGGAGACTCTATGGAATGCTTTCTCAGCATCCAACGAGAGTATCTAATTACAAATTTTTAACTGCATCTAGCCCAGGAAATACTTTGTGCCTAGTAGCAGGGTCTGCTAGTCAGCGGATTATCCCGGCTGTTAAGCAAGCTGCACCACCTGTAGTTTGGACACTTCATTTTTTCAAAGGAAATGCTTCGGGACCACGGGATACTCAGTGAAGAGCATCAGGAGGCACCCCAAGGCATAGGGGCTCGGACTGGCAGTAGGATGCCTTGCGGTGGACAGCCGAGCTCGATCCTTATAAAAGCTTTTTAACTGCAGCAGCTTTAGTGGACTCTACTGGAGCTGGAATTACGCGGCTGCTGGCATGAGACTTGCCCTCCAATAGATCCTTGTAAATGGATTTAAAGTGTATTTATTCAAATTAGAGAGACAATTTAAATTAAAAAGCTTAGAGCTGCCTCCACCACAGGGGGGCTCGCTTGACCCACCAGCGGACAGGCACCAGTATTGGGAGAGGGGGGCTGACCGTCAGGGTTCACCGCGGCTCTGGCACAAACCCGGCGACACGGAGGTGGCACGGGCAGGAGCGGACTGAACGTGTCGGCTTCTCACTTTTTGGATTTTAGAAGGGCATGACATGCCTATATCTGTGTCTCCCCCTCCTTTTACTCCTCCACCTCTTTTCTTTTCGCATGACTATATGTACTTGTCACTTTTCCATGTGTTAGTTGTGTCTTCTGAGCAGTTTGTCAGCTTTTGGACACCTTTGAAGGTGTTTTCTATGTGTTTCTATGTGTTTTTGTTTGCCTGCCATTGGTTTTAACGGTGTTCGAAGGTGTTCGACGAACAGTTCGACGAACAGTTCGGCGAACACACGGGTGTTCGACGAACCGAACCGAACTCGAACACTACGGGGGTGGCTCAACACTAATCTGTAGTAGTGTGAATGTGGACAGAGCAGGAGAAATTGCCGTACGCACAGCAGGGGAACAGCTGACGTTACTGAACCCCAATAACACGGCAGCAAGTGTTGACTGTGCAGACAGCACTTCTGAGCGCCAACTGGCGGTGTTGGAGCTCAGGGATAAGACTGAAAACAGAGGAGCCAGAGGTGTAATTGGAGCAAGTTTTAAATCAATAGTGCAGTGGATGTGGACAGAGCAGGAGAATTTGCCGGACACACAGCTGGGGATTAGCTGACGTTACTGAACCCCAATAACACTGGAGCAAGCGTTGACTGTGCAGACGGCACTTCTGAGCAGCAAATGGCGGTGTTTGAGCTCAGGGATTACAGTTCAGGTGGTAGAAACTTGAACACAACAGGAGACCTGCATACTGTTGCCCACCAATTATTTATTCTGGAAGAGGACTGGCAAATTCATGCGAGATCCAGGCCTTGTTCATTTTGAGAAAAGTAAGCCGGTCAATGTTATCGGAGGATAGTCGCATGCGACGGTCTGTTAGTACACCACCTGCGGCACTAAAGACGCGTTCCGATAATACACTAGCAGCAGGGCAAGCTAGCACCTCCAATGCATACTGGCTAAGCTCTGGCCATGTATCCAGCTTACAGACCCAAAACTTGAAGGGAGAAGAGCCGTCTGGGAGAACACTGAGAGGGCAAGACATGTAGTCTGTCACCATCTGACGGAAACGTTGCCTCCTGCTGACTGAAGCCGTCTGTGATTGTGCAAACATTTGTGGCGGCGGGGACACAAAACTTTGCCACATTTGGGCCATACTGGTCTTGCCTTGTGCTGAGGCGCTTCTGCTCCCTCTTTGTGCAGAGCTTCCTCCACTGCCTCGACGCACTGAGCTGCTTTGTAAAGCACTAGCAGCACTGCTCTCGGTTGGAATGGAGGACAGAATGGAATGCACCAGTGCGTCTTGGTACTCCCGCATTTTACGCTCCCGATTCAACGGTGTTATGAGACTTTGTAAGTTGTCCCGGTAGCGAGGATCTAGGAGGGTGGACACCCAATAATCAGCCGTATTGAGAATGTGGGCGATGCGGCGGTCGTTTCTCAGACACTGCAGCATGAAATCAACCATGTGCTGCAGACTTCCAACTGGCCAAGAAACGCTGTCCCCTGCTTGAGGAGTGATCTCTGCCTGCTCTGCATCATCCCACCCTCGCTCTAGATACTGACTACTAGAGCATTGTGTACCTTCCTCCTCTGGACAGATGTCTTCCTCCTCCATTGACTCCTCCTCATCCTCCTCACAAAGTGTCCCCTGCCTAAGCCTTTGTGAGGAACCACGTTGCGCAGACTGTAGAGAAGCAGATGGCATTTGTGACTCCTCATCCTCCACCTCTTCCAAAACCTTGTCCCTTAGTGCTTGCAGTGTTTTTTCAAGCAGGCAGATAAGGGGGATAGTCATGCTGACTAGTGCATCATCTGCACTCGCCATCCGCGTGGAATAATCGAAGGCACGCAAAGCGTGGCAAATGTCCTTCATAGAGGCCCACTCAGTGGTGGTGAAGTGTGAACGGCGCGCACTGCGACTTGTTTGCGCCTGCTGCAGCTGGTACTCCATTACTGCTGCCTGCTGCTCACACAACCTCTCCAACACATGTAACGTTGAATTCCACCTGGTGGGTAGGTCATATATGATGCGATTTTCCGGAAGACGTAATCGGCGCTGCAGAGCTGCAATGCGCGATCTTGCATTGCTGGAACGCCGCAAGTGAGCGCACTCTATGCGGACCTTGTGAAGCAGTGCATCAAGATCCGGATAGTCCATCAAAAAACTCTGCACGACCAAGTTGAGCACATGTGCCAGACATGGGATGTGAGTGAGGTTGCCTAGGCCCAGAGCTGCCACCAGATTTTGGCCATTGTCACACACTACCATGCCTGGCTGGAGATTCGCTGGCACAAACCACACGTCGCTCTGCTGCTTGATGGCATTCCAGAGCTCCTGCGCTGTGTGGCTTCGATTCCCCAAAGAAATTAATTTTAATACGGCCTGTTGACGTTTGGCCACGGCTGTGCTCATATCGGTCATCATAACAGGTAGCCGTTCACGGGTCGATGTGGAGGTAGACCGTGACGGCTCCTGCAGAGCTGATTCAGAAGAACTGGAGTATGAGGAGGAGTCAGTGTGTACAGACTGGATTCCTGCAATCCTTGGAGTTGGCAGAACACGTACAGCGCCACTCTCAAGATCTGTACCCGGCTCCACAACATTTACCCAATGGACAGTGAGGGAAAAGTATCGTCCCTGTCCATGCTTACTGGTCCACGCATCGGTGGTCAGGTGGACCTTGCTACTGACGGCGTTTTGTAGCGCATGTTTAATTTTTCCCTCCACATGCTGTTGCAGGGCAGGGACGGCTTGCCTGCTGAAATAAAAGTGTAGCGCCCCGAGGGTTCGGCCGCTACAGGAGTATTGCACCTCAGACCAGAAGTGTGGTATTCCACTCCCGGGTAAGGATGGAGTATGGACCAGGGCTCAGTTAGCTGCATACAGCACACACACCCCATTTCCGAGGGACAGCTCAACGGTGCTCCCACTAGACAGAAGTGCAGGCACGACCGACTATGTCCCTGCCTGGAGTGGGGAGGGGGGTGGAACACCCAGTGCTGTAGGGGCAGATAGGGGTTGGTTCCTGAGCATAGGAAGGAGCCCATTGGTTGCTGGTCACCTGGGCTAATGGTCAGAGGGAGGTATAAAAGGTGGGCACCATCTTAGATCTAGGTTCTGTCCAGAGAGGAGAAGACAGGGAGTAGAGGCTCTGTAGGAGCTCTACTCCAGAAGGGCCTAGTGAGAGGCCGAAGGGGAGCTGAGATTTTGGCTCATCTCAGCTCCAAGAGAACGGAACAGAAAGGAACAGGAAGGAACGGAAAGGGAGAAGAAGAGACAGAGAAACAGAAGGGCTCAGGAACAAGAAGGTGGAAGGGACCCTAAGAACCCACAAGAATCCAGGGTGAAGGGTCAGGCAGATTAAGGGTACCGGATCCCAAGTTGGTGGAGGAGAAACTACCCTCAGCCAAAGACCGGTCGTCGTGATCATCTATTGGTGCGACACCTCATCAAACCTGCTAGGAAGGCACCATATAGGACAGCGGAGGATGGGGCCCACGTTTAACTGGACAAAAGTGGGTCACTGGTGAGGCAGGCCAGAGAAAGGATTAAAGGGGGTCCTGTGCCATGTTCCTGAACTGCCTGAGAGTTGACCGAGCCCCACACCTGGTGTACGCAGCACGGCTCGGGCGGTCACTACCTGTACAAAAGTGACCTGAAGTACCTGAACTGTGAGTAAACGACATTGGACTGCAGTACGTTGTCTGTGTGCTCTTTCGCTCCTCCAGCACTATCAGCACCGGGACTCTCACTACCAATACTCCCAACATCCACTACACTGCCCTAGGGCCGCACTCTTCCCGTGGGGAGTCACACCATCCCAGCTGCACACGTCATCGGCCCCAGCGGACTGCCTTGCAGCGGCGGTTCCTAATAACCGCAATCCACGGGTGGCGTAGTCGGACATTATCTAAAGTACAGTAGCAGACTACCATTGGTCTGACCACCCTGAGCCGCGGGGCCGAGCCGCCACTACTACCCCCATCGTTCCCCTATCGCCCGGTTCCGCGTGCCCCACGGCCCAGGGGGCGAGTCAAAAGCGGCTGGGCACGTTGTATTGTGGGACTGCCAATGCCATAAAGTTACGGAAGGTGTCAATCTCCACCAGCCTGAATAATAGCATTTCAAGGGCCAGTAGTTTAGCAATGCCAGCATTCAGAGCCTGTGCTCGGGGGGGTTTGCCGAGTATGGGCGCCTTTTCTCCCATGCCTGTGCTAACGATGGCTGTAGACTGGCCTGGGAGTGTGAGGATGACAGGGAAAGTGGTGCTGTGGGTGGAATTACACTGTGTCTCTGTACAACAGTACCAGAGATTCTTCCATGCCAATCCTGTGAGGAACCGAACCAGCTGTGTGTGAGCAGGAGGAAGAGGCTACAACACGAGCTGAAGAGGTGGTAGGTGGCGCTGTAGGTTGGCCTAGGTCTTCAGTGTGTTTATGTAACTCCACCACGTGCTTGGTCCGCACATGTTTCCACATATTTGTGGCATTGAGGTTGCTGACACTTTTCCCTCTTTTCACCTTCTGATTACACAGCTTGCATTTGACAAAGTAAATGTCATCTGCAACTGTGTCAAAAAAGGACCAGGCACTGCAAGTCTTGAGAGCGCACGCTTTGGATTTTGGAAGAGCCATGCTCCTAATGGGTGCCGAAGTGGAGGCTACAGGCAACCAAGTCTGCCCCCTCCCTCTCCCTCCTTTTTGGGCCATTCGGGGAATCTCTTCCTCAGAGCTGCTCCCACCACCTTCCTGTCCCTCACGCCATGATGGGTCAAGGACCTCATCATCTACATCACCCTCTTCAAACAACTGTTTCTCCTGGGTAGTCTCGACAGCACAGTGCGCACCGGAAAGTGGCACCTGAGTCTCATCATCAGATGCGTACTGAGGTGTGCTGCTGACAATAGGCACTGGCCCACCCGCCTCTTCAGATTCAGAGAGACAAAACGGTTGCGCATCACTGCATACTACCTCTTTTTCAAATTCTAAAATTCTGCTTGGCTGGCCCCCTCTTTCCAAGCCAAGAGATTCAGAGAACAGTAGTAGAGATGGCTCCTGTCCAGGGCTCTCTGACTGCCTGGGCAATTTGGCAGGTGGTGAAGAGACAGATGGGTCCTCTTCAGTGCTCAGGACCTGAGAGGATCTGGAACTAATTGAAGTCGATGCGTTAGCTGCCATCCATCCGACAACTGCTTCAATTTGGTCCTCCAGCAGCAGTGGGGTACAGCTAGCTCCTACAAAGCAGCGCATAAAGGACTGTTCCCTGGTAAAACTGTGGGATGCTGAGTCACTGGTGCCCCCAGCAGGCACAGAATCCCCACGTCCTCTCCCTGCAGACACAGAATCCTCACGTCCTCTCCCTACAGAAACTCGACGCCCACGACCACGACCACATGCCTTACTCCCTGCCTTCTTCATCTTGGTAGACTGATAAAGATAGGCAGAAAAGTACTAAGGGCTTAGTGTGCTTATTCCTGAACAGCTGCTAACAGGTATAAGAAACACTAATTTTATAAAGTGTGGACTAGACTTTAATATGTGCTAATGTGGCCTACACAACTGTAAAGTGGAGTGTTTGGTGAACTTTATTTAGGTTTTTTTTGTCACAAAAAGACACTGGATGTGCCCAAAGATGTAATACTGATAGTATCACAAACTTTTTGTAGCTATTACAATGTAGGAAGGAAACCTACAATGCAGTAGATGAGGCTACAAAAAATAGGCTAATACTAATCTGGCTGGGGCTGCAGGGCGCAATGCTGCAGAAAGGCTCCTCTATCTACTCCTATATAGTGTGTTTGGAACCAATGTAGCTGAATACGGATGGAACGACCACACTAATAGGAGAAATCAGGAAAAATGATCAATTAGCAAAAAAGGACAATGTATGAGGCAGTAACGCATGCTGAGCGCACTACAACCAGACGTGGCTGAAGCACACACTACAGCGTGAGCTGCACTCACACACAGAGACCTTGCAGACAGGCGTGAACAGTGCAGATGCAGATCACTGTGCACTAGCACTGCAAGACAAAAAAAAAATTCTCTATCTACTCCTATATAGTGTGTTTGGAACCAATTTAGCTGAATACGGATGGAACCACCACACTAATAGGAGAAATCAGGAAAAATGTTCAATTAGCATAAAAGGACAATGTATGAGGCAGTGACGCACGCTGAGCGCACTACAACCAGATGTGGCTGAAGCACACACTACAGTGTGAGCTGCACTCACACACACAGACCTTGCAGACAGGCGTGAACAGTGCAGATGCAGAGCACTGTGCACTAGCGCTGCAAGACAAAAAAAAAATTCTCTATCTACTCCTATATAGTGTGTTTGGAACCAATTTAGCTGAATACAGATGGAACCACCACACTAATAGGAGAAATCAGGAAAAATGTTCAATTAGCAAAAAAGGACAATGTATGAGGCAGTGACGCACGCTGAGCGCACTACAACCAGATGTGGCTGAAGCACACGCTACAGCGTGAGCTGCACTCACACACACAGACCTTGCAGACAGCGGTGAACAGTGCAGATGCAGAGCACTGTGCACTAGCGCTGCAAGACAAAAAAAAATTCTCTATCTACTCCTATATAGTGTGTTTGGAACCAATTTAGCTGAATACGGATGGAACCACCTCACTAATAGGAGATATCAGGAAAAATTATCGATTAGCAAAAAAGGACAATGTATGAGGCAGTGACTTACACTGAGCGCACTACAACCAGACGTGGCTGAAGCACACACTACAGTGTGAGCTGCACTCACACACAGAGACCTTGCAGACAGCGGTGAACAGCACAGAGAACTGTGCACTAGCGCTGCAAGGCACAGCGATTTATAAAGTAGCTTGGGTAAAGCAGAAAAGAGCAAATAGGTAGCTAAAACTGTCCCTCAGAACAACAGCGTCCTATCCCTAACTGAATTCACAGCAGAGTGAGCTCAAAATGGCGGCGGCGGCTTTTATAGTGCATCATGACATCATTTCAGCAGCCAATCACTGCCATGCCATTAGTTAACATGCTTACATGCCTAACAGGATGTGCCCACACTTCTTAGGATCCTCATTGGCTGAATAAAATGAAACTGGCTCATTGCATTATGGGAACTTCCAATTCCGGTATACGATATTGTAAAAGTATCGGAATTAAGTATCGGAATTCCGATACCGCGAATATCGGCCGATACCCGATATTTCAGTATCGGAATGCTCAACACTAATGACAATTCCTTGCAATGTGCCCAAAGTGACCACATTTAAAACATTTAACAGAGCAATATTTTCTCTCTCTCATTGTACCTGACAATTTGCAGTACCTGGCAATATGACCTAAGCCATCACAGGCATAACATCTAATGGATGCCATGCTTGATGTAGGGCCCCTAACAGAACATACTTCCTTTTGTCTGGATATTTTAAACTGTTCCATCACTAGGGATGCACTTTTAACAATTTTACGTTTGCATTTTCTCATTATTTTTCACTTGTCGTTACATTTATTGATTGGATCAAAATTTGATGAAATATTTGATCCATCACTCCCCCCTTTTTTCCCTGCACAGGGCACAATTGGTAGAGAATCTGGCCTTGGTCTCAGAGACAAAGAGAAGGCCGGCACCAAGTTTGAAAAATCATTGATGATATTTTGCAAATTTTTAATCAGTTGGGATCTAGTATCAAGATCAACACTCAACTGATTGATTATGGCATCACTAGCTGCTGCCTTGTCCTTAAAAGCTTTGATCTCAGCCCCAGACCGAGTCAGCTGTACCTCAATATCAACACAATGATTTTTCATCTCAAGCAGTTGCGATTCCAGCATGCAGATCTACTTATCTCTATCCATATCACATTTACTATTCTCTGCCAGTTGTGTCTGTAAGGCACAAACTCTCTGCAAATTTGTTACACAACACTGGCAGTGAAACTTTGGGGAATCTTCCTTACACAATGAGTCCTCATATACACAAATCAGTTTTGCTAGCATGTGGAGCCGTTTGCTTGTTTTATTCAAAACAGACCGTCTGTCTATACACATGCTATCATGAGCACATGCTTGCTCCAATAGAGCAGACCACTGCAATTCTGCAGATTTTGGTGTACTGGGGTGCACTGGGTTAAATTTACTGTGTTTTGCCAAGCATTTCAGGGTGGATAAATCCATACTCAATCTTCCTGGAGCCATCACGGTCATCCTCCTTGTCCCTTGAGAACGACTATGCCTCTTTGGAAGAATGCCTTGGTATAGATCACTCCAAATGCTCAAAGATCACAAAGCAAACAGAAAAACATTAAAAATCAGAAGAAAACAAAAGATTGGGTCCTCTGTTATAGATTTTGTCCCGTGTACAGCTCATGCTGAAAAGCTGTGTCATTCGTCTGAACTTTCAGCGCTCTGAACACACAGAATTACACAACAGTTCACTCTGTATCAATGTAATCTGTCCATGTCCCCCTGGCCTGATCAGTTCACAAACTATGACCACAGATAATTACAGAGTAAAACATGAAAAACAAAATCACAACAGTTGGGCCTGGCTCGCCATTGTTAAAGGGCGAGTTCAAAAGAAAACAAAAGATTGGGTACTTCTGTTGTGGATTTTGTACTGTGTATCACTCAGGCTGAAGAGTTGCGTCGCTCATCCGAACTATCAGGGCACCGAACGCACAGAATAGCATAACACTTCACCGTGTATCAATGCTATCTCTGTCCACGTCCCTCCGGCCTGATCAGCTCACAGACACAGGTCTTCACAGAGTGAAACACGAAAACTAAATCAACAGTTGGGCCTGGCTCGCCATTGTAAAAGGACGAGTACAAAAGAAAACAAAAGATTGGGTTCTTCTGTTGTGGTTTTTGTACTGTGTATCACTCAGGCTGAAGAGCTGCGTCGCTCATCTGAACTATCAGGGCACCGAACGCACAGAATAGCACAACACTTCACCGTGAATCAATGCTAACTCTGTCCACGTCCCTCCGGCCTGATCAGCTCACGGACACAGGTCTTCACAGAGTGAAATACGAAACCAAATCAACAGTTGGGCCTGGCTCGCCATTGTAAAAGGGCAGGATTCCCTCCAAAAATATCAGTTATTAATGGGGAACTCTCCTACACCTCTACTGAGGTCCGATATTAACTATTAACATCAAACTTGACTATTAATAATTAATATCCACTAACGTTATCTGTGCCTTATACTATATACCAACTGAGACTAAACCGTGTGCTAATAAAAGATATTTATTACACAAAAGTCTACAGTTAATATACTACTATTTATCACACTAACACAGTATACAAAATGTATATACAATTCCCAATTACCTAATATATTTTCCACCCACGATTCCTAATCACTCATGCAATATCAGCCCACCCAACTATACTAACTTTCCCTATATATAGATATATAGATACAAGGATATCAATATCTAGGAGGGTTAGTACAGGGTATGTAGGGCTAGTAAGTAAAGAGTTACAGGGGAAGAGAGATACTCAGCCATGTGTTGTTATGTCCATCTCTCCAACAGTCCAAAAAAAAAAGCTAGCACATGAGTGCTCTGGGGTTTTAAGTCCAGCACAGGAAATGAGGTATTATTCCCTGCCCACTGGCTAAGGTCTTTGTTCATGTCCAACCATACTCACAAAACCTGTTTTAGTACATGGCTGGACATTTTGTTGATCCTGCCCCCAACAGCAGCAAACAGACTGAAACACATAAGGAGATGGGTGCCAATATATACATGTATACTTATCTGCAAGCATGGCTAGCATGTAGATACATATATACATGTACAACCTAGGACACTTCCCTTTACATAGCCATTAAAGGTATCAACCACTGAGGACTCTCAAATCTAATGAATGAATTACAATTTATACTGAATCTTCTCCCACAAACCTATATATCGCTCTGCTGAGTTTCTCATGGGTAAAACCTGTAAGTCTGAATGGGGCTGTAATGTTATTACAATCATGTAAACGCAGATCACAAAATCTTTCATATGATCTTTTTTTTTAACACTCAAAACCCCTATGGATATTTATGTTTACTAAAGGATTCCTTACCAATTCTTTTGACAGCTCTTCTTTAGGTATGGACACATACCGGCATCCGGCATAAAAACATCTGGAGACTTTTCCTTTTTCTGTGATATTGGATAATCTTGTTCATTTCTAACGCTTTAAATCTTTCAAATTCTTTTCGAAAAATGTATCATAAAGGGACTTCCTCAGGTCAGTTTTGCTTGTGGTTGTGTTACCATTATTTGTGCCAAATGTATCAAAGAGTTGCACGATGTTTGATAAATGTTTATGTAGCACTTCCATCTTTATTTATTTTACTCACTTATATAGCACCATCCTATTCCACTGCGCTTTACAGACATTATCATCGCTGTCCCCATTGGGGCTCACAATCTACATTCCCTATCAGTATGTCTTTGGAGTGTGGAAGGAAACTGGAGAACCTGGAGGAAACCCACACAAACACAGGGAGAACATACAAACTTTATGCAGATGTTGGCCTTGGTGGTATTTGAACCCAGGATCCCAGTGCTGCAAAGCAACAATGCTAACCACTGAGCCACCGTGTACCTTTATCCACTTTTAACGTCACCAGTCATTCTTAGACCTGTGTAGCTTACCAAGCCCAATTTCTAAAAGTTGCAAGAGTGCTGTAAAATAGGAAGATGCACATTTTTGTGCAAAAATGATGCGTCACAAAATAGTTTCATTTTTATTTAACACCAAAAATTGATGTAAATTCCTCACTACATTGCCCCTTTTCCAGGCAAATTTTGTAGAAAAAAAAATAAAAGACAAGGTACAGACAGCAAAGTTAAATTTGCCTACTGGAATGATTTTGATCTGGAGCGCACTGTACCCGGATACAGTCACTAGCGGGAATGTCAAACATCTTCTCAATTTGTTTCTCCACCCTCTCCGGATCTGCATTCTTCAAGTCTATCTAAAAGCAAAAGTATAAATACTAATTATTTATCAAAGCTGGACAAAATCTAGAAACCATATAATAAAACTGGCATAAAATATAGTGCTAAACAAGAGTTTAGGGATTGTGTAATCGCACAAAACAAGTTAAAATGTAAAGTGCCTGTAAAACAAAGAACTTGCAATTTACCTCTTAGTAAAAATCCTATTCTTTCTCAAGAACGGGAGGAATTTTAATTTCATAATTTTTTTTAATCAAATAATTTTTATTGAAAAGCTCCAAATACAAATTTTCCATCTTTCAAATAACATACATGACATAGTAATTCCATAGTATAAAACATGAACAAAGTATCTGAACTTAAATTCCCTAACCCACCCTAAACCCAAATCCCAACACTCCAGAGAGAACCATTTTCAGAGCAGTTCTAGAATAACGGACTATAGCATTCGTAGAAGGGGAAAGAAGATAAAAAAGTGACTAACAAAGGGATAGCAGCGTTTTAATTTTATCATTTACTGCTTGATGCCTGAGCCGGGAAGCGCACGCTTGAAAACTGTTGCAGGCTGCTGTAATCACAGGACACAAGCAAACAGCATAGCATTTCCTATCAGCAGGGAGGAAGTAAAGGGAACAGTAATGAAAGTCTCCTCCTACTCCGCTCCATATTGAAATGAATAGTGTGCATCCTACAATTGCTATGCATACAGCAAACAATTGATTTTCAATACACAGATTTTGAGTTGACCACTGGATATACACATGTGTATAACTAATTACCAGAACTGGAAATCAAAAAAAAAGACGAGCAAGTTTGGGGTGAATCCTGCCTTCATTACTGCATAGCCGCTCATAGAGGGATCGGTACTAGGAACAGCAGGAGTGCCGGCGATGTTCACAGATTTACCTGCTGTGGGACTGAAGGAGTCTGATAGTGTTCGGCTCTAAGCTTTTTACCTTGTTTACGACAGGAATAATTGAAAGCTGTACTTCAAAGGCGAGGAAGAAGTTTGTCACCGTCTGGAAAAAAAAATATATACATTAGAGATGAGCGATGTTCGACTCGAACTGTTCGCCAATCTCAAATTCGAGCTGTTTTGGGCGGTGTTCGAGCCGTTCGGCGAACACGAACGATTTGAAAAAAATTCGGCTTTTCGAGGTTATGTTCGATAACTGTTCGTGCACCAAAATCATAACTGGATTTTTTCTCAGTAATGCTGAAAATTAATGTTAATACGCAGTTTGAGTGTACAGCGGGGCGGGGGGAGGGGCAGGGGATGGATCTCTGCAGGAATAATGAAGATCTCCATTTTTTTCTCTTTCCCGCATTTCCAGTGGGGAGGTGCAATCTGTCAGCCTATCAGCAGTAGTGTTGAGCCACCCCCGTAGTGTTCGAGTTCGGTTCGGTTCGTCGAACACCCGTGTGTTCGCCGAACTGTTCGTCGAACACCTTCGAACACCGTTAAAACCAATGGCAGGCAAACAAAAACACATAGAAACACATAGAAAACACCTTCAAAGGTGTCCAAAAGCTGACAAACTGCTCAGAAGACATAACTAACACATGGAAAAGTGACAAGTACATATAGTCATGCGAAAAGAAAAGAGGTGGAGGAGTAAAAGGAGGGGGAGACACAGATATAGGCATGTCATGCTCTTCTAAAATCCAAAAAGTGAGAAGCCGACACGGCCAGTCCGCTCCTGCCCGTGCCACCTCCGTGTCGCCGGGTTTGTGCCAGAGCCGCGGTGAACCCTGACGGCCAGCCCCCCTCTCCCAATACTGGTGCCTGTCCGCTGGTGGGTCGAGCGAGCCCCCCTGTGGTGGAGGCAGCTCTAAGCTTTTTAATTTAAATTGTCTCTCTAATTTGAATGAATACACTTTAAATCCATTTACAAGGATCTATTGGAGGGCAAGTCTCATGCCAGCAGCCGCGTAATTCCAGCTCCAGTAGCGTCCAGTAAAGCTGCTGCAGTTAAAAAGCTTTTATAAGGATCGAGCTCGGCTGCCCATCGCAAAGCATCCTACTGCCAGTCCCAGCCCCTATGCCTTGGGGTGCCTCCTGATGCTCTTCACTAAGTATCCCATGGTCCCGAAGCATTTCCTTTGAAAAAATTAAGTGTCTAAACTACAGGAGGTGCAGCTTGCTTAACAGCCGGGATAATCCGCTCACTAGCAGACACTGCTACTAGGCACAAAGTATTTCCTGGGCTAGATGCAGTTAAAAATTTGTAATTAGATACTCTCGTTGGATGCTGAGAAAGCATTCCATAGAGTCTCCTGGCACGCCATATATGATTCTCTTAAAAAGCTTGGGGTAGGGGTCTAGGGGACCCTTTTATAGCCAAAATCACGGCCCTGTATCGCAATACGTCACCTAGGCTGAAGATAAATGGAACTGTAGCACCCTGAGGGCTCGGTTGCTACAGACGTATTGCACCTCACCCAGAGGTGTGATATCTCACTCTGAGGTAAGGATGGAGTGTGGATCAGGACCCGACACCTGCATGCATTACACCACATTGCCGTGGGGCAGGGCGACCAATATGCCCCTGAGATGGGCACGACAGTCCCTGTCCCTGGCTGGAGTGGGGGGAGGGAACACTGAGGAAGGGGAACCCTGTAGTGCAGGAGCAGGGAGGAAGCAGTTCCTGGGTGCATTGAGAAGGGAGTATAAAAGGTGGGCACCATCTTAGTTCAGTGCAGAGAAGTCTGAGCAGAAGTGGCAGGGAGCAGGGGCTCTGCATGAGCTCTGCTCCGGAGGCGGGCCTAGTAACAGAGGCCCAGGCCTGGAAGAGGGAGAAGGAAGGAAGAGGAGCGGAGAAGGCTCCAGGAACGAGGAATGAAGGGATCCCAGGGGTGCGGACGGGCGAGTCGCCACCGCACGCCCGAATCCACCTGCGTGGAGGGGTCAGGCCAAAGGGGGAGACCGGTCCCCGAACTAGTGGAGGCAGGAAACGACCCTCAGCTAGAAACCGGAGGCTCTGACATTTTATGTGGCGCAGCCCCTCGCTACACTCGCTAGGAAGGCACCACATAGGGTCAGGGAAACTGGCGCCAAGTTTACCAAGAGGAGGCCCGAGGCAGCCGGACAGAAGTGTTGGTAAGAAAGGCCAGACAAAGGACACACAAAGGGGGTCCTGTGAAGTGCTCCAAAGTTATCTGGGAGTTGTCTGAGCCCCTCACCTGGTGAGCACAGTACGACGTGGGCAGCCGTTACCTGCAGACGTGGTCTGGATAATAAGAACTGTGAGTAAAGGCCCTGAACTGCATCACTGACTCCGTGTCGTTACTGCTGCTGCCCTGCACCATCACCCCCATCCTCCGCATACACTGCCCTGAGGCTATACTCCTCCCGTGGGGAGTTATGCTACGCTCTGCTGCACCCACAACACCAGCCTCAGTGGTCTGCCCTGTAGCGGCGGTTCACTCTGACCGCAATCCACGGGTAGCGTAGTCGGACATTTAAACATGAAAACCACATAAATAGTTCCGCCACTGGTTTGACCGCCCTGAGCCACGGAACTGGGTCGCCGCCACGAAGACTACAACCACCAGCATCCACCAAAAAGGGTCCGGCTCCGGGTGTCCCAAGGCCCAGGGGGTGTGTCAGAACATTTTCATCACCTTTCACAATCACCAATGGGACAAGGCAGTGATGTCCTCTGTCCCCTCTCTTATACATCCTAGTGACGGAGCACCTGCTCTCATCAATTCGCCATAACCCCAATATTAGGTGGATTGAGGTGGGAGGCACCGAGTACAAGTGCTCTCTATTTGCTGATGATGTCCTAGTATATATCACTCAATCACATATATCCATCCATGCTGTTATGGCTGAAATAGATCACTTTGTTACATGGTAAAATTTTAAAATCAATGCAGCGAAGTCTGAGGCCCTCGATGTCTCCCTCCCCAAATCCATATAGGATTCCATCCAGTCCAACTTTCCCTTTGCCTGGCCCTCACAGGGTATCAAATACTTAGGAATTCCTATTCATAGAGACCTCTCCCATCTATGTTATCTTAATTTTGGGCCCTTTATTGAACAACTCCATACAGACCACGGTTGGCAAGTTAGAACTGTAAGATTCACTACGTGAACCACTGGTGTTTTGTGGAAAAGCACATATACACTGCGTTCCAAATTATTATACAAAAAGTGTTTAGGAGTGATAAGGGAAGAATTTGTTTGTTTGTCAGTTAAACTCATTGATGGTGATGTGTGTCAGGGCTCTTTATATCACTGTAAGCAATTGCAGACACCTGTGCTAATTAGTTTGGCAGGTGTGTCCAATGAAAGGCAAGACTACTTAAGAAGGCTCTCTCACATTATTAAGCAGCCTACATTTTCTGCCAAAATGGGAAAGAAAAAGGATGTGTCGGCTGCTGAGAAGCAACAAATTGTGGACTGTTTAGGTCAAGGCATGACTACAATCAACATTGTGCGATGATCAGGATGAAGTGTCTTGGCAATCAAGAAGTATGTAGCTGATTCACAGTACACACGTGTGCGTGCTGATAAGGGCAAATTGAGGACTCTTTCCTACAGGCAATTACGTCAGGTTGAAAGAGCAGCGGCAAAAAAGCCTTGTCATAGCAGCAGACAAGTTTTTGAAGCTGCTTGTGCCTCCAACGTCCCCCGAACAACAAGATGCAGGGTCCTTCAGAGGTTTGCAGCTGTGCATGCGCCATCCTGTCGACCTCCTCTATCCACTTCACACAAGCAGAAACGGCTCCAGTGGGCCAAACATTACATGAAGACTGATTTCAAAACTGTTTTGTTCACGGATGAGTGCCGTGCAGCGCTCGATGGTCCAGATGGATGGAGTGGAGGATGGCTGGTTGATGGACACCCCACGCAAACACGGCTACAGCGCCAACAAGGAGGAGGTGGAGTAATGTTTTGGGCTGGAATCATGGGGAGAGAGATTGTCGGCCCCTTTAGGATCCCTGAAGGCGCTAAAGATGAACTCCATAATGTATGTGGATTTTCTCAAACAGCACTTCCTGCCATGGTTCAAGAAGAAGAACCGTGTATTTCACAGCAAGATCATTTTTCTGCATGATAATGCACCATCTCATGCTGCACATAAAACATCTGCATCTCTGGCTGATATGGGCATAAAAGGGGACAAACTTATGGTGTGACCCCCATGCTCCCCTGACCTCTACCCCATTCAGAACCTTTGGAGCATCATTAAAAGGAGTGTCTATGATGGCGGGAGGCAGTTCACATCTAAGCAACAGCTCTGGGAGGGTATTCTGTCCTCATGCAAAACAATTGAAGCAGAAACCATCCAAAACCTGACAAATTCAATGGACGAGAGAGTTCAGAAGCTCCTTTCGAACAAGGGGTCCTATGTGAAAATGTAACATCACCTAGAATAAAGTTTTGAGTTGAAAACTGTTTGATTTCAGTTTCTAACAACCTGCTAATGCTTATAATTTCAAAAATGACCATTTTTTTGGTCTTTATTAAAATGAAAAGGTTGATCGAAAAGTTTGGGGGATCTAAGAGTGTGGCAACCCAGTAGTCATGATTACTTCGAATTCTGACAATATGAGGGTCATGCTGCAGGTAGTGCAGCAAGAAGGCACTTATGTGCCTTGCGCATCTCGGAGCCCCAAAATTATTTTCCGGGCTAGATGCAGCTAAAAATTATTTTTAATTTTAAATCTGGTGAAGCTTTAGTATAGATGGCCTAATAGGATCAGTGCTGCACACTGCTACAAAGCCCAAATTATTTTCCAGTCAAGATACAGATAAACATGATTAGTAATTTGAAAGCTTAAAACGGTTGGTAGGGTGATTTTAACCAATCATCAAGCTTTTACTCTCCCCAGGATGACACAGGGGTAGAAAAGTCGTTTCGGATCCATGATTTGTTCATCTTTATGAACGTGAGTCTGTCTACATTATCAGTGGAGAGCCGCGTGCGCTTATCTGTCAGCACACCACCAGCAGCGCTGAACACACGTTCAGACAGAACGCTGGCTGCGGGGCATGACAAGATCTCCAAGGCGTAAGTGGCTAGCTCCGGCCATTTATCCAGATTGGAAGCCCAAAAAGAGCAAGGGTCCAGTGACACAGTCGTGGCTTCAATGTTTACTTGGAGATACTCCTGTACCATCGTCTCTAGGCGTTGACTATGTGTCAGACTTCTTGTCTCCTGTGGCCTTGCAAAGGATGGGCTAAAAAAGTGGTGAAATGATTCCGCAAAATTGATGTTACCAGCAGATACTGTGGTTCTGTTACGGTTTGAGTGCTGAACACTTGACGGTCCCACGGTTGGCAAGTTGGAACTGTGAGATTCACTACGTGCACCACTGGTATTTTGTGGAAAAGCACATGTAAGATTCTGCAACAGTCTCTGCTGATACTCCTGCATGCGTGCATCCCTTTCTATGGCAGGAATAATTTCTGCAAATTTACTTTTGTACCGGGGATCTAACAGTGTGGCAACCCAGTAGTCAGGATTATTTCTAATTCTCACAATTCGAGGGTCATGTTGCAGGTAGTGCAGCAAGAAGGCACTCATGTGTGTTGCGCATCCAGGAGCACCAAGTCCCTGTTGTGTTGGTGGCGAGGTAACAATCATGCTTCCTTCCTCTGTCCTCTCCCCCCAACCTCGCACAACAGAAATGTGATCAAGGTCTCCCTCATCTGATGAGTCTTCCATCAGTTCGTCCTCCACTTCTTCCTGGGCTCCTGCACCTTCCTCACTAGTTTGGCTGCTACCATGCGCCCTGGTAAAACCATCTCCCCCACCCTCACATGCCTGCCGCCTTGGTGCTGCCGACCGTCTGGACCTTGCAGATGTTAGCCCTTCCGCATACAACTCCTCCTCCTCTACTTCCTCCACCTCCTCTTGTGCCACCACCTGACTCCGAATTCTGTTTAACATGTGCTCCAGCATGTAAATCACCGGAATAGTCATGCTGATAATGGCATCGTCAGCACTAAACATCTTCGTCGCCATTTCAAAACTGTGCAGAAGGGTGCATAGGTCCCTGATCTGAGACCACTCCTCCAGCGTGATTTGCCCCACCTCTGAATCTCGTTGGCCCAGGCTATACGTCAGAACGTATTGCACCAGGGCTTGTCGGTGCTGCCACAGTCGCTGCAACATGTGCAGAGTTGAATTCCACCGGGTAGGCACATCGCATTTTAGCCGGTGAAGTGGCAGGCCCAACGACTTCTGTAGAGATGTAAGTCGCTGAGCTGCGAACGGCGGAAGTGAGCACACAGCGACCGTGCCCTCTGCAGAAGGCCATCTAGTCTGGGATAGTGGGCTAAAAATTGCTGGACAACCAGGTTCAACACGTGAGCCATACAAGGCACGTGTGTGACATTGCCCCGGCGAAGGGCCGCACCCAGGTTTGCAGCATTGTCGCACACGGCCTTCCCTGGTTTCAGGTCCAGTGGAGACAACCATTCATGAAATTGGTTCTCCAGAGCTGACCACAACTCCTCAGCTGTGTGACTCACATGTCCCAGACATTTCAATGTAAAAACCGCCTGATGACGTTGAGCCCTACTGCCAGCATAGTAAGGAGGTGTGCAGGATCCCTTCTGCGCAGTTAGAAAGCTTGTGGCATGACCAGACAGGCTTTGGGTGCAAGTGGAAGACCGAGAGGAGGTTGAGGAGGCAGAAGCAGTGGAGGAACTTTGACATAAAGAGGATTGACGCACAACTCGTGGGGACGGCAAGACTTGGACAGCAGCCCCTTGTCCTGCTGTCACCATAGTTACCCAGTGCCCAGTCAGCGACATGTAACGCCCCTGTCCATGCCTACTCGTCCAAGTGTCTGTGGTGAAATGCACCCTGTCACACACAGAGTTTCTCAAAGAAGCGGTGATGTTGTGTGCGACATGCTGGTGGAGCGCAGGCACACCTTTCTTTGAGAAGTAGTGCCGACTGGGCATCTGGTACTGGGGCACTGCGACGGACATAAGGTCTCGAAAATCCTCTGTGTCCACCAGGCGGAAAGGCAGCATTTCTGTAGCCAAGAGCTTGCAGATGGTGAAATTCAACCTCTTAGCTTTCTCATGGCTAGGAGGAAATGGTCTTTTACTTGTCCACATCTGAGGGACCGAGGGCTGGCTATTGTGCTTAGACGGGGTTGATAAGGGTGTCCCCGGCAAACTGCCGGTCTGTGAGGAAGATGCAGGCGGACATGTTAGGTTGCCTTGATCCAAAGGTGGTGCTATCGATGTCGGACAGCGCTCAACACCAGCTGGTGTTACCACCTCCAAAGAAAATGATGACCTGCCAATCACGCTGGCTGTTGCGGGTAAAGAGGTGGCAGGTCTGCGTCCCAAAACAGGTGTGACTGCTGTCCCCCCAGTCACAGAGGATGAAGAGGCCGCGGATGCACAAGATATGGCAGACGGTGATTGGCCCGGCCGGCTAGGCCGCATTGTAGCACACTGAGCTTCCCACTGCAACTTATGCTTCATGTCCATGTGCCGGTTCATGCATGAAGTACTCAAACTATGTATTTTTTGGCCTCTACTTAGCTTTTGCTGACAAATGTTACAGATAACACGAGTTGGGTCATCTTTATCGATCTGAAAAAATGCCCAGGCTATGCAAGGCTTAGCACCCATGCGACCTGAAGAGCCACCACGACTTGTGGTGAGAGGCAGAGTTGTGTTTGAGGATGCAGTTGTTGACGTGCTTCCAGTACTACGTCTCTGTCCAGGAAGGCGCAACCTGACCTCGTCGTCACTAGCATCTTCCTCCACCTCCTCTGCTGACCTCATCTCTTGGCTGACTGTGGGTTGACAGTAAGTGGGATCTCCGACCTCATCATCATCACCCTGTGCGTTATCACACCCGTCGTCCTCAGAGCCAACCTGTCCCTGCCCTGACAAAAAACTAAAGTTGTCGCTCCAATCAGGTATTTGAGTCTTATCATCGTCTTCCTCATTGTCTCCACCAACAGGAGTTACAGTTTGGGAATGAGGTTCTACATTATGGTCAGAACCTTCTGCGTCTGGTCCTGGATCCGACTCATAAAGATTCTGGGCATCAGTGCAGATCATTTCCTCGTCTGGAGTCACAGAAGCGCTGGAGTCGACCTCTGATTCCCAGGCTATAGTATGAGTAAACAGCTCTGCAGACTCAACCATCTGTTCTACCTCATACTCAGACGGGCAGCTGGAGATTTGGGAGCTGTGAGGAAGCAAGTGCGATTTGGGTGACACCTTTGAGGACTGGAGTATTTGTGATGTTGAAGTTGATGTGGAGGAGAGCCCACTTAAAGGAGCACTTGATATCCGTTGAAGCACCTGCTGTTTTTGTGCCTCATCTGGAATTTGTAGCGATTGGCGTGGCCGTAAGAAAGGGATCTTATCACATTGTCCGCTAAAAGAAGTAGACATTTTAGTTTGGCTGGAAGATGGTCTTTCTTCTGCAGATGTTACTGTTGCTTTAACACCTACCCCACGGACACAACCTATTTTCCCCTTCCCAACACGCCTATTCCCCTTTCCACCAGCAGCAGGCCTTTTTCCACTCATTTTGGTGGTTAACTAATTCACAACTCTGGAGTTGTTTGCACAAAAAAACAATGGATGGTAACCGAGCAGAGCTGAGTGGCCAAACTGTGGTATTAGGCCAAAACTATTGGCTGGGTTAGATGCAGAAAAAAATTATTTTGAATTTGCAACCTGATGGAGGTCAGTATAGATGGACTAATACAAATAGTCCCACACACAGCTAGAAGCCCAAATATTTTTTCAGAGGTACTGTAGATGCAGATAAAAATTAGTTTTAATTTGCAACCTGATGGAGGTCAGTATAGATGGACTAATAGAGAAAGTCCGACACACTACTAGAAGGCCAAATATTTTTTCAGAGGTAGATGCAGAAAAAAATATATTCAGTTTGCAACCTGATGGAGGTCAGTATAGATGGACTAATACAAATAGTCCCACACACAGCTAGAAGCCCAAATATTTTTTCAGAGGTACTGTAGATGCAGATAAAAATTATTTTTAATTTGCAACCTGATGGAGGTCAGTATAGATGGACTAATAGACCAAGTCCCACACACTGCTAGAAGCCCAAATATTTTTTCAGAGCTAGATGCAGAAAAAAATTATTTTTAATTTGCAACCTGATGGAGGTCAGTATAGATGGACTAATAGACCAAGTCCCACACACCGCTAGAAGCCCAACTATTTTTTCAGAGCTAGATGCAGAAAAAAATTATTTTTAATTTGCAACCTGATGGAGGTCAGTATAGATGGACTAATAGACCAAGTCCCACACACCGCTAGAAGCCCAACTATTTTTTCAGAGCTAGATGCAGAAAAAAATTATATTCAATTTGCAACCTGCTGGAGGTCAGTATAGAAGGACTAATAGAACAAGTCCCACACACTGCTAGAAGCCCAAATATTTTTTCAGAGCTAAATGAAGAAAAAAATTATTTTTAATTTGCAACCTGATGGAGGTCAGTATAGATGGACTAATAGACCAAGTCCCACACACTGCTAGAAGCCCAAATATTTTTTCAGAGCTAGATGCAGAAAAAAATTATTTTTAATTTGCAACCTGATGGAGGTCAGTATAGATGGACTAATAGACCAAGTCCCACACACTGCTAGAAGCCCAAATATTTTTTCAGAGCTAGATGCAGAAAAAAATTATATTCAGTTTGCAACCTGATGGAGGTCAGTATAGATGGACTAATAGACCAAGTCCCACACACCGCTAGAAGCCCAACTATTTTTTCAGAGCTAGATGCAGAAAAAAATTATATTCAATTTGCAACCTGCTGGAGGTCAGTATAGAAGGACTAATAGAACAAGTCCCACACACTGCTAGAAGCCCAAATATTTTTTCAGAGCTAAATGAAGAAAAAAATTATTTTTAATTTGCAACCTGATGGAGGTCAGTATAGATGGACTAATAGACCAAGTCCCACACACTGCTAGAAGCCCAAATATTTTTTCAGAGCTAGATGCAGAAAAAAATTATATTCAGTTTGCAACCTGATGGAGGTCAGTATAGATGGACTAATAGAATGATGCTATGCCCAAAAGATTTTACTTCACTAGGTGCAGTAAAAAAATTGGTATTCTATACACAGGTGTTATATCTTGCAACACAGATAGGCTACTCCTCTGACTAACACACTCTGCAATAGGCCAAAAAGGATTAGCTTTGCTAGATTCAGCCAAATGCTGTGAAAAAAACTTGCACAGCACTGGCACAGACCTGCCTGGCAAAAACTGATAGGAACTCATGTAACCTAGTCCTGAAAAGGACTCCAATTACAATTAGTCTTTACTCCCACAACCTATCTATTTAAGAGCACAGACCTCCCCGATAAAAGTCGTAGGAAATGCTGTAACCTAGTCCTTAAAAGGACTGCAATCACAACTATTCCCTACTCCCAAGCTATCTGTATATTTGTGCGAAAATTGGCTTGAAATTAACAAGGTATAGCGCACACAGCAACAGCGGTGCCGTCTAACACGCAGCTGCAGCAGTGAGAAAATGGTGGCGACGGGGAAAATGGCTTGGTCTTATAGGGCAAGGACATGTGACATACACTGCCAATGACACATGCCCTTGCTTGTATGAAAAAAAACACTTCGCTCCGTGTGTGCGCTGCTGATAGGCTGACAGATTGCACCTCCCCACTGCAAATGCGGGAAAGAGAAAAAAAAATGGAGATCTTCATTGTTCCTGCAGAGATCCATCCCCTGCCCCTCCCCCCACCCCGCTGTACACTCAAACTGCGTATTAACATTAATTTTCATCATTACTGAGAAAAAATCCAGTTATGATTTTGGTGCACGAACAGTTATCGAACATAACCTCGAACAGCCGAATTTTTCTCAAATTGTTCGTGTTCGCCGAACGGCTCGAACACCGCCCAAAACAGCTCGAATTTGAGATTGGCGAACAGTTCGAGTAGAACAACGCTCATCTCTAATCAGCAGCGCACACACGGAGCAAACTGCTTTTTTTCACACAAGCAAGGGCATGTGTCATTGGCAGTGTATGTCACATGTCCTTGCCCTATAAGACCCAGCCATTTTCCCCGTCGCCACCATTTTCTCACTGCTGCAGCTGCGTGTTAGACGGCACCGCTGTTGCTGTGTGTGCTATACTTTGTTAATTTCAAGCCAATTTTCGCACACATGTACAGATAGCTTGGGAGTAGGGTAGAGTTGTGATTGCAGTCCTTTTAAGGACTAGGTTACATCATTTCATATGAATTTTATCAGGCAGGTCTGTGCTCTTAAATAGATAGGTTGGGAGTAAAGACTAATTGTAATTGCAGTCCTTTTGAGGGCTAGGTTACATCAGTTCCTATCACTTTTTGCCAGGCAGGTCTGTGCCAGTGCTGTGCAAGTTTTTTTCACAGCATTTGGGTAAATCTAGCCAAGCAAATCCTGTTGGCCTATTGCAGAGTGTGTTAGTCAGTGGAGTAGCCTATCTGTGTTGCAAGCTACACCACCTGTGTATAGAATACAATTTTTTTTACTGCACCTAGTGAAGTAAAACCTTTTGGGCATAGCATCATTCTATTAGTCCATCTATACTAACCTCCACCAGGTTGCAAATTAAAAATATTTTTTTTCTGCATCTAGCTCTGAAAAAATATTTCAGCTTCTAGCAGTGTGTGGGACTTGGTCTATTAGTCCATCTATACTGACCTCCATCAGGTTGCAAATTCAATATAATTTTTTTCTGCATCTAACCCAGCCAATACTTTTGGACTAATACCACAGTTTGGCCACTCAGCTCTGCTCGGTTCCCATCCATTGTTTTTTTGTGCAAACAACTCCAGAGTTGTGAATTAGTTAACCACCAAAATGAGTGTAAAAAGGCCTGCTGCTGGTGGAAACGGGAATAGGCGTGTTGCGAAGGGGAAAAAAGGTTGTGTCCGTGGAGTAGGTGTTAAACCAACAGTAACATCTGCAGAAGAAAGACCATCTTCCAGCCGAACTAAAATGTCTACTTCTTTTAGCGGACAATGTGACAAGATCCGTTTCTTACGGCCGCGCAAATTGCTACAAATTCCAGATGAGGCACAAAAACAGCAGGTGTTTCAATGGATATCAAGTGCTCCTTTAAGTGGGCTATCCTCCACCTCAACTTCAACATCACAAATACTCCAGTCCTCAGAGGTGTCACCCCAATCGCAGTTGCTTCCTCACAGCTCCCAAGTCTCCTGCTGCCCATCTGAGTATGGGGTAGAACAGATGGTTGAGTCTGCAGAGCTGTTTACTCATACTATAGCCTGGGAATCAGAGGTCGGCTCCAGAGCTTCTGTGAATCCAGACGAGGAAATGATCTGCACTGATGCCCAGAATCTTTATGAGTTGGATCCAGGACCAGACGCAGAAGGTTCTGACCATAATGTAGACTCTCATTCCCAAACTGTAACTCCTGTTGGTGGAGACAATGAGGAAGACGATGATGAGACTCAAATACCTGATTGGAGCGACAACTTTAGTTTTTTGTCAGGGCAGGAACAGGTTGGCTCTGAGGACGACGGGCGTGATAACACACAGGGTGATGATGATGAGGTTGGAGATCCCACTTACTGTCAACCCACAGTCAGCCAAGAGATGAGGTCAGCAGAGGAGGTGGAGGAGGATGCTAGTGATGACGAGGTCAGGTTGCGCCTTCCTGGACAGAGACGTAGTAGTGGAAGCACGTCAACAACTGCATCCTCAAAAACAACTCTGCCTCTGACCACAAGTCGTGATGACTCTTCAGGTCGCATGGGTGCTAAGCCTTGCATAGCCTGGGCATTTTTTCAGATCGATAAGGATGATCCAACTTGTGTTATCTGTAACATTTGTCAGCAAAAGCTAAGTAGAGGCCAAAAAATACATAGTTTGAGTACTTCATGCATGAACCGGCACATGGACATGAAGCATAAGTTGCAGTGGGAAGCTCACTGTGCTACAATGTGGCCTAGCCGGCCGGGCCAACCGCCGTCTGCCACATCTTGTGCATCCGCGGCCTCTTCATCCTCTGTGACTGGGGGGACAGCAGTCACACCTGTTTTGGGACGCAGACCTGCCACCTCTTTACCCGCAACAGCCAGCGTGATTGGCAGGTCATCATTTTCTTTGGAAGTGGTAACACCAGCTGGTGTTGAGCGCTGTCCGACATCGATAGCACCACCTTTGGATCAAGGCAACCTAACATGTCTGCCTGCAACTTCTTCACAGACCGGCAGTTTGCCGGGGACACCCTTCTCAACCCCGTCTAAGCACAACAGCCAGCCCTCGGTCCCTCAGATGTGGACAAGTAAAAGACCATTTCCTTCTAGCCATGAGAAAGCTAAGCTGTTGAATTTCACCATCTGCAAGCTCTTGGCTACAGAAATGCTGCCTTTCCGCCTGGTGGACACAGAGGATTTTCGAGACCTTATGTCCGTCACAGTGCCCCAGTACCAGATGCCCAGTCGGCACTACTTCTCAAAGAAAGGTGTGCCTGCGCTCCACCAGCATGTTGCACACAACATCACCGCTTCTTTGAGAAACTCTGTGTGTGACAGGGTGCATTTCACCATAGACACTTGGACGAGTAAGCATGGACAGGGGCATTACATGTCACTGACTGGGCACTGAGTAACTATGGTGACAGCAGGACAAAGGGTTGCTGTCCAAGTCTTGCCGTCCCCACGAGTTGTGCGTCAATCCTCTTTATCTCAAAGTTCCTCCACTGCTTCTGCCTCCTCAACCTCCTCTCGGTCCTCCACCTGCACCCAAAGCCTGTCTGGTCATGCCACAAGCTTTCTAACTGCGCAGAAGGGATCCTGCACACCTCCTTACTATGCTGGCAGCAGGGCTCAACTTCATCAGGCGGTTTTTACTTTGAAATGTCTGGGAAATGTGAGTCACACAGCTGAGGAGTTGTGGTCAGCTCTGGAGAACCAGTTTCATGAATGGTTGTCTCCACTGGACCTGAAACCAGGGAAGGCCGAGTGCGACAATGCTGCAAACCTGGGTGCGGCCCTTCGCCGGGGCAATGTCACACACGTGCCTTGTATGGCTCACGTGTTGAACCTGGTTGTCCCACAATTTTTAGCCCACTATCCCGGACTAGATGGCCTTCTGCAGAGGGCACGGTCGCTGTGTGCTCACTTCCGCCGTTCGCATACCGCAGCTCAGCGACTTACATCTCTACAGAAGTCGTTGGGCCTGCCACTTCACCTGCTAAAATGCGATGTGCCTACCCGGTGGAATTCAACTCTGCACATGTTGCAGCGACTGTGGCAGCACCGACAAGCCCTGGTGCAATACGTTCTGACGTATAGCCTGGGCCAACGAGATCCAGAGGTGGGGCAAATCACGCTGGAGGAGTGGTCTCAGATCAGGGACCTATGCACCCTTCTGCACAGTTTTGAAATGGCGACGAAGATGTTTAGTGCTGACGATGCCATTATCAGCATGACTATTCCGGTGATTTACATGCTGGAGCACATGTTAAACAGAATTCGGAGTCAGGTGGTGGCACAAGAGGAGGTGGAGGAAGTAGAGGAGGAGGAGTTGTATGCGGAAGGGCTAACATCTGCAAGGTCCAGACGGTCGGCAGCACCAAGGCGGCAGGCATTTGAGGGTGGGGGAGATGGTTTTACCAGGGCGCATGGTTGCAGCCAAACTAGTGAGGAAGGTGCAGGAGCCCAGGAAGAAGTGGAGGACGAACTGATGGAAGACTCATCAGATGAGGGAGACCTTGATCACATTTCTGTTGTGCGAGGTTGGGGGGAGAGGACAGAGGAAGGAAGCATGATTGTTACCTCGCCACCAGCACAACAGGGACTTGGTGCTCCTGGATGCGCAAGACACATGAGTGCCTTCTTGCTGCACTACCTGCAACATGACCCTCGAATTGTGAGAATTAGAAATAATCCTGACTACTGGGTTGCCACACTCTTAGATCCCCGGTACAAAAGTAAATTTGCCGAAATTATTCCTGCCATAGAAAGGGATGCACGCATGCAGGAGTATCAGCAGAGACTGTTGCAGAATCTTACATGTGCTTTTCCGGAAAACACCAGTGGTGCACGTAGTGAATCTCACAGTTCCAACTTCCCAACCGTGGGACCGTCGAGTGTTCAGCACTCAAACCGCAACAGAAACACAGTATCTGCTGGTAACATCAATTTTGCGGAATCATTTCACCACTTTTTTAGCCCATCCTTTGCAAGGCCACAGGAGACAAGAAGTCTGACACATAGTCAACGCCTAGAGACGATGGTACAGGAGTATTTCCAAGTAAACATTGAAGCCATGACTGTGTCACTAGACCCTTGCTCTTTTTGGGCTTCCAATCTGGATAAATGGCCGGAGCTCGCCACTTACGCCTTGGAGATCTTGTCATGCCCTGCAGCCAGCGTTCTGTCTGAACGTTTGTTCAGCGCTGCTGGTGGTGTGCTGACAGATAAGCGCATGCGGCTCTCCACTGATAATGTAGACAGACTCAAGTTCATAAAGATGAACAAATCATGGATCCGAAATGACTTTTCTACCCCTGTGTCATCCTGGGGAGAGTAAAAGCTTGATGATTTGTTAAAATCACCTCACCAACCATTTTAAGCTTTAAAATTACTATTTAAGTTTATGTGTATGTTGGCTGGAAAATAATTTGGGCTTTGTAGCAGTGTGCAGTACTGATTCTATTAGGCCATCTATACTAAGCTCCACCAGATTTAAAATTAAAAATAATTTTTAGCTGCATGTAGCCGGGAAAATAATTTTGGGGCTCCTAGATGTGCAAGACACATGAGTGCCTTCTTGCTGCACTACCTGCAACATGACCCTCAGATTGTCAGAATTCGAAGTAATCCTGACTACTGGGTTGCCACACTCTTAGATCCCCCACACTCTTCGATCAACCTTTACATTTTAATAAAGAACAAAAAAAATTTGAAATTATAAGCATTAGCAGTGTAACATACCTGGCGGCGTCCTTGCATGGTGGTCCATCTCCCACTGTGCAAGAGCGCGCACTTGATCTCCAGTCCAGAATGTCTCTCTGGCTTCCCTCCTTGCTGTCTGTTTGTCTGTTTTGGCTGCATAGGGCAACGCCCGCTGAACTTCCTGTTTCTTGTACCTGCTGCGGACACGCCCCTGTTGCACCTTCAGCCTATTGCTGTCCATCTTTGGGTATTTATACCACCTTCTTCCTCAAGATGGCGCCTGAGCATTGTGTCCTGTCAGTCGGCTTTTTGTCTCTGACATGCCAGGTCCTATCCTGTTTTCCTGCCTGTTTTCCAGTTCTGTGTCTGAACTGTGGTCTGTTCTTGTGAACACGCTTCTTGCCTGTTCTTTCGCCTTCTAGGGGCCGTATTCCTAGATCTGCCTGTCTGTGCCTTGCGGTATCTGTTCCCGTCTCAACAGAGTCCTGTTTGTGTACTCTTGCCTGCTGCCTTTCCTGGAGGCTGTATTTCCAGGCCTGTCTGAACACGCTCCTAGCCTGTTCCTCCTGCCTTCTAGGGGCCGATTACCTAGATCCGTTCCTGTATCTTGTCTGTCCTGTCTGAACACGCTCCTTGCTTGTTCGTCCCGCCTCTCTGGGGGCCGTATTCCCAGACCCGCTCCTGTATCCCGCTGCAGTGTCGGTCTCTTCCGTACACTCAGTTCCAGTCTGAACTCTCTCCTATCCTTTACCTGTTTTGCCTCTATGTCCGTTCCTTTCCTTTTTCTGCAGAGTCTGAACTCGTACCTAACTCCTGCTTGTTGTCTCTGTACTCCCGTTTGTGAGTTTGTGGTCCCCTCGCTACTTCACTGCAAGTACCCTGTGGGTATCTGGCTCTGCCTTTCCCTTCCTGTCTGTTCCGTGTGAACAGAGCCCTGTCCGTCCTGCTCTGACTCCTTGCTCACTGCTCCGGCAGCCTTGCTCCGCTCTTACCCTTTTGCTCACTGCTCCGGCAGTCCTGCCCTGCTTCTGCCCGCTGCTCCGGCAGTCCTGTCCTGCCCTGCTTCTGCCCGCTGCTCCGGCAGTCCTGTCCTGCCCTGCTTCTGCCCGCTGCTCCGGCAGTCCTGTCCTGCCCTGCTTCTGCCCGCTGCTCCGGCAGTCCTGTCCTGCCCTGCTTCTGCCCGCTGCTCCGGCAGTCCTGTCCTGCCCTGCTTCTGCCCGCTGCTCCGGCAGTCCTGTCCTGCCCTGCTTCTGCCCGCTGCTCCGGCAGTCCTGTCCTGCCCTGCTTCTGCCCGCTGCTCCGGCAGTCCTGTCCTGCCCTGCTTCTGCCCGCTGCTCCAGCAGTCCTGTCCTGCCCTGCTTCTGTCCGCTGCTCCGGCAGTCCTGTCCTGCCCTGCTTCTGCTCGCTGCTCCTGCAGCCCCGTCCTGCTCTGTTCTTGCCCACCGCTTTGGGCGTTCCCTCTCTGCTGTGGTTGTCTACCGCATCTGCGGTTCTGTGACCCAGTCTGTACTGAGTCTTAACCTTTCTGTGCTCCAGCCCGTCCTTTCGGCCAGTACCTCCCTGCCTGCATACTCGCCTGTATCCACCCATCTGCATACCTGCCGTGTTTGCTTACATCCACCAGTCTGTGCCAGCCTAACCTGCCTGTTCCAGTAATCCCAGTGTGGGTCAACCCCCGTGTCCGGAGTTTGACCTGGAGTAGCACCTGGTCCCTCTGCCCGGTTTCTCCCTGGTGCACTGGCGTCGTATGCCGTCGTGCCACCTTGGTCGGATCGGCCAGATACTTAGTCACGCCTCTCCAGGCACTCTCCGGTCCATGGTCCAGTGGAACCACAACACCCGCACACGCCAGTCAGTCCGGGCGTGTGCATAACAGCATGCTCAGGCCATGGTTCCCGTTGAGCCCCATGGCCTTCGCTCTCTGAGAAGTTTTCCAGCGAATACATGCATTAAAAATAAATAAATAAATTTTTTTTTTTTTTTTTTCTCAGCTGAGTTCCAGGCGAATTACGCACCCGTCCAGATGGATCTATCTGCTCTCGTTCCTGCGGATCCGCCACGTTACTATGGGGATCCAAGACAAAGTCGTGCATTTGTGGAGCAATGCATGCTACACTTCAAGTTCTACCCTCTATGTTTTCCCACCGATCGGGTTAAGGTGGCATTCATTATGTCTTACCTGGCGGGTGATGCCTTGGAATGGATCAACCCCCTATATGAAACACAGGATCCGATCCTCCTGGACCTAATGGCCTTCCTGGTGGCCTTTCTAATGGTCTTCGATGATCCTAACCCGGAGGTTCCTGCTGAAGCTTCACCTCCCAATATCCCGGAGCAGCCCCGATGGGTAATGTGTGTGGGTAGCGCAATAGTCCTCCAGCCCAATGAGACTACTGCCCACCCAGAATCCTCACAGGGTGACTACGCTTTCCGGAATACTTCTCCCAACCTCAAGAGGCAGTCCAGACGTGCTAGACGTAGAGGCAAGCCGTCACGCCAGGGTCTGTCCTCCCTGAGACCTCCTGACCCCAACCTTGAAGTCCCTACTGAAGCTTCATCTCCCTGTATCCCGGAGAAGCCCCAACGGGTAATGTGCGTGGGTAGTGCTCCGGTTCTCCTGCCCGAAGAGACTTCTGCCCATCCAGACTCCACACAGGAGATCTTCCTGCACCCGGCATCAGATGCTTCACCCACTTTAACCGGTGTGCATGTCCAAGGATGCTCCAAAGCTGTGGTTACCTCTGAGTCTGTGCACCTCTACTACCTGGCGGAGGACCCCCTGTTGCCTCCTGAATCCTCCGGGATACCACTCGATGACAAATGGAGAGAGACTTCTCTACACTCGGTACTCGATACTTTGTCCGCTTCGTCCTGTGAGCCTGACAATGGGTACCCCAAAGTGGTAGTTACCCCCGAGTCTCTACACCCCTCCGACCAGGCGGAGGACCTCCAGTTGTCTCCAGAACCCTTCGGGGTGCTACCTGGTAGCGAAAGGACAGAGACTCTCCTATACTCTGTACCTGATACCTCGCTCGCTTCGTCCAGTGAGTCCAACCTAGTGTACTCCGAAGCAGAGGTTACTCCCGAGTCTCTACACCCCTCCGACCAGGCGGAGGACCTCCAGTTGTCTCCAGAACCCTTCGGGGTGCTACCTGGTAGCGAAAGGACAGAGACTCTCCTTTACTCTGTACCTGATACCTCGCTCGCTTCGTCCAGTGAGTCCAACCTAGTGTACTCCGAAGCAGAGGTTACTCCCGAGTCTCTACACCCCTCCGACCAGGCGGAGGACCTCCAGTTGTCTCCAGAACCCTTCGGGGTGCCACCTGGTGGTGAATGGACAGAGACTTTCCTATATCCTGGATCTGATACCTCGCTTGCTTCGTCCAGTGAGTCCGACCTTGTGTACTCTGAAGCAGAGGTTACCCTTGAGTCTCTACACCCCTCTGACCAGGCGGAGGACCTCCAGTTGTCTCCAGAACCCTTCGGGGTGCCACCTGGTGGTGAATGGACAGAGACTTTCCTATACTCGGTACCCGATACCTCGCCTGCTTCCTCCAGTGAGTCCGACCTAGTGTACTCTGAAGCAGATGTTTTCTCTGAGCCTCTGCACTCTTCTGACCTGGCGGAGGACCTCCAGTTGTTTCCTGAATTCTCCGGGGTACCACCAGATAATAAAGAGACAGTGACTTTTCCTCATTATGTACCTGATAACCCGTCTATTTCTTCCTGTGAGCTTGACAAGATGTACCTCGAAGCAGAGATTACCCCCAAGTCTCTGTCCCCCTCCAACCCGGTGAGGGACTTCCAGTTGTCTCCTGTACCCTCTGGGGTGCCACCTGAAAATATGTGGAGAGAGACTTCCTTGTGTGCTGTTCCTGGTACTCCACCCGTTTCGTCTGTTGCTAAGGATGGCTGGATAGGAGGTAGCATCCTAGCTAACCAGATGAGATCAATTTTTCCTGTGGACAGTGGAAGTGATCTCCTTGAAGTGAACGACTGGTCCTCGAATTCCCTGCGGAAGATTCTGGCAGGCCTGAAGAAGAGGGGGCGTAAGGGGGGGGGTACTGTAACATACCTGGCGGCGTCCTTGCATGGTGGTCCATCTCCCACTGTGCAAGAGCGCGCACTTGATCTCCAGTCCAGAATGTCTCTCTGGCTTCCCTCCTTGCTGTCTGTTTGTCTGTTTTGGCTGCATAGGGCGACGCCCGCTGAACTTCCTGTTTCTTGTACCTGCTGCGGACACGCCCCTGTTGCACCTTCAGCCTATTGCTGTCCATCTTTGGGTATTTATACCACCTTCTTCCTCAAGATGGCGCCTGAGCATTGTGTCCTGTCAGTCGGCTTTTTGTCTCTGACATGCCAGGTCCTATCCTGTTTTCCTGCCTGTTTTCCAGTTCTGTGTCTGAACTGTGGTCTGTTCTTGTGAACACGCTTCTTGCCTGTTCTTTCGCCTTCTAGGGGCCGTATTCCTAGATCTGCCTGTCTGTGCCTTGCGGTATCTGTTCCCGTCTCAACAGAGTCCTGTTTGTGTCCCTGCCTTGCGGTATCTGTTCCTGTCTGAACTGAGTCCTGTCTATTTCTCCTGTCTTGCAGTATCTGTTCCCGTGTCTGAACTGAGTCCTGTCTATGTATCCTGCCTTGCGGTATCAGTTCCCGTGTCTGAACTGAGTCCTGTCTGTGTACTCTTGCCTGCTGCCTTTCCTGGAGGCTGTATTTCCAGGCCTGTCTGAACACGCTCCTAGCCTGTTCCTCCCGCCTTCTAGGGGCCGATTACCTAGATCCGTTCCTGTATCTTGTCTGTCCTGTCTGAACACGCTCCTTGCTTGTTCGTCCCGCCTCTCTGGGGGCCGTATTCCCAGACCCGCTCCTGTATCCCGCTGCAGTGTCGGTCTCTTCCGTACACTCAGTTCCAGTCTGAACTCTCTCCTATCCTTTACCTGTTTTGCCTCTATGTCCGTTCCTTTCCTTTTTCTGCAGAGTCTGAACTCGTACCTAACTCCTGCTTGTTGTCTCTGTACTCCCGTTTGTGAGTTTGTGGTCCCCTCGCTACTTCACTGCAAGTACCCTGTGGGTATCTGGCTCTGCCTTTCCCTTCCTGTCTGTTCCGTGTGAACAGAGCCCTGTCCGTCCTGCTCTGACTCCTTGCTCACTGCTCCGGCAGCCTTGCTCCGCTCTTACCCTTTTGCTCACTGCTCCGGCAGTCCTGCCCTGCTTCTGCCCGCTGCTCCAGCAGTCCTGTCCTGCCCTGCTTCTGCCCGCTGCTCCGGCAGTCCTGTCCTGCCCTGCTTCTGCCCGCTGCTCCGGCAGTCCTGTCCTGCCCTGCTTCTGCCCGCTGCTCCGGCAGTCCTGTCCTGCCCTGCTTCTGCCCGCTGCTCCGGCAGTCCTGTCCTGCCCTGCTTCTGCCCGCTGCTCCGGCAGTCCTGTCCTGCCCTGCTTCTGCCCACTGCTCCGGCAGTCCTGTCCTGCCCTGCTTCTGCCCGCTGCTCCGGCAGTCCTGTCCTACCCTGCTTCTGCCCGCTGCTCCGGCAGTCCTGTCCTGCCCTGCTTCTGCTCGCTGCTCCTGCAGCCCCGTCCTGCTCTGTTCTTGCCCACCGCTTTGGGCGTTCCCTCTCTGCTGTGGTTGTCTACCGCATCTGCGGTTCTGTGACCCAGTCTGTACTGGGTCTTAACCTTTCTGTGCTCCAGCCCGTCCTTTCGGCCAGTACCTCCCTGCCTGCATACTCGCCTGTATCCACCCATCTACATACCTGCCGTGTTTGCTTACATCCACCAGTCTGTGCCAGCCTAACCTGCCTGTTCCAGTAATCCCAGTGTGGGTCAACCCCCGTGTCCGGAGTTTGACCTGGAGTAGCACCTGGTCCCTCTGCCCGGTTTCTCCCTGGTGCACTGGCGTCGTATGCCGTCGTGCCACCTTGGTCGGATCGGCCAGATACTTAGTCACGCCCCTCCAGGCACTCTCCGGTCCATGGTCCAGTGGAACCACAACACCCGCACACGCCAGTCAGTCCGGGCGTGTGCATAACAAGCAGGTTATTAGAAACTGAAATCGAACAGTTTTCAACTCAAAACTTTATTCTAGGTGATGTTACATTTGCACATAGGACCCCTTGTTCGAAAGGAGCTTCTAAACTCTCTCGTCAATTGAATTTGTCAGGTTTTGGATGGTTTCTGCTTCAATTGTTTTGTATGAGGACAGAATACCCTCCCAGAGCTGTTGCTTAGATGTGAACTGCCTCCCGCCATCATAGACACTCCTTTTGATGATGCTCCAGAGGTTCTCAATGGGGTTGAGGTCAGGGGAGCATGGGGGTCACACCATAAGTTTGTCCTCTTTTATGCCCTTATCAGCCAGAGATGCAGATGTGTTATGTGCAGCATGAGACAGTGCATTATCATGCATGAAAATGATCTTGCTGTGGAATACACGGTTCTTCTTCTTGAACCATGGCAGGAAGTGCTGTTTGAGAAACTCCACATACATTATGGAGTTCATCTTTACCCCTTCAGGGATCCTAAAGGGGCCGACAATCTCTCTCCCCATGATTCCAGCCCAAAACATTACTCCACCTCCTCCTTGTTGGCACCGTAGCCGTGTTTGATTGCGGTGTCCATCAACCAGCCATCCTCCACTCCATCCATCTGGACCATCGACGGTTGCACGGCACTCATCGGTGAACAAAAAAGTTTTGAAGCCAGTCTTCATGTATTATTTGGCCCACTGGAGCCGTTTCTGCTTGTGTGCAGTGGATAGAGGAGGTCGACAGGATGGCTTACGCACAGCTGCAAACCTCTGAAGTACTCTGCATCTTGTTGATCGGGGGACGTTGGAGGCACCAGCAGCTTCAGAAACTTGTCTGCTGCTATGACAAGGCTTTTTTGCCGCTGCTCTTTTAACCTGATGTAATTGCCTGTAGGAAAGAGTCCTCAATTTTCCCTTATTAGCACGCACACGTGTGTACTGTGAATCAGCTACATACTTCTTGATTGTGCGATGATCAGGATGAAGTGTCTTGGCAATGTTGATTGTAGTCATGCCTTGACCTAAACACTCCACAATTTGTTGCTTCTCAGCAGCCGACCCATCCTTTTTCTTTCCCATTTTGGCAGAAAATGTAGGCTTCTTAATAATGTGGGACAGCCTTCTTAAGTAGCCCTGCCTTTCATTGGACAAACCTGCCAAACTAATTAGCACAGCAGTCTGCAATTGCTTACAGTGATATAAAGAGCCCTGACACACATCACCATCAATGAGTTTAACTGACAAACAAACAAATTCTTCCTTTATCACTAGAGATGAGCGTTGTTCTACTCGAACTGTTCGCCAATCTCAAATTCGAGCTGTTTTGGGCGGTGTTCGAGCCGGTCGGCGAACACGAACAATTTGAGAAAAATTCGGCTGTTCGAGGTTATGTTCGATAACTGTTCGTGCACCAAAATCATAACTGGATTTTTTCTCAGTAATGATGAAAATTAATGTTAATACGCAGTTTGAGTGTACAGCGGGGCGGGGGGAGGGGCAGGGGATGGATCTCTGCAGGAACAATGAAGATCTCCATTTTTTTTTCTCTTTCCCGCATTTGCAGTGGGGAGGTGCAATCTGTCAGCCTATCAGCAGCGCACACACGGAGCGAAGTGCTTTTTTTCACACAAGCAAGGGCATGTGTGATTGGCAGTGTATGTCACATGTCCTTGCCCTATAAGACCAAGCCATTTTCCCCGTCGCCACCATTTTCTCACTGCTGCAGCTGCGTGTTAGACGGCACCGCTGTTGCTGTGTGCGCTATACCTTGTTAATTTCAAGCCAATTTTCGCACAAATATACAGATAGCTTGGGAGTAGGGAATAGTTGTGATTGCAGTCCTTTTAAGGACTAGGTTACAGCATTTCCTACGACTTTTATCAGGCAGGTCTGTGCTCTTAAATAGATAGATTGTGGGAGTAAAGACTAATTGTAATTGGAGTCCTTTTCAGGACTAGGTTACATGAGTTCCTATCAGTTTTTGCCAGGCAGGTCTGTGCCAGTGCTGTGCAAGTTTTTTTCACAGCATTTGGCTGAATCTAGCAAAGCTAATCCTTTTTGGCCTATTGCAGAGTGTGTTAGTCAGTGGAGTAGCCTATCTGTGTTGCAAGATATACCACCTGTGTATAGAATACCAATTTTTTTACTGCACCTAGTGAAGTAAAATCTTTTGGGCATAGCATCATTCTATTAGTCCATCTATACTGACCTCCATCAGGTTGCAAACTGAATATAATTTTTTTCTGCATCTAGCTCTGAAAAAATATTTGGGCTTCTAGCAGTGTGTGGGACTTGGTCTATTAGTCCATCTATACTGACCTCCATCAGGTTGCAAATTAAAAATAATTTTTTTCTTCATTTAGCTCTGAAAAAATATTTGGGCTTCTAGCAGTGTGTGGGACTTGTTCTATTAGTCCTTCTATACTGACCTCCAGCAGGTTGCAAATTGAATATAATTTTTTTCTGCATCTAGCTCTGAAAAAATATTTGGGCTTCTAGCGGTGTGTGGGACTTGGTCTATTAGTCCATCTATACTGACCTCCATCAGGTTGCAAATTAAAAATAATTTTTTTCTGCATCTAGCTCTGAAAAAATATTTGGGCTTCTAGCAGTGTGTGGGACTTGGTCTATTAGTCCATCTATACTGACCTCCATCAGGTTGCAAATTAAAAATAATTTTTTTCTTCATTTATCTCTGAAAAAATATTTGGGCTTCTAGCAGCGTGTGGGACTTGTTCTATTAGTCCATCTATACTGACCTCCATCAGGTTGCAAATTAAAAATAATTTTTTTCTGCATCTAGCTCTGAAAAAATATTTGGGCTTCTAGCAGTGTGTGGGACTTGGTCTATTAGTCCATCTATACTGACCTCCATCAGGTTGCAAATTAAAAATAATTTTTTTCTGCATCTAGCTCTGAAAAAATATTTGGGCTTCTAGCAGTGTGTGGGACTTGGTCTATTAGTCCATCTATACTGACCTCCATCAGGTTGCAAATTGAATAAAAAATTTTTCTGCATCTAGCTCTGAAAAAATATTTGGGCTTCTAGCGGTGTGTGGGACTTGGTCTATTAGTCCATCTATACTGACCTCCATCAGGTTGCAAATTAAAAATAATTTTTTTCTGCATCTAGCTCTGAAAAAATATTTGGGCTTCTAGCAGTGTGTGGGACTTGGTCTACTAGTCCATCTATACTGACCTCCATCAGGTTGCAAATTAAAAATAATTTTTTTCTTCATTTAGCTCTGAAAAAATATTTGGGCTTCTAGCAGTGTGTGGGACTTGTTCTATTAGTCCTTCTATACTGACGTCCAGCAGGTTGCAAATTGAATATAATTTTTTTCTGCATCTAGCTCTGAAAAAATATTTGGGCTTCTAGCGGTGTGTGGGACTTGGTCTATTAGTCCATCTATACTGACCTCCATCAGGTTGCAAATTAAAAATAATTTTTTTCTGCATCTAGCTCTGAAAAAATATTTGGGCTTCTAGCAGTGTGTGGGACTTGGTCTATTAGTCCATCTATACTGACCTCCATCAGGTTGCAAATTAAAAATAATTTTTTTCTTCATTTATCTCTGAAAAAATATTTGGGCTTCTAGCAGCGTGTGGGACTTGTTCTATTAGTCCATCTATACTGACCTCCATCAGGTTGCAAATTAAAAATAATTTTTTTCTGCATCTAGCTCTGAAAAAATATTTGGGCTTCTAGCAGTGTGTGGGACTTGGTCTATTAGTCCATCTATACTGACCTCCATCAGGTTGCAAATTAAAAATAATTTTTTTCTGCATCTAGCTCTGAAAAAATATTTGGGCTTCTAGCAGTGTGTGGGACTTGGTCTATTAGTACATCTATACTGACCTCCATCAGGTTGCAAATTGAATAAAAAATTTTTCTGCATCTAGCTCTGAAAAAATATTTGGGCTTCTAGCGGTGTGTGGGACTTGGTCTATTAGTCCATCTATACTGACCTCCATCAGGTTGCAAATTAAAAATAATTTTTTTCTGCATCTAGCTCTGAAAAAATATTTGGGCTTCTAGCAGTGTGTGGGACTTGGTCTACTAGTCCATCTATACTGACCTCCATCAGGTTGCAAATTAAAAATAATTTTTTTCTTCATTTAGCTCTGAAAAAATATTTGGGCTTCTAGCAGTGTGTGGGACTTGTTCTATTAGTCCTTCTATACTGACGTCCAGCAGGTTGCAAATTGAATATAATTTTTTTCTGCATCTAGCTCTGAAAAAATATTTGGGCTTCTAGCGGTGTGTGGGACTTGGTCTATTAGTCCATCTATACTGACCTCCATCAGGTTGCAAATTAAAAATAATTTTTTTCTGCATCTAGCTCTGAAAAAATATTTGGGCTTCTAGCAGTGTGTGGGACTTCGTCTATTAGTCCATCTATACTGACCTCCATCAGGTTGCAAATTAAAAATAATTTTTTTCTGCATCTAGCTCTGAAAAAATATTTGGGCTTCTAGCAGTGTGTGGGACTTGGTCTATTAGTCCATCTATACTGACCTCCATCAGGTTGCAAATTAAAAATTATTTTTTTCTTCATTTAGCTCTGAAAAAATATTTGGGCTTCTAGCAGTGTGTGGGACTTGTTCTATTAGTCCTTCTATACTGACCTCCAGCAGGTTGCAAATTGAATATAATTTTTTTCTGCATCTAGCTCTGAAAAAATATTTGGGCTTCTAGCGGTGTGTGGGACTTGGTCAATTAGTCCATCTATACTGACCTCCATCAGGTTGCAAATTAAAAATAATTTTTTTCTGCATCTAGCTCTGAAAAAATATTTGGGCTTCTAGCGGTGTGTGGGACTTGGTCTATTAGTCCATCTATACTGACCTCCATCAGGTTACAAATTAAAAATAATTTTTTTCTGCATCTAGCTCTGAAAAAATATTTGGGCTTCTAGCGGTGTGTGGGACTTGGTCTATTAGTCCATCTATACTGACCTCCATCAGGTTGCAAATTAAAAATAATTTTTTTCTGCATCTAGCTCTGAAAAAATATTTGGGCTTCTAGCAGTGTGTGGGACTTGGTCTATTAGTCCATCTATACTGACCTCCATCAGGTTGCAAATTGAATAAAAAAATTTTCTGCATCTAGCTCTGAAAAAATATTTGGGCTTCTAGCGGTGTGTGGGACTTGGTCTATTAGTCCATCTATACTGACCTCCATCAGGTTGCAAATTAAAAATAATTTTTTTCTGCATCTAACCCAGCCAATAGTTTTGGCCTAATACCACAGTTTGGCCACTCAGCTCTGCTCGGTTACCATCCATTGTTTTTTTGTGCAAACAACTCCAGAGTTGTGAATTAGTTAACCACCAAAATGAGTGGAAAAAGGCCTGCTGCTGGTGGAAAGGGGAATAGGCGTGTTGGGAAGGGGAAAAAAGGTTGTGTCCGTGGGGTAGGTGCAGAAGAAAGACCATCTTCCAGCCAAACTAAAATGTCTACTTCTTTTAGCGGACAATGTGATAAGATCCCTTTCTTACGGCCACGCCAATCGCTACAAATTCCAGATGAGGCACAAAAACAGCAGGTGCTTCAACGGATATCAAGTGCTCCTTTAAGTGGGCTCTCCTCCACATCAACTTCAACATCACAAATACTCCAGTCCTCAAAGGTGTCACCCAAATCGCACTTGCTTCCTCACAGCTCCCAAATCTCCAGCTGCCCGTCTGAGTATGAGGTAGAACAGATGGTTGAGTCTGCAGAGCTGTTTACTCATACTATAGCCTGGGAATCAGAGGTCGACTCCAGCGCTTCTGTGAATCCAGACGAGGAAATGATCTGCACTGATGCCCAGAATCTTTATGAGTCGGATCCAGGACCAGACGCAGAAGGTTCTGACCATAATGTAGACCCTCATTCCCAAACTGTAACTCCTGTTGGTGGAGACAATGAGGAAGACGATGATAAGACTCAAATACCTGATTGGAGCGACAACTTTAGTTTTTTGTCAGGGCAGGAACAGGTTGGCTCTGAGGACGACGGGTGTGATAACGCACAGGGTGATGATGATGAGGTCGGAGATCCCACTTACTGTCAACCCACAGTCAGCCAAGAGATGAGGTCAGCAGAGGAGGTGGAGGAAGATGCTAGTGACGACGAGGTCAGGTTGCGCCTTCCTGGACAGAGACGTAGTACTGGAAGCACGTCAACAACTACATCCTCAAACACAACTCTGCCTCTCACCACAAGTCGTGGTGGCTCTTCAGGTCGCATGGGTGCTAAGCCTTGCATAGCCTGGGCATTTTTTCAGATCGATAAAGATGACCCAACTCGTGTTATCTGTAACATTTGTCAGCAAAAGCTAAGTAGAGGCCAAAAAATACATAGTTTGAGTGCTTCATGCATGAACCGGCACATGGACATGAAGCATAAGTTGCAGTGGGAAGCTCAGTGTGCTACAATGCGGTCTAGCCGGCCGGGCCAACCACCGTCTGCCATATCTTGTGCATCCGCGGCCTCTTCATCCTCTGTGACTGGGGGGACAGCAGTCACACCTGTTTTGGGGCGCAGACCTGCCACCTCTTTACCCGCAACAGCCAGCGTGATTGGCAGGTCATCATTTTCTTTGGAGGTGGTAACACCAGCTGGTCTTGAGCGCTGTCCGACATCGATAGCACCACCTTTGGATCAAGGCAACCTAACATGTCCGCCTGCATCTTCCTCACAGATCGGCAGTTTGCCGGGGACACCCTTATCAACCCCGTCTAAGCACAATAGCCAGCCCTCGGTCCCTCAGATGTGGACAAGTAAAAGACCATTTCCTCCTAGCCATGAGAAAGCTAAGAGGTTGAATTTCACCATCTGCAAGCTCTTGGCTACAGAAATGCTGCCTTTCCGCCTGGTGGACACAGAGGATTTTCGAGACCTTATGTCCGTCGCAGTGCCCCAGTACCAGATGCCCAGTCGGCACTACTTCTCAAAGAAAGGTGTGCCTGCGCTCCACCAGCATGTCGCACACAACATCACCGCTTCTTTGAGAAACTCTGTGTGTGACAGGGTGCATTTCACCACAGACACTTGGACGAGTAGGCATGGACAGGGGCGTTACATGTCGCTGACTGGGCACTGGGTAACTATGGTGACAGCAGGACAAGGGGCTGCTGTCCAAGTCTTGCCGTCCCCACGAGTTGTGCGTCAATCCTCTTTATGTCATTTTTCCTCCACTGCTTCTGCCTCCTCAACCTCCTCTCGGTCTTCCACCTGCACCCAAAGCCTGTCTGGTCATGCCACAAGCTTTCTAACTGCGCAGAAGGGATCCTGCACACCTCCTTACTATGCTGGCAGTAGGGCTCAACGTCATCAGGCGGTTTTTACATTGAAATGTCTGGGAAATGTGAGTCACACAGCTGAGGAGTTGTGGTCAGCTCTGGAGAACCAATTTCATGAATGGTTGTCTCCACTGGACCTGAAACCAGGGAAGGCCGTGTGCGACAATGCTGCAAACCTGGGTGCGGCCCTTCGCCGGGGCAATGTCACACACGTGCCTTGTATGGCTCACGTGTTGAACCTGGTTGTCCAGCAATTTTTAGCCCACTATCCCAGACTAGATGGCCTTCTGCAGAGGGCACGGTCGCTGTGTGCTCACTTCCGCCGTTCGCATCCCGCAGCTCAGCGACTTACATCTCTACAGAAGTCGTTGGGCCTGCCACTTCACCGGCTAAAATGCGATGTGCCTACCCGGTGGAATTCAACTCTGCACATGTTGCAGTGACTGTGGCAGCACCGACAAGCCCTGGTGCAATACGTTCTGACGTATAGCCTGGGCCAACGAGATTCAGAGGTGGGGCAAATCACGCTGGAGGAGTGGTCTCAGATCAGGGACCTATGCACCCTTCTGCACAGTTTTGAAATGGCGACGAAGATGTTTAGTGCTGACGATGCCATTATCAGCATGACTATTCCAGTGATTTACATGCTGGAGCACATGTTAAACAGAATTCGGAGTCAGGTGGTGGCACAAGAGGAGGTGGAGGAAGTAGAGGAGGAGGAGTTGTATGCGGAAGGGCTAACATCTGCAAGGTCCAGACGGTCGGCAGCACCAGGGCGGCAGGCATGTGAGGGTGGGGGAGATGATTTTACCAGGGCGCATGGTAGCAGCCAAACTAGTGAGGAAGGTGCAGGAGCCCAGGAAGAAGTGGAGGACGAACTGATGGAAGACTCATCAGATGAGGGAGACCTTGATCACATTTCTGTTGTGCGAGGTTGGGGGGAGAGGACAGAGGAAGGAAGCATGATTGTTACCTCGCCACCAACACAACAGGGACTTGGTGCTCCTGGATGCGCAACACACATGAGTGCCTTCTTGCTGCACTACCTGCAACATGACCCTCGAATTGTGAGAATTAGAAATAATCCTGACTACTGGGTTGCCACACTGTTAGATCCCCGGTACAAAAGTAAATTTGCAGAAATTATTCCTGCCATAGAAAGGGATGCACGCATGCAGGAGTATCAGCAGAGACTGTTGCAGAATCTTACATGTGCTTTTCCACAAAATACCAGTGGTGCACGTAGTGAATCTCACAGTTCCAACTTGCCAACCGTGGGACCGTCGAGTGTTCAGCACTCAAACCGTAACAGAACCACAGTATCTGCTGGTAACATCAATTTTGCGGAATCATTTCACCACTTTTTTAGCCCATCCTTTGCAAGGCCACAGGAGACAAGAAGTCTGACACATAGTCAACGCCTAGAGACGATGGTACAGGAGTATCTCCAAGTAAACATTGAAGCCACGACTGTGTCACTGGACCCTTGCTCTTTTTGGGCTTCCAATCTGGATAAATGGCCGGAGCTAGCCACTTACGCCTTGGAGATCTTGTCATGCCCCGCAGCCAGCGTTCTGTCTGAACGTGTGTTCAGCGCTGCTGGTGGTGTGCTGACAGATAAGCGCACGCGGCTCTCCACTGATAATGTAGACAGACTCACGTTCATAAAGATGAACAAATCATGGATCCGAAACGACTTTTCTACCCCTGTGTCATCCTGGGGAGAGTAAAAGCTTGATGATTGGTTAAAATCACCCTACCAACTGTTTTAAGCTTTCAAATTACTAATCATGTTTATCTGTATCTTGACTGGAAAATAATTTGGGCTTTTTAGCAGTGTGCAGCACTGATCCTATTAGGCCATCTATAATAAGCTTCACCAGATTTAAAATTAAAAATAATTTTTAGCTGCATCTAGCCCGGAAAATAATTTTGGGGCTCCGAGATGCGCAAGACACATAAGTGCCTTCTTGCTGCACTACCTGCAGCATGACCCTCATATTGTCAGAATTCGAAGTAATCATGACTACTGGGTTGCCACACTCTTAGATCCCCCAAACTTTTCGATCAACCTTTTCATTTTAATAAAGACCAAAAAAATGGTCATTTTTGAAATTATAAGCATTAGCAGGTTGTTAGAAACTGAAATCAAACAGTTTTCAACTCAAAACTTTATTCTAGGTGATGTTACATTTTCACATAGGACCCCTTGTTCGAAAGGAGCTTCTGAACTCTCTCGTCCATTGAATTTGTCAGGTTTTGGATGGTTTCTGCTTCAATTGTTTTGCATGAGGACAGAATACCCTCCCAGAGCTGTTGCTTAGATGTGAACTGCCTCCCGCCATCATAGACACTCCTTTTAATGATGCTCCAAAGGTTCTGAATGGGGTAGAGGTCAGGGGAGCATGGGGGTCACACCATAAGTTTGTCCCCTTTTATGCCCATATCAGCCAGAGATGCAGATGTTTTATGTGCAGCATGAGATGGTGCATTATCATGCAGAAAAATGATCTTGCTGTGAAATACACGGTTCTTCTTCTTGAACCATGGCAGGAAGTGCTGTTTGAGAAAATCCACATACATTATGGAGTTCATCTTTAGCGCCTTCAGGGATCCTAAAGGGGCCGACAATCTCTCTCCCCATGATTCCAGCCCAAAACATTACTCCACCTCCTCCTTGTTGGCGCTGTAGCCGTGTTTGCGTGGGGTGTCCATCAACCAGCCATCCTCCACTCCATTCATCTGGACCATCGAGCGCTGCACGGCACTCATCCGTGAACAAAACAGTTTTGAAATCAGTCTTCATGTAATGTTTGGCCCACTGGAGCCGTTTCTGCTTGTGTGAAGTGGATAGAGGAGGTCGACAGGATGGCGTATGCACAGCTGCAAACCTCTGAAGGACCCTGCATCTTGTTGTTCGGGGGACGTTGGAGGCACAAGCAGCTTCAAAAACTTGTCTGCTGCTATGACAAGGCTTTTTTGCCGCTGCTCTTTCAACCTGACGTAATTGCCTGTAGGAAAGAGTCCTCAATTTGCCCTTATCAGCACGCACACGTGTGTACTGTGAATCAGCTACATACTTCTTGATTGCCAAGACACTTCATCCTGATCATCGCACAATGTTGATTGTAGTCATGCCTTGACCTAAACACTCCACAATTTGTTGCTTCTCAGCAGCCGACACATCCTTTTTCTTTCCCATTTTGGCAGAAAATGTAGGCTGCTTAATAATGTGAGAGAGCCTTCTTAAGTAGTCTTGCCTTTCATTGGACACACCTGCCAAACTAATTAGCACAGGTGTCTGCAATTGCTTACAGTGATATAAAGAGCCCTGACACACATCACCATCAATGAGTTTAACTGACAAACAAACAAATTCTTCCCTTATCACTCCTAAACACTTTTTGCATAATAATTTGGAACGCGGTGTACATGTGCTTTTCCACAAAACACCAGTGGTTCACGTAGTGAATCTTACAGTTCTAACTTGCCAACCGTGGTCTGTATGGAATTGTTCAATAAAGGGCCCAAAATTAAGATAACATAGATGGGAGAGGTCTCTATGAATAGGAATTCCTAAGTATTTGATACCCTGTGAGGGCCAGGCAAAGGGAAAGTTGGACTGGATGGAATTCTATATGGATTTAGGGAGGGAGACATCGAGGGTCTCAGACTTCGCTGCATTGATTTTAAAATTTTACCATGTAACAAAGTGATCTATTTCAGCCATAACAGCAGGGATGGATATATGTGATTGAGTGATATATACTAGGACATCATCAGCAAATAGAGAGCACTTGTACTCGGTGCCTCCCACCTCAATCCACCTAATATTGGGGTTATGGCGAATTGATGAGAGCAGGTGCTCCGTCACTAGGATGTATAAGAGAGGGGACAGAGGACATCCCTGCCTTGTCCCATTGGTGATTGTGAAAGGTGATGAAAATGTTCTGACGCACCCCCTGGGCCTTGGGACACCCGGAGCCGGACCCTTTTTGGTGGATGCTGGTGGTTGTAGTCTTCGTGGCGGCGATCCGGTTCCGTGGCTCAGGACGGTCAAACCAGTGGCGGAACTATTTATGTGGTTTTGATGTTTAAATGTCCGACTACGCCACCCGTGGATTGCGGTCAGAGTGAACCGCCGCTACAGGGCAGACCGCTAAGGCTGGTGTTGTGGGTGCAGCAGAGCGTAGCATAACTCCCCACGGGAGGAGTATAGCCTCAGGGCAGTGTATGCGGAGGATGGGGGTGATGGTGCAGGGCAGCAGCAGTAACGACACGGAGTCAGTGATGCAGTTCAGGGCCTTTACTCACAGTTCTTATTATCCAGACCACGTCTGCAGGTAACGGCTGCCCACGTCGTACTGTGCTCACCAGGTGAGGGGCTCAGACAACTCCCAGATAACTTTGGAGCGCTTCACAGGACCCCCTTTGTGTGTCCTTTGTCTGGCCTTTCTTACCAACACTTCTGTCCGGCTGCCTCGGGCCTCCTCTTGGTAAACTTGGCGCCAGTTTCCCTGACCCTATGTGGTGCCTTCCTAGCGGGTGGAGCAAGGGGCTGCGCCACATAAAATGTCAGAGCCTCCGGTTTCTAGCTGAGGGTCGTTTCCTGCCTCCACTAGTTCGGGGACCGGTCTCCCCCTTTGGCCTGACCCCTCCACGCAGGTGGATTCGGGCGTGCGGTGGCGACTCGCCCGTCCGCACCCCTGGGATCCCTTCATTCCTCGTTCCTGGAGCCTTCTCCGCTCCTCTTCCTTCCTTCTCCCTCTTGCAGGCCTGGGCCTCTGTTACTAGGCCCGCCTCCGGAGCAGAGCTCATGCAGAGCCCCTGCTCCCTGCCACTTCTGCTCAGACTTCTCTGCACTGAACTAAGATGGTGCCCACCTTTTATACTCCCTTCTCAATGCACCCAGGAACTGCTTCATCCCTGCTCCTGCACTGCAGGGTTCCCCTTCCTCAGTGTTCCCTCCCCCCACTCCAGCCAGGGACAGGGACTGTCGTGCCCATCTCAGGGGCATATTGGTCGCCCTGCCCCACGGCAATGTGGTGTAATGCATGCAGGTGTCGGGTCCTGATCCACACTCCATCCTTATCTGAGAGTGAGATATCACACCTCTGGGTGAGGTGCAATACGTCTGTAGCAACCGAGCCCTCGGTGCTACAGTTCCATTTATCTTCAGCCTAGGTGACGTATTGTGATACAGGGCCGTGATTTTGGCTATAAAAGGGTCCCCTAGACCCCTACCCCAAGCTTTTTAAGAGAATCATATATGGCGTGCCAGGAGACTCTATGGAATGCTTTCTCAGCATCCAACGAGAGTATCTAATTACAAATTTTTAACTGCATCTAGCCCAGGAAATACTTTGTGCCTAGTAGCAGTGTCTGCTAGTCAGCGGATTATCCCGGCTGTTAAGCAAGCTACACCACCTGTAGTTTGGACACTTAATTTTTTCAAAGGAAATGCTTCGGGACCACGGGATACTTAGTGAAGAGCATCAGGAGGCACCCCAAGGCATAGGGGCTGGGACTGGCACTAGGATGCCTTGCGGTGGACAGCCGAGCTCGATCCTTATAAAAGCTTTTTAACTGCAGCAGCTTTAGTGGACGCTACTGGAGCTGGAATTACGCGGCTGCTGGCATGAGACTTGCCCTCCAATAGATCCTTGTAAATGGATTTAAAGTGTATTCATTCAAATTAGAGGGACAATTTAAATTAAAAAGCTTAGAGCTGCCTCCACCACAGGGGGGCTCTCTCGACCCACCAGCGGACAGGCACCAGTATTGGGAGAGGGGGGCTGGCCGTCAGGGTTCACCGCGGCTCTGGCACAAACCCGGCGACACGGAGGTGGCACGGGCAGGAGCGGACTGGCCGTCTCGGCTTCTCACTTTTTGGATTTTAGAAGGGCATGACATGCCTATATCTGTGTCTCCCCCTCCTTTTACTCCTCCACCTCTTTTCTTTTCGCATGACTATATGTACTTGTCACTTTTCCATGTGTTAGTTGTGTCTTCTGAGCAGTTTGTCAGCTTTTGGACACCTTTGAAGGTGTTTTCTATGTGTTTCTATGTGTTTTTGTTTGCCTGCCATTGGTTTTAACGGTGTTCGAAGGTGTTCGACGAACAGTTCGACGAACAGTTCGGCGAACACACGGGTGTTCGACGAACCGAACCGAACTCGAACACTACGGGGGTGGCTTAACACTACTTATCACTCCTAAACACTTTTTGCATAATAATTTGGAACACAGTGTACATGTGCTTTTCCACAAAACACCAGTGGTTCACGTAGTGAATCTTACAGTTCTAACTTGCCAACCGTGGTCTGTATGGAGTTGTTCAATAAAGGGCCCAAAATTAAGATAACATAGACGGGAGAGGTCTCTATGAATTGGAATTCCTAAGTATTTGATACCCTGTGAGGGCAAGGAAAAGGAAAGTTGGACTGGATGGAATCCTGTATGGATTTGGGGAGGGAGACATCGAGGGTCTCAGACTTCGCTGCATTGATTTTAAAATTTGACCATGTAACAAAGTGATCTATTTCAGCCATAACAGCAGGGATGGATATATGTGATTGAGTGATATATACTAGGACATCATGAGCAAATGCAGAGCACTTGTACTCGGTGCCTCCCACCTCAATCCACCTAATATTAGGGTTATGGCGAATTGATGAGAGCAGGTGCTCCGTCACTAGGATGTATAAGAGAGGGGACAGAGGACATCCCTGCCTTGTCCCATTGGTGATTATGAAAGGTGATGAAAATGTTCTGACGTGCCCCCTGGGCCTTGGGACACTCGGAGCCAGACCCTTTTTGGTGGATGCTGGGGGTTGTAGTCTCCGTGGCAGCGACCCGGTTCTGTGGCTCTGGGCGGTCAAACCAGTGGCGGAACTATTTATGTGGTTTTGATGTTTAAATGTCTGACTACGCCACCCGTGGATTGCGGTCAGAGTGAACCGCCTCTGCAGGGCAGACCGCTGAGGCTGGTGTTGTGGGTGCAGCAGAGCGTAGTATAACTCCCCACGGGAGGAGTATGTATGCGGAGGATGGGGGTGATGGTGCAGGGCAGCAGCAGTAACGACACGGAGTCAGTGATGCAGTCCAGGGCCTTTACTCACAGTTCTTATTATCCAGACCACTTCTGCAGGTAACGGCTGCCCAAGTCGTACTGTGCTCACCAGGTGAGGGGCTCAGACAACTCCCAGATAACTTTGGAGTGCTTCACAGGACCCCCTTTGTGTGTCGTTTGTCTGGCCTTTCTTACCAACGCTTCTGTCAGGCTGCCTCGGGCCTCCTCTTGGTAAACTTGGCGCCAGTTTCCCTGACCCTATGTGGTGCCTTCCTAGCGGGTGTAGCAAGGGGCTGCACCACATAAAATGTCACAGCCTCCAGTTTATAGCTGAGGGTCATTTCCCGCCTCCACTAGTTTCGGGTACCGGTCTCCCCCTTTGGCCTGACCCCTCCACGCAGGTGGATTCGGGCGTGCGGTGGCGACTCGCCCGTCCGCACCCCTGGGATCCCTTCGTTCCTCATTCCTGGAGCCTTCTCCGCTCCTCTTCCTTCCTTCTCACTCTTCCAGGCCTGTGCCTCTGTTACTAGGCCCGCATCCGGAGCAGAGCTCATGCAGAGCCCCTGCTCCCTGTCACTTCTGCTCAGACTTCTCTGCACTGAATTAAGATGGTGCCCACCTTTTATACTCCATTCTCAATGCACCCAGGAACTGCTTCCTCCCTGCTCCTGCACTACAGGGTTCCCCTTCCTCGGTATTCCCTCCCCCCACTCCAGCCAGGGACAGGGACTGTCGTGCCCATCTCAGGGGCATATTGGTCGCCCTGCCCCACGGCAATGTGGTGTAATGCATGCAGGTGTCGGGGTCCTGATCCATACTCCATCCTTACTTGAGAGTGAGATATCACACCTCTGGGTGAGGTGCAATACCTCTGTAGCAACCGAGCCCTCGGGGTGCTACAGTTCCATTTATCTTCAGCCTAGGTGATGTTCTGCGATACAGGGCCGTGATTTTGGCTATAAAAGGGTCCCCTAGACCCCTACCCCAAGCTTTTTAAGAGAATAATATATGGCGTGCCAGGAGACTCTATGGAATGCTTTCTCAGCATCCAACGAGAGTATCTAATTACAAATTTTTAACTGCATCTAGCCCAGGAAATAGTTTTTGCCTTGTAGCAGTGTCTGCTAGTCAGCGGATTATCCCAGCTGTTAAGCAAGCTACACCACCTGTAGTTTGGACACTTAATTTTTTCAAAGGAAATGCTTCGGGCCCCCGGGATACTCAGTGAAGAGCATCGGGAGGCACCCCAAGGCATAGGGGCTGGGACTGGCGGTAGGACGCCTTGCGGTGGACCGCCGAGCTCGATCCTTATAAAAGCTTTTTAACTGCAGCAGCTTTAGTGGACGCTACTGGAGCTGGAATTACGCCGCTGCTGGCATGAGACTTGCCCTCCAATAGATCGTTGTAAAAGGATTTATAGTGTATTCATTCAAATTAGAGAGACAATTTAAATTAAAAAGCTTAGACCTGCCTCCACCACAGGGGGGCTCGCTCGACCCACCAGCGGACAGCCACCAGTATTGGGAGAGGGGGGCTGGCCGTCAGGGTCCACCGCAGCACTGGCACAAACCCGGCGACACGGAGGTCGCACAGGCAGGAACGGACTGGCCGTATCAGCTTCGCACTTTTTTGGTTTTAGAAGGGCATGACATGTCTATATCTGTGTCTCCCCCTCCTTTTACTCCTCCACTTCTTTTCTTTTCGCATGACTATATGTACTTGTCACTTTTCCATGTGTTAGTTGTGTCTTCTGAGCAGTTTGTCAGCTTTTGGACACCTTTGAAGGTGTTTTCTATGTGCTTCTATGTGTTTTTGTTTGCCTGCCATTGGTTTTAACGGTGTTCGAAGGTGTTCGACGAACAGTTCGACGAACAGTTCGGCGAACATACGGGTGTTCGACGAACCGAACCGAACTCGAACACTACGGGCGCGGCTCAACACTAATATACATATATACAAATACTGAAACATCTAAATGCATTAGAACATCAAACCTGGTGAAGCGGTAAATGACTTGTCCTCCAGGGATACAGGCTACTGTCATTCAGTAATTATTTAATAGGAATTTTACATTTTATGTGATCACCACGCTAGAATGTAAATGATGAAAACACAACACAACTCCTCACCATATGAAGATATTTTGTGTTTTTAGAACAGCATTTCTGTGGAATAACATGACTGATTTACTGTGTATGCACCATAGCCTTCATTTGATGTCACTTACTGTCACCTGTCACCTTGCCCCAACTCTGCAATCTCCAATATCAGTCCATGACCTCAATGGGGTTACTATAAAATTCTAAAGAGGACTGGTCATGTCTCTATTAGAAAATAGACAAACTTAGGATAGAAACAATATGAGCATATACCCTGCTATAAGTAAGTAAAAAGCAATAGTGAATATATATAATATAGGGTACTTAGTAAACATGGCTTTTGATTTTAAAAAAGCCATCCCACCCGCACCAAGGTGTACCCAGTCAGTTATGTGAAATATATAATAAAATACACTTTAGTGCAATATTAGTGTTTTGTCCCTTTAAATCTGCTGCTACTTCTGTCACCATGGTAACTGCATTCATACTCAGCCAATAGGATTGCTCGGTTTGAATTTGGAAAAAAAAAAAAGTCCTATATCGTCAGTTTGTTCCATCTCATCTGAGTGTGAAGACAGACACCTGCGATCAGCGAGAGATTATAGGTATAAGACGTGATATAATATAACGGTCGGAGCCACATCCCATCACACGCACTCAGCGACCACAACTGACAGGAATCAGCACATTTACCAGACAATAAGTTATTATTCCCCAACACATGATACGCTGAGACACCAGTGGGGGGTGCCGCACTCGTTACATCTCCCATCTGGATGGATCCAGCGACGAGATCCTGATATTTACCCCCAGCTCCGCTCCTCCATAGGGAATGGCCCAGATGCACGCAGAACGGACCGAAGTTTAATACTGCTAGAACTCTGCATGATATCACATCCTCCATATATACCACATAATAAAGGGGTGCTCCCACTGGGACAGGTCATCACCTATCCAGAGATCAGTGATAACTTGTTCCAACTAGACATTCCCTTTAATGGAAGAGATCACATCTTTAACAGTCAATACGCTATTCATTCCCAATCTTCCCTTGCCCCAGTAATGCCCCTGAGTATATCGCCAATATGAGCCAATCATCAAACCCTCTGCTGACTGTTCCCGATGTTTTATAGATTTTGGATACGTTGCTACAAGAGAAGATATCAGCGGACACCATGGGGATCGAGTATTCTACCAGCGATGGAGCAGGTAGTATCCACCAGTCTGTGATATCTGACCTTCCTCCATATTCTGCTCTTACATGCGTTTCTTCAGCTTTACCCCTTCCCGACATAACCAATTTATGTTTTTTTTCTGTTTTTTCCTCTGCTTTTTCCAAGGGCTATAACTTTTTGATATCTGTCCACATAGTGTGAGGTCTTGTTATTTTGTAGGATGAGCTGTACTTATAAATGACACCATTCATTTACCACATAGTACTAAAAAACGGGAAAAACATTCCACGTGCAGTAAAAGTGCGAAAAAAAAAGCCTGACATTGTTTTTCTGGGAACAGTTTTAACGGCGTACATTGTGTGGTAAAAATGACCTGGTAATAGGATCCTACTCCTCAGTGTGATTACAGCAAGACCAAACTTCTCCAATAGTTTTGACAAAAGCAAAAAAATAGCCAGTGAAAAACACTTAATGAAACCTAAATGTAAAAAATTACTTTTAGTAGTAAATACACGGACATGAGAAAATATACACTGCTCAAAAAAAAAAAGGGAGCACTTAAACAACAGAATATAACTCCAAGTAAATCAAACTTCTGTGAAATCAAACTGTCCACTTAGGAAGTAACTAGAGATGAGCGGTGTTCGACTAGAACTGTTCGCCAATCTCAAATTCGAGCTGTTTTGGGCGGTGTTCGAGTTGTTCGACGAACCCGAACGATTTGCAAAAAATTCGGCTGTTCGAGGTTATGTTCGATAACTGTTCGTGCACCAAAAGCGTGTCCTGCATGTCTGGCGCTATTTAGAGCACCAATCATGCAGGGATTATCTGCCACTCACTATAATGCCACAGCCATGGTGGTTGTGGCATTACAGTGATTGCCCAAATCGATGGGAACAGTGCCAACAGTGAAACATGAAAAGCCGGCAATTCAGCAGCGGCATACACCTGTACCCGACAATTTAGAACCGAAAGAATAGAGCTTCACACATAGATTAGATAGATATAAACATGTCAGCCACATATATACGAAGTACACTGAAAGTGCTGCTTACTGTACTTGTCATTTAGCGTAAAGGATTTATCAAAAAAAATAATAGTGTTTTCATGCACCGTCTCTTTAAAAAAGCCGGCCGGCAATTCAGCAGCGGTACCCGACAATTTATAACAGACAGAATAGAGCTTCACACATAGATTAGATAGATATAAACATGTCAGCCACATATATACGAAGTACAGTGAAAGTGCTGCTTACTGTACTTGTCATTTAGCGTAAAGGATTTATCAAAAAAAATAATAGTGTTTTCGTGCACCGTCTCTTTAAAAAAGCCGGCCGGCAATTCAGCAGCGGTACCCGACAATTTAGAATAGAAAGAATAGAGAATCACACATAGATTAGATAGATAGAAACATGTCAGTCACATATATATGAAGTACAGTGACAGTGCTGCTTACTGTACTTGTCATTTAGCGTAAAGGATTTATCAAAAAAAATAATAGTGTTTTCATGCACCGTCTCTTTAAAAAAGCCGGCCGGCAATTCAGCAGCGGTACCCGACAATTTATAACAGACAGAATAGAGCTTCACACATAGATTAGATAGATAGAAACATGTCAGTAACATATATATGAAGTACAGTGATAGTGTTGGTTACTGTACTTGTCATTTAGTATTAAAATAAAGGATTTATTATTAAAAAAATTGGCGTGGGGTTCCCCTTAATTTTAGGCTCTAGCGGAGGTTAAGCAGACGGCTGGGGCAGATGTTTGAAGCCTGGGAAGGGGGTAATACCCACGGAGCTTCCCAGGCTACTAATATCAGCCCCCAGCTGAATACATAGCCTTTACTAGCTATTAAAATGGGGGACCCCCCCAAAAAAAATGACGTGGGGTCCCCCCTAATTTAATAGCTAGCAAAGGCTAGGCAGACAGCTGGGGGCTGATATTAATAGCCCAGGAAGGGAGCCATGAATATTGGCCCCCTCCCAGGCTAGAAACACCAGCCGTCAGCCGCCCCAGAAATGGCGCATTCATAGGATGCGCCAATTCTGGCACTTAGCCTCGCTCTTCCACGCTGCCCTGGTGCGGTGGCAGGGGGTAATAGGGTTGGGGTTGATGTCAGCTTATAATGCCAGCTGACATCAAGCCCAGGTTAGTAATGGAGAGGCGTCTATAAGACACCCCCATTACTAACCCCATAGTCAAAGTTAAAAAAAACACAAACACCCAGAATAAAGTCCTTTAATTGAAATAAAGACACAATCCTTTATTGTTCTAAATTAAACCATACTTACCGTCACGCCCATTCCAGCTGAAGCCAACGATCTCCTGCAATAAAAGAAAAATAATAAAGCAACCTCATCCTTACCTTTCCATGGTTCCCACGACAGCTTCAGCTCTGCTACATCGAGATGACAGGCTGGACCGCAGCAGAACGCTGCCATCCAGCCTCTCATCCCGCAGACACTGAGAAGCGCAGGCTTGCTTGCGCTGCTCAGCGTCTCTCTGTGACGACATCCAGATGAGCCGAGTTCATGTCCAATGAACTCGGCTCACCTCATGCACGTCACTGACAGCGTGGGAAAATTCTCACGCTGAAGCGGTGAGTGCAGGAGAATTCTCCCACGCTGTCAGTGACGTGCATAAGGTGAGCTCATGTCCAATGAACTCAGCTCACCTCCTGCACGTCACTGACAGCGTGGGAGAATTCTCCGGCACTCAGCGCTTCAGTGTGAGAATTCTCCCACGCTGAAGCGCTGAGTGCAGGAGAATTTTCCCACGCTGTCAGTGACGTGCATGAGGTGAGCCGAGTTCATTGGACAATAACTCGGCTCATCTGGATGCCCTCACAGAGAGACACTGTGGAGCGCAAGCAAGCCTGCGCTTCTCAGTGTCTGCGGGATGACAGGCTGGATGGCAGCGTTCTGCTGCGGTCCAGCCTGTCATCTCGATGTAGCAGAGCTGAAGCTGTCATGGGAACCATGGAAAGGTAAGGATGATGTTGCTTTATTATTTTTCTTTTATTTCAGGAGATTGTTGGCTTCAGCTGGAATGGGCGTGATGGTAAGTATGGTTTAATTTAGAACAATAAAGAATTGTGTGTTTATTTCAATTAAAGGACTTTTTTCTGGGTGTTGTGTTTTTTTTAAATACTTTACTAGAAATTCATGGTGGTCATGTCTAATATTGGCGTGACCCCATGAATTTCGGGCTTAGGGCCAGCTGATAATGCCAAGCTGGCCCTAACCCCTTTATTACCCAGTGAGCCACCGCATCAGGGCCCTGGATGAGTTGGGTACAGCGCCAGAAGATGGCGCTTCTATGAACGCGCCATTTTCCGGGGTGGCTGCGGACTGCAATTTGCAGCGGGGGTGGCCCAGAAAGCTTGGGCCTCCCTGCGCTGCGGATTCCAGCCCCCAGCTGCCTAGTTGTACCTGGCTGGACACAAAAACAGGGCGAAGCCCCACGTCAATTTTCTTTAAATTATTTCATGAAATAATTAAGAAAAAAAGGGCTTCCCTATATTGTTGTGTCCGGCCAGGTACAAATAGGCAGCTGGTGGTTGGGGGCAGCCCGTTCCTGCCTGCTGTACCTGGCTGGACACAAATATAGTGCGAAGCCCCACGTCAATTTTTTTTAAATTATTTCATGAATTTCCTGAAATAATTTAAAAAAATTGAAGTGGGGCTTCGCACTATATTAGTGTCCAGCCAGGTACAGCAGGCAGGAACGGGCTGCCCCCATCCACCAGCTGCCTATTTGTACCTGGCCGGACACAACAATATAGGGAAGCCCTTTTTTTCTTAATTATTTCATGAATTTCATGAAATAATTAAAAAAAATTGAAGTGGGGCTTCGCACTATATTTGTGTCCAGCCAGGTACAGCAGGCAGGAACGGGCTGCCCCCAACCACCAGCTGCCTATTTGTACCTGGCCGGACACAACAATATAGGGAAGGCCTTTTTTTCTTAATTATTTCATGAATTTCATGAAATAATTAAAAAAAAAGTACGTGGGGCTTCGCCCTATTTTTGTGTCCAGCCAGGTACAACTAGGCAGCTGGGGGCTGGAATCTGCAGCGCAGGGAGGCCCAAGCTTTCTGGGCCCCCCCCCCGCTACAAATTGCAGTCCGCAGCCACCCCGGAAAATGGCGCGTTCATAGAAGCGCCATCTTCTGGCGCTGTACCCAACTCATCCAGGGCCCTGGTGCGGTGGCTCACTGGGTAATTAAGGGGTTAGGGCCAGCTTGGTATTATCAGCTGGCCCCAAGCCCAAAATTCATGGGGTCACACCAGTATTAGACATGACCGCCATGAATTTCTAGTAAAGTATTTAAAAAAAACACAAACACCCAGAATAAAGTCCTTTAATTGAAATAAAGACACAATTCTTTATTGTTCTAAATTAAACCATACTTACCATCACACCCATTCCAGCTGAAGCCAACGATCTCCTGCAATAAAAGAAAAATAATAAACCAACCTCATCCTTACCTTTCCATGGTTCCCACGACAGCTCCAGCTCTGCTACATCGAGATGACAGGCTGGACCGCAGCAGAACGCTGCCATCCAGCCTCTCATCCCGCAGACACTGAGAAGCGCAGGCTTGCTTGCGCTCCTCACTGTCTCGCTGTGACGGCATCCAGATGAGCCGAGGTCATGTCCAATGAACTCGGCTCACCTCATGCACGTCACTGACAGCGTGGGAAAATTCTCACGCTGAAGCGCTGAGTGCAGGAGAATTCTCCCACGCTGTCAGTGACGTGCAGGAGGTGAGCTGAGTTCATTGGACATGAGCTCACCTTATGCACGTCACTGACAGCGTGGGAGAATTCTCCTGCACTCACCGCTTCAGCGTGAGAATTTTCCCACGCTGTCAGTGACGTGCATGAGGTGAGCCGAGTTCATTGGACATGAACTCGGCTCATCTGGATGTCGTCACAGAGAGACGCTGAGCAGCGCAAGCAAGCCTGCGCTTCTCAGTGTCTGCGGGATGAGAGGCTGGATGGCAGCGTTCTGCTGCGGTCCAGCCTGTCATCTCGATGTAGCAGAGCTGAAGCTGTCGTGGGAACCATGGAAAGGTAAGGATGAGGTTGCTTTATTATTTTTCTTTTATTGCAGGAGATCGTTGGCTTCAGCTGGAATGGGCGTGATGGTAAGTATGGTTTAATTTAGAACAATAAAGGATTGTGTCTTTATTTCAATTAAAGGACTTTATTCTGGGTGTTTGTGTTTTTTTTAACTTTGACTATGGGGTTAGTAATGGGGGTGTCTTATAGACGCCTCTCCATTACTAACCTGGGCTTGATGTCAGCTGGCATTATAAGCTGACATCAACCCCAACCCTATTACCCCCTGCCACCGCACCAGGGCAGCGTGGAAGAGCGAGGCTAAGTGCCAGAATTGGCGCATCCTATGAATGCGCCATTTCTGGGGCGGCTGACGGCTGGTGTTTCTAGCCTGGGAGGGGGCCAATATTCATGGCTCCCTTCCTGGGCTATTAATATCAGCCCCCAGCTGTCTGCCTAGCCTTTGCTAGCTATTAAATTAGGGGGGACCCCACGTCATTTTTTTGGGGGGGTCCCCCATTTTAATAGCTAGTAAAGGCTATGTATTCAGCTGGGGGCTGATATTAGTAGCCTGGGAAGCTCCGTGGGTATTACCCCCTTCCCAGGCTTCAAACATCTGCCCCAGCCGTCTGCTTAACCTCCGCTAGAGCCTAAAATTAAGGGGAACCCCACGCCAATTTTTTTAATAATAAATCCTTTATTTTAATACTAAATGACAAGTACAGTAACCAACACTATCACTGTACTTCATATATATGTGACTGACATGTTTCTATCTATCTAATCTATGTGTGATGCTCTATCTTTCTGTTCTAAATTGTCGGGTACCGCTGCTGAATTGCCGGCCGGCTTTTTTAAAGAGACAGTGCATGAAAACACTATTATTTTTTTAAATAAATCCTTTACACTAAATGACAAGTACAGTAAGCAACACTATCACTGTACTTCATATATATGTGACTGACATGTTTCTATCTATCTAATCTATGTGTGAAGCTCTATTCTTTCTGTTCTAAATTGTCGGGTACAGATGCTGAATTGCCGGCCGGCTTTTTTAAAGAGACGGTGCATGAAAACACTAATATTTTTTTTAATAAATCCTTTACACTAAATGACAAGTGCAGTAACCAACACTGTCACTGTGCTTCTTATATGTGTGACTGACATGTTTCTATCTATCTAATCTATGTGTGATGCTCTATTCCTTCTTGTCTAAATTGTCGGGTACCGGTGTATGCCGCTGCTGAATTTGCCGGCCGGCTTTTTTAAAGAGAGTGTCTTCTGAGCAGTTTGTCAGCTTTTGGACACCTTTGCAGGTGTTTTCTATGTGTTTCTATGTGTTTTTGTTTGCCTGCCATTGGTTTTAACGGTGTTCGACGGTGTTCTAAGGTGTTCGACGAACAGTTCGACGAACAGTTCCTCGAACATCCCGGTGTTCGACGAACCGAACCGAACCCGAACACTATGGTGGTGGCTCAACACTAGAAGTAACACTGATTGACAATCAATTTCACATGCTGTTGTGCAAATGGAAGACAATAGATGGAAATTATTGGCAATTATCAAGACACACTCAGTAAAGGAGTGGTTCTGCATGTGGGGACCACAGACCACATCTCAGTACCAATGCTTTCTGGCTGACGTTTTGGTCACTTTTGAATGTTGGTTGTGCTTTCACACTCGTGGTAGCATGAGACGGACTCTACAACCCACAGAAGTTGCTCAGGTAGTGCAGCTCATCCAGGATGGCACATCAATTCGAGCTGTGGCAAGAAGGTTTGCTGTGTCTGACAGCATAGTGTTCAGAGGCTGGAGGCGCTACCAGGAGACATGCCAGTACACCAGGAGACATGGAGGGGGCCAAAGGAGGGCAACAACCCAGCAGCAGGACCGCTACCTCCGCCTTTGTGCAAGGAGGAACAGGAGGAGCACTACCAGAGCCCTGCAAAATGACCTCCAGCAGGCCACAAATGTGCATGTGTCTGCACAAGCGGTTAGAAACCGACTCGATGAGAGTGGGATGAGGGCCAGACGTCCACAGATGGGGGTTGTGCCCAATGCCAGACCTCATGTGGCTGGAGTGTGTCAGCAGTTCCTGCAAGATGAAGGCATTGAAGCTATGGACTGGCCCGACCATTCCCCAGACCTGAATCCCATTGAGCACATCTGGGACATCATGTCTCACTCCATCCACCAATGTCTCATTGCACCACAGACTGTCCAGGAGTTGGCGGATGCTTTAGTCCAAGTCTGGGAGGAGATCCCACAGGAGACCATCCGCAACCTCATCAGGAGCATGCCCAGGCGTTGTAGGGAGGTCATACAGGCACGTGGAGGCCACACACAATACTGAGCCTCATTTTGACTTGTTTTAAGGACATTACATCAAAGTTGGATCAGCCTGTAGTGTGTTTTTCCACTTTAATTTTGGGGGTGACTCCGAATCCAGGCCTCCATTGGTTAATAAATTTGATTTCCATTGATGATTTTTGTGTGATTTTGTTGTCAACACATTCAACTTTGTACAGGACAAAGTATTCAATGAGAATATTTCATTCATTCAGATCTAGGATGTGTTATTTGAGTGTTCCCTTTATTTTTTTGAGCAGTGTATATATATATTTTAAACAATTACTGCAGCTTTAATGCTATTTATTACGTCTCAGGAGGAGGACAGAAGAGGAGGAGGACGGAAGAGGCGGAGGACGGAAGAGACGGAGGACGGAAGAGGCGGAGGATGGAAGAGGAGGAGGATGGAAGAGGAGGAAGATGGAAAAGGAGGAGGACGGAAGAGGAGGAGGATGGAAGAGGAGGAGGACGGAAGAGGCGGAGGACGGAAGAGGCGGAGGATGGAATAGGCGGAGGACAGAAGAGGCGGAGGACGGAAGAGGCGGAGGACGGAAGAGAAGGAGGATGGAAGAGGAGGAGGACGGAAGAGGAGGAGGACGGAAGAGGAGGAGGACGGAAGAGGAAGAGGACCGAAGAGGAGGAGGACGGAAGAGGCGGAGGATGCAAAAGGCGGAGGACAGAAGAGGCGGAGGACAGAAGAGGCGGTGGATGGAAGAGGCAGAGGATGGAAGAGGAGGAGGACGGAAGAGAGGGAGGATGGAAGAGGAGGAGGACAGAAGAGGAGGAGGACGGAAGAGGAGGAGGACGTAAGAGGAAGAGGACGGAAGAGGAGGAGGACGGAAGTGGAGGAGGACGGAAGAGGAGGAGGACGGAAGTGGAGGAGGACGGAAGTGGAGGAGGAGGACAGAACTGCACCTTAAGATCCCTAGGGGGAAAGGGATGGTAGTAATATAGTGGTAGTATATCCGTATTACTGTAATATGAGTAATAATACTAGTGATAATAGTAAGAAAGTAATAAAATAACAGTAGTAATAGTAGTAGGTAGAATAGCAGTGTGATCCAGGGTCCTAGGACTGATCGCCTTTTCTCGAGGTCAAGAAGGAATTTTTCCCCTGTGACACAAATTGGCTGAAAGTGTCCTGGGGTTTTTGCCTTCTTCTGGATCAACACTATAGGTATAGGGCAGTATTAATAATAATAATAATAATAATAATAATAATAGTTTATTTTTATAGCGCCAACATATTCCGCAGCACTTTACAAATTTTAGGGGGGACTTATACAGACAATACAGAATAAGCATATCTCATATCGAAAGGAGTGAGGGCCCTGCTCGCGAGCTTACAGTCTATGAGGAAGTGGGGGAGACACAAAAGGTAAAAAGTACATATATTGTATAATGCAGCCTTGATATACTGAATAGGATAAATAATAATACATGGACTGGTCGCCAGCCAGTATGTGTGCAGTCCTGACAGAGGCTTTTATGTGCATGGTTGGTTTGAACCCGAAGTTGAAGAAGATTTTAATATGGGGGAAAGCTGGGATGGACAGAGTGTGTTTAGGTGATACGCCAGTCTAAAGAAATGTGTTTTTAGGGTTCGCTTGAAACTGTGGGTATTGGGAATTAATCGAACTGTCCTGGGTAGTGCATTCCAGAGAATTGGCGCAGCACGCGAGAAATCTTGGAGACGGGAGTGGGAAGTTCGGACTATGGAGGATTTTAGTTTCAAGTCATTTGCAGAACGGAGGGCACGTGTAGGGTGGTAGACTGAGACAAGGGAGGAGATGTAGGGGGGTACTGAAGCATGGAGCGCTTTGTGGGTAAGCGTGATAAGTTTAAAACTAACTCTATATTGGATGGGCAACCAATGCAATGACTGGCACAGGGAAGAGGCATCTGAGTAGCGGTTGGCGAGGAATATGATCCTGGCTGCTGCGTTCAGGACGGATTGGAGAGGGGAGAGTTTAGTAAGAGGGAGACCGATTAGTAGAGCGTTGCAATAGTCAAGACGAGAATGAATAAGAACGACAGTAAGAGTTTTTGCCGAGTCAAAGGTGAGAAAAGTCCTGATTCTTGAGATGTTTTTGAGGTGTAGATGACATGAACGAGCGAGTGATTTGATGTGAGGAGTGAAAGAAAGATCTGAATCAAAAATGACCCCAAGACAGCGGGCTTGTAGCTGGGGAGTAATGGTTGAGCCACAAACGGAGATGGCAATATCGGGCACAGGTAGATTAATGGAGGGAGGAAAGACGAGTAGTTCAGTTTTTGACAGATTCAGTTTTAGGTAGAGGGAGGACATAATGTTAGACACAGCAGAAAGACAATCACTGGTCTTTTGTAGTAATGCAGGGGTGATGTCCGGAGCAGAGGTGTATAATTGGGTGTCATCAGCATAGAGATGGTACTGAAAACCGAATCTACTGATTGTTTGTCCAATAGGAGCGGTGTATAAGGAGAAAAGAAGGGGGCCTAAGACTGATCCTTGAGGAACCCCGACAGTAAGAGGAAGTAGGGAGGAGGTGGAGCCGGCAAAAGACACAGGGAAGGAGCGGTCAGAGAGATAAGAGGAGAACCAGGAGAGAACCGTGTCCTTGAGGCCAATAGTGCGGAGCATAGTGAGGAGGAGCTGATGATCCACAGTGTCGAATGCTGCAGAGAGATCCAGGAGAATCAGCAGGGAGTAGTGACCATTAGATTTAGCTGTTAGTAGATCATTAGAGACTTTAGTGAGGGCAGTTTCAGTAGAATGTAAAGAGCGGAAACCAGATTGTAAAGGGTCAAGAAGAGAGTTGTCTGAGAGATAGCGGATTAGACGGGAGTGGACCAGGCGTTCCAGGAGTTTAGAGATAAAGGGAAGATTGGAAACAGGTCTGTAGTTGGCCGTGCAGTTCTGGTCGAGGGATGGTTTTTAAAGTAATGGTTGTATGCTGGCGTGTTTAAAAGAAGAGGGAAAGATACCAGATGAGAGGGAAAGGTTGAAAATTTTAGTTAGGTGAGAGGTGACAGCTGGAGCAAGGGACTGAAGGAGATGTGAGGGAATAGGGTTGCTGGTGCAGGAGGTAGGGCGAGAAGATGCAAGGAGCCTGATCACTTCATCTTCCGTGACTGGTTCGAAGTCAGAAAATGAGCAAGATACAATGTGGCGGGGGGGGAGCATGCATAACATTTGGGGATTGGGAGAAAATTTCCTGTCGGATATGGTCAATTTTTTCTTTGAAATAGTTAGCCAGATCGTCAGCGCTGAGGTCGGTGGTCGGGGCCTGTGCTGTTTGATTGAGGAGAGAATGAAACGTGTCAAAGAGTCGTTTAGGATTATTGGAAAGTGAGATGATGAGGTTGTTAAAGTAGGTTTGTTTGGAGAGGTGAAGGGCAGAGTTATATGTTTTCAGCATAAATTTATACTGGAGGAAATCTTCGGGCAGATTTGATTTTCTCCACAGCCGTTCAGCGCACCTGGAGTACCTCTGGAGAAGACGTGTTTGAGGCGTGTGCCAGGGTTGTCGCCGTCTATGCCGAATTGTTCTTTGTGTAGGAGGTGCGGCTTCATCCAGGGCGCATAGCATTATTTTGTTATAATGCTTCAATGCAGAGTCGGGACATGAGAGGGAGGAGATTGGGGCCAATGATGATTGCAACCTTTTTATAAATTTCTGGGTGTTAATGGCGCGTAAATTTCTATAAGTGTGGACGGTGGGAGTGTCTTGAGTAGAGTCACAGTTCTTGACAGAGAATGAAAGAAGATTATGGTCAGAGAGTGGAAGGGGAGAGTTAGTAAAGTCATGTACTGAGCAAAGCCGGGAGAAGATCAGGTCCAATGTGTTCCCGTCCTCATGTGTAGGAGAATTAGCAAGCTGTGAAAGGCCGAAGGAGGCGGTTAATGATAAAAGATGCGTGGCAGATGGGGAAAGAGGATCGCCAATTGGGATGTTAAAGTCTCCCATGATTATCGTGGGGATGTCGCAGGATAGAAAATTTGTAAGCCAGGCAGCAAAGTGATCCAGGAATTGACGGGGGGGACCTGGGGGGCGATAGACAACCACCACTCGCAGGGAGAAGGGCCGGTAGAGTCTGACTGTGTGGGCCTCAAAGGACGGGAAGATAAGGGAGGGTACAGGGGGGATAACCTGAAAAGTACATTTTGTTGAAAGAAGCAGACCAACACCTCCACCTGATCTGTTGTCAGGTCGCGGGGTATGAGAGAAATGTAGGCCACCATAGGAGAGAGCTGCAGCGGTGGTGGTGTCCGACTGCTGGATTCAGGTTTCAGTGAAAGCCAGAAGGTTGAGGGAATTAGAGAGGAAAAAGTCATGAATGTAAGAGAGTTTATTACAAGCTGAGCGTGCATTCCAAAGGGCACAGTTGAATGAGACAGAAGATATGCAGGGAATATTAATGAGATTAGCAGGGTTTCTGAATGTAACAGGGAAAGAGTTAGTGTTATTATTACTGGAGGGTCCTGGGTTGGGAGAAATATCACCTGCGACTAATAGAAGGAAGATACAGAGAGTGAGCAGATGATTGAGTGATTTGTGAGAGCGTTTCCTGCGTTGTATGGTAGGAATGAATGGATCTGCGTGGTATAACATTGTGAAGAGAGCATGACAACTGTACATAGGGGAAGAGAGGAGTGAGGGATTAATATGGATGAAGTGTGCCGCATTTGTGGGAGAACGGTGAATGTGGATGATTGTAGCAACCAGAAAATAAATGGCACAGATACAAATGGTGAATACTGTTTGCCAAAAGGATGACCTGGAAGCAAGTTTGTTGGTTTGTCTTGCATGTCTTACCTGTCTCCTGCCCTGTCCAACTGCCATTTTCTAACTGCCAGGGCACTTTGCTAAATTATGGCACTTCGATAAAGTATGCATAAATGCTATATGCATAAATGCCCCCGCATAAATGCTGCCCCTTAACTAAGTCTCAATATATAGGGACGTATCTGCTTAGATCTGCACAGATTTAACTCATTAACAATCAATCACTAGCTTAAAAGACAACAGGAGACCATAAAGTGCAGGGAAAAAAAAAAAACAGACTAGCAAACTCGGCATGGATCATAAACTCTTAAAGTAAGTGTGATGACCTTTAAGTATCATGGAATAAAAAAGGTAGAGGAGTGAAAAAATATATACCAGAAATTGATAGGCTGCAGAGCATTGCATGGAGATACAAGGCAGTTTTCAGGACAGATCACACAAGCAGTGAAAAATATATACCAGAAATTGATAGGCTGCAGAGCATTGCATGGAGATACAAGGCAGTTTTCAGGACAGATCACACAAGCAGTGAAAAATATATACCAGAAATTGATAGGCTGCAGAGCATTGCATGGAGATACAAGGCAGTTTTCAGGACAGATCACACAAGCAGTGAAAAATATATACCAGAAATTGATAGGCTGCAGAGCATTGCATGGAGATACAAGGCAGTTTTCAGGACAGATCACACAAGCAGTGAAAAATATATACCTGTAAGAAGAGAAGAAAGATGAATATTAGCAATGCCATTTTCTAACTGCCAGGGCACTTTGCTAAATTATGGCACTTCGATAAAGTATGCATAAATGCTATATGCATAAATGCCCCCGCATAAATGCTGCCCCTTAGCTAAGTCTCAATATATAGGGACATATCTGCTTAGATCTGCACAGATTTAACTCATTAACAATCAATCACTAGCTTAAAAGACAACAGGAGACCATAAAGTGCAGGGAAAAAAAAGTAATAATACTGTAATAAGATAGCACAATGTAATAACCATATCAAATAGATTTATAAAAACAAATTAAAATAACTCCAGTAGTACAATAATTAGTGTAATATTATATAATTTGTAATAACATTATTAGGTTTGATCCAGGGTCCTAGGACTGATCGCCTTTTCCCGGGGTCAAGAAGGAATTTTTCCCCTGTGACACAAATTGGCTGAAGGTGTCCTGGGGTTTTTGCCTTCTTCTGGATCAACACTGTAGGTATAGGGCAGTATTAGTAGTGATAGGAAAGAAGAATAATACTGTAATAAGATAGCACAATGTAATAATAACCATATCAAATAGATTTATAAAAACAAATTAAAATAACTCCAGTAGTACAATCATTAGTGTAATATTATATAACTTGTAATAATGTTATTAGGCTTGATCCAGGGTCCTAGGACTGATCGCCTTTTACCGGGGTCAAGAAGGAATTTTTCCCCTGTGACACAAATTGGCTAAAGGTGTCCTGGGGTTTTTGCCTTCTTCTGGATCAACAGCTTTAGGCATAGGGATTTCAGTAATACCATTATTAGAATCACAAGAATAATAAAAAAAAATTAGAATTACATTTTTTAAATTAGTTTTATAACAGTTACAATTAATTGCATTAATGCAATAATAATAAATAGTAAAAATGGTGGTAATAATAATAATACAAAAAACTAGTCCCAGTTAGTAAGTTAGTGTAATGTTAGTGTAGGGACCCATCTGAAGAGGTCGCCTTGACGTTGGCAGATGGGCTCGCACAATTTGCTCAAAATGTGCGCTAAGAACCTCATATTTCAATGTACAGGAGATCTAGCAGTAATACCATTCAGGAGATAGATATCTGTGTACACACATTTTGTTATATACTTTTGTGCAGCACACAGGGCAGGTATACAGGTACAGGGCGAGAGTGTTACAGTGATATTATAACTCGGCCTTAAGGATAAAATGCTGATAACTACAGATCCTGGAAACACATCCGAAACTAGACCTTGTAAGTAACTGGTTCCTAGCTAGTGGTAAATATGTACAGGGCAGTCCGGTACCAAGACCTGCTCTATAGGACACATTATCATCAGGCAGGTCCTGTCAGGGCTCTTCCAAGATCTGCGGCAGAAGTGTGGCTGTATAACACAGTCCTGCTCCTGCCTCAGCTGCCCACAGTGGAGCCAACCCTGATCCTGGCAGCTTAATCCATTGTATGACACAGTAGGGGGCTTCCACAGCATTTAGGCACTTTAGACAGGAGAGGGAGGCGTGATCATGGTGCCAATGAGTTTCTATGGCAGCCGAGATCTAACAATGGACCCCAAGATGGCCATCTTACTGCTCCTATTAGACCCCGGCTGAGGAAAGGTCTATGAGGACACCGGTCAGACTTATGTCGCCTGCACTGCACATATTAGAAATACCTAGGGCTGATTAGTTTGCCATTTGTAAATCTGATCCAGCAGCGCTGGGCTACCACTGATGTGATCAGGGCTATTGAGCTCCTAGACTGGGTAGAGGAGCTCAGTATTCAGCAGGAGCTGGCCGAGGAGAGCGGAGCAACTTGCATGGGGCTGCTGCACAAGAAGCAACTCACAAGGTGGAGATTTACCCGGAGACGCTGTGCTCGGGCTGTGATCTGCTGTGCAGGCTGCATAGTAGATGCCTCCAAGGACCTGAACTTCACCCCTAACAGGCACAGCAGAGCTCGGACGGCTGCAAGTGAATGGAGAGCGGCTGTTTAGTAACTGCTGCGTCTCCTGCAGCTCAGATAAGAGCCGCACAGAGCGGGGGTTCAGTAATGATGAATATGGGAAGTGTCCGCCACATGCCCTATATGCGGCCTCCAGAGGTAAAGTCTCCCCTGTAACCAGCGCCTACTCCCACCTTCTCTACTGGCATGCTCCATTACTTAAAGGGGATGGCTGAAGAAAACAAGTTATCACTTATCCACAGGCTCGGTGATCACTTACTGATCGTGGGGTCTGACCGCTGCGAGCCATCGTCTGATCGGGAAGGAGTGGAAAGTCAGGGATCAACTGCAGCTCCATTCATTCTCTATGGGGCTCCGGAAAAGCCGAGCTCAGCACTTGAATGCCACATAGGGAATGAATGGAGCGGATCCTGGAGTAATAACATGTCCTCCTCTCCTCAGCTTTCTGTCTCTGTAAGTGGCTCAGCCCTTGTCTCCCCTTCTGCTCCGGCTTCTGTGCTGGTCCCTGTGACGAAGAGGAAACCCTCTGCCCTTCTGCTCTCAGTCCTCTGCGACTTTTCACAATCGCTCAGTGCACCCATTATATGTAATAAGGATCATTCTTCATCCCTTGTCCAGCTTTCATCCCCCCCAGCCTGACCAGCGGACAAGATAATAAACATGTGAGTGGAAGGTTCACAATTATTAGATGTGTTGTGAAAAGTCTCCACAGCATTATCCGGAGAAAACTGCAGGGTGACCGCTTGTGAAACCAGCACAAAATCCAGCGGACAGCGCTTCCCTGCCCCCCGCCGGTCTCTGTATCCTGGTATGCAGCTATTCCATTTGGTGCTTATTCTGGGAGGAAAACAAAAATGTGATGTTCTTACAATGACGCCTGAAGACGCGACGTTCGCAGCTTTTCATCATCCATGTTGGGCTGTTGTACGACGTGTGGATTACTCTGCTTGTTGGATTCTTGCATTACCACAAACACTGCCTTTATTTTGTGATTTCTGTGCCGCTTCCCATTTCTATTGGCAGTGTGATATATCAGCACGTGAGGGCTGCCACAATCATGTGTCAATAGGTTATTGCTGTAGGCCGTGATATAGAGACCGTCCTGGACCAGGGAGGAGTTGGTACAGAAGCATCTAGAGAGGGGGGTACAGGGACTTCATTTCAATTTTAAACTTAGCTGGATTGTGTTTAGTAGAGATGAGCGGTGTTCGACTCCAACTGTTCGCCAATCTCAAATTCGAGCTGTTTTGGGTGGTGTTCGAGCCGTTCGGCGAACACGAACAATTTGAAAAAAATTCGGCTGTTCGAGGTTATGTTCGATAACTGTTCGTGCACCAAAATCATAACTGGATTTTTTCTCAGTAATGCTGAAAATTAATGTTAATACGCAGTTTAAGTGTACAGCGGGGCGGGGGGAGGGGCAGGGGATGTATCTCTGCATAAATAATGAAGAGATCTCCATTTTTTTTTCTCTTTCCCGCATTTACAGTGGGGAGGTGCAATCTGTCAGCCTATCAGCAGCGCACACACGGAGCGAACTGCTTTTTTTCACAAAAGCAATGGCATGTGTCATTGGCAGTGTATGTCACATGTCCTTGCCCTATAAGACCCAGCCATTTTCCACGTAGCCAACATTTTCTCACTGCTGCAGCTGCGTGTTAGACGGCACCACTGTTGCTGTGCGCGCTATACTTTGAGTGTTAATTTCAAGCAAATTTTCGCACAAATCTACAGATAGCTTGGGAGTAGGGAATAGTTGTGATTGCAGTCCTTTTGAGGACTAGGTTACATCATTTCCTACGACTTTTATCAGGCAGGTCTGTGCTCTTAAATAGTTAGGTTGGGAGTAAAGACTAATTGTAATTGCACTCCTTTTGAGGGCTAGGTTACATCAGTTCCTATCACTTTTTGCCAGGCAGGTCTGTGCCAGTGCTGTGCAAGTTTTTTTCACAGCATTTGGCTAAATCTAGCTAAGCAAATCCTTTTTGGCCTCTTGCAATGTGTGTTAGTCAGTGGAGTAGCCTATCTGTGTTGCAAGCTGCACCAAGTGTGTATAGAATACAAATTTTTTTACTGCACCTAGCCAAGTAAAACCTTTTGGGCATAGCATCATTCTATTAGTCCATCTATACTAACCTCCACAAGGTTTCAAATTCAAAATAATTTTTATCTGCATCTAGCTCTGAAAAAATATTTGGGCTTGTAGCAGTGTGTGGGACTTGTTCTATTAGTCCATCTATACTAACCTCCACCAGGTTGCAAATTCAAAATAATTTTTATCTGCATCTAGCTCTGAAAAAATATTTGGGCTTGTAGCAGTGTGTGGGACTTGTTCTATTAGTTCATCTGTACTAACCTCCACCACCTGTGTATGTAATAAAATTGTTTTACTTCTAACCCAGCCAATACTTTTGGGCTAATACCACAGTTTGGCCACTCAGCTCTGCTCGGTTCCCATTCATTGTTTTTTGTGCAAACAACTCCTGAGTTGTCAATTAGTTAACCACCAAAATGAGTGGAAAAGGGCCTGCTGCTGGTGGAAAGGGGAATAGGCGTGTTGGGAAGGGAAAAAAAGGTTGTGTCCGTGGGGTAGGTGTTAAAGCAACAGTAACATCTGCAGAAGAAAGACCATCTTCCAGCCAAACTAAGATGTTTACTTCTTTTAGCGGACAATGTGATAAGATCCCTTGCTTATAGCCACGCCAATCGCTACAAATTCCAGATGAGGCACAGAAACAGCAGGTGCTTCAACGGATATCAAGTGCTCCTTTAAGTGGGCTCTCCTCCACCTCAACTTCAACATCACAAATACTCCAGTCCTCAGAGGTGTCACCCCAATCGCACTTGCTTCCTCACAGCTCCCAAGTCTCCAGCTGCCAGTCTGAGTATGGGGTAGAACAGATGGTTGAGTCTGCAGAGCTGTTTACTCATACTATAGCCTGGGAATCAGAGGTCGGCTCCAGAGCTTCTGTGAATCCAGATGAGGAAATGATCTGCACTGATGCCCAGAATCTTTATGAGTCGGATCCAGGAACAGACGCAGAAGGTTCTGACCCTCGTTCCCAAACTGTAACTCCTGTTGGTGGAGACAATGAGGAAGACGATGATGAGACTCAAATACCTGATTGGAGCGACAACTTGAGTTTTTTGTCAGGGCAGGAAGAGGTTGGCTCTGAGGACGACGGGTGTGATAACACACAGGGTGATGGTGACGAGGTTAGAGATCCCACTTACTGTCAACCCACAGTCAGCCAGTCGATGAGGTCAGCAGAGGAGGTGGAGGAGGATGCTAGTGACGACGAGGTCAGGTTGCGCCTTCCTGGACAGAGACGTAGTACTGGAAGCACGTCAACAACTGCATCCGCAAACACAACTCTGCCTCTGACCACAAGTCGTGGTGGCTCTTCAGGTCGCATGGGTGCTACGCCTTGCATAGCCTGGGCATTTTTTCAGATCGATAAGGATGACCCAACTTGTGTTATCTGTAACATTTGTCAGCAAAAGCTAAGTAGAGGCCAATAAATACATAGTTTGAGTACTTCATGCATGAACCGTCACATGGATATGAAGCATAAGTTGCAGTGGGAAGCTCACTGTGCTACAATGCGGCCTAGCCGGCCGGTCCAACCACCATCTGCCACATCTTGTGCATCCGCGGCCTCTTCATCCTCTGTGACTGGGGGGACAGCAGTCACACCTGTTTTGGGACGCAGACCTGCCACCTCTTTACACGCAACAGCCAGCGTGATTGGCAGGTCATCAGTGTCTTTGGAGGTGGAAACACCAACTGGTGTTCAGCGCTGTTCGACATCGATAGCACCACCTTTGGATCAAGGCAACCTAACATGTCCGCCTGCATCTTCCTCACAGACCGGCAGTTTGCCGGGGACACCCTTCTCAACCCCGTCTAAGCACAACAACCAGCCCTCGGTCCCTCAGTCGTGGACAAGTAAAAGACCATTTCCTCCTAGTCATGAGAAAGCTAAGAGGTTGAATTTCACCATCTGCGAGTGTGGCACCCCAGGGGTCTGGTTACCACAGTAATAGAAATATTACGTCTGAGAGCAAGTGGGAGGTTTCTCTGGTCAGGAGCCCTAAGCATGCAACACCGCCCGCCCAGACCTGGGAGGGGAGGAATCTGCCCTTATAAACTGGGTCTGGGGCGGGATTAGGTCAGTCAGAGCCTGGAGAGGGAAAGTTACATCAGGAGCTCTGTAGGAGCAGGAGCGAGTGCCAGGGGCTGGAAGCCAGATAGCTCACCCTGGCTGAAGACACTAAGACCGGACACGGAGTCTGAGGCTGTGGGGACATCCAGGTGCAGCAGCAGAGTCCAACCGGCAGGGGATTCCACGTCCTCTGGCCATAGAGGCCCGGAGGCACGGTCACAAGCAAGGGACCTGCACCGTCATCGTGGAGCGGAGGCTAACCGAAGGCCCCAAGTCACCGGCCATACGGGTGAGCACCACACGGTACGCTCAGGGACGTGGGCTACTTCTACTCGCATACAGCAAGGTAGCCAGGAAGAGTACAGATAGACGGGGAGGTCTACAACTCCACCTGGCCAGGGGAGATCCTGCTTGCTCACAGACTGACCAGGCCTCTACTGCTAACCAGTACTCCCAGGAGGGTCTGCTTTATAACACCAGTAAAGACCCTGAACTGCACTGCACAGACTCTGAGTTGTTCCTGCTGCGCTCGTGCACCATCACTCCCATCTTCCACACCAACTGCCCTGAGGCTATACTTCTCCCGTGGGGAGTCATCCCATTCTTAGCTGCACACACAACACCGGCCTCAGCGGTCTGCCTTGCAGCGGCGGTCCCCACTGACCGCAATCCACGGGTGGCATAGTTGGACCATTATCATACTAATAAGACTGCCACTGATTTGACCACCCTGAGCACGGACCAGGTCATCGCCACGGAGACTACAACCCCCAGCGATCCGGCTTCGGGTATTCCCCGCACACACATGCACGCACAACACAGGCCCAGAGGGCGAGTCACAAGCTCTTGGCTACAGAAATGCTGCCTTTACGCCGGGTGGACACAGAGGATTTTCGAGACCTTATGTCTGTTGCAGTGCCCCAGTACCAGATGCCCAGTCGGCATCTGGTACTGGGCATCTGGTACTGGGGCACTCAAAGAAAGGTGTGCCTGCGCTCCACCAGCATGTCACACACAACATCACCGCTTCTTTGAGAAACTCTGTGTGTGACAGGGTGCATTTCACCACAGACACTTGGACGAGTCGGCATGGACAGGGATGTTACATGTCGCTGACTGGGCCCTGGGTAACTATGGTGACAGCAGGACAAGGGGCTGCTGTCCAAGTCTTGCCGTCCCCACGAGTTGTGCGTCAATCCTCTTTATCTCGAAGTTCCTCCACTGCTTCTGCCTCCTCAACCTCCTCTCGGACCTCCACCTGCACCCAAAGCCTGTCTGGTCATGCCACAAGCTTTCTAACTGCGCAGAAGGGATCCTGCACACCTCCTTACTATGCTGGCAGCAGGGCTCAAAGTCATCAGGCGGTTTTTACTTTGAAATGTCTGGGAAATGTGAGACCTGAAACCAGGGAAGGCCGTGTGCGACAATGCTGCAAACCTGGGTGCGGCCCTTCGCCGAGGCAATGTCACACACGTGCCTTGTATGGCTCACGTGTTAAACCTGGTTGTCCAGCAATTTTTAGCACACTATCCCGGACTAGATGGCCTTCTGCAGAGGGCACGGTCGCTGTGTGCTCACTTCCGCCGTTCGCATCCCGCAGCTCAGCGACTTACATCTCTACAGAAGTCGTTGGGCCTGCCACTTCACCTGCTAAAATGCGATGTGCCTACCCGGTGGAATTCAACTCTGCACATGTTGCAGCGACTGTGGCAGCACCGACAAGCCCTGGTACAATACGTTCTGACGTATAGCCTGGGCCAACGAGATCCAAAGGTGGGGCAAATCACGCTGGAGGACTGGTCTCAGATCATGGACCTATGCACCCTTCTGCACAGTTTTGAAATGGCGACGAAGATGTTTAGTGCTGACGATGCCATTATCAGCATGACTATTCCGGTGACTTACATGCTGGAGCACATGTTAAACAGAATTCGGAGTCAGGTGGTGGCACAAGAGGAGGTGGAGGAAGTAGAGGAGGAGGAGTTGTATGCGGAAGGGGTAACATCTGCAAGGTCCAGACGGTCGGCAGCACCAAGGCGGCAGGCATGTGAGGGTGGGGGAGATGGTTTTACCAGGGCGCATGGTAGCAGCCAAACTAGTGAGGAAGGTGGAGGAGCCCAGGAAGAAGTGGAGGACGAACTGATGGAAGACTCATCAGATGAGGGAGACCTTGATCACATTTCTGTTGTCCGAGGTTGGGGGGAGAGGGCAGAGGAAGAAAGCATGATTGTTACCTCGCCACCAACACAACAGGGACTTGGTACTCCTGGATGGGCAAGACACATGAGCACCTTCTTGCTGCACTACCTGCAACATGACCCTCGAATTGTGAGAATTAGAAATAATCCTGACTACTGGGTTGCCACACTGTTAGATCCCCGGTACAAAAGTAAATTTGCAGAAATTATTCCTGCCATAGAAAGGGATGTACGCATGCAGAAGTATCAGCAGAGACTGTTGCAGAATCTTACATGTGCTTTTCCACAAAACAGCAGTGGTGCACGTAGTGAATCTCACAGTTCCAACTTGACAACCGTGGACCGTTGAGTGTTCAGCACTCAAAACGTAACAGAAACAGAGTATCTGCTGGTAACATCAATCATTTCACCACTTTTTTAGCCCATCCTTTGCAAGGCAACAGGAGACAAGAAGTCTGCCACATAGTAAACGCCTAGAGAGGATGGTACAGGAGTATCTCCAAGTAAACATTGAAGCCATGACTGTGTCACTGGACCCTTGCTCTTTTTGGGCTTCCAATCTGGATAAATGGCCGGAGCTCGCCACTTACGCCTTTGAGATCTTGTCATGCCCCGCAGCCAGCGTTCTGTCTGAACGTGTGTTCAGCGCTGCTGGTGGTGTGCTGACAGATAAGCGCACCCAGCTCTCCACTGATAATGTAGACAGACTCACATTCATAAAGATGAACAAATCATGGATCCGAAAGGACTTTTCTACCCCTGTGTCATCCTTGGGAGAGTAAAAGCTTGATGATTTGTTAAAATCACCTCACCAACCGTTTTAAGCTTTCAAATTACTAATAATGTTTATCTGTATCTTGGCTGGAAAATAATTTGGGCCTTGTAGCAGTGTGCAGTACTGATTCTATTAGGCCATCTATACTAAACTCCACCAGATTTAAAATTACTAATTATGTTTATCTGTATCTTGGCTGGAAAATAATTTGGGCCTTGTAGCAGTGTGCAGTACTGATTCTATTAGGCCATCTATACTAAACTCCACCAGATTTAAAATTACTAATCATGTTTATCTGTATCTTGGCTGGAAAATAATTTGGGCCTTTTGCAGTTTGCAGTACTGATTCTATTAGGCCATCTATACTAAGCTCCACCAGCTTTCAAATTAATAATCATTTTTAGCTGCATCTAGCCCGGAAAATAATTTTGGGGCTCCTAGATGCGCAAGACACATGAGTGCCTTCTTGCTGCGCTACCTGCAACATGACCCTCAGATTGTCAGAATTCGAAATAATCCTGACTACTGGGTTGCCACACTCTTAGATCCCCCACACTCTTCGATCAACCTTTTCATTTTAATAAAGAACAAAAAAATGGTCATTTTTTAAATTATAAGCATTAGCAGGTTATTAGAAACTGAAATCAAACAGTTTTCAACTCAAAACTTTATTCTAGGTGATGTTACATTTGCACATAGGACCCCTTGTTCGAAAGGAGCTTCTGAACTCTCTCGTCCATTGAATTTGTCAGGTTTTGCATGGTTTCTGCTTCAATTGTTTTGCATGAGGACAGAATACCCTCCCAGAGCTGTTGCTTAGATGTGAACTGCCTCCCACCATCATAGACACTCCTTTTGATGATGCTCCAGAGGTTCTCAATGGGGTTGAGGTCAGGGGAGCATGGGGGTCACACCATAAGTTTGTCCCCTTTTATGCCCATATCAGCCAGAGATGCAGATGTGTTATGTGCAGCATGAGACGGTGCATTATCATGCATGAAAATGATCTTGCTGCGGAATACACGGTTCTTCTTCTTGAACCATGGCAGGAAGTGCTGTTTGAGAAACTCCACATACATTATGGAGTTCATCTTTACCCCTTCAGGGATCCTAAAGGGGCCTACAATCTCTCTCCCCATCATTCCAGCCCAAAACATTACTCCACCTCCTCCTTTTTGGCGCCGTAGCCGTGTTTGCATGGGGTGTCCATCAACCAGCCATCCTCCACTCCATCCATCTGGACCATCGAACGTTGCACGGCACTCATCGGTGAACAAAACAGTTTTGAAGTCAGTCTTCATGTATTGTTTGGCCCACTGGAGCCGTTTCTGCTTGTGTACAGTGGATAGAGGAGGTCGACAGGATGGCTTACGCACAGCTGCAAACCTCTGAAGGACCCTGCATCTTGTTGTTCGGGGGACGTTGGAGGTACCAGCAGCTTCAAAAACTTGTCTGCTGCTATGACAAGGCTTTTTTGCAGCTGCTCTTTTAACCTGACGTAATTGCCTGTAGCAAAGAGTTCTCAATTTTCCCTTATCAGCACGCACACGTGTGTACTGTGAATCAGCTACATACTTCTTGATTGTGCGATGATCAGGATGTAGTGTCTTGGAAATGTTGATTGTAGTCATGGCTTTACCTAAACACTCCACAATTTGTTGCTTCTCAGCAGCCGACACATCCTTTTTCTTTCCCATTTTGGCAGAAAATGTAGGCTGCTTAATAATGTGGGACAGCCTTCTTAAGTAGTCTTGCCTTTCATTGGACACACCTGCCAAACTAATTAGCACAGGTGTCTGCAATAGCTTACAGTGATATAAAGAGCCCTGACACACATCACCATCAATGAGTTTAACTGACAAACAAAAAAATTCTTACCTTATCACTCCTAAACACTTTTTGCATAATAATTTGGAACACAGTGTACATGTGCTTTTCCACAAAACACCAGTGGTTCATGTAGTGAATCTTACAGTTCTAACTTGCCAACCGTGGTCTGTATGGAGTTGTTCAATAAAGGGCCCAAAATTAAGATAACATAGACGGGAGAGGTCTCTATGAATACGAATTCCTAAGTATTTGATACCCTGTGAGGGCCAGGCAAAGGGAAAGTTGGACTGGATGGAATCCTGCATGGATTTGGGGAGGGAGACATCGAGGGCCTCAGACTACGCTTCATTGATTTTAAAATTTGACCATGTAACAAAGTGATCTATTTCAGCCATAGCAGCAGGGATGGATATATGTGATTGAGTGATATATACTAGGACATCATCAGCAAATGGAGAGCACTTGTACTCGGTGCCTCCCACCTCAATCCACCTAATATTGGGGTTATGGCGAATTGATGAGAGCAGGTGCTCCGTCATTAGGATGTATAAGAGAGGGGACAGAGGACATCCCTGCCTTGTCCCATTGGTGATTATGAAAGATGATGAAAATGTTCCATCTATCTTCAGCCTAGGTGATGTATTGCGATACAGGGCCGTGATTTTGCCTATAAAAGGGTCCCCTAGACCCCTACCCCAAGCTTTTTAAGAGAATAATATATGGTGTGCCAGGAGACTCTATGTAATGCTTTCTCAGCATCCAATGAGAGTATCTAATTACAAATTTTTAACTGCATCTAGCCCAGGAAATACTTTGTGCCTAGTAGCAGTGTCTGCTAGTCAGCAGATTATCCCAGCTGTTAAGCAAGCTACACCACCTGTAGTTTGGACACTTAATTTTTTCAAAGGAAATGGTTCGGGCCCCGGGACACTCATTGAAGAGCATCGGGGAGGCACCCCAAGGCACGGGGGCTGGGACTGGCGGTAGGATGCCTTGCGGTAGACCGCCAAGCTCGATCCTTATAAAAGCTTTTTAACTGCAGCAGCTTTAGTGGACACTACTGGAGCTGGAATTACCGCGGCTGCTGGCATGAGACTTGCCCTTTAATAGATCCTTGTAAAAGGATTTAAAGTGTACTCATTCAAATTAGAGAGACAATTTAAATTAAAAAGATTAGACCTGCCTCCACCGCAGGGGGGCTCGCTCGACCCACCAGCGGACAGGCACCAGTATTGGGAGAGGGGGGCTGGCTGTCAGGGTCCACAGCGGCTCTGGCACAAACCCGGCGACACGGAGGTCGCACGGGCAGGAACGGACTGGCCGTGTCGGCTTGGCACTTTTTTGGTTTTAGAAGGGCATGACATGCCTATATCTGTGTCTCCCCCTCCTTTTACTCCTCCACCTCTTTTCTTTTCGCATGACTATATGTACTTGTCACTTTTCCATGTGTTAGTTGTGTCTTCTGAGCAGTTTGTCAGCTTTTGGACACCTTTGAAGTGTTTTCTATGTGTTTTCAATGTGTTTCTATGTGTTTTTGTTTGCCTGCCATTGGTTTTAATGGTGTTCGACGGTGTTCGACGAACAGTTCGACGAACAGTTCTGCGAACATACGGGTGTTCGACGAACCGAACTGAACTCGAACACTACGGAGGTGGCTCAACACTACTCAGAACCTTCTTCATCTGGTCCTGGATCCGACTCATAAAGATTCTGGGCATCAGTGGAGATCATTTCCTCGTCTGGATTCACAGAAGCTCTGGAGCTGACCTCTGATTCCCAGGCTATAGTATGAGTAAACAGCTGTGCAGACTCAACCATCTGTTCTACCCCATACTCAGACGGGTAGATGGAGACTTGGGAGCTGTGAGGAAGCAAATGCGATTGGGGTGACACCTCTGAGGACTGGAGTTTTTGTGATGTTGAAGTTGAGGTGGAGTAGAGCCCACTTAAAGGAGCACTTGATATCCGTTTAAGCACCTGCTGTTTTTGTGCCTCATCTGGAATTTGTAGCGATGGGCGTGGCCATAAGAAAGGGATCGTATCACATTGTCCACTAAAAGAAGTAGACATCTTTGTTTGGCTGGAAGATGGTCTTTCTTCTGCAGATGTTACTGTTGCTTTAACACCTACCCCACGGACACAACCTTTTTTTCCCTTCCCAACACGCCTATTCCCCTTTCCACCAGCAGCAGGCCTTTTGCCACTCATTTTGGTGGTTAACTAATTGACAACTCTGGAGTTGTTTGCACAAAAAACGATGGATGGAAACCGAGCAGAGCTGAGTGGCCAAATTGTGGTACTAGCCCAAAAGAATTGGCTGGGTTAGAAGCAGTAAAACAATTTTATTAGATACACAGGTGGTGGAGCTTGGTATAGATGGCCTAATACAATGAGTACCACACACTGCTACTAAGCCCAAAATTATTTTCCGGGCTAGATGCAGCTAAAAATTATTATTAATTTCAAAGCTGGTTGAACTTGGTATAGATGGCCTAATACAATGAGTACCACACACTGCTACTAAGCCCAAAATTATTTTCCGTGCTAGATGCAGCTAAAAATTATTATTAATTTCAAAGCTTGTGGAGCTTGGTATAGATGGCCTAATACAATGAGTACCACACACTGCTACTATGCCCAAAATTATTTTACGGGCAAGATGCAGCTAAAAATTATTATTAATTTCAAAGCTGGTGGAGCTTGGTATAGATGGCCTAATACAATGAGTACCACACACTGGTTTTACTTGGCTAGGTGCAGTAAAAAAATTGTATTACATACACAGGTGGTGTAGCTTGCAACACAGATACGCTACTCCATTGACTAACACACACTGCAAGAGGCCCAAAAGGATTTGCTTAGCTAGATTTAGTCAAATGCTGTGAAAAACACTTGGACAGCACTAAAACAGACCTGCCTGGCAAAAAGTGGGAACTGATGTAACCTAGCCCTCAAAAGGGCTGGAATTACAACTAGTCACTACTCCCAACCTATCTGTCGATTTAAGAGCACAGACCTGCCTGCTAAAAGTGCTATGAACTGCTGTAACCTAGCCCTCAAAATGGCTGCAATTACAAACTAGTCCCTACTCCCTAAACCTTTCTGTCTATTTAAGAGAAAATTCGCTTGCAATTCAGTTACACAATATAGCACTAACAGCAGCAGCAGTGCCGTCTAACACTCAGCTGCAGCAGTGAGAAAATGGTGGCGACGGGGAAAATGGCTTGGTCTTATAGGGCAAGGACATGTGACATACACTGCCAATGACACATGCCCTTGCTTGTGTGAAAAAAAGCACTTCGCTGCGTGTGTGCGCTGCTGATAGGCTGACAGATTGCACCTCCCCACTGTAAATGCGGGAAAGAGAAAAAAAAATGGAGATCTTCATTATTTCTGCAGAGATCCATCCCCTGCCCCTCCCCCCGCCCCGCTGTACACTCAAACTGCGTATTAACATTGATTATCAGCATTACTGTGAAAAAATCCAGTTACGATTTTGGTGCACGAACAGTGATCGAACATAACCTCAAACAGCCGGATTTTTTTCAAATCGTTCGTGTTTGCTCGAACACCGCCCAAAACAGCTCGAATTTGAGATTGGCGAACAGTTCGATTCGAATACCGCTCATCTCTAGTCTATGGGTCCATGAAAAACATGTACAGCACACGGGTGGCATCCGTGTGCCATTTGTGTGCTGTCCGTGTTTAATATTGCAAAGTATAGGAGAGGCATTGTAATTTAATTCTTTATTTATCCATACTGGAAACACTGTTGACACACTGATGGTAAAAATGGACACACAGATGACACACTGATGGATGACACCACTACCGGTTTTTCACGTACATGTTTTATACGGACGTGTGAAGGAGGCTTTAAGCACATAATTCACTCTGAACAGCAGCAAACTCATTGTGGTGTCAAATTACTGCTGTCCATTTAAATTGTAATCTATTGGGAGGGAAATGAGGAGGAAAGAGCAGAGTGAAAAAGGCAGAGAGCTTAACTGCAGCTTTCTAGCAATTGGCTATATTAAGCCAGTGCTGGATTTGCAGCAACTCTGCTCAGTACTGCTGTATAATGTTCTCATTATGCTGTTGCTGTGTCTGAAAATGTGCTACATCGAGACAGGAGAGAAACATTCCATCATGTCTCTGTGTGCTTGGTATCAGAGACATGGGAAGAGCTAGCCTCCATCCACTAGTTCAGAGAAAATTAGAGAGGGAGAGTGCAAAAGGAAAAATATACAGCTTATTCTGAAAAGTTACTTTAAACAATCAAATGATTTAACCCCTACTTTCCCAACCAGATGATTTTGCGCCTTGGTTTGTTTTTTGAGAAAACAATGTGGACATTCATAAAAGAAAAACATTGCTTGTGTCACAATTGTCTGAGATCGTAACATTTTTATTTTTTGATCTTTTGAAAGGTGAGCTGTTTTTTTATTAATACCATTTTGGGATATATATTATGTTTTGATTGCTTCTTATTGCATTTTTTTGCAGAGTTGCAGTGATCAAAAAATCACAACTATTTTCATTAATTTTAGATTTTGATCAGACTTTTACGAAGACAGCAATACTAAATGGGTATTTTTTTAATGCTTTTTAATGGGGAAAAAGTGGAGTGATTTGAACTTTTGCATTACTTTTATTTTGTTCTAAATTTAATTTTTTTATTTATATGTTATTCTTTATTGGGTACTTAAACCTGAGATCATCCAATCATCTGTACAATATTCTGCAATACCAGAAGTATTGAAATATAAAGTAAAAATAATGGTCTCCTAAGAACGGAGGTCACAGGCTGGTTTTCATAGGAGCATCATCATGACAGGCACAGTTCCTTAAAGCAGAATCCTTCCGTCATGATAACCCTTCACACCCTGGGGGGCAATGGACGCATGGGACAGCGTGAACCACCCTCCCCATGCATTAAATGCTACTGTTTGTCGGAGAATGACAGGGTCAGTTAAGTGGTTAACAGCAGCAGGCAAAGCTTGGCTCTAATTTCTCCTTGCTGTGTATCACAGCCATTGTGTCCCAGCAATTAGAGATGAGAAAATCTGAATTGTAAAGTAAGGGATTCGTTCCGGACACCTAGTGTCTGGTGCTGAACTCCAAACATGTACTTCTGGAAGTCCGTTTTACAGTTCAGACAGAGAGAGTGAGAAAGATAGAGAGTAGAGATGAGCGTTGTTCTACTCGAACTGTTCGCCAATCTCAAATTCGAGCTGTTTTGGGCGGTGTTCGAGCCGGTCGGCGAACACGAACAATTTGAGAAAAATTCGGCTGTTCGAGGTTATGTTCGATAACTGTTCGTGCACCAAAATCATAACTGGATTTTTTCTCAGTAATGATGAAAATTAATGTTAATACGCAGTTTGAGTGTACAGCGGGGCGGGGGGAGGGGCAGGGGATGGATCTCTGCAGGAACAATGAAGATCTCCATTTTTTTTTCTCTTTCCCGCATTTGCAGTGGGGAGGTGCAATCTGTCAGCCTATCAGCAGCGCACACACGGAGCGAAGTGCTTTTTTTCACACAAGCAAGGGCATGTGTGATTGGCAGTGTATGTCACATGTCCTTGCCCTATAAGACCAAGCCATTTTCCCCGTCGCCACCATTTTCTCACTGCTGCAGCTGCGTGTTAGACGGCACCGCTGTTGCTGTGTGCGCTATACCTTGTTAATTTCAAGCCAATTTTCGCACAAATATACAGATAGCTTGGGAGTAGGGAATAGTTGTGATTGCAGTCCTTTTAAGGACTAGGTTACAGCATTTACTACGACTTTTATCAGGCAGGTCTGTGCTCTTAAATAGATAGATTGTGGGAGTAAAGACTAATTGTAATTGGAGTCCTTTTCAGGACTAGGTTACATCAGTTCCTATCAGTTTTTGCCAGGCAGGTCTGTGCCAGTGCTGTGCAAGTTTTTTTCACAGCATTTGGCTGAATCTAGCAAAGCTAATCCTTTTTGGCCTATTGCAGAGTGTGTTAGTCAGTGGAGTAGCCTATCTGTGTTGCAAGATATACCACCTGTGTATAGAATACCAATTTTTTTACTGCACCTAGTGAAGTAAAATCTTTTGGGCATAGCATCATTCTATTAGTCCATCTATACTGACCTCCATCAGGTTGCAAACTGAATATAATTTTTTTCTGCATCTAGCTCTGAAAAAATATTTGGGCTTCTAGCAGTGTGTGGGACTTGGTCTATTAGTCCATCTATACTGACCTCCATCAGGTTGCAAATTAAAAATAATTTTTTTCTTCATTTAGCTCTGAAAAAATATTTGGGCTTCTAGCAGTGTGTGGGACTTGTTCTATTAGTCCTTCTATACTGACCTCCAGCAGGTTGCAAATTGAATATAATTTTTTTCTGCATCTAGCTCTGAAAAAATATTTGGGCTTCTAGCGGTGTGTGGGACTTGGTCTATTAGTCCATCTATACTGACCTCCATCAGGTTGCAAATTAAAAATAATTTTTTTCTGCATCTAGCTCTGAAAAAATATTTGGGCTTCTAGCAGTGTGTGGGACTTGGTCTATTAGTCCATCTATACTGACCTCCATCAGGTTGCAAATTAAAAATATTTTTTTTCTGCATCTAGCTCTGAAAAAATATTTGGGCTTCTAGCAGTGTGTGGGACTTGGTCTATTAGTCCATCTATACTGACCTCCATCAGGTTGCAAATTAAAAATAATTTTTTTCTGCATCTAGCTCTGAAAAAATATTTGGGCTTCTAGCAGTGTGTGGGACTTGGTCTATTAGTCCATCTATACTGACCTCCATCAGGTTGCAAATTGAATAAAAAAATTTTCTGCATCTAGCTCTGAAAAAATATTTGGGCTTCTAGCGGTGTGTGGGACTTGGTCTATTAGTCCATCTATACTGACCTCCATCAGGTTGCAAATTAAAAATAATTTTTTTCTGCATCTAGCTCTGAAAAAATATTTGGGCTTCTAGCAGTGTGTGGGACTTGGTCTATTAGTCCATCTATACTGACCTCCATCAGGTTGCAAATTAAAAATAATTTTTTTCTTCATTTAGCTCTGAAAAAATATTTGGGCTTCTAGCAGTGTGTGGGATTTGTTCTATTAGTCCTTCTATACTGACCTCCAGCAGGTTGCAAATTGAATATAATTTTTTTCTGCATCTAGCTCTGAAAAAATATTTGGGCTTCTAGCGGTGTGTGGGACTTGGTCTATTAGTCCATCTATACTGACCTCCATCAGGTTGCAAATTAAAAATAATTTTTTTCTGCATCTAGCTCTGAAAAAATATTTGGGCTTCTAGCAGTGTGTGGGACTTGGTCTATTAGTCCATCTATACTGACCTCCATCAGGTTGCAAATTAAAAATAATTTTTTTCTTCATTTATCTCTGAAAAAATATTTGGGCTTCTAGCAGCGTGTGGGACATGTTCTATTAGTCCATCTATACTGACCTCCATCAGGTTGCAAATTAAAAATATTTTTTTTCTGCATCTAGCTCTGAAAAAATATTTGGGCTTCTAGCAGTGTGTGGGACTTGGTCTATTAGTCCATCTATACTGACCTCCATCAGGTTGCAAATTAAAAATAATTTTTTTCTGCATCTATCTCTGAAAAAATATTTGGGCTTCTAGCAGTGTGTGGGACTTGGTCTATTAGTCCATCTATACTGACCTCCATCAGGTTGCAAATTAAAAATAATTTTTTTCTGCATCTAGCTCTGAAAAAATATTTGGGCTTCTAGCAGTGTGTGGGACTTGGTCTATTAGTCCATCTATACTGACCTCCATCAGGTTGCAAATTAAAAATAATTTTTTTCTTCATTTATCTCTGAAAAAATATTTGGGCTTCTAGCAGCGTGTGGGACTTGTTCTATTAGTCCATCTATACTGACCTCCATCAGGTTGCAAATTAAAAATAATTTTTTTCTGCATCTAGCTCTGAAAAAATATTTGGGCTTCTAGCAGTGTGTGGGACTTGGTCTATTAGTCCATCTATACTGACCTCCATCAGGTTGCAAATTAAAAATAATTTTTTTCTGCATCTAGCTCTGAAAAAATATTTGGGCTTCTAGCAGTGTGTGGGACTTGGTCTATTAGTCCATCTATACTGACCTCCATCAGGTTGCAAATTAAAAATAATTTTTTTCTGCATCTAACCCAGCCAATAGTTTTGGCCTAATACCACAGTTTCGCCACTCAGCTCTGCTCGGTTACCATCCATTGTTTTTTTGTGCAAACAACTCCAGAGTTGTGAATTAGTTAACCACCAAAATGAGTGGAAAAAGGCCTGCTGCTGGTGGAAAGGGGAATAGGCGTGTTGGGAAGGGGAAAAAAGGTTGTGTCCGTGGGGTAGGTGCAGAAGAAAGACCATCTTCCAGCCAAACTAAAATGTCTACTTCTTTTAGCGGACAATGTGATAAGATCCCTTTCTTACGGTCACGCCAATCGCTACAAATTCCAGATGAGGCACAAAAACAGCAGGTGCTTCAACGGATATCAAGTGCTCCTTTAAGTGGGCTCTCCTCCACATCAACTTCAACATCACAAATACTCCAGTCCTCAAAGGTGTCACCCAAATCGCACTTGCTTCCTCACAGCTCCCAAATCTCCAGCTGCCCGTCTGAGTATGAGGTAGAACAGATGGTTGAGTCTGCAGAGCTGTTTACTCATACTATAGCCTGGGAATCAGAGGTCGACTCCAGCGCTTCTGTGAATCCAGACGAGGAAATGATCTGCACTGATGCCCAGAATCTTTATGAGTCGGATCCAGGACCAGACGCAGAAGGTTCTGACCATAATGTAGACCCTCATTCCCAAACTGTAACTCCTGTTGGTGGAGACAATGAGGAAGACGATGATAAGACTCAAATACCTGATTGGAGCGACAACTTTAGTTTTTTGTCAGGGCAGGAACAGGTTGGCTCTGAGGACGACGGGTGTGATAACGCACAGGGTGATGATGATGAGGTCGGAGATCCCACTTACTGTCAACCCACAGTCAGCCAAGAGATGAGGTCAGCAGAGGAGGTGGAGGCAGATGCTAGTGACGACGAGGTCAGGTTGCGCCTTCCTGGACAGAGATGTAGTACTGGAAGCACGTCAACAACTGCATCCTCAAACACAACTCTGCCTCTCACCACAAGTCGTGGTGGCTCTTCAGGTCGCATGGGTGCTAAGCCTTGCATAGCCTGGGCATTTTTTCAGATCGATAAAGATGACCCAACTCGTGTTATCTGTAACATTTGTCAGCAAAAGCTAAGTAGAGGCCAAAAAATACATAGTTTGAGTACTTCATGCATGAACCGGCACATGGACATGAAGCATAAGTTGCAGTGGGAAGCTCAGTGTGCTACAATGCGGTCTAGCCGGCCGGGCCAACCACCGTCTGCCATATCTTGTGCATCCGCGGCCTCTTCATCCTCTGTGACTGGGGGGACAGCAGTCACACCTGTTTTGGGGCGCAGACCTGCCACCTCTTTACCCGCAACAGCCAGCGTGATTGGCAGGTCATCATTTTCTTTGGAGGTGGTAACACCAGCTGGTCTTGAGCGCTGTCCGACATCGATAGCACCACCTTTGGATCAAGGCAACCTAACATGTCCGCCTGCATCTTCCTCACAGACCGGCAGTTTGCCGGGGACACCCTTATCAACCCCGTCTAAGCACAATAGCCAGCCCTCGGTCCCTCAGATGTGGACAAGTAAAAGACCATTTCCTCCTAGCCATGAGAAAGCTAAGAGGTTGAATTTCACCATCTGCAAGCTCTTGGCTACAGAAATGCTGCCTTTCCGCCTGGTGGACACAGAGGATTTTCGAGACCTTATGTCCGTCGCAGTGCCCCAGTACCAGATGCCCAGTCGGCACTACTTCTCAAAGAAAGGTGTGCCTGCGCTCCACCAGCATGTCGCACACAACATCACCGCTTCTTTGAGAAACTCTGTGTGTGACAAGGTGCATTTCACCACAGACACTTGGACGAGTAGGCATGGACAGGGGCGTTACATGTCGCTGACTGGGCACTGGGTAACTATGGTGACAGCAGGACAAGGGGCTGCTGTCCAAGTCTTGCCGTCCCCACGAGTTGTGCGTCAATCCTCTTTATGTCAAAGTTCCTCCACTGCTTCTGCCTCCTCAACCTCCTCTCGGTCTTCCACCTGCACCCAAAGCCTGTCTGGTCATGCCACAAGCTTTCTAACTGCGCAGAAGGGATCCTGCACACCTCCTTACTATGCTGGCAGTAGGGCTCAACGTCATCAGGCGGTTTTTACATTGAAATGTCTGGGAAATGTGAGTCACACAGCTGAGGAGTTGTGGTCAGCTCTGGAGAACCAATTTCATGAATGGTTGTCTCCACTGGACCTGAAACCAGGGAAGGCCGTGTGCGACAATGCTGCAAACCTGGGTGCGGCCCTTCGCCGGGGCAATGTCACACACGTGCCTTGTATGGCTCACGTGTTGAACCTGGTTGTCCAGCAATTTTTAGCCCACTATCCCAGACTAGATGGCCTTCTGCAGAGGGCACGGTCGCTGTGTGCTCACTTCCGCCGTTCGCATCCCGCAGCTCAGCGACTTACATCTCTACAGAAGTCGTTGGGCCTGCCACTTCACCGGCTAAAATGCGATGTGCCTACCCGGTGGAATTCAACTCTGCACATGTTGCAGCGACTGTGGCAGCACCGACAAGCCCTGGTGCAATACGTTCTGACGTATAGCCTGGGCCAACGAGATTCAGAGGTGGGGCAAATCACGCTGGAGGAGTGGTCTCAGATCAGGGACCTATGCACCCTTCTGCACAGTTTTGAAATGGCGACGAAGATGTTTAGTGCTGACGATGCCATTATCAGCATGACTATTCCGGTGATTTACATGCTGGAGCACATGTTAAACAGAATTCGGAGTCAGGTGGTGGCACAAGAGGAGGTGGAGGAAGTAGAGGAGGAGGAGTTGTATGCGGAAGGGCTAACATCTGCAAGGTCCAGACGGTCGGCAGCACCAAGGCGGCAGGCATGTGAGGGTGGGGGAGATGATTTTACCAGGGCGCATGGTAGCAGCCAAACTAGTGAGGAAGGTGCAGGAGCCCAGGAAGAAGTGGAGGACGAACTGATGGAAGACTCATCAGATGAGGGAGACCTTGATCACATTTCTGTTGTGCGAGGTTGGGGGGAGAGGACAGAGGAAGGAAGCATGATTGCTACCTCGCCACCAACACAACAGGGACTTGGTGCTCCTGGATGCACAACACACATGAGTGCCTTCTTGCTGCACTACCTGCAACATGACCCTCGAATTGTGAGAATTAGAAATAATCCTGACTACTGGGTTGCCACACTGTTAGATCCCCGGTACAAAAGTAAATTTGCAGAAATTATTCCTGCCATAGAAAGGGATGCACGCATGCAGGAGTATCAGCAGAGACTGTTGCAGAATCTTACATGTGCTTTTCCACAAAATACCAGTGGTGCACGTAGTGAATCTCACAGTTCCAACTTGCCAACCGTGGGACCGTCAAGTGTTCAGCACTCAAACCGTAACAGAACCACAGTATCTGCTGGTAACATCAATTTTGCGGAATCATTTCACCACTTTTTTAGCCCATCCTTTGCAAGGCCACAGGAGACAAGAAGTCTGACACATAGTCAACGCCTAGAGACGATGGTACAGGAGTATCTAAAAGTAAACATTGAAGCCACGACTGTGTCACTGGACCCTTGCTCTTTTTGGGCTTCCAATCTGGATAAATGGCCGGAGCTAGCCACTTACGCCTTGGAGATCTTGTCATGCCCCGCAGCCAGCGTTCTGTCTGAACGTGTGTTCAGCGCTGCTGGTGGTGTGCTGACAGATAAGCGCACGCGGCTCTCCACTGATAATGTAGACAGACTCACGTTCATAAAGATGAACAAATCATGGATCCGAAACGACTTTTCTACCCCTGTGTCATCCTGGGGAGAGTAAAAGCTTGATGATTGGTTAAAATCACCCTACCAACCGTTTTAAGCTTTCAAATTACTAATCATGTTTATCTGTATCTTGACTGGAAAATAATTTGGGCTTTGTAGCAGTGTGCAGCACTGATCCTATTAGGCCATCTATAATAAGCTTCACCAGATTTAAAATTAAAAATAATTTTTAGCTGCATCTAGCCCGGAAAATAATTTTGGGGCTCCGAGATGCGCAAGACACATAAGTGCCTTCTTGCTGCACTACCTGCAGCATGACCCTCATATTGTCAGAATTCGAAGTAATCATGACTACTGGGTTGCCACACTCTTAGATCCCCCAAACTTTTCGATCAACCTTTTCATTTTAATAAAGACCAAAAAAATGGTCATTTTTGAAATTATAAGCATTAGCAGGTTGTTAGAAACTGAAATCAAACAGTTTTCAACTCAAAACTTTATTCTAGGTGATGTTACATTTTCACATAGGACCCCTTGTTCGAAAGGAGCTTCTGAACTCTCTCGTCCATTGAATTTGTCAGGTTTTGGATGGTTTCTGCTTCAATTGTTTTGCATGAGGACAGAATACCCTCCCAGAGCTGTTGCTTAGATGTGAACTGCCTCCCGCCATCATAGACACTCCTTTTAATGATGCTCCAAAGGTTCTGAATGGGGTAGAGGTCAGGGGAGCATGGGGGTCACACCATAAGTTTGTCCCCTTTTATGCCCATATCAGCCAGAGATGCAGATGTTTTATGTGCAGCATGAGATGGTGCATTATCATGCAGAAAAATGATCTTGCTGTGAAATACACGGTTCTTCTTCTTGAACCATGGCAGGAAGTGCTGTTTGAGAAAATCCACATACATTATGGAGTTCATCTTTAGCGCCTTCAGGGATCCTAAAGGGGCCGACAATCTCTCTCCCCATGATTCCAGCCCAAAACATTACTCCACCTCCTCCTTGTTGGCGCTGTAGCCGTGTTTGCGTGGGGTGTCCATCAACCAGCCATCCTCCACTCCATTCATCTGGACCATCGAGCGCTGCACGGCACTCATCCGTGAACAAAACAGTTTTGAAATCAGTCTTCATGTAATGTTTGGCCCACTGGAGCCGTTTCTGCTTGTGTGAAGTGGATAGAGGAGGTCGACAGGATGGCATATGCACAGCTGCAAACCTCTGAAGGACCCTGCATCTTGTTGTTCGGGGGACGTTGGAGGCACAAGCAGCTTCAAAAACTTGTCTGCTGCTATGACAAGGCTTTTTTGCCGCTGCTGTTTCAACCTGACGTAATTGCCTGTAGGAAAGAGTCCTCAATTTGCCCTTATCAGCACGCACACGTGTGTACTGTGAATCAGCTACATACTTCTTGATTGCCAAGACACTTCATCCTGATCATCGCACAATGTTGATTGTAGTCATGCCTTGACCTAAACACTCCACAATTTGTTGCTTCTCAGCAGCCGACACATCCTTTTTCTTTCCCATTTTGGCAGAAAATGTAGGCTGCTTAATAATGTGAGAGAGCCTTCTTAAGTAGTCTTGCCTTTCATTGGACACACCTGCCAAACTAATTAGCACAGGTGTCTGCAATTGCTTACAGTGATATAAAGAGCCCTGACACACATCACCATCAATGAGTTTAACTGACAAACAAACAAATTCTTCCCTTATCACTCCTAAACACTTTTTGCATAATAATTTGGAACGCGGTGTACATGTGCTTTTCCACAAAACACCAGTGGTTCACGTAGTGAATCTTACAGTTCTAACTTGCCAACCGTGGTCTGTATGGAATTGTTCAATAAAGGGCCCAAAATTAAGATAACATAGATGGGAGAGGTCTCTATGAATAGGAATTCCTAAGTATTTGATACCCTGTGAGGGCCAGGCAAAGGGAAAGTTGGACTGGATGGAATCCTATATGGATTTAGGGAGGGAGACATCGAGGGCCTCAGACTTCGCTGCATTGATTTTAAAATTTTACCATGTAACAAAGTGATCTATTTCAGCCATAACAGCAGGGATGGATATATGTGATTGAGTGATATATACTAGGACATCATCAGCAAATAGAGAGCACTTGTACTCGGTGCCTCCCACCTCAATCCACCTAATATTGGGGTTATGGCGAATTGATGAGAGCAGGTGCTCCGTCACTAGGATGTATAAGAGAGGGGACAGAGGACATCCCTGCCTTGTCCCATTGGTGATTGTGAAAGGTGATGAAAATGTTCTGACGCACCCCCTGGGCCTTGGGACACCCGGAGCCGGACCCTTTTTGGTGGATGCTGGTGGTTGTAGTCTTCGTGGCGGCGATCCGGTTCCGTGGCTCAGGGCGGTCAAACCAGTGGCGGAACTATTTATGTGGTTTTGATGTTTAAATGTCCGACTACGCCACCCGTGGATTGCGGTCAGAGTGAACCGCCGCTACAGGGCAGACCGCTAAGGCTGGTGTTGTGGGTGCAGCAGAGCGTAGCATAACTCCCCACGGGAGGAGTATAGCCTCAGGGCAGTGTATGCGGAGGATGGGGGTGATGGTGCAGGGCAGCAGCAGTAACGACACGGAGTCAGTGATGCAGTTCAGGGCCTTTACTCACAGTTCTTATTATCCAGACCACGTCTGCAGGTAACGGCTGCCCACGTCGTACTGTGCTCACCAGGTGAGGGGCTCAGACAACTCCCAGATAACTTTGGAGCGCTTCACAGGACCCCCTTTGTGTGTCCTTTGTCTGGCCTTTCTTACCAACACTTCTGTCCGGCTGCCTCGGGCCTCCTCTTGGTAAACTTGGCGCCAGTTTCCCTGACCCTATGTGGTGCCTTCCTAGCGGGTGGAGCAAGGGGCTGCGCCACATAAAATGTCAGAGCCTCCGGTTTCTAGCTGAGGGTCGTTTCCTGCCTCCACTAGTTCGGGGACCGGTCTCCCCCTTTGGCCTGACCCCTCCACGCAGGTGGATTCGGGCGTGCGGTGGCGACTCGCCCGTCCGCACCCCTGGGATCCCTTCATTCCTCGTTCCTGGAGCCTTCTCCGCTCCTCTTCCTTCCTTCTCCCTCTTGCAGGCCTGGGCCTCTGTTACTAGGCCCGCCTCCGGAGCAGAGCTCATGCAGAGCCCCTGCTCCCTGCCACTTCTGCTCAGACTTCTCTGCACTGAACTAAGATGGTGCCCACCTTTTATACTCCCTTCTCAATGCACCCAGGAACTGCTTCCTCCCTGCTCCTGCACTGCAGGGTTCCCCTTCCTCAGTGTTCCCTCCCCCCACTCCAGCCAGGGACAGGGACTGTCGTGCCCATCTCAGGGGCATATTGGTCGCCCTGCCCCACGGCAATGTGGTGTAATGCATGCAGGTGTCGGGTCCTGATCCACACTCAATCCTTATCTGAGAGTGAGATATCACACCTCTGGGTGAGGTGCAATACGTCTGTAGCAACCGAGCCCTCGGTGCTACAGTTCCATTTATCTTCAGCCTAGGTGACGTATTGTGATACAGGGCCGTGATTTTGGCTATAAAAGGGTCCCCTAGACCCCTACCCCAAGCTTTTTAAGAGAATCATATATGGCGTGCCAGGAGACTCTATGGAATGCTTTCTCAGCATCCAACGAGAGTATCTACTTACAAATTTTTAACTGCATCTAGCCCAGGAAATACTTTGTGCCTAGTAGCAGTGTCTGCTAGTCAGCGGATTATCCCGGCTGTTAAGCAAGCTACACCACCTGTAGTTTGGACACTTAATTTTTTCAAAGGAAATGCTTCGGGACCACGGGATACTTAGTGAAGAGCATCAGGAGGCACCCCAAGGCATAGGGGCTGGGACTGGCACTAGGATGCCTTGCGGTGGACAGCCGAGCTCGATCCTTATAAAAGCTTTTTAACTGCAGCAGCTTTAGTGGACGCTACTGGAGCTGGAATTACGCGGCTGCTGGCATGAGACTTGCCCTCCAATAGATCCTTGTAAATGGATTTAAAGTGTATTCATTCAAATTAGAGGGACAATTTAAATTAAAAAGCTTAGAGCTGCCTCCACCACAGGGGGGCTCTCTCGACCCACCAGCGGACAGGCACCAGTATTGGGAGAGGGGGGCTGGCCGTCAGGGTTCACCGCGGCTCTGGCACAAACCCGGCGACACGGAGGTGGCACGGGCAGGAGCGGACTGGCCGTCTCGGCTTCTCACTTTTTGGATTTTAGAAGGGCATGACATGCCTATATCTGTGTCTCCCCCTCCTTTTACTCCTCCACCTCTTTTCTTTTCGCATGACTATATGTACTTGTCACTTTTCCATGTGTTAGTTGTGTCTTCTGAGCAGTTTGTCAGCTTTTGGACACCTTTGAAGGTGTTTTCTATGTGTTTCTATGTGTTTTTGTTTGCCTGCCATTGGTTTTAACGGTGTTCGAAGGTGTTCGACGAACAGTTCGACGAACAGTTCGGCGAACACACGGGTGTTCGACGAACCGAACCGAACTCGAACACTACGGGGGTGGCTCAACACTAATAGAGAGACGTTTCCAGCTCTAAAGTTCGGGTCCCCATTAATTTCTATTGGGTTCAGGTTCAAGTTCGGGTACAGTTCTGGTACCTGAACCAAACATTGGACTAAAGTTCAGTCAAACCAATAAACCTGAACTTCCACAGGTCCACTAATCCCTACTAGCAATGATGTAAGCTCCGTATCTGAACATGCATGAAAGACGGGTACCCAGTATTGGGAAGGGGTTAAAAAAGCTTTGTTTTAAACTTACTAGTAAAAACAGACTATATCAATATAATTATTACACTGAATAATTAAAAAATATGTGTCACTCACTCTTCGTCATCTATATAGACTCCTGCTTTACTTGCAACAATGTAGACATCATTCATCTTTAACGTAAAATCTACCACATTGAGTTCTACTCTTGGAGGCCTGTGTACAGTCATGTTATAATAAGGATATTCAGAGTGGTAGTCCATGGAAAAATGATATGTACAGTTTCCGTGGAAATTGAAATTCCTGTCGTCAAAAGTCTTAAAGTGATACATTCCCCACGTGTTACAGTATTTTTGGACTCTTCTGTCTTTAGGACTGTATAGCAAAAAACAAATAATAATAATTATTCAACTGGAAAACATATAAGCACCAAAAATAGCATGCACTTTATTACCCATAATGCTTTATAATAACAAGTAATGATATTTATTGGAGAAGAAAAATAAACTGTAAACCTGAAGTAAGCAAAGTTTAAAGGGGTTGCACGGTCGAAATCGATAAGTCTGTAGTCACTCTGCGTGACTTCAGACTTATGAATCCCCACGGCGCTCGCATTGTGCGCTGCGGGGATTCGCAGGTTTCTGAGCTGGGATCGGAGGGCACGTATGAGTTATGCATACTCCCAGTCAGAGCCCGACTAGTGGGTGCAGCCTCGCTCCATCCACTTGTATTGAGTGAGGTGGCGCACCAACTAGTGACGCGGCCATCTAGTGGGTGTGGCTGACTAGAGGGCGCGGCTTTGCTCCATACAAGTGCATGGAGCAAGACCGCACCCTCTGGATGGGCTCTGGCTGGGAGTATGTATAACATATACGTACCCTCCATCCCGGCTCAGAAGCCAGCGAATCCTCTCAGCACACAGCGCATGTGCTGGGGGAATTCATAAGTCTGCAGTCACACAGAGTGACTGCAGACTTATCGATTTGGACCGGACAACCACTTTAACTTGATTTTCAAACTTTGAGTGATTATCCCTTTAATCTATATAGTAATACTACACAAAATAGTTAATAAGTAGCATTTACTTCACGTCTAATGTACATTAGCAGTAGTGTTGAGCAAACATGCTCGACACTGCTCGGTACTCGCCTGATCATCATGCTATTCTGGATGTTCGGCGAGCACCGAGCATTTCCGGGTTACTCGGGCGGGAGCTCGGGTCTCCACCCTGCATGTTTGTCACTCTTTACAGAGCCAATGAACATGCAGGGATTGCCAGCCAGTCACTGTAATGCCGCAGCCATGTTGTTTGTGGGCATTACAGTGATTGGCTGGCCGCACAGCGTCACCTCGAGTATTTAAAACCGGGCGCCGCCATCTTGGACACAGACGGCTGGGATCAGACAGTGTAGGGACAGCGCTCCTGATTTAGGGAGAGATATATACTGCGAAATAGTTAATGTAGGGTCTGTAAAGGCTGCCAGATCAAACAAACTGTCCTTCTCAGGACTAATATCCATCCCAGATATCAGGCAGGCAGGCAGGCTGTATAGGAGACACAGTGGTTATACCAGCAAACGCTGCATTACAGACCTGTGTGCTCCTGTTGCTGAAATTGCTGAACTTAGCTCCAGGTCTCGGGGACCAGGAAAAATCCTTTTTTTTTCCATCTAAATCCTCTTTTTTTTTCCTCCGTCACACTGTACAAATACCCATCTTATTAACCTTTTGGTGTCCCCCCCCCCAATAAAAAAGTGTGTCTGTGACTGTTCAGACACAAGTATATTTTTTTAAAAGAGTCTGGTGTAGGCCAGAAAAATAGAAGTGTGGTTTTGCAGTTCCACCGTTCAAACCTCTGTATTATCCACTTTTGGGCCATTTTTACCTAAAAAAAAAACAGTTTGAGTGTGTCGCTCACTGTTCAGCGGCAAATATATCTATTTAAAAAAGTCTGGTATACACCAGTAAATTATAACTGTGGTTTTGCCGCTCCACGGTAAAAAATCTCTATTATCCTGCTTTTGCCATTTTTTGCCGTAAAAAAAAACTGTAATAGTGTCTCCCTGATTGTTCAGACACAAATATATTTGTTGAAAATAGTCTGGTGTAGGCCAGAGAAATAGAAGTGTGGTTTTGCAGTTCCACGGTTCAAACCTCTGTATTATCCACTTTTGGGCCATTTTTGCCTAAAAAAAAACAGTTTGAGTGTGTCGCTCACTGTTCAGCCGCAAATATATCTATTTAAAAAAGTCTGGTATACACCAGTAAATTATAACTGTGGTTTTGCCGTTCCACGGTAAAAAATCTCTATTATCCAGCTTTTGGTATTTTTTCCGTAAAGAAAAACAGTAATAGTGTCTCCTGATTGTTCAGACACCAATATATCTGTTTAAAAGAGTCTGGTATACACCAGTAAATTATAACTGTGGTTTTGCCGTTCCACGGTGAAAAATCTCTATTATCCTGCTTTTGGCATTCTTTGCCATAAAGAAAAACAGTAATAGTGTCTCCTGATTGTTCAGACACAAATATATCTGTTGAAAATAGTCTGGTGTAGGCCCGAGAAATAGAACTGTGGTTTTGCAGTTCCATGGGTCAAATCTCTGTATTACCCTGCTTTTGGCATTTTTTGCCATAAAGAAAAACAGTAATAATGTCTCCTGATTGTTCAGACACAAATTTCGTGACCCCTCGAGCGTCATCTGGCTATAGGAAAACCACCTCTGTCTCAAATTTGCTAGTGTCCAGTCACTTTAGACGCAGTAATACTTTGACAAAGACACGAGATCCTGGATTCTTCCCGTGTAAAATCTGCAGAGCCTGTCAGATTTTGACTCCTAAAAAATCATTTGTGGATGCATTTGGGAAAATGTATCAGATCTCTCAACATCTTAATTGTTCCACAAGTGGAGTGGTATATTGACTGGAATGTACATGCGGACTGAGATATATTGGTAAAACCACCAGGGACCTCAAGATCCGGATACGGGAACATATCCAGAGCATTATTAATTATGACAAGGAAGAACGAAAATGCCAAGAACAAAATAAAATATTTACACCTACACCAATAGCAAGGCATTTCAAAAATAAGCATGAATTACAGTGGAAGGACCTCAAGGGCTGGGCAATCTGCCAACTTAAATTGGATGCTAGAGGTGGTGATCTTGACTCCATACTTTTAAAGAAGGAGAGTGTGTGGATTTTCAGGTGCAATTCAGTAAGTCCACAAGGGATGAATGAAAACTTTTGGATGTTGGTTGTGAAATCTCATAACACCTGAATAAGAACAAATACACCTGAAATCCTTTACCTGTGTGGATACCGTCTCCTTTTTTGAATCCCTGGAAGAATTAGGTGATGGGTTTTCCATCCCCCTTGGTAATTCAATACTCCAATAGTGGGTCAAAAGGATAAATGGTGTGAACATTGGAGAGGGTGTACTAACCTGATATGATTTAATAAATCCTCCTCTTATGGATGAAATGGAATAGAATGGTAGATAGATGATGAAATATTGCATAATAGTGGATCTATCATTAGAGCATAATTATGAGGAGCTGGTTCAAACTATCTGTTACACTTGCTTTCTCCTGATGAATCTCTCCGCCTATCTATATTGAGTGGAATAAACTTCATATCTTGCCTATATTTGGGATATGACCATTGTAGACAATTTGATTAATATAAAATCCCTTCCTCCTTCTATATGACATGTAAGAATACATACAGTATGATGTGGAGTGAATATGATGTGGCCATGATTGACATTATATATATTCAATTGATTATAGATTGTCAGCATGTAATTAACTTATGGATAAATACTATGGGTGATAGATGTTTCACAAGTACTATCTTTGATTTGATGCTGAAATTAATCAGAAATGTGATATATAATTGATTGTTGGTACTAATATCGGCATATAATTAATCTATGGATATATTAGACTTAGTAATATATGTCTGGTATGTAGCTGACTCGCCCAGGGGAATGGGGATTACTCGGTTACCTGGGCCTTTAGCCTTAAGGATGTCACAGTGGTCGGCTCCCGGGCCGGTACTCTGGGCTCACTCTTTAAAAAGGGATTGGTTGGTTTATTAGTTTTATTAAAAGTTTGTGACGCCACCTGTGGCTTCTGGTGAGGATCACCAGCGCTGCGCAGTCCACTGAGGCCGATGATAAGGCAGCTCGATGGTATAGCTCCCCACAGGTGGAGCTAGGCCTCAGGGCAGTGTATGACGGGGTATGCAGGACAGACGAGACCCAGCCGGGTCTGAGCAAGAACAGGGACAGACACGATAGTCACTTCAGTACCTTTTACTGATGGAAATTCAGGCACGTCCCGGAGCGCTGTAGGGTGAAGGGTGCACGTCAGGATCCTCCCCAATGAGCGGGTTTTGGGCCTCCTGTTTCTTTCCTCTGCGTAGTAAGTTTCTGACCTGCCTGGAGCTAGGCCTAACTTTGTCTCGGTCCTGCGCTGGCTGACCTTGTGGTAGGGCCTTTTCTTGGAGTACACGCACCTTAGCTGCAGGCCTATGTGTCTCCTGGCTCTGTTACGTATCAGCACTTTAGCGATCCTGGGACTTGTAGTTCTTCAGGGATTCCGGTTATATCTTACTGGGTCATAGAGATCCCGGTAAACTTCGGACCCGGTGTCCGGTAACTTCCTCGGGGTGAGCTAGTTAAGCTCCTCTGCCCCTTATGTACTAACTCTCCACTCGCCTTCGGCCTACTCGGGCCCTCAATAGGCTACTCACACTAATGGCAGCTTGCCGTTCTTCACCGATCTTAGGGCGCCGGCACACCTAAAGCTCACCTCTCTGAGCGACAACTGAGTCTAGAACACGCTCCACTGCAGACTAACCTCTGTCAGGCTTCCACTGCAGGAACTCTCTCAACAGGTTTGCTCTCTGTCAATTCCAGTCTAGACTCTGACTCACTGCTGCCTGGCTCCACCTTCCCTTTTATATCCCTATCGGGCTCCCTCTGGTGGTCTGAGGTGGAAGGTGGAGATGTGTGAATGGTTATGGGGGCCTCTTGTGGAGGAATCCTTCAATACACCCTTCTAGGATTTGTTATACCAAGCGCAGCTGGGAGTCACATTCCCCCCTAGTTAAACTCAGCACTCCCGGGCTGAAGTACATTTTATAAAACAATAACAATAGTAAACATAAGCAATACATGAACAATCTTCCCTTTATGGGAGGCACGAATCTTAAACGTTACATAACAGTATAACAGATACAAAGTGTCCTCAGAATCCAAGTCTTCTTTGGTGAGGTTCCTACACAGGATGTCCATCTCACAGAGTAGAGTACTTGGTGGTTTTGAGGGACCTGTCCTAAACCCTCTACGTAGGCCCTGGGGTGGCTGCAGGGCATGAAGATCCCGAGTTGGACTTCCAATAGAGCCACTCCAGACAGGTTTTTCTTCTGAGGTCACCTAAAAGGAGCACTCCAGGGAGCGCAATTATATACAATAAGAGTTTTTGGGCTGCACACAGTCCTCAGCCACGCAGTTCATAGTTAATTAGCAATTAATTAATGAAGTAAGGCACAAATTAATGAAGGCAAACATATGCATTGAAAATACACAACTAATTCAATACATTTCAATATACAATACCCCAGGGGTAACTATCTACACTCTCAGAAACTTGACTATTTACTGAGTGTACCTCACAGGGGGTTTACCTCTCGTGCTACGTATTGATCTACGTATTACGGTAGTTGGTGGGGTGTCAGTGTCTGTATTCTCAGTTACTCTACCAGTTCTACGTGTGACCATGTTGTAAAACTGCCTTAACCTCTCTCTTGGACTGGCAAGTCTACCATTGGCTGGGCCCTCTTGCTCTGCTCCTACTGGGGATCCTTCATCCTGGGACACTTCTTGAGCTGGCTCTTCTGCAGCACTTACAGGTACAACTTGCTGTGGAGGGTTTTCTGGCTGTTCATAGAATTGGAGTACTGGGATGATTACTGCACCTCCTATTTGAGGCCAATCAGCTGGGAAGTCTCCTAGGTCAGTGTGGATCACTGTTTCTTTAGGTTCTTCCTGGATTGTGAGAGGCACTTTTTCTTGGGATTTCAGTAATTCTGGACACAATTTTAGGTGGTCCCTGGACACTGTTGTAGATGTCTTTCCTCCATCTCGACTTATTATGCATGTCTTCTTATTGTCAAATCTTGACAGTAACACAGTGAAGGGGTCTTTTTCCCACTGGTCATCAAGTTTGTGGTTGCGTCTTTTTCTTTTTAGTACTGTTTCACCAGGTGTGAAAGGTTCTGCGGGTGCGTTTTTGTTGTATTGTATTTCCTGCTTTTCTCTCACCCGAGTAAGACTGTCCTTGACCCAAGCTTGTACCCTTCTGTACTGCTCTTGTCTGGTGGTGTCCCAATCCTCAGTGGTCATATCAGCTTCAGGCTCAACAACACCAAGCTCCAGATTCATGGGCAGCTTTCCTGGCCTTGCCTACATGAGATAGTGGTGGAACTCACTGGTATATGATTATACAGATCCACTAAGTCAGGTAGTAGGTCTGGCCACTGGTTTCTCTCCTCAAGTGGTATGGTCTTTAGCAGGTCGATGATGATGTTGTTCATCTTCTCACAGAGACCGTTGGTTTGTGGGTGGTAAGGTGTAGTTCTAATCTTTTTACACCCATACAAATGGCAGAACTCCTTGAACAACTCAGCCTCAAAGGCCGGGCCCTGGTCCGTTAGCACCTGCTCAGGATATCCGTGGGGTCTGCAGAAATATGCTTGGAAGGTCTTTGCTGCTGTCTCTGCTGTCAAGTCTTTGACGGGGGCGACCACCAGGAAACGTGAGTAGTGATCCACCATGGTCAGAGCATAGGAGTACCCTGACCTGCTGGGGGACAGCTTGACATGGTCCAGGGCCACGATCTCCAGGGGCTGAGTCGTCTTGATGGGTTGCAGGGGTGCCTTCTGGCTGCTGAAGTCTTTTCTTCTTAGGCCACAGGGTCCACAGTCTCGGTACCACCTCTCAATAGAGCTGCGCATTCCTACCCAGTAGAATCGACACTTCAGCAGGGTCTCTAGCTTTTTCCAGCCAAAGTGCCCCGCCTGATCGTGGTAAGCTTCTAATACCATCTGGAAGTCTGTCTTCGGGACCACTATCTGCCATACCATCTCATGGGTTTTTGGATTGACGTACATCCGACACAGCTTCTCACGGTAGATAAACAGCCGGCTTCTCTCGTTCCACAGCTTGTTTGCTTGCAGAGATGCATCTTTTTCCAGGGAGGCACCTTCTTGGGTTATCAGCTGTTTGATGCGGTTGACAACCGGGTCACTGTCCTGGGTCTCTTTCCAGCTGGGGTGAGGAAGGGGGTTTAACGTCTTTCCGCGCTGCTTCCTGTAGGCTAGTTGCTCATGAATCCATAGGATGCGCCAATTCTGGCACTTAGCCTCGCTCTTCCCACTGCCCTGTAGCAGTGGCCGTGGGGTAATAGGGCTGGAGTTGATGTCAGCTTATAATGCCAGCTGACATCAAGCCCAGTTTAGTAATGGAGAGACGTCTATAAGACACCCCCATTACTAACCCCATTGTCAAAGTTGAAAAAAACGCAACACCCAGAATAAAGTCCTTTAATTGAAATAAACACACAATTTTTTAATGTTCTAAATTAAACCATACTTACCATCACGCCCATTCCAGCTGAAGCCAACGATCTCCTGCAATAAAAGTAAAATAATAAAGCAACATCATCCTTACCTTTCCATGGTTCCCACGACAGCTTCAGCTCTGCTACATTGACATGACAGGCTGGATGGCAGCCGAAAGCTGCCATCCAGCTTGCCACGCCACAGACACTGAGAAGCGCAGGCATGCTTGCGCTCCTCAGTGTCTTGCTGTGATGGCATCCAGATGAGCCGAGGTCATGTCCAATGAACTCAGCTCACCTCATGCACGTCACTGACAGCGTGGGAAGATTTTCCTGCGCTCAGTTCTTTAGCAGGAGAATTCTCCCACGCTGGGATGGCATTGAGATGACAGGCTGGGTGGCAGCTGAGCGCTGCCATCCAGCATGCCATCCTTCATAGACACTGCAGAGCGCAGGCAATTCTCCCACGCTGTCAGTGACGTGCATGAGGTGAGCTGAGTTCATTGGACATGAGCTCACCTCATGCACGTCACTGACAGCTGGGAAAATTCTCCTGCGCTCAGCGCTTCAGCAGATGAATTCTCCCATGCTGGGATGGCATTAAGATGACAGGCTGGATGGCAGCTGAGCGCTGCCATCCTTCATAGACACTGCAGAGTCCAGGCATGCTTGCGCTCTGCAGTGTCTCTGAAGGATGACAAGCTGGATGGCAGTGCTCAGCTGTGATCCAGCCTGTCATCTCAATGCCATCCCAGCGTGGGAGAATTCTCCTGCTGAAGCGCTAAGCGCAGGAGAAATCTCCAACGCTGTCAGTGACGTGCATGAGGTGAGCTGAGCTCATTGGACATGAGCTCACCTCATGCACGTCACTGACAGCGTGGGAAAATTTTCCTTCGCTCAGCGCTTCAGCAGGAGAATTCTCTCACGCTGACTGCAAGCGCAGGAGAATTTTCCCACGCTGTCAGTGAGGTGCATGAGGTGAGCTGAGATCATTGGACATGAAATCGGCTCATCTTTATGCCGTCACAGCGAGACACTGAGGAGCACAAGCATGCCTGCGCTTCTCAGTGTCTGCGGCATGGCAAGCTGGATGGCAGCTTTCAGCTGCCATCCTGCCTGTCTTGTGAATGTAGCAGAGCTGAAGCTGTCGTGGGAACCATGGAAAGGTAAGGATGATGTTGCTTTATTATTTTACTTTTATTGCAGAAGACATTGGCTTCAGCTGAAATGGGCGTGATGGTAAGTATGGTTTAATTTAGAACAATAAAGAATTGTGTGTTTATTTCAATTAAAGGACTTTTTTCTGGGTGTTTGTGTTTTTATTAAACTTTGACTATGGGGTTAGTAATGGGGGTGTCTTATAGACACCTCTCCATTACTAACCTGGGCTTGATGTCAGCTGGCATTATAAGCTGACATCAACCCCAGCCCTATTACCCCACGGCCACCGCTACTGGGCAGTGGGAAGAGTGAAGCTAAGTGCCAGAATTTGCGCATCCTATGGATGCGCCATTTCTGGGGCGGCTGACGGCTGGTGTTTCTAGCCTGGGAGGGGGCCAATATTCATGGCACCCTTCCTGGGCTATTAATATCAGCCCCCAGCTGTCTGCCTTGAATTTGCTAGCTATTAAATTAGGGGGGACCCCACGTCATTTTTTTGGGTCGTCCCCCATTTTAATAGCTAGTAAAGGCTAGGTATTCAGCTGGGGGCTGATATTAGTAGCCTGGGAAGCTCCGTGGGTATTACCCCCTTCCCAGGCTTCAAACATCTGCCCCAGCCGTCTGCTTAACCTCCGCTAGAGACTAAAATTACGGGGAACCACACGCCAATTTTTTTTAATAAATCCTTTATTTTAACACTAAATGACAAGTACAGTAATCAACACTATCACTGTACTTCTTATATATGTGACTGACATGTTTCTATCTATCTAATCTATGTGTGATGCTCTATTCTTCCTGTTATAAATTGTCGGGTACCGATGCTGAATTGCCGGCAGGCTTTTTTAAAGAGACGGTGCATGAAAACACTATTATTTTTTTTAATAAATCCTTTAACACTAAATGACAAGTACAGTAAGCAGCACTAATCTATGTGTGATGCTTTATTTTTTCTGTTCTAAATTGTCGGGTACCGGTGTATGCCACTGCTGAATTGCCGGCTGGCTTTTTTAAAGAGAGTGTCTTCTGAGCAGTTTGTCAGCTTTTAGACACCTTTGAAGGTGTTTACTATGTGTTTCTATGTGTTTTTGTTTGCCTGCCATTGGTTTTAATGGTGTTCGAAGGTGTTCGACGAACAGTTCGACGAACAGTTCGACGAACATACGGTTGTTCGACGAACCGAACCAAACTCGAACACTACGCGGGTGGCTCAACACTACTAGGGACTCCTCTATGCGTGGCAAAGGGTATGCATCCTTATATGTAATGCGATTTACTTGATGGTAATCTACACACATTCTCATGCTCCCGTCCTTTTTCCTAACCAGCACTAGGGGAGCCGCCCAGGGACTACAACTATCACTTATTACTCCCGCCTTCCTCATGTCATGCAGCATTTCTTTTGCCTTCTGGTAGTGAGCTGGGGGTATAGGCCTATAACGTTCTTTGATTGGGGAATGGTTGCCTGTGGGGATATGATGTTGAACCCCCTTAACCCTCCCGAAGTCAAGTGGATGTTTACTGAACACCTGCGAATATTCTTGAACCACTCAGTGTACACCCTGTTTTTGATGGACAGGAGTGGTGTCTGTCCCAACATGGAGCTGTTGACACTAGAGATGAGCGTTGTTCTACTCGAACTGTTCGCCAATCTCAAATTCGAGCTGTTTTGGGCGGTGTTCGAGCCGGTCGGCGAACACGAACAATTTGAGAAAAATTCGGCTGTTCGAGGTTATGTTCGATAACTGTTCGTGCACCAAAATCATAACTGGATTTTTTCTCAGTAATGATGAAAATTAATGTTAATACACAGTTTGAGTGTACAGCGGGGCGGGGGGAGGGGCAGGGGATGGATCTCTGCAGGAACAATGAAGATCTCCATTTTTTTTTCTCTTTCCCGCATTTGCAGTGGGGAGGTGCAATCTGTCAGCCTATCAGCAGCGCACACACGGAGCGAAGTGCTTTTTTTCACACAAGCAAGGGCATGTGTGATTGGCAGTGTATGTCACATGTCCTTGCCCTATAAGACCAAGCCATTTTCCCCGTCGCCACCATTTTCTCACTGCTGCAGCTGCGTGTTAGACGGCACCGCTGTTGATGTGCGCTATACCTTGTTAATTTCAAGCCAATTTTCGCACAAATATACAGATAGCTTGGGAGTAGGGAATAGTTGTGATTGCAGTCCTTTTAAGGACTAGGTTACAGCATTTCCTACGACTTTTATCAGGCAGGTCTGTGCTCTTAAATAGATAGATTGTGGGAGTAAAGACTAATTGTAATTGGAGTCCTTTTCAGGACTAGGTTACATCAGTTCCTATCAGTTTTTGCCAGGCAGGTCTGTGCCAGTGCTGTGCAAGTTTTTTTCACAGCATTTGGCTGAATCTAGCAAAGCTAATCCTTTTTGGCCTATTGCAGAGTGTGTTAGTCAGTGGAGTAGCCTATCTGTGTTGCAAGATATACCACCTGTGTATAGAATACCAATTTTTTTACTGCACCTAGTGAAGTAAAATCTTTTGGGCATAGCATCATTCTATTAGTCCATCTATACTGACCTCCATCAGGTTGCAAACTGAATATAATTTTTTTCTGCATCTAGCTCTGAAAAAATATTTGGGCTTCTAGCAGTGTGTGGGACTTGGTCTATTAGTCCATCTATACTGACCTCCATCAGGTTGCAAATTAAAAATAATTTTTTTCTTCATTTAGCTCTGAAAAAATATTTGGGCTTCTAGCAGTGTGTGGGACTTGTTCTATTAGTCCTTCTATACTGACCTCCAGCAGGTTGCAAATTGAATATAATTTTTTTCTGCATCTAGCTCTGAAAAAATATTTGGGCTTCTAGCGGTGTGTGGGACTTGGTCTATTAGTCCATCTATACTGACCTCCATCAGGTTGCAAATTAAAAATAATTTTTTTCCTCATCTAGCTCTGAAAAAATATTTGGGCTTCTAGCAGTGTGTGGGACTTGGTCTATTAGTCCATCTATACTGACCTCCATCAGGTTGCAAATTAAAAATAATTTTTTTCTTCATTTATCTCTGAAAAAATATTTGGGCTTCTAGCAGCGTGTGGGACTTGTTCTATTAGTCCATCTATACTGACCTCCATCAGGTTGCAAATTAAAAATATTTTTTTTCTTCATCTAGCTCTGAAAAAATATTTGGGCTTCTAGCAGTGTGTGGGACTTGGTCTATTAGTCCATCTATACTGACCTCCATCAGGTTGCAAATTAAAAATAATTTTTTTCTGCATCTAGCTCTGAAAAAATATTTGGGCTTCTAGCAGTGTGTGGGACTTGGTCTATTAGTCCATCTATACTGACCTCCATCAGGTTGCAAATTGAATAAAAAAATTTCTGCATCTAGCTCTGAAAAAATATTTGGGCTTCTAGCGGTGTGTGGGACTTGGTCTATTAGTCCATCTATACTGACCTCCATCAGGTTGCAAATTAAAAATAATTTTTTTCTGCATCTAGCTCTGAAAAAATATTTGGGCTTCTAGCAGTGTGTGGGACTTGGTCTATTAGTCCATCTATACTGACCTCCATCAGGTTGCAAATTAAAAATAATTTTTTTCTTCATTTAGCTCTGAAAAAATATTTGGGCTTCTAGCAGTGTGTGGGACTTGTTCTATTAGTCCTTCTATACTGACGTCCAGCAGGTTGCAAATTGAATATAATTTTTTTCTGCATCTAGCTCTGAAAAAATATTTGGGCTTCTAGCGGTGTGTGGGACTTGGTCTATTAGTCCATCTATACTGACCTCCATCAGGTTGCAAATTAAAAATAATTTTTTTCTGCATCTAGCTCTGAAAAAATATTTGGGCTTCTAGCAGTGTGTGGGACTTGGTCTATTAGTCCATCTATACTGACCTCCATCAGGTTGCAAATTAAAAATAATTTTTTTCTGCATCTAGCTCTGAAAAAATATTTGGGCTTCTAGCAGTGTGTGGGACTTGGTCTATTAGTCCATCTATACTGACCTCCATCAGGTTGCAAATTAAAAATAATTTTTTTCTTCATTTAGCTCTGAAAAAATATTTGGGCTTCTAGCAGTGTGTGGGACTTGTTCTATTAGTCCTTCTATACTGACCTCCAGCAGGTTGCAAATTGAATATAATTTTTTTCTGCATCTAGCTCTGAAAAAATATTTGGGCTTCTAGCGGTGTGTGGGACTTGGTCTATTAGTCCATCTATACTGACCTCCATCAGGTTGCAAATTAAAAATAATTTTTTTCTGCATCTAGCTCTGAAAAAATATTTGGGCTTCTAGCGGTGTGTGGGACTTGGTCTATTAGTCCATCTATACTGACCTCCATCAGGTTGCAAATTAAAAATAATTTTTTTCTGCATCTAGCTCTGAAAAAATATTTGGGCTTCTAGCAGTGTGTGGGACTTGGTCTATTAGTCCATCTATACTGACCTCCATCAGGTTGCAAATTGAATAAAAAAATTTTCTGCATCTAGCTCTGAAAAAATATTTGGGCTTCTAGCGGTGTGTGGGACTTGGTCTATTAGTCCATCTATACTGACCTCCATCAGGTTGCAAATTAAAAATAATTTTTTTCTGCATCTAACCCAGCCAATAGTTTTGGCCTAATACCACAGTTTGGCCACTCAGCTCTGCTCGGTTACCATCCATTGTTTTTTTGTGCAAACAACTCCAGAGTTGTGAATTAGTTAACCACCAAAATGAGTGGAAAAAGGCCTGCTGCTGGTGGAAAGGGGAATAGGCGTGTTGGGAAGGGGAAAAAAGGTTGTGTCCGTGGGGTAGGTGCAGAAGAAAGACCATCTTCCAGCCAAACTAAAATGTCTACTTCTTTTAGCGGACAATGTGATAAGATCCCTTTCTTACGGCCACGCCAATCGCTACAAATTCCAGATGAGGCACAAAAACAGCAGGTGCTTCAACGGATATCAAGTGCTCCTTTAAGTGGGCTCTCCTCCACATCAACTTCAACATCACAAATACTCCAGTCCTCAAAGGTGTCACCCAAATCGCACTTGCTTCCTCACAGCTCCCAAATCTCCAGCTGCCCGTCTGAGTATGAGGTAGAACAGATGGTTGAGTCTGCAGAGCTGTTTACTCATACTATAGCCTGGGAATCAGAGGTCGACTCCAGCGCTTCTGTGAATCCAGATGAGGAAATGATCTGCACTGATGCCCAGAATCTTTATGAGTCGGATCCAGGACCAGACGCAGAAGGTTCTGACCATAATGTAGACCCTCATTCCCAAACTGTAACTCCTGTTGGTGGAGACAATGAGGAAGACGATGATAAGACTCAAATACCTGATTGGAGCGACAACTTTAGTTTTTTGTCAGGGCAGGAACAGGTTGGCTCTGAGGACGACGGGTGTGATAACGCACAGGGTGATGATGATGAGGTCGGAGATCCCACTTACTGTCAACCCACAGTCAGCCAAGAGATGAGGTCAGCAGAGGAGGTGGAGGAAGATGCTAGTGACGACGAGGTCAGGTTGCGCCTTCCTGGACAGAGACGTAGTACTGGAAGCACGTCAACAACTGCATCCTCAAACACAACTCTGCCTCTCACCACAAGTCGTGGTGGCTCTTCAGGTCGCATGGGTGCTAAGCCTTGCATAGCCTGGGCATTTTTTCAGATCGATAAAGATGACCCAACTCGTGTTATCTGTAACATTTGTCAGCAAAAGCTAAGTAGAGGCCAAAAAATACATAGTTTGAGTACTTCATGCATGAACCGGCACATGGACATGAAGCATAAGTTGCAGTGGGAAGCTCAGTGTGCTACAATGCGGTCTAGCCGGCCAGGCCAACCACCGTCTGCCATATCTTGTGCATCCGCGGCCTCTTCATCCTCTGTGACTGGGGGGACAGCAGTCACACCTGTTTTGGGGCGCAGACCTGCCACCTCTTTACCCGCAACAGCCAGCGTGATTGGCAGGTCATCATTTTCTTTGGAGGTGGTAACACCAGCTGGTGTTGAGCGCTGTCCGACATCGATAGCACCACCTTTGGATCAAGGCAACCTAACATGTCCGCCTGCATCTTCCTCACAGACCGGCAGTTTGCCGGGGACATGACGCGCCCCCTGGGACATATTCCTTTTTGAGGGGAATACCCGGCACCGGATCAGATGGGGGGTTGTAGTCTCCGAGCGGCTGTGACCCGGCCCCGTGCCCAGGGCGTCAAGCTCAGTGTTATGTGGCAGCTTTACAGATGTTCTAAAGTTCTTTTGTGTCGACTACGCCACCCGTTGGGATGCGGTCACTGTGGCCGCCGCTGCAGCAGGGTCCGCTGAGGCTGATGGTGGGTGCGCAGCTTGGTGGGATAACCCCCAACGGGAGGGGTATAGCCTCAGGGGGTCAGGTGCAGAGGATGGGGGTTGTGGTGGTGCGGTGCAGCCGGCAATGAAGACAGACTCGGGTTGTGCAGTTAAGGGTGTTTACTTACTGCAGATGTTGTACTGGTCACTCCAGCTGCTAGTGACCACCCGAGCCGTGCTGCGTCCACCAGGTCCTGGATCCAGCCAACCCCCAAACAAGTCCGGAGCGTGGCCCTGAGCTCTCCCTCTGTCCTTTCTTCAGCCGTCCCCACCAGGGATTCACCTAGGTCCAGCTCCCTCGGGCCTTCTTTTGGGACACCCTTGGCCCTGGGTTCCCTGACCCTTCATGTGGTGTGCCTTCGGGGTGAATGTAGTGGGTGACCGTGACAGACACTGCCCACGGTCTCCGGTCTCTGGCTGGGGAATGTCTTTACCCCCACCAGCTTGGGTTCCGGTACCCTGATGCTGACTCCTCACCCGGTGTTCTAATTTGGGTTCTTGGGTCCCTTCAGTCTTCCCCCTCTGGGTCTTTCTCTTTCTTCCTCCTCTCTCTCTCTCTCTAGGGCTCTGCTCTGCTCCTCTTCCTGATTCTGACAGACTGACCCTGATCTCAGTTGGTGCCCACCTTATATACACCCTCTATGTGTGAGCTCAGGTGACCAGCACCCAATGAGCTCCTAACACTACCCAGACTGCTCCCCCTATCTGCCCCTACACTACATGGGATGTACCACCCCCCTCCCACTCCAGCCAGGAACAGGCTCGGTTGTACCTGCACATTTCTAAGTGGGAGTACCGTCGGCCTGCTCCTCTGAAATGGGATGTATGTAGTGCATGCAGTCTATCTGAGCTCAGTTCCACACTCCATCCTTACCCGGGAGTGGAATATCACACCTCTGGGTTGAGGTGCAATACCCCTGTAGCAGCCGAATCCTCAGGGTGCTACATTCCCCCCTGGTAAATCACAGCACGTCCTCGGGCTGTAAAGACATAAAACACCAAAACATACAAAATTTTTCATATAAACATAATAAAACATATAAAACATTATATATATATAAAACTTTTTTTTTTTTTTTTTTTTTATATAAACATTCTCGTAGACTTCTCTTGTCTCTGGTTCCTCCTCCGGACACGGTGCAACGTGTGTCCGGGAAAAGTGCGACAGTCTCTTAGAAAAATCTGGTTTTCTTATAAAACCGGTAGGGGGCGCTTTAGGACGCGCAACTATATACAGGGGAAGTTGGCCGTTCTCAGTCCTCGGCCAGGTAGAGGGAAGGGAATGGCTGCTCACAGTCCTCAGCCTGTAGGATGAAGGGGTTAACGGGTAAACAGTTCACTGGTCCCAACGGGGACTATTTTAGCAGCAACGGTTCACTGTGCCCCGACAGGCAACTATATACAGTCTCTACTCCCGTCCTCAACGACGGCTCCCTCCTGCTTTTTCTTGGTGTGGTGTTGCTTCAGACCCGTCCGGGTCCCCTGGCTCCTCCTCTCCGTACCGCAACTCCTCCTCCGTCAAGCGGTGTACGTGGAGGGCGTAAGGTCCTTTGGCACACTTGTGCCGGGTGAAAGTGACCTCGTCTCCGACGTAGAGGTCATGGCCTTTGTGCCCTTCCGGCAGGTGGGACTCGACGTCTCTGCGAGTCACAAAAACGTCACCGCGGTTGTTACGGTCCCGAATAAAGCCCCACCCATGCTGCGGGTTGAACTTTATCACTGTTCCGATGGTGCGGGGACAATGCGCTGCACGGGGGTTCCTCCTAGTCCGGCTCTTCTGCTCCGCGCTCCGGATTTGGGCCTGTTGTTCTCTGACCCGCCTCTCCTCCCGTTCTCTCTTAAACTCTGCTAGCTGCTGACGACAACACTCAGTACGCTCAGCGGCGACTGCCCGAGTTTCTCCGGTGAACCCCATCAAATCTTCTCCCGTGGGGTCCCACACGAATTGGGCTTCTTCTAATGGAGGCGAGACCCGAGTCACGGGCTTCGGAGCCGGGATCAGGGGCTCACACAAGGGCCCTAGTCTTTGTTGCCGCTCCAGCTCATGGTATCCTTCGGGCCAGATGAAGGGCCGCCCGTCCGGCCATGTGAGCTGGCTGAAGAGGTCCTCCCCCAGGTGTGGCACCCTTGGTATTACGGGCGCGGGCGCGGTGGTGGTGGCGCCCGGATTGCCCAGGCCTTGCGGCCAGGCCTGGGGCACCTGGAAGGTGAAGGGCACCGTTAGGACGGCGGCGCCCTGGGCTACCTGGCCTTGCGGCCAGGCCGGAGGCTCCGCGGAGGTAGGGGGCGCTGTTGGTGGTGCGGCGCCCGGGGGTACTAGGCCTTGCGACCAGGCTGGTGGTAATTCCTGCTTTGTCACGCTCCGGGTCGAGGCGCGTGACGTCACAGGGGTCGCTGCGGCGGCTTCCGGTCGGGGCCTAGTCCATAGCGGTGACATGGCGGCTACGGGCACAGCAGGGGGACTTTCGGGCTCTGCGACGGGGAGCTGGGGCAGGTAAGCGGTGTCACGGCTTGGGGTATAGGCGTCCCCTTTACCTGCCTCCATGCGTTCGGCTCCCTCCTCGGCGCCGTCTCCGGCCTTGGGTCCTCCCGCGCCATCCTCAGAGGCGGTCTGTTTCCTCTTCCAGGGTAGCGTGCTCCGTTGACTGGTCTCAGCTTGCTGGGTCATCTCCCGGCTCCACTCCGCCAGTATCTCACGCTGTACCCGGGCCATCCTCCTTGCGAGGCCCTCCAGGGCAGTTTGTGCACACTCCCGGTCTCGGGGGAGCTGCGCTAAGATCTCCGCTAGACCTAGCGGGGTTGTGGACTCTAGCAGGCTCCTGACCATCGGGTCGGTGCTGCTCTGCTCTGCTTCCGGCAGGCTCCTGGCCAGCGGGCCGGTGCTGCTCTGCCCCCCTTCCTCGGTCTCTAGCAGACTCCTGGCCAGCGGGCCGGTGCTGTTCTGCTTTCTCTCCATCTCCGGGTGAGCTCCTTCGCTACTCCTCGTTAGACCTCTTGCCTCCGGGTGCGCTCGCTCCAGACTGCTCCAAGCGACACCCATCTTTTCTCTTCTCTTTCGTCTCCTCCCCCTTAGAGGGCGGTCCTGGGGCAACTCGGTGACTGTCAGCTCCAGGGGGAGTTCTTTCACGCTGACAGACACCTCCAGCATCACAGTCTCTGTTGGTGGGGGCGGTTTCCACTTTTGGCGCCATTTTCTGTCCTGGCCCACGATGGGAGGTGGCCTCCTGCCCTCCTTTGGCACGCCCATAATGGCGTCCGCTGCTCTTCCAAGGCGGGAAATCTGCGGTTTTGGCGGGAATCGCTTCCCAGTGGCGGGAAACTCTGCAGATGGCGGGAACAAGTTGGAAATGGCGGACAATCGGCGGGAAACGACTGGTGATGGAGTCCGATGGCGTGGACCCTCCGGAACCGGCGGGAGACTTCTTTCTGAGGTAAACTTGCACTTTTCTTCAGGCACGCAGTACCCGGGTGTTGCGGGCACGTAATCCTGCCGACTACGCCAAAGTTGACGCGCCCCCTGGGACATATTCCTTTTTGAGGGGAATACCCGGCACCGGATCAGATGGGGGGTTGTAGTCTCCGAGCGGCTGTGACCCGGCCCCGTGCCCAGGGCGTCAAGCTCAGTGTTATGTGGCAGCTTTACAGATGTTCTAAAGTTCTTTTGTGTCGACTACGCCACCCGTTGGGATGCGGTCACTGTGGCCGCCGCTGCAGCAGGGTCCGCTGAGGCTGATGGTGGGTGCGCAGCTTGGTGGGATAACCCCCAACGGGAGGGGTATAGCCTCAGGGGGTCAGGTGCAGAGGATGGGGGTTGTGGTGGTGCGGTGCAGCCGGCAATGAAGACAGACTCGGGTTGTGCAGTTAAGGGTGTTTACTTACTGCAGATGTTGTACTGGTCACTCCAGCTGCTAGTGACCACCCGAGCCGTGCTGCGTCCACCAGGTCCTGGATCCAGCCAACCCCCAAACAAGTCCGGAGCGTGGCCCTGAGCTCTCCCTCTGTCCTTTCTTCAGCCGTCCCCACCAGGGATTCACCTAGGTCCAGCTCCCTCGGGCCTTCTTTTGGGACACCCTTGGCCCTGGGTTCCCTGACCCTTCATGTGGTGTGCCTTCGGGGTGAATGTAGTGGGTGACCGTGACAGACACTGCCCACGGTCTCCGGTCTCTGGCTGGGGAATGTCTTTACCCCCACCAGCTTGGGTTCCGGTACCCTGATGCTGACTCCTCACCCGGTGTTCTAATTTGGGTTCTTGGGTCCCTTCAGTCTTCCCCCTCTGGGTCTTTCTCTTTCTTCCTCCTCTCTCTCTCTCTCTAGGGCTCTGCTCTGCTCCTCTTCCTGATTCTGACAGACTGACCCTGATCTCAGTTGGTGCCCACCTTATATACACCCTCTATGTGTGAGCTCAGGTGACCAGCACCCAATGAGCTCCTAACACTACCCAGACTGCTCCCCCTATCTGCCCCTACACTACATGGGATGTACCACCCCCCTCCCACTCCAGCCAGGAACAGGCTCGGTTGTACCTGCACATTTCTAAGTGGGAGTACCGTCGGCCTGCTCCTCTGAAATGGGATGTATGTAGTGCATGCAGTCTATCTGAGCTCAGTTCCACACTCCATCCTTACCCGGGAGTGGAATATCACACCTCTGGGTTGAGGTGCAATACCCCTGTAGCAGCCGAATCCTCAGGGTGCTACAGACACCCTTATCAACCCCGTCTAAGCACAATAGCCAGCCCTCGGTCCCTCAGATGTGGACAAGTAAAAGACCATTTCCTCCTAGCCATGAGAAAGCTAAGAGGTTGAATTTCACCATCTGCAAGCTCTTGGCTACAGAAATGCTGCCTTTCCGCCTGGTGGACACAGAGGATTTTCGAGACCTTATGTCCGTCGCAGTGCCCCAGTACCAGATGCCCAGTCGGCACTACTTCTCAAAGAAAGGTGTGCCTGCGCTCCACCAGCATGTCGCACACAACATCACCGCTTCTTTGAGAAACTCTGTGTGTGACAGGGTGCATTTCACCACAGACACTTGGACGAGTAGGCATGGACAGGGGCGTTACATGTCGCTGACTGGGCACTGGGTAACTATGGTGACAGCAGGACAAGGGGCTGCTGTCCAAGTCTTGCCGTCCCCACGAGTTGTGCGTCAATCCTCTTTATGTCATTTTTCCTCCACTGCTTCTGCCTCCTCAACCTCCTCTCGGTCTTCCACCTGCACCCAAAGCCTGTCTGGTCATGCCACAAGCTTTCTAACTGCGCAGAAGGGATCCTGCACACCTCCTTACTATGCTGGCAGTAGGGCTCAACGTCATCAGGCGGTTTTTACATTGAAATGTCTGGGAAATGTGAGTCACACAGCTGAGGAGTTGTGGTCAGCTCTGGAGAACCAATTTCATGAATGGTTGTCTCCACTGGACCTGAAACCAGGGAAGGCCGTGTGCGACAATGCTGCAAACCTGGGTGCGGCCCTTCGCCGGGGCAATGTCACACACGTGCCTTGTATGGCTCACGTGTTGAACCTGGTTGTCCAGCAATTTTTAGCCCACTATCCCAGACTAGATGGCCTTCTGCAGAGGGCACGGTCGCTGTGTGCTCACTTCCGCCGTTCGCATCCCGCAGCTCAGCGACTTACATCTCTACAGAAGTCGTTGGGCCTGCCACTTCACCGGCTAAAATGCGATGTGCCTACCCGGTGGAATTCAACTCTGCACATGTTGCAGCGACTGTGGCAGCACCGACAAGCCCTGGTGCAATACGTTCTGACGTATAGCCTGGGCCAACGAGATTCAGAGGTGGGGCAAATCACGCTGGAGGAGTGGTCTCAGATCAGGGACCTATGCACCCTTCTGCACAGTTTTGAAATGGCGACGAAGATGTTTAGTGCTGACGATGCCATTATCAGCATGACTATTCCGGTGATTTACATGCTGGAGCACATGTTAAACAGAATTCGGAGTCAGGTGGTGGCACAAGAGGAGGTGGAGGAAGTAGAGGAGGAGGAGTTGTATGCGGAAGGGCTAACATCTGCAAGGTCCAGACGGTCGGCAGCACCAAGGCGGCAGGCATGTGAGGGTGGGGGAGATGATTTTACCAGGGCGCATGGTAGCAGCCAAACTAGTGAGGAAGGTGCAGGAGCCCAGGAAGAAGTGGAGGACGAACTGATGGAAGACTCATCAGATGAGGGAGACCTTGATCACATTTCTGTTGTGCGAGGTTGGGGGGAGAGGACAGAGGAAGGAAGCATGATTGCTACCTCGCCACCAACACAACAGGGACTTGGTGCTCCTGGATGCGCAACACACATGAGTGCCTTCTTGCTGCACTACCTGCAACATGACCCTCGAATTGTGAGAATTAGAAATAATCCTGACTACTGGGTTGCCACACTGTTAGATCCCCGGTACAAAAGTAAATTTGCAGAAATTATTCCTGCCATAGAAAGGGATGCACGCATGCAGGAGTATCAGCAGAGACTGTTGCAGAATCTTACATGTGCTTTTCCACAAAATACCAGTGGTGCACGTAGTGAATCTCACAGTTCCAACTTGCCAACCGTGGGACCGTCAAGTGTTCAGCACTCAAACCGTAACAGAACCACAGTATCTGCTGGTAACATCAATTTTGCGGAATCATTTCACCACTTTTTTAGCCCATCCTTTGCAAGGCCACAGGAGACAAGAAGTCTGACACATAGTCAACGCCTAGAGACGATGGTACAGGAGTATCTCCAAGTAAACATTGAAGCCACGACTGTGTCACTGGACCCTTGCTCTTTTTGGGCTTCCAATCTGGATAAATGGCCGGAGCTAGCCACTTACGCCTTGGAGATCTTGTCATGCCCCGCAGCCAGCGTTCTGTCTGAACGTGTGTTCAGCGCTGCTGGTGGTGTGCTGACAGATAAGCGCACGCGGCTCTCCACTGATAATGTAGACAGACTCACGTTCATAAAGATGAACAAATCATGGATCCGAAACGACTTTTCTACCCCTGTGTCATCCTGGGGAGAGTAAAAGCTTGATGATTGGTTAAAATCACCCTACCAACCGTTTTAAGCTTTCAAATTACTAATCATGTTTATCTGTATCTTGACTGGAAAATAATTTGGGCTTTGTAGCAGTGTGCAGCACTGATCCTATTAGGCCATCTATAATAAGCTTCACCAGATTTAAAATTAAAAATAATTTTTAGCTGCATCTAGCCCGGAAAATAATTTTGGGGCTCCGAGATGCGCAAGACACATAAGTGCCTTCTTGCTGCACTACCTGCAGCATGACCCTCATATTGTCAGAATTCGAAGTAATCATGACTACTGGGTTGCCACACTCTTAGATCCCCCAAACTTTTCGATCAACCTTTTCATTTTAATAAAGACCAAAAAAATGGTCATTTTTGAAATTATAAGCATTAGCAGGTTGTTAGAAACTGAAATCAAACAGTTTTCAACTCAAAACTTTATTCTAGGTGATGTTACATTTTCACATAGGACCCCTTGTTCGAAAGGAGCTTCTGAACTCTCTCGTCCATTGAATTTGTCAGGTTTTGGATGGTTTCTGCTTCAATTGTTTTGCATGAGGACAGAATACCCTCCCAGAGCTGTTGCTTAGATGTGAACTGCCTCCCGCCATCATAGACACTCCTTTTAATGATGCTCCAAAGGTTCTGAATGGGGTAGAGGTCAGGGGAGCATGGGGGTCACACCATAAGTTTGTCCCCTTTTATGCCCATATCAGCCAGAGATGCAGATGTTTTATGTGCAGCATGAGATGGTGCATTATCATGCAGAAAAATGATCTTGCTGTGAAATACACGGTTCTTCTTCTTGAACCATGGCAGGAAGTGCTGTTTGAGAAAATCCACATACATTATGGAGTTCATCTTTAGCGCCTTCAGGGATCCTAAAGGGGCCGACAATCTCTCTCCCCATGATTCCAGCCCAAAACATTACTCTACCTCCTCCTTGTTGGCGCTGTAGCCGTGTTTGCGTGGGGTGTCCATCAACCAGCCATCCTCCACTCCATTCATCTGGACCATCGAGCGCTGCACGGCACTCATCCGTGAACAAAACAGTTTTGAAATCAGTCTTCATGTAATGTTTGGCCCACTGGAGCCGTTTCTGCTTGTGTGAAGTGGATAGAGGAGGTCGACAGGATGTCATATGCACAGCTGCAAACCTCTGAAGGACCCTGCATCTTGTTGTTCGGGGGACGTTGGAGGCACAAGCAGCTTCAAAAACTTGTCTGCTGCTATGACAAGGCTTTTTTGCCGCTGCTCTTTCAACCTGACGTAATTGCCTGTAGGAAAGAGTCCTCAATTTGCCCTTATCAGCACGCACACGTGTGTACTGTGAATCAGCTACATACTTCTTGATTGCCAAGACACTTCATCCTGATCATCGCACAATGTTGATTGTAGTCATGCCTTGACCTAAACACTCCACAATTTGTTGCTTCTCAGCAGCCGACACATCCTTTTTCTTTCCCATTTTGGCAGAAAATGTAGGCTGCTTAATAATGTGAGAGAGCCTTCTTAAGTAGTCTTGCCTTTCATTGGACACACCTGCCAAACTAATTAGCACAGGTGTCTGCAATTGCTTACAGTGATATAAAGAGCCCTGACACACATCACCATCAATGAGTTTAACTGACAAACAAACAAATTCTTCCCTTATCACTCCTAAACACTTTTTGCATAATAATTTGGAACGCGGTGTACATGTGCTTTTCCACAAAACACCAGTGGTTCACGTAGTGAATCTTACAGTTCTAACTTGCCAACCGTGGTCTGTATGGAATTGTTCAATAAAGGGCCCAAAATTAAGATAACATAGATGGGAGAGGTCTCTATGAATAGGAATTCCTAAGTATTTGATACCCTGTGAGGGCCAGGCAAAGGGAAAGTTGGACTGGATGGAATCCTATATGGATTTAGGGAGGGAGACATCGAGGGCCTCAGACTTCGCTGCATTGATTTTAAAATTTTACCATGTAACAAAGTGATCTATTTCAGCCATAACAGCAGGGATGGATATATGTGATTGAGTGATATATACTAGGACATCATCAGCAAATAGAGAGCACTTGTACTCGGTGCCTCCCACCTCAATCCACCTAATATTGGGGTTATGGCGAATTGATGAGAGCAGGTGCTCCGTCACTAGGATGTATAAGAGAGGGGACAGAGGACATCCCTGCCTTGTCCCATTGGTGATTGTGAAAGGTGATGAAAATGTTCTGACGCACCCCCTGGGCCTTGGGACACCCGGAGCCGGACCCTTTTTGGTGGATGCTGGTGGTTGTAGTCTTCGTGGCGGCGATCCGGTTCCGTGGCTCAGGGCGGTCAAACCAGTGGCGGAACTATTTATGTGGTTTTGATGTTTAAATGTCCGACTACGCCACCCGTGGATTGCGGTCAGAGTGAACCGCCGCTACAGGGCAGACCGCTAAGGCTGGTGTTGTGGGTGCAGCAGAGCGTAGCATAACTCCCCACGGGAGGAGTATAGCCTCAGGGCAGTGTATGCGGAGGATGGGGGTGATGGTGCAGGGCAGCAGCAGTAACGACACGGAGTCAGTGATGCAGTTCAGGGCCTTTACTCACAGTTCTTATTATCCAGACCACGTCTGCAGGTAACGGCTGCCCACGTCATACTGTGCTCACCAGGTGAGGGGCTCAGACAACTCCCAGATAACTTTGGAGCGCTTCACAGGACCCCCTTTGTGTGTCCTTTGTCTGGCCTTTCTTACCAACACTTCTGTCCGGCTGCCTCGGGCCTCCTCTTGGTAAACTTGGCGCCAGTTTCCCTGACCCTATGTGGTGCCTTCCTAGCGGGTGGAGCAAGGGGCTGCGCCACATAAAATGTCAGAGCCTCCGGTTTCTAGCTGAGGGTCGTTTCCTGCCTCCACTAGTTCGGGGACCGGTCTCCCCCTTTGGCCTGACCCCTCCACGCAGGTGGATTCGAGCGTGCGGTGGCGACTCGCCCGTCCGCACCCCTGGGATCCCTTCATTCCTCGTTCCTGGAGCCTTCTCCGCTCCTCTTCCTTCCTTCTCCCTCTTGCAGGCCTGGGCCTCTGTTACTAGGCCCGCCTCCGGAGCAGAGCTCATGCAGAGCCCCTGCTCCCTGCCACTTCTGCTCAGACTTCTCTGCACTGAACTAAGATGGTGCCCACCTTTTATACTCCCTTCTCAATGCACCCAGGAACTGCTTCCTCCCTGCTCCTGCACTGCAGGGTTCCCCTTCCTCAGTGTTCCCTCCCCCCACTCCAGCCAGGGACAGGGACTGTCGTGCCCATCTCAGGGGCATATTGGTCGCCCTGCCCCACGGCAATGTGGTGTAATGCATGCAGGTGTCGGGTCCTGATCCACACTCCATCCTTATCTGAGAGTGAGATATCACACCTCTGGGTGAGGTGCAATACGTCTGTAGCAACCGAGCCCTCGGTGCTACAGTTCCATTTATCTTCAGCCTAGGTGACGTATTGTGATACAGGGCCGTGATTTTGGCTATAAAAGGGTCCCCTAGACCCCTACCCCAAGCTTTTTAAGAGAATCATATATGGCGTGCCAGGAGACTCTATGGAATGCTTTCTCAGCATCCAACGAGAGTATCTACTTACAAATTTTTAACTGCATCTAGCCCAGGAAATACTTTGTGCCTAGTAGCAGTGTCTGCTAGTCAGCGGATTATCCCGGCTGTTAAGCAAGCTACACCACCTGTAGTTTGGACACTTAATTTTTTCAAAGGAAATGCTTCGGGACCACGGGATACTTAGTGAAGAGCATCAGGAGGCACCCCAAGGCATAGGGGCTGGGACTGGCACTAGGATGCCTTGCGGTGGACAGCCGAGCTCGATCCTTATAAAAGCTTTTTAACCGCAGCAGCTTTAGTGGACGCTACTGGAGCTGGAATTACGCGGCTGCTGGCATGAGACTTGCCCTCCAATAGATCCTTGTAAATGGATTTAAAGTGTATTCATTCAAATTAGAGGGACAATTTAAATTAAAAAGCTTAGAGCTGCCTCCACCACAAGGGGGCTCTCTCGACCCACCAGCGGACAGGCACCAGTATTGGGAGAGGGGGGCTGGCCGTCAGGGTTCACCGCGGCTCTGGCACAAACCCGGCGACACGGAGGTGGCACGGGCAGGAGCGGACTGGCCGTCTCGGCTTCTCACTTTTTGGATTTTAGAAGGGCATGACATGCCTATATCTGTGTCTCCCCCTCCTTTTACTCCTCCACCTCTTTTCTTTTCGCATGACTATATGTACTTGTCACTTTTCCATGTGTTAGTTGTGTCTTCTGAGCAGTTTGTCAGCTTTTGGACACCTTTGAAGGTGTTTTCTATGTGTTTCTATGTGTTTTTGTTTGCCTGCCATTGGTTTTAACGGTGTTCGAAGGTGTTCGACGAACAGTTCGACGAACAGTTCGGCGAACACACGGGTGTTCGACGAACCGAACCGAACTCGAACACTACGGGGGTGGCTCAACACTAGTTGACACCAATCCTCCACCTGGGTTGCAGGGTCATTATCCTCTACTTCATCTGGTGAGGTTAAGAACTCTGCCTCATGGATGCAGTTGTTATTGACAGCATGTAATTTGGCAACAGTGGCATAACGTGGCAGTTTAACCTCATCCTCCCCTAAGTTGAGAAGATGGACGGGCACCCTCCCATTGCGTACATCTACCACTCCCCTGGCGGTTAAGAGCATGGCTCTGTGCTCGGAGCAAAGGGGTTATGCTACCACCTGGTAGCTCTGTCCTCTAAGACCTATAGCGGCATTACACCAGATGAGCATTTCACTCATTGGGGGGATGACAATGGGTGTGGGGTCTGTTACCCTCACGTTGCCATTTTCACCGTCTGTTAACCTTACTTACTGTTGATACATCAGGACTCGGATCTCCCTCTGCAGTGCCCTCCTCTGTCTTGGTCTGGCAGTGTCGGCGATCTGTTGGAGTAAGAACACAACCTCTCCCAAACAGTTACCAACAACATTAGTGCCTAGTACCATATACGGGTTGGTGTCATCAGGATTAGTCTCAACTACAATTAGTCCCTGGTCCTTCAGCTCCACTCTCCCCACCTTTACAGTCACATTCTTAACCCCGAGTAGGTTAAGGAGGAGTCCATTTGAGGCATATACAGATAGATTTGGAGCTGGCGGACGTAGATCGTCCATGGACCAGAACCTCTTGTAGAGGACGTCAGGCATGATGGTTACCTGAGATCCTGTGTCCAGCAGGGCATGCGTCGGGATCCCATCCAATACAATGGACAGGGAAGGACTTCCTCCGATGAACCTGATGTACCAGTCTGATGGGTCTGGTGAGTCTACTCCTGGGTGTCGGCCCGCGGACCCAGGGTTTTCTCGTTTAAAGGACAATTCTGGGCGATGTGTCCGGTCTTGCGGCAGCGGTAGCAGGCTGGGTCCTTTGGTGGACAGCGCTGGTCACTGGTCCTCGGCGAGGGTGGTTGTTGGTCTCCTCCTCCTCCGCATCCAGGGGACATCTTCAGGGATATCGGCTAACAGGCTCTTCCCTCCTTTCTCAGGCTCCGTCCGCAGCTGCAGAGCACTCAGCACAGTGGTCAGGGTTTTGCTCAACTGACGCACCTCAGAGAGCAAACTGTCCAGTTCTTTAGGGGACATTGCTGGAACTTTAGCTTCAGCAGCCACTGGGGAAAAGGCGGGTGTTGCAGGTACTGGGGTAGCCCCACCCTTGTAACGTTGGATGGCATTTGTTTCCAGGGGCTGCAGTCCTTTTATAGCCATGTCCTTAAAATTGTCAAAGGTGGCATCTGGATGATCCAGGGACCACCAACGCACAGTCCTGCTCTCCTCTGGAGACCTCAGTCCCCGGACAAACTGTTCCTTCAGCATTTTGTTCTCATTCTCAACGCTGGTTGGACTAACCTGGTTCAGAGCCCGCAGGGCCCCCTGTAGACACCAGGCATACTCCCGAACATTGCCCTCTGGTTGTTGAGAACAGCTGTAGAACCTCATCCGAAGGTCCGCCTCAGTAAGGTCCTCAAAGACAGTCTGTAGTTTTTGGAATATTGCGGACACTGACTCCTGGTCTGCGGCCGACCATGTTTCTACTTCCCGTTCCGCAGCACCGGTCAGTTGTCCTAATACAACGGCGGCTCTTTGTTTGCCGGTCATAGAGTACATATCTAAGATACCACATATCTTCCGTTTGAATCCAGACAGGGTATCTGATTTGCCGTTGTACTGGGGGAGCCACTTTGCTCCAGGATTGTACGGTAAAGTCATAGGAATGACAGGTGTTACAGGCGCTGCAGGTGGAGTGGCGGCTTCGGCCTGCTCATCATCGGGCGCGGGTTGAACCTCAGGAACGTTGACCGGCATGTCGTCGTTCAGCTGTTCGTCGGACATCTTAGCGCCCCCCTAGTTAACAGTGGCCTACCTTTTAGTTTTTCTTCCGGTAGGACGCAGCTCCGCAGGTGATGGTCGTCTTCAGGACCTTGCGTCGCTTGCGTCCTACGTCAGAGCGTTCAGCGAAGCACCTTACAGGACCTGGCGCTTCTTGGTTTGACATCGAGGCGTGGGGAGTGTCCGGGGCTTCGCACTCTTTTGCAGGTACGCCCCTAATTTTCCCGCGGTTAAGCCCTTCTTCTCGCTCGGCGGCCCAACAATAGCGGCAATCTTCACCACAACTTTACGTACACAGTTCAGAATAAAGGCGCACAGTACCCGGTGGCAACGGGCATAACACTCCGTCGTTGCAGCGGGCACGCGATCCTGTTCGTGACGCCAGTTGGAGATGACTCACCCAGGGGAATGGGGATGACTCGGTACCCGGGCCTGTACCCTGGGGTCTCTCCTTTAAAAGGGTGGATATTTGTTAATTTTAAGAAAGAGTTCGTGACGCCACCTGTAGCTTCTGGTGAGGATTAGAGATGAGCGTTGTTCTACTCGAACTGTTCGCCAATCTCAAATTCGAGCTGTTTTGGGCGGTGTTCGAGCCGGTCGGCGAACACGAACAATTTGAGAAAAATTCGGCTGTTCGAGGTTATGTTCGATAACTGTTCGTGCACCAAAATCATAACTGGATTTTTTCTCAGTAATGATGAAAATTAATGTTAATACGCAGTTTGAGTGTACAGCGGGGCGGGGGGAGGGGCAGGGGATGGATCTCTGCAGGAACAATGAAGATCTCCATTTTTTTTTCTCTTTCCCGCATTTGCAGTGGGGAGGTGCAATCTGTCAGCCTATCAGCAGCGCACACACGGAGCGAAGTGCTTTTTTTCACACAAGCAAGGGCATGTGTGATTGGCAGTGTATGTCACATGTCCTTGCCCTATAAGACCAAGCCATTTTCCCCGTCGCCACCATTTTCTCACTGCTGCAGCTGCGTGTTAGACGGCACCGCTGTTGCTGTGTGCGCTATACCTTGTTAATTTCAAGCCAATTTTCGCACAAATATACAGATAGCTTGGGAGTAGGGAATAGTTGTGATTGCAGTCCTTTTAAGGACTAGGTTACAGCATTTCCTACGACTTTTATCAGGCAGGTCTGTGCTCTTAAATAGATAGATTGTGGGAGTAAAGACTAATTGTAATTGGAGTCCTTTTCAGGACTAGGTTACATCAGTTCCTATCAGTTTTTGCCAGGCAGGTCTGTGCCAGTGCTGTGCAAGTTTTTTTCACAGCATTTGGCTGAATCTAGCAAAGCTAATCCTTTTTGGCCTATTGCAGAGTGTGTTAGTCAGTGGAGTAGCCTATCTGTTTGCAAGATATACCACCTGTGTATAGAATACCAATTTTTTTACTGCACCTAGTGAAGTAAAATCTTTTGGGCATAGCATCATTCTGTTAGTCCATCTATACTGACCTCCATCAGGTTGCAAACTGAATATAATTTTTTTCTGCATCTAGCTCTGAAAAAATATTTGGGCTTCTAGCAGTGTGTGGGACTTGGTCTATTAGTCCATCTATACTGACCTCCATCAGGTTGCAAATTAAAAATAATTTTTTTCTTCATTTAGCTCTGAAAAAATATTTGGGCTTCTAGCAGTGTGTGGGACTTGTTCTATTAGTCCTTCTATACTGACCTCCAGCAGGTTGCAAATTGAATATAATTTTTTTCTGCATCTAGCTCTGAAAAAATATTTGGGCTTCTAGCGGTGTGTGGGACTTGGTCTATTAGTCCATCTATACTGACCTCCATCAGGTTGCAAATTAAAAATAATTTTTTTCTGCATCTAGCTCTGAAAAAATATTTGGGCTTCTAGCAGTGTGTGGGACTTGGTCTATTAGTCCATCTATACTGACCTCCATCAGGTTGCAAATTAAAAATAATTTTTTTCTTCATTTATCTCTGAAAAAATATTTGGGCTTCTAGCAGCGTGTGGGACTTGTTCTATTAGTCCATCTATACTGACCTCCATCAGGTTGCAAATTAAAAATAATTTTTTTCTGCATCTAGCTCTGAAAAAATATTTGGGCTTCTAGCAGTGTGTGGGACTTGGTCTATTAGTCCATCTATACTGACCTCCATCAGGTTGCAAATTAAAAATAATTTTTTTCTGCATCTAGCTCTGAAAAAATATTTGGGCTTCTAGCAGTGTGTGGGACTTGGTCTATTAGTCCATCTATACTGACCTCCATCAGGTTGCAAATTGAATAAAAAAAATTTCTGCATCTAGCTCTGAAAAAATATTTGGGCTTCTAGCGGTGTGTGGGACTTGGTCTATTAGTCCATCTATACTGACCTCCATCAGGTTGCAAATTAAAAATAATTTTTTTCTGCATCTAGCTCTGAAAAAATATTTGGGCTTCTAGCAGTGTGTGGGACTTGGTCTATTAGTCCATCTATACTGACCTCCATCAGGTTGCAAATTAAAAATAATTTTTTTCTGCATCTAACCCAGCCAATAGTTTTGGCCTAATACCACAGTTTGGCCACTCAGCTCTGCTCGGTTACCATCCATTGTTTTTTTGTGCAAACAACTCCAGAGTTGTGAATTAGTTAACCACCAAAATGAGTGGAAAAAGGCCTGCTGCTGGTGGAAAGGGGAATAGGCGTGTTGGGAAGGGGAAAAAAGGTTGTGTCCGTGGGGTAGGTGCAGAAGAAAGACCATCTTCCAGCCAAACTAAAATGTCTACTTCTTTTAGCGGACAATGTGATAAGATCCCTTTCTTACGGCCACGCCAATCGCTACAAATTCCAGATGAGGCACAAAAACAGCAGGTGCTTCAACGGATATCAAGTGCTCCTTTAAGTGGGCTCTCCTCCACATCAACTTCAACATCACAAATACTCCAGTCCTCAAAGGTGTCACCCAAATCGCACTTGCTTCCTCACAGCTCCCAAATCTCCAGCTGCCCGTCTGAGTATGAGGTAGAACAGATGGTTGAGTCTGCAGAGCTGTTTACTCATACTATAGCCTGGGAATCAGAGGTCGACTCCAGCGCTTCTGTGAATCCAGACGAGGAAATGATCTGCACTGATGCCCAGAATCTTTATGAGTCGGATCCAGGACCAGACGCAGAAGGTTCTGACCATAATGTAGACCCTCATTCCCAAACTGTAACTCCTGTTGGTGGAGACAATGAGGAAGACGATGATAAGACTCAAATACCTGATTGGAGCGACAACTTTAGTTTTTTGTCAGGGCAGGAACAGGTTGGCTCTGAGGACGACGGGTGTGATAACACACAGGGTGATGATGATGAGGTCGGAGATCCCACTTACTGTCAACCCACAGTCAGCCAAGAGATGAGGTCAGCAGAGGAGGTGGAGGAAGATGCTAGTGACGACGAGGTCAGGTTGCGCCTTCCTGGACAGAGACGTAGTACTGGAAGCACGTCAACAACTGCATCCTCAAACACAACTCTGCCTCTCACCACAAGTCGTGGTGGCTCTTCAGGTCGCATGGGTGCTAAGCCTTGCATAGCCTGGGCATTTTTTCAGATCGATAAAGATGACCCAACTCGTGTTATCTGTAACATTTGTCAGCAAAAGCTAAGTAGAGGCCAAAAAATACATAGTTTGAGTACTTCATGCATGAACCGGCACATGGACATGAAGCATAAGTTGCAGTGGGAAGCTCAGTGTGCTACAATGCGGTCTAGCCGGCCGGGCCAACCACCGTCTGCCATATCTTGTGCATCCGCGGCCTCTTCATCCTCTGTGACTGGGGGGACAGCAGTCACACCTGTTTTGGGGCGCAGACCTGCCACCTCTTTACCCGCAACAGCCAGCGTGATTGGCAGGTCATCATTTTCTTTGGAGGTGGTAACACCAGCTGGTCTTGAGCGCTGTCCGACATCGATAGCACCACCTTTGGATCAAGGCAACCTAACATGTCCGCCTGCATCTTCCTCACAGACCGTCAGTTTGCCGGGGACACCCTTATCAACCCCGTCTAAGCACAATAGCCAGCCCTCGGTCCCTCAGATGTGGACAAGTAAAAGACCATTTCCTCCTAGCCATGAGAAAGCTAAGAGGTTGAATTTCACCATCTGCAAGCTCTTGGCTACAGAAATGCTGCCTTTCCGCCTGGTGGACACAGAGGATTTTCGAGACCTTATGTCCGTCGCAGTGCCCCAGTACCAGATGCCCAGTCGGCACTACTTCTCAAAGAAAGGTGTGCCTGCGCTCCACCAGCATGTCGCACACAACATCACCGCTTCTTTGAGAAACTCTGTGTGTGACAGGGTGCATTTCACCACAGACACTTGGACGAGTAGGCATGGACAGGGGCGTTACATGTCGCTGACTGGGCACTGGGTAACTATGGTGACAGCAGGACAAGGGGCTGCTGTCCAAGTCTTGCCGTCCCCACGAGTTGTGCGTCAATCCTCTTTATGTCATTTTTCCTCCACTGCTTCTGCCTCCTCAACCTCCTCTCGGTCTTCCACCTGCACCCAAAGCCTGTCTGGTCATGCCACAAGCTTTCTAACTGCGCAGAAGGGATCCTGCACACCTCCTTACTATGCTGGCAGTAGGGCTCAACGTCATCAGGCGGTTTTTACATTGAAATGTCTGGGAAATGTGAGTCACACAGCTGAGGAGTTGTGGTCAGCTCTGGAGAACCAATTTCATGAATGGTTGTCTCCACTGGACCTGAAACCAGGGAAGGCCGTGTGCGACAATGCTGCAAACCTGGGTGCGGCCCTTCGCCGGGGCAATGTCACACACGTGCCTTGTATGGCTCACGTGTTGAACCTGGTTGTCCAGCAATTTTTAGCCCACTATCCCAGACTAGATGGCCTTCTGCAGAGGGCACGGTCGCTGTGTGCTCACTTCCGCCGTTCGCATCCCGCAGCTCAGCGACTTACATCTCTACAGAAGTCGTTGGGCCTGCCACTTCACCGGCTAAAATGCGATGTGCCTACCCGGTGGAATTCAACTCTGCACATGTTGCAGCGACTGTGGCAGCACCGACAAGCCCTGGTGCAATACGTTCTGACGTATAGCCTGGGCCAACGAGATTCAGAGGTGGGGCAAATCACGCTGGAGGAGTGGTCTCAGATCAGGGACCTATGCACCCTTCTGCACAGTTTTGAAATGGCGACGAAGATGTTTAGTGCTGACGATGCCATTATCAGCATGACTATTCCGGTGATTTACATGCTGGAGCACATGTTAAACAGAATTCGGAGTCAGGTGGTGGCACAAGAGGAGGTGGAGGAAGTAGAGGAGGAGGAGTTGTATGCGGAAGGGCTAACATCTGCAAGGTCCAGACGGTCGGCAGCACCAAGGCGGCAGGCATGTGAGGGTGGGGGAGATGATTTTACCAGGGCGCATGGTAGCAGCCAAACTAGTGAGGAAGGTGCAGGAGCCCAGGAAGAAGTGGAGGACGAACTGATGGAAGACTCATCAGATGAGGAAGACCTTGATCACATTTCTGTTGTGCGAGGTTGGGGGGAGAGGACAGAGGAAGGAAGCATGATTGCTACCTCGCCACCAACACAACAGGGACTTGGTGCTCCTGGATGCGCAACACACATGAGTGCCTTCTTGCTGCACTACCTGCAACATGACCCTCGAATTGTGAGAATTAGAAATAATCCTGACTACTGGGTTGCCACACTGTTAGATCCCCGGTACAAAAGTAAATTTGCAGAAATTATTCCTGCCATAGAAAGGGATGCACGCATGCAGGAGTATCAGCAGAGACTGTTGCAGAATCTTACATGTGCTTTTCCACAAAATACCAGTGGTGCACGTAGTGAATCTCACAGTTCCAACTTGCCAACCGTGGGACCGTCAAGTGTTCAGCACTCAAACCGTAACAGAACCACAGTATCTGCTGGTAACATCAATTTTGCGGAATCATTTCACCACTTTTTTAGCCCATCCTTTGCAAGGCCACAGGAGACAAGAAGTCTGACACATAGTCAACGCCTAGAGACGATGGTACAGGAGTATCTCCAAGTAAACATTGAAGCCACGACTGTGTCACTGGACCCTTGCTCTTTTTGGGCTTCCAATCTGGATAAATGGCCGGAGCTAGCCACTTACGCCTTGGAGATCTTGTCATGCCCCGCAGCCAGCGTTCTGTCTGAACGTGTGTTCAGCGCTGCTGGTGGTGTGCTGACAGATAAGCGCACGCGGCTCTCCACTGATAATGTAGACAGACTCACGTTCATAAAGATGAACAAATCATGGATCCGAAACGACTTTTCTACCCCTGTGTCATCCTGGGGAGAGTAAAAGCTTGATGATTGGTTAAAATCACCCTACCAACCGTTTTAAGCTTTCAAATTACTAATCATGTTTATCTGTATCTTGACTGGAAAATAATTTGGGCTTTGTAGCAGTGTGCAGCACTGATCCTATTAGGCCATCTATAATAAGCTTCACCAGATTTAAAATTAAAAATAATTTTTAGCTGCATCTAGCCCAGAAAATAATTTTGGGGCTCCGAGATGCGCAAGACACATAAGTGCCTTCTTGCTGCACTACCTGCAGCATGACCCTCATATTGTCAGAATTCGAAGTAATCATGACTACTGGGTTGCCACACTCTTAGATCCCCCAAACTTTTCGATCAACCTTTTCATTTTAATAAAGACCAAAAAAATGGTCATTTTTGAAATTATAAGCATTAGCAGGTTGTTAGAAACTGAAATCAAACAGTTTTCAACTCAAAACTTTATTCTAGGTGATGTTACATTTTCACATAGGACCCCTTGTTCGAAAGGAGCTTCTGAACTCTCTCGTCCATTGAATTTGTCAGGTTTTGGATGGTTTCTGCTTCAATTGTTTTGCATGAGGACAGAATACCCTCCCAGAGCTGTTGCTTAGATGTGAACTGCCTCCCGCCATCATAGACACTCCTTTTAATGATGCTCCAAAGGTTCTGAATGGGGTAGAGGTCAGGGGAGCATGGGGGTCACACCATAAGTTTGTCCCCTTTTATGCCCATATCAGCCAGAGATGCAGATGTTTTATGTGCAGCATGAGATGGTGCATTATCATGCAGAAAAATGATCTTGCTGTGAAATACACGGTTCTTCTTCTTGAACCATGGCAGGAAGTGCTGTTTGAGAAAATCCACATACATTATGGAGTTCATCTTTAGCGCCTTTCAGGGATCCTAAAGGGGCCGACAATCTCTCTCCCCATGATTCCAGCCCAAAACATTACTCCACCTCCTCCTTGTTGGCGCTGTAGCCGTGTTTGCGTGGGGTGTCCATCAACCAGCCATGCTCCACTCCTTTCATCTGGACCATCGAGCGCTGCACGGCACTCATCCGTGAACAAAACAGTTTTGAAATCAGTCTTCATGTAATGTTTGGCCCACTGGAGCCGTTTCTGCTTGCGTGAAGTGGATAGAGGAGGTCGACAGGATGGCATATGCACAGCTGCAAACCTCTGAAGGACCCTGCATCTTGTTGTTCGGGGGACGTTGGAGGCACAAGCAGCTTCAAAAACTTGTCTGCTGCTATGACAAGGCTTTTTTGCCGCTGCTGTTTCAACCTGACGTAATTGCCTGTAGGAAAGAGTCCTCAATTTGCCCTTATCAGCACGCACACGTGTGTACTGTGAATCAGCTACATACTTCTTGATTGCCAAGACACTTCATCCTGATCATCGCACAATGTTGATTGTAGTCATGCCTTGACCTAAACACTCCACAATTTGTTGCTTCTCAGCAGCCGACACATCCTTTTTCTTTCCCATTTTGGCAGAAAATGTAGGCTGCTTAATAATGTGAGAGAGCCTTCTTAAGTAGTCTTGCCTTTCATTGGACACACCTGCCAAACTAATTAGCACAGGTGTCTGCAATTGCTTACAGTGATATAAAGAGCCCTGACACACATCACCATCAATGAGTTTAACTGACAAACAAACAAATTCTTCCCTTATCACTCCTAAACACTTTTTGCATAATAATTTGGAACGCGGTGTACATGTGCTTTTCCACAAAACACCAGTGGTTCACGTAGTGAATCTTACAGTTCTAACTTGCCAACCGTGGTCTGTATGGAATTGTTCAATAAAGGGCCCAAAATTAAGATAACATAGATGGGAGAGGTCTCCATGAATAGGAATTCCTAAGTATTTGATACCCTGTGAGGGCCAGGCAAAGGGAAAGTTGGACTGGATGGAATCCTATATGGATTTAGGGAGGGAGACATCGAGGGCCTCAGACTTCGCTGCATTGATTTTAAAATTTTACCATGTAACAAAGTGATCTATTTCAGCCATAACAGCAGGGATGGATATATGTGATTGAGTGATATATACTAGGACATCATCAGCAAATAGAGAGCACTTGTACTCGGTGCCTCCCACCTCAATCCACCTAATATTGGGGTTATGGCGAATTGATGAGAGCAGGTGCTCCGTCACTAGGATGTATAAGAGAGGGGACAGAGGACATCCCTGCCTTGTCCCATTGGTGATTGTGAAAGGTGATGAAAATGTTCTGACGCACCCCCTGGGCCTTGGGACACCCAGAGCCGGACCCTTTTTGGTGGATGCTGGTGGTTGTAGTCTTCGTGGCGGCGATCCGGTTCAGTGGCTCAGGGCGGTCAAACCAGTGGCGGAACTATTTATGTGGTTTTGATGTTTAAATGTCCGACTACGCCACCCGTGGATTGCGGTCAGAGTGAACCGCCGCTACAGGGCAGACCGCTAAGGCTGGTGTTGTGGGTGCAGCAGAGCGTAGCATAACTCCCCACGGGAGGAGTATAGCCTCAGGGCAGTGTATGCGGAGGATGGGGGTGATGGTGCAGGGCAGCAGCAGTAACGACACGGAGTCAGTGATGCAGTTCAGGGCCTTTACTCACAGTTCTTATTATCCAGACCACGTCTGCAGGTAACGGCTGCCCACGTCGTACTGTGCTCACCAGGTGAGGGGCTCAGACAACTCCCAGATAACTTTGGAGCGCTTCACAGGACCCCCTTTGTGTGTCCTTTGTCTGGCCTTTCTTACCAACACTTCTGTCCGGCTGCCTCGGGCCTCCTCTTGGTAAACTTGGCGCCAGTTTCCCTGACCCTATGTGGTGCCTTCCTAGCGGGTGGAGCAAGGGGCTGCGCCACATAAAATGTCAGAGCCTCCGGTTTCTAGCTGAGGGTCGTTTCCTGCCTCCACTAGTTCGGGGACCGGTCTCCCCCTTTGGCCTGACCCCTCCACGCAGGTGGATTCGGGCGTGCGGTGGCGACTCGCCCGTCCGCACCCCTGGGATCCCTTCATTCCTCGTTCCTGGAGCCTTCTCCGCTCCTCTTCCTTCCTTCTCCCTCTTGCAGGCCTGGGCCTCTGTTACTAGGCCCGCCTCCGGAGCAGAGCTCATGCAGAGCCCCTGCTCCCTGCCACTTCTGCTCAGACTTCTCTGCACTGAACTAAGATGGTGCCCACCTTTTATACTCCCTTCTCAATGCACCCAGGAACTGCTTCCTCCCTGCTCCTGCACTGCAGGGTTCCCCTTCCTCAGTGTTCCCTCCCCCCACTCCAGTCAGGGACAGGGACTGTCGTGCCCATCTCAGGGGCATATTGGTCGCCCTGCCCCACGGCAATGTGGTGTAATGCATGCAGGTGTCGGGTCCTGATCCACACTCAATCCTTATCTGAGAGTGAGATATCACACCTCTGGGTGAGGTGCAATACGTCTGTAGCAACCGAGCCCTCGGTGCTACAGTTCCATTTATCTTCAGCCTAGGTGACGTATTGTGATACAGGGCCGTGATTTTGGCTATAAAAGGGTCCCCTAGACCCCTACCCCAAGCTTTTTAAGAGAATCATATATGGCGTGCCAGGAGACTCTATGGAATGCTTTCTCAGCATCCAACGAGAGTATCTACTTACAAATTTTTAACTGCATCTAGCCCAGGAAATACTTTGTGCCTAGTAGCAGTGTCTGCTAGTCAGCGGATTATCCCGGCTGTTAAGCAAGCTACACCACCTGTAGTTTGGACACTTAATTTTTTCAAAGGAAATGCTTCGGGACCACGGGATACTTAGTGAAGAGCATCAGGAGACACCCCAAGGCATAGGGGCTGGGACTGGCACTAGGATGCCTTGCGGTGGACAGCCGAGCTCGATCCTTATAAAAGCTTTTTAACTGCAGCAGCTTTAGTGGACGCTACTGGAGCTGGAATTACGCGGCTGCTGGCATGAGACTTGCCCTCCAATAGATCCTTGTAAATGGATTTAAAGTGTATTCATTCAAATTAGAGGGACAATTTAAATTAAAAAGCTTAGAGCTGCCTCCACCACAGGGGGGCTCTCTCGACCCACCAGCGGACAGGCACCAGTATTGGGAGAGGGGGGCTGGCCGTCAGGGTTCACCGCGGCTCTGGCACAAACCCGGCGACACGGAGGTGGCACGGGCAGGAGCGGACTGGCCGTCTCGGCTTCTCACTTTTTGGATTTTAGAAGGGCATGACATGCCTATATCTGTGTCTCCCCCTCCTTTTACTCCTCCACCTCTTTTCTTTTCGCATGACTATATGTACTTGTCACTTTTCCATGTGTTAGTTGTGTCTTCTGAGCAGTTTGTCAGCTTTTGGACACCTTTGAAGGTGTTTTCTATGTGTTTCTATGTGTTTTTGTTTGCCTGCCATTGGTTTTAACGGTGTTCGAAGGTGTTCGATGAACAGTTCGACGAACATTTCGGCGAACACACGGGTGTTCGACGAACCGAACCGAACTCGAACACTACGGGGGTGGCTCAACACTAGTGAGGATCACCAGCGCTGCGCAGTCCACTGAGGACGATGATAAGGCAGCTTACTCGGTTACCCGTGCCTTTAGCCTTAAGGATGTCGCGGTTGTCGGCTCCCGGGCCGGTACTCTGGGCTCACGCTTTAAAAAGGGATTGGTTGGTTTATTAGTTTTATTAAAAGTTCGTGACACCACCTGTGGCTTCTGGTGAGGATCACCAGCGCTGCGCAGTCCACTGAGGCCGATGATAAGGCAGCTCGATGGTATAGCTCCCCACAGGTGGAGCTAGGCCTCAGGGCAGTGTATGACGGGGTATGCAGGACAGACGAGACCCAGCCGGGTCTGAGCAAGAACAGGGACAGACACGATAGTCACTTCAGTACCTTTTACTGATGGAAATTCAGGCATGTCCTGGAGCGCTCTAGGGTGAAGGGTGCTTGTCAGGATCCTCCCCAATGAGCGGGTTTTGGGCCTTCTGTTTCTTGCCTCTGCGTAGTAAGTTTCTGACCTGCCTGGAGCTAGGCCTAACTTTGTCTCGGTCCTGCGCTGGCTGACCTTGTGGTAGGGCCTTTTCTTGGAGTACACGCACCTTAGCTGCGGGCCTATGTGTCTCCTGGCTCTGTTACGTATCAGCGCTTTAGCGATCCTGGGACTTGTAGTTCTCCAGGGATTCCGGTTATATCTTACTGGGTCATAGAGATCCCGGTAAACTTCGGACCCATTGTCCGGTAACTTCTTCGGGGTGAGCTAGTTAGCTCCTCTGCCTCTTATGTACTAACTCTCCACTCGCCTTTGGCCTACTCGGGCCCTCAATAGGCTACTCACACTAACGGCAGCTTGCCGTGCTTCACCGATCTTAGGGCGCCGGCACCCCTAAAGCTCAACTCTCTGAGCGACAACTGAGTCTAGAACACGCTCCACTGCAGACTAACCTCTGTCAGGCTTCCACTGCAGGAACTCTCTCAACAGGTTTGCTCTCTGTCAATTCCAGTCTAGACTCTGACTCACTGCTGCCTGGCTCCACCTTCCCTTTTATATCCCTATCGGGCTCCCTCTGGTGGTCTGAGGTGGAAGGTGGAGATGTGTGAATGATTATGGTGGCATCTTGTGGAGGAATCCTTCAATACACCCTTCTAGGATTTGTGATACCATGCGCAGCTGGGCGTCACATAGCATCTCCGATCTAATGCTGAAACTTATCAGAAATTGGATCTTTCTTATGGTGATGATTTGATTGGTTGATCCACTTGTCAATCCTGATGGATTGTATAAATAACCGGGACAAGGGGCCGACCTTGCCCTTAGAAAAAGCTGGTCCCATGTTCTGATAGTATAGGTGAATAGGGAAATTTAATATACCAATGAATAACAGTGTAACATTTAAGCAATTTTGATTGAAGCTTCTCTGGCCAGCCTGTGATTTATATAGCACATGTGTAAAGATCAGGTGCTCTGTGGTCCTAGCGTGGTTAGCATTCGGGACGCAGTCTAATGTGTGCTTTACCTTAGAGACTGCAGAATTTAGTTTACTTACGATCATTGCAGTCCTGTACAGTGATTGATTGTCCTGTGGTCCTGGCATAATACAGCATGCTGACCCCGCTATCACATGTGTGAGCCACTCCGGAGATTTATGAGCAAGCACGTGCAGCCATCAGCCCGGCTATTCATGTGCGGTCGGGCGTACCGATTGCAAACTCAGGAGAAGGACTGGAGATGAATAGTGTGGCTAGGGAATACCATCCCGAGACCACTCTTTACACTACTAATCTGTCTCCTTAATCTGCACTAACACAAATCTACGGCTTGTAGGTGTAAAACTGTCCAAGGATTTGCCGGCATTTGCGGAGCTCGGCACCTGGGAGAGGATCGTGAGCACAGTTATACACATAATAAAGCATGATCCATAGTTGATTATTACAGCAGACAGTGTCAGACTATGTGAGCTGGATGTCGGGTGCAGAACATAGCTCATATTTATATGAGCAATCCATGCCAATTGTTTAATAGATAACTTATCAATAAATTTCATTGGGCCAATTCAGGTGCATAATTTACAGCCATAACCCAAAAAATAAGGCACTGGGTTAGGCATCTCATTTAATTATATTTTTTCCACCTTACTACGGACCGGGTCTTTGTGGGTCACCATTTGATAGATGGTGACCCTGTATGCGTTTATTAATGCACGTTTTGCACAAATTTATTATTCATTTTAATAGTAATTTTCAATAAATGTTATATTTTATATTCCATTCACATCTTTTCCTCTTTTCCCTTCCCAATCTATACTCAATATAATTATGGTGGTGCACACCAGTGAATGGCAGTCTAATGAGATATGATTTCTATTTCCAATTCATAATAGGCTTTCTGCAGCTTGCCCGTTAAATATGGTGCCAGCACCTCCGCCCACTGCTCCGAAAGCAATTGACTCGCCCCCTGGGCCGTGGGCCACTAAGATCCGGGCAGTAGGGGAACGATGGGAGTAGTAGTGGCAACCCGGTTCCGTGGCTCAGTGTGGTCAGGCCAGTGGTAGTCCGTTATGCGCTGTTGATTATGTCCGACTACGCCACCCGTGGATTTGCGGTCATTAGGAACCGCCGCTGCAAGGCAGACCGCTGGGGCTGATGATGTATGCAGCTGGGATGGTGTGACTCCCCACGGGAAGAGTGCGGCCCCAGGGCAGTGTAGTGGATGTTGGGAGTGATGGTAGTGAGAGTCCCAGTGCTGATAGTGGTGGAGGAGCAAGGAGCACGCAGACAACAGGTTGCAGTCCAGGGTCTTTACTAGAACAGGTAAATTGACCCACAAACAGTCCCAGCTAGGAGGGGACCTGGATGTCTGAGAGCAACGGGGAAATTGGCCCTGGTCAGGGTGAGGGTGTATGCCTACCGTGCTTTCTGCGCTCCTTCTGGCTATCTCCTCGTTATAGGGTAACAGCCCACGTTTCCGAGCTTTCCGTGTATTCTCGCCTGTATGGCCTGCGACGTGGGTTCCTTTCTGCTCCCAGCCTTGTACGGCTTTACTGGTCCCTTCGGTTGTGGCAGGGCCTCCAGGCTTCTTAGGCCAAGGAATATACAGTCCCTTGCGGACTGGTTATCTGCTGGAGGATGTGGAATCCTCCCAGCCTCAGACACCAAAGTCTGGTAATTTAAGTCCGCTATCTGCCAAGACAGGCTCTCGTCGCCTCTTGTCTCTGGCTTGTGGCTCTCCTCCTGCCACACTTCCTCTTAGGTGCAGTACAACTGTCTGTCCCTGCTCTGCTCTGGGACAAGTCTCAGTCCTGAGACAGGTCATCAAGTTCTCCCTAACCCTGCCCCCAGCATCAGCTTTTATAGGGGCAGCCTGCTCCCCCTACTGGCCTGAAACAGGAGGTACTGCATGCTAATGTTCCCCTGACTAGAGAACCTCCCCCTTGCTCTCAGACACAGCTTTATTACATTTTGTGGCATCCAGGCCAGGGTGACACATTCCCCCCTAGTAAAATTTAGTACTCCGGGACTAAACAAGAAACAAAGACAATTTGCATAACCATAAAACATTAACAGACAGACGACGCACAGCTTGAGTTCTTAAGGTCACAGTGTGATCTGTGACCGGGTGTGTATATCACCAGCACAACGGGGAGCCTTAACCAGGTGGGGGTCTGTCCTACCCCAAGTCCTTTACAGTCTTAGTTCATTCCTTGGCTAGGCTCCGAACGCAGTCCATACCAGGTCCCGGTTATAAAAAGTCCATAACCTGTGAGTCCTTACGGTAGCTGCAAGAAACTGAAACACAGAATTACCAAACATGCATGTAACTTGGCAAACATTTCAACATTTGGCAACAGGGTTATTTACAATTTTAGTGCGCCCTATATTTTCCAGCGAGCGGGTATCTGTCCTTTTGTGCTCCTGGTTGATCTCCTTAACCCACTGTCTGGTGGTGGACCAACCTGGCTTTCCCCACTAGCGTTAGGGGTGCAGCTATCAGCTGGGTGTACAGGTAGGGCAGGCAGCTGTCTGCGGGTCCTTTGGCTTACCGCAGGCATGGCAGGCTCACTGTCAGCAGAGGGTTGACTCTCCTGGGCTGCTGGTACAGGCTCTTCTGCCTCTTGATCCACTTGCTCCTCTTCACCTTCCGGCTCTGGTGTTGGTTGTTGCTGTGCCGGTTGCAGGAAATGCAGGACGGGTACCACTATGGCATCATTTATGCAAGTCCAGGACTGAGGGAACTCTCTGAGAACGGTGCTGATCATTTCTTCCTTGTCCTCTGCGGGTACAAGGTCACTCTGATCCTCTTCTGCACTACGGAGTTGCTCGGGGCATCTTTTGAGGTGGTCTCTGGAGATGGTACTAGTGGTTTCTCCTCCGTCCTTGGTGATCACGCACACCTTCGGGTTGTCGTGATCAGACTGCAGTACGGTGTAGGGTTCCCTTTCCCACTGGTCGTCCAACTTATGTAGCCTTCTCTTCCGCTTCAGGACTTGCTCACCAGGTTCTAGGGGACCAGCAGGGGAGTGTTGGTTGAAGAGTTTTTCTTGCCTCTCTCTCACCTGGGCCAGGCTCTTCTCCACACTCTCCTGTACCTTCTTGTACTGCAGTTGTCTTTCCGTATCCCAGTCCGCATCTGGGGAGGTGTCCTCAGGTGTTAGGACTCCCATCTCCAGGTCTACGGGCAGCTTACCCGGTCTGGCTCGCATCAGGTAAGCCGGGGTGCAGTTGGTAGCATTCACCGGGATATGATTGTATAAGTCTATCAGGTCTGGCAGTTTTTCTGGCCACAGGCTGCGTTCCTCCAGGGGAGATCAATGACTATATTGTTCATCTTCTCACACATCCCGTTGGTTTGTGGATGGTAAGGCGTTGTCCGAATCTTCTTACAGCCATAGAGGTTACAGAACTCCTGGAAGATTTCAGCCTCGAACGCTGGACCCTGGTTTGTCAGGACCTGTTCCGGATACCCGTGTGGACGGCAGAAGTATTGCTGGAAGGCTCTGGCTGCTGTTTGGGCTGTCAAGTCCTTTACCGGGACCACCACTAGAAAATGGGAATAGTGGTCCACGATTGTCAGGGCATAGATGTATCCTGACCGGCTGGGAGCCAATTTGACATGGTCCAGAGCTACCAGCTCAAGAGGCTGCGTGGTGACGATGGGCCTCAAGGGTGTCTTCTGGCTGGCACGGTCCTTCCTCCTTAGGTGACAAGGGCCACAGTCACTGCACCATTTTTCTACTGCTCCTCTCATGCCGACCCAAAAGAACCTTCCTCTTAGCAGGAACTCCAGTTTCTTCCAACCGAAGTGCCCCGCTCTGTCATGGTAAGCCCCCAGGACCATAGCTGCATCCTGCCTTGGGACCACGACTTGCCAGGTCAGCTCGTGCGTCCGGTGGTTGACAATCCTTCTGCACAACTTGCCTTCATAGAGGAACAGCTTGCTCTTCTCCTTCCATAGCTGCTTGGCTTCCTCTGGGGCATCTGGATCTAAGCGGGCGTCTTCCCGGGTCAGCAGATCTTTCACCAGGCGGACTGCAGGGTCACTATCTTGGGTCTCGGCCCAGCTCTGGTGAGGTAGGGGATTGATCATCACGGTTGTTAAATCTTCCTCCTTCACGCGTTGGGAGTATTGAGCGGCTCCATACCGGTGAAACGCGGGGAGTTCTACCTCCTCCAGCTCTTCTGGGTCTTCGTCACCTTCAGGTAAGTGAGGCATCCTTGATAGGGCGTCCGTGTTGGCATTGGTTTTGCCTGCCCGGTACTTGATCACGAAGTCATAGTTGGAGAGACGGGCCATCCACCGCTGTTCCAGGGCACCCAGTCTTGCATTGTCCAGGTGTGTCAACGGGTTGTTGTCCGTGTATACGGTGAAGTTTGCGGAGGCCAGGTAATGCTTGAAGCGTTCCGTTACGGCCCACACCACTGCCAAGAATTCTAGCTTGAAGGAGCTGTAATTCTCCGGGTTCCTCTCGGTGGGTCTCAGCTTCCGGCTGGCGTACGCGATCACCCTTTCTCTGCCCTGTTGGTTTTGGGACAGTACGGCTCCCAGTCCCACATTACTGGCGTCTGTGTGAAGGATAAAAGGCTGGCCATAATCAGGGTAGGCCAGGATCTCATCCCCCGTGAGGGCCATCTTCAACTGGCGGAAGGACTCCTCTTCCGGTTTATCCCACTTGAAGGGTGGCTTTTGACTCCTGGACTTAGACTGTTCGATCAGGAGGTCCTGCATAGGAGCTGCCATCTTAGTGAACCCGGGGATGAACCTTCGGTAGTAGCCTACCAACCCGAGAAACTGTCTCACCTCCTTGATGTTCGAGGGGCTTGGCCAGCTCTTGATTGCCGTGACCTTGTCAGGGTCGGGGGCTACTCCTTCCGCACTTACCACGTGCCCTAGGTACTGGACCTTTGGTTTCAGCAGGTGACACTTCGATGGTTTCACCTTCAAGCCATAGCCTGCCAGGGCTTCGAACACCTCAGCCAGGAGTTTGAGATGGTCCTCGTAGGTCTTCGAATAGACGATCACGTCGTCCAGGTAAAGGAGGACCGTCTCGAAGTTTCGGTGCCCTAGACAGCATTCCATCAGCCGCTGGAAGGTCCCTGGTGCGTTGCAGAGCTCGAAAGGCATGCAGTTGAACTCGCTCAGTCCCATCGGGGTGGTGAAGGCGGTCTTCTCCTTGTCAGCCTCTGCCACAGGAACCTGCCAGTACCCGCTAGTAAGGTCCAAAGTAGAAAAGAAGTTAGCTGATTTTAGTGCGGCTAAAGACTCCTCTATTCTAGGCAGCGGATATGCATCTTTGTGGGTGATACGGTTGATTTGTCTATAGTCGACGCACATTCTCATGGTGCCGTCTTTCTTTTTCACCAGAACCAAGGGGGCTGCCCAGGGGCTACAGCTGTCTCTAATGACCCCAGCTTCTTTCATTTCTCTTAGCATGCCCTTGGCGTTCTGATAATGTGCAGGGGGTACAGGCCTGTGTCTCTCTTTTATTGGTGGGTGGCTCCCTGTGGGGATGTGGTGTTCTATCCCCTTTACTCTGCCGAAGTCTAGCGGGTGCTTACTAAAGACTCTCTCGTACTCCTGTACCACCCGGTAGACTCCTTGTTTTTGGTGCAGGGGAGTGGAGTCAGCACCCACATGGAGTTTCTGAGTTTCTGGCACCAGTCCTCCTTTTGTTTCTGGGAGCCATTACCCTCCGCCTGAGGAGATGGAGGCAAGGGTTCCACGGCCCTGATAGCTTTATGTTCGACCACAAACAGCTTGGCGAGTGTAGCGTACCTGGGTAAGTGTACCTCCCTCTCCCCAATGTTGAGGATGCGGACGAGCACCCTCCCATGACGGACATCAACTACCCCCCGGGCTGTCAAAATGGTGGGCCTGCTGTCTGAGTACACGGGTTCTACCATGGCTTGGTAGTCTCTACCTCTCAACCCGATTGCAGTCCGACACCAGATCATCATTTCACTTTTGGGAGGCATGGAAATGGGGAATGGGTCACTCAGTCTTACGCTACCGATCTCACCACCAGACAGTTCTACCTGCTGCCGTCTCATCAGGGCTTTTATCTCCTTGTTGAGGACTCTCTGTTGGCTGGAACTAGCATTCACCGCCACCTGTTGTAAGATTACAATTACCTCTGAAAGACAATTTTCAATTACGTTAGTACCCACAGTTATTTTAGGGTGACTTTCACGACGGTCAATGTCCACAATAATCACTCCCTGTGCCAGCAGTTCAAATTTACCAATTTTAATGGTCATCTCCTTGAACCCCATCTGCGGCACGGGTAAGCCATTACTGGCGATGATGCTCAAGTTACTGTCTGGATACCGTGTGATATCAGCATCAGTCCAATACTGCTTAAAAAGTACATAAGGGATAGTGGTTACTTGTGACCCAGTATCCAGCAAGGCGCTCATGGGGATACCGTCCAGCACCACGGGTAAAACTGGGCATCCCCCAACGTACTTATTACGCCAATTGTAAGGGCCTGGTGATCTTATGCCTGGGGGTTGGCCCTCTGCCCCAGGTTGGACCCGTTTAAATTACAGTACCTGGAAATGTGTCCGGGCTGGTTGCATCGATGGCAAATGGGTTGTCCATCCTCTGCGTAGCGGTCTGTGGGCCTCCCTCGGAACGACGGGATCCTCCTCTGTCGACGCCACGGGACATCCTCCGGACTTGAAGCCAGCTCGATGGGTCTTGACGGGTCCACTTGTAATGCCTGGACGGTCCTGGTCAACGCCGCGACGCTCCTGGTCAGCTCCTGGACTTGGTGGTGCAGGTCTTTCGACGGGGCTTGATTCAGGGCCTGTGCATCAGCCCCCACGGAGTCCATAGAGGAGGGCGCCGCCTCCTGGTGGTAGGTGAGAGCAGGGCGCCGGGGGTTTATAGCGCCACTGGTTGCAGATTCACGGAGCACCCTTATGGCCCTGTCCTTAAATTGGGCAAAGGTCAGGTCAGGGTTCTGGAAGAACATGAGGCGCAGCTGGGTCCTGTGGGCGCTAGACAGCAGACCTTCTATAAACTGTTCTGTTAGTAGCTTATCCGTATCCTGCACGCTGCCAGGGTCAGCTTGTTTGATGGCCCTCAAGGCTTCCTGCAAGTTTAGGGCATAGTCTCTGATGCTGTCCTGTGCCAGCTGCTTACATCCATAGAACCTCATTTTAATTTCAGCGGAGGTACGTGTGTCAAAGGTACCCCGCAGCCCGGCCAGAATACCCTTCACGGTCCTTTTCTCCTCAGTGGGCCATGATTTTACCTTCCTTTGGGCTGCGCCAGTTAACTGCCCTGTCAATATGCTGACCTTCTGTTCCTCTGTCAGGGGGTAAACCTGGAACAAACTGTACAGCCTTTCCTTAAAGTCAGTTAGGGCATGGGGCTCCCCTGAGTACTTGGGCAGCCAGGCCGCTCCAGGGATGTAGGGCAGGGAAAAGGGCATCACCGCTGCTGCAGCTGCGCTGGTGGTAGTAGGCGCCTCTGTATCCGACATCTTCCTCCCCCCTAGTTAAGCGTGGCCTACCTTCCGACGATCCTCTTCTGTAGGCCGCGGCTCCGCTGCTGCTGCTCTGGACGAGGACCTTGCGTCGCGTCCTGATGACGTCAGCGTCGCTCTCTCTCCCTTCCAGGACCTTGCGCAGCGTCGGTGCGTGGGACGGAGCTTCGGGTCTCGCGCACTTTCGGCGTCCACGCCCCTCTTCTTCCCGCGCGGCGTCCTGAAGATGGCGTCTGACGGCGGGAAAACGACTTCGGATGGCGGGAAAACAGCTGAAGATGGCGGGAACCGACTGAAGTTGGCGGGAAACGGCTCCGGATGGCGGTAACCTTCACAACGGCAGGTATGACAGTCTTTTAAAGGCACGCAGTACCCGGTGGTTGCGGGCACGAAATCCTGCCGACTACGCCAAAGCTGACTCACCCCCTGGGCCGTGGGGCACTCGGATCCGGGCAGTAGGGGAACGATGGGAGTAGTAGTGGCAACCCGGTTCCGTGGCTCAGGGTGGTCAGGCCAGTGGTAGTCCGTTATGCGCTGTTGATTATGTCCGACTACGCCACCCGTGGATTTGCGGTCATTAGGAACCGCCGCTGCAAGGCAGACCGCTGGGGCTGATGATGTATGCAGCTGGGATGGTGTGACTCCCCACGGGAAGAGTGCGGCCCCAGGGCAGTGTAGTGGATGTTGGGAGTAATGGTAGTGAGAGTCCCAGTGCTGATAGTGGTGGAGGAGCAAGGAGCACGCAGACAACAGGTTGCAGTCCAGGGTCTTTACTAGAACAGGTAAATTGACCCACAAACAGTCCCAGCTAGGAGGGGACCTGGATGTCTGAGAGCAACGGGGAAATTGGCCCTGGTCAGGGTGAGGGTGTAGGCCTACCGTGCTTTCTGCGCTCCTTCTGGCTATCTCCTCGTTATAGGGTAACAGCCCACGTTTCCGAGCTTTCTGTGTATTCTCGCCTGTATGGCCTGCGACGTGGGTTCCTTTCTGCTCCCAGCCTTGTACGGCTTTACTGGTCCCTTCGGTTGTGGTAGGGCCTCCAGGCTTCTTAGGCCAAGGAATATACAGTCCCTTGCGGACTGGTTATCTGCTGGAGGATGTGGAATCCTCCCAGCCTCAGACACCAAAGTCTGGTAAATTAAGTCCGTTATCTGCCAAGACAGGCTCTCGTCGCCTCTTGTCTCTGGCTTGTGGCTCTCCTCCTGCCACACTTCCTCTTAGGTGCAGTACAACTGTCTGTCCCTGCTCTGCTCTGGGACAAGTCTCAGTCCTGAGACAGGTCATCAAGTTCTCCCTAACCCTGCCCCCAGCACCAGCTTTTATAGGGGCAGACTGCTCCCCCTACTGGCCTGAGACAGGAGGTATTGCATGCTAATGTTCCCCTGACTAGAGAACCTCCCCCTTGCTCTCAGACACAGCTTTATTACATTGTGGCATCCTGGCCAGGGTGACACACAATCTCTCGCGCTCCTCCACCCTCTCAAAGACCATCAGGAATGCCTTGACGTCATCACCCGGAGTCATCTTTTGCAGGGCTCTCCTTAGCGTCTTCCTAACGTGCGAATCATCACCTGGAGTTGGGGAAGGGACGGCTTCTCTGCTGCGAACTTCACCAGCTAGAAGTTTCATCTGCCGTTGTTGCTGCTGAATCTGCTGCATCAGGAGTTTATTAGTCTCTTGCTGCATCTGTTGCTGTTCCCGGTGCTGCTGTTGAGACGCCCTCCCTGAGCTGCGGGGTTACTCGAAGCCGGGTCGGTGTGTAAGGGGGGCGGGGGATGCAGTCGTGGCCTGGACCCGTTCCGTGCCCAGGGCTGTCACATAAAAATAATTGGCTTTCAAGTAAGAGTGGTATTTCGACTACGCCACCTGCGGTTTCCGGTGATGGACACCAGCGCTGCTTCAGTCCACTGAGGCTGGTGTTACGGGCAGCTAAGATGGGACGGCTGCCCACAGGTGGAGCTGGCCTCAGGGCAGTGTGAGAAGGGATGGTGGGTGCAGTGCCGCGCAGGAAATAACAGGCTAAGGCGGTGGGTGAAGTCATATGGGTCTTTACTCACTTTCAGATGAATTTTCAGCCGCAAAGCTCCTCTCTGATACACACGACGTACTGCGGCCACCGGGAAGGGGGTTCAACACTTCCCAGGTAGATGAGGAGCACCCGGCGAGACCCATCTGGTGTGTGTTCCTCTCCTTGATAAGTTCTCCCACTGAGTCTCCTCCTGACTGTGAGTGGTATGAAAGTGGTGTAAGGCCGGGTCCCACTGGATAAACGCAGTGTAAGGGATACAGGTGGCATATACCGCTCCGTCCGTGTCCCCCTTGGATCTGACGCGCCCCCGGGCCTGTGCTGAGTAGCGTTGCGCACGCGGGGGCCTACCCGGAGCCGGATCTGAGAGGGGTAGTAGTTTCGTGGCGGTGACCCGGTCCGTGCCCAGGGAGTCAAACTGAGCGGCAGTATTTAGCAGTAGATGTTAGAATGTTCGACTACGCCACCCGTTGAATGCGGTCATGAGACCGCCGCTGCAGGGCAGACCGCTGAGGCCGGTGATACGGTTGTGCAGCGGGGATGGTATAACCCCCAATGGGAGGGGTATGGCCTCAGGGCAGCGGACGTGGATGATGAAACACTCAGAGACGGTGCGGTGTAGTTCAGGGTCTTTACTAGTGGCAAAGGTAGACCCTCCCGGAGTACTGGCTAGCGATCGGGGCCTGGTCAGTCCGTGAGCAGATGGAATCTCCCCTGGCCAGGTGGAGTTGTAGGCCTCCCCAACTAATCGTACTCTTCTGGCTACCTTGCTAGAGGCTGATAAAAGTAGCCCACGTCCCTGAGTGTACCGTGTGGTGCTCACCCGTATGGCCGGTGACTCGGGGCCTTCTGGTAGCTTCCGCTCCACGACGGCGGTGCTGGTCCCTTGCGTGTGACCGTGCCTTCGGGTTTCTTGGCCAGAGGACCTGAAATCCCCTGCCGGGCGGTTTCTGCTGCTGGGTAAGGATTAGTCCCCACAGCCTCGGACTCCGGGTCCGGTAAGAACTCTTCAATCAGGGCGAGCTCTACAGCTTCCAGCCCCTGATTCCTTTTAGCACTGCTCCCACTGAGCTCCTGATCTTTCTTTCCTATAGCCGCTCCTCTCCAGACTAGACTATGTCTACATCTGGGACTCCTCTTCTTCTTCTCCTCTAACCCTGCCTCAGCCCTAGTTTTATATAGGGGAACTTCTTCCCCTCCCAGGACTGGGCAGGAGGTGTGGCATGCATAGGATTCCTGACCAGGAGACCTCCCACCTGCTCTCAGACGTAATATTGCTATTACTGTGGAAACCAGACCCCTGGGGTGCCACATTCCCCCCTAGTAAAATTTAGTACTCCGGGACTAAACATATTTTTGTAAACATAACAAGTATAAACAGAAACAGCATAATAAAGAAAAACACATTAGGATGGTCACGGGGTGTCCTCAACCGGGTGCAGTTTTTGAAGAAAACAAGGGTGTCCATTTCACCAAGGAACAGGGAGCCGTAACCATGTAGGGGTCTGTCCTGCCCCGAGTCCTTAACAGTCTTTAGTCCATTCCTGGGTTACGCTCCAAACATATGTACAAAGGATTCCGGATAATCCCTAAACGACACCTATAAAATAACTAAAAATACACAATTATTTACAGGCAACAATAAACAGGTAAATACAAATAAAGCAGTCTAAACACTTAGATCCTCCAACGTACGGGCAACTGGCCTCTAGTGGCTCTAGTGGACCTACGGAGCTGACTGACTGGTCCTGAGCTACGGGGTGTAGGAGCTGTCAAAGATAAACTGGGCAGCTGTCTACGGGCTCTTTGGCTCACTAGGGGTACGGCAGGCTCACTATAAGCAGAGGGTTGATCCTCCTGGTCTGCTTGTGTGGGGTCTTCTGCCTCCTGGACCGGCTGCTCTTCCAGCTCTACCTGTTTCTCCGTAGGCACTTGGGATGCTGGTTGGAGGAAGGTGAGGACGGGTACCACAACAGCGCCATTTACTTGAGTCCAAGACCGAGGGAAGTCTCCGAGTACAGTACTAACCATCTCCTCCCTTTCCTCTGCGGGTCGAGGGTCTTCTTGTTCTTCTTCAGGGTCCCGTAGCTGTTCGGGACACTTCTTCAGGTGATCTCGGGATACAATGGCTGTGGTTTCTCCTCCGTCCTTACTGATTGTGCAGACTTTCAGGTTCTCATGGCTTGAGGGTAGTACGGTGTACGGGTCCTTCTCCCACTGGTCGTCCAACTTGTGGAGCCATCTCTTCCTCTTCAAGACCTGCTCTCCAGGTACCAGGGGAACAGCGGGAGCATATTGGTTGTAAGTCTTCTCCTGTCTCTCTCTAGCTTGACAGAGACTTCGCTCCACGCTCTCCTGTACTTTCCGGTACTGCTGCTGCCTTTCTGTGTCCCAGTCTGCTTGTGGTGAAGTGTCCTCGGGTGTCAGGACTCCCATATCCAGATCAACAGGCAGCTTACCAGGTCTTGCTCTCATCAGGTAAGCCGGGGTACAGTTGGTAGAACCTACCGGGATGTGGTTGTATAGGTCCACCAGATCAGGCAGTTTCTCAGGCCACAGACTGCGTTCTTCCAGGGGCAATGTTTTCAGAAGGTCTATCACCACCTGGTTCATTTTCTCACAGAGTCCATTGGTTTGCGGATGATAGGGTGTTGTTCTTATCTTCCGGCAGCCATACAGAGTGCAGAACTCCTGGAAGACTTCCGCTTCAAAGGCAGGTCCTTGGTCCGTCAGCACCTGCTCTGGGTATCCGTGTGGACGGCAGAAGTGCTGCTGGAAGGCTCTAGCTGCTGTTTGAGCCGTTAAGTCCTTGACCGGGACCACCACCAGGAACCGGGAGTAATGATCTACGATTGTGAGGGCGTAGACATACCCAGATCTGCTTGGAGACAGTTTCACATGGTCCAGAGCTACCAGTTCCAGTGGCTGTCGGGTGATGATGGGCTGCAAGGGAATCTTCTGGCTGGCACGGTCCTTCCTTCTTAGGTGGCACGGTCCACAGTCTCTGCACCACCTCTCGATGGTTCCTCTCATGCCTACCCAGTGGAACCGCCCGCGCAGCAGGAACTCCAGCTTCTTCCATCCGAAGTGCCCAGCTCTGTTGTGGTATGCCTCCAGTACCATAGCCGCGTCTCTTCTTGGCACCACTACTTGCCAGATCAGTTCATGCGTCCGGGAGTTAACCATTCTGCGGCACAACTTCCCCTTGTAAAGGAACAGTCGACTTTTCTCAGCCCACAGTTGCTTGGTCTCCTCCGGAGCGTCTGGGTCAAGGCGGGCATCTGGCTGAGTCAGCATCTCCTTCACCAGTCGGACGGCGGGGTCACTATCTTGCGTTTCCGCCCAGTTGTAATGAGGTAAGGGGTTGAACGTAGCAGATTGCTTACCCCTTACACGGTGGGAATACTGGATAGTCCCATGACGGTGGAACGCGGGGAGTTCAACTTCTTCCAATTCCTCTGGATCTTCCCCTACGTCCGGTAGGTTTGGCATTCTGGACAGGGCATCCGCGTTGGTATTGGAGCGTCCTGCCCGGTATTTGATCGTGAACTCATAGTTGGACAGGCGGGCCATCCATCTCTGCTCCAGGGCACCGAGTCTTGCCGTATCCAGGTGTGTCAACGGGTTGTTATCCGTGTACACGGTGAATCGGGAAGAGGCGAGGTAGTGCTTAAAGCATTCGGTGACTGCCCATACCACTGCCAGGAATTCTAACTTGAATGAGCTGTAATTCTCAGGGTTTCTTTCGGTGGGTCGCAGTTTTCGGCTGGCGTAAGCAATTACCCGTTCCTTCCCCTGCTGGATCTGGGACAGTACGGCTCCTAGCCCGATGTTACTTGCGTCGGTGTAGAGGATAAAGGGCTGGCTGTAATCCGGGTACGCCAGGATTTCATCCCCCGTGAGGGCCATCTTCAGCTGGCGGAAGGACTCTTCTTCCAGCTTCTCCCATCTGAAGGGCGGCTTCTGGTTCTTGGCCTTTCTGGACTGGACTATCAGGAGGTCCTGCATAGGAGCTGCCTTTTTGGTGAAACCGGGAATGAATCTTCGGTAGTAGCCTACCAACCCGAGGAACTGCCGCACTTCCTTTACGCTGGAGGGGCTTGGCCATTCCTTAATTGCGGTGATCTTATCAGGGTCGGGAGCCACTCCGTCAGCACTCACCACGTGTCCCAGGTACTGCACCCTTGGTTTCAGGAGGTGACACTTGGAGGGTTTCACCTTTAGGCCGTAGTTTGCCAGGGCTTCGAACACTTCTGCCAGGTGTTTCAGGTGGTCCTCGTAGGTCTTGGAGTAGACGATGACATCGTCCAGGTATAACAGGACCGTCTCGAAGTTTCGGTGTCCCAGACAGCATTCCATCAACCGTTGGAAGGTTCCTGGTGCGTTGCAGAGTCCGAACGGCATGCAGGTAAACTCGCTAAGTCCCATCGGGGTGGTGAATGCGGTCTTCTCCCGGTCCGCCTCTGCTACAGGAACCTGCCAGTACCCGCTAGTGAGATCCAAAGTAGAGAAGAAGTTAGCAGATTTTAAAGCAGCCAAAGACTCCTCTATCCTTGGTAAGGGGTACGCATCTTTGTGTGTGATACGGTTGATTTTCCGGTAATCTACACACATTCTCATGGTGTTGTCTTTCTTTTTAACCAAGACTAGTGGAGCTGCCCAGGGGCTACAGCTATCCCTGATTACCCCAGCCTCCTTCATGTCTCTAAGCATCCCCTTGGCGTGTTGGTAGTGTGCAGGGGGTACGGGTCGGTATCTCTCCTTTATGGGAGGATGGTCTCCCGTGGGGATGTGGTGTTCTACCCCCTTTACTCGCCCGAAGTCTAACGGGTGTTTACTAAACACTCTCTCGTACTCTTGAACCACCCGATAGACTCCCTGTTTCTGGTGTGAGGGAGTGGAGTCAGTACCCAAATGTAGTTGCTGACACCAGTCCTCTATTGTTTTCTTAGAGCCGTTACCTTCCTCTGGTTGAGATGGAGGCAAGGGTTCCACGGCCTGTACAGAATTCTGGTTTATGGTGAACAATTTAGCTAGCGTGGCATACCGGGGCAGGTGTACTTCTCTCTTCCCGATGTTTATTATGCGAACGGGCACCCTCCCATGGCGTACATCAACCACCCCCCGTGCTGTCAAAATGGTGGGCCTACTGTCTGAGTAGACGGGTTCTACCATTGATTGGTAGTCTCTACCTCTTAGACCAATAGCTGCCCGGCACCAAATCATCATTTCACTTTTTTGGGGCATGGCAATTGGGAAAGGGTCACACATTCTCACGCTTCCAATCTCACCACCGGAGAGTTCCACCTGTTGCCGCCGCATCAGTGCCCGGATCTCTTTTTGGAGCACTCGCTGCTGGCCGGAGCTGGCGTTCTTGGCAACCTGCTGTAAAATGAAAATCACCTCTGCAAGACAATTTTCAATCACATTAGTTCCTAGCGTTATCTTTGGGTGACTCTCGCGCTTGTCAATGTCTACAATGATCAGTCCCTGTGCTGCCAGTTCGACTCTACCGACTTTAATGGTCATCTCTTTGAATCCGATCTGTGGCACGGGTTGACCATTGCTGGCGATGATACTCAAGTCGTCGTCAGGGTAGCGGGTTATATCCGAGTCATTCCAGTACTGCTTAAAGAGCACGTACGGGATGGTGGTGACCTGTGACCCGGTGTCAAGTAGGGCACTCATAGGAATGCCATCCAGTACCACAGGCAAGACTGGACGTCCTCCCACATATTTGTCACGCCAGTTCGATGGGCCTGGTGATCTTATTCCTAGGGGTTGGCCCTCTACCCCAGGTTGTGCTAGTTTAAAGGACAGTACCTTGCCATATGTCCGGGTTGATTACAGCGGCGGCAGATGGGTTGTCCGTCCTCGTTGTATCGGTCGCTGGGTCTTCCTCTGGCCGGTGGGGTCCTCCTTGGTCGACGCCACGGGATGTCCTCCGGTCCGGATGCCAGCTGGATCTTCCCTGGAGCAGAAACCTGTAACGACTGCACAGTTCGGGTTAGCGCAGCTACGCTTTTAGCTAGCTCTTGGACCTGATGGTGCAGGTCTGGAGCCGGGTCATTGTTCAAAGCCTGCGCATCAGCTCCCACAGGCCCTGCCGACAAGGGCGCCGCCTCCTGGTGGTAAGCGGTAGTAGGGCGCCTGTGGGCCACAACGCCACCCGGTGCCGGTTCTCGGAGCACCCGAATGGCTCTGTCCTTGAACTGTGCAAAGTCCAGATGAGGATCCTGTAAGGCCATTGCCCGCAACTGGGTTCGGTGGGCATTGCAATATAGTCCCTCTATAAATTGTTCGGTCAACAGCCTGTCCTCGTTTCCCACGCCGTCAGGGTCGGTCTGCTTAATGGCTCTCAGGGCCTCTTGTAGGTTTAGTGCATAGTCCCTTATATTCTCATGTGCTCGCTGTTTGCACCCATAGAATCTAAGCTTAATCTCAGCTGAGGTGCGGGTATCAAAGGTGTCCTTCAGCCGGGTTAATATCCCTGCTACAGTCCTCCTCCCAGGTGGCCAGGACTTTACCTCCCTTTGGGCTGCCCCGGTTAGTTGGGCCACCAGGATGCTCACTTTTTGCTCTTCTGTGAGGGGGTACACCTGGAAGAGGCTATCCAGCTTTTCTCTAAAGTCATTCAGGGTATGTGACTCCCCTGAGTACTGGGGTAGCCAGGCTGCCCCCGGGATATAGGGCATAGTGAAAGGCATGACCGCAGCAGCGGTGGCGCTGGCGGTGGCTGCGGCAGTGAAGCTCTCCTCCGTATCCGACATCTTCCTCCCCCCTAGTGGACCGTGGCCTACCTTGCGATGATCCTCTTCCGTAGGCAGCGGCTCCGCAGTGGATCGTCAGGGTCGAGGACCTTCCGTCGCGCTCCTGTGACGTCGGCGTCTGCTGGGCTCCTTCCAGGACCTTACGCAACGTCCGGACGTGAGGCGGGGCTTCAGTTCTCGCGGGCTTTTCGGAGTCCACGCCCCTCTTCTTCCCGCGCGGCGTCTTCAAGATGGCGTCCAACGGCGGGAAAACTCCACGGATGGCGGGAAGAAGGCAGAAGATGGCGTCCAACGGCGGGAAAACTCCACGGATGGCGGGAAGAAGGTAGAAGATGGCGTCGGATGGCGGGAATCTTCATAACAGGTAAGTTTAAAAGTCTCTTTTTCAGGCACGCAGTACCCGGTGGTTGCGGGCACGAAATCCTGCCGACTACGCCAAAAGTTGACGCGCCCCTGGGCCTGTGCTGAGTAGCGTTGCGCACGCGGGGGCCTACCCGGAGCCGGATCTGAGAGGGGTAGTAGTTTCGTGGCGGTGACCCGGTCCGTGCCCAGGGAGTCAAACTGAGCGGCAGTATTTAGCAGTAGATGTTAGAATGTTCGACTACGCCACCCGTTGAATGCGGTCATGAGACCGCCGCTGCAGGGCAGACCGCTGAGGCCGGTGATACGGTTGTGCAGCGGGGATGGTATAACCCCCAACGGGAGGGGTATGGCCTCAGGGCAGCGGACGTGGATGATGAAACACTCAGAGACGGTGCGGTGTAGTTCAGGGTCTTTACTGGTGGCAAAGGTAGACCCTCCCGGAGTACTGGCTAGTGATCGGGGCCTGGTCAGTCCGTGAGCAGATGGAATCTCCCCTGGCCAGGTGGAGTTGTAGGCCTCCCCAACTAATCGTACTCTTCTGGCTACCTTGCTAGAGGCTGATAAAAGTAGCCCACGTCCCTGAGTGTACCGTGTGGTGCTCACCCGTATGGCCGGTGACTCGGGGCCTTCTGGTAGCTTCCGCTCCACGACGGCGGTGCTGGTCCCTTGCGTGTGACCGTGCCTTCGGGTTTCTTGGCCAGAGGACCTGAAATCCCCTGCCGGGCGGTTTCTGCTGCTGGGTAAGGATTAGTCCCCACAGCCTCGGACTCCGGGTCCGGTAAGAACTCTTCAATCAGGGCGAGCTCTACAGCTTCCAGCCCCTGATTCCTTTTAGCACTGCTCCCACTGAGCTCCTGATCTTTCTTTCCTATAGCCGCTCCTCTCCAGACTAGACTATGTCTACATCTGGGACTCCTCTTCTTCTTCTTCTCCTCTAACCCTGCCTCAGCCCTAGTTTTATATAGGGGAACTTCTTCCCCTCCCAGGACTGGGCAGGAGGTGTGGCATGCATAGGATTCCTGACCAGGAGACCTCCCACCTGCTCTCAGACGTAATATTGCTATTACTGTGGAAACCAGACCCCTGGGGTGCCACAGATCCACTCAGCCTCCGGGCTTTTCTGACTGAGACGTGAAGTAACAAAGTCAGATATCGGGGGCCGGTCACCCCTCTTGCAGCAGGAATCCCTCTGACTAGGCCAGAATAAAGAATACAGGTGGCGACTCCGCTCCGTCCGTATCCCCTGGGATCCTTTTGCCTGTGGAGCCTATCTCCTCTGCTCCCCTCCAAGGCCTTCTTAGGTCAGGACCTTGACCTGGTAGAGACAGCGGTTAACTCTTACCCGCTCCTCGTCTCAAGGCCAGAGTACGAGGAACGTGTATCTTCAGCCAGCTACAGCCTCTTGCTGGACCCCGACAGAAGACCACAATCAAAGACCTTGAACTTAAGATGGCCGTAGATTAAATATGAATGAATAAGTGTTTCCTAAAAGTGTGTCCTCCACCCTCACCCACTACATGGTTCCCCCTATCTTTGGTTCCCCTCATCTCCTCTATCCCGGCCCGGGGCAGCACAATGGTGCATTTAGGCCCCCTACAGGACAGGAGTGGTGGAGTGTTGAGTGGTGAAGTGGTGTCCTGAGAAGTGCTCCATCCTTACCTGGAAGAGGAGATACCACACCTCATCTGAGGTGCAGTACCCCTGTGGCGACTGAACCCTCAGTGCCGCCACACTGTTGCAGGCTCTGCAAGTGCTGTTGATGTTGCTGCTGTTGGCTTTGCAGCAGATGTTTGAGTAGTTCCTTCATGGTGCCGGACATCTCTGGCTGGCTGTCGGCCTTTACCCAGACATCTACTGATCTCTGTAGCAGGAACACGTTTTCCTAGAATCTTGCCCACACTTCTAGCACCAATTGTAGGGGTTTGGTACTCACTCAGCCACGGTTCAGGTAGGAACAGGAAAAGTTTTCATTAAAATATTCAGGCAGGTTTATTCTGTATTCTGACTTCATAAACTGCTTAGCATAGGCAAACAAAAGACAGCCTTTTCCGGCACAAAGGGAAAACACAAGCAAAATGTCCATGCAATGGTGCGGGTTCGCCCGCTAGAGGTCAGGGTCCAGTTCTCATGGCCTTAGCACAGACCAACACACTGGAGATCCACACGTCTCCAGACACAGACACCAAATGGGACACTTGGCCTCCATTTTATTTACAGCAAACCACACCCCAGGGTGGGGATATGTGAGCAGCCACTTCCACCCATCTCTTATGACTGCTCGTAAAAACCAGCCCCGATACACCCTATTAACCCTCTCAGCACTATGTGTGCTGGAGCATGCTTTCCCGATTTTACATCACTGAAGCTGCCAAATTCAGCGATACATATCTCCCCTCAAGGACATGTCCAGCAGCCATCTTACACAAGCTTCATAATGAATTTGGCTCCTCTTTCATCTATGTGTGCGCCAATGTCAGATATGTACTTTGGTCATAGACTTCAGCTAAACTTTAAGCCATATTGTGGCATTAATTATAGTCAATCTATTCAATAGCCTGAGGCCACATCCATTTCTTCCATCTCTTAGAATATTTTTTATAAAAAATTGGCAAATTTGGCATAAAAATACCAAAAGTTGCAACATTTTTGCTCAACTAACTTTCGTGCAAAAATCTGTGAATTTTCGACTCAAATAGTATGACAAAAAAGCTTGAATCGTCCCCCTAGTGCATATTGTGGATGAGCACAATCAGGGACAGACTCGGACTAAAATTCAGCCCTGGCAATTCAAAGCACACAGGCCCATGCTATAAGCCCTCCTTCCCTAGATTGGGGTCTTTATTACTTATATAACCCTCCTTGGAGAAAATCAAGATTTACTGCAAGACCTATACACCCGCGTGCAGAATTATTAGGCAAATGCGTATTTTGATCACTTTGATACTTTTTATACATATTGTCCTACTCCAAGCTGCATAGGCTTGAGAGCCAACTACCAATTAAGTAAATCTGGTGATGTGCATCTCTGTAATGAGGAGGGGTGTTGACTAATGACATCAACACCCTATATAAGGTGTGCTTAATTATTAGGCAACTTCCTTTCCTTTGGCAAAATGGGTCAGAAGAGAGATTTGACGGGCTCTGAAAAGTCCAAAATTGTGAGATGTCTTGCAGAGGGATGCAGCAGTCTTGAAATTTCCAAACTTTTGAAGCGTGATCACTGAACAATCAGGAGTTTCCTAGCAAATAGCCAACAGGGTCGCAAGAAGCGTGTTGGCCAAAAAAGGCGCAAAATAACTGCCCATGAATTGAGGAAAATCAAGCGTGAAGCTGCCAAAATGCCATTCGCCACCAGTTTTGCCATATTTCAGAGCTGCAACGTTACTGGAGTATCAAAAAGCACAAAGTGTGCGATACTCAGGGACATGGCCAAGCTAAGGAAGGCTGAAAAACGACCACCTTTGAACAAGAAACATAAGATAAAACGTCAAGAATGGGACAAGAAATATCTTAAGACTGATTTTTCAAAGGTTTTATGGACTGATGAAATGAGAGTGACTCTTGATGGGCCAGATGGATGGGCCAGAGGCTGGATCTGTAAAGGGCAGAGAGCTCCACTTCAACTCAGATGCCAGCAAGATGGAGGTGGGGTACAGTTTTGGTGTTTTGGGCTGATATCATCAAAGATGAACTTGTGGGACCTTTTCGGGTTGAGGATGGAGTAAAGCTCAACTCCCAGACCTACTGCCAGATTCTGGAAGGCAACTTCTTTAAGCAGTGGTACAGAAAGAAGTCGGTATCGTTCAAGAAAAATATGATTTTCATGCAGGACAATGCTCCATCACATGCATCCAACTACTCCACAGCATGGCTGGCCAGTAAAGGTCTAAAAGAAGAAAAAATAATGACATGGCCCCCTTGTTCACCTGATCTGAACCCCATAGACAACCTGTGGTCCATCATAAAATGTGAGATCTACAGGGAGGGAAAACAGTACACCTCTCGGAACAGTGTCTGGGAGGCTGTGGTGGCTGCTGCACGCAATGTTGATCGAAAACAGATCAAGCAACTGACAGAATCTATGGATGGAAGGCTGTTGAGTGTCATCATAAAGAAAGGTGGCTATATTGATCACTATTTTTTTTTGTTTTTGTTTTTGCATGTCAGAAATGTTTATTTCTAAATTTTGTGCACTGATATTGGTTTACCTGGTGAAAATAAACAAGTGAGATGGGATTATATTTGGTTTTTATTAAGTTGCCTAATAATTCTGCACAGTAATAGTTACCTGCACAAACAGATATCCTCCTAAGATAGCCAAATCGAAAAAAAGCCTTCTCCAACTTCCAAAAATATTAAGCTTGGATATTTATGAGTCTTTTGGGTTGATTGAGAACATAGTTGATGATCAATAATAAAAATAATCCTCTAAAATACAACTTGCCTAATAATTCTGCACACAGTGTATTTCCAATAATACCGCTATTTAAGATTTAATGTTAATTCTGCATTAATATTGCAATATAACAGACAAATACCACAAGACCATAACATATTACCAACTTGTACAGTAGTGATTAAACCACCATAGTGATCATTAATCAACACCATTGTACTAGGACTGAAACTGGCACCATACCGTGACCATATCAATTCTACAGCAGTGATCTGCAGACCATAAATATGTGTACCTTACAGGTTCTCACCAGTGACGTTCTCAATGATCATAGTCATTCATTTTCCCATTTCTTTTCCATTGTGCCCAGACAACCATGACCACTTCTCCCATCCATAATCCGTCCCTGCAAAATGTAACACAGAAGAATATTTGGCTTACTGCTTTTCCAGGACCCTCCTCAAATTCTACCACCTCTATGCAAACCATATTGTACTATATCCAGTGCCCTAGGCAGTTATACTGCCCCATCTGTGCCCTCCCTCCACAGTAATAGTACTCCCTGCTGCCTGCTGTATCCCACACAGTAACAGTGCCCCTTCTGTGCTCCTACACAGTAATAATGTTCCTTCTGTACATCCTTGTAGTAATACTGCTCCCCTGTGCCTTGTTAGATATATACTGTATGTGACATGCAGAAGTAGTGCTGTTGCTTTAAAAGCATTCAGCAACTATTAGAAGTAACACAAGCACATGAGACAGGAAGTGTTGTGCTCCAGAAGCATCCAGCAACTAGAGAGGTTAACACAGTCACAGGAGAAGGTGAGTGTTTTTGCAGAGCCCAAGGGGGATTGTGGGGAAGTTGTGTACTGTCTGGCTGGAGCCAAAGAGAAAGGTGGTGTGTGTGTTCTGTATCTCACAGAAGCGCCCCTGCAAGTGAAAACGATTCAAGCCAGGAGTGAAGCTAAATACAGGTAAGGTAGAGTTCCAGAACTAACAGTGCAGAGTATTGTCCGCAGACTGAACTACAGGAATTGAAAGAACAAGCCCTAACAACAGCCTTGCAGGAATCGACCAAAACCTCTGAATGGGTGATAGACTCAGACAGAACCTTTAACCTGCTCGGGTTTGATAAATCAGGGAGACAGTCCTCTGTAACACCACAAATCACCATAAGGAAAGAATTCAAGATTGGAGCATGTGAACAGAAAGACAGACTGTTTTATAGGAACTTGTTGCATCAGATCGATGCAGGCTTACAGAAAGGCCATATGAGATCATTGAGGGGGTGGCGAAAGCAATCAGCCGAGTACTGAACCTCCATATTATACTTGAAATGAAAAGTCAATTGACCTTGCAACAGCTGAAGATGATTTTAAAAGGGCACTATAAAGAAGAGAGTACTTCAGAATTGTTCCACTGACTCATTAACCTCTCACAGAAAAATAATGAATCACCCAAAATTTCTTCTTCAGAACAATTGAACTGAAGGATAGACTGTTATTTGCATTCAGAGATGTAGAATCGATAGAGAAGTTTGATGCTAGACTAGTCCAGAAGAAGTTCTTGACCCCCGGTGGCCAGTCTGAAGATCATCATGGAGACCCTCCAATGCCACCTCCGAGAGGGAACCTTAAATCACCAACAAAAGAGAGGCCTGCCAGCGCTGACTGGGAGGAAGTAATAGGAGATCTGTGAGCCGAGTTGATTGAAGTGAAAAAGATGATTTGTTCCAGGCCAGGGTATCCCTCAGACCCAGGAGTGGGTTCCAAAACAGAAGATACCCAGCTTGTGAAGCATGCCGTTCATCAAATCAGAGTACGGTGTGTGTCCACTGTCTAAGATGTGGTGAGGAAGGACATTATGCCAAGGAATGCCAATGGTCACGGTCATTTGGGTTAAAAGAAAGGAGGTTACCAGTGTGGGGCGACTGGTAACCCCGACATGGAGGAGCCCCAGAAGCAAATCCAAATCTCACCAAACCCCAGAACGGCGCATGAGGTAAAACGACTGCGTCAGTACTATCCCCAAGTGTGTTCCCGTCTACAACAGATGCAAGGGAGACAGGGGCATCAGTTACTTAATTCCCAGTGCGGAGGTCAAACGATGTACTCCTGGGAGGAGAATTCCCCAGTCAGTAAAGACAGCCTCATCGGTGAAAGGTGCTTTATACAGTGCCAGCTAGATAGACTCCTAGTAAAAGCACTATGGAGCACAGGAGCCCAAAGGAGCCTTGTAAATGAAGAATGGAGAAGGCGCTACCTGCCACACTTGCCTTTGGTCACTAAAAGAACTCTTGGGACCAGCGGAACTCCATGGCAAAGCCGTCATCCAGACCGACATATGGGCGGAAGTGACTTTCCAACTCAGGGCCATGAAAAACAGCAACACCATCAAGCTTTTGGTACCTTTTCTCATGACAAGTGATCAGAACGTGGTAGAGGATCCTATTCTGGGTTATAATGTAATCAGTGAGGTCATCACAAAACACAAGACAGGGGTGTTGGTGATGGATGCAATCTGAACATGGCTCGCCACACCCAACGCCGTGGCGGAAAACGTGATTCATAGAGTAAAGAAAGCACAGAATACAATGGACCTAAAAGAAATCAAGGTAGGCTTGCACCCAGCCATCATCCCTGCAAACCAAATGGTAGGGGTGACGTGTGGAGTCAGGGTAGAACCAGGAAGAAAAGTCCAGAAAAGACAGTTCATGCCAAAAGACTCCTCAGAACTTCTGGAAGGCCTAGTTCAAGATGATACTGTGCTTACGATTCCTACTGGTGGGTTTGCTCGAATGACAGTACTAGTGTTGAGTAACCCCCGTAGTGTTCGAGTTCGGTTCGGTTCGTCGAACACCCGTGTGTTCGCCGAACTGTTCGTCGAACTGTTCGTCGAACACCTTCGAACACCGTTAAAACCAATGGCAGGCAAACAAAAACACATAGAAACACATAGAAAACACCTTCAAAGGTGTTCAAAAGCTGACAAACTGCTCAGAAGACACAACTAACACATGGAAAAGTGACAAGTACATATAGTCATGCGAAAAGAAAAGAGGTGGAGGAGTAAAAGGAGGGGGAGACACAGATATAGGTATGTCATGCCCTTCTAAAATCCAAAAAGTGAGAAGCCGACACGTTCAGTCCGCTCCTGCCCGTGCCACCTCCGCGTTGCCGGGTTTGTGCCAGAGCCGCGGTGAACCCTGACGGCCAGCCCCCCTCTCCCAATACTGGTGCCTGTCTGCTGGTGGGTCGAGCGAGCCCCCCTGTGGTGGAGGCAGCTCTAAGATTTTTAATTTAAATTGTCTCTCTAATTTGAATGAATACACTTTAAATCCATTTACAAGGATCTATTGGAGGGCAAGTCTCATGCCAGCAGCCGCGTAATTCCAGCTCCAGTAGCGTCCACTAAAGCTGCTGCAGTTAAAAAGCTTTTATAAGGATCGAGCTCGGCTGTCCACCGCAAGGCATCCTACTGCCAGTCCCAGCCCCTATGCCTTGGGGTACCTCCTGATGCTCTTCACTGAGTATCCCGTGGTCCCGAAGCATTTCCTTTGAAAAAATTAAGTGTCCAAACTACAGGTGGTGTAGCTTGCTTAACAGCCGGGATAATCCGCTGACTAGCAGACACTGCTACTAGGCACAAAGTATTTCCTGGGCTAGATGCAGTTAAAAATTTGTAATTAGATACTCTTGTTGGATGCTGAGAAAGCATTCCATAGAGTCTCCTGGCACGCCATATATGATTCTCTTAAAAAGCTTGGGGTAGGGGTCTAGGGGACCCTTTTATAGCCAAAATCACGGCCCTGTATCGCAATACGTCACCTAGGCTGAAGATAAATGGAACTGTAGCACCCTGAGGGCTCGGTTGCTACAGAGGTATTGCACCTCACCCAGAGGTGTGATATCTCACTCTCAGGTAAGGATGTAGTGTGGATCAGGACCCGACACCTGCATGCATTACACCACATTGCCGTGGGGCAGGGCGACCAATATGCCCCTGAGATGGGCATGACAGTCCCTGTCCCTGGCTGGAGTGGGGGGAGAGAACACTGAGGAAGGGGAACCCTGTAGTGCAGGAGCAGGGAGGAAGCAGTTCCTGGGTGCATTGAGAAGGGAGTATAAAAGGTGGGCACCATCTTAGTTCAGTGCAGAGAAGTCTGAGCAGAAGTGGCAGGGAGCAGGGGCTCTGCATGAGCTCTGCTCCGGAGGCGGGCCTAGTAACAGAGGCCCAGGCCTGGAAGAGGGAGAAGGAAGGAAGAGGAGCGGAGAAGGCTCCAGGAATGAGGAACGAAGGGATCCCAGGGGTGCGGACGGGCGAGTCGCCACAGCACGCCCGAATCCACCTGCGTGGAGGGGTCAGGCCAAAGGGGGAGACCGGTCCCCGAAACTAGTGGAGGCAGGAAACGACCCTCAGCTAGAAACAGGAGGCTGTGACATTTTATGTGGCGCAGCCCCTCGCTACACCCGCTAGGAAGGCACCACATAGGGTCAGGGAAACTGGCGCCAAGTTTACCAAGAGGAGGCCCGAGGCAGCCGGACAGAAGGGTTGGTAAGAAAGGCCAGACAAAGGACACACAAAGGGGGTCCTGTGAAGCGCTCCAAAGTTATCTGGGAGTTGTCTGAGCCCCTCACCTGCTGAGCACAGTACGACGTGGGCAGCCGTTACCTGCAGACGTGGTCTGGATAATAAGAACTGTGAGTAAAGGCCCTGGACTGCATCACTGACTCCGTGTCGTTACTGCTGCTGCCCTGCACCATCACCCCCATCCTCCGCATACACTGCCCTGAGGCTATACTCCTCCCGTGGGGAGTTATGCTACGCTCTGCTGCACCCACAACACCAGCCTCAGCGGTCTGCCCTGGAGCGGCGGTTCACTCTGACCGCAATCCACGGGTGGCGTAGTCGGACATTTAAACATCAAAACCACATAAATAGTTCCGCCACTGGTTTGACCGCCCTGAGCCACGGAACCGGGTCACCGCCACGGAGACTTCAACCACCAGCATCCACCAAAAAGGGTCCGGCTCCGGGTGTCCCAAGGCCCAGGGGGCGCGTCAGAACATTTTCATCACCTTTCACAATCACCAATGGGACAAGGCAGGGATGTTCTCTGTCCCCTCTCTTATACATCCTAGTGACGGAGCACCTGCTCTCATCAATTCGCCATAACCCCAATATTAGGTGGATTGAGGTGGGAGGCACCAAGTACAAGTACTCTCTATTTGCTGATGATGTCCTAGTATATATCACTCAATCACATATATCCATCCATGCTGTTATGGCTGAAATAGATCACTTTGTTACATGGTCAAATTTTAAAATCAATGCAGCGAAGTCTGAGGCCCTCGATGTCTCCCTCCCCAAATCCATATAGGATTCCATCCAGTCCAACTTTCCCTTTGCCTGGCCCTCACAGGGTATCAAATACTTAGGAATTCCTATTCATAGAGACCTCTCTCATCTATGTTATCTTAATTTTGGGCCCTTTATTGAACAACTCCATACAGACCACGGTTGGCAAGTTAGAACTGTAAGATTCACTACGTGAACCACTGGTGTTTTGTAGAAAAGCACATGTACACTGTGTTCCAAATTATTATGCAAAAAGTGTTTAGGAGTGATAAGGGAAGAATTTGTTTGTTTGTCAGTTAAACTCATTGATGGTGATGTGTGTCAGGGCTCTTTATATCACTGTAAGCAATTGCAGACACCTGTGCTAATTAGTTTGGCAGGTGTGTCCAATGAAAGGCAAGACTACTTAAGAAGGCTGTCTCACATTATTAAGCAGCCTACATTTTCTGCCAAAATGGGAAAGAAAAAGGATGTGTCGGCTGCTGAGAAGCAACAAATTGTGGAGTGTTTAGGTCAAGGCATGACTACAATCAACATTGTGCGATGATCAGGATGAAGTGTCTTGGCAATCAAGAAGTATGTAGCTGATTCACAGTACACACGTGTGCGTGCTGATAAGGGCAAATTGAGGACTCTTTCCTACAGGCAATTACGTCAGGTTGAAAGAGCAGCGGCAAAAAAGCCTTGTCATAGCAGCAGACAAGTTTTTGAAGCTGCTGGTGCCTCCAACGTCCCCCGAACAACAAGATGCAGGGTCCTTCAGAGGTTTGCAGCTGTGCATACGCCATCCTGTCGACCTCCTCTATCCACTTCACACAAGCAGAAACGGCTCCAGTGGGCCAAACATTACATGAAGACTGATTTCAAAACTGTTTTGTTCACGGATGAGTGCCGTGCAGCGCTCGATGGTCCAGATGGATGGAGTGGAGGATGGCTGGTTGATGGACACCCCACGCAAACACGGCTACAGCGCCAACAAGGAGGAGGTAGAGTAATGTTTTGGGCTGGAATCATGGGGAGAGAGATTGTCGGCCCCTTTAGGATCCCTGAAGGCGCTAAAGATGAACTCCATAATGTATGTGGATTTTCTCAAACAGCACTTCCTGCCATGGTTCAAGAAGAAGAACCGTGTATTTCACAGCAAGATCATTTTTTTGCATGATAATGCACCATCTCATGCTGCACATAAAACATCTGCATCTCTGGCTGATATGGGCATAAAAGGGGACAAACTTATGGTGTGACCCCCATGCTCCCCTGACCTTTACCCCATTCAGAACCTTTGGTGCATCATTAAAAGGAGTGTCTATGATGGCGGGAGGCAGTTCACATCTAAGCAACAGCTCTGGGAGGGTATTCTGTCCTCATGCAAAACAATTGAACCAGAAACCATCCAAAACCTGACAAATTCAATGGACGAGAGAGTTCAGAAGCTCCTTTCGAACAAGGGGTCCTATGTGAAAATGTAACATCACCTAGAATAAAGTTTTGAGTTGAAAGCTGTTTGATTTCAGTTTCTAACAACCTGCTAATGCTTATAATTTCAAAAATGACCATTTTTTTGGTCTTTATTAAAATGAAAAGGTTGATCGAAAAGTTTGGGGGATCTAAGAGTGTGGCAACCCAGTAGTCATGATTACTTCGAATTCTGATATGAGGGTCATGCTGCAGGTAGTGCAGCAAGAAGGCACTTATGTGTCTTGCGCATCTCGGAGCCCCAAAATTATTTTCCGGGCTAGATGCAGCTAAAAATTATTATTAATTTTAAATCTGGTGAAGCTTTAGTATAGATGACCTAATAGGATCAGTGCTGCACACTGTTACAAAGCCCAAATTATTTTCCAGTCAAGATACAGATAAACATGATTAGTAATTTTAAATCTGGTGGAACTTATTATAGATGGCCTAATAGAATCAGTGCTGCACACTGCTACAAAGCCCAAATTATTTTCCAGCCAAGATACAGATAAACATGATTAGTAATTTGAAAGCTTAAAACGGTTGGTAGGGTGATTTTAACCAATCATCAAGCTTTTACTCTCCCCAGGATGACACACGGGTAGAAAAGTCGATTCGGATCCATGATTTGTTCATCTTTATGAACGTGAGTCTATCTACATTTTCAGTGGAGAGCCGCGTGCACTTATCTGTCAGCACACCACCAGCAGCGCTGAACACACGTTCAGACAGAACGCTGGCTGCGGGGCATGACAAGATCTCCAAGGTGTAAGTGGCTAGCTCCGGCCATTTATCCAGATTGGAAGCCCAAAAAGAGCAAGGGTCCAGTGACACAGTCATGGTTTCAATGTTTACTTGGAGATACTCCTGTACCATCGTCTCTAGGCGTTGACTATTTGTCAGACTTCTTGTTTCCTGTGGCCTTGCAAAGGATGGGCTAAAAAAGTGGTGAAATGATTCCGCAAAATTGATGTTACCAGCAGATACTGTGGTTCTGTTACGGTTTGAGTGCTGAACACTTGACGGTCCCACGGTTGGCAAGTTGGAACTGTGAGATTCACTACGTGCACCACTGGTATTTTGTGGAAAAGCACATGTAAGATTCTGCAACAGTCTCTGCTGATACTCCTGCATGCGTGCATCCCTTTCTATGGCAGGAATAATTTCTGCAAATTTACTTTTGTACCGGGGATCTAACAGTGTGGCAACCCAGTAGTCAGGATTATTTCTAATTCTCACAATTCGAGGGTCATGTTGCAGGTAGTGCAGCAAGAAGGCACTCATGTGTGTTGCGCATCCAGGAGCACCAAGTACCTGTTGTGTTGGTGGCGAGGTAACAATCATGCTTCCTTCCTCTGTCCTCTCCCCCCAACCTCGCACAACAGAAATGTGATCAAGGTCTCCCTCATCTGATGAGTCTTCCATCAGTTCGTCCTCCACTTCTTCCTGGGCTCCTGCACCTTCCTCACTAGTTTGGCTGCTACCATGCGCCCTGGTAAAACCATCTCACCCACCCTCACATGCCTGCCGCCTTGGTGCTGCCGACCGTCTGGACCTTGCAGATGTTAGCCCTTCCGCATACAACTCCTCCTCCTCTACTTCCTCCACCTCCTCTTGTGCCACCACCTGACTCCGAATTCTGTTTAACATGTGCTCCAGCATGTAAATCACCGGAATAGTCATGCTGATAATGGCATCGTCAGCACTAAACATCTTCGTCGCCATTTCAAAACTGTGCAGAAGGGTGCATAGGTCCCTGATCTGAGACCACTCCTCCAGCGTGATTTGCCCCACCTCTGGATCTCGTTGGCCCAGGCTATACGTCAGAACGTATTGCACCAGGGCTTGTCGGTGCTGCCACAGTCGCTGCAACATGTGCAGAGTTGAATTCCACCGGGTAGGCACATCGCATTTTAGCCGGTGAAGTGGCAGGCCCAACGACTTCTGTAGAGATGTAAGTCGCTGAGCTGCGGGATGCGAACGGCGGAAGTGAGCACACAGCGACCGTGCCCTCTGCAGAAGGCCATCTAGTCTGGGATAGTGGGCTAAAAATTGCTGGACAACCAGGTTCAACACATGAGCCATACAAGGCACGTGTGTGACATTGCCCCGGCGAAGGGCCGCACCCAGGTTTGCAGCATTGTCGCACACGGCCTTCCCTGGTTTCAGGTCCAGTGGAGACAACCATTCATGAAATTGGTTCTCCAGAGCTGACCACAACTCCTCAGCTGTGTGACTCACATTTCCCAGACATTTCAATGTAAAAACCGCCTGATGACGTTGAGCCCTACTGCCAGCATAGTTAGGAGGTGTGCAGGATCCCTTCTGCGCAGTTAGAAAGCTTGTGGCATGACCAGACAGGCTTTGGGTGCAGGTGGAAGACCGAGAGGAGGTTGAGGAGGCAGAAGCAGTGGAGGAACTTTGACATAAAGAGGATTGACGCACAACTCGTGGGGACGGCAAGACTTGGACAGGAGCCCCTTGTCCTGCTGTCACCTTAGTTACCCAGTGCCCAGTCAGCGACATGTAACGCCCCTGTCCATGCCTACTCGTCCAAGTGTCTGTGGTGAAATGCACCCTGTCACACACAGAGTTTCTCAAAGAAGCGGTGATGTTGTGTGCGACATGCTGGTGGAGCGCAGGCACACCTTTCTTTGAGAAGTAGTGCCGACTGGGCATCTGGTACTGGGGCACTGCGACGGACATAAGGTCTCGAAAATCCTATGTGTCCACCAGGCGGAAAGCCAGCATTTCTGTAGCCAAGAGCTTGCAGATGGTGAAATTCAACCTCTTAGCTTTCTCATGGCTAGGAGGAAATGGTCTTTTACTTGTCCACATCTGAGGGACCGAGGGCTGGCTATTGTGCTTAGACGGGGTTGATAAGGGTGTCCCCGGCAAACTGCCGGTCTGTGAGGAAGATGCAGGCGGACATGTTACCTTGCCTTGATCCAAAGATGGTGCTATCGATGTCGGACAGCTCTCAACACCAGCTGGTGTTACCACCTCCAAAGAAAATGATGACCTGCCAATCACGCTGGCTGTTGCGGGTAAAGAGGTGGCAGGTCTGCGCCCGAAAACAGGTGTGACTGCTGTCCCCCCAGTCACAGAGGATGAAGAGGCCGCGGATGCACAAGATATGGCAGACGGTGGTTGGCCCGGCCGGCTAGGCCGCATTGTAGCACACTGAGCTTCCCACTGCAACTTATGCTTCATGTCCATGTGCCGGTTCATGCATGAAGTACTCAAACTATGTATTTTTTGGCCTCTACTTAGCTTTTGCTGACAAATGTTACAGATAACACGAGTTGGGTCATCTTTATCGATCTGAAAAAATGCCCAGGCTATGCAAGACTTAGCACCCATGCGACCTGAAGAGCCACCACGACTTGTGGTGAGAGGCAGAGTTGTGTTTGAGGATGCAGTTGTTGACGTGCTTCCAGTACTACGTCTCTGTCCAGGAAGGCGCAACCTGACCTCGTCGTCACTAGCATCTTCCTCCACCTCCTCTGCTGATCTCATCTCTTGGCTGACTGTGGGTTGATAGTAAGTGGGATCTCCAACCTCATCATCATCACCCTGTGCGTTATCACACCCGTCGTCCTCAGAGCCAACCTGTTCCTGCCCTGACAAAAAACTAAAGTTGTCGCTCCAATCAGGTATTTGAGTCTTATCATCGTCTTCCTCATTGTCTCCACCAACAGGAGTTACAGTTTGGGAATGAGGGTCTACATTATGGTCAGAACCTTCTGCGTCTGGTCCTGGATCTGACTCATAAAGATTCTGGGCATCAGTGCAGATCATTTCCTCGTCTGGATTCACAGAAGCGCTGGAGTCGACCTCTGATTCCCAGGCTATAGTATGAGTAAACAGCTCTGCAGACTCAACCATCTGTTCTACCTCATACTCAGACGGGCAGCTGGAGATTTGGGAGCTGTGAGGAAGCAAGTGCGATTGGGGTGACACCTTTGAGGACTGGAGTATTTGTGATGTTGAAGTTGATGTGGAGGAGAGCCCACTTAAAGTAGCACTTGATATCCGTTGAAGCACCTGCTGTTTTTGTGCCTCATCTGGAATTTGTAGCGATTGGCGTGGCCGTAAGAAAGGGATCTTATCACATTGTCCGCTAAAAGAAGTAGACATTTTAGTTTGGCTGGAAGATGGTCTTTCTTCTGCAGATGTTACTGTTGCTTTAACACCTACCCCACGGACACAACCTTTTTTCCCCTTCCCAACACGCCTATTCCCCTTTCCACCAGCAGCAGGCCTTTTTCCACTCATTTTGGTGGTTAACTAATTCACAACTCTGGAGTTGTTTGCACAAAAAAACAATGGATGGGAACCGAGCAGAGCTGAGTGGCCAAACTGTGGTATTAGGCCAAAACTATTGGCTGGGTTAGATGCAGAAAAAAATTATATTCAATTTGCAACCTGATGGAGGTCAGTATAGATGGACTAATAGAACAAGTCCCACACACAGCTAGAAGCCCAAATATTTTTTCAGAGGTAGATGCAGAAAAATTTTTTATTCAGTTTGCAACCTGATGGAGGTCTGTATAGATGGATTAATAGAACAAGTCCCACACACAGCTACAAGCCCAATATTTTTTCAGAGGTAGATGCAGAAAAAAAATATATTCAGTTTGCAACCTGATGGAGGTCAGTATAGATGGACTAATAGAGAAAGTCCCACACACTGCTAGAAGGCCAAATATTTTTTCAGAGCTAGATGCAGATAAAAATTATTTTTAATTTGCAACCTGATGGAGGTCAGTATAGATGGACTTATAGAGAAAGTCCCACACACTGCTAGAAGGCCACATATTTTTTCAGAGCTATATGCAGATAAAAATTATATTCAATTTGCAACCTGATGGAGGTCAGTATAGATGGACTATTAGAACAAGTCCCACACACAGCTAGAAGCCCAAATATTTTTTCAGAGGTACTGTAGATGCAGATAAAAATTATTTTTAATTTGCAACCTGATGGAGGTCAGTATAGATGGACTAATACAACAAGTCCCACACACAGCTAGAAGCCCAATATTTTTTCAGAGGTAGATGCAGAAAAAAATATATTCAGTTTGCAACCTGATGGAGGTCAGTATAGATGGACTAATACAACAAGTCCCACACACAGCTAGAAGCCCAATATTTTTTCAGAGCTAGATGCAGAAAAAAATTATATTCAATTTGCAACCTGATGGAGGTCAGTATAGATGGACTAATAGAATGATGCTATGCCCAAAAGATTTTACTTCACTAGGTGCAGTAAAAAAATTGGTATTCTATACACAGGTGGTATATCTTGCAACACAGATAGGCTACTCCACTGACTAACACACTCTGCAATAGGCCAAAAAGGATTAGCTTTGCTAGATTCAGCCAAATGCTGTGAAAAAAACTTGCACAGCACTGGCACAGACCTGCCTGGCAAAAACTGATAGGAACTGATGTAACCTAGTCCTGAAAAGGACTCCAATTACAATTAGTCTTTACTCCCACAATCTATCTATTTAAGAGCACAGACCTGCCTGATAAAAGTCGTAGGAAATGCTGTAACCTAGTCCTTAAAAGGACTGCAATCACAACTATTCCCTACTCCCAAGCTATCTGTAGATTTGTGCGAAAATTGGCTTGAAATTAACAAGGTATAGCGCACACAGCAACAGCGGTGCCGTCTAACACGCAGCTGCAGCAGTGAGAAAATGGTGGCGACGGGGAAAATGGCTTGGTCTTATTGGGCAAGGACATGTGACATACACTGCCAATGACACATGCCCTTGCTTGTGTGAAAAAAAGCACTTCGCTCCGTGTGTGCGCTGCTGATAGGCTGACAGATTGCACCTCCCCACTGTAAATGCGGGAAAGAGAAAAAAAAATGGAGATCTTCATTGTTCCTGCAGAGATCCATCCCCTGCCCCTCCCCCCACCCCGCTGTACACTCAAACTGCGTATTAACATTAATTTTCATCATTACTGAGAAAAAATCCAGTTATGATTTTGGTGCACGAACAGTTATCGAACATAACCTCGAACAGCCGAATTTTTCTCAAATTGTTCGAGTTCGCCGAACGTCTCGAACACCGCCCAAAACAGCTCGAATTTGAGATTGGCGAACAGTTCGAGTAGAACAACGCTCATCTCTAGACAGTACCAGTGATGAATACTAAGAAACACGAAATTAGACTCCATCCAAAAACTGTGTTAGGTCACATCGAAACCGTTAAAACAGTATATACAGCTAGTGTGAGACCAGCCCAGGTGTCTACAGTGAATTCAGTCTCCCCACCAAGGAACAGGAATTGCCCAGGAGAGGAAAGTGTGCAACCCACCTCGGGGTCCTGGGATCCCCCAGTACCCCTGGAACACTTGTGTGCTGAAGATCTTGCGGGAGCAAAACAAATGCTGAGAGGATAGTGTCATGCGTTCTCCAAAGATGACTCTGATATAGGCTGTATCCCGTCGTTGCATTTGAAAATCAATTTGAAAGACACGACCCCAGTAACCAGAAGTTACATGTCTGTGCTAAAAGCATTACATTGTGAAGTGAAAGAATATTTACAAGATCGCATCAACAGAGGTTGGGCCCAAAAGTCGAAGTCATCTTATTCCTCTCCTATTGTCTGTTTTAGGAAGAAGGATGGTACATTGAGACTCTGTTGCGATTACTGGGAACTAAACCGAAAATCAGTGCCTGAACGACACCCGATACCAAAGATCCAAGATATACTGGATAGCCTATCAGGAAGCACCTGGTTCTCTGTCCTCGATCAGAGTAAGGCATACCACCAAGGGTTTGTCGAAGAGTCCAGTAGACCTTTGACAGCATTCATCACACCGTGGAGATTATATGAGTGGATCTGCATACCATTTGGGCTCAGTTCAGCTCCAGCAGAATTTCAGAGGAACATGGAGTCATGTTTAGAAGGATTGAGGGATGATATCTGCCAGCCGTACTTGGATGACAATGTGGTATATAGCAAAACTTTACGGGAGCATGTTGAACACGTGAGGACCGTATTTCAACGATATCAATAACATGGAGTTAAGTTGACCCCAAAGAAGTGTGAACTGTTCAAAAGACAGTCCGATTTCTAGGGAAAATTGTGTCCAGAGAAGGATATACCATGGACCCAGCAGAAATCGCTCCTGTACTGACCTTGAAAGACAGGCAGCCCTTGACTGACGGGGAGTTGATGCAGATATTAGGATTCCTCTCCTACTATCGTACTTACATTTGGAACTTCTCCAGGATTGTCGCCCCAGTATACCTCCTCTTGGGGGGGACGACAGAGACAACAACATTCACGGAGAAAAAGAAGAACGCAGGTACGACCGGGCTTAAAAGAAAGAACGCCGTTTCGTCCCAACAGCCCATTCTCTGGACAGCAGACCACCAGGAGGTATTGGAAGAACTAGTAGACTACATGGTAAAACCTTGGGATATCCTGATTTCAATTTACCATTTGTTCTTCATTGTGATGCTTCTCAAGTTGGACTGGGAGCTGCTCTGTATCAGCATCAAGATGGAAAAATGAGAGTCATCGGTTACGGTTCTAGAACGTTGACAGATGCCGAGAAGAATTACCATCTACATTTTGGAAAATTGGAGTTCTTGGCATTGAAATGGGCTATCTGAGAACGATTTAGAGATTATCTCTACTACAGGAAAGAGTTTGAGGTATGCACTGACAAAAACCCTTTCACCTATGTCCTTACTACAGCCAAACTGAATGCAACGGGTCAAAGATGGGTCGCTGAACTAGCTGACTTCAATTTCAGCATCAAGTACAGGCCAAGAAAATGCAATAGGGATGCTGACGGATTGTCAAGAATGCCACTAGAGCCTGAGGAGTTCATGCAAGAATGCTCGGAGGAAGTCAGTCTGGAAGCAATTGAGATCACTAACCCAAGCAGTACAAGCTTATCAGGAGGAAGACACACCATTATGGTGTCCGTTGATGGTGGAAAACACCATAAAAACGAGAGAACAAGATCACCTCCGGTCTATTCAACAATTACCAAAATGGGAGCACAACGGGAAGATCAGATAATTAGTAGAATACTACTTTATGTGGACCAAAATCGGTTTCCAAGTAAACAAGATAGAGACAATGAGTCATCAGCGGTATCTGTTTTAATTAAAGAATGGCTGAAGCTCTACCTCAATGAAGACGGTATCCTGTATCGTAAAGGAGGACAAAAACAGCAGTTGGTACTACCCAGAGTATTCCGTAGGTTGGTCTTCAAAGAACTCCATGAAAACATGGGACACCTGGGAGTGGAAAGGACAACCATCTTGATCCGTGAACGTTTCTTCTGGCCGTACATACAGAGAGGTATTGAGAGGTACGTGACCAGGGAATGTGGGCGTCTGAAAGATAAACGTCCCAACACATCAACCCGGGCACCTAGGGGAAACATCCAAACTACGTATCCGTTTGAGATGGTTTCAATAGACTTTCTACATCTCAAGCCATGCAAGGGTGGTTACAAATACAACTTGGTGGTGATGGACCATTTCACTCGATTTGCTCAAGCATATGCCACCATCAATACATGGGGTCGAACAGCGGCAGAGAAGATCTTCAATGATTTTGCTGCGAGGTTTGGGTTCCCTACAAGGTTACACCACGACTAAGAAAGAGAATTTTAGAACCAGCTCTTTGCCAAGCTCGGAAAGTACTGTAGAATTCAGAGATCCCACAAAATGCCCTATAACCCAGAGGGTAATGGACAAGTGGAATGTTTTAACCAAACATTATTGTCAATGTTGTGCACTTTAACTGTTGATGAGAAGAAAGACTGGAAGAGTTCTCTGTCAAAACTGGTACATGCCTATAACTGTACAAAGTCCAAAGGGTTGCTCACCCTTTTTCCTATTGTATGGACGGTGGTCAAGACTGCCAATCGACATCATGTTCCATACTCCGGTGTCAGAGACATACAGATTGTATCCCAAGTATGTTCGGAAATGGAAGGAACGGATGGCAGAGGCATACAATATAGCGTCCAAAGTAGTTACGCAAGGACTGAGCAAGAGTAAGGAGTACTATGATCGAAAATGTTATGGAGGAGAATTGGCACCAGGAAGCCAGGTGCTAGTCAAGAACGTACGTGAGAAAGGCGGTCCAGGAAAACTTTGTTCGTACTGGGAAGACAAGGTGTAAGTGGTCGTAAGGAGGAAAGCTGATGACAGCCCAGTGTATGAAATCCGATTGGAAATGGGAGACAAGAAAACCAGAATAGTCCATCGGAATTTACTACTACCCTGTGACTATCTCCCACCACAAAAAGACTTCCCAGAAGTAGACCGACATCATCCAAGATCGACTAAAAGACCACCACAGACTGAAGCTCCGGAGGTGGATAGTGACCTTGAAAGTTTTGATGGAAAAGAAGACACCGTTGTATTTCTCAGACCAGCAAGGAGAGGGATGTACCATCCTCAGGAGAGTGAACTAAACCCTGAGGCTCCAGAGTTCGTACCAAGGAGTATAGATGAAGTCCAATTCAGATCTGATGATCGAACACCGGCTCCTGAAGAGACTGATAGACACTCAGGAGTAGCAAAATTACCAAACTGTGTGGAAACAAGTGACTCAGGAGAAGTACAGGAACTTGCAGAGGCAGCTCCATGAGCATCTGAGGATGCACAGGAAATGAGTGAGGCGGAAGAAACTTCTGTGACCGAAGAACCCATGGTCTCTGAGGAACAACCCACCAGGAGGATGTCGACGCGAGAAGTGAGGAGGCCCATGATGCTGATGTATGAGACACTTGCTGAACCGAGTCAAATGCCAAGGACTGTCGACTGGAAACAGGTATCTCTGCCTGTGGACTAGGTAAGCCCACTTGAGTGGTATTCACCAACATGAGGCAGTATTGAAGATGTTGCCTGCTGGAAAGACTTGTTTTCATGCTTTGATTTTCCTTAAAAGACTTTGTAGAAACAAAGAACTGTTAAAGCATAGAGAGAGAGAGCTGGTTGAAAATGTACGAAAAGCTCCAGCTGAAGAGATGCTGAGTGTTTTAATTGTGTTAATTGTTTATTTCTTACAGGCATCCTACAAGAAAAAGGTTATAACTTATAAGATTAGGATGTTATCAATGTTTATGAACGTTATACTAATTTCACAATGCCAATTTGCATATAACGTTATCCAACTTTCACCACTGTCTCAGAATTGGTCAGATTGACCAATTAAAGACGAATGTCGAGGACGACATTCAAAAAGCAGGGAAATGTGTGGCATGCATAAGTAGTGCTGTTGCTTTAAAAGCATTCAGCAACTATTAGAAGTAGCACAAGCACATGAGACAGGAAGTGTTGTGCTCCAGAAGCATCCAGCAACCAGAGGGGTTAACACAGTCACAGGAGAAGGGGAGTGTTTTAGCAGAGCCCCAGGGGGATTGTGGGGAAGTTGTGTACTGCCTGGCTGGAGCCGAAGAGAAAGGTGGTGTGTGTGTTCTGTATCTCACAGAAGCGCCCCTGCAAGTGAAGAGGATTCAAGTCAGGAGTGAAGCTAAGTACAGGTCAGGGAGAGTTCCTGAACTAACAGTGAAGAGTATTGCCAGGCAGAAAGATAAGGACTGGAAGAAATGGTATCACAGGGATCATCCCCCTCAGGAAACCCATCCCCCTCCTCCATCTCACTCTGTTGTAAAGAATACTGTGTTCATTAATGTGCCTTTGCATTAGAACTGTGCTGTCCTGTACTACTGTGAAGACTGTGAACTGCTGTGCTGCTAAGGAAACTGTACTGTTTGTTACTGGAGTCTGTTGCTCATAAGACTTAACTTGCACTGGCTGTGCGGCTTCTTATTAAAAGCTACTGTTCTACCATTTATAAGGACTCTTCTCAAGTGTGTCTGGTCAGCAAGTGAAACAACCTACGTGTCTGTGCCTGAGGGTCAATCTGAGAGAAGCTGCAGCACATGGTCTATGGTCTCCCTGAGTAACAGTTCCCCCAGGATTCCAAAGAATTCATGAAACCTGTCTCTCCCCTATCTGAACCTAGCGGCGTGCGTGTAACATGTATATGTTAAAGGGTGAGAATTTCCAACATCCCATGTCTGAAGCAATATTTAATACCAAGTTCTATATGGCATGTGATACTGAATATGTTATCTATGTTTTACAATACCCATGTAAATTGTTATATGTGGGGGAAACAACTTGGGATTTTAAAACTAGAATAAACCACCATCGATATACAATTAGGAAAAAGAAATAATATTTACCTATGTGAAAGCATTTTGTGGAATTGGGACAAAGAAGGAAGGATCTTATGTAAGCACTTTATATATGTAATTTTTATGATGTGTTGGAATGTTTATTTTTTTATATCATTGCTGCACTATTTAATATATCAATTGTATACCATTACACTGCTTGAGAAAGTTCCACACTTGGAACGAAACGTTGCCTTTTTACTATACTGTGTATATGTACAGTATATAGATATATATATACACCTATATAAAAAATCAGGATGGTGGGCCATCCAAATCTTGCACCAGGGCCCTACTGACTCCAATCACACCACTGTTTAGGGCCACACTGGCATCAACTATAAATCACAAGGTGCTTGAACATTATATTGCTTTTTGGGTGGTTTAGTGGAGCAATTGTTATGTGGACTGATGGCAATTATATGGTGCCTGGTAACCACAGTATATAATTAATAGGAGGGGAAGGACATCCCATAATGTGAGTCAAATCATTCTGTATTTGCACAAGCTATTAAAATGTAAAAAACACATTTATGTATCTACAAGTGACATGGACGCCAGAACGCATCATATATAAAATTAAATAAAGGCCCACCATACTGGCTCCATTTATGTGGCCTAGCAGAGCTGATTGTGGACAAATTTCTTGGTTTGCTTACAGGATCGTTTTACCGAAAGACAGAGGCAAGCTTGTGAGGAGCCATAGCACTCCGCATAGGAAGGGCGGCAGCACCTCCTTATAAATTAAGCACCACTAAAATCAAATCAAATGGCACAGTTTAAACTTACCTGAGGGCAATAAAAAGATGTTCCTCTGCCGAAATACAGCGCCTAATTGTTGTGTTTAGGAACTAAAGGCCAGGATGAAGCTCCTCCAACAGGCGATCAATGGTTACAAGGTGCATGCGGCAAAATGAGAAAAATGTGTCAGGGTTGCTCTGTAGCTCCCCATACAGCCAGTAAGAAGTGGCCTTTAGAGACCCGTTGGCTAAGCAGAGGATAAACCCATAGTTTGAAACGCCTCCTTTCATCCACATCACTCTGCGTAGATCTCCAAATCACCTTGACACCACCCAGATCTGAAGAACCCGCTCACCAGGGATGAAGGATAAATTAGCCATATTGAGAGCTTGGTCAATACATCAGACCAACAATGAGTATTCACTCTGGGATATCCCAACAAAATGGATGTGGTCCAATCCTATGACCTTATTGGGGTTGTTTTTATAGGGTTAGGATCATAGAGGACCTTCATTTTATAGGAAATTGAAGCAAAACAGACTAGAAAATCAGACAAGAAAAATTGCACTCAGGGATACTGGAGGCTGTGACTCTCTTCCCTCATGTGTTCAGGTTAATGAGGAAAGGGCTTTACATGACAGTAGATAAAGCTGAAGTCTTTCTGTAAAGCTGAAATCCCCCAGCATTCCCTGCTACTTCAGTGTCTGTGCGGAGCTTACTCTGATCATTTGCATTAATGAGATGTCATCAGCCTCTGTACATTCATCTGATGTAGGAATAACAAAACCCCTTCCTGCGTTACAAGAGCTCGGCTGATTGGGAGCCATCAATCCATCCAGCTTGCTGATTGTTTCCAAAAATTGCCAGCAGTTAATCACCTTTGAATCATCATAATAATAATAATAGAATGTGCTACAGTGGTTTCTACCTCTATTTCCTTGGTCCATTTTGTCGACCGAAGGACTTGCCAGTTTTTTACAATAGTATCAGCAGGAAATTTTCATTAGATGACAAGTAAACCTGCTGTCAGGTAATCCAACATAGCCCCACCACTGATTGGCAGCTTTCTGCCTATGCACAGTGTACACAGGAAGCTGCCAATCAGTGGTGTGGGCGGGGATATACAGTGCTCAGCATTCAGAGAACCGCTAGATCTGCCGCAGATAAAACAGTGATGTTATTAAGTAGTAGAAACAAAATACAGCACTCCTGGTAATTGTAGGTCCCCGGATAGGATCCCAATCCGTATCAATCAAATAGTAGAAAGAATCTGGCACTCTGAGGTGAGCAGAGGGAAAAACGTGAATCTTTTATTGTAGTGGTCCAAATGGACAGTGTGTATTACATGTAACGTTTCCATCATCAAAGACCTTTGTCAAACATATACTGTAGAGGCAACAATTAAAAAAACAAAAGACATACCATGAGAAATATAATACAGAACATAAAACTATAAAGATAGATATGACGTAATGCTTAAGTGAGGAGCACAAGATATGGCAGATACAGACACCAAGTCTATGAGCAATGGTGAAAAATATATATTGCAGTTTGTAAGAGCCACCAACCAATATACATGAAGACCAGGGTTGGAGGTACGCAGGTCCCTAACTCCTAAATATATATAGTGTAGAAGCTACTATGTCTCTATGGGGAAATAAATATGCAGGGAACAAAGCAAAATAAAAATAACTAAGAAATACTTAACATGGGACTATCAAAAATGAAACAGATGGTACATAGAAGGTGGGGGGATTGAATGGTGGTCACAAAGAAGCCCCAAGTACAAAGTCCTCTGGAGAGTCCTGATATAGAACTACTTTATCCCAAACTGTAAAAGAAGGTACAAAGCGGAATCTTATCATATATGTCAGGCCACTAACGGATGGAGCAGAACATGAGGAATGGGTGGGAAAGCGGGAGGGGAAGTTTTATCGTCATAAAAAAACAGGAGAAGAGAGAAAGAGGTGGAAAGTGAAGCCATGATAGGAGCAGATAAAAAGTGTAGAGGAAGGGAAAAAATATAGGAAAAGACTGAATAAGAAGAAAGAAAAATAAAATAAAAATGAAGATGAAAAAAAATAAATGAAAAAATAAAATGAATAAAAAATAAAATAAAAAAAAGATGAAAAAAGGGGAAAAATAAAGATAAAAGATGAAAAATAAAGAAAAATAATGAAAAATGAACCATAAGGAATAAAAAATAATACATTATTCAAAACGAATAAATAATAATAATCAAAGAAATTAAAAAATATGTAGTAGCCAAATGTGCTCCAGGTTCCTAAATACATGGGATGATGAGATTCCTGATATAAAACGGATCAAGAAGAGTGTCCTCCTGTCTTGAATAATAAATACTTTGATCTCTGCAATATTCACATAATTCCGATACTTCAATGTCCTATATATTAATATATTTTACTGTATTGCAGTTACCTGTTGTTAAATGTGTGATACAATACCTGCAACATTGTTTTAAAATGAATATTTACTGATGTTTGTAACAGGATTCGGATTTATATCTTATTGCTGTATGTTTGTAACATTTATTATAAAGAATCCTTCAAGGAACGAGTTTAAAAAAAACAATAATAATTCTGCACACAGAGATATTCTCATAAGAAAGACAAAACCTCACTTTTATTTTCCTAAATATTCAGGGTTCAGGTTTATTAACGTTTTAAATTGACCGACTGCACTGGAGTTGTTCAATATTAAAATGAATAATCAAAAATACAAATTGAGCACACAGTGCATATATATGTATATATACCACATACATGTATATAAAATATATATACAGTACAGACCAAAAGTTTGGACACACCTTCTCATTTAAAGATTTTTCTGTATTTTCATGGCTTTGAAAATTGTACATTCACACTAAAGGCATCAAAACTATGAATTAACACATATGGAATTATATACATAACAAAAAAATGTGAAACAACTGAAAATATGTCTTATATTCTAGGTTCTTCAAAGTAGCCACCTTTTGCTTTGATGACTGCTTTGCACACTCTTGGCATTCTCTTGATGAGCTTCAAGAGGTAGTCACCGGAAATGGTTTTCACTTCACAGGTGTGCCCTGTAAGGATTAATAACTGGGATTTCTTGCCTTATAAATGGGGTTGGGACCATCACAACTTGGTTGTGAAGAAATCAGGTGGATACACAACTGATAGTCCTACTGAATAGACTGTTAGAATTTGTATTATGGTAAGAAAAAAGCAGCTAAGTAAAGAAAAATGAGTGGCCATCATTACTTTAAGAAATGAAGGTCAGTCAGTCCGAAAAATTGGGCAAACTTTGAAAGTGTCCCCAAGTGCAGCTGCAAAAACCATCAAGCGCTACAAAGAAACTGGCTCACATGAGGACCGCCCCAGGAAAGGAAGACCAAGAGTCACCTCTGCTTCTGAGGATAAGTTTATCCGAGTCACCAGCCTCAAAAATCGCAGGTTAACAGCAGCTCAGATTAGAGACCAGGTCAATGCCACACAGAGTTCTAGCAGCAGACACATCTCTACAACAACTGTTAAGAGGAGACTTTGTGCAGCAGGCCTTCATGGTAAAATAGCTGCTAGGAAACCACTGCTAAGGACAGACAACAAGCAGATGAGACTTGTTTGGGCTAAAGAACAAAAGGAATGGACATTAGACCAGTGGAAATCTGTGCTTTGGTCTGATGAGTCCAAATTTGAGATCTTTGGTTCCAACCACCGTGTCTTTGTGCGACGCAGAAAAGGTGAAGGGATGGACTCTACATGCCTGGTTCCCACCGTGAAGCATGGAGGAGGAAGTGTGATGGTGTGGGGGTGCTTTGCTGGTGACACTGTTGGGGATTTATTCAAAATTGAAGGCATACTGAACCAGCATGGCTACCACAGCATCTTGCAGCGGCATGCTATTCTATCCGGTTTGCTTTTAGTTGGACCATCATTTATTTTTCAACAGGACAATGACCCCAAACATACCTCCAGGCTGTGTAAGTGCTATTTGACCAAGAAGGAGAGTGATGGGGTGCTACGCCAGATGACCTGGCCTCCACAGTCACCAGACCTGAACCCAATCGAGATGGTTTGGAATGAGCTGGACCGCAGAGTGAAGGCAAAAGGGCCAACAAGTGCTAAGCATCTCTGGGAACTCCTTCAGGACTGTTGGAAGACCATTTCCGGTGACTACCTCTTGAAGCTCATCAAGAGAATGCCAAGAGTGTGCAAAGCAGTCATCAAAGCAAAAGGTGGCTACTTTGAAGAACCCAGAATACAAGACATATTTTCAGTTGTTTCACACTTTTTTGTTAACTATATAATTCCACATTTGTTAATTCATAGTTTTGATGCCTTCAGTGTGAATGTACAATTTTCAAAGTCATGAAAATACAGAAAAATCTTTAAATGAGAAGGTGTGTCCAAACTTTTGGTCTGTACTGTATATATTTATTTATATATAAGCAAAAGTTTGGTTCAGCATCCTCCAATTTGATATCTATCTAATCAAAAAATATGGAGGCAGCACTCAGTTGAAGTAGAAAAATTTATATTATTTAATAGCCCATGTGGGGACATTTTGGTCCAGTATTGTGCACCTTTCTGAAGCTACATGGGCTATTACATAATATAAATTTTTCTACTTCATCTGTGTGCTGCTTCCATATGTTTGGATTATATTAGAGGACTGGTATGTAACGAGGGGGCTTTTCACCTAAACTTTTTGCTTGTGCTGTTTTTTATCTTATTTCATATCTATCTATCTATCTTATCCTATCTATCTATCTATCTATATTATCTTATCTTTCTATCCATCTATCTCATTATGAGGTGAGATCAGAATAAAATTGATGTCACAAGTGATGTGATGACATCACCGCATTCTATATCCCAGTGTTCCGGCCTAAGGGAAATCACTGCCTTTCAGACTCCCAAGGGTGAGGCAGCCCCTTTTGTTTTTCGTGACGAACGAAGCAAAAATTGATTAAAAAATGGAAAAAGAGAGAAGAAGAGCCCAAAGAGATCGGGTTCTCAGTGAGAGGAGAGGATTAAATGAAGAGCAGGTACCATTGTTCGTTATTGGGCGAAAAGACTTTATACTACCGGACGTGGACACTGACGCCTCAGAAATGGCGTCCAAACGTCAAACTCTGGACAAAATGAGAAAGACCAAAAGATACGAGATCCTTACAGAGAGAAGGAAAATGGAGACCCTCATGGAGTCTCACTCTGCAACCTCCGCTGAGCTTCAGAGGGCCATACTTATCTCCTTGAAAAAACTCGGAGATCTGGTCCCTGAAATACGGAGGAGGAACAAAGATGTCATCCTCAATAAGAGGAGAAACATCAGCGCAGAGTTAGAGCTGGAAGAGGTTCTCCAAGAGACACCAAGACAAGTCACATCCTCCAGATCTGAAAGTCTGGAGGCTCCGAAACTACAAAGAGTGGCAGCCCAGAAGAGGATCAGGAACAGCAGAGACTGGGTTGTCCAATGTAGAAGACATCTCATCTATGCCAACCCCATTATAAATGGGAATGGTGCATTGCGGAGGTCGAGGTCATCAACTGAAAACATCTCCATCCCAGAGAACAAACAGCTGAGTGTTTCTCCACTAAACACATCACTGGATACAGATGGACCAGGTAAGATGAAGATGGAAACTGCTCAGTGTAATTAGACTGGGGGTGAGGAGGATTATACTCCTAATATTATGTACTGGCATCAATTATCAAAAGTGCAGAAAAACTGTCCTTTTTGCCCATAGCAACCAATCACAATGCGGCTTTCATTGTTCCATAGAATGTTAAGAGATGGAATCTGTGCTGTGATTCGTTGCTATGGACAACAGGGACAGTTTTGCTATTGGACAGTTTTGATAAATGAGAGCCCAAATATTAGACATTTCCTGCTCATTTACATAATGCCATTTAAAATTATAATATTTTCTCTGGAGTGACATTTGTTAACCCCTTCTTGACCAGGCAACCTTTTTTTTCTCTCCCTCCTTTGAAAACCCATAACTATTTATTTTTTTATTTTTCTGTCAATGTAGCCGTATGTGGACTTGTTTTTTCAGGGGGCCGAGCTGTAGTTTTGAACATTATTTATTTTACCATTCAATGTTCTGGAACACGGGGAAAAAGATTTAATCTGTGGTAAAATTGTGGAAAAAAAAGTGATTCCAACATTGCTTTTTTCTACATGTTCATTGAGTGGTAAAAATGACCTGACAAAATGATTCTCCATGTCAGTTACAACTATGATACTGCTGGACTTGCATAGGGGTTTTAAAAAACAGTTAAGAATTTTATTTAAAAAAAATGGTTTGTGTCGCCATGTTCTGAGACATTGTAACTGTTTGATTTTGATCGCTCGATGGAGATGTGTGAGGGCTTGATTTTTTGCGTGGCGACCTGTAACTTTTATTGATACCTTTCCTAGGTAGGACATTGTGATATCTTTTTATTGCAATTTTTTAGGTGGATACAGCGCCCCCCAAAAATGCAATTCTAGTGTTTAATTTTTTTTATCATGTTAGTGTTTCCTGTTTGCAATATTTAATTTTATATTTTTGTAAATCGAACTTATGCGGATGTCGTGATACAAGATCTTATCCCATTTGTCTGTCTGTCTGTCTGTCTGTCCTGGAAATCCCGCGTCGCTCATTGGTCCGCTAGCGGCCAATCAGCGCCGCGGGATTTCTGAAAAAAGATGGCGGCCGTTAGCGGCTCATCTGCGGGACGGAGCTCAGCGGTGATGCAGCGGGGAGATGAGCGGCGCTAGCAGCACAACTACCCCGACCGACGCAGCTGACCTACATGCGGCTAACGTTGGAAGATCAGTGGCTTGGCCCGCTGATCTCCCGACAGCAAGTGTGAACGGAGGACCGGGGAGCGGCGGCGCCGATCGGGATGCTTCTGCTGCGAGCAGCCGCTCATCTCTCGGCTTCTCGCAGCAGAAGGAGCCGCACAGGCAGCGCCGCTCCCCGGTCCTCGCTAATACGGAGCCGCACAAGCAGCGCCACTCCAGGGCCCACACTAATACGACGCTGATTGGTCGCAGTGGCCGGCCGCGACCAATCAGCGAGATGGGCGGCAAATTTAAGCACCGCTCTGCTGATTGGTCGCGGTGGCCGGCCGCGACCAATCAGCGAGATTGGCGGCAAATTTAAACGCCGCTCTGCTGATTGGTCGCGGTGGCCGGCCGCGACCAATGAGCGTGATGGGCGGCAAATTTAAACTCCGCTCTGCTGATTGGTAGCGGCTGGCCACCGCGACCAATCAGCGAGATGGGCGGCAAATTTAAACGCCGCTCTGCTGATTGGTAGCGGCCGGCCACCGCGACCAATCAGCGAGATGGGTGGCAAATTTAAACGCCGCTTTGCTAATTGGTCGCGGTGGCCGGCCGACCGCGACCAATGAGCGAGATGGACGGCAAATTTAAACGCCGCTCTGCTGATTGGTCGCGGTGGCCGACCGTGACCAATCAGCGAGATGGGCGGCAAATTTAAATGCCGCTGTGCTGATTGGTCGCGGTGACCGGCCGCGACCAAGGAGCGAGATGGGCGGCAAATTTAAACGCCGCTCTGCTGATTGGTCGCGGTGGCCGGCTGCGACCAATCAGCGAGATGGGCGGCAAATTTAAATGCCGCTGTGCTGATTGGTCGCGGTGACCGGCCGCGACCAAGGAGCGAGATGGGCGGCAAATTTAAACGCCGCTCTGCTGATTAATTGCGGCCGGCCACCGCGACCAATCAGCGAGATGGGCGGCAAATTTTAACGCCGCTGTGCTGATTGGTCGCGGTGGCCGACCGCGACCAATCAGCGAGATGGGCGGCAAATTTAAACGCCGCTCTGCTGATTGGTCGCAGCCGGCTACTGCGACCAATCAGCGAGATATCCGGCAAATTTAAACGCCGCTCTGCTGATTAATCGCGGCCGGCCACAGCGACCAATGAGCGAGATGGGCAGCAAATTTAAACGCCGCTCTGCTGATTGGTCACGGCTGGCCACCGCGACCAATCAACGATATCGGTGGCAAATTTAAACGCCGCTCTGCTGATTGGTCGCGGTGGCCGGCCGCGACCAATCAGCGAGATTGGCTCCAAACTTAAACAACGCTCTGCTGATTGGTCGCGTCTGCCGACCGACCGCGACCAATCAGCGAGGTTGGCGCCAAATTTAAACAACGCTCTGCTGATTGGTCGCGTCTGCCGACCGTGACCAATCAGCGAGATTGGCGCCAAATTTAAACGCCGCTCCGCTGATTGGTCGCGGTGGCCGGCCGCGAACAATCAGCGATATAGGCGGCAAATTTAAACGCCGCTTTCCTGATTGGTCGTGGTGGCTGGCCGACCGCGACCAATCAGCGAGATTGGCGCCAAATATAACCACCACTGTGCTGATTGGTCGCGTCTGCCGGCCGACCGCGACCAATCAGCGAGATTGGCGCCAAATGTAAACAACGCTCTGCTGATTGGTCGCGTCTGCCGGCCGACAGCGACCAATCAGCGAGATTGGCGCCAAATTTAAACAACGTTCTGCTCATTGCGCCCGGTCGGCCGCATACATATTCTAGGATACCCGATGCGTTCGAATCGGGCCACCATCTAGTATGATTATAATTATGTAAATTTGGTGATTCAAATATTTTTTACATTTTCCTTCTTTTTTAAACTATTTTTTTTTTATTTACTTCATTTTTTAGTTTACTTGGGGGACTTAAAACTGTGATTTTCTGATCGCTTGTACTATATACTGTGGTAGAACTGTATATAGATAAACTGACATTCTCGTATGAAATTAAGCCAGGCTGTTCTTAACAGTAGTGTTGAGCCACGCCCGTAGTGTTTGAGTTCGGTTCGGTTCATCGAACACCCGTGTGTTCGCCGAACTGTTCGTCGAACTGTTCGTCGAACACCTTCGAACACCGTTAAAACCAATGGCAGGCAAACAAAAACACATAGAAACACATAGAAAACACCTTCAAAGGTGTCCAAAAGCGGACAAACTGCTCAGAAAACACAACTAACACATGGAAAAGTGACAAGTACATATAGTCATGCGAAAAGAAAAGAGGTGGAGGAGTAAAAGGAGGGGGAGACACAGATATAGGCATCTCATGCCCTTCTAAAATCCAAAAAGTGAGAAGCCGACACGTTCAGTCCGCTCCTGCCCGTGCCACCTCCGTGTCGCCGGGTTTGTGCCAGAGCCGCGGTGAACCCTGACGGCCAGCCCCCCTCTCCCAATACTGGTGCCTGTCCGCTGGTGGGTCGAGCGAGCCCCCCTGTGGTGGAGGCAGCTCTAAGCTTTTTAATTTAAATTGTCTCTCTAATTTGAATGAATACACTTTAAATCCATTTACAAGGATCTATTGGAGGGCAAGTCTCATGCCAGCAGCCGCGTAATTCCAGCTCCAGTAGCGTCCACTAAAGCTGCTGCAGTTAAAAAGCTTTTATAAGGATCGAGCTCGGCTGTCCACCGCAAGGCATCCTACTGCCAGTCCCAGCCCCTATTCCTTGGGGTGCCTCCTGATGCTCTTCACTGAGTATCCCATGGTCCCGAAGCATTTCCTTTGAAAAAATTAAGTGTCCAAACTACAGGTGGTGTAGCTTGCTTAACAGCCGGGATAATCCGCTGACTAGCAGACACTGCTACTAGGCACAAAGTATTTCCTGGGCTAGATGCAGTTAAAAATTTGTAATTAGATACTCTCGTTGGATGCTGAGAAAGCATTCCATAGAGTCTCCTGGCACGCCATATATGATTCTCTTAAAATGCTTGGGGTAGGGGTCTAGGGGACCCTTTTATAGCCAAAATCATGGCCCCGTATCGCAATACGTCACCTAGGCTGAAGATAAATGGAACTGTAGCACCCTGAGGGCTCGGTTGCTACAGAGATATTGCACCTCACCCAGAGGTGTGATATCTCACTCTCAGGTAAGGATGGAGTGTGGATCAGGACCCGACACCTGCATGCATTACACCACATTGCCGTGGGGCAGGGCGACCAATATGCCCCTGAGATGGGCACCACAGTCCCTGTCCCTGGCTGGAGTGGGGGGAGGGAACACTGAGGAAGGGGAATCCTGTAGTGCAGGAGCAGGGAGGAAGCAGTTCCTGGGTGCATTGAGAAGGGAGTATAAAAGGTGGGCACCATCTTAGTTCAGTGCAGAGAAGTCTGAGCAGAAGTGGCAGGGAGCAGGGGCTCTGCATGAGCTCTGCTCCGGAGGCGGGCCTAGTAACAGAGGCCCAGGCCTGGAAGAGGGAGAAGGAAGGAAGAGGAGCGGAGAAGGCTCCAGGAACGAGGAACGAAGGGATCCCAGGGGTGCGGAGGGGCGAGTCGCCACCGCACGCCCGAATCCACCTGCGTGGAGGGGTCAGGCCAAAGGGGGAGACCGGTCCCTGAAACTAGTGGAGGCAGGAAACGACCCTCAGCTAGAAACCGGAGGCTGTGACATTTTATGTGGCGCAGCCCATCGCTACACCCGCTAGGAAGGCACCACATAGGGTCAGGGGAACTGGCGCCAAGTTTACCAAGAGGAGGCCCGAGGCAGCCGGACAAAAGGGTTGGTAAGAAAGGCCAGACAAAGGACACACAAAGGGGGTCCTGTGAAGCGCTCCAAAGTTATCTGGGAGTTGTCTGAGCCCCTCACCTGGTGAGCACAGTACGACTTGGGCAGCCGTTACCTGCAGACGTGGTCTGGATAATAAGAACTGTGAGTAAAGGCCCTGGACTGCATCACTGACTCCGTGTCGTTACTGCTGCTGCCCTGCACCATCACCCCCATCCTCCGCATACACTGCCCTGAGGCTATACTCCTCCCGTGGGGAGTTATGCTACGCTCTGCTGCACCCACAACACCAGCCTCAGCGGTCTGCCCTGCAGGGGCGGTTCACTCTGACCGCAATCCACGGGTGGCGTAGTCGGACATTTAAACATCAAAACCACATAAATAGTTCCGCCACTGGTTTGACCGCCCTGAGCCACGGAACCGGGTCGCCGCCACGGAGACTACCACCACCAGCATCCACCAAAAAGGGTCCGGCTCCGGGTGTCCCAAGGCCCAGGGGGTGCATCAGAACATTTTCATCACCTTTCACAATCACCAATGGGACAAGGCAGGGATGTCCTCTGTCCCCTCTCTTATACATCCTAGTGACGGAGCACCTGCTCTCATCAATTCGCCATAACCCCAATATTAGGTGGACTGAGGTGGGAGGCACCGAGTACAAGTGCTCTCTATTTGCTGATGATGTCCTAGTATATATCACTCAATCACATATATCCATCCATGCTGTTATGGCTGAAATAGATCACTTTGTTACATGGTCAAATTTTAAAATCAATGCAGCGAAGTCTGAGGCCCTCGATGTCTCCCTCCCCAAATCCATACAGGATTCCATCCAGTCCAACTTTCCCTTTGCCTGGCCCTCACAGGGTATCATATACTTAGGAATTCCTATTCATAGAGACCTCTCCCATCTATGTTATCTTAATTTTGGGCCCTTTATTGAACAACTCCATACAGACCACGGTTGGCAAGTTAGAACTGTAAGATTCACTACGTGAACCACTGGTGTTTTGTGGAAAAGCACATGTATACTGTGTTCCAAATTATTATGCAAAAAGTGTTTAGGAGTGATAAGGGAAGAATTTGTTTGTTTGTCAGTTAAACTCATTGATGGTGATGTGTGTCAGGGCTCTTTATATCACTGTAAGCAATTGCAGACACCTGTGCTAATTAGTTTGGCAGGTGTGTCCAATGAAAGGCAAGACTACTTAAGAAGGCTGTCTCACATTATTAAGCAGCCTACATTTTCTGCCTAAATGGGAAAGAAAAAGGATGTGTCGGCTGCTGAGAAGCAACAAATTGTGGAGTGTTTAGGTCAAGGCATGATTACAATCAACATTGTGCGATGATCAGGATGAAGTGTCTTGGCAATCAAGAAGTATGTAGCTGATTCACAGTACACATGTGTGCGTGCTGATAAGGGCAAATTGAGGACTCTTTCCTACAGGCAATTACGTCAGGTTAAAAGAGCAGCGGCAAAAAAGCCTTGTCATAGCAGCAGACAAGTTTTTGAAGCTGCTGGTGCCTCCAACATCCCCCGAACAACAAGATGCAGGGTCCTTCAGAGGTTTGCAGCTGTGCATACGCCATCCTGTCGACCTCCTCTATCCACTTCACACAAGCAGAAACGGCTCCAGTGGGCCAAACATTACATGAAGACTGATTTCAAAACTGTTTTGTTCACGGATGAGTGCCATGCAGCGCTCGATGGTCCAGATGGATGTGTGTCACCCAGGCCTGGATGCCACAAGTGTAATTAAAGCTGTGTCTGAGAGCAAGGGGGAGGTTCTCTGGCCAGGGGAACATTAGCATGCAATGCCTCCTGTCTCAGGCCAGTAGGGGGAGCAGGCTGCCCCTATAAAAGCTGGTACTGGGGGCAGGGTTAGAGAGAACTGGATTGCCTGTCTCAGCTTTGAGGCGTGTCCCAGAGTGGAGCAGGGACAGAAAGTTGCATTGTAACCTAAGAGGAAGTGTGGCAGTAGGAGAGAGCCACCAGCCAGAGACAAGAGGCGAAGAGAGCCTTTCTTGGCAGAGAAAAGACTTAATTTTACCAGACTTTGGTGTCTGAGGCTGGAAGGATTCCACATCCCCCAGCAGAGAACCAGCCCACAAGGGACTGTACATTCCTTGGCCTAAGAAGCCTGGAGGCCCTGCCACAACCGAAGGGACCAGTAAAGCCGTACAAGGCTGGGAGCAGAAAGGAACCCACGTCGCAGGCCATACAGGCGAGAAAGCACGGAAAGCTCGGAAACGTGGGCTGTTATCCTATCAGGAGGAGATAGTCAGAAGGAGCGCAGAAAGCACGGTAGGCCTACACCCTCACCCTGACCAGGGCCAATTTCCCCGTTGCTCTCAGACATCCAGGTCCCCTCCTAGCTGGGACTGTTTGTGGGTCAGTTTACCTGTTTAGTAAAGACCCTGGACTGCAACCTGTTGTCTGTGTGCTCCTTGCTCCTCCAGCACTACCATCACTCCCAACATCCATTATACTGCCCTGGGGCCGCACTCTTCCCGTGGGGAGTCACACTACCATAGCTGCACACCTCATCAGCCCCAGCGGTCTGCATGCAGCGGCGGTTCCTAATAACCGCAAATCCACGGGTGGCGTAGTCGGACATAATCAACAACACATAACGGACTACCACTGGCCTGACCACCCTGAGCCACGGAACCGGGTTGCCACTACTACTCCCATCGTTCCCCCTATTGCCCGGATCCGAGTGCCCCACGGCCCAGGGGGCGAGTCAGCTTTGGCGTAGTCGGCAGGATTTCGTGCCCGCAACCACCGGGTACTGCGTGCCTGAAAAAAGACTTTTGTAACTTACCTGTGGCGAAGTTTCCCGCCGTCCAGAGTCTTTTCCCGCCATCCGGAGCCGATTCCCGCCATCAGACGCCATCTTGGACCGTTTCCCGCCGTCTTCTGCCGTCTTCCCGCCATCCGCAGCTGTTTCCCGCCATCGGACACCATCTTCAGGACGCCGCGCGGGAAGAAGAGGGGCGTGGACGTCAAAACCGCGCGAGATCCGAAGCTCCGCCCCACGCACCGACGCTGCGCAAGGTCCTGGAAGGGAGAGAGAGCGACGCTGACGTCATCGGAGTGCGACGCCAGGTCCTCGTCCAGAGCAGCAGCGGAGCCGCGGCCTACAGAAGAGGATCGTCGGAAGGTAGGCCACACTTCACTAGGGGGGGAGGAAGATGTCGGACACAGAGGCCCCCACTACCACCAACGCAGCTGCAGCAGCGGTGATGCCCTTTTCCCTGCCCTACATCCCTGGAGCGGCCTGGCTGCCCAAATACTCAGGGGAGCCCCATGCCCTAACTGACTTCAAGGAAAGGCTATACAGTTTGTTCCACGTTTACCCCTTGACAGAGGAACAGAAGGTCAGCATATTAACAGGGCAGTTAACTGGCGCAGCCCAAAGGGAGGTAAAATCATGGCCCACTGAGGAGAAAAGGACTGTGAAGGGTATTCTGGCCCGGCTGCGTGGTACCTTTGATACACGTACCTCCGCTGAGATTAAAATGAGGTTCTATGGATGTAGGCAGCGGGCACAGGACAGCATCAGAGACTATGCCCTAAATCTGCAGGAAGCCTTGAGGGCTATTCAACAAACTGACCCTGGCAGTGTGCAGGAAACGGATAAACTGCTAACAGAACAATTCATAGAGGGTCTGCTGTCTAGCGCCCACAGGGCCCAACTGCGCCTCATGTTCTTTCAGAACCCCGACCTGACCTTTGCCCAATTTAAGGACAGGGCCATAAGGGTGCTCCGTGAATCTGCAACCAGTGGCGCTATAAACCCCCGGCGCCCTGCTATCACCTACCACCAGGAGGCGGCGCCCTCCTCTGTGGACTCCGTGGAGGCTGATGCACAGGCCCTGAACCAAGCCCCGTCGAACCACCAAGTCCAGGAGCTGACCAGGAGCGTCGCGGCGTTGACCAGGACCGTCCAGGCGTTGCAAGTGGACCCGTCAAGACCCATCGAGCTGGCTTCAAGTCCGGAGGATGTCCCGTGGCGTCGACAGAGGAGGATCCCGTCGTTCCGAGGGAGGCCCACAGACCGCTACGCAGAGGATGGACAGCCCATTTGCCGTCGATGCAACCAGCCCGGACACATTTCCAGGTACTGTAATTTAAACGAGTCCAACCTGGGGCAGAGGGCCGACCCCCAGGCATAAGATCACCAGGCCCTTATAATTGGCGTGATAAGTACGTTGGGGGGAGCCCGGTTTTACCCGTGGTGCTGGACGGTATCCCCATGAGCGCCTTGCTGGATACTGGGTCGCAAGTAACCACAATCCCTTATGTACTTTTTAAGCAGTATTGGACTGATGCTGATATCACATGGTATCCAGACAGTAACTTGAGCATCATCGCCAGTAATGGCTTACCCGTGCCGCAGATGGGGTTCAAGGAGATGACCATTAAAATTGGTAAAGTTGAACTGCCGGCACAGGGAGTGATTATTGTGGACATTGACCGTCATGAAAGTCACCCTAAAATAACTGTGGGTACTAACATAATTGAAAATTGTCTTTCAGAGGTAATTGTAATTCTACAACAGGTGGCGGTGAATGCTAGTTCCAGCCAACAGAGAGTCCTCAACAAGGAGATAAAAGCCCTGATGAGACGGCAGCAGGTAGAACTGTCTGGTGGTGAGATCGGTAGCGTAAGACTCAGTGATCCATTCCCCATTTCCATGCCTCCCAAAAGTGAAATGATGATCTGGTGTCGGACTGCAATCGGGTTGAGAGGTAGAGACTACCAAGCCATGGTAGAACCCGTGTACTCAGACAGCAGGCCCACCATTTTGACAGCCCGGGGGGTGGTTGATGTCCGTCATGGGAGGGTGTCCGTCCGCATCCTCAACATTGGGGAGAGGGAAGTACACTTACCCAGGTACGCTACACTCACCAAACTGTTTGTCGTCGAACACAAAGCTATCAGGGCTGTGGAACCCTTGCCTCCATCTCCACCGGCGGAGGGTAATGGCTCCCAGAAACAAAAGGAGGACTGGTGCCAGAAACTCCACGTGGGTGCTGACTCCACTCCCCTGCACCAAAAACAAGGAGTCTACCGGGTGGTACAGGAGTACGAGAGAGTCTTTAGTAAGCACCCGCTAGACTTCGGCAGAGTAAAAGGGATAGAACACCACATCCCCACAGGGAGCCATCCACCAATAAAAGAGAGGCACAGACCTGTACCCCCTGCACATTATCAGAACGCCAAGGGTATGCTAAGGGAGATGAAAGAAGCTGGGGTCATTAGAGACAGCTGTAGCCCCTGGGCAGCCCCCTTGGTTCTGGTCAAAAAGAAAGACGGCACCATGAGAATGTGCGTGGACTATAGACAAATCAACCGTATCACCCACAAAGACGCATATCCGCTGCCTAGAATAGAAGAGTCTTTAGCCGCACTAAAATCTGCTAACTTCTTTTCTACTTTGGACCTTACTAGCGGGTACTGGTAGGTTCCTGTGGCAGAGGCTGACAAGGAGAAGACCGCCTTCACCACCCCGATGGGACTGAGCGAATTCAACTGTATGCCTTTCGGGCTCTGCAACGCACCAGGGACCTTCCAGCGGCTGATGGAATGCTGTCTAGGTCACCGAAACTTCGAGACGGTCCTCCTTTACCTGGACGACGTGATCGTCTATTCGAAGACCTACGAGGACCATCTCAAGCACCTGGCTGAGGTGTTCGAAGCCCTGGCAGGCTATGGCCTGGAGGTGAAACCATCGAAGTGCCACCTGCTGAAACCAAAGGTCCAGTACCTAGGGCACGTGGTAAGCGCGGAAGGAGTGGCCCCCGACCCTGACAAGGTCACGGCAATCAAGAGCTGGCCAAGCCCCTCGAACATCAAAGAGGTGAGACAGTTTCTCGGGTTGGTAGGCTACTACCGAAGGTTCATCCCCGGGTTCACTAAGATGGCAGCTCCTATGCAGGACCTCCTGATCGGACAGTCCAAGTCCAGAAGTCAAAAGCCACCCTTCAAGTGGGATAAACCGGAAGAGGAGTCCTTCCGCCAGCTAAAGTTGGCCCTCACTGGGGATGAGATCCTGGCCTACCCTGATTATGGCCAGCCTTTCATTCTCCACACAGACGCCAGTAATGTGGGACTGGGAGCCGTACTGTCCCAAAACCAACAGGGCAGAGAACGGGTGATCGCATACGCCAGCCGGAAGCTGAGGCCCACAGAGAGGAACCCGGAGAATTACAGCTCCTTCAAGCTAGAATTCTTGGCGGTGGTGTGGGCCGTGACGGAACGCTTTAAGCATTACCTGGCCTCCGCAAAGTTCACCGTGTACACGGACAACAACCCATTTGACACACCTGGACAATGCAAGACTGGGTGCCCTGGAACAGCGGTGGATGGCCCGTCTCTCCAACTATGACTTCGTTATCAAGTACCGGGCAGGCGAAACCAACGCCAACGCGGACGCCCTATCAAAAATGCCTCTTTTACCTGAAGGTGACGAAGACCCAGAAGAGCTGGAAGAGGTAGAACTCCCCGCGTTTCACCGGTATGGAGCCGCTCAACACTCTCACCGCGTGAAGGAGGAGGATCTAGCAACTGTGATGATGAATCCCCTACCTCACCACTGCTGGGCCGAGACCCAAGATAGTGACCCTGCAGTCCGCCTGGTGAAAGATCTGCTGACCCGGGAAGATGCCCGCCTAGATCCAGATGCCCCAGAGGAAGCCAAGCAGCTATGGAAGGAGAAGAGCAAGCTGTTCCTCTACGAAGGCAAGTTGTGCAGAAGGATTGTTAACCACCGGACGCACGAGCTGACCTGGCAAGTCGTGGTCCCAAGGCGAGATGCAGCTATGGTCCTGGGGGCTTACCATGACCGAGCGGGACACTTCGGTTGGAAGAAACTGGAGTTCCTGCTAAGAGGAAGGTTCTTTTGGGTCGGCATGAGAGGAGCTGTTGAAAAATGGTGCAGAGACTGTGGCCCTTGTCACCTAAGGAGGAAGGACCGTACCAGCCAGAAGACACCCTTGAAGCCCATCGTCACCACGCAGCCTCTTGAGCTGGTAGCTCTGGACCATGTCAAATTGGCTCCCAGCCGGTCAGGATACATCTATGCCCTGACAATCGTGGACCACTATTCCCATTTTCTAGTGGTGGTCCCGGTAAAGGACTTGACAGCCCAAACAACGGCCAGAGCCTTCCAGCAATACTTCTGCCGTCCACACGGGTATCCGGAACAGGTCCTGACAGACCAGGGTCCAGCGTTCGAAGCTGAAATCTTCCAGGAGTTCTGCAACCTCTATGGCTGTAAAAAGATTCGGACAATGCCTTACCACCCCCAAACCAACGGGATGTGTGAGAAGATGAACAATATAGTCATTGATCTCCTGAAGACGTTGCCCCTGGAGGAACGCAGCCTGTGGCCAGAAAAGTTGCCGCACCTGGAAGACATGTACAACAATATCCCGGTGAACGCTACAAACTGCACCCCGGCTTACCTGATGCGAGCTAGACCGGGTAAGCAGCCCGTAGACCTGGAGATGGGAGTCCTAATACCTGAGGACACCTCCCCGGATGTGGACTGGGATACGGAAAGGCAACTGCAGTACAAGAAGGTACAGGAGAGTGTGGAAAAGAGCCTGGCCCAGGTGAGAGGGAAGCAAGAAAGACTCTTCAATCAACACGCCCCTGCTGGTCCCCTAGAACCTGGTGAGCAAGTCCTAAAGCGAAAAAGAAGGCTACATAAGTTGGACGACCAGTGGGAAAGGGAACCCTACACCGTACTGCAGTCTGACCACGACAACCCAAAGGTGTGCGTAATCACCAAGGACGGAGGAGAAACCACTAGCACCGTCTCCAGAGACCACCTCAAAAGGTGCCCCGAGCAACTCCGTAGTGCAGAAGAAGATCAGAGTGACCTTGAACCCGCAGAGGACAAGGAAGAAATGATCAGCACCGTTCTCGGAGAGTTCCCTCAGTCCTGGACTCGCATAAATGATGCCATAGTGGTACCTGTACTGCATTTCCTGCAACCGGCACAGCAACAACCAACACCAGAGCCGGAAGGTGAAGAGGAGCAAGCGGTTCCAGAGGCAGAAGAGCCTGTTCCAGCAGCCCAGGAGAGTCAACCCTCTGCTGACAGTGAGCCTGCCATGCCTGCGGTAAGCCAAAGAACCCGCAGACAGCTGCCTGCCTTACCTGTACATTCAGCTGGTAGCTGTACCCCTAACGCTAGTGGGGAAAGCCAGGTTGGTCCACCACCAGACAGTGGGTTAAGGAGGTCAACCAGGAGCACAAAGGGACAGATACCCGCTCGCTGGAGAATATAGGATGCACTAATTGTAAATAACCCTGTTGCAAAATGTTGAAATGTTTGCCAAGTTACCTGCGTGATTATTAATAGCGTGTTTCAGTTTCTTGCAGCTACCGTAAGGACTCAAAGGTTATGGACTTTGTATAACCGGGACCTGGTATGGACTGCATTCTGAGCCTAACCCAGGAATGAACTAAGACTGTAAAGGACTTGGGGTAGGACAGACCCCCACCTGGTTAAGGCTCCCCGTTGTATTGGTGATATGGACACCCGGTCACAGACCACACTGTGACCTTAAGAACTCAATTTGTGCGTCATCTGTCTATTAATGTGTTATTGTTGTGCATATTGTCTTTGTTTACTGTTTAGTCCCGGAGTACTAAATTTCACTAGGGGGGAATGTGTCACCCAGGCCTGGATGCCACAAGTGTAATTAAAGCTGTGTCTGAGAGCAAGGGGGAGGTTCTCTGGCCAGGGGAACATTAGCATGCAATGCCTCCTGTCTCAGGCCAGTAGGGGGAGCAGGCTTCCCCTATAAAAGCTGGTACTGGGGGCAGGGTTAGAGAGAACTGGATTGCCTGTCTCAGCTTTGAGACGTGTCCCAGAGTGGAGCAGGGACAGAAAGTTGCATTGTAACCTAAGAGGAAGTGTGGCAGTAGGAGAGAGCCACCAGCCAGAGACAAGAGGCGAAGAAAGCCTGTCTTGGCAGAGAAAAGACTTAATTTTACCAGACTTTGGTGTCTGAGGCTGGAAGGATTCCACATCCCCCAGCAGAGAACCAGCCCACAAGGGACTGTACATTCCTTGGCCTAAGAAGCCTGGAGGCCCTGCCACAACCGAAGGGACCAGTAAAGCCGTACAAGGCTGGGAGCAGAAAGGAACCCACGTCGCAGGCCATACAGACGAGAAAGCACGGAAAGCTCGGAAACGTGGGCTGTTATCCTATCAGGAGGAGATAGTCAGAAGGAGCGCAGAAAGCACGGTAGGCCTACACCCTCACCCTGACCAGGGCCAATTTCCCCGTTGCTCTCAGACATCCAGGTCCCCTCCTAGCTGGGACTGTTTGTGGGTCAGTTTACCTGTTTAGTAAAGACCCTGGACTGCAACCTGTTGTCTGTGTGCTCCTTGCTCCTCCAGCACTACCATCACTCCCAACATCCATTATACTGCCCTGGGGCCACACTCTTCCCGTGGGGAGTCACACTACCATAGCTGCACACCTCATCAGCCCCAGCGGTCTGCATGCAGCGGCGGTTCCTAATAACCGCAAATCCACGGGTGGCGTAGTCGGACATAATCAACAACACATAACGGACTACCACTGGCCTGACCACCCTGAGCCACGGAACCGGGTTGCCACTACTACTCCCATCGTTCCCCCTATTGCCCGGATCCGAGTGCCCCACGTCCCAGGGGGCGAGTCAGATGGAGTGGAGGATGGCTGGTTGATGGACACCCCACGCAAACACGGCTACAGCGCCAACAAGGAGGAGGTGGAGTAATGTTTTGGGCTGGAATCATGGGGAGAGAGATTGTCAGCCCATTTAGGATCCCTGAAGGGGTAAAGATGAACTCCATAATGTATGTGGATTTTCTCAAACAGCACTTCCTGCCATGGTTCAAGAAGAAGAACCGTGTATTCCACAGCAAGATCATTTTTATGCATGATAATGCACCATCTCATGCTGCACATAAAACATCTGCATCTCTGGCTGATATGGGCATAAAAGGGGACAAACTTATGGTGTGACCCCCATGCTCCCCTGACCTCTACCCCATTCAGAACCTCTGGAACATCATCAAAAGGATTGTCTATGATGGCGGGAGGCAGTTCACATCTAAGCAACAGCTCTGGGAGGGTATTCTGTCCTCATGCAAAACAATTGAAGCAGAAACCATCCAAAACCTGACAAATTCAATGGACGAGAGAGTTCAGAAGCTTCTTTCGAACAAGGGGTCCTATGTGAAAATGTAACATCACCTAGAATAAAGTTTTGAGTTGAAAACTGTTTGATTTCAGTTTCTAACAACCTGCTAATGCTTATAATTTCAAAAATGACCATTTTTTTGGTCTTTATTAAAATGAAAAGGTTGATCGAAAAGTTTGGGGGATCTAAGAGTATGGCAACCCAGTAGTCATGATTACTTCGAATTCTGACAATATGAGGGTCATGTTGCAGGTAGTGCAGCAAGAAGGCACTTATGTGTACTGCGCATCTCGGAGCCCCAAAATTATTTTCCGGGCTAGATGCAGCTAAAAATTATTATTAATTTTAAATCTGGTGGAGCTTAATATAGATGGCCTAATAGGATCAGTGCTGCACACTGCTACAAAGCCCAAATTATTTTCCAGCCAAGATACAGATAAACATGATTAGTAATTTTAAATCTGGTGGAGCTTATTATAGATGGCCTAATAGAATCAGTGCTGCACACTGCTACAAAGCCCAAATTACTTTCCAGCCAAGATACAGATAAACATGATTAGTAATTTGAAAGCTTAAAACGGTTGGTGAGGTGATTTTAACCAGTCATCAAGCTTTTACTCTCCCCAGGATGACACAGGGGTAGAAAAGTCGTTTCGGATCCATGATTTGTTCATCTTTATGAACGTGAGTCTGTCTACATTATCAGTGGAGAGCCACGTGCGCTTATCTGTCAGCACACCACCAGCAACGCTGAACACACGTTCAGACAGAACGCTGGCTGCAGGGCATGACAAGATCTCCAAGGCGTAAGTGGCTAGCTCCGGCCATTTATCCAGATTGGAAGCCCAAAAAGAGCAAGGGTCCAGTGACACAGTCATGGCTTCAATGTTTACTTGGAGATTCTCCTGTACCTTCATCTCTAGGCGTTGACTATGTGTCAGACTTCTTGTCTCCTGTGGCCTTGCAATGGATGGGCTAAAAAAGTGGTGAAATGATTCCGCAAAATTGATGTTACCAGCAGATACTGTGGTTCTGTTACGGTTTTAGTGCTGAACACTCGACGGTCCCACGGTTGGCAAGTTGGAACTGTGAGATTCACTACGTGCACCTCTGGTGTTTTGTGGAAAAGCACATGTAAGATTCTGCAACAGTCTCTGCTGATACTCCTTCATGCGTGCATCCCTTTCTATGGCAGGAATAATTTCTGCAAATTTACTTTTGTACCGGGGATCTAACAGTGTGGCAACCCAGTAGTCAGGATTATTTCTAATTCTCACAATTCGAGGGTCATGTTGCAGGTAGTGCAGCAAGAAGGCACTCATGTGTGTTGCGCATCCAGGAGCACCAAGTCCCTGTTGTGTTGGTGGCGAGGTAACAATCATGCTTCCTTCCTCTGTCCTCTCCCCCCAACCTCGCACAACAGAAATGTGATCAAGGTCTCCCTCATCTGATGAGTCTTCCATCAGTTCGTCCTCCACTTCTTCCTGGGCTCCTGCACCTTCCTCACTAGTTTGGCTGCTACCATGCGCCCTGGTAAAACCATCTCCCCCACCCTCACATGCCTGCCGCCTTGGAGCTGCCGACCGTCTGGACCTTGCAGATGTTAGCCCTTCCGCATACAACTCCTCCTCCTCTACTTCCTCCACCTCCTCTTGTGCCACCACCTGACTCCGAATTCTGTTTAACATGTGCTCCAGCATGTAAATCACCGGAATAGTCATGCTGATAATGGCATCGTCAGCACTAAACATCTTCGTCGCCATTTCAAAACTGTGCAGAAGGGTGCATAGGTCCCTGATCTGAGACCACTCCTCCAGTGTGATTTGCCCCACCTCTGGATCTCGTTGGCCCAGGCTATACGTCAGAACGTATTGCACCAGGGCTTGTCGGTGCTGCCACAGTCGCTGCAACATGTGCAGAGTTGAATTCCACCAGGTAGGCACATCGCATTTTAGCCGGTGAAGTGGCAGGCCCAACGACTTCTGTAGAGATGTAAGTCGCTGAGCTGCGGGATGCGAACGGCGGAAGTGAGCACACAGCGACCGTGCCCTCTGCAGAAGGCCATCTAGTCCGGGATAGTGGGCTAAAAATTGCTGGACAACCAGGTTCAACACGTGAGCATACAAGGCACGTGTGTGACTTTGCCCCGGCGAAGGGCCGCACCCAGGTTTGCAGCATTGTCACACACGGCCTTCCCTGGTTTCAGGTCCAGTGGAGACAACCATTCATGAAATTGGTTCTCCAGAGCTGACCACAACTCCTCAGCTGTGTGACTCACATTTCCCAGACATTTCAAAGTAAAAACCGCCTGATGACGTTGAGCCCTACTGCCAGCATAGTAAGGAGGTGTGCAGGATCCCTTCTGCGCAGTTAGAAAGCTTGTGGCATGACCAGACAGGCTTTGGGTGCAGGTGGAGGACCGAGAGGAGGTTGAGGAGGCAGAAGCAGTGGAGGAACTTTGACATAAAGAGGATTGACGCACAACTCGTGGGGACGGCAAGACTTGGACAGCAGCCCCTTGTCCTGCTGTCACCATAGTTACCCAGTGCCCAGTCAGCGACATGTAACGCCCCTGTCCATGCCTACTCGTCCAAGTGTCTGTGGTGAAATGCACCCTGTCACACACAGAGTTTCTCAAAGAAGCGGTGATGTTGTGTGCGACATGCTGGTGGAGCACAGGCACACCTTTCTTTGAGAAGTAGTGCCGACTGGGCATCTGGCACTGGGGCACTGCGACGGACATAAGGTCTCGAAAATCCTCTGTGTCCACCAGGCGGAAAGGCAGCATTTCTGTAGCCAAGAGCTTGCAGATGGTGAAATTCAACCTCTTAGCTTTCTCATGGCTAGGAGGAAATGGTTTTTTACTTGTCCACATCTGAGGGACCGAGGGCTGGCTATTGTGCTTAGACGGGGTCGATAAGGGTGCAAACTGCCGGTCTGTGAGGAAGATGCAGGCGGACATGTTAGGTTGCCTTGATCCAAAGGTGGTGCTATCGATGTCGGACAGCGCTCAACACCAGCTGGTGTTACCACCTCCAAAGAAAATGATGACCTGCCAATCACGCTGGCTGTTGCGGGTAAAGAGGTGGCAGGTCTGCGCCCCAAAACAGGTGTGATTGCTGTCCGCCCCAGTCACAGAGGATGAAGAGGCCGCGGATGCAGACGGTGGTTGGCCCGGCCGGCTAGGCCGCATTGTAGCACAGTGAGCTTCCCACTGCAACTTATGCTTCATGTCCATGTGCCGGTTCATGCATGAAGTACTCAAACTATGTATTTTTTGGCCTCTACTTAGCTTTTGCTGACAAATGTTACAGATAACACGAGTTGCGTCATCTTTATCGATCTGAAAAAATGCCCAGGCTATGCAAGGCTTAGCACCGATGCGACCTGAAGAGCCACCACGACTTGTGGTGAGAGGCAGAGTTGTGTTTGAGGATGCAGTTGTTGACGTGCTTCCAGTACTACGTCTCTGTCCAGGAAGGCGCAACCTGACCTCGTCGTCACTAGCATCCTCCTCCACCTCCTCTGCTGACCTCATCTCTTGGTTGACTGTGGGTTGACAGTAAGTGGGATCTCCAACCTCATCATCATCACCCTGTGCGTTATCACACCCGTCGTCTTCAGAGCCAACCTGTTCCTGCCCTGACAAAAAACTAAAATTGTCACTCCAATCAGGTATTTGAGTCTCATCATCGTCTTCCTCATTGTCTCCACCAACAGGAGTTACAGTTTGGGAATGAGGGTCTACATTATGGTCAGAACCTTCTGCGTCTGGTCCTGGATCCGACTCATAAAGATTCTGGGCATCAGTGCAGATCGTTTCCTCGTCTGAATTCACAGAAGAGCTGGAGTCGACCTCTGATTCCCAGGCTATAGTATGAGTAAACAGCTCTGCAGACTCAACCATCTGTTCTACCTCATACTCAGACGGGCAGCTGGAGATTTGGGAGCTGTGAGGAAGCAAGTGCGATTGGAGTGACACCTTTGAGGACTGGAATAGAAGTTGATGTGGGGGAGAGCCCACTTAAAGGAGCACTTGATATCCGTTGAAGCACCTGCTGTTTTTGTGCCTCATCTGGAATTTGTAGTGATTGGCGTGGCCGTAAGAAAGGGATCTTATCACATTGTCCGCTAAAAGAAGTAGACATTTTATTTTGGCTGGATGATGGTCTTTCTTCTGCAGATGTTACTGTTGCTTTAACACCTACCCCACGGACACAACCTTTTTTCCCCTTCCCAACACGCCTATTCCCCTTTCCACCTGCAGCAGGCCTTTTTCCACTCATTTTGGTGGTTAACTAATTCACAACTCTGGAGTTATTTGCACAAAAAAACAATGGATGGGAACCGAGCAGAGCTGAGTGGCCAAACTGTTGTATTAGGCCAAATCTATTGGCTGGGTTAGATGCAGAAAAAAATTATATTCAATTTGCAACCTGATGGAGGTCAGTATAGATGGACTAATAGAACAAGTCCCGCACACAGCTAGAAGCCCAAATATTTTTTCAGAGGTAGATGCAGAAAAAAATTGTATTCAGTTTGCAACCTGATGGAGGTCAGTATAGATGGACTAATAGAGAAAGTCCCACACACTGCTAGAAGGCCAAATATTTTTTCAGAGCTAGATGCAGACAAAAAATTATTTTGAATTTGCAACCTGATGGAGGTCAGTATAGGTGGACTAATAGAACAAGTCCCACACACTGCTAGAAGGCCAAATATTTTTTCAGAGCTAGATGCAGAAAAAAATTATATTCAGTTTGCAACCTGATGGAGGTCAGTATAGATGGACTAATAGAACAAGTCCCACACACAGCTAGAAGGCCAAATATTTTTTCAGAGGTAGATGCAGATAAAAATTATTTTTAATTTGCAACCTGATGGAGGTCAGGATAGATGGACTAATAGAGAAAGTCCCACACACTGCTAGAAGGCCAAATATTTTTTCAGAGCTAGATGCAGACAAAAAATTATTTTTAATTTGCAACCTGATGGAGGTCAGTATAGATGGACGAATAGAGAAAGTCCCACACACTGCTAGAAGGCCAAATATTTTTTCAGAGCTAGATACAGATATAAATTATTTTTAATTTGCAACCTGATGCAGGTCAGTATAGATGGACTAATAGAACAAGTCCCACACACTGCTAGAAGGCCAAATATTTTTTCAGAGGTAGATGCAGAAAAAAATTATATTCAGTTTGCAACCTGATGGAGGTCAGTATAGATGGACTAATAGAACAAGTCCCACACACAGCTAGAAGCCCAAATATTTTTTCAGAGGTAGATGCAGAAAAAAAAAATATTCAGTTTGTAACCTGATGGAGGTCAGTATAGATGGACTAATATAGAAAGTCCCACACACTGCTAGAAGGCCAAATATTTTTTCAGAGCTAGATGCAGACAAAAAAATATTTTTAATTTGCAACCTGATGGAGGTCAGTATAGATGGACTAATAGAGAAAGTCCCACACACTGCTAGAAGGCCAAATATTTTTTCAGAGCTAGATGCAGCTAAAAATTATTTTTAATTTGCAACCTGATGGAGGTCAGTATAGATGGACTAATAGAGAAAGTCCCACACACTGCTAGAAGGCCAAATATTTTTTCAGAGCTAGATGCAGATAAAAATTATTTTGAACTTGCAACCTGATGGAGGTCAGTATAGATGGACTAATAGAACAAGTCCCACACACAGCTAGAAGGCCAAATATTTTTTCAGAGGTAGATGCAGATAAAAATTATTTTTCATTTGCAACCTGATGGAGGTCAGTATAGATGGACTAATAGAGAAAGTCCCACACACTGCTAGAAGGCCAAATATTTTTTCAGAGCTAGATGCAGATAAAAATTATTTTGAATTTGCAACCTGATGGAGGTCAGTATAGATGGACTAATAGAGAAAGTCCCACACACTGCTAGAAGGCCAAATATTTTTTCAGAGCTAGATGCAGATATAAATTATTTTTAATTTACAACCTGATGCAGGTCATTATAGATGGACTAATAGAACAAGTCCCACACACTGCTAGAAGGCCAAACATTTTTTCAGAGGTAGATGCAGAAAAAAATTATATTCAGTTTGCAACCTGATGGAGGTCAGTATAGATGGACTAATAGAACAAGTCCCACACACAGCTAGAAGCCCAAATATTTTTTCAGAGGTAGATGCAGAAAAAAAATATATTCAGTTTGCAACCTGATGGAGGTCAGTATAGATGGACTAATAGAGAAAGTCCCACACACTGCTAGAAGGCCAAATATTTTTTCAGAGCTAGATGCAGACAAAAAAATATTTTTAATTTGCAACCTGATGGAGGTCAGTATAGATGGACTAATAGAGAAAGTCCCACACACTGCTAGAAGGCCAAATATTTTTTCAGAGCTAGATGCAGATAAAAATTATTTTTAATTTGCAACCTGATGGAGGTCAGTATAGATGGACTAATAGAACAAGTCCCACACACTGCTAGAAGGCCAAATATTTTTTCAGAGCTAGATGCAGATAAAAATTGTTTTAATTTGCAACCTGATGGAGGTCAGTATAGATGGACTAATAGAGAAAGTCCCACACACTGCTAGAAGGCCAAATATTTTTTCAGAGCTAGATGCAGATAAAAATTATTTTTAATTTACTACCTGATGGAGGTCAGTATAGATGGACTAATAGAGAAAGTCCCACACACTGCTACATGCCCAAATATTTTTTCAGAGCTACATGCAGAAAAAAGTTATATTCAGTTTGCAACCTGATGGAGGTCAGTATAGATGGACTAATAGAACCAGTCCCACACACAGCTAGAAGCCCAAATATTTTTTCAGAGGTAGATGCAGATAAAAATTATTTTTAATTTGCAACCTGATGGAGGTCAGTATAGATGGACTAATAGAGAAAGTCCCACACACTGCTAGAAGGCCAAATATTTTTTCAGAGCTAGATGCAGACAAAAAATATTTTTAATTTGCAACCTGATGGAGGTCAGTATAGATGGACTAATAGAGAAAGTCCCACACACTGCTAGAAGGCCAATTATTTTTTCAGCGCTAGATGCAGATAAAAATTATTTTTAATTTGCAACCTGATGGAGGTCAGTATAGATGGACTAATAGAGAAAGTCCCACACACTGCTAGAAGGCCAAATATTTTTTCAGAGCTAGATGCAGGAAAAAATTATATTCAGTTTGCAACCTGATGGAGGTCAGTATAGATGGACTAATTGAACAAGTCCCACACACAGCTAGAAGCCCAAATATTTTTTCAGAGGTAGATGCAGATAAAAATTATTTTTAATTTGCAACCTGATGGAGGTCAGTATAGATGGACTAATAGAGAAAGTCCCACACACTGCTAGAAGGCCAAATATTTTTTCAGAGCTAGATGCAGAAAAAAATTATATTCAGTTTGCAACCTGATGGAGGTCAGTATAGATGGACTAATAGAACAAGTCCCACACACAGCTAGAAGCCCAAATATTTTTTCAGAGGTAGATGCAGATAAAAATTATTTTTAATTTGCAACCTGATGGAGGTCAGTAAAAATGGACTAATAGAGAAAGTCCCACACACTGCTAGAAGGCCAAATATTTTTTCAGAGCTAGATGCAGAAAAAAATTATATTCAGTTTGCAACCTGATGGAAGTCAGTATAGATGGACTAATTGAACAAGTCCCACACACAGCTAGAAGGCCAAATATTTTTTCAGAGGTAGATGCAGATAAAAATTATTTTTAATTTGCAACCTGATGGAGGTCAGTATAGATGGACTAATAGAGAAAGTCCCACACACTGCTAGAAGGCCAAATATTTTTTCAGAGCTTGATGCAGACAAAAAATTATTTTTAATTTGCAACGTGATGGAGGTCAGTATAGATGGACTAATAGAACAAGTCCCACACACTGCTAGAAGGCCAAATATTTTTTCAGAGCTAGATGCAGAAAAAAATTATATTTAGTTTGCAACCTGATGGAAGTCGGTATAGATGGACTAATAGAGAAAGTCCCACACACTACTAGAAGGCCAAATATTTTTTCAGAGCTAGATGCAGAAAAAAATTATATTCAGTTTGCAACCTGATGGAGGTCAGTATAGATGGACTAATTGAACAAGTCCCACACACAGCTAGAAGCCCAAATATTTTTTCAGAGGTAGATGCAGATAAAAATTATTTTTAATTTGCAACCTGATGGAGGCCAGTATAGATGGACTAATAGAGAAAGTCCCACACACTGCTAGAAGGCCAAATATTTTTTCAGAGCTTGATGCAGACAAAAAATTATTTTGAATTTGCAACGTGATGGAGGTCAGTATAGATGGACTAATAGAACAAGTCCCAAACACAGCTAGAAGCCCAATTTTTTTTCAGAGGTAGATGCAGAAAAAAATATATTCAGTTTGCAACCTGATGGAGGTCTGTATAGATGGATTAATAGAGAAAGTCCCACACACCGCTAGAAGGCCAATTATTTTTTCAGAGCTAGATGCAGATAAAAATTATTTTTAATTTGCAACCTGATGGAGGTCAGTATAGATGGACTAATAGAGAAAGTCCCACACACTGCTAGAAGGCCAAATATTTTTTCAGAGCTAGATGCAGGAAAAAATTATATTCAGTTTGCAACCTGATGGAGGTCAGTATAGATGGACTAATTGAACAAGTCCCACACACAGCTAGAAGCCCAAATATTTTTTCAGAGGTAGATGCAGATAAAAATTATTTTTAATTTGCAACCTGATGGAGGTCAGTATAAATGGACTAATAGAGAAAGTCCCACACACTGCTAGAAGGCCAAATATTTTTTCAGAGCTAGATGCAGAAAAAAATTATATTCAGTTTGCAACCTGATGGAAGTCAGTATAGATGGACTAATTGAACAAGTCCCACACACAGCTAGAAGCCCAAATATTTTTTCAGAGGTAGATGCAGATAAAAATTATTTTTAATTTGCAACCTGATGGAGGTCAGTATAGATGGACTAATAGAGAAAGTCCCACACACTGCTAGAAGGCCAAATATTTTTTCAGAGCTTGATGCAGACAAAAAATTATTTTTAATTTGCAACGTGATGGAGGTCAGTATAGATGGACTAATAGAACAAGTCCCACACACTGCTAGAAGGCCAAATATTTTTTCAGAGCTAGATGCAGAAAAAAATTATATTTAGTTTGCAACCTGATGGAAGTCAGTATAGATGGACTAAAAGAGAAAGTCCCACACACTGCTAGAAGGCCAAATATTTTTTCAGAGCTAGATGCAGAAAAAAATTATATTCAGTTTGCAACCTGATGGAGGTCAGTATAGATGGACTAATTGAACAAGTCCCACACACAGCTAGAAGCCAAAATATTTTTTCAGAGGTAGATGCAGATAAAAATTATTTTTAATTTGCAACCTGATGTAGGTCAGTATAGATGGACTAATAGAGAAAGTCCCACACACTGCTAGAAGGCCAAATATTTTTTCAGAGCTTGATGCAGACAAAAAATTATTTTGAATTTACAACGTGATGGAGGTCAGTATAGATGGACTAATAGAACAAGTCCCACACACAGCTAGAAGCCCAATATTTTTTCAGAGGTAGATGCAGAAAAAAATATATTCAGTTTGCAACCTGATGGAGGTCTGTATAGATGGATTCATAGAACAAGTCCCACACACAGCTAGAAGCCCAATATTTTTTCAGAGCTAGATGCAGAAAAAAATTATATTCAATTTGCAACCTGATGGAGGTCAGTATAGATGGACTAATAGAATGATGCTATGCCCAAAAGATTTTACTTCACTAGGTGCAGTAAAAAAATTGCTATTCTATACACAGGTGGTATATCTTGCAACACAGATAGGCTACTCCACTGACTAACACACTCTGCAATAGGCCAAAAAGGATTAGCTTTGCTAGATTCAGCCAAATGCTGTGAAAAAAACTTGCACAGCACTGGCACAGACCTGCCTGGCAAAAACTGGTAGGAACTGATGTAACCTAGTCCTGAAAAGGATTGCAATTACAATTAGTCTTTACTCCCACAATCTATCTATTTAAGAGCACAGACCTGCCTGATAAAAGTCGTAGGAAATGCTGTAACCTAGTCCTTAAAAGGACTGCAATCACAACTATTCCCTACTCCCAAGCTATCTGTAGATTTGTGCGAAAATTGGCTTGAAATTAACAAGGTATAGCGCACACAGCAACAGCGGTGCCGTCTAACACGCAGCTGCAGCAGTGAGAAAATGGTGGCGACGGGGAAAATGGCTTGGTCTTATAAGGCAAGGACATGTGACATACACTGCCAATGACACATGCCCTTGCTTGTGTGAAAAAAAGCACTTCGCTCCGTGTGTGCGCTGCTGATAGGCTGACAGATTGCACATCCCCACTGTAAATGCGGGAAAGAGAAAAAAAAATGGAGATCTTCATTATTCCTGCAGAGATCCATCCCCTGCCCCTCCCCCCACCCCGCTGTACACTCAAACTGCGTATTAACATTAATTTTCATCATTACTGAGAAAAAATCCAGTTATGATTTTGGTGCACGAACAGTTATCGAACATAACCTCGAACAGCCGAATTTTTCTCAAATCGTTCGTGTTCGCCTAACGGCTCGAACACCGCCCAAAACAGCTCGAATTTGAGATTGGCGAACAGTTCGAGTCGAACAACGCTCATCTCTACTTAACAGTAGGTCGAAAGTAACAGACTGGGGCTTTCAGCAGTAGGCCCAGGTAGTCATTTTATACAATTGACTCGCTGCAATAGTGTCCTGGGGGGTTAATAGGTGCTGGTGCACACAAATCGGCAATAGCTTCATTTAAATATCACTGTCAGCATTTGAATGGTTAAACTACAGTAATTGGAGTGTGCTCCAGTCGCTGTAGTTATAGGCAAGTGGCAGCTATGTAATACAGCCAGCATCTGCCTGATATGGTGCATGCTCAGCTAATGAGCCCGCTTCATACATTTTATGCACAACATGACAAACATTTCCATTATGTGTTCGCAAAGGGTTTAATAAATCTTGTATTTTCTCAGCAGATGGAGGCCTTATAATACCCCCTGACATAGCAGACATGCCAGCAGAAGACCCTGGTGATGCTAGAATCTGTATTTCACCCCTGAGAGAAGTGGTCAACAATAATAATACTATTGACATTGACAGCCTTGACTTCCAGAAAGTTCTTGGAAAGGGAGGCTTCGGAAATGTGAGTGTGAATTTATCCTCCACCATGTTCATCAATGTATCCTGCACCAGATGCACAGGAGGGTTGTACATATTCATTACAGGATGCTCATATGTAATGATATATGAGTAGTGTTGAGCGATACCTTCCGATATCAGGAAATATCGTATCGGATTGGATCGGGTCGATACCCAAAAAGTATCGGATATCGCCGATTCCGATACCGGAAACCAATGCAAGTCAATGGGACACAAATATCGGAATGAAAATAAACCCTTTCTTTCCTTGTAGGTTAATTCTAAATGAAGTAAAACAACTAAGAATAATGGAGAATGACATGAAAAGCCGGCAATTCATCAGCGGCATTCACCGGTACCCGACAATTTACAACAGAAAGAATAGAGCTTCACACATAGATTAGGTAGATAGAACCATGTCAGTCACATATATATGAAGTACAGTGACAGTGTTGCTTACAGAACTTGTCATTTAGTGTAAAGGATTTATTTTAAAAAATATTAGTGTTTTTATGCACCATCTCTTTAAAAAAGCCGGCCGGCAATTCAGCAGCGGTACCCGACAATTTATAACAGACAGAATAGAGCTTCACACATAGATTAGATAGATAGAAACATGTCAGTCACATATCTATGAAGTACAGGGACAGTGTTGCTTACAGAACTTGTGATTTAGTGTAAAGGATTTATTTAAAAAAATATTAGTGTTTTCATGCACCGTCTCTTTAAAAAAGCCGGCCGGCAATTCAGCAGCGGTACCCGACAATTTAGAATAGAAGGAATAGAGAATCACACATAGATTAGAGAGATAGAAACATGTCAGTCACATATATATGAAGTACAGTGACAGTGTTGATTACTGTACTTGTCATTTAGTGTTAAAATAAAGGATTTATTTAAAAAAAAATTGGCGTGGGGTTCCCCTTAATTTTAGGCTCTAGCGGAGGTTAAGCAGACAGCTGGGGCAAATGTTTGAAGCCTGGGAAGGGGGTAATACCCACGGAGCTTCCCAGGCTACTAATATCAGCCCCCAGCTGAATACCTAGCCTTTACTAGCTATTAAAATGGGGGAACACCCCCAAAAAATAACGTGGGGTCCCCCTTAATTTAATAGCTAGCAAAGGCTAGGCAGACAGCTGGGGGCTGATTTTAATAGCCCAGGAAGGGTGCCATGAATATTGGCCCCCTCCCAGGCTAGAAACACCAGCCGTCAGCCGCCCCAGAAATGGCGCATCCATAGGATGCGCCAATTCTGGCACTTAGCCTCGCTCTTCCCACTGCCCTGTAGCGGTGGCAGTGGGGTAATAGGGCTGGGGTTGATGTCAGCTTATAATGCCAGCTGACATCAAGCCCAGGTTAGTAATGGAGAGGTGTCTATAAGACACCCCCATTACTAACCCCATAGTCAAAGTTAAAGAAAAACACAAATGACTCGCCCCCTGGGCCGTGGGGCACGCGGAACCGGGCAATAGGGAGACGCTGGGAGTAGTAGTGGCGGCCCGGTCCCGCGGCTCAGAGTGGTCAGACCATTGGTAGTCTGCTACGTACTTTAGGTAATGTCCGACTACGCCACCCGTGGATTGCGGTTATTAGGAACCGCCGCTGCAAGGCAGTCCGCTGGGGCTGATGATGGGTGCAGGTGAGGTGATGTGACTCCCCACGGGAAGAGTGCAGCCCCAGGGCAGTGTAGTGGATGGTGGGGAGTGATGGTAGTGCGAGTCCCGGTGCTGATAGTGCTGGAGGCGCGAAGGAGCACACAGACAACAAGTTACAGTCCAGGGTCTTTACTCACAGTTCGTTTGTTCCGGGTCACTTCTGTCAGCAGTGACCGCCCGAGCCGTGCTGCGTCCACCAGGTGAGGGGCTCGGTCAACTCCCAGGCAGCTCAGGAGCATGGCACAGGACCCCCTTTAATCCTTTCTCTGGCCTGCCTCACCAGTGACCCACTTTTGTCCAGCTGCCGCGAACTTGTGCGGTTAAACGTGGGTCCCGTCCTCCGCTGTCCTATATGGTGCCTTCCTAGCAGGTTTGATGAGGTGTCGCACCAATAGATGATCACGACTAGTGTTGAGCCACCCCCGTAGTGTTCGAGTTCGGTTCGGTTCGTCGAACACCCGTGTGTTCGCCGAACTGTTCGTCGAACTGTTCGTCGAACACCTTCGAACACCGTTAAAACCAATGGCAGGCAAACAAAAACACATAGAAACACATAGAAAACACCTTCAAAGGTGTCCAAAAGCTGACAAACTGCTCAGAAGACACAACTAACACATGGAAAAGTGACAAGTACATATAGTCATGCGAAAAGAAAAGAGGTGGAGGAGTAAAAGGAGGGGGAGACACAGATATAGGCATGTCATGCCCTTCTAAAATCCAAAAAGTGAGAAGCCGAGACGGCCAGTCCGCTCCTGCCCGTGCCACCTCCGTGTCGCCGGGTTTGTGCCAGAGCCGCGGTGAACCCTGACGGCCAGCCCCCCTCTCCCAATACTGGTGCCTGTCCGCTGGTGGGTCGAGAGAGCCCCCCTGTGGTGGAGGCAGCTCTAAGCTTTTTAATTTAAATTGTCCCTCTAATTTGAATGAATACACTTTAAATCCATTTACAAGGATCTATTGGAGGGCAAGTCTCATGCCAGCAGCCGCGTAATTCCAGCTCCAGTAGCGTCCACTAAAGCTGCTGCAGTTAAAAAGCTTTTATAAGGATCGAGCTCGGCTGTCCACCGCAAGGCATCCTAGTGCCAGTCCCAGCCCCTATGCCTTGGGGTGCCTCCTGATGCTCTTCACTAAGTATCCCGTGGTCCCGAAGCATTTCCTTTGAAAAAATTAAGTGTCCAAACTACAGGTGGTGTAGCTTGCTTAACAGCCGGGATAATCCGCTGACTAGCAGACACTGCTACTAGGCACAAAGTATTTCCTGGGCTAGATGCAGTTAAAAATTTGTAAGTAGATACTCTCGTTGGATGCTGAGAAAGCATTCCATAGAGTCTCCTGGCACGCCATATATGATTCTCTTAAAAAGCTTGGGGTAGGGGTCTAGGGGACCCTTTTATAGCCAAAATCACGGCCCTGTATCACAATACGTCACCTAGGCTGAAGATAAATGGAACTGTAGCACCGAGGGCTCGGTTGCTACAGACGTATTGCACCTCACCCAGAGGTGTGATATCTCACTCTCAGATAAGGATGGAGTGTGGATCAGGACCCGACACCTGCATGCATTACACCACATTGCCGTGGGGCAGGGCGACCAATATGCCCCTGAGATGGGCACGACAGTCCCTGTCCCTGGCTGGAGTGGGGGGAGGGAACACTGAGGAAGGGGAACCCTGCAGTGCAGGAGCAGGGAGGAAGCAGTTCCTGGGTGCATTGAGAAGGGAGTATAAAAGGTGGGCACCATCTTAGTTCAGTGCAGAGAAGTCTGAGCAGAAGTGGCAGGGAGCAGGGGCTCTGCATGAGCTCTGCTCCGGAGGCGGGCCTAGTAACAGAGGCCCAGGCCTGCAAGAGGGAGAAGGAAGGAAGAGGAGCGGAGAAGGCTCCAGGAACGAGGAATGAAGGGATCCCAGGGGTGCGGACGGGCGAGTCGCCACCGCACGCCCGAATCCACCTGCGTGGAGGGGTCAGGCCAAAGGGGGAGACCGGTCCCCGAACTAGTGGAGGCAGGAAACGACCCTCAGCTAGAAACCGGAGGCTCTGACATTTTATGTGGCGCAGCCCCTTGCTCCACCCGCTAGGAAGGCACCACATAGGGTCAGGGAAACTGGCGCCAAGTTTACCAAGAGGAGGCCCGAGGCAGCCGGACAGAAGTGTTGGTAAGAAAGGCCAGACAAAGGACACACAAAGGGGGTCCTGTGAAGCGCTCCAAAGTTATCTGGGAGTTGTCTGAGCCCCTCACCTGGTGAGCACAGTACGACGTGGGCAGCCGTTACCTGCAGACGTGGTCTGGATAATAAGAACTGTGAGTAAAGGCCCTGAACTGCATCACTGACTCCGTGTCGTTACTGCTGCTGCCCTGCACCATCACCCCCATCCTCCGCATACACTGCCCTGAGGCTATACTCCTCCCGTGGGGAGTTATGCTACGCTCTGCTGCACCCACAACACCAGCCTTAGCGGTCTGCCCTGTAGCGGCGGTTCACTCTGACCGCAATCCACGGGTGGCGTAGTCGGACATTTAAACATCAAAACCACATAAATAGTTCCGCCACTGGTTTGACCGCCCTGAGCCACGGAACCGGATCGCCGCCACGAAGACTACAACCACCAGCATCCACCAAAAAGGGTCCGGCTCCGGGTGTCCCAAGGCCCAGGGGGTGCGTCAGAACATTTTCATCACCTTTCACAATCACCAATGGGACAAGGCAGGGATGTCCTCTGTCCCCTCTCTTATACATCCTAGTGACGGAGCACCTGCTCTCATCAATTCGCCATAACCCCAATATTAGGTGGATTGAGGTGGGAGGCACCGAGTACAAGTGCTCTCTATTTGCTGATGATGTCCTAGTATATATCACTCAATCACATATATCCATCCCTGCTGTTATGGCTGAAATAGATCACTTTGTTACATGGTAAAATTTTAAAATCAATGCAGCGAAGTCTGAGGCCCTGGATGTCTCCCTCCCTAAATCCATATAGGATTCCATCCAGTCCAACTTTCCCTTTGCCTGGCCCTCACAGGGTATCAAATACTTAGGAATTCCTATTCATAGAGACCTCTCCCATCTATGTTATCTTAATTTTGGGCCCTTTATTGAACAATTCCATACAGACCACGGTTGGCAAGTTAGAACTGTAAGATTCACTACGTGAACCACTGGTGTTTTGTGGAAAAGCACATGTACACCGCGTTCCAAATTATTATGCAAAAAGTGTTTAGGAGTGATAAGGGAAGAATTTTGTTTGTTTGTCAGTTAAACTCATTGATGGTGATGTGTGTCAGGGCTCTTTATATCACTGTAAGCAATTGCAGACACCTGTGCTAATTAGTTTGGCAGGTGTGTCCAATGAAAGGCAAGACTACTTAAGAAGGCTCTCTCACATTATTAAGCAGCCTACATTTTCTGCCAAAATGGGAAAGAAAAAGGATGTGTCGGCTGCTGAGAAGCAACAAATTGTGGAGTGTTTAGGTCAAGGCATGACTACAATCAACATTGTGCGATGATCAGGATGAAGTGTCTTGGCAATCAAGAAGTATGTAGCTGATTCACAGTACACACGTGTGCGTGCTGATAAGGGCAAATTGAGGACTCTTTCCTACAGGCAATTACGTCAGGTTGAAAGAGCAGCGGCAAAAAAGCCTTGTCATAGCAGGAGACAAGTTTTTGAAGCTGCTTGTGCCTCCAACGTCCCCCGAACAACAAGATGCAGGGTCCTTCAGAGGTTTGCAGCTGTGCATACGCCATCCTGTCGACCTCCTCTATCCACTTCACACAAGCAGAAACGGCTCCAGTGGGCCAAACATTACATGAAGACTGATTTCAAAACTGTTTTGTTCACGGATGAGTGCCGTGCAGCGCTCGATGGTCCAGATGAATGGAGTGGAGGATGGCTGGTTGATGGACACCCCACGCAAACACGGCTACAGCGCCAACAAGGAGGAGGTGGAGTAATGTTTTGGGCTGGAATCATGGGGAGAGAGATTGTCGGCCCCTTTAGGATCCCTGAAGGCGCTAAAGATGAACTCCATAATGTATGTGGATTTTCTCAAACAGCACTTCCTGCCATGGTTCAAGAAGAAGAACCGTGTATTTCACAGCAAGATCATTTTTCTGCATGATAATGCACCATCTCATGCTGCACATAAAACATCTGCATCTCTGGCTGATATGGGCATAAAAGGGGACAAACTTATGGTGTGACCCCCATGCTCCCCTGACCTCTACCCCATTCAGAACCTTTGGAGCATCATTAAAAGGAGTGTCTATGATGGCGGGAGGCAGTTCACATCTAAGCAACAGCTCTGGGAGGGTATTCTGTCCTCATGCAAAACAATTGAAGCAGAAACCATCCAAAACCTGACAAATTCAATGGACGAGAGAGTTCAGAAGCTCCTTTCGAACAAGGGGTCCTATGTGAAAATGTAACATCACCTAGAATAAAGTTTTGAGTTGAAAACTGTTTGATTTCAGTTTCTAACAACCTGCTAATGCTTATAATTTCAAAAATGACCATTTTTTTGGTCTTTATTAAAATGAAAAGGTTGATCGAAAAGTTTGGGGGATCTAAGAGTGTGGCAACCCAGTAGTCATGATTACTTCGAATTCTGACAATATGAGGGTCATGCTGCAGGTAGTGCAGCAAGAAGGCACTTATGTGTCTTGCGCATCTCGGAGCCCCAAAATTATTTTCCGGGCTAGATGCAGCTAAAAATTATTTTTTAATTTTAAATCTGGTGAAGCTTATTATAGATGGCCTAATAGGATCAGTGCTGCACACTGCTACAAAGCCCAAATTATTTTCCAGTCAAGATACAGATAAACATGATTAGTAATTTGAAAGCTTAAAACGGTTGGTAGGGTGATTTTAACCAATCATCAAGCTTTTACTCTCCCCAGGATGACACAGGGGTAGAAAAGTCGTTTCGGATCCATGATTTGTTCATCTTTATGAACGTGAGTCTGTCTACATTATCAGTGGAGAGCCGCGTGCGCTTATCTGTCAGCACACCACCAGCAGCGCTGAACACACGTTCAGACAGAACGCTGGCTGCGGGGCATGACAAGATCTCCAAGGCGTAAGTGGCTAGCTCCAGATTGGAAGCCCAAAAAGAGCAAGGGTCCAGTGACACAGTCGTGGCTGCAATGTTTACTTGGAGATACTCCTGTACCATCGTCTCTAGGCGTTGACTATGTGTCAGACTTCTTGTCTCCTGTGGCCTTGCAAAGGATGGGCTAAAAAAGTGGTGAAATGATTCCGCAAAATTGATGTTACCAGCAGATACTGTGGTTCTGTTACGGTTTGAGTGCTGAACACTTGACGGTCCCACGGTTGGCAAGTTGGAACTGTGAGATTCACTACGTGCACCACTGGTATTTTGTGGAAAAGCACATGTAAGATTCTGCAACAGTCTCTGCTGATACTCCTGCATGCGTGCATCCCTTTCTATGGCAGGAATAATTTCTGCAAATTTACTTTTGTACCGGGGATCTAACAGTGTGGCAACCCAGTAGTCAGGATTATTTCTAATTCTCACAATTCGAGGGTCATGTTGCAGGTAGTGCAGCAAGAAGGCACTCATGTGTGTTGCGCATCCAGGAGCACCAAGTCCCTGTTGTGTTGGTGGCGAGGTAACAATCATGCTTCCTTCCTCTGTCCTCTCCCCCCAACCTCGCACAACAGAAATGTGATCAAGGTCTCCCTCATCTGATGAGTCTTCCATCAGTTCGTCCTCCACTTCTTCCTGGGCTCCTGCACCTTCCTCACTAGTTTGGCTGCTACCATGCGCCCTGGTAAAATCATCTCCCCCACCCTCACATGCCTGCCGCCCTGGTGCTGCCGACCGTCTGGACCTTGCAGATGTTAGCCCTTCCGCATACAACTCCTCCTCCTCTACTTCCTCCACCTCCTCTTGTGCCACCACCTGACTCCGAATTCTGTTTAACATGTGCTCCAGCATGTAAATCACCGGAATAGTCATGCTGATAATGGCATCGTCAGCACTAAACATCTTCGTCGCCATTTCAAAACTGTGCAGAAGGGTGCATAGGTCCCTGATCTGAGACCACTCCTCCAGCGTGATTTGCCCCACCTCTGAATCTCGTTGGCCCAGGCTATACGTCAGAACGTATTGCACCAGGGCTTGTCGGTGCTGCCACAGTCGCTGCAACATGTGCAGAGTTGAATTCCACCGGGTAGGCACATCGCATTTTAGCCGGTGAAGTGGCAGGCCCAACGACTTCTGTAGAGATGTAAGTCGCTGAGCTGCGGGATGCGAACGGCGGAAGTGAGCACACAGCGACCGTGCCCTCTGCAGAAGGCCATCTAGTCTGGGATAGTGGGCTAAAAATTGCTGGACAACCAGGTTCAACACGTGAGCCATACAAGGCACGTGTGTGACATTGCCCCGGCGAAGGGCCGCACCCAGGTTTGCAGCATTGTCGCACACGGCCTTCCCTGGTTTCAGGTCCAGTGGAGACAACCATTCACGAAATTGGTTCTCCAGAGCTGACCACAACTCCTCAGCTGTGTGACTCACATTTCCCAGACATTTCAATGTAAAAACCGCCTGATGACGTTGAGCCCTACTGCCAGCATAGTAAGGAGGTGTGCAGGATCCCTTCTGCGCAGTTAGAAAGCTTGTGGCATGACCAGACAGGCTTTGGGTGCAGGTGGAAGACCGAGAGGAGGTTGAGGAGGCAGAAGCAGTGGAGGAAAAATGACATAAAGAGGATTGACGCACAACTCGTGGGGACGACAAGACTTGGACAGCAGCCCCTTGTCCTGCTGTCACCATAGTTACCCAGTGCCCAGTCAGCGACATGTAACGCCCCTGTCCATGCCTACTCGTCCAAGTGTCTGTGGTGAAATGCACCCTGTCACACACAGAGTTTCTCAAAGAAGCGGTGATGTTGTGTGCGACATGCTGGTGGAGCGCAGGCACACCTTTCTTTGAGAAGTAGTGCCGACTGGGCATCTGGTACTGGGGCACTGCGACGGACATAAGGTCTCGAAAATCCTCTGTGTCCACCAGGCGGAAAGGCAGCATTTCTGTAGCCAAGAGCTTGCAGATGGTGAAATTCAACCTCTTAGCTTTCTCATGGCTAGGAGGAAATGGTCTTTTACTTGTCCACATCTGAGGGACCGAGGGCTGGCTATTGTGCTTAGACGGGGTTGATAAGGGTGTCCCCGGCAAACTGCCGGTCTGTGAGGAAGATGCAGGCAGACATGTTAGGTTGCCTTGATCCAAAGGTGGTGCTATCGATGTCGGACAGCGCTCAAGACCAGCTGGTGTTACCACCTCCAAAGAAAATGATGACCTGCCAATCACGCTGGCTGTTGCGGGTAAAGAGGTGGCAGGTCTGCGCCCCAAAACAGGTGTGACTGCTGTCCCCCCAGTCACAGAGGATGAAGAGGCCGCGGATGCACAAGATATGGCAGACGGTGGTTGGCCCGGCCGGCTAGACCGCATTGTAGCACACTGAGCTTCCCACTGCAACTTATGCTTCATGTCCATGTGCCGGTTCATGCATGAAGTACTCAAACTATGTATTTTTTGGCCTCTACTTAGCTTTTGCTGACAAATGTTACAGATAACACGAGTTGGGTCATCTTTATCGATCTGAAAAAATGCCCAGGCTATGCAAGGCTTAGCACCCATGCGACCTGAAGAGCCACCACGACTTGTGGTGAGAGGCAGAGTTGTGTTTGAGGATGCAGTTGTTGACGTGCTTCCAGTACTACGTCTCTGTCCAGGAAGGCGCAACCTGACCTCATCGTCACTAGCATCTTCCTCCACCTCCTCTGCTGACCTCATCTCTTGGCTGACTGTGGGTTGACAGTAAGTGGGATCTCCGACCTTATCATCATCACCCTGTGCGTTATCACACCCGTCGTCCTAAGAGCCAACCTGTTCCTGCCCTGACAAAAAACTAAAGTTATCGCTCCAATCAGGTATTTGAGTCTTATCATCGTCTTCCTCATTGTCTCCACCAACAGGAGTTACAGTTTGGGAATGAGGGTCTACATTATGGTCAGAACCTTCTGCGTCTGGTCCTGGATCCGACTCATAAAGATTCTGGGCATCAGTGCAGATCATTTCCTCGTCTGGATTCACAGAAGCGCTGGAGTCGACCTCTGATTCCCAGGCTATAGTATGAGTAAACAGCTCTGCAGACTCAACCATCTGTTCTACCTCATACTCAGACGGGCAGCTGGAGATTTGGGAGCTGTGAGGAAGCAAGTGCGATTTGGGTGACACCTTTGAGGACTGGAGTATTTGTGATGTTGAAGTTGATGTGGAGGAGAGCCCACTTAAAGGAGCACTTGATATCCGTTGAAGCACCTGCTGTTTTTGTGCCTCATCTGGAATTTGTAGCGATTGGCGTGGCCGTAAGAAAGGGATCTTATCACATTGTCCGCTAAAAGAAGTAGACATTTTAGTTTGGCTGGAAGATGGTCTTTCTTCTGCACCTACCCCACGGACACAACCTTTTTTCCCCTTCCCAACACGCCTATTCCCCTTTCCACCAGCAGCAGGCCTTTTTCCACTCATTTTGGTGGTTAACTAATTCACAACTCTGGAGTTGTTTGCACAAAAAAACAATGGATGGTAACCGAGCAGAGCTGAGTGGCCAAACTGTGGTATTAGGCCAAAACTATTGGCTGGGTTAGATGCAGAAAAAAATTATTTTTAATTTGCAACCTGATGGAGGTCAGTATAGATGGACTAATAGACCAAGTCCCACACACCGCTAGAAGCCCAAATATTTTTTCAGAGCTAGATGCAGAAAAAAATTATATTCAATTTGCAACCTGCTGGAGGTCAGTATAGAAGGACTAATAGAACAAGTCCCACACACTGCTAGAAGCCCAAATATTTTTTCAGAGCTAAATGAAGAAAAAAATTATTTTTAATTTGCAACCTGATGGAGGTCAGTATAGATGGACTAATAGACCAAGTCCCACACACTGCTAGAAGCCCAAATATTTTTTCAGAGCTAGATGCAGAAAAAAATTATTTTTAATTTGCAACCTGATGGAGGTCAGTATAGATGGACTAATAGACCAAGTCCCACACACTGCTAGAAGCCCAAATATTTTTTCAGACCTAGATGCAGAAAAAAATTATTTTTAATTTGCAACCTGATGGAGGTCAGTATAGATGGACTAATAGACCAAGTCCCACACACCGCTAGAAGCCCAAATATTTTTTCAGAGCTAGATGCAGAAAAAAATTATATTCAATTTGCAACCTGCTGGACGTCAGTATAGAAGGACTAATAGAACAAGTCCCACACACTGCTAGAAGCCCAAATATTTTTTCAGAGCTAAATGAAGAAAAAAATTATTTTTAATTTGCAACCTGATGGAGGTCAGTATAGATGGACTAATAGACCAAGTCCCACACACTGCTAGAAGCCCAAATATTTTTTCAGAGCTAGATGCAGAAAAAAATTATTTTTAATTTGCAACCTGATGGAGGTCAGTATAGATGGACTAATAGACCAAGTCCCACACACCGCTAGAAGCCCAAATATTTTTTCAGAGCTAGATGCAGAAATTTTTTTTATTCAATTTGCAACCTGATGGAGGTCAGTATAGATGGACTAATAGACCAAGTCCCACACACTGCTAGAAGCCCAAATATTTTTTCAGAGCTAGATGCAGAAAAAAATTATTTTTAATTTGCAACCTGATGGAGGTCAGTATAGATGGACTAATAGACCAAGTCCCACACACTGCTAGAAGCCCAAATATTTTTTCAGAGCTAGATGCAGAAAAAAATTATTTTTAATTTGCAACCTGATGGAGGTCAGTATAGATGGACTAATAGAACAAGTCCCACATGCTGCTAGAAGCCCAAATATTTTTTCAGAGATAAATGAAGAAAAAAATTATTTTTAATTTGCAACCTGATGGAGGTCAGTATAGATGGACTAATAGACCAAGTCCAACACACTGCTAGAAGCCCAAATATTTTTTCAGAGCTAGATGCAGAAAAAAATTATTTTTAATTTGCAACCTGCTGGAGGTCAGTATAGAAGGACTAGTAGAACAAGTCCCACACACTGCTAGAAGCCCAAATATTTTTTCAGAGCTAAATGAAGAAAAAAATTATTTTTAATTTGCAACCTGATGGAGGTCAGTATAGATGGACTAATAGACCAAGTCCCACACACTGCTAGAAGCCCAAATATTTTTTCAGAGCTAGATGCAGAAAAAAATTATATTCAGTTTGCAACCTGATGGAGGTCAGTATAGATGGACTAATAGAATGATGCTATGCCCAAAAGATTTTACTTCACTAGGTGCAGTAAAAAAATTGGTATTCTATACACAGGTGGTATATCTTGCAACACAGATAGGTTACTCCACTGACTAACACACTCTGCAATAGGCCAAAAAGGATTAGCTTTGCTAGATTCAGCCAAATGCTGTGAAAAAAACTTGCACAGCACTGGCACAGACCTGCCTGGCAAAAACTGATAGGAACTGATGTAACCTAGTCCTGAAAAGGACTCCAAATACAATTAGTCTTTACTCCCACAATCTATCTATTTAAGAGCACAGACCTGCCTGATAAAAGTCGTAGGAAATGCTGTAACCTAGTCCTTAAAAGGACTGCAATCACAACTATTCCCTACTCCCAAGCTATCTGTATATTTGTGCGAAAATTGGCTTGAAATTAACAAGGTATAGCGCACACAGCAACAGCGGTGCCGTCTAACACGCAGCTGCAGCAGTGAGAAAATGGTGGCGACGGGGAAAATGGCTTGGTCTTATAGGGCAAGGACATGTGACATACACTGCCAATCACACATGCCCTTGCTTGTGTGAAAAAAATCACTTCGCTCCGTGTGTGCGCTGCTGATAGGCTGACAGATTGCACCTCCCCACTGCAAATGCGGGAAAGAGAAAAAAAAATGGAGATCTTCATTGTTCCTGCAGAGATCCATCCCCTGCCCCTCCCCCCGCCCCGCTGTACACTCAAACTGCGTATTAACATTAATTTTCATCATTACTGAGAAAAAATCCAGTTATGATTTTGGTGCACGAACAGTTATCGAACATAACCTCGAACAGCCGAATTTTTCTCAAATTGTTCGTGTTCGCCGACCGGCTCGAACACCGCCCAAAACAGCTCGAATTTGAGATTGGCGAACAGTTCGAGTAGAACAACGCTCATCTCTAATCACGACGACCGGTCTTTGGCTGAGGGTTGTTTCTCCTCCACCAACTTGGGATCCGGTACCCTTAATCTGCCTGACCCTGCACCCTGGATTCTCGTGGGTTCTTAGGGTCCCTTCCACCTTCTTGTTCCTGAGCCCTTCTGTTTCTCTGTCTCTCCTTCTTTGCAGTTCCTGTTCTGTTCCTTTCTGTTCCTTTCTCTTGGAGCTGAGATGAGCCAGAATCTCAGCTCCCCTTCACCTCCTCCTCGGCCTCTCACTAGGCCCTCCTGGAGTAGAGCTCCTACAGAGCCTCTACTCCCTGTCTTCTCCTCTGGCTGAACTGACCCAGAACTAAGATGTTGCCCACCTTTTATACCTCCCTCTGACCATGAGCCCAGGTGACCAGCAACCAATGGGCTCCTACCTACGCTCAGGAACCGCCCCCTATCTGCCCCTACAGCACTGGGTGTTCCACCCCTCCCTCCCCACTCCAGCAGGGACATGGTCGGTCGTGCCTGCACTTCTGTCTAGTGGGAGCACCGTTGAGCTGTCCCTGGGAAATGGGGTGTGTGTGCTGTATGCAGCTAACTGAGCCCTGGTCCATACTCCATCCTTACCCGGGAGTGGAATATCACACCTCTGGCAGAGGTGCAATACCCCTGTAGCGGCCGAACCCTTGGGGCGCTACATTCCCCCCTGGTAAAGCACAGCACGTCCTCGGGCTGGAAAAGAGCAAAAACAGATAATTACAGGACATGCAAAAACTTTTTCAATAACTTTTCACATCAGAAAACAGGTAACATGGTTCAATTCCCTTTATGGGAAACACTCCTCTTCTCTTGCCACTACCACAAAGCACTTTGCTAATGCCTCTGGAACTCTTTTGTCACTTATCATATAAAACGGTCTCAAAATTATGTAAAACATTTTCTAGCAGCATATAAAACTTTCTCATGTAACACATTTTTAAGTAAAGCACATTCTTGGATTCTTGGCTGCGGTGCAACTTGCAACCAGGTAAAGGTGCAACAGTCCAGTAAATCTTGAGGTAGACGTTGCGGTTTTTGTATAAAACCAGTAGGGGGCGCTTTAGGAAGCGCAACTATATACAAGGGGTTGACCGCTCTCAGTCCTCGGCCAGTTTTGGGAAGGGAATGGCTGCTCACAGTCCTCAGCCTGATAGTGGATGAGGGGCACACAGGTAGCAGTTCAATATTTGTCCCAACGGGGACCACACTTTCAAGACGGGAACAGTCCCAAAAACAGTTCTGATACCCTGACGGGTAACTATGTACACGGGTACTTTGCTACTTACTAGTAGCGGTGTCCTCCATATGCTCCTTCTTGCTCCTCATATGGTTCTTCAGACCCGTCCGGGTCCTCTTGGCTCTCCTCATAGCCGCGGTATTGTAGCTCCTCCTCGGTGAGCCGATGGACGTGTAGGGCGTATGGTCCTTTTGCACCCACGTGGTGGGTAAAGGCGACCACATCACCAGGGTACAGGTCACGGCCACGATGCCCCTCAGGTAGATGACTCTCCACGTCCCTGCGGGTCACAAAGACGTCGCCTGCGGTTTCTGGGCCCCTGATGAAGCCCCAGCCGTTCTCCATGTGGAACTTGACTACGGTCCCGGTGATTCGGGGACCACGGGCTGCTTGGGGGTCTTGGCGGGTCTTGCGCTTTTGTTCAGCACTCTGGGCTTGGAGCCGTTCCTCCCTGACGCGCCTCTCTCGTCGCTCCCGCTCAAAGGTCGCCAGTTGCTGGTGACAGGCCTCCAGACGACGGACCGCGTCTGCCCGGGTCTCTTGAGAGAACCCCATCAAGTTCTCGCCGGTGGAGTCCCACGCAAATTGGACGTCTTCTAGTGGGGGTAGGGTGACCTCGACGGGTTCAGGAGCTGGTATCAGAGGCTCGCGCGGGGGCTGGGCCTTCCATGGCTGATTGCCGGTCACTTCAGCCGGCCACTCCAGCGGCAGTCCATCCGGACCGGTGTGATGGGCAAACAGGTCCACGCCCAGCGATGGTATAGTGGGGGGACCTGATCTGGGAGCAGCGCCCGGGGGCACTCGGCCTTGCGACCAGGCCGGGGGTCTTGTGGCTGCGCATGGTGGCAGTCCCATCCGGGACAGGGGCGCAGGCTTGGCGATGGCGCCCGGGTCATCCAGGCCTTGCGACCGGGCCGATGATGCTTCCTGCTTTACGGCACCCGGAGTCAAGGGGCGTGGCGCTGGGCGGGGCGTGGCCGCGGCGCTCGCCGCTTGAGGCCTAGCTGGGAGCAGTGGCGGCGCGACAACAGGTGCGGTGAGTGGGGCTTCTGGTGCTGCGACGGGAGGCTGGGGCAGGCTTGCGGGTGCTGGGCTTGGGGTGGTGACGTCCCCTTCACTTGCCTCAGTCCTCGTGGCTCCCTCTGCGGCGTCGCCTCCGGTCCTCTCTCCTCCTGCGCCGTCCTCCGAGGCAGGCAAACCGCGGGGTGCAGCTGAATCCTGTCGCTGGTGGGTCTCGGTCTGCCGGGCCAGTTCCTCTCTCCACTCGGTGATTGCACTCCGCTGCGCCCGGACCATCCTCCGCTCCAGGTCCTCCAGTGCAGCTTGCGCATGCTCCGGATCTCTGGGGAGCTGCTAGGCTGCAGAGCGGTTCGGCCTGCAGCAGGCTTCGGGCCAGGAGGCTGGTGCTGCTCAGGGCGTCCATTCCCGGGTGCGGTCTGTCTGGACTGATCCAGACCACCCCCTGCCCCGCAGTTTTCTTTCCTATCCGCCCCCATGGGGGGTGGTCCTGGGGCATTCTGCTGACAATCACTCTCAGGGGCAGCCCCCCCACGTTGACGGACATTTCCACAGCAGTGCTCATGGTTGTTGGGGGCGGGCTTCCTCTTTGGCGCCATTCTGGGACCCGGCCCACGATGGGAGGCGGCCTCCTGTGGTCTTTTGGCGCGCACATTATGGCGCTCGTTCTTCTGGGGCGGGCGCCATCTTTAGTACCGTGAAACAGTCTCTTTTCAGGCGCGCAGTACCCGTGGTTAGCGGGCACGAAATCCTGCCGACTACGCCAAAGCTGACTCGCCCCCTGGGCCGTGGGGCACGCGGAACCGGGCAATAGGGAGACGCTGGGAGTAGTAGTGGCAGCCCGGTCCCGCGGCTCAGGGTGGTCAGACCAATGGTAGTCTGCTACGTACTTTAGGTAATGTCCGACTACGCCACCCGTGGATTGCGGTTATTAGGAACCGCCGCTGCAAGGCAGTCCGCTGGGGCTGATGATGGGTGCAGCTGAGGTGATGTGACTCCCCACGGGAAGAGTGCAGCCCCAGGGCAGTGTAGTGGATGGTGGGGAGTGATGGTAGTGCGAGTCCCGGTGCTGATAGTGCTGGAGGCGCGAAGGAGCACACAGACAACAAGTTACAGTCCAGGGTCTTTACTCACAGTTCGTTTGTTCCGGGTCACTTCTGTCAGCAGTGACCGCCCGAGCCGTGCTGCGTCCACCAGGTGAGGGGCTCGGTCAACTCCCAGGCAGCTCAGGAGCATGGCACAGGACCCCCTTTAATCCTTTCTCTGGCCTGCCTCACCAGTGACCCACTTTTGTCCAGCTGCCGCGGACTTGTGCGGTTAAACGTGGGTCCCGTCCTCCGCTGTCCTATATGGTGCCTTCCTAGCAGGTTTGATGAGGTGTCGCACCAATAGATGATCACGACGACCGGTCTTTGGCTGAGGGTTGTTTCTCCTCCACCAACTTGGGATCCGGTACCCTTAATCTGCCTGACCCTGCACCCTGGATTCTCGTGGGTTCTTAGGGTCCCTTCCACCTTCTTGTTCCTGAGCCCTTCTGTTTCTCTGTCTCTCCTTCTTTGCAGTTCCTGTTCTGTTCCTTTCTGTTCCTTTCTCTTGGAGCTGAGATGAGCCAGAATCTCAGCTCCCCTTCACCTCCTCCTCGGCCTCTCACTAGGCCCTCCTGGAGTAGAGCTCCTACAGAGCCTCTACTCCCTGTCTTCTCCTCTGGCTGAACTGACCCAGAACTAAGATGGTGCCCACCTTTTATACCTCCCTCTGACCATGAGCCCAGGTGACCAGCAACCAATGGGCTCCTACCTACGCTCAGGAACCGCCCCCTATCTGCCCCTACAGCACTGGGTGTTTCACCCCTCCCTCCCCACTCCAGCAGGGACATGGTCGGTCGTGCCTGCACTTCTGTCTAGTGGGAGCACCGTTGAGCTGTCCCTGGGAAATGGGGTGTGTGTGCTGTATGCAGCTAACTGAGCCCTGGTCCATACTCCATCCTTACCCGGGAGTGGAATATCACACCTCTGGCAGAGGTGCAATACCCGTGTAGCGGCCGAACCCTCGGGGCGCTACACAAGCACCCAGAATAAAGTCCTTTAATTGAAATAAAGACACGATTCTTTATTGTTCTAAATTAAACCATACTTACAGTCAGGCCCATTCCAGCTGAAGCCAACGATCTCCTGCAATAAAAGAAAAATAACAAAGCAAGCTCATCCTTACCTTTCCATGGTTCTCACGACAGCTTCAGCTCTGCTACATCGAGATGACAGGCTGGACCGCAGCAGAAAGCTGCCATCCAGCCTGTCATCCCGCAGACACTGAGAAGCGCAGGCTTGCTTGCGCTCCTCAGTGTCTGGCTGTGACGGCATAAAGATGAGCCGAGGTCATGTCCAATGAACTCAGCTCACCTCATGCACGTCACTGACAGCGTGGGAAAATTCTCACGCTGAAGCGCTGAGTGCAGTAGAATTTCCCCACACTGTCAGTGACGTGCATGAGGTGAGGTCACGTCCAATGAACTCAGCTCACTGACAGTGTGGGAAAATTCTCACGCTGAAGCGCTGAGTGCAGGAGAATTTTCCCACGCTGTCAGTGACGTGCATGAGGTGAGCTGAGTTCATTGGACATGACCTCACCTCATGTATGTCACTGACAGCGTGGGAGAATTCTCACGCTGAAGCGCTGAGTGCAGGAGAATTTTCCCACGCTGTCAGTGACGTGCATGAGGTGAGCTGAGTTCATTGGACATGACCTCGGCTCATCTTTATGCCATCACAGCCTGACACTGAGGAGCGCAAGCATGCCTGCTCTTCTCAGTGTCTGCGGAGTGACAGGCTGAATGGCAGCGTTCTGCTGCGGTCCATCCTGTCATCTCGATGTAGCAGAGCTGAAGCTGTCGTGGGAACCATGGAAAGGTAAGGATGAGGTTGCTTTATTATTTTTCTTTTATTGCAGGAGATCATTGGCTTCAGCTGGAATGGGCGTGACTGTAAGTATGTTTTAATTTAGAACAATAAAGAATTGTGTCTTTATTTCAATTAAAGGACTTTTTTCTGGGTGTTTGTGTTTTTTTTAAATACTTTACTAGAAATTCATGGTGGTCATGTCTAATATTGGCGTGACCCCATGAATTTCGGGCTTAGGGCCAGCTGATAATGCCAAGCTGGCCTTAACCCCTTTATTACCCAGTGAGCCACCGCACCAGGGCCCTGGATGAGTTGGGTACAGCGCCAGAAGATGGCGCTTCTATGAACGCGCCATTTTCCGGGGCGGCTGCGGACTGCAATTTGCAGCGGGTGGGGCCCAGAAAGCTTGGGCCTCCCTGCGCTGCAGATTCCAGCCCCCAGCTGCCTAGTTGTACCTGGCTGGACACAAAAATAGGGCGAAGCCCAACGTATTTTTTTTTTAAATTATTTCATGAAATTCATGGAATAATTAAGAAAAAAAGGGCTTCCCTATATTGTTGTGTCCGGCTAGGTACAAATAGGCAGCTGGTGGCTGGGGGCAGCCCGTTCCTGCCTGCTGTACCTGACTGGACACAAATATAGGGCGAAGCCTCACATAAATTTTTTTTAATTATTTCATGAATTTCCTGAAATAATTAAAAAAAAAATTGACGTGGGGCTTCGCACTATATTTGTGTCCAGCCAGGTACAGCAGGCAGGAACGGGCTGCCCCCAACCACCAGCTGCCTATTTGTACCTGGTTGGACACAACAATATAGGGAAGCCCTTTTTTTCTTAATTATTCCATGAATTTCATGAAATAATTAAAAAAAAAAAAAACGTGGAGCTTCTCCCTATTTTTGTGTCCAGCCAGGTACAACTAGGCAGCTGGGGGATGGAATCTGCAGCGCAGGGAGGCCCAAGCTTTCTGCCCCCCCCCCCCACTGAAAATTGCAGTCCGCAGCCGCCCCGGAAAATGGTGCGTTCATAGAAGCTGGATGCTGTACCTGGCTGGCATACAAAAATATGGCGAAGCCCACGTCAAAAGTTTTGGGAAAAATTAATTAAAAAATAAATAATAATTTAGGGACTGCATCTTTATTAACTCCTCAAATGTCATTTAGTGTTAAAATAAAGGATTTATTTAAAAAAAAAATGGCGTGGGATCCCCCATAATTTTAGTCTCTAGCGGAGGTTAAGCAGACGGCTGGGGCAGATGTTTGAAGCCTGGGAAGGGGGTAAAACCCACGGAGCTTCCCAGGCTACTAATATCAGCCCCCAGCTGAATACCTAGCCTTTACTAGCTATTAAAATGGGGGACCACCCCAAAAAAAATTACGTGAGGTCCCCCCTATTTTAATAGCTAGCAAAGGCTAGGCAGACAGCTGGGGGCTGATAATAATAGCCCAGGAAGGGTGCCATGAATAATGGCCCCCTCCCAGGCTAGAAACACCAGCCGTCAGCCGCCCCAGAAATGGCGCATCCATATGATGCGCCAATTCTGGCACTTAGCCTCGCTCTTCCATGCTGCCCTGGTGCGGTGGCAGGGGGTAATAGTGGTGGGGTTCATGTCAGCGCCAGCTGCCATGAAGCCCAGGTTAGTAATGATGTGCGTCTATAAGACACCCCCATTACTAACCTACAAAGTGTTAAAAAGAAAAAACACACACTACACCTAGAAAAAAATAATTTATTTGAAATAAAACACACCATTTTATTTAATTCTTAGTTTACTAAAAAAAATAGTTACCTGTCCACGTTCCTGCGCTGATCTCCCATGCACAGCTGTCACATCTGGAGATGGTGACAGCTGTGCATGGCTGCTGTAAGCTCACGCTGCCGGGAACACGTCCGCTCCCGGCAGCGGGAGCCCCTGACTGAGGTCACCGGAGTGCATTCAGTCAGCGCTGCTCCGGAGATCTCCTCTACGTCAGTGCTGTACCGTGGGAATTTCTCACGATACAGCAGGGCCGTAAAGGAGCTAACCGGAGCAGCGCTGCCTGAACTCCGGTGAACCCTTACGGCCCCGTCATTCTAGCGGCGGCAGCGGTTCAGAGCGGTCACATTCTATGTGGCTGGTCTGAACTGGAGATCTTCGTGGGACACTCGTGGACTACTACGGAGGGGTAAGGATAAGGTTGTGGTTTATTATTTTATATTTTATTACAGGAGATCGATGGCTTCGGGGAATTAGGTGTCTAGGTGAGTATAGGTGTAGTTTTTTATTTTTTACTTTATTTTAGGTGGCGGTCGGCGGGGACAGGTAATGTATGAACTAATTTATTGTAGGTAACCACTGGCCACCAATGACATGTATTTAAAATTTATTGGGGACACAGTAGGGCAATTTAAATAGCAGGATCAGGCTGATGGGAACTACTGCTCCCATCGAGCTGATCCTGCTGGCACGAGTGGACGGGGGACAGACATAGGCCGATGGGAGTAGTAGTGTCACATCGGCCTATGTCTGCCTGCACGCACAGACACCGCACACACCCGCACACACCCACAAACATCGCACAGACACCGCGCACACCCGCACACACCCACAAACATCGCACCCCGCACACACACGCAGACATCGCTCACACACCCCGCACACACACGCACAGACACCTGCACACACACTAATCATGACCGGTCTGATGGTCTTGGAGGTGAGGATGACCTGTGCGGCCGTGGGAAAGTTCATGTGAGTTCATGCAGTCAAGCCTGAACTCACATGAACCCTCTGAGGGCACCGCGGCTACTTAAAATGAACAGCTGATCGGCATCAGCTGATACCTCAGCTGTTCATTTGAAATAACCGGCGGGAAAGCGCAGCACAGAACGGGAAAGCCGGCGGTGAAGTCTTTTCACTGCCGGCTTCCCCGCCCGGGTCCTTCGCTCCCCGCTCCTTTGTGCTGCACTCCCCGCCCGGTCCTAACTTACGATTGGGATTGGAGGTGACGAGGGGAGTGGAGGATCGGGGTGGGAGGCTGCGGGGAAGCAGTATGGGGCTGTGTGATTGTTTAAAAGCCGGCGGCTTTTTACCGCGCGTCGGCTTTTAAACAATCAGGAGAATTCTCCCCCGCTGGGATGGCATTCTGATGACAGGCTGGATCTCAGCTGAGCGCTGCCATCCAGCTTATCATCCTTCAGAGACCCTGCAGAGCGCAGGCATTATGGGAACTTCCGATTCCGGTATTCGATATTGTAAAAGTATCGGAATTAAGTATCGGAATTCCGATACCGCGAATATCGGCCGATACCCGATATTTCAGTATCGGAATGCTCAACACTATATATGAGATAAACTAGTGAACTACTACACAGTAATAGATGGGAGTTTGGTCTGATCTGTTGTGATTTTTTTCCAGGTCATCTTGGCATTAGATCTGGTCAATGAAGGACTCCAGGCCATTAAAATCATGGACAGAAGTTCTTGTAAAGAGGACATATTCTCTACAGAGCTAGAAGTCCTGAGAATGGCTGCCGGATGCCCCTACCTAATGACTATGCAGGCGTTTATGGAAACACCATTGGAGTATGTGATAGCCATGGACTATATGGCCGGAGGAGACCTGTTTGACCACATGGCAGATTCAATGCTGTTTAACACAAAGACAACAAGGTAAATGTCTTATACTGAATATTAATAATCCATTGCCCTCACACTGTAGTCCTAGAGCAATGGACAACGACAACAGGAGAAAATAATGACGTGAAAAGGACATGTGTGTGATCTCCTGATGTTCTCTGTATGATTGTGCATGTAACCACTGGTCCATCCTTTCTACTCCATAGATTCTTTATGGCAGAGATGGTGTGCGGACTCCAGTTCCTGCATGAACGCGGCGTCATACGCCGGTAATCATTTCACCTTCATAAATCTGTCACCTGTGACTCTCTGTTGTCTCCTTACATATCTATTGTAGAAAGTTCTTTCCATGAATTGTCCTCACAATCAGTGTCTGCTACTTCTCCCTGCAGTGACCTGAAGCCAGATAACATCCTCCTCCAAGACACCAGACACATCAAAATCTCCGACTTTGGCTTAGCAGCCATGAATGTATTTGCGGATGGCATAGTGAAAAACTATGTTGGCACTAAGGGTTACATAGCGCCTGAGGTAAGGAACATCTCTGTGTGATTGATGCCAATAGTAGGATTGAGGGATAATCTGATCCCAATGTATCCTGCAGATATCTAATCACAGACCAGTCCTCATGGTCTCTGTGTCTAAATCCCCTTCCCGGTATATTAAGCTCCTCTCCAATCTCATGTTTCCACAGATAATGGACAGTAAAGGCTACAACCATCTGGCAGACTCCTTTTCCTTCGGCGTCATCTTATATATAATGAGTGTAGGTGACCAGCCATTCTATGGCAAAGGCACAATGAAGGAATACCACCAGTCTCTGCGTGATGACATCCCTTATTTTCCACCTGGGATCTGCTGTCATACCATGGACATCATAAAAGGGGTGAGTAAGATCAGATGGATAAGGATGATGAGGGATTACAAGAAGATATAGAAGATAAGATGTGGATAGTCCATAGACATTGTGTAATAGCTTATCAGTAATAATACATAATATAATGACTAGTGTTGAGAGATACCTTCCGATATCGGGAAATATCGGATCGGATTGGATCGGACCGATACCGAAAAAGTATCGGATATCGCCGATTCCAATACCGGAAACCAATGCAAGTCAATGGGACACAAATATCGGAATGAAAATAAACCCTTTCTTTCCTTGTAGGTTAATTCTACATGAAGGAAAACAACTAAGAATAATGTAGAATGTATTGGGGGAGGTGGGGGAGACAATAAAGGCATAGAGGTTTAGCCCAATCAAATGGAATAGCAGGAATTAATATTTTTTTTAAGACGTTCTGAGTTACGGAAATATTGACTATGTTAAGTATTTTTATATTTTGTCAGATATTTATGTTTCACTACTTCCATGCTCTTCACCTTCTTTGTTACTTCTCCCACACTTTCTCCTTCATCATCCTCAGCATCTTTTTCATCCACTTCTTCTTCACCTTCTTCATCTTCTTCTTCTTCACCTTCTTTGTATTATTCTTTATTTTTACATTTTTCATATTCTACTTCTTCATCTTCTTCATATTCTTCTTCTTCAACATATTCTTATTTGTGACAGGCATTCCTGTAGTTGTTATCTATAAAAGGTTGGACATTACACCTTTCATTCTGCCCGTCACAAAAGATTTACAACAGGATTTGTCCGCGTTCAGTTTGGCCTGCAGCAGCAGGTCTTTTCCAGGGGCACCACGAGGAGGAACGGACTCACCCCCATACACTGCTTAGTCATCTTCTGCTTATAATTTAGATATTATCTTTTGCTCTGATTTTTAGTCTCATGCTTAATGTTCTTCCGCTTTTTGTTCTGCAGCTTCTTATATTTCTGCTTCTTGGTTTTCTGTCTCTTGTTCTTCTGTATCTTGGTGCTTGTCTTCTCTTCTTTGTCCTCTTGGTCAACTTCTTCAGGGTCATCTTCTTGGTCTTCTTCGGGGTGGTCTTCAGGGTCGTCGTCTTCGGGGGTCCTCGTCTTCGGGGTCCTCGTCTTCTTCGGGTTGGTCTTCTGGGTCCTCGTCTTCGGGGTCCTCGTCTTCTTCGGGGTGGTCTTCAGGGTCCTCGTCTTCTTCAGAGTGGTCTTCAGGGTCCTCGTCTTCTTCGGGGTGGTCTTCAGGGTCCTCGTCTTCTTCGGGGTGGTCTTCAGGGTCCTCGTCTTCAGGGTCGTCGTCTTCGGGGTCCTCGTCTTCTTAGGGTTGGTCTTCAGGGTCCTCGTCTTCAGGGTCCTCATCAGGGAGATCCAGAGTGATTACCAAGAACCATTTCAAAAAGCTTGAACTTGGAAATGTAGCAGAAGGTACAAGAAAGCTGAGGAACTACCGAGGACCAGCTGACGGTACTGGAACCCGGATGGGTAGCAGAAGGTACAAGAGCCAATGGAACTGCCGAAGACCAGCTGACGGTACTGGAACTCGGTTACTAAGCAGGAGGTACCTGTGCCAGAAAGCACTACCAAGGACCAGCAGACGTTGGTGGAACTTGGATACCGAGAAGGAGGCACCCAATCCAAAGGCACTGCCGAGAACCAGCTGACGGTACTGGAACCCGGATGGGTAGCAGAAGGTACCCATGTAAAAAAAAGTTCAAGGCCGCGAGCCGGCCACAGTTACCAAAACCCACAGTCCTACAGGGGGTGCTTGTCCTATTGGCACTATGGAACCAGCCTTCATTGCCAGATCCCGCAGCCCAGATAGGAGTCACCTAAACTGCAGGCACCATAGAGTCGGCTAACCCGACCGCAACACGACAGGACAACGCTTTGGAGACAAAGTGACGTTGACACTACCCGGAAACAGCTGGCGTGCTGGAACCAGGCTGGGCAGGAGGGAGTACCCATGCCAAAGTCACTGCCGTTAACCAGCTGACGGTACTGGAACCCGGATGGGTAGTAGAAGGTACAAGAGCAAATGGAACTACCGAGGACCAGCTGACGGTACTGGAACCCGGATGGGTAGCAGAAGGTACAAGAGCCAATGGAACTGCCGAAGACCAGCTGACGGTACTGGAACTCGGTTACTAAGCAGGAGGTACCTGTGCCAGAAAGCACTACCAACGACCAGCAGACATTGGTGGAACTTGGATACCAAGAAGGGGGCACCTAATCCAAAGGCACTGCCGAGAACCAGCTGACGGTACTGGAATCCGGATGGGTAGCAGAAGGTACCCATGTAAAAAAAATTTCAAGGCCGCGAGCCGGCCACAGTTACCAAAACCCACAGTCCTACAGGGGGTGCTTGTCCTATTGGCACTATGGAACCAGCCTTCATTGCCAGATCCCGCAGCCCATATAGGAGTCACCTAAACTGCAGGCACCATAGAGTCGGCTAACCCGACCGCAACACGACAGCACAACGCATTTGAGGCAAAGTGACGTTGACACTACCCGGAAACAGCTGGCGTGCTGGAACCAGGCTGGGCAGGAGGGAGTACCCGTGCCAAAGTCACTGCCGAGAACCAGCTGACGGTACTGAAACCCGGATGGGTAGTAGAAGGTACAAGAGCAAATGGAACTACCGAGGACCAGCTGACGGTACTGGAACCCGGATGGGTAGCAGAAGGTACAAGAGCCAATGGAACTGCCGAAGACCAGCTGACGGTACTGGAACTCGGTTACTAAGCAGGAGGTACCTGTGCCAGAAAGCACTACCAAGAACCAGCAGACGCTGGTGGAACTTGGATACCGAGAAGGAGGCACCTAATCCAAAGGCACTGCCGAGAACCAGCTGACGGTACTGGAACCCGGATGGGTAATAGAAGGTACAAGAGCAAATGGAACTACCGAGAACCAGCTGGCGGTGCTGGAACCCAGGGTAAATACTAAAAACAGAGTGGAGCCAGAGGTGTAATTAGAGCAAGTTTTAAATCAGTAGTACAGTGGATGTGGACAAAGCAGGAGAATTTGCCGGACACACAGCAGGGGAACAGCTGACGTTACTGAACCCCAATAACACTGGAGCAAGCGTTGACTGTGCAGACGGCACTTCTGAGCAGCAACTAGCGGTATTGGAGCCCAGGGTAAATACTAAAAACAGAGGAGCCAGAGGTGTATTTGGAGGAGGTTTTAAATCAGTAGTACAGTGGATGTGGACAAAGCAGGAGAAATTGTCGTCCGCACAGCAGGGGAACAGCTGACGTTACCGAACCCCAATAACACGGCAGCAAGTGTTGACTGTGCAGACGGCACTTCCGAGTGCCAACTGGCGGTGTTGGAGCTCAGGGATAATACTGAAAACAGAGGAGCCAGAGGTGTAATTGGAGCAACTTTAAAATCTGTAGTAGTGAGAATGTGGACAGAGCAGGAGAAATTGCCGTCTGCACAGCCGGGGAACAGCTGATGTTACTGAACCCCAATGACACGGCAGCAAGTGTTGACTGTGCAGACGGCACTTCCGAGCGCCAACTGGCGGTGTTGGAGCTCAGGGATTACAGTTCAGGTGGTAGAAACATGAACAGAACAGGAGACTTGGATACTGTTGCCAACCAATTATTTATTCTGGAAGAGGACTGGCAAATTCATGAGAGATCCAGGCCTTGTTCATTTTGAGAAAAGTAAGCCGGTCAACGTTATCGGAGGATAGTCGCATGCGACGGTCTGTTAGTACACCACCTGCAGCACTAAAGACGCGTTCCGATAATACACTAGCAGCAGGGCAAGCTAGCACCTCCAATGCATACTGACTTAGCTCTGGCCATGTATCTAGCTTACAGACCCAAAACTTGAAGGGAGAAGAGCCGTCTGGGAGTACACTAAGAGGGCAAGACATGTAGTCTGTCACCATCTGACGGAAACGTTGCCTCCTGCTGACTGGAGCCGTCTGTGATGGTGTAGACATTTGTGGCGGCGGGGACACAAAACTTTGCCACATTTCGGCCATACTGGTCTTGCCTTGTGCTGAGGCGCTGCTTCTGCTCCCTCTTTGTGCAGAGCTTCCTCCACTGCCTCGACGCACTGAGCTGCTTTGTAAAGCACTAGCAGCACTGCTCTCCGTTGGAATGGAGAACATGATGGAATGCACCAGTGCGTCTTGGTACTCCCGCATTTTACGCTCCCGGTTCAACGGTGTTATGAGGCTTTGTAAGTAGTCCCGGTAGCGAGGATCTAGGAGGGTGGACACCCAATAATCAGCCGTGTTGAGAATGTGGGCAATGCGGCGGTCGTTTCTCAGGCACTGCAGCATGAAATCAACCATGTGCTGCAGACTGCCAACTGTCCAAGAAACGCTGTCCCCTGCTTGAGGCGTGATCTCTGCCTGCTCTGCATCACCCCACCCTCGCTCTAGATACTGACTACTAGAGCATTGTGTACCTGCCTCCTCTGGACAGATGTCTTCCTCATCCATTGACTCCTCCTCATCCTCCTCACAAAGTGTCCCCTGCCTAGGCCTTTGTGAGGAACCACATTGCGCAAACTGTAGAGAAGCAGATGGCATTTGTGACTCCTCATCCTCCACCTCTTCCAAAACCTCGTCCCTTAGTGCTTGCGGTGTTTTTTCAAGCAGACAGATAAGGGGGATAGTCATGCTGACTAGTGCATCATCTGCACTCGCCATCCGCATGGAATAATCGAAGGCACGCAAAACGTGGCAAATGTCCTTCATAGAGGCCCAATCAGTGGTGGTGAAGTGTGAATGGCGCGCACTGCGACTTGTTTGCACCTGCTGCAGCTGGTACTCCATTACTGCTGCCTGCTACTCACACAACCTCTCCAACATATGTAACGTTGAATTCCACCTGGTGGGTAGGTCACATATGATGCGATGTTCTGGAAGACGTAATCGGCGCTGCAGAGCTGCAATGCGTGATCTTGCATTGCTGGAACGCCGCAAGTGAGCGCACTCTATGCGGACCTTGTGAAGCAGTGCATCAAGATCCGGATAGTCCCTCAAAAAACTCTGCACGACCAAGTTGAGCACATGTGCCAGACATGGGATGTGAGTGAGGTTGCCTAGGCCCAGAGCTGCCACCAGATTTCGGCCATTGTCACACCCTACCATGCCTGGCTGGAGATTCGCTGGCACAAACCACACGTCGCTCTGCTGCTTGATGGCATTCCAGAGCTCCTGCGCTGTGTGGCTTCGATTCCCCAAAGAAATTAATTTTAATACGGCCTGTTGACGTTTGGCCACGGCTGTGCTCATATCAGTCATCATAACAGGTAACCGTTCACGGGTCGATGTGGAGGTAGACCGTGACGGCTCCTGCAGCGCTGATTCAGAGGAACTGGAGTATGAGGAGGAGTCAATGTGTACAGACTGAATTCCTGCAATCCTTGGAGTTGGCAGAACACGTACAGCGCCACTCTCAAGATCTGTACCCGGCTCCACAACATTTACCCAATGGGCAGTGAGGGAAAAGTATTGTCCCTGTCCATGCGTACTGGTCCACGCATCGGTGGTCAGGTGGACCTTGCTACTGACGGCGTTTTGTAGCGCATGTTTAATTTTTCCCTCCACATGATGTTGCAGGGCAGGGACGGCTTGCCTGCTGAAATAAAAGCGTCTGGGCACGTTGTATTGTGGGACTGCCAATGCCATAAAGTTACGGAATGTGTCAGTCTCCACCAGCCTGAATGATAGCATTTCAAGGGCCAGTAGTTTAGCAATGCCAGCATTCAGAGCCTGTGCTCGGGGGTGGTTTGCCGAGTATGGGCGCCTTTTCTCCCATGCCTGTGCTAACGATGGCTGTAGACTGGCCTGGGAGTGTGAGGATGACTGGGAAAGTGGTGCTGTGGGTGGAATTACACTGTGTCTCTGTACAACAGTGCCAGAGATTCTTCCATGGCGATCCTGTGAGGAAGCCGAACCAGCTGTGTGTGAGCTGGAGGAAGAGGCTACAACATGAGCTGAAGAGGTGGTAGGTGGTGCTGTAGGTTGGCCTTGGTCTTCAGTGTGTTTTTGTAACTCCACCACGTGCTTGGTCCGTACGTGTTTCCACATATTTGTGGTATTGGGGTTGCTGACACTTTTCCCTCTTTTCACCTTCTGATTACACAACTTGCATTTGACAAAGCAAATGTCATCTGCAACTGTGTCAAAAAAGGACCAGGCACTGCAAGTCTTGGGAGCGCCCGCTTTGGATTTTGGAAGAGCCATGCTCCTAATGGGTGCCGAAGTGGAGGCTACAGGCAACCAAGTCTGCCCCCTCCCTCTCCCTCCTTTTTGGGCTGTTCGGGGAATCTCTTCCTCAGAGCTGCTCCCACCACCTTCCTGTCCCTCACGCCATGATGGGTCAAGGACCTCATCATCTACACCACCCTCTTCAAGCAACTGCTTCTCCTGGGTAGTCTCGACAGCACAGTACGCACCAAAAAGTGGCACCTGAGTCTCATCTTCAGATGCGTACTGAGGTGTGCTGCTGACCATAGGCACTGGCCCACCCGCCTCTTCAGATTCAGAGAGACAAAATGGTTGTGCATCACTGCATACTACCTCTTCTTCAAATTCTCGAATTCTGCTTGGCTGGTCCCCTCTTTCCAAGCCTAGAGATTCAGAGAACAGAAGTAGAGATGGCTCCTGTCCAGGGCTCTCTGACTGCCTGGGCAATTTGGCAGGTGGTGAAGAGACAGATGGGTGCTCTTCAGTGCTCAGGACGTGAGAGGATCTGGAACTAATTGAAGTCGATGCGTCCGACAACGGTTTCAATTTGGTCCTCCTGCAGCAGTGGGATACGGCTAGCTCCTACAAAGCTGCGCATAAAGGACTGTTCGCTGGTAAAACTGGGGGATGCTGAGTCACTGGTGCCCGCAGCAGGCACAGAATCCCCATGTCCTCTCCCTCCAGGCACAGAATCCTCACGTCCTCTCCCTGCAGAAACTCCACGCCCACGCCCACGCCCACGACCACATGCCTTACTCCCTGCCTTCTTAATCTTGGTAGACTGATAAAGATAGGCAGAAAAGTACTAAGGGCTTAGTGCGCTTATTCCTGAACAGCTGCTAACAGGTATAAGAAACACTAATTTTATAAAGTGTGGACTAGACTTTAATATGAGCTAATGTGGCCTACACAACTGTAAAGTGGAGTGTTTGATGAACTTTATTTAGGTTTTTTTTGTCACAAAAAGACACTGGATGTGCCTAAAGATGTAATAACGATAGTATCACAAACTTTTTGTAGCTATTACAATGTAGGAAGGTAACCTACAATGCAATAGATGAGGCTACAAAAAATAGGCTAATACTAATCTGGCTGGGGCTGCAGGGCCCAATGCTGCAGAAAGGCTCCTCTAACTACTCCTATATAGTGTGTTTGGAACCAATTTAGCTGAATACGGATGGAACCACCACACTAATAGGAGAAATCAGGAAAAATTATGAATTGGCAAAAAAGGACAATGTATGAGGCAGTGACACACACTGAGTGCACTACAACCAGACGTGGTTGAAGCACACACTACAGGGTGAGCTGCACTCACACACCAGACCTTGCAGACAGCGATGAACAGTACAGATGCAGAGCATTGTGCACTAGCGCTGCAAGACCAAAAAAATTTCTCTATCTACTCCTATATAGTGTTTTTGGAACCAATTTAGCTGAATACGGATGGAACCACCACACTAATAGGAGATATCAGGAAAAATTATGAATTGGCAAAAAAGGACAATGTATGAGGCAGTGACACACACTGAGTGCACTACAACCAGACGTGGTTGAAGCACACACTACAGGGTGAGCTGCACTCACACACAGAGACCTTGCAGAAAGCGGTGAACAGCACAGAGAACTGTGCACTAGCACTGCAAGGCACAGCGATTTATAAAGTAGCTTGGGTAAAGCAGAATAGAGCAAATAGGTAGCTAAAACTGTCCCTCAGAACAAAAGCGTCCTATTCCTAACTGAATTCACAGCAGAGTGAGCTCAAAATGGCGGCGGCGGCTTTTACAGTGCATCATGACATCATTTCAGCAGCCAATCACAGCCATGCCATTAGTTAAGATGCCTACATGCCTAACAGGATGTGCCCACACTTCTTAGGATCCTCATTGGCTGAATAAAATGAAAATGGCTCATTGCATTATGGGAACTTCCGATTCCGGTATACGATATTGCAAAAGTATCGGAATTAAGTATCGGAATTCCGATACCGCGAATATCGGCCGATACCCGATATTTCAGTATCGGAATGCTCAACACTAATAATGACTAATGGTCTCTATCATTTTCTAGCTTCTCTGCTAATCTCCTTCTGCCCGATCTGCCATTACATCATCCATCAGATCGCATCCGTTCTTCTATTCTATAGACTGGAGCGATGTGGAGTCCGGCTGAGCCGACCCACCATTCCCATATTGCTATGTAAGTACAACACATACAGACATCCATAGTGTTATCACTACCCAGTAACACACTTACCCACTATACACCTTATCACTATATCCCCCTAGTACTGTATATACTGTATGTGAGGGGCTGATTCTCAGACGTGTATATTTCTCTTCTTCCAGCAGGAGTATTAGGCTGATAAAACTCAGCCCCATTCCAGTAACATCCAGGAATGAAGATTTACATTAATCGGATGAGACAATTACACTGGACTTTCTTATTTATCGGACTGTGACAAACCTACCAAGCTTCCACCACATAACATCCAAGTAGATTTGAGCACCAAACATCCAGGGATTTATTTATCACCATATTTGGGGTCAGTAAGGAATTTTTTGCCCTTGATAAGAGGATGATCCAACAACGAGTCCTCAGGGTTATTTTTCGCCTTCCTCTGGATCAACATAGCAAGTAATTAAAGGCTGAAATTGAAGGATTTCTTTCAGACATACTTGTTATGTCACCATCTGGACGACTCATCTACAATGTGGTGGTAAGGAGACAACTACAAGATATGGACATAAAGAAGGAAGCGGCTGTTCCTTCACCTACTTGGCCATGTACAGACAGAAGGAAGCGGCTGCTCCTTCTCCTACTTGGCCATGTACAGACAGAAGGAAGCGGCTGCTCCTTCTCCTACTTGGCCATGTACAGAAAGAAGGAAGCGGCTGCTCCTTCTCCTACTTGGTCTTGTACAGAAAGAAGGAAGCGGCTGCTCCTTCATCTACCAGGCCATGGTCAGACAGAAGGAAGCGGCTGCTCCTTCTCCTTCCTGACCATGGTCAGACAAAAGGCCATTTGGCTGATCGCGATGCTGTAGGAATCCAGGAAAACTCCAACTACACAGATCACAAGTCACACTTTCCTGCTCTTCTCCTCTCTCACGTGTGATCCAGACCTGGATGTCCAAAAACGGCACAAGTGCAAGCCGAGGCCTGAGGAGCGGAATTATCATCATCTGCTCCTTTCTATAGAAAGTCACTGTATCTACACACTTTCTTTTATCATCATTGCAAATTTGTAACAACTTTATTGCACAAATATATATATATATATGTATATATAAAACATCTAAGTGGCTTTTCTGCTTTTGGTTAAATTCTTCTCATATACAGACCTGCTTTTTGTTATTTTTATTAATATCATGATCAGGACAAGGAATTTTGGTGCCTTAGGCAAATGAAGCCTATGGTGACCCCCACCAAAGGAATAGGCAAGAAACTGAGGTAACAGGACCCCTAACGCTGCACCTCCTTCGTCCGATCAGTCTTGGGGACACTTTCAAAGTTTTCCCAATTTTTCGGACTGACTGACCTTCATTTCTTAAAGTAATGATGGCCACTCGTTTTTCTTAACTTAGCTGCTTTTTTCTTGCCATAATACAAATTCTAACAGTATATTCAGTAGGACTATCAGCTGTGTATCCATCAGACTTCAGCACAACACAACTGATGGTCCCAACCCCATTTATAAGGCAAGAAATCCCACTTATTAAACCTGACAGGGCACACCTGTGAAGTGAAAACCATTTCTGGTGACTACCTCTTGAAGCTCATCAAGAGAATGCCAAGAGTGTGCAAAGCAGTCATCAAAGTAAAAGGTGGCTACTTTGAAGAACCTAGAATATAAGACATATTTTCAGTTGTTTCACACTTCTTTGTTAAGTATATAATTCCACATGTGTTAATTCATAGTTTTGATGCATTCAGTGTGAATGTACAATTTTCATAGTCGTGAAAATACAGAAAAATCTTTAAATGAGAAGGTGTGTCCAAACTTTTGGTCTGTACTGTATATCCTAAGGTAAGCAAGGTGCGGCCGCTACCTATACTCTCCTATGCTTATACTGGCAGAAGTCAGTATACAAAAGTCATACATAAGCATAGGAGAGTATAGGTAGCGGCCGCACCTTGCTTACCTTAGGATATATAGTAGTCATACAGATAGATGAAATGAGAGATCAATGGATCCTCGATAGTTAGCTAGTTGTTATACTGACCTCTGCGAACATTTAAAGTTATATTCCTTTATACTAGTAAAATAAAAGTTATATTTTAGGGTCTTTAGGTTGGGTTTTTTTTTGCCTTTGGCAAAAAGTGTTCATATCGTCTTAAAAAGGCAAATACAATTCAGTGCAGAGAGGGAGCGACAGGCGGTGAGCGGTGTTAGTGACTCACTGAATGCCTGTGATCGGAGGAAGGTGCCAAAACAATGTCATTTTTTTTTTTTTTTTTTTAAACTGAGCCCCCTTGGGGAGACAAGGAGTAGGCGCCCTAGGCTGGTGCCTACCCTGCCTACTTGTCGAACCAGTCCTTATTATGAATCATGTTTGATAATTTTTTTTTGATCTTTATTAATTCATTCTTCATTCACTTTTTTCCTAATAATTACTATAATCAATGTAGTCTTGACCTATATTTATATCTGTATATGGGCACTTTGTAGTGTTAACAAATCCACATTGTATTATTTTTCAAACACCCCAGTCCTGCCGTCTCTTCATATGTTTGGATTATTTTCAAGGAGTTTTTCCACCCTTATGGCAATGTGCCCAGGGCATTCTGGTTAATACCAGATGAAGGGGAACACAGTCTCCATTATTTGATTGGACTACACATGATAGGATGAGATACACAGCTCAGCAGACTCTGTCACGAGAAATAACGCTATTAACCTGCACATATGGGGTTAATCTGCAGGATAACAGGGTTATTATGCTGCCCTGCGCCTGTGACGCGCCCCCTGGGCCGTGGGGTACTCGGTAGCCGGGCCAGTCGATGCTGGGTGATGTCACAGGGCAGTCAATAAAAAGGGATTAGTGAAAGGGGTATATAGTTTTTATATACTGTATAATGTTCGTGACGCCACTAGTGGTATGCGGCTATATGGAGCCGCCGCTGCGGTGCAGATTCTCTGGAGTTGATGGTGACGCAGCAGAGTTGTTTCAGCTCTCCACAGGCAGAGCTTAGCTCCAGGGCAGGATGTAGTGATACTATAGGGTAGATGTGGTTGGTGGGGTGTAATGCAGGTGATGGCGCAAATAATGACCAGTCCACAACTTAATGGTGGTTTCCTCTTATCTTTACTTGCGGTTGTTAAGTGGACCGGGGCACGGGTACTAGCTGGTAGTAGAGGTCCGGACAGCCTGGAAGCAAGTTGGGGATCCACCTTGCCAGGTAAAGTTGTAGGCCTTCCCTCTGCGCTAATCTCTTGGCCCTGCTGCTTGTATCTATGCTGCGGCCCTCGTCCCTGAGTAAAACGTCTGTTCCTCACTCATATGGCAGGCAGATCGGGCCTTCTTGGAGTGTCGCTCCCACAAGGCGGTGCTGGGCCCTATGGTGCTGCTGAGCCTCCGGGCGTCTGATGGGGCCAGGAGACCTGCAGTCTCCTGTCCTCCGGATTCTGCTGCTGGGCCTTTGGAGCCCCACAACCTCGGACTCCGGTGTCCGGTTCTTCTGCACTTCCCTCTGGGGTGAACTGCCGTGCAGCTCCACTCCCTAGGTCCTTCCTTGTCGCTGTCCTGTCTTCAACTCCTCTCACTAACTCTCACTATCCCCGCCTCCAGATTCCAGTTGCTAAGGGGAGGAGCTCCCCTTTCTGGTCTGGAGCCAGGAAAGTGTTATATGTTAGTAAACCTGATTAGGGGACCCCTCCTTGCTTCCAGGCATGGCATCACCCCTTGTGAGGGAGGCAATGCCACTGTAGCAACCGGACCCCTGGGGTGCCACACCTGCACGAAGCCAAATGCAGCGGGGAGATAATTAACTTTATTATCCCCGTCATGGAGTTGGGGGAGCCACGGGTTCAGTCACTGCTCTGAGTATACAGTCAGAGCTTTTTTTTTTCTCTAGACGTTTCTATGTGGAGCCTGAAAAAATTAATGTAAAAAACTTCAGTTACTTTTTTCAGTGCAGAATCAAAGCTTTCCTGTACTATAAATACTATAAAAAACACATTTAAAATACAGCTTCAACATCTGCACCAAAAACGCATCAAATAAGGGAGAAAATTCATAAAAAAATACAGCGAAAATGCAATAATGAGTATTTACTCTGTGTGAACTCGGCCTTAAAGACACCAAAAAAGCCAGATGTCATATAGTGAAGCTTATGTAAAAATGAAAGAGTTCTGACTGATACAACTAAGAATGAATGACAAAAATAAATCCATAAGTCCCAACTTGAGATGAGCAGATCGATTTGCAATACTCTGGTTCAGATTCCATGGCAGTGGCACCTGGCGGGTAGACGGGAGGCCTGCGGATCTCTTACACCTGGAGTCTCCAGCACAGCATTTGATTTGTCATGACTGTTATGACGTCATCAGTCTGTAAAAAGTTGACTGTAAAAGTTTGGAGTTGTGAAATAGGACCTGCTGTACTATGAATGCTATGTGTTGTATTCAAGTTGATTTTCTCCCCTAGAATTAATGCAATATTTTCCACCCTGATTCCTGCTGAATTTTAAAGAAAAACCTCCTCATAAATTGGAGTTGTATGTACAGTTGACACCAGAAGTTTACATACACTATATAAAAAGACACATATGCATGTTTTTCTCAATATTTGACATGAAATCAGAATAAACCTTTCCCGTTTTAGGTCAATTAGGATTACCATAATTTTTAATATTTGCCAAATGCCAGAATAATGAGAGAGAGAGAGAGGGAGAATGTTTTAAGGAATTTTTTTTGCTTACTACAAAGTCAAAAGTTTACATACATTTCATTACCATTTTGGCAGAATGTTTCAGGTCATTGTCCATTTGGAAGACCCATTTCTTACCAAGCTTTAACTTCCTGGCTGATGTCTTGATATGTTGCTTCAGTATTGTCACATAATCTTCTTTTCTTAAGATGCCATCTATTTTGTGAAGTGCATCAGTCCCTCCTGCAGCAAAACAACCCCACAACATGATGCTGCCACCCCCGTATTTCACAGATGGGATGGTGTTCTTAGGCTTCCGAGCTTCTCCCTTTTACCTCTAAACTTAACGATGGTCATTATGCCCAAAAAGTTCAATTTTAGTTTCATGAGACCACAGGACATATCTCCAAAAATTAAGGTCTTTGTTCCTGTGTGCATTTGCAAACATTAATCTGGTTTCTTTATGTTTCTTTTGGAGTAATGGCTTCTTACTGGCAGAGTGGCCTTTCAGCCCATGTTGATACTGTACTCGTTTCACTGTGGATATTGACACAATCTTATCAGCTTCTGCCATCATCTTCACAAGGTCTTTGCTTTTGTCCTTGGGTTTATATGCACTTGTCAGACCAAAGCACATTCATCTCTGGGACACAGAACCCGTCACCTTCCTAAGTTGTATGAATGCTGGACATTCCCATCTTTATTTGTACTTACGTATAATTGTTTGTACAGATGAGCGAGGCACCTTCAGGTATCTTGAAATTGTACCCAAGGATGAGCCAGACTTGTGAAAGTTCACATTTCTCTTCCTGATATGTTGAGTGATTTCTTTAGACTTTCCCATGATGCTACACAAAGAAGCAGTGTGTTTCAGGTCTGCATTAAAATACATCCACAGGTGTGTCTCTTATTAACTCAGATGTTGCCAAAAAAACTATCAGAAGCTTCCAAACACATGAAATCATCATATGAGCAGTCCAGAATTGTTTAAAGGCATAGCAATTAGTGATGAGCGAGCGTGCTCGCTACTGCTCTGTACTCGCCTGAGCATCTCACTGCTCAAGATGCTCGGCGAGTACTTCCGCAAGTCTCGGGCAAGAGCTCGAGTCCCCGCCCCACATGTTTGGTGCAGTTTTAACAGAGAATAAACATGCAGAGATTGCCTGCCACTCACTGTAATGCCGCAGCCATGTTGGTCGCATAGCTTCATCGGGTCTATATCAGGACCGGTGACCCTATGCTCGTCACAATCTACTCTTCACACAAGCAGAGTAGGGATAGGTGCTGCTGAGCTATGGAGAGAATTGGCGGTTTATTAGTTAGGTATAGGTATTCCATATCCATATATATATATATATACATCTGAACTAACAGTCCTTCTAAGGACTAATTCAGCTGCAGATATTATTCCAGGTGATAGCAGGAGTGAGGCAGGCAGAGTTTGTGGAGAGTGTATAGAGTAGAATAGGGTCCATTGCACGTTCTATCTGCTGCTGTTACAGATATCCATAGCCCTAGATATCAGGGCAATTTTTTTTTGCTCTTAATCCTGATTATTTATATCTATAACGCCACTGCCTAAAACCGTGGTCATCAGACGTGATATTACTGCTGAAATAATCATGACATTTTTTGGAGCATGCCAAATATTACCCTGCATTTAAAGTCTGCAAGTTATGTGTTGTTCAACATATTCACACTTGGTCGCTGACCAATACCACATCTATAAGGCCACTACCTAAAACCATGGTCATCAGACATTATCCGATATTACTGCTGTAAAAATCATGACATTTTTTGGAGCGTGCCAAATATTACCCTCCATTTAAAGTCTGCCAGCTGTGTGTTGTTCGTCCTATTCACACTTGGTCGCTAACCAATACCACATCTATAAGGCCACTGCCTAAAACTCTGGTCATCAAACGTGATCCTATATTACTGCGGTTATAATCGTGACATTTTTTGGAGCAGGCCAAATATTACACTCCATTTAAAATGGGCAAACCCCGTGGCAAGGGACAGGGAAGTGGACGTGATGGTCATGGTGCACGCAGAGGCCTATGCCGTGGGCAAGCTGAAATTGTGCCTACTGAGGGAGCACGACAAGCACCCACATCATGGTCGCCCTATTTTCCTGTCCCACTTTGTAGGGGGCCGTGGAACACCACTCTTGAAGCCAGAGCAGTGTGAAAAGGTTGTTGGTTGGATAGCAGATAATGCTTCCAGTCACTTTGCCACCACCATCGTCTTTCACACGGTCCAGTAGCCGTGAGTATGGACCACATATTCCTCATCCTGATCCTCCTTACTCCCACTATGCCGAGTGCCCGCAGACAACTGATCCCACACTTGGACACTCCGAAGAGCTGTTTAATTTCCCATCTATAGATTTGGGCCTCTCTCCCGGCTTGCTTCAAGCGGGGCAAGAGGAGATCGCATGTAGCTATGCCCAAATATTTGAGCAGCCATGATCACACAGAGGCGACGGTGGGAAAGTGAAATTACTGTCGCAAGAGGTGGATGATGATGATGAGACACAATTGCCAGTGAGTCAGAAGGAGGCCCAGGGTGCATACGTGGAAAACGAGGTGGTGGACGATGAAGTCACTGACCCAACCTGGCAAGGTGACATGCATAGCGAGGACAGCAGCCCAGAGGGGGAGGGAGGCGTAGGACCACAACAGGCAGGAGCAAACAGTGGGGAGGCCACAGACAAAAGGCGGGAAACTGATCCCCGGAACATGAACACGAGGGAAGTTGCCAGTCCAACTGTTAGGTCTTCCAAATTCTGACTCTTTTTTAAAGACTGTCCAGTTAACCCGAAAAAAAGGCTATTTGCAAAATCTGCCATGCCACCATCAACAGGGGCAGCAAAACTACCAGCCTGACCACCACCAGCATGCTCAAGCACATGACAGCAAAGCACCCGACTAGTTGAGCCGAATGCCAAGGTCAAGAAACAGTGTCAACGGGTGACAATACTGCCTGTAACACTGTTGTGCGTGCACACCAATCCTCTGTCCATGGTGCAGGCGAAGATGCCTCCCGCTCTTCACCTGTCATCGCACACTCGCAACCACCACCATCAGCAAACACGTCCACGTCGTTGTCCCAGCGCTGCGTTCGCTTGACCCTGCCCCAGTCCTTTGAAAGCAGGCACAAATATGCAGCCAACCACCCACAGGCCACATCACTAAACTACCACATTTCTAGAATGCTTGCACTTCAAATATTGCCTTTTAGGATCGTGGAGATGGAATCTTTCCACAAGCTCATGGTGGCGGCCATCCCCTGGTACTCAGTTTCCAGCTGCCACTATTGCTCTCGGTGTGCTGTTCCTGCCTTACATAAGCACTTGTCCCAGAACATTAGCCGTGCCCTCAACAATGCAGTTACAGGGAAGGTCCACCTAACCAAGGACACATGGACAAGTGCTTGTGGCCAGGAATGATACATCTTGCTGATGGCACACTGGGTTAATATAGTGGAAGTCGGGACCCAGTCGGACCCTGGGACGGAACACATCCTCCTGACGCCGAGGATTGTGGGCCCTGGGTCAATCAGGGTTGACCTTACATTCTACAGCTCCTGCACCTCCTCCTCCTTTTCAGCTTCGCGGGCAGGGTCCTCGCTCCTCCTGTACCAGTCGGTGATTTGTTTTTGTTCAAGATTATTGTACTTGTTTTTTTGCTATTTATATCCCTTTTCACATGTAAAGCTCCATGTAATAAACGGCACTAAAATAAAAACTTAATAGGGGGAGGTTAATTTGCTGTGAAGACTTCAGGACTCCGAAGAAAGTCCAGCAAGTCCCAGTATCACCTCCTACATAGGATTCAGCTATGGAATTGGTTCAACGCCAGTGCAGAGCTTGCTGAAGAATGGCAGCAGGCAGGCGTCAGTGCTGTTAGGGACATATGGAAGAATGAATGTCTGGAGAAGAAAAGCTGAGCGCTACTTTGAGTCCAGTGTTATGCCAACAGTAAAGCACCCCGAGACGAGTCATGTGTGGAGTTATCCATCATCAAATGGGAGTGGGCTCACTCACAATTTTGCCTAAGAACACAGCAGGAGCATTTTTGGTGATTAACAATGCATTTACCAGCATGACGGAGAATATGTCACAAGGCAAAAGTGACAACTAAGTGTCTGGGTAACATTGACATTTTGGGTTCATCGCCAGTAAACTCTCCAGATCTCAATTTGATTGTGGTCAATTCTCAAAAAGCGGGTGGACAAACAGAAATGTATGTAGTCAGCTCCAAGCAGTGATTAGACAAAAATTGTCCGTAGTCAGTCAGGATTTGGCCCAGCAGCCGATGTGCAGCTGCCAGGGCGAAGGGAACGAGTCTTGAAAAATAAGGGTCAACACTGTGAATATTGAATCTTTCCATAAACTTGATGTATTTGTCAATAAAAGTGTAAAACTTATAAAATGCTGATAATTGTACTACAGTAACCACAGAAACATCTGACAAAGATCTAAAAACACTGAAGTGAACACCAAAATTTGTATCAGTCACATTACTTAATTGGTAGTTGGCTCTCAACCCTATGCAGCTTGGAGTAGGACAACATGTATAAAAAGTATCACGTGATCAAAATACTCATTTGCCTAATAATTCTGCACACAGTGTATAGTGCAGGGGACTAACCACATCCACTGAAAGCCAGGCTGCCCCCCGGGACTGAGGCTGCCCCCCGGGACTGAGGCTGCCCGGGAGCTCAGTGTGTGATGCGCAGTCATCCGCCATGTCTCTCCAGTACTCAGCAGCCTCACCACCCACCACGGTAAAAGCAAGAATGTATGGGCTCCTTCCACGTATGATGTCATTTCCGAGGGCGTGTCCTGACTGTGCATTATGGGCGTGTTCTAGTTTAGCACTAGGCGCCGTAGTCTCATGCAGAGAGTGACACAGCTGCCGATGAAGATGCAGGAGGAGGTCAGTGCTGCGGGGCTGGTGGCGGCGGCGGCTCTGGGGGCACGCTGTTAGGTGTGTGGGGGCTCTGTGGGGATGCTGTGGGCTGGTGGTGGTGGTGGCGGCGGCTCTGTGGGGGGGATGCTGCGGGTTTGAGGAGGCTCTGGGGGATGGTGGGGGTTCCGGGGGGAAAGATGCACGCTTGGGGCTTGTGGGGGCTCTGGGGGGATGCTGCGGGGCTTGTGGGGGCTCTGGGGGGATGCTGCAGGCTTGTGGGGGCTCTGGGGGGACTATGGGCACTCCAGGGGGATGCTGTGAAGCTTGCATGCACTCTAGGGGGACGCATGGTGTGGGACTGTGGGCACTCTAGGGGGATGCTGTGAGGTTTGTGGGGGCTCTGGGGGGATGCAGCGGGCACTCTAGAGGGATGCTGCAAGATTTGTGGGGGCACACTGCGGGCTGGTGGTGGCTTTGGAGGGATTCTGGGGTGACGCTGAGGGTTTGTGGGGGCATGCTGCGGGTTTGTGGGGGCTCTGGGGGGATGCAGCGGGCACTCTAGAGGGACGCTGCAAGATTTGTGGGGGCACACTGCGGGCTGGTGGTGGCTTTGGAGGGATTCTGGGGTGACGCTGAGGGTTTGTGGGGGCATGCTGCGGGTTTGTGGGGGCTCTGGGGCCATGCCGTGGGTTTGCGGGGGCTCTGGGGCCATGTTGCGAGGTTTGTGGGGGCATGCTGTGGGCTCTGGGGTGATGCTGCGAGCTTGTGGGGCCTCTGGAGGGGACTGTGGGCACTCCAGGGGGACGCTGCGAGGTTTGCATGCACTCTAGGGGGATGCATGCTGCGGGACTGTGGGCACTCTAGGGTGACGCTGTGAGGTTAGGGGGGCTCTGGAGGCATGCTGCGGGATTGTGGGGGATCTGGGGGATGTTGTGGGCTGGTGGTGGCTCTGAGGGGCATGCTGTGGGTTTGTGGGGGCTCTGAAGGTATGCTGCGAGGTTCGTGGGGGCTCTGGAGGCATGCTGCAGGTTTGTGGGGGCTCTGGGGGGATGCTGCGGGTTTGTGGGTGCTCTGGGGGGATGTTGCGGGCTGGTGGTGGCTCTGGGTGGATGCTGGGGTGCATGCTGCAGGCTTGTGGGGGCTCTGGAGGCATGCTGCGAGTTTCTGGGGGCTCTGGGGAGATGCTACGGGCTGGTGAGGGCTCTGGGGGGATGCTGCAAGGTTTGTGGGGGCGCGCTGTGGGCTGGTGGTGGCTCTGAGGGCATGCTTCGGGATTTGGGGTGATGCTGCGGATTTGTGGGGGCATGCTGCGGGTTTGTGGGGGGTCTGGGGCCATGCTGTGAGGTTTTTGGGGACATGCTGTGGGCTCTGGGGTGATACAGGTTTGTGGGAGCTCTAAGGGCCTGCTGGGGGCTCTGGGGCAACGCTGCGGGGATTGGAGCGAAACTGCGGGGCTTGGGGGGATGCTGCGGGGCTTGGGTGGCTTTTGGGGGGACACTGCGGGGCTTAGAGGGATGTTGCGGGGCTTGTGGGGGCTCTGGGGGGATGCTGCGGGCACTCTAGGGGGACGCTGCAAGGTTTGCATGCAATCTAAGGGGAAACTGTGGGCACTCTAGACGGATGCTGCAAGGTGTGTGGAGGCTCTGGGGGCATTCTGCGAGGTTTGTGGGGGCTCTGGGGGGATGTTTCAGGATGGTGGGGATGCTTCGGCCTTGTGGGGGCTCTGGGGGGATGCTGCAGGCTGGGGGGATGCAGGAGGGATGCTGCGGGCTGGTGGGGGCTCTGGGGGCATGCTGGGAGGTTTGTGGGGTCTCTGGAGGCATGCTGTGAGGTTTGTGGGGGCTCTGGGGGGATGCTGCGGGTTTGTGGGGGCTCTGGGCGGATGCTGCAGGTTTGTGGGGGCTCTGAGGGAATGGTGGGGGCTCTGGGGGATGCTTTGGGCTTGTGGGGGCTCTGGGGGGATGCTGCAGGGCTTTTGGGGGCTCTGGGGGGAATGCTGCAGGCTTTAGGGGGCTCTGGGGGGAACCTTGCGGGCTTGGGGTGCTTGTGGGGATGCTGCGGGGCTTGGGTGGCTCTGGGGAGACACTGCGGGGCTTGTGGGGACGCTGCAGGGTTGTGGGGATGCTTCGGGGTTGTGGGGATGCTGCGGGGACGTTTCAGAGCTTGTGGGGGCTCTGGGGGGATGCTGTGGGGCTTGTGGGGGCTCTGGGGGGATGCTGCGGGGCTTGTGAGGGCATGCTGTGGGTTTATTGAGGCTCTGTGGGCATGCAGCGGGCTCTGTGGAGGCATGCGGCGGGTTTTGAAGGGGGGGATGATGCACGCTTGGGGCTCTCTGGGGGAGCATGCTGCGTGCTCTGTGGGGGCATGCTGTGGATTCTGTGGGGATGCTAGGGGAGACTTTGGGCACTCTGGGGGGATTCTGCGAGGCTTGTAGGCGCTCTGGGGAGATGCTGCGGGCTTGTGGAGGCTCTGGGGGGACTGTGGGCACTCTAGGGGGGCGCTGCAAGGTTTGCATGCACTCTAGGGGGATGCATGCTGCGGGACTGTGGGCACTCTAGGGGGACGCTGTGAGGTTTGGGGGCTCTGGAGGCATGCTGCGTGTTTGTGGGGGCTCTGGGGGGATGTTGCGGGCTGGTGGTGGTCTTGGGTGGCACGCTGTGGGCTTGTGGGGGCTCTGTAGGCATGCTACAGGTTTGTGGGGGCTTTGGGGGCATTGTGCGGGCTGGTGGGGCTCTGGGGGGATGGTGGGGGCTCTGGAGGATGCTGCGGGCTTGTGAGGGCTCTAGGGGGACACTGCAGGCTTGTGGGGGCTCTGGGGGATGGTGCGGGGCTTGTGAGGGCTCTGGGGGGATGCTGCAGGCTTGTGGGGGCTCTGGGGGGATGCTGTGGGGCTTGGGGGGCTTGTGGGGATGCCGCGGGGCTTGGCTGGCTCTGGGGGATGCTGCGGGGCTTGTAGGGACGCTGCGGGGTTGTGCGGACGCTGCGGGGACTTTGCAGGGCTTGTGGGGGCTCTCGGGGGATGCTGCGGGGCATGTGGGGGCTCTGGGGGGACACTGCGGGGTTTGTGGGGGCATACTGCGGGTTTGTTGGGGCTCTGTGGGCATGCAGCGGGCTCTGTGGAGGCATGCTGTGGGTTCTGCAGGGGGGAATGATGCACGCTTGGGGCTCTCTGGGGGGGCATGCTGCGGCTCTGTGGGGGCATGCTGCGGGCTCTGTGGGGACATGCTGCAGGCTCTGTGGGGACGCTGGGGGAGACTGTGGGCACTCTGGGGGGACGCTGCGAGGTTTGTAGGGGCTCTGGGGGGATGCTGCGGGCTTGTGGGGGCTCTGGGGGTGACTGTGGGCACTCTAGGGGGCGTTTCGAGGTTTGCGTGCACTCTAGGGGGATGCATGCTGCGGGACTGTGGGCACTCTAGGGGGACGCTGTGAGGTTTGGGGGCTCTGGAGGCATGCTGCGGGTTTGTGGGGGCTCTGAGGGGATGCTGCGGGCTGGTGGGGGCTCTGGGGGATGCTGCAAGGTTTGTGTGGGCACGCTGTGGGCTGGTGGTGGCTCTGGAGGGATTCTGGGGGCATTGTGCAGGCTTTGAGGTGATGCTGCGGGCTTTGAGGTGATGTTGCGGGTTTGTGGGGGCTCTGGGGCCATGTTGCAAAGTTTGTGGGGGCATGCTGTGGGCTCTGGGGTGATGCTTCAGGTTTGTGGGGGCTCTGGGGGGAAACTGCGGGGCTTGGGGGGACGCTGCAGGGTTTGTGGGGGCTCTGGTGGGAAGCTGTGAGGTTTGTGGGGGCTCTGGGGGGATGCTGCAGGTTTGTGGGGGCTCTGGGGGGATGCTGCGGGCTGGTGGAGGCTCTGGGGGGATGCTGCTGGTTTGTGCGTGCTCTGGAGGGATGCTGGTGCACGCCTGTGGGATATCTGGGGAAGGGGGAATGATGGTGCATGCCTATGGGGGCTCTGGGGAAGGGGGGGTGATGGTGCACACCTATGGGGCTCTAGGGAAGGGGGGGATGATGGTGCACCCCTGTGGGGGCTCTGGGGAAGGGGGGATGATGGTGCACGCCTGTGGGGGCTCTGAGGAAAGGGGGGGGTGATGGTGCACGCCTGTGGGGGCTCTGGGGAAGGGGGGAGATGATGGTGCACGCCTGTGGGGGCTCTGGGGAGGAGGGAGATGATGGTGCACGCCTGTGGGGGCTCTGGGGAAGGGGGGGTGATGGTGCACACCTGTGGGGGATGATGCACGCTTTTGGGGCCTCTGGAGAGGGGGTAATATTTGTAGAGGGTGGGGGTTTATGCTTGGGGAGGCGGCTGGTGTGGGTTTGCTTGAAGGGGTGCGGACTGGTGGGATTTGGTTGGTTTATGCGTTGGGGCCCTCTGGTTGATGTGGAGGGATTAATCCTGGGGACCCTCTGTCAGGGGATTTGGGGTGGGGGGGTTAATGTTTCATTGGATGACACAAAAAAACATGGGTGTATGTTGCAAAAAAAAGTTAGCTCTTCCCCAGAAGGGTGCATCATCAACTGGCATGAAGCTAATTCGTTTTAGCTTAGTGTCACTAGGAGGCAGACACGGGTCTGGACCCAGGCATATCTCTACCTTAGGGTGTTTTCACATTGCGTTCTGTGTCCCCGTCGGGGCATACGTCTGATATCCCCGGCAAAACGGGGTTTGGACGTATGCGCTGACGGTGACCATAGACTGCAATGGTGATGGCAAAGCGAACGTGTGCTTTCCGGAGTGTACGAAAAAAGTGCATGTTCGCTCTGCCATCACCATTGCAGTCTATGGCCCCCGTCAGCGCATACGTCAGACCCCGTTTTGCTGAGGATTTTGGACGTATACCCCGACTGGGACACAGAATGTAATGTCTATGTAGCCTTAGGTTTTTTTTATTTTTTTTATTAATGATTCCCCTTTTTCTTTCAGATACGGTTTGTGAGGGCGACAGTGGAATTGTTTCACTACTGTATCCTCTGTGGTCTACGAGGCAGGACCTTAACACAACAAGAGTGTTTGGGATTACCTGGCAGACTGTCCTTGGCACTAATCCCCTGCCCACTCGCCCCCCAGATCCAGAAGGATCAGGTTATCTCATGCCCAGCTTCATCATCGGTCTGCGAAGAAGGATTCAGGTTCTTCACTATAGATATATCCTACCAAGCAGTGAGGGTGCTCGATTTGCCACCTCCACGCTCTCCACCTATCAGGGCACACTTTGCATTCTGGTGCACAAGATTCCTGCACGTGTTTTTCCTGACGCTGCCTCTTTCTCCTCCTTATTCTACTCGGCCCCATCTTTCTGCCGCCAGTTTATATCACTGCCGCAGCTCACCTGAGCTCTGCTGCCTCATCGCCTGGTTCTGCTGGATCACCGCCACCTTCAGCCTCTCAAGCTCCTTAGGATGCAGTGTCTGAGTAAGCTCTGCAACAGGGGGCAGCTCTTTATCCACAGCCTAGCTCCCCTCTAGCACCTGTTTCTTTCTCTTCTCTCTATACCTAACCCCAGGGAGTCTCATTCCCATTGTCCTGCATTTTGCATGTTTCTCCTGTAACAAAAGGTTTCCCTCTGGTCAGACCTGGTCCCTCTGTCAGGACTGCAGCCCGCCCACAATGTCACCTCCCCAGGAGCTCCTCACTGCCTATAACGAGAGTGTGCCACCCCCTGCAGCCGCCTATTCAGCCCTGGCAGCCGGCAACATCACCATCCACATGGCCTCATAGCTGAAATCATGGAACGTGAATTCAGCTTCCAAAAAGTCCACCAGCCTCACCTTCCAGGGCTCCCGCCTTTTCGAAGAGCTAGATAAGATGATCTCTAATGCCATGGGGGGTAAGAGTATTTTGCTTCCACAACAGAGGGCCAAATGCCCTCCTCCCAGGAGACGCACAGTCCAGTTTTGGTCCTTTCGGAAATTTTCAGTGTAGAACAGCAGCCAAAAGGACTACTCTCCGGCCCGCCAAGAAAAGAAGAGACCTTCCTTTAGGCTAGCCCCCTCCTGGCATCAACGAACTCACCAGCGCCGGTCCGGATCTAGCAGATTCTCTTCAGTAGGACGCGGTGTTCCCACCTGGGATGTTTCTGAGGGTGGATGGCTGTCTCCTTTGGTTCCGGGATGAGTGGCTCTCAGTAGTCAACAATGCTTGGGTCTGAGATGTTGTCGACTACAGCCACAAAATAGAATTTTCCACGCTGCCTTGTTTTCGAGACCAATTTCCCCAAAGACCCCCTTCACCTATTCCCTGGTGTTTCAAGGCTATTGATTTGCTATCCAAAGCAGGCATTATGATCTCAGTTCCAGGATGCTGAAACATCAGACACCGGAGGCAGGCTGAGGGGTTGGGGCAAAGGCAAAAACCTTACCCACAATCCTCCCATAAATGCACTTTTATAAAATTAGAATTATTTCTATACATAATGTTAAAATGTTATTTATATAATATTTATCCAATTAAACCTTTGAGATTTCTGTGGTAATTGTTATTTGTTTATTTTAAACCTGTTCTGAATGTAAATAAAACATTTCTCTGATTAAGTTTCCACATTGTATTTTAGCCTTTCATTTTACTCATAGGGCAGGAAAAGCCCATGATGCATCTGTGTAAACCATGTAAAAGGTACTATAATAACATGGCTTAGAAAGGTAACTCACTTTTGAAACAATGAACTTCACTTGTACAAGCTCCATAGATGAAAACCTGCTTAAAGGAAATCTGTCACCTGGTTTTCACCATATAAAGTATGACCACCACCTGTATGCCCTAGAATGCTGTATATAAGTCCCCAAGCCGATCTGCATAACGTAAAAAAAAACACATTATATTAGACTCACCTACAGGGCGGTCCCGTCCAATGGGTTCTGTGGCGCCCCTGAGGGTTCAGTAGCCCCAGGGGTACTGCACCTCATAAAGAGATGTGGTATCTCCTCTTCCAGGTAAGGATGGAGCATCACACAGAACCCCACTATACACTCAACACTACACCACTCCCATTCTGAAGGGGGTCAAAAGCACCATAGTGCTGCCCCGGCCCGGAATAGAGGAGTTGGGAGGGGGGACCAAAGTCAGGGGGAACCATGTAGTGGGTGAGGGTGGAGGACACACTTACAGGAAACACCTATAGAACCATATATAATAGTTGGCCATCTTAGAATCAAGGTCTTTTGATTGTGGTCTTCTGTCAGGGTCCAGCAAGAGTGTGTAGCTGGCTGAAGATTCACGGTCCTCGTTCTCTGGCCTTGAGACGAGGAGCGGGTCAGAGTTAACCAGTGTCTCTGCCCAGTCAGGGTCCCGTTCTAAGAAGGCCTTGGAGGGGAGCAGAGGAATTAGGCTCCACAGGCGAAAGGATCCCAGGGGGATACGGACGGAGCGGAGTCGCCACCTGTATCCTTCACTCTGGCTTAGCCAGAGGGACTCCTGCCGCGAGAGGGGTGACCGGCCCCCCCGATATCTGACTGTGTACTTCATGTCACTGTTGGAAATGCCCGGCAGCTTAGTGGATCCCAGGGAGGAACACAAGCGGGAGGAACAAGGTGGAGAGGAACACACTAAGGGGGTCTGGACAGGTGCTCCTGATCTACCTGGGAAGTGCTGAACCCCCTTCCTGATGGCCGCAGTGCGCCGCGAGAAGCAGAGAGAAGCTTTGCGGCTGAAAGTCCATCTACAGTGAGTAAAAGCCTGGATGACTACATATACCGTCTCTTCTTGTTTATACCTGTGAGGCACTGCACCTGTGATGCCCAGCTGCGCTTGGTATCACAGATCCTAGAAGTGTGCATTAACGGATTCCTCCACAAGAGGCCCTCATAAGCATTCACACACCTCCACCTTCCACCTCAGACCACCAGAGGGAGCCCGTTAGGGATCTATAAAGGGAAGTTGGAGCCAAGAAGCCCAGAAAGTGATTCAGCAGTTTCCTGCTCAGACACAGAAGGACTCAGTGCAGTCAAGCCAGAGCCTAGCAGTTCCTACAGAAAGAGTTCAGTACAGTCTGTAGAGTGATTCCAGACTAGAATTCACAGAGCTCAGGATAGAGAGCTAGGAGTGTGCCGACGCTCTGAGAGCGGCGAAGAAGAGCAGTGTCCCGGCTGCAGTGTGTATAGCCTAGTGAGGGCCCCGAGCGGGGCCGAAGGCAAGTGGAGAGTGAGTATAGAGGGGGCAGAGGAGCTTAAACAGCTCACCCCGAATAATTTCCTGGACACCGGGTCCGAGTCTACGTGGATCTTCAGGACCAGTAGAAAACGACCGGAACCCCTGGCGAACTACATGTCCCAGGATCACCAAAAGCTGATACGTACCAGGGTCAGGAATCACAGAGACCCCAAAGAATAGGGAGAGTGATCTCCAACAGAAGGCCCTACCACAAGGTCAGCAGGTGCAGAACAGAGACAAAGTTAAGCCTAGTCCAGGCAGGTCAGAAACTACTACGCAAAGGCAAGAAACAGGAGGCCCTACACCTGCTCATCTCATTGGGTAGGATCCTGATATGCGCCCTTCACCCTACTGTGCTCCGGGATGTGCCTGAATTTCCATCAGTAAAAGGTACTGAAGTGACTACCGTGTCCATCCCCGTTCTTGCTCTGACCCGGCTGGGTCTCTCCTGTCCTGCATCCCCTCTGCATACGCTGCCCTGAGGCCAAGCTCCACCTGTGGGGAGCTATACCATCGAGCTGCCTTATCACCGGCCTCAGTGGACTGCTGCAGCGCTAGTGTTTCTCACCAGAAACTACAGGTGGCGTCACGAACTCTTATAAAATTAACAAATATCCACCATTTTAAAGAATGACCCCAGGGTACGGGCCCGGGAGCCGACCACCGCGACATCCCTAAAGGCCAGGTAAATGCCCGGGTACCGAGTCATCCCCATCCCCTGGGCTAGTCACACCCATCATACCTCCACACATCACGCTATACTCTGCCATGCGGCCCAGCTCCACCTGTGGGGAGCTACATCACCCCAGCTGCTAGAACACCGGCCTCAGAGGACTGCAGCAGCGCTGGTGGCCCTCATCAGAAACCACAGGTGCGTAGTCGAACAACCACCCATCCAAATGCTCATCTTTTTAATGTGACAGCCCTGGGCACGGACCGGGCCGTGGCCACGACGACATCCCATCACACGGCACAACAAGGCCCACCGTCCGAGTACTCCTTCCCAGGGAGAGCGTCACAAACTTGGCGTAGTCGGCAGGATCGCGTGCTCGCAGCAACGGAAAAAGTTAATCCCCATTGCCGACGGGTACTGTGCGCCTTTACAAAATACTGTCTTAATACACTTAATGTGGCGCCCGCCCAAAAAGAACCATTATGTGCAAAAACGACAGCAACCTAAAGCCTCCTGTCGTGGGCCTGGCTCCCCAATGGCGCCAAAAGTGCAGACCGCCCCATCCTGCAGAGACTGTCCGCATAGTAGTGTCCGTCAAGACGGATGGGACGTCCCAAGGAGTACCCGTCAGCCAGCCGCCGTGGAGCCGCCACAAAAGGAGGAGGAGAAGAAGAACGAAACTGAGTGCGGCCGCAACAAGTCCAGAGACACCGCACCCTGCTGCAAGGATGGACGCCGCAGAGGAGACACACTCCGTCGATGACCCACCAGCTACCACCTCCCTCGCTAAGGAGGGAATGTACCTGACCGCGGAGGAGGACGAGTTCCTCCGCAGTGAAAGGCAGGATCTGACCCGGAGGGTCAAAGAGGCCCAACGACTGGTTGCCGCTGAGTGGAGGGAGGAAGAGCTGCGGAAAATCCAGGCCTGCCGCCAGAGCTCGTCGCGCCTCACCACTGCAGCCTCAGCTCAGGAGGAAGAATCCCAGAGGTCCTGTGCAGCCCAAGGACGGCTAAGGCTGAAACCCCTATCCCGGGTGCGGGACGCACCGAAGCCCTCCTGGATCTCCTGCCGACACCCCTATCCCCGGGCGCCATCGTTAGGGAGCAACTCCTGGCTCAGGAAGCGGAGGCCCAAGCCACCGCCACTCCCGGAGGCCTGCTATGCCTCCCGACTTTGAATCCTCCAAACCCTGCACTATCCTGGGGGTACACCTGCCCCAACCCAGACTGGTCCGTACCAACGGAGGACCCGCAACACCCTCTGCTATTGCTGCTGCCCGCATCTCTGGTCGCCTGCCCGGCAGCAGAAGAGTTTGTCTGGGACAACCAGGGGGGGGGTACCTGATAGGCTTCCCCTGGGAGACCCAGTCCGAAGCGCGGAGGAGTTCTGCCACAAGGAGCTCCTCCAGCTCAACAAGGAGCGGAGAGAAAAAAGGATCCGCTGTGAGCCCCTGGAGGCGCGCACCAAGGCCGCAAAGTCACAGGTCCGTCAGGCGGAGGCCACCCGTCTAAGGCCCCGGGAAGAAGGCCTTATTGTGTGCTTACACCAGGAGGCAGGATGGGGCTTCATTCGTAGCCCACAGTTTGCTCAAGACGTTTTCGTCAACTGGCGGGACGTGGAGCCGCGGCTGGAGCAGGGCCACCCTGACCGAAACCTCTACCTGGGTGATCTGGTATCCTACACCCGCCACCACGGGGAGCAAGTGTGGTATGCCCTGGATGTCCACAGGGTGTTTAAAGAGGATGCCCCCACTCACCTAGCCACAGAGGACCGGTCAGGCTCCATCGGGAAGCACGAGCCTTTTTCCCGGTGGGGATGCCACTATTGAGCAACCCCGGAGGATGCACCTCCCCATTGTGTGAACAGTTATTTGTTTTTATGTTCCTTTTTCTCTTTCGCCCGGTTAATTGGAAACAAACATTTGTCCATGCAGACGCTGAGCAGTTGACAAACTAACTTTGTACATAGTTTGCACCTATTTAGGTGCCCCCTATTGGTTTTATGCAAAACCACCTGTACCTCTGACCTCAGAAGCAAAACCTGTCTGGTCGTGGCTCTACTTGAGGTCCAACTCGGGATCTCCATGCCCTGCAGCCACCCCAGGGCCTACGTTGATGGTTTTGGGCAGGTCCCTCATGCTGCTGAACTGACACTTTTCTACAGTATTTTCTATACCTATAATGTCTTACCAGTGTTTTATATGTTTATACCATATATATTTATATATACCCTGCAACGTTAAAGGTACCTGAGCCTCCCATAAAGGGAATTTTGTTAACTGTTTATAAAGCATTTAAAAATTGTGAATGTTGTACCAATGTTTTGCTCTATTGCAGCCCGCGGACGTGCTGTGTTTCACCAGGAGGGAATGCGGCGCCCCTGAGGGTTCAGTCGCCACAGGGGTACTGCACCTCATAACGAGGTGTGGTATCTCCTCTTCCAGGTAAGGATGGAGCATCACACAGAACCCCACTTCACACTCAACACTACACCACTCCCATTCTGAAGGGGGTCTAAAGCACCATAGTGCTGCCCCGGCCTGAAATAGAGGAGTTGGGAGGGGGAACCAAATTCAGGGGGAACCATGTAGTGGGTGAGGGTGGAGGACACACTTACAGGAAACACCTATAGAACCATATATAATAGGTGGCCATCTTAGAATCAATGTCTTTTGATTGTAGTCTTCTGTCAGGGTCCAGCAAGAGTCAGTAGCTGGCTGAAGATTCACGGTCCTCGTTCTCTGGCCTTGAGACAAGGAGCGGGTCAGAGTTAACCAGTGTCTCTGCCCGGTCAGGGTCCCGTTCTAAGAAGGCCTTGGAGGGGAGCAGAGGAGTTAGGCTCCACAGGTGAAAGGATCCCAGGGGGATACGGACGGAGCGGAGTCGCCACCTATATCCTTCCCTCTGGCTTAGCCAGAGGGACTCCTGCCGCAAGAGGGGTGACTGGCCCCCGATATCTGACTGTGTACTTCACGTCACTGTTGGAAATGCCCGGCGGCTTAGTGGATCCCAGGGAGGAACACAAGCGGGAGGAACAAAGAGGATAGGAACACACTAAGGGGGTCTGGACAGGTGCTCCTGATCTACCTGCGAGGTGCTGAACCCCCTTCCTGGTGGCCGAAGTGCGCCACGAGAAACAGAGAGAAGCTTTGCGGCTGAAAGTCCATCTACAGTGAGTAAAAACCTGGCTGACTTCATATACCGTCTCTTCTTGTTTATACCTGCGCGGCACTGCACCCATCATACCTCCACACATCACGCTATACTCTGCCATGAGGCCCAGCTCCACCTGTGGGGAGCTACACCATCCCAGCTGCTAGAACACCGGCCTCAGAGGACTGCAGCAGCGCTGATGGCCCTCACCAGAAACCACAGGTGGCGTAGTCGAACAACCACCCATCCAAATGCCCATCTTTTTAATGTGACAGCCCTGGGCACGAACCGGGCCGCGGCCACGACGACATCCCACCACACCGTACAACAAGGCCCGCCGTCCAAGTACTCCTTCCCAGGGAGGGCGTCACAGTTTCTCTAGTGTTAATCCGGCGCCCCCTCTTCCTGAGATTGCTGTCCTTCTTTCTTCAAGTGGATGATGTGTCCTACATGATCCAAACAGTGTCTTTCATTGCTCTCCTGCACAGGCGCACTTCTCTCTGCCTTTTTCTCCGCACAGAGCAGAGAAGTGTGCCTGCGCAGGAACGTGATGGCAGAGGCTGTGCGGCTGATGTTGGACGTGTAATCCACATGAAGCAGAGAAGGAGGACAGTGTCGGATGAAGACCAGTGACATCCATAGGACTGGACGTTACTAGATTGTGCCTGCTGTGCCCTTGACCACACATGAGGACGGTACTAGATGGTGCCTGCTGTGCACCAGACCACACGTGAGGACGGGACTAGATGGTGCCTGCTGTGCACCAGACCACACGTGAGGACGGTACTATATGGTGCCGGCCGTGCCTCAGACCACCGTGATGATGGTACTAGATAGTGCCTGCTGTGCCCTTGACCACACGTGAAGACGGTACTAGATGGTGCCTGCTGTGCCCTTGACCACACGTGAGGACGGTACTAGATGGTGCCTGCTGTGCACCAGACCACACGTGAGGACGGTACTAGATGGTGCCTGCTGTGCCCTTGACCACACGTGAGGACGGTACTAGATGATGCCTGCTGTGCACCAGACCACACGTGAGGACGGTACTAGATTGTGCCTGCCGTGCCTCAGACCACCGTGAGGACGGTACTAGATGGTGCCGGCCGTGCCTCAGACCACATGCTGCAGATAGAGCAGAAAGGCAGTTATCTATAATATAACCGGAGATGCGCGTCTCAGTTTGAAATACACTGCTCAAAAAATAAAGGGAACACTCAAATAACACATCCTAGATCTGAATGAATGAAATATTCTCATTGAATACTTTGTTCTGTACAAAGTTGAATGTGCTGACAACCAAATAATCAATGGAAATCAAATTTATTAACCAATGGAGGCCTGGATTTGGAGTCACCCCCAAAATTAAAGTGGAAAAATACACTACAGGCTGATCCAACTTTGATGTAATGTCCTTAAAACTTGTGAAAATGAGGCTCGGTATTGTGTGTGGCCTCCACGTGCCTGTATGACCTCCCTACAACGCCTGGGCATGCTCCTGATGAGGTTGCAGATGGTCTCCTCTGGGATCTCCTCCCAGACCTGGACTAAAGCATCTGCCAACTCCTGAATAGTCTGTGGTGCAACGTGACGTTGGTGGATGGAGCGAGACGTGATGTCCCAGATGTGCTCAATGGGATTCAGGTCTGGGGTACGGGCGGACAAGTCCATAGCTTCAATGCCTTCATCTTGCAGGAACTGCTGACACACTCCAGCCACATGAGGTCTGGCATTGTCCTGCATTAGGAGGAACCCAAGGCCAACCGTACCAGCATATGGTCTCACAAGGGGTCTGAGGATCTCATATCGGTACCTAATGGCAGTCAGGCTACCTCTGGCAAGCACAAGGAGGGCTGTGCAACCCTCCAAAGAAATTCCACCCCACACCATTACTGACCCACTGCCAAACCGGTCATGCTGAAGTACGTTGCAGGCAGCAGATCACTCTCCACGGCGTCTCCAGACTCTGTGACGTCTGTCACATGTGCTCAGTGTGAACCTGCTTTCATCTGTGAAGAGCACAGGGCGCCAGTGGCGACTTTGCCAATCCTGGTGTTCTGTGGCAAATGCCAAGTGTCCTGCACGGTGTTGGGCTGTGAGCACAACCCCCATCTGTGTACGTCGGGCCCTCATACCACCCTCATGGAGTCGGTTTTTAACTGTGCAGACAAATGCACATTTGTGGCCTGCTGGAGGTCATTTTGCAGGGCTCTGGCAGTGCTCCTCCTGTTCCTCCTAAAACAAAGGCAGAGGTAGCAGTCCTACTGCTGGGTTGTTGCCCTCCTATGGCCCGCTCCACATCTCCTGGTGCACTGGCCTGTCTCCTGGTAGCGCCTCCAGCCTGTGGACACTACGCTGACAGACACAGAAAACCTTCTTGCCACAGCTCGCATTGATGTGCCATCCTGGATAAGCTGCACTACCTAAGCAACTTCTGTGGGTTGTAGAGTCTGTCTCATGCTACCACGAGTGTGAAAGCACAACCAACATTCAAAAGTGACCAAAATATCAGCCAGAAAGCATTGGTACTGAGATGTGGTCTGTGGTCCCCACCTGCAGAACCACTCTTTTATTGAGTGTGTCTTGATAATTGCCAATAATTTCCATCTATTGTCTATTTCATTTGCGCAACAGCATGTGAAATTGACTGTCAATCAGTGGTGCTTCCTAAGTGGACAGTTTGATTTCACAGAAGTTTGATTTATTTGGAGTTATATTCTGTTGTTTAAGTGTTCCCTTCATTTTTTTGAGCAGTGTAGTTTAGAGCATATCTGCTATGTTATAGAGGCCTCATCCACACTAAAATACTTTTTTCTGTTACTAATGTCATACACTGGGGGACATCTCAGGGTGCCAAGGGAGGGTGGTTCACTGCAATTGAAGGGGGGTTGGTGATACCAGACAAATTGTTAGTGAAGGTGTAAGAGGCGAGGAACAAATGGAAGAAGTGATGGGGCCGAGCAACAGTCAGAACATGAAGAGGATAATCATCCCCTCTCTGTTCGTGTTTGGTGGCAGGGGACAGAGGAAACAAGCTTCAGAATTACCCAGCCACCAACACATCATGGGCTTGAACCTCTTGGAAGAGCCCAACATATGAGTGCCTTCTTGCTGCACTATCTGCAACATGATCCCCGTATAGTTATGATTCAAAATAATGCTGACTACTGGCTTGCAATTCTGTTCGATCCATATTATAAGAGTACATTTTGCCACATGCTTCCCGCCCTGAAAAGGGACCCGCGAATGCTGGAGTATCGAAACACGTTTTTACACAACCTTAACCCCATAACGCTCATTGACGGACACTGCACGGCATGAGCGGGTGTAAGTTACTGCTCCTTGCCGTGCAGTGTCCGTCAGAGCTTTTAACTGGCACAGCGTGTAAACACGATGTGCCAGTTCAGTGCTGACAGCTGAGCGGCACGAGAAGGGGTGCAGGGACCCTTGCCATCAGTCCCTGCACCCAGATCGCTGCGAAAGGTCAGTGAATCCGACTGACCGATCACAGCATGATGGAGCAGGAGACGCTGAAATTTCAGCGTCTGCTGCCCGATCAGTGCCGGAGCTCAGCGCTGCCAGTGGCTGAGCTGCAGTACTAAACAGCCAGGAGCGGTGCCAACACCGCCCCTGGCTGTTAACCCCCTGAATACTGCGATCGAGCACGATCGCAGCATTCAGGAGACAAGGCAGAGGGCTTGGAGCTTCCTCTGCCTTCAGGTCGGCGCCCCCGTGACGTCATCGTGGGGGACCGACCATTGCCATGGTGACCAGGGGTCGTCTTGACGACCCCCAGGTCACCAATCTATGGAAAGCTTCTGAGACCAATGGACAGCATGGTCTCAGGAGCTTTCACTATAGGTATAATGTATTGCAATGCTAGTGCATTGCAGTACATTATACCTATGAAAAAAGTGAAAAAGTGCAAGTCCCATAGCTGGGACTAAGTAAAAAAGTTTTATAAAAATGTAAAAAAAAATTGTAAAAATCTAAAAAAATAATGTAAAAAAAAAAAAAATATATATATATATATTACACTAATAAAAAAAGATTTTTAGTTAAAAAAATAAAAATAAAACAAAAAAGTACACATATTTGGTATCGCCGCATTCGGAACGACCGGATCTATAAACGTGTCACACTAGTTAACCCTTTCAGTGAACAGTGTAAAAAAAAAAAAAAAAAATTATGAGAAACTATGAGTTTTCATCAAACCGCTGGAAAAAAGTGGAATAAAACACGATCAAAAAGACGGATGCAAATAAAAATGGTACCACTGAAAACGTCATCTTGTCCCGCAAAAATCAAGCCACCATACAGCTCCATCAGCCGAAAAATTAAAAAGTTACAGCGCTCAGAATAAAGCAATGCAATGATAATTATTTTTTCTATAAAAGTTTTATTATGTAAAAGCGCAAAAACATAAAAAAATTACATAAATGTGGTACCGCTGTAAACGCACTGATCCGAAGAATAAAGTTTATGCTGCACGAGGAACGGCGTAAAAAAAGATAAATAAAACCAATTCTTCACCTGCTGCAGATTTGGTCATTCTGCCTCCCAAAGATCGCAGTATGGCTTGGCGCACATTTATCCTGCACTCTGAGCTGAGCGCTTACACCGGGGTTTCTGTGTAAATCTCTGAAATAAGTGATTCAGACGGAAACCCCTGATAGAACATTAGCTGTAATGAGACAGATGGAGGCAGTGTCCATCTTTTTAGACGTAAATAAAAGCGTGATCGGCCACAGTTTTGTGCACCTCTGAAAAGAAGGATAACGCTGAACAGAGGCCAGACGGAATCAAGAGTAAATCTGCTGCCTCATCTCATTAAAGTGAATAGATCCCTCAGCGGTTTCATCTGAATCACGTCATTTGGAGATTTAGATGGAAACCCCAAAGTAAGTGACGCACCCCCAGAGCCGTGGGGTACTCGGCAGCCGGGCCTATGGATGCTGGTGGGGGATATCACGGTGGCTGGCCCGGTCCGTAGCCCAGGGCGGTCAACAAAAGGGGAATATTTACGGGGGATTATAAGAGTTCGTGACGCCACCTGTGAAATGCGGCTAAAGGGTGCCGCCGCTGCGGAGCAGTCCTCTGAGGCAGATGTTAGGGCAGCCTATGATGGAACGGCTCCCCACAGGTGGAGTGGGCCTCAGGGCAGCGTGGGTGTAATGGATGGTGGTGCAGGGGAGAGACGGCCAGGACGGTTCAGGAAAAAGTGACAGACGCTCACACGGGGGTGCGCTTCGCTACCTTTACTGGTGTTGGTGCAAGTATGGTCCAGGCTACTCGGTAGGCAGGGTGCACTTCTGGACTCTCCCCAGTGAGCTTGTATAGGGCCTCCTGATCCGTTGCTTCCACTTGATAAGCTTCTGACCTGCCTGGAGCTAGACCTGGCTTGATTACTGTCTCTCTCTCTCTTGCACCTGCTGACCTGGTGGTAGGGCTTTATTTGGAGATCACTCTCCCTGGACGCTGGGGCCTCCATGACTCCTAACCCTGGTACTGTAGTCAGCGTTGGTCGACCTGGGACTTGTAGTCCTCCAGGTATCCGGTGGTCCCTACTGGGTATAAAGGGACCCTGTAGGCGCGGACCCGGTGTCCGGTGTAAAGTTCGTGGTGAGCCTGGTACGCCCCTCTGCCCCCTTAACCCCTCTCTCCACTCCTCTTTGCCGTCGGCCACACTCGGGGCCCTCACTAGGCTTCATTGTCTGCTGTAGGCCTTGACTTGCCTAAGCACAGCAGCCAGTGTGCTGCCTCTTCACTGGTCTAAGTGCCAGCACACTCTCTCTCAACTGAAACTAACTGAACTCACTCAACTCTGAACTAACTCACTGACTGCCTGGCTCCACCTTCCCTATATATATGTCCCTAACGGGCTCTCTCTGCTGGTGTGAGGTGTAAGGGTGGAGGTGTATGAATGTAGTGAGGGCCTCTTGTGGAGAAGTCCATCCATGCACCCTCCTGGGTAGAGATGCGCGGTGTTCGACTAGAACTGTTCGCCAATCTCAAATTCGAGCTGTTTTGGGCGGTGTTCGAGTTGTTCGACGAATCCGAACGATTTGCAAAAAATTCGGCTGTTCGAGGTTATGTTCGATAACTGTTCGTGCACCAAAAGCGTGTCCTGCATGTCTGGCGCTATTTAGAGCACCAATCATGCAGGGATTGTCTGCCACTCACTGTAATGCCACAGCCATGGTGGTTGTGGCATTACAGTGATTGCCCAAATCGATGGGAACAGTGCCAACAGTGAAACATGAAAAGCCGGCAATTCAGCAGCGGCATACACCGGTACCCGACAATTTAGAACCGAAAGAATAGAGCTTCACACATAGATTAGATAGATAGAAACATGTCAGCCACATATATATGAAGTACAGTGACAGTGTTGCTTACTGTACTTGTCATTTAGTGTAAAGGATTTATTAAAAAAAATAATAGTGTTTTCATGCACTGTCTCTTTAAAAAAGCCGGCCGGCATTTCAGCAGCGGTACCCGACAATTTGGAATAGAAAGAAAAGAGAATCACACATAGATTAGATAGATAGAAACATGTCAGTCACATATATATGAAGTACAGTGACAGTGTTGCTTACTGTACTTGTCATTTAGTGTAAAGGATTTATTAAAAAAAATAATAGTGTTTTCATGCACTGTCTCTTTAAAAAAGCCGGCCGGCATTTCAGCATCTGTACCCGACAATTTAGAATAGAAGGAATAGAGCATCACACATAGATTAGATAGATAGAAACATGTCAGTCACATATATAAGAAGTACAGTGATAGTGTTGATTACTGTACTTGTCATTTAGTGTTAAAATAAAGGATTTATTTAAAAAAAAAATTGGCGTGGGGTTCCCCGTAATTTTAGGCTCTAGCGGAGGTTAAGCAGACGGCTGGGGCAGATGTTTGAAGCCTGGGAAGGGGGTAATACCCACGGAGCTTCCCAGGCTACTAATATCAGCCCCCAGTGGAATACCTAGCCTTTACTAGCTATTAAAATGGGGGACCCCCCCCAAAAAAATGACGTGGGTCCCCCCTATTTTAATAGCTAGCAAAGGCTAGGCAGACAGCTGGGGGCTGATATTAATAGCCCAGGAAGGGTGCCATGAATATTGGCCCCCTCCCAGGCTAGAAACACCAGCCGTCAGCCGCCCCAGAAATGGCGCATCCATAGGATGCGCCAATTCTGGCACTTAGCCTCGCTCTTCCAACTGCCCTGTAGCGGTGGCAGTGGGGTAATAGGGCTGGGGTTGATGTCAGCTTATAATGCCAGCTGACATCAAGCCCAGGTTAGTAATGGAGAGGCGTCTATAAGACACCCCCATTACTAACCCCATAGTCAAAGTTAAAAGAAAACACAAACACCCAGAATAAAGTCCTTTAATTGAAATAAAGACACAATCCTTTATTGTTCTAAATTAAACCATACTTACCACGACGCCCATTCCAGCTGAAGCCAACGATCTCCTGCAATAAAAGTAAAATAATAAAGCAACCTCATCCTTACCTTTCCATGGTTCCCAGGACAGCTTCAGCTCTGCTACATCGAGATGACAGGCTGGACTGCAGCAGAACGCTGCCATCCAGCCTGTCATCCCGCGGACACTGAGAAGCGCAGGCATGCTTGCGCTCCTCAGTGTCTCGCTGTGACGGCATAAAGATGAGCCGACAATGAACTCGGCTCACCTCATGCCCGTCACTGACAGCGTGGGAGAATTCTCCTGCACTCAGTGCTTCAGCGTGAGAATTTTCCCACGCTGTCAGTGACGTGCATGAGGTGAGCCGAGTTCATTGGACATGAATGAGCTCACCTCATGCACGTCACTGACAGCGTGGGAAAATTCTCACGCTGAAGCGCTGAGTGCAGGAGAATTCTCCCACGCTGTCAGTGACGTGCATGAGGTGAGCTGAGTTCATTGGACATGAACTCGGCTCATCTTTATGCCGTCACAGAGAGACGCTGAGGAGCGCAAGCAAGCCTGCGCTTCTCAGTGTCTGCAGGATGACAGGCTGGATGGCAGCGATCTGCTGCGGTCCAGCCTGTCATCTCGATGTAGCAGAGCTGGAGCCATCATGGGAACCATGGAAAGTTAAGGATGAGGTTGCTTTATTATTTTTCTTTTATTGCAGGAGATCGTTGGCTTCAGCTGGAATGGGCGTGATGGTAAGTATAGTTTAATTTAGAACAATAAAGAATTGTGTGTTTATTTCAATTAAAGGACTTTATTCTGGGTGTTTGTGTTTTTTTTTTTTACTTTGACTATGGGGTTAGTAATGGGGGTGTCTTATAGACGCCTCTCCATTACTAACCTGGGCTTGATGTCAGCTGGCATTATATGCTGACATCAACCCCAGCCCTATTACCCCCTGCCACCGCACCAGGGCAGCGTGGAAGAGCGAGGCTAAGTGCCAGAATTGGCGCATCCTAAGGATGCGCCATTTCTGGGGCGGCTGACGGCTGGTGTTTCTAGCCTGGGAGGGGGCCAATATTCATGGTACCCTTCCTGGGCTATTAATATCAGCCCCCAGCTGTCTGCCTAGCCTTTGCTAGCTATTAAAATAGGGGGGACCCCACGTCATTTTTTTGGGGGGTTCCCCCATTTTAATAGCTAGTAAAGGCTAGGTATTCAGCTGGGGGCTGATATTAGTAGCCTGGGAAGCTCCGTGGGTATTACCCCCTTCCCAGGCTTCAAACATCTGCCCCAGCCGTCTGCTTAACCTCCGCTAGAGACTAAAATTAAGGGGAACCCCACGCCAATTTTTTTTTTAATAAATCTTTTATTTTAACACTAAATGACAAGTACAGTAATCAACACTGTCACTGTACTTCATATATATGTGACTGACATGTTTCTATCTATCTAATCTATGTGTGAAGCTCTATTCTGTCTGTTATAAATTGTCGGGTACAGATGCTGAATTGCTTTTTTAAAGAGACGGTGCATGAAAACACTATTATTTTTTTAAATAAATCCTTTACACTAAATGACAAGTACAGTAACCAACACTGTCACTGTACTTATTATATATGTGATTGGCATGCTTATATCTATCTATGTGTGATGCTCTATTCTTTCTGTTATAAATTGTCGGGTATCGCTGCTGAATTGCCGGCCGGCTTTTTTAAAGAGATGGTGCATGAAAACACTATTATTTTTTTAAATAAATCCTTTACACTAAATGACAAGTACAGTAAGCAACACTGTCACTGTACTTCATATATATGTGACTGACATGTTTCTATCTATCTAATCTATGTGTGATGCTCTATTCCTTCTTGTCTAAATTGTCGGGTACCGGTGTATGCCGCTGCTGATTTGCCGGCCGGCTTTTTTTAAAGAGAGCGTCTTCTGAGCAGTTTGTCAGCTTTTGGACACCTTTGAAGGTGTTTCCTATGTGTTTCTATGTGTTTTTGTTTGCCTGCCATTGGTTTTAACGGTGTTCGACGGTGTTCTAAGGTGTTCGACGAACAGTTCGACGAACAGTTCCTCGAACATCCCGGTGTTCGACGAACCGAACCGAACCCGAACACTATGGGGGTGGCTCAACACTAGTCCTGGGTTCTGTGGCACCAGTTGTAGCAGAGTGCCACATTCCCCCCTAGTACAATTCAGTACTCCTGGACTGAAGCATTTTTTTTTAAAACAGGTAACAACAATAACAATAACAAGTACAATAACATTAATACATTTCCTTAAAGTCTCAGTGAGATCCAATAACTGGTGTCCATCTCACTGGTGAAGATGAGCAGCATGAGGGACCCGTCCGAAAACCCTCAACGTAGGCCCTGGGCGTGGCTGCAGGGCATAGGTGATCCAGGTGCCGGACCACATCTTCGGCCACGCCAAACAGGTTTTTGTTCAGTGGTCACTTAAGGGGCACTCCAGGGAGTGCAACTATTTACAGGACAGTTTTTGGGCTGCTCACAGTCCTCAGCCTACAAGTCTTTGTACCCTGACGGGTAACTAAAGGCACATATATTTTCAGTTTACACAATAAACAATAACACTATGCAATGCACAACTGGGTAACTATTTACACTGCAGGTATTTCTAACTTATTCCTTATACCTGACAGGGACCTGGCCTTTTGTACTTCGTGTTGACCTACGTAGTACTGGGGTGTTGTTGATGTCCGTGTTTGCACTGTCTGCTACCCTGTCAGATCTACGTGTGGGTAAATTGTAGAACTGTCTTAACTTCTCTATGGGACTGGCAAGTACACTGTTTACTGGGCCTTCCGGCTCTGCTTCTACCGGTGATCCTTCTTCCGGGGATTCTTCCTGAGCAGGCTCTTCTGGGGCACATACAGGTCTTACTTGCAGTGGAGGGTCTTCTGGCTGTTGGTAGAAGTGTATCACAGGTATTATTACAGCTCCATCCAGTTGAGGCCAATCTGCCGGGAAATCTCCTAAGACAGTACGGAGTACATCTTCTTTTGGTTCTTCAGACACTATAAGAGGTACTTCTTCCTGTGGCTTCAACAGACCTGGGCACAACTTCAAGTGGTCTCTTGAGACTGCTGCAGTTGTCTTACTTCCATTTTTACTGATTAGACAGGTTTTTCTATTGTCGAACCTGGAATCCAACACAGTGTAAGGCTCTCTTTCTCATTGGTCGTCAAGCTTGTGGTTTCTTCTCTTTCGCTTCAGCACAACTTCTCCAGGTGCTAAGGGTTCTGCTGGTGCACTCTTGTTGTACTGTGCTTCCTGCTTATCTCTCAGCCTATTTAGACTGTCTTCAACACAGGCTTGTACTCTCTTGTACTGCTCCTGTCGGGTCGTATCCCAGTCTTCAGTATACATATCTGCTTCTGGCTCTATCACTCCCAGCTACTCCATGTCCATGGTGTAGTATGAACATGAAAAATGGCTATTTTATATTTCAAATCCCTATTGAAATATAAACCAGACATCTCAGCATTTGTAGGTGTCTTACCTCAGTAGAGTAGGGGTCATTAGTCCAGACATACTAAAGCATTAGGTTAAGTTTGCTAAGTCTGAGGTTTAATCTTTATTACTGAAGGGAATTAGCCCTTTGTATACGCTGTGTTTGCTAGAACCAGAGACAGACAATTGCACAAAATTGTAAATAAAACTACAGACATATGACTTAAGATGGAGAAGCTTATTGTAGTACCAAAAATATAAGTGGCTATCTGAAACACATTATGATGTATCCAACCTTTAATCAATATTCTAATTATATATTCTGTGTTAAGGTATACTTTATCTGTGAATGTATCTCACTGATACATAGCTTCTTAACACAATATACTGTCTGGGAAGAAAACCTTGTTCTGATTTATAACACTGTGTAGGATTTACTCTTATCATATGTAAACATTATGACAGAAGTAGAATGGTCCGTGAACAGGTCTTGTCCAGTATTGCTCATCTGTGATAGCTGGCTACTGTCGCGGGATTTGAATGTTGGACAACAACCTATGAACTTTCATGCTTACGTAATATCAGGTTGGGTAAGCATTTTTCTAAAGTATAAAGCTGTTGAAGAATTCAGTTATGGCAGAAGCATTGTGGACCTTTGAAGAGGACGCTCTTCAAAGTGTAGGAGCTAGGACGCATTCTCTGCCCATCGCTGAGCGCTTCTCCAGCTGAAGTTTCCGGACAGATGATGTATATGCTACTAGGGAAATGTTTTTCTTCTTCTATCCAATAGTAAGTATGTAACCTTTATAAGTATTTAACCTTAGTAACCTTTAATCTACAAAAGTGTACACAATATCATAATATCATACTATTCCTTTGATTCTGTATTTTATCTTTCAAATTATCTATTATAAATAAAATTGCGTTATATTACAAGTGGTTGCCTTCTTTAAAGCCGTATCCGAACCTTATTGCTAAAAACTTGGCAATACACATGGGCAACTTTCCGGGTCGTGCTCTCATGAGGTACTCTGGAGTACAATTGGTGGAACTCACAGGTATGTGATTGTACAGATCTACCAGGTCAGGTAGTTTGTCTGGCCACTGATTCCTTTCTTATAGAGGTAAAGTCTTCAGCAGGTCTATGATGATATTGTTCATCTTTTCACATAGACCATAGGTTTGAGGATTGTACGACGTAGTCCAAATCTTCTTACACCCGTACAGATGGCAAAACTCTTTGAACAGCTCGGTTTCAAAGGCAGGGCCTTGATCCGTCAGCACCTTATCCGGGTATCCATGGGGCCTACAGAAGTATGCTTGAAACATCCTTGCTGCAGTTTCTGCTGTCAGATCCTTGACGGGGGCTACCACCAGGAACCGGGAGTAGTGATCCACCATGGTCAGGGCATAGGAGTATCCTGAACTGCTGGGTGACAGCTTGACATGATCCAGGGCAACGATCTCCAGGGGCTGGGTGGTCTTGATGGACTGCAAGGGTGCTTTCTGGCTGCTGTAGTCTTTTCTTCTGAGGCTACAGGGTCCACAATCCCGGCACCACCTCTCTATGGAGCTCCGCATTCCAACCCAATAAAACAGACTCTTCAGGAGGGTTTCCAGTTTCTTCCAGCCAAAGTGCCCTGCTCGATCGTGGTAGGCCTTCAACACCATCTGGATGTCTGTCCTGGGCACTACGATCTGCCATACCATCTCATGGGTCCTAGGGTTGACATACCTCTGGCACAGCTTCTCTCTATAGATGAACAGCCGGCTTCTCTCATTCCACAGTTGCTTGGTTTGTGGAGGAGCGTCCTTCTCCAGGGAGGAACCTTCCTGAGTTATCAGTTCTTAGATACGGGTGACAACCGGGTTGCTGTCCTGGGTCTCCTTCCAACTGTGATGAGGTAACGGGTTTAGTGTCTTACCACGATACCTCCTGGAGGTGCGCTGCTTGTGTACCATCCCATTTCTGTGGAAGGCGGGTAGCTCAATCTCCTCCAGGTCATCCACTTCTTCTTCAGTGTTCGACTGGTGAGGCATTCTGGACAGGGCATCGGCGTTGGCGTTCTTGTGGCCTGTCCGGTATTTGATGGTGAACTGATAGTTTGACAGTCGGGCCATCCAACGCTGTTCCAGTGCTCCCAACTTGGCTGTCTCTAGATGCGTCAAGGGGTTGTTATCAGTATAGCCCGTGAACTTAGTGGAGGCCAGGTAGTGCTTGAATCGTTCAGTGATGGCCCAGACCAAGGCCAGGAGCTCCAATTTGAAGGAGCTATAGTTTTCTGGATTAGCTATAGTTTTCTGGATTCCTCTCGGTAGGACGAAGCTTCCTGCTGGCATAGGCTATCACCTTCTCTTTGCCATACTGCTTCTGGCTTAACACAGCTCCTAGTCCCTCGTTGCTGGCATCAGTGTACAGCAGGAAAGGTTGGCTGTAGTCAGGGTAGGCCAGGATTTCTTCGCCAGTCAGGATCTCTTTCATCACTGCAAAGGACTCAGCCTGTTCTTTACCCCACTGGAAAGGGGATTTTGCCTCTGTTGGACTGTCCTACCAGGAGATCTTGGAAAGGCGCTGCTTTCTTGGTGTAGTCCTTTACAAATCTCCAGTAGTACCCGACCAGTCCCAGGAACTAACGTACCTCCTTGAGATTCTTCGGTTCTCGCCATTTCTGGATGGCTGTGACCTTATCCGGGTCTGGTGCTACTCCTTCTGGACTGACGATGTGCCCCAGGTACTGAACCTTCTGTTTAAGCAGGTGGCACTTGGAAGGTTTCAATTTCATCCCATACCGGACAATGCTTCAAATACCTCTGCCAGGTGCTTCAAATGGTCCTCATAAGTCTTGGAGTAAACCACTACGTCATCCAGGTATAGCAGCATGGTCTCGAAGTTACGGTGTCCCAAACAGCACTCCATCAATCTCTGGAACGTTCCAGGGGCATTGCTGAGTCCCAACCGCATGCTGTTGAACTCGCAGAGTCCCATCGGGGTAGTGAAGGCCGTCTTCTCCCGGTCCTCCTCAGCAACTGCTACTTGCCAGTACCCACTAGTGAGGTCAAGGGTAGAGAAGTAATTTGCAGACTTTAGTGCAGCCAGGGATTCCTCTATATGGGGTAAAGGGTATGCATCTTTATATGTTATGCTATTTACCTGTCTGTAATCTACATACATCCTCATGCTTCCATCCTTTATCCTGACCAGGACCAGGGGAGCTGCCCAAGGGCTACAGCTATCTCTTATTACCCCTGCTCTCTTCATATCATGTAACATTTCCTTCTCTTTCTGGTAGTGTGCTGGTGGTATGGGCCTGTAACGTTCTTTGATGGGTGGATGGTCACCTGTGGGTATATGGTGTTGTACTCCTTTAATCCTCCCAAAAACAAGTGGGTGTTTGCTGAATACCTGTTCGTATTCCTGGACCACCCTGTGAACACCTTGTTTTTGATGGACAGGAGTGGCGTCAGTCCCAATATGGAGCTGTTAACACCAATCCTCCACCTGGGTTTCAAAGTCATTGTCCTCCACAGTGTCTGATGAGGTCAAGGACTATACTGTGTGTATGGCATCATCATTCACAGTATACAACCGGGCAACAGTGGCGTATCTTGGTAATTTAACTTCATCGTCCCCACAATTTAGGAGACGTACGGGTACCCTACCATTGCGTACATCAACCACCCCTCTGGCAGTTAAGAGTGTAGGTCTGTGCTCTGAGCTAATGGGCTCCACTACCGCCTGGTAGTTCTGTCCCTTGAGACCTATTGCTGCCCTACACCAAATCAGCATTTCACTCATCGGGGGAATCACAATGGGTATCGGGGCTGTCACCCGTACATTACCGATCTCACCACCTGTTAGCTTTACTTGTTGCTGGTACAGGAGGGCTCGTATCTCTCTCTGGAGCACCTTCCTCTGCCCTGGTTTGGCAGTGTCAGCAATCTGTTGGAGCAAAAACAACACTTCTCCCAGTTACCAACAATATTTGTACCAAGTATCATATACAAGTCTGTATCACCAGGGTTAGACTCCACTACAATCAGTCCTTGGTCTTTTAGTTCCGCTCTCCCCACCTTCACTGTCACATCCTTAACCCCTACTAAGTTAAGAGAAAGGCCGTTAGAGGGATACACAGAGAGGTTCGGGCTGGTGGCTGGAGTTCATCTACAGACCTGTACCTTTTGTAGAGGACATCAGGTATGATGGTTATCTGCGAGCCGGTGTCCAGCAGGGCAGGTGTCGCGATGCCATCCAGCACAATGGACAGGAAAGGTCTTCCTCCCACGAATCTATGGTACTTTTGATGGGCCTGGTTGATTTACTCCTGAGTGTCGGCCCTCGGCCCTAGGGTTTGCTCCTTTAAACGACAGATCCACACTCTGCGGCCTGCCTTGTGGCAGCGGTAGCAGATGAAGTCTCCTGGAGGGCGACGGTGGTCATTGGTCCTCCCACGGGGAGGCGTTGTCCTCTTCCGGGGTGGCGTTGTTCTTCTACGGGGTGGCGTTGTCCTCCTTCTTCTCCTCATCCAGGGGACATCCTCAGGGCTGTCGGCCAGTAGGATCCTTCCTTCCAGCTCAGGCTCCGTCTGTAGCTGCAGGGTGCTCAGGATAGTGGCCAGGGTTTTACTTAACTGGCGCACTTCAGAGCGTAGTCTGTCCAGCTCGCTAGGAGGCACTGTTTGCATTTTTGTTTCAGCCGTTAATGAAGGAGCAGTGGGCGCTGCGGCCACTGGGGTGGCCCCACTCTGGTAACACTGGATAGCAGTATCTGTTGTTTCCAGGGGCTGCAGACCTTTTATAGCCATGTCCATAAGGGTGTCAAAGGTGGCATCTGGATGATCTAAGGCCCACCACCGTACAGTTCTGCTCTCCTCCTGGTACCTCAACCCCCGGATGAACTGTTCCATCAGCATTTTATTTTCATCTTGCATGCTGGCTGGACCAACCTGTTTCAGGGTCCGCAGGGCCTCCTGTAAGCGCCAGGCGTAGTCACGGACACTGTCCTCAGGTTTCTGGACACAGTGGTAGAACCTCATCCGGAGATCTGTCTCAGTGCGGTTTTCAAAGACAGTTTGCAGTCTCTTACAGATGATGGACACTGATTCCTGGTCTGCGGGTGGCCAGGTTTCAACTTCCTGCTCTGCGGCACCAGTCAATTATCCTAACACAACAGCGGCTCTCTGCTTGCCAGTCATAGAATACATGTCCAGTTCACCGCATATTTTTCTCTTGAATCCAGACAGGGTGTCTGGTTTGCCATTATACTGGGGAAGCCATTTCGCTCCAGGGATATACGGCAGGGCCATGAGTAGTAACGGAGACACGACCCCAGCGGGTTGAGCGGCCGTTCCGGCCTGTGCAGCGCCGGGCGCAGGTTGGGCATCAGAGCGTTAACCGGTGCTCCGGCGGCTTGGTGGTCGTCGGCCATGGTTGCGCCCCCCTAGTCAACCGCAGCCTACTTTCTTCACTCCTTATCAGGTAGGCCGCAGTTCCGCGGGCGACGGTCTTCTTCCAGGACCTTGCGTCACTCGCGTCTGACGTCAGAGCATCCTCTGGACACCTACCAGGACCTGATGCTTCCTGGTTCGACGTCAGGGGCGGGGAGTGTCCTAGGCTTCTCGCGCTTCCAGCGGTTACGCCCCTCTTCTTACCACGCGGCGAGAGGAAAATGGCGTATAAAGGCAGGAAACTTCGGGAATGGCGGGAAACCTTCACTACAGTGAGTGTTCTTTTAAGGCGCACAGTATCCGGTGGCAACGGGCACGGAATCCTGTTCGTGACGCCAGAAGATGACTCGCCCCCAGAGCCATGGGGTACTCGGCAGCCGGGCCTATGGATGCTTGCGGGGGATATCACGGTGGCTGGCCCGGCCCGTGGCCCAGGGCGGTCAACAAAAGAGGAAATATTTACAGGGGATTATAAGAGTTTGTGACGCCACCTGTGGATTGCGGCTAAAGGGAGCCGCCGCTGCGGAGCAGTCCTCTAAGGTAGATGTTAGGGCAGCTTATGATGGAACGGCTCCCCACAGGTGGTGCGGGTCTCAGGGCAGCATGGGGGGTAATCGATGGTAGTGCAGGGGAGAGACAGCCAGGGCAGTTCAGGAAGAAATGACAGACACTCACACGGGGGTGCGCTTCGGTACCTTTACTGGTGTCGGTGTGGTATGGTCCAGGGTACTCGGTAGGCAAGGTGCATTTCTGGACTCTCCTCAGTGAGCGGGAATAGGGCCTCCTGATCCATCGCTTCCACTTGCTAAGCTTCTGACCTGCCTGGAGCTAGGCATGGCTTAATTACTGTCTCTCTCTCTTGCACCTGCTGACCTGGTGGTAGGGCCTTCTCTTGGAGATCACTCTCCCTGGACGCTGGGGCCTCCATGACTCCTAGCCCTTGTACTGTACTCAGCGTTGGTCGACCTGGGACTTGTAGTCCTCCAGGTGTCCGGTGATCCCTACTGGGTATGAAGGAACCCGGAAGGCACGGATCCAGTGTCCGGTGTATATTTTGGGGTGAGCCTGGTACGCTCCTCTGCCCCCTCAACTCCTCTCTACTTTCCTCTTTGCCGTCAGCCACACTCGGGGCCCTCACTCCTCAGTCGTGCTGTAGGCCTTGGCTCGCCTAAGCACAGCAGCCAGCGTGCTGCCTCTTCACTGGTCTTAGTGCCAGCACACTCTCTCACAACTCCGAACTCAGCTCCTGGTTTCACCTTCCCTATATATATGTCCGTAAAGGGCTCCCTCTGCTGGTGTGAGGTGGTAGGGTGGAGGTGTATGAATGTAGTGAGGGCCTCTTGTGGAGAAGTCAATCCATGCACCCAACTGGGTTCTGTTGCACCTAGGCGTAGTAGGGCGCCACATATGGACTGTAGTAAGGACATGGTAGGAGCCCATACATTCTGCTGCCTCCAAGAATATAAACCTGGTAGGAGCCTACAGATTCTCCTGCCTCCAATAATATATACCTGACAGGAGCCCATACATTCTGCTGCCTCCAATAATATATACCCGACAGGAGCCCATAATTCTGCTGCCTCCAATAATATATACCCGACTGGAGCCCATACATTCTGCTGCCTCCAATAATATATACTCGACAGAAGCTCATACATTCTGCTGCCTCCAATAATATATACTCGAAAGGAGCCCATACATTCTGCTGCCTCCAATAATATATACCCAACAGGAGCCCATACATTCTGCTGCCTCCAATGATATATACCCGACAGGAGCCCATACATTCTGCTGCCTCCAATAATATATACCTGACAGGAGCCCATTCATTCTGCTGCCTCCAATAATACATACCCAACAGGAGCCCATACATTCTGCTGCCTTCAATAATATATACCTGACAGGAGCCCATACATTCTCCTACCTCCAATAATATATACCTGACAGGAGCCCATACATTCTGCTGCCTCCAATAATACATACCCGAAAGGAGCCCATACCTTCTGCTGCCTCCAATAATATATACCCGACAGGAGCCCATACATTCTGCTGTCTCCAATAATATATACCCGAAAGGAGCCCATACATTCTGCTGCCTCCAATAATATATACCCGACACTAGCCCATACATTCTGCTGCCTCCAATAATATATACCCAACAGGAGCCCATACATTCTGCTGCCTCCAAAAATATAAACCTGACAGGAACCCATACATTCTGCTGCCTCCAATAGTATATACCCGACAGAAGCCCATACATTCTGCTGCCTCCAATAATATAAACCTGACAGGAGCCCATAGATTCTGCTATCTTCCAGAATGTATGGGCTTCTTCCAGGTCCTGACTACAGCCCATACATTCTGGCTGGCTTACTAGTAAAGAACGCTAGAATGCATGGGCTCCTTCCAGGTCCTGCAGTCAGGACCTGGAAGGAGCCAATACATTCTAGTTTCCACCCGAAAATGATGATGTGTGCACACACCCTTAGGGTGACTCGTCACACCCAGTGCCATGGAAAAGTGGAGCAGTTGCCCAATCAGATTCCATAGGTCATAGCAGACAAGGGTGAGTTGCACATGTGCGACCATCTCTCCTCTGATAGTGGTGCGAGGCAATGCCCCATTACTGTCAGACAAACACAAACAAAAGGTATATGGCTCAATGTGCCTGACAGAAGCTGCTTTGGAGGTGGTAGTGGCCCCCTTATCATTTGGGTTCCTGTGCAGCTGCACAGGTTGCACCAATCATTTGTCCGTCGCTGGTCCTATATACTATATATACTGCAGATTAGCATCTCGCTTCAGGTGACGGTCAGAAGTTTATCTCAATGGGTGGCAAAATATTGCCCTGTGAGATGCCCGCCTAAAAATTCTGCCTTAGAATGGGACCGAGTGTGTGAAGCGAGATCAGGAGCTTTGCCTGGTTGACACACAGTAAACGCTGACTGTCACACAGCTTGCATCTGTCTCAAACAGCAATTACCGGAGCTAAGCATCAAATGCAGATGTTAACCATTTAGGTTCTGCTGTCAATTTCTGACAGCGGCATTTAAATGGAGACGTTACTGCTAAAGCGATTGTGGGGTACCGATAAGCTGCCGGAGGCCAAGGGAAGGCCTGATCCACTGACATTTAGGCTTTCCAGTCACATTAAGAGGTGGGAAAAAATATGTTGTTCACCCTTCTCGATTTATGGCAGTCCTTGGACATTGGACTGCACTCGGATGTCTACCGAGTGAGATAAGATGTTTTCCATGGACCCATAGACTTGCATTGCCAATTTTGATCCAACACTCGGATGAAAATATAACATGTCACCAATTTTTTTTTTCCCCCTCGGATGACTGGGTCAAGTGCACAGCCCCATATAATAACATGGATACGCGGGCTATCCGTGAAAACCAAGGATAACACTCGTCCAATATAATAGGTCGTATGCTCGAACCCTTGCTCTGATTCATTCTCATCTGGACTACCGCAACTCTACTAAATATTCTCCCTTTTACTAAACTCTCCTCTCCAATCCATCCTAAATGCATCAGCGGGGCTCATATTTCTGTCCAGCTGTTACACTGATGCTTCCACCCTGTTCCAGTCATTTCTCTGGTTGCATCTGCTAAAGAGTACAATATAAACTTATCAATATCACCCACAACACTCTCCACAGTTCTGTACCACCCTGCATCTCCTCCCTCACCTCTGTCTACCACCCTATCTCCGTTTTCTGTTCTGCTAATGACTGTATCCTGACATTCTCTATAATCCAAACCTCCCACTCAAAAACTTCTCTCATGCTGCTCCAGTTCTCTGAAATGCATTACCCCAAACAATCTGGTTAATTCCCAATATCCACAGTTTTAAGTGTGCTTCAAAACCACATTTCTTTAGACTAGCCTATCACAGTACCTCACTAATCTAATCATTGCCTGTTCTCTCTTCTTAAATTCTTAGAATCTTGTACCTTCTGTCATCTATTCTCAACAATCTGTGCACTCAGTAGCACTTTGTATCTGTCCTTATACAGGTACTGGCTGATGACTGGTTCATGAAGCGTTATGTGAATATCCCTATTTATTACAATGACGACTGGACTATACAATACAAGCCCCTTTTGCTCATCCCGCTATTTTCTAATAGATTGTAAGCTCTTGCGAGCAGGGCCCTCACTCCTTTTAGTTTTTGTTGAATTATGTGTTACGATGCAATGTCTGATATTGTTTTTACAAGTATTGTAAATTGCTGCGGAATATGTTGGCGCTATAAAGTAATTATTATTTGCACTCATGTATATTTAGAATATGGAAATTATTTTTTATATTCTAGAGTACTGATATAGCAGCCGCCATATGCTGTGCTATGTTAATAGTGGAGAGCACCACATCACTGTGCACTATTAGTGGACTACAGCTGTCTTATTAGTGGCTGCTACATCTGGATTTAGAATATTGTAAGCGTTAATTAATAATATAGAGAAAAAAATGTCTCTGGAGGTCTACACCACGGGCGGACCCTGGGAACCTGTTGTAAAAGTGTGAATCCTATTCCTGGGAGTACAGCAGTGTTTCTTTACACCTGAATATCTGACAAAAGAGAGAAGTACTGCATAAGGCTAAGTGCCCACGATGCAGAAATGCTGCATCTCCCTGGCAGGAAGAACGTATGTGGATTTTACATGCGTTTTTCTTGCCAGGTAGAAGCGTTTGTCAAGCGTTTTTGCATGCATTTCTGCATGCGGGTTATCAAGCGCTTTTCCAAGCGATTTTAGCATTGCTTATAAAAGTGCTTGACAATTTGGTCACACTATATAAATCCATGCAACTGGCATGGATTTATATAGTGTGACCAACTTAATAGTTAAAAAAAAAGAATAACAATGGTAAAAAATAAAAAAAACATTATACTCACCTTCTGATGGCCCCCGGTCATTTATCCGCTACGTCCGATCTCTTGTACGGCTCGCGGTGGTGTGAAAGGACCTTTCATGACGTCATTTAGTCATGTGACAGGTCACGCTACGTTCTATGGTACCCGAGTCCCCTCTTCTCCAGACCCAGGTACCATCCACACATTGAATCGCTTAATATCCGCATGTGCACATGTAGTCATGCGGATATTAAGCGATTCAATGCAAGTCAATGGTGGCAATTACGCTGCTTGTCCGCAAAATTAATGGACATACTGCGTATTTTTCCGCAATGTTAATCCGCAGCGGAAATTTCCGCAGCATGTGCACAGCACATGCGGATTATCATTGGGGACCATGGGGCATGTATTACCAATCATTTTTTTAAGCGTTTTCACTGCGGAAATTCGCCAGCAAAAACGCTTGAAAAACGCATAGTGTGCACGCAGCCTAACTCTTCAAAGGTGTTGTCCATGATTTGAAACTTGTGTTTTTTGTCTAAAAACAGCACCACAACCTGTCTACAGGTTCTGTGTGGTATTGCAGCTCAGCTCCATTTATTTCAGTAGAGCTGAAGTCCAATGCCAGTCACAATCTATGGACAGATGTGATATTGCTTTTGAAAGAAAACAATAATGTTTTTCTAATCCTGTATGTGAAGATCTGAGGTTGTGGGTTGCAATAATCACCTAGACAAGTTAACGATGCAACAATAGTTTATCTCTTACATCCAAGGTTTTACTACAACTCTAGGTAAATGGCCAAAATACATTGTCCCCAGTGCACAAGATACCCTTCCTGTAGTTCAACTGCCTTTGTACCAGGCGATACTCACTGTTTCCCAACTTTTGGTTGGCTCACAGATTTCGTATCGCCAACTAGTACAGTTTGTATTCACATTCTTCGCTCCTCCAGACGACAAGATAAAACAATAGAAACACAGGTATCCAGTAGCAACAGTCCTTAAGAAAGTTCATCAAATCCAGACGACAGATTCCACAACTGTAGCACATCTATCCAGCCCAGTGATCAACCGATCTTCAAACTCCATAGGCCATTCATCCATGGATCCAGGACCTCAGCCTAGATCCTTTCCCTTCAACGTCATTTCACCAACTTCCTAAACATGGGGCTTTTTTTCCTCCCTTCATGGGAGCATTTGAGGATCTTCAGAGAGGTTCACATACAGCAATTTGAATTGGTTTTAAAAATAATATTTTTCTTTCATATATTTTCACGTTTTGGGTGCAGTTTTTGTTTATGTCCTAGATCATATTTATGACTTTTTAGCATTGTATAAATAAAGGTTACATTTTATTATAAGATCCCTTTATGATTTCTGACTTTTTGAGACCTCTATATACATTTGACCAATAACATGCAGATTAACTGCATATCTGCAGGTTAATAGCCTTTCTTTCACGTGACAGGTTCCCTTGTAGGGTTGTCGTATGAATGCAATCCTTAATAAACCCAATCCTGTCTATACTATATATACCCCTGTCCAGATCTATATTATAAAAGTATACAGTTGACATCTATCTGATGGATACATTTTTTTGCCAAACCTGTTTTCTAGTTCGCCCGTTATATTCATGGTGCAGCGTGGACTTACTTTACAGAGTGTTTTTTATAGCAGCGTGCTTTAGTAGAGGAATTTCCATGGGGATTTTTCACTTGATGTGATATACATGTAACATTTTACTGTATATGCCGTGCTGCCAATGTGTTTTTTTGTAAAAAGATGTAGTAAATTAATTATTAAAACACTGCGCTACGACAGCCATCAATTAGACCCCATAATGATACAATAACCAGTACAGTTCTATTATCCTGATTAGACAACGGTGTACACAGTTTATTGTATAGACCTTTGCTGCACAATGGGACAGTGTTCATTTATGTAAAATAATCCATAGATGTGGGACAGTTCCACAGGGATATGTACAAACACCCTCCATATAAATGTGCATATATAAGCTAACACTGCCCCCCTACAGCTTCAGTGGCTGATCTCAGGTGCCCACAGGGAATCAGTGCCCGTGTATTGTTAGTAGACTTCCATTGTAGTCTTTATTAACACATCTACAACCCTTTGTATTATTCTGAACCCCCATAGAAGTGAATGGAGAAAGCCTATCATGCACAGCCACTTCTATGTTCATATTAACTAGAGATACAGCCTTATCTCGATAGCTGCGGGGGGCTACAGAGGTGGAGCCAACATCTATTAGCCATTTATGGCTCATTCGGTGGATATATCTGAGACGGAAATAACCTTTTAATTGGGCTATCCACTACTAGACACCAACTATTGATGGGCCAAGGGAGGTGAGAAAACTAAAAGAAATTGATATCTCCAGACCAGAGCTGCATACCCCACTGGTTACATGAGGTTAACAACCGGTGGGGGCAACGCATGAGTGTTGCAGCTTCTGATTGGTTGCAGCATTCATATTTCATCTAAGCCAGAAGAAGTAGTGCTCACATGACACCCGTGCCAGATGTTGATGTCAGAATAATGGCGGGATACACAACAATGAGTATAAGAGGGCACTGGTTTGGGAGGTGATTTGGGGATTTTTTAATATTTTCCCCTTGCTAGGTCCACAAATAAGACCCTGCAAGTTGCAGGGAACATAGGTACACAGAACACCCTTTTTGGGCTGTGCATATTGTCTATATACAGTGGAGAAAAAAAGTAAACTGCTCAAAAAAATAAAGGGAACACTTAAACAACAGAATATAACTCCAAGTAAATCAAACTTCTGTGAAATCAAACTGTCCACTTAGGAAGCAACACTGATTGACAATCAATTTCACATGCTGTTGTGCAAATGGAATAGACAATAGATGGAAATTATTGGCAATTATCAAGACACCCTCAATAAAGGAGTGGTTCTGCAGGTGGGGATCACAGACCACATCTCAGTACCAATGCTTTCTGGCTGATGTTTTGGTCACTTTTGAATGTTGGTTGTGCTTTCACACTCGTGGTAGTGTAGCGCCCCGAGGGTTCGGCCGCTACAGGGGTATTGCACCTCAGACCAGAGGTGTGATATTCCACTCCCAGGTAAGGATGGAGTATGTACCAGGGCTCAGTTAGCTGCATACAGCACACACACCCCATTTCTGAGGGACAGCTCAACGGTGCTCCCACTAGACAGAAGTGCAGGCACGACCGACTATGTCCCTGCCTGGAGTGGGGAGGGGGGTGGAACACCCAGTGCTGTAGGGGCAGATAGGGGTTGGTTCCTGAGCGTAGGTAGGAGCCCATTGGTTGCTGGTCACCTGGGCTCATGGTCAGAGGGAGGTATAAAAGGTGGGCACCATCTTAGAACAGTGTTCAGTCTGTGAGGAGAGCTGACAGGGAGCAGCAGCTCAGGCTGAGTGCTGCTCCAGAGGCAGGCCTAGAGAAGAGGCCGGAGCCTGAGAGGAGAAGGACAAGTGGGCCTGGAGAAGAGGCCAAGGGAAGGAGGAGAAGACAGAACAGGAAAGAAGGAGAAGAGAGAGAGAAACAGAAGGGCTCAGGAACAAGAAGGTGGAAGGGGCCCTAAGAACCCACGAGAATCCAGGGTGAAGGGTCAGGCAGATTAAGGGTGCCGGATACCAAGTTGGTGGAGGAGAAACTACCCTCAGCCAAAGACCGGATGTCGTGATCATTTATTGGGGCGACACCTCATCAAACCTGCTAGGAAGGCACCATATAGGACAGCGGAGGACGGGGCCCACGTTTAACCGCACAAGTCCGCGGCAGCTGGACAAAAGTGGGTCACTGGTGAGGCAGGCCAGAGGAAGGATTAAAGGGGGTCCTGAGCCATACTCCTGATCTGCCTGGGAGTTGACCGAGCCCCACACCTGGTGGATGCAGCACGGCTCGGGCGGTCACTACTGGTGCCGAAGTGACCCGGAGCACATGAACTGTGAGTAAAGACCCTGGACTGTAACTTGTTGTCTGTGTGCTCCTTTGCGCCTCCAGCACTACCGGTACTGGGACTCTCACCACCATCACTCCCACCATCCACTACACAGCCCTGGGGCCGCACTCTTCCCATGGGGAGTCACACCATCCCAACTGCATACATCATCGGCCCCAGCGGACTGCCTTGCAGCGGCGGTTCCTAATAACCGCAATCCACGGGTGGCGTAGTCGGACATTATCAATAGTGCATAGCAGACTACCATTGGTTTGATCACCCTGAGCCACGGGACCGGGCCACCACTACTACTCCCAGCGTCCCCCTACTGCCCGGTTCCGCGTGCCCCACGGCCGAGGGGGCGAGTCAGTAGCATGAGATGGACTCTACAACCCACAGAAGTTGCTCAGGTAGTGCAGCTCATCCAGGATGGCACATCAATGCAAGCAGTGGCAAGAAGGTTTGCTGCATCTGTCAGCGTAGTGTCCAGAGGCTGGAGGCGCTACCAGGAGACAGGCCAGTACACCAGGAGACGTGGAGGGGGCCGTAGGAGGGCAACAACCCAGCAGCAGGACCGCTACCTCCGCCTTTGTGCAAGGAGGAACAGGAGGAGCACTGCCAGAGCCCTTCAAAATGACCTCCAGCAGGCCACAAATGTGCATGTGTCTGCACAAACGGTTTGAAACAGACTCCATGAGGGTGGTATGAGGGCCCGACGTCCACAGATGGGGGTTGTACTCACAGCCCAACACCGTGCAGGACACTTGGCATTTTCCACAGAACACCAGAATTGGCAAAGTCGCCACTGGCGCCCTGTGCTCTTCATAGAAGAAAGCAGGTTCACACTGAGCTCATGCGACAGACGTGACAGAGTGGAGAGCGCATAGTGGGCATACAACCTTACGCGGTGAAATGAGCTGCATCTGGATCTCGTCCACCTAAAGGGACTGTCAGCACAGAATGACTGTTCAAACTAAGTCCCAACTCTCGGTGCTTCATGACGGGGCCAATCATTTATATACACCTTCCCACCTGCTTGTTTTCCCTCTATCCACACCCTCCTCTTCTTTGATTGACAGCTCTGGCTTCATAGAACCAGAGAAGGAAGGAGACAGAGGTAAAACAAGCAGGTGGGAAGGTGTATATAAATGATTGGCCCACGCCGTGATCCATGGAGCGATTGTACTTGGTTCCCTAAAAACACATTTCGTTAGACTGGCGTATCTCCTAAACACACTCTGTCCATCCCAGCTTTCCCCCATATTAAAATCTTCTTCAACTTTGGGTTCACACCAACCATGCAGATAATAGCCTCGGTCAGGACTGCACACATACTGGCAGGCGACCAGTCCATGTATTATTATTTATCCTATTCAGTATATCAAGGCTGCATTATACAATATATGTACTTTTTACCTTTTGTGTCTCCCCCACTTCCTCATAGATTGTAAGCTCGCGAGCAGGGCCCTCACTCCTTTCTATATGAGATATGCTTATTCTGTATTGTCTGTATAAGTCCCCCACTAAAATTTGTAAAGTGCTGTGGAATATGTTGGCGCTATAAAAATAAACTATTATTATTATTATTATTATTATTCAACTGTCATTCCGTGCTGACAGTCCCTTTAAAATCAGTGTTTCCCAAACTCCAGTCCCCACGGCCCCCACAGGTCATGTCTTCAGGATTTCTATAGCATTGCACAGGTGAGAGAATTCCTGATTCCTTGATGATACTTTCATCACATGTGTAATACTGAGGAAATCCTGAAAACATGACCTGTTTGGGGGAAAACCTGACCTGTTGGGGGCCATGAGGACTGGAGTTTGGGAAACACTGCCTTAAATGGAGCGGTACTGCAGTTTTATTATTCAGCAATTAGCAGGATCCCCCAACAATTTCTTAAGCAATGAGAAAATGCAGTCCCTAATGATGTCCTCTGACAATAAGCGGATCACGGACAGCAGATGCATTGGGTTCTGCATTTCCTTGAGAATGGGATGGGGCAGCTTCTGTCTTCTCAGTGATACAATCAGGAAGGAGATGCAGCGTGAGACAATCCCTGTCTAGATCTTTGATCTGATCATCAATACAGAGGGCTGATTGGTGAAGACAGAGGGAAAGGCTAATAAAATTATTTAAAAAAACGTAGTTTTTCAGCTGGTACTTCCTCTGGGGTCAGTATGCCAACCTCATTAACTTCATAGCAATTGCCAGAGTGGGCAGACACGATTTATTGCCTTTACACACGTCACCTCCACACAGGGCGATGCTGGCTACGACGCCTCTGTAGTGATCAAATGTTGAGTCAAACAGCAGGGCTTTAAGAGGGCTACCCTTTTCAATCTTGGGACTAAAACACAAAAATAAGACATCCTGTTAAGGGGTATAAAGGTAAGAAAACCGCGTTCAGTCCGGGGTGATGAATTCCAAAAGACAAAGTTTATTCTGCCATCACATAACGTTTCGACCTGTTATAGGTCTTTATCAAGTATATACAAAGACATACAGGGAAACTGATCCCCCTGGTCAGTGGCCAGAACCCTGTAAATTCCCCTTAAATGGTCCAAAACTGAAACTGTGGGAACAATCGAATCCACTTAGGGTTCAGCAAACTTACAGTCAAGGGTTTGATAAAGTTATCTACACCCTTGTGTCTCCGGAAAGCATAGCGTACGTTCACGTGCTGAAAATGCCGACCAGTGCTGGAGTGAGCAGAGGTCTGCAGCTTGTGACACTCCTGCTGTAGTGAAACTACAGATCCCAGCAGGCTGACGGTCTCTCATCAAGTTATGCTGGGAGCCGCAGTTTCACAAATAGTGCTAGGGGATCCATGTCAGAAATATGAGGCTGCCACTAGGGTTTCTCCCACAAATATGTAATCGGACGTGGAGCAGATCCGCACGTGGATGAGCCATATTCTCTATCTGTGAACATACTACTCTCCTTCACTCAGATTCTAAGTGGTTCTGCAGCGCATCTGTGCAGAGCAAGCTGTCAATCAAAATCCGGGCCAGGTTTACAGCCATCACCTCCGAAATAGTGAGCGGTGCTGTGATCCAAGACTGTAGCCGCTCTGTGCATAAAGATGAGTGAAGGCCGGCGGCTGCAGGGAGGAAGGAAGTTAATTTTCTCCCGGTACCTGCACTATCAATAAGGCGGCCGGGCAACATTGTAACAATATTTATCTGCAGATTAACCCTATACCTGCAGGTACATAGCATTTTTCAAGGTAACCGGTTCCCTTTAATAAAGAGAAGATGGATAGAGCCGCATTAGTCCATACTCACAGTGGAAGCCTCCTGACAACTTTTTGAAGAACACTTTCCACATTTGTTCCAAGATTCGCCGAGATCTAATAGAAATAAACAGAGAAATTAATTTCTTAATACAGTTTAGAACTCGGCTCCAATGAATCACAAGAAATGAAACCTGTTTGAAGCTGACAAGCAATCAAGCCCCTCCGTAAGCCACACAGAACATGGCTACTTATGTCATCTGCAGGTGATTAAAGGAACCTGTCATGTTGAAATGGTATAAGATCTGTAGGGGGATGTTGTAGAGCAGAGAAGTTGATCAGACTGATAGACATATCTGTGGGAAGAGAGTCAGTAAGACTTGCATTTTATGCAGAGAAAGTCCTGCAGTATGTACACTAGTCCAGTGGGCGGTCCTAAGTGATTGACAGTTCCCTGTATGACCATGCAGGCAAAGATAGCTGTCAATCACTAGCATGACCGCCCACTGGACTCATCTATACAAACAGCAGGATTCCACTGAATAAATTGATACAGGAAAAATATCTATCTTTGTACTGTGTTAGCCAGTAGATAGAAGAGTATTTAGATTTGAGAGTCCTCAGTGGTTGATACCTTTTAATGGCTAACGGAAAAGATGGTAACAAATTGCAAGCTTTCCAGACTACTCAGGTCTCAGATCTGCCTGATGAAGAGGCCTGAGCAGTTTGGAAAGCTTGCAATTTGTTACCATCTTTTCAGTTAGCCATTAAAGGTATCAACCACTGAGGACTCTCAAATCTAATGAATGAATTACAATTTATACTGAATCTTCTCCCACAAACCTATATATCGTTCTGCTGAGTTTCTCATGGGTAAAACGTGTAAGTCTGAATGGGGCTGTAATGTTATTACAATCATGTAAACGCAGATCACAAAATCTTTCAGATGATCTTTTTTTTTTTAACACTCAAAACCCCTATGGATATTTATGTTTATTAAAGGATTCCTTACCCATTCTTTTGACAGCTCTTCTTTAGGTATGGACACATACCGGCATCCGGCATAAAAACATCTGGAGACTTTTCCTTTTTCTGTGATATTGGATAATCTTGTTCATTTCAAACGCTTTAAATCTTTCAAATTCTTTCCGAAAAATGTATCATAAATAGTGTTGAGCATTCCGATACTGAAATATCGGGTATCGGCCGATATTCGCGGTATTAGAATTCCGATACTTAATTCCGATACTTTTACAATATCGAATACCGGAATCGGAAGTTCCCATAATGCCTGCTCTCTACAGTGTCTCTGAAGGATGACAAGCTGGATGGCAGCGCTCAGCTGAGATCCAGCCTGTCATCAGAATGCCATCCTAGCGTGGGTGAATTCTCCTGATTGTTTAAAAGCCGGCGCGCGGTAAAAAGCCGCCGGCTTTTAAACAATCACACAGCCCCATACTGCTTCCCCGCAGCCTTCCACCCCGATCCTCCGCTCCCCTCGCCACCTCCCATCCCGATCGTAAGTTAGGACCGGGCGGGGAGCAGAGCACCAAGGAGCGGGGAGCGAAGGACCCGGGCGGGGAAGCCGGCAGTGAAAAGACTTCACCGCCGGCTTTCCCGTTCTGTGCTGCGCTTTCCTGCCGGTTATTTCAAATGAACAGCTGAGATATCAGGTGATGCTGATCAGCTGTTCATTTGAAGTCGCCGCGGTGCCCTCAGAGGGTTCATGTGAGTTCATGCTTGACTGCATTGCATGAACTCACATGAACTTTCCCACGGTCGCACAGGTCAGCCTCACCTCCCAGACCCGTCATGATTGGTGTGTGTGGGTGTCTGTGCGATGTGTGCGGGTGTGCGCGGTGTCTGTGCGATGTCTGCGGCTGTGTGCGGTGTCTGCGAGTGTGTGCGGTGTCTGTGCGATGTCTGCGAGTGTGTGCGGTGTCTGTGCGATGTCTGCGGGTGTGTGTGCGCGGTGTCTGTGCGATGTCTGCGGGTGTGTGCGGTGTCTGTGCGATGTCTGCGAGTGTGTGCGGTGTCTGTGCGATGTCTGCGGGTGTGTGCGGTGTCTGTGCGATGTCTGCGAGTGTGTGCGGTATCTGTGAGATGTCTGCGGGTGTGCACGGTGTCTGTGCGATGTCTGCGAGTGTGCGCGGTGTCTGTGCGATGTCTGCGGGTGTGTGCGGTGTCTGTGCGATGTCTGGGGGTGTGTGCGTGCAGGCAGACATAGGCCGATGTGACACTACTACTCCCATCTGCCTATGTCTGTCCCCCATCCACTCGTGCCAGCAGGATCAGCTCGATGGGAGCAGTAGTTCCCATCAGCCTGATCCTGCTATTTAAATTGCCCTACTGTGTCCCCAATAAATTTTAAATACATTTCATTGGTGGCCAGTGGTTACCTACAATAAATTAGTTCATACATTACCTGTCCCCGCCGATCGCCACCTAAAATAAAGTAGAAAATAAAAAACTACACCTATACTCACCTAGACACCTAATTCCCCGAAGCCATTGATCTCCTGTAATAAAATATAAAATAATAAACCACAACCTTATCCTTACCCCTCCGTAGTAGTCCACGAGTGTCCCACGAAGATCTCCAGTTCAGAGCAGCCACATAGAATGTGACCGCTCTGAACTGCCGCCGCCGCCGCTAAAATGACGGGGCCGTAAAGCAGCCCCGTCATTGCATAAGTGGGTTCACCGGAGTTCAGGCAGCACTGCTCCGGTTAGCTCCTTTACGGCCCTGCTGTATCGTGAGAAATTCCCACTGTACAGCAGTGCCGTAAAGGAGGTCTCCGGAGCTGCGCTGACTGAATGCACTCCGGTGACCTCAGTCAGTGGCTCCCGCTGCCGGGAGCTGACGTGTTCCCGGCAGTGTGAACTTACAGCAGCCGTGCACAGCTGTCACCATCTCCAGATGTGACAGCTGTGCATGGGAGATCAGCGCAGGAACGTGGACAGGTAACTATTTTTTTTTAGTAAACTAAGAATTAAATAAAATGGTGTGTTTTATTTCAAATAAATTATTTTTTTCTTGGTGTAGTGTGTTTTTTCTTTTTAACACTTTGTAGGTTAGTAATGGGGGTGTCTTATAGACGCCCATCATTACTAACCTGGGCTTCATGGCAGCTGGCGCTGACATGAACCCCACCACTATTACCCCCTGCCACCGCACCAGGGCAGCGTGGAAGAGCGATGCTAAGTGCCAGAATTGGCACATCCTATGGATGCGCCATTTCTGGGGCGGCTGACGGCTGGTGTTTCTAGCCTGGGAGGGGGCCAATATTCATGGCACCCTTCCTGGGCTATTAATATCAGCCCCCAGCTGTCTGCCTAGCCTTTGCTAGCTATTAAAATAGGGGGGACCCCACGTCATTTTTTTGGGGGGGTCCCCCATTTTAATAGCTAGTAAAGGCTAGGTATTCAGCTGGGGGCTGATATTAGTAGTCTGGGAAGCTCCGTGGGTATTACCCCCTTCCCAGGCTTCAAACATCTTCCCCAGCTGTCTGCTTAACCTCCGCCAGAGACTAAAATTATGGGGGATCCCACGCCAATTTTTTTTTTAAATAAATCCTTTATTTTAACACTAAATGACATTTGAGGAGTTAATAAAGATGCAGTCCCTAAATTATTATTTATTTTTTAATTAATTTTTCCCAAAAATTTTGACGTGGGCTTTGCCATATTTTTGTATGCCAGCCAGGTACAGCATCCAGCTTCTATGAACGCGCCATTTTCCGGGGCCGCTGCAGACTGCAATTTGCAGCGGGGGGGGGGGGCAGAAAGCTTGGGCCTCCCTGCGCTGCGGATTCCAGCCCCCAGCTGCCTAGTTGTACCTGGCTGGACACAAAAATAGGGCGAAGCTCCACGTATTTTTTTTTTAATTATTTCATGAAATTCATGAAATAATTAAGAAAAAAAGGCTTCCCTATATTGTTGTGTCCGGCCAGGTACAAATAGGCAGCTGGTGGTTGGGGGCAGCCCATTCCTGCCTGCTGTACCTGGCTGGACACAAATATAGTGCAAAGCTCCACGTCAATTTTTTTTTAATTATTTCAGGAAATTCATGAAATAATTAAAAAAAAATTGATGTGGGGCTTCGTCCTATATTTGTGTCCAGCCAGGTACAGCAGGCAGGAACGGGCTGCCCCCAACCACCAGCTGCCTATTTGTACCTGGCCGGACACAACAATATAGGGAAGCCCTTTTTTTCTTAATTATTTCATGAATTTCATGAAATAATTAAAAAAAAAAATACGTGGAGCTTCGCTCTATTTTTGTGTCCAGCCAGGTACAACTAGGCAGCTGGGGGCTGGAATCCGCAGCGCAGGGAGGCCCAAGCTTTCTGGGCCCCACCCGCTGCAAATTGCAGTCCACAGCCGCCCCGGAAAATGGCGCGTTCATAGAAGCGCCATCTTCTGGCGCTGTACCCAACTCATCCAGGGCCCTGGTGCGGTGGCTCACTGGGTAATAAAGGGGTTAAGGCCAGCTTGGCATTATCAGCTGGCCCTATGCCCGAAATTCATGGGGTCACGCCAATATTAGACATGACCACCATGAATTTCTAGTAAAGTATTTAAAAAAACACAACACCCAGAATAAAGTCCTTTAATTGAAATAAAGACACAATTCTTTATTGTTCTAAATTAAACTATACTTACCATCACGCCCATTCCAGCTGAAGCCAACGATCTCCTGCAATAAAAGAAAAATAATAAACCAACCTCATCCTTACCTTCCCATGGATCCCACGACAGCTTCAGCTCTGCTACATCGAGATGACAGTCTGGACCGCAGCAGAACGCTGCCATCCAGCCTGTCATCCCGCAGACACTGAGAAGCGCAGGCATGCTTGCGCTCCTCAGTGTCTCTCTGTGACGGCATAAAGATGAGCCGAGTTCATGTCCAATGAACTCAGCTCACCTCATGCATGTCACTGACAGCGTGGGAAAATTCTCCTTCTTCAGCGTGAGAATTTTCCCACGCTGTCAGTGACGTGCATGAGGTGAGGTTATGTCCAATGAACTCGGCTCACCTCATGCACGTCACTGACAGCTTGGGAAAATTCTCCTGCACTCAGCGCTTCAGCGGGAGAATTCTCCCACGCTGTCAGTGACGTGCATGAGGTGAGCCGAGTTCATTGTCGGCTCATCTGGATGCCGTCACAGAGAGACACTGAGGAGCGCAAGCATGCCTGCGCTTCTCAGTGTCTGCGGGATGACAGGCTGGATGGCAGCGTTCTGCTGCGGTCCAGCCTGTCATCTCGATGTAGCAGAGCTGAAGCTGTCGTAGGAACCATGGAAAGGTAAGATGAGGTTGCTTTATTATTTTTCTTTTATTGCAGGAGATCGTTGGCTTCAGCTGGAATGGGCGTGACGGTCAGTATGGTTTAATTTAGAACAATAAAGAATTGTGTGTTTATTTCAATTAAAGGACTTTATTCTGGGTGTTTGTGTTTTTTTTTTAACTTTCACTATGGGGTTAGTAATGGGGGCGTCTTATAGACGCCTCTCCATTACTAACCTGGGCTTGATGTCAGCTGGCATTATAAGCTGACATCAACCCCAGACCTATTACCCCACTGCCACCGCTACAGGGCAGTGGGAAGAGCGAGGCTAAGTGCCAGAATTGGCGCATCCTGGAATGATTACTGCACCTCCTATTTGAGGCCAATCAGCTGGGAAGTCTCCTAGGTCAGTGTATATCACCGCTTCTTCAGGTTCTTCCTTGATTGTGAGAGGCACTTTTTCTTGGGGTTTCAGTAATTCTGGACACAACTTTAGGTGGTCCCTGGACACTGTTGTAGACGTTTTTCCTCCATCTCTACTGATTATGCAGGTCTTTTTGTTGTCAAACCTTGACGGTAACACAGTGTAGGGGTCTTTTTCCCACTGGTCATCAAGTTTGTGGCTGCGTCTTTTCCTTTTTAATACTGTTTCACCTGGTATGAAAGGTTCTGCGGGTGCGTTTTTGTTATATTGAACTTCCTGCTTTTCTCTCACCCGAGTAAGACTGTCCTCGACACAGGCTTGTACCCTTCTGTACTGCTCTTGTCTGGTCTTGTCCCAGTCCTCAGTGGTCATATCAGCTTCAGGTTCAACAACACCAAGCTCCAGATCCATGGGCAGCTTTCCTGGCCTTGCCCGCATGAGATATGCCGGAATGCAATTGGTGGAACTGACTGGTATATGATTATACAGATCTACTAAGTCAGGTAGTAGGTCTGGCCACTGGTTTCTCTCCTCAAGTGGTATGGTCTTTAGCAGGTCGATGATGATGTTGTTCATCTTTTCGCAGAGACCGTTAGCTTGTGGGTGGTACAGTGTAGTTCTGATCTTTTTACACCCGTAGAGATGACAGAACTCCTTGAGCAACTCAGCCTCAAAGGCCAGGCCTTGGTCCGTCAGCACCTGCTCAGGGTAACCATGGGGTCTACAGAAATACGCTTGGAATGTCTTTGCTGCTGTCTCTGCCGTCAGGTCTTTGACGGGGGCGACCACCAGGAAACGAGAGTAATGATCCACCATGGTCAGAGCATAGGAGTACCCTGACCTACTGGATGACAGCTTGACATGGTCCAGGGCCACGATCTCCAGGGGTCAAGTCATCTTGATGGGTTGTAGGTGTGCCTTCTGGCTGCTGAAGTCTTTTCTTCTTAGGCCGCAGGGTCCACAGTCCTGGCACCAGCTCTCAATGAAGCTGCGCATTCCTACCCAGTAGAATCGACACTTCAGCAGGGTCTCTAGCTTTTTCCAGCCAAAGTGCCCCGCTTGATCGTGGTAAGCTTCTAATACCATCTGGATGTCTGTCTTCGGGACTACTATCTGCCATACCATCTCATGGGTTTTTGGATTAACATACCTGCGGCACAGCTTCTCACAGTAGCCGACTTCTCTCGTTCCACAGCTGCTTTGCTTGGAGAGATGCATCCTTCTCCAGGGAGGCACCTTCTTGGGTTATCAACTGTTTGATGCGGCTGACAACCGGGTCGCTGTCCTGGGTCTCTTTCCAGCTGTGGTGAGGCAGGTGGTTTAACATCTTTCCACGCTGCTTCCTGGAGGCTCGCTGCTCGTGGATCATCCCAGTCCGATGAAAGGAAGGTAGCTCTATCTCTACCAGGTCATCCACTTCTTCTTCTGTGTCTGACTGGTGAGGCATCCTAGACAAGGCATCGGCGTTGGCGTTCTTGCGGCCCGCCAGGTATTTGATTGTAAATTGGTAGTTTGACAGCCGAGCCATCCATCGTTGTTCCAGTGCCCCCAACTTAGCTGTTTCAAGATGGGTCAAGAGGTTGTTATCAGTAAAGGCAGTGAACTTACTGGAGGCCAGATAGTGTTTGAACCTTTCAGTGATGGCCCAGACCAAGGCCAGGAACTCTAACTTAAAACTTCTATAGTTCTCTGGGTTCCTCTCAGTCGGGCGGAGCTTCCTGCTTGAGTAAGCGATCACCTTCTCTTGGCCATTCTGCTTCTGACTTAAAAAAAAGCCCAGCCCTTCGTTGCTGGCATCTGTATACAGCAGGAACGGTTGGCTGTAGTCAGGGTAGGCTAGGATCTCATCACCTGTCAGGATCTCCTTCATCTCCTGAAACGACTCGGCTTGCTCCTTACCCCAGTGGAACGGGGGTGGGTTTTGCCTTTGGGGGACTGCCCTACCAGGAGGTCTTGCAGAGAGGCTGCTTTCTTAGTGTAGTCTTTTACAAACCTCCGGTGGTATCTACTAGTCCCAAGAACTGACGCACCTCCTTGAGATTCTTCGATTCCGGCCAATTCTGGATGGCTGTGACTTTCTCCGGGTCTGGCGCTACCCCTTCCGGACTGACAATGTGCCCCAGGTAATGTACCTTTCTTTTGAGCAGGGGGCACTTTGAGGGTTTCAACTTCATCCCGTACCGGGACAGTGACTCAAATACCTCCACCAGGTGTTTCAAGTGGTCCTTGTACGTTCTGGAGTACACTATCACGTCGTCCAGGTAAAGTAACACAGTGTCGAAGTTGCGGTGATCCAGGCAGCACTCCATCAATCTCTGGAACGTTCCAGGGGCATTGCAGAGTCCAAACAGCATACTGTTGAACTCGCAGAGTCCCATCGGGGTAGTGAAGGCCGTCTTCTCCCGATCCTCCTCAGCCACAGCTACTTGCCAGTACCCACTAGTGAGATCAAGGGTGGAAAAGTAATTTGCAGACTTTAAGGCAGCTAGGGACTCCTCTATGCGTGGTAAAGGATATGCATCTTTATTTGTAATGTGATTTACTTGACGGTAATCTACACACATTCTCATGCTCCCGTCCTTTTTCCTCACTAGCACTAGGGGAGCTGCCCAGGGACTACAACTATCCCTTATCACTCCCGCCTTCCTCATGTCATGCAGCATTTCTTTTGCCTTCTGGTAGTGAGTTGGGGGTATAGGCCTATAACTTTCTTTGATTGGGGAATGGTTGCCTGTGGGGATATGATGTTGAACCCCCTTAACCCTCCCGAAGTCAAGTGGATGTTTACTGAACACCTGCGAGTATTCTTGAACCACCCGGTGTACACCCTGTTTTTGATGGGCAGGAGTGGTGTATGTCCCAACATGGAGCTGTTGACACCAATCCTCCACCTGGGTTGCAGGGTCATTATCCTCTACTTCCTCTGGTGAGGTTAAGGACTCCGCCTCTTGAATGCAGTTGTTATTGACAACATGTAATTTGGCAACAGTGGCATAACGTGGCAGTCTGACCTCATCTTCCCCTAAGTTGAGAAGACGGACGGGAACCCTCCCATTACGTACATCTACCACTCCCCTGGTGGTTAAGAGCGTGGGTCTATGCTCAGAGCAAAGGGGTTCTACTACCGCCTGGTAGCTCTGTCCTCTAAGACCTATAGCAGCTCTACACCAGATGAGCAGTTCACTCACTGGGGGGATGACAATGGGTATGGGATCCGTTACCCGCACGTTACCGATTTCGCTGTCTGTTAACCTCACTTACTGTTGATACATCAGGACTCAGATCTCCCTCTGCAATGCCCTCCTCTGTCTTGGTCTGGCGGTGTCGGCGATCTGTTGGAGCAAGAACACAACTTCTCCCAAACAATTACCAACTATGTTAGTGCCAAATACCATATACGGATTAGTGTCATCAGGATTAGTCTCTACTACAATTAACCCCTGGTCCTTCAGCTCCACTCTCCCCACCTTTACAGTCACATTCTTAACCCCGATTAGATTAAGGGGGAGTCCATTTGAGGCATATACAGATAGATTTGGAGCTGGCGGACGTAGGTCGTCCATGGTTCAGAACCTCTTGTAGAGGAAGTCAGGCATGATGGTTACCTGAGATCCTGTGTCCAGCAGGGCATGCGTCGGAATCCCCTCCAGTACAATGGACAGGAAAGGTCTTCCTCCTCCGAACCTGTGCACATTTACCAACTGCGCTTGGTTAAAGTCAGATGTTCCATCTTCACACCTGATATTTCTGACTATTACCACGCTAGACGGTAAATGTTAACATTTACCAAGATTTCACAGGTAAAAGTCCAATTTTACTTTTCATTTTGAGCTTTTACCGACGGCCTCGGTAAATGTCCAGATTGACCGGTAAATCCTAGGTTTTACCGGCCTTCTGACTTTTACAGTAACACTGACACTGCCAAACCAGGGCAAAGGAAGGTACTCCAGAGAGAGATTCGAGCCCTCCTGTACCAGCAACAGGTAAAGCTAACAGGTGGTGAGATTGGTAATGTAAGGGTGACAGACCCAATATCCATTTTGATTCCCCCAATGAGTGAAATGCTGATTTAGTGTAGGGTAGCAATTGGTCTCAAGGGACAGAACTATCAGGCGGTAGTGGAGCCCATTAGCTCGGAGCACAGACCTACACTCTTGGCTGCTAGAGGGGTAGTTGATGTACGCAATGGGAGGGTACCCATATGTCTCCTAAATTGTGGGAAGGAGGAAGTTAAATTACCAAGATAACCCACTGTTGCCAGATTGTGTACTGTGAATGATGATACCATACACACAGTGGAATCCTTGACCCCACCAGATACAGTGGAGGACAATGACTCCGAAGCTCAGCTGGAGGATTGGTGTCAACAGCTCCATGTTGGGACTGACACCACTCCTGTCCATCAAAAACAAGGTGTACACAGGGTGGTCCAGGAATACGAGCAAGTATTCAGCAAACACCCACTTGATTTTGGGAGGATTAAAGGGGTACAACACCATATACCCACAGGTGACCATCCACCCATCAAAGAACGTTACAGGCCCATACCACCAGCACACTACAAGAAAGCAAGGGAAATGTTGCATGACATGAAGACAGCAGGGGTAATAAGAGATAGCTGTAGCCCCTGGGCAGTTCCCCTGGTCCTGGTCAGGATAAAGGATGGAAGCATGAGGATGTGTGTAGATTGCAGACAGGTAAACCGCATAACACATAAAGATGCATACCCTTTGCCCTGTATAGAGGAATCCCTGGCTGCAGTAAAGTCTGCAAATTACTTCTCTACCCTTGACCTCACTAGTGGGTACTGGAAAGTAACAGTTGCTGAGGAAGACCGGGAGAAGACGGCCCTCACTACCCCGATGGGGCTCTGTGAGTTCAACAGTATGCCGTTCGGACTCTGCAATGCCCCTGGAACATTCCAGAGATTGATGGAGTGCTGTTTGGGACACCGTGACTTCGGGACTGTGCTGCTATACCTGGATGACATGATAGTGTACTCCAAGACGTATGAGGACCATTTGAAGCACCTGGCGGAGGTATTTGAAGCATTGTCCCGGTATTGGATGAAATTGAAGCCTTCCAAGTGCCACCTGCTCAAACAGAAGGTTCAGTACCTGGGGCACATTGTCAGTCCAGAAGGAATAGCACCAGACCCGGAGAAGGTCACTGCCATCCATAAATGGCCGGAACCAAAGAATCTCAAGGACGTAAGTCAGTTCCTGGGACTGGTCGGGTATTACCGGAGATTTGTGAAGGACTACACCAAGAAGGCAGCGCCTTTGCAAGATCTCCTGGTAGGACAGACCAACAGAGGCAACCCCCCCCCCCCCCCCGCTTTCAGTGGGATAAAGAGCAGGTTGAGTCCTTTGCAGTGATGAAAGAGATCCTGACTGGCGAAGAAATCTTGGCCTACCCTGACTACAGCCAACCATTCCTGCTGTACACTGATGCCAGCAACGAGGGACTAGGAGATGTGTTAAGCCAGAAGCAGTATGGCAAAGAGAAGGTGATTGCCTATGCCAGCAGGAAGCTCTGTCCTACCGAGAGGAATCCAGAAAATTATAGCTCCTTCAAGTTGGAGCTCCTGGCCTTGGTCTAGGCCATCACTGAACGATTCAAGCACTACCTGGCCTCCACTAAGTTCACGACCTATACTGACAACATCCCCTTGATACATCTAGAGACAGCCAAGTTGGGAGCCATGGAACAGCTGCCCTGAGGCCCACTCCACCTGTGGGGAGCCATTCCATCACCGGCTGCCCTACCATCTGCCTCAGAGGACAGCTCCGCAGCGGCGGCTCCCTTTAGCTGCATTCCACAGGTGGCGTCACGAACACTTTACAAATCCCCTATAAATAATTCCCCTTTTGGGTGACCGCCCTGGGCCACGGACCAGGTCAGCCACGGTGATCCCCCCACCGGCATCCATAGAGGCCCGGCTGCCGAGTACCCCACGGCCCTGGGGGCGCGTCAACCCCTGAAAATGACGCATTCATCCTAGCACCATTTCCAGGTGCTTTACCTGGCTATTCCAGCGGCCCTGGTGGTGAGTGGCACCCTGGGTAATAATAGGGTTAGTACTAGTGTTGAGCCACCCCCGTAGTGTTCGGGTTCGGTTCGGTTCGTCGAACACCGGGATGTTCGAGGAACTGTTGGTCGAACTGTTCGTCGAACACCTTAGAACACCGTCGAACACCGTTAAAACCAATGGCAGGCAAACAAAAACACATAGAAACACATAGAAAACACCTGCAAAGGTGTCCAAAAGCTGACAAACTGCTCAGAAGACACTCTTTTTAAAAAAGCCGGCCGGCAAATTCAGCAGCGGCATACACCGGTACCCGACAATTTAGACAAGAAGGAATAGAGCATCACACATAGATTAGATAGATAGAAACATGTCAGTCACACATATAAGAAGCACAGTGACAGTGTTGGTTACTGCACTTGTCATTTAGTGTAAAGGATTTATTAAAAAAAATATTAGTGTTTTCATGCACCGTCTCTTTAAAAAAGCCGGCCGGCAATTCAGCAGCGGTACCCGACAATTTATAACAGAAAGAATAGAGCTTCACACATAGATTAGATAGATAGAAACATGTCAGTCACATATATAATAAGTACAGTGATAGTGTTGCTTACTGTACTTGTCATTTAGTGTAAAGGATTTATTTAAAAAAATAATAGTGTTTTCATGCACTGTCTCTTTAAAAAAGCCGGCCGGCAATTCAGCAGCGGTACCCGACAATTTAGAACAGAAAGATAGAGCATCACACATAGATTAGATAGATAGAAACATGTCAGTCACATATATATGAAGTACAGTGATAGTGTTGGTTACTGTACTTGTCATTTAGTATTAAAATAAAGGATTTATTATTAAAAAAAATTGGCGTAGGGTTCCCCTTAATTTTAGGCTCTAGCGGAGGTTAAGCAGACGGCTGGGGCAGATGTTTGAAGCCTGGGAAGGGGGTAATACCCACGGAGCTTCCCAGGCTACTAATATCAGCCCCCAGCTGAATACATAGCCTTTACTAGCTATTAAAATGGGGGACCCCCCCAAAAAAATGACGTGGGGTCCCCCCTAATTTAATAGCTAGCAAAGGCTAGGCAGACAGCTGGGGGCTGATATTAATAGCCCAGGAAGGGAGCCATGAATATTGGCCCCCTCCCAGGCTAGAAACACCAGCCGTCAGCCGCCCCAGAAATGGCGCATTCATAGGATGCGCCAATTCTGGCACTTAGCCTCGCTCTTCCACGCTGCCCTGGTGCGGTGGCAGGGGGTAATAGGGTTGGGGTTGATGTCAGCTTATAATGCCAGCTGACATCAAGCCCAGGTTAGTAATGGAGAGGCGTCTATAAGACACCCCCATTACTAACCCCATAGTCAAAGTTAAAAAAAACACAAACACCCAGAATAAAGTCCTTTAATTGAAATAAAGACACAATCCTTTATTGTTCTAATTTAAACCATACTTACCATCACGCCCATTCCAGCTGAAGCCAACGATCTCCTGCAATAAAAGAAAAATAATAAAGCAACCTCATCCTTACCTTTCCATGGTTCCCACGACAGCTTCAGCTCTGCTACATCGAGATGACAGGCTGGACCGCAGCAGAACGCTGCCATCCAGCCTGTCATCCCGCAGGCACTGAGAAGCGCAGGCTTGCTTGCGCTGCTCAGCGTCTCTCTGTGACGACATCCAGATGAGCCGAGTTCATGTCCAATGAACTCGGCTCACCTCATGCACGTCACGGACAGCGTGGGAAAATTCTCACGCTGAAGCGCTGATTGCAGGAGAATTTTCCCACGCTGTCAGTGACGTGCAGGAGGTGAGCTGAGTTCATTGGACATGAGCTCACCTCATGCACATCACTGACAGCGTGGGAGAATTCTCCTGCACTCAGCACTTCAGCGTGAGAATTTTCCCACGCTGTCAGTGACGTGCATGAGGTGAGCCGAGTTCATTGGACATGACCTCGGCTCATCTGGATGCCGTCACAGCGAGACAGTGAGGAGCGCAAGCATGCCTGCGCTTCTCAGTGTCTGCGGGATGACAGACTGGATGGCAGCGTTCTGCTGCGGTCCAGCCAGTCATCTCGATGTAGCAGAGCTGAAGCTGTCGTGGGAACCATGGAAAGGTAAGGATGAGGTTGGTTTATTATTTTTCTTTTATTGCAGGAGATCGTTGGCTTCAGCTGGAATGGGTGTGATGGTAAGTATGGTTTAATTTAGAACAATAAAGAATTGTGTCTTTATTTCAATTAAAGGACTTTATTCTGGGTGTTGTGTTTTTTTTAAATACTTTACTAGAAATTCATGGCGGTCATGTCTAATACTGGCGTGACCCCATGAATTTTGGGCTTGGGGCCAGCTGATAATACCAAGCTGGCCCTAACCCCTTTATTACCCAGTGAGCCACCGCACCAGGGCCCTGGATGAGTTGGGTACAGCGCCAGAAGATGGCGCTTCTATGAACGCGCCATTTTCCGGGGTGGCTGCGGACTGCAATTTGTAGCGGGGGGGGGCCCAGAAAGCTTGGGCCTCCCTGCGCTGCAGATTCCAGCCCCCAGCTGCCTAGTTGTACCTGGCTGGACACAAAAATAGGGCGAAGCCCAACGTACTTTTTTTTTAATTATTTCATGAAATTCATGAAATAATTAAGAAAAAAAGGCCTTCCCTATATTGTTGTGTCCGGCCAGGTACAAATAGGCAGCTGGTGGTTGGGGGCAGCCCGTTCCTGCCTGCTGTACCTGGCTGGACACAAATATAGTGCGAAGCCCCACTTCAATTTTTTTTAATTTTTTCATGAAATTCATGAAATAATTAAGAAAAAAAGGGCTTCCCTATATTGTTGTGTCCGGCCAGGTACAAATAGGCAGCTGGTGGATGGGGGCAGCCCGTTCCTGCCTGCTGTACCTGGCTGGACACAAATATAGTGCGAAGCCCCACTTCAATTTTTTTAAATTATTTCAGGAAATTCATGAAATAATATAAAAAAAATTGACGTGGGGCTTCGCACTATATTTGTGTCCAGCCAGGTACAGCAGGCAGGAACGGGCTGCCCCCATCCACCAGCTGCCTATTTGTACCTGGCCGGACACAACAATATAGGGAAGCCCTTTTTTTCTTAATTATTTCATGAAATAATTTAAAGAAAATTGACGTGGGGCTTCGCCCTGTTTTTGTGTCCAGCCAGGTACAACTAGGCAGCTGGGGGCTGGAATCCGCAGCGCAGGGAGGCCCAAGCTTTCTGGGCCACCCCCGCTGCAAATTGCAGTCCGCAGCCACCCCGGAAAATGGCGCGTTCATAGAAGCGCCATCTTCTGGCGCTGTACCCAACTCATCCAGGGCCCTGATGCGGTGGCTCACTGGGTAATAAAGGGGTTAGGGCCAGCTTGGCATTATCAGCTGGCCCTAAGCCCGAAATTCATGGGGTCACGCCAATATTAGACATGACCACCATGAATTTCTAGTAAAGTATTTAAAAAAAACACAACACCCAGAAAAAAGTCCTTTAATTGAAATAAACACACAATTCTTTATTGTTCTAAATTAAACCATACTTACCATCACGCCCATTCCAGCTGAAGCCAACGATCTCCTGAAATAAAAGAAAAATAATAAAGCAACCTCATCCTTACCTTTCCATGGTTCCCATGACAGCTTCAGCTCTGCTACATCGAGATGACAGGCTGGACCGCAGCAGAACGCTGCCATCCAGCCTGTCATCCCGCAGACACTGAGAAGCGCAGGCTTGCTTGCGCTCCACAGTGTCTCTCTGTGAGGGCATCCAGATGAGCCGAGTTAATGTCCAATGAACTCGGCTCACCTCATGCACGTCACTGACAGCGTGGGAAAATTCTCCTGCACTCAGCGCTTCAGCGTGGGAGAATTCTCACACTGAAGCGCTGAGTGCAGGAGAATTCTCCCACGCTGTCAGTGACGTGCAGGAGGTGAGCTGAGTTCATTGGACATGAGCTCACCTTATGCACGTCACTGACAGCGTGGGAAAATTCTCCTGCACTCAGCGCTTCAGCGTGAGAGAATTCTCACGCTGAAGCGCTGAGTGCAGGAGAATTCTCCCACGCTGTCAGTGACGTGCAGTAGGTGAGCTGAGTTCATTGGACATGAGCTCACCTTATGCACGTCACTGACAGCGTGGGAGAATTCTCCTGAACTCACCGCTTCAGCGTGAGAATTTTCCCACGCTGTCAGTGACGTGCATGAGGTGAGCCGAGTTCATTGGACATGAACTCGGCTCATCTGGATGTCGTCACAGAGAGACGCTGAGCAGCGCAAACAAGCCTGCGCTTCTCAGTGTCTGCGGGATGAGAGGCTGGATGGCAGCGTTCTGCTGCGGTCCAGCCTGTCATCTCGATGTAGCAGAGCTGAAGCTGTCGTGGGAACCATGGAAAGGTAAGGATGAGGTTGCTTTATTATTTTTCTTTTATTGCAGGAGATCGTTGGCTTCAGCTGGAATGGGCGTGATGGTAAGTATGGTTTAATTTAGAACAATAAAGGATTGTGTCTTTATTTCAATTAAAGGACTTTATTCTGGGTGTTTGTGTTTTTTTTAACTTTGACTATGGGGTTAGTAATGGGGGTGTCTTATAGACGCCTCTCCATTACTAACCTGGGCTTGATGTCAGCTGGCATTATAAGCTGACATCAACCCCAACCCTATTACCCCCTGCCACCGCACCAGGGCAGCGTGGAAGAGCGAGGCTAAGTGCCAGAATTGGCGCATCCTATGAATGCGCCATTTCTGGGGCGGCTGACGGCTGGTGTTTCTAGCCTGGGAGGGGGCCAATATTCATGGCTCCCTTCCTGGGCTATTAATATCAGCCCCCAGCTGTCTGCCTAGCCTTTGCTAGCTATTAAATTAGGGGGGACCCCACATCATTTTTTTTGGGGGGTCCCCCATTTTAATAGCTAGTAAAGGCTATGTATTCAGCTGGGGGCTGATATTAGTAGCCTGGGAAGCTCCGTGGGTATTACCCCCTTCCCAGGCTTCAAACATCTGCCCCAGCCGTCTGCTTAACCTTCGCTAGAGCCTAAAATTAAGGGGAACCCCACGCCAATTTTTTTAATAATAAATCCTTTATTTTAATACTAAATGACAAGTACAGTAACCAACACTATCACTGTACTTCATATATATGTGACTGACATGTTTCTATCTATCTAATCTATGTGTGAAGCTCTATTCTGTCTGTTATAAATTGTCGGGTACCGCTGCTGAATTGCCGGCCGGCTTTTTTAAAGAGACGGTGCATGAAAACACTATTATTTTTTTTGATAAATCCTTTACACTAAATGACAAGTACAGTAAGCAACACTGTCACTGTACTTCGTATATATGTGGCTGACATGTTTCTATCTATCTAATCTATGTGTGAAGCTCTATTCTGTCTGTTATAAATTGTCGGGTACCGCTGCTGAATTGCCGGCCGGCTTTTTTAAAGAGACGGTGCATGAAAACACTATTATTTTTTTTGATAAATCCTTTACGCTAAATGACAAGTACAGTAAGCAACACTGTCACTGTACTTCATATATATGTGACTGACATGTTTATATCTATCTAATCTATGTGTGAAGCTCTATTCTTTCGGTTCTAAATTGTTGGGTACCGGTATATGCCGCTGCTGAATTGCCGGCTTTTCATGTTTCACTGTTGGCACTGTTCCCATCGATTTGGGCAATCACTGTAATGCCACAACCAACATGGCTGTGGCATTACAGTGAGTGGCAGACAATCCCTGCATGATTGGTTCTCTAAATAGCGCCAGACATGCAGGACACGCTTTTGGTGCACGAACAGTTATCGAACATAACCTCGAACAGCCGAATTTTTTGCAAATCGTTCGGGTTCGCCGAACAACTCGACCACCGCCCAAAACAGCTCGAATTTGAGATTGGCGAACAGTTCTAGTCGAACACCGCTCATCTCTAGTTAGTACTAGAGATGAGCGTTGTTCTACTCGAACTGTTCGCCAATCTCAAATTCGAGCTGTTTTGGGCGGTGTTCGAGCCGGTCGGCGAACACGAACAATTTGAGAAAAATTCGGCTGTTCGAGGTTATGTTCGATAACTGTTCGTGCACCAAAATCATAACTGGATTTTTTCTCAGTAATGATGAAAATTAATGTTAATACGCAGTTTGAGTGTACAGCGGGGCGGGGGGAGGGGCAGGGGATGGATCTCTGCAGGAACAATGAAGATCTCCATTTTTTTTTCTCTTTCCCGCATTTGCAGTGGGGAGGTGCAATCTGTCAGCCTATCAGCAGCGCACACACGGAGCGAAGTGCTTTTTTTCACACAAGCAAGGGCATGTGTGATTGGCAGTGTATGTCACATGTCCTTGCCCTATAAGACCAAGCCATTTTCCCCGTCGCCACCATTTTCTCACTGCTGCAGCTGCGTGTTAGACGGCACCGCTGTTGCTGTGTGCGCTATACCTTGTTAATTTCAAGCCAATTTTCGCACAAATATACAGATAGCTTGGGAGTAGGGAATAGTTGTGATTGCAGTCCTTTTAAGGACTAGGTTACAGCATTTCCTACGACTTTTATCAGGCAGTTCTGTGCTCTTAAATAGATAGATTGTGGGAGTAAAGACTAATTGTAATTGGAGTCCTTTTCAGGACTAGGTTACATCAGTTCCTATCAGTTTTTGCCAGGCAGGTCTGTGCCAGTGCTGTGCAAGTTTTTTTCACAGCATTTGGCTGAATCTAGCAAAGCTAATCCTTTTTGGCCTATTGCAGAGTGTGTTAGTCAGTGGAGTAGCCTATCTGTGTTGCAAGATATACCACCTGTGTATAGAATACCAATTTTTTTACTGCACCTAGTGAAGTAAAATCTTTTGGGCATAGCATCATTCTATTAGTCCATCTATACTGACCTCCATCAGGTTGCAAACTGAATATAATTTTTTTCTGCATCTAGCTCTGAAAAAATATTTGGGCTTCTAGCGGTGTGTGGGACTTGGTCTATTAGTCCATCTATACTGACCTCCATCAGGTTGCAAATTAAAAATAATTTTTTTCTGCATCTAGCTCTGAAAAAATATTTGGGCTTCTAGCAGTGTGTGGGACTTGTTCTATTAGTCCTTCTATACTGACCTCCAGCAGGTTGCAAATTGAATATAATTTTTTTCTGCATCTAGCTCTGAAAAAATATTTGGGCTTCTAGCGGTGTGTGGGACTTGGTCTATTAGTCCATCTATACTGACCTCCATCAGGTTGCAAATTAAAAATAATTTTTTTCTGCATCTAGCTCTGAAAAAATATTTGGGCTTCTAGCAGTGTGTGGGACTTGGTCTATTAGTCCATCTATACTGACCTCCATCAGGTTGCAAATTAAAAATAATTTTTTTCTTCATTTATCTCTGAAAAAATATTTGGGCTTCTAGCAGCGTGTGGGACTTGTTCTATTAGTCCATCTATACTGACCTCCATCAGGTTGCAAATTAAAAATAATTTTTTTCTGCATCTAGCTCTGAAAAAATATTTGGGCTTCTAGCAGTGTGTGGGACTTGGTCTATTAGTCCATCTATACTGACCTCCATCAGGTTGCAAATTAAAAATAATTTTTTTCTTCATTTAGCTCTGAAAAAATATTTGGGCTTCTAGCAGTGTGTGGGACTTGTTCTATTAGTCCTTCTATACTGACCTCCAGCAGGTTGCAAATTGAATATAATTTTTTTCTGCATCTAGCTCTGAAAAAATATTTGGGCTTCTAGCGGTGTGTGGGACTTGGTCTATTAGTCCATCTATACTGACCTCCATCAGGTTGCAAATTAAAAATAATTTTTTTCTGCATCTAGCTCTGAAAAAATATTTGGGCTTCTAGCGGTGTGTGGGACTTGGTCTATTAGTCCATCTATACTGACCTCCATCAGGTTGCAAATTAAAAATAATTTTTTTCTGCATCTAGCTCTGAAAAAATATTTGGGCTTCTAGCAGTGTGTGGGACTTGGTCTATTAGTCCATCTATACTGACCTCCATCAGGTTGCAAATTGAATAAAAAAATTTTCTGCATCTAGCTCTGAAAAAATATTTGGGCTTCTAGCGGTGTGTGGGACTTGGTCTATTAGTCCATCTATACTGACCTCCATCAGGTTGCAAATTAAAAATAATTTTTTTCTGCATCTAACCCAGCCAATAGTTTTGGCCTAATACCACAGTTTGGCCACTCAGCTCTGCTCGGTTACCATCCATTGTTTTTTTGTGCAAACAACTCCAGAGTTGTGAATTAGTTAACCACCAAAATGAGTGGAAAAAGGCCTGCTGCTGGTGGAAAGGGGAATAGGCGTGTTGGGAAGGGGAAAAAAGGTTGTGTCCGTGGGGTAGGTGCAGAAGAAAGACCATCTTCCAGCCAAACTAAAATGTCTACTTCTTTTAGCGGACAATGTGATAAGATCCCTTTCTTACGGCCACGCCAATCGCTACAAATTCCAGATGAGGCACAAAAACAGCAGGTGCTTCAACGGATATCAAGTGCTCCTTTAAGTGGGCTCTCCTCCACATCAACTTCAACATCACAAATACTCCAGTCCTCAAAGGTGTCACCCAAATCGCACTTGCTTCCTCACAGCTCCCAAATCTCCAGCTGCCCGTCTGAGTATGAGGTAGAACAGATGGTTGAGTCTGCAGAGCTGTTTACTCATACTATAGCCTGGGAATCAGAGGTCAACTCCAGCGCTTCTGTGAATCCAGACGAGGAAATGATCTGCACTGATGCCCAGAATCTTTATGAGTCGGATCCAGGACCAGACGCAGAAGGTTCTGACCATAATGTAGACCCTCATTCCCAAACTGTAACTCCTGTTGGTGGAGACATTGAGGAAGACGATGATAAGACTCAAATACCTGATTGGAGCGACAACATTAGTTTTTTGTCAGGGCAGGAACAGGTTGGCTCTGAGGACGACGGGTGTGATAACGCACAGGGTGATGATGATGAGGTCGGAGATCCCACTTACTGTCAACCCACAGTCAGCCAAGAGATGAGGTCAGCAGAGGAGGTGGAGGAAGATGCTAGTGACGACGAGGTCAGGTTGCGCCTTCCTGGACAGAGACGTAGTACTGGAAGCACGTCAACAACTGCATCCTCAAACACAACTCTGCCTCTCACCACAAGTCGTGGTGGCTCTTCAGGTCGCATGGGTGCTAAGCCTTGCATAGCCTGGGCATTTTTTCAGATCGATAAAGATGACCCAACTCGTGTTATCTGTAACATTTGTCAGCAAAAGCTAAGTAGAGGCCAAAAAATACATAGTTTGAGTACTTCATGCATGAAGCGGCACATGGACATGAAGCATAAGTTGCAGTGGGAAGCTCAGTGTGCTACAATGCGGTCTAGCCGGCCGGGCCAACCACCGTCTGCCATATCTTGTGCATCCGCGGCCTCTTCATCCTCTGTGACTGGGGGGACAGCAGTCACACCTGTTTTGGGGTGCAGACCTGCCACCTCTTTACCCGCAACAGCCAGCGTGATTGGCAGGTCATCATTTTCTTTGGAGGTGGTAACACCAGCTGGTCTTGAGCGCTGTCCGACATCGATAGCACCACCTTTGGATCAAGGCAACCTAACATGTCCGCCTGCATCTTCCTCACAGACCGGCAGTTTGCCGGGGACACCCTTATCAACCCCGTCTAAGCACAATAGCCAGCCCTCGGTCCCTCAGATGTGGACAAGTAAAAGACCATTTCCTCCTAGCCATGAGAAAGCTAAGAGGTTGAATTTCACCATCTGCAAGCTCTTGGCTACAGAAATGCTGCCTTTCCGCCTGGTGGACACAGAGGATTTTCGAGACCTTATGTCCGTCGCAGTGCCCCAGTACCAGATGCCCAGTCGGCACTACTTCTCAAAGAAAGGTGTGCCTGCGCTCCACCAGCATGTCGCACACAACATCACCGCTTCTTTGAGAAACTCTGTGTGTGACAGGGTGCATTTCACCACAGACACTTGGACGAGTAGGCATGGACAGGGGCGTTACATGTCGCTGACTGGGCACTGGGTAACTATGGTGACAGCAGGACAAGGGGCTGCTGTCCAAGTCTTGCCGTCCCCACGAGTTGTGCGTCAATCCTCTTTATGTCATTTTTCCTCCACTGCTTCTGCCTCCTCAACCTCCTCTCGGTCTTCCACCTGCACCCAAAGCCTGTCTGGTCATGCCACAAGCTTTCTAACTGTGCAGAAGGGATCCTGCACACCTCCTTACTATGCTGGCAGTAGGGCTCAACGTCATCAGGCGGTTTTTACATTGAAATGTCTGGGAAATGTGAGTCACACAGCTGAGGAGTTGTGGTCAGCTCTGGAGAACCAATTTCATGAATGGTTGTCTCCACTGGACCTGAAACCAGGGAAGGCCGTGTGCGACAATGCTGCAAACCTGGGTGCGGCCCTTCGCCGGGGCAATGTCACACACGTGCCTTGTATGGCTCACGTGTTGAACCTGGTTGTCCAGCAATTTTTAGCCCACTATCCCAGACTAGATGGCCTTCTGCAGAGGGCACGGTCGCTGTGTGCTCACTTCCGCCGTTCGCATCCCGCAGCTCAGCGACTTACATCTCTACAGAAGTCGTTGGGCCTGCCACTTCACCGGCTAAAATGCGATGTGCCTACCCGGTGGAATTCAACTCTGCACATGTTGCAGCGACTGTGGCAGCACCGACAAGCCCTGGTGCAATACGTTCTGACGTATAGCCTGGGCCAACGAGATTCAGAGGTGGGGCAAATCACGCTGGAGGAGTGGTCTCAGATCAGGGACCTATGCACCCTTCTGCACAGTTTTGAAATGGCGACGAAGATGTTTAGTGCTGACGATGCCATTATCAGCATGACTATTCCGGTGATTTACATGCTGGAGCACATGTTAAACAGAATTCGGAGTCAGGTGGTGGCACAAGAGGAGGTGGAGGAAGTAGAGGAGGAGGAGTTGTATGCGGAAGGGCTAACATCTGCAAGGTCCAGACGGTCGGCAGCACCAAGGCGGCAGGCATGTGAGGGTGGGGGAGATGATTTTACCAGGGCGCATGGTAGCAGCCAAACTAGTGAGGAAGGTGCAGGAGCCCAGGAAGAAGTGGAGGACGAACTGATGGAAGACTCATCAGATGAGGGAGACCTTGATCACATTTCTGTTGTGCGAGGTTGGGGGGAGAGGACAGAGGAAGGAAGCATGATTGCTACCTCGCCACCAACACAACAGGGACTTGGTGCTCCTGGATGCGCAACACACATGAGTGCCTTCTTGCTGCACTACCTGCAACATGACCCTCGAATTGTGAGAATTAGAAATAATCCTGACTACTGGGTTGCCACACTGTTAGATCCCCGGTACAAAAGTAAATTTGCAGAAATTATTCCTGCCATAGAAAGGGATGCACGCATGCAGGAGTATCAGCAGAGACTGTTGCAGAATCTTACATGTGCTTTTCCACAAAATACCAGTGGTGCACGTAGTGAATCTCACAGTTCCAACTTGCCAACCGTGGGACCGTCAAGTGTTCAGCACTCAAACCGTAACAGAACCACAGTATCTGCTGGTAACATCAATTTTGCGGAATCATTTCACCACTTTTTTAGCCCATCCTTTGCAAGGCCACAGGAGACAAGAAGTCTGACACATAGTCAACGCCTAGAGACGATGGTACAGGAGTATCTCCAAGTAAACATTGAAGCCACGACTGTGTCACTGGACCCTTGCTCTTTTTGGGCTTCCAATCTGGATAAATGGCCGGAGCTAGCCACTTACGCCTTGGAGATCTTGTCATGCCCCGCAGCCAGCGTTCTGTCTGAACGTGTGTTCAGCGCTGCTGGTGGTGTGCTGACAGATAAGCGCACGCGGCTCTCCACTGATAATGTAGACAGACTCACGTTCATAAAGATGAACAAATCATGGATCCGAAACGACTTTTCTACCCCTGTGTCATCCTGGGGAGAGTAAAAGCTTGATGATTGGTTAAAATCACCCTACCAACCGTTTTAAGCTTTCAAATTACTAATCATGTTTATCTGTATCTTGACTGGAAAATAATTTGGGCTTTGTAGCAGTGTGCAGCACTGATCCTATTAGGCCATCTATAATAAGCTTCACCAGATTTAAAATTAAAAATAATTTTTAGCTGCATCTAGCCCGGAAAATAATTTTGGGGCTCCGAGATGCGCAAGACACATAAGTGCCTTCTTGCTGCACTACCTGCAGCATGACCCTCATATTGTCAGAATTCGAAGTAATCATGACTACTGGGTTGCCACACTCTTAGATCCCCCAAACTTTTCGATCAACCTTTTCATTTTAATAAAGACCAAAAAAATGGTCATTTTTGAAATTATAAGCATTAGCAGGTTGTTAGAAACTGAAATCAAACAGTTTTCAACTCAAAACTTTATTCTAGGTGATGTTACATTTTCACATAGGACCCCTTGTTCGAAAGGAGCTTCTGAACTCTCTCGTCCATTGAATTTGTCAGGTTTTGGATGGTTTCTGCTTCAATTGTTTTGCATGAGGACAGAATACCCTCCCAGAGCTGTTGCTTAGATGTGAACTGCCTCCCGCCATCATAGACACTCCTTTTAATGATGCTCCAAAGGTTCTGAATGGGGTAGAGGTCAGGGGAGCATGGGGGTCACACCATAAGTTTGTCCCCTTTTATGCCCATATCAGCCAGAGATGCAGATGTTTTATGTGCAGCATGAGATGGTGCATTATCATGCAGAAAAATGATCTTGCTGTGAAATACACGGTTCTTCTTCTTGAACCATGGCAGGAAGTGCTGTTTGAGAAAATCCACATACATTATGGAGTTCATCTTTAGCGCCTTCAGGGATCCTAAAGGGGCCGACAATCTCTCTCCCCATGATTCCAGCCCAAAACATTACTCCACCTCCTCCTTGTTGGCGCTGTAGCCGTGTTTGCGTGGGGTGTCCATCAACCAGCCATCCTCCACTCCATTCATCTGGACCATCGAGCGCTGCACGGCACTCATCCGTGAACAAAACAGTTTTGAAATCAGTCTTCATGTAATGTTTGGCCCACTGGAGCCGTTTCTGCTTGTGTGAAGTGGATAGAGGAGGTCGACAGGATGGCATATGCACAGCTGCAAACCTCTGAAGGACCCTGCATCTTGTTGTTCGGGGGACGTTGGAGGCACAAGCAGCTTCAAAAACTTGTCTGCTGCTATGACAAGGCTTTTTTGCCGCTGCTGTTTCAACCTGACGTAATTGCCTGTAGGAAAGAGTCCTCAATTTGCCCTTATCAGCACGCACACGTGTGTACTGTGAATCAGCTACATACTTCTTGATTGCCAAGACACTTCATCCTGATCATCGCACAATGTTGATTGTAGTCATGCCTTGACCTAAACACTCCACAATTTGTTGCTTCTCAGCAGCCGACACATCCTTTTTCTTTCCCATTTTGGCAGAAAATGTAGGCTGCTTAATAATGTGAGAGAGCCTTCTTAAGTAGTCTTGCCTTTCATTGGACACACCTGCCAAACTAATTAGCACAGGTGTCTGCAATTGCTTACAGTGATATAAAGAGCCCTGACACACATCACCATCAATGAGTTTAACTGACAAACAAACAAATTCTTCCCTTATCACTCCTAAACACTTTTTGCATAATAATTTGGAACGCGGTGTACATGTGCTTTTCCACAAAACACCAGTGGTTCACGTAGTGAATCTTACAGTTCTAACTTGCCAACCGTGGTCTGTATGGAATTGTTCAATAAAGGGCCCAAAATTAAGATAACATAGATGGGAGAGGTCTCTATGAATAGGAATTCCTAAGTATTTGATACCCTGTGAGGGCCAGGCAAAGGGAAAGTTGGACTGGATGGAATCCTATATGGATTTAGGGAGGGAGACATCGAGGGCCTCAGACTTCGCTGCATTGATTTTAAAATTTTACCATGTAACAAAGTGATCTATTTCAGCCATAACAGCAGGGATGGATATATGTGATTGAGTGATATATACTAGGACATCATCAGCAAATAGAGAGCACTTGTACTCGGTGCCTCCCACCTCAATCCACCTAATATTGGGGTTATGGCGAATTGATGAGAGCAGGTGCTCCGTCACTAGGATGTATAAGAGAGGGGACAGAGAACATCCCTGCCTTGTCCCATTGGTGATTGTGAAAGGTGATGAAAATGTTCTGACGCACCCCCTGGGCCTTGGGACACCCGGAGCCGGACCCTTTTTGGTGGATGCTGGTGGTTGTAGTCTTCGTGGCGGCGATCCGGTTCCGTGGCTCAGGGCGGTCAAACCAGTGGCGGAACTATTTATGTGGTTTTGATGTTTAAATGTCCGACTACGCCACCCGTGGATTGCGGTCAGAGTGAACCGCCGCTACAGGGCAGACCGCTAAGGCTGGTGTTGTGGGTGCAGCAGAGCGTAGCATAACTCCCCACGGGAGGAGTATAGCCTCAGGGCAGTGTATGCGGAGGATGGGGGTGATGGTGCAGGGCAGCAGCAGTAACGACACGGAGTCAGTGATGCAGTTCAGGGCCTTTACTCACAGTTCTTATTATCCAGACCACGTCTGCAGGTAACGGCTGCCCACGTCGTACTGTGCTCACCAGGTGAGGGGCTCAGACAACTCCCAGATAACTTTGGAGCGCTTCACAGGACCCCCTTTGTGTGTCCTTTGTCTGGCCTTTCTTACCAACACTTCTGTCCGGCTGCCTCGGGCCTCCTCTTGGTAAACTTGGCGCCAGTTTCCCTGACCCTATGTGGTGCCTTCCTAGCGGGTGGAGCAAGGTGCTGCGCCACATAAAATGTCAGAGCCTCCGGTTTCTAGCTGAGGGTCGTTTCCTGCCTCCACTAGTTCGGGGACCGGTCTCCCCCTTTGGCCTGACCCCTCCACGCAGGTGGATTCGGGCGTGCAGTGGCGACTCGCCCGTCCGCACCCCTGGGATCCCTTCATTCCTCGTTCCTGGAGCCTTCTCCGCTCCTCTTCCTTCCTTCTCCCTCTTGCAGGCCTGGGCCTCTGTTACTAGGCCCGCCTCCGGAGCAGAGCTCATGCAGAGCCCCTGCTCCCTGCCACTTCTGCTCAGACTTCTCTGCACTGAACTAAGATGGTGCCCACCTTTTATACTCCCTTCTCAATGCACCCAGGAACTGCTTCCTCCCTGCTCCTGCACTGAAGGGGTTCCCCTTCCTCAGTGTTCCCTCCCCCCACTCCAGCCAGGGACAGGGACTGTCGTGCCCATCTCAGGGGCATATTGGTCGCCCTGCCCCACGGCAATGTGGTGTAATGCATGCAGGTGTCGGGTCCTGATCCACACTCCATCCTTATCTGAGAGTGAGATATCACACCTCTGGGTGAGGTGCAATACGTCTGTAGCAACCGAGCCCTCGGTGCTACAGTTCCATTTATCTTCAGCCTAGGTGACGTATTGTGATACAGGGCCGTGATTTTGGCTATAAAAGGGTCCCCTAGACCCCTACCCCAAGCTTTTTAAGAGAATCATATATGGCGTGCCAGGAGACTCTATGGAATGCTTTCTCAGCATCCAACGAGAGTATCTACTTACAAATTTTTAACTGCATCTAGCCCAGGAAATACTTTGTGCCTAGTAGCAGTGTCTGCTAGTCAGCGGATTATCCCGGCTGTTAAGCAAGCTACACCACCTGTAGTTTGGACACTTAATTTTTTCAAAGGAAATGCTTCGGGACCACGGGATACTTAGTGAAGAGCATCAGGAGGCACCCCAAGGCATAGGGGCTGTTACTGGCAGTAGGATGCCTTGCGGTGGACAGCCGAGCTCGATCCTTATAAAAGCTTTTTAACTGCAGCAGCTTTAGTGGACGCTACTGGAGCTAGAATTACGCGGCTGCTGGCATGAGACTTGCCCTCCAATAGATCCTTGTAAATGGATTTAAAGTGTATTCATTCAAATTAGAGAGACAATTTAAATTAAAAAGCTTAGAGCTGCCTCCACCACAGGGGGGCTCGCTCGACCCACCAGCGGACAGGCACCAGTATTGGGAGAGGGGGGCTGGCCGTCAGGGTTCACCGCGGCTCTGGCACAAACCCGGCGACGCGGAGGTGGCACGGGCAGGAGCGGACTGAACGTGTCGGCTTCTCACTTTTTGGATTTTAGAAGGGCATGACATGCCTATATCTGTGTCTCCCCCTCCTTTTACTCCTCCACCTCTTTTCTTTTCGCATGACTATATGTACTTGTCACTTTTCCATGTGTTAGTTGTGTCTTCTGAGCAGTTTGTCAGCTTTTGGACACCTTTGAAGGTGTTTTCTATGTGTTTCTATGTGTTTTTGTTTGCCTGCCATTGGTTTTAACGGTGTTCGAAGGTGTTCGACGAACAGTTCGACGAACAGTTCGGCGAACACACGGGTGTTCGACGAACCGAACCGAACTCGAACACTACGGGGGTGGCTCAACACTAGTTAGTACCAGGCCAGCTTTGTATTATCAGCTGGTACTAAGCAAGAAATTCATGGTGTCACTCCAAGTTAGACATAGCCACCATGAATTTCTAGTAAACAGAAAAAAAAAAGAATTTTTTTTTTATTAAAACTAAAACACATTTTAATAACACTTTAATAAAGAAAAATTCTCACTCCAACGTAATCCATAGGTCTTCTGTCTTCAGCTCTGCTACATCTTTGCCATCAGACAAATATGTCTGCTGACAGAGATGAGCAGGCACAGAATGACACTGGAGCACTGTTACTGTGGTGGCACTATGTTGCTTTTTTGTCATTTCATGTAGTGTAGAAGTCTTGGGAAAAGTGTAGATTGTGCTCTGGAAGTGATCAGTTATAGCTAACTATGTTATTTTATGCAGAGATAAGTCCTGCATAGAAGATGTGACATCGGTCTGCGGCAGATAAAGAACTTGTGAGTATGTGTATTACCTATACACGCACACTGACAATATATACAGAGCTCCTGTGTATAATATCAATGGTGATCATTGCATTACCTGTATACTGACACTATATACAGAGCTTCTGTGTATAATGTCACTGGTGATGACTGTATAACCTGTACACTATATACAGAGCTCCTGTCTATAATGTCACTGGTGATCACTGTATAACCTGTACACTATATACAGAGCTCCTGTGTATAATGTCACTGGTGATCACTGTATAACTTGTACACTGACCCAATATACAGAGCTTTTTTACATTTTTATTATTTTAGTATTATTTGTCACTATGTGGTGGCATTATGTGCTTTGGTCATGACATGACGATATTTATCCCTTGTATGTGGTATTATTCGGTCACTATGTGGTGGTAATATGTGGTCTCATGGTGTGTCAGTATTTATACCTTGTATCTGGTAGCCTTTGATCACTATGTGGTGGTATTATGTGCTTTGGTCATGGTGTGGCGGTATTTGTGCCTTGTATGTGGCATTATTTGGGCACTATGTGGTGGCAATATGTGATCTGGTCAAGGTGTGGTAGTATTTCTGCCTTCTATCTGGCAATATTGGTCTTGGTTGAGTGGATTGTGATTGGTCATTTGTTTTATCTGATATCAATAAGGGGAAACCTCTTTATTTCCACTAGATATTAAATACTTGGATGTTTAACCCCTCCCTGTCCTGTAACTATTACACAGCAGCAGAGATGCAGTTACAGAGGTTCACCAGAGAAAGCAAGTTGGCATTTGGTGAGATTTTCACCTCTGTATTTATAAGACAAAACCAGGAGTGGGTGAGAAATGCATAAAACATTACCTCTGATTGCTCCACTCCTGGTTTTGTCTTACAAATGCTGAGGTAAAAATCTCACCAAATACTCAAAGTGCCACAATCTTCTGACAGTTTCCAACAAAAAGGTCATAAACATAAACTACCTCAATAAAGATTTCCAATCACCATAAAAAACTGCGTTTACGTAAACCAGATTTTTTGAAAAGAGGATGTGAAACAAATGATATTAAAAAATTATTTATTTTTATTACATCAATTTAAAATCTTCAATAAAAAAGCATAAAAGAGCAGTGGCCTATCGATCCCATGCAAGAAGTCTTCCAATTGATAGATCATAGTAATATTATGTCATATATTGTATTATTGCACAAAAAGGAGGGGGGAAGTTGATGTAAACATAAGACCAATAAATGTGATGTTTATAATATCAATTCCAACTGTAGAAAGGTCAAATATTAATCAAAAATGATTATAATATATTATATTGCACTGTTGCACAAAAAAAAAACAAAAAGAAGGAGGAAGTGGTATTATATATCACAATTTATGGGAATATATGTATAAATGCATATATCTCCTGAAAGAAAGTTATTTTTCCCCAAACTGTATTCTATCAATTGTATAAATCTAGTATTAATTGCAAGTGTAGAAGTAGCCTTCCATTCAACAATGTGTCATCATTTGCATAACTCTCCAAGGATTCATAATGGTGTGACCGGTGGAAGTATAAATCTATTAGTTACAAGTGTAATGATAAGCTTCCATCAGTCTCCCCATTCTAGTTATCAGGACAATGTCCTGGAATGATCATGATCATGCAAAATAACCAACATAAAGGAGGTCCAAAAAATACACTTACTGAGTGTTTCTAAGACATGGAGACAATCTCACAGGGATCCGCCCGACGCCGCCGTTTCGCTTATGTGCTTCTTCGATGGGGCGTGCAGTATGTGTGTGTGTAGTACCTATTTATAGGCTGACTGTCAGCTGTTTGGAATTCCCGTAATTGGTGGAGAATGCTTGGCGCATGCGCACGCTACATGACTCCGTGTGTAGAAAGATGACTTCCGGAGTGTAGCGGCTGACACGCATGCGGTGAAACGCATGCAGTGTCTAATGCGTAAAACCGGAAGTCCACGGGTCTGTATGCGTACATGCGCACTTCTCCAATGTGGAATCCCCATATATCTGTGGCGTAGTTCAAAAGAGGTGTGACAAAGGCCATGAATGGGGCAATACGAGGGCGGACACCTACCGAGGATCCTTAGATTTCTACAGGTACTTGCACATTGTGAAATCCTCACATGTTAATAGCGGGACTCCGGAGAAAAATTTGGATGTCATAAAAAGAGTGGTAACAGGACTAATGTAATAATATGTGATAAAGAAACAGATAATAAATAATGTCAAAGCAGTATTAAGAATGTGAAAGAAAATGAGGAGTGAAAGTCAGGCGAAAAAAGTGTATATGGGAAAAGAAAAGGAGAAATAAAAAGATGAAAAAGGAGTTAAAATAAAAAAACAAGGAAAAGTGTAAAAGGAAAGGATAGGGACCGTAGTTGGTGAACAGTGAAGGAGAGTAGTGAAAAAAATGTAAAGTAAAAGTGTGGAGAGGTGAAAGTGATAAAAAACTTAATCCAATAGTATGGAATAATAAACTTAATCCAATAGTATGGAAAGAGCGATAAGGAAGATGATGGTGTGGAAGAGTGAGAATAAGGTTAAAGTGAGAGAGTGTACATGGGCAATATCAAAAAGGTATAAATATAAACAGTGCACAGTGTGTATAGTGCAAATATATGTGCTATCTAGTGAATGGGAATTGTGTAAAATTAATGACATAAATTGTGACAATATTATAAAATATTTCAAAATATATGTGTAATCCCATATACATAGCTCACAGATTGGGGCGACCAAAAAGTCCTTTAATCATTTAATGCTGATTTTTTTCTCTTTTTTTCTCTCTCTTTTTTCCTTCTTCATCCAAAGTGGAACAGGGATGAATGACTCCTTGTCCCAGAAAAACCGCCTCAGAGGAAAACCGAAAAACAGCGTCCAGAGATCACCAAAAAACAGCCAAAGGTAAGTGCTATGTAAGAGAAAAACTAGTTAAAATCATTTAAAAAACAAACATACTTAAGAAGGTGACTCAAAAGGATCAAAAGGTATACCAGAGAATCTAAGCAATTTCTGAAAATATGTAGATATCAGAGAAATACCCAGAAGTTGGTGAAACAATTTATAAGAAAGCAGAGAACCCGAACTGTTCATTTAGACCTTGGGGCGATATAGTGCCCAGTCTAAATATCCACCTACTCTCCAGTCTTGCCAGTGCCTGGCTCAAATCGCCTCCTCGAGGGCCCAAGTCAATTTGATCAATGCCTCTTATTTTTAAGCCACTTGAATCACTGTTGTGGTGGAGCTTAAAATGCCTTGGAAGGGTTCTCAGGTTAGTTATTTCTTCCATAGACATTGTTTTCTCAATGTCCAGCACATGTTCTCTAGTTCTTGTTTTCAATTCCCGAGTAGTGAGACCTATGTAAATTTTTTTACAGGGGCATTGAGCATAATAGATAACTCCCTTAGAATTACAGGATATGGCCTTTCTGATCTCATATGTTCTACTATTGTCATAATTACTGAATTCTTTACTATTAATCATATTTTTACATGCTTTACATTTTCCGCATGTATAGAATCCAAGTTTATTTCCGTCAATTAGGCATGAGGTGGGATTTTTTTCATAATGGCTGTGTACCAAAGAATCTCTCAAATTTTTGGATCGTCTAGCAACTAGAATTGGTTTTTGTGGTAAAGTTTTTCGTAATATCGGGTCTGTCAATAGTACATCCCAATGTTTTCTCAAAATCTCACCGAGTTCCGGCCATTGTACATTGTAATCTGAGATGAATCTAATATGGTTATATGTGTCTTCATTCATAGTTCTCTTACCATACAGCAGTTGTTGTCTGTTGGTTTTTTGTGCCCTTTTGTATCCAGCTTTAATTGTTCTATTACTGTACCCACGATCCTTGAAGCGCCTTGTAAGGTCTTGTGATTGATGTTGAAATAGCTCATTATCAGTGCATATTCTTCTTAATCGCAGGAATTGGCCTACTGGAATACCCTTGATGGTGGCCGGCGGATGCGAGGAGGAGCTGTGAAGTATGGTATTGGTGGCAGTATCCTTCCTATACACATCAGTCATTAGATATCCATTTGAAATGGCCCAAATATGTAAATCCAGAAAGTTGACTTCTCTGCCGTACTGGAATGTCAACTTGATATTCAAGCAATTCTGATTAAGACATCCAAAGAATTTTTCTAGTTGTATAGTGGAGCCTTCCCAAATGAACCAGATGTCGTTGATGTACCTCATCCACCCCTGTACGAGGTGGATGCCATCGACGCCATCATGGAAAAGTTGCCTTTCCCATGCTCCTAAGAACAAATTTGCGTACGAGGGGGCACAAGAGGCCCCCATCGCAGTTCCCTGTTTCTGCAAATAAATCTTCTTATTAAAAATAAAGATATTATGTTCAAGGATAAATTGGAGAAGGATGATAATGAACTCACACATGGATTTATCAATGTTACTTTCTTGCAAAAACAAAGACACTGCCTCCAAACCATCATGATGTCTAATAGATGAATAAAGAGCCTCCACATCCGCCGTCACCATCACAGATCCAGGTTCAAGATGTATTGAATCAATTCTTTTAAGGGCTTCTGTGGAATCTTTTATGAATGAAGGTAGCGTATGAACTAACGGTTGTAAATAAAAATCTACGATAGTGCATAAGCTTTCACACAAGCTCCCATTGCCAGAGATGATAGGTCTCCCGGGAGGGTCTATCGGGTCTTTGTGTAATTTTGGTAACAAATAGAAGGTTGGTAGTTTGGGACGCAATTTTTTAATTGATTCAACCAATTTTTTAGGGATAATATTGGCCTCTACCGCTTTTTCCAAAATTATAACCAACTGGGATTGAAATTGATTTAGTGGATTATATGTAAGTTTCTGATAACAATTTGGAGAGTCAAGGATTTTATTAGCCTGCTTTTCATAAAGGTGGTGTGGCCAAATAACCAAATTACCACCCTTATCGGCTGGTTTGATTACTACGTTGGGTAGTTTTTTTAGGTCTGCAAGGGCTTTTCTTTCTTCCTGATCTAGATTTATACGATTTTTTGGGGCATGAGGAAGTGATTCTATTTCCCTGCTTACCAGCCTGGTGAACACATCCACCGCAGAACATGTAGAAAGAGGAGGAAAGTTCTTGGATTTGTGTATTAGATGCACAGGAAACCCACCTCCTATGCTTAGTTGGCTTTCCTTTTCTAAGTCTTCAAGGTCTCTGAGAGCTTTTCTTTCCAGTTCAGTGGGGAAAAGAAGTTCCAGATCAGCTTTGAAATGGAGTTTTTGTAATATTACTTTTCTGGCGAAAAGGTGTAGGTCCTTCACCACCGTGAATGGATCTAAATAAGAGCATGGAGAGAAAGTTAGGCCTTTTTCCAAAACATTGATTTGTGTTTTAGTTAATGTTAAATTAGACAAATTGACTACCTTCAATCGATCGTTCGGTTTATTACTCGGTTTCTTAAGAAATATTTCTGGATATTTTTTTTGATGGAATCTTGTATTTGGTCTATTGTATATGGGGGCCTCTTCAGACTCACTGCATGAAGTGCTGGCTTCAGAACCAGTGTATAGGAAGGATACTGCCACCAATACCATACTTCACAGCTCCTCCTCGCATCCGCCGGCCACCATCATGGGTATTCCAGTAGGCCAATTCCTGCGATTAAGAAGAATATGCACTGATAATGAGCTATTTCAACATCAATCACAAGACCTTACAAGGCGCTTCAAGGATCGTGGGTACAGTAATAGAACAATTAAAGCTGGATACAAAAGGGCACAAAAAACCAACAGACAACAACTGCTGTATGGTAAGAGAACTATGAATGAAGACACATATAACCATATTAGATTCATCTCAGATTACAATGTACAATGGCCGGAACTCGGTGAGATTTTGAGAAAACATTGGGATGTACTATTGACAGACCCGATATTACGAAAAACTTTACCACAAAAACCAATTCTAGTTGCTAGACGATCCAAAAATTTGAGAGATTCTTTGGTACACAGCCATTATGAAAAAAATCCCACCTCATGCCTAATTGACGGAAATAAACTTGGATTCTATACATGCGGAAAATGTAAAGCATGTAAAAATATGATTAATAGTAAAGAATTCAGTAATTATGACAATAGTAGAGCATATGAGATCAGAAAGGCCCTATCCTGTAATTCTAAGGGAGTTATCTATTATGCTCAATGCCCCTGTAAAAAAATTTACATAGGTCTCACTACTCGGGAATTGAAAACAAGAACTAGAGAACATGTGCTGGACATTGAGAAAACAATGTCTATGGAAGAAATAACTAAACTGAGAACCCTTCCAAGACATTTTAAGCTCCACCACAACAGTGATTCAAGTGGCTTAAAAATAAGAGCCATTGATCAAATTGACTTGGGCCCTAGAGGAGGCGATTTGAGCCAGGCACTGGCAAGACTGGAGAGTAGGTGGATATTTAGACTGGGCACTATATCGCCCCAAGGTCTAAATGAACAGTTCGGGTTCTCTGCTTTCTTATAAATTGTTTCACCAACTTCTGGGTATTTCTCTGATATCTACATATTTTCAGAAATTGCTTAGATTCTCTGGTATACCTTTTGATCCTTTTGAGTCACCTTCTTAAGTATGTTTGTTTTTTAAATGATTTTAACTAGTTTTTCTCTTACATAGCACTTACCTTTGGCTGTTTTTTGGTGATCTCTGGACGCTGTTTTTCGGTTTTCCTCTGAGGCGGTTTTTCTGGGACAAGGAGTCATTCATCCCTGTTCCACTTTGGATGAAGAAGGAAAAAAGAAAAAAGAAAAAAAGAGAGAGAAAAAAAGAGAAAAAAATCAGCATTAGCTGATTAAAGGACTTTTTGGTCGCCCCAATCTTTGAGCTATGTATATGGGATTACACATATATTTTGAAATATTTTATAATAGTGTCACAATTTATGTCATTAATTTTACACAATTCCCATTCACTAGATAGCACATATATTTGCACTATACACACTGTGCACTGTTTATATTTATACCTTTTTGATATTGCCCATGTACACTCTCTCACTTTAACCTTATTCTCACTCTTCCACACCATCATCTTCCTTATCGCTCTTTCCATACTATTGGATTAAGTTTATTATTCCATACTATTGGATTAAGTTTTTTATCACTTTCACCTCTCCACACTTTTACTTTACATTTTTTTCACTACTCTCCTTCACTGTTCACCAACTACGGTCCCTATCCTTTCCTTTTACACTTTTCCTTGTTTTTTTATTTTAACTCCTTTTTCATCTTTTTATTTCTCCTTTTCTTTTCCCATATACACTTTTTTCGCCTGACTTTCACTCCTCATTTTCTTTCACATTCTTAATACTGCTTTGACATTATTTATTATCTGTTTCTTTATCACATATTATTACATTAGTCCTGTTACCACTCTTTTTATGACATCCAAATTTTTCTCCGGAGTCCCGCTATTAACATATGAGGATTTCACAATGTGCAAGTACCTGTAGAAATCTAAGGATCCTCGGTAGGTGTCCGCCCTCGTATTGCCCCATTCATGGCCTTTGTCACACCTCTTTTGAACTACGCCACAGATATATGGGGATTCCACATTGGAGAAGTGCGCATGTACGCATACAGACCCGTGGACTTCCGGTTTTGCGCATTAGACACTGCATGCGTTTCACCGCATGCGTGTCAGCCGCTACACTCCGGAAGTCATCTTTCTACACACGGAGTCATGTAGCGTGCGCATGCACCAAGCATTCTCCACCAATTACGGGAATTCAAAACAGCTGACAGTCAGCCTATAAATAGGTACTACACACACACATACTGCACGCCCCATCGAAGAAGCACATAAGCGAAACGGCGGCGTCGGGCGGATCCCTGTGAGATTGTCTCCATGTCTTAGAAACACTCAGTAAGTGTATTTTTTGGACCTCCTTTATGTTGGTTATTTTGCATGATCATGATCATTCCAGGACATTGTCCTGATAACTAGAATGGGGAGACTGATGGAAGCTTATCATTACACTTGTAACTAATAGATTTATACTTCCACCGGTCACACCATTATGAATCCTTGGAGAGTTATGCAAATGATGACACATTGTTGAATGGAAGGCTACTTCTACACTTGCAATTAATACTAGATTTATACAATTGATAGAATACAGTTTGGGGAAAAATAACTTTCTTTCAGGAGATATATGCATTTATACATATATTCCCATAAATTGTGATATATAATACCACTTCCTCCTTATTTTTGTTTTTTTTTTGTGCAACAGTGCAATATAATATATTATAATAATTTTTGATTAATATTTGACCTTTCTACAGTTGGAATTGATATTATAAACATCACATTTATTGGTCTTATGTTTACATCAACTTCCCCCCTCCTTTTTTGTGAAATAATACAATATATGACATAATATTACTATGATCTATCAATTGGAAGACTTCTTGCATGGGATCGATAGGCCACTGCTCTTTTATGCTTTTTTATTGAAGATTTTAAATTGATGTAATAAAAATAAATAATTTTTTAATATCATTTGTTTCACATCCTCTTTTCAAAAAATCTGGTTTACGTAAACGCAGTTTTTTATGGTGATTGGAAATCTTCTGACAGTGCGGATTCCACCAATAAATAAGTGATCACCTTCCCAACCTGTGCATCGCTGATAACTTGTTTTCACCAATAAAAACCCTTTAATGCAAACTACAGTAATTGTACATCGCAGTTCTGGTGAGCGCAGGAGCCGCCAATATAATGGGTATAATGGATAACAGGTATTTGCAAATAGCTGAAGGGTGGGTGGGCCCCTGGAGTCAATGTCCCTGGTGGGCCCCAGACACCCCAGTCCGGCGCTGGTGTTATTCATAAAATCGATAACACAGGGCATTGTATAAAGCTATCTTTCTGTTATGCTTTCATTAGACAGAGTTAGTTTAGTTCAAGGACATCTGCATCAGTTTCCATAATTTAAGACGTTGTTATTTCTGTATACTTTCTGTATTAGGTTAGGCACATAGCCATACCCTTTCTTCTGGGGTGTAATAAAATGCTTGCTGCTTGGGATCTGAGGGCAGACAAGAATTGTACACTTAGACACTGGCTGTGTGTTATTTTCTTTTCTCCAATGCATCGTATTTATTTATTTTATTTATCTAATTTGAACCAAAAATGGCAGATTTGGAGATAATTTGTATCCCAATCCAAATTAGCTCTTCTTGGAAGGGCTACCACAACATTACAATAGAAACAAGTCGCCACTTCTGTATTATTCACCCACTCCTGATTTTGGCTTACAAATACTGGAGGTAAAATACTGACCAAATACTCAACGTGTGCACGTGGTCTTGTATTGTATTAGTCCTGATTCTAATTAGGTTGGGAAAAGAAACCATAACAACAATATAATATTAGTGCTTTTAATTCAAGGCAGGAAAAATAAAACATAAGGTAAACAAAAATGACATTAATTATGGGACAATACATTCAGTTTTTAATAGTATTTCCCATTATGAATTCAGAAAGCTTCTTCCTAATGAAGACCTTTCCTCCTTGCGGCTCTCCGAGCTCGGACAGGGCTCTGATATTCATTGGCATTCTCGTGTCCGCAGTCTGTATTTATGCAGTCACATTTCTCCACATTAATGTACTCGTGATTCACGTCACTGCCATCAGGACACTGCAGCTTGACGCTCTTCTGGCTGGTCTGCACCTCCTGACAGCAGGTACATCTGTGTGACATGGCTCTGGCTTCCGTCGAATAACTACAGTATAAAAAAGGGAATCATGTATTGGCTTTTAGCATTATGATAAAAATCATTTTTATGACTGCAAAGCAAAATAGAAAAATGAGTACCATAGGAGTGTGGGAGACATGAGTAAAATTTATGGTTGCATGCAATCACCACTAGGGGATTTTTTGGCGCTTACTATATCCTGTTTAATTACTCAGTGTAACCCCCTAAGGACCAGTCCATTTATGGGTGCAAACGCCAGAAACGTTTTACCCCTTTCTTTGCATACTATAATTTTTTTGGTTTTCTCATCAATGCTTCTATTTGAGACACGTTGTGTTTTATTCATCCCATTCATTCTTTTTTTTTCACTTCTGACACAAGTGAAATGTATATATTTGCAGGGGAGTGTCTTAGGAACATGGGGAGACAAATATGTATTGATTAGAGATGATCGAATCTATGTCATGCGAATAACACCAATAATCACCAAAAATGCCCACCATCATTTTTGACATTTTAGAAGATTGCACCAACCACAAAAAGTTGACATGACCTCAAGTGCGACTGGGCAGGATTCTTAATAGAACTGCAGGTATCACATGATATGGTAAATCAGTCAATGAGGAGGAACTATCATAGCCTATATAAAAGCCTAGGCAGGGAATGCAGCAGCCATTTAGGGTGATTTGAGATAGTGGGAGGATGTCAGAGCTCACAGCTCAGTAATAGACAAGGGAAGAGAAAATCCTAAAACATTTGAAAAAAAGTTAAGTGTTCTAAAACTGAAGCAGATGAGAATGGTAGTCTGAAAATACAGAGATTTAACTGATAGGGGAGAGAGATGAGAGAGGTGACAGCAAGAGTTTCAGACTCCGTGTGATTGATTTGTGATGGCAGGCATCTGTCCTGCTGCATTTAAACTACAATTACACATTTTTCTTCATTCTTAATGCACTAGAAAGCAGCAGCAAAGCGCAGAAAAAAATCTGAAATCAGTGCCACTGAGAGATGGTGTGCTTGCTTGTCACAAATGACTGTGTTGAGTTTTTTTCATTTCTTGTGCAATCTTTTTTGTGAAGGATTGGATTAATTGTTTTTTTAAAAAATATAAATGAAAATTCCTTAAAATCCAAATATTTAACTGTGACTGTCTAAACTGTGTGTCTCGTAAACATTTTTTTTTTTGCACACCTGGTATACTAGTCAGATTTCATGCACCAGAAGCAGAAAAAATGCAAGTGTAGGATTTCACTGGAGAAATGTGCACTAAAATATTGGTGCATTTTTTTTCTGCAGTGTTGCACAGTCAAGCCGCCTTGTTGAACAAGACACAGACAGTGTCTAAGAACATAATTATAGTGCAAATGATGAGTGATAAGGTTTTTTTGGTGCAAATTCCCCACATTCTGGTGCATTTAATTTGATGAATATTTTTTGCGTTATAACTTACATGGAATAGGTTCCACATGTCCCATCGCAGCGAGACGTCTGAACCTTATTTTCTGATCGGCAGTTATTGACGAGCATATAGTCATAGTTTACTTTCAGTTGACAGGAAGACGTCTTTTCAATACCTGCACAGTAAATTGTATCCCATTATTCTTACATTGACAGAAAAACAAAACAGATTCCTTATTTCTTATATTTTTAAAGTATAGAGATTAAATGATAAAAAATATATAAGAACAGTAACAGTATTCATATTTTCTATACTTACACACTTTACAGCACCCATTGGGTAATAATTGAACGGTTCCCTGTGAAAACATACAAAAACATTTACAGTTTGTTTGAAAAGACATTTTAAGAAAAACAGATGAGAATGCTCCAGAAAGGATGGAAATAAATCTAGCTATATAAAATGTAGTGATCAATTTTTTGTACAAGTAGGATATATTATGGGTCACAGATGTTCACATCATATCACAGATTACTGGGAGGTACTGATTAAGAAGGTGGATGAGAAATCATTCTACAAATACAAGTGTTTCCGACAGATGTGAAAGGTTTGCTAGGCCTATTATGCCGATGCAATTTTCTTGCCTTAGTTTTCCAAAATGTTGTAAAATAGCAGCATTTTTACTGCTTTTTTTTACACATGGGGCAGGATGGATGACACATGAGCCTGGATGGAGACACATGGGGCAGGATGCAGACACATGGGGTAGGATGGAGACACATGGGGGCAGGATAGATGACATCTGGGGCAGGATGGAGACACATGGGGGCAGGATGGAGATGACACATGAGGCAGGATGGATGACACCTGGAGCAGGATGGAGACACATGGGGCAGGATCGATGACACCTGGAGCAGGATGGAGACACATGAGGCAGGATAGATGACACATGAGGCAGGATGGATGACACATGGGCAAGGGTGGATGACACCTGGGGCAGGATGGAGACACATGGGGCAGGATAGATGACACTTGAGGCAGGATGGATGACACATGGGAAAGGGTAGATGACACATGGAGCAGGCTGGATGACACATGGAGCAGGATGGATGACACATGGAGGAGGCTGGATGACACATGGAGCAGGCTGGATGACACATGGGGCAGGATGGAGACATCTGGAGCAGGATGGATGACACATGCAGCAGGATGGATGACACATGGGTCAGGAAGGATTACACATGGGGCAGGATGAAGACATCTGGAGCAGGATGGATGACACAGGGGGCAGGAAGGATTACACATGGGGCAGGATGGAGACATCTGGAGCAGGATGGATGACACATTGGGCAGGATGGAGACATCTGGAGCAGGATGGATGACACCGGGGGCAGGATGGAGACACCAGGGGCAGGATAGAAGACACCTGGGGCAGGATGGAGACACCAGGGGCAGGATGGAGACACCAGGGGAAGGATGCATGACACCTGGGGCAGCATGGAGACACCTGGGGCAGGATGGAGACATCCAGAGTAGGATGGATGACACCAGGGGCAGGATGGAAGACACCTGGGGCAGGATGGATGATACATGGGGCAGGATGCAGAAACCTGGGGCAGGATGGAGACATCTGGAGCAGGATGGATGACACATGGGGCAGGATGGAGACACATGGGGCAGGATAGATGACACATGAGGCAGGATGGATGACACCTGGAGCAGGATGGAGACACATGAGGCAGGATGGATGACACCTGGGGCAGGATGGAGACACATGGGGGCAGGATGGAGATGACACATGAGGCAGGATGGATGACTCCTGGAGCAGGATGGAGATACATGGGGCAGGATGGAGCTGACACATGGGGCAGGATAGATGACACATGAGGCAGGATGGATGACACCTAGAGCAGGATGGAGACACATGAGGCAGGATGGATGACACCTGGACAGGATAGATGACACATGAGGCAGGATGGATGACACCTGGAGCATGGTGGAGACACATGGGGCAGGATAGATGACACATGAGGCAGGATGGATGACACATGGGAAAGGGTGGATGACACATGGGGCAGGATGGAGACACATGGGGCAGGATAGATGACACATGAGGCAGGATGGATGACACCTGGGGCAGGATGGAGACACATGAGGCAGGCTGGATGACACCTGGGGCAGGATGGATGACACATGGGGGCAGGATGGAGATGACACATGGGGCAGGATGGAGATGACACATGGGGCAGAATAGAGACACATGGGGCAGGATGGAGACATCTGGAGCAGGATGGATGACACATGGGGCAGGATGGATAACACATGAGGCAGGATGCAGACACATGGGGCAGGGTGGATGACACATGGAGCAGGATGGATGACACATGGGGCAGGATGGAGACATCTGGAGCAGGATGGATGACACATGCGGCAGGATGGATGACACATGGGTCAGGAAGGATTACACATGGGGCAGGATGGAGACATTTGGAGCAGGATGGATGACACAGGGGGCAGGAAGGATTACACATGGGGCAGGATGGAGACATCTGGAGCAGGATGGATGACACATGGGACAGGATGGAGACATCTGGAGCAGGATGGATGACACCCGGGGCAGGATGGAGACACCAGGGGCAGGATAGAAGACACCTGGGGCAGGATGGAGACACCAGGGGCAGGATGGAGACACCAGGGGAAGGATGCATGACACCTGGGGCAGCATGGAGACACCTGGGGCAGGATGGAGACATCCGGAGCAGGATGGATGACACCAGGGGCAGGATGGAAGACACATGGGGCAGGATGGATGATACATGGGGCAGGATGCAGACACCTGGGGCAGGATGGAGACATCTGGAGCAGGATGGATGACACATGGGGCAGGATGGATAACACATGGGGCAGAATGGATGACACATGTGACAGGATGGATGACACATGGGGCAGGATGGATGACACATGGAGCAGGATGGATAACACATGGGGCAGAATGGATGACACATGTGACAGGATGGATGACACATGGGGCAGGATGGATGACACATGGAGCAGGATGGATGACATATGGGGCAGGATGGAGACATCTAGAGCAGGATGGATGACACCTGGGGCAGGATGGAGACATCTGGGTAGCATGGATGATACAAGGGGCAGGATGCAGACAAATGGGGCAGGATGGATGACACATGGGGCATGATGGATGACACATAGGGCAGGATGTATGACATCTGGAGCAGGATGGATGACACTTGGGGCAGGATGGAGACACTAGGGGCAGGATGGAGACACCAGGGGAAGGATGCATGACACCTGGGGCAGCATGGAGACACCTGGGGCAGGATGGAGACCTCTGGAGCAGGATGGATTACACCTGGGGCAAGATGGATGACACCAGGGGCAGGATGGAGACATCTGGAGCAGGATGCATGATACCTGGGGCAGGGTGGAGACACCAGGGGCAGGATGGAGACACCAGGGGCAGATGGATGACTTGTGTTAAAAATAATAGCTACACTTGTGAATTTGAACAAGGAAGCAGCTGTTTGGCTGATTCATATGTTGCATTTTGGTGTGGATTCTTCCTCCGCATATCTGCAGCTTTTTGGAGAATAATCAGCAGCGGAATCCATACATGATACATGCTGCTGTTTTTTGAGCAGATTTCACACTTTCCATGGCAAAGAATGAAGTCCACTTTCAATCTGCACAAAGAATTGACATGCATTGGATTTAAAAAATGTAAAAACAAACTATGGACTGCAACCCAAAAACTCAGCCTAAACACTGTTCCTGTGCTTAACACAAATATTGCACATTGGAACCGAGTGGAAAATAGACATTTACATTAGATTCCTTGGCTTTGTTAAATGGATTCAATCCTAAACCAATGCTGATGATCTCATAGTTTGCAATACATATATATTTATATATTTTATATATCTTTATAAATTTGCATATATATATTTATTTATATATATATATATATATATATATATATATATATATATATATATATATATGTATATATATATATATATATATATATATATATATATATATGTTTTTTTTTGTTGTTGTTTTTTTTTTGTTTTTTTTAAAGTAATCTATTAGGTGTTTTCGTCAATGTTACTCACTGGTTCACACAAGCCTTCATTAAAAAGAGGGCATAAGATTTGTGAGATGGATGTGATGAACTGCTTCCTGATCCTAGTACAGCTGTACAAGGTGCAGTTGTCATTTTCAGCATTTCGAATTTCTTCAGGCTGTAGAAAACAGTAAAAAAGTATTAGCATACATATATTTTTAATTCAAAGGTTTTTAATGATTTTTCAATGCATTCTCCAATATTTGAAGGAATCGATGGGTTTTCGGACTTATCACATTTACCATACTTGCCGTAAGGCCGGGGTCATACGGCTGTTGATTCTCACATGTGGAAAAATTGGATCGATGACGTTAATGTCAATTGGATCAAACTCTAATCCGAGTGTCATCTTACTGTGATCCGATTCTCTCTCATGACAGAGTCGTATCACAGGTGAGGAAACGACTGAGAACGTAATATCTCCATCTTCTCCATTCTCTGTGTCCACCAAGTTCATTACGAATTAATAAAATGTATGAAATAGTCAAATCCTTCAGCTGTTGTGCAACTGCTAATTTACACCACTTTTGTAGCATAAATTATGATGTGTGATGAATTTGCCAAAAATACTTTTTGCACTAAATGCCACCCACTTTTCAAAATGTAGCTGGAGCTGGTGTAAAAACGCCAAAAGCCACGAAAGTTTTACTCAACGATGAGTTGTGCAAAAAATTGGTAATACTTCGAACAGTTTTACACCAGATTTCAGGCAAAAATGTTCAATGAATCGGCTCCGCAGTATTTTTTTCAGAGGTGTTAATAGATCTTGAGCCTGATCTGGATGTGCTAAGGGACACAAGTTAAGTTCTTTCCTTGACATGTTCTTATGCTATGTGATTGGTAGGTGCTGAGGGAAAACTATGATATAATTTATTTATATAAACTGAGATACATTTAGAATTACTTTTCTAGACCAAAGCCACCTCAAGACACCATGCAGTTTTCATGTTAATGTAGCGCCCCGAGGGTTCGGCCGCTACAGGGGTATTGCACCTCAACCAGAGATGTGATATTCCACTCCCGGGTAAGGATAGAGTGTGGACCAGGGCTCGGTTAGCTGCATGCATCACACACACCCCATTTCCGGGGGACAGCTCAATGGTGCTCCCATTAGTACAGTAAGGCAGGCACAACAGATCCTGTCCCTGGCTGGAGTGGGGAGGGGGGAGGAAAACCCATTGATGTAGGAGCAGGAGGGGACGGTCTCTGGGCATAGGTAGCAGCCCATTGGTTGCAAGTCACCTGGGCTCATGCACAGAGAGGGAGGTATATAAGGTGGGCACCATCTTAGTTCTGTGTGGAGAAGAAGGAGTCAGTTCAGTCAGAGGAGTGAGAGAAGGAGTTCAGCCAGGAGGGCTGACAGGGAGCTGTGGCTCAGTCTGGGCCCAGCTCCAGGAGGCAGGCCTAGAGTGAAGGCCAGGAACAGAAAGGAACAGGAACAGAAAGGAACAGAAACAGAAAGGAGCAGAAACAGAAAGGAACAGAAACAGCAAGCGAAGTACCCAAAGTATAGAAAGGCCCAGAGACACGAAAGGCAGAAGGAACCCTAAAGACCCAGGAGATTGCGGGTGACGGGTTGTCAGAACAGGGTACCGGATCCCAAGTTGGTGGAGGCGACTAATCCTCAGCCAAGGACCGGCGGTTGCGATCATACCTTGGTGCGACCCCTCATTACACCTACTAGAAAGGCATACCACATAGGGTCAGGGAGGTGAGCACGAAGCCCTCCCAATAGAAGGCCTGCGGGAGCTGGACAGACGTAGTGTCACTGGTGGGGCACGGTCAGCGAAAGGAATAGAAGGGAGTTCTGTGCCACACTCTGGAATTGCCTGGGGGTTGACCGAGCCCCAGCACGGCTTGGGCAGTCATTGTCGGCGGAGTGACTTGGAATATAAAGAACTGTGAGTAAAGAACTTGAACTGCAACACCACGTCTCTGTGCTTCATCGCCGCACCAGCACTACTAGTGCTGGGACGCCCGTGCACCATCACTCCCATTAGCCACATTCCCTGCCCTTGGGCTGCACTCTTCCCGTGGGGAGTCACACTACCTCAGCTGCACACACCATCGGCCCCAGCGGTCTGCCTTGCAGCGGCGGTCCGCACTGACCGCAATCCACGGGTGGCGTAGTCGGACATTAAATTATAAAAACCCCATAAATAGACTGCCACTGGTTTGACCACCCTGAGCCACGGGACCGGGTCATCGCCACAGTGACTACAACCCCCAGAATCCACAAAAGGGCCCGGTTCCGGGTTCCCCACATGGCCTAGGGGGCGCGTCATTAATATTACCAATTATTTTTTATATTCTTTGCTCATTATTTCTTTATATACTTTGTCTTCGACATCTTTCTTGGACATCTTTATCTTATTCAAAGTGGCAGGCCCCATCAATATGTATTGTATGTAGAAAAATCAGAGTCTCCCAAAATCAGATTACCAATGGTATGGAATGGTATGGCAGTATTGTGAAGCCCAGCTGTGCTTGGTATCACAAATCCTAGAAGGGTGTATTGAAGGATTCCTCCACAAGAGGCCCCCATAACCATTCACACATCTCCGCCTTCCACCTCAGACCACCAGAGGGAGCCCGTTAGGGAGATATAAAAGGGAAGGTGGAGCCAGGCGGCAGTTAGTCTGGTGAGAGAGTTCCTGCAGTAAAGAAGCCTGAGAGAGGTCAGCCTGCAGTGGAGCACAGTCCAGACTCGGTTGTTGCTCAGAGAGGTGAGCTTTAGGTGTGCGGGCGCCATAAGATCGGTGAAACGCAGCACGCTGCCATTAGTGTGAGTAGCCTATTGAGGGTCCGAGTAGACCGAAGGCAAAAAGAGTAGAGAGTTAGTTCATAGGGGGAAGAGGAGCTTAATTAGCTCACCCCGAAGAAGAAGTAGTTACCGAACAACGGGTCCGAAGCTTGTCGGGATCTCCACGACCCAGAAAGATAAACCGGAATCCCTGGAGAACTACAGGTCCCAGGATCGCTAAAGTGCTGATACGTACCAGAGCCAGGAGACACATAGGCCCTGTAAGTCGGGAGCGTGCACTCCAAGAGAAGGCCCTACCACAAGGTCAGCCAGCGCAGCACAGAGACAAAGTTAGGCCTAGCTCCAGGCAGGTCAGAAACTTACTACGCAGAAGCAAGAGCCAGGAGGCCCAAAACCTGCTCATTGGGGAGGATCCGGACATACACCCTTCACCCTACAGTGCTCCGGGGAGTGCCTGAAATTCCACCAGTAAAAGGTATTGAAGTGACTATTGTGTCCGTCCCTGTTCATGCTCTGGCCCGGCGGAGTCTCTTTGTCCTGCATCCCCGTTCCTATACTGCCCTGAGGCCCAGCTCCACGTGTGGGGAGCTATTCCATCCAGCTGCCTTATCATCAGCCTCAGTGGACTGCGCAGCGCTGGTGATCCTCACCAGAAGTCACAGGTGGCGTCACGAACTCTTTCTTTTATAAACTTTACAAATATAAACCCCCTTTTTAAAGAGCGACCCCAGGTTACGGACCCGGGAGCCGACCACCGCGACATCCCTAAAGGCCAGGCTAAAGGCCCGGGTACCGAGTTATCCCCATTCCCCTCAGCTGGTCAGTATGGTATGGACGAACCTTCATGAGTTGGCAGACACCATTCTGATTTAGGACACAGTGGGTCTGTTCACACACTCCACAACAGTCTTGATCGGTCTTTTTCACCTCGTAGCCCTGTGATTAAAATAGATGAGAAGCAGAAAATATTATAAGAAGTGACTGCATTAAGAGCTACAGTGTATGGGTAAAAGTACTGTGATGCTTCTAAATCCTTAAAATTAGGTGTATTAATCAGTCTGACAGGTGTATAAAAAACAGTTCCCTGTCCCCAACCTTGTCGTCTGCCTTTACTAACATTTATGCTTGAATGGCTCATTCTAAAATGCTCACTGATTGGAGTATCGTCCTGAAATAGGACGCCACTAATGTAACAAAGCAGTTTGCAAGATGTGTTCCCTCCTAAATATTTCACGATGACCTATGAGTGGTAGAGATGAGCGGAACTTTTGAAATTCAAATTTGCCGACTTTGCTGAATTTTCCTCGAAAATGCGTCTTGCGGGAAATAAATTCACATGAATATTGTAGCTGCTCATAAAATACATGTGGGAGAGAGGAGAGAGAGAGAACCCGTTGACCATAAGAGTTTGAACTTTACAGGTGAAAGAGAGAGATGACCGTGCTGACCATAAGAGGACCCTGTTGATCATAAGAGCTTACACTCTACAGAGGAGAGAGAAAGAAAGGACCCTGCTGACCATAAGAGCTTACACTCTACAGGAGAGAGAGGACACTGCTGACCATAAGAGCTTACACTCTACAGGAGAGAGAGGACACTGCTGACCATAAGAGCTTACACTCTACAGGAGAGAGAGGACACTGCTGACCATAAGAGCTTACACTCTACAGGAGAGATTGGACCCAGCTGACCATAAGAGGACCCTGTTGATCAGAAGAGCTTACACTCTACAGGGGAAAGAGAAAGAAAGGACCCTGCTGACCATAAGAGCTAACACTTTACAGCAGAGAGAAAGAGGACCCTGCTGACCATAAGAGCCTACACTCTACTGGAGAGAGGACCCCGCTGACCATAAGAGCTTACACTCTACTGGAGAGAGGACCCCGCTGACCATAAGAGCTTACACTCTACAGGAGAGAGAGGACCCCGCTGACCATAAGAGCTTACACTCTACTGGAGAAAGGACCCCACTGACCATAAGAGCTTACACTCTACAGGAGAGAGAGGATACTGCTGACCATAAGAGCTTACACTCTACAGGAGAGAGAGAGAGAGAACCCTGTTGATCATAAGAGCTTATACTCTACGGGGGAGAGAGAAAGAAAGGACCCTGCTGGCCATAAGAGCTTACACTCTACTGGAGAGAGAGGGGACCCCGCTGACCATAAGAGTTTACACTCTACAGGAGAGAGAGGACCCTGCTGACCATAAGAGCCTACCCTCTACTGGAGAGAGAGGACCCCGCTGACCATAACAGTTTACATTCTATAGGAGTGAGAGAGGACCCCGCTGACAATAAGACCTTGGACTCTACAGGAGAGAGAGAGGAAACCGATGACCATAAGAGCTTACACTTTGGAGGAGAGAGAGACAGGACTCTGCTGACCATGAGAGCTTACACTCTACAGGAGAGAGAGAGGACCCCACTAACCATAAGAGCTTACACTCTACAGGAGAGAGAGGACACTGCTAACCATAAGAGCTAACACTCTACAGGAGAGAGAGAGAGAGGACCCTGCTGACCATAAGAGGACCCTGTTGATCATAAGAGCTTATACTCTACGGGGGAGAGAGAAAGAAGGGACACTGCTGACCATAAGAGCTTACACTCTACTGGAGAGAGAGAGGACCCCGCTGACCATAAGAGTTTACACTCTACAGGAGAGAGAGGACCCTGCTGACCATAAGAGCCTACACTCTACTGGAGAGAGAGGACCCCACTGACCATAATAATTTACATTCTACAGGAGAGAGAGAGGACCACACTGACCATAAGACCTTACACTCTACAGGAGAGAGAGAGGACACCGATGACCATAAGAGCTTACACTTTAGAGGAGAGAGAGACAAGACCCTGCTGACCATAAGAGCTTACACTCTACAGGAGAGTGAGAGGACCCCACTGACCATAAGAGCTTACACTCTACAGGAGAGAGAGGACACTGCTGACCATAAGAGCTTACACTCTACAGGAGAGAGAGAGAGAGGACCCTGCTGACAATAAGAGGACCCTGTTGATCATAAGAGCTTATACTCTATGGGGGAGAGAGAAAGAAGGGACACTGCTGACCATAAGAGCTTACACTCTTCTGGAAAGAGAGAGGACCCCGCTGACCATAAGAGTTTACACTCTACAGGAGAGAGAGAGGACCCCACTGACTATAAGACCTTACAATCTACAGGAGAGAGAGAGGACACCGATGACCATAAGAGCTTACACTTTAGAGGAGAGAGAGACAGGACCCTGCTGACCATAAAAGCTTACACTCTACAGGAGCGTGAGAGGACCCCACTAACCATAATAACTTACACTCTACAGGAGACAGAGGACACTGCTGACCATAAGAGCTTACACTCTACAGGAGAGAGAGAGGACCCCGCTGACCATAAGAGTTTATACTCTACAGGGGAGGGAGAAAGAAGGAACCCTGCTGACCATAAGAGCTTACACTCTACTGGAGAGAGAGAGGACCCCGCTGACCATAAGAGTTTACATTCTACAGGAGAGAGAGAGGACCCCGCTGACCATAAGAGCTTACACTCTACAGGAGAGAGAGGACTCCGCAGACCGTAAGAGCTTATACTCTACAGGAAAGAGGGGACCCCGCTGATCATTAGAGATTACACTCTGCATGAGAGAGAGAGAGGACCCTTCTGACCATAAGAGCTTGCTCTCTACAGGAGAGAGAGACTTACCCAGTGACTCTGGAGATGGAAAATGACTCTGCCATATAAACTATGCTCCACCGGGTACCGCTGTTTTGTGGTGTTCCAGGTATTCATCACCAATGTACAAGGCATGATAATTCGTAAGATGAGCAGGTATTATGGGGAAGTCCACACTGTCATGTCAAATGATGTGCGAGAAATGGTGTCGGGCAAGTTTTTTTTTCTTTGGCGAACCGCAAGTCAAATCTCAAAATGTTTGAGTTCACGTGAAACTGTGAATTTCAGTAAATTCGACTCTATCAATCCGCTCATCTCTAATGAGGGGCATTATTGAAAAGTAAAAGCATTTAGGAATCACAGCAAATCAGCAATGCAGTGTCACACTGTTGGAATAATACATATTAATCTGTATGTGTATTGCAACAACTACTGTGCTGTTTCATATGTTGTGCATATTGTGAGGTTGTTAACAAAGTTTAGTTAAAAAAAAAAAAAAAACTCACACAGACAGGATGCCCCCTCCTTCTCTTCCTGTGTTGTTGTTATATGTCTTTGATTTCCTCATGCTGCAGTAACACCAGACTCCATGCTGTGCCTATGCTGGATATGAATAAACTTACATTCTGTGTTCTAAACTCTGGATGTAATGCGGATTAATCCTCTGCTAACAGGTTTTGAGCCCAGATGTACCAGAGTCCCCAGAGTCCCAGAGTCACAGATCCCCAGAACACAGAGGAAAGAAAAGAAAGAAAGACAGCAAACTGAGAAGAAGCAAAGATGGCCACCAGCAGCAGCTCCATGAAATTTACAGTGCCAAGTCTCACTAACCAGAATTATCAATCCTGAAAATTCAAAGTGAAAATGCTGCTGATAAGAGAAGGTACATGGAAATACACACAGGAGCCTAAACCTGACCCAGTGCCACAGGAGTGGACAGAGATGGATCAGAAAGCACAAAGTACCATAACACTCAGTATAGATGATGACCAGATTGTGCATGTGTGTAAATGTAATACTGCAAAGGAAATGTGGGAGCAGTTGCAAAAGGTACATGAGAGGATAAATTTAAGCAATAAGCTCTATCTCATGAGAAAGCTGTACCAGTCTAAGCTACAGAAAGGCCAGGATATGCAGGATTACATAAGAAGTGTTCTGGAAGTTGTAAAACGCCTGAGAGGCATTGGGGAAGATCTAAAGGACTTTCATGTGGCCGCATTACTGCTTAGTGGCCTTCCAGAGAGCTATGATACGCTTGTAACCGCACTAGATGCGCGTCCAGATGATGAGCTTACACTGGAGTATGTCAGGGGGAAGCTCATAGATGAATATAAGCGAAAGGCAGAAGGTGTAAACAGTAGGACATGCATCACAGAATCTGCTTTACAGACACAAAACCTAACTGATAACTAGTGTTGAGCCACCCCCGTAGTGTTCGAGTTCGGTTCGGTTCGTCGAACACCCGTGTGTTCGCCGAACTGTTCGTCGAACTGTTCGTCGAACACCTTCGAACACCGTTAAAACCAATGGCAGGCAAACAAAAACACATAGAAACACATAGAAAACACCTTCAAAGGTGTCCAAAAGCTGACAAACTGCTCAGAAGACACAACTAACACATGGAAAAGTGACAAGTACATATAGTCATGCGAAAAGAAAAGAGGTGGAGGAGTAAAAGGAGGGGGAGACACAGATATAGGCATGTCATGCCCTTCTAAAATCCAAAAAGTGAGAAGCCGAGACGGCCAGTCCGCTCCTGCCCGTGCCACCTCCGTGTCGCCGGGTTTGTGCCAGAGCCGCGGTGAACCCTGACGGCCAGCCCCCCTCTCCCAATACTGGTGCCTGTCCGCTGGTGGGTCGAGAGAGCCCCCCTGTGGTGGAGGCAGCTCTAAGCTTTTTAATTTAAATTGTCCCTCTAATTTGAATGAATACACTTTAAATCCATTTACAAGGATCTATTGGAGGGCAAGTCTCATGCCAGCAGCCGCGTAATTCCAGCTCCAGTAGCGTCCACTAAAGCTGCTGCAGTTAAAAAGCTTTTATAAGGATCGAGCTCGGCTGTCCACCGCAAGGCATCCTAGTGCCAGTCCCAGCCCCTATGCCTTGGGGTGCCTCCTGATGCTCTTCACTGAGTATCCCGTGGTCCCGAAGCATTTCCTTTGAAAAAATTAAGTGTCCAAACTACAGGTGGTGTAGCTTGCTTAACAGCCGGGATAATCCGCTGACTAGCAGACACTGCTACTAGGCACAAAGTATTTCCTGGGCTAGATGCAGTTAAAAATTTGTAAGTAGATACTCTCGTTGGATGCTGAGAAAGCATTCCATAGAGTCTCCTGGCACGCCATATATGATTCTCTTAAAAAGCTTGGGGTAGGGGTCTAGGGGACCCTTTTATAGCCAAAATCACGGCCCTGTATCACAATACGTCACCTAGGCTGAAGATAAATGGAACTGTAGCACCGAGGGCTCGGTTGCTACCGACGTATTGCACCTCACCCAGAGGTGTGATATCTCACTCTCAGATAAGGATGGAGTGTGGATCAGGACCCGACACCTGCATGCATTACACCACATTGCCGTGTGGCAGGGCGACCAATATGCCCCTGAGATGGGCACGACAGTCCCTGTCCCTGGCTGGAGTGGGGGGAGGGAACACTGAGGAAGGGGAACCCTGCAGTGCAGGAGCAGGGAGGAAGCAGTTCCTGGGTGCATTGAGAAGGGAGTATAAAAGGTGGGCACCATCTTAGTTCAGTGCAGAGAAGTCTGAGCAGAAGTGGCAGGGAGCAGGGGCTCTGCATGAGCTCTGCTCCGGAGGCGGGCCTAGTAACAGAGGCCCAGGCCTGCAAGAGGGAGAAGGAAGGAAGAGGAGTGGAGAAGGCTCCAGGAACGAGGAATGAAGGGATCCCAGGGGTGCGGACGGGCGAGTCGCCACCGCACGCCCGAATCCACCTGCGTGGAGGGGTCAGGCCAAAGGGGGAGACCGGTCCCCGAACTAGTGGAGGCAGGAAACGACCCTCAGCTAGAAATCGGAGGCTCTGACATTTTATGTGGCGCAGCCCCTTGCTCCACCCGCTAGGAAGGCACCACATAGGGTCAGGGAAACTGGCGCCAAGTTTACCAAGAGGAGGCCCGAGGCAGCCGGACAGAAGTGTTGGTAAGAAAGGCCAGACAAAGGACACACAAAGGGGGTCCTGTGAAGCGCTCCAAAGTTATCTGGGAGTTGTCTGAGCCCCTCACCTGGTGAGCACAGTATGACGTGGGCAGCCGTTACCTGCAGACGTGGTCTGGATAATAAGAACTGTGAGTAAAGGCCCTGAACTGCATCACTGACTCCGTGTCGTTACTGCTGCTGCCCTGCACCATCACCCCCATCCTCCGCATACACTGCCCTGAGGCTATACTCCTCCCGTGGGGAGTTATGCTACGCTCTGCTGCACCCACAACACCAGCCTTAGCAGTCTGCCCTGTATCGGCGGTTCACTCTGACCGCAATCCACGGGTGGCGTAGTCGGACATTTAAACATCAAAACCACATAAATAGTTCCGCCACTGGTTTGACCGCCCTGAGCCACGGAACCGGATCGCCGCCACGAAGACTACAACCACCAGCATCCACCAAAAAGGGTCCGGCTCCGGGTGTCCCAAGGCCCAGGGGGTGCGTCAGAACATTTTCATCACCTTTCACAATCACCAATGGGACAAGGCAGGGATGTCCTCTGTCCCCTCTCTTATCCTAGTGACGGAGCACCTGCTCTCATCAATTCGCCATAACCCCAATATTAGGTGGATTGAGGTGGGAGGCACCGAGTACAAGTGCTCTCTATTTGCTGATGATGTCCTAGTATATATCACTCAATCACATATATCCATCCCTGCTGTTATGGCTGAAATAGATCACTTTGTTACATGGTAAAATTTTAAAATCAATGCAGCGAAGTCTGAGGCCCTCGATGTCTCCCTCCCTAAATCCATATAGGATTCCATCCAGTCCAACTTTCCCTTTGCCTGGCCCTCACAGGGTATCAAATACTTAGGAATTCCTATTCATAGAGACCTCTCCCATCTATGTTATCTTAATTTTGGGCCCTTTATTGAACAATTCCATACAGACCACGGTTGGCAAGTTAGAACTGTAAGATTCACTACGTGAACCACTGGTGTTTTGTGGAAAAGCACATGTACACCACGTTCCAAATTATTATGCAAAAAGTGTTTAGGAGTGATAAGGGAAGAATTTGTTTGTTTGTCAGTTAAACTCATTGATGGTGATGTGTGTCAGGGCTCTTTATATCACTGTAAGCAATTGCAGACACCTGTGCTAACTAGTTTGGCAGGTGTGTCCAATGAAAGGCAAGACTACTTAAGAAGGCTCTCTCACATTATTAAGCAGCCTACATTTTCTGCCAAAATGGGAAAGAAAAAGGATGTGTCGGCTGCTGAGAAGCAACAAATTGTGGAGTGTTTAGGTCAAGGCATGACTACAATCAACATTGTGCGATGATCAGGATGAAGTGTCTTGGCAATCAAGAAGTATGTAGCTGATTCACAGTACACACGTGTGCGTGCTGATAAGGGCAAATTGAGGACTCTTTCCTACAGGCAATTACGTCAGGTTGAAAGAGCAGCGGCAAAAAAGCCTTGTCATAGCAGCAGACAAGTTTTTGAAGCTGCTTGTGCCTCCAACGTCCCCCGAACAACAAGATGCAGGGTCCTTCAGAGGTTTGCAGCTGTGCATACGCCATCCTGTCGACCTCCTCTATCCACTTCACACAAGCAGAAACGGCTCCAGTGGGCCAAACATTACATGAAGACTGATTTCAAAACTGTTTTGTTCACGGATGAGTGCCGTGCAGCGCTCGATGGTCCAGATGAATGGAGTGGAGGATGGCTGGTTGATGGACACCCCACGCAAACACGGCTACAGCGCCAACAAGGAGGAGGTGGAGTAATGTTTTGGGCTGGAATCATGGGGAGAGAGATTGTCGGCCCCTTTAGGATCCCTGAAGGCGCTAAAGATGAACTCCATAATGTATGTGGATTTTCTCAAACAGCACTTCCTGCCATGGTTCAAGAAGAAGAACCGTGTATTTCACAGCAAGATCATTTTTCTGCATGATAATGCACCATCTCATGCTGCACATAAAACATCTGCATCTCTGGCTGATATGGGCATAAAAGGGGACAAACTTATGGTGTGACCCCCATGCTCCCCTGACCTCTACCCCATTCAGAACCTTTGGAGCATCATTAAAAGGAGTGTCTATGATGGCGGGAGGCAGTTCACATCTAAGCAAAAGCTCTGGGAGGGTATTCTGTCCTCATGCAAAACAATTGAAGCAGAAACCATCCAAAACCTGACAAATTCAATGGACGAGAGAGTTCAGAAGCTCCTTTCGAACAAGGGGTCCTATGTGAAAATGTAACATCACCTAGAATAAAGTTTTGAGTTGAAAACTGTTTGATTTCAGTTTCTAACAACCTGCTAATGCTTATAATTTCAAAAATGACCATTTTTTTGGTCTTTATTAAAATGAAAAGGTTGATCGAAAAGTTTGGGGGATCTAAGAGTGTGGCAACCCAGTAGTCATGATTACTTCGAATTCTGACAATATGAGGGTCATGCTGCAGGTAGTGCAGCAAGAAGGCACTTATGTGTCTTGCGCATCTCGGAGCCCCAAAATTATTTTCCGGGCTAGATGCAGCTAAAAATTATTTTTAATTTTAAATCTGGTGAAGCTTATTATAGATGGCCTAATAGGATCAGTGCTGCACACTGCTACAAAGCCCAAATTATTTTCCAGTCAAGATACAGATAAACAGGATTAGTAATTTGAAAGCTTAAAACGGTTGGTAGGGTGATTTTAACCAATCATCAAGCTTTTACTCTCCCCAGGATGACACAGGGGTAGAAAAGTCGTTTCGGATCCATGATTTGTTCATCTTTATGAACGTGAGTCTGTCTACATTATCAGTGGAGAGCCGCGTGCGCTTATCTGTCAGCACACCACCAGCAGCGCTGAACACACGTTCAGACAGAACGCTGGCTGCGGGGCATGACAAGATCTCCAAGGCGTAAGTGGCTAGCTCCGGCCATTTATCCAGATTGGAAGCCCAAAAAGAGCAAGGGTCCAGTGACACAGTCGTGGCTTCAATGTTTACTTGGAGATACTTCTGTACCATCGTCTCTAGGCGTTGACTATGTGTCAGACTTCTTGTCTCCTGTGGCCTTGCAAAGGATGGGCTAAAAAAGTGGTGAAATGATTCCGCAAAATTGATGTTACCAGCAGATACTGTGGTTCTGTTACGGTTTGAGTGCTGAACACTTGACGGTCCCACGGTTGGCAAGTTGGAACTGTGAGATTCACTACGTGCACCACTGGTATTTTGTGGAAAAGCACATGTAAGATTCTGCAACAGTCTCTGCTGATACTCCTGCATGCGTGCATCCCTTTCTATGGCAGGAATAATTTCTGCAAATTTACTTTTGTACCGGGGATCTAACAGTGTGGCAACCCAGTAGTCAGGATTATTTCTAATTCTCACAATTCGAGGGTCATGTTGCAGGTAGTGCAGCAAGAAGGCACTCATGTGTGTTGCGCATCCAGGAGCACCAAGTCCCTGTTGTGTTGGTGGCGAGGTAACAATCATGCTTCCTTCCTCTGTCCTCTCCCCCCAACCTCGCACAACAGAAATGTGATCAAGGTCTCCCTCATCTGATGAGTCTTCCATCAGTTCGTCCTCCACTTCTTCCTGGGCTCCTGCACCTTCCTCACTAGTTTGGCTGCTACCATGCGCCCTGGTAAAATCATCTCCCCCACCCTCACATGCCTGCCGCCTTGGTGCTGCCGACCGTCTGGACCTTGCAGATGTTAGCCCTTCCGCATACAACTCCTCCTCCTCTACTTCCTCCACCTCCTCTTGTGCCACCACCTGACTCCGAATACTGTTTAACATGTGCTCCAGCATGTAAATCACCGGAATAGTCATGCTGATAATGGCATCGTCAGCACTAAACATCTTCGTCGCCATTTCAAAACTGTGCAGAAGGGTGCATAGGCCCCTGATCTGAGACCACTCCTCCAGCGTGATTTGCCCCACCTCTGAATCTCGTTGGCCCAGGCTATACGTCAGAACGTATTGCACCAGGGCTTGTCGGTGCTGCCACAGTCGCTGCAACATGTGCAGAGTTGAATTCCACCGGGTAGGCACATCGCATTTTAGCCGGTGAAGTGGCAGGCCCAACGACTTCTGTAGAGATGTAAGTCGCTGAGCTGCGGGATGCGAACGGCGGAAGTGAGCACACAGCGACCGTGCCCTCTGCAGAAGGCCATCTAGTCTGGGATAGTGGGCTAAAAATTGCTGGACAACCAGGTTCAACACGTGAGCCATACAAGGCACGTGTGTGACATTGCCCCGGCGAAGGGCCGCACCCAGGTTTGCAGCATTGTCGCACACGGCCTTCCCTGGTTTCAGGTCCAGTGGAGACAACCATTCATGAAATTGGTTCTCCAGAGCTGACCACAACTCCTCAGCTGTGTGACTCACATTTCCCAGACATTTCAATGTAAAAACCGCCTGATGACGATGAGCCCTACTGCCAGCATAGTAAGGAGGTGTGCAGGATCCCTTCTGCGCAGTTAGAAAGCTTGTGGCATGACCAGACAGGCTTTGGGTGCAGGTGGAAGACCGAGAGGAGGTTGAGGAGGCAGAAGCAGTGGAGGAACTTTGACATAAAGAGGATTGACGCACAACTCGTGGGGACGGCAAGACTTGGACAGCAGCCCCTTGTCCTGCTGTCACCATAGTTACCCAGTGCCCAGTCAGCGACATGTAACGCCCCTGTCCATGCCTACTCGTCCAAGTGTCTGTGGTGAAATGCACCCTGTCACACACAGAGTTTCTCAAAGAAGCGGTGATGTTGTGTGCGACATGCTGGTGGAGCGCAGGCACACCTTTCTTTGAGAAGTAGTGCCGACTGGGCATCTGGTACTGGGGCACTGCGACGGACATAAGGTCTCGAAAATCCTCTGTGTCCACCAGGCGGAAAGGCAGCATTTCTGTAGCCAAGAGCTTGCAGATGGTGAAATTCAACCTCTTAGCTTTCTCATGGCTAGGAGGAAATGGTCTTTTACTTGTCCACATCTGAGGGACCAAGGGCTGGCTATTGTGCTTAGACGGGGTTGATAAGGGTGTCCCCGGCAAACTGCCGGTCTGTGAGGAAGATGCAGGCGGACATGTTAGGTTGCCTTGATCCAAAGGTGGTGCTATCGATGTCGGACAGCGCTCAAGACCAGCTGGTGTTACCACCTCCAAAGAAAATGATGACCTGCCAATCACGCTGGCTGTTGCGGGTAAAGAGGTGGCAGGTCTGCGCCCCAAAACAGGTGTGACTGCTGTCCCCCCAGTCACAGAGGATGAAGAGGCCACGGATGCACAAGATATGGCAGACGGTGGTTGGCCCGGCCGGCTAGGCCGCATTGTAGCACACTGAGCTTCCCACTGCAACTTATGCTTCATGTCCATGTGCCGGTTCATGCATGAAGTACTCAAACTATGTATTTTTTGGCCTCTACTTAGCTTTTGCTGACAAATGTTACAGATAACATGAGTTGGGTCATCTTTATCGATCTGAAAAAATGCCCAGGCTATGCAAGGCTTAGCACCCATGCGACCTGAAGAGCCACCACGACTTGTGGTGAGAGGCAGAGTTGTGTTTGAGGATGCAGTTGTTGACGTGCTTCCAGTACTACGTCTCTGTCCAGGAAGGCGCAACCTGACCTCGTCGTCACTAGCATCTTCCTCCACCTCCTCTGCTGACCTCATCTCTTGGCTGACTGTGGGTTGACAGTAAGTGGGATCTCCGACCTCATCATCATCACCCTGTGCGTTATCACACCCGTCGTCCTCAGAGCCAACCTGTTCCTGCCCTGACAAAAAACTAAAGTTGTCGCTCCAATCAGGTATTTGAGTCTTATCATCGTCTTCCTCATTGTCTCCACCAACAGGAGTTACAGTTTGGGAATGAGGGTCTACATTATGGTCAGAACCTTCTGCGTCTGGTCCTGGATCCGACTCATAAAGATTCTGGGCATCAGTGCAGATCATTTCCTCGTCTGGATTCACAGAAGCGCTGGAGTCGACCTCTGATTCCCAGGCTATAGTATGAGTAAACAGCTCTGCAGACTCAACCATCTGTTCTACCTCATACTCAGACGGGCAGCTGGAGATTTGGGAGCTGTGAGGAAGCAAGTGCGATTTGGGTGACACCTTTGAGGACTGGAGTATTTGTGATGTTGAAGTTGATGTGGAGGAGAGCCCACTTAAAGGAGCACTTGATATCCGTTGAAGCACCTGCTGTTTTTGTGCCTCATCTGGAATTTGTAGCGATTGGCGTGGCCGTAAGAAAGGGATCTTATCACATTGTCCGCTAAAAGAAGTAGACATTTTAGTTTGGCTGGAAGATGGTCTTTCTTCTGCACCTACCCCACGGACACAACCTTTTTTCCCCTTCCCAACACGCCTATTCCCCTTTCCACCAGCAGCAGGCCTTTTTCCACTCATTTTGGTGGTTAACTAATTCACAACTCTGGAGTTGTTTGCACAAAAAAACAATGGATGGTAACCGAGCAGAGCTGAGTGGCCAAACTGTGGTATTAGGCCAAAACTATTGGCTGGGTTAGATGCAGAAAAAAATTATTTTTAATTTGCAACCTGATGGAGGTCAGTATAGATGGACTAATAGACCAAGTCCCACACACCGCTAGAAGCCCAAATATTTTTTCAGAGCTAGATGCAGAAAATGTTTTTATTCAATTTGCAACCTGATGGAGGTCAGTATAGATGGACTAATAGACCAAGTCCCACACACTGCTAGAAGCCCAAATATTTTTTCAGAGCTAGATGCAGAAAAAAATTATTTTTAATTTGCAACCTGATGGAGGTCAGTATAGATGGACTAATAGACCAAGTCCCACACACCGCTAGAAGCCCAAATATTTTTTCAGAGCTAGATGCAGAAAAAAATTATATTCAATTTGCAACCTGCTGGAGGTCAGTATAGAAGGACTAATAGAACAAGTCCCACACACTGCTAGAAGCCCAAATATTTTTTCAGAGCTAAATGAAGAAAAAAATTATTTTTAATTTGCAACCTGATGGAGGTCAGTATAGATGGACTAATAGACCAAGTCCCACACACTGCTAGAAGCCCAAATATTTTTTCAGAGCTAGATGCAGAAAAAAATTATTTTTAATTTGCAACCTGATGGAGGTCAGTATAGATGGACTAATAGAACAAGTCCCACACGCTGCTAGAAGCCCAAATATTTTTTCAGAGATAAATGAAGAAAAAAATTATTTTTAATTTGCAACCTGATGGAGGTCAGTATAGATGGACTAATAGACCAAGTCCCACACACTGCTAGAAGCCCAAATATTTTTTCAGAGCTAGATGCAGAAAAAAATTATTTTTAATTTGCAACCTGATGGAGGTCAGTATAGATGGACTAATAGAATTAGTCCCACACGCTGCTAGAAGCCCAAATATTTTTTCAGAGATAAATGAAGAAAAAAATTATTTTTAATTTGCAACCTGATGGAGGTCAGTATAGATGGACTAATAGACCAAGTCCCACACACTGCTAGAAGCCCAAATATTTTTTCAGAGCTAGATGCAGAAAAAAATTATTTTTAATTTGCAACCTGATGGAGGTCAGTATAGATGGACTAATAGACCAAGTCCCACACACTGCTAGAAGCCCAAATATTTTTTCAGAGCTAGATGCAGAAAAAAATTATTTTTAATTTGCAACCTGATGGAGGTCAGTATAGATGGACTAATAGAACAAGTCCCACACGCTGCTAGAAGCCCAAATATTTTTTCAGAGATAAATGAAGAAAAAAATTATTTTTAATTTGCAACCTGATGGAGGTCAGTATAGATGGACTAATAGACCAAGTCCCACACACTGCTAGAAGCCCAAATATTTTTTCAGAGCTAGATGCAGAAAAAAATTATTTTTAATTTGCAACCTGATGGAGGTCAGTATAGATGGACTAATAGAATGATGCTATGCCCAAAAGATTTTACTTCACTAGGTGCAGTAAAAAAATTGGTATTCTATACACAGGTGGTATATCTTGCAACACAGATAGGCTACTCCACTGACTAACACACTCTGCAATAGGCCAAAAAGGATTAGCTTTGCTAGATTCAGCCAAATGCTGTGAAAAAAACTTGCACAGCACTGGCACAGACCTGCCTGGCAAAAACTGATAGGAACTGATGTAACCTAGTCCTGGAAAGGACTCCAATTACAATTAGTCTTTACTCCCACAATCTATCTATTTAAGAGCACAGACCTGCTTGATAAAAGTCGTAGGAAATGCTGTAACCTAGTCCTTAAAAGGACTGCAATCACAACTATTCCCTACTCCCAAGCTATCTGTATATTTGTGCGAAAATTGGCTTGAAATTAACAAGGTATAGCGCACACAGCAACAGCGGTGCCGTCTAACACGCAGCTGCAGCAGTGAGAAAATGGTGGCGACGGGGAAAATGGCTTGGTCTTATAGGGCAAGGACATGTGACATACACTGCCAATCACACATGCCCTTGCTTGTGTGAAAAAAAGCACTTTGCTCCGTGTGTGCGCTGCTGATAGGCTGAGAGATTGCACCTCCCCACTGTAAATGCGGGAAAGAGAAAAAAAAATGGAGATCTTCATTGTTCCTGCAGAGATCCATCCCCTGCCCCTCCCCCCGCCCCGCTGTACACTCAAACTGCGTATTAACATTAATTTTCATCATTACTGAGAAAAAATCCAGTTATGATTTTGGTGCACGAACAGTTATCGAACATAACCTCGAACAGCCGAATTTTTCTCAAATTGTTCGTGTTCGCCGACCGGCTCGAACACTGCCCAAAACAGCTCGAATTTGAGATTGGCGAACAGTTCGAGTAGAACAACGCTCATCTCTACTGATAACAGGAAGCACATAAAAGAAACACGTGAATGTTTTGTTTGCAAGAAATAAGGACATTTGAAAGCTGACTGCAGAGTCTGGAAAGCTAGAATGAATCAGCTGAAAAAACAAAGCAGTCATCAAAGGGTTAAAAGTGCTGTATCTGGAGAAAATGATTCTGTGAATACTGAAACTGCATTTACTGTCAGTGCAAATACATCAAAGCATGCATGGTGTATAGACTCTGGAGCAACTAGTCACATGACTAATAACAGAGACTTCTTTTCTAAGCTTGACCAAAGTAAATCAGAGAAAGTGATTATGGCTAATGGTCAGTACATGACTTCAGAAGGCATAGGAGATGGTTATATTGATTGTCAAATCTCACCAACACAAAGCAGGAAGATCCCAGTAAAGGATGTGCTGTATGTGCCTAGTCTTGAAAGTAATCTACTATCTGTGAAGAAACTCACAAAACAAGGAAATGAAGTTACATTTAAGCATGATAGCTGCATCATCTCAAAGGAAGGTCACACACTAGCAGAGGGAAACATCACAGATGAACTTTATCAGCTGAAATGCAAAGAGTGTGTGTATACAGTGCAACAAAAAGAGCATAAAAACTGTATTCATGTGTGGCATAGGCGTCTGGCACACAGAGACCCAGAAGCAATAAGAAAGTTAGTCCAAAAGCAACTAGCTGAGGATATTACAATTGATCTATGTAACCAGACAATGAAGTGTACTAGCTGCATCAAAGGGAAAATGTCTAGGAAAGCTTTTCCTAAGAGAATTAGTACAACAACAGCACAGCCACTAGATTTAATACACACAGATGTCTGTGGTCCAATGAGCACTCTGACTCCAGGGAAGAAGAGATATTTTCTCACATTTATTGATGATCATTCAAGATATACAGTTGTCCACCTGCTTCACAGCAAGGAGGAAGTTCCAGAGAAACTTGAAATATACCTAGCTGAAGTATATAATAAATTTGAAAGAATGCCAAAGATTCTAAGTGCAGATAATGGGACTGAATATACAAGTAATGAGACACAGAGCATTTTAAAGAAAAATGGAATCCTATTTCAGACCACTGTACCGTACAACCCAGAGCAAAATGGTGTCGCGGAAAGAAGGAACCGAACACTATGTGAAAGTGGAAGAAGCATGTTATTTGATGCAAATCTGCCCACAGCATATTGGGGTGAAGCAATCATGACAGCTTGCTATCTTCAGGACAGACTACCAGGTAAAGCTACAGAGAAAACTCCATTTGAGCAATGGAATAGCAGAAAGCCAAAACTACATCACATAAGAATATTCGGAAGTAAAGCATTTGTACACGTTCCCAAAGAAATGCGAACTAAGCGGGAATCTCACGCTAAGGAAGGTATCCTGGTAGGCTACAGCGAAACCCAGAAAGGTTATAGGATTCTACACCCAGAAACAAACAAGATCACAATAAGTAGAGATGTAGTGATTGATGATAGCTTTGTATCACCCAAGTTTTTTGACATCACGCCAGTAGTCCAGCTGAAGTCACAATTACAAGACAGACAGCAACAAGGAGGATGTAGAGGTCTGGCTGGATTCTTCAACTAATGAAGGAACAACAGAAAAATCAGGTGAATCGGAAATCAGGAGATCGTCAAGATCAAACAAAGGTATAGCAGCTAAACGTTTATCCTACATTGTCAAGACACTACCTGAGTCAGAGCCGCAGTCATGGGATGAAATGCAAGCACTACCTGTCCATGAAAGAACAAAGTGGATCGATGCCGCTAATGAGGAAATCAAATCGCTTCATCAACTCCAAACTTGGAAACTCACCAAGCTAACACAGGGCAAAAAGGCAATCAAGTGCAAGTGGGTCTTCAAAACCAAATATGACTCTGAAGGTAAAGTCCACAGATTCAAAGCAAGGTTGGTCGCAAAAGGATATTCTCAAAAGTATGGCGAAGATTACGATGCTACATTTGCTCCAGTCGCTAAACAGACCACGTTCAGAGCTTTGTTAGCTGTAGCTGCTGTACAAAAGATGTATGTCAGACATTTGGATATAAAAACTTCCTTTTTAAATGGTGACATTGAGGAGGACTTATACATGACTCAACCTGAAGGTTATGTAAAAAGAGGTGAAGAGAATCTTGTTTGCAAACTACAAAAATCTCTCTATGGTCTTAAGCAATCAGCAAGAGCATGGAACACCAAGATGAATAAAGTCTTGTTGGAAGAAGGATTTAAAAGAGGTCAAGCAGATCCGTGCTTATACACAAAATATACAGATGGAAAGTGGATGTATATTCTCTTATATGTGGACGACGTGATTGTTGTTCATCAAGACGACGCAGAAATTGGAAAAATGACTGAAATTCTGAATCAGCACTTTGAAACAAAAGACCTTGGAAGTGTGACATATTATCTAGGAATCCAAATCCAGAGAGAGGAAGATGGAAGTTTTCTTCTAAACCAAAGTGCAAAAATTAATTTGATTCTGAATCAGTTTAAAATGTCAGAGGCCAAAGGTATATCAACCCCAATGGAACCATCCTACCTGAAGCTGGAAGGAGAAGATGACCTGTTGCCTAACAATGAGAAATATCGTCAGACAGTGGGGGCACTTCTATACATATCAACTATGACTCGACCGGATATCACAACAACAGTTGGAATCCTTTGCAGATATGTGGAAAAACCGTGCCAAAGAGACTGGAATGCTGTTAAGAGACTTCTCCGATATTTGAAAGAAACGCAAGATGTAAATTTAAAACTATCTGCAGCAGGAGATCTAGAACTTACCGGCTATGTAGATGCGGATTGGGCTGGTGATTCGCGTGATCGTAAATCCACAAGTGGATACTTGTTTAAAGTTGGAGAAAGTTCAATCTCCTGGTCTAGTAGGAAACAAGTGTCTGTTGCCTTGTCATCTACAGAAGCGGAGTATGTGTCCGCAGCCTATGCAAGCCAGGAGGTTGTTTGGCTAAGACAATTGATGGATGATCTTGGCAAACCGACAACTCAGCCGACGGTGATTTATGAGGACAACCAAGGATGCATTAAACTTGCATGCAGTGAAAAGATCAGTGCTAGAACCAAGCACATTGACGTCAGACATCATCATCTACGTGATTTGATAGATCGTGGCATAATTCAGTTTGTCTATTGTGAAACTGATAAGATGGTAGCTGACATTATGACAAAGCCATTGCCACGAGCTAGGTTCCAAGAATTGAGAACCAAAATGGGACTAAGAGGATAAGTAGTTGTTGAGTGGGGGTGTTGGAATAATACATATTAATCTGTATGTGTATTGCAACAACTACTGTGCTGTTTCATATGTTGTGCATATTGTGAGGTTGTTAACAAAGTTTAGTTAAAAAAAAAACAAAACTCACACAGACAGGATGCCCCCTCCTTCTCTTTCTGTGTTGTTGTTATATGTCTTTGTTTTCCTCTTGCTGCAGTAACACCAGACTCCATGCTGTGCCTATGCTGGATATGAATAAACCTACATTCTGTGTTCTAAACTCTGGATGTCACGCGGATTAATCCTCTGCTAACACACACCCCACAAGGATACAGATCGGGGTCACTGGGAGCTGAGAAGTACAGGGCATAAAAGTGATCAATGTTCTGCGGACTCCATAACTGCTGAGTCCAAACCGACTCTGGTATTAACATCAGCACAAAAACTGTGCACCTGGAGCTTCATGGTATCGATTTCAATGGTCTAGTGTCTGAATACAAGCCGTACATCACCAAGCACAATGTCAAGGATGGAGTAGTGTACATTCACCATCACTGAACTCTGGAGAAGTGGAAATGTTTTCTGTGCAGTACACTTCTCTATCTGGCATCCGATGGATGAGTTTGGGTTTGGGGAATTCCAGGAGAACGTTACATGCCTGACTGCATTGTGCCAACTGTAAAGCTTGGTGGAGGAAAGAGAATGCTATGGGAATATTATTAAAATTAAGGGAAATCTTAAATCTTCAGCATACACAGACTGTTGGACAATTGTAGCTTCCAAGTTTTTGGGAACATTTGGGGGAAGACTCTGTGCAAAAACCAAGGTTCGTACAGGCATGGCTGGGTAAATTTGGTGTGGGAAAACTTGACTGGCCACGCAGAGCCAACTGAACACCTTTGCAAAGAACCAAAATGGATATTGTGAATCAGGCCCACTCATCCAACATTAGAGTGTGACCTACAAATGCTCTTCTGGATGAATGGGCAAAAATTCCTACAGACATCTCCAAAATCTTGTAGAAAGTCTTCCCAGAAGCGTGGAAGACATTTTACTTGTAGATGCACCAACTTCATAATAATGTGTATGGGTTTAGAATAGATTGTCGTAAAATCTCCTGTAGGTGTAATGTGTAGGTGTCCCAATACGTTGTCCATACAGTGTATGTTATATACACGACATTGTACTTACCATAGGGCACTGTACATTACATGGTACATGGGTGCACGTTATCTCCAATCCTGTCGCACATCTTTCACTTTCTGTACACACACAGTCCTGGCATTTGTCAGAGAACACTGGTGCTCCAGGCTGCGGAAACACAAAGTCATCATGTACCGATCAAAAATGGGAAACAATGTCCAGTACCCTAAAACCTCAATATTAGATTCTGGAATTAGGAAAGGCCTACATATTATTATATATAGCATTATTATATCCATTTTATATTACATGCTCAATTTAGTCATAGTGAGGTTTGGGAACAGTGACCTAAAAATGTTCAATTCAGTCAAATCAGAACCCTTGCTTTGCACTGATGAGGAGCAAACACCGTGAAACACATGTCTACAAATAAATTGTCTGGTTTGGCTTCTTATCCTAAGTCATGGAGCAAGGCTCATTAAAGGGTCGATATTGACTTTTAGGATTGCTACTTCATGTAGGTAGCACTAATTCTAGTCCTCTTCTCTTCCTCTCTGAAGAGACAATTTGTACTTAAAATATAGTAATAAATCTCATTTACCATATTTTTCGGATTATAAGTCACACTGTTTTTCCTCCAGAATTGGGAGGAAAATGGGGGTGCAGTTTATAAACCGAATGTAGCTTAACATGGGGTTCAGCTGAGGTGGAGTGGGGTCACAGGAGGTCACACCCCATATTTTTTAGTCACTCTGTCCAAGTTCCCAAATAGGTGATTTTGAAAAAGAGGTGTGTGATATCCTCAAGTTACATTAGCATGTACTTAACCGTACTTAACACACAAAAAAAACGTACCAAATATTCTGCGTTTCCATGAACACAAACATTCTTACGGACTGCAAAACAGAAAAAATATATATAAATTATTTTTAATTAGCATACAACTGTTTTGATTAGTTGACCCTACTGGAAAATGTATGACTCATTGAAGTCGGTAAGCCATTTGCAAAAGAGACGTTATAAATAATTTTTCAGATTTATATTTTTAAAATTAGAAAACCATGTATGATTTCCTTCACGCTTCACAAATACTTGCTACTTTGTGTTGGTATGTAACATAAAATCCCAATAAAATACATTTGTTTGTGGGTGTAACTTGAAATAATTTGGAAAAGTTCACAGGGTATGATTACTTTTTCAAGGCACTGTATGTAAAGATAGAATCAATTAAATGTGATAGAGATTTGGAAAGCCATGTGTCATTGGAGGAGGTTAAGAGTTGCTTGTAGAGATGAGCGAATCTGAACATCAAAGTTTGACGCTCGTAGAGGACAGTTAGTGTCCGGTACTAAACGTCGAAAGTCCATTGCAAGTTTGTGTCCAGTTCAGATACCTGAACTGAACTTTGGACTAACCTTCGGGTTGGGTACCAGAACCCAGACTTCCATGGATCCACTCATACCTAGTTGTTTGTTGAATGGTTGAGTGTGGGAACAGAAGGCGAACACTTCAGAGATATGGATGGAGATGCAATGAAAACTAGGTTGAAGGGCTTAATGAGCCTATCACAAGCCTTTTGAAAAACTCATATTCAGTTAGAGGCATGATTGTCCAAAGCAATGTACATACTAAAGCAAATGTGATTGTACTCTATTCACTGAAATTTAGCTGAGTTTGATGGAGCATTATAAGCATACTGTAATGCTGTGGATGGCAGCCGCAGACTTATGGGGAAGGATGACCGAGGTTTGGTAGGGTTATGGTTATGTTTTGCTTTAGAAATCCATGTACTTTCGGTCTGTTTTGTGGGTTTGTATAATGTGGATGTCATTTTTTTATATGTGCAACTAAGGGTAAAATTAAAAAGAAAAAAGAATGGCTGTCTGAAGTCAATGCAATAAGTACTTTTCAATCAATTGAATGGATCAACATGTTAGGTTCAAGCACTGTTCCCCAACTTCAGTCCTCAAGAGACACCAACAAGTCTTGTTTTCAGGATTTCCTTAGTATTGAACAGGTGATGGAATTATTGCCTGTGCAGGTACTGCAATTATCACCTGGACAATACTAAGGAAGTCCTGAAAACATGACCTGTTGGTGGCTCTTGAGGACTCCAGTTGGGGAACATTGGGTTATAGGTTGAATTCGTTGGACTTATGTCTACCTTCAACCTTAAAAGCTATAAAACTATTTGAAAGATTATATTATTCCAAAGTTTGGGATGAATGGTTAGACTTTCAAACAGATCATGTTTACAACTGTAGTCAAAGTCTTGTCTGCTCTCACGAATTCTATGTTTCTATCCACATCATGTCACACTTACCGTACCACTTGAGATAAGGTTACTCATGATCACAAAACTATTCGGCCTTGGGCTATTTAGCCTGATCTGAAAATCTAATTATTTCTATATTTTCAAATAAGAAATTTCTGGAAATATAAGATAAGATCACGTACCGCATTTATACACAGGACAGCAGTGTCCATCGGGAATGCTCCCAACTATTTCATAGCCAAGGTCACAGTTGGGTGATTTGGATGAGCATAATTTAGTGTCACACTCTAAATGGAAAGAAGCATATGACAGTTAGTCCTATGGAATCCCTTATATTATGCTGATTTGTTATAGTTTGCTCTTTGTAGAGACACCATGAAGCTCTAGCATGCACTTACTGCACACAGTCTCGTTGCAGCAGCCATCAGTTGGGCTGAGCTGGATCACAGCTTTGAAACCATCCAGCGCACATGTCAGGTCCTTCATTGGCTTACATATATGTTGTTGACAAGTGATTCCACTACCACCTTCCCGGCAAACACAGACCTGGCAATTAAACTCAAATTCTTCCCCAATCTATAAGGAAACAACGTTAATCAACAGTTAGCACAATCAAATTTCACTTCCGAATTTACCAAAGTAAGAAGAAACTTCATAGCACTCAGTAGACCCTGTGTGAGCCAACAAAGCTGAAGAGCAGTCACTTGATCCAGAAGAAGACCAGAGCAGCTCTGGAAACTGGAGAAGTCCGTGATTGGTAAGTAGCTCTTACACTACATTGCATACATATTTGGAAGGGATTGGTGAATAAAAATGTAGCTGGGAGTGATCCATTAAAAATAATGTAGGAGCTCTTGTGTATGTTTTATGTATACCTGTTTAAGTTGATGTGCAATATCTGGGTTGTCTGCGATCTTGATTACTTCTTCACCTCTGATATGGATCCCCTAATACAGACTACAGTTCCAAGACTCTCATTATAATGCTCTTGCTCATAAGTAGACACTCAAGACACTTGGACTCTGTACCATGAGAAAGGCGCCGGTCCGGTGCAGGAGCGCGTTGCTATTATTAAAAAACGATTTGGAATCCCAGGGCTCTTCATTCCCAAAGTGCAGCCCGTCTAAATGTACCAGTTTCCATTTTTGCCATTATACATCTGGAGGAACCCTTCTCCAGCCACGGGGCAGCAGCGGCTTTCCACGCTTTTATAGGTTTTGAGCACCACTAGTGTTGAGCGAGTATGAATCGTTAACCCTTTCGGCAAGCCGGGAGCTCGCCAAGCATTTGCGGCGTGCTCGGCATCAATGAGAGTGTCGCCGCAGCTGCATGTGTTACATCTATTATACACCTGTGACACATGCAGGGATTGTTTCACAAGCAATCCCTGCATGTGTCACAGCTGTCTAACAGCCGTGACACTTGCAGCCGCCGAGACAATAACATAAATGTCGAGCACGCCAAAATACTCAGCGAGCACCTGAGAGTGCTCGCCGAAAGGGTTAATGATTCATACTCGTTCAATACTAAGCGTCACCATCGCTTTCACTTTTCCTTCACCAGAAGGTATTGCCCTATTTTGTCTGTGCTTCTGTCCCTCTCCAGAGCTTCTCTTCCTCATAACTAATGGCAGTCAGTGATAGATCAGTGACATCAGTGATCTTAGTGTCTCCTATATGTTGTACAGCAGAGTCTGAGGATATCCTATTTGAAGTATACATCTTTTTCAGTACTGTGTATAGAGTGATCGAGAAGATAGACATCTGCCTGCAAGGGAGTACAGCTCTGTCTAAAAGTCAACTCGCTGCTCCTGCTGCAGTTCAATGATACGCAGCTGCTCTACAATGCAGTGATGTTTTAGACTGCAGAATGGGACAAGAACCGCCAGGACGTTTGATCTATTGATGGACCTGAAGTACCTAAAAGGACATTCCACTGGAATTTTTTTTATTTAAAATGAGTACCTCCTCCGATTGCCACTGTTTCACTGATTCAGGAACAGTTTTTCTTTTTCTTTTGTGCCCCTCTGTTCCAAAGTTATGGCCATTGGAAATAAAGAAGCCGATTTTTCCTTCAATTGGGAGTATACCAATGAACTGCTCTGTGGGCGTGGCTGTGTTTTGATTGGCCAGCGCCAGAGGAGAAAATGCAAATAGCCACAGAGAAGTTCAGTGGTACATGCCCAATTGTTTGAAGGGAAAATTTGCATCTTTATTTCCAGGGGGCATAACTTTGGAACAGAGGGACACAGAAAAAAAAGAAAAACTGTTTTGGAATCAGTGGACCAACAGCAATTGGAAGATGTACTCAGTTTATCATAAAGAATTTAATGAAATTTCCCCTAAGGCTATGTGCCCACGATGCAGAAATGCTCCGGATTTTTCCTGAGCGTTTCTACATCTCCCTGGTGGAAAAAACGCATGCAGATTGTACATGCAGATTGTACATGCGGATTGCACATGCAGATTGTACATGCGGATTGTACATGCAGATTGTACATGCGAATTGTACATGCGGATTGTACATGCGGATTTCCTTCCAGGGACATGCGGATGTGAAGCGTTCTTCAAATGCATTTCCGCATGCAGGTTGTCAAGCGCTTTCCAAGCGATTTTAGCATCACCTGGAAAGTGCTTGACATCTTGGTCACACTATATAAATCCATGCAACCGGCATGGATTTATATAGTGTGAAAGTAATAGTGGGCACACAGCCTTAAACTAATTTAATAAGTATTAGGCTGTGTGCCCACTTTGCGTTTTTCAAGCGTTTCTGCAGCGGCAATTCCACTGCAGAAATGCTTAAAAAACGCTTGGTAGAAGGCCTGCCATGTTCCCCAATGATAATCCGCATGTGCTGTGCACATGCTGCGGAAATTTCCACTGCGGATAATCATTGCGGAACAATCCGCAGCACTACCAATTATTTTGCGGAATCGCGGCATTTTCGCCGCCATTGACTTGCATTGGACCGCATGACATCCGCATCACTACATCTGCAGATGTGGATACAATGCGTTTCAATGTGCAGATGGTACCCAAGTTTGGAGAAGAGGAGACTCTCCTCCGGACCCGGGTACCATAGTACCTGTAAAAAAAAGAATAAAATAAAAAATATACATTATACTTACCTTCTGATGGTCCCCCGGTGTCCTTAGCGATGCATCCTGGCTTGCCGCTGACGTCGGTGTGACCCGTCACATGACTAAATGACGTCACGGCAGGTCCTTTTAGTCCACCGCGAGCTGCCGGCAAGCCGAGACGCATCACTAAAGACATCAGGGGCCGTCAGAAGGTAAGTATAATATTTATTTTTTATTTTTTACCATTCTTTCCGGTCACACTATATAAATCCATGCCGTTTGTATGGATTTATATACTGTGACCAAGATGTCAAGCACTTTCCAAGTGATGCTAAAATCGCTTGGAAAGCGCTTGACAACCTGCATGCAGAAATGCATGTGAAGAACGCTTCACATCTGCATGTCCCTGGCAGGAAAAACGCATGTACAATCCGCATGTACAATCTGCATGTACAATCCGCATGTACAATCCGCATGTACAATCCGCATGTACAATCTGCATGTACAATCCGCATGTACAATCAGCATGTACAATCCGCATGTACAATCCGCATGTACAATCAGCATGTACAATCCGCATGTACAATCCGCATGAATTTTTTCTGCCAGGGAGATGCAGAAACGCTCAGGTAAATCCAGAGCATTTCTGCATCGTGGGCACATATCCTTAAAAGCTTTTCTTTTATGGCTGTCTTTACAGAAAATAAAAACAATTTCTAATTATCTCTGAGAATACAAATGACAAATTCATCATTTGCAGTATTTTTAAAACAAATTTTTAAGCAACGAAATTAGCCAACTCCCCAGTGGTCCTGTCCGTAAGGATATGTACATTAACAGATTGTCCTGAAAAACTTTTTTGTGGAGTATATAAATTCGTTAAAGGCCACCACAAGAATGACTTACTTGTCGTGGTATGTTGTCTGGTCCAACACATCCTGAAAGAACAGAACATTGCAAGAATGATGTCAGCGCTTATATATTTAATACATTAATATTATACCATTCTTTTAGATTGTACTATATTTCAGCGACTCCAACATTGTCAACTGAAGAATTCTGAGCCAATATTTCCCAAATTTTATGAAACTTAAGCCCAACCACCTATAAAATATTAAGCTCAAGTAATTATTTTCTCACTTCTTAGATAATCACAAGGTAATAAATATTCTACTATGTGCAGCACAGTTTTATAATACAGACAATACAGAAGTGTCCTTTTCTCGTGACTTGACTTATTCTGAGACACAAAAGGATCAGCTTTTAAAAAAAAACGTGATTTTGAGACACTCTTTTGGGATATGATTATGCTATATGTGTCTATGCTGTATGTCGCCTCCCAGTGGTTGTGATAAGACTTGCAGCCTCTTGAGAATTTTCCTGACTTGTTGTGTTTGCAATAACATATTCGATTTGTATAGTGAGAAATTGATGTCCTTAAAGAATTTATGGAAAGGTAATGATGGACACATCTGTGTGATGGATATTACAATTGAAAAATCAATAATATACCACTATTACACTATTATTCTTACCACAATTTTGCACGCAGACGTCCACAGCTTCGCTAAAGGGCATCGTATTCTTTGGGCAGAAGCATCCTTCAACCAAACGATTGTTATTTTTATTCAAATTCTCTTCCTCTGGACTAAAAGAAAACATTGTTTAGGTGTCTGTATAGATATGTGATGTGAACTCTGGCGGTACCATAAAATATGAAGTGAATGTCCACCTTAGTCCACCATATTTTTTTAGCTTCAACATTCCCTTCCGATTAAGCACCTTTATGAATTGTATCCAGTAAGTGATTAAACTCCCACTAATGATTTAACTATATGCAAGCGTTTTGAAGTACAGTATAAAAGAATGAAAATAAATAAGAATTTTTGGCTCATTAAAGTGTTTTCCACTTTTCACATGTAAAATAACATAATCAGATACTACTCACTCTCGCCAACAAGGATTACCCAAAACCTGAAATGCATTGATGGTTTGCACATGCACATGTTGCAAATATGATTTTTTTATGAAGAAAGTTACAAACATTTTGAATCCCCAAGTGTTGGACTGCTATATTTTTTTTACATAGATCAGCATTTACTTTCATGTTAATTTTTCACATAGCTATTATTTTACATAACTTCTCTTTTAAAGCTCTTTTTGGACATTCTTAAAAGTTAAGATTCATATATACAGATGGTGTAGAGCTTGTTGCATTTAATGACACCAGGGCTATCGGTTTTGCTGCTGCACCTTGTAAATATACATATAGTGACCATCTCATGTGTATACACATATAGTGACCATCTCACGTGTATACACATATAGTGACCATCTCACGTGTATACACATATAGTGACTATCTCATGTGTATACACATATAGTGACCATCTCGCGTGTATACACATATAGTGATTATCTCATGTATATACATATAGTGACCATCTCATGTGTATACACATATAGTGACCATCTCACGTGTATACACATATAGTGACCATCTCACGTGTATACACATATAGTGACCATCTCGCGTGTATACATACAGTGACCATCTCATGTGTATACACATATAGTGACCATCTCACGTGTATACACATATAGTGACCATCTCACGTGTATACACATATAGTGACCATCTCACGTGTATATGACGAGCCCCCTGGGCCAGTGCTGTTTGGGGAATACCCGGAGCCGGATCAGATGGGGGTTGTAGTCTCCGAGTGGCGGCGACCCGGTCCGTGCCCAGGGTGTCAAACTCAGTGTGTGGCAGTCTTGATAGATGTTATTGATGTTCTTAGTGTCGACTACGCCACCCGTTGATTTGCGGTCCAAAAGGCCGCCGCTGCAGAAGGGTCCGCTGAGGCTGGTGGTATGTGTGCAGCTGTGGTAGTATAACCCCCAACGGGAGGGGTATAGCCTCAGGGGGTCAGATGTAGAGGATGGTGGTTGTGAAGGTGCAGGATGATCAAGCAAGAAGACTCAGAGTCGGGCTGTGCAGTTCAGGGGTTTTTACTTACGGGTGTTCTTATGGTCACTCTGGCCTGAAGCGACCACCCGAGCCGTGCTGCGTCCACCAGGTGCTGGACTCGGCCAACCCCCAAGCAATTCTGGAGCGTGGTCCTGAGCTCCTTTCTGACTGTCCTTTCTACTGGCCGTTCCCACCAGGGATCCACTTATGTCTGGCTCCCTCGGGTCTCTTGTTGGTCAAGCCTCCTCTGGGCTCCCTGACCCTATGCTTGGTATGCCTTTCTAGTGGATTTGGTGAGGGTTGTGGCAGATCCTGCCCACGACCTCCGGTTCCTGGCTAAGGTGTGCTTTTCTCTCTGCCAGCTTGGGATCCGGTACCCTGGGTGCCAACCCTTCACCCTGCTGTTTGTATTCTGGGGTCTTGGGGTTCCTTCTTTTTCTCTCTGGGTCCTTCTGACTCCTCTCTCTCTCTCAGACTTGGCCTTGGAGCTGGGCCCAGCCGGAACCACAACTCCCTGTCAGCCCTTCTGGCTGAGCTTCTCTGCTCTGCTCCTCAGGCTAAACTCTGACAGACTGACCCTGATCTAAGATGGTGCCCACCTTATATACTCCCTCTATGTGTGAGCTCAGGTGACCAGCACCCAATGAGCTCCTAGCCTTACCCAGACTGCTCCCCCTATCTGCCCCTACACTACTGGGATGTTCCACCCCCCTCCCACTCTAGCCAGGGACAGACACTGTCGTACCTGCACATATACTGGTGGGAGTACCGTCGGTCTGTCCCCCGGAAATGAGATGTATGTAGTGTATGCAGCTATCTGAGCTCAGTCCCACACTCCATCCTTACCCGGGAGTGGAATACCACACCTCTGGCTTGAGGTGTAATACCCCTGTAGCAGCCGAGTCCTCAGGGTGCTACATTCCCCCCTGGTAAATCACAGCATGTCCTCGGGCTGTAAGAGAATAAAACATCCATAAACATACAATTTTTTTTCCATAACGACATAAACATATAAAACATTATATATATTATCAGCATAAAACTTTTTCATAATAAACATTCTTGTAAACTTTCTTGTTCCTCCGGCCACGGTGCAACTTGTGACCGGGTAAAGTGCAACAGTCTCTTGTAGTAAAAACAACAGTTTCCTATAAAACCGGTAGGGGGCGCCTTAAAAAGCGCAACTATATATAAGGGGAAATATGGCCGCTCTCAGTCCTCGGCCAGGTATTAGGAAAGGAATGACCGCTCTCAGTCCTCGGTCAGTGGGAATAGGGACACACGGGTTTCAGTTCAATTTGCTGGTCCCAACGGGGACTATATTTTAACTAGCAGCAGTAACAGTTCTTATACCCTGACGGGTAACTATGTACAGTCTCTTTACCGTACTTTAATGACGGCGTACTCCTGCTCCTCCTTCAGACCCGTCCGGATCCTCTTGCTCCTCTTCACACCGTAGCTCCTCCTCCGTCAGCCGGTGTACATGGAGGGCCTAGGGTCCTTTGGCACACTTGTGCCGGGTGAACGTGACCTCGTCCGCTACATATAGGTCACGACCTCTGTGTCCCTCCGGCAGATGGGACTCCACGTCTCTTCTGGTCACAAAGACATCGCCGGGGGTGTGGTGATCCCTGATGAAGCCCCACCCGTGCTGCAATTGAAACTTAATCACAGTCCCGGTGGTACGGGGACCATGAGCTGCACGGGGGTCTCTCCTGGTCCTGCTCTTCTGCCCTGCGCTCTGTTCCTGCAGCCGCTGCTCACGGACCCGCCTCTCTCTCCATTCTTGCTCGAAGACTGCCAACTGCTGGCGGCAGCACTCCATACGCTCCGCTGCGGCTGCCCGAGTTTCCTGAGTGAACCCCATGAGGTCTCCTCCGTTGGGGTCCCACTCGAACTGCGCTTCTTCCAGCGGGAGCGGGGTCCTCTTAATGGGCTTCGGAGCCGGAATCAGGGGCTCGCACAGGGGCCTTGCTTTTTGGAGTTCCAGTTGGTAGTACTCCGGTGGCCATATAAAGGGCTGCCCATCCGGGCACGTATGCTGGGCAAATAGGTCTTCACCCAGGTGTGGCGCTGTGGATGTTGAGGGCGCGGTGGTGGTGGCGGCGCCCGGGTTCGCCAGGCCTTGCGGCCAGGCCTGGGGTACCCTGAACGTAAAGGGCACCGTGAAGACGGCGGCGCCCGGGGTTACTTGGCCCAGCGACCAGGCCGGTGGCTCAGTGGAGGTAGAGGGCGCTGTTGGTACTGCGGCGCCCGGGGGTACTAGACCTTGCGACCAGGCCGGTGGTGTTTCCTGCTTTGCCGCGCTCAGGGTTGAGGCGCGTGACGTCACAGGGGTCGCGGCTGCGGCTTCTGCTTGAGGCCTTGTCTGGAGCGGTGACGATGCAGCGACGGGCACGGCAGGGGGAATTTCGGGCTCTGCGACGGGGAGCTGGGGCAGGCACGCGGTTTCTCGGCTTGGGGTAGTGACGTCCCCTTTACCTGCCTCCATCTGTCCAGCTCCCTTCTCGGCGCCGTCTCCGGCCTTCACTCCTCCTGCACCATCCTCAGAGGCAGTCTGTCTCCTCGTCTCGGGTGGCGTGCTTCGCTGGCGGGTTCTTGCCTGCAGGGCCATCTCTCGGCTCCACTCCGTCAGCGTCTCTCGCTGCACCTGGGCCATCCTCCATGCGAGGCGCTCCAGCGCGGTCTGTGCACACTCCCGGTCTCGGGGGAGCTGTGCCAGGATCTCCACTAAGCCTAGTGGGGTTGTTGCTTGCAGCAGGCTCCTGACCGCAGGGTCGGTGCTGCCTGACTCTCCTTCCATCTCCGGGTACGACTTCTCCGGAGTCCTCTCCAGACTTCTTGTCTCCGGGTGCGCTCTCTCCAGACTCCTCCAGGCTGCACCCATCTTCTCTCTTTTGTTCTGTCTCCGCCCACATCGAAGGTGGTCCCGGGGCAACTTAGTGATTGTCAGTTCCAGGGGCAGTTCTCTCACGCTGATGGACATCTCCAGCATCACAGTCTCTGTTGGTGGGGGCGGTTTCCGCTTTTGGCGCCATTCCTTGACCTGGCCCACGATGGGAGGTGACCTCTTGCCACCCTCTGGCACGCCCATAATGGCGTCCGCTCTTCCAAGGCGGGAAATCTTCTGGAAATGGCAGGAATCGTCTCCCAGTGGCGGGAAACTCCGTGGATGGCGGGAAAAAGCTGCAGATGGTGGGCAACCGGCGGGAAACGATCCGTGATGGCGTCCCATGGCGGGGACCCTCTGGAACCGGCGGGAGACTTCTTCTTGAGGTAAATTTGAACTTTTCTTCAGGCACGCAGTACCCGGTGGTTGCGGGCACGAAATCCTGCCGACTACGCTAAAGTTGACGCGCCCCCTGGGCCAGTGCTATTTGGGGAATACCCGGAGCCGGATCAGATGGGGGTTGTAGTCTCCGAGTGGCGGCGACCCGGTCCGTGCCCAGGGTGTCAAACTCAGTGTGTGGCAGTCTTGATAGATGTTATTGATGTTCTTAGTGTCGACTACGCCACCCGTTGATTTGCGGTCCAAAAGGCCGCCGCTGCAGAAGGGTCCGCTGAGGCTGGTGGTATGTGTGCAGCTGTGGTAGTATAACCCCCAACGGGAGGGGTATAGCCTCAGGGGGTCAGATGTAGAGGATGGTGGTTGTGAAGGTGCAGGATGATCAAGCAAGAAGACTCAGAGTCGGGCTGTGCAGTTCAGGGGTTTTTACTTACGGGTGTTCTTATGGTCACTCTGGCCTGAAGCGACCACCCGAGCCGTGCTGCGTCCACCAGGTCCTGGACTCGGCCAACCCCCAAGCAATTCTGGAGCGTGGTCCTGAGCTCCTTTCTGACTGTCCTTTCTACTGGCCGTTCCCACCAGGGATCCACTTATGTCCGGCTCCCTCGGGTCTCTTGTTGGTCAAGCCTCCTCTGGGCTCCCTGACCCTATGCTTGGTATGCCTTTCTAGTGGATTTGGTGAGGGTCGTGGCAGATCCTGCCCACGACCTCCGGTTCCTGGCTAAGGTGTGCTTTTCTCTCTGCCAGCTTGGGATCCGGTACCCTGGGTGCCAACCCTTCACCCTGCTGTTTGTATTCTGGGGTCTTGGGGTTCCTTCTTCTTCTCTCTGGGTCCTTCTGACTCCTCTCTCTCTCTCAGACTTGGCCTTGGAGCTGGGCCCAGCCGGAACCACAACTCCCTGTCAGCCCTTCTGGCTGAGCTTCTCTGCTCTGCTCCTCAGGCTAAACTCTGACAGACTGACCCTGATCTAAGATGGTGCCCACCTTATATACTCCCTCTATGTGTGAGCTCAGGTGACCAGCACCCAATGAGCTCCTAGCCTTACCCAGACTGCTCCCCCTATCTGCCCCTACACTACTGGGATGTTCCACCCCCCTCCCACTCCAGCCAGGGACAGACACTGTCGTACCTGCACATATACTGGTGGGAGTACCGTCGGTCTGTCCCCCGGAAATGAGATGTATGTAGTGTATGCAGCTATCTGAGCTCAGTCCCACACTCCATCCTTACCCGGGAGTGGAATACCACACCTCTGGCTTGAGGTGTAATACCCCTGTAGCAGCCGAGTCCTCAGGGTGCTACATATACACATATAGTGACCATCTCACGTGTATACATACAGTGACCATCTCATGTGTATACACATATAGTGACCATCTCACGTGTATACACATATAGTGACCATCTCACGTGTATACACATATAGTGACCATCTCACGTGTATACACATATAGTGACCATCTCATGTGTATACACATATAGTGACCATCTCGCGTGTATACATACAGTGACCATCTCATGTGTATACACATATAGTGACCATCTCACGTGTATACACATATAGTGACCATCTCACGTGTATACACATATAGTGACCATCTCACGTGTATACACATATAGTGACTATCTCATGTATATGCACATATAGTGACCATCTCACATGTATGCACTGTGACAAAGTCACTGGTAAAGTGCTGGAGGGGAGATATGTTTCCCTGAGGCTATTAGCTTCAGTGAACTAAAACCATTAAGTTTCCTCCAGCATGTTATTTTTTGAGAGGGGTTAAGTCCATTTGTAAAAGGGAGTGGTTTTTGTGAATGGCCATTGTGAAGGGCAGGAGACCATTCACCATATCTCCACCTCAGGATGTGGTCTGGGGGGGTTTAAATACTCGGCTAGCTGAGGCATTCAGGGTTCAGTGTCTGGAGAAGCTAGCTCCAAAAGGGAGCTTGTGTTTGTTCCTGAACCATGTGGAGTTGCTAAATTCTCAGCAGGCGGATCCCTGCTACTACAAGGACTGTGTTATTTGTGTTACCATTTTTGTTTTGTTTTCCTGTTTTGCCAGCGGGCTGTGTTTATTTTCATGGACTAACTGTTGGTTTATGACACACTATAATAAACCAACAAAAGATTTAAAGCGACAGCGTACCTGTGTTTACCTCCGTGTGCAGCTGAGTGAGCGATCTACCACAGCACATATAGTGACCATCTCATGTGTATACTTATAGTGACCATCTAACGTGTATATACATACAGTGATCATCTCATGTGTATACATATAGTGACCATCTCACGTGTATATGACGCGCCCCCTGGGCCTGTGCTGTGCAAGGGGGATACCCGGAGCCGGATCGCTGGGGGTTGTAGTTCTCCGTGGCGGTGACCCGGTCCGTGCCCAGGGCGGTCAAACCAGTGGCAGTCTAATTGTTCTAATAAGTGTCCGACTACGCCACCCGTGGATTGCGGTCAGTGGGGACCGCCGCTGCGCTGCCGACCGCTGAGGCTGATGTTGTTTGCGCAGCCGAGTATGGGATAACTCCCCACGGGAGGAGTATTGCCTCAGGGCAGCTAATGTGGATGATGGGAGTGATGGTGTGAGAGTCCCGGTAGTAATGGTGCTGGTGCGGCAAGGAATCACAGAGACGTGGGGTGCAGTTCAGGGTCTTTACTGATGGTAATAAGCAGACCCTCCCAGGAGTACTGGCTAGTATAAGGGGCCTGGTCAGTCTGTGAGCAAGCAGGATCTCCCCTGGCCAGGTGGAGTTGTAGGCCTCCCCGTCTATCTGCACTCTTTCCTGGCTACCTTGCTCTATGCGGGTAGAAGTAGCCCACGTCCCTGAGTATACCGTGTGGTGCTCACCCGTATGGCTGGTGACTTGGGGCCTTCCGTTAGACTTCGCTTCACGATGGCGATGCTGGTCCCTTGCTTGTGACCGTGCCTTCGGGTTTCTAGGCCAGAGGACATGGAATCCCCTGCCGGTTGGATTCTGCTGCTGGACCTGGATGTCCCCACAGCCTCGGACTACTGTGTCCGGATTAGTGTCTTCAGCCAAGGCGAGCTTCTAGCTTCCAGACTCTGGCACTCGCTCCAGCTCCTACAGAGCTCCTGTTCTAACTTCTCCTGTGTATGCAGCTTCACTCTGTCTCCTCTGCAGGCTCTGACTGCTCTGCTCATTCTGAAGGCTCTGACTGCCCTAATCCCGCCCCAGACCCAGTTTATAAGGGCAGATTCCTCCCCTCCCAGGTCTGGGCGGACCGTGTTGCATGCTTAGGGATCCTGACCAGAGAAACCTCCCACTTGCTCTCAGACATAATATCTCTATTACCGTGGCAACCAGACCCCTGGGGTGCCACATATACACATATAGTGACCATCTCATGTATATATACATATAGTGACCATCTCATGTGTATACACATATAGTGACCATCTCATGTGTATATACATATAGTGACCATCTCATGTGTATATACATATAGTGACCATCTCATGTGTATACACATATAGTGACCATTGCACAATGTAAATGTATATTTTTTAACACTTACGTGGTTGCACATGTTTTGGGTAAAGCTTGACCACAGGCATTGTAAACTTTGTGAGAGGGGCAGGAAATAGCTGGAATAAAGGAAAACCATCCATTAATATTAGTACTTCACTTATTATCTGCTTCTCTGTTTGCAAAAGCCATTGATACAAAGATACACGTACTACATTCTGAAGTCCGAGATCTCCAGTCAATGCAAACACCTTGCTCCCCGCAGAGAAGAGCGTATTGCTGCAAGCTGGTGCATTCAATGTTGGAATTTGAAACATGGCAGCTGTCATAATTACATGCCTTGTAGAAGTTGGCAGGTGACAGAGTCTTGTGGCATTCCTGAAAGGGTCTTTTAATCGGAAATACAAGAAAAAATAATTATTCAGGACCACTTACAACTTAAAAGTTGCTCCAATTGATATGTCTAAAAAAAAGTCTCATAAAATCCTTACGCTTGCAAAAGAAGTTCACATAAAGGTGATGGCTTGCATTCTGTTGAAGGCACTGTGACTTTAGGGGGAACAGTTGACCTTAAGTGACCGCATTCAGGTTTACTTGGATCTGGCACAACCCAGGAATCAGCCATGATTTCACAGCGTGAGGCAATGGTGCCATCAGGCAGCCTGCAGTCATCACTTCTCTTGTTGGTGCAAGTACCTATAAAGGATGGTTTTGTGTGAGTACAATTTATGCTATAATAACTAATATAAACAAATTCTTTAGATTTACTGCAAGAGGCAAGATACAGTGATATAATGTAGAGACAGAGGCCCTGATTCCAGTGATGTGTCACTTACTAGGCTGCTTGCTGTAGTTTTGATAAAAACTGTTTTATCTGCTGCAGATCTAGCAGTTCTCTGAATGCTGAGCTGTGTATAACCCCGCCCCCACCACTGATTGGCAGCTTTCTGTATACACTGTGCATAGGCAGAAAGATGCAAATCAGTGCTGGAGGCGGGGTTATACAGAATATGGAGGACTACATGGCAGCAGGTTTACTAGTCCTCTAGTGATAAAATCACTGCTTTATCAACAGGACATGATCAAAACTACAGCAGTAGCCCAGTAAGTGACACATTGCTGGAATCAGGTTCTCTGTGTCTACATTATACTGCTCTCAGATTAGTTGGCAAAATCCTGGTAACAGATTCTCTTTATAGGAGAGAGTAATGAGAATTTAGGATTTTTTTGGTGTGACTTATTTAGAAGCTTCATGTTATGTTCTTCTTGATTAATGGTAATGAATGAAACTCACCTTTGTTGCTCTGCAACTCTGATGTGGCTGTTCTTAACTATGTACCAGGTATGTATGGTATGGGACATAATACAGAGGCTATCTCACAACGGCTCGTTCTCAGTCTGCGGGACATGCTCCATCAAGTGCTATATTGATGCTGCTTTCCCTTCATAAAATTTTGACTAAAATTTAGGAATTTAGGACCAACTTATACAAAAAAAGAAGCCTTCATGTGGATGCCAAATGCCTTTTTTATTTTTACGCTACAGGTACATCAATGTGTACTAGAAATGAACAATTCTTTTCAAATTTTGACAAATTCACCTAGTTTTTCTTGGTAATTTGATTTGTGGTAAATCAAAAGCCTCCAAGTTTGCTGAAAAATATGTATCAAACTATTCTCTTTTCATCACACATTAATTTCACTGCTGTGCTGTCACATACACTCGTCCAGTTTTTCCAATGTTTTAAGGTTTTCTCTCCCTATCTCCATGGCTAAGCTGTGATGTCCTCTCATCATCATCCAGATTTGCCTCAAAATGGCTGCTGCATTTCCTACTTCTTCTTTTATACTGTCTATGAAAGCCCCTTTTCATTAACTGAGCTATAACTTGTGATGTGATATATGCAAAGCATTGTGGTGAAGTCCGATCGTGATCATGCAATCTTCTGGAATGTGTAAAATGGCAGCAGCTATTTTAGGTGATTCGCATAAAGTGAAATGCAAATTGTTTGAATTTGCTGGGTTCAACAAATTCCTAAAAACTTGACACGATTTGGATTCTCATTGACTAAATCCTCTCATCTTTAAAGAGGTTGTCCACTACTTTTACATTAATGACCTATCCTTAGGATAGGTCATCAATGTCTGTTCACCTGGGGTCCGACACCCGGCACCCCCAACGATCAGCTGTTATCAGTGTCGATGGGAAGTTCTCACTTTCCGAGCAGCACCGTCTACCTGTAGTGGCCACCCCAGGGTACTGCACATCCGCCTTCTATTGATTTGAATAGGAGGCGGATGTGTAGTACCAAGCACCGGCGACACAAATAACAGCTGATCAACGGGGGTTCCACGTGTCGGACCCCGGCCGATCAGACATGTAATCGGCCATCAACGTAAAAGTAGTGGACAACTTATTTTATGTGAACCTGTTTTCATATTTCTATTTGTTGAGAACATTTGGAAGGATAATTTAATTGTTGGGAATTTGTGGAACTAGAGAAAATATTACATAAGCAATTTATAAGTTTGATATGAAAGCTCGTCACTAATGAAAAGATTCAGATTACATGCATAAAATAATTTGTTCATAAACACTACACTACAACATACAGAAATTAACAGATCATGCACCAGGGTAACAACAATTTTGTGATCACCACTGTAGATTGGAACTAGGGGCAAGAGTTGACTCTATGTACAATGAGTGTTGCTGGGATTTACTCAAGTAAATCGATACAAGAGTTTAAGAACTATCATATCTGAAAAGAGGAAACTTACCGCACTGTCCTTGTGTGTTATGTCCAAAAAGTCTGAAGGGCAATTTAACCGAAAAAGACATACCATTGTATGTGATATTAGCCTCTAACTCTGGTATTTCCACAACATAATTGATGCCGGATGTATACACTTTCACCCCATATTTTTTATAGGGCATTCCTACAATTTCATCATTTACAAGAACCTGCAAACAAATTTAAAAAGTTAACAGGATAAATTAGCAAAGTTTAGAAAACAAGTGCTTTTTAGAGGATCTACTGTGGAAAATCATTCAATATTTGTGTTGGCCTCATCCAGAATATATCTGGATATTAATATGACCCTCTCCTTAATCCATCCACATAAAGTGTTAACCATGTAAGGCAATGGGGCCTTCATAACTGCTAGCAAAGTTGTATTTGGTCAATATATGCCATCTATCTTCTAGTTTATGGAACTATTCCAGAATAAAATGACTGTTTCATGATCTGTCATATACCCCATTGATCCTTCCTACCTGTAAACTTATTGATGTCAAGCGCTTTGCTTTAATACGTATCAGCTGAGTTTCATGGCGGACAATGATGTCACGAGGGCAGGAGACTCGACCTTGTGCTCCACAATCATAGTTATCAATGTAGACTCCAAAATTGTCAATCCGCTTTTCAATTTCCTCCACTAAGGTATAGGTGCAGTTGCCTTGATAACTATAATAGGTGCCATCAAATGTGACATAATGGGGATCTCCCCAACCATTGCAAACACCTAAATGGAAAAAATGAGGATAAGTTTTTAAATATTAGATATCATATTATATTATATGGTTTTAAAAATCCAAGTGAATTCGCTTTAGCTGCAGAAATATACTAATGACAAATTTTGCCATGATCCAAAAGAAAGACACTCACAATCACATTCCCAGTGCCAGCAGCAAAGGTCATCATCTGGTACAGCTATTGGCTGAAGTCCATTAGCACATGTGATTTTAGGTGGTGGTTCACACTTGAGTTCAATGATCTCTACTGTATTGTTTTCCAGACACCTAGCCATGGTGCAGTTACATAAAACCCAGGTTTCATTATGCTGGAAAAACAAAAAGATTATAGTACTGCCTGGAAGTGATAGGTATAAATGAAATATAAGTTATCTGGACCTGTACCACTAAGAAGAAGACATCCTTTACATCTGGATGAATGAAAATGTCACCATCATAATAGTCAGGATTCTTTACTGGAAGAGCAGTGAGATATGAAACTCTCTGCCACATGATCTTGTGATGGTTGATTCATTGAAGAAGTTCAAGAAAATTCTTCATGGTTTTCTTGAAAACCATAATATTTCAAGTTATGGGTTCTAGATTAATGCAGATGGAACACTGATAGAGATGAGCGAACCTGAGGTTAAAAGTCCGGTGTTCATACAGGACAGTTACTGTTCAGTGCTAAACAACGAACACGGATTTTCCCCGAAGGCCCATTGTAATGTTAGGAGTTCCAGGGGAAGTCCATTGGAGAAAAAGAGAGAATTTTCCAACTCAAAAGTCCCCATTGTTTTCAATTGTTCTGGTTCGAGATCGGGTACAGTTCTAGCACCTGAGCCGAACTTTGGAATAAACCTGAACTTCCATGGGTCTGCTCATCCCTAGACACTGATCCAGAGAGCTATTCTCATTGATATTTTGGAGTTGGGAAGAAATATTTTGCCTAATGTGGGGGAAATTGGCTTTCATTGGGTTTACCGCTTTCCAGAGTGTGTTTTTTTCATCCTTGTGATCTATGAAGTTATAGATGAGAGCAAATTTGTCTGCCCTATTATAAGAATATATCCAAATACAGACTTCTGCCAAATTTTGAGCAGTTCATAAAATAGGTAACACAGGAAGTTGAGGAAAAAGAGAGGCGCAACTCAACAATTTGTGAATGTTCCCCCAACCATTAGATCTATCCAAACTTTGAAGACATGCAGTAGATACACTGAAGGGGCAGAGGAGCTTGTGGTTACAATCCTGGACCCATCTCCTCTTGCCTCCTCTTTGCTTTCTTCTTTGAGTTACATCTACACAGCGACAACCCAATTGCCAGTTCATTTTTAGAGATTCGCAATAATGCCTCATGGATGGAAAATTAGGTACTGTATAATTATCCTAATATTTTTATTTTATTTTTTGTATTTCATTTCTTGCATCGTGATTAGTGCTGATTGTATTGTGTGAAATCATAAAAATTCAAGTGGGTAAATGACATTGCACTTTAGTCTTACTGGAAAAAAATGGGACTGTAATGGCCCATCAGCTTCACTCATGAAAGCAAGATAGGAAATGAACATATACATAAATATGAAGGTCACTCACCTCACGATGTGGTTCAAATGGACAGCCAGGTTTTTTGCTTGTGGAAACAACCATAGATGTAGTTATGGACTTTGTTGTTGTTGTTGAAGAGGTTGTGTTTGGTGTAGTGGTAGTCTCTTTTGGTGTGGTTATGGTAAATGTTGTGGTTACTGGTGTTGTTGTTACCTCTGGTGTGGGAGTACTTTGTGTTGTGGTGGTGGTGGTTGTTGTGGTGGTGGAAATTGTTGTTGATGTGCTTCCTTGTGTTGGACTTTCTGAAGTGTGTGTTGTAGGTGGAGTGGTGGTTGATTCAGTAGTAATTTCTGGAGTAGATGTTGAAGAAATCTGGGTTGTGGATGAGTAGCAATTCCAGTGATTAACATGTATAATGCATTCCATGGTGCAAATAACTTCATAGCACCAAGTATCATTTGCAACACCAGAAGTTACAATGTCACCTGTAGTAGAAAAATATAACAAACATATTATAGCCAATAGGTAACTTCTAGATGTTTACAAAAAAATTGACTTTTTGCAGATCACTGTTAATGGGTTTCCTGCTTTAGCCTTTTCTGAACCTTGAGTTTATTCAATCAAATTGGAGGCAGTTTAAAACTATGGATCAAATATGTCCCCTGATCCTTCAAGGGTTAAACATTCCCCTTCTGTGTGCTCAGCTATGGTTCATCCAGAGATATTAGAGGAAGGGCCCAAAGTTTCCATGGAGGTAATGAAACATTTGTCCTAAAGTGAAGCAGGTGTGAAAACCAGTTCTTCGGCACAGGCAATATACGGATTGATAATCATGTGCAATTTGAGATGAAGTTCACATAGGTGTTTTTTTGATTGATGCATAGTCTGATTTGAAATTTCAATTACCTTATGGTCTTTGACTTAGGGCATATCGCTTGAATGGGAGTGCACGGAAGCTGTGTGGCTACTTGGATAGCAAAGATAACTTTACTTCTAACTGGGAATTCCCTACATAAATAAAGTACTTGTATAAAGTCCAATAGCAACGTCTCTGTATGAATCTTGATGAAATCAAAGGCATATGAAGGTATAAAAGTTGGTTGTCTACTATTACAGTTCTTAGAGCAGCTTTCACTTTCGTAGTGGATAAAGTGGCAAATTCAACTAATTACACTGCAATATGGGATATACATAGCTATGTAAGGTATTTCAATTGACAGTACAATTAAAGGAGATCATTTTTAGCTTGGCATTTAGAAGTATACCTGAAATTAGGACCATCAATGAGCTGGAATCAATGTACTGTGCACTGCGGGGATTCGCCAGTTTCTGAGCCAGGACCAAAGGGTATGCATATGTTATACACACGTGGTCAAAATAGTTGGTACCCCTCGTTTAATGAAAGAAAAGCTCACAATGGTCAAAGAAATAACTTGAAGCTGACAAACGTAATAATAAGTTAAAAATCTATGAAAATGAACAAATGAAAGTCAGTCATTGCTTTTGAACCCTGCTTCCACAGAATTTAAAAAAAAATTAAACTCATGAAATAGGCCTGGACAGAAATGATGGTACTCTTAACTTAATATTTTGTTGAACAACTTTTGAGGCAATCACTGCAATCAAACGATTCCTGTAACTGTCAATGAGACTTCTGCACCTCTCGACAGGTATTTTGGCCCACTCCTCATGAGCAAACTGCTCCAGTTGTCTCGGTTTGAAGGTACCTTTTCCAGATGGCATGTTTCAGCTCTTTCCAAAGATGCTCAATAGAATTTAGGTCAGGGCTCATAGAAGAACACTTCAGAATAGTCCAATGATTTCCTCTTAGCCATTTTTGGGTGTTTTTAGCTGTGTGTTTTGGGTCATTATCCTGTTGCAAGACCCATGGCCTGTGACTGAGATCAAGCTTTCTGACACTGAGCAGCACATTTCTCTCTAGAATCCCTTGATAGCCTTGAGATTTCATTGTACCCTGCACAGATTCAAGACACCCTGTGCCAGATGCAGCAAAGCAGCCCCAGAACATAACAGAGCCTCCTCCATGTTTCACAGTAGGAACAGTGTTCTTTTCTTGATATGCTTCATTTTTCTGTCTGTGAACATAGAGCTGATGTGCCTTGCCAAAAACTTCCATTTTTGTCTCATCTGTCCATAGGATATTCTCCCAGAAATGTTATGGCTTGTCAACATGTCGTTTGGCAAATTCCAGTCTGGCTTTTTTATGATTTTTTTTCAACAATAGTGTTCTCCTTGGTCGTCTCCCATGAAGTTCACTTTGGATCAAACAACGACGGATGGTGTGATCTGACACTGATGTTCCTTGAGCTTGAAGTTCACCTTTAATCTCTTTAGAAGTTATCCTGGACTCTTTTGTTTCCATTCGTGTTATCCGTCTCTTTGATTTGTCATCAATTTTCTTCCTGTGGCCATGTCCAGAGAGGTTGGCTACAGTCCCATGGATCTTAAATTTCTGAATAATATGTGCAACTGTAGTCACAGGAACATCAAGCTGCTTGGAGATAGGCTTATAACCTTTACCATGCTTGTCTATAATTTTCTTTCTAATCTCCTGAGACAACTCTTTCCTTTGCTTCCTCTGATCCATGTTGAGTGTGGTACACACCATGTCACCAAACAACATCGTGATTATTTGTAGCCCTATATACAGGCCCACTGATTGATTACAAGATTGTAGACATCTGTGATTCTAATTAGTGGACACAACTTGATTTAACATGTCCCTTTTGTCACATTATTTTCAGGGGTACCGTCATTACTGTCCGGGCCTATTTCATAAGTTTAATTTTTTTTACATTTCTGTGGAAGCAGGGTTGAAAAGCAATGTCTGACTTTCATTTGTTCATTTTCATAGAATTTTAATTTTTTATTACTTTTGCCAGATTCAAGTTATTTCTGTGACCATTGCCGGTTTTTCTTTCATTAAACGAGGGGTACCAACAATTTTGACCACGTGTGTACATACTCCCAACCAGTGTCCATCCAACCATGCCCTCTAGTTGGCCATGCCCACTAGACGGCTACGTCATTAGTTGGGGTGCAGCCTTGCTCAATAAAGTGTATGGAGCGAGGCCGTGCCCACTGTACAGACCCTGGCCAGGAAAATGTATAACACATACATACCCTCCGGTCCCGGCTCAGAAACCAGAGAATCCCCGCAGCACACAGAGCATGTGCTGCTGGGATTCATAAGTCTGTAGTCCCACAGAGTGACTGCAGACTTATAAATTTGGACCGAACAACTCTTTTAACCATTGTGTGCGATTAATTCTATAATGTACAGGTGCATCTCACTAAATTAGAATATCATCAAAAAGTTAATTTATTTCAGTTCTTCAATACAAAAAGTGAAACTCATATATTATATAGAGTTGTTACAAACAGAGTGATCTATTTCAAGTGTTTATTTCTGTTAATGTTGATGATTATGGCTTACAGCCAATGAAATCACAAAAGTCATTATCTCAGTAAATTAGAATACTTTATAACAACAGCTTGAAAAATTATTTTAAAATCCGAAATGTTGGCCTACTGAAATGTTCATTAAATGCACTCAACACTTGGTCGGGGCTCCTTTTGCATCAATTACTGCATCAATGCGGCATGGCATGGAGGCGATCAGCCTGTGGCACTGCTGAGGGGTTATGGAACATGTTATGGAAGCCCAGGTTGCTTAGATAGCAGCCTTCAGCTCGTCTGCATTGTTGGGTCTGGTGTCTCTCATCTTCCTCTTGACAATACCCCATACATTCTCTAAGGGGTTGAGGTCAGGTGACCTTGCTGACCAATCAAGCACAGTGATACTGTTGTTTGTAAACCAGGTATTGGTACTTTTGGCAGTGTGGACAGGGGACAAGTCCTGCTGGAGAATGAAATTTCCATCTCCAAAAATATTGTTGGCAGAGGGAAGCATGAAGTGGTCTAAAATTTCCTGATAGACAGCTGCGCTGACTTTGGTCTTGATAAAACACAGTGGACCTACACCAGCAGATGACATGGCTCCCCGAACCATCACTGATTGTGGAAACTTCACACTAGACCTCAAGCAGCTTGAATTGTGGCCTCTCCACTCTTCCTCCAGACTCTGGGACCTTGATTTCCAAATGAAAATTGGAACTCTGGGACCTTGTGGAGTGTGTCAATGCCTGACTTCTGGACAAGTCAGCAGTCTTCCCCATGATTGTGGAGCCTACTGAAACAGACAGCTTAGGAAACCTTTACAGGTGTTTTTTGATAATTATTTTAATTTAGTGAGATAATGACTGTTGTGCTTTCATTGGCTGTAAGCCATAATCATCAACATTAACAGAAATAAACACTTGAAATAGATCACTGTTTGTAATAACTCTATATATGAGTTTCACTTTTTGTATTGAAGAACTGAAATAAATTAACTTTTTGATTATATTGTAATTTAGCGAGATGCACCTGTATGTATATAGTGGTTGTAACTCTGTTTTTTATTTTTCATAGAGAATCTAAAATCTTACGCTTTCCGTCACGAATCTTATACTTAAATGAAAAATGTCTCCCTGTGTGCAGCCTCCACTAGGGAGAGCTTCTTCCTGCAGTACCAGTATACAATAAACCTGAATTCAAAGAGTCCTGAATTTCAGCTGATATTATTTGTGGGTTTTTCTTTGCATCCCGAACAATTTTCCTGGCAGTTGTGGCAAAATTTTTGTTGATCTACCTTACTGTGGTTTGGTTTTTACAGAGCCCATAATTTTCCATTTGTTAATCACAGTTTGAACTCTGCTGACTGCTATTATCAATTCCTTGGACATCTTTTTTAACTCATTCCTGTGTTATACAGTTCAACTAGCTTTTCCCGTAGATCTGTTGACAGTTCTTTTGCTTTCCCCATGACTCACAATCCAGAAACGTCAGTAGCTTAATGACAGATGCAAGAGTCTGTCTGGATCCCAGAAACTCACTCAGCTTTTATGCACACACACTGATTACAAGCAAACAGGTCACAGGTGAGGATGTTACCTTTAGTAGCCATTCAAACTCATTTGTGTCAAATTCTGTGCATGTTATCAGGCCAAAATCACCAGAGTATGTGAACTTTTGATCAGAGTCATTTGGATGTTTTTGGTTGTCATTAAGATTTCAAAAGAGAAAACACAGTTGTTTGACAATAAATGGCTTCACCCAACCAATAACCATGAGTGGAGAAAAACATTTTTTGTTATCATTCATATTCTCTGAAACAAGGCCAAGAAAGGAAAAATTATTCCGGGGCATGGAAACTTTTGAGCATAACTGAATGTCTCCTTTACTTAATGATGTATGATTACTGTTATACTATTTCTGTTTTAAAACCAATAAAACTTTAAATTTGAAAAAGAAAAAAAAATTTAAACTACAATAAATGCCATAAAGAAAAAAAAACATCCAAGTGACAAAAATACCGCTTTTTACTAGCCATATCTTCCTCGAAAAAGGTGATAAAAAGCAATCAAATTTTTCACTGGATTTGTTTCTTTATTTCCAGTTTATCAGTACATTACATGAAAGAGTAAATGGCATTATTCAAAAGTACAACTTTGTCCTGCAAAAATTGAACCCTAAGATGGCTACATCAATGTATAAATAAAAAGTTATGGCTCATGGAAGAAGGGCTAAGGAAAAACAAAAGCAAAAAAAAAATTGGAAGGGGATAAAGTGGTGTTTCCTGAACATAGAAAGTTCTAACAAATTTTCACATACATTGCAGAGGTGATAACTGTGAAGGTCCAACTGCTGCCCCCACTCTACTCTATCACCAGAATGGGGAGTCCCATGATCAGTGTTTGAGTGGAGAGGCTATTGAGCATGCATGCAACCACTCCATTCACTGTCTATGGCACCAGAGGAGATAGTCAAAAACGGCATTCAGCTAGCTATCTTCAGCAGTCCCAGAGATATTTAATGGAATATTCTCATTCATTCTTGACCACTGCTCCACTTTCATTTTGCTGTTGAACCTCCTCTTCCAATTATTTTATCCTTGCAAGTCTTAATGATTAGTACATTTTAAATTAAAATCTTGTGAACACAGTTATTAGTATTGCATTGCTTTCAAATGCAAAATTTTACAGATCTGGGAACGACCTACCTGGTAGATATGGTTTCTCGTCGTACAAACAGACACATACAGTGGAAGACTTGATGGTTGTTTCAGTGGAGGTGATGATTTCTGGAGTTGTTGTAACAGAACTGGTGGTTGTAGTAGGGGTGGTACTAGTGATGATTTCTGGTGTGGTTGTAGAGGTAGTAGTACTGATTTCAGGTGTAGGAGTAGGAGTCGTTGTAGTTTTGGTAGTAGTGCTGATTTCAGGTGTGGTAGTAGGTGTGGTTGTAGAGATAGTTGTACTGATTTCAGGTGTAGGAGTAGGGGTGGTTGTAGTGGTAGTAGTAGTGCTGATTTCAGGTGTAATAGTAGCTGTGGTTGTAGAAGTAGTAGTACTGATTTCAGGTGTAGGAGTAGGGGTGGTTGTAGTGGTAGTAGTAGTAGTGCTGATTTCAGGTGTAGTAGTAGTAGGTGTGGTTGTAGAGGTAGTAGTACTGATTTCAGGTGTAGGAGTAGGGGAGGTTGTAGTGGCAGTAGTAGTGCTGATTTCAGGTGTTGTAGTAGGTGTGGTTGCAGAGATAGTTGTACTGATTTCAGGTGTAGGAGTTGGGGTGGTTGTAGCGGTAGTACTGATTTCAGGTGTTGTAGTAGTAGGTGTGGTTGTAGAGGTAGTAGTACTGATTTCATGTGTAGGAGTAGGGTTGGTTGTAGTGGCAGTAGTAGTGCTGATTTCAGGTGTTGTAGTCAGTGTGGTTGTAGTGATAGGAGTGCTAGTAGTTGTTTCTTTATCTAGCAAAATTAGAGAAAAAAACACATTCTTTATTAATACATTATAATAAATTATATAAATACATTGACTTGCAACAGCAAAAATTTTGCAGCTTCTTTGCTGTATATTATATTTTATACAAAAAAAATATTTTTGTGAAAATAAAATCTAATCGGTATATGTTTGAAACTATCATGACCCATCTGAATATCCAGTATTTTCCCCGAAGATAAGAGAAGAAAGAATAAATAATTTACATGTTTTAAACCTAGGCATTACTTAAAAAATCCCTTTGGCCCACCTACAGTATTTTCCCTTAGACAGAGCCATATATGCAGATGTCGAGGTTTACAAATATACAGTTGCTGAGGTGGAAAGGTGCTCTTAAATGTTTGGCCAAGCCAAGGGTGCACTGAACACCTACACTTGGTTTGACAGAATCCCTTTAAGGCTGTGTTCAGTTGGCCATACTGAGACTCAGGTCAGTCATGTCCGCATATTGAGGATGTCACTTGCTCTGAGTGTAGCACCATGTGCTTATCCACTTAACAGACAAGTGCACCAGATGACTGGTATTGACATGAATATATCCACTGCAATTTTTTCACATGCATAATAGATCCTTGTGAAAAATCCTCGGTGAACAGAGTAAAAAAATATTGCAATGTTGACTACTACAGCCTTACAAAGAAGGTGGGGTGTGTGTGTGCTTTGAATACAGTAGTTTAGAACAGGGTTGCCAATCATGTGGGTTGCCATGTGACCGGATCCCCTAGATACATAAAGGTCCTTGTCCGGATCTTTACTAGGAACCTCCCCCTTGAGAAAGCAATGTGTACAGCATGCAAAACGCGCGTCGGGAGTCTTATAAGGACTCTTTCCCATCTGGTTTTCTTCATCTATCCCTGCACTTACCTGGGTAAGAGCTGCTCAGTTGTCACTGCTGATTTTTGGCCACTAGGCGATAGTATTATGCAGAGATTTCTACTAGTAGTCTGAGCCTCCTTGACTTGGTGATGTTTGTAACAGCATATTTCCCAAAGTGCTGTTCTCCCTTATACCTTTATTGGGGAACAATGTAGTATTTGCTGCTTTGCAAACACTTTGTGTTTGGAAAATGTGCAGGATTTTTCTAAATGGGCCTCAGCATCTAACTTTAGTGCTGAGGACCCTTTATTATGATATGGGTTTCGTGTATCTCACAGCCTTGCAAAGAATGCAGGAGTCCAATGTTTTTATTTGGGGAAAAATCCTTTCAAAAATTGTCCTGGATTAGAAAAAAAAGTGTCAGATTTTTTTCATGTGCTATCTATGGACAGCATGTGTATTCTGGTACTGCAAGTACCTGAACAATAGTAGCCCATGAACAAATATTATACCACTAGATGGTGGCCCGATTCTAAGGCATCGGGTATTCTAGCATATGTCTCCCGACCCTCCTTTATAATGCCCCATGCAGGAAGTCACATCCCCCGTATATAATGCCCCATGCAGGAAGTCACATCCCCCGTATATAATACCCCATGCAGGATGTCACATCCCCCGCATATAATGCCCCATGCAGGAAGTCACATCCCCCGTATATAATGCCCCATGCAGGATGTCATCTCTCCCCCATATAATGCCCCATGTAGGATGTGACCTCTCCCCCCATATAATGCACCATGCAGGATGTGACCTCTCCCCCCATATAATGCCCCATGCAGGATGTCACCTCTCCCCCATATAATGTCCCATGTAGGATGTCACCTCTCCCCCCCATATAATGCCCCATGCAGGATGTCACCTCTCCCCCCATATAATGCCCCATGCAGGATGTCACCTCTCCCCCCATATAATGCCCCATGTAGGATGTGACCTCTACCCACATATAATGCCCCATGTAGGATGTCACCTCTCCCCCATATAATGCCACATGCAGGATGTGACCTCTCCCCCCATATAATGCCACATGTAGGATGTGACCTCTCCCCCCATATAATGCCCAATGTAGGATGTGACCTCTCCCCCCATATAATGCCCTATGCAGGATGTGACCTCTCCCCCCATATAATGCCCCATGCAGGATGTCACCTCTCCCCCATATAATGCCCCATGTAGGATGTCACCTCTCCCCCCCATATAATGCCCCATGTAGGATGTCACCTCTCCCCCCCCATATAATGCCCCATGCAGGAAGTCATATCCCCTGTATATCCATCCCCCCATAGTGCCCCATGCAGGTCCCCTATAGCCCCATACAAAAAAAAAAATTCCAATACTCACCTCCCTTCTCAGCTGCTTCTCTGGACTCCAGCGTAGCGGGCATGTTGATGCTGTGCGCTGTGACCGGTCAGGAGAGAGCGTGGTGTAAAGACGTCACCGCGTCCTCTGACCTGAGACGTCACAGAGCATCAGCGGAAGACACAGGAGCTGCTGCGGAGGCACGGGGAGGGGTAAGTATGACGCCGGGTGCCGGGGTCCTGATAGAGCGGGGGGAGGGACGGGAGGAGAGGAGAGGGGAGGGGAGAGGAAGGGAGGGGTAAGTATGACGCCGGGTGCCGGGGTCCTGATCGAGCGGGGGGAGGGACGGGAGGAGAGGGGAGGGAAAAGAGGAGAGGAGAGGGGAGGGGAGAGGAGGGGAGGGGTAAGTATGACGCCGGGTGCCGGGGTCCTGATTGAGCGGGGGGAGGGACGGGAGGAGAGGGGAGAGGAGAGGAGGGGTGTCACACTTGTCCTCGGGAGATAAGTGGCCGTAGCCGCTGATCTCCCGACGATAGCCGCATGTAGGTCAGCGGCGCCTGCGGTCGGGGGACTTATGCTGCGAGTAGCCAGCTGCATCTCCCGGCTGCATCGCCTCTGACCTCCGTGCCGCACATGAGCCGCTAACGGCCGCCATGTTTTTCAGAAATGCCGCATCGCTGATTGGCCACGGCCAGACCAATCAGCGACCCGGGATTTCCAGGACACACAGACAGACAGACAGAAAGACAGACAAACAGACGGGATAAGACAATTATATAGTAGATGTTTTGAGAAAACAAAAAAAAACCTTAATTTTTAAATTCAGACTACGCTTTCTCAAAATCCCATAAAATTCTTGAACAAAGCCATTATAGCCCTATAGGCTAAAATTTTGTGATTAAATATCTTGGTAGGTGAATTATAGATCGACAGAAGTAATTCATTTTAAGATACTCAAAAATGAAATGTTAAGGGTAGTCTATCACCACCAAAATCGATTTTCAACAAGTTATACCATGATACATGGACTTAGCCCTTATAAAAATCATACCAGCACTATATATGTTATTAGTAAAGTGCTGGAGAAAAAAAATTAATTTGTTTGCCAATGAGGAGGCTTCGGCACAAACTTGGCGCGGCTAAGATTTCTGTACACTGTTACGCCCCCTCGTTTTCCAAGAGCGAGCGCTGCCTAAATTCAGGTGGCATGTGAGTGCACATACGCTGATACTACCTGTTGTTCCGCACATGCATATAGTGGCCTGGCACATTTTTCTTCCCGGTTCCTATCTGCTTACACTGCACATTATACAGTGGGTACGGAAAGTATTCAGACCCGTTTACATTTTTCACTCTTTGTTTCATTGCAGACATTTGGTAAATTCTAAAAAGTTCATTTTTTTCTCATTAAAGTACACTCTGCTCGCCATCTTGACTGAAAAAAAAACAGAAATGTATATATTTTTGCAAATTTATTAAAAAAGAAAAACTGAAATATCATATGGTCATAAGTATTCAGACCCTTTGTTCAGTATTGAGTAGAAGCAGCCTTTTGAGCTAGTACAGCCATGAGTCTTCGTGGGAATGATGCAACAAGTTTTTCACACCTGGATTTGGGGATCCTCTGCCATTCTTCCTTGCCGATCCTCTCCAGTTCTGTCAGGTTGGATGGTGAACGTTGGTGGACAGCCAATTTTAGGTCTCTCCAGAGATGCTCAATTGGGTTAAGGTCAGGGCTCTGGCTGGGCCAGTCAAGAATGGTCACAGAGTTGTTCTGAATCCACTCCTTTGTTACTTTAGCTGTGTGCTTAGGGTCATTGTCTTGTTGGAAGGTGAACCTTCGGCCAAGTCTGAGGTCCAGAGCACTCTGGAAGAGGTTTTCATCCAGGATATCTCTGTACTTGGCCGCATTGATGTTTCCTTCAATTGCAACCAGTCGTCCTGTCCCTGCAGCTGAAAAATACCCCCATACCATGATGCTGCCACCACCATATTTCACTGTTGGGATTGTATTGCACAGATGATGAGCAGTGCCTGGTTTTCTCCACACATACCACTTAGAATTATCACCAAAAAGTGCTATCTTTGTCTCATCAGACCAGAGAATCTTATTTCTCATAGTCTGGGAGTCCTTCATGTGCTTTTGAGCAAACTCTGTGCGGGCTTTCATATGTCTTGCACTGAGGAGAGGCTTTTTTCGGGCCACTCTGCCATAAAGGCCTGACTGGTGGAGGGCTGCAGTGATAGTTGACTTTGTGGAACTTTCTCCCATCTCCCTTCTGCATCTCTGGAGCTCAGCCACAGTGATCTTCAGTGATCTTGGGGTTCTTCTTTACCTCTCTCACCAAGGTTCTTCTCCCACGATTGCTCAGTTTGGCAGGGCGGCCAGGTCTAGGAAGACTTCTGGTGGTCCCAAACTTCTTCCATTTAAGGATTATGGAGGCCACTGTGCTCTTAGGAACCTTGAGCAGTGCAGAAATTATTTTGTAACCTTGGCCAGATCTGTCCCTTGCCACAATTCTGTCTCTGAGCTCCTTGGGCAGTTCCTTTGAGCTCATGATTCTCATTTGGTCTGAAATGCACTGTGAGCTGTGAGGTCTTATATAGACAGGTGTGTGCCTTTCCAAATCTAGTCCTATCAGTTTAATTAAACACAGTTGGGCTCCAATGAAGGAGTGGAACCATCTAAAGGAGGATCACAAGGAAATGGGCAGCATATGACTTAAATATGAGTGTCTGAGCAAAGGGTCTGAATACTTATGACCATATGATATTTCAGTTTTTCTTTTTTAATAAAATTGCAAAAATTTCTACATTTCTGTTTTTTTTAAGTCAAGATGGGTAGCAGAGTGTACTTTAATGAGAAACAAAATTAACTTTTTAGAATTTATTGAATGGCTGCAATGAAACAAAGAGTGAAAAATTTAAAGCGGTCTGAATACTTTCTGTACCCACTATACTTCCTTATTAGCGATGAGAGAGCTTGCTCTTTACTCGAGATTTATGAGCATGCTCGGGTGTTTTCCAAGTATCTTCAGTGTGCTCAGGTGTTATGTTTGAGTCACTCTGTGTACATGATTTGCTACTGTTTGACAGCTTTAATACATGTGAGGAATGCCTGTTTCTTAGGCATTCCTCACATGTATTAAAGCTGTCAAACAGTCGCAAATCATGCACACGGAGTGACTCAAACATAACATTCGAGAACGCCGCAAATACTCGGCGAGCACCGAAGCATGCTCGGCGAAAGGGTTAACAGAACAAGCTCGTTCATCACTATTTCTTATGTATCAGTGTTGTGAACGGTGTCAGTAGAGGGGAACCAGTGAGGAGAACAGTGGCCACAGTTTGTGTGTGCGGCCAGGCACAGTGCCAGGGTCGGCTGACTATAGGCAGCACTTGCTATTGGAAGTAAGTCTGTCAATCAGAAGCCGGAGAAGCCCCCAATGTTCAAAACAAGGTGCTTAAAAGTGCACCCAATCCACCTTATTTGGAAAGTATAATGCTAGTATGATTTTTATAAGGGAGAAGTTCCCTATATCACGGTATAGCTTTTTTGAAATACATTTTGGGGGTGACAGACTCCCTTTAAATGAGTTGATGTATTACCAAAATATCCTTTGTACAAGATGGATAGATAGATTTGGCTTGAAAAAGGCTGTTCTCAGCTGAAACATTGCCACACCAGTTGGGCTAATAAAGCTCTATTTTCATCAATTTTTGTAGTTCTGGCTGCTTTTCTTCATGACTGTGTAGATAGATAGGTAGATAGATAGATAGATAGATAGATAGATAGATAGATAGATAGACAGTAGATTAATACTTTGTTGCAATGGCTACAGAATATGATGATGGTGCCAGCAATTGCAGATTGCTTAGGTAAGCTCATTCACTCTTAGCTCTTTGTTATACACTGTGTGCAGAATTATTAGGCAAATTGAATTTTAGAGGATTATTTTTATTATTGATCACTAGTGTTGAGCCACCCCCGTAGTGTTCGAGTTCGGTTCGGTTCGTCGAACACCCGTGTGTTCGCCGAACTGTTCGTCGAACTGTTCGTCGAACACCTTCGAACACCGTTAAAACCAATGGCAGGCAAACAAAAACACATAGAAAACACCTTCAAAGGTGTCCAAAAGCTGAAAAACTGCTCAGAAGACACAACTAACACATGGAAAAGTGACAAGTACATATAGTCATGCGAAAAGAAAAGAGGTGGAGGAGTAAAAGGAGGGGGAGACACAGATATAGGCATGTCATGCCCTTCTAAAATCCAAAAAGTGAGAAGCCGACACGTTCAGTCCGCTCCTGCCACCTCCGCGTCGCCGGGTTTGTGCCAGAGCCGCGGTGAACCCTGACGGCCAGCCCCCCTCTCCCAATACTGGTGCCTGTCCGCTGGTGGGTCGAGCGAGCCCCCCTGTGGTGGAGGCAGCTCTAAGCTTTTTAATTTAAATTGTCTCTCTAATTTGAATGAATACACTTTAAATCCATTTACAAGGATCTATTGGAGGGCAAGTCTCATGCCAGCAGCCGCGTAATTCCACCTCCAGTAGCGTCCACTAAAGCTGCTGCAGTTAAAAAGCTTTTATAAGGATCGAGCTCGGCTGTCCACCGCAAGGCATCCTACTGCCAGTCCCAGCCACTATGCCTTGGGGTGCCTCCTGATGCTCTTCACTGAGTATCCCGTGGTCCCGAAGCATTTCCTTTGAAAAAATTAAGTGTCCAAACTACAGGTGGTGTAGCTTGCTTAACACCCGGGATAATCCGCTGACTAGCAGACACTGCTACTAGGCACAAAGTATTTCCTGGGCTAGATGCAGTTAAAAATTTGTAATTAGATACTCTCGTTGGATGCTGAGAAAGCATTCCATAGAGTCTCCTGGCACGCCATATATGATTCTCTTAAAAAGCTTGGGGTAGGGGTCTAGGGGACCCTTTTATAGCCAAAATCACGGCCCTGTATCGCAATACGTCACCTAGGCTGAAGATGAATGGAACTGTAGCACCCTGAGGGCTCGGTTGCTACAGAGGTATTGCACCTCACCCAGAGGTGTGATATCTCACTCTCAGGTAAGGATGTAGTGTGGATCAGGACCCGACACCTGCATGCATTACACCACATTGCCGTGGGGCAGGGCGACCAATATGCCCCTGAGATGGGCACGACAGTCCCTGTCCCTGGCTGGAGTGGGGGGAGGGAACACTGAGGAAGGGGAACCCTGTAGTGCAGGAGCAGGGAGGAAGCAGTTCCTGGGTGCATTGAGAAGGGAGTATAAAAGGTGGGCACCATCTTAGTTCAGTGCAGAGAAGTCTGAGCAGAAGTGGCAGGGAGCAGGGGCTCTGCATGAGCTCTGCTCCGGAGGGGGGCCTAGTAACAGAGGCCCAGGCCTGGAAGAGGGAGAAGGAAGGAAGAGGAGCGGAGAAGGCTCCAGGAATGAGGAACGAAGGGATCCCAGGGGTGCGGACAGGCGAGTCGCCACCGCACGCCCGAATCCACCTGCGTGGAGGGGTCAGGCCAAAGGGGGAGACCGGTCCCCGAAACTAGTGTAGGCAGGAAACGACCCTCAGCTAGAAACAGGAGGCTGTGACATTTTATGTGGCGCAGCCCCTCGCTACACCCACTAGGAAGGCACCACATAGGGTCAGGGAAACTGGCGCCAAGTTTACCAAGAGGAGGCCCGAGGCAGCCGGACAGAAGGGTTGGTAAGAAAGGCCAGACAAAGGACACACAAAGGGGGTCCTGTGAAGCGCTCCAAAGTTATCTGGGAGTTGTCTGAGCCCCTCACCTGGTGAGCACAGTACGACGTGGGCAGCCGTTACCTGCAGACGTGGTCTGGATAATAAGAACTGTGAGTAAAGGCCCTGGACTGCATCACTGACTCCGTGTCATTACTGCTGCTGCCCTGCACCATCACCCCCATCCTCCGCATACACTGCCCTGAGGCTATACTCCTCCCGTGGGGAGTTATGCTACGCTCTGCTGCACCCACAACACCAGCCTCAGCGGTCTGCCCTGGAGCGGCGGTTCACTCTGACCGCAATCCACGGGTGGCGTAGTCGGACATTTCAACATCAAAACCACATAAATAGTTCCGCCACTGGTTTGACCGCCCCGAGCCACGGAACCGGTTTGCCGCCACGGAGACTACAACCACCAGCATCCACCAAAAAGGGTCCGGCTCCGGGTGTCCCAAGGCCCAGGGGGCGCGTCAGAACATTTTCATCACCTTTCACAATCACCAATGGGACAAGGCAGGGATGTTCTCTGTCCCCTCTCTTATACATCCTAGTGACGGAGCACCTGCTCTCATCAATTCGCCATAACCCCAATATTAGGTGGATTGAGGTGGGAGGCACCGAGTACAAGTGCTCTCTATTTGCTGATGATGTCCTAGTATATATCACTCAATCACATATATCCATCCATGCTGTTATGGCTGAAATAGATCACTTTGTTACATGGTCAAATTTTAAAATCAATGCAGCGAAGTCTGAGGCCCTCGATGTCTCCCTCCCCAAATCCATATAGGATTCCATCCAGTCCAACTTTCCCTTTGCCTGGCCCTCACAGGGTATCAAATACTTAGGAATTCCTATTCATAGAGACCTCTCCCATCTATGTTATCTTAATTTTGGGCCCTTTATTGAACAACTCCATACAGACCACGGTTGGCAAGTTAGAACTGTAAGATTCACTACGTGAACCACTGGTGTTTTGTGGAAAAGCACATGTACACTGTGTTCCAAATTATTATGCAAAAAGTGTTTAGGAGTGATAAGGGAAGAATTTGTTTGTTTGTCAGTTAAACTCATTTATGGTGATGTGTGTCAGGGCTCTTTATATCACTGTAAGCAATTGCAGACACCTGTGCTAATTAGTTTGGCAGGTGAGTCCAATGAAAGGCAAGACTACTTAAGAAGGCTGTCTCACATTATTAAGCAGCCTACATTTTCTGCCAAAATGGGAAAGAAAAAGGATGTGTCGGCTGCTGAGAAGCAACAAATTGTGGAGTGTTTAGGTCAAGGCATGACTACAATCAACATTGTGCGATGATCAGGATGAAGTGTCTTGGCAATCAAGAAGTATGTAGCTGATTCACAGTACACACGTGTGCGTGCTGATAAGGGCAAATTGAGGACTCTTTCCTACAGGCAATTACGTCAGGTTGAAAGAGCAGTGGCAAAAAAGCCTTGTCATAGCAGCAGACAAGTTTTTGAAGCTGCTGGTGCCTCCAACGTCCCCCGAACAACAAGATGCAGGGTCCTTCAGAGGTTTGCAGCTGTGCATACGCCATCCTGTCGACCTCCTCTATCCACTTCACACAAGCAGAAACGGCTCCAGTGGGTCAAACATTACATGAAGACTGATTTCAAAAGTGTTTTGTTCACGGATGAGTGCCGTGCAGCGCTCGATGGTCCAGATGGATGGAGTGGAGGATGGCTGGTTGATGGACACCCCATGCAAACACGGCTACAGCGCCAACAAGGAGGAGGTGGAGTAATGTTTTGGGCTGGAATCATGGGGAGAGAGATTGTCGGCCCCTTTAGGATCCCTGAAGGCGCTAAAGATGAACTCCACAATTTATGTGGATTTTCTCAAACAGCACTTCCTGCCATGGTTCAAGAAGAAGAACCGTGTATTTCACAGCAAGATCATTTTTTTGCATGATAATGCACCATCTCATGCTGCACATAAAACATCTGCATCTCTGGCTGATATGGGCATTAAAGGGGACAAACTTATGGTGTGACCCCCATGCTCCCCTGACCTCTACCCCATTCAGAACCTTTGGAGCATCATTAAAAGGAGTGTCTATGATGGCGGGAGGCAGTTCACATCTAAGCAACAGCTCTGGGAGGGTATTCTGTCCTCATGCAAAACAATTGAAGCAGAAACCATCCAAAACCTGACAAATTCAATGGACGAGAGAGTTCAGAAGCTCCTTTCGAACAAGGGGTCCTATGTGAAAATGTAACATCACCTAGAATAAAGTTTTGAGTTGAAAACTGTTTGATTTCAGTTTCTAACAACCTGCTAATGCTTATAATTTCAAAAATGACCATTTTTTTGGTCTTTATTAAAATGAAAAGGTTGATCGAAAAGTTTGGGGGATCTAAGAGTGTGGCAACCCAGTAGTCATGATTACTTCGAATTCTGACAATATGAGGGTCATGCTGCAGGTAGTGCAGCAAGAAGGCACTTATGTGTCTTGCGCATCTCGGAGCCCCAAAATTATTTTCCGGGCTAGATGCAGCTAAAAATTATTATTAATTTTAAATCTGGTGAAGCTTTAGTATAGATGGCCTAATAGGATCAGTGCTGCACACTGCTACAAAGCCCAAATTATTTTCCAGTCAAGATACAGATAAACATGATTAGTAATTTTAAATCTGGTGGAGCTTATTATAGATGGCCTAATAGAATGAGTGCTGCACACTGCTACAAAGCCCAAATTATTTTCCAGCCAAGATACAGATAAACATGATTAGTAATTTGAAAGCTTAAAACGGTTGGTAGGGTGATTTTAACCAATCATCAAGCTTTTACTCTCCCCAGGATGACACAGGGGTAGAAAAGTCGTTTCGGATCCATGATTTGTTCATCTTTATGAACGTGAGTCTGTCTACATTATCAGTGGAGAGCCGCGTGCGCTTATCTGTCAGCACACCACCAGCAGCGCTGAACACACGTTCAGACAGAACGCTGGCTGCGGGGCATGACAAGATCTCCAAGGCGTAAGTGGCTAGCTCCGGCCATTTATCCAGATTGGAAGCCCAAAAAGAGCAAGGTTCCAGTGACACAGTCATGGCTTCAATGTTTACTTGGAGATACTCCTGTACCATCGTCTCTAGGCGTTGACTATGTGTCAGACTTCTTGTCTCCTGTGGCCTTGCAAAGGATGGGCTAAAAAAGTGGTGAAATGATTCCGCAAAATTGATGTTACCAGCAGATACTGTGGTTCTGTTACGGTTTGAGTGCTGAACACTTGACGGTCCCACGGTTGGCAAGTTGGAACTGTGAGATTCACTACATGCACCACTGGTATTTTGTGGAAAAGCACATGTAAGATTCTGCAACAGTCTCTGCTGATACTCCTGCATGCGTGCATCCCTTTCTATGGCAGGAATAATTTCTGAAAATTTACTTTTGTACCGGGGATCTAACAGTGTGGCAACCCAGTAGTCAGGATTATTTCTAATTCTCACAATTCGAGGGTCATGTTGCAGGTAGTGCAGCAAGAAGGCACTCATGTGTCTTGCGCATCCAGGAGCACCAAGTCCCTGTTGTGTTGGTGGCGAGGTAACAATCATGCTTCCTTCCTCTGTCCTCTCCCCCCAACCTCGCACAACAGAAATGTGATCAAGGTCTCCCTCATCTGATGAGTCTTCCATCAGTTCGTCCTCCACTTCTTCCTGGGCTCCTGCACCTTCCTCACTAGTTTGGCTGCTACCATGCGCCCTGGTAAAACCATCTCCCCCACCCTCACATGCCTGCCGCCTTGGTGCTGCCGAACGTCTGGACCTTGCAGATGTTAGCCCTTCCGAATACAACTCCTCCTCCTCTACTTCCTCCACCTCCTCTTGTGCCACCACCTGACTCCGAATTCTGTTTAAGATGTGCTCCAGCATGTAAATCACCGGAATAGTCATGCTGATAATGGCATCGTCAGCACTAAACATCTTCGTCGCCATTTCAAAACTGTGCAGAAGGGTGCATAGGTCCCTGATCTGAGACCACTCCTCCAGCGTGATTTGCCCCACCTCTGGATCTCGTTGGCCCAGGCTATACGTCAGAATGTATTGCACCAGGGCTTGTCGGTGTTGCCACAGTCGCTGCAACATGTGCAGAGTTGAATTCCACCGGGTAGGCACATCGCATTTTAGCCGGTGAAGTGGCAGGCCCAACGACTTCTGTAGAGATGTAAGTCGCTGAGCTGCAGGATGAGAACGGCGGAAGTGAGCACACAGCGACCATGCCCTCTGCAGAAGGCCATCTAGTCTGGGATAGTGGGCTAAAAATTGCTGGACAACCAGGTTCAACACGTGAGCCATACAAGGCACGTGTGTGACATTGCCCCGGCGAAGGGCCGCACCCAGGTTTGCAGCATTGTCGCACACGGCCTTCCCTGGTTTCAGGTCCAGTGGAGACAACCATTCATGAAATTGGTTTTCCAGGCTGACCACAACTCCTCAGCTGTGTGACTCACATTTCCCAGACATTTCAATGTAAAAACCGCCTGATGACGTTGAGCCCTACTGCCAGCATAGTAAGGAGGTGTGCAGGATCCCTTCTGCGCAGTTAGAAAGCTTGTGGCATGACCAGACAGGCTTTGGGTGCAGGTGGAAGACCGAGAGGAGGTTGAGGAGGCAGAAGCAGTGGAGGAACTTTGACATAAAGAGGATTGACGCACAACTCGTGGGGACGGCAAGACTTGGACAGCAGCCCCTTGTCCTGCTGTCACCATAGTTACCCAGTGCCCAGTCAGCGACATGTAACGCCCCTGTCCATGCCTACTCGTCCAAGTGTCTGTGGTGAAATGCACCCTGTCACACACAGAGTTTCTCAAAGAAGCGGTGATGTTGTGTGCGACATGCTGGTGGAGCGCAGGCACACCTTTCTTTGAGAAGTAGTGCCGACTGGGCATCTGGTACTGGGGCACTGCGACGGACATAAGGTCTCGAAAATCCTCTGTGTCCACCTGGCGGAAAGGCAGCATTTCTGTAGCCAAGAGCTTGCAGATGGTGAAATTCAACCTCTTAGCTTTCTCATGGCAAGGAGGAAATGGTCTTTTACTTGTCCACATCTGAGGGACCGAGGGCTGGCTATTGTGCTTAGACGGGTTGATAAGGGTGTCCCCGGCAAACTGCCGGTCTGTGAGGAAGATGCAGGCGGACATGTTAGGTTGCCTTGATCCAAAGGTGGTGCTATCGATGTCGGACAGCGCTCAACACCAGCTGGTGTTACCTCCTCCAAAGAAAATGATGACCTGCCAATCACGCTGGCTGTTGCGGGTAAAGAGGTGGCAGGTCTGCGCCCCAAAACAGGTGTGACTGCTGTCCCCCCAGTCACAGAGGATGAAGAGGCCGCGGATGCACAAGATATGGCAGACGGTGGTTGGCCCGGCCGGCTAGGCCGCATTGTAGCACACTGAGCTTCCCACTGCAACTTATGCTTCATGTCCATGTGCCGGTTCATGCATGAAGTACTCAAACTATGTATTTTTTGGCCTCTACTTAGCTTTTGCTGACAAATGTTACAGATAACACGAGTTGGGTCATCTTTATCGATCTGAAAAAATGCCCAGGCTATGCAAGGCTTAGCACCCATGCGACCTGAAGAGCCACCACGACTTGTGGTGAGAGGCAGAGTTGTGTTTGAGGATGCAGTTGTTGACGTGCTTCCAGTACTACGTCTCTGTCCAGGAAGGCGCAACCTGACCTCGTCGTCACTAGCATCTTCCTCCACCTCCTCTGCTGACCTCATCTCTTGGCTGACTGTGGGTTGACAGTAAGTGGGATCTCCAACCTCATCATCATCACCCTGTGCGTTATCACACCCGTCGTCCTCAGAGCCAACCTGTTCCTGCCCTGACAAAAAACTAAAATTGTCGCTCCAATCAGGTATTTGAGTCTTATCATCGTCTTCCTCATTGTCTCCACCAACAGGAGTTACAGTTTGGGAATGAGGGTCTACATTATGGTCAGAACCTTCTGCGTCTGGTCCTGGATCCGACTCATAAAGATTCTGGGCATCAGTGCAGATCATTTCCTCGTCTGGATTCACAGAAGCGCTGGAGTCGACCTCTGATTCCCAGGCTATAGTATGAGTAAACAGCTCTGCAGACTCAACCATCTGTTCTACCTCATACTCAGACGGGCAGCTGGAGATTTGGGAGCTGTGAGGAAGCAAGTGCGATTGGGGTGACACCTTTGAGGACTGGAGTATTTGTGATGTTGAAGTTGATGTGGAGGAGAGCCCACTTAAAGGAGCACTTGATATCCGTTGAAGCACCTGCTGTTTTTGTGCCTCATCTGGAATTTGTAGCGATTGGCGTGGCCGTAAGAAAGGGATCTTATCACATTGTCCGCTAAAAGAAGTAGACATTTTAGTTTGGCTGGAAGATGGTCTTTCTTCTGCAGATGTTACTGTTGCTTTAACACCTACCCCACGGACACAACCTTTTTTCCCCTTCCCAACACGCCTATTCCCCTTTCCACCAGCAGCAGGCCTTTTTCCACTCATTTTGGTGGTTAACTAATTCACAACTCTGGAGTTGTTTGCACAAAAAAACAATGGATGGGAACCGAGCAGAGCTGAGTGGCCAAACTGTGGTATTAGGCCAAAACTATTGGCTGGGTTAGATGCAGAAAAAAATTATATTCAATTTGCAACCTGATGGAGGTCAGTATAGATGTACTAATAGAACAAGTCCCACACACAGCTAGAAGCCCAAATATTTTTTCAGAGGTAGATGCAGAAAATTTTTTTATTCAGTTTGCAACCTGATGGAGGTCTGTATAGATGGATTAATAGAACAAGTCCCACACACAGCTACAAGCCCAATATTTTTTCAGAGGTAGATGCAGAAAAAAAATATATTCAGTTTGCAACCTGATGGAGGTCAGTATAGATGGACTAATAGAGATAGTCCCACACACTGCTAGAAGGCCAAATATTTTTTCAGAGCTAGATGCAGACAAAAAATTATTTTGAATTTGCAACCTGATGGAGGTCAGTATAGGTGGACTAATAGAACAAGTCCCACACACTGCTAGAAGGCCAAATATTTTTTCAGAGCTAGATGCAGAAAAAAATTATATTCAGTTTGCAACCTGATGGAGGTCTGTATAGATGGATTAATAGAACAAGTCCCACACACAGCTAGAAGCCCAAATATTTTTTCAGAGGTAGATGCAGATAAAAATTATTTTTAATTTGCAACCTGATGGAGGTCAGTATAGATGGACTAATAGAGAAAGTCCCACACACTGCTAGAAGGCCAAATATTTTTTCAGAGCTAGATGCAGATAAAAATTATTTCTAAATTGCAACCTGATGGAGGTCAGTATAGATGGACTAATAGAACAAGTCCCACACACAGCTAGAAGCCCAAATATTTTTTCAGAGGTAGATGCAGAAAAATTTTTTATTCAGTTTGCAACCTGATGGAGGTCTGTATAGATGGATTAATAGAACAAGTCCCACACACAGCTACAAGCCCAATATTTTTTCAGAGGTAGATGCAGAAAAAAAATATATTCAGTTTGCAACCTGATGGAGGTCAGTACAGATGGACTAATAGAGAAAGTCCCACACACTGCTAGAAGGCCAAATATTTTTTCAGAGCTAGATGCAGACAAAAAATTATTTTGAATTTGCAACCTGATGGAGGTCAGTATAGGTGGACTAATAGAACAAGTCCCACACACTGCTAGAAGGCCAAATATTTTTTCAGAGCTAGATGCAGAAAAAAATTATATTCAGTTTGCAACCTGATGGAGGTCTGTATAGATGGATTAATAGAACAAGTCCCACACACAGCTAGAAGCCCAAATATTTTTTCAGAGGTAGATGCAGATAAAAATTATTTTTAATTTGCAACCTGATGGAGGTCAGTATAGATGGACTAATAGAGAAAGTCCCACACACTGCTAGAAGGCCAAATATTTTTTCAGAGCTAGATGCAGATAAAAATTATTTCTAAATTGCAACCTGATGGAGGTCAGTATAGATGGACTAATAGAACAAGTCCCACACACAGCTAGAAGCCCAAATATTTTTTCAGAGGTACTGTAGATTCAGATAAAAATTATTTTTAATTTGCAACCTGATGGAGGTCAGTATAGATGGACTAATAGAGAAAGTCCCACACACTGCTAGAAGGCCAAATATTTTTTCAGAGCTAGATGCAGATAAAAATTATTTTTAATTTGCAACCTGATGGAGGTCAGTATAGATGGACTAATAGAGAAAGTCCCACACACTGCTAGAAGGCCAAATATTTTTTCAGAGCTAGATGCAGATAAAAATTATATTCAATTTGCAACCTGATGGAGGTCAGTATAGATGGACTAATAGAACAAGTCCCACACACAGCTAGAAGCCCAAATATTTTTTTAGAGGTACTGTAGATGCAGATAAAAATTATTTTTAATTTGCAACCTGATGGAGGTCAGTATAGATGGACTAATACAACAAGTCCCACACACAGCTAGAAGCCCAATATTTTTTCAGAGGTAGATGCAGAAAAAAATATATTCAGTTTGCAACCTGATGGAGGTCAGTATAGACGGAGTAATAGAACAAGTCCCACGCACAGCTAGAAGCCCAAATATTTTTTCAGAGGTAGATGCAGATAAAAATTATTTTTAATTTGCAACCTGATGGAGGTCAGTATAGATGGACTGATAGAGAAAGTCCCACACACTGCTAGAAGGCCAAATATTTTTTCAGAGCTAGATGCAGGTAAAAATTATATTCAATTTGCAACCTGATGGAGGTCAGTATAGATGGACTAATAGAGAAAGTCCCACACACTGCTTGAAGGCCAAATATTTTTTCAGAGCTAGATGCAGATAAAAATTATATTCAATTTGCAACCTGATGGAGGTCAGTCTAGATGGACTAATAGAACAAGTCCCACACACAGCTAGAAGCCCAAATATTTTTTCAGAGGTACTGTAGAGGCAGATAAAAATTATTTTTAATTTGCAACCTGATGGAGGTCAGTATAGATGGACTAATAGAGAAAGTCCCACACACTGCTAGAAGGCCACATATTTTTTCAGAGGTAGATGCAGAAAAAAATATATTCAGTTTGCAACCTGATGGAGGTCTGTATAGAAGGATTAATAGAACAAGTCCCACACACAGCTAGAAGCCCAATATTTTTTCAGAGGTAGATGCAGAAAAAAATATATTCAGTTTGCAACCTGATGGAGGTCAGTATAGATGGACTAATACAACAAGTCCCACACACAGCTAGAAGCCCAATATTTTTTCAGAGGTAGATGCAGAAAAAAATATATTCAGTTTGCAACGCTGTGGAGTAGTTGGATGCATGTGATGGAGCATTGTCCTGCATGAAAATCATGTTTTTCTTGAACGATACCGACTTCTTCCTGTACCACTGCTTGAAGAAGTTGTCTTCCAGAAACTGGCAGTAGGTCTGGGAGTTGAGCTTCACTCCATCTTCAACCCGAAAAGGTCCCACAAGTTCATCTTTGATGATACCAGCCCATACCAGTACCCCACCTCCACCTTGCTGGCGTCTGAGTTGGAGTGGAGCTCTCTGCCCTTTATAGATCCAGCCTCTGGCCCATCCATCTGGCCCATCAAGAGTCACACTCAATTCATCAGTCCATAAAACCTTTGAAAAATCAGTCTTAAGATATTTCTTGACACATTCTTGACTAGAGATGAGTGTTGTTCGACTCGAACTGTTCGCCAATCTCAAATTCGAGCTGTTTTGGGCGGTGTTCGAGCCATTCGGCGAACACGAACGATTTGAGAAAAATTCGACTGTTCGAGGTTTTGTTCGATAACTGTTCGTGCACCAAAATCATAACTGGATTTTTTCTCAGTAATGATGAAAATTAATGTTAATACGCAGTTTGAGTGTACAGCGGGGCGGGGGGAGGGGCAGGGGATGGATCTCTGCAGTAATAATGAAGATCTCCATTTTTTTTTCTCTTTCCCGCATTTACAGTGGGGAGGTGCAATCTGTCAGCCTATCAGCAGCGCACACACGGAGCAAAGTGCTTTTTTTCACACAAGCAAGGGCATGTGACATTGGCAGTGTATGTCACATGTCCTTGCCCTATAAGACCCAGCCATTTTCCCCGTCGCCACCATTTTCTCACTGCTGCAGCTGCGTGTTAGACGGCACCGCTGTTGCTGTGTGCGCTATACCTTGTTAATTTCAAGCCAATTTTCGCACAAATCTACAGATAGCTTGGGAGTAGGGATTAGTTGTGATTGCAGTCCTTTTAAGGACTAGGTTACAGCATTTCCTACGACTTTTATCAGGCAGGTCTGTGCTCTTAAATAGATAGGTTGTGGGAGTAAAGACTAATTGTAATTGCAGTCCTTTTCAGGACTAGGTTATATCAGTTCCTATCAGTTTTTGCCAGGCAGGTCTGTGCCAGTGCTGTGCAAGTTTTTTTTCACAGCATTTGGCTGAATCTAGCAAAGCTAATCCTTTTTGGCCTATTGCAGAGTGTGTTAGTCAGTGGAGTAGCCTATCTGTGTTGCAAGATACACCACCTGTGTATAGAATACCAATTTTTTTACTGCACCTAGAGAAGTAAAACCTTTTGGGCATAGCATCATTCTATTAGTCCATCTATACTGACCTCCATCAGGTTGCAAATTGAATATAATTTTTTTCTGCATCTAGCTCTGAAAAAATATTTGTCCTTCCAGCAGTGTGTGGGACTTGTTCTACTAGTCCATCTATACTGACCTCCATCAGGTTGCAAATTCAAAATAATTTTTTGTCTGCATCTAGCTCTGAAAAAATCTTTGGCCTTCTAGCAGTGTGTGGGACTTGTTCTACTAGTCCATCTATACTGACCTCCATCAGGTTGCAAATTAAAAATATTTTTTTGTCTGCATCTAGCTCTGAAAAAATATTTGGCTTTCTAGCAGTGTGTGGGACTTTCTCTATTACCCCATCTATACTGACCTCCATCAGGTTGCAAATTAAAAATAATTTTTATCTGCATCTAGCTCCGAAAAAATATTTGGCCTTCTAGCAGTGTGTGGGACTTTCTCTATTACTCCATCTATACTGTCCTCCATCAGGTTGCAAATTCAAAATAATTTTTATCTGCATCTAGCTCTGAAAAAATATTTGGCCTTCTAGCAGTGTGTGGGACTTTCTCTATTACTCCATCTATACTGACCTCCATCAGTTGCAAATTAAAAATAATTTTTATCTGCATCTAGCTCTGAAAAAATATTTGGCCTTCTAGCAGTGTGTGGGACTTTCTCTATTAGTCCATCTATACTGAGCTCCATCAGGTTGCAAATTCAAAATAATTTTTATCTGCATCTAGCTCTGAAAAAATATTTGGCCTTCTAGCAGTGTGTGGGACTTTCTCTATTACTTCATCTATACTGACCTCCATCAGGTTGCAAATTAAAAATATTTTTTTGTCTGCATATAGCTCTGAAAAAATATTTGGCCTTCTAGCAGTGTGTGGAACTTTCTCTATTACTCCATCTATACTGACCTCCATCAGGTTGCAAATTAAAAATAATTTTTATCTCCATCTAGCTCTGAAAAAATATTTGGCCTTCTAGCAGTGTGTGGGACTTTCTCTATTAGTCCATCTATACTGACCTCCATCAGGTTGCAAATTCAAAATAATTTTTATCTGCATCTAGCTCTGAAAAAATATTTGGCCTTCAAGCAGTGTGTGGGACTTTCTCTATTAGTCCATCTATACTGACCTCCATCAGGTTGCAAATTAAAAATAATTTTTATCTGCATCTAGCTCTGAAAAATATTTGGCCTACTAGCAGTGTGTGGGACTTGTTCTATTAGTCCATCTATACTGACCTCCATCAGGTTGCAAATTCAAAATAATTTTTATCTGCATCTAGCTCTGAAAAAATATTTGGCCTTCTAGCAGTGTGTGGGACTTTCTCTATTACTCCATCTATACTGACCTCCATCAGGTTGCAAATTAAAAATAATTTTTATCTGCATCTAGCTCTGAAAAAATATTTGGCCTTCTAGCAGTGTGTGGGACTTTCTCTATTACTCCATCTATACTGACCTCCATCAGGTTGCAAATTAAAAATAATTTTTATCTGCATCTAGCTCTGAAAAAATATTTGGCCTTCTAGCAGTGTGTGGGACTTTCTCTATTACTCCATCTATACTGACCTCCATCAGGTTGCAAATTGAATATAATTTTTTTCTGCATCTAACCCAGCCAATAGTTTTGGCCTAATACCACAGTTTGGCCACTCAGCTCTGCTCGGTTCCCATCCATTGTTTTTTTGTGCAAACAACTCCAGAGTTGTGAATTAGTTAACCACCAAAATGAGTGGAAAAAGGCCTGCTGCTGGTGGAAAGGGGAATACGCGTGTTGGGAAGGGGAAAAAAGGTTGTGTCCGTGGGGTAGGTGTTAAAGAAACAGTAACATCTGCAGAAGAAAGACCATGTTCCAGCCAAACTAAAATGTCTACTTCTTTTAGCGGACAATGTGATAACATCCCTTTCTTACGGCCACACTAATCGCTACACATTCCAGATGAGGCACAAAAACAGCAGGTGCTTCAACGGATATCAAGTGTTCCTTTAAATGGGCTCTCCTCCACATCAACTTCAACATCACAAATACTCCAGTCCTCAAAGGTGTCACCCCAATCGCACTTGCTTCCTCACAGCTCCCAAATCTCCAGCTGCCTGTCTGAGTATGAGGTAGAACAGATGGTTGAGTCTGCAGAGCTGTTTACTCATACTATAGCCTGGGAATCAGAGGTCCGCTCCAGCGCTTCTGTGAATTCATACGAGGAAATGATCTGCACTGATGCCCAGAATCTTTATGAGTCGGATCCAGGACCAGACGCTGAAGGTTCTGACCATAATGTAGACCCTCATTCCCAAACTGTAACTCCTGTTGGTGGAGACAATGAGGAAGACGATGATGAGACTCAAATACCTGATTGGAGCGACAACTTTAGTTTTTTGTCAGGGCCGGAACAGGTTGGCTCTGAGGACGACGGGTGTGATAACGCACAGTGTGATGATGATGAGGTTGGAGATCCCACTTACTGTCAACCCACAGTCAGCCAAGAGATGAGGTCAGCAGAGGAGGTGGAGGAGATTGCTAGTGACGACGAGGTCAGGTTGCGCCTTCCTGGACAGAGACGTAGTACTGGAAGCACGTCAACAACTGCATCCTCAAACACAACTCTGCCTCTCACCACAAGTCGTGGTGGCTCTTCAGGTCGCATGGGTGCTAAGCCTTGCATAGCCTGGGCATTTTTTCAGATCGATAAAGATGACCCAACTCGTGTTGTCTGTAACATTTGTCAGCAAAAGCTAAGTAGAGGCCAAAAATTACATAGTTTGAGTACTTCATGCATGAAACGGCACATGGACATGAAGCATAAGTTGCAGTGGGAAGCTCGCTGTGCTGCAATGCGGCCTAGCCGGCCGGGCCAACCACCGTCTGCCATATCTTGTGCATCCGCGGCCTCTTCATCCTCTGTGACTGGGGGGACAGCAGTCACACCTGTTTTGGGGCGCAGACCTGCCACCTCTTTACCCGCAACAGCCAGCGTGATTGTCGTCATTTTCTTTGGAGGTGGTAACACCAGCTGGTGTTGAGCGCTGTCCGACATCGATAGCACCACCTTTGGATCAAGGCAACCTAACATGTCTGCCTGCATCTTCCTCACAGACCGGCAGTTTGCCGGGGACACCCTTATCAAACCCGTCTAAGCTCAATAGCCAGCCCTCGGTCCCTCAGATGTGGACAAGTAAAAGACCATTTCCTCCTAGCCATGAGAAAGCTAAGAGGTTGAATTTCACCATCTGCAAGCTCTTGGCTACAGAAATGCTGCCTTTCCGCCAGGTGGACACAGAGGATTTTCGAGACCTTATGTCCGTCGCAGTGCCCCAGTACCAGATGCCCAGTCGGCACTACTTCTCAAAGAAAGGTGTGCCTGCGCTCCACCAGCATGTCACACACAACATCACCGCTTCTTTGAGAAACTCTGTGTGTGACAGGGTGCATTTCACCACAGACACTTGGACGAGTAGGCATGGACAGGGGCGTTACATGTCGCTGACTGGGCACTGGGTAACTATGGTGACAGCAGGACAAGGGGCTGCTGTCCAAGTCTTGCCGTCCCCACGAGTTGTGCGTCAATCCTCTTTATCTCAAAGTTCCTCCACTGCTTCTGCCTCCTCAACCTCCTCTCGGTCCTCCACCTGCACCCAAAGCCTGTCAAGCCTGTCTGGTCATGCCACAAGCTTTCTAACTGCGCAGAAGGGATCCTGCACACCTACTTACTATGCTGGCAGTAGGGCTCAACGTCATCAGGCGGTTTTTACTTTGAACTGTCTGGGAAATGTGAGTCACACAGCTGAGGAGTTGTGGTCAGCTCTGGAGAACCAATTCCATGAATGGTTGTCTCCACTGGACCTGAAACCAGGGAAGGCCGTGTGCGACAATGCTGCAAACCTGGGTGCGGCCCTTCGCAGGGGCAATGTCACACACGTGCCTTGTATGGCTCACGTGTTGAACCTGGTTGTCCAGCAATTTTTAGCCCACTATCCCGGACTAGATGGCCTTCTGCATAGGGCACGGTCGCTGTGTGCTCACTTCCGCCGTTCGCATCCCGCAGCTCAGCGACTTACATCTCTACAGAAGTCGTTGGGCCTGCCACTTCACCGGCTAAAATGCGATGTGCCTACCTGGTGGAATTCAACTCTGCACATGTTGCAGCGACTGTGGCAGCACCGACAAGCCCTGGTGCAATAAGTTCTGACGTATAGCCTGGGCCACCGAGATCCAGAGGTGGGGCGAATCACGCTGGAGGAGTGGTCTCAGATCAGGGACCTATGCACCCTTCTGCACAGTTTTGAAATGGCGACGAAGATGTTTAGTGCTGACGATGCCATTATCAGCATGACTATTCCGGTGATTTACATGCTGGATCACATGTTAAACAGAATTCGGAGTCAAGTGGTGGCACAAGAGGAGGTGAAGGAAGTAGAGGAGGAGGAGTTGTATACGGAAGGACTAACATTTGCAAGGTCCAGACGGTCGGCAGCACCAAGGCGGCAGGCATGTGAGGGTGGGGGAGATGGTTTTACCAGGGCACATGGTAGCAGCCAAACTAGTGAGGAAGGTGCAGGAGCCCAGGGAGAAGTGGAGGACGAACTGATGGAAGACTCATCAGATGAGGGAGACCTTGATCACATTTCTGTTGTGCGAGGTTGGGGGGAGAGGACAGAGGAAGGAAGCATGATTGTTACCTCGCCACCAACACAACAGGGACTTGGTGCTCCTGGATGCGCAACACACATGAGTGCCTTCTTGCTGCACTACCTGCAACATGACCCTCGAATTGTGAGAATTAGAAATAATCCTGACTACTGGGTTGCCACACTGTTAGATCCCCAGTACAAAAGTAAATTTGCAGAAATTATTCCTGCCATAGAAAGGGATGCACGCATGCAGGAGTATCAGCAGAGACTGTTGCAGAATCTTACATGTGCTTTTCCACAAAACACCAGTGGTGCACGTAGTGAATCTCACAGTTCCAACTTGCCAACCGTGGGACCGTCGAGTGTTCAGCACTCAAACCGTAACAGAAACAGAGGATCTGCTGGTAACATCAATTTTGCGGAATCATTTCACCACTTTTTTAGCCCATCCTTTGCAAGTCCACAGGAGACAAGAAGTCTGACACATAGTCAACGCCTAGAGACGATGGTACAGGAGTATCTCCAAGTAAACATTGAAGCCATGACTGTGTCACTGGACCCTTGCTCTTTTTGGGCTTCCAATCTGGATAAATGGCCGGAGCTAGCCACTTACGCCTTGGAGATCTTGTCATGCCCCGCAGCCAGCGTTCTGTCTGAACGTGTGTTCAGCGCTGCTGGTGGTGTGCTGACAGATAAGCGCACGCGGCTCTCCACTGATAATGCAGACAGACTCAGGTTTATAAAGATGAACAAATCATGGATCCGAAACGACTTTTCTACCCCTGTGTCATCCTGGGGAGAGTAAAAGCTTGATGATTGGTTAAAATCACCTCACCAACCATTTTAAGCTTTCAAATTAATCATGTTTATCTGTATCTTGGCTGGAAAATTATTTGGGCTTTGTAGCAGTGTGCAGTACTGATTTTATTAGGCCATCTATACTAAGCTCCACCAGATTTAAAATTACTAATCATGTTTATCTGTATCTTGGCTGGAAAATAATTTGGGCTTTGTAGCAGTGTGCAATACTGATTCTATTAGGCCATCTATACTAAGCTCCACCAGATTTAAAATTACTAATTATGTTTATCTGTACCTTGTCTGGAAAATAATTTGGGCTTTGTAGCAGTGTGCAGTACTGATTCTATTAGGCCATCTATACTAAGCTCCACCAGAATTAAAATTAATAATAATTTTTAGCTGCATCTAGCCCGTAAAATAATTTTGGGGCTCCGAGATGCGCAAGACACATAAGTGCCTTCTTGCTGCACTACCTGCAACATGACCCTCAGATTGTCAGAATTCGAAGTAATCATGACTACTGGGTTGCCACACTATTAGATCCCCCACACTCTTCGATCAACCTTTTCATTTTAATAAAGACCAAAAAAATGGTCATTTTTGAAATTATAATCATTAGCAGGTTATTAGAAACTGAAATCAAACAGTTTTCAACTCAAAACTTTATTCTAGGTGATGTTACATTTGCACATAGGACCCCTTGTTCGAAAGGAGCTTCTGAACTCTCTCATCCATTGAATTTGTCAGGTTTTGGATGGTTTCTGCTTCAATTGTTTTGCATGAGGACAGAATACCCTCCCAGAGCTGTTGCTTAGATGTGAACTGCCTCCCGCCATCATAGACACTCCTTTTGATGATGCTCCAGAGGTTCTGAATGCGGTAGAGGTCAGGGGAGCATGGGGTCACACCATAAGTTTGTCCCCTTTTATGCCCATATCAGCCAGAGATGCAGATGTGTTATGTGCAGCATGAGACGGTGCATTATCATGCGTAAAAATGATCTTGCTGTGGAATACACGGTTCTTCTTCTTGAACCATGGCAGGAAGTGCTGTTTGAGAAACTCCACATACATTATGGAGTTCATCTTTACCCCTTCAGGGATCCTAAAGGGGCCGACAATCTCTCTCCCCATGATTCCAGCCCAAAACATTACTCCACCTCCTCCTTGTTGGCGCTGTAGCCGTGTTTGTGTGGGGTGTCCATCAACCAGCCATCCTCCACTCCATCCATCTGGACCATCGAGCGTTGCATGGTACTCATCCATGAACAAAACAGTTTTGAAATCAGTCTTCATGTAATGTTTGGCCCACTGGAGCCGTTTCTGCTTGTGTGAAGTGGATAGAGGAGGTCGACAGGATGGCGTATGCACAGCTGCAAACCTCTGAAGGACCCTGCATCTTGTTGTTCGGGGGACGTTGGAGGCACCAGCAGCTTCAAAAACTTGTCTGCTGCTATGACAAGGCTTTTTTGCCGCTGCTCTTTTAACCTGACGTAATTGCCTGTAGGAAAGAGTCCTCAATTTGCCCTTATCAGCACGCACACGTGTGTACTGTGAATCAGCTACATACTTCTTAATTGCCAAGACACTTCATCCTGATCATCGCACAATGTTGATTGTAGTCATGCCTTGACCTAAACACTCCACAATTTGTTGCTTCTCAGCAGCCGACACATCCTTTTTCTTTCCCATTTTGGCAGAAAATGTAGTCTGCTTAATAATGTGGGACAGCCTTCTTAAGTAGTCTTGCCTTTCATTGGACACACCTGCCAAACTAATTAGCACAGGTGTCTGCAATTGCTTACAGTGATATAAAGAGCCCTGACACACATCACTATCAATGAGTTTAACTGACAAACAAACAAATTCTTCCCTTATCACTTCTAAACACTTTTTGCATAATAATTTGGAACACAGTGTACATGTGCTTTTCCACAAAACACCAGTGGTTCACGTAGTGAATCTTACAGTTCTAACTTGCCAACTGTGGTCTGTATGGAGTTGTTCAATAAAGGGCCCAAAATTAAGATAACATAGATGGGAGAGGTCTCTATGAATAGGAATTCCTAAGTATTTGATACCCGGTGGGGGCCAGGCAAAGGGAAAGTTGGACTGGATGGAATCCTGTATGGATTTGGGGAGGGAGACATCGAGGGCCTCAGACTTCGCTGCATTGATTTTAAAATTTGACCATGTAACAAAGTGATCTATTTCAGCCATAACAGCAGGGATGGATATATGTGATTGAGTGATATATACTAGGACATCATCAGCAAATAGAGAGCACTTGTACTCGGTGCCTCCCACCTCAATCCACCTAATATTGGGGTTATGGCGAATTAATGAGAGCAGGTGCTCCGTCACTAGGATGTATAAGAGAGGGGACAGAGGACATCCCTGCCTTGTCCCATTGGTGATTATGAAAGGTGGTGAAAATGTTCTGACGCGGCCCCTGGGCCTTGGGACACCCGGAGCCGGACCCTTTTTGGTGGATGCTGGTGGTTGTAGTCTCCGTGGCGGCGACCCGGTTCCGTGGCTCAGGGCGGTCAAACCAGTGGCGGAACTATTTATGTGGTTTTGATGTTTAAATGTCTGACTAGGCCACCCGTGGATTGCGGTCAGAGTGAACCGCCACTGCAGGGCAGACCGCTGAGGCTGGTGTTGTGGGTGCAGCAGAGCGTAGCATAACTCCCCACGAGAGGAGTATAGCCTCAGGGCAGTGTATGCGGAGGATGGGGGTGATGGTGCAGGGCAGCAGCAGTAACAACACGGAGTCAGTGATGCAGTCCAGGGCCTTTACTCACAGTTGTTATTATTATCCAGACCACGTCTGCAGGTAACGGCTGCCCACGTCGTACTGTGCTCACCAGGTGAGGGGCTCAGACAACTCCCACATAACTTTGGAGCGCTTCACAGGACCCCCTTTGTGTGTTCTTTGTCTGGCCTTTCTTACCAACCCTTCTGTCCGGCTGCCTCGGGCCTCCTCTTGGTAAACTTGGCGCCAGTTTCCCTGACCCTATGTGGTGCCTTCCTAGCGGGTGTAGCGAGGGGCTGCGCCACATAAAATGTCACAGCCTCCTGTTTCTAGCTGAGGGTCGTTTACTGCCTCCACTAGTTTCGGGGAGCGGTCTCCCCCTTTGGCCTGACCCCTCCACGCAGGTGGATTCGGGCGTGCGGTGGCGACTCGCCCGTCCGCACCCCTGGGATCCCTTCGTTCCTCATTCCTGGAGTCTTCTCCACTCCTCTTCCTTCCTTCTCCCTCTTCCAGGCCTGGGCCTCTGTTACTAGTAGTGTTGAGCCACCCTCGTAGTGTTCGGGTTCGGTTCGGTTCGTCGAACACCGGGATGTTCGAGGAACTGTTCGTCGAACTGTTCGTCGAACACCTTAGAACACCGTCGAACACCGTTAAAACCAATGGCAGGCAAACAAAAACACATAGAAACACATAGAAAACACCTGCAAAGTTGTCCAAAAGCTGACAAACTGCTCAGAAGACACTCTCTTTAAAAAAGGAGGCCGGCAAATTCAGCAGCGGCATACACCGGTACTCGACAATTTAGACAAGAAGGAATAGAGCATCACACATAGATTAGATAGATAGAAACATGTCAGTCACACATATAAGAAGCACAGTGACAGTGTTGGTTACTGCACTTGTCATTTAGTGTAAAGGATTTATTAAAAAAAATATTAGTGTTTTCATGCACCGTCTCTTTAAAAATGCCGGCCGGCAATTCAGCAGCGGTACCCGACAATTTAGAACAGAAAGAATAGAGCTTCACACATAGATTAGATAGATAGAAACATGTCAGTCACATATATAATAAGTACAGTGACAGTGTTGCTTACTGTACTTGTCATTTAGTGTAAAGGATTTATTTAAAAAAATAATAGTGTTTTCATACACTGTCTCTTTAAAAAAGCCGGCCGGCAATTCAGCAGCGGTACCCGACAATTTAGAACAGAAAGATAGAGCATCACACATAGATTAGATAGATAGAAACATGTCAGTCACATTTATAATAAGTACAGTGACAGTGTTGGTTACTGTACTTGTCATTTAGTGTTAAAATAAAGGATTTATTAAAATAAAAATTGGCGGGGGTTCCCCCATAATTTTAGGCTCTAGCGGAGGTTAAGCAGACGGCTGGGGCAGATGTTTGAAGCCTCGGAAGGGGGTAATACCCACGGAGCTTCCCAGGCTACTAATATCAGCCCCCAGCTGAATACATAGCCTTTACTAGCTATTAAAATGGGGGAGCCCCCCCCAAAAAATGACGTGGGGTCCCCCCTAATTTAATAGCTAGCAAAGGCTAGGCAGACAGCTGGGGGCTGATATTAATAGCCCAGGAAGGGAGCCATGAATATTGGCCCCCTCCCAGGCTAGAAACACCAGCCGTCAGCCGCCCCAGAAATGGCGCATTCATAGGATGCGCCAATTCTGGCACTTAGCCTCGCTCTTCCACGCTGCCCTGGTGCGGTGGCAGGGGGTAATAGGGTTGGGGTTGATGTCAGCTTATAATGCCAGCTGACATCAAGCCCAGGTTAGTAATGGAGAGGCGTCTATAAGACACCCCCATTACTAACCCCATAGTCAAAGTTAAAAAAAACACAAACACCCAGAATAAAGTCCTTTAATTGAAATCAAGACACAATCCTTTATTGTTCTAAATTAAACCATACTTACCGTCACGCCCATTCCAGCTGAAGCCAACGATCTCCTGCAATAAAAGAAAAATAATAAAGCAACCTCATCCTTACCTTTCCATGGTTCCCACGACAGCTTCAGCTCTGCTACATCGAGATGACAGGCTGGACCGCAGCAGAACGCTGCCATCCAGCCTGTCATCCCGCAGACACTGAGAAGCGCAGGCTTGCATGCGCTGCTCAGCGTCTCTCTGTGACGACATCCAGATGAGCCGAGTTCATGTGAAATGAACTCGGCTCACCTCATGCACGTCACTGACAGCGTGGGAAAATTCTCACGCTGAAGCGCTGAGTGCAGGAGAATTTTCCCACGCTGTCAGTGACGTGCAGGAGGTGAGCTGAGTTCATTGGACATGAGCTCACCTCATGCACATCACTGACAGCGTGGGAGAATTCTCCTGCACTCAGCACTTCAGCGTGAGAATTTTCCCACGCTGTCAGTGACGTGCATGAGGTGAGCCGAGTTCATTGGACATGACCTCGGCTCATCTGGATGCCGTCACAGCGAGACAGTGAGGAGCGCAAGCATGCCTGCGCTTCTCAGTGTCTGCGGGATGACAGACTGGATGGCAGCGTTCTGCTGCGGTCCAGCCAGTCATCTCGATGTAGCAGAGCTGAAGCTGTCGTGGGAACCATGGAAAGGTAAGGATGAGGTTGGTTTATTATTTTTCTTTTATTGCAGGAGATCGTTGGCTTCAGCTGGAATGGGTGTGATGGTAAGTATGGTTTAATTTAGAACAATAAAGAATTGTGTCTTTATTTCAATTAAAGGACTTTATTCTGGGTGTTGTGTTTTTTTTAAATACTTTACTAGAAATTCATGGCGGTCATGTCTAATACTGGCGTGACCCCATGAATTTTGGGCTTGGGGCCAGCTGATAATACCAAGCTGGCCCTAACCCCTTTATTACCCAGTGAGCCACCGCACCAGGGCCCTGGATGAGTTGGGTACAGCGCCAGAAGATGGCGCTTCTATGAACGCGCCATTTTCCGGGGTGGCTGCGGACTGCAATTTGCAGCGGGGGGGGGGGGGCAGAAAGCTTGGGCCTCCCTGTGCTGCGGATTCCAGCCCCCAGTTGCCTAGTTGTACCTGGCTGGACACAAAAATAGGGCGAAGCCCCACGTATTTTTTTTTTAATTATTTCATGAAATTCATGAAATAATTAAGAAAAAAAGGCCTTCCCTATATTGTTGTGTCCGGCCAGGTACAAATAGGCAGCTGGTGGTTGGGGGCAGCCCGTTCCTGCCTGCTGTACCTGGCTGGACACAAATATAGTGCGAAGCCCCACTTCAATTTTTTTTAATTATTTCATGAAATTCATGAAATAATTAAGATAAAAAGGGCTTCCCTATATTGTTGTGTCCGGCCAGGTACAAATAGGCAGCTGGTGGTTGGGGGCAGCCCGTTCCTACCTGCTGTACCTGGCTGGACACAAATATAGTGCGAAGCCCCACTTCAATTTTTTTAAATTATTTCAGGAAATTCATGAAATAATTAAAAAAAAATTGATGTGGGGCTTCGCACTATATTTGTGTCCAGTCAGGTGCAGCAGGCAGGAACGGGCTGCCCCCAACCACCAGCTGCCTATTTGTACCTGGCCGGACACAACAATATAGGGAAGCCCTTTTTTTCTTAATTATTTCATGAAATAATTTAAAGAAAATTGACGTGGGGCTTCGCCCTGTTTTTGTGTCCAGCCAGGTACAACTAGGCAGCTGGGGGCTGGAATCCGCAGCGCAGGGAGGCCCAAGCTTTCTGGGCCACCCCCGCTGCAAATTGCAGTCCGCAGCCACCCCGGAAAATGGCGCGTTCATAGAAGCGCCATCTTCTGGCGCTGTACCCAACTCATCCAGGGCCCTGATGCGGTGGCTCACTGGGTAATAAAGGGGTTAGGGCCAGCTTGGCATTATCAGCTGGCCCTAAGCCCGAAATTCATGGGGTCACGCCAATATTAGACATGACCAACATGAATTTCTACTAAAGTATTTAAAAAAAACACAACACCCAGAAAAAAGTCCTTTAATTGAAATAAACACACAATTCTTTATTGTTCTAAATTAAACCATACTTACCATCACGCCCATTCCAGCTGAAGCCAACGATCTCCTGAAATAAAAGAAAAATAATAAAGCAACATCATCCTTACCTTTCCATGGTTCCCATGACAGCTTCAGCTCTGCTACATCGAGATGACAGGCTGGACCGCAGCAGAACGCTGCCATCCAGCCTGTCATCCCGCAGACACTGAGAAGCGCAGGCTTGCTTGCGCTCTGCAGTGTCTGGCTGTGACGGCATCCAGATGAGCCGACAATGAACTCAGCTCACCTCCTGCACGTCACTGACAGCGTGGGAAAATTCTCCTGCACTCAGCGCTTCAGCGTGGGAGAATTCTCACACTGAAGCGCTGAGTGCAGGAGAATTCTCCCACGCTGTCAGTGACGTGCAGGAGGTGAGCTGAGTTCATTGGACATGAGCTCACCTTATGCACGTCACTGACAGCGTGGGAAAATTCTCCTGCACTCAGCGCTTCAGCGTGGGAGAATTCTCACGCTGAAGCGCTGAGTGCAGGAGAATTCTCCCACGCTGTCAGTGACGTGCAGGAGGTGAGCTGAGTTCATTGGACATGAGCTCACCTTATGCACGTCACTGACAGCGTGGGAGAATTCTCCTGCACTCACCGCTTCAGCGTGAGAATTTTCCCACGCTGTCAGTGACGTGCATGAGGTGAGCCGAGTTCATTGGACATGAACTCGGCTCATCTGGATGTCGTCACAGAGAGACGCTGAGCAGCGCAAGCAAGCCTGCGCTTCTCAGTGTCTGCGGGATGACAGGCTGGATGGCAGCGTTCTGCTGCGGTCCAGCCTGTCATCTCGATGTAGCAGAGCTGAAGCTGTCGTGGGAACCATGGAAAGGTAAGGATGAGGTTGCTTTATTATTTTTCTTTTATTGCAGGAGATCGTTGGCTTCAGCTGGAATGGGTGTGACGGTAAGTATAGTTTAATTTAGAACAATAAAGGATTGTGTCTTTATTTCAATTAAAGGACTTTATTCTGGGTGTTTGTGTTTTTTTTAACTTTGACTATGGGGTTAGTAATGGGGGTGTCTTATAGACGCCTCTCCATTACTAACCTGGGCTTGATGTCAGCTGGCATTATAAGCTGACATCAACCCCAACCCTATCACCCCCTGCCACCGCACCAGGGCAGCGTGGAAGAGCGAGGCTAAGTGCCAGAATTGGCGCATCCTATGAATGCGCCATTTCTGGGGCGGCTGACGGCTGGTGTTTCTAGCCTGGGAGGGGACCAATATTCATGGCTCCCTTCCTGGGCTATTAATATCAGCCCCCAGCTGTCTGCCTAGCCTTTGCTAGCTATTAAATTAGGGGGGACCCCACGTCATTTTTTTTGGGGGGTCCCCCATTTTAATAGCTAGTAAAGGCTATGTATTCAGCTGGGGGCTGATATTAGTAGCCTGGGAAGCTCCGTGGGTATTACCCCCTTCCCAGGCTTCAAACATCTGCCCCAGCCGTCTGCTTAACCTCCGCTAGAGCCTAAAATTAAGGGGAACCCCACGCCAATTTTTTTAATAATAAATCCTTTATTTTAATACTAAATGACAAGTACAGTAACCAACACTGTCACTGTACTTCATATATATGTGACTGACATGTTTCTATCTATCTAATCTATGTGTGAAGCTCTATTCTGTCTGTTCTAAATTGTCGGGTACCGCTGCTGAATTGCCGGCCGGCTTTTTTAAAGAGACAGTGCATGAAAACATTATTATTTTTTTTGATAAATCCTTTACGCTAAATGACAAGTACAGTAAGCAGCACTTTCACTGTACTTCGTATATATGTGGCTGACATGTTTATATCTATCTAATCTATGTGTGAAGCTCTATTCTTTCTGTTCTACATTGTCGGGTACCGGTGTACGCCGCTGCTGAATTGCCGGCTTTTCATGTTTCACTGTGAGCACTGTTCCCATCGATTTGGGCAATCACTGTAATGCCACAACCACCATGGCTGTGGCATTACAGTGAGTGGCAGACAATCCCTGCATGATTGGTGCTCTAAATAGCGCCAGACATGCAGGACACGCTTTTGGTGCACGAACAGTTATCGAACATAACCTCGAACAGCCGAATTTTTTGCAAATCGTTCGGGTTCGTCGAACAACTCGAACACCGCCCAAAACAGCTCGAATTTGAGATTGGCGAACAGTTCTAGTCGAACACCGCTCATCTCTAGTTACTAGGTCCGCCTCCGGAGCAGAGCTCATGCAGAGCCCCTGCTCCCTGTCACTTCTGCTCAGACTTCTCTGCACTGAACTAATATGGTGCCCACCTTTTATACTCCCTACTCAATGCACCAAGGATCTGCTTCCTCCCTGCTCCTGCACTACAGGGTTCCCCTTCCTCAGTGTTCCCTCCCCCCACTCCAGCCAGGGACAGGGACTATCGTGCCCATCTCAGGGGCATATTGGTCGCCCTGCCCCACGGCAATGTGGTGTAATGCATGCAGGTGTCGGGTCCTGATCCACACTCCATCCTTACCTAAGAGTGAGATATCACACCTCTAGGTGAGGTGCAATACCTCTGTAGCAACCGAGCCCTCAGGGTGCTACAGTTCCATTTATCTTCAGCCTAGGTGACGTATTGCGATACAGGGCCGTGATTTTGGCTATAAAAGGGTCCCCTAGACCCCTACCCCAAGCTTTTTAAGAGAATAATATATGGCGTGCCAGGAGACTCTATGGAATGCTTTCTCAGCATCCAACGAGAGTATCTAATTACAAATTTTTAACTGCATCTAGCCCAGGAAAAACTTTGTGCCTAGTAGCAGTGTCTGCTAGTCAGCGGATTATCCCGGCTGTTAAGCAAGCTACACCACCTGTAGTTTTGAAACTTATTTTTTTCAAAGGAAATGCTTCGGGACTAGTGTTGAGCCACCCCCGTAGTGTTCGGGTTCGGTTCGGTTCGTCGAACACCGGGATGTTCGAGGAACTGTTCGTCGAACTGTTCGTCGAACACCTTAGAACACCGTCGAACACCGTTAAAACCAATGGCAGGCAAACAAAAACACATAGGAACACATAGAAAACACCTTCAAAGGTGTCCAAAAGCTGACAAACTGCTCAGAAGACGCTTTCTTTAAAAAAGCCGGCCGGCAATTCAGCAGCGGCATACACCGGTACCCGACAATTTAGACATGAAGGAATAGAGCATCACACATAGATTAGATAGATAGAAACATGTCAGTCACATATATATGAAGTACAGTGACAGTGTTGCTTACTGTACTTGTCATTTAGTGTAAAGGATTTATTAAAAAATATAACAGTGTTTTCGTGCACCGTCTCTTTAAAAAAGCCGGCCGGCAATTCAGCAGCGGTACCCGACAATTTATAACAGACAGAATAGAGCTTCACACATAGATTAGATAGATAGAAACATGTCAGTCACATATATATGAAGTACAGTGACAGTGTTGCTTACTGTACTTGTCATTTACTGCAAAGGATTTATTAAAAAAAATAATAGTGTTTTCATGCACCGTCTCTTTAAAAAAGCCGGCCGGCAATTCAGCATCTGTACCCGACAATTTAGAATAGAAGGAATAGAGAATCACACATAGATTAGATAGATAGAAACATGTCAGTCACATATATATGAAGTACAGTGACAGTGTTGCTTACTGTAATTGTCATTTAGTGTAAAGGATTTATCAAAAAAAATAATAGTGTTTTCATGCACCGTCTCTTTAAGAAAGCCGCCGGCAATTCAGCATCTGTACCCGACAATTTATAACAGACAGAATAGAGCTTCACACATAGATTAGATAGATAGAAACATGTCAGTCACATATATAATAAGTACAGTGATAGTGTTGGTTACTGTACTTGTCATTTAGTATTAAAATAAAGGATTTATTATTAAAAAAAATTGGCGTGGGATTCCCCGTAATTTTAGTCTCTAGCGGAGGTTAAGCAGACGGCTGGGGCAGATGTTTGAAGCCTGGGAAGGGGGTAATACCCACGGAGCTTCCCAGGCTACTAATATCAGCCCCCAGCTGAATACCTAGCCTTTACTAGCTTTTAAAATGGAGGACACCCCCCAAAAAAATGACGTGGGGTCCCCCCTAATTTAATAGCTAGCAAAGGCTAGGCAGACAGCTGGGGGCTGATATTAATAGCCCAGGAAGGGAGCCATGAATATTGGCCCCCTCCCAGGCTAGAAACACCAGCCGTCAGCCGCCCCAGAAATGGCGCATCCATAGGATGCGCCAATTCTGGCACTTAGCCTCGCTCTTCCACGCTGCCCTGGTGCGGTGGCAGGGGGTAAAAGGGTTGGGGTTGATGTCAGCTTATAATGCCAGCTGACATCAAGCCCAGGTTAGTAATGGAGAGGCGTCTATAAGACACCCCCATTACTAACCCCATAGTCAAAGTTAAAAAAAAAAAACAAACACCCAGAATAAAGTCCTTTAATTGAAATAAAGACACAATTCTTTATTGTTCTAAATTAAACCATACTTACCATCACGCCCATTCCAGCTGAAGCCAACGATCTCCTGCAATAAAAGAAAAATAATAAAGCAACCTCATCCTTACCTTTCCATGGTTCCCAGGACAGCTCCAGCTCTGCTACATGGAGATGACAGGCTGGACCGCAGCAGAACGCTGCCATCCAGCCTGTCATCCCGCGGACACTGAGAAGCGCAGGCATGCTTGCGCTCCTCAGTGTCTGACTGTGACGGCATCCAGATGAGCCGACAATGAACTCGGCTCACCTCATGTACGTCACTGACAGCGTGGGAAAATTCTCCTGCACTCAGCGCTTCAGCGTGAGAATTTTCCCACGCTGTCAGTGACGTGCATGAGGTGCGCCGAGTTCATTGGACATGACCTCGGCTCATCTGGATGCCGTCACAGCCAGACACTGAGTAGCGCAAGCAAGCCTGCGCTTCTCAGTGTCTGCGGGATGACAGGCTGGATGGCAGCGTTCTGCTGCGGTCCAGCCTGTCATCTCGATGTAGCAGAGCTGAAGCTGTCGTGGGAGCCATGGAAAGGTAAGGATGATGTTGCTTTATTATTTTTCTTTTATTGCAGGAGATCGTTGGCTGCAGCTGGAATGGGCGTGATGGTAAGTATGGTTTAATTTAGAACAATAAAGAATTGTGTGTTTATTTCAATTAAAGGACTTTTTTCAGGGTGTTGTGTTTTTTAAAATACTTTACTAGAAATTCATGGTGGTCATGTCTAATATTGGCGTGACCCCATGAATTTCGGGCTTAGGGCCAGCTGATAATGCCAAGCTGGCCTTAACCCCTTTATTACCCAGTGAGCCACCGCACCAGGGCCCTGGATGAGTTGGGTACAGCGCCAGAAGATGGCGCTTCTATGAACGCGCCATTTTCCGGGGCGACTGCGGACTGCAATTTGCAGCGGGTGGGGCCCAGAAAGCTTGGGCCTCCCTGCGCTGCAGATTCCAGCCCCCAGCTGCCTAGTTGTACCTGGCTGGACACAAAAATAGGGCGTAGCTCCACGCATTTTTTTTTTAGATTCATGAAATTCATGGAATAATTAAGAAAAAAAGGGCTTCCCTATATTGTTGTGTCCGGCTAGGTACAAATAGGCAGCTGGTGGTTGGGAGCAGCCCGTTCCTGCCTGCTGTACCTGACTGGACACAAATATAGGGCGAAGCCCCACATCAATTTTTTTTTCATTATTTCATGAATTTCCTGAAATAATTTTAAAAAAATTGACGTGGGGCTTCGCCCTATATTTGTGTCCAGTCAGGTACAGCAGGCAGGAACGGGCTGCCCCCAACCACCAGCTGCCTATTTGTACCTGGCCAGACACAACAATATAGGGAAGCCCTTTTTTAAAAAAATTATTTCATGAAATAATTAAAAAAAAATTGACGTGGGGCTTCGCACTATATTTGTGTCCAGCCAGGTACAGCAGGCAGGGACGGGCTGCCCCCAACCACCAGCTGCCTATTTGTACCTGGTTGGACACAACAATATAGGGAAGCCCTTTTTTTCTTAATTATTCCATGAATTTCATGAAATAATTTAAAAAAAAAATGCGTGGGGCTTCGCCCTATTTTTGTGCCCAGCCAGGTACAACTAGGCAGCTGGGAGCTGGAATCCGCAGCGCAGGGAGGCCAAAGCTTTCTGGGCCCCACCCGCTGCAAATTGCAGTCCGCAGCCGCCCCAAATAATGACGCGTTCATAGAAGCGCCATCTTCTGGCTCTGTACCCAACTCATCCAGGGCCCTGGTGCGGTGGCTCACTGGGTAATAAAGGGGTTAAGGCCAGCTTGGCATTATCAGCTGGCCCTAAGCCCGAAATTGATGGGGTCACGCCAATATTAGACATGACCACCATGAATTTCTAGTAAAGTATTTAAAAAAACACAAACACCCAGAATAAAGTCCTTTAATTGAAATAAACACACAATTCTTTATTGTTCTAACTTAAACCATACTTACCATCACGCCCATTCCAGCTGAAGCCAATGTCTTCTGCAATAAAAGTAAAATAATAAACCAACATCATCCTTACCTTTCCATGGTTCCCAGGACAGCTTCAGCTCTGCTACATCGAGATGACAGGCTGGACCGCAGCAGAAAGCTGCCATCCAGCCTGTCATCCCGCGGACACTGAGAAGCGCAGGCATGCTTGCGCTCTGCAGTGTCTGGCTGTGACGGCATAAAGATGAGACAAGTTCATGTCCAATGAACTCGGCTCACCTCATGCACGTCACTGACAGCGTGGGAGAATTCTCCTGCACTCAGCACTTCAGCGTGAGAATTCTCCCACGCTGTCAGTGACGTACATGAGGTCAGCTGAGTTCATTGGACATGAATGAGCTCACCTCATGCACGTCACTGACAGCGTGGGAAAATTCTCACGCTGAAGCGCTGAGTGCAGGAGAATTTTCCCACGCTGTCAGTGACGTGCATGAGGTGAGCTCATTCATGTCCAATGAACTCAGCTGACCTCATGTACGTCACTGACAGCGTGGGAGAATTCTCACGCTGAAGTGCTGAGTGCAGGAGAATTCTCCCACGCTGTCAGTGACGTGCATGAGGTGCGCCGAGTTCATTGGACATGACCTCGGCTCATCTGGATGCCGTCACAGCCAGACACTGCAGAGCGCAAGAATGCCTGCGCTTCTCAGTGTCTGCGGGATGACAGGCTGGATGGCGGCGTTCTGCTGCGGTCCAGCCTGTTATCTCGATGTAGCAGAGCTGAAGCTGTCGTGGGAACCATGGAAAGGTAAGGATGAGGTTGCTTAATTATTTTTCTTTTATTGCAGGAGATCGTTGGCTTCAGCTGGAATGGGCGTGACGGTAAGTATGGTTTAATTTAGAACAATAAAGGAATGTGTCTTTATTTCAATTAAAGGACTTTATTCTGGGTGTTTGTGTTTTCTTGTAACTTTGACTATGGGGTTAGTAATGGGGGTGTCTTATAGACGCCTCTCCATTACTAACCTGGGCTTGATGTCAGCTGGCATTATAAGCTGACATCAACCCCAACCCTATTACCCCACTGCCACCGCTACAGGGCAGTGGGAAGAGCGAGGCTAAGTGCCAGAATTGGCGCATTCTAAGGATGCGCCATTTCTGGGGCGGCTGACGGCTGGTGTTTCTAGCCTGGGAGGGGGCCAATATTCATGGCTCCCTTCCTGGGCTATTAATATCAGCCCCCAGCTGTCTGCCTAGCCTTTGCTAGCTATTAAAATAGGGGGGACCCCACGTCATTTTTTTGGGGGGTCCCCCATTTTAAAAGCTAGTAAAGGCTAGGTATTCCGCTGGGGGCTGATATTAGTAGCCTGGGAAGCTCCGTGGGTATTACCCCCTTCCCAGGCTTCAAACATCTGCCCCAGCAGTCTGCTTAACCTCCGCTAGAGACTAAAATTAAGGGGAACCCCACGCCAATTTTTTTTAAAATAAATCCTTTATTTTAACACTAAATGACAAGTACAGTAATCAACACTGTCACTGTACTTCATATATATGTGACTGACATGTTTCTATCTATCTAATCTATGTGTGATTCTCTATTCCTTCTATTCTAAATTGTCGGGTACAGATGCTGAATTGCCGGCCGGCTTTTTTAAAGAGACGGTGCATGAAAACACTATTATTTTTTTTAAATAAATCCTTTACACTAAATGACAAGTACAGTAAGCAACACTGTCACTGTACTTCATATATACGTGACTGACCTGTTTCTATCTATCTAATCTATGTGTGATTCTCTATTCCTTCTATTCTAAATTGTCGGGTACAGATGCTGAATTGCCGGCCGGCTTTTTTAAAGAGACAGTGCATGAAAACACTATTATTTTTTTTAATAAATCCTTTATACTAAATGACAAGTACAGTAAGCAACACTGTCACTGTACTTCATATATATGTGACTGACATGTTTCTATCTACCTAATCTATGTGTGATTCTCTATTTCTTCTATTCTAAATTGTTGGGTACAGATGCTGAATTGCCGGCCGGCTTTTTTAAAGAGACGGTGCATGAAAACACTATTATTTTTTTTAATAAATCCTTTACACTAAATGACAAGTACAGTAATCAACACTGTCACTGTACTTCATATATATGTGACTGACATGTTTCTATCTATCTAATCTATGTGTGAAGCTCTATTCTGTCTGTTATAAATTGTCGGGTACCGCTGCTGAATTGCCGGCCGGCTTTTTTAAAGAGACGGTGCATGAAAACACTATTATTTTTTTTGATAAATCCTTTACACTAAATGACAAGTACAGTAAGCAACACTGTCACTGTACTTCATATATATGTGACTGACATGTTTCTATCTGTCTAATCTATGTGTGAAGCTCTATTCTTTCTGTTCTAAATTGTCGGGTACCGGTGTATGCCGCTGATGAATTGCCGGCTTTTCATGTTTCACTGTGAGCACTGTTCCCATCGATTTGGGCAATCACTGTAATGCCACAACCACCATGGCTGTGGCATTACAGTGAGTGGCAGACAATCCCTGCATGATTGGTGCTCTAAATAGCGCCAGACATGCAGGACACGCTTTTGGTGCACGAACAGTTATCGAACATAACCTCGAACAGCCGAATTTTTTGCAAATCGTTCGGGTTCGTCGAACAACTCGAACACCGCTCAAAACAGCTCGAATTTGAGATTGGCGAACAGTTCTAGTCGAACACCGCTCATCTCTATTCGGGACCACGGAATACTCAGTGAAGAGCATCAGGAGGCACCCCAAGGCATAGGGGCTGGGACTGGCGGTAGGACGCCTTGCGGTGGACAGCCGAGCTCGATCCTTATAAAAGCTCTTTAACTGCAGCAGCTATAGTGGACGCTACTGGAGCTGGAATTACGCGGCTGCTGGCATGAGACTTGCCCTCCAATAGATCCTTGTAAACGGATTTAAAGTGTATTCATTCAAATTAGAGAGACAATTTAAATGAAAAAGCTTAGAGCTGCCTCCACCACAGGGGGGCTCGCTCGACCCACCAGCGGACAGGCACCAGTATTGGGAGAGGGGGGCTGGCCGTCAGGGTTCACCGCGGCTCTGGCACAAACCCGGCGACACGGAGGTGGCACGGGCAGGAGCAGACTGGCCGTGTCGGCTTCTCACTTTTTGGATTTTAGAAGGGCATGACATGCCTATATCTGTGTCTCCCCCTCCTTTTACTCCTCCACCTCTTTTCTTTTCGCATGACTATATGTACTTGTCACTTTTCCATGTGTTAGTTATGTCTTCTGAGCAGTTTCTCAGCTTTTGGACACCTTTGAAGGTGTTTTCTATGTGTTTCTATGTGTTTTTGTTTGCCTGCCATTGGTTTTAACGGTGTTCGAAGGTGTTCGACGAACAGTTCGACGAACAGTTCGGCGAACACAAGGGTGTTCGACGAACCGAACCGAATTCGAACACTACGGGGGTGGCTCAACACTATTGTTGACGTTTTATGTTATGTTTCTTGTTCAAAGGTGGTCGTTTTTCAGCCTTCCTTACCTTGGCCATGTTCCTGAGTATCTCACACCTTGTGCTTTTTGATACTCCTGTAACGTTCTAGCTCTGAAAAAAACTGGTGGCGAATGGCATCTTGGCAGCTTCACGCTTTATTTTCCTCAATTCATGGACAGTTATTTTGCGCCTTTTTTGGCCAACACGCTTCTTGCGACCTTGTTGGCTATTTGCCATGAAACGCTTGATTGTTCGGTGATCACGCTTCAAAAGTTTGGAAATTTCAAGACTGCTGCATCCCTCTGCAAGACATCTCACAATTTTGGACTTTTCAGAGTCCGTCAAATCTCTCTTCTGACGCATTTTGCCAAAGGAAAGGAAGTTGCATAATAATTAATCACACCTTATATAGGATGTTAATGTCATTAGTCAACACCCCTCCTCATTACAGAGATGCACATCACCAGATTTACTTAATTGGTAGTTGGCTCTCAAGCCTATGCAGCTTGGAGTAGGACAACATTTATAAAAAGTATCAAAGTGATCAAAATACGCATTTGCCTAATAATTCTGCAATCTGAGTAATTACCAATGGGGAAATTGGTTACTGTGGATGAACTTGTAGGCGATGGGCTCTCGATATGAACAGTAACTGCTATATGAAATTGAAAGAAATAGCAGAAGTATTGTTACATAAGACCTGTTTTAAGATTGCAAATACAGTACAGCTTATAGTACAACTCTCCATTATGAAAATTTTCTTTTCACTTTGGTCTACAGAGATTTTTGGTGCCCTCGATATGGATGATCTTATAATGAAATTGTCCCTGTGGTTAAAGAGTTGGGTGGAATTTTCAGAAAGCACCAAGTGACTACTATTAGAAAGTATGAAAAAAAAATCATAGCAAAACCTCTGAAAACAGAAGGGCATTTTGCCTCAGCACCACTAAACAGCAGGGTTTTGGATTGTCAATCGGGTTAATGGCAGCCTGTTTACAGTGCCTGTTTATCGGAAAATGATAAGAGTGCTCATTTGCGACAATCATGCAGTGTAACTGCACAAAACAAACAATAGGAACGCTCTTACCCAATAATTGTGCAATGAAAATATACCTTTAGACAAGGGAATTGTGACGCTCACTGCAGATGTAAGCCCTACCCTGGGAGATGGGAGACTCGGAGCCGGGTCCTGTGATGTAGATGGGGTGCAGCCGTGGCCCGGACCCGCTCCGTGCCCAGGGCCGTCACACTAAAAAGAAATGGTACGGGCTTATCCGGGTTGAGTGGCTGATCTCGACTACGCCACCTGTGGCACCTGGTGAAGGCCACCAGCGCTGAAGCAGTCCTCTGAGTTGGGATGTTGTGTCAGCCGTAGCGATGAGCGGTGTTCGACTAGAACTGTTCGCCAATCTCAAATTCGAGCTGTTTTGGGCGGTGTTCGAGTTGTTCGACGAACGCGAACGATTTGCAAAAAATTCGGCTGTTGGAGGTTATGTTCGATAACTGTTCGTGCACCAAAAGCGTGTCCTGCATGTCTGGCGCTATTTAGAGCACCAATCATGCAGGGATTATCTGCCACTCACTGTAATGCCACAGCCATGGAGGTTGTGGCATTACAGTGATTGCCCAAATCGATGGGAACAGTGCCAACAGTGAAACATGAAAAGCCGGCAATTCAGCAGCGGCATAGACCGGTACCCGACAATTTAGAACCGAAAGAATAGAGCTTCACACATAGATTAGATAGATATAAACATGTCAGTCACATATATATGAAGTACAGTGATAGTGTTGCTTACTGTACTTGTCATTTAGCGTAAAGGATTTATCAAAAAAAATAATAGTGTTTTCATGCAGCGTCTCTTTAAAAAAGCCGGCCGGCAATTCAGCAGCGGCATACACCGGTACCCGACAATTTAGAACCGAAAGAATAGAGCTTCACACATAGATTAGATAGATATAAACATGTCAGTCACATATATATGAAGTACAGTGATAGTGTTGCTTACTGTACTTGTCATTTAGCGTAAAGGATTTATCAAAAAAAATAATAGTGTTTTCATGCACCGTCTCTTTAAAAAAGCCTGCCGGCAATTCAGCAGCGGTACCCGACAATTTAGAACAGAAAGAATAGCGTATCACACATAGATTAGATAGATAGAAACATGTCAGTCACATATATATGAAGTACAGTGACAGTGTTGCTTACTGTACTTGTCATTTAGTGTAAAGGATTTATTAAAAAGAATAATAGTGTTTTCATGCACCGTCTCTTTAAGAAAGCCGGCCGGCAATTCAGCATCTGTACCCGACAATTTATAACAGACAGAATAGAGCTTCACACATAGATTAGATAGATAGAAACATGTCAGTCACATATATATGAAGTACAGTGATAGTGTTGGTTACTGTACTTGTCATTTAGCATTAAAATAAAGGATTTATTATTTTAAAAATGGGCGTGGGGTTCCCCTTTATTTTAGGCTCTAGCGGAGGTTAAGCAGACAGCTGGGGCAGATGTTTGAAGCCAGGGAAGGGGGTAATACCCACGGAGCTTCCCAGGCTACTAATATCAGCCCCCAGCTGAATACATAGCCTTTACTAGCTATTAAAATGGGGGACCCCCCCCAAAAAAAATGACGTGGGGTCCCCCCTAATTTAATAGCTAGCAAAGGCTAGGCAGACAGCTGGGGGCTGATATTAATAGCCCAGGAAGGGAGCTATGAATATTGGCCCCCTCCCAGGCTATAAACACCAGCCGTCAGCCGCCCCAGAAATGGCGCATTCATAGGATGCGCCAATTCTGGCACTTAGCCTCGCTCTTCCACGCTGCCCTGGTGCGGTGGCAGGGGGTAATAGGGCTGGGGTTGATGTCAGCTTATAATGCCAGCTGACATCAAGCCCAGGTTAGTAATGGAGAGGCGTCTATAAGACACCACCATTACTAACCCCATAGTCAAAGTTAAAAAAAACACAAACACCCAGAATAAAGTCCTTTAATTGAAATAAAGACACAATTCTTTATTGTTCTAAATTAAACCATACTTACCGTCACGTCCATTCCAGCTGAAGCCAACGATCTCCTGCAATAAAAGAAAAATAATAAAGCAACCTCATCCTTACCTTTCCATGGTTCCCACGACAGCTTCAGCTCTGCTACATCGAGATGACAGGCTGGACCGCAGCAGAACGCTGCCATCCAGCCTGTCATCCCGCAGACACTGAGAAGCGCAGGCTTGCTTGCGCTCCACATTGTCTCTCTGTGACGGCATAAAGATGAGCCGAGGTCATGTCCAATGAACTCGGCTCACCTCATGCACGTCACTTACAGCGTGGGAGAATTCTCACGCTGAAGCGCTGAGTGCAGGAGAATTTTCCCACGCTGTCAGTGAGGTGCATGAGGTGAGCTGAGTTCATTGGAAATGAGCTCACCTCATGCACGTCACTGACAGCGTGGGAGAATTCTCCTGCACTCAGCGCTTCAGCGTGAGAATTCTCCCACGCTGTCAGTGACGTGCATGAGGTGAGCCGAGTTCATTGGACATGACCTCGGCTCATCTGGATGCCGTCACAGCGAGACACTGATGAGCGCAGGCATGCCTGCTCTTCTCAGTGTCTGCGGGATGACAGGCTGGATGGCAGCGTTCTGCTGCGGTCCAGCCTGTCATCTCGATGTAGCAGAGCTGAAGCTGTCGTGGGAACCATGGAAAGGTAAGGATGAGGTTGCTTTATTATTTTTCTTTTATTGCAGGAGATCGTTGGCTTCAGCTGGAATGGGCGTGATGGTAAGTATGGTTTAATTTAGAACAATAAAGAATTGTGTGTTTATTTCAATTAAAGGACTTTATTCTGGGTGTTGTGTTTTTTTTAAATACTTTACTAGAAATTCATGGCGGTCATGTCTAATACTGGCGTGACCCCATGAATTTTGGGCTTGGGCGCCAGCTGATAATACCAAGCTGGCCCTAACCCCTTTATTACCCAGTGAGCCACCGCACCAGAGCCCTGGATGAGTTGGGTACAGCGCCAGAAGATGGCGCTTCTATGAACGCGCCATTTTCCGGGGTGGCTGCGGACTGCAATTTGCAGCGGGGGGGCCCAGAAAGCTTGGGCCTCCCTGCGCTGCAGATTCCAGCCCCCAGCTGCCTAGTTGTACCTGGCTGGACACAAAAATAGGGCGAAGCCCCACGTATTTTTTTTTTAATTATTTCATGAAATTCATGAAATAATTAAGAAAAAAAGGCCTTCCCTATATTGTTGTGTCCGGCCAGGTACAAATAGTCAGCTGGTGGTTGGTGGCAGCCCGTTCCTGCCTGCTGTACCTGGCTGGACACAAATATAGTGCGAAGCCCCACTTCAATTTTTTTTAATTATTTCATGAAATTCATGAAATAATTAAGAAAAAAAGGCCTTCCCTATATTGTTGTGTCCGGCCAGGTACAAATAGGCAGCTGGTGGTTGGGGGCAGCCCATTCCTGCCTGCTGTGCCTGGCTGGACACAAATATAGTGCGAAGCCCCACTTCAATTTTTTTAAATTATTTCAGGAAATTCAGGAAATAATTAAAAAAAAATTGACGTGGGGCTTCGCACTATATTTGTGTCCAGTCAGGTGCAGCAGGCAGGAACGGGCTGCCCCCAACCACCAGCTGCCTATTTGTACCTGGCCGGACACAACAATATAGGGAAGCCCTTTTTTCTTAATTATTTCATGAAATAATTTAAAGAAAATTGACGTGGGGCTTCGCCCTGTTTTTGTGTCCAGCCAGGTACAACTAGGCAGCTGGGAGCTGGAATCCGCAGCGCAGGGAGGCCCAAGCTTTCTGGGCCACCCCCGCTGCAAATTGCAGTCCGCAGCCACCCCGGAAAATGGCGCGTTCATAGAAGCGCCATCTTCTGGCGCTGTACCCAACTCATCCAGGGCCCTGATGCGGTGGCTCACTGGGTAATAAAGGGGTTAGGGCCAGCTTGGCATTATCAGCTGGCCCTAAGCCCAAAATTCATGGGGTCACGCCAATATTAGACATGACCACCATGAATTTCTAGTAAAGTATTTAAAAAAAACACAACACCCGGAAAAAAGTCCTTTAATTGAAATAAACACACAATTCTTTATTGTTCTAAATTAAACCATACTTACCGTCACGCCCATTCCAGCTGAAGCCAACGATCTCCTGAAATAAAAGAAAAATAATAAAGCAACATCATCCTTACCTTTCCATGGTTCCCATGACAGCTTCAACTCTGCTACATCGAGATGACAGGCTGGACCGCAGCAGAACGCTGCCATCCAGCCTGTCATCCCGCAGACACTGAGAAGCGCAGGCTTGCTTGCGCTCCACAGTGTCTCTCTGTGAGGGCATCCAGATGAGCCGAGTTAATGTCCAATGAACTCGGCTCACCTCATGCACGTCACTGACAGCGTGGGAAAATTCTCCTGCACTCAGCGCTTCAGCGTGGGAGAATTCTCACACTGAAGCGCTGAGTGCAGGAGAATTCTCCCACGCTGTCAGTGACATGCAGGAGGTGAGCTGAGTTCATTGGACATGAGCTCACCTTATGCACGTCACTGACAGCGTGGGAAAATTCTCCTGCACTCAGCGCTTCAGCGTGGGAGAATTCTCACGCTGAAGCGCTGAGTGCAGGAGAATTCTCCCACGCTGTCAGTGACGTGCAGGAGGTGAGCTGAGTTCATTGGACATGAGCTCACCTTATGCACGTCACTGACAGCGTGGGAGAATTCTCCTGCACTCAGCGCTTCAGCGTGAGAATTTTCCCACGCTGTCAGTGACGTGCATGAGGTGCGCCGAGTTCATTGGACATGAACTCGTCTCATCTTTATGCCGTCACAGCCAGACACTGCAGAGCGCAAGCATGCCTGCGCTTCTCAGTGTCTGCGGGATGACAGGCTGGATGGCAGCGTTCTGCTGCGGTCCAGCCTGTCATCTCGATGTAGCAGAGCTGAAGCTGTCGTGGGAACCATGGAAAGGTAAGGATGAGGTTGCTTTATTATTTTTCTTTTATTGCAGGAGATCGTTGGCTTCAGCTGGAATGGGCGTGATGGTAAGTATGGTTTAATTTAGAACAATAAAGGATTGTGTCTTTATTTCAATTAAAGGACTTTATTCTGGGTGTTTGTGTTTTCTTTTAACTTTGACTATGGGGTTAGTAATGGGGGTGTCTTATAGACGCCTCTCCATTACTAACCTGGGCTTGATGTCAGCTGGCATTATAAGCTGACATCAACCCCAGCCCTATTACCCCCTGCCACCGCTACAGGGCAACGTGGAAGAGCGAGGCTAAGTGCCAGAATTGGCGCATCCTATGAATGCGCCATTTCTGGGGCGGCTGACGGCTGGTGTTTCTAGCCTGGGAGGGGGCCAATATTCATGGCTCCCTTCCTGGGCTATTAATATCAGCCCCCAGCTGTCTGCCTAGCCTTTGCTAGCTATTAAATTAGGGGGGACCCCACGTCATTTTTTTGGGGGGTCCCCCATTTTAATAGCTAGTAAAGGCTATGTATTCAGCTGGGGGCTCATATTAGTAGCCTGGGAAGCTCCGTGGGTATTACCCCCTTCCCAGGCTTCAAACATCTGCCCCAGCTGTCTGCTTAACCTCCGCTAGAGACTAAAATTAAGGGGAACCCCACGCCAATTTTTTTTAATAATAAATCCTTTATTTTAATACTAAATGACAAGTACAGTAACCAACACTATCACTGTACTTCATATATATGTGACTGACATGTTTCTATCTATCTAATCTATGTGTGAAGCTCTATTCTGTCTGTTATAAATTGTCGGGTACAGATGCTGAATTGCCGGCCGGCTTTTTTAAAGAGACAGTACATGAAAACACTATTATATTTTTTAATAAATCCTTTACACTAAATGACAAGTACAGTAAGCAACACTGTCACTGTACTTCATATATATGTGACTGACATGTTTCTATCTATCTAATCTATGTGTGAGGCTCTATTCCTTCTTGTCTAAATTGTCGGGTACCGGTGTATGCCGCTGCTGAATTGCCAGCCGGCTTTTTTAAAGAAAGCGTCTTCTGAGCAGTTTGTCAGCTTTTGGACACCTTTGAAGGTGTTTTCTATGTGTTTCTATGTGTTTTTGTTTGCCTGCCATTGGTTTTAACGGTGTTCGACGGTGTTCTAAGGTGTTCCACGAACAGTTCCTCGAACATCCCGGTGTTCGACGAACCGAACCGAACCCGAACACTACGGGGGTGGCTCAACACTAGTCAGCCGTCATTGTTACTACTCCCTACAGGTGGAGCAGGGCCTCAGGGCAGAGGAGCCAGGATGACAGGGGGGGGATATAGGAGGTCTGGTGCTACGTAGTGCGCTGTAGTGCAGAATAAAGAGTCCGGAGGCCATAGGGGTTAACTTCCAGGGTATTTACTCACGTTGAAGAGTACAGCTGCAAGGCTTCTCCCTGCTCCTCGCGGAGTTCTGCGGTCACCTGTAATGAGGGTCCGACTACCCCCGAGTAATTCAAGTGCTGAATCAGGACCCCGCACCAGAGTGTTCCTAGACTTCAAACCGGGTCCTTTCCTCTCTGTGTGTGTGTAGATAGGTCTCCCTCTGGACTACGCTCAGAAACAGGGTATGGGTGGCAGCTCCGCTCCGTCCGTTACCCGGTGGGATCCTCAGGGCCTGCCGGGCTTTCCTGACTAGGACGTGGAGTAGCAAAGTCACATGTTGGGGGCCGGTACCCCTCTTGCAGCCGGAATCCATCTGAATAGATTAGAATAGCGAGGACAGGTGGCGTATACCGCTCCGTCTGCATCCTCCTGGGATTCTTTTGCGGTGGAGCTACACTCTTAAGCTCCGGGCCTTCTTGGTCATGGTCCTTGACCGGGCTGAGACATACATTATCTGTAACCTGCCCCTCGACCCAAGGCCAGGGTACGAGGGCCGTGTCTCCATCCGCTGCAGGTCCACACAGGATCCACGTTCAGGGATGGAGATCACAAACTAAGAACAGTCAAAGAACAATGAGCCCAAGATGGCTGTGTATTAAATATGAATTATTAAGTGTCACTAAAATGTGAGTCCTCCACCCTCACCCACTAATTGGTTCCCCTATCTCTTGGTTCCCCAGTCTCCCAATTCCCAGTAGGGGCAGCACCTAGTGCGTAATAGCCCCTCTGGTGGGAGAAGTGTGGTGTTGGATGTGGAGGTAGGGTCCTGACCATCGCACTGTTCTTACCTCAGAGGAGGAACACTACACTCCATTAAAGAGGTGCAGCATCCCTGTGGCGGTCGAACCCTCAGGGGCGCCACATTGTCTTTGCAGCCTTGACGCGCACCTCGAGGCGCTCGCAGTGGACCTCCCTCTGGCGTTGCTCCCGGCTGAGTTGGAGAATCTGCTCACGACACCGCGCGCTCCTCCTCTGCGCTTCAGCCCGGGTCTCCCGGGGGAAGCCCATCAGGTCCCCCCCTTGGTTGTCCCAGGCCCACTCCTCAGCCACCGGCCAGGTGACTGTCGGTGCGGGTAGTGGTGTCATAAGGGGTTGCTGCGGGTCCTCTGCAAGTGCGGACCAGTCTGGGTTGGGGTCGGTGGATATCCCAGCAGCCTCAGGCACTTCCGATTCGGGAGTTGGGCGGCAATGCATGTATCCGCCTATAGCTGAAGCTTGCAGCTCCGGGGCAAAGACCTGCTCCCAGGTGACCGTGCCGGGCAGGAGATATTCGGCCATGAGGTCCAGAATGGGTACATAAGGCTCAGTAGCCGGGGCAGGGGTAGCACACTCACCCGCCTCTGGGCTGCTCGCGACCTCTGTCACCGCTTCTCCCTGAGCTTCAGCTCTTTGGCAGCGGGTCCGTATGCGCAGCAGCATATCCTCTCGCCATACAGCAGACGCCGCCTTCTGGGCCTCATCCAGTCTCCGTGCAAGACCCTGGGCTTCCTGGTGGAGAAATGCAATATCTCCCGCTGTTAGTCTGGTGCCGCTTCGCTCCCTGCCGGGGGAAGGACCTAGACTGGGTTCGGAAGGCTCCGTTTGTTGCGCTCCAGCAGCGTCCATGTCTGCTTCTGAAGGCCGCCAAACTCCAACTGCAATGGCCGCACTTTGTTGTTTTTTCTTTTTCCTCCTCTTTCGGGGCGATTCCTGGGCGATATGCTGACAGGCCCGCCTTCGTTCAGCCCATCCTTTTTGACGGGCATTACCCCGCAGACATTCTCTGATGGAAGGGGCGGTCTACATTTTTGGCGCCATGTGGGAGCCTGGCCCACGATAGGAGGTGTTGGAAGACCTTCTTTCTAAAGCACTATGGCGCCTGTTCTTCTTGGGGGGGTGCCATTTTAAGTGAAAACGACAGTCCAAGGTGTAAGGCACACAGTACCCGGTAGCAATGGGTAATTCCTTCCTTTGCTGCGGGCACGGAATCCTGCCGACTACGCCAGTTGATGTGACGCTCACTGCAGATGTAAGCCCTACCCTGGGAGATGGGGGACTTGGAGCCGGGTCCTGTGATGTAGATGGGGTGCAGCCGTGGCCCGGACCCTCTCCGTGCCCAGGGCCGTCACACTAAAAAGAGATGGTACGGGCTTATCCGGGTTGAGTGGCTGATCTCGACTACGCCACCTGTGGCACCTGGTGAAGGCCACCAGCGCTGCAGCAGTCCTCTGAGGCGGGATGTTGTGGCAGCCGTCATTTTTACTACTCCCTACAGGCGGAGCAGGGCCTCAGGGCAGAGAAGCCAGGATGACGGGGGTGGTAGTATAGGAGGTCTGGTGCTACGTAGTGTGGTGTAGTGCAGAATAAAGAGTCCGGAGGCCATAGGGGTTAACTTCCAGGGTATTTACTCACGTTGAAGAGTACAGCTGCAAGGCTTCTCCCTGCTCCTCGCGGAGTTCTGCGGTCACCGATAACGAGGGTCCAACTACCTCCAAGTAATTCAAGTGCTGAATCACGACCTCGCACCAGAGTGTTCCTAGACTTCAGACCGGGTCCTTTCCTGTCTGTGTGTGTGTAGATAGGCCGGGTCTCCCTCTGGACTACGCTCAGAAACAGGGTATGGGTGGCAGCTCCGCTCCATCTGTTACCTGGTGGGATCCTCAGGGCCTGCCGGGCTTTCCTGACTAGGACATGGAGTAGCAAAGTCAGGTGTCGGGGGCCGGTACCCCTCTTGCAGCCGGAATCCCTCTGAATAGATCAAAATAGCGGGGACAGGTGGCATATACCGCTCCGTCTGCATCCTCCTGGGATCCTTTTGCGGTAGAGCTACACTGGTTAGAGTTGTTGTTGTGGTCCCAGTAGTTGTGGGAGTTGTTATTTCTGGAGTAGTTGTACTTTCAGTTGTTGTTGTAGTTGTAGTTGTTGGTGTTGTGGTTACAGTTGTTGTAGTCTCAGGAGTGGCTGGAGTTGTTAGCTCTGGAGTACTTATTATCTCTGGAGTAGTTGTACTTTCAGTTGTAGTTTTTGTTGGTGTTGTGGTTACAGTTGTTGTTGTGGTCCCAGTAGTTGTGGGAGTTGTTATTTCTGGAGTAGTTGTACTTTCAGTTGTTGTTGTTGTTGTTGTTGTTGTAGTTGTTGGTGTTGTGGTTACAGTTGTTGTTGTAGTCTCAGGAGTGGTTGGAGTTGTTAGCTCTGGAGTACTTGTTATCTCTAGAGTAGTTGTACTTTCAGTTGTTGTAGTGGTTGTAGTTGTAGTTGTTGGTGTTGTGGTTACAGATGTTGTGGTCTCTGTAGTGGAGCTCGGTGGCCCCTTTGGAGTAGTTGTCAACTCTAAAGTAGAAAAAACACATTTAAAATACAGCTTCAACATCTGCACCGAAAACGCGTCAAATAAGGGAGAAAATCCATAAAAAATTCAGCAAAAATGCAATAATGAGTATTTACTCTGTGTGTGAACTCGGCCTTAAAGACACCAAAAAAGCCAGTTGTCATATAGTGAAGCTTATGTAAAAATGAAAGAGTTTTAACTGATACAACTAAGAATGAATGACAAAAATAAATCCATAAGTCCCAACTTGAGATGAGCAGATCGATTTGCAATACTCCGGTTCAGATTCCATGGCAGTGGCACTTGGCAGGTAGACGGGAGGCCTGCGGATCTCTTACACCTGGAGTCTCCAGCACAGCATTTGATTTGTCATGACTGTTATGACATCATCAGTCTGTAAAAAGTTGACTGTAAAAGTTTGGAGTTGTGAAATAGGACCTGCTGTACTATGAATGTTATGTGTTGTATTCAAGTTGATTTTCTCCCCTAGAATTAATGCAATCTTTTCCACTCTGATTCCTGCAGAATTTTAAAGAAAAACCTCCTTATAAATTGGAGTTGTATGTACAGTTGACACCAGAAGTTTACATACACTATATAAAAAGACACATATGCATGTTTTTCTCAATATCTGACATGAAATCAGAATAAACCTTTCCCGTTTTAGGTCAATTAGGATTACCATAATTTTTAATATTTGCCAAATGCCAGAATAATGAGAGAGGGAGAATGTTTTAAGGAATTTTTATTACTTACTACAAAGTCAAAAGTTTACTTACATTTCATTACCATTTTGGCAGAATGTTTCAGGTCATTGTCCATTTGGAAGACCTATTTCTTACCAAGCTTTAACTTCCTGTCTGATGTCTTGATATGTTGCTTCAGTATTGTCACATAATCTTCTTTTCTTAAGATGCCATCTATTTTGTGAAGTGCATCAGTCCCTCCTGCAGCAAAACAACCCCACAACATGATGCTGCCACCCCCGTATTTCACAGATGGGATGGTGTTCTTAGGCTTCCAAGCTTCTCCCTTTTACCTCCAAACTTAACGATGGTCATTATGCCCAAAAAGTTAAATTTTAGTTTCATCAGACCACAGGACATATCTCCAAAAATATAGGTCTTTGTTCCTGTGTGCATTTACAAACATTAATCTTGCTTCTTTATGCTTCTTTTGGAGTAATGACTTCTTCCTGGCAGAGTGGCCTTTCAGCCCATGTTGATACTGTACTTGTTTCTCTGTGGATATTGACACAATCTTATCAGCTTCTGCCATCATCTTCACAAGGTCTTTTGCTTTTGTCCTTGGACTGATATACACATGTCAGACCAAAGCACACTCATCTCTGGGACACAGAACCCGTCACCTTCCTGAGTTGTATGAATGCTGGACATTCCCATCTTGTTTGTACTTACGTATAATTGTTTGTACAGATGAATGAGGCACCTTCAGGTATCTTGAAATTGTACCCAAGGATGAGCCAGACTTGTGAAAGTCCACATTTCTCTTCCTGATACGTTGAGTGATTTCTTTAGACTTTCCCATGATGCTACACAAAGAAGCAGTGTGTTTCAGGTCTGCATTAAAATACATCCACAGGTGTGTCTCTAATTAACTCAGATGTTGCCAAAAAACCTATCAGAAGCTTCCAAACACATGAGATCATCATATAAGCAGTCCAGAATTGTTTAAAGGCATAGTAATTAGTGAATAGCGAGCGTGCTCACTACTGCTCTGTACTCGCCTGAGCATCTCACTGCTCAAGATGCTCGGCGAGTACTTCCGCAATTCTCGGGCAGGAGCTCGAGTCCCCGCCCCGCATGTTTGGTGCAGTTATAACAGAGAATAAACATGCAGAGATTGCCTGCCACTCACTGTAATGGCGCAGCCATGTTGGTTGTGACATTACAGTGATTGGCTGGCCGCATAGCTTCATCGGGTCTATATCAGGGCCGGTGACCCTATGCTCGTCACAATCTACTCTTCACACAAGCAGAGTAGGGATAGGTGCTGCTGAGCTATGGAGAGAATTGGTGGTTTATTGGTTAGGGATAGGTATTCCATATCCACAGATATATATACATATATATATATATATATATATATATATATATATATACATCTGAACTAACAGTCCTTCTAAAGACTAATTCAGCTGCAGATATTATTCCAGGTGATAGCAGGAGTGGAGCAGGCAGAGTTTGTGGAGAGTGTATAGAGTAGAATAGGGTCCATTGCACGTTCTATCTGCTGCTGTTACAGATATCCAAAGCCCTAGATATCAGGGCAATTTTTTTTTGCTCTTAATAATGATTATTTATATCTATAACGCCACTGCCTAAAACCGTGGTCATCAGACGTGATATGATATTACTGCCGTAGTGATCATGACATTTTTTTGGAGCATGCCAAACATTACCCTCCATTTAAAGTCTGCAAGTTATGTGTTGTTCAACATATTCACACTTGGTCGCTGACCAATACCACATCTATAAGGCCACTACCTAAAGCCCTGGTCATCAGACGTGATCCGATATTACTGCGGTTATAATCGTGACATTTTTTGGAGCGGGCCAAATATTACACTCCATTTAAAATGGGCAAACCCCGTGGCAAGGGACAGGGAAGTGGACGTGATGGTGATGGTGCACGCAGAGGCCTATGCTGTGGGCAAGCTGAAATTGTGCCTGCTGAGGGAGCACAACAAGCACCCACATCATGGTCGCCCTATTTTCCTGTCCCACTTTGTAGGGGGCCGTGGAACACCACTCTTGAAGCCTGAGCAGTGTGAAAAGGTTGTTGGTTGGATAGCAGATAATGCTTCCAGTCACTTTGCCACCACCACCGTCTTTCACACGGTGCAGTAGCCGTGAGTATGGACCACATATTCCTCACCCTGATCCTCCTTACTCCCACTATGCAGAGTGCCCGTAGACAACTGATCCCACACTTGGACACTCCGAAGAGCTGTTTAATTTCCCATTTATAGATTTGGGCCTCTCTCCCGGCCTGCTTCAAGCGGGGCAAGAGGAGATCGCATGTAGCTATACCCAAATATTTGAGCAGCCATGATCACACAGAGGCGACGGTGGGAAAGTGAAATTACTGTCGCAAGAGGTGGATGATGATGATGAGACACAATTGCCAGTGAGTCAGAAGGAGGCCCAGGGTGCATACGTGGAAGACGAGGTGTTGGACGATGGTCACTGACCCAACCTGGCAAGGTGACATGCATAGCGAGGACAGCAGCCCAGAGGGGGAGGGAGGCGTAGCACCACAACAGGCAGGAGCAAACAGTGGGGAGGCCACAGACACAAGGCGGGAAACTGTTCCCCGGAACATGAACACGAGGGAAGTTGCCAGTCCAACTGTTAGGTCTTCCAGAGTCTAACTCTTTTTTAAAGACTGTCCAGTTAACCCGAAAAAAAAGGCTATTTGAAAAATCTGCCATGCCAGCATCAACAGGGGCAGCAAAACTACCAGCCTGACTACCACTAGCATGCTCAGGCACATGACAACAAAGCACCCGACTAGTTGGGCCAAATGCCAGAGTCAAGAAACAGTGTCTACGGGTGACAATCCTGCCTGTAACACTGTTGTGCGTGCACACCAATCCTCTATCCATGGTGCAGGCGAAGATGCCTCCCGCTCTTCACCTGTCATTGCACACTCGCAACCACCACCATCAGAAAACACGTCCACGTCGTTGTCCCAGCGCTGCGTTCAGTTGTCCCTGCTCCAGTCCTTTGAAAGCAAGCGCAAATATGCAGCCAACCACCCACAGGCCACAGCACTAAACTGCCACATTTCTAAAATGCTTGCACTTCAAATATTGCCTTTTAGGATCGTGGAGAGGGAATCTTTCCGCAACCTCATGGTGGCGGCCATCCCCTGGTACTCGGTTTCCAGCTGCCACTATTTCTCTCAGTGTGCTGTCCCTGCCTTACATAAGCACTTGTCCCAGAACATTAGCCGTGCCCTCAACAATGCAGTTACAGGGAAGGTCCACCTAACCAAGGACACATGGACAAGTGCTTGTGGCCAGGGACGATACATCTCGCTGATGGCACACTGGGTTAATATAGTGGAAGCCGGGACCCAGTCGGACCCTGGGATGGAACACATCCTCCTGACGCCGAAGATTGTGGGCCCTGGGTCAATCAGGGCTGCCCCTACATTCTACAGCTCCTGCACCTCCTCCTCCTCTTCAGCCTCCATCTACGAAATGATCACATCAGTTGAAAGCTGGAAGCACTGAAGTACTGCCTCGGCCAAGTGGCAACAGGCTCTGCTGAAGCTAATATGCTTAGGGGACAAACCGCACACCTCTGTGGAGTTGTTAGCAGCTGTAACAGAGCAGGCAGAACTGTGGCTGTCACCGCTGAACCTACAGCCAGGCATGGTAGTGTGTGACAATGGCCAGAACCTGGTGGCAGCTCAGAAGCTTGGCAACCTCGCACAAGTACCATGTCTGGCCCATGTGCTCAACCCAGTGATTCAGCAGTTTCTCAAAACCTGACCGGATCTGCTGGAGCTGCTTGTCAAAGTACGCCGTCGGTCTGCCCATATCAGAAAGTCAGCTACAGCTGCTGCCACCCTCGCTGTGCTTCAGCAGTGTTTGCAGCTTCCAGCTAATCGACTGGTGTGCGATATCACCACACATTGGAACTCAACCTTGCATATGTTGGTGAGGATTTGTGAGCAGCAGAGGGCAGTTGTTGAGTACCAGCTTCAACATGCCTGTCGGTATTCAAGTCAGCCTCCGCACATAAGAGCTGATGAGTGGGCATAAATGTCTGAGATCTGTGCTGTCCTCCAAAACTTTGAGGACTCCATCAAGATGGTGAGCGGCGATGACGTCACCATTAGTGTTGAGCGAGCATGCTCGACACTGCTCGGTACTCGCCCGAGCATCTCACTACTCAGGATGTTTTGCGAGCACGGAGCATTTTCGGGTTACTCGGACGGGAGCTCGGGTCTCTGCCCTGCATGTTTGGCACTCTTTACAGAGCCAATGAACATGCAGGGATTGCCAGCCCGTCACTGTAATGACGCAGCCATGTTGGTTGTGGGCATTACAGTGATTGGCTGGCCGCACAGTGTCACCTCGAGTATTTAAAACCAGGTGCCACCATCTTGGACACAGTCGCTCCAGATCAGAAAGTGTAGGAAGAGTGCTGCTGAGCTAGGGAGAGATTTATACTGCGAAATAGGTAGTTTAGGGTCTCTAAAGCCTGCAAAATCAAACAAACAGTCCTTCTGAGGACTAATATCCATCCCAGATATCAGGCAGGCAGGCAGGCAGGCTGGCTGTATAGGAGACGCAGTGGTTATACCAACAAACACTGCATTACAGTCCTGTGTGCTGCTGCTCAAATTGCTAGACTTAGCCCCAGGTCTCAGGGGCCAGGAAAAATCTTTTTTTTAAAATCTAAATCCTCTTTTTTTTTTCTCAGTCAGAATGTACAAATACCCGTCTTATTAACCTTCTCAGAGTTTTATGACCCCAAGGCTATAGGGTCTAGGAGAGGGGAAAAGACAGAAAACACGGGCGCAGATCTAAGTGCAGATTATTTAGTTCAACTATTTTTCAGAAGCTAATTTGCTCACCATTGGTGCAGCTTGTGGCATAGCATATCGACCTCTTAGGTCTGACTGAGATGCCTTGACTCCTTGATGTGCAGCTCTAGTCTGGATACGACGGATCTCTCAGCCAGGAGACCGTGGAATGAAGGTCAGGAGAAAATGAAAGGATTCATCCAGTCTATTTAGCGCTCCCAGGAGACAGTCACCAGGCAGAGGTATTAAAAGTCTACAGAAATTTACTTAGATAAAAAACATAAAAAAAAACAATACATAGAGCAACGCGTTTCGGCTATAGATTTGTGCAAAATATCCTTCTTCAGGTAAGATATTGCCTCTATCATTGAGGCCGTCAGGATGTAGAGAGCGCAATCTGTACATCCAGAAAGCCTCTTTCTTGTTCAATAGATGGATTCTGTTTGATACCTTCTGCGGAATTTCTTCGACAGGAGTCAAGCTTATTTCAAAGCTCTTATTATGATTTATTATGATAATAAGAGCTTTGAAATAAGCTTGACTCCTGTCGAAGAAATTCCGCAGAATGTATCAAACAGAATCCATCTATTGAACAAGAAAGAGGCTTTCTGGATGTACAGATTGCGCTCTCTACATCCTGAAGGCCTCAATGATAGACTGGAGAACATATAGAAAACTGAATTAGATCAAGACAGTGTTTCTTATCTATAGAAACACATAGAAAGAATAGAGTATATGGTAACCTAAGCTAGATATGATTTACGATATATTCTTGGGTTTGCCCATAAACCCCTGACTAGTGAAGCCAGCATCATGAGGACATCCACGGCAAAGAGGTAAATACCAATGAGAAAAACATGATAGACCCCTGAGTGTGGACTACACAAGTTCAATCCCAATAGAAGAAATTAATATATTTAAAAAGTTCCGACAGAAGCTAAAGATATAGAACTCACAATATGATTAAATGAATGTGAATGATTATCTTCTTATTTTTTAGTTTAATTTTTTTTTCAATTTTTTTTTATTTTTTTATTTTTTTTTATTTTTATATATATATATATATATATATATATATATTTTATTTATTTTTTTTTTTTTCTCATACCAATATTCTTTCACTTTTTAAGGGAACAAAACAAAAAAGGGGAAGGGGACAAGGGACAAAAAGAAGGAAGAAAAGCTTTTTTAGTAAAAGAAGTATAATATAATAGTCCTAATATGATCATTGAATATATGCTGTATGTGTGGATAATGCTATAAATTTACACATTTTCTATATATCAACACATGTTGTATACATGCAAATCAATGTTTTTAATGTTTTTTTATGTGTGTTTGTGTGTTTTTCACTATATTTTTTATCATATATTGCAAATATATCTGTAACAACAAAAGAAACAAGGATAAGCTAAAGCTGCATACTAAAAACCATCAAGCTGCAATTAAGCTAATGAAGAACCACCAGGTTTTGACCATTTAACATAATTAATTTATTCAAGTGAACCTATATAGACTATATAACTCTAGCAGACTGTAAGGCAATATCTTACCTGAAGAAGGCTATTTTGCACAAATATATAGCCGAAACGAGTTGTTCTATGTATTGTTTTTTTGATGTTTTTAATCTAAGTAAATTTCTGAAGACTTTTAATACCTCTGCCTGGTACCTGTCTCCTGGGAGCGCTAAATAGACTGGATGAATCCTTTCATTTTCTCCTGACCTTATTAACCTTTTGGTATTCTCACCCCCCCCCCCCAAAAAAAAAAAATTGAGTGTGTCTGTGAGTGTTCAGACACAAATATATCTGTTTAAAAGAGTCTGGTTTCGGCCAGATAACTAGAACTGTGGTTTTGCAGTTCCACAGTTCAAATCTCTGTATTATCCACTTTTTTGCCTTTTTTCCATAAAAAAAACAGTTTGAGTGTCTCTCTGAGTGTTCCGACACAAAAATATCTATTTAAAAAAGTCTGGTATACACCAGGAAATTAGAACTGTGGTTTTCCTCTTCCACGGTTCAAATCTGGGTGTTATCCACCTTTTTGCCTTTTTTACATAAAAAAAACAGCTTGAGTGTCTCTCTGACTGTTCAGACACAAATATATCTATTTAAAAACGTCTGGTATACGCCAGGAAATTAGAACTGTGGTTTTCCTCTTCCACGGTTCAAATCTGGGTGTTATCCACCTTTTTGCCTATTTTTCATAAAAAAAAAAAACATTTGAGTGTCTCGCTCACTATTCAGACACAAATATATCTGTTTAAAAGATTCTGGTGTAGGTCAGAGAACTAGAACTGTGGTTTTCCTCTTCCACGGTTCAAATCTGATTATAATCCACTTTTTTGCCTTTTTTTACATAAAAAAAAACAGTTTGAGTGTCTCGTTGACTGTTCAGACACAAATATATCTGTTTAAAAGATTCTGGTGTAGGCTAAAGAAATAGAACTGTGGTTTTCCTCTTCCACTGTTCAAATCTGGGTGTTATCCACCTTTTTGCCTTTTTTCCATAAAAAAAAACAGTTTGAGTGTCTCGCTGACTGTTCAGACACAAATATATCTGTTTAAAATATTCTGGTGTAGGCCAGAGAACTAGAACTGTGGTTTTCTTCTTCCACGGTTCATATTTGGGTGTTATCCATCTTTTTGCATAAAAAAAACAGTTTGAGTGTCTCGCTGACTGTTCAGACACAAATATATCTGTTTAAAATATTCTGGTGTAGGCCAGAGAACTAGAACTGTGGTTTTCCTTTTCCACGGTTCAAATCTGGGTGTAATCCACCTTTTTGCATAAAAAAACAGTTTGAGTGTTTCGCTGACAGTTCAGACACAAATATACCTGTTTAAAAGATTCTGGTGTAGGCCAGAGAACTAGAACTGTGGTTTTCCCCTTCCACGGTTCAAATCTGTGTGTAAGCCACCTTTTTGCATCAAAAAAACAGTTTGAGTGTCTCGCTGACTGTTCAGACACAAATATATCTGTTTAAAAGATTCTGGTGTAGGCCAGAGAACTAGAACTGTGGTTTTCCTCTTCCACGGTTCAAATCTGGGTGTAATCCACCTTTTTGCATAAAAAAACAGTTTGAGTGTCTCGCTGACAGTTCAGACACAAATATACCTGTTTAAAAGATTCTGGTGTAGGCCAGGGAACTAGAACTGTGGTTTTCCTCTTCCACGGTTCAAATCTGGGTGTAATCCACCTTTTTGCATAAAAAAACAGTTTGAGTGTCTCGCTGACTGTTCAGACACAAATATATCTGTTTAAAAGATTCTGGTGTAGGCCAGAGAACCAGAACTGTGGTTTTCTTCTTCCACGGTTCATATTTGGGTGTTATCCATCTTTTTGCATAAAAAAAACAGTTTGAGTGTCTCGCTGACTGTTCAGACACAAATATATCTGTTTAAAATATTTGGGTGTTATCCATCTTTTTGCATAAAAAAACAGTTTGAGTGTCTCGCTGACTGTTCAGACACAAATATATCTGTTTAAAATATTCTGGTGTAGGCCAGAGAACTAGAACTGTGGTTTTCCTCTTCCACAGTTCAAATCTGGGTGTAATCCACCTTTTTGCCTTTTTTCCATAAAAAAAAACAGTTTGAATGTCTGGCTGACTCTTCAGACACAAATTTATGTTTAAAAAATTCTGGTGTAGGCCAAAGAAATAGAACTGTGGTTTTCCTCTTCCACGGTTCTAATCTCCTTTTTATTACCCTTTTGCCATTGATAGTGGGGGTGTAAGCTATTTTACTTCATTTACAATGGTAAAGGTGTGTGGCAAGGGACGTGGAACTGGACGTTCTGGTAATGTTGCGTGTAGAGGACGGGGCCGTGGCCAAGGTGAAAATGTGCCACAAACAACAGCCACATCTTCCAGCTCTTGACCGAATTACTAGGGAAGCATACAACAACACCACTATTGCCAACTGATCAGTGTGAACAGGTTATTAATTGGATAGCAGATAACACTTCCAGTCACCTAGGCACCACCACCTCCGGTCTGTCTTCCACACGGTCAACTCTTAGTAGCCGTGAGTCTCGACCACATACTCCTCCTCACCCTGATGCTCCTTCCTCCCACCATGCCGACTGTCATCAGACAGCAACTGCTCCCACAGTTGCACACTCTGAAGAGCTGTTCACTGGTCCATTTCCATATTTGGGCCCCTCGCCTGCTCCGCTTGAAGTGGTGGGAGAGGAGATCCCATGTAGCGATGGCCAAATATTTGAACAGCCATGGCCACAGGAAGGTGACGCTGGCAAGTTGTCACAAGAGGTGGACGATGACGAGACACAATTGCCACGAAGTGAGGAGGAGGACCATGGTGCGGAAGTGGAAGAGGAGGAGGTGGTGGATGATCTAGTGACTGACCCAACGTGGCAGGAGGACACACAGAGCGAGGCCAGCGGCACACAGGGCGAGGGAGGCAGAGTACCCCAACAGGCAGGAAGAAGCAGTGTGGTGGCCGCAAATAGAAGGCGGGCAACCATTCCCCGTAACACCAACACGAGGGATGCTGCCAGTACAACCGGTAGGTCTTCCAGAGTCTGGAATTTTTATAAAGACTCTGCTGATAACCCCAAAAAGGCCATTTGTACCACCTGCCAGGCCAGCATCAGCAGAGGTGACAAAACTACCAGCCTGTCCACCACCAGCATGATCAGGCACATGTCAGCAAAGCACCCGACTTTGTGGGGAGAACCCCAGGGTCCACGATCAGTGTCAGTGGGTGTCACCACTGCTTCTTCTGCTGTTGTGCCTGTAATAGAACCCACTGTTGTGCGTGCAAGGCAATCCCCTGTCCATACTGCATGCAAAGATGCCCCCTCCTCTCAATCTTCACTTGTTATGGAAGTTTCTCAAGAAACAGCATCAACGTCCACGTCCATGCCCCACCGCAGCGTTCAATTGTCCATATCCCAGACCTTTGAACGAAAGCGCAAATTCACAGCTAACGCCCCACAGGCCACAGTCCTAAATTCGCATATTTCATGACTACTTGTATTGGAAATGCTGCCTTTTAGGCTGGTGTAGACGGAATCCTTCCGCAACCTTATGGTGGTGGCCGCCCCTCGGTACTCGGTCCCCAACCGACAAGAACGTGTCCCAAAACATCTGCCGTGCCCTCAACAATGCAGTTACTGGGAGAGTCCACCTGACAACGAACACGTGGACAAGTGCTTGTGGCCAGGGACGGTACATCTCCCTGACGGCACACTGGGTAAACAAAGTGGAAGCCGGGACCCAGTCGGACCTTGGTAGGGAACACATCCTCCCCACACCGAGGATTGCAGGCCCTATGTCAGTCAGAGTTGCCCCCACAGTGTACAGCTTCTGTGCATCATCCTCCTCTTCCTCCTCATGTTCAGCCTCCATCTCAGATATCACCACATCAGTTACAAGCTGGAAGCACTGCAGTACTGCCTCTGCCAAGCAGCAACAGGCTGTGCTGAAACTCATAAGCTTAGGTGATAAACCTCACACTGCTTGTGAGTTGTGGACAGCTGTGAAAGAGCAGGCAGATCTGTGGCTGAGACCGCTGAACCTATATCCAGGCATAGTAGTGTGTGACAATGTCCGTAACCTGCTGGCGGCTCTGAGGCGAGGCGATATCACACACGTACCATGCCTGGCTCATGTGCTTAACCTCGTGGTTCAGCGGTTTCTTAAATTGTACCCCGAGTTGCCAGATCTGCTCGTGAAAGTACGCCGCCTGACAGCTCATTTTCGCAAGTCGGCTACAGCTTCTGCCGCCCTTGCTGTGTTGCAGCAGCGTTTGCAGCTTCCGGCACACCGACTGGTGTGTGATGTCCCCACACATTGGAACTCTACCCTCCACATGTTGCAAAGGACTTGTGAGCAGAAGAGAGCAGCTGTGGAGTACCAGCTGCAACAAGGCCGTCGATATTCAGGTCAGACTCCACTGCAGAGAATTAAAGAGGAGGCATTGCAGCCAGAGTATGATGAGATGGATCAAGAAGCCGTAGCGGGCAATTACACACAGCCCAGCTTCATCTCATCCCAACGTGCATTGGGGGACAATGAGGGAGAGGAGGAGGAGGAGGAAAAACAGGAGCTGGTATCAAGCGCTGTAGACGGTAGTACCTGTACAACTGTCATACCGTCGGTTCAGTGGGTGGCCTGAGGACAGGGGGGAGGAGGAGGAGGAGAGCATGGTCAGTCGTCATCTTAGTGAGGACACGGAAGTCTTGCCCGTTACCAGTCTGGCACGCATGGCTGACTTTATGTTACGCTGCCTTAACTGTGACCCTCGCATTGTCAAAATGTTGGGTGACAGTCATTACTGGTTGGTGACACTTTTAGACCCCCGCTACAAGGAGAACTTTCACTCTCTTATTCCTGAGGTGGAGATGTCTACAAAAATGGGGCTGTACCAGAAGGCCCTTGCTGCAGAACTGTTAAAAAAATTCCCATCTGAACATGCTAGCCACAGAGGTCACAGTTCGTTGCCCAACCAAGGCGTACAGGCAAGAGAGACGCAACTCCAATCCAACAGAGGCAGCGGATCACTGTCAACGTTCTGGGACAGTTTTCTGAGACCCGCCCATCTTACAGGCCCTGAGACGCAGGGTACTCTCACAAGGAGTGGAAAGTTTCAAAAGATGATGAAGGAGTGCCTTGCCGACCGTACCAGCGTCCTCCGTAATTCCTCTGTGCCTTTTAATTATTGTGTATCCAAGCTGGACACTTGGAATGAATTCGCTCTGTATGCCTTGGAGGTCCTGGCCTGCCCTGTCGCTAGCGTTTTATCGGAGCGCGTTTTTAGTGCCGCTGGGGGAATTAAAACTGATAAGCTCACTCGCCTGTCAACTGACAATGCTGACAAGCTGACCCTTATAAAAATGAACAAGGGCTGGATTGGGCCAGACTTCTCATCACCACCAAATGACAGCAGAGTAACAAAGTCAGATCCAATGTATTATTTCGGGAGTTGTATTCCCATGCACCGCTTCACACCGACATATGGGTATATGCTTCCTCATTTCAGGTGTTTTTTGCTCTTATCCTCAGCCTCCACCACCACTATACCACCAGGGTGACCGTGGTCCATGTTGCCAGCATTGCAAGTTCCTCCGTCCTAATTTTTGGCAGCATAGGCAAAGACTATGGGAGACCCACTCCCCAATAATGGGAATAATGTTTTTAATATGCTGTACTGCATGGCTCTTGTAAGGGGCATTAAAATCGTCTTGTTAAGCTACTGTGACCTCCACGTCTCTTCCAAGCGTCATTGATATTGTCTTTTTATTCCACTGGGACCTCCACGTTTCTTCCAAGGGGCATTGATATTGTCTTTTTATTCCACTGTGACCTCCACATCTCTTCCAATGGGGCATTAAAACTGTCTTGTTAAGCTACTGTGACCTCCACGTCTCTTCCAAGGGGCATTAAAACCATCTTGTTAAACCACTCTGAACTCCACGTCTCTTCCAAGGGGCATTAAAATTATCTTGTTAAGCTACTGTGACCTCCACGTCTCTTCCAAGGGGCATTTAAACCGTCTTTTTAAACCACTCTGAACTTCACGTCTCTTCCAAGGGGCATTAAAATTATCTTGTTAAGCTACTGTGACCTCCACGTCTCTTCCAAGGGGCACTAAAACCATCTTGTTGAACCACTCTGAACTCCACGACTCTTCCAAGGGGCATTAAAATCATCGTGTTAAGGTACTGTGACCTCCCTGTCTCTTCCAAGGGTCATTGATATTGTCTTTTTATTCCACTGGGACCTCCACGTCTCTTCCAAGGGGCATTAAAACCGGCTTGTTAAGCTACTGTGACCTCCACGACTCTTCCAAGGGGCATTAAAACCATCTTGTTAAGCTACTGTGACCTCCACGACTCTTCCAAGGGGCATTAAAACCGTCTTGTCAAACCACTCTGAACTCCACGTCTCTTCCAAGGGGCATTAAAATCATCTTGTTAAGCTACTGTGACCTCCACATCTCTTCCAAGGGTCATTGATATTGTCTTTTTATTCCACTGGGACCTCCACCACTCTTCCAAGGGGCATTGATAATGTCTTTCTATTCCACTGGGACCTCCACCACTCTTCCAAAGGTCATTGATATTGTCTTTTTATTCCACTGAGACCTCCACGTCTCTTTCAAGGAGCATTAAAACCATCTTGTTAAACCACTCTGGACTCCACTTCTCTTCCAAGGGGCATTAAAACCGTCTTGTTAAGCTACTGTGATCTCCACGTCTCTTCCAAGGGGCATTAAAACCGTCTTGTTAAACCACTCTGAACGCCACGTCTCTTCCAAGGGGCATTAAAACCATCTTGTTCAGCTACTGTGACCTCCACGTCTCTTCCAAGGGGCATTAAAACAGTCTTGTTAAACCACTCTGAACTCCACGTCTCTTCCAAGGGGCATTAAAACCATCTTGTTAGCTACTGTGACCTCCATGTCTCTTCTGAGGGGCATTAAAACCGTCTTGTTAAACCACTCTGAACTCCACGTCTCTTCCAAGGGGCATTAAAATCATCTTGCTAACCATTCTGAACTCCACTTCTCTTCCAAAGTGCATTAATATTGTCTTGTTAAGGTACTGTGTCTCCACGTCTCTTCCAAGGGTCATTGATATTGTCTTTTTATTCCACTGGGACCTCCACATCTTTTCCAAGGGGCATTGATATTGTCTTTTTATTCCACTGTGACCTCCACGTCTCTTCCAAGGGGCATTAAAACCGTCTTTTTAAACCACTCTGAACTCCACGTCTCTTCCAAGGGGCATTAAAATTATCTTGTTAAGCTACTGTGACCTCCACGTCTCTTCCGAGGGGCATTTAAACCGTCTTTTTAAACCACTCTGAACTTCACGTCTCTTCCAAGGGGCATTAAAATGATCTTGTTAAGCTACTGTGACCTCCACGTCTCTTCCAAGGGGCACTAAAACCATCTTGTTGAACCACTCTGAACTCCACGACTCTTCCAAGGGGCATTAAAATCATCTTGTTAAGCTACTGTGACCTCCCCGTCTCTTCCAAGGGTCATTGATATTGTCTTTTTATTCCACTGGGACCTCCACGTCTCTTCCAAGGGGCATTAAAACCGTCTTGTTAAGCTACTGTGACCTCCATGTCTCTTCCAAGGGGCATTAAAACCGTCTTGTTAAGCTACTGTGACCTCCACGACTCTTCCAAGGGGCATTTAAACCGTCTTGTCAAACCACTCTGAACTCCACGTCTCTTCCAAGGGGCATTAAAATCATCTTGTTAAGCTACTGTGACCTCCACGTCTCTTCCAAGGGTCATTGATATTGTCTTTTATTCCACTGAGACCTCCACCACTCTTCCAAGGGGCATTGATAATGTCTTTCTATTCCACTGGGACCTCCACCACTCTTCCAAAGGTCATTGATATTGTCTTTTTATTCCACTGGGACCTCCACGTCTCTTTCAAGGGGCATTAAAACCGTCTTGTTAAACCACTCTGAACTCCACTTCTCTTCCAAGGGGCATTAAAACCGTCTTGTTAAGCTACTGTGATCTCCACGTCTCTTCCAAGGGGCATTAAAACCGTCTTGTTAAACCATTCTGAACTCCACGTCTCTTCCAAGGGGCATTAAAACCGTCTTGTTCAGCTACTGTGACCTCCACGTCTCTTCCAAGGGGCATTAAAACAGTCTTGCTAAACCACTCTGAACTCCATGTCTCTTCCAAGGGGCATTAAAACCATCTTGTTAGCTACTGTGACCTCCATGTCTCTTCTGAGGGGCATTAAAACTGTCTTGTTAATCCACTCTGAACTCCACAGCTCTTCCAAGGGGCATTGAAATGTTGTTTTTAATTACCTCTAACATCCACCACTCTTCCAACAGGCATTTCCTCCTAATTAAAGTCAGCTTTTGCTTTTCAATGCATAGGCAAACACTAAGGGAGACCCACTCCCCAATAATGGGAGAAGGTTTTTAGTACGCTGTAATCCACGTCTGTTTCAAGGGGCATTGCAGTTCCTCATAATTTTTGGAAAGACTTCCATTCACTGCTTAGTCCAACAGTGTACAGGAGACCCATTTGCTATAAAAGGAAAAAACGGTTTAGTTAACCCCTTAAGCCCCGCGGGTGGTTTGCACGTTAATGACCGGGCCAATTTTTACAATTCTGACCACTGTCACTTTATGAGGTAATTACTCTCGAACGCTTCAACGGATCCCCCTGATTCTGAGATTGTTTTTTCGTGACATATTGTACTTCATGATTGTGGAAAAATTTCTTCGATATCACTTGCGTTTATTTGTGAAAAAAACGGAAATTTGGCGAAAATTTTGAAAATTTTGCAATTTTCAAAATTTGAATTTTTAAGCCCTGAAATCAGAGCGATATGTCACACAAAAGAGTTAATAAATAACATTTCCCACATGTCTACTTTACATCAGCACAATTTTGGAACCAAAATTTTTTTTTGTTAGGGAGCTATAAGGGTTAAAAGTTGACCAGCGATTTCTCATTTTTCCAACAAAATTTACAAAACCATTTTTTTAGGGACCACATCACATTTGAAGTCACTTTGAGAGGTCTTTATGACAGAAAATACCCAAAAGTGACACCATTCTAAAAACTGCACCCTTCAAGGTGCTCAAAACCACATTCAAGAACTTTATTAACCCTTCAGGTGCTTCACAGGAATTTTTTGAATGTGGAAGAAAAAAATGAACATTTAACTTTTTTCACAAAAATGTTAATTTAGACCCAATTTTTTTTATTTTCACAGGGGTAACAAGAAAAAATGGACCCCAAAATTTGTTGTGCAATTTCCCCTGGGCACGCAGATACCCAATATTTGGGGAAAAAATACTGTTTGGGCGCACGGCAGGGCTCGGAAGGGAAGGAGCGCTATTTGACTTTTTGATTGTAAAATTTGCTTGAATAATTAGCGGACGCCATGTTGTGTTTGGAGAGCCCATGTGTGCCCAAACTTTGGAGCTCCCCCACAAGTGACCCCATTTTGGAAACTAGACCCCCCAAGGCACCTTTCTAGATGCATAGTGAGCACTTGGAACCCCCAGGTGCTTCACAAATTGATTCGTAACAATGAAAAAGTGAAAAAAAAAAACACTTTTTCATTTTTATGAATCAATTTGTGAAGCACCTGAGTGTTCCAAGTGCTCACAATGCATCTAGATAGGTGCCTTGGGGGGTCTAGTTTCCAAAATGGGGTCACTTGTGGGGGAGCTCCAATGTTTGGGCACACAGCGGCTCTCCAAACGCAACATGGTGTCGCTAACAATTTGAGCCGATTTTCCGTTAAATTTGTTAGAGGACACCATGTTGCATTTAGAGAGTCCCTGTGTGCCCAAACATTGGAGCTCCCCCACAAGTGACCCCATTTTGGAAACTAGACCCCCCAAGGCACCTATCTAGATGCATAGTGAGCACTTGGAACCCCCAGGTGCTTCACAAATTGATTCGTAACAATGAAAAAGTGAAAAAAAAAACACTTTTTCATTTGTATGAATCAATTTGTGAAGCACCTGAGGGTTCCAAGTGCTCACTATGCATCTAGATAGGTGCCTTGGGTGGTCTAGTTTCCAAAATGGGGTCACTTGTGGGGGAGCTCCAATATTTGGGCACACAGCGGCTCTCTAAATGCAACATGGTGTCCGCTAACAAATTTAACGCAAAATTGGCTCAAATTGTTAGCGACACCATGTTGCGTTTGGAGAGCTGCTGTGTGCCCAAACTTTGGAGCTCCCCCACAAGTGACCCCATTTTGGAAACTAGACCCCCCAAGGCACCTATCTAGATGCATAGTGAGCACTTGGAACCCCCAGGTGCTTCACAAATTGATTCGTAACAATGAAAAAGTGAAAAAAAAAACACTTTTTCATTTTTATGAATCAATTTGTGAAGCACCTGGGGGTTCCAACTGCTCACTATGCATCTAGATAGGTGCCTTGGGGGGTCTAGTTTCCAAAATGGGGTCACTTGTGGGAGAGCTCCAATGTTTGGGCACACAGGGACTCTCTAAATGCAACATGGTATCCGCTAACAAATTGAATGGAAAATCGGCTCAAATTGTTAGCGGACACCACATTGCGTTTGGAGAGCTTCTCTGTGCCCAAACTTTGGAGCTCCCCCACAAGTGACCCCATTTTGGAAACTAGACCCCCCAAGGCACCTTTCTAGATGCATAGTGAGCACTTGGAACCCCCAGGTGCTTCACAAATTGATTCGTAATAATGAAAAAGTGAAAAAAAAAACACTTTTTCATTTTTACGAATCAATTTGTGAAGCACCTAGGGGTTCCAAGTGCTCACTATGCATCTAGATAGGTGCCTTGGGGGGTCTAGTTTCCAAAATGGGGTCACTTGTGGGGGAGCTCCAATGTTTGGGCACACAGGGACTCTCTAAATGCAACATGGTATCCGCTAACAAATTGAATGGAAAATCGGCTCAAATTGTTAGCGGACGCCACATTGCGTTTGGAGAGCCCCTCTGTGCCCAAACTTTGGAGCTCCCCCACAAGTGACCCCATTTTGGAAACTAGACCCCCCAAGCCACCTTTCTAGATGCATAGTGAGCACTTGGAACCCCCAGGTGCTTCACAAATTGATTCGTAATAATGAAACGTGAAAAAAAAAACACTTTTTCATTTTTACGAATTAATTTGTGAAGCACCTAGGGGTTCCAAGTGCTCACTATGCATCTAGATAGGTGCCTTGGGGGGTCTAGTTTCCAAAATGGGGTCACTTGTGGAGGAGCTCCAATGTTTGGGCACACAGGGACTCTCCAAATGCAACATGATATCCGCTAACAATTTGAGCCGACAATTTGTTAGCGGATATCATGTTGCATTTGGAGAGTCCCTGTGTGCTCAAACATTGGAGCTCCCCCACAAGTGACCCCATTTTGGAAACTAGACCCCCCAAGGCACCTATCTAGATTCATAGTGAGCACTTGGAACCCCAGGTGCTTCACAAATTGATTCATAAAAATGAAAAAGTGTTTTTTTTTTCACTTTTTCATTTTTACGAATCAATTTGTGAAGCACCTGGGGGTTCCAAGTGCTCACTATGCATCTAGAAAGGTGCCTTGGGGGATCTAGTTTCCAAAATGGGGTCACTTGTGGGGGAGCTCCAAAGTTTGGGCACAGAGGGGCTCTCCAAACGCAATGTGGTGTCCGCTAACAATTTGAGCCGATTTTCCATTCAATTTGTTAGCGGATACCATGTTGCATTTAGAGAGTCCCTGTGTGCCCAAACATTGGAGCTCCCCCACAAGTGACCCCATTTTGGAAACTAGACCCCCCATGGCACCTATCTAGATTCATAGTGAGCACTTGGAACCCCAGGTGCTTCACAAATTGATTCATAAAAATGAAAAAGTGTTTTATTTTCACTTTTTCATTTTTACGAATCAATTTGTGAAGCACCTGGGGGTTCTAAGTGCTCACTATGCATCTAGATAGGTGCCTTGGGGGGTCTAGTTTCCAAAATGGGGTCACTTGTGGGGGAGCTCCAATGTTTGGACACACAGGGGCTCTCCAAACGCAACATGGCGTCCGCTAACAATTTGAGCCGATTTTCCATTCAATTTGTTAGCGGACACCATGTCGCGTTTGGAGAGCCCGTGATGTGCCTAAACAGTGGAGCTCCCCCACAAGTGTCCCCATTTTGGAAACTATACCCCTCAAAGATTTTATTAAGGTGTATAGTGAACATTTTGAACCCAGAGGTACGGCACATTATTTGTTTACATTAGGTCATCATATTGAATAAGTTTTCATTATTCTTGAGCGCAAGTGCTCGCTACTTGAGTTTGCATCGGGTACTCAGGTATGCACCATGTACAGCGTGTGCTCGAGTGACATGCTCGAGTCCCTGCTCCGCATGTTTCACGGTTATTAGACACCCAAAAAAAAACATGCGGGGATCGCTCGTGCATGGCAGGCAATCCCCGTAAAGTTTTTTGGCCGCGAAGCATATGGGGCAGAGACTCGAGCATGTCACTCAAATACCCACGATACTAAATGCATACCAGAGCACCCGATGCAAACTCAAGTAGCGAGCACTTGCTCTCAACACTAGTCGCCATATCGTCATCTTTTTTTCTTACTTTTGAAAAAAATCCCAACCCCAGCCCTAACCCTAGCACAACCCTAGCCCCAGCACAACCCTAGCCCCAGCACAACCCTAGCCCCAGCACAACCCTAGCCCCAGCACAACCCTAGCCCCAAACCCAGCCCTAACCCTAGCCCAATCCTAACTCAAGAGTTTATTTTTGACGCCGTTCCTTGTGCGGTATAAGTGATTAGACGACTTTATTCTTCGGGTCGGTGTGATTACAGCAATGCCAGAATCATATGGGGTTTTTATGACTGACAGCTGTCACACACTAAAAGACGCATTTTTTGTAAAATCTAGTTTTTGCATCGCCATATTTTGAGAGCTATAATTTTTCCAAATTTTGGCAGACAGTCATGTGACGGCTCGTTTTTTGCGGGATGACTTGACGTTGTTATTGGTGCCATTTTCAGGCACGTGACATTTTTTGATCGCTTTCTATTCCGATTTTTGGGAGGCAGAATAAACAAAAACCAACAATTCAGGAATTGTTTTTTTTTTTTTTTTTTTATTCTGTTCCGCGTGTGGTAAAATTGATGAGGCAGCTTTACTCTTCGGGTCAGTACGTTTACAGCGGTACCACATTTGTATAATTTTTCTATGTTTTGGCGCTTATACACAATAAAAGCTATTTTATAGAAAAAAATATTTTTTAGTATCGCTTTATTCTGAGAGCTATAACTTTTTTATTTTTCGGCTGATTGAGCTATATGGCGGCTTGTTTTTTGCGGGACGAGATGACGTTTTCAGCGGTATCATTTTTATTTATATGCGTCTTTTTGATCGCGTGTTATTCCACTTTTTGTTTGGCGGTATGGTGATAAAGCATTGTTTTTTGCTTGGTTTTTTTTTTTTTTTTTTTACCGTGTTCACTGAAGGGGTTAACTAGTGGGACAGTTTTATAGGTCAGGTTGTTCCGGACGCGGCGATACCAAATATGTGTACTTTTATTGTTTTTTTTTTATTTTTTTTATAATAATATTTATTGATGGGTACATTATATTTTTATTTTTGGTGTATTATTTTTTTTATTTTTTTATAATATTTTTGCACATTTTTTTTTTTTTTTTTTTCCACTTTCACACAGTTTATACACTTTATTACTTTGTCCCACTCTGGGACTTTCACTTTTTTTTTTCTGATCGCCTGCATGGCACAGGAATGGAGCACCATCCCTATGCCATGAAGGCTGTCAGAAGTGCACAGTGTGAAGATTGCTTGGAGATGCACTGCGCATGTCCAAGCAATCTTCCTGCTCTCTGGTGACCCGGATGTTGTCATGACGACATCGGGTCGTCATGGCAACACCCGGGAAGCCTTTGCAGACTGCGCTGGAAGCCGGAAGAGGAGGTGAGTATCGGCGATCACCTCCCCTTGCCCCCGCAATGCCGCGATCGACTTCGATCGACTTCGATCGCAGCATCGCGGGGGTTAATGTGCTGGGAGCGGTGCGTGACCGCTCCCTGCACATAGTACCGGGTGTCAGCTGTGACAATCAGCTGACACCCGGCGGCGATCGCGCCCGCACAGCCTGTGTGCGCGCGCGATCGCCATGACGTACTAATACGGGTCTGGCTCTTAAGTCCCAGGGCACAGACGCGTATTAGTACGTCAGATGTTATTAAGGGGTTAAGGCCCTCTGACCTCCATGTCACTTCCAAAGGGCATTGGAGTGCCTCGAAATTTTTGGTAGGCATTGCACTCACTGTATGCCCTATAACTGTGTAGCCGAACCGCTCCTTTTGTTACAGAAGCGTATCCTACAAGACATGTGTGGTTGACTAGCCTGATATTGATGTGAATGGTCCCTGTTCCTTCTGCTCTTTCTCCTTTGCCACCACCTCATCCATCATTCATCACCTGAAGCTTTGTTTTAACGGGAGTCATAGAACTGGGATAGTAGCAGGAAAACATCCAGAAATCTTCGGAGGAAGTAGGATATGCACCAAAACGCTGACTACCTCAGGCCTAGCCACTACTACATATATGGCACCCCAGGGGTCTGGTTTCCACAGTAATAGCAATATTACGTCTGAGAGCAGGTGGGAGGTCTCCTGGTCAGGAATCCTATGCATGCCACACCTCCTGCCCAGTCCTGGGAGGGGAAGAACTTCCCCTATATAAGACTGGGGCTGAGGCAGGGAAGGGAGAGAGGAGAAGAGGAGTCCCAGACAGAGACATAGTCTGGTCTGGAGAGGAGCAGCTATAGGAAAGAAAGATCAGGAGCTCAGTGGGAGCAGTGCTAAAAGGAGTCAGGGGCTGGAAGCTGTAGAGCTCGCCCTGATTGAAGAGTTCTCACCGGACCCGGAGTCCGAGGCTGTGGGGACTAATCCTTACCCAGCAGCAGAAACCGACCGGCAGGGGATTTCAGGTCCTCTGGCCAAGAAACCCGAAGGCACGGTCACACGCAAGGGACCAGCACCGCCGTCGTGGAGCGGAAGCTACCAGAAGGCCCCGAGTCACCGGCCATACGGGTGAGCACCACACGGTACACTCAGGGACGTGGGCTACTTTTACCCGCCTCTAGCAAGGTAGCCAGAAGAGTACAATTAGTTGGGGAGGCCTACAACTCCGCCTGGCCAGGGGAGATCCCATCTGCTCACAGACTGACCAGGCCCCGATCGCTAGCCAGTACTCCGGGAGGGTCTACCTTTGTCATCAGTAAAGACCCTGAACTACACCGCACCGTCTCTGAGTGGTTCCTGCTACCTGCATGCTATTCTGCTACCCCCTTCAAACACGTCGGCTGCCCTGAGGCCATACCCCTCCCGTTGGGGGTTATACCATCTACGCTGCACAATCGTACCACCGGCCTCAGCGGTCTGCCCTGCAGCGGCGGCCTCATAGCCGCATTCAACGGGTGGCATAGTCGAACACCGTACCATCTTCTGCTAAACTCTGCCACTCAGCTTGACTCCCTGGGCACGGACCGGGTCACCGCCACGAGATTACTACCCCTATCAGATCCGGCTCCGGGTAGGCTCCCGCGTGCGCAACGCTGCGCGACTCAGGCCCAGGGGCGCGTCACATACATGCGCTTGCATTCCAAGGAACAGAAAGCTAAGGAGATGGATGGCCTCATGATCATGAATAATTTACTCATTGTGTAAGAGGCTGACCACTGCTGCTGTCTGCCTTCTGAACTTTGTGTTGAATCCTGATTGACCCAGGACCCGCAATCCTCTTTGTCTGGAGGACATCCCAGTGTCCAATTGTGTCCCGGCTTCCACAATATTAACCCAGTGTGAAGGCGTCAGTGAGATGGACCATCCCTGGCCACATTCACTTGTCCACGTGTTTGTGGTTAGGCTATCCTTCCCACTAAATGCACTGGGGAGAGCACAGGTAATGTTTTGGTATGCTTGCTTGTGTATAAGGCGCAGTGGGACAAGTAGGGGTGGCTGGGGACCGAGTATGGACACCCGGCCGCCCCCTGGCAGCTGTAGACCGAGTGTGGACACCCGGCCACCGGGTACTGATTATGTATACCAGGCCGCAGACACAACCATGACATGGTGGCCGGCGTCTGCCTCCACAAGCCTTAAAGGCCTCATTTCAAGTGCAAGAAAGCTAGCAGTATGGTATTGTAGCCTGGGGGTGGGTGGGTGGCAGGCTGCACACTTACTCTTGCATTCCAACAAAACAAAGCAGATGCTAACTTCCATCATCATCATCATGCTCCTCACCTTGGCACTCTCAACTCCCCTGATGGAGAAGCCAGGACCCACCGAAGGAGTCTGGTTGTCTGGTTGGCTCGTCCAATGCTGCCCTAAAGCATGCCAGGCTAAGAAAAGTGTGGGGAAGGTTCCGGGACAAATAGTGGCGGCTGGGGACTGAGTATGGAGACCTCGCCGCCGACGCAGCCATGAGGTAGTGGCCAGCTTCGGCCTCCTCCAAACTAAAAGGCCCCATTTCAAGTGCAAGCTAGCAGTATAGTATTGCAGCCTGGGGGTGGGTGGTTGGCTGTATATTTGCACTTGCATTGCAAGGAATGGGGGAGGTACAATTGAACACTGCCCTGGGACAAGGACTTGCACAGGGATAGTTGCAAGTCTGCATCTTCTGATGCGGTAAGAATCACTTCTGATGGGCACATTTTTAGGCAGTGACCTGAGTGTCAGAGATGCTTCCAGGGGTCTTCCCCATGCTGTTCCCATGTCTTTTCAGCACTGTATGCATGTGTCACACAGCACATGGCCAGATAAGATTGTAAAATGTTAAAATGACATTTCCCAGTGAATGTATTTGTCACGGTTGAAAGCAATACAAAAGTGCAAAAACGCATAAAAAATGCTACGTGTGAACATAGCCCAAGGTGTGGAGGAGTATTTTTGTTTTTGGCTTTTTATTTTACCTTCTACACAAGTCTTTACCCTGGAAAGGATGTTCCTTAACATATTTCACAGGAAAACAGTTTCAGTTTTGTTTTTGAACGTTTTATTGTGAGCCCATAAAAGTGGCTAAATACCTCTGACCACGTTGTTGACAGCAGTGACCTGGGGGTCAGAAATGCTTCCTGGGGCGATCCCCATGCTGTCCCCATGTCATTTGAGCACTGTCACTATCATTTTGGGCACTTTTTAGGAGTTCTACAGACTGCCGGGGGTGCAGCCGCAAAAATGCTCGGGTCTCCCATAGACTAACATTGGGCTCGTTGCTCGGGTCGAGCACCCGAGTATCACAGTGAGCTCGGCCCGAGCTTCGAGCACCCGAGCATTTTAGCGCTCGCTCAACACTAGTCCCCATCCTTCTTCTCTGTCTAATGAAACGCTTGCTGCTCACTAGTGATGAGCGAACGTGCTCGCCACTACTCGGTACTCGCCCGAGCATCATGGTGCTCGACAAGCTCGGTGCTTGCCGAGTATTTCCGGGTTGCTCGGGCGGGAACTCGGGTCCCCTCCCTGCATGTTTGGCGCTCTTTAGAGAGCCAATAAATATGCAGGGATTGCCTACCATGCACTGTAATGCCGTAGCCATGTTGGTTGTGGGCATTACATTGACTGGCTGGCCGCACAGCGTCATCAGGTGTATATCAGACCTGGCGCCGCCATGCTCGTCACAGTCACTCCAGATCAGACAGTGTAGGGAGAGCTGCTGCTGAGCTAGGGAGAGATTTGCTTGTGTATTAGGTAGTGTAGGGAGAAAAACCGTACATTACACATATCCATCTTAACAAACAGTCCTTTTGAAGACTAACTAATCCATCTGCAGAGATATCAGGCAGGCAGTGTATATAGCAGACTGCAGTGCACATAGCACAAGAGGCTCCATTCCAGTTCTGTTGGCTGCTGCTGTTAGATATTTCTGGAAATAGGTCCAGGTCTCAGGGGCCAGGAACAATTTTTTTTGCATCTTAATCCTCATTATTTGCTTAAAAAAGCAATCCAGAGAACACGTTTTTTCTGCGCCATTTGCTTGTTGGCACTGCAGAATACAGCCAGGTCCTTTCCATATTACAGCGCTAAAAATCCATCCGTCACACGGATCACATATATGTTGTCAGAAAATACTGCCAATTCTGGCCTCCATTAAAAAAAAAATTTTCAGTGTGTCAGCGAAGTTTTTGACATTGGTTTGCTGTTCAAAACAGTTACCTACAGGCCAAGTATTTAAAACTGTGTTTTCTCTGTCACACGGATTACATATACGTTTTCAGAAAATACTGCCATTTCTGGCCTCCATTAAAAAAAAATTTCAGTGTGTCAGTGAAGCAATTGACACCAGATTGCTGTTCAAAATAGTTACCTACAGGCTAGGTATTTAAAACTCTGTTTTCTCCGTCACACGGCTCACATATAAGTTGTCATAAAATACTGCCATTTCTGGCCTCCATTAAAAATTTCTTTCAGTGTGTCAGTGAAGCAATTCACAGCAGTTTGCTGGTTAAACTACTTACCTACAGGTCAGGTATTTAAAACTCTGTTTTCTCCATCACACGGATCACATATAAATTCGCTCCAAACTCAGTCATTTGTAGTGAGCGTGGAAGATACTGTCCTCCGTTTAAAATGGGCAAGGCACGTGGCAAGCGATGGGGAACTGGACGTGATGGTAATGGTGCATGCAGAGCCTGAGGAAAAGGCCGTGGGCAAGCCGAAATTGTGCCACAACAAACACCCACATCTTCTCGCCTGACCTTCCTGTCCCAATTTCTAGGGGACCGCAGCACACCACTATTGAACCCAGAGCAGTGTCAAAAGGTTGTTGGTTGGATAGCGGATCATGCTTCCAGTCACTTAGCCGCCACCACCACCACCCTGTCTTCCACACGGTCAAGTCTCAGTAGCCGTGAGTCTGGACCGCATATTCCTCACCCTGATCCTCCTTCGTCCCACCATGCCGAGTATCCAGAGACAACTGATCCCACACTTGGACACTCTGAAGAGCTGTTCACTTTTCCATTTATAGATTCGGGCCTCTCGCCCGGTCCACTTGAAGCGGGGCAAGAGGAGATCGCGTGTAGCGATGCCCAAATATTTGAGCAGCCACGGTCACATGTAGGCGACGGTGGGAAAGTGTCACAAGAGGTGGACGATGATGAGACACAATTGCCAGAAGGTCAAGAGGGGAACCAGGGTGCGGAAGTGGAAGACGAGGTGGTGGATGATATAGTAACTGACCCAACCTGGCAGGAGGACATGCAGAGCGAGGACAGCAGCACACAGGGGGAGGGAGGCAGAGCACCCCAACAGGCAGGAAGAAGCAGTGTGGTGGCCGCAGACAGAAGGCAGGCAACCGTTCCCCGTAACACCAACACAAAGGAAGTTGCCAGTACAACTGTTAGGTTTTTCCGAGTCTGGTTGTTTTTAAAAGACTCTGCCGATAACTCCTAAAAGGCCATTTGCAACACCTGCCAGGCCAGCATCAGCAGGGGTGGCAAAACGACCAGCCTGACCACCACCAGCATGATCAGGCACGTGGCAGCAAAGCACCCGACTTTGTGGGCCGAACCCCAGGGTCCAAGAACAGTGTCTGCGGGTGGCACCATTGTTTCTTCCGCTGTTGTGCATGCAAGGCATTCCCCTGTCCATGGTGCATTCGAAGATGCCTTCTGCCCTGCACCTGCCATTGCACACTGTCAAGTAGCAGCATCAGGAAGCACGTCCATGTCCTATTCAGTTGTTCATACCCCAGTCCTTGGAACGCAAGTGCAAATATGCAGCCAATGCCCCACCGGCCACACTTCTAAATTCTCACATTTCACGACTGCTTGCGCTCGAAATGTTGCCTTTTAGGCTTGTGGAAAAGGAAGCATTCCACAACCTGATTTCTCCCGGTGTGTCATCCCCGCATTACACAAGCACGTGTCCCAAAACATTAGCTGTGCTCTCAACAACGCAGTTACCGGTAAAGTCCGCCTAACCACGGACATGTGGACAAGTGCTTGTGGGCAGGGACGGTACATCTCGCTGATCGCACACTAGGTTAACATAATGGAAGCCGGGACCCAGTCGGACCTTGGGACGGAACACGTCCTCCCGACGTCAGGGATTGCAGGCCCTATGTCAATCAGGGTTGCCCCCACGGTCTACAGCTCCTGCACCTCATCCTCCTCAGCCTCCTCCTCCTCTTCAGCCTCCATCTCCAAAATGACCACATCAGTCACAAGCTGAAAGCACTGCATCGCTGCCTCGGCCAAGCGGCAACAGGCTGTGCTGAAGCTAATATGCTTAGGTGAAAAACCGCACAATGCTGAAGAGTTGTGGAAAGCTCTGAAAGAGCAGGTAGATCTGTAGCTCACACCGCTGAACCTACAGCCAGGCATGGTCGTGTGTGACAATGGCCGGAACCTGGTGGCGGCTCTGAGGCGAGGCGAGCTCACACACGTACCATGCCTCGCCCATGTGCTTAACCTCGTGGTTCAGCGGTTTCTAAAATCCTACCCAGAGCTGCCGGATCTGCTTGTTAAAGTACGCAGGCTGTGTGCCCATTTTAAAAAGTTTTAAAAAGTCAGCTACAGCTTCCGCCGCCCTTGCAGTGTTTCAGCAGTGTTTGCAGCTTCTGGCTCACAGACTGGTGTGTGATGTCCCCAAGCACTGGAACTCTACACTGCAGATGTTGGGAAGGATTTGTGAGCAGAAGAGGGCAGTTGTTGAGTACCAGCATCAACAAGGCCATCGGTATTCAGTTCAGACTCCACACATAAGACCTCAGGAGTGGACATGGATGTCAGACATATGTACCATCCTCCAAAACTTTGAGGACTCCACCAAGATGGTGAGCGGTGATGACGCCATAAATAGCTTCACCATCCTGCTTCTCTGTCTTCTGAAGCACTCTCTGCTCACAATCAAGAGGATGCTTTGCTGGCGGAGCACAATGAGATGGAGCAAGGAACCAAACAGGGTGATTACACATAGCCAAGCCTCATCTCATCCCAACGTGGATTGGGTGACAATGAGGAAGAGGAGGAGGAGGAAGGACAGGAGCTAGTTTCATGCACTATAGATGGTACTAGCTGCACAGCTGTCATACCGTCTGTTCAGTGTTAGGCTCGCGCCCGGACTGACTGGCGTGAGCGTGATTAGTGATCCCACTGTACCATGAACCGAGGAGTGTCTGGAGGGGCGTAACTAAGTATCAACCCGATCTGACCAAGGTCGCACGGCAGCTCAGTCGACTCCTGAACCAAGGAGGAACCGAGCATAGGGACCAGGTGCTACTCCAGGTCAGACCCCGGTCACAGCTGTTGACCCACACCGGGGAATTCAGGAACAAGCAGGTTAGACTGGCATACAGGCAGGTGGGTATTGGCAAGCACGGCTGGTATGCAGACAGGTGGATACAGGTAAGCACGGCTGGAGTGCAGACAGGGAGATACTGGCAAGCACAGCTGGAGTGCAGACAATGAGGTACTAGCAGGTTGGAGCACAGGCTGGATAGGGTCCAGTACAGACTGGAAGACAGAAACAGAGCCACAGATGCGGTAGACAAGCAGAGGAAAGCGAAACCGCCAGAGCGGAGGACAAGGCAGAGCAGAGAGGAACCGCTGGTGCGGTGAGCAAGGCAGAGCAGAGCGAAACCGCAGGTGCGGTGGACAAGGCAGAGCAGAGCTAAACCGCCGGAGCGGTGGACAAGGCAGAGCAATGAGGAACCGCCGGAGCGGTGAGCAAGCAGAGCAGAGAGGAACCGCAGGTGCGGTGGACAAGGCAGAGCAGAGAGGATCCGCCAGAGCAGTGGGCAAGGCAGAGCAGAGAGGAACCGCTGGAGCGGTGGGAAAGACAGAGCAGAGAGAAATAGCTGAGGCGGTGAGTAAGCAGAGTGGAGCAAAACCGCAGGTGTGGTGGACAAGGCAGAGCAGAACAGGGCTGAAGGTTCAGGCAGAGAGGACAGGGCTCTGTTCACATGGAACAGACTGGAAAATGCAGGAAAATGGCTAGAACACAGGAAGTAGATGCGGAGGAAGGGAAAAGGGACAAGCAAAACCAGATACACACAAGGTACTTACTATGAAGTAGTAAGCGGACACAAAACTCACAAACAGAAGTCCAGAGACAATGAGTTGGAGTTAGGTGCAGGTTCAGATACTGCAGGAAACGGGAAGGTACGGACATAGAGACAAATAGGTAACAGGCTAAGATACAGTTCAGACAGGAACTTCTACTGCAACGAGCCTGGGTATACAGCCCCCGGAGTGGCAGAAACAGACTAGAAGTCACAGGTAACAGGCCTGGGTATACAGCCCCCAGAGTGGCGGAAACAGACTAGCAGTCAGAGATAACAGGCCTGGGTATGCAGCCACCAGGGTGGCAGAAAAAGACTAGAAGTCAGAGATAACAGGCCTGGGTATGCAGCCCCCAGGGTCGTAAAAACAGACAAGATACAGGACAAGACCTGGCAACTCAGAGGCAAGGAGCACACTGATAGTTAGTGTTGCTCAGTCACCTCCTTCTGGGTGGAGGGGTTTTAAATATCCAGTGACTCACAGCAATAGGCTGGGGACGCATTAGGAATGCGCCCACAGCAGCAATAAGAATCAGGAAGTAACCGGGCCGCCACTCTAAGCAATCAGACAAGAGACATGCACACAGCATGAACTGGAGCAAGGTTTGCAGGCTGGACTGACAGGTAAGATTGCGGTCTTGCATAGTGGGAGGTGCTGCACTATGCAAGCACGCCGCCAGGGATGTTACATTCAGCGTGGATAGCCAGAGGACAGAGAGGAGGAGGAGGAGAGCATGGTCAGTCATCCTCTTGGTGAGGACACGGAAGTCTTGCCTGTTAGTTGTCTGGCATGCATGGCCGAGTTTATGTTACGCTGCCTTTTCCATGACCCTCGCGTTCTCAAAATTTTAGGTGACAGTCATTACTGGTTGGTGACACTTCTAGACCCACACTACAAGGAGAACTTTATATCTCTTATTCCTGAGGCGGACAGGTCTACAAAAATGGGTCTGTACCAGAAGGCCCTTGTTGCGGAACTATTAAACAAATTCTGAAAACGCTGGCGGCAGAGGGCACACTTCGTTGGACAACCAAGGAGTACAGACAAGAGAGACACAACTTCAATCCAGCAGAGGCAGGGGAACACTGTCAAAGTTCTGGGAGAGTTTTCTCAGACCCTCCCATCGTACAGGCCCTGAGGCGAGGGGTACTCTCACAAGGAGTTCAAAGTGTGCGAAGATGCTGAGGGAGTACCTTGCCTACCGTACCAATGTCCTCCGTGATTCCGCTGTGCATTATAATTATTGGGTATCCAAGCTGGATACGTGGAATGAACTGGCTCTCTATGCCTTGGAGGTCCTGGCCTGCCCTGCTGCCAGCGTTTTATCAGAGCGGGTTTTTAGTACTGTTGGTGGAATTATAACTGATAAGCGCATCCGTCTGTCAACTGAAAATGCTGATAGGCTGGCTCTTATAAAAATGAACAAGGGCTGGATTGGGCCAGACTTCTCAACACCACCGAATGATAGCAGCGTAACATAAACTCCAATCCAGTGTCTTTTCTTGGGAGGTGTATTCCCATGCATCTTTTCACACCCACACATGGGTATACGCTTCCTGATTTTGGCTATTTGCTCTTGTCCTCCCCTTCTTCTCATCCTCCACCACCATATCACCAGGGTGACCGTGATCCGTGATGCAACATCCACCTAATTTTTTTCAGGGTGTTTATGATGCCCGGAAAAAAAAATTATACAGTATGTTCATGTATACCCCCCAGGGGTAAATGTTTGTCAGCCCATACACTTAGTGCATGGGAATTACAAGTATAGAAGGCCCGCTCCTTTCTAATGGGAACATTTTTTTATGAGGCCCTCCACGTCTCTTCCAAGGGGCATTGAAGTGCCTCCAAATTTTTGGCAGCCCTTGCATTCACTGCATAGGCCAAGACTATGGGACACTCTCTCCTTTCTAATGGGAATTTGTCATTACTGTGGCCCTGCTCTGTGTGTCTTTAAATTCTTAGTGGGGTTTTTCCTAAAATTGGTCAGCCGTTGGACTCACTGCATACCCTATAACTGTATAGCAGACTCTCTCCTTTCTAATGTTAACATGTCGTACCTTGTTACTGTGGCCCTACTCCATGTGTCTTTAAATTCTTAGTGGGGTTTTTCCTAAAATTGTCAGACGTTGGACTGACTGCATACCCTATAATGATATAGCATACTCTCTCCTTTCCAATGGGAGCATGTCGTACTTGTTACTGTGGCCCTGCTCCATGTGTCTTTAAATTCTTAGTGGGGGTTTTCCTAAAATTGTCAGCCGATGGACTCACTGCATACCCTATAACTGTATAGCAGACCCTCTCCTTTCTAATGGGAACATGTCGTACCTTGTTACTGTGGCCCTGCTCCATGTGTCTTTAAATTCTTAGTGGTGCTTTTACTAAAATTGGTCAGCCGTTGGACTCACTGCATACCCTATAACTGTATAGCAGACCCTCTCCTTTCTAATGGGAACATGTCGTACCTTGTTATTGTGGCCCTTATCCGTGTGTCTTTAAATTATTAGTGGGGTTTTTCCCAAATTTTGGCAGCTCTTGCAGTCACAGCATGGGCATTACCACTATAGGAGACCTGCTCCTTTATAATGGGAAAATTTTTTTTTACTGAGACCCTCCTCTATGTCTCTTCAAAGGAGTATTGGGTTGCGTCAAAATTTTTGGCAGCCCTTGCAGTCACTGTATACGCAATAACAGTATAGTAGACCCACCTGTTAATAATGGGAACAGCAAAGCATAGCCGGCTGATGGCTCTCTAACAATAGCTAGGGCCGACTGCTGGCCTTTTAAGAATAGTAAGGGCTGTCTGATGTCCCTATAAAAATAGGCTTTATGACTTTCAGAGTCCCTCCATCATAAATAAAACATAATGTATCTGATGATGTGTCACACACCACATTGCCAGATAAGGTTGTAAAATGTTAAAATGACATTTCCCGGTGAATGCATTTGTCTTTAAAAAAAACGTAAAAAAAACAAAATAATAGGATCTTTCTTTAGTATAAAAAACAGTTGAAACCTGGCCAGCCGCAGACCAGGAATCAGTATCCATCATCTTTAAGAGACTGCAAACTGTGTTTGAAAACCGCACTGAGACAGATCTCCGGATGAGGTTCTACCACTGTGTCCAGAAACCTGAGGACAGTGTCCGAGACTACGCCTGGCACTTACAGGAAGCCCTGTGGGCCCTGAAACATGTTAGTCCAGCCAGCAGCATACAAAATGAATATAAAATGCTGACAGAACAGTTCATCCGGGGGTTGAGGTCCCAGGAGGAGAGCAGGACTGTACGGTGGTGGGCCTTAGACCATCCAGATGCCACCTTTGACACCCTTAAGGACATGGCTATAAAGGGTCTGCTGCCCCTGGAAACATCAGATACTGCTATCCAGAGTTACCAGGGTGGGGCCACCCTAGTGCCCGCAGCACCCACTGCTCCTTCATTAACGGCTGAAACAAAGATGCAAATGACACGCCCCCGGGGCCGTGGGGTTCGTGGCCACTGGGCCTCTGGTTGCCGGGCAATATCACTTTGGCTGGCCCGGTCCGTGACCCAGGGCGGTCAGTGCAAAAGGGGAATATTTTTATATGGGGTTTTTGGGATTGTTCGTGACGCCACCTGTGGATTGTGGCTAAAGGGTGCCGCCACTGCTGAGCTGTCCTCTGGAGCTGGTGTTACGGCAGCAGGGATGGTGTGGCTCTCCACAGGTAGAGCTAGCTCCAGGGCAGTGTAGTACGTGTAGGTTGCGATGGGCGTTGTAGTGCAGGGAGGGAATGATGGCGCAGATTAAAGAATGGACGGAGGCAGTGCGGTGCAGTCATCCGAGTTTTTCCTCACAGTTCTTATGAGGGTTCCACTGGTGCACTGTACAGGTGCACAATGCGTTCACCAGGCAGGGGTTCAGCACCCCCTCAGGTAGATCAGGAGTACCTGGCAGAACCCCACTTTCTTGTTTTCCTATCTAGACCGTCTTCACACTTGGTCTTTCTTCCTCCTGCCCTGCGCTTCGCACTCTCAAACCTGCTCGGGTACTCTGAAGTCCCTCCTGTCCATCGAAGTTCACAGACCTGCTTGACCCTCACAGGGATTAGAATGAGGCGCCGACAACTGACTATATAAGCCAGAAGCCTCCGATTTTTCCTGCCGGGACTTGAAGTACACGACTGGGCCAGGGGCCGGTCCCCTTCTTGCGGCCTACGATCCCTCTGTCTTCTGACAGATGCGGGGCGTACGGGTACCTTCCTTCACTCACCGTACCCCCTAGGATCCCTTCAACAAAACGGAGCCTACTCCCTGCTCCCCTCCTGGGCCTCTACACTAGGCCCTACTTGTGGAGCAGAGCTCCTACTGAGACTCTGCTCCCGGACTGTTTTTCTGAACTGTCCTCACTGTCTGATCTCTCAACTAACCTGCCACCCTTTATATACCTACTACTATGGTGCTCCCCTTAACTACTTCCTCCACCCACACCCACTACTGGTTCCCCCTACCTTTAGGTTCCCCCCACTCCAGCCAGGGTCAGGGCTCAGCAGAAAACATACATTGCGTCTTGCCCCTCCAGCCGGCCTGGAGCAGTGTAATGTTGGATGAAGGTGTTGGGGTTCCGGGCAGCACTCCCTCCTTACCTGAGAGAAGTAGACACCACACCTCTAGGTGAGGTGCAGTACCTCTGTGGCGACTGAACCCTCAGGGGCGCCACACAAACAGTGCCTCCTAGCGAGCTGGACAGCCTACGCTCTGAAGTGCGTCAGCTAAGTAAAACCCAGGCCACTGTCCTAAGCACCCTGCAGCTACAGGAGGAGCCCGAGCCGGAAGGAAGGATCCTACTCGCCGACAGCCCTGAGGATGTCCCCTGGATGAGGAGAAAAAGGAGGACAACGCCACCCCATAGGAGGACAATGCCACCCCGGAGGAGGACACCGCCACCCCGTGGGAGGACCAACGACCAAAGTCACCCTCCAGGAGAATTCATCTGCTACCCCTGCCACAAGGCAGGCCACACAGAGCGGAACTGTCCTTTAAAAGAGCAAACCCTGGGGCAGAGGGCCGACACCCAGGAGTAAATCAAGTAGGCCCATCCAGCTGGTATCACCGGTTCATAGGAGGAAGGCCTTTCCTGACCATCGTGCTGGACGGGATAGCAAAACCTGCGTTGCTGGACTCCGGCTCACAGGTAACCATCATACCCGATGTCCTTTACAAAGGGTACTAGTCCATAGATGAATTCCACCCCGAACCTCTCTGTGTATGCCTCTAACGGCCTTCCTCTTAACCTAGTAGAGGTTAAGGACATGACAGTGAAGGTGGGGAGAGCGGAACTGAAGGACCAAGGACTGATTGTAGTGGAATCTAACCCTGGTGATACAGACTTGTACATGATACTTGGTACAAATATTGTTGGTAACTGTTTGGGAGAAGTGTTGTTTTTGCTCCAACAGATTGCTGACACTGCCAAACCAGGGCAGAGGAATTTGCTCCAGAGAGATACGAGCCCTCCTGTACCAGCAACAGGTAACGTTAACAGGTGGTGAGATTGGTGACAGACCCGATACCCATTGTGATTCCCCCGATGAGTGAAATGCTGATTTGGTGTAGGGCAGCCATAGGTCTCAAAGGACAGAACTACCAGGTGGTAGTGGAGCCCATTAGCTCAGAGCACAGAGCTACACTCTTAACTACGTACGGTACCCGTACGTCTCCTAAATTGTGGGGAGGATGAAGTTAAATTACCAAGAAATGCCACTGTTGCCAGGTTGTATACCATGAATGATGATGCCATATACACGGTGGAATCCTTGACCCCACCAGATACAGTGGAGGACAATGACTCCGAAGCTCAGCTGGAGGATTGGTGTCAACAGCTCCATGTTGGGACTGACGCCAGTCCTGTCCATCAAAAACAAGGTGTATACAGGGTGGTCCAGGAATACGAACAGGTATTCAGCAAACACCCACTTGATTTTAGGAGGATTAAAGGGGTACAACACCATATACCCACAGGTGACCATCCACCCATCAAAGAACGTTACAAGTCCATACCACCAGCACACTACCAGAAAGTGAAGGAAATGTTGCATGACATGAATAAAGCAGGGGTAATAAGAGATAGCTGTAGCCCCTGGGCAGCTCCCCTGGTCCTGGTCAGGAAAAAGGATGGAAGCATGAGGATGTGTGTAGATTACAGACAGGTAAATAGCATAACACATAAAGATGCATACCCTTTGCCTCGTATAGAGAAATCTCTGGCTGCATTAAAGTCTGCAAATTACTTCTCTACCCTTGACCTCACTAGTGGGTACTGGCAAGTAGCAGTTGCTGAGGAGGACCGGGAGAAGACGGCCTTCACTACCCCGATGGGACTCTGCGAGTTCAACAGTATGCTGTTCGGACTCTGCAATGCCCCTGGAATGTTCCAGAGATTAATGGAGCAGTGTTTGGGACACTGTAACTTCGAGACTGTGCTGCTATACCTGGATGACGTGATAGTAAACTCCAAGACGTATGAGGACAATTTGAAGCACCTGTCGGAGGTATTTGAGTCGTTGTCCCGGTATGGGATGAAATTGAAGCCTTCCAAGTGCCACTTGCTTAAACAGAAGGTTCAGTACCTGGGGCACATCGTCAGTCCAGAAGGAGTATCACCAGACCCTGAGAAGGTCACTGCCATCCAGAAATGGCGGGAACCGAAGAATCTCAAGGAGGTATGTCAGTTCCTGGGATTGGTCGGGTATTACTGGAGGTTTGTAAAGGACTACACCAAGAAGGCATCGCCTTTGCAAGATCTCCTGGTAGGACAGTCCAACAGAGGCAAACCCCCCCCTTCCAGTGTGGTAAAGAGCAGGCTGAGTCCTTTGCAGTGATGAAAGAGATCCTGACTGGCGAAGAAATCCTGGCCTACCCTGACTACAGCCAACTTTTCCTGCTGTACACTGATGCCAGCAACGAGGGACTAGGAGCTGTGTTAAGCCAGAAGCAGTATGGCAAAGAGAAGGTGATTGCCTATGCCAGCAGGAAGCTCCATCCTACCGAGAGGAATCCAGAAAACTATAGCTCCATCAAGTTGGAGCTCCTGGCCTTGGTCTGGGCCATCTTTGAACGATTCAAGCACTACCTGGCCTCCACTAAGTTCACAGCCTATACTGGCAACAACCCCTTGACACATCTAGAGACAGCCAAGTTGGGAGCCATGGAACAGCATTGGATGGCCCGACTGTCAAACTATCAGCTCACCATCAAGTTCCGGGCAGGCCACAAGAACGCCAACGCCGATGCCCTATCCAGAATGCCTCACCAGTCGGACACTGAAGAAGAAGTGGATGACTTGGAAGAGATTGAGCTACCTGCCTTCCACAGAAATGGGATGGTCCACGAGCAGCGCACCTCCATGAGGTATTGTGGTAAGACATTAAACCCTTTACCTCATCACAGTTGGAAGGAGACCCAGGACAGCAACCCGGTTGTCAGCCGTATCAAAGAGCTGATAACCCAGGAAGGTTCCTCCCTGGAGAAGGATGCTCCTCCCCAAGCCAAGCAACTGTGAAATAAGAGAAGCCAGCTGTTCATCTATAGGGAGAAGCTGTGCCGAAGGTACGTGAACCCTAGGACCCATGAGATGGTATGGCAGATCGTAGCGCCCAGGACAGACATCCAGATGGTATTGGAGGCCTACCACGATCAAGCAGGGCACTTTGGCTGGAAGAAGCTGGAAACTCTCCTGAAGAGTCGGTTTTATTGGGTTGGAATGCGGAGTTCCATAGAGAGGTGGTGCCAAGATTGTGGACCCTGTAGCCTCAGAAGAAAGGACTACAGCAGCCAGAAAGCACCCTTGCAGTCCATCAAGACAACCCAGCCCCTGGAGATCGTCACTCTGGATCACGTCAAGCTGTCACCCAGCAGGTCGGGCTACTCTTATTCACTGACCATGGTGGATCACTACTCACGGTTCCTGGTGGTAGCCCCCGTCAAGGATCTGACGGCAGAAACTGCAGCAAGGACGTTTCAAGCATACTTCTGCAGGCCCCATGGATACCCGGATAAGATGCTGATGGATAAATGCCCTGCCTTTGAAGCCGAGCTGTTCAAAGAGTTTTGCCATCTGTACGGGTGTAAGAAGATTCGGACTACGCCGTACCACCCTCAAACCAATGGTCTATGTGAAAAGATGAACAATATCGTCATAGACCTGCTGAAGACCTTACCTCTAGAAGCAAGGAATCAGTGGCCAGACAAACTACCTGACCTGGTAGATGTGTACAATCACATACCTGTGAGTTCCACCAATTGTACTCCAGCATACCTCATGAGAGCAAGACCCGGAAAGTTACCCATGGACCTGGAGCTTGGAGTGGTAGAGCCAGAAGCAGATATGTCGACGGAAGACTGGGATACGACTCGACAGGAGCAGTACAGGAGAGTACAGGCCTGTGTCGAAGACAGTCTAAGTAGAGTGAGAGATAAGCAGGAAGCACAGTACAACAAGAGTGCACCAGCCGAACCCTTGACACCTGGAGAAGTTGTGCTGAAACGAAAGAGAAGAAACCACAAGCTTGATGACCAGTGGGAAAGGGAACCTTACACTGTGTTGAATTCCAGATTCGACAATAGAAAAGCCTGTCCAATTAGCAAAGACGGAGGAAGGACAACTGCAACGGTATCGAAAGACCATCTGAAGTTGTGCCCAAGACCGCTGAAGCCCCAGGAGGAAGTGCCTCTCGCCGTATCGGAGGAGCCTAAAAAAGAAGTACTCCATACTGTCTTAGGAGATTTCCCGGCAGATTGGCCTCAACTGGATGGAGCGGTAATAATACCTGTGCTACACTTCTACCAACAGCCAGAAGACTCTCCACTGCAAGTAAGACCTGTAAGTGCGCCGAAAGAGCCTGCTCAGGAAGAATCCCGGGAAGGATCACCGGTAGAAGCAGAGCCAGTAGGCCCAGTAACCAGTGTACTTGCCAGTCCCGTAGAGAGGTTAAGGCAGTCTTGCAGTCCACCAACACATAGAGCTGATAGAGCGGAAAATAGCGCAAGCATCCACACTACACGCATCCCAGTACTACGTAGGTCATCGCGTAGCACAAAAGGCCAGACCCCTGTGAGGTATAGGGAGTGAATAGAGAAACACTGACAGTATAAATAATTACCCCGTAGGGTATGTTCTTGCAATAATTTCATGTATTTATTTATTGATTTATTTTGCCTTGCTAACGGACAATTTATGTGACACGGAAACTTCTCATTGCATTTAGTTACCCATAAGGGTATATATAAAGGACTCGGTGGCTGAGGACTGAGAGCAGCCCAAAAACTGTCATGTACATAGTTGCACTCCCTGGAGTGCCTTTTAAGCGACCTCAGAAAAAAAACCTGTTTGGCGTGGCAGAAGTCGTGGTCCGACGCCCCGGATAGCCAGTGCTTACGTGGAGGGTTTACGGACAGGTCCCTCAAACTACCTTTGCACTTTAACCAGTGAAAGGGATACCCCGTTGGGATCTCTCTGGAACTGATTTGAGAAACTCTGAAGATACTTTATATTATTGTATTATAATTAGTGTTGAGCGAGCACTAAAATGCTCTGGTGCTCGCCGTGATACTCGGGTGCTCGACCCGAGCAACGAGCCCAATGTTAGTCTATGGGAGACCCGAGCATTTTTGCGGTGGCACCCCCGGCAGTCTTTTAAAAGCCTAACAAGTGCCCAAAACGATAGTGACAGTGCTCAAATGACATGGGGACAGCATGGGGATCGCCTCAGGAAGCATTTCTGACCCCCAAGTCACTGCTGTCAACAACGTGGTCAGAGGTATTAAGCCACTGTTAAGGGCTCACAATAAAACGTTCAAAAACGAAACTGAAAGTGCTTTGCTGTGAAATATGTTAAGGAAGTTCCTTTCCAGGGTAAAGACTTGTGTATAAGGTAAAATAAATAACCAAAAAAATAATACTCCTCCACACCTTGGGCTATGTTCACAAGTAGCATTTTTTATGCGTTTTTGCACTTTTGTATTGCTTTCAACCATGACAAATGCATTCACCGGGAATTGTCATTTTAACATTTTACAACCTTATCCGGCCATGTGCTGTGTGACACATGCATATGTGGCACCCCAGGGGTCTGGTTACCACAGTAAAAGAAATATTATGTCTAAGAGCAAGTGGGAGGTTTCCTGGTCAGGAGCCCTTAAACATGCAACACCTCCTGTCCCAGACCAGATAGGGGAGGAATCTGCCCTATATAAACTGGATCTGGGGCGAGGTTATGACGCGCCCCCTGGGCCTGTGCTGGGAACCCGGAACCGGGCCTATTGTAGGATGCTGGGGCGTTGCAGTCTCCGTGTGGCGGTGACCCGGTCCGTGCCCAGGGTGGTCAAATCAGTGGCAGTCTATTGGTGTTATAATTGTCGGACTACGCCACTGGATTGCGGTCAGTGGGGACCGCCGCTGCGCTGCAGACCACTGAGGCTGATGTTGTTTGCGCAGCTAAGTTTGGGATGACTCGGGAGAAGTATTGCCTCAGGGCAGCTAGTGTAGATGATGGGAGTGATGGTGCGCGAGTGTCCCAGCACCAGTAGTGCTGGTGCGGTGAAGAAGCACAGAGACGTGAGGTTGCAGTTTGCAATGCTTTACTCACAGTTGTTATTCGTGTCAATCCTGCAGGCGATGACTGCACAAGCCGTGCTGCGTCCACTTGGCAAGGGGCTCGACCAACTCCCAGGCAATTCCAGAGCGTGGCACAGGGCTCCCTTCTCTTCCCTTCTCTGGCCGTCCTCACCAGTGACCCACCTTTGTCCAGCACCCTCGGGCCTTCTCTTGGCGAAACCTATCTCCGGTTTCCCTGACCCTATGTGGTATGCTTTCCTGGTGGATGTAGTGAGGGGTCGCACCAAGATGTGGTCACAACCACCGGTCTTTGGCTGAGGAATCTGTTGCCTCCACCAATTTGGGTTCCGGTACCCTGTTCTGCCAACCCGTCACCCGCAATCTCTTGGGTCCTTAGGGTTCCTTCTGCCTTCGTGTCTCTGGGCCTTTCTCTGTGTTCCTGATCCTTGCTTCCTTTCTTACTGTCCTTTCTGTTCCTTCTTCTCTCTCTCTCAGGCTCCAGCCTCCTGACAAGGCCTGCCTGTGGAGCAGAGCCCATGCAGAGGCTCTGCTTCCTGTCTTCCCCTCAGACTGTCTGTCTGATCTAAGATGGTGCCCACCTTTTATACCTCCTTCTAACACCCCAGCCCAGGTGACTAGCAACCAATGGGCTCCTACCTATGCCCAGAGACCCACCCCTATCTGCTCCTACACCACTGGGTTTTCCTCCCCCTCCCCACTCCAGCCAGGAACAGATGCTGTCGTGCCTGCACTTCTGTCTAGTGGGAGCACCGTTGAGCTGTCCCTCGGAAATGGGGTGTGTGTGGTGCATGCAGCCTACCGAGTCCTAGTCCACACTCCATCCTAACCCGGGAGTGGAATATCACACCTCTGGTTCGAGGTGCAATACCCCTGTAGCAGCCGAGCCCTCGGGGTGCTACAGTTAGCTGAGAAAGTTAGAGCCTGGAGTGAAGTTCCAGACACAGGGAAAGCAACAGCTAGGAGCTCTGTAGGAGCAGGAGCTGAGTGTCAGGGACTGGAAGCAGATATTGCTCGTCCTGGATGAAGACACTACGACCGGACAACGGAGTCCGATGCTGTGGGGATCTCTAAGTCCAGCAGCAGAAAGCAGCCGGCATGGGATTCCAGGTCCTCTCGCCATAGAAGCCCGGAGGCTCAGTCACGAGCAAGGGACCAGCACTGCCATCGAGGAGCGGAGGCTATCAGAAGGCCCCAAGTCACCAGCCATACGGGTGAGCACCACACGGTATACTCAGGGATGTAGGCTACTTCCACTCGCTTAGAGCAAGGTAGCCAGGAAGAGTGCCGACTAGTGTTGAGCCACCCCCGTAGTGTTCGAGTTCGGTTCGGTTCGTCGAACACCCGTGTGTTCGCCGAACTGTTCGTCGAACTGTTCGTCGAACACCTTCGAACACCGTTAAAACCAATGGCAGGCAAACAAAAACACATAGAAACACATAGAAAACACCTTCAAAGGTGTCCAAAAGCTGACAAACTGCTCAGAAGACATAACTAACACATGGAAAAGTGACAAGTACATATAGTCATGCGAAAATAAAAGAGGTGGAGGAGTAAAAGGAGGGGGAGACACAGATATAGGCATGTCATGCCCTTCTAAAATCCAAAAAGTGAGAAGCCGACACGGCCAGTCCGCTCCTGCCCGTGCCACCTCCGTGTCGCCGGGTTTGTGCCAGAGCCGCGGTGAACCCTGACGGCCAGCCCCCCTCTCCCAATACTGGTGCCTGTCCGCTGGTGGGTCGAGCGAGCCCCCCTGTGGTGGAGGCAGCTCTAAGCTTTTTAATTTAAATTGTCTCTCTAATTTGAATGAATACACTTTAAATCCATTTACAAGGATCTATTGGAGGGCAAGTCTCATGCCAGCAGCCGCGGTAATTCCAGCTCCAGTAGCGTCCACTAAAGCTGCTGCAGTTAAAAAGCTTTTATAAGGATCGAGCTCGGCTGTCCACCGCAAGGCATCCTACTGCCAGTCCCAGCCCCTATGCCTTGGGGTGCCTCCTGATGCTCTTCACTAAGTATCCCATGGTCCCGAAGCATGTCCTTTGAAAAAATTAAGTGTCTAAACTACAGGTGGTGTAGCTTGCTTAACAGCCGGGATAATCCGCTGACTAGCAGACACTGCTACTAGGCACAAAGTATTTCCTGGGCTAGATGCAGTTAAAAATTTGCAATTAGATACTCTCGTTGGATGCTGAGAAAGCATTCCATAGAGTCTCCTGGCACGCCATATATGATTCTCTTAAAAAGCTTGGGGTAGGGGTCTACGGGACCCTTTTATAGCCAAAATCACGGCCCTGTATCGCAATACGTCACCTAGGCTGAAGATAAATGGAACTGTAGCACCCTGAGGGCTCGGTTGCTACAGACGTATTGCACCTCACCCAGAGGTGTGATATCTCACTCTCAGGTAAGGATGGAGTGTGGATCAGGACCCGACACCTGCATACATTACACCACATTGCCGTGGGGCAGGGCGACCAATATGCCCCTGAGATGGGCACGACAGTCCCTGTCCCTGGCTGGAGTGGGGGGAGGGAACACTGAGGAAGGGGAACCCTGTAGTGCAGGAGCAGGGAGGAAGCAGTTCCTGGGTGCATTGAGAAGGGAGTATAAAAGGTGGGCACCATCTTAGTTCAGTGCAGAGAAGTCTGAGCAGAAGTGGCAGGGAGCAGGGGCTCTGCATGAGCTCTGCTCCGGAGGCGGGCCTAGTAACAGAGGCCCAGGCCTGGAAGAGGGAGAAGGAAGGAAGAGGAGCGGAGAAGGCTCCAGGAACGAGGAATGAAGGGATCCCAGGGGTGCGGACGGGCGAGTCGCCACCGCACGCCCGAATCCACCTGCGTGGAGGGGTCAGGCCAAAGGGGGAGACCGGTCCCCGAACTAGTGGAGGCAGGAAACGACCCTCAGCTAGAAATCGGAGGCTCTGACATTTTGTGTGGCGCAGCCCCTCGCTACACCCGCTAGGAAGGCACCACATAGGGTCAGGGAAACTGGCGCCAAGTTTACCAAGAGGAGGCCCGAGGCAGCCGGACAGAAGTGTTGGTAAGAAAGGCCAGACAAAGGACACACAAAGGGGGTCCTGTGAAGTGCTCCAAAGTTATCTGGGAGTTGTCTGAGCCCCTCACCTGGTGAGCACAGTACGACGTGGGCAGCCGTTACCTGCAGACGTGGTCTGGATAATAAGAACTGTGAGTAAAGGCCCTGGACTGCATCACTGACTCCGTGTCGTTACTGCTGCTGCCCTGCACCATCACCCCCATCCTCCGCATACACTGCCCTGAGGCTATACTCCTCCCGTGGGGAGTTATGCTACGCTCTGCTGCACCCACAACACCAGCCTCAGTGGTCTGCCCTGTAGCGGCGGTTCACTCTGACCGCAATCCACGGGTGGCGTAGTCGGACATTTAAACATCAAAACCACATAAATAGTTCCGCCACTGGTTTGACCGCCCTGAGCCACGGAACCGGGTCACCGCCACGAAGACTACAACCACCAGCATCCACAAAAAAGGGTCCGGCTCCGGGTGTCCCAAGGCCCAGGGGGTGCGTCAGAACATTTTCATCACCTTTCACAATCACCAATGGGACAAGGCAGGGATGTCCTCTGTCCCCTCTCTTATACATCCTAGTGACGGAGCACCTGCTCTCATCAATTCGCCATAACCCCAATATTAGGTGGATTGAGGTGGGAGGCACCGAGTACAAGTGCTCTCTATTTGCTGATGATGTCCTAGTATATATCACTCAATCACATATATCCATCCCTGCTGTTATGGCTGAAATAGATCACTTTGTTACATGGTAAAATTTTAAAATCAATGCAGCGAAGTCTGAGGCCCTCGATGTCTCCCTCCCCAAATCCATATAGGATTCCATCCAGTCCAACTTTCCCTTTGCCTGGCCCTCACAGGGTATCAAATACTTAGGAATTCCTATTCATAGAGACCTCTCCCATCTATGTTATCTTAATTTTGGGCCCTTTATTGAACAATTCCATACAGACCACGGTTGGCAAGTTAGAACTGTAAGATTCACTACGTGAACCACTGGTGTTTTGTGGAAAAGCACATGTACACCGCGTTCCAAATTATTATGCAAAAAGTGTTTAGGAGTGATAAGGGAAGAATTTGTTTGTTTGTCAGTTAAACTCATTGATGGTGATGTGTGTCAGGGCTCTTTATATCACTGTAAGCAATTGCAGACACCTGTGCTAATTAGTTTGGCAGGTGTGTCCAATGAAAGGCAAGACTACTTAAGAAGGCTCTCTCACATTATTAAGCAGCCTACATTTTCTGCCAAAATGGGAAAGAAAAAGGATGTGTCAGCTGCTGAGAAGCAACAAATTGTGGAGTGTTTAGGTCAAGGCATGACTACAATCAACATTGTGCGATGATCAGGATGAAGTGTCTTGGCAATCAAGAAGTATGTAGCTGATTCACAGTACACACGTGTGCGTGCTGATAAGGGCAAATTGAGGACTCTTTCCTACAGGCAATTACGTCAGGTTGAAAGAGCAGCGGCAAAAAAGCCTTGTCATAGCAGCAGACAAGTTTTTGAAGCTGCTTGTGCCTCCAACGTCCCCCGAACAACAAGATGCAGGGTCCTTCAGAGGTTTGCAGCTGTGCATACGCCATCCTGTCGACCTCCTCTATCCACTTCACACAAGCAGAAACGGCTCCAGTGGGCCAAACATTACATGAAGACTGATTTCAAAACTGTTTTGTTCACGAATGAGTGCCGTGCAGCGCTCGATGGTCCAGATGGATGGAGTGGAGGATGGCTGGTTGATGGACACCCCACGCAAACACGGCTACAGCGCCAACAAGGAGGAGGTGGAGTAATGTTTTGGGCTGGAATCATGGGGAGAGAGATTGTCGGCCCCTTTAGGATCCCTGAAGGCGCTAAAGATGAACTCCATAATGTATGTGGATTTTCTCAAACAGCACTTCCTGCCATGGTTCAAGAAGAAGAACCGTGTATTTCACAGCAAGATCATTTTTCTGCATGATAATGCACCATCTCATGCTGCACATAAAACATCTGCATCTCTGGCTGATATGGGCATAAAAGGGGACAAACTTATGGTGTGACCCCCATGCTCCCCTGACCTCTACCCCATTCAGAACCTTTGGAGCATCATTAAAAGGAGTGTCTATGATGGCAGGAGGCAGTTCACATCTAAGCAACAGCTCTGGGAGGGTATTCTGTCCTCATGCAAAACAATTGAAGCAGAAACCATCCAAAACCTGACAAATTCAATGGACGAGAGAGTTCAGAAGCTCCTTTCGAACAAGGGGTCCTATGTGAAAATGTAACATCACCTAGAATAAAGTTTTGAGTTGAAAACTGTTTGATTTCAGTTTCTAACAACCTGCTAATGCTTATAATTTCAAAAATGACCATTTTTTTGGTCTTTATTAAAATGAAAAGGTTGATCGAAAAGTTTGGGGGATCTAAGAGTGTGGCAACCCAGTAGTCATGATTACTTCGAATTCTGACAATATGAGGGTCATGCTACAGGTAGTGCAGCAAGAAGGCACTTATGTGTCTTGCGCATCTCGGAGCCCCAAAATTATTTTCCGGGCTAGATGCAGCTAAAAATTATTTTTAATTTTAAATCTGGTGGAGCTTATTATAGATGGCCTAATAGGATCAGTGCTGCACACTGCTACAAAGCCCAAATTATTTTCCAGTCAAGATACAGATAAACATGATTAGTAATTTGAAAGCTTAAAACGGTTGGTAGGGTGATTTTAACCAATCATCAAGCTTTTACTCTCCCCAGGATGACACAGGGGTAGAAAAGTCGTTTCGGATCCATGATTTGTTCATCTTTATGAACGTGAGTCTGTCTACATTATCAGTGGAGAGCCACGTGCGCTTATCTGTCAGCACACCACCAGCAGCGCTGAACACACGTTCAGACAGAACGCTGGCTGCGGGGCATGACAAGATCTCCAAGGCGTAAGTGGCTAGCTCCGGCCATTTATCCAGATTGGAAGCCCAAAAAGAGCAAGGGTCCAGTGACACAGTCGTGGCTTCAATGTTTACTTGGAGATACTCCTGTACCATCGTCTCTAGGCGTTGACTATGTGTCAGACTTCTTGTCTCCTGTGGCCTTGCAAAGGATGGGCTAAAAAAGTGGTGAAATGCTTCCGCAAAATTGATGTTACCAGCAGATACTGTGGTTCTGTTACGGTTTGAGTGCTGAACACTTGACGGTCCCACGGTTGGCAAGTTGGAACTGTGAGATTCACTACGTGCACCACTGGTATTTTGTGGAAAAGCACATGTAAGATTCTGCAACAGTCTCTGCTGATACTCCTGCATGCGTGCATCCCTTTCTATGGCAGGAATAATTTCTGCAAATTTACTTTTGTACCGGGGATCTAACAGTGTGGCAACCCAGTAGTCAGGATTATTTCTAATTCTCACAATTCGAGGGTCATGTTGCAGGTAGTGCAGCAAGAAGGCACTCATGTGTGTTGCGCATCCAGGAGCACCAAGTCCCTGTTGTGTTGGTGGCGAGGTAACAATCATGCTTCCTTCCTCTGTCCTCTCCCCCCAACCTCGCACAACAGAAATGTGATCAAGGTCTCCCTCATCTGATGAGTCTTCCATCAGTTCGTCCTCCACTTCTTCCTGGGCTCCTGCACCTTCCTCACTATTTTGGCTGCTACCATGCGCCCTGGTAAAACCATCTCCCCCACCCTCACATGCCTGCCGCCTTGGTGCTGCCGACCTTCTGGACCTTGCAGATGTTAGCCCTTCCGCATACAACTCCTCATCCTCTACTTCCTCCACCTCCTCTTGTGCCACCACCTGACTCCGAATTCTGTTTAACATGTGCTCCAGCATGTAAATCACCGGAATAGTCATGCTGATAATGGCATCGTCAGCACTAAACATCTTCGTCGCCATTTCAAAACTGTGCAGAAGGGTGCATAGGTCCCTGATCTGAGACCACTCCTCCAGCGTGATTTCCCCACCTCTGAATCTCGTTGGCCCAGGCTATACATCAGAACGTATTGCACCAGGGCTTGTCGGTGCTGCCACAGTCGCTACAACATGTGCAGAGTTGAATTCCAACGGGTAGGCACATCGCATTTTAGCCGGTGAAGTGGCAGGCCCAACGACTTCTGTAGAGATGTAAGTCGCTGAGCTGCGGGATGCGAACGGCGGAAGTGAGCACACAGCGACCGTGCCCTCTGCAGAAGGCCATCTAGTCTGGGATAGTGGGCTAAAAATTGCTGGACAACCAGGTTCAACACGTGAGCCATACAAGGCACGTGTGTGACATTGCCCCGGCGAAGGGCCGCACCCAGGTTTGCAGCATTGTCGCACCCGGCCTTCCCTGGTTTCAGGTCCAGTGGAGACAACCATTCATGAAATTGGTTCTCCAGAGCTGACCACAACTCCTCAGCTGTGTGACTCACATTTCCCAGACATTTCAATGTAAAAACCGCCTGATGACGTTGAGCCCTACTGCCAGCATAGTAAGGAGGTGTGCAGGATCCCTTCTGCGCAGTTAGAAAGCTTGTGGCATGACCAGAGAGGCTTTGGGTGCAGGTGGAAGACCGAGAGGAGGTTGAGGAGGCAGAAGCAGTGGAGGAACATTGACATAAAGAGGATTGACGCACAACTTGTGGGGACGGCAAGACTTGGACAGCAGCCCCTTGTCCTGCTGTCACCATAGTTACCCAGTGCCCAGTCACCGACATGTAACGCCCCTGTCCATGCCTACTCGTCCAAGTGTCTGTGGTGAAATGCACCCTGTCACACACAGAGTTTCTCAAAGAAGCGGTGATGTTGTGTGCGACATGCTGGTGGAGCGCAGGCACACCTTTCTTTGAGAAGTAGTGCCGACTGGGCATCTGGTACTGGGGCACTGCGACGGACATAAGGTCTCGAAAATCCTCTGTGTCCACCAGGCGGAAAGGCAGCATTTCTGTAGCCAAGAGCTTGCAGATGGTGAAATTCAACCTCTTAGCTTTCTCATGGCTAGGAGGAAATGGTCTTTTACTTGTCCACATCTGAGGGACCGAGGGCTGGCTATTGTGCTTAGACGGGGTTGATAAGGGTGTCCCCGGCAAACTGCCGGTCTGTGAGGAAGATGCAGGCGGACATGTTAGGTTGCCTTGATCCAAAGGTGGTGCTATCGATGTCGGACAGCGCTCAACACCAGCTGGTGTTACCACCTCCAAAGAAAATGATGACCTGCCAATCACGCTGGCTGTTGCGGGTAAAGAGGTGGCAGGTCTGCGCCCCAAAACAGGTGTGACTGCTGTCCCCCCAGTCACAGAGGATGAAGAGGCCGCGGATGCACAAGATATGGCAGACGGTGGTTGGCCCGGCCGGCTAGGCCGCATTGTAGCACACTGAGCTTCCCACTGCAACTTATGCTTCATGTCCATGTGCCGGTTCATGCATGAAGTACTCAAACTATGTATTTTTTGGCCTCTACTTAGCTTTTGCTGACAAATGTTACAGATAACACGAGTTGGGTCATCTTTATCGATCTGAAAAAATGCCCAGGCTATGCAAGGCTTAGCACCCATGCGACCTGAAGAGCCACCACAACTTGTGGTGAGAGGCAGAGTTGTGTTTGAGGATGCAGTTCTTGACGTGCTTCCAGTACTACGTCTCTGTCCAGGAAGGCGCAACCTGACCTCGTCGTCACTAGCATCTTCCTCCACCTCCTCTGCTGACCTCATCTCTTGGCTGACTGTGGGTTGACAGTAAGTGGGATCTCCAACCTCATCATCATCACCCTGTGTGTTATCACACCCGTCGTCCTCAGAGCCAACCTGTTCCTGCCCTGACAAAAAACTAAAGTTGTCGCTCCAATCAGGTATTTCAGTCTTATCATCGTCTTCCTCATTGTCTCCACCAACAGGAGTTACAGTTTGGGAATGAGGGTCTATATTATGGTCAGAACCTTCTGCGTCTGGTCCTGGATCCGACTCATAAAGATTCTGGGCATCAGTGCAGATCATTTCCTCGTCTGGATTCACAGAAGCGCTGGAGTCGACCTCTGATTCCCAGGCTATAGTATGAGTAAACAGCTCTGCAGACTCAACCATCTGTTCTACCTCATACTCAGACGGGCAGCTGGAGATTTGGGAGCTGTGAGGAAGCAAGTGCGATTTGGGTGACACCTTTGAGGACTGGAGTATTTGTGATGTTGAAGTTGATGTGGAGGAGAGCCCACTTGATATCCGTTGAAGCACCTGCTGTTTTTGTGCCTCATCTGGAATTTGTAGCGATTGGCGTGGCCGTAAGAAAGGGATCTTATCACATTGTCCGCTAAAAGAAGTAGACATTTTAGTTTGGCTTGAAGATGGTCTTTCTTCTGCAGATGTTACTGTTGCTTTAACACCTACCCCACGGACACAACCTTTTTTCCCCTTCCCAACACGCCTATTCCCCTTTCCACCAGCAGCAGGCCTTTTTCCACTCATTTTGGTGGTTAACTAATTCACAACTCTGGAGTTGTTTGCACAAAAAAACAATGGATGGTAACCGAGCAGAGCTGAGTGGCCAAACTGTGGTATTAAGCCAAAACTATTGGCTGGGTTAGATGCAGAAAAAAATTATATTCAATTTGCAACCTGATGGAGGTCTGTATAGATGGATTAATAGAACAAGACCCACACACAGCTAGAAGCCCAATATTTTTTCAGAGGTAGATGCAGAAAAAAATATATTCAGTTTGCAACCTGATGGAGGTCAGTATAGATGGACTAAAACAACAAGTCCCACACACAGCTAGAAGCCCAATATTTTTTCAGAGGTAGATGCAGAAAAAAATATATTCAGTTTGCAACCTGATGGAGGTCAGTATAGATGGACTAATACAACAAGTCCCACACACAGCTAGAAGCCCAATATTTTTTCAGAGGTAGATGCAGAAATAAATATTTTCAGTTTGCAACCTGATGGAGGTCAGTATAGATGGACTAATACAACAAGTCCCACACACAGCTAGAAGCCCAAATATTTTTTCAGAGGTACTGTAGATGCAGATAAAAATTATTTTTAATTTGCAACCTGATGGAGGTCAGTATAGATGGACTAATAGAGAAAGTCTGACACACTACTAGAAGGCCAAATATTTTTTCAGAGCTAGATGCAGAAAAAAATTACATTCAGTTTGCAACCTGATGGAGGTCAGTATAGATGGATTAATAGAACAAGACCCACACACAGCTAGAAGCCCAATATTTTTTCAGAGGTAGATGCAGAAAAAAATATATTCAGTTTGCAACCTGATGGAGGTCAGTATAGATGGACTAACAGAGAAAGTCCCACACACTACTAGAAGGCCAAATATTTTTTCAGAGCTAGATGCAGAAAAAAATTATATTCAGTTTGCAACCTGATGGAGGTCTGTATAGATGGATTAATAGAACAAGACCCACACACAGCTAGAAGCCCAATATTTTTTCAGAGGTAGATGCAGAAAAAAATATATTCAGTTTGCAACCTGATGGAGGTCAGTATACATGGACTAATACAAGAAGTCCCACACACAGCTAGAAGCCCAATATTTTTTCAGAGGTAGATGCAGAAAAAAATATATTCAGTTTGCAACCTGATGGAGGTCAGTATAGATGGACTAATACAACAAGTCCCACACACAGCTAGAAGCCCAAATATTTTTTCAGAGGTACTGTAGATGCAGATAAAAATTATTTTTAATTTGCAACCTGATGGAGTTCAGTATAGATGGACTAATAAAGAAAGTCCGACACACTGCTAGAAGGCCAAATATTTTTTCAGAGCTAGATGCAGAAAAAAATTAGATTCAGTTTGCAACCTGATGGAGGTCAGTATAGATGGACTAATAGAGAAAGTCCCACACACTGCTAGAAGGCCAAATATTTTTTCAGAGCTAGATGCAGAAAAAAATATATTCAGTTTGCAACCTGATGGAGGTCAGTATAGATGGACTAATACAACAAGTCCCACACACAGCTAGAAGCCCAATATTTTTTCAGAGGTAGATGCAGAAAAAAATATATTCAGTTTGCAACCTGATGGAGGTCAGTATAGATGGACTAATACAACAAGTCCCACACACAGCTAGAAGCCCAAATATTTTTTCAGAGGTACTGTAGATGCAGATAAAAATTATTTTTAATTTGCAACCTGATGGAGGTCAGTATAGATGGACTAATAGAGAAAGTCCGACACACTACTAGAAGGCCAAATATTTTTTCAGAGCTAGATGCAGAAAAAAATTATATTCAGTTTGCAACCTGATGGAGGTCAGTATAGATGGATTAATAGAACAAGACCCACACACAGCTAGAAGCCCAATATTTTTTCAGAGGTAGATGCAGAAAAAAATATATTCAGTTTGCAACCTGATGGAGGTCAGTATAGATGGACTAACAGAGAAAGTCCCACACACTACTAGAAGGCCAAATATTTTTTCAGAGCTAGATGCAGAAAAAAATTATATTCAGTTTGCAACCTGATGGAGGTCAGTATAGATGGATTAATAGAACAAGACCCACACACAGCTAGAAGCCCAATATTTTTTCAGAGGTAGATGCAGAAAAAAATATATTCAGTTTGCAACCTGATGGAGGTCAGTATAGATGGACTAATACAACAAGTCCCACACACAGCTAGAAGCCCAAATATTTTTTCAGAGGTACTGTAGATGCAGATAAAAATTATTTTGAATTTGCAACCTGATGGAGGTCAGTATAGATGGACTAATAGAGAAAGTCCGACACACTGCTAGAAGGCCAAATATTTTTTCAGAGCTAGATGCAGAAAAAAATTATATTCAGTTTGCAACCTGATGGAGGTCAGTATAGATGGACTAATAGAATGATGCTATGCCCAAAAGATTTTACTTCACTAGGTGCAGTAAAAAAATTGGTATTCTATACATAGGTGGTATATCTTGCAACACAGATAGGCTACTCCACTGACTAACACACTCTGCAATAGGCCAAAAAGGATTAGCTTTGCTAGATTCAGCCAAATGCTGTGAAAAAAACTTGCACAGCACTGGCACAGACCTGCCTGGCAAAAACTGATAGGAACTGATGTAACCTAGTCCTGAAAAGGACTCCAATTACAATTAGTCTTTACTCCCACAACCTATCTATTTAAGAGCACAGACCTGCCTGATAAAAGTCGTAGGAAATGCTGTAACCTAGTCCTTAAAAGGACTGCAATCACAACTATTCCCTACTCCCAAGCTATCTGTATATTTGTGCGAAAATTGGCTTGAAATTAACAAGGTATAGCGCACACAGCAACAGCGGTGCCGTCTAACACGCAGCTGCAGCAGTGAGAAAATGGTGGCGACGGGGAAAATGGCTTGGTCTTATAGGGCAAGGACATGTGACATACACTGCCAATGACACATGCCCTTGCTTGTGTGAAAAAAAGCACTTCGCTCCGTGTGTGCGCTGCTGATAGGCTGACAGATTGCACCTCCCCACTGTAAATGCGGGAAAGAGAAAAAAAAATGGAGATCTTCATTGTTCCTGCAGAGATCCATCCCCTGCCCCTCCCCCCACCCCGCTGTACACTCAAACTGCGTATTAACATTAATTTTCATCATTACTGAGAAAAAAACCAGTTATGATTTTGGTGCACGAACAGTTATCGAACATAACCTCGAACAGCCGAATTTTTCTCAAATTGTTCGTGTTCGAGCCGAACACCGCCCAAAACAGCTCGAATTTGAGATTGGCGAACAGTTCGAGTAGAACAACGCTCATCTCTAGTGCCGACAGACGGGGAGGCCTACAACTCCACCTGGCCAGGGGAACTCCTGTTTGTTCACAGACTGACCAGGCCCCTTATGCTAGCCAGTACTCCCGGGAGGGTCTGCCTTATCATCATCAGTAAAGACCCTGAACTGCACTGCAAAGACTCTGAGTCGTTCCTGCTTCACCCGTGCACCATCACTCCCATCATCCACACTCATTGCGCTGAGGCTATACTCCCGTGGGGAGTTGTCCCATCCTCTGCTGTGCACACAACACCAGCCTCAGCGGTCTGCCTCGCAGCGGCGGTACACCCTGACCAAAATCCACGGGTGGCGTAGTCGGACATTAAATCATAAAAAACCCTATAAAAGACTGCCACTGGTTTGACCACCCTGAGCCACGGGACCGGGTCGCCGCCACGGAGACTACAACCCCCAGAGACCCGGCTCCGGGTAACCCACACGCGTGCACACATGGCCCAGGGGGCTCGTCAACTTTGGCGTAGTCGGCAGGATTTTGACCAACCCGCCACAAACGGGTATTGCGCGCCTGAAAAGACTGTACATGTACCTCAAAAGTCATTTCCCGCCACCTTCAGTAGTTTCCCGCCATCTTCAGTCGTTTCCCGCCGTCTTCAGCCGTTTTCCCGCCATCGGACGCCATATTCGGGACGCCGCGCGGGAAGAAGAGGGGTGTGGACGCCCAAACCGCGCGAGACCTGAAGCCCCACCTTACGCACGGACGCTGCGCAAGGTCCTGAAAGGAGACGAGTGGATGCTGACGTCACAAGGACGCGATGCAAGGTCCTCCACCCCGACGATTGCCTGCAGACCCGCGGCCTACGGAGAAGAAGCAACAGAAGGTAGGCCACGGTCGACTGGGGGGGAGGAGGATGTTGGAAGCGAAGGGGACTGCCACTGCCAGCGTGGCCGCTGCCGCAGTAATGCCATTCACAATGCCTTACATCCCCGGAGCGGCCTGGCTGCCCCAATACTCAGGGGAGTTGCATACCCTAAGCGACTTTAAAGAGAAACTGTACAGCCTATTTAAAGTGTCCCCCCTGACGGAGGGACAAAAAGTGAGCATATTGATAGGCCAGCTAACCGGCGCAGCTCAACGTTAAGTAAAGTCCTGGTCAGTCAGGGACAAATAGACCGTGAAGGAGATCTTAGCCCGTTTGAAGGACACACTGATACCCGTACCTCAGCCGAGATTAAAATAAGATTTTATGGGTGCAAGCAGCGGGCCCAAGACATTATAAGAGACTATGCTTTGAATTTGCAGGAGGCCCTGGGAGCCATTAACAGGCAGACCCTGACAGTGTGCGGAATGCAGATGAACTGTTGACTGAGCAATTCATTGAGGGTCTGCTGTCCAACGCCCACCGAATCCAGTTACGTGCAATGGCCTTGCAGAACCCTGGGTTAGACTTTGCAAAGTTCAAAGACAGGGCCATCCGGGTGCTCCGAGAACTGGCACCGGGTAGCGCTGTAACCCACCGGTGCCCTGCTATTACCTATCACCAGGAGGCGGTGCCCTTGTCTGCAGAGCCTGTGGGAGCTGGTGCGCAGGCTTTGGATAAAGACCCGGCTGCAGACCTGCACCATCAGGTCCAAGAACTGACCAAAAGCGTTGCCGCATTAGCCACTACTGTGCAGTCGTTACAGGTATCCTCTCCAGGAAGGATCAAGCTGGTCACCAGTCCGGTGGACGTCCCGTGGCACCGACAGAGGAGGATCCCATCATCCAGAGGAAGACCCAACGACCGCTACAATGAGGACGGACAGCCCATCTGCCGCCGCTGAAACCAACCAGGACATATGGCAAGGTACTGTAATTTAAACGAGTCCAACCTAGGGCAAAGGGCCAACCCCCAGGCGTAAGATCATCAGGCCCATCAAACTGGCGTGACAAGTATGTGGAGGGACGGCTGGTCTTGCCTGTGGTACTGGATGGCATTCCTATGAGTGCACTGTTGGACACTGGGTCGCAGGTAACCACCATCCCCTATGTACTTTTCAAGCAATACTGGGATGACACGGATATTACCCGTTACCCAGATAATGACTTGAGCATCATCGCCAGTAATGGTCAGCCCGTGCCGCAGATCGGGTTCAAGGAGGTGACCATCAAAATTGGTAAAGTTGAACTGCCAGCGCAGGGACTGATTATTGTGGACATTGACTGTCGTGAAAGTCACCCTAAAATAACCTTGGGTACTAATGTTATTGAGAATTGCCTTTCAGAAGTAATTGCCATTTTACAGCAGGTTGCGTTGAACGCCAGCTCCGGCCAGCAGCGTGTCCTACAAAAGGAGATCCGGGCACTGATGAAACGGCAACAGGTAGAACTGTCGGGTGGTGAGATTGGTAGCGTTAGGATGAGTGACCCGTTCCCTATCGCCATGCCCCCAAAGAGTGAGATGATGATCTGGTGTCGGGCAGCTATTGGTCTGAGGGGTAGAGACTACCAAGCTATGGTAGAACCCATTTACTCAGACATTTGACGGCACGGGGGGTGGTTGATGTCCGCCATGGGAGGGTACCTGTCCGCATCCTAAACATTGGGGAAAGAGAACTATACTTGCCCCGGTATGCCACTCTAGCTAAATTGTTCACCATTAACCAAAACTCTGTAAAGGCCGTGGAACCCTTGCCTCCATCTCCCCCAGAGGAAAGCAATGGCTCCAAGAAACAAATGGAGGACTGGTGCCAGAAGCTGCACGTGGGCACTTGCTCCCCCACACCAGAAACAGGGAGTCTACCGAGTGGTTCAGGAGTACGAAAGGGTCTTTAGCAAACACCCGCTAGACTTTGGGCAAGTAAAGGGAGTAGAACATCAAATCCCCACAGGAGACCATCCACCCATAAAAGACAGATACCGGCCTGTACCCCCTGCACACTATCAGAACGCCAAGGGAATGTTGCGAGAAATGAAGGAGGCTGGGATAATCAGGGATAGCTGTAGCTCCTGGGCAGCTCCACTAGTTCTTGTGAAAAAGAAAGATGGCACTATGAGGATGTGTGTAGATTACAGAAAGATCAACCGTATCACACACAAAGATGCGTACCCGTTACCTAGGATAGAAGAATCTTTAGCTGCATTAAAATCTGCTAACTTCTTCTCCACTTTGGATCTTACTAGCGGGTACTGGCAGGTTCCTGTAGCAGAGGCAGACAAGGAGAAGACTGCGTTTACCAACCCGATGGGTCTCAGTGAATTCAACTGTATGCCGTTCGGACTCTGCAACGCACCAGGGACCTTCCAAAGGCTGATGGAGTGCTGTCTGGGGCACAGAAATTTCGAGACGGTCCTGTTATACCTGGACGATGTCATCGTGTATTCCAAGACCTATGAGGACCACCTAAAGCACCTGGCAGAAGTGTTCGATGCCCTGGCAGGCTTCGGCCTAAAGGTGAAACCCTCCAAGTGTCATCTACTGAAACCAAGGGTGCAGTACCTGGGACACATGGTGAGTGCTGATGGAGTAGCTCCTGACCCTGATAAGATCATAGTGATTAAGGACTGGACAAGACCCTCCAACATAAAGGAAGTGAGGCAGTGTCTCGGGTTGGTAGGCTACTACCGAAGATTCATTCCTGGTTTCACCAAAATGGCCGCTCCTATGCAGGACCTCCTAATAGGCCAGTCCAGAAAGGCCAAAAACCAGAAGCCACCCTTCAGGAGGGACAAGTTGGAAGAGGAGTCCTTCCGCCAGCTGAAGATGGCCCTCACGGGGGATGAAATCCTGGCGTACCCTGATTACGGCGAGCCCTTTATTCTCCACACGGACGAGAGCAACATCGGACTAGGAGCGGTGCTGTCCCAGATCAAGCAGGGGAGAGAACGGGTAATCGCTTATGCCAGCCAAAAACTACGGCCCACAGAGAGAAACCCTGAGAATTATAGCTCCTTCAAGCTAGTGTTCCTGGCAGTGGTGTGGGCATTGACGGAACGATTCAAGCATTACCTTGCCTCATCCAAGTTCACCGTGTACACAGACAACAACCCGTTGACACATCTGGACACTGCGAAACTTGGTGCCCTGGAGCAGAGATGGATGGCCCGCCTGTCCAACTATGACTTCACCATCAAATACCGGGCAGGACGCTCAAATGCCAATGCAGACGCCCTGTCCAGGATGCCGAACTTACCGGACGGAGGGGAAGATCCAGAGGAACTGGAAGAGATCGAGCTCCCTGCGTTCCACCGTCATGAGATTACCCAGTATTCCCACCATGTAAGGGACAGGCACTCTGCTACGTTCAATCCCTTATCCCACTACAGCTGGGTGGAGACTCAAGACAGTGACCCAGCAGTCCGCCTGGTAAAAGAGATGCTGACGCAGGCTGATGCCCACCTTGACCCAGATGCCCCGGAGGAGACCAAACAGCTGTGGAAGGAGAAGAGTAAACTGTTTCTCTACAAGAGGAAGCTGTGCTGGAGAACTGTCAACTCCCAGACACATGAGCGGACCTGGCAGGTAGCGATCCCGAGACGAGACGCGGCTATGGTTCTGGAGGCATACCACGACGGAGCAGGGCACTTCGGATGGAAGAAGCTGGAGTTCTTGTTGCGTGGACGGTTCTTCTGGGTAGGCATGAGAGGAGCCATCGAGAGATGGTGCAGAGACTGTGGCGCGTGCAACCTAAGAAGGAAGGACCGTGCCAGCCAGAAGACTCCTCTGCAGCCCATCATCACCAGGCAGCCACTGGAGCTGGTAGCTCTGGACCATGTGAAACTGTCTCCAAGCAGATCTGGGTACGTCTACGCTCTCACCATCGTAGATCACTACTCCCGGTTCCTGGTGGTGGTCCCTGTCAAAGACTTAACGGCTCAAACAGCAGCCAGAGCCTTCCAGCTGCACTTCTGCCATCCACACGGGTATCCGGAGCAAGTGTTGACGGACCAAGGACCAGCCTTCGAAGAAGAGGTCTTCCAGAAGTTCTGCAACCTGTATGGCTGCAGGAAGATGAGAACAACGCCCTATCACCCTCAGACCAACGGACTGATCTGGTGGACTTGTATAACCACATCCCTGTAGGTTCCACCAACTGTACCCCGGCTTACCTAATGAGAGCAAGGCCTGGTAAGCTGCCAATTGACCTAGAAATGGGAGTCCTGACACCCGAGGACACCTCACCAGAAGCAGACTGGGACACGGAACGGCAGCAGCAGTACCGGAAAGTACAGGAGACCATGGAGCGAAGTCTGTCTCAAGCAAGAGGAGGGCAAGAGAGGACTTATAACCAATATGCTCCCGCTGTTCCCCTGGCACCTGGAGATCAGGTCTTGAAGAGGAAGAGACGGCTTCACAAGTTGGAAGACCAGTGGGAGAAGGGCCCATACACCGTACTGCCCTCAAGCCATGAGAACCCAAAAGTATGTGTCATCAGTAAGGACGGAGGAGAGACCACAGCCACTGTCTCCAGAGACCACCTGAAGAAGTGTCCCGAGCAGCTACAAGGTGCTGAAGAAGACCAGGATATCCTTCAACCCGCAGAGGGAAAGGAAGAAATGATCAGTACCGTACTCAGAGACTTTCCCCGGTCCTGGACTCAAATCAACAATGCAGTCGTGGTACCCATCATCACTAGTGTTGAGCCACCCCCGTAGTGTTCGAGTTCGGTTCGGTTCGTCGAACACCCGTGTGTTCGCCGAACTGTTCGTTGAACTGTTCGTCGAACACCTTCGAACACCGTTAAAACCAATGGCAGGCAAACAAAAACACATAGAAACACATAGAAAACACCTTCAAAGGTGTCCAAAAGCTGACAAACTGCTCAGAAGACACAACTAACACATGGAAAAGTGACAAGTACATATAGTCATGCGAAAAGAAAAGAGGTGGAGGAGTAAAAGGAGGGGGAGACACAGATATAGGCATGTCATGCCCTTCTAAAATCCAAAAAGTGAGAAGCCGACACGGCCAGTCCGTTCCTGCCCGTGCCACCTCTGTGTCGCCGGGTTTGTGCCAAAGCCGCGGTGGACCCTGACGGCCAGCCCCCCTATCCCAATACTGGTGCCTGTCCGCCGGTGGGTCGAGGCCCCCCACGGTGGGGGGGGGAGTAACATCTGCAGAAGAAAGACCATCTTCCAGCCAAACTAAGATGTCGACTTCTTTTCGTGGACAATGTGATACGATCCCATTCTTACGGACACGCCCATCGCTACAAATTCTAGATGAGGCACAAAAACAGCAGGTGCTTCAACGGATATCAAGTGCTCCTTCAAGAGGGCTCTCCATCACCTTAATTTGAACATCACAAATACTCCAGTCCTCAGAGGTGTCACCCCAATCGCACTTGCTTCCTCACAGCTCCCAAGTCTCCAGCTGCCCGTCTGAGTATGGGGTAACACAGATGGTTGAGTCTGCATAGCTGTTTACTCATACTATAGCCTGGGAAACGGAGGTCTGCTCCAGAGCTTCTGTTAATCCAGATGGGGAAATGAACTGATCTGATGCCCAGAATCTTTATAAGTCGGATCCAGGACCAGATGAAGAAGGTTCTGAGCATAATGTAGACCCTTGTTCCCAAACTGTAACTCCTGTTGGTGGAGACAATGATGAAGACGATGATGAGACTCAAATACCTGATTGGAGCGACAACTTGACTTTTTGGTCAGGGCAGGAAGAGGTTGGCTCTGAGGACGACGGGTGTGATAACACACAGGGTGATGATGAAGAGGTTGGAGATCCCACTTACTGTCAACTAGAGATGAGCGTTGTTCTACTCGAACTGTTCGCCAATCTCAAATTCGAGCTGTTTTGGGCGGTGTTCGAGCCGTTCGGCGAACACGAACAATTTGAGAAAAATTCGGCTGTTCAAGGTTATGTTCGATAACTGTTCGTGCACCAAAATCATAACTGGATTTTTTCTCAGTAATGATGAAAATTAATGTTAATACGCAGTTTGAGTGTACAGCGGGGTGGGGGGAGGGGCAGGGGATGGATCTCTGCAGGAACAATGAAGATCTCCATTTTTTTTTCTCTTTCCCGCATTTACAGTGGGGAGGTGCAATCTGTCAGCCTATCAGCAGCGCACACACGGAGCGAAGTGCTTTTTTTCACACAAGCAAGGGCATGTTTCATTGGCAGTGTATGTCACATGTCCTTGCCCTATAAGACCAAGCCATTTTCCCCGTCGCCACCATTTTCTCACTGCTGCAGCTGCGTGTTAGACGGCACCGCTGTTGCTGTGTGCGCTATACCTTGTTAATTTCAAGCCAATTTTCGCACAAATATACAGATAGCTTGGGAGTAGGGAATAGTTGTGATTGCAGTCCTTTTAAGGACTAGGTTACAGCATTTCCTACGACTTTAATCAGGCAGGTCTGTGCTCTTAAATAGATAGGTTGTGGGAGTAAAGACTAATTGTAATTGGAGTCCTTTTCAGGACTAGGTTACATCAGTTCCTATCAGTTTTTGCCAGGCAGGTCTGTGCCAGTGCTGTGCAAGTTTTTTTCACAGCATTTGGCTGAATCTTGCAAAGCTAATCCTTTTTGGCCTATTGCAGAGTGTGTTAGTCAGTGGAGTAGCCTATCTGTGTTGCAAGATATACCACCTGTGTATAGAATACCAATTTTTTTACTGCACCTAGTGAAGTAAAATCTTTTGGGCATAGCATCATTCTATTAGTCCATCTATACTGACCTCCATCAGGTTGCAAACTGAATGTAATTTTTTTCTGCATCTAGCTCTGAAAAAATATTTGGCCTTCTAGCAGTGTGTCGGACTTTCTCTATTAGTCCATCTATACTGACCTCCATCAGGTTGCAAATTCAAAATAATTTTTATCTGCATCTACAGTACCTCTGAAAAAATATTTGGGCTTCTAGCTGTGTGTGGGACTTGTTGTATTAGTCCATCTATACTGACCTCCATCAGGTTGCAAACTGAATATATTTTTTTCTGCATCTACCTCTGAAAAAATATTGGGCTTCTAGCTGTGTGTGGGTCTTGTTCTATTAATCCATCTATACAGACCTCCATCAGGTTGCAAACTGAATATAATTTTTTTCTGCATCTAGCTCTGAAAAAATATTTGGCGTTCTAGTAGTGTGTGGGACTTTCTCTGTTAGTCCATCTATACTGACCTCCATCAGGTTGCAAACTGAATATATTTTTTTCTGCATCTACCTCTGAAAAAATATTGGGCTTCTAGCTGTGTGTGGGTCTTGTTCTATTAATCCATCTATACTGACCTCCATCAGGTTGCAAACTGAATATAATTTTTTTCTGCATCTAGCTCTGAAAAAATATTTGGCCTTCTAGTAGTGTGTGGGACTTTCTCTGTTAGTCCATCTATACTGACCTCCATCAGGTTGCAAACTGAATATATTTTTTTCTGCATCTACCTCTGAAAAAATATTGGGCTTCTAGCTGTGTGTGGGACTTGTTGTATTAGTTCATCTATACTGACCTCCATCAGGTTGCAAACTGAATATATTTTTTTCTGCATCTAGCTCTGAAAAAATATTTGGCCTTCTAGCAGTGTGTCGGACTTTCTCTATTAGTCCATCTATACTGACCTCCATCAGGTTGCAAATTAAAAATAATTTTTATCTGCATCTACAGTACCTCTGAAAAAATATTTGGGCTTCTAGCTGTGTGTGGGACTTGTTGTATTAGTCCATCTATACTGACCTCCATCAGGTTGCAAACTGAATATATTTTTTTCTGCATCTACCTCTGAAAAAATATTGGGCTTTTAGCTGTGTGTGGGTCTTGTTCTATTAATCCATCTATACAGACCTCCATCAGGTTGCAAACTGAATATAATTTTTTTCTGCATCTAGCTCTGAAAAAATATTTGGCCTTCTAGTAGTGTGTGGGACTTTCTCTGTTAGTCCATCTATACTGACCTCCATCAGGTTGCAAACTGAATATATTTTTTTCTGCATCTACCTCTGAAAAAATATTGGGCTTCTAGCAGTGTGTGGGTCTTGTTCTATTAATCCATCTATACTGACCTCCATCAGGTTGCAAACTGAATATAATTTTTTTCTGCATCTAGCTCTGAAAAAATATTTGGCCTTCTAGTAGTGTGTGGGACTTTCTCTGTTAGTCCATCTATACTGACCTCCATCAGGTTGCAAACTGAATATATTTTTTTCTGCATCTACCTCTGAAAAAATATTGGGCTTCTAGCTGTGTGTGGGTCTTGTTCTATTAATCCATCTATACTGACCTCCATCAGGTTGCAAACTGAATATAATATTTTTCTGCATCTAGCTCTGAAAAAATATTTGGCCTTCTAGTAGTGTGTCGGACTTTCTCTATTAGTCCATCTTTACTGACCTCCATCAGGTTGCAAATTCAAAATAATTTTTATCTGCATCTACAGTACCTCTGAAAAAATATTTGGGCTTCTAGCTGTGTGTGGGACTTGTTGTATTAGTCCATCTATACTGACCTCCATCAGGTTGCAAACTGAATATATTTTTTTCTGCATCTACCTCTGAAAAAATATTGGGCTTCTAGCTGTGTGTGGGTCTTGTTCTATTAATCCATCTATACAGACCTCCATCAGGTTGCAAACTGAATATAATTTTTTTCTGCATCTAGCTCTGAAAAAATATTTGGCCTTCTAGTAGTGTGTGGGACTTTCTCTGTAAGTCCATCTATACTGACCTCCATCAGGTTGCAAACTGAATATATTTTTTTCTGCATCTACCTCTGAAAAAATATTTGGGCTTCTAGCTGTGTGTGGGTCTTGTTCTATTAATCCATCTATACTGACCTCCATCAGGTTGCAAACTGAATATAATTTTTTTCTGCATCTAGCTCTGAAAAAATATTTGGCCTTCTAGTAGTGTGTGGGACTTTCTCTGTTAGTCCATCTATACTGACCTCCATCAGGTTGCAAACTGAATATATTTTTTTCTGCATCTACCTCTGAAAAAATATTGGGCTTCTAGCTGTGTGTGGGTCTTGTTCTATTAATCCATCTATACTGACCTCCATCAGGTTGCAAATTAAAAATAATTTTTATCTGCATCTACAGTACCTCTGAAAAAATATTTGGGCTTCTAGCTGTGTGTGGGACTTGTTGTATTAGTCCATCTATACTGACCTCCATCAGGTTGCAAACTGAATATATTTTTTTCTGCATCTACCTCTGAAAAAATATTGGGCTTTTAGCTGTGTGTGGGTCTTGTTCTATTAATCCATCTATACAGACCTCCATCAGGTTGCAAACTGAATATAATTTTTTTCTGCATCTAGCTCTGAAAAAATATTTGGCCTTCTAGTAGTGTGTGGGACTTTCTCTGTTAGTCCATCTATACTGACCTCCATCAGGTTGCAAACTGAATATATTTTTTTCTGCATCTACCTCTGAAAAAATATTGGGCTTCTAGCTGTGTGTGGGTCTTGTTCTATTAATCCATCTATACTGACCTCCATCAGGTTGCAAACTGAATATAATTTTTTTCTGCATCTAGCTCTGAAAAAATATTTGGCCTTCTAGTAGTGTGTGGGACTTTCTCTGTTAGTCCATCTATACTGACCTCCATCAGGTTGCAAACTGAATATATTTTTTTCTGCATCTACCTCTGAAAAAATATTGGGCTTCTAGCTGTGTGTGGGTCTTGTTCTATTAATCCATCTATACTGACCTCCATCAGGTTGCAAACTGAATATAATATTTTTCTGCATCTAGCTCTGAAAAAATATTTGGCCTTCTAGTAGTGTGTCGGACTTTCTCTATTAGTCCATCTTTACTGACCTCCATCAGGTTGCAAATTCAAAATAATTTTTATCTGCATCTACAGTACCTCTGAAAAAATATTTGGGCTTCTAGCTGTGTGTGGGACTTGTTGTATTAGTCCATCTATACTGACCTCCATCAGGTTGCAAACTGAATATATTTTTTTCTGCATCTACCTCTGAAAAAATATTGGGCTTCTAGCTTTGTGTGGGTCTTGTTCTATTAATCCATCTATACAGACCTCCATCAGGTTGCAAACTGAATATAATTTTTTTCTGCATCTAGCTCTGAAAAAATATTTGGCCTTCTAGTAGTGTGTGGGACTTTCTCTGTTAGTCCATCTATACTGACCTCCATCAGGTTGCAAACTGAATATATTTTTTTCTGCATCTACCTCTGAAAAAATATTGGGCTTCTAGCTGTGTGTGGGTCTTGTTCTATTAATCCATCTATACTGACCTCCATCAGGTTGCAAACTGAATATAATTTTTTTCTGCATCTAGCTCTGAAAAAATATTTGGCCTTCTAGTAGTGTGTGGGACTTTCTCTGTTAGTCCATCTATACTGACCTCCATCAGGTTGCAAACTGAATATATTTTTTTCTGCATCTACCTCTGAAAAAATATTGGGCTTCTAGCTGTGTGTGGGTCTTGTTCTATTAATCCATCTATACTGACCTCCATCAGGTTGCAAATTAAAAATAATTTTTATCTGCATCTACAGTACCTCTGAAAAAATATTTGGGCTTCTAGCTGTGTGTGGGACTTGTTGTATTAGTCCATCTATACTGACCTACATCAGGTTGCAAACTGAATATATTTTTTTCTGCATCTACCTCTGAAAAAATATTGGGCTTTTAGCTGTGTGTGGGTCTTGTTCTATTAATCCATCTATACAGACCTCCATCAGGTTGCAAACTGAATATAATTTTTTTCTGCATCTAGCTCTGAAAAAATATTTGGCCTTCTAGTAGTGTGTGGGACTTTCTCTGTTAGTCCATCTATACTGACCTCCATCAGGTTGCAAACTGAATATATTTTTTTCTGCATCTACCTCTGAAAAAATATTGGGCTTCTAGCTGTGTGTGGGTCTTGTTCTATTAATCCATCTATACTGACCTCCATCAGGTTGCAAACTGAATATAATTTTTTTCTGCATCTAGCTCTGAAAAAATATTTGGCCTTCTAGTAGTGTGTGGGACTTTCTCTGTTAGTCCATCTATACTGACCTCCATCAGGTTGCAAACTGAATATATTTTTTTCTGCATCTACCTCTGAAAAAATATTGGGCTTCTAGCTGTGTGTGGGTCTTGTTCTATTAATCCATCTATACTGACCTCCATCAGGTTGCAAACTGAATATAATATTTTTCTGCATCTAGCTCTGAAAAAATATTTGGCCTTCTAGTAGTGTGTCGGACTTTCTCTATTAGTCCATCTTTACTGACCTCCATCAGGTTGCAAATTCAAAATAATTTTTATCTGCATCTACAGTACCTCTGAAAAAATATTTGGGCTTCTAGCTGTGTGTGGGACTTGTTGTATTAGTCCATCTATACTGACCTCCATCAGGTTGCAAACTGAATATATTTTTTTCTGCATCTACCTCTGAAAAAATATTGGGCTTCTAGCTGTGTGTGGGTCTTGTTCTATTAATCCATCTATACAGACCTCCATCAGGTTGCAAACTGAATATAATTTTTTTCTGCATCTAGCTCTGAAAAAATATTTGGCCTTCTAGTAGTGTGTGGGACTTTCTCTGTTAGTCCATCTATACTGACCTCCATCAGGTTGCAAACTGAATATATTTTTTTCTGCATCTACCTCTGAAAAAATATTGGGCTTCTAGCTGTGTGTGGGTCTTGTTCTATTAATCCATCTATACTGACCTCCATCAGGTTGCAAACTGAATATAATTTTTTTCTGCATCTAGCTCTGAAAAAATATTTGGCCTTCTAGTAGTGTGTGGGACTTTCTCTGTTAGTCCATCTATACTGACCTCCATCAGGTTGCAAACTGAATATATTTTTTTCTGCATCTACCTCTGAAAAAATATTGGGCTTCTAGCTGTGTGTGGGTCTTGTTCTATTAATCCATCTATACTGACCTCCATCAGGTTGCAAACTGAATATAATTTTTTTCTGCATCTAGCTCTGAAAAAATATTTGGCCTTCTAGTAGTGTGTCGGACTTTCTCTATTAGTCCATCTATACTGACCTCCATCAGGTTGCAAATTAAAAATAATTTTTATCTGCATCTACAGTACCTCTGAAAAAATATTTGGGCTTCTAGCTGTGTGTGGGACTTGTTGTATTAGTCCATCTATACTGACCTCCATCAGGTTGCAAACTGAATATATTTTTTTCTGCATCTACCTCTGAAAAAATATTGGGCTTCTAGCTGTGTGTGGGACTTGTTGTATTAGTCCATCTATACTGACCTCCATCAGGTTGCAAACTGAATATATTTTTTTCTGCATCTAGCTCTGAAAAAATATTTGGCCTTCTAGCAGTGTGTGGGACTTTCTCTATTAGTCCATCTATACTGACCTCCATCAGGTTGCAAACTGAATCTAATTTTTTTCTGCATCTAGCTCTGAAAAAATATTTGGCCTTCTAGCAGTGTGTCGGACTTTCTCTATTAGTCCATCTATACTGACCTCCATCAGGTTGCAAATTAAAAATAATTTTTATCTGCATCTACCGTACCTCTGAAAAAATATTTGGGCTTCTAGCTGTGTGTCGGACTTGTTGTATTAGTCCATCTATACTGACCTCCATCAGGTTGCAAACTGAATAAATTTTTTTCTGCATCTACCTCTGAAAAAATATTGGGCTTCTAGCTGTGTGTGGGACTTGTTGTATTAGTACATCTATACTGACCTCCATCAGGTTGCAAACTGAATATATTTTTTTCTGCATCTACCTCTGAAAAAATATTGGGCTTCTAGCTGTGTGTGGGTCTTGTTCTATTAATCCATCTATACAGACCTCCATCAGGTTGCAAACTGAATATAATTTTTTTCTGCATCTAACCCAGCCAATAGTTTTGGCCTAATACCACAGTTTGGCCACTCAGCTCTGCTCGGTTACCATCCATTGTTTTTTTGTGCAAACAACTCCAGAGTTGTGAATTAGTTAACCACCAAAATGAGTGGAAAAAGGCCTGCTGCTGGTGGAAAGGGGAATAGGCGTGTTGGGAAGGGGAAAAAAGGTTGTGTCCGTGGGGTAGGTGTTAAAGCAACAGTAACATCTGCAGAAGAAAGACCATCTTCCAGCCAAACTAAAATGTCTACTTCTTTTAGCGGACAATGTGATAAGATCCCTTTCTTACGGCCACGCCAATCGCTACAAATTCCAGATGAGGCACAAAAACAGCAGGTGCTTCAACGGATATCAAGTGCTCCTTTAAGTGGGCTCTCCTCCACATCAACTTCAACATCACAAATACTCCAGTCCTCAAAGGTGTCACCCAAATCGCACTTGCTTCCTCACAGCTCCCAAATCTCCAGCTGCCCGTCTGAGTATGAGGTAGAACAGATGGTTGAGTCTGCAGAGCTGTTTACTCATACTATAGCCTGGGAATCAGAGGTCGACTCCAGCGCTTCTGTGAATCCAGACGAGGAAATGATCTGCACTGATGCCCAGAATCTTTATGAGTCGGATCCAGGACCAGACGCAGAAGGTTCTGACCATAATGTAGACCCTCATTCCCAAACTGTAACTCCTGTTGGTGGAGACAATGAGGAAGACGATGATAAGACTGAAATACCTGATTGGAGCGACAACTTTAGTTTTTTGTCAGGGCAGGAACAGGTTGGCTCTGAGGACGACGGGTGTGATAACACACAGGGTGATGATGATGAGGTTGGAGATCCCACTTACTGTCAACCCACAGTCAGCCAAGAGATGAGGTCAGCAGAGGAGGTGGAGGAAGATGCTAGTGACGACGAGGTCAGGTTGCGCCTTCCTGGACAGAGACGTAGTACTGGAAGCACGTCAACAACTGCATCCTCAAACACAACTCTGCCTCTCACCACAAGTCGTGGTGGCTCTTCAGGTCGCATGGATGCTAAGCCTTGCATAGCCTGGGCATTTTTTCAGATCGATAAAGATGACCCAACTCGTGTTATCTGTAACATTTGTCAGCAAAAGCTAAGTAGAGGCCAAAAAATACATAGTTTGAGTACTTCATGCATGAACCGGCACATGGACATGAAGCATAAGTTGCAGTGGGAAGCTCAGTGTGCTACAATGCGGCCTAGCCGGCCGGGCCAACCACCGTCTGCCATATCTTGTGCATCCGCGGCCTCTTCATCCTCTGTGACTGGGGGGACAGCAGTCACACCTGTTTTGGGGCGCAGACCTGCCACCTCTTTACCCGCAACAGCCAGCGTGATTGGCAGGTCATCATTTTCTCTGGAGGTGGTAACACCAGCAGGTGTTGAGCTCTGTCCGACATCGATAGCACCACCTTTGGATCAAGGCAACCTAACATGTCCGCCTGCATCTTCCTCACAGACCGGCAGTTTGCCGGGGACACCCTTATCAACCCCGTCTAAGCACAATAGCCAGCCCTCGGTCCCTCAGATGTGGACAAGTAAAAGACCATTTCCTCCTAGCCATGAGAAAGCTAAGAGGTTGAATTTCACCATCTGCAAGCTCTTGGCTACAGAAATGCTGCCTTTCCGCCTGGTGGACACAGAGGATTTTCGAGACCTTATGTCCGTCGCAGTGCCCCAGTACCAGATGCCCAGTCGGCACTACTTCTCAAAGAAAGGTGTGCCTGCGCTCCACCAGCATGTCGCACACAACATCACCGCTTCTTTGAGAAACTCTGTGTGTGACAGGGTGCATTTCACCACAGACACTTGGACGAGTAGGCATGGACAGGGGCGTTACATGTCGCTGACTGGGCACTGGGTAACTATGGTGACAGCAGGACAAGGGGCTGCTGTCCAAGTCTTGCCGTCCCCACGAGTTGTGCGTCAATCCTCTTTATGTCAAAGTTCCTCCACTGCTTCTGCCTCCTCAACCTCCTCTCGGTCTTCCACCTGCACCCAAAGCCTGTCTGGTCATGCCACAAGCTTTCTAACTGCGCAGAAGGGATCCTGCACACCTCCTTACTATGCTGGCAGTAGGGCTCAACGTCATCAGGCGGTTTTTACATTGAAATGTCTGGGAAATGTGAGTCACACAGCTGAGGAGTTGTGGTCAGCTCTGGAGAACCAATTTCATGAATGGTTGTCTCCACTGGACCTGAAACCAGGGAAGGCCGTGTGCGACAATGCTGCAAACCTGGGTGCGGCCCTTCGCCGGGGCAATGTCACACACGTGCCTTGTATGGCTCACGTGTTGAACCTGGTTGTCCAGCAATTTTTAGCCCGCTATCCCAGACTAGATGGCCTTCTGCAGAGGGCACGGTCGCTGTGTGCTCACTTCCGCCGTTCGCATCCCGCAGCTCAGCGACTTACATCTCTACAGAAGTCGTTGGGCCTGCCACTTCACCGGCTAAAATGCGATGTGCCTACCCGGTGGAATTCAACTCTGCACATGTTGCAGCGACTGTGGCAGCACCGACAAGCCCTGGTGCAATACGTTCTGACGTATAGCCTGGGCCAACGAGATTCAGAGGTGGGGCAAATCACGCTGGAGGAGTGGTCTCAGATCAGGGACCTATGCACCCTTCTGCACAGTTTTGAAATGGCGACGAAGATGTTTAGTGCTGACGATGCCATTATCAGCATGACTATTCCGGTGATTTACATGCTGGAGCACATGTTAAACAGAATTCGGAGTCAGGTGGTGGCACAAGAGGAGGTTGAGGAAGTAGAGGAGGAGGAGTTGTATGCGGAAGGCTAAAATCTGCAAGGTCCAGAAGTTCGGCAGCACCAAGGCGGCAGGCATGTGAGGGTGGGGGAGATGGTTTTACCAGGGCGCATGGTAGCAGCCAAACTAGTGAGGAAGGTGCAGGAGCCCAGGAAGAAGTGGAGGACGAACTGATGGAAGACTCATCAGATGAGGGAGACCTTGATCACATTTCTGTTGTGCGAGGTTGGGGGGAGAGGACAGAGGAAGGAAGCATGATTGTTACCTCGCCACCAACACAACAGGGACTTGGTGCTCCTGGATGCGCAACACACATGAGTGCCTTCTTGCTGCACTACCTGCAACATGACCCTCGAATTGTGAGAATTAGAAATAATCCTGACTACTGGGTTGCCACACTGTTAGATCCCCGGTACAAAAGTAAATTTGCAGAAATTATTCCTGCCATAGAAAGGGATGCACGCATGCAGGAGTATCAGCAGAGACTGTTGCAGAATCTTACATGTGCTTTTCCACAAAATACCAGTGGTGCACGTAGTGAATCTCACAGTTCCAACTTGCCAACCGTGGGACCGTCAAGTGTTCAGCACTCAAACCGTAACAGAACCACAGTATCTGCTGGTAACATCAATTTTGCGGAATCATTTCACCACTTTTTTAGCCCATCCTTTGCAAGGCCACAGGAGACAAGAAGTCTGACACATAGTCAACGCCTAGAGACGATGGTACAGGAGTATCTCCAAGTAAACATTGAAGCCACGACTGTGTCACTGGACCCTTGCTCTTTTTGGGCTTCCAATCTGGATAAATGGCCGGAGCTAGCCACTTATGCCTTGGAGATCTTGTCATGCCCCGCAGCCAGCGTTCTGTCTGAACGTGTGTTCAGCGCTGCTGGTGGTGTGCTGACAGATAAGCGCACGCGGCTCTCCACTGATAATGTAGACAGACTCACGTTCATAAAGATGAACAAATCATGGATCCGAAACGACTTTTCTACCCCTGTGTCATCCTGGGGAGAGTAAAAGCTTGATGATTGGTTAAAATCACCCTACCAACCGTTTTAAGCTTTCAAATTACTAATCATGTTTATCTGTATCTTGACTGGAAAATAATTTGGGCTTTGTAGCAGTGTGCAGCACTGATCCTATTAGGCCATCTATAATAAGCTCCACCAGATTTAAAATTAAAAATAATTTTTAGCTGCATCTAGCCCGGAGAATAATTTTGGGGCTCCGAGATGCGCAAGACACATAAGTGCCTTCTTGCTGCACTACCTGCAGCATGACCCTCATATTGTCAGAATTCGAAGTAATCATGACTACTGGGTTGCCACACTCTTAGATCCCCCAAACTTTTCGATCAACCTTTTCATTTTAATAAAGACCAAAAAAATGGTCATTTTTGAAATTATAAGCATTAGCAGGTTGTTAGAAACTGAAATCAAACAGTTTTCAACTCAAAACTTTATTCTAGGTGATGTTACATTTTCACATAGGACCCCTTGTTCGAAAGGAGCTTCTGAACTCTCTCGTCCATTGAATTTGTCAGGTTTTGGATGGTTTCTGCTTCAATTGTTTTGCATGAGGACAGAATACCCTCCCAGAGCTGTTGCTTAGATGTGAACTGCCTCCCGCCATCATAGACACTCCTTTTAATGATGCTCCAAAGGTTCTGAATGGGGTAGAGGTCAGGGGAGCATGGGGGTCACACCATAAGTTTGTCCCCTTTTATGCCCATATCAGCCAGAGATGCAGATGTTTTATGTGCAGCATGTGATGGTGCATTATCATGCAGAAAAATGATCTTGCTGTGAAATACACGGTTCTTCTTCTTGAACCATGGCAGGAAGTGCTGTTTGAGAAAATCCACATACATTATGGAGTTCATCTTTAGCGCCTTCAGGGATCCTAAAGGGGCCGACAATCTCTCTCCCCATGATTCCAGCCCAAAACATTACTCCACCTCCTCCTTGTTGGCGCTGTAGCCGTGTTTGCGTGGGGTGTCCATCAACCAGCCATCCTCCACTCCATCCATCTGGACCATCGAGCGCTGCACGGCACTCATCCGTGAACAAAACAGTTTTGAAATCAGTCTTCATGTAATGTTTGGCCCACTGGAGCCGTTTCTGCTTGTGTGAAGTGGATAGAGGAGGTCGACAGGATGGCGTATGCACAGCTGCAAACCTCTGAAGGACCCTGCATCTTGTTGTTCGGGAGACGTTGGAGGCACAAGCAGCTTCAAAAACTTGTCTGCTGCTATGACAAGGCTTTTTTGCCGCTGCTCTTTCAACCTGACGTAATTGCCTGTAGGAAAGAGTCCTCAATTTGCCCTTATCAGCACGCACACGTGTGTACTGTGAATCAGCTACATACTTCTTGATTGCCAAGATACTTCATCCTGATCATCGCACAATGTTGATTGTAGTCATGCCTTGACCTAAACACTCCACAATTTGTTGCTTCTCAGCAGCCGACACATCCTTTTTCTTTCCCATTTTGGCAGAAAATGTAGGCTGCTTAATAATGTGAGAGAGCCTTCTTAAGTAGTCTTGCCTTTCATTGGACACACCTGCCAAACTAATTAGCACAGGTGTCTGCAATTGCTTACAGTGATATAAAGAGCCCTGACACACATCACCATCAATGAGTTTAACTGACAAACAAACAAATTCTTCCCTTATCACTCCTAAACACTTTTTGCATAATAATTTGGAACGCAGTGTACATGTGCTTTTCCACAAAACACCAGTGGTTCACGTAGTGAATCTTACAGTTCTAACTTGCCAACCGTGGTCTGTATGGAATTGTTCAATAAAGGGCCCAAAATTAAGATAACATAGATGGGAGAGGTCTCTATGAATAGGAATTCCTAAGTATTTGATACCCTGTGAGGGCCAGGCAAAGAGAAAGTTGGACTGGATGGAATCCTATATGGATTTGGGGAGGGAGACATCGAGGGCCTCAGACTTCGCTGCATTGATTTTAAAATTTTACCATGTAACAAAGTGATCTATTTCAGCCATAACAGCAGGGATGGATATATGTGATTGAGTGATATATACTAGGACATCATCAGCAAATAGAGAGCACTCGTACTCGGTGCCTCCCACCTCAATCCACCTAATATTGGGGTTATGGCGAATTGATGAGAGCAGGTGCTCCGTCACTAGGATGTATAAGAGAGGGGACAGAGGACATCCCTGCCTTGTCCCATTGGTGATTGTGAAAGGTGATGAAAATGTTCTGACGCACCCCCTGGGCCTTGGGACACCCGGAGCCGGACTCTTTTTGGTGGATGCTGGTGGTTGTAGTCTTCGTGGCGGCGACCCGGTTCCGTGGCTCAGGGCGGTCAAACCAGTGTCGGAACTATTTATGTGGTTTTGATGTTTAAATGTCCGACTACGCCACCCGTGGATTGCGGTCAGAGTGAACCGCCGCTACAGGGCAGACCGCTGAGGCTGGTGTTGTGGGTGCAGCAGAGCGTAGCATAACTCCCCACGGGAGGAGTATAGCCTCAGGGCAGTGTATGCGGAGGATGGGGGTGATGGTGCAGGGCAGCAGCAGTAACGACACGGAGTCAGTGATGCAGTCCAGGGCCTTTACTCACAGTTCTTATTATCCAGACCACGTCTGCAGGTAACGGCTGCCCACGTCGTACTGTGCTCACCAGGTGAGGGGCTCAGACAACTCCCAGATAACTTTGGAGCACTTCACAGGACCCCCTTTGTGTGTCCTTTGTCTGGCCTTTCTTACCAACACTTCTGTCCGGCTGCCTCGGGCCTCCTCTTGGTAAACTTGGCGCCAGTTTCCCTGACCCTATGTGGTGCCTTCCTAGCGGGTGTAGCGAGGGGCTGCGCCACATAAAATGTCAGAGCCTCCGGTTTCTAGCTGAGGGTCGTTTCCTGCCTCCACTAGTTCGGGGACCGGTCTCCCCCTTTGGCCTGACCCCCCCACGCAGGTGGATTCGGGCGTGCGGTGGCGACTCGCCCGTCCGCACCCCTGGGATCCCTTCATTCCTCGTTCCTGGAGCCTTCTCCGCTCCTCTTCCTTCCTTCTCCCTCTTCCAGGCCTGGGCCTCTGTTACTAGGCCCGCCTCCGGAGCAGAGCTCATGCAGAGCCCCTGCTCCCTGCCACTTCTGCTCAGACTTCTCTGCACTGAACTAAGATGGTGCCCACCTTTTATACTCCCTTCTCAATGCACCCAGGAACTGCTTCCTCCCTGCTCCTGCACTACAGGGTTCCCCTTCCTCAGTGTTCCCTCCCCCCACTCCAGCCAGGGACAGGGACTGTCGTGCCCATCTCAGGGGCATATTGGTCGCCCTGCCCCACGGCAATGTGGTGTAATGCATGCAGGTGTCGGGTCCTGATCCACACTCCATCCTTACCTGAGAGTGAGATATCACACCTCTGGGTGAGGTGCAATACGTCTGTAGCAACCGAGCCCTCAGGGTGCTACAGTTCCATTTATCTTCAGCCTAGGTGACGTATTGCGATACAGGGCCGTGATTTTGGCTATAAAAGGGTCCCCTAGACCCCTACCCCAAGCTTTTTAAGAGAATCATATATGGCGTGCCAGGAGACTCTATGGAATGCTTTCTCAGCATCCAACGAGAGTATCTAATTACAAATTTTTAACTGCATCTAGCCCAGGAAATACTTTGTGCCTAGTAGCAGTGTCTGCTAGTCAGCGGATTATCCCGGCTGTTAAGCAAGCTACACCACCTGTAGTTTAGACACTTAATTTTTTCAAAGGAAATGCTTCGGGACCATGGGATACTTAGTGAAGAGCATCAGGAGGCACCCCAAGGCATAGGGGCTGGGACTGGCAGTAGGATGCCTTGCGGTGGACAGCCGAGCTCGATCCTTATAAAAGCTTTTTAACTGCAGCAGCTTTAGTGGACGCTACTGGAGCTGGAATTACCGCGGCTGCTGGCATGAGACTTGCCCTCCAATAGATCCTTGTAAATGGATTTAAAGTGTATTCATTCAAATTAGAGAGACAATTTAAATTAAAAAGCTTAGAGCTGCCTCCACCACAGGGGGGCTCGCTCGACCCACCAGCAGACAGGCACCAGTATTGGGAGAGGGGGGCTGGCCGTCAGGGTTCACCGCGGCTCTGGCACAAACCCGGCGACACGGAGGTGGCACGGGCAGGAGCGGACTGGCCGTGTCGGCTTCTCACTTTTTGGATTTTAGAAGGGCATGACATGCCTATATCTGTGTCTCCCCCTCCTTTTACTCCTCCACCTCTTTTCTTTTCGCATGACTATATGTACTTGTCACTTTTCCATGTGTTAGTTATGTCTTCTGAGCAGTTTGTCAGCTTTTGGACACCTTTGAAGGTGTTTTCTATGTGTTTCTATGTGTTTTTGTTTGCCTGCCATTGGTTTTAACGGTGTTTGAAGGTGTTCGACGAACAGTTCGACGAACAGTTCGGCGAACACACGGGTGTTCGACGAACCGAACCGAACTCGAACACTACGGGGGTGGCTCAACACTACTGTCAACCCACAGTCAGCCAGTCGATGAGGTCAGCAGAGGAGGTGGAGGAGAATGTGACTAGCCCTGGGGATGGGGATGACTCGGTACCCGGGCATTTGCCTGGCCTTGGGGATGTCGCGGTGGTCGGCTCCCTGGCCCGTACCCTGGGGTCTCTCTTTAAAAGGGTGGATAATTGTTAATTTTATAAGAGTTCATGACGCCACCTGTGGTATCTGGTGACAAGCACCAGCGCTGCAGCAGTCCACTGAGGCCGGTGATAAGGCAGCTCGATGGTATAGCTCCCCACAGGTGGAGCTAGGTCTCAGGGCAGCGTATGCAGGGGGAATGCAGGACAGGTGAGACCCAGCTGGGTCAGAGCAAGAACGGGAACGGACACGGTAGTCACTTCAGTACCTTTTACTGGTGGAAATTCAGGCACATCCCGGAGCACTGTAGGGTGAAGGGTGCATATCAGGATCCTCCCCAATGAGCGGGTGTAGGGCCTCCTGTTTCTTGCCTCTGCGTAGTAAGTTTCTGACCTGCCTGGAGCTAGGCCTAACTTTGTCTCTGTCCTGCGCTGGCTGACCTTGTGGTAGGGCCTTCTCTTGGAGTTCACGATCCCAGTATGCGGGGCCTAAGCGTCTCCTGGCTCTGTTACATATCAGCACCTTAGCGATCCTGGGACTTGTAGTTCTCCAGGGATTCCAGTTATGCCTTACTGGGTCATAGAGATACCGGTAAGCTCGGATCCTGTGTCCGGTAAATGCTTCGGGGTGAGCTGGTTAAGCTCCTCTGCCCCTTATGTACTAACTCGCCACTTGCCTTCGGCCTACTCGGGCCCTCACTAGGCTATACACACTAACGGCAGCTTGCCGCGCTTCACTGATCTTACGGCACCGGCACACCTTAAGCTCTATCTGGGCTCCCTGAATCTAGCAAGCAGGAGCCTCGTGCTCCACTGCTGAACTATTAACTGCGTTCTCCAGACTAGACTGAGCTCCACTGCAGACTGACCTCTCTTAGGCTTCTCTACTGCAGGAACTCTTCAGAGGAACTGAACTGCCTAGCTCCACCTTCCCTATTTATATCCCTAACGGGCTCCCTCTGCTGGTCTGAGGTGGAAGGTGGAGATGTGTGAATGTTTATGGGGGCCTCTTGTGGAGGATTCCATCAATGCACTCTTCTAGGATCTGTGATACCAAGCGCAGCGGGGCATCACAGATGCTATTGACGACGAGGTTTGGTTGCGCCTTCCTGAACAGAGACGGAGTACTGGAAGCACGTCAACAACTGCATCCTCAACCACAACTCTGCCTCTGACCACAAGTCGTAGTGGCTCTTCAGGTCTCTTCATAGCCTGGGCATTTATTCAGATCGATAAGGATGACCCAACTCGTGTTATCTGTAATATTTGTCAGCAAAAGCTAAGTAGAGGCCAAAAAATCCATAGTTTGAGTACTTCATGCATGTACCGTCACATGGATATGAAGCATAAGTTGCAGTGGGAAGCTCAGTGTGCTACAATGCGGCCTAGACGGCTGGGCCAACCACCGTCTGCCCCATCTTGTGCATCCGCAGCCTCTTCATCCTTTGTGACTGGGGGGACAGCAGTCACACATGTTTTTGGACGCAGACCTGCCACCTCTTTACCCGCAACAGCCAGTGTGATTGGCAGGTCGTCAGTTCATTGGGAAGTGGAAACACCTGCTAGTGTTGAGCGCTCTCCGACATAGAGAGCACCACCTTTGGATCAAGGCAACCTAACATGTCCGCCTGCATCTTCCTCACAGACCGGCAGTTTGCCGGGGACAACCTACTCAACACCGTCTAAGCACAACAGCCAGCCCTCGGTCCCTCAGATGCGGAAAAGTAAAAGACCATTTCCTCCTAGCCATGAGAAAGCTAAGAGGTTGAATTTCACCATCTGCAAGCTGTTGGCTACAGAAATGCTGCCTTTCCACCTGGAGGACACAGAGGATTTTCAAGACCTTATGTCCGTCACAGTGCCCCAGTACCAGATGCCCAGTCGGCACTACTTCTCAAAGAAAGGTGTGCCTGCGCTCCACTAGCATGTTGCACACAACATCACCGCTTCTTTGAGAAACTCTGTGTGTGACAGGGTGCACTTCACCACAGACACTTGGACGAGAAGGCATGGACAGTGGCGTTACATGTCGCTGACTGGGCACTGGGTAACTATGGTGACAGCAGGACAAGGGGCTGCTGTCCAAGTCTTACCGTCCCCATGAGTTGTGCGTCAATCCTCTTTATCTCGAAGTTCCTCCACTGCTTCTCCCTCCTCAACCTCCTCTCGGTCCTCCACCTGCACCCAAAGCCTGTCTGGTAATGCCACCTGCTTTCTAACTGCGCAGAAGGAATCCTGCACACCTCCTTACTATGCTGGCAGCAGGGCTCAACGGCATCAGTGTTTACTTTGAAATGTCTGGGAAATGTGAGTCACACAACTGAGGAGTTGTGGTCAGCTCTGGAGACCCAGTTTCATGAAAGGTTGTCTCCACTGGACCTGCAACCAGGGAAGGCCATGTGCGACAATGCTGCAAACCTGGGTGCGGCACTTCGCCGGGGCAATGTCACACACGTGCCTTGTATGGCTCACGTGTTGAACCTGGTTGTCCAGCAATTTTTAGCTCACTATCCCGGACTCACTTCCGCCGTTCGCATCCCGCAGTTCAACGACTTACATCTCTACAGAAGTCGTTGGGCCTGCCAGTTCACCGGCTGAAATGCGATGTGCCGACATGGTGGAATTCAACTCTGCACATGTTGCAGCGACTGTGGCAGCACCGACAAGCCCTGGTGCAATACGTTCTGACGTATAGCCTGGGCCAACGAGATCCAGAGGTGGGGCAAATCACGCTGCAGGAGTGGTCTCAGATCAGGGACCTATGAAGTTGACGCGCCCCCTGGGCCATGGGGTACCCTGAGCCGGGCCGGTAGACGCTGGGGGTTGTAGTCACTGTGGCGGTGACCCAGTCCGTGACCCAGGGCGGTCAATCCAAGGGTTATTTGTATATATGGATTTTATAATGTCTGACTACGCCACCTGTGGAGTGCGGCCAAAGGGGCCGCCGCTGCGGAACAGTCCTCTGAAGCCGGTGGTTTTGCAGCAACGGTATTATTACTCACCACAGGAAGAGTGTAGCTTCAGGGCAGTGTGGGTGGATGATGGTGGTTGTAGTGCAGGGAGTCAGTAATGAACACAGAGTCCGTGTGATGCCGTCTCAAGATATTACTCACAGTTGTTGTAGTCCAGATTACAGGTACCAGAGCAATCTCCCCCGTCATGCTGTGCATACTCAGTGAGGGGCTCAGTCCACCCCCAGATAGCTCCGGAGTACTTAGCAGGACCCCCTTCTGTGTGTCCTTTCTCTGGCCTTCTCCCTGCACCTCACACCCAGTGACACTTCTATCCGGTATCCTCGGGCCTTGGCGGGTGACGTGTGTTCCGTCCCCTGGGTCCTATGTGGCTACCTTCTTAGTGAGACTGGTGTGGACTTTGGCCTGCAGTACATGAAATGCAGCAGCCTCCGGTTTCTAGTTGAGCCTTGCTGTTTCTCCGCTAGTTGAGGGACCGGTTCCCCTTATCTGGCCTGACCCCTCTACCTCCTGGTAGCAGCGGGAGTACGGGTGGCCTACTGCACGGCCCGTAGCCGTAGGGTCCCTTCGGTTCCTGGAGCCTTCCTGCTCCCACTCCTCTCTTCTCTCCTTCAGTCCTGGGCCTCCCAGGCTAGGCCCACCTCCGGAGCAGAGCTCATGCCTAGTCTCTGCTCCTGTCACTTTTCCTCCTCTGTCTGTCTTGCTCTTTCTAAGATGGCTTCCTATTTATACTCTCCTTGTCATGTGCTCCCCTAAGCTGCTCCCCTAAGCACCCACTACATAGGACCCTCAAACCAGCTAGGGACCTGGGACTGTGCTCTCCCTAAGGAGCAATCACGCCCTACCCCCACTGCAGGTATGTGTTGGATGCAGGAGTTAGGGTCCCGAGCCATACGCCTTCCTTACCTGAGGGTGAGATACCACACCTCTGGGTGAGATGCAGTAACTCTGTGGTGACTGAACCCTCAGGGGCGCCACACACCCTTCTGCACAGTTTTGAAATGGCGACGAAGATGTTTAGTGCTGACGACGATGCCATTATCAGCATGACTATTCCGGTGATTTACATGCTGGAGCACACATTAAACAGAATTCAGAGTCAGGTGGTGGGACAAGAGGAGGTGGAGGAAGTAGAGGAGGAGTCGTATGCGGAAGGGATAACATCTACAAGGTCCAGACGGTTGGCAGCACCAAGGCGGCAGGCATGGGAGGGTGGGGGAGAGGGATTAACCAGGGCACATGGTAGCAGCCAAACTGTTGAGGAAGGTGCAGGAGCCGAGGAAGAAGTGGAGGACGAACTGGCGATGGGCATGGAAGACTCATCAGATGAGGGAGACCTTGATCACATTTCTGTTGTGCGAGGTTGGAGGGAGAGGGCAGAGGAAGGAAGCATGATTCTTACCTCGCTACCAACACAACAAGGACTTGGTCCTTCTGGATGCGCAAGACACATGAGTGCCTTCTTGCTGCACTACCTGCAACATGACCCCCGGATTGTCAGAATTCGAAGTAATCTCGACTACTGGGTTGCCACACTCTTAGATCCCCGGTACAAAAGTATATTTGCCGAAATAATTCCTGCCATAAAAAGGTATTGACGAATGCAGGAGTATCTGCAGACGCTGTCGCAGAATCTTACATGTGCTTTTCCACAAAACACCAGTGGTGCACGTAGTGAATCTCACAGTTCTAACTTGCCAACGGTGGGACTGTCGAGTCTTCATCACTCAAACAGTACAGTAACACAGTATCTGCTGGTAACAGCAATTTTGTGGAATCGTTTCACCACTTTTTTAGACCATCCTTTGCAAGGCCACAGGAGACAAGAAGTCTGACACATAGTCAATGCCTAGAGAGGATGGTACAGGAGAATCTCCAAGTGAACATCGAAGCCATGACTGTGTCACTGGACCCTTGCTAATTTTGGTATTCCAATCTGGAAAAATCGCCGGAGCTCGCCACTCACGCCTTGGAGATCTTGTCATGCCATGCAGCCAGCGTTCTGTCTGAACGTGTGTTCAGCGCTGCTGGTGGTGTGCTGACAGATAAGCGCACGCGGCTGTCCACTGAGAATGTAGACAGACTCACGTTCATAAATATGAACAAATCATGGATTCGCAAGGACATTTCTACCCCTGTGTCATCATTGGGAGTCTAAAAGCTTGGGGATTTGGTAAAATCACCTCACCAACCGTTTTAAGCAACAGTGGGGTAATTGATGCCACTTAACCCTAGAACGCATGACCATAAAAATCTACACTTTCACATACCTGGGGCCCTTTAGGCCCGTGTGCAAATAACATGGAATAACTCAAACTCAAATGACAAACAACTATATACATGAAGAATACCTAGAGTTTCAAAATTCTAACTAAAGTAATCTTGCAGAAAATAGAAAACAATTAACTGGGCGGGCCTGCAAGGCCACAGGTATGCGTTCTAGGGTTAAGTGGTGTCTGTGCCACAATTTTGGGAGTCCCCTTGCTGTGTCTTACGTGACGTTGGCATCGTCAATTCCAGGTGGGTTGGGTCGCACCCCCCCCCTTTTAACTGTAAGAAACTACATACACTATGGCTTGGGGTAACACAGATGGTTGAGTCTGAAGAGCTGTTTACTCAGAGGTCTGCTCCAAATCTTCAGTGTCTGCTAGTCAGCGTAGAATTTTTAACTGCTTCTAGCCTAGGCAATACTTTGGGCGTAGTAGCCCAGCTGCGAAGCAAGCTGCACCGCCTGTGTATCTAATAAGAATTTTTAAATGAATCTAGCCTAGGCAGACTGTGGGGACCCCCAACCAAACCCAGATGCTCAGCCCCCCTACCGCCCCCCTTTCATGGACAATACAATAATGTAACTCTTACAACTGGATGGGTGAGGATCGGTCACAGCTTTATTAACTCTTTATACTCATTCCATTAGAAAGGCATTTTTATTTCTAAAATAATTCAGCTTGTTGCAGCATGCCCTGGGTCCCCACTCCGGCAAGTTGGCCAACAAGTGTAACTCTCCAACATGTCCTTTCTATTTCCAGGCCACGGAGGATCCAGCGTACTCGTATGCAGGACTCTGACCCCCACCCATCACTCTTAACGCTTGTTCCACTCCGTCCTGGAGTCCTGACAGGAATATGTCCAGTCCAATATCTATTAAGTGAACACCGTCGGGCCGTATGAGGCCTGCTTTATCTCCTTCCAGTTGTCGGTGTCGTATCACTACACCGCCTCTGTCTCTTCTAAATTTTGCCATCCGAATATTTATTACCCGCCTTGTCCATTCGATGGCCGTGATGTCTCGCGCACCTTGCCATACCGCTATCGGCACAATCTCTGACCATACTATAGCTAATTTTGTGAAAAATTCTCTGAAGCGCTCAGTGTCTAGTTTCATTATTGCCATTAGTTATGCGCTCTTGTGATGACCTAGGTTGTTTCCCCCGGCCTGTATAACTAAGATGACCGGACCTCTTGCCTCTCTCCCTACCTTGATTACCTCCATTAGTACCTGTGGCCATAGCAGGCCTCTAATACCTCTCCAGTTGAAATATGTGTTATGAAACTCTAATTTCCTCCCGCCTGGGCGGACTTTCGCCCTTTTTTGTGCCCAATATATATACATGTGGCCTATCACTCACACTGTTGGCTTAGCGTCACCTGTAAAAGAAACAAACCACGTTAGGATAACAAGTCCGGTCTTATGTATCTCGCCAAACACGTGGATCGCCATCTCCCTATCCTCTGAACTTCCGTTTCTGACAGTCCTGCTCTTGCTGCTTCCGTGGCCGCACCTATGCGGAATGAGTGTGTCCCGTAATCTTTGGGGTGGTTCCCTGCCGATGTTATGCATTTATTAAATATAGCTTGGAACAGGTATCTTGATAATGGCGTTCCATCAATGTGTGATAGGAAGAAATTACTTTGTGATCTGATGGTTAGATATGTTTTTACTATTGTTACCCGACTCAGTGTACAGTTTGTGGGTTGTAGAAGTACCCAAGTACCCCTGCCCGCTGGAACCGTTTTCGATTGGTGTATGCGTAGACGTATTGCATTATTGGCTATAACTACGTCCTGGTGTAATAAGCCTCCACTGGTGGTAATTTTAGATTGAGGGACTAATTCGCTTATACATAGCGCCCCGAAGAAGGCGATCACAAATGCAGTAGACATTAGTGTTGCTTCAAATTGTGAGTGTCATGTTAATGGTGTTAGGGATAAGATGTGAGAAATCAGTTTTAGTGACACGGGACGGGACGTCTACATTCCTGACTTGGCTGACCCTTTTCCACCCTTTTATGGATTGTCTGATGATGAATCTTTGTCACATCTCCCCAATTCAGTAGTTGGAAGTGAAATGCTACTCCGGTCAGACACCGCTGCGCTGACGCCCCTGATATGCCCCTCATCATTAGCTGGTGGAGAAATTCTATGGTGACTTGTGATCTGGCTTGTTCACATTGGTCAACCCGTCTGCCTGCTACTAGTCGTGTCCACTCTTCCCATGCCTTACCGTACGCTTGCCACGTTGACGGGGCAACTGACGCTCTGATTAATGGCATCAACTATTCGCCACTAGATCCCATAGGGAGGGTGGGCAACTGTTGCCCGATGGGTGGGCGTTGTGGAAGAGCTCTGTGAAAATCTGCCAATTGAATTGTTATAAAGCGTTAGCAGCAGCTTTATACCCCTCAGCATAGTGGCTAGCACGGACCCATACATTGTGTTTTAGGCACAGGAATGCTAGCCTGCGTAGTAGGCCTAGCACTGGGAGAGACGATGATGCCATCTTATTAATGCAGTGCGCTAGGCTGGTGTTTTGTGTTATGAAGCGTATATTTTTGTTAGCCAGGCGCGCGCCCCATATTTCTATTGCTACCACTATTGGGAAAAATTATTTTCAGGGCTAGATGCAGCTAAAAATTATTATTAATTTCAAAGCTGGTGGAGCTTGGTATAGATGGCCTAATACAATGAGTCCCACACACTGCTAGAAGCCCAAATATTTTTTCAGAGCTAGATGCAGATAAAAATTATTTTTAATTTGCAACCTGATGGAGGTCAGTATAGATGAACTAAGAGACCCAGTCCCACACACTGCTAGAAGCCCAAATATTTTTTCAGAGCTAGATGCAGAAAAAAATTATATTCAATTTGCAACCTGATGGAGGTCAGTATAGATGGACTAATAGAACAAGTCCCACTCACTGCTAGAAGCCCAAATATTTTTTCAGAGCTAGATGCAGATAAAAATTATTTTTAATTTGCAACCTGATGGAGGTCAGTATAGATGGACTAATAGACCAAGTCCCACACACTGCTAGAAGCCCAAATATTTTTTCAGAGCTAGATGCAGATAACAAATATTTTTAATTTGCAACCTGATGGAGGTCAGTATAGATGGACTAATAGAGAAAGTCCCACACACTGCTAGAAGGCCAAATATTTTTTCAGAGCTAGATGCAGACAAAAAATTATTTTTAATTTGCAACCTGATGGAGGTCAGTATAGATGGACTAATAGAGAAAGTCCCACACACTGCTAGAAGGCCAAATATTTTTTCAGAGCTGGATGCAGATAAAAATTATTTTTAATTTGCAACCTGATGGAGGTCAGTATAGATGGACTAATAGAGAAAGTCCCACACACTGCTAGAAGGCCAAATATTTTTTCAGAGCTAGATGCAGAAAAAAATTATATTCAGTTTGCAACCTGATGGAGGTCAGTATAGATGGACTAATAGAACAAGTCCCACACACAGCTAGAAGCCCAAATATTTTTTCAGAGGTAGATGCAGATAAAAATTATTTTTACTTTGCAACCTGATGGAGGTCAGTATAGATGGACTAATAGAGAAAGTCCCACACACTGCTAGAAGGCCAAATATTTTTTCAGAGCTGGATGCAGATAAAAATTATTTTTAATTTGCAACCTGATGGAGGTCAGTATAGATGGACTAATAGAGAAAGTCTCACACACTGCTAGAAGGCCAAATATTTTTTCAGAGGTAGATGCAGAAAAAAATTATATTCAGTTTGCAACCTGATGGAGGTCTGTATAGATGGATTAATAGAACAAGTCCCACACACTGCTAGAAGGCCAAATATTTTTTCAGAGCTAGATGCAGAAAAAAATTATATTCAGTTTGCAACCTGATGGAGGTCAGTATAGATGGACTAATAGAACAAGTCCCACACACAGCTAGAAGCCCAAATATTTTTTCAGAGGTGGATGCAGAAAAAAATTATATTCAGTTTGCAACCTGATGGAGGTCTGTATAGATGGATTAATAGAACAAGTCCCACACACAGCTAGAAGCCCAATATTTTTTCAGAGGTAGATGCAGAAAAAATATATATAGAGCTAATTAGAGAAAGTCCCACACACTGCTAGAAGGCCAAATATTTTTTCAGAGCTGGATGCAGATAAAAATTATTTTTAATTTGCAACCTGATGGAGGTCAGTATAGATGGACTAATAGAGAAAGTCCCACACACTGCTAGAAGGCCAAATATTTTTTCAGAGCTAGATGCAGAAAAAAATTCTTACCGTGGAACAGCAAAACCACAGTTATAATTTACTGGTGTATACCAGACTTTTTTAAATATATATATTTGCAGCTGAACAGTGAGCGACACACTCAAACTGTGTTTTTAAGATACAAATGGCCCAAAAGTGGATAATACAGAGGTTTGAACCGTGGAACTGCAAAACCACACTTGTATTTCTCGGGCCTACACCAGACTATTTTCAACAGTAATGATGGCCACTCGTTTTTCTTTACTAAACTGCTTATTTCTTGCCATAATACAAATTCTAACAGTCTATTCAGTATGACTATCAGCTGTGTATAAACCTGACTTCTGCACAACACAACTGATGGTCCCAACCCCATTTATAAGGCAAGAAATCCCACTTATTAAACCTGACAGGGCACACCTGTGAAGTGAAAACCATTTCCGGTGACTACCTCTTGAAGCTCATCAAGAGAATGCCAAGAGTGTGCAAAGCAGTCATCAAAGCAAAAGGTGGCTACTTTGAAGAACCCAAAATATAAGACATATTTTCAGTTGCTTCACACTTTTTTGTTAAGTATATAATTCCACATGTGTTAATTCATAGTTTTGATGCCTTCAGTGTGAATGTACAATTTTCAAAGTCATGAAAATACAGAAAAATCTTTAAATGAGGTGTGTCCAAACTTTTGGTCTGTACTGTATATATTGCGTAAATATTTTTTTGTATAGAATTCATTATAAAAACGACCATTATGTTTCATGTTAATTTTGGTATATATAGTGTATTGCAAAAGTATTCACCCCCATTGACATTTTTTGTGTTTTGCAACCTCACAAGCTGAAATTTCACTGTTTTTTTGCTGGTTTCATATGTTCATGTAAAGAACATACCTACAACTGTGAAGATTTGGTTTTCTTTTTTTTGTGAAGCAAACAACAAATAGGACAAAATAACTGAAAACTTCAGTGTGCTTAAGTATTTACCTCCATAAAGTGAGCACTTTGTTGAACCTCCTTTTGTGACAATTACAGCTGCAAGTCAGTATGGATAAGTCTCTATGGGCTTTCCTCATCTTGCCACTGGGATTTTTGCCCATTCCTCAAGGCAAAACTGCTCCAACTCCTTCAATTTAGATTGTTTCCTCTTGTGAACAGCAATCTTCACATCTGACCACAGATTCTCAATTGGATTAAGGACTGGGCCACTCCAAAACATTTACACATTTTCCTTAAACCACTCGAGACTCGAGTGTTGCTTTAGCAGTATGCTCTGGGTCATTGTCTTGTTGGAAGGTGAACCTCCGTCCCAGTCTCCAATCACTGACAGACTGAAAAAGGTTTTGCTCAAGAATATCCTTGAACTTTGCACCATCCATCTTCTCCTCAACTCGGACAATTTTTCCTGTCCCCGCTACGGAAAAACATATCCATAGCATGATGTTGCCACCACAATGTTTCACTGTGGGGATGGTGTTCTTGGGGTGATGAGCTGTGCTGGTTTGGTGCCAGACATAGCGTTTACCTTGGTGGTCAAAAAGTTTAATTTTGGTCTCATGACTACAGCACCTTCCTCCATACATTTGAGTCTCCCACATGTTTTTTGGCAAACTCAAAATGAGCCTTTCAATTTTTGTGTGTAAGTAAAACCTTTTTTCTGCCCAATCTCCCATAAAGGCCACCTCTATGGAGTGTTCGGCTTTATTGTCGTTGTATGGACAGATACTCCAGTCTCTGCTTGGAAACTCTACAGCTCCTTCAGGGTTACCTTTGGTCTCTGTGTTCCTCGCTAATTAATGCCCTCCTTGCCTGGGCTGAGAGTTTTAGTGGGCGGCCCTCTCTTGCCAGGTTTGTTGTGGTACCATGTACTTTCCATTTGATGATAATGGATTTGATAGTGCTTCGAGGGATCATCAGAGATTGGGTTATTTTTTATAACCCAACCCTGACTTGTACTTCTCAACAACTTTGTCCCTGACATGTTTGGAGATCTCCTTGGTCTTCATGGTGTTGTTTGGTTATTGGTGCCTCTTGCTTAATGATGTTGCAGCCTCTGTGGCCTTTCAGAAAAGGTAAAGTGTATATACTGACAGACATATGACATTTAGATTACACACAGGTGGACTTCATTTCACTAAGCATGTGACTTATGAAGTTGATTACTTGCACCAGAAATATTTAGGGGTTTCATAACAAAAGGGGTGAATACATATGCACATGCCAATTTTTATTTATTTTATCTCATAAATGTACCTTTTTCCTATATTTTTCTCACTTCACTAACTTATGCTATTTAGTGTCGATGCATCACACACAAATCAGATTACAAAAATATTTAAACACGGGTTGTAATGTTAAAAAATAGGTAAAAAGCCAAGGGGGGTGAATACTTTCACCCGCCACTGTACCTTGAGAAAGGTCTTCTACGGCCGAAACATTGGGCTTAATCTGTTTTAACATGGATCGATTGAATAAAGTTACCTTCTTCATTTGCAACTAGATTGCCAAAGTGTTTTCTACTCATAATAAATACTCTGATTATTATTTTATTTTGTTAAATAGAGAATGTCAATGTTCGAAGTACTACAGCTGTTATACGAACATTAGGAGGATTATTTATAATATATATGCAGTATTTAGACAGGTAGATAGACCGATAAATTAGACTAGATTAAGATACAGTAGATAGACAGACAGACAGACATATAGATATAGACCCAAAGGGTGGTTGTAAATGGCTTCACATCCAGTTGGATGAATGTCTCAAGTGGGGTACCACAGGGCTCCGTCCTGGGACCTGTATTGTTCAACATCTTTATGATTTAGATGAAGGAATTGAGGGTAAACTGATTAAATTTGCTGATGACACAAAGCTAGGAGGGATAGCTAATACTAGAGAAGAGAGAGAGAGGATTCAAAAAGACCTAAATAAACTGGAGCAGTGGGCAGCAACCAACAGAATGGTTTTTAACAGGGAAAAATGCAAAGTCCTACATCTGGGCAATAAAAATGAAAAAAGCATATACAGAATGGGAGGAATAGAGCTAAGCAACAGTACATGTGAAAAAGACTTAGGTATACTAATAGATCATAGACTGAACATGAGTCAACAGTGTGATGCAGCAGCAAAAAAGGCAAATACAATTCTGGGATGTATTAACAGAAGCATACAGTCTAGATCACGTGAAGTCATTATCGGTCTTTACTCCTCTTTGGTCAGACCTCATCTGGAATACTGTGTACAGTTTTGGGCACCACATTTTAAAAAAGACATAGACAAACTGGAGCAAGTTCAGAGAAGAGTGACCAGAATGGTGACCGGTCTGCAAACCATGTCCTATGAGGAACGGTTACAGGATCTGGGAATGTTTAGCTTGCAAAAAAGAAGACTGAGAGGAGACTTAATAGCTGTCTACAAATATGTCAAGTGCTGTCACATTGTAGAAGGATCATCTTTATTCTCATTTGCACAAGGAAAGACTAGAAGCAATAGGATGAAACTAAATGGGAGGAGACACAGATTAGATATTAGAAAAAACTTTTTGACAGTTAGGGTGATTAATGAGTGGAACAGGCTGCCACGAGAGGTGGTGAGTTCCCCTTCAATGGACGTCTTCAAACAGAGGCTGGACAGACATCTGTCTGAGATGATTTAGTGAATCCTGCTTTGAACAGGGGGTTGGACCAGATGACCCAGGAGGTCCCTTCCAACCCTACCATTCTATGATTCTATGATATAGATAGATAGATTGATAGATAGATAGATAGATAGATAGATAGATAGAGTGTCAGACTGAAGAACATTGGGCACACCAGAGGATTTGATTCTGAGGGCTCACCTTTCTTTCTCACTCAAGACCCCCATAGCAGCTGCAAGTATTGCACTGTGAACTCTCCTGAAGGAGAAGTCAGGGCCCACCGGAGGATTCTCCAGTTCTCTGGTGGGCAGTCCAACCTAGATAGATAGATAGATAGATAGATAGATAGATAGATAGATAGATAGATAGATAGATAGATAGATAGATAGATAGATAGATAGATAGATAGATAGATATTCATAATCCTTTAGAACTGGAAAAAGATCTCTTACCTCTGACCAGTTTCTGTTGTGCATTGACTGTAAGTATGAAGCCTGCAGTCCACAACAAGAGAGACAACACTTCCATGTTAGCTACTGGCTTTTGCCTCTGATTTTGCATTGCTTCCTAACCACCACATCTTATAGGTGGAGATTTTGGCAGCAGATGTTACACTGTATTCTTGGCAAGCATCTGGAATAGGTGTGTTCCAGTGCAGGGAACCATAGCATTTTCCCAGCTGACCAGGAGGGAAAGTCAGATGTAGGAATAGATGATGTATAGCCGCACAACATGAGGTAGAAATAGGTATGTGATCTACAAGACAAAGTCTCGTTGTTTAACAGCGATTGTTCCCACTTTTCAAAGTTCTATTCTCATCCAAAAAGGTTCACACTGCAAGAAGACACAGGACGGGAACCTAATTTTAAGAATAAATGTGGCGCCCCTGAGGGTTCGGTCGCCACAAGGGGGGATACTGCAGCCTGTCAGCAAGTGTAGTGTCTCCTCACCCAGGTAAGGAAGGTGTACTAATCAGGACCCTGTCTTGCATCCATCACTACACACTCCTGACCTATGGGAGGCAAGTATGCACCATAGTGCTGCCCCAGCAGGATCACAAGTGAGGGGAACCAAAAGTTAGGGGAACCATGTAGTGGGTGAAGGGTAGAACATAGTTTTAGTTTACACACATAGTTTCATATATAATAGCCAGCCATCTTAAGCACAAAGTTCTTGGTTCCTGGCTCCAGTTCTTGATTCTTACTTCTTGGAGTGTGATCTTGACAACTGGCAGTGGCCATGTGTTGGAGCCTGCAGCATGTTGAAAATGCACGGTCCTCGTGCTCTAACCTTAACACGAGGAGCGGGTATGAGTTAACAGTGTCTCTACCCCGGTCAAGTTCCCTTGCTTAAGAAGGTCGGGAGCTATAGTGACAGCTCCACAAGCAAAAGGATCCCAGGGAGCATGGACGGAGCGGCGTACGCCACCTGTACTCTCCATTCTGGCCCTGCCAGAGGGACTCCTGCTGCAAGAGGTGTACCGGCCCCCGACATCTGACTTTGCCACTTCACGTCTCTGTCAGAGAAGCCCGGTAGGCTACAGTGGATCCCGTCGGGTGACGGGCGGAATGGAATTGCCGCCTTACCCTATATCTGTGCATAGTCCAGAGGGAGACCCAGCCTTTGCACGCACACACACAGGAGAGGTTCAAAGGGGACTGTTAGGAACACTCGGAGGGTCCTGATCCAGGCACCTGAAGCACCTGGGTGCGCTGAGCCCTCATCCCTGGTGGCCGCAGTGATCCGTGAGGAGCAGGAAGAAGCCTTGCGGCTGAGCTAAAAGAACTGTGAGTAAAAACCCTGGAAGACTAACCCTGCGGCCTCCGGACTCTTTATTACACACTGCACCACACTGCGCCCAGGTGACGAGGACCACTCTCCCCATCCTCCTGTCCCATCTGCCCTGAGGCACAGCTCCGCCTGTGGGGAGTTATGACATCGCCTGCTGCCACTACATCCAGCCTCAGAGGACTGCTAGCAGCGCTGGTGGTGCATCACCAGACACCACAGGTGGCGTAGTCGTTAATACCACTCAAGCCTGAATGCCCTAATATCATTTTTAATGTGACGGCCCTGGGCACGGGACGGGTTCGGTCCACGACTGCATCCCCCCTAACATCTGACCCGGTTCCGAGTACCCCCATCTTCCCAGGGCATGTCTGAGAGCATCACATAAACAAAGTCTAAGATTTTTTTCCATGTGTTCTATGAACTAGAATGAGAGAATGACACATCATAATAATATCATTTGCTATTCGTGAAGGGAATCTGTCAGCTGGTTTTTGCTATGTAATCTGAGAGCAGTATAATATATGGGCAGAGACCCAGATTCCAGCGATGTGTTACTTACTAGGCTGTTTTAATACAACAAGTGTTTTATCAGCAGGAGATTATCAATAGAGGATTTGGTGTCTTGTGCCTATGGGTCTAGCCACGCCCACACCACTGATTAGCAGCTTTTTGTTTATATATAGTGTACACAGAAATCAGCCAATCAGTGATGTGACCGGGATTATACACAGCTCAGCATTCTGAGCACTGCTAGATCTGCAGCAAAGAAAACTGTAATAATATCCCCCATCCTGGGCCCCTTCTAGTAATAATGCCCCCCATCCTGGGCCCCATGCTATAACATGTTCCCCCATCCTGGGCCTCTTCCTAGTATAATGTCTCCCATCTGGGTATAATGTAGCCCATCCTTCTATAATGTCCTCCATTCTGGTATAATGTCCCCCACTTTGGTATAATGTCCCCATCCTGGGTCCCTCCATTCTTCTCCAGCATATTTTAAAAAGAAACGAATGATTATTCTTACTTTCCTCCACTACCACGCCACACAGTGTCCTTTTCTGTAGCCGGCATCTGACTATGGATGGCCGGCATGTGCAGTGCATGACATCACTGTCATATACTGCTTGTCACTGGAAAGCCGAAATCAACTACTCTGATTAGCTGGCAGTGTGTATTGCAGCGCAGGGAACCGGTGGGTCTTGTTTCCTCAAAACATTTCACCTGAATGTGCATCCGAGGTTGCACATCCAGGTGAGATTGGTATCGGTGGGTCCCCCCTCCTGCACAGGCTCAGTTGCGGTTGCACCTTCTACGACTGCGATGGTTACCCCCCTGTCCTGGAGCATTAATACTAGTGTTGATTGAGTAAGTATCATTAACTCTTTCGGCGAGCACGCTCAGCCGAAAGAGTTAATGATACATACTCGATCAACACTAATTAATACCCATCGTCAGTTGGACATGTAAATAAGACTAATGATCACCACTGGAGATGGCCTCTGTCCAAGTGGCCATAATTACTGTCTCATTAATAATAAAGAAACTGTGTGAACTTACTAGAATTTTTTCTCTCACTTCTTTGACCTTTCAGATTGTTATTAGCATAGGAGAATGCACTGAAAGTCATGGTGACCTTTTTTCAGATTTTTACACCTAGTGATGAAATTGTTTATATTTTTCCCATGATTGTAATACAGTCATGGTGGAAATTGTTGGCACCCTTGAAATTGTTCCAGAGAATGAAGCATTTCTCCCAGAAAATTATTGCAATGACACATGTTTTCTTATACACACATTAATTTCCTTTGAGAGTATTGGAACAGCAGAAAAACAGAGGAAAAAAAGGCAAATTGGACATAATTTCAGACACAAAATGAGAGACACCTGCGCTTAAAGCCTTCAGGGAAGGGCAGCCTACGGGAGAAAACAAAAGCTGCAAACAGGTATGCTGCACCCTGTCACACATTTACAAACTTAAATAAGATGATTCAAGAAACCATAAATATGCAGGTGGCGTGCCTGGCTGCAAAAAAACAAGGTAATGTGGCCACAAGTACAGCAGTGTGTGACGTCACACAGAACACGGAGCACGGCAGCCAATGCGATCCGCCAGTCCTAGTCCTCACAGTCCATGGAGCACAGAAGCTGATGCCATCCGCTAGTCCTAGTCCTCACAGTCCATGGAGCACAGAAGCTGATGCGATCTGCCAGTCCTAGTCCTCACAGTCCATGGAGCACAGAAGCTGATGCGATCCGCCAGTCCTAGTCCTCACAGTCCATGGAGCACAGAAGTTGATGCGAACCGCCAGTCCTAGTCCTCACAGTCCATGGAGCACAGAAGCTGATGCGATCCGCCAGTCCTGGTCCTCACAGTTCATGGAGCACAGAAGCTGATGCGATCCGCCAGTCCTGATCCTCACAGTCCATGGAGCACAGAAGCTGATGCGATCCGCCAGTCCTAGTCCTAATAGGACTAGGATTGGCGGATCGCATCGGCTTCCATGCTCCGTGGACTGTGTGACATCACACGCTGCTGTACCTGTGGCCACATTACTTTATTTTTTTTGCATCCAGGCACGCCACCAGCCAGGGTTGCCTGTTCGCTACACTTGCTTCCCCATTTCGCCAAGGACCTCCGATCACCCGCCGAGTGCAGCTCTTCTTTCATGTGAACACAACTGACAACTTTGCTGGGCTGCAAAGCGGTGAATAGGGTAATACCTACTTTGTTAGTGTATAGTGTTTTTCACTATATTTGATGAGTTTTTTAACGTGTAACTGGAAACATATTGGCACATATGCTATGATGGCAGGGTGGGCTAATCAGGCTGATCTGCATACTTCAATTTTTATAAATCATATTTGCAACCTGGTTTGTCACCTACCCCAAAGCTTTCTATTTAGTGTACATGTAGCACCCTGAGGATTCGGCTGCTACAGGGGTATTGCACCTCAAGCCAGAGGTGTGGTATTCCACTCCCGGGCAAGGATGGAGTGTGGAACTGAGCTCAGTAGGCTGCATGCACTACATACATCCCATTTCCGGGGGACAGATCAACGGTACTCCCACCAGTTTATGTGCAGGTACGATAGTGTCTGTCCCTGGCTGGAGTGGGAGGGGGGTGGAACATCCCAGTAGTGTAGGGGCAGATAGGGGGAGCAGTCTGGGTAATGCTAGGAGCTCATTGGGTGCTGGTCACCTGAGCTCACACATAGAGGGAGTATATAAGGTGGGAACCATCTTAGATCAGGGTCAGACAGGCAGACAGTTACCAGTCAGTCTTTTGTAGAGGGTCAAGCAGTCCTGAAAGAAGAGAGAGAGGAGAAGAGAAGGACCCAGAGGGGAAGAAGAGGGAACCCCAAGAGCCCAAATACAACCAGAAGGGTGAAGGGTTGGCACAAGGGTACCGGATCCCAAGCTGGTGGAGGGCACTAATCCTCAGCCAGAGACCGGAGGTTGTGGGCAGGATCTGCCACGACCCCCCACTAAATCCACTGCGAAGGCACACCGAGTATAGGGTCAGGGAACCCAGAGACAAGGGTTTTACCAACAAGAGGCCCGAGGGAGCCGGACATAAGTGGATCCCTGGTGGGGAAGGCCAGAGAAAAGGAACGTCAGAAAGGGAGCTCAGGATCACGCTCCAGAATTACCTGGGGGTTGGCCGAGTCCAGGACCTGGTGGACGCAGCACGGCTCGGGCGGTCACTCAAGGCCGGAGTGACCAGCACAACAGCAGTAAGTAAAAACCCTGAACTGCACAGCCCGACTCTGAGTCTTATTACCATCCTCACTGCACCACCACAACCACCACCCTCTACAACTGACCCCCTGAGGCTATACTCCTCCCGTTGGGGGTTATACTACCAGAAGCTGCACACACACCACCAGCCTCAGCGGACCCTGCTGCAGCGGCGGCCGTATTGACCGCAAATCAACGGGTGGCGTAGTCGACACTAAAGAACATCCAGTAACATCTGTAGGACTGCCACACACTGAGCTTGACACCCTGGGCACGGACCGGGTCACCGCCACTCGGAGACTACAACCCCCATCTGATCCGGCTCCGGGTATCCCCCAAACAACACTGGCCCAGGGGGCGCATCAATTTTGGCGTAATCGGCAGGATTACGTGCCCGCAACAACCGGGTACTGTGTGCCTGAAGAAAAGTTCACCGTTACCTCAAAAAGAAGTCTCCCGCCGGTTCCGGAGGGTCCCCGCCAACGGACCCCATCACAGGTCGTTTCCCGCCGGTTGTCCGCCATTTGCAGCTTTTTCCCGCCATCCATGGAGTTTCCCGCCACTGGGAGACGATTCCCGCCATTTCCAAAGATTTCCCGCCTTGGAAGAGCGGACGCCATTATGGGCGTGCCAGAGGGTGGCAAAAGGCCACCTCCCATCGTGGGCCAGGTCGAAGAATGGCGCCAAAAGCGGAAACCGCGCCCACCAACAGAGACTGTGATGCTGGAAGTGTCCATCAGCGTGAGAGAACTGCCCCTGGAACTGACAATCACAAAGTTGCCCCGGGACCACCCTCAATGTGGGCGGAGACGGAACAAAAGAGCGAAGATGGGTGCAGCCTGGAGGAGTCTGGAGAGAGCACACCCGGAGACAAGAAGTCTGGAGAGGACTCCGGAGGAGTCGTACCCGGAGATGGAAGGAGAGACAGGCAGCACCGACCCAGTGGTCAGGAGCCTGCTGCAAGCAACAACCCCACTAGGCTTAGTGGAGATCCTAGCACAGCTCCCCCGAGACCGGGAGTGTGCACAGACCGCGCTGGAGGGCCTCGCACGGAGGATGGTCCAGGTGCAGCAAGACACGCTGACGGAGTGGAGCCGTGAGATGGCCCAGCAGACCGGAACCCGTCAGCGGAGCACGCCACCCGAGATGAGGAGACAGACCGCCTCTGAGGATGGTGCAGGAGGAGTGAAGGCCGGAGACGGCGCCGAGGAGGGAGCTGAACGGACGGAGGCAGGTAAAGGGGACGTCTCTACCCCGAGCCGAGAAACCGTGTACCTGTCCCAGCTCCCCGTCGCAGAGCCCGAAATTCCCCCTGCCGTGCCCGTCGCTGCATCGTCACCGTGCCAGACTAGGCCTCAAGCAGAAGCCGCGGCCGCGACCCCTGTGACGTCACACGCCTCGACCCTGAGCGCGACCAAACAGGAAATACCATCGGCCTGGTCGCAAGGTCTAGTACCTCCGGGCGCCGCAATTCCAACAGCGCCCCCTACCTCCGCGGAGCCACCGGCCTGGTCACAGGGCCGAGTACCCCCGGGTGCCGCCGTCCTTACGGTGCCCTTTACCTTTAGGGTGCCCCAAGCCTGGTCGCAAGGCCTGGTCAACCCGGGCGCCGCTACCATCAACGCGCCCTCAACATCTCGAGTGCCGCACCTGGGCGAAGATCTATTTGCCCAGCACACGTGCCCGGATGGGCAGCCCTTTGTATGGCCCCAGGAGTACTACCAACTGGAACTCCAAAGAGCAAGGCCCCTGTGCGAGCCCCTGATTCCGGCTCCGAAGCCCGTCAGGAGAACCCCGCTCCCGCTAGAAGAAGCACAATTCGAGTGGGACCCCACCGGAGGAGACCTCATGGGGTTCACTCAAGAAACGCGGGCAGCCGCAGCAGAGCGAGTAGAGTGCTGCCGCCAGCAGTTGGCAGCCTTCGAGCAAGAGCGGAAAGAGAGGCGGATCCGTGAGCAGCGGCTGCAGGAACAGAGCGCAGGGCAGAAGAGCCGGACCAGGAGGAACCCCCGTGCAGCTCATGGTCCCCGTACCACCGGGACTGTGATTAAATTCAACCTGCAGCATGGGTGGGGCTTCATAAGAGACCATCATACCCCCGGCGACGTCTTTGTAACCCGCAGAGACGTAGAAAGCCATCTGCCGGAGGGACACAGAGGTCGTGACCTGTACGTAGGGGACGAGGTCACGTTCACCCGGCACAAGTGTGCCAAAGGACCCTACGCCCTCCATGTGCATCGCCTGACGGAGGAGGAGCTGCGGTGTGAGGAGGAGCAAGAGGACCCGGACGGGTCTGAAGACAAAGAAGGAGCAGGAGGACGCCGTCGTTAAAGTACGGTAAAGAGACTGTAAATAGTTACCCGTCGGGGTACAGTGAACTGTTGCTGCTTTAAATATGTCCCCGTTGGGACAAGTGTAAACTGTTAACCCGTGTGTCCCTTAATCCCACTGACCGAGGACTGAGAGCGGTCATTCCTTCCTTATACCTGGCCGAGGACTGAGAGCGGCCACTTTCCCCCTGTATATAGTTGCGCTTTCTAAGGCGCCCCCTACTGGTTTTATAAGGAAACCGTTTTTCTACAAGAGACTGTCGCACTTTACCCGGTCACAAGTCGCACCGTGGCCGGAGGAGCAAGAGTGTTAAGAAGAATATTGATATATATATAATGTTTTATATGTTATTGTTGTTATGAAAATTTGTATGTTTGATGTTTTTATTCTCTTACAGCCCGAGGACGTGCTGTGATTTACCAGGGGGGAATGTAGCACCCTGAGGATTCGGCTGCTACAGGGGTATTGCACCTCAAGCCAGAGGTGTGGTATTCCACTCCCGGGTAAGGATGGAGTGTGGAACTGAGCTCAGTAGGCTGCATGCACTACATACATCCCATTTCCGGGGGACAGATCAACGGTACTCCCACCAGTTTATGTGCAGGTACGATAGTGTCTGTCCCTGGCTGGAGTGGGAGGGGGGTGGAACATCCCAGTAGTGTAGGGGCAGATAGGGGGAGCAGTCTGGGTAATGCTAGGAGCTCATTGGGTGCTGGTCACCTGAGCTCACACATAGAGGGAGTATATAAGGTGGGAACCATCTTAGATCAGGGTCAGACAGGCAGACAGTTACCAGTCAGTCTTTTGTAGAGGGTCAAGCAGTCCTGAAAGAAGAGAGAGAGGAGAAGAGAAGGACCCAGAGGGGAAGAAGAGGGAACCCCAAGAGCCCAAATACAACCAGAAGGGTGAAGGGTTGGCACAAGGGTACCGGATCCCAAGCTGGTGGAGGGCACTAATCCTCAGCCAGAGACCGGAGGTTGTGGGCAGGATCTGCCACGACCCCCCACTAAATCCACTGCGAAGGCACACCGAGTATAGGGTCAGGGAACCCAGAGACAAGGGTTTTACCAACAAGAGGCCCGAGGGAGCCGGACATAAGTGGATCCCTGGTGGGGAAGGCCAGAGAAAAGGAACGTCAGAAAGGGAGCTCAGGATCACGCTCCAGAATTACCTGGGGGTTGGCCGAGTCCAGGACCTGGTGGACGCAGCACGGCTCGGGCGGTCACTCAAGGCCGGAGTGACCAGCACAACAGCAGTAAGTAAAAACCCTGAACTGCACAGCCCGACTCTGAGTCTTATTACCATCCTCACTGCACCACCACAACCACCACCCTCTACAACTGACCCCCTGAGGCTATACCCCTCCCGTTGGGGGTTATACTACCAGAAGCTGCACACACACCACCAGCCTCAGCGGACCCTGCTGCAGCGGCGGCCGTATTGACCGCAAATCAACGGGTGGCGTAGTCGACACTAAAGAACATCCAGCAACATCTGTAGGACTGCCACACACTGAGCTTGACACCCTGGGCACGGACCGGGTCACCGCCACTCGGAGACTACAACCCCCATCTGATCCGGCTCCGGGTATCCCCCAAACAACACTGGCCCAGGGGGCGCGTCATACAGTGCACATATACAGCCTTTTTTTTTTTTTTTTTATTGGTGTTCATTTACACACAGTTGAAGCCAGAAGTTTATATACACTATATAAAAAGACACATATGCATGTTTTTCTCAATATCTGACATGAAATCAGAACAAACCTTTCCCGTTTTAGGTCAATTAGGATTACCATAATTTTTAATATTTGCCAAATGTCAGAATAATGAGAGAGAGAGACTGTTTTAAGGAATTTTTATTACTTACTGCAAAGTCAGAAGTTTACATACATTTCATTAGTATTTGGTACCATTGCCCTTAAACTGAATGACTTGGATCAACCATTTGGAATATCCTTCCACAAGCTTCTCACAATAGTTGGTCGGAATTTGTGCCCATTCCTCCTGACAAAACTGGTGTAACTGATCCAGGTATTTTAGGTCGCCTGGCTCGCACCTGCTTTTCAGCTTTGTCCATAAATTTCAATAGAATTGAGATCAGGGCTTTGTGATGGCCACTTCAAAACATTGACTTTGTTATCCTTAAGCCACTTTATTACCATTTTGTCAGTATGCTCTGGGTCATTGTCCATTTGGAAGGCCCATTTCTGCCCAAGCTTTAACTTCCTGGTTGATGTCTTGAGATGTTGCTTCAGTATTGCCACATAATCTTCTTTTCTCGTGATGCCATCTATTTTGTGAAGTTCTCCAGTCCCTCCTGCTGCAAAACAACCCCACAACATGATGCTGCCACCCCCATGTTTCACAGTTGGGATGGTGTTCTTTGGCTTCCAAGCTTCTCCCTTTTTCCTCCAAGCGTAACAATGGTCATACTCATTATGCCTAAAAAGTTCAATTTTAGTTTCATCAGACCACAGGACATGTCTCAACAAATTAAGGTCTTTGTTCCTGTTTGCTTTTGCAAACATTAATCTGGCTTTTTATGTTTCTTTTGGAGTAATGGCTTCTTCCTGGCAGAGTGGCATTTCAGCCCATTTTGATACAGTACTCGTTTCACTGTGGTTATTGACACAATCTTACCAGCTTCCGCCATCATCTTCACAAGGTCTTTTGCTTTTGTCCTTGGGTTGATGTGCACATGTCAGACCAAAGCACGTTCATCTCTGGGACACATAACACATCTCCTTCCTGAGCGGTATAATGGCTGGAATTCCCATCTTGTTTGTACTTGCCTATAATTGTTTGTACAGATCAATGTGGAACCCTCAGGTATCTTGAAATTGTACCCAAGGATGAGCCAGACTTGTGCTAGTCCATAATTCTCTTCCTGACATCTTAACTGATTTCTTTAGACTTTCCCATGATGCTACACAAAAAAGCAGTGTGTTTCAGGTGTGCTTTAAAATACATCCACAGGTGTGTGTCTCTAATTAACTCAGATGTTGCCAAGAAACTTATCAGAAGTTTCCAAACACATGACATCATCATATGGGCAGAATTGTTTAGAGGCATAGTAATATTAGTGTATGTGAACTTTTGACTTTGCAGTAAGTAATAAAAATGCCTTAAACATTCTCTCTCTCTCTCATTATTCTGGCATTTGGCAAATATTAAAAATTATTGTAATCCTAATTGACCTAAAACAGGAAAGGTTTATTCTGATTTCATATCAGATATTGATAAAAGCATGCATATGTGTCTTTTTATATAGTGTATGTAAATGACGCGCCCCCTGGGCCGTGTGTGTAGGGGAATACCCGGAGCCGGGCCTCAGTGAGATGCTGGGGGTTGTAGTCTTCGTGGCGGCGACCTGGTCCGTGCCCAGGGCGATCAAACCAGAGGGCAAAGTGTATTTGTTCTGAGTGTCCGACTATGCCACCCGTGGATTGCGGTTAGAGTGAACCGCCGCTGCAGTGCAGACCGCTGAGGCTGGTGTCGTGGGCACAGCAGAGTGTAGTATAGCTCCACACGGGTGGAATATAGCCTCAGGGCAGCAAGTGGGGATGTTGGGAGTGATGGAGCGCGGGAGTAATGACTCAGAGTCTCTGTAATGCAGTTCAGGATCTTTACTCACAGTTCTTTATCCAAGTTACTTCAGCTGGTCATAACGTCCGTCGTCGCACTGTGCTCACCAGGTGAGGGGCTCAGCCAACTCCCAGATAACATTGGAGCGCTTTACAGGACCCCCTTTGTGGGTCCTTCCTCTGGCCTGTCATACCCCACCAGTGACCACGCTGCTGTCCGGCTGCCTCGGGCCTTGGCGGGTAAACGTTGGCCTCCGTTTCCCTGACCCTATGTGGTGCCTTCCTAACGGGTATGCCAAGGGGCTGCGCCACATAAAATGTCACAGCCTCCGGTTTCTAGCTGAGGGTAGTTCCCCGCCTCCACTAGTTTCGGGGACCGGTCTCCCCCTTTGGCCTGACCCCTCCACGCAGGTAGATCCGGGCGTGTGGTGGCTACCAGCCGGTCCACACCCCTGGGGTCCCTTCGTTCCTTGTTCCTGGAGCCTTATCCGCTCCTCTTCCTTCCTCTTCCTCTCCAGGCTTGGGCCTCAGTTACTAGGCCCGCCTCTGGAGCAGAGCTCATGCAGAGCCTCTGCTCCCGGTCACTTCTCCTCAGACTCAACACTAATCTAAGATGGTGCCCACCTTATATACCTCCCTCTAGGTGCACCCAGGAACTACTTCCTCCCTGCTCCTGCACTACAGGGTTCCCCCTTCCTCGGTGTTCCCTCCTCCCACTCCAGCCAGGGACAGGGACTGTCGTGCTCTGCCTGGAGCATATCGGTCGCCCTGCCCCCCGGAAATGTGGTGTAATGCATGCAGGTGTCGGGGTCCTGATCCACACTCCATCCTTCCCTGAGAGTGAGATATCGCACATCTGGATGAGATGCAATACCTCTGTAGCAACCGAGCCCTCGGGGTGCTACATAAACTTCTAGTTTCAACTGTATATATAGTGGGTACGGAAAGTATTCAGACTCCTTTAAATTTTTCACTCTTTGTTTCATTGCAGCCATTTGGTATATTCTTAAAATTTAATTTCTTTTTTCTCATTAAAGTACACTCTGCAACCCATCTTCACTGAAAAAAACTGAAATGTAGAAATTTTTGCAAATTTATTAAAAAGAAAAATTGAAATATCACATGGTCATAAGTATTCAGATCCTTTGCTCAGTATTGAGCAGAAGCACCCTTTTGAGCTAGTACAGCCATGAGTCTTCTTGGGAATGATGCAACAAGTTTTTCACACCTGGATTTGGAGATCCTCTGACATTCTTCCTTGCAGATCCTCTCCAGTTCCGTCAGGTTGGATGGTGAACGTTGGTGAACAGCCATTTTCAGGTCTCTGCAGAGATGCTCAATTGGGTTTAGGTCAGAACTGTGGATGGGCCAGTCAAGAATGGTCACAGAGTTGTTCTGAAGCCACTCCTTTGTTATTTTAGCTGGACTCCAATGAAGGAGTAGAACCATTTCAAGGAGGATCACAAGGAAATGGACAGCATGTGACTTAAATATGAGTGTCTGAGCAAAGGGTCTGAATACTTATGACCATGTGATATTTCAGTTTTTCTTTTTTAATAAATTTGCAAAAATTGCTACATTTCTGGGTTTTTCAGTCAAGATGGGGTGCAGAGTGTACTTTAATGAGAAAAAAAATGAACTTTTTAGAATTTACCAAATGGCTGCAATGAAACAAAGAGTGAAAAATTTAAAAGGGTCTGAATACTTTCCATACCCACTGTACTAATGTGCTATTGATGTATACATGAAGTGTTTTGCAAGTTAGCACACTTGTTGTGGGTCGTACGTGTTCCTGGAAAGCACATACTAGCGCAAAGGTATATACCTATTTATTGTTTCTTGAGTGGACATAATTGCACACAAAACCCCAAAAATGGGCCAGACAAACTTGTTGGCACCCTCAACTTAATATTTGTTTGTGTACCCTTTGGAATAAATAGCTGCAATCAATCGCTCCTGTAACCCTCAACAAGCTTCTTACACCTCTCAACTGGAATTTTGGACTACTCTTCTTTTGCAAACTGTTCCAGGTCTATCACATTTGAAGGATGCGTTCTCCAAACAGCAACTGTAAGATCTCTCCACAGGTGCTCAATGGTATTTAGACCCGGACTCATTTCTGGCCACTTCAGAACTCTCCAGTGCTTTATTTCCATCCATTTCTGGGTGCTTCTCGAAGTATGTTTGGGGTCATTGTCCTGCTGGAAGTCCCATGACCTAGGACATAAACCCAGCTTTTGGACACTGGGCACTACACTGTGACCTAAAATCCTTTGGAAATCCTCAGATTTCATGATGCCTTGCACACCGTCAAGGCACCCAGTGCCAGAGGTTGCAGAACAATCCCAAAACATTTTTTAACCTCCACCATATTTGACGGTAGGCACTGTGTTCTTTTCTTTGTAGGTCTCATTCCATTTTGGGTAAACAGTAGAATGATGTGCTTTACCAAAAAGCTCTGTCTTGGTGTAATCTGTCTAAAAGACACTTTCCCAGAAGGATTATGGCTTGTTCACATACATTTTGGCAAACTGTCGTCTAGCTTTTTTATGTCTCTGTGTCAGCAGTGGGGTCCTCCTGGGTCTCCTGCCACGTTTAATTTCATTCAAATGTCATCAGATAGTTCGTGCTGACACTGATGCTCCCCAAGCCTGCAGGACAGCTTAATTTTCTCTGGAACTTGATTGGGGCTGCTTATCCACCAACCGAACTATCCTGTGTTACATCAATTTTTCTCTGCCGTTCATGTCCAGGGAGATTAGCTACAGTGCCATGGGTTGTAAACTTTAGAGATGAGCCTTGTTCTACTCGAACTGTTCGCCAATCTCAAATTCGAGCTGTTTTGGGCGGTGTTCGAGCCGGTCGGCGAACACGAACAATTTGAGAAAAATTCGGCTGTTCGAGGTTATGTTCGATAACTGTTCGTGCACCAAAATCATAACTGGATTTTTTCTCAGTAATGATGAAAATTAATGTTAATACGCAGTTTGAGTGTACAGCGGGGCGGGGGGAGGGGCAGGGGATGGATCTCTGCAGGAACAATGAAGATCTCCATTTTTTTTTCTCTTTCCCGCATTTGCAGTGGGGAGGTGCAATCTGTCAGCCTATCAGCAGCGTACACACGGAGCGAAGTGCTTTTTTTCACACAAGCAAGGGCATGTGTGATTGGCAGTGTATGTCACATGTCCTTGCCCTATAAGACCAAGCCATTTTCCCCGTCGCCACCATTTTCTCACTGCTGCAGCTGCGTGTTAGACGGCACCGCTGTTGCTGTGTGCGCTATACCTTGTTAATTTCAAGCCAATTTTCGCACAAATATACAGATAGCTTGGGAGTAGGGAATAGTTGTGATTGCAGTCCTTTTAAGGACTAGGTTACAGCATTTCCTACGACTTTTATCAGGCAGGTCTGTGCTCTTAAATAGATAGATTGTGGGAGTAAAGACTAATTGTAATTGGAGTCCTTTTCAGGACTAGGTTACATCAGTTCCTATCAGTTTTTGCCAGGCAGGTCTGTGCCAGTGCTGTGCAAGTTTTTTTCACAGCATTTGGCAGAATCTAGCAAAGCTAATCCTTTTTGGCCTATTGCAGAGTGTGTTAGTCAGTGGAGTAGCCTATCTGTGTTGCAAGATATACCACCTGTGTATAGAATACCAATTTTTTTACTGCACCTAGTGAAGTAAAATCTTTTGGGCATAGCATCATTCTATTAGTCCATCTATACTGACCTCCATCAGGTTGCAAACTGAATATAATTTTTTTCTGCATCTAGCTCTGAAAAAATATTTGGGCTTCTAGCAGTGTGTGGGACTTGGTCTATTAGTCCATCTATACTGACCTCCATCAGGTTGCAAATTAAAAATAATTTTTTTCTTCATTTGGCTCTGAAAAAATATTTGGGCTTCTAGCAGTGTGTGGGACTTGTTCTATTAGTCCTTCTATACTGACCTCCAGCAGGTTGCAAATTGAATATAATTTTTTTCTGCATCTAGCTCTGAAAAAATATTTGGGCTTCTAGCAGTGTGTGGGACTTGGTCTATTAGTCCATCTATACTGACCTCCATCAGGTTGCAAATTGAATAAAAAAATTTTCTGCATCTAGCTCTGAAAAAATATTTGGGCTTCTAGCGGTGTGTGGGACTTGGTCTATTAGTCCATCTATACTGACCTCCATCAGGTTGCAAATTAAAAATAATTTTTTTCTGCATCTAGCTCTGAAAAAATATTTGGGCTTCTAGCAGTGTGTGGGACTTGGTCTATTAGTCCATCTATACTGACCTCCATCAGGTTGCAAATTGAATAAAAAAAATTTCTGCATCTAGCTCTGAAAAAATATTTGGGCTTCTAGCGGTGTGTGGGACTTGGTCTATTAGTCCATCTATACTGACCTCCATCAGGTTGCAAATTAAAAATAATTTTTTTCTGCATCTAGCTCTGAAAAAATATTTGGGCTTCTAGCAGTGTGTGGGACTTGGTCTATTAGTCCATCTATACTGACCTCCATCAGGTTGCAAATTAAAAATAATTTTTTTCTTCATTTAGCTCTGAAAAAATATTTGGGCTTCTAGCAGTGTGTGGGACTTGTTCTATTAGTCCTTCTATACTGACGTCCAGCAGGTTGCAAATTGAATATAATTTTTTTCTGCATCTAGCTCTGAAAAAATATTTGGGCTTCTAGCGGTGTGTGGGACTTGGTCTATTAGTCCATCTATACTGACCTCCATCAGGTTGCAAATTAAAAATAATTTTTTTCTGCATCTAACCCAGCCAATAGTTTTGGCCTAATACCACAGTTTGGCCACTCAGCTCTGCTCGGTTACCATCCATTGTTTTATTGTGCAAACAACTCCAGAGTTGTGAATTAGTTAACCACCAAAATGAGTGGAAAAAGGCCTGCTGCTGGTGGAAAGGGGAATAGGCGTGTTGGGAAGGGGAAAAAAGGTTGTGTCCGTGGGGTAGGTGCAGAAGAAAGACCATCTTCCAGCCAAACTAAAATGTCTACTTCTTTTAGCGGACAATGTGATAAGATCCCTTTCTTACGGCCATGCCAATCGCTACAAATTCCAGATGAGGCACAAAAACAGCAGGTGCTTCAACGGATATCAAGTGCTCCTTTAAGTGGGCTCTCCTCCACATCAACTTCAACATCACAAATACTCCAGTCCTCAAAGGTGTCACCCAAATCGCACTTGCTTCCTCACAGCTCCCAAATCTCCAGCTGCCCGTCTGAGTATGAGGTAGAACAGATGGTTGAGTCTGCAGAGCTGTTTACTCATACTATAGCCTGGGAATCAGAGGTCGACTCCAGCGCTTCTGTGAATCCAGACGAGGAAATGATCTGCACTGATGCCCAGAATCTTTATGAGTCGGATCCAGGACCAGACGCAGAAGGTTCTGACCATAATGTAGACCCTCATTCCCAAACTGTAACTCCTGTTGGTGGAGACAATGAGGAAGACGATGATAAGACTCAAATACCTGATTGGAGCGACAACTTTAGTTTTTTGTCAGGGCAGGAACAGGTTGGCTCTGAGGACGACGGGTGTGATAACGCACAGGGTGATGATGATGAGGTCGGAGATCCCACTTACTGTCAACCCACAGTCAGCCAAGAGATGAGGTCAGCAGAGGAGGTGGAGGAAGATGCTAGTGACGACGAGGTCAGGTTGCGCCTTCCTGGACAGAGACGTAGTACTGGAAGCACGTCAACAACTGCATCCTCAAACACAACTCTGCCTCTCACCACAAGTCGTGGTGGCTCTTCAGGTCGCATGGGTGCTAAGCCTTGCATAGCCTGGGCATTTTTTCAGATCGATAAAGATGACCCAACTCGTGTTATCTGTAACATTTGTCAGCAAAAGCTAAGTAGAGGCCAAAAAATACATAGTTTGAGTACTTCATGCATGAACCGGCACATGGACATGAAGCATAAGTTGCAGTGGGAAGCTCAGTGTGCTACAATGCGGTCTAGCCGGCCGGGCCAACCACCGTCTGCCATATCTTGTGCATCCGCGGCCTCTTCATCCTCTGTGACTGGGGGGACAGCAGTCACACCTGTTTTGGGGCGCAGACCTGCCACCTCTTTACCCGCAACAGCCAGCGTGATTGGCAGGTCATCATTTTCTTTGGAGGTGGTAACACCAGCTGGTCTTGAGCGCTGTCCGACATCGATAGCACCACCTTTGGATCAAGGCAACCTAACATGTCCGCCTGCATCTTCCTCACAGACCGGCAGTTTGCCGGGGACACCCTTATCAACCCCGTCTAAGCACAATAGCCAGCCCTCGGTCCCTCAGATGTGGACAAGTAAAAGACCATTTCCTCCTAGCCATGAGAAAGCTAAGAGGTTGAATTTCACCATCTGCAAGCTCTTGGCTACAGAAATGCTGCCTTTCCGCCTGGTGGACACAGAGGATTTTCGAGACCTTATGTCCGTCGCAGTGCCCCAGTACCAGATGCCCAGTCGGCACTACTTCTCAAAGAAAGGTGTGCCTGCGCTCCACCAGCATGTCGCACACAACATCACCGCTTCTTTGAGAAACTCTGTGTGTGACAGGGTGCATTTCACCACAGACACTTGGACGAGTAGGCATGGACAGGGGCGTTACATGTCGCTGACTGGGCACTGGGTAACTATGGTGACAGCAGGACAAGGGGCTGCTGTCCAAGTCTTGCCGTCCCCACGAGTTGTGCGTCAATCCTCTTTATGTCATTTTTCCTCCACTGCTTCTGCCTCCTCAACCTCCTCTCGGTCTTCCACCTGCACCCAAAGCCTGTCTGGTCATGCCACAAGCTTTCTAACTGCGCAGAAGGGATCCTGCACACCTCCTTACTATGCTGGCAGTAGGGCTCAACGTCATCAGGCGGTTTTTACATTGAAATGTCTGGGAAATGTGAGTCACACAGCTGAGGAGTTGTGGTCAGCTCTGGAGAACCAATTTCATGAATGGTTGTCTCCACTGGACCTGAAACCAGGGAAGGCCGTGTGCGACAATGCTGCAAACCTGGGTGCGGCCCTTCGCCGGGGCAATGTCACACACGTGCCTTGTATGGCTCACGTGTTGAACCTGGTTGTCCAGCAATTTTTAGCCCACTATCCCAGACTAGATGGCCTTCTGCAGAGGGCACGGTCGCTGTGTGCTCACTTCCGCCGTTCGCATCCCGCAGCTCAGCGACTTACATCTCTACAGAAGTCGTTGGGCCTGCCACTTCACCGGCTAAAATGCGATGTGCCTACCCGGTGGAATTCAACTCTGCACATGTTGCAGCGACTGTGGCAGCACCGACAAGCCCTGGTGCAATACGTTCTGACGTATAGCCTGGGCCAACGAGATTCAGAGGTGGGGCAAATCACGCTGGAGGAGTGGTCTCAGATCAGGGACCTATGCACCCTTCTGCACAGTTTTGAAATGGCGACGAAGATGTTTAGTGCTGACGATGCCATTATCAGCATGACTATTCCGGTGATTTACATGCTGGAGCACATGTTAAACAGAATTCGGAGTCAGGTGGTGGCACAAGAGGAGGTGGAGGAAGTAGAGGAGGAGGAGTTGTATGCGGAAGGGCTAACATCTGCAAGGTCCAGACGGTCGGCAGCACCAGGGCGGCAGGCATGTGAGGGTGGGGGAGATGATTTTACCAGGGCGCATGGTAGCAGCCAAACTAGTGAGGAAGGTGCAGGAGCCCAGGAAGAAGTGGAGGACGAACTGATGGAAGACTCATCAGATGAGGGAGACCTTGATCACATTTCTGTTGTGCGAGGTTGGGGGGAGAGGACAGAGGAAGGAAGCATGATTGTTACCTCGCCACCAACACAACAGGGACTTGGTGCTCCTGGATGCGCAACACACATGAGTGCCTTCTTGCTGCACTACCTGCAACATGACCCTCGAATTGTGAGAATTAGAAATAATCCTGACTACTGGGTTGCCACACTGTTAGATCCCCGGTACAAAAGTAAATTTGCAGAAATTATTCCTGCCATAGAAAGGGATGCACGCATGCAGGAGTATCAGCAGAGACTGTTGCAGAATCTTACTAGAGATGAGCGTTGTTCTACTCGAACTGTTCGCCAATCTCAAATTCGAGCTGTTTTGGGCGGTGTTCGAGCCGGTCGGCGAACACGAACAATTTGAGAAAAATTCGGCTGTTCGAGGTTATGTTCGATAACTGTTCGTGCACCAAAATCATAACTGGATTTTTTCTCAGTAATGATGAAAATTAATGTTAATACGCAGTTTGAGTGTACAGCGGGGCGGGGGGAGGGGCAGGGGATGGATCTCTGCAGGAACAATGAAGATCTCCATTTTTTTTTCTCTTTCCCGCATTTGCAGTGGGGAGGTGCAATCTGTCAGCCTATCAGCAGCGCACACACGGAGCGAAGTGCTTTTTTTCACACAAGCAAGGGCATGTGTGATTGGCAGTGTATGTCACATGTCCTTGCCCTATAAGACCAAGCCATTTTCCCCGTCGCCACCATTTTCTCACTGCTGCAGCTGCGTGTTAGACGGCACCGCTGTTGCTGTGTGCGCTATACCTTGTTAATTTCAAGCCAATTTTCGCACAAATATACAGATAGCTTGGGAGTAGGGAATAGTTGTGATTGCAGTCCTTTTAAGGACTAGGTTACAGCATTTCCTACGACTTTTATCAGGCAGGTCTGTGCTCTTAAATAGATAGATTGTGGGAGTAAAGACTAATTGTAATTGGAGTCCTTTTCAAGACTAGGTTACATCAGTTCCTATCAGTTTTTGCCAGGCAGGTCTGTGCCAGTGCTGTGCAAGTTTTTTTCACAGCATTTGGCTGAATCTAGCAAAGCTAATCCTTTTTGGCCTATTGCAGAGTGTGTTAGTCAGTGGAGTAGCCTATCTGTGTTGCAAGATATACCACCTGTGTATAGAATACCAATTTTTTTACTGCACCTAGTGAAGTAAAATCTTTTGGGCATAGCATCATTCTATTAGTCCATCTATACTGACCTCCATCAGGTTGCAAACTGAATATAATTTTTTTCTGCATCTAGCTCTGAAAAAATATTTGGGCTTCTAGCGGTGTGTGGGACTTGGTCTATTAGTCCATCTATACTGACCTCCATCAGGTTGCAAATTAAAAATAATTTTTTTCTTCATTTATCTCTGAAAAAATATTTGGGCTTCTAGCAGCGTGTGGGACTTGTTCTATTAGTCCATCTATACTGACCTCCATCAGGTTGCAAATTAAAAATAATTTTTTTCTGCATCTAGCTCTGAAAAAATATTTGAGCTTCTAGCAGTGTGTGGGACTTGGTCTATTAGTCCATCTATACTGACCTCCATCAGGTTGCAAATTAAAAATAATTTTTTTCTGCATCTAGCTCTGAAAAAATATTTGGGCTTCTAGCAGTGTGTGGGACTTGGTCTATTAGTCCATCTATACTGACCTCCATCAGGTTGCAAATTAAAAATAATTTTTTTCTTCATTTAGCTCTGAAAAAATATTTGGGCTTCTAGCAGTGTGTGGGACTTGTTCTATTAGTCCTTCTATACTGACGTCCAGCAGGTTGCAAATTGAATATAATTTTTTTCTGCATCTAGCTCTGAAAAAATATTTGGGCTTCTAGCGGTGTGTGGGACTTGGTCTATTAGTCCATCTATACTGACCTCCATCAGGTTGCAAATTAAAAATAATTTTTTCTGCATCTAGCTCTGAAAAAATATTTGGGCTTCTAGCAGTGTGTGGGACTTGGTCTATTAGTCCATCTATACTGACCTCCATCAGGTTGCAAATTGAATAAAAAAAATTTCTGCATCTAGCTCTGAAAAAATATTTGGGCTTCTAGCGGTGTGTGGGACTTGGTCTATTAGTCCATCTATACTGACCTCCATCAGGTTGCAAATTAAAAATAATTTTTTTCTGCATCTAGCTCTGAAAAAATATTTGGGCTTCTAGCAGTGTGTGGGACTTGGTCTATTAGTCCATCTATACTGACCTCCATCAGGTTGCAAATTGAATAAAAAAATTTTCTGCATCTAGCTCTGAAAAAATATTTGGGCTTCTAGCGGTGTGTGGGACTTGGTCTATTAGTCCATCTATACTGACCTCCATCAGGTTGCAAATTAAAAATAATTTTTTTCTGCATCTAGCTCTGAAAAAATATTTGGGCTTCTAGCAGTGTGTGGGACTTGGTCTATTAGTCCATCTATACTGACCTCCATCAGGTTGCAAATTAAAAATAATTTTTTTCTGCATCTAGCTCTGAAATATATTTGGGCTTCTAGCAGTGTGTGGGACTTGGTCTATTAGTCCATCTATACTGACCTCCATCAGGTTGCAAATTAAAAATAATTTTTTTCTTCATTTAGCTCTGAAAAAATATTTGGGCTTCTAGCAGTGTGTGGGACTTGTTCTATTAGTCCTTCTATACTGACGTCCAGCAGGTTGCAAATTGAATATAATTTTTTTCTGCATCTAGCTCTGAAAAAATATTTGGGCTTCTAGCGGTGTGTGGGACTTGGTCTATTAGTCCATCTATACTGACCTCCATCAGGTTGCAAATTAAAAATAATTTTTTTCTGCATCTAGCTCTGAAAAAATATTTGGGCTTCTAGCAGTGTGTGGGACTTGGTCTATTAGTCCATCTATACTGACCTCCATCAGGTTGCAAATTGAATAAAAAAAATTTCTGCATCTAGCTCTGAAAAAATATTTGGGCTTCTAGCGGTGTGTGGGACTTGGTCTATTAGTCCATCTATACTGACCTCCATCAGGTTGCAAATTAAAAATAATTTTTTTCTGCATCTAGCTCTGAAAAAATATTTGGGCTTCTAGCAGTGTGTGGGACTTGGTCTATTAGTCCATCTATACTGACCTCCATCAGGTTGCAAATTGAATAAAAAAATTTTCTGCATCTAGCTCTGAAAAAATATTTGGGCTTCTAGCGGTGTGTGGGACTTGGTCTATTAGTCCATCTATACTGACCTCCATCAGGTTGCAAATTAAAAATAATTTTTTTCTGCATCTAGCTCTGAAAAAATATTTGGGCTTCTAGCAGTGTGTGGGACTTGGTCTATTAGTCCATCTATACTGACCTCCATCAGGTTGCAAATTAAAAATAATTTTTTTCTGCATCTAACCCAGCCAATAGTTTTGGCCTAATACCACAGTTTGGCCACTCAGCTCTGCTCGGTTACCATCCATTGTTTTTTTGTGCAAACAACTCCAGAGTTGTGAATTAGTTAACCACCAAAATGAGTGGAAAAAGGCCTGCTGCTGGTGGAAAGGGGAATAGGCGTGTTGGGAAGGGGAAAAAAGGTTGTGTCCGTGGGGTAGGTGCAGAAGAAAGACCATCTTCCAGCCAAACTAAAATGTCTACTTCTTTTAGCGGACAATGTGATAAGATCCCTTTCTTACGGCCACGCCAATCGCTACAAATTCCAGATGAGGCACAAAAACAGCAGGTGCTTCAACGGATATCAAGTGCTCCTTTAAGTGGGCTCTCCTCCACATCAACTTCAACAACACAAATACTCCAGTCCTCAAAGGTGTCACCCAAATCGCACTTGCTTCCTCACAGCTCCCAAATCTCCAGCTGCCCGTCTGAGTATGAGGTAGAACAGATGGTTGAGTCTGCAGAGCTGTTTACTCATACTATAGCCTGGGAATCAGAGGTCGACTCCAGCGCTTCTGTGAATCCAGACGAGGAAATGATCTGCACTGATGCCCAGAATCTTTATGAGTCGGATCCAGGACCAGACGCAGAAGGTTCTGACCATAATGTAGACCCTCATTCCCAAACTGTAACTCCTGTTGGTGGAGACAATGAGGAAGACGATGATAAGACTCAAATACCTGATTGGAGCGACAACTTTAGTTTTTTGTCAGGGCAGGAACAGGTTGGCTCTGAGGACGACGGGTGTGATAACGCACAGGGTGATGATGATGAGGTCGGAGATCCCACTTACTGTCAACCCACAGTCAGCCAAGAGATGAGGTCAGCAGAGGAGGTGGAGGAAGATGCTAGTGACGACGAGGTCAGGTTGCGCCTTCCTGGACAGAGACGTAGTACTGGAAGCACGTCAACAACTGCATCCTCAAACACAACTCTGCCTCTCACCACAAGTCGTGGTGGCTCTTCAGGTCGCATGGGTGCTAAGCCTTGCATAGCCTGGGCATTTTTTCAGATCGATAAAGATGACCCAACTCGTGTTATCTGTAACATTTGTCAGCAAAAGCTAAGTAGAGGCCAAAAAATACATAGTTTGAGTACTTCATGCATGAACCGGCATATATGACATGAAGCATAAGTTGCAGTGGGAAGCTCAGTGTGCTACAATGCGGTCTAGCCGGCCGGGCCAACCACCGTCTGCCATATCTTGTGCATCCGCGGCCTCTTCATCCTCTGTGACTGGGGGGACAGCAGTCACACCTGTTTTGGGGCGCAGACCTGCCACCTCTTTACCCGCAACAGCCAGCGTGATTGGCAGGTCATCATTTTCTTTGGAGGTGGTAACACCAGCTGGTGTTGAGCGCTGTCCGACATCGATAGCACCACCTTTGGATCAAGGCAACCTAACATGTCTGCCTGCATCTTCCTCACAGACCGGCAGTTTGCCGGGGACACCCTTATCAACCCCGTCTAAGCACAATAGCCAGCCCTCGGTCCCTCAGATGTGGACAAGTAAAAGACCATTTCCTCCTAGCCATGAGAAAGCTAAGAGGTTGAATTTCACCATCTGCAAGCTCTTGGCTACAGAAATGCTGCCTTTCCGCCTGGTGGACACAGAGGATTTTCGAGACCTTATGTCCGTCGCAGTGCCCCAGTACCAGATGCCCAGTCGGCACTACTTCTCAAAGAAAGGTGTGCCTGCGCTCCACCAGCATGTCGCACACAACATCACCGCTTCTTTGAGAAACTCTGTGTGTGACAGGGTGCATTTCACCACAGACACTTGGACGAGTAGGCATGGACAGGGGCGTTACATGTCGCTGACTGGGCACTGGGTAACTATGGTGACAGCAGGACAAGGGGCTGCTGTCCAAGTCTTGCCGTCCCCACGAGTTGTGCGTCAATCCTCTTTATGTCATTTTTCCTCCACTGCTTCTGCCTCCTCAACCTCCTCTCGGTCTTCCACCTGCACCCAAAGCCTGTCTGGTCATGCCACAAGCTTTCTAACTGCGCAGAAGGGATCCTGCACACCTCCTTACTATGCTGGCAGTAGGGCTCAACGTCATCAGGCGGTTTTTACATTGAAATGTCTGGGAAATGTGAGTCACACAGCTGAGGAGTTGTGGTCAGCTCTGGAGAACCAATTTCATGAATGGTTGTCTCCACTGGACCTGAAACCAGGGAAGGCCGTGTGCGACAATGCTGCAAACCTGGGTGCGGCCCTTCGCCGGGGCAATGTCACACACGTGCCTTGTATGGCTCACGTGTTGAACCTGGTTGTCCAGCAATTTTTAGCCCACTATCCCAGACTAGATGGCCTTCTGCAGAGGGCACGGTCGCTGTGTGCTCACTTCCGCCGTTCGCATCCCGCAGCTCAGCGACTTACATCTCTACAGAAGTCGTTGGGCCTGCCACTTCACCGGCTAAAATGCGATGTGCCTACCCGGTGGAATTCAACTCTGCACATGTTGCAGCGACTGTGGCAGCACCGACAAGCCCTGGTGCAATACGTTCTGACGTATAGCCTGGGCCAACGAGATTCAGAGGTGGGGCAAATCACGCTGGAGGAGTGGTCTCAGATCAGGGACCTATGCACCCTTCTGCACAGTTTTGAAATGGCGACGAAGATGTTTAGTGCTGACGATGCCATTATCAGCATGACTATTCCGGTGATTTACATGCTGGAGCACATGTTAAACAGAATTCGGAGTCAGGTGGTGGCACAAGAGGAGGTGGAGGAAGTAGAGGAGGAGGAGTTGTATGCGGAAGGGCTAACATCTGCAAGGTCCAGACGGTCGGCAGCACCAAGGCGGCAGGCATGTGAGGGTGGGGGAGATGGTTTAACCAGGGCGCATGGTAGCAGCCAAACTAGTGAGGAAGGTGCAGGAGCCCAGGAAGAAGTGGAGGACGAACTGATGGAAGACTCATCAGATGAGGGAGACCTTGATCACATTTCTGTTGTGCGAGGTTGGGGGGAGAGGACAGAGGAAGGAAGCATGATTGTTACCTCGCCACCAACACAACAGGGACTTGGTGCTCCTGGATGCGCAACACACATGAGTGCCTTCTTGCTGCACTACCTGCAACATGACCCTCGAATTGTGAGAATTAGAAATAATCCTGACTACTGGGTTGCCACACTGTTAGATCCCCGGTACAAAAGTAAATTTGCAGAAATTATTCCTGCCATAGAAAGGGATGCACGCATGCAGGAGTATCAGCAGAGACTGTTGCAGAATCTTACATGTGCTTTTCCACAAAATACCAGTGGTGCACGTAGTGAATCTCACAGTTCCAACTTGCCAACCGTGGGACCGTCAAGTGTTCAGCACTCAAACCGTAACAGAACCACAGTATCTGCTGGTAACATCAATTTTGCGGAATCATTTCACCACTTTTTTAGCCCATCCTTTGCAAGGCCACAGGAGACAAGAAGTCTGACACATAGTCAACGCCTAGAGACGATGGTACAGGAGTATCTCCAAGTAAACATTGAAGCCACGACTGTGTCACTGGACCCTTGCTCTTTTTGGGCTTCCAATCTGGATAAATGGCCGGAGCTAGCCACTTACGCCTTGGAGATCTTGTCATGCCCCGCAGCCAGCGTTCTGTCTGAACGTGTGTTCAGCGCTGCTGGTGGTGTGCTGACAGATAAGCGCACGCGGCTCTCCACTGATAATGTAGACAGACTCACGTTCATAAAGATGAACAAATCATGGATCCGAAACGACTTTTCTACCCCTGTGTCATCCTGGGGAGTGTAAAAGCTTGATGATTGGTTAAAATCACCCTACCAACCGTTTTAAGCTTTCAAATTACTAATCATGTTTATCTGTATCTTGACTGGAAAATAATTTGGGCTTTGTAGCAGTGTGCAGCACTGATCCTATTAGGCCATCTATAATAAGCTTCACCAGATTTAAAATTAAAAATAATTTTTAGCTGCATCTAGCCCGGAAAATAATTTTGGGGCTCCGAGATGCGCAAGACACATAAGTGCCTTCTTGCTGCACTACCTGCAGCATGACCCTCATATTGTCAGAATTCGAAGTAATCATGACTACTGGGTTGCCACACTCTTAGATCCCCCAAACTTTTCGATCAACCTTTTCATTTTAATAAAGACCAAAAAAATGGTCATTTTTGAAATTATAAGCATTAGCAGGTTGTTAGAAACTGAAATCAAACAGTTTTCAACTCAAAACTTTATTCTAGGTGATGTTACATTTTCACATAGGACCCCTTGTTCGAAAGGAGCTTCTGAACTCTCTCGTCCATTGAATTTGTCAGGTTTTGGATGGTTTCTGCTTCAATTGTTTTGCATGAGGACAGAATACCCTCCCAGAGCTGTTGCTTAGATGTGAACTGCCTCCCGCCATCATAGACACTCCTTTTAATGATGCTCCAAAGGTTCTGAATGGGGTAGAGGTCAGGGGAGCATGGGGGTCACACCATAAGTTTGTCCCCTTTTATGCCCATATCAGCCAGAGATGCAGATGTTTTATGTGCAGCATGAGATGGTGCATTATCATGCAGAAAAATGATCTTGCTGTGAAATAAACGGTTCTTCTTCTTGAACCATGGCAGGAAGTGCTGTTTGAGAAAATCCACATACATTATGGAGTTCATCTTTAGCGCCTTCAGGGATCCTAAAGGGGCCGACAATCTCTCTCCCCATGATTCCAGCCCAAAACATTACTCCACCTCCTCCTTGTTGGCGCTGTAGCCGTGTTTGCGTGGGGTGTCCATCAACCAGCCATCCTCCACTCTATTCATCTGGACCATCGAGCGCTGCACGGCACTCATCCGTGAACAAAACAGTTTTGAAATCAGTCTTCATGTAATGTTTGGCCCACTGGAGCCGTTTCTGCTTGTGTGAAGTGGATAGAGGAGGTCGACAGGATGGCGTATGCACAGCTGCAAACCTCTGAAGGACCCTGCATCTTGTTGTTCGGGGGACGTTGGAGGCACAAGCAGCTTCAAAAACTTGTCTGCTGCTATGACAAGGCTTTTTTGCCGCTGCTCTTTCAACCTGACGTAATTGCCTGTAGGAAAGAGTCCTCAATTTGCCCTTATCAGCACGCACACGTGTGTACTGTGAATCAGCTACATACTTCTTGATTGCCAAGACACTTCATCCTGATCATCGCACAATGTTGATTGTAGTCATGCCTTGACCTAAACACTCCACAATTTGTTGCTTCTCAGCAGCCGACACATCCTTTTTCTTTCCCATTTTGGCAGAAAATGTAGGCTGCTTAATAATGTGAGAGAGCCTTCTTAAGTAGTCTTGCCTTTCATTGGACACACCTGCCAAACTAATTAGCACAGGTGTCTGCAATTGCTTACAGTGATATAAAGAGCCCTGACACACATCACCATCAATGAGTTTAACTGACAAACAAACAAATTCTTCCCTTATCACTCCTAAACACTTTTTGCATAATAATTTGGAACGCGGTGTACATGTGCTTTTCCACAAAACACCAGTGGTTCACGTAGTGAATCTTACAGTTCTAACTTGCCAACCGTGGTCTGTATGGAATTGTTCAATAAAGGGCCCAAAATTAAGATAACATAGATGGGAGAGGTCTCTATGAATAGGAATTCCTAAGTATTTGATACCCTGTGAGGGCCAGGCAAAGGGAAAGTTGGACTGGATGGAATCCTATATGGATTTAGGGAGGGAGACATCGAGGGCCTCAGACTTCGCTGCATTGATTTTAAAATTTTACCATGTAACAAAGTGATCTATTTCAGCCATAACAGCAGGGATGGATATATGTGATTGAGTGATATATACTAGGACATCATCAGCAAATAGAGAGCACTTGTACTCGGTGCCTCCCACCTCAATCCACCTAATATTGGGGTTATGGCGAATTGATGAGAGCAGGTGCTCCGTCACTAGGATGTATAAGAGAGGGGACAGAGGACATCCCTGCCTTGTCCCATTGGTGATTGTGAAAGGTGATGAAAATGTTCTGACGCACCCCCTGGGCCTTGGGACACCCGGAGCCGGACCCTTTTTGGTGGATGCTGGTGGTTGTAGTCTTCGTGGCGGCGATCCGGTTCCGTGGCTCAGGGCGGTCAAACCAGTGGCGGAACTATTTATGTGGTTTTGATGTTTAAATGTCCGACTACGCCACCCGTGGATTGCGGTCAGAGTGAACCGCCGCTACAGGGCAGACCGCTAAGGCTGGTGTTGTGGGTGCAGCAGAGCGTAGCATAACTCCCCACGGGAGGAGTATAGCCTCAGGGCAGTGTATGCGGAGGATGGGGGTGATGGTGCAGGGCAGCAGCAGTAACGACACGGAGTCAGTGATGCAGTTCAGGGCCTTTACTCACAGTTCTTATTATCCAGACCACGTCTGCAGGTAACGGCTGCCCACGTCGTACTGTGCTCACCAGGTGAGGGGCTCAGACAACTCCCAGATAACTTTGGAGCGCTTCACAGGACCCCCTTTGTGTGTCCTTTGTCTGGCCTTTCTTACCAACACTTCTGTCCGGCTGCCTCGGGCCTCCTCTTGGTAAACTTGGCGCCAGTTTCCCTGACCCTATGAGCTGCCTTCCTAGTGGGTGGAGCAAGGGGCTGCGCCACATAAAATGTCAGAGCCTCCGGTTTCTAGCTGAGGGTCGTTTCCTGCCTCCACTAGTTCGGGGACCGGTCTCCCCCTTTGGCCTGACCCCTCCACGCAAGTGGATTCGGGCGTGCGGTGGCGACTCGCCCGTCCGCACCCCTGGGATCCCTTCATTCCTCGTTCCTGGAGCCTTCTCCGCTCCTCTTCCTTCCTTCTCCCTCTTGCAGGCCTGGGCCTCTGTTACTAGGCCCGCCTCCGGAGCAGAGCTCATGCAGAGCCCCTGCTCCCTGCCACTTCTGCTCAGACTTCTCTGTACTGAACTAAGATGGTGCCCACCTTTTATACTCCCTTCTCAATGCACCCAGGAACTGCTTCCTCCCTGCTCCTGCACTGCAGGGTTCCCCTTCCTCAGTGTTCCCTCCCCCCACTCCAGCCAGGGACAGGGACTGTCGTGCCCATCTCAGGGGCATATTGGTCGCCCTGCCCCACGGCAATGTGGTGTAATGCATGCAGGTGTCGGGTCCTGATCCACACTCCATCCTTATCTGAGAGTGAGATATCACACCTCTGGGTGAGGTGCAATACGTCTGTAGCAACCGAGCCCTCGGTGCTACAGTTCCATTTATCTTCAGCCTAGGTGACGTATTGTGATACAGGGCCGTGATTTTGGCTATAAAAGGGTCCCCTAGACCCCTACCCCAAGCTTTTTAAGAGAATCATATATGGCGTGCCAGGAGACTCTATGGAATGCTTTCTCAGCATCCAACGAGAGTATCTACTTACAAATTTTTAACTGCATCTAGCCCAGGAAATACTTTGTGCCTAGTAGCAGTGTCTGCTAGTCAGCGGATTATCCCGGCTGTTAAGCAAGCTACACCACCTGTAGTTTGGACACTTAATTTTTTCAAAGGAAATGCTTCGGGACCACGGGATACTTAGTGAAGAGCATCAGGAGGCACCCCAAGGCATAGGGGCTGGGACTGGCAGTAGGATGCCTTGCGGTGGACAGCCGAGCTCGATCCTTATAAAAGCTTTTTAACTGCAGCAGCTTTAGTGGACGCTACTGGAGCTGGAATTACGCGGCTGCTGGCATGAGACTTGCCCTCCAATAGATCCTTGTAAATGGATTTAAAGTGTATTCATTCAAATTAGAGGGACAATTTAAATTAAAAAGCTTAGAGCTGCCTCCACCACAGGGGGGCTCTCTCGACCCACCAGCGGACAGGCACCAGTATTGGGAGAGGGGGGCTGGCCGTCAGGGTTCACCGCGGCTCTGGCACAAACCCGGCGACACGGAGGTGGCACGGGCAGGAGCGGACTGGCCGTCTCGGCTTCTCGCTTTTTGGATTTTAGAAGGGCATGACATGCCTATATCTGTGTCTCCCCCTCCTTTTACTCCTCCACCTCTTTTCTTTTCGCATGACTATATGTACTTGTCACTTTTCCATGTGTTAGTTGTGTCTTCTGAGCAGTTTGTCAGCTTTTGGACACCTTTGAAGGTGTTTTCTATGTGTTTCTATGTGTTTTTGTTTGCCTGCCATTGGTTTTAACTGTGTTCGAAGGTGTTCGACGAACAGTTCGACGAACAGTTCGGCGAACACACGGGTGTTCGACGAACCGAACCGAACTCGAACACTACGGGGGTGGCTCAACACTAGTAAACTTCTTGATTAAGGAACATTAAGATCTCTGGAGATGGACTTGTAACCATGAGATTGTTGATATTGTTCAATAATTTTTGTTCTCAAGTCTTCAGACTGTTCTTTTCTCCTCTTTCTGTTCTCCATGCTCAGTGTGGCACACATAGACACACAATGCAAAGATTGAGTCAACTTCTCACCTTTTTATCTGGTTTCAAGTGATTTTCATATTGCCCACCCCTGTTACTTGCCACAGGTGAGTTATTTACCATAATTTTGGAAAGGTGCCAACAATTTTGTTCACCCATTTTTGGGGTTTTGTGCGAAATTATGTCCAGTTTGCCTTTTTTTTCTCTGGTTTTTTGTGTTGTTCCAATACACACAAATAAAATAAACATGTGTATAACAAAACATGTGTAATTGCAATAATGTTCTGGGAGAAATACTTCATTTTCTGGAACAATTTCAAGAGTGCCAACACTTTTAGCCTTGACTGAATGTCACTCAGACAGAAGTTACCAGTAAGATTCAGCCTCATGGCATATTAATAAATAAATATGCAAACAACGAATTACCTTTCAGTTGACTGCTTCCCCTTTAAAACATGCAGGTGACATGTCTCATAGGTTCAAAGGACAGCAAGGACAACATCTGCAAGGAGTTTGTATGTTCTCCCGGTGTTTGCAGGGTTTTCCTCTGAGTTCTCCGGTTTCCTCCCACACTCAAAAGACATACTGATAGGGAATCTAGATTGTGAGCCCCAATGAGGACAGTGATGATGATGTCTGTAAAGTGCTGCAGAATATCATGGCGCTATATAAATGAGTAAAGTAAATACATAAAAAATATCCATTTTAATAGATGAAGGAAGTATTGATGGTCTGGGGTGAATGTAGAAGAAAAAAGACAAGTTAATGACTATAATCAAAGACAACCTCATCCATAACATTGTAACTTAGGTTGAATAAAAACCTAGGTTCATCAAGTTCAACCTTCCTCCCCCAATTGTACTGAGTCACTGGACTTATCTATACTATATGCATCTACAGAGCACCTGTGTAGAGCTGATATCTATGGTGGCAATACCAGTATGGTGATAGTATTCCATTCTATGTGGTAGTAATATGTCGTCGTGAAGTGCTGTTATTTTTTTGTCCTTTATATAGCCCCAATAATTGCAATATATTACCTGTATAATGATATTACCTGTATTTTTCGGACTATAAGACGCTCTTTTTTCCTCCAAAATTTTGGAGGAAAGTGGGGGGGGTGTCTTATAGTTCGAACCTTCTATTACAGTATATACTGTATTGCTGTCATGTGTGGTGGGGTATGGGGGGGACAGCAGCAGCAGAGGAGCAGGGTACAGTAGGCAGCAGCGGCTACTGCAGCCTACACTGTCCCCGCTGCTTAAGAAAATGAATAGTCAGTGCTCCCCACTGAATATTCATTCTCCTTAATCACAGGAGTACAGTGTAGCTACAGCACGGCTGCGGCAGCGCTCGGCGGTCATTTGTGCCCGCTACTAAAGAGCATGAATATTCACCCCCTCTCCACGCCCATGGGGGTGAATATTCATGCTCTTTAATAGGGGGCACATGTGATCGCCCGGCAGCAGGAGCCACGCTGCGGCTCCAGTGTGCGCCCGCTATCAAGAAGCGTGCAGTCACTGCTCCCCACACACACAGTCCCGGCATAGGGAGCAGTGACTCTTCCGGCACAGCATCTCCCTGTGTGAGTGTTCATGTCAGTGACGTCATGCGCGGCTCACACAGGGAGATCTGTGCTGGCTGCAGAGGAGGACACAGCGCTGGAGGAGAGAAGAAGAAAGGTGAATAGGAGTGTTTATTTTTTTGTGTAATGGGGATGGAGGTGCTAGGCATACCAGGATGTGAGGTTGCCAGTCATACCAGGATGTGGGGGTGCTAGACATACCAGGATGTGGGGGTGCCAGGCATACCAGGATGTGGGGGTGCCAGGCATACCAGGATGTGGGGGTGCCAGGCATACCAGGATGTGGAGGTCCCAGGCATACCAGGATGTGGGGGTGCTAGGCATACTAGGATGTGGGGGTGCCAGGTATATCAAGATGTGGGGGTGCCAGGCATACCAGGATGTGAGGGTGCCAGGCATACCAGGATGTGGGGGTGCCATGTATACCAGGATGAGGAGGGGCATGCATACCAAGATGAGGGGGACCTTGCATACCAGGATGAGGGTGACCTTGCATACCAGGATGAGGGGTGCCATGCATGCCAGGATGAGGAGTGCCAAACATACCAGGATGAGGGGTGCCAAGCATACCAGAATGAGGGATGCCATGCATACCAGGATGAGGGGGGCCATGCATACCAGGATGAGGGGGGCCATGCATACCAGGATAAGGGGGGCCTTGCATATCAGGACGGCGGATGAGGGGGGCCATGCATACCAGGATGAGGGGGGCCTTGCATACCAGCATACCAGGATGAGGGGGGCCTTGCATACCAGGATGATGGGTGCCATGCATACCAGGATGAGGGGTGCCAAGCATACCAGGATGAGGGGGGCCTTGCATACCAGCATGAGGGGTACCAAGAATACCAGGATGAGGGGTGCCATGCATACCAGGACGGGGGATTAGGGGGGCCATGCATACCAGGATGTTGGTGGCCTTGCATACCTGGATGAGGGGTGCCATGCATACCATGATGGGGGGTGCCATGCATACCAAGATGGGGGCTATTAGAACAGAATTAGGGGATATTACCCCTATAACAGTGTCACAAGCAGACCCTCTCCCCCTTAACAGTGCATCATGACCAAATTTTTTCTTACTTTTTTTCCCTATTCCCAGGTGCATCTTATGGTCCCGTGCGTCTTATAGTCCAAAAAATACGGTCTATTATGCTTGTACAGTGGTATTATTTGCAATACATTACTTGTATAGTGGTATTATATTATACTTCTATAGTAGTATTATTTGTAATATATTACTTGTTTAGTGGTATTATATAATACTTCTATAGTGGTATTATTTGTAATATATTACTTGTATAGGGGTATTACTTGTAATATATTACTTGTATAGTGGCATTATTTGTAAGATATTACTTGTACAGTGGCATTATTTGTAATATATTACTTGTATAGGGGTATTACTTGTAATATATTACTTGTATAGTGGTATTATTTGTAAGATATTACTTGTACAGTGGTATTATTTGTAATATATTACTTGTATAGTGGTATTGTTTGCAATATATTACTTGTTTAGTGGTAGTATATTATACTTCTATAGTGGTATTATTTGTAATATATTACTTCTATAGTGGTATTATTTGTAATATATTACTTCTATAGTGGTATTATTTGTAATATATTACTTGTATAGTAGTATTATTTGCAATATATTACTTGTTTAGTGGTGGTATATTATACTTCTATAGTGGTATTATTTGTAATATATTACTTCTATAGTGGTATTATTTGGTAACTGTACAATTATTTGGTGACTCATCATTTGTATTATGTAAATATGATATACACCTCAATCAGCCATAACCCACAAGTGCACGTGTAATGCCACAAAGTTGAACTTTATGTGCCTTTTAAAATGAAGCAGAGCTGGCAGCTACTTTATTATGTTTGCACTGGGCCAATGTTTCCCCTTGCAATATAGAAAGTGCCAGAACTGTAGAAAAAAGTCACAGTGAACCTCTCAGTGGGTCCCTAGTCTAAAAGGTGTGGTCACTGGTGCTGTGCACAAACAACCATCACAACGACCCACTTAGGGAGCCAGTTAAGGACCCACTGAGAGGTCCGCCATGATGTGGCAGTGGGCTTCATACAGTCTGATCGGAATGTAAAACTAAGAACCTCATGTTCAGCTTGGTGAATTTTTGCAGAGAGGCATTAGATCAATGTATGATTTTTGGATGTGCGGTCTAGGTCTTTTTTCTACAGTTCAGCATAATATAGGAAAGGATGTACTTATGTTCTGCCTCTAGGTGGCAGTATAGAGTTCATGAAGCAGCTCTGCTTTCCATATATGGAAAATAAGGTCACATGGTTAAACCACATGACCTGGTTCTGAACCACCTTGCAGTGAAGGCAAGGAGACATTATTTAGGGAGTCGCCCTGCAGGATCTGAGGCAGGTGGTAGAACAGCCATAGCTTCCATATCTAAGGAAACAAGGTCTCAGCTGCAGACAGTTGTGTGGACAAGGATTGTGCATAGATACAGATAAGAGGAACTGAGGAATCAGTGCACCAAAGATATACCTGCACAAGGGTCTTGTCTGTGAATGACCCCTCACTAGATAATAACTATATTTGCTGCATAAGAGCAGAAACTGTGTTCAAGGACCATTAAGCTTGATGTGCCTGTTTATTCCTGTTCAAGTAAATGTTTGCAAAATAGAGAAACTACCGCGCTCCTGGAGTGGTGAGGTGCCCAGGTAGGGTTGCAAGCCCGATGTAATTTTAGTAAATAACCTGGCACTCAATGGACTGGAAGATATTTTAAGTAATTGTTTAATGATAATAACGTAGTACAGTAAGCAGACGTTTCGGTCACAGGGACCTTCATCGGTGTACTACAAAAATGACAGAAAATAACAAAAGTAAGTGTCACGTAGACAATTGTATATATAGAATACAGATATGAATGACATAAAGAAGGTAGACATAATGAGAAATAAACAAATCGTCATGGATATAAAACAGGATTATCAACTAGGGGAAACGGGTGGGAGAGAGGGAGAGGGTGGGACAGGGAATGGAGTAGAAAAAAATGAAGATGTAATAAAACCTACCAGAAAATGTAGTTGATATGGATGAGGCAGAAGCCTAGAGGGGAAGGTGAACTGTGGAGAAAATAGAGTGTGAACCTCTGTGGAGATCATGTCAGAAGGTGGTAACAAAAGGTATAGAGAAATTTTACCTGTTAGGTATTGTAGCCAAATATGGCTGTAGGGTAGGAAGAACGCGGTGTCCACCGCTAGTCCAGGGCTGTAGGATTGTGAGGAAGAAGAGGGGTTTATAAGTAGGAAGTGGCTAGGTGTTAACAGGGCTGAGAGCTAATCATTGGTGGCAGTGGAGTGGATGGGAACGGTGGGAGCCGCGGCGCAAGACCTGCAGACCGGAAGTGACGTCAATCAGGTCCTGAAGACTGCTCGCCGGTCACGTGACCAGAAGTGACGCGTAGATGCGTTCCACTGTGGAGGCTGTGCGTTTCACTGTGTTCAGGGAGAGATACAGTAAAGGAGACCCAGTTAAAGGATGCAGGAGGGGTGGGAGTAGGAATAGGAGCGCCATTAGGATGGTATCTAGGGAAACAAAAACGAGTATAAGTATGTTGCATAATTAGGTATACAATTGCACAGACTAGAATAGGCAAGTCTAAGTCTCCAGTTATGAAATCTCAAAGGACATATAGCATTATGAATCTTGACAATATATATGAAGGTGGTCAAGAAATGACCAGCCTATAAGAACAATAGACAGATGTAAAATCAAATGGAAATAATGTACAAAAATGAAATAAACTTTGGCTATTAGTTTAAATAAACAAACAAAAATAATAATATTTGTGATAATGAAAATAAAGGTAAATAGACAAAAACAGGGTACTCAAATGAATGAACGGAGATCATATTCTCTGTTGAGACCTTTTGGGGATAGAGACTGTAGCTCATGTATCCAGTATGCCTCTCTGTATTTCAGCAAACGTACCCGATCCCCTCCGCGTCTTGGGGGGCAACTTGTTCTATAACCTGGAATATGAGCTGCGACACTGAGTGTCCTGCTGATGCAAAGTGTGCCGGGATGGGTAAAAGAAGATTTTTGCAGCGTATAGTAGACTTATGTTTTGAGATTCTGTCTTTGATGCATTGGGTCATTTCGCCAACATATATAAGGCCACAGGGACATTTAATGACGTAAATGACGTAAGAAGAATTGCAGGTAAAGTAGTCTTTGATCCTGTATTGTTTCCCTGATTGTGGATGACAAAAAGTGTTGCCTCTAATGATATTATTACACTGGTAACACTGGAGACATGGAAAAGTCCCCATTCTCGGTGTAGATAAAAATCTTTGTCGAGGTCTGATGTTCGTAGTGCCAATGTCGGCATGTACGAGTCGGTCACGGATGTTAGGAGCCCTTTTATAGCAGGGTAAGAAAGGAACTTTGAAGTCGGGGACCGATGGATATGCCGTTTGGAGTATGTTCCGGTGTTGTCTGAATTTCCTGTGTAGTATGAAAGCCATGGGGTGGTAAGTGTGTACAAATGGGATGCTGTTATTGGAAGAGTGGCGTGGCGGAGTGGTTCCTTCCAATGCTTTAGATAGAGTGACCGCTGGGTACCCTCTATCTAAAAATTTATTCTGCATCTCGTGTAATCTCAGGCTTTGGGTGGCTGGGTTGCTGACTATACGTTGGACACGACGAAATTGTGATTTGGGAACTGAAGAGAATATGGACCTGGGGTGCAGACTAGAATATTGTAGATGACCATTTCTGTCGGAGGGTTTTAAGTAAAGGTCGGATGAGAGATAACCAGACCCATCTTTGATGATGGTCGTGCCCAGGAAATTGATGGATTCTTTATTAGACGTGATGGTGAACTAAAGGCCCTCCCAGGCTGAATTAAGTGATTCAAAGAATTCTGCAAGGGTTTCAGGAGGCCCCCTCCATATGCAAAAAATATCATCAATGTAACGTTTCCATGTTACAGAATGGGTCTGGAAGAGTGGATGGGTGTATACCACCTCTTCCTCGAATGCAGCCATATAGCAATTGGCATATGGGGGGGCCACATTAGACCCCATGACGGTGCCCTGTTTTTGTAAAAAGAAGGTATATTGGAAAATGAAGTAGTTCTTTCTTAAGACCAGGTTTAGGAGATCCAGGCTAAGATGGCTGACTTCAGGCGGTGTCTGTGAATTTTCTAATAGTTTTTTAACACATTGAATCCCTTTGTCATGTGGTATAGAAGTATATAGATTATTAACGTCTATTGTGACCAATAGGGAATCAGAACTAGTCTGTTTAATGTCTCGAATGATGGTAAGAAAAGCACTAGTGTCCAAAATAAAGGATTTAGTTTTCTTGACTAAAGGGGTCAGGATTTTTTCCAGAAAAATGGATAAAGGAGACAAGATCGATTCAAGTAAATGTTTGCAACTGCCCCTGTGGCCTCCCTTTTTTCTAGACTATTTTCAGTGCACCACATTATGCCACACTATCTATAAGCAGAGGTTAATTAACCCCTTCATGTCATGGCCATTTTCTGTTTCTTCATTTTGTTTTTTTCCTCCCCTTCGTCCAAGAGCCATAACTTTTGTACTTTTCCATCCCCAAAGCCATATGAGGACTTGTTTTTTGCAGGACAAGTTATACTTTTGAACAACATCAATTATTTCATTATTTGATGCACTGGAGAAAAATCCAAGTATGGTGAAATTGCAATTGTTTTTTTTTTTATTATTATTTAACATGTTCACTATATGGTAAAACTGACCTGGCAATATGATTCCCCAGGTCAGTATGAGTACGCAAATACCAAACATGTATAGTTTAATTTTTATTTAAGTGGTAAAAAAAATGTGTATGAGAAAAAGTTTTTGCATTTGTCGCCATTTTCCAAGACCAGTATCTGACGTTTTTATTGATACCATTTTGGGGTAGATACGATGTTTTGTCGCCTCTTATTGCATTTTATTGCAATTTTGCAGCGGCCAAAAAAACATCATTTTGACGTTTTGATTTTTTTCTCCTTATGCCGTTATGCAGTCAAATTAATTTACTTTATATTTTGATATATCGAACATTTATGAACGCAGCGATACCAAATAAGTGTATTTTTTTTAAAAAATTATTTTCATTACTTTACCATGGCGTTCTGAACGTACCTTTCTTTTTCGTCACTACCATGGTGGAGAGGCAACTTCTGCACTTCACACACATATAATACACATTCACTGGGCCTGTCTGCTTTCAAATTCCAGGGCTAAACTTTAGTCTCAGTCCGTCACTGATGCCAACCTCAGCAATAATGTCGCTAAAGCCTGCAGAACACATTATAAGAGGCTTATACAGAGCTGTAATCACACATGAAGGGGCTGACATCTGAATCTGAATTTTTGCTGTTAATTTTTTACTAATATATTCTAACAGTTTGCTTTTCTTATCCACATCCTGGTCTTTTTCATAATCTGTTTGTCTCAACTATTGGTTGTGACTATAAATGTCTCAGATATTTTCTACAACATGGTAAAATACATTAAGGGATGCCATCTAGTGGTAGAATAATGGAACAGCATTGTTATAAGAGGACATGGTGACAATATGGCAAGATTAAATTTACTAGAAACTCAGAGAGAGAGCTGCAATGTGTAGAATAACTGACTGTTTGCTCATTCCTAACTGTTCATTGTCATATGAATAATATATCCAAGATTTTTCCCAAGCAACCCCATCTTCTGGAATTGTGTCTCAATACACCCGATTGTCTCCTACATTTGGAACTTTCATACGTAACTTGAAAACTCATCCCTTCAGGAAATCCTATAGACTCCACTGCCATGTCCCCACAACCGGAGCTGCTGCAACCTCCCGACTTACAGTCTCCATCCCCATTGTAAGCCCCTGAGGACTGGACCCTCTCCCCCGTTACCAGTCTTTCATTGTTAGTTTGTTCATTGTACTTCATATTTGTGTCCTGTATGTAACCCCATGTCATGTACAGCACAGTGGAATCAGTGGTGCTTTAAAAATAATTAATATTAATAATAATAATAATAATATGGGCTAAGCTTAAAGCTTATCACTAGCTCGATTACCATTTGGTAGCTGCTCAGTAAAGGATGCAGCGCTGATTTAGTTAAAAGAGCGAGATCTCGCAATAAGGCCATGTTTACACGATCAGTATTTGGTCAGTATTTTCCATCAGTATTTGTAAGCCAAAACCAGGAGTGGGTGATAAATACAGAAGTGGTGACGTGTTTCTATTATACTTTTCCTCTGATTGTTCCTCTCCTGGTTTTGACTTACAGATACTGATGTAAAATACTGACCAAATACTCAATGTGTGAACGTGGCCTTACACTCAAGATCTCACGCTTTCACCAAGGGGTGGCCGTGGAGGGTTGTGAGATCCGTCTTGTTTTTGCATGCCAGGATCCCATGACCCAGAAATTCGAACCTGACTTTTGCTGGAAAGTCTGGGGGCATTAGGGACACTTACCAGCATATTTGATAAGTTATTTATTTATTTTACTCACTTATATAGCGCCATTAATTCCATATTCCATAGCGGTTTACAGACATTATCTAGAAAAACTATTCAGTCTGCAGTTGCCCATTGTTTTGTTTTTTTCATACAATGTGCAGCCCCAGACCAGTGATAGGTATCTTTAAGCCTCTAATCTTAGAGGTTCACTGCATATTTTCATTATGCCTTTCATTATTTAGTTCCATGTTTTTTTTCAAAATGGAAAAAACAAATCCTGCAAGCTGAACTTTTTCTTCCATTCTACATTCTAAAAATACGCAACAAATAGAAACCAGACGGACCCCAAATAGATCAATGAGGTCCCTGTGCTTTCATTGGAAACAGGAATAAGCTCGATCCTAATTCTGTTTATCAGTTCTGTTTGATCTAAACAGAAAAGTTAAACCAAAATACAAATGGGCATGTGAACAAAGCCTAACATTAACCAGGACTGAGAGGGGTTGATTTATGTAAGCTGCTTCATAGAGCAATGCAGCATCCAGTGTTGGCTTATTAAGGAATATTAATGCATGTTGTGGTCAGTATGTCCTCGCTCTTTGTGCTGCTAACACGGTTTACTTTTCAGGTAATGTGCCTTTATTGTTAATTGTTAAAACTGCACTATGTACAGGCTTTCACTGTATGCTAGGTAATGGTCTCCCGTCTCTGGTTATGTGTGCAGATGTATTAATGGTGCGCAGCACAGACTCTATGCTAGAGTAGAGCTAGATTTTGGAAGGAAGTGTCTGCCATGCTAGGGAGAGATTAATGTGTCACCTGCAGGCAGTGAAGGCTGACCTCTTGGCAGAGCTGTGACTTGTTGAATCATCTTGGGCAATTTCACCATTTCAAAAGAGTCCTTTGAAATGAAAGATCCCTTGCATCTGTGGTTATTTGTTGATACAAGTGCAATGCTCCTACATATCATGGCTAAGTCCTTTTGGATCAGTTTATTGTTCTCCTACGTAACCAGTGTGGTGTGGTTGCTGATCAGCTCCAATATTATCTGTGTATCCTGTACATGTGGTTGTGGACCATTAAATGGTAGATTGCCGAGCCAAGCATTTGTGCCCATAGACTGTAATCAACACGCATTTATGCCCATAGACTGTAATCAACAAGCATTTATGCCCATAGACTGTAATCAACAAACATTTATGCTCATAGACTGTAACCAACAGGGATTTGTGCCCATAGACTGTAAGCAATAAACATTTGTGCCCATAGACTGCAACCAACAAGCAATTGTGGTCATAGACTATAACCAACAAGCATTTGTGCCCATAGACTGTAACCAGCAAACATTTGTGCCCATAGACTGTAACCAACAAGCATTTGTGCCCATAGACTGTAACCAACAATCATTTGTGGCCATAGACTGTAATCAACAAGCATTTGTGGCCATAGACTGTAACCAACAGGGATTTGTGGCCATAGACTGTAACCAACAGGGATTTGTGGTCATAGACTGTAACCAACAAGCATTTGTGCCCATAGACTGTAACTAACAAGCAATTGTGGTCATAGACTGTAACCAACAAGCAATTGTCGTCATAGACTGTAACCAGCAAGCAATTGTGGTCATAGACTGTAACCAACAAGCATTTGTGGCCATAGACTGTAACCAACAAACATTTGTGCCCATAGACTGTAATCAACAAGCATTTGTGGCCATAGACTGTAATCAACAAGCATTTGTGGCCATAGACTGTATCCAACAGGGATTTGTGGCGATAGACTGTAACCAACAAGCATTTGTGCCAATAGACTGTAGTCAACAAGCATTTGCGCCCATAGACTGTAACCAACAGGGATTTGTGGTCATAGACTGTAATCAACAAGCATTTGTGGCCATAGAATGTAACCAACAGGGATTTGTGGTCATACACTGTAACCAACAAGCATTTGTTGCCATAGACTGTAATCAACAAGCACTTGTGCCCATAGACTGTAACTAATAAACATTTATGCCCTTAGATGGTTACCAACAAACATTTGTGCCCATAGACTGTAACCAACAAGCAATTGTGGTCATAGACTGTAACCAACAAGTATTTCTGGCCATAGACTGTAACCAACAGGGATTTGTGGTCATAGACTGTAACCAACAAGCATTTGTGCCCATAGACTGTAATCAACAAGCATTTGTGCCCATAAACTGTAACCAACAGGGATTTGTGGTCATAGACTGTAACCAACAAGCATTTTTGGCCATAGACTGTAACCAACAGGGATTTGTGATCATAGACTGTAACCAACAAGCATTTGTGGCCGTAGACTGTAATCAACAAGCATTTGTGCCCATAGACTGTAACGAACAAGCAATTGTGGTCATAGACTGTAACCAACAAGCATTTGTGGCCATAGACTGTAATCAACAAGCATTTGTGGCCATAGACTGTATCCAACAGGGATTTGTGGCCATAGACTGTAAACAACAAGCATTTGTGCACATAGACTGTAATCAACAAGCATTTGTGCCCATAGACTGTAATCAACAGGGATTTGTGCCCATAGACTATAACCAACAAACATTTATGCCCATAGACTGTAACCAACAAGCAATTGTGGTCATAGACTGTAACCAACAAACATTTGTGGCCATAGACTGTAATCAACAAGCATTTGAGCCCATAGACTGTAACTAATAAACATTTGTGCCCTTAGATAGTAACCAACAAACATTTGTGCCCATAGACTGTAACCAACAAACAATTGTGGTCTCAGACTGTAACCAACAAGCATTTGTGGCCATAGACTGTAACCAACAGGGATTTGTGGTCATAGACTGTAACCATCAAGCATTTGTGCCCATAGACTTTAATCAACAAGCATTTGTGCCCATAGACTGTAACCAACAGGGATTTGTGTTCATAGACTGTAACCAACAAGCATTTGTGGCCATAGACTGTAACCAACAGGGATTTGTGATCATAGACTGTAACCAACAAGCATTTGTGGCCATAGACTGTAAACAACAAGCATTTGTGGCCGTAGACTGTAATCAACAAGCATTTGTGCCCATAGACTGTAACTAATAAACATTTATGCCCTTAGATTGTCACCAACAAACATTTGTGCCCATAGACTGTAACCAACAAGCAATTGTGGTCATAGACTGTAACCAACAAGCATTTGTGGCCATAGACTGTAACCAACAAGCATTTGTGCCCATAGACTGTAATCAACAAGCATTTGTGCCCATAGACTGTAACCAACAGGGATTTGTGGTCATAGACTGTAACCAACAAGCATTTTTGGCCATAGACTGTAACCAACAGGGATTTGTGATCATAGACTGTAACCAACAAGCATTTGTGGCCGTAGACTGTAATCAACAAGCATTTGTGCCCATAGACTGTAACCAACAAGCAACTGTGGTCATAGACTGTAACCAACAAGCATTTGTGGTCATAGACTGTAACCAACAAGCATTTGTGGCCATAGACTGTAATCAACAAGCATTTGTGCCCATAGACTGTAACTAATAAACATTTATGCCCTTAGATTGTTACCAACAAACATTTGTGCCCATAAACTGTAACCAACAAGCAATTCTGGTCATAGACTGTAACCAACAAGCATTTGTGGCCATAGACTGTAACCAACAGGGATTTGTGATCATAGACTGTAACCAACAAGCATTTGTGGCCGTAGACTGTAATCAACAAGCATTTGTGCCCATAGACTGTAACCAACAAGCAATTGTGGTCATAGACTGTAACCAACAAGCATTTGTGGCCATAGACTGTAATCAACAAGCATTTGTGGCCATAGACTGTATCCAACAGGGATTTGTGGCCATAGACTGTAACCAACAAGCATTTGTGCCCATAGACTGTAACCAACAGGGATATGTGCCCATAGACTATAACCAACAAACATTTGTGCCCATAGACTGTAAACAACAAGCAATTGTGGTCATAGACTGTAACCAACAAGCATTTGTGGCCATAGACTGTAATCAACAAGCATTTGTGCCCATAGACTGTAACTAATAAACATTTGTGCCCTTAGATTGTAACCAAAAAACATTTGTGCCCATAGACTGTAACCAACAAACAATTGTGGTCTCAGACTGTAACCAACAAGCATTTGTGGCCATAGACTGTAACCAACAGGGATTTGTGGTCATAGACTGTAACCATCAAGCATTTGTGCCCATAGACTTTAATCAACAAGCATTTGTGCCCATAGACTGTAACCAACAGGGATTTGTGGTCATAGACTGTAACCAACAAGCATTTGTGGCCATAGACTGTAACCAACAGGGATTTGTGATCATAGACTGTAACCAACAAGCATTTGTGGCCATAGACTGTAATCAACAAGCATTTGTGGCCATAGACTGTAATCAGCAAGCATTTGTGCCCATAGACTGTAACTAATAAACATTTATGCCCTTAGATTGTAACCAACAAACATTTGTGCCCATAGACTGTAACCAACAAGCAATTGTGGTTATAGACTGTAACCAACAAGCATTTGTGGCCATAGACTGTAACCAACAAGCATTTGTGCCCATAGACTGTAATCAACAAGCATTTGTGCCCATAGACTGTAACCAACAAGCAATTGTGGTCATAGACTGTAACCAACAAGCATTTGTGGCCATAGACTGTAATCAACAAGCATTTGTGGCCATAGACTGTATCCAACAGGGATTTGTGGCCATAGACTGTAACCAACAAGCATTTGTGCACATAGACTGTAATCAACAAGCATTTGTGCCCATAGACTGTAACCAACAGGGATTTGTGCCCATAGACTATAACCAACAAACATTTGTGCCCATAGACTGTAACCAACAAGCAATTGTGGTCATAGACTGTAACCAACAAGCATTTGTGGCCATAGACTGTAATCAACAAGCATTTGTGCCCATAGACTGTAACTAATAAACATTTGTGCCCTTAGATTGTAACCAACAAACATTTGTGCCCATAGACTGTAACCAACAAACAATTGTGGTCTCAGACTTTAATCAACAAGCATTTGTGCCCATAGACTGTAACCAACAGGGATTTGTGGTCATAGACTGTAACCAACAAGCATTTGTGGCCATAGACTGTAACCAACAGGGATTTGTGATCATAGACTGTAACCAACAAGCATTTGTGGCCATAGACTGTAATCAACAAGCATTTGTGCCCATAGACTGTAATCAACAAGCAATTGTGATCATAGACTGTAACCAACAAGCATTTGTGGCCATAGACTGTAATCAACAAGCATTTGTGGCCATAGACTGTAATCAGCAAGCATTTGTGCCCATAGACTGTAACTAATAAACATTTATGCCCTTAGATTGTAACCAACAAACATTTGTGCCCATAGACTGTAACCAACAAGCAATTGTGGTCATAGACTGTAACCAACAAGCATTTGTGGCCATAGACTGTAACCAACAAGCATTTGTGCCCATAAACTGTAATCAACAAGCATTTGTGCCCATAAACTGTAACCAACAGGGATTTGTGGTCATAGACTGTAACCAACAAGCATTTGTGGCCATAGACTGTATCCAACAGGGATTTGTGGCCATAGACTGTAGCCAACAAGCATTTGTGCCCATAGACTGTAATCAACAAGCATTTGTGCCCATAGACTGTAACCAACAGGGATTTGTGCCCATAGACTATAACCAACAAACATTTGTGCGCATAGACTGTAACCAACAAGCAATTGTGGTCATAGACTGTAACCAACAAGCATTTGTGGCCAAAGACTGTAAACAACAAGCATTTGTGCCCATAGACTGTAACCAATAAACTTTTGTGCCCATAGACTGTAACCAACAAGCAATTGTGGTCATAGACTATAACCAACAAACATTTGTGCCCATAGACTGCAACCAACAAGCAATTCTGGTCATAGACTGTAACCAACAAGCATGTGTGCCCATAGACTGTAACTAATAAACATTTGTGCCCTTAGATTGTAACCAACAAACATTTGTGCCCATAGACTGTAACCAACAAACAATTGTGGTCTCAGACTGTAACCAACAAGCATTTGTGGCCATAGACTGTAACCAACAGGGATTTGTGGTCATAGACTGTAACCATCAAGCATTTGTGCCCATAGACTTTAATCAACAAGCATTTGTGCCCATAGACTGTAACCAACAGGGATTTGTGGTCATAGACTGTAACCAACAAGCATTTGTGGCCATAGACTGTAACCAACAGGGATTTGTGATCATAGACTGTAACCAACAAGCATTTGTGGCCATAGACTGTAATCAACAAGCATTTGTGGCCATAGACTGTAATCAGCAAGCATTTGTGCCCATAGACTGTAACTAATAAACATTTATGCCCTTAGATTGTAACCAACAAACATTTGTGCCCATAGACTGTAACCAACAAGCAATTGTGGTCATAGACTGTAACCAACAAGCATTTGTGGCCATAGACTGTAACCAACAAGCATTTGTGCCCATAAACTGTAATCAACAAGCATTTGTGCCCATAAACTGTAACCAACAGGGATTTGTGGTCATAGACTGTAACCAACAAGCATTTGTGGCCATAGACTGTATCCAACAGGGATTTGTGGCCATAGACTGTAGCCAACAAGCATTTGTGCCCATAGACTGTAATCAACAAGCATTTGTGCCCATAGACTGTAACCAACAGGGATTTGTGCCCATAGACTATAACCAACAAACATTTGTGCGCATAGACTGTAACCAACAAGCAATTGTGATCATAGACTGTAACCAACAAGCATTTGTGGCCAAAGACTGTAAACAACAAGCATTTGTGCCCATAGACTGTAACCAATAAACTTTTGTGCCCATAGACTGTAACCAACAAGCAATTGTGGTCATAGACTATAACCAACAAACATTTGTGCCCATAGACTGCAACCAACAAGCAATTCTGGTCATAGACTGTAACCAACAAGCATGTGTGCCCATAGACTGTAACTAATAAACATTTGTGCCCTTAGATTGTAACCAACAAACATTTGTGCCCATAGACTGTAACCAACAAACAATTGTGGTCTCAGACTGTAACCAACAAGCATTTGTGGCCATAGACTGTAACCAACAGGGATTTGTGGTCATAGACTGTAACCATCAAGCATTTGTGCCCATAGACTTTAATCAACAAGCATTTGTGCCCATAGACTGTAACCAACAGGGATTTGTGGTCATAGACTGTAACCAACAAGCATTTGTGGCCATAGACTGTAACCAACAGGGATTTGTGATCATAGACTGTAACCAACAAGCATTTGTGGCCATAGACTGTAATCAACAAGCATTTGTGGCCATAGACTGTAATCAGCAAGCATTTGTGCCCATAGACTGTAACTAATAAACATTTATGCCCTTAGATTGTAACCAACAAACATTTGTGCCCATAGACTGTAACCAACAAGCAATTGTGGTCATAGACTGTAACCAACAAGAATTTGTGGCCATAGACTGTAACCAACAAGCATTTGTGCCCATAGACTGTAATCAACAAGCATTTGTGCCCATAAACTGTAACCAACAGGGATTTGTGGTCATAGACTGTAACCAACAGGGATTTGTGGCCATAGACTGTAGCCAACAAGCATTTGTGCCCATAGACTGTAATCAACAAGCATTTGTGCCCATAGACTGTAACCAACAGGGATTTGTGCCCATAGACTATAACCAACAAACATTTGTGCCCATAGACTGTAACCAACAAGCAATTGTGGTCATAGACTGTAACCAACAAGCATTTGTGGCCAAAGACTGTAAACAACAAGCATTTGTGCCCATAGACTGTAACCAATAAACTTTTGTGCCCATAGACTGTAACCAACAAGCAATTGTGGTCATAGACTATAACCAACAAACATTTGTGCCCATAGACTGCAACCAACAAGCAATTCTGGTCATAGACTGTAACCAACAAGCATGTGTGCCCATAGACTGTAACTAATAAACATTTGTGCCCTTAGATTGTAACCAACAAACATTTGTGCCCATAGACTGTAACCAACAAACAATTGTGGTCTCAGACTGTAACCAACAAGCATTTGTGGCCATAGACTGTAACCAACAGGGATTTGTGGTCATAGACTGTAACCATCAAGCATTTGTGCCCATAGACTTTAATCAACAAGCATTTGTGCCCATAGACTGTAACCAACAGGGATTTGTGGTCATAGACTGTAACCAACAAGCATTTGTGGCCATAGACTGTAACCAACAGGGATTTGTGATCATAGACTGTAACCAACAAGCATTTGTGGCCATAGACTGTAATCAACAAGCATTTGTGGCCATAGACTGTAATCAGCAAGCATTTGTGCCCATAGACTGTAACTAATAAACATTTATGCCCTTAGATTGTAACCAACAAACATTTGTGCCCATAGACTGTAACCAACAAGCAATTGTGGTCATAGACTGTAACCAACAAGCATTTGTGGCCATAGACTGTAACCAACAAGCATTTGTGCCCATAGACTGTAATCAACAAGCATTTGTGCCCATAAACTGTAACCAACAGGGATTTGTGGTCATAGACTGTAACCAACAAGCATTTTTGGCCATAGACTGTAACCAACAGGGATTTGTGATCATAGACTGTAACCAACAAGCATTTGTGGCCGTAGACTGTAATCAACAAGCATTTGTGCCCATAGACTGTAACCAACAAGCAATTGTGGTCATAGACTGTAACCAACAAGCATTTGTGGCCATAGACTGTAATCAACAAGCATTTGTGGCCATAGACTGTATCCAACAGGGATTTGTGGCCATAGACTGTAACCAACAAGCATTTGTGCACATAGACTGTAATCAACAAGCATTTGTGCCCATAGACTGTAACCAACAGGGATTTGTGCCCATAGACTATAACCAACAAACATTTGTGCCCATAGACTGTAACCAACAAGCAATTGTGGTCATAGACTGTAACCAACAAGCATTTGTGGCCATAGACTGTAATCAACAAGCATTTGTGCCCATAGACTGTAACTAATAAACATTTGTGCCCTTAGATTGGAACCAACAAACATTTGTGCCCATAGACTGTAACCAACAAACAATTGTGGTCTCAGACTTTAATCAACAAGCATTTGTGCCCATAGACTGTAACCAACAGGGATTTGTGGTCATAGACTGTAACCAACAAGCATTTGTGGCCATAGACTGTAACCAACAGGGATTTGTGATCATAGACTGTAACCAACAAGCATTTGTGGCCATAGACTGTAATCAACAAGCATTTGTGCCCATAGACTGTAATCAACAAGCAATTGTGGTCATAGACTGTAACCAACAAGCATTTGTGGCCATAGACTGTAACCAACAAGCATTTGTGGCCATAGACTGTATCCAACAGAGATTTGTGGCCATAGACTGTAGCCAACAAGCATTTGTGCCCATAGACTGTAATCAACAAGCATTTGTGCCCATAGACTGTAACCAACAGGGATTTGTGCCCATAGACTATAACCAACAAACATTTGTGCCCATAGACTGTAACCAACAAGCAATTGTGGTCATAGACTGTAACCAACAAGCATTTGTGGCCATAGACTGTAATCAACAAGCATTTGTGCCCATAGACTGTAACTAATAAACATTTGTGCCCTTAGATTGGAACCAACAAACATTTGTGCCCATAGACTGTAACCAACAAACAATTGTGGTCTCAGACTTTAATCAACAAGCATTTGTGCCCATAGACTGTAACCAACAGGGATTTGTGGTCATAGACTGTAACCAACAAGCATTTGTGGCCATAGACTGTAACCAACAGGGATTTGTGATCATAGACTGTAACCAACAAGCATTTGTGGCCATAGACTGTAATCAACAAGCATTTGTGCCCATAGACTGTAATCAACAAGCAATTGTGGTCATAGACTGTAACCAACAAGCATTTGTGGCCATAGACTGTAACCAACAAGCATTTGTGGCCATAGACTGTATCCAACAGGGATTTGTGGCCATAGACTGTAGCCAACAAGCATTTGTGCCCATAGACTGTAATCAACAAGCATTTGTGCCCATAGACTGTAACCAACAGGGATTTGTGCCCATAGACTATAACCAACAAACATTTGTGCCCATAGACTGTATCCAACAAGCAATTGTGGTCATAGACTGTAACCAACAAGCATTTGTGGCCAAAGACTGTAAACAACAAGCATTTGTGCCCATAGACTGTAACCAATAAACTTTTGTGCCCATAGACTGTAACCAACAAGCAATTGTGGTCATAGACTATAACCAACAAACATTTGTGCCCATAGACTGCAACCAACAAGCAATTCTGGTCATAGACTGTAACCAACAAGCATTTGTGCCCATAGACTGTAACCAACAGGGATTTGTGGTCATAGAGTTTAACCAACAAGCATTTGTGCCCATAGACTGTAATCAACAAGCAGTTATGACCATAGACTGAACCAACAGGGATTTGTGGTCATACATTGTAACCACCAAGCATTTGTGCCCATAGACTGTAACCAACAAGTGTTTGTGGTCATAGACTCTAACCAACAAGCATATGTGCCCATAGACTATAGCCGACAAGCATTTATCCCCATAGACTGTAACCAACACGAATTTGTGGTCATAGACTGTAACCAACAAGCATTTGTGCCCATAGACTTTAACCAACAAGAATTTGTGCCCATAGACTTTAACCAACAAGTATTTGTACCCATAGACTGTAATCTACAAGCATTTGTGCCCATAGACTATAACCAACAAGCATTTATCCCAATAGACTGTAACCAACAAGCATTTATGCCCTTAAATTGTAACTAACAAACAAACCCACTCCCGGCTTCAAGACTTCTCCCGAGCTGCACCTATTCTTTAGAATGCTCTACCCCAGAAATTAGGATGAACCACAACTTACACAGTTTTAGGCGCTCCTTAAAAACACATCTGTTTAGGGCGGCCTATTACGCTCCCTAATCAAAGTCCTTTTATATTCTTATAGCCCATTCCTTATTTCTCCAAACATAAGTCTCCACCGAACCAAAAAGCACTACAGATACTGGCTGGTGATAAGCTCATGCAGCCTTTATCTATCCCTCATCCCGTCAAGATGGCTGAACCATCCTTGTAAATAAGCCATTGTACTTTGTGTCACCCCCACCTCATTGTAGATTGTAAGCTCTTAGGAGCAGGGTCGTCATTATTTTTGCTGTAATTATTGTATTATCTTTAGCTATGTTACTTATGACAGTTGTACATGAACCTGTGAATTGTTAAGCACTGCTTAATATGTTGGCGCTATATAAATAAAGATTATTATTATATTATTATTATTATTTTGCACCCATAAAGTGTAACAAGCAAGTATCAGTATCCATAGACTGTAACTACAAGCATCTGTAACTACCAAGCCTTTGTACTATTTTCTGTAAGGGGTTTTGGTAAATGCATTTCAGACTCTGCCTAGGGGTTCTGGATATAGACATGACCTTTATGGTACCATTAAATTTAATAGGGCAAGTCGTCTTTAAGGTATGAAACTTGGACTCCATTCCATAATCTTTCATACCTGCTGCTCTCCTTTCCACTTTGTGAAGATCTAAGTACAACACCCTCCCACCCGTCTGCTGCTATCTCCAATGCCACATTCATCTATGTGTCATGGCCAGAGTACAGACCCCGATGCACTGACTGTTTGTAAGTCTCCTGAACTGAACATTATAGTCTCATAGACATATATGAGGTTATTAAGTTCGAGTCAGGAGACCTGCAGACAGTTTGTGCATCTTGATCCATTCTCGAACCATCCATGACAAATGGATGTGTGAATGCAGCACAACACTGTGAAAAGGGAGGAGAAGAGAAAGCTGTCAGAACTGAGCTGGAGCTTTTACGTATTTATAACTTTTTTGGAAAGCACTCAGCTAGATAAAGGACTTAAAGGGAACCTGTCTCTTTGGAAAAATTATATTTACCTGCAGGTATAGGGTTAATCTGCAGGTTAATAGAGTTACAGTGCTGCCCAGCCGCAGTACTGAAAGTGCCGCTGTCAATGTGGTGGGGTGTGCTTAAGGTCACAGTTTTGTGAGTGGTGCTGTCAGCAATGACTGTAGCTGCTTTGTGCATCCCCTCAAGACTGAAAGCCGGCAGCTGCTGGGAGGAAATAAGTTCATTTTTCTAGTGGTAGCCTCACTTTCAAAAAGGCAGCCATGTAGCATTGTAACTTTTTTTATGTACAAATTAACCCTACATCTGCAAGTAAATAGTGTTTTTCAAAGTGATAGGCTCCCTTTAAAAACACTTTGCAACAGCAAAATGGTAGAAAATTTTTAGCGAAGATTTTTTAGAAAGTAGCCTAACTTTGCATTTAGGAAGCAAATGAACAATAAAAAAATTCAGTCAGAAGGTGCTCATAATCTTTAAATTTGTACCTTCAGAATTATATAACGTGCAAGGAAATAACCATGTAATATCCAACTAAATACTGAAAATTACACTTACTTATCAGCCTTTAGGCTACGTTCACATATTCAGTATTTGGTCAGTATTTTACTTGAGTATTTGTAAGTAGGGATGAGAGGACCCGTGACAGTTCTGGTCCTGGTACCCGACCCAAACTTTAAGCTAAAGTTTGGTTCGGGTGCCAGGACTGTACCCGAACTTGAACCCGAACCCCTTTGAAAACAATGGCGACCTGGATTTTTGAGCCAGAAAATATTCTCTCTCTCTCTCACGGACTTTCCCCGAACTTTGAACATTGCATCGGACTTCCGGGAGAAGTCCATGTTTGGCGCTTAGCACCAGACACTAACTGTCCGGTACTAACCCCGAATTTTTAAGTTCGGGTTTGCTCATCTCTATTTGTTGGGCCAAAACCAGGAGTGGAACATTCAGAGGAAAAGTATTCTTATGGTAAATAGTTATACTTAGGTTTGACTATTATTTTAGACATTTTAATCTACCTATATATCTTTGATAATGTAATATTTTAATATTAGCTTTATAAGTGTTATTCAGGGGCGGACTGGCCCACCGGAAGATCGGGAAAACCCCCGGTGGGCCCCAGGTCCCGATGGCCACGCCCCCAACCCCAACCCCCCCACCTGGGCCCTGTACAGAGAACAGAGGGCCCCCCGGTTCGCTAACCATATCGGCAGCACTGCCAATATGATTAGTGATGGGCCCTCTGCAGCTGCAAAGCAGGGAGAGCGATCTCCCTGCTCTGCCTGCTGCCGCAGTGCCCCTCTGCCTCCTCTGCGCAGCACGATACTGCCGGCGCGTGCGCAGGAGGTCAGTCTCAGGGCGATGATGTCATCGCCCTGGGACTGCTTCCTGTGCGCACTGTGGAGGACGGACCGGGCTCACCCCAGGCAGCGGCTGCAGGCCTGCAGCTCATCTCGACGCATGAGTATGAAAAGCGGGCGGGGGAACCCCTGGCCGAGGACCCCTGGCCGAGGCTGGCAGTAAATACTACTGGGCAATGGGCATGATTATCATCATGCCCATTGCCCAGCATGTCCTGCTGCCAGCCTCTGGTTACTGGTACTATGCCCAGCAGCATGTACTACCACCAGTGGCTGGCAGGACATGCTGGGTGGGCTTGATAGTACCACGGAGGCTGGCAGGACATACTAGGCATGAATCATGCCTACCTAGTATGTCTTGCCAGCCTCTGTGGTACTATAATGCCCACCTGGTATGTCCTGCCAGCCACTGGTGGTGGTGTGGTACTATCATGCTAGTACTACTTCCACCAGTGGCTGGCTGGCAGGACATGCCGGGTGGGCATGATAGTACCACAGATGCTGGCAAGACATACAAGGCATGAATCATGCCTAGTATGTCCTGTCAGCCTCTGTGGTACTATCATGCCCAGCATGTCCTGCCAGCCACTGGTGGTACCATCATGTATGCCCATTGCCCATTTTGTTTTTTATTAAAGATGGAGTCCGTACATGTGTTTTGTGTTTTATTTTTATTAAAAAAAAAATTTCTCTGTGTTGTGTTTTTTTTTCTGTTTACTAGAAATTCATGGTGGCCATGTCTAATTTGGTGTGACGCCATGAATTTCAGGCTTAGTGCCAGCTGATAATACAAAGCTGGTACTAACCCCATTATTACCCAGCGTGCCACCCCCCACCAGGGCCTTTGGAAGAGCCGGATAAAGCGCCTGGAAATGGTGCTACAATGAATGCGCCAATTTCAGGAGTGGCTGCGGGCTGCCGTTTTCAGCGTGGGGGCGCAGAATTCTTGGGCCTTACCATGCTGAGAATCCCAGCCCCCAGCTGCCTGGTTTTACCTGGCTGGCGATCAAAATATGGCGGGAGCCCACGCATTTTTTTTTTATTATTTTTTAAAATAATTTAAAAAAAAATTGGGCTTTCCTGACTTTTGATCAGCAGCCATGGTAAAGCCAGGCAGCTAGAGGTGGCAGCCCGTAGCTGTCTGCTTTATCTGCGCTGAGAATCAAAAATTCTGCAGAGCGCTATGTCATTTTTGTTTTATTTATTTATTTTTACACTAATATATGTGTGACAGTCCCAACAGCTAATCACAGATGCTGACACAGAGAATGGGCGTCTGTGATTGGCTGCTTGAGTAACCTGAAAGCAGCCCATACATAGTACCATACTAGAATATATGGGCACACTAGAGACTATGGAGGGCACCATCCAATTAATATGGGATCAACATGCAGCATGCCAAATATCAGTAGACCTGAACAAACATCAAAAGGGGTATGCTCTTGTACAGTGATCACCAAATATACACAATAATTCAATAAATTACAATAAATTTTATTTTATAAATAAATACATACAAAACCACGTCACAATCCAATTCATTAAAACACAAGTAAAACTTATTATAGTGGGATTATCCACTGTTTGAAAACCCACCTACTCCAAAAACCATCCCAGAGAAACACATGATCACAATAAATCAGATAGTAACAGGATAAAATACACACTAAGGCTGCGTTCACACATTGCTTTTTTTCCTGCGTATTTTTACGCGTGCGTATTTCCTGCTTTTTTTAGCTGCGGTTTTTTACGCAGGTAAAAAAAGCACCTCCATTCACACACTGCTTTTTTTCCTGCGTTTTTTTACGGAGGATGCAGGAGAAATGAAGTGTGAGGATGGAGGATTACACCTGTATGTAATGTACACTGTGTTCCAAATTATTATGCAAATAATATTTTCTCAGATTTTCCCAAATTGCCTATATGAATTGCAGTCATTGTAATTTTCCAGTCAAATAACTATTAGAGTACAAGCGTAAAGCGATCACAAGCCGGAGCGGACGGCTCTCCCATCCATCGGATAGGTGAGTATCCATAGTTTCTCCTGCGCCTCCATCAAAAAGCTATGGAATTGCGCAGTGTGTGAACACCGCTGCGTAATTCCATCGCTTATAACGGGCACAATAGGAGAAAGCGCAGGAGGCAGCTGTGTAAAGAATTGTCCCATTCACTTTGCTGGCAGACACAAGGCACATTGCGTATTTTGAAAAAGCGCACGCAAAAAAGCGTGCGAAAATACGCAATGTGTGAACGCAGCCTTAGGCTGTACCTGGTAATCAATTTTACACCTGGGTGCAATAACTGTGGCTAATCGCCACCAGTCTTAAAGGGAATGTACAATACCACAGAATATCAAAAAATATATATACTATAACAGAAGATGTAAATTTCAAAATATTTGGTAAAATAATCCAAGGCACAAACAACACAAGACCAGGGCATTAAACTGGTGAATCATATATAAAATCCCACACCAGAAAAAACAATGTCCAGACCACAATAAACCCCTCATTCATGCTGTTAGTGCCCCTGCTGTTCCCATTAACACTGAGATCATTAATCCCCAAATATGGGAGAGCCTACACTGGGATGGTGTCAGTGGGCAATCAATGCCCAACGCGTGTCGCCACACAAGGTGGCTTCATCAGGGGTTGACATTGTTTTTTCTGGTGTGGGATTATACACTGTGTTCCAAATTATTATGCAAATAATATTTTCTCAGATTTTCCCAAATTACCTATATGAATTGCAATCATTGTAATTTTCCAGTCAAATAACTATTAGAGTACAATTGAAAGGTTTTTGTACAAACTGCCTATGATAACAGTATATTTTAAAAAAAATAAAAAACTCAAACTGCACTCAAAATGCATTTCTAAATTATTATGCATAGCAGAGTTTTCAACCTTTTCATTTTAATAAAGAACAAAAAATTGTCATTTTTGAAATGATAAGCATTAGCAGGTTATTACAAACTGAAATCAAACAGTTTTCAACTCAAAACTTTATTCTAGGTGATGTTACATTTGCACATAGGACCCCTTGTTCGAAAGGAGCTTCTGAACTCTCTCGTTCATTGAATTTGTCAGGTTTTGGATGGTTTCTGCTTCAATTGTTTTGCATGAGGACAGAATACCCTCCCAGAGATGTTGCTTAGATGTGAACTGCCTCCCGCCATCATAGACACTCCTTTTGATGATGCTCCAGAGGTTCTCAATGGGGTTGAGGTCAGGGGAGCATGGGTGCCACACCATAAGTTTGTCCCCTTTTATGCCCATAGCAGCCGGAGTGGAGGATGGCTGGTTGATGGACACCCCATGCAAACACGGCTACGGCCTAACAAGGAGGAGGTGGAGTAATGTTTTGGGATGGAATCATAGGGAGAGAGATTGTTGGCCCTTTTAGGATCCCTGAAGGGGTAAAGATGAACTCCATAATGTATGTTGAGTTTCTCAAACAGCACTTCCTTCCATGGTTCAAGAAGAAGAACCGTGCATTCCGCAGCAAAATCATTTTCATTCATGATAATGCCCCGTCTCCTGCTGCACATAACACATCTGCATCTCTGGCTGCTATGGGCATAAAAGGGGACAAACTTATGGTGTGGCACCCATGCTCCCCTGACCTCAACCCCATTGAGAACCTCTGGAGAATCATCAAAAGGAGTGTCTATGATGGCGGGAGGCAGTTCACATCTAAGCAACAGCTCTGGGAGGGTATTCTGTCCTCATGCAAAACAATTAAAGCAGAAACCATCCAAAACCTGACAAATTCAATGGACGAGAGAGTTCAGAAGCTCCTTTCGAACAAGGGGTCCTATGTGCAAATGTAACATCACCTAGAATAAAGTTTTGAGTTGAAAACTGTTTGATTTCAGTTTGTAATAACCTGCTAATGCTTATAATTTCAAAAATGACCATTTTTTTTGTTCTTTATTAAAATGAAAAGGTTGAAAAACTCAGCTGTGCATAATAATTTGGAACATGCATTTTGAGTTCAGTTTGAGTTTTTTATTTTTTTTAAAATATACTGTTATCATAGGCAGTTTGTACAAAAACCTTTCAATTGTACTCTAATAGTTATTTGACTGGAAAATTACAATGACTGCAATTCATAGAGGTAATTTGGGAAAATCTGAGAAAATATTATTTGCATAATAATTTGGAACACAGTGTATATGATTCACCAGTTTAATGCCCTGGTCTTGTGGTGTTTGTGCCTTGGATTATTTTACCAAATATTTTGAAATTTACATCTTCTGTTATAGTATATATATTTTTTGATATTCTGTGGTATTGTACATTCCCTTTAACACTGGTGGCGATTAGCCACAGTTAGTGTTGAGCATTCCGATACTGTAATATCGGGTATCGGCCGATATTCGCGGTATCGGAATTCCGATACTTAATTCCGATACTTTTACAATATCGGATACCGGAATCGGAAGTTCCCATAATGCCTGCGCTCTGCAGTGTCTGTGAAGGATGACAAGTTGGATGGCAGCGCGATCCAGCCTGTCATCAGAATGCCATCCCAGCGGGGGAGAATTCTCCTGATTGTTTAAAAGCCGGCGGGCGGTATAAAGCCGCCGGCTTTTAAACAATCACACAGCCCCATACTGCTTCCCCGCAGCCTCCCACCCCGATCCTCCGCTCCCCTCGCCACCTCCCATCCCGATAGTAAGTTAGGACCGGGCGGGGAGCGCAGCTCCAAGGAGCGGGGAGTGAAGGACCCGGGCGGGGAAGCCGGCAGTGAAAAGACTTCACCGCCGGCTTTCCCGTTCTGTGCTGCGCTTTCCCGCCGGTTATTTCAAATGAACAGCTGAGGTATCAGGTGATGCCGATCAGCTGTTCATTTGAAGTCGCCGCGGTGCCCTCAGAGGGTTCATGTGAGTTCATGCTTGACTGCATGAACTCACATGAACTTTCCCACGGCCGCACAGGTCAGCCTCACCTCCCAGACCCGTCATGATTAGTGTGTGTGCGGGGTGTGTGTGCGGGGTGTGTGCGCGATGTTTGTGCGGGTGTGCGCGGTGTCTGTGCGATGTGTGCGGGTGTGCGCGGTGTCTGTGCGTGCAGGCAGACATAGGCCGATGTGACACTACTACTCCCATCGGCCTATGTGTGTCCCCCGTCCACTCGTGCCAGCAGGATCAGCTCGATGGGAGCAGTAGTTCCCATCAGACTGATCCTGCTATTTAAATTGCCCTACTGTGTCCCCAATAAATGTTAAATACATGTCATTGGTGGCCAGTGGTTACCTAAAAGAAATTAGTTCATACATTACCTGTCCCCGCCGATCGCCACCTAAAATAAAGTAAAAAATAAAAAACTACACCTATACTCACCTAGACACCTAATTCCCCGAAGCCATCGATCTCCTGTAATAAAATATAAAATAATAAACCACAACCTTATCCTTACCCCTCCGTAGCAGTCCACGAGTGTCCCACGAAGATCTCCAGTTCAGAGCAGCCACATAGAATGTGACCGCTCTGAACCGCTGCCGCCGCTAGAATGACGGGGCCGTAAGGGTTCACCAGAGTTAAGGCAGCGGTGCTCCGGTTAGCTGCTTTACGGCCCTGCTGTATCGTGAGAAATTCCCACGGTACAGCACTGCCGTAAACGAGGTCTCCGGAGCTGCGCTGACTGAATGCACTCCGGTGACCTCAGTCAGGGGCTCCCGCTGCCGGGAGCGGACGTGTTCCCGGCAGCGTGAGCTTACAGCAGCCATGCACAGCTGTCACCATCTCCAGATGTGACAGCTGTGCATGGGAGATCAGCGCAGGAACGTGGACAGGTAACTATTATTTTTAGTAAACTAAGAATTAAATAAAATTGTGTGTTTTATTTCAAATAAATTATTTTTTTCTGGGTGTAGTGTGTTTTTTCTTTTTAACACTTTGTAGGTTAGCAATGGGGGTGTCTTATAGACGCCCATCATTACTAACCTGGGCTTCATGGCAGCTGGCGCTGACATGAACCCCAGCACTATTACCCCCTGCCACCGCACCAGGGCAGCGTGGAAGAGCGATGCTAAGTGCCAGAATTGGCGCATCCTATGGATGCGCCATTTCTGGGGCGGCTGACGACTGGTGTTTCTAGCCTGGGAGGGGGCCAATATTCATGGCACCCTTCCTGGGCTATTAATATCAGCCCCCAGCTGTCTGCCTAGCCTTTGCTAGCTATTAAAATAGGGGGGACCCCACGTCATTTTTTTTGGGGGGGTCCCCCATTTTAATAGCTAGTAAAGGCTAGGTATTCAGCTGGGGGCTGATATTAGTAGCCTGGGAAGCTCCGTGGGTTTTACCCCCTTCCCAGGCTTCAAACATCTGCCCCAGCCGTCTGCTTAACCTCCGCTAGAGACTAAAATTATGGGGGATCCAACGCTATTTTTTTTTTAAATAAATCCATTATTTTAACACTAAATGACATTTGAGGAGTTAATAAAGATGCAGTCCCTAAATTATTATTTATTTTTTAATTAATTTTTCCCAAAACTTTTGACGTGGGCTTCGCCATATTTTTGTATGCCAGCCAGGTACAGCATCCAGCTTCTATGAACGCGCCATTTTCCGGGGCGGCTGCGGACTGCAATTTTCAGCGGGGGGCAGAAAGCTTAGGCCTCCCTGCGCTGCAGATTCCATCCCCCAGCTGCCTAGTTGTACCTGGCTGGACACAAAAATAGGGAGAAGCTCCACGTTTTTTTTTTTTTAATTATTTCATGAAATTCATGGAATAATTAAGAAAAAAAGGGCTTCCCTATATTGTTGTGTCCGGCCAGGTACAAATAGGCAGCTGGTGGTTGGGGGCAGCCCGTTCCTGCCTGCTGTACATGGCTGGACCCAAATATAGTGCAAAGCCCCACGTCAATTTTTTTTTAATTATTTCAGGAAATTCATTAAATAATTAAAAAAAAATTATGTGGGGCTTCGCCCTATATTTGTGTCCAGTCAGGTACAGCAGGCAGGAACGGGCTGCCCCCAACCACCAGCTGCCTATTTGTACCTAGCCGGACACAACAATATAGGGAAGCCCTTTTTTTCTTAATTATTCCATGAATTTCATGAAATAATTAAAAAAAAAAATACGTGGGGCTTCGCCCTATTTTTGTGTCCAGCCAGGTACAACAAGGCAGCTGGGGGCTGGAATCCGCAGCGCAGGGAGGCCCAAGCTTTCTGGGCCCCACCCGCTGCAAATTGCAGTCCGCAGCCGCCCCGGAAAATGGCGCGTTCATAGAAGCGCCATCTTCTGGCGCTGTACCCAACTCATCCAGGGCCCTGGTGCGGTGGCTCACTGGGTAATAAAGGGGTTAAGGCCAGCTTGGCATTATCAGCTGGCCCTAAGCCCGAAATTCATGGGGTCACGCCAATATTAGACATGACCACCATGAATTTCTAGTAAAGTATTTAAAAAAAACACAAACACCCAGAAAAAAGTCCTTTAATTGAAATAAAGACACAAATCTTTATTATTCTAAATTAAACCATACTTACAGTCACGCCCATTCCAGCTGAAGCCAACGATCTCCTGCAATAAAAGTAAAATAATAAAGCAACCTCATCCTTACCTTTCCATGGTTCCCAGGACAGCTTCAGCTCTGCTACATCAAGATGACAGGCTGGACCGCAGCAGAACGCTGCCATCCAGCCTGTCATCCCGCAGACACTGAGAAGCGCAGGCATGCTTGCGCTCCTCAGTGTCTCGCTGTGACGGCATCCAGATGAGCCGAGGTCATGTCCAATGAACTCAGCTCACCTCATGCACGTCACTGACAGCGTGGGAAAATTCTCCTGCACTCAGCGCTTCAGCGTGAGAATTTTCCCACGCTGTCAGTGACGTGCATGAGGTGCGCCGAGTTCATTGGACATGACCTCACCTCATGCACGTCACTGACAGCGTGGGAAAATTCTCACGCTGAAGCGCTGAGTGCAGGAGAATTCTCCCACGCTGTCAGTGACGTACATGAGGTGAGCCGAGTTCATTATCGGCTCATCTGGATGCCGTCACAGCCAGACACTGAGGAGTGGAAGTATGCCTGCGCTTCTCAGTGTCTGCGGGATGACAGGCTGGATGGCAGCGTTCTGCTGCGGTCCAGCCTGTCATCTCGATGTAGCAGAGCTGGAGCCGTCGTGGGAGCCATGGAAAGGTAAGGATGAGGTTGCTTTATTATTTTTCTTTTATTGCAGGAGATCGTTGGCTTCAGCTGGAATGGGCGTGATGGTAAGTATGGTTTAATTTAGAACAATAAAGAATTGTGTGTTTATTTCAATTAAAGGACTTTTTTCTGGGTGTTTGTGTTTTTTTTAAATACTTTACTAGAAATTCATGGTGGTCATGTCTAATATTGGCGTGACCCCATGAATTTCGGGCTTAGGGCCAGCTGATAATGCCAAGCTGGCCTTAACCCCTTTATTACCCAGTGAGCCACCGCACCAGGGCCCTGGATGAGTTGGGTACAGCGCCAGAAGATGGCGCTTCTATGAACGCGCCATTTTCCGGGGCGGCTGCGGACTGCAATTTGCAGCGGGTGGGGCCCAGAAAGCTTGGGCCTCCCTGCGCTGCAGATTCCAGTCCCCAGCTGCCTAGTTGTACCTGGCTGGACACAAAAATAGGGCGAAGCTCCACGTTTTTTTTTTTTAAATTCATGAAATTCATGGAATAATTAAGAAAAAAAGGGCTTCCCTATATTGTTGTGTCCGGCTAGGTACAAATAGGCAGCTGGTGGTTGGGGGCAGCCCGTTCCTGCCTGCTGTACCTGACTGGACACAAATATAGGGCGAAGCCCCACATCAATTTTTTTTAATTATTTCATGAATTGATTTAAAAAAAATTGACGTGGGGCTTCGCACTATATTTGTGTCCAGCCAGGTACAGCAGGCAGGAACGGGCTGCCCCCAACCACCAGCTGCCTATTTGTACCTGGTTGGACAGAACAATATAGGGAAGCCCTTTTTTTCTTAATTATTTCATGAATTTCATGAAATAATTAAAAAAAAAAAATACGTGAAGCTTCTCCCTATTTTTGTGTCCAGCCAGGTACAACTAGGCAGCTGGGGGATGGAATCTGCAGCGCAGGGAGGCCCAAGCTTTCTGCCCCCCCCCCCCCGGCTGAAAATTGCAGTCCGCAGCCACCCCGGAAAATGGCGCGTTCATAGAAGCTGGATGCTGTACCTGGCTGGCATACAAAAATATGGCGAAGCCCACGTCAAAAGTTTTGGGAAAAATTAATTAAAAAATAAATAATAATTTAGGGACTGCATCTTTATTAACTCCTCAAATGTCATTTAGTGTTAAAATAAAGGATTTATTTTAAAAAAAATTGACGTGGGGCTTCGCCCTATATTTGTGTCCAGCCAGGTACAGCAGGCAGGAACAGGCTGCCCCCAACCACCAGCTGCCTATTTGTACCTGGCCGGACACAACAATATAGGGAAGCCCTTTTTTAAAAAAATTATTTCATGAAATAATTAAAAAAAAATTGACGTGGGGCTTCGCACTATATTTGTGTCCAGCCAGGTACAGCAGGCAGGAATGGGCTGCCCCCAACCACCAGCTGCCTATTTGTACCTGGTTGGACACAACAATATAGGGAAGCCCTTTTTTTCTTAATTATTCCATGAATTTCATGAAATAATTAAAAAAAAAAATGCGTGGGGCTTCGCCCTATTTTTGTGCCCAGCCAGATACAACTAGGCAACTGGGGGCTGGAATCCGCAGCGCAGGGAGACCCAAGCTTTCTGGGCCACCGCCGCTGCAAATTGCAGTCCGCAGCCGCCCCAGAAAATGGCGCGTTCATAGAAGCGCCATCTTCTGGCGCTGTACCCAACTCATCCAGGGCCCTGGTGCGGTGGCTCACTGGGTAATAAAGGGGTTAAGGCCAGCTTGGCATTATCAGCTGGCCCTAAGCCCGAAATTCATGGGGTCACGCCAATATTAGACATGACCACCATGAATTTCTAGTAAAGTATTTAAAAAAGCACAACACCCAGAAAAAAGTCCTTTAATTGAAATAAACACACAATTCTTTATTGTTCTAAATTAAACCATACTTACCATCACGCCCATTCCAGCTGAAGCCAACGATCTCCTGCAATAAAAGTAAAATAATAAAGCAAAATCATCCTTACCTTTCCATGGCTCCCACGACAGCTTCAGCTCTGCTACATCGAGATGACAGGCTGGACCGCAGCAGAACGCTGCCATCCATCCTGTCATCCCGCAGACACTGAGAAGCGCAGGCATACTTCCACTCCTCAGTGTCTGGCTGTGACGGCATCCAGATGAGCCGAGGTCATGTCCAATGAACTCAGCTCACCTCATGCACGTCACTGACAGCGTGGGAAAATTCTCCTGCACTCAGCACTTCAGCGTGAGAATTTTCCCACGCTGTCAGTGACGTGCATGAGGTGAGCTGAGTTCATTGGACATGACCTCACCTCATGTATGTCACTGACAGCGTGGGAGAATTCTCACGCTGAAGCGCTGAGTGCAGGAGAATTTTCCCACGCTGTCAGTGACGTGCATGAGGTGAGCTGAGTTCATTGGACATGAACTCGGCTCATCTGGATGACGTCACAGAGAGACACTGAGGAGCGCAAGCATGCCTGCGCTTCTCAGTGTCTGCGGGATGACAGGCTGGATGGCAGCGTTCTGCTGCGGTCCAGCCTGTCATCTCGATGTAGCAGAGCTGAAGCTGTCGTGGGAACCATGGAAAGGTAAGGATGAGGTTGCTTTATTATTTTACTTTTATTGCAGGAGATCGTTGGCTTCAGCTGGAATGGGCGTGATGGTAAGTATGGTTTAATTTAGAACAATAAAGAATTGTGTCTTTATTTCAATTAAAGGACTTTATTCTGGGTGTTTGTGTTTTCTTTTAACTTTGACTATGGGGTTAGTAATGGGGGTGTCTTATAGACGCCTCTCCATTACTAACCTGGGCTTGATGTCAGCTGGCATTATAAGCTGACATCAACCCCAACCCTATTACCCCCTGCCACCGCACCAGGGCAGCGTGGAAGAGCGAGGCTAAGTGCCAGAATTGGCGCATCCTATGGATGCGCCATTTCTGGGGCGGTTGACGGCTGGTATTTCTAGCCTGGGAGGGGGCCAATATTCATGGCACCCTTCCTGGGCTATTAATATCAGCCCCCAGCTGTCTGCCTAGCCTTTGCTAGCTATTAAATTAGGGGGGACCCCACGTCATTTTTTGGGGGGGGTTCCCCCATTTTAATAGCTAGTAAAGGCTAGGTATTCAGCTGGGGGCTGATATTAGTAGCCTGGGAAGCTCCGTGGGTATTACCCCCTTCCCAGGCTTCAAACATTTGCCCCAGCTGTCTGCTTAACCTCCGCTAGAGCCTAAAATTAAGGGGAACCCCACGCCAATTTTTTTTTAAATAAATCCTTTATTTTAACACTAAATGACAAGTACAGTAAGCAACACTGTCACTGTACTTCATATATATGTGACTGACATGTTTCTATCTATCTAATCTATGTGTGATTCTCTATTCTTTCTATTCTAAATTGTCGGGTACAGATGCTGAATTGCCGGCCGGCTTTCTTAAAGAGACGGTGCATGAAAACACTATTATTTTTTTAAATAAATCCTTTACACTAAATGACAAGTACAGTAAGCAACACTGTCACTGTACTTCATAGATATGTGACTGACATGTTTCTATCTATATAATCTATGTGTGATGCTCTATCTTTCTGTTATAAATTGTCGGGTACAGATGCTGAATTGCCGGCCGGCTTTCTTAAAGAGACAGTGCATGAAAACACTATTATTTTTTTAAATAAATCCTTTACACTAAATGACAAGTACAGTAAGCAACACTGTCACTGTACTTCTTATATATGTGGCTGACATGTTTCTATCTATCTAATCTATGAGTGAAGCTCTATTCTGTCTGTTATAAATTGTCGGGTGCCGCTGCTGAATTGCCGGCCGGCTTTTTTAAAGAGACGGTGCACGAAAACACTAATATTTTTTTAAATAAATCCTTTACACTAAATGACAAGTACAGTAAGCAACACTGTCACAGTACTTCATATATATGTGACTGACATGTTTCTATCTATCTAATCTATGTGTGAAGCTCTATTCTTTCTGTTGTAAATTGTCGGGTACCGGTGAATGCCGCTGATGAATTGCCGGCTTTTCATGTCATTCTACATTATTCTTAGTTGTTTTACTTCATGTAGAATTAACCTACAAGGAAAGAAAGGGTTTATTTTCATTCCGATATTTGTGTCCCATTGACTTGCATTGGTTTCCGGTATCGGAATCGGCGATATCCGATACTTTTTGGGTATCGGCCCGATCCAATCCGATACGATATTTCCTGATATCGGAAGGTATCGCTCAACACTAGCCACAGTTATTGCACCCAGATGTAAAATTGATCACCAGGTACAGCCTAAAGTGTGTATTTTATCCTGTTACTATTTGATTTATTGTGATCATGTGTTTTTCTGGGATGGTTTTTGGAGTAGGTGGGTTTTCAAACAGTATATAACACTATAATAAGTTTTACTTGTGTTTTAATTAATTGGATTGTGACGTGGTTTTGTATGTATTTATTTATAAACTAAAATTTATTGTAATTTATTGAATTATTGTGTATATTTGGTGATCACTGTACAAGAGCATACCCCTTTCGATGTTTGTTCAGGACTAGAATATATGGGCTAATTGTACATTACTCGAACAGCCAATCACAGATGCCCATCCTCTTTGTCAGCATTTGCGATTGGCTGTTGGGTCTGTCACATATAGAAGTGTGAAAAGAAATTTTTAAAAACAATGTAGCGCTCCGCAGAATTTTTGATTCTCACCGCAGATAAAGCAGACAGCTATTGCCTGCCACCCCCTGCTGCCTGGCTTTACCTTGGCTGGCGATCAAAAGACAGAGAAGCCAAATATTTGTTTTAAACTTATTTAACTTTTTAAAAAAAAAAAAAATGCGTGGGCTCCCGCCATATGTTGATCGCCAACCAGATAAAACAAGGCAGCTGGGGGCTGGGTTTGCAGTATGGTAAGGCCCAAGCGTTCTTGGCCCCCCACGCTGAAAATCATAGCCCGCAGCCACCCTGTGGTGCCCTGCTACGCACGGGTGCCACAGAACCCAGTAGGGTGCATGGATGGACTTCTCCACAAGAGGCCCTCACACATTCACACACCTCCACCCTACCACCTTAGACCACCAGAGGGAGCCCGTTAGGGATATATATATGGAGGCTGGAGCTAGGCAGTTCAGTTGTTCAGACAGAGTCAGTCAGAGTTGAGTGTTGAGTCTGAGAGTGTGCTGGCACTTAGACCAGAGAAGAGGCAGCACGCTGGCTGCTGTGCTTAGGCGAGCCAAAGCCTACAGCACAAGTTGAAGCCTAGTGAGGGCCCTGAGTGTGGCCGACCGCAAGGAGGGAAGGAGAGAGGAGTTGAGGGGGCAGAGGAGCGTACCAGGCTCACCCCGAAATATACACCGGACACCGAGTCATCGCCTACAGGGACCCTTTACACCCAGTAGGGACCACCGGATACCTGGAGGACTACAAGTCCCAGGTCGACCAACGCTGACTACTGTAACAGGGCTAGGAGTCACGGAGGCCCCAGCGTCCAGGGGGAGTGATCTCCAAGAGAAGGCCCGACCACCAGGTCAGCAGGTGCAAGAGACAGAGACAGTAACAAAGCCAGGCCTATCTCGAGGCAGGTCAGAAGCTTAGCAAGTGAAAGCAATGGATCAGGAGGCCCTATACCCACTCACTGGGGAGAGTCCAGAAGTGCACCCTGCGTACCGAGTACCCTGGACCATACCTGCATCAACACCAGTAAAGGTACCGGAGCGAACCCCCGTGTGAGTGTCTGTCATTTCTCCCTGAACCGTCCTGGCCGTCTCTCCCCTGTACCACCATCGATTACCCCACGCTGCCCTGAGGCCTGCTGCTCGACCTGTGGGGAGCCGTTCCATGATAAGCTGCCCTAACATCTGCCTCAGAGGACTGCTCCGCAGAGGCGGCTCCCTTTAGCCGCATTCCACAGGTGGCGTCACGAATAGTGTTGAGCCACCCCCGTAGTGTTCGAGTTCGGTTCGGTTCGTCGAACACCCGTGTGTTCGCCGAACTGTTCGTCGAACTGTTCGTCGAACACCTTCGAACACCGTTAAAACCAATGGCAGGCAAACAAAAACACATAGAAACACATAGAAAACACCTTCAAAGGTGTCCAAAAGCTGACAAACTGCTAAGAAGACACAACTAACACATGGAAAAGTGACAAGTACATATAGTCATGCGAAAAGAAAAGAGGTGGAGGAGTAAAAGGAGGGGGAGACACAGATATAGGCATGTCATGCCCTTCTAAAATCCAAAAAGTGAGAAGCCGAGACGGCCAGTCCGCTCCTGCCCGTGCCACCTCCGTGTCGCCGGGTTTGTGCCAGAGCCGCGGTGAACCCTGACGGCCAGCCCCCCTCTCCCAATACTGGTGCCTGTCCGCTGGTGGGTCGAGAGAGCCCCCCTGTGGTGGAGGCAGCTCTAAGCTTTTTAATTTAAATTGTCCCTCTAATTTGAATGAATACACTTTAAATCCATTTACAAGGATCTATTGGAGGGCAAGTCTCATGCCAGCAGCCGCGTAATTCCAGCTCCAGTAGCATCCACTAAAGCTGCTGCAGTTAAAAAGCTTTTATAAGGATCGAGCTCGGCTGTCCACCGCAAGGCATCCTAGTGCCAGTCCCAGCCCCTATGCCTTGGGGTGCCTCCTGATGCTCTTCACTGAGTATCCCGTGGTCCCGAAGCATTTCCTTTGAAAAAATTAAGTGTCCAAGCTACAGGTGGTGTAGCTTGCTTAACAGCCGGGATAATCCGCTGACTAGCAGACACTGCTACTAGGCACAAAGTATTTCCTGGGCTAGATGCAGTTAAAATTTTGTAAGTAGATACTCTCGTTGGATGCTGAGAAAGCATTCCATAGAGTCTCCTGGCACGCCATATATGATTCTCTTAAAAAGCTTGGGGTAGGGGTCTAGGGGACCCTTTTATAGCCCAAATCACGGCCCTGTATCACAATACGTCACCTAGGCTGAAGATAAATGGAACTGTAGCACCGAGGGCTCGGTTGCTACAGACGTATTGCACCTCACCCAGAGGTGTGATATCTCACTCTCAGATAAGGATGGAGTGTGGATCAGGACCCGACACCTGCATGCATTACACCACATTGCCGTGGGGCAGGGCGACCAATATGCCCCTGAGATGGGCACGACAGTCCCTGTCCCTGGCTGGAGTGGGGGGAGGGAACACTGAGGAAGGGGAACCCTGCAGTGCAGGAGCAGGGAGGAAGCAGTTCCTGGGTGCATTGAGAAGGGAGTATAAAAGGTGGGCACCATCTTAGTTCAGTGCAGAGAAGTCTGAGCAGAAGTGGCAGGGAGCAGGGGCTCTGCATGAGCTCTGCTCCGGAGGCGGGCCTAGTAACAGAGGCCCAGGCCTGCAAGAGGGAGAAGGAAGGAAGAGGAGCGGAGAAGGCTCCAGGAACGAGGAATGAAGGGATCCCAGGGGTGCGGACGGGCGAGTCACCACCGCACGCCCGAATCCACCTGCGTGGAGGGGTCAGGCCAAAGGCGGAGACCGGTCCCCGAACTAGTGGAGGCAGGAAACGACCCTCAGCTAGAAACCGGAGGCTCTGACATTTTATGTGGCGCAGCCCCTTGCTCCACCCGCTAGGAAGGCACCACATAGGGTCAGGGAAACTGGCGCCAAGTTTACCAAGAGGAGGCCCGAGGCAGCCGGACAGAAGTGTTGGTAAGAAAGGCCAGACAAAGGACACACAAAGGGGGTCCTGTGAAGCGCTCCAAAGTTATCTGGGAGTTGTCTGAGCCCCTCACCTGGTGAGCACAGTACGACGTGGGCAGCCGTTACCTGCAGACGTGGTCTGGATAATAAGAACTGTGAGTAAAGGCCCTGAACTGCATCACTGACTCTGTGTCGTTACTGCTGCTGCCCTGCACCATCACCCCCATCCTCCGCATACACTGCCCTGAGGCTATACTCCTCCCGTGGGGAGTTATGCTACGCTCTGCTGCACCCACAACACCAGCCTTAGCGGTCTGCCCTGTAGCGGCGGTTCACTCTGACCGCAATCCACGGGTGGCGTAGTCGGACATTTAAACATCAAAACCACATAAATAGTTCCGCCACTGGTTTGACCGCCCTGAGCCACGGAACCGGATCGCCGCCACGAAGACTACAACCACCAGCATCCACCAAAAAGGGTCCGGCTCCGGGTGTCCCAAGGCCCAGGGGGTGCGTCAGAACATTTTCATCACCTTTCACAATCACCAATGGGACAAGGCAGGGATGTCCTCTGTCCCCTCTCTTATACATCCTAGTGACGGAGCACCTGCTCTCATCAATTCGCCATAACCCCAATATTAGGTGGATTGAGGTGGGAGGCACCGAGTACAAGTGCTCTCTATTTGCTGATGATGTCCTAGTATATATCACTCAATCACATATATCCATCCCTGCTGTTATGGCTGAAATAGATCACTTTGTTACATGGCAAAATTTTAAAATCAATGCAGCGAAGTCTGAGGCCCTCGATGTCTCCCTCCCTAAATCCATATAGGATTCCATCCAGTCCAACTTTCCCTTTGCCTGGCCCTCACAGGGTATCAAATACTTAGGAATTCCTATTCATAGAGACCTCTCCCATCTATGTTATCTTAATTTTGGGCCCTTTATTGAACAATTCCATACAGACCACGGTTGGCAAGTTAGAACTGTAAGATTCACTACGTGAACCACTGGTGTTTTGTGGAAAAGCACATGTACACCGCGTTCCAAATTATTATGCAAAAAGTGTTTAGGAGTGATAAGGGAAGAATTTGTTTGTTTGTCAGTTAAACTCATTGATGGTGATGTGTGTCAGGGCTCTTTATATCACTGTAAGCAATTGCAGACACCTGTGCTAATTAGTTTGGCAGGTGTGTCCAATGAAAGGCAAGACTACTTAAGAAGGCTCTCTCACATTATTAAGCAGCCTACATTTTCTGCCAAAATGGGAAAGAAAAAGGATGTGTCGGCTGCTGAGAAGCAACAAATTGTGGAGTGTTTAGGTCAAGGCATGACTACAATCAACATTGTGCGATGATCAGGATGAAGTGTCTTGGCAATCAAGAAGTATGTAGCTGATTCACAGTACACACGTGTGCGTGCTGATAAGGGCAAATTGAGGACTCTTTCCTACAGGCAATTACGTCAGGTTGAAAGAGCAGCGGCAAAAAAGCCTTGTCATAGCAGCAGACAAGTTTTTGAAGCTGCTTGTGCCTCCAACGTCCCCCGAACAACAAGATGCAGGGTCCTTCAGAGGTTTGCAGCTGTGCATATGCCATCCTGTCGACCTCCTCTATCCACTTCACACAAGCAGAAACGGCTCCAGTGGGCCAAACATTACATGAAGACTGATTTCAAAACTGTTTTGTTCACGGATGAGTGCCGTGCAGCGCTCGATGGTCCAGATGAATGGAGTAGAGGATGGCTGGTTGATGGACACCCCACGCAAACACGGCTACAGCGCCAACAAGGAGGAGGTGGAGTAATGTTTTGGGCTGGAATCATGGGGAGAGAGATTGTCGGCCCCTTTAGGATCCCTGAAGGCGCTAAAGATGAACTCCATAATGTATGTGGATTTTCTCAAACAGCACTTCCTGCCATGGTTCAAGAAGAAGAACCGTGTATTTCACAGCAAGATCATTTTTCTGCATGATAATGCACCATCTCATGCTGCACATAAAACATCTGCATCTCTGGCTGATATGGGCATAAAAGGGGACAAACTTATGGTGTGACCCCCATGCTCCCCTGACCTCTACCCCATTCAGAACCTTTGGAGCATCATTAAAAGGAGTGTCTATGATGGCGGGAGGCAGTTCACATCTAAGCAACAGCTCTGGGAGGGTATTCTGTCCTCATGCAAAACAATTGAAGCAGAAACCATCCAAAACCTGACAAATTCAATGGACGAGAGAGTTCAGAAGCTCCTTTCGAACAAGGGGTCCTATGTGAAAATGTAACATCACCTAGAATAAAGTTTTGAGTTGAAAACTGTTTGATTTCAGTTTCTAACAACCTGCTAATGCTTATAATTTCAAAAATGACCATTTTTTTGGTCTTTATTAAAATGAAAAGGTTGATCGAAAAGTTTGGGGGATCTAAGAGTGTGGCAACCCAGTAGTCATGATTACTTCGAATTCTGACAATATGAGGGTCATGCTGCAGGTAGTGCAGCAAGAAGGCACTTATGTGTCTTGCGCATCTCGGAGCCCCAAAATTATTTTCCGGGCTAGATGCAGCTAAAAATTATTTTTAATTTTAAATCTGGTGAAGCTTATTATAGATGGCCTAATAGGATCAGTGCTGCACACTGCTACAAAGCCCAAATTATTTTCCAGTCAAGATACAGATAAACATGATTAGTAATTTGAAAGCTTAAAACGGTTGGTAGGGTGATTTTAACCAATCATCAAGCTTTTACTCTCCCCAGGATGACACAGGGGTAGAAAAGTCGTTTCGGATCCATGATTTGTTCATCTTTATGAACGTGAGTCTGTCTACATTATCAGTGGAGAGCCGCGTGCGCTTATCTGTCAGCACACCACCAGCAGCGCTGAACACACGTTCAGACAGAACGCTGGCTGCGGGGCATGACAAGATCTCCAAGGCGTAAGTGGCTAGCTCCGGCCATTTATCCAGATTGGAAGCCCAAAAAGAGCAAGGGTCCAGTGACACAGTCGTGGCTTCAATGTTTACTTGGAGATACTCCTGTACCATCGTCTCTAGGCGTTGACTATGTGTCAGACTTCTTGTCTCCTGTGGCCTTGCAAAGGATGGGCTAAAAAAGTGGTGAAATGATTCCGCAAAATTGATGTTACCAGCAGATACTGTGGTTCTGTTACGGTTTGAGTGCTGAACACTTGACGGTCCCACGGTTGGCAAGTTGGAACTGTGAGATTCACTACGTGCACCACTGGTATTTTGTGGAAAAGCACATGTAAGATTCTGCAACAGTCTCTGCTGATACTCCTGCATGCGTGCATCCCTTTCTATGGCAGGAATAATTTCTGCAAATTTACTTTTGTACCGGGGATCTAACAGTGTGGCAACCCAGTAGTCAGGATTATTTCTAATTCTCACAATTCGAGGGTCATGTTGCAGGTAGTGCAGCAAGAAGGCACTCATGTGTGTTGCGCATTCAGGAGCACCAAGTCCCTGTTGTGTTGGTAGCGAGGTAACAATCATGCTTCCTTCCTCTGTCCTCTCCCCCCAACCTCGCACAACAGAAATGTGATCAAGGTCTCCCTCATCTGATGAGTCTTCCATCAGTTCGTCCTCCACTTCTTCCTGGGCTCCTGCACCTTCCTCACTAGTTTGGCTGCTACCATGCGCCCTGGTAAAATCATCTCCCCCACCCTCACATGCCTGCCGCCTTGGTGCTGCCGACCGTCTGGACCTTGCAGATGTTAGCCCTTCCGCATACAACTCCTCCTCCTCTACTTCCTCCACCTCCTCTTGTGCCACCACCTGACTCCGAATTCTGTTTAACATGTGCTCCAGCATGTAAATCACCGGAATAGTCATGCTGATAATGGCATCGTCAGCACTAAACATCTTCGTCGCCATTTCAAAACTGTGCAGAAGGGTGCATAGGTCCCTGATCTGAGACCACTCCTCCAGCGTGATTTGCCCCACCTCTGAATCTCGTTGGCCCAGGCTATACGTCAGAACGTATTGCACCAGGGCTTGTCGGTGCTGCCACAGTCGCTGCAACATGTGCAGAGTTGAATTCCACCGGGTAGGCACATCGCATTTTAGCCGGTGAAGTGGCAGGCCCAACGACTTCTGTAGAGATGTAAGTCGCTGAGCTGCGGGATGCGAACGGCGGAAGTGAGCACACAGCGACCGTGCCCTCTGCAGAAGGCCATCTAGTCTGGGATAGTGGGCTAAAAATTGCTGGACAACCAGGTTCAACACGTGAGCCATACAAGGCACGTGTGTGACATTGCCCCGGCGAAGGGCCGCACCCAGGTTTGCAGCATTGTCGCACACGGCCTTCCCTGGTTTCAGGTCCAGTGGAGACAACCATTCATGAAATTGGTTCTCCAGAGCTGACCACAACTCCTCAGCTGTGTGACTCACATTTCCCAGACATTTCAATGTAAAAACCGCCTGATGACGTTGAGCCCTACTGCCAGCATAGTAAGGAGGTGTGCAGGATCCCTTCTGCGCAGTTAGAAAGCTTGTGGCATGACCAGACAGGCTTTGGGTGCAGGTGGAAGACCGAGAGGAGGTTGAGGAGGCAGAAGCAGTGGAGGAACTTTGACATAAAGAGGATTGACGCACAACTCGTGGGGACGGCAAGACTTGGACAGCAGCCCCTTGTCCTGCTGTCACCATAGTTACCCAGTGCCCAGTCAGCGACATGTAACGCCCCTGTCCATGCCTACTCGTCCAAGTGTCTGTGGTGAAATGCACCCTGTCACACACAGAGTTTCTCAAAGAAGCGGTGATGTTGTGTGCGACATGCTGGTGGAGCGCAGGCACACCTTTCTTTGAGAAGTAGTGCCGACTGGGCATCTGGTACTGGGGCACTGCGACGGACATAAGGTCTCGAAAATCCTCTGTGTCCACCAGGCGGAAAGGCAGCATTTCTGTAGCCAAGAGCTTGCAGATGGTGAAATTCAACCTCTTAGCTTTCTCATGGCTAGGAGGAAATGGTCTTTTACTTGTCCACATCTGAGGGACCGAGGGCTGGCTATTGTGCTTAGACGGGGTTGATAAGGGTGTCCCCGGCAAACTGCCGGTCTGTGAGGAAGATGCAGGCGGACATGTTAGGTTGCCTTGATCCAAAGGTGGTGCTATCGATGTCGGACAGCGCTCAAGACCAGCTGGTGTTACCACCTCCAAAGAAAATGATGACCTGCCAATCACGCTGGCTGTTGCAGGTAAAGAGGTGGCAGGTCTGCGCCCCAAAACAGGTGTGACTGCTGTCCCCCCAGTCACAGAGGATGAAGAGGCTGCGGATGCACAAGATATGGCAGACGGTGGTTGGCCCGGCCGGCTAGGCCGCATTGTAGCACACTGAGCTTCCCACTGCAACTTATGCTTCATGTCCATGTGCCGGTTCATGCATGAAGTACTCAAACTATGTATTTTTTGGCCTCTACTTAGCTTTTGCTGACAAATGTTACAGATAACACGAGTTGGGTCATCTTTATCGATCTGAAAAAATGCCCAGGCTATGCAAGGCTTAGCACCCATGCGACCTGAAGAGCCACCACGACTTGTGGTGAGAGGCAGAGTTGTGTTTGAGGATGCAGTTGTTGACGTGCTTCCAGTACTACGTCTCTGTCCAGGAAGGCGCAACCTGACCTCGTCGTCACTAGCATCTTCCTCCACCTCCTCTGCTGACCTCATCTCTTGGCTGACTGTGGGTTTACAGTAAGTGGGATCTCCGACCTCATCATCATCACCCTGTGCGTTATCACACCTGTCGTCCTCAGAGCCAACCTGTTCCTGCCCTGACAAAAAACTAAAGTTGTCGCTCCAATCAGGTATTTGAGTCTTATCATCGTCTTCCTCATTGTCTCCACCAACAGGAGTTACAGTTTGGGAATGAGGGTCTACATTATGGTCAGAACCTTCTGCGTCTGGTCCTGGATCCGACTCATAAAGATTCTGGGCATCAGTGCAGATCATTTCCTCGTCTGGATTCACAGAAGCGCTGGAGTCGACCTCTGATTCCCAGGCTATAGTATGAGTAAACAGCTCTGCAGACTCAACCATCTGTTCTACCTCATACTCAGACGGGCAGCTGGAGATTTGGGAGCTGTGAGGAAGCAAGTGCGATTTGGGTGACACCTTTGAGGACTGGAGTATTTGTGATGTTGAAGTTGATGTGGAGGAGAGCCCACTTAAAGGAGCACTTGATATCCATTGAAGCACCTGCTGTTTTTGTGCCTCATCTGGAATTTGTAGCGATTGGCGTGGCCGTAAGAAAGGGATCTTATCACATTGTCCGCTAAAAGAAGTAGACATTTTAGTTTGGCTGGAAGATGGTCTTTCTTCTGCACCTACCCCACGGACACAACCTTTTTTCCCCTTCCCAACACGCCTATTCCCCTTTCCACCAGCAGCAGGCCTTTTTCCACTCATTTTGGTGGTTAACTAATTCACAACTCTGGAGTTGTTTGCACAAAAAAACAATGGATGGTAACCGAGCAGAGCTGAGTGGCCAAACTGTGGTATTAGGCCAAAACTATTGGCTGGGTTAGATGCAGAAAAAAATTATTTTTAATTTGCAACCTGATGGAGGTCAGTATAGATGGACTAATAGACCAAGTCCCACACACCGCTAGAAGCCCAAATATTTTTTCAGAGCTAGATGCAGAAATTTTTTTTATTCAATTTGCAACCTGATGGAGGTCAGTATAGATGGACTAATAGACCAAGTCCCACACACTGCTAGAAGCCCAAATATTTTTTCAGAGCTAGATGCAGAAAAAAATTATTTTTAATTTGCAACCTGATGGAGGTCAGTATAGATGGACTAATAGACCAAGTCCCACACACTGCTAGAAGCCCAAATATTTTTTCAGAGCTAGATGCAGAAAAAAATTATTTTTAATTTGCAACCTGATGGAGGTCAGTATAGATGGACTAATAGACCAAGTCCCACACACCGCTAGAAGCCCAAATATTTTTTCAGAGCTAGATGCAGAAAAAAATTATATTCAATTTGCAACCTGCTGGAGGTCAGTATAGAAGGACTAATAGAACAAGTCCCACACACTGCTAGAAGCCCAAATATTTTTTCAGAGCTAAATGAAGAAAAAAATTATTTTTAATTTGCAACCTGATGGAGGTCAGTATAGATGGACTAATAGACCAAGTCCCACACACTGCTAGAAGCCCAAATATTTTTTCAGAGCTAGATGCAGAAAAAAATTATTTTTAATTTGCAACCTGATGGAGGTCAGTATAGATGGACTAATAGACCAAGTCCCACACACCGCTAGAAGCCCAAATATTTTTTCAGAGCTAGATGCAGAAAATTTTTTTATTCAATTTGCAACCTGATGGAGGTCAGTATAGATGGACTAATAGACCAAGTCCCACACACTGCTAGAAGCCCAAATATTTTTTCAGAGCTAGATGCAGAAAAAAATTATTTTTAATTTGCAACCTGATGGAGGTCAGTATAGATGGACTAATAGACCAAGTCCCACACACTGCTAGAAGCCCAAATATTTTTTCAGAGCTAGATGCAGAAAAAAATTATTTTTAATTTGCAACCTGATGGAGGTCAGTATAGATGGACTAATAGAACAAGTCCCACACGCTGCTAGAAGCCCAAATATTTTTTCAGAGATAAATGAAGAAAAAAATTATTTTTAATTTGCAACCTGATGGAGGTCAGTATAGATGGACTAATAGACCAAGTCCCACACACTGCTAGAAGCCCAAATATTTTTTCAGAGCTAGATGCAGAAAAAAATTATTTTTAATTTGCAACCTGATGGAGGTCAGTATAGATGGACTAATAGACCAAGTCCCACACACCGCTAGAAGCCCAAATATTTTTTCAGAGCTAGATGCAGAAAAAAATTATATTCAATTTGCAACCTGCTGGAGGTCAGTATAGAAGGACTAATAGAACAAGTCCCACACACTGCTAGAAGCCCAAATATTTTTTCAGAGCTAGATGCAGAAAAAAATTATATTCAGTTTGCAAATTGATGGAGGTCAGTATAGATGGACTAATAGAATGATGCTATGCCCAAAAGATTTTACTTCACTAGGTGCAGTAAAAAAATTGGTATTCTATACACAGGTGGTATATCTTGCAACACAGATAGGCTACTCCACTGACTAACACACTCTGCAATAGGCCAAAAAGGATTAGCTTTGCTAGATTCAGCCAAATGCTGTGAAAAAAACTTGCACAGCACTGGCACAGACCTGCCTGGCAAAAACTGATAGGAACTGATGTAACCTAGTCCTGAAAAGGACTCCAATTACAATTAGTCTTTACTCCCACAATCTATCTATTTAAGAGCACAGACCTGCTTGATAAAAGTCGTAGGAAATGCTGTAACCTAGTCCTTAAAAGGACTGCAATCACAACTATTCCCTACTCCCAAGCTATCTGTATATTTGTGCGAAAATTGGCTTGAAATTAACAAGGTATAGCGCACACAGCAACAGCGGTGCCGTCTAACACGCAGCTGCAGCAGTGAGAAAATGGTGGCGACGGGGAAAATGGCTTGGTCTTATAGGGCAAGGACATGTGACATACACTGCCAATCACACATGCCCTTGCTTGTGTGAAAAAAAGCACTTCGCTCCGTGTGTGCGCTGCTGATAGGCTGACAGATTGCACCTCCCCACTGCAAATGCGGGAAAGAGAAAAAAAAATGGAGATCTTCATTGTTCCTGCAGAGATCCATCCCCTGCCCCTCCCCCCGCCCCGCTGTACACTCAAACTGCGTATTAACATTAATTTTCATCATTACTGAGAAAAAATCCAGTTATGATTTTGGTGCACGAACAGTTATCGAACATAACCTCGAACAGCCGAATTTTTCTCAAATTGTTCGTGTTCGCCGACCGGCTCGAACACCGCCCAAAACAGCTCGAATTTGAGATTGGCGAACAGTTCGAGTAGAACAACGCTCATCTCTAGTCACGAACTTTCCGAATCCCACATAAATATTCCCCTTTTGGGTGACCGCCCTGGGCCACGGACTGGGCCAGCCACCGTGATATCCCCCACTGGCATCCAGAAGTCCGGCTGCCGAGTACGACACAGCCCAGGGGGCGCGTCATCTTCTGGGGTCACGAACAGGATTCCCTGCTCGTTGCCACCAGGTACTGTGCACCTTAAAAGACTGTAACACTCACTGTGGTGAAGTTTCCCGCCAATTGACGCTGTTTCCCGCTATTGTCCGCCATTTTCCTGTCGCCGCGTGGGAAGAAGAGGGGCGTAACCGCGGGAACCCAAGAGGCGCGACCATGAAAAGCGCGCGAAGCCCAGGACACGCCCCACCCCTGACGTCGAACCAGGAAGCGTCAGGTCCTTGAAGGAGTCCAGTGGACGCTCTGACATCAGACGCGAGCGACGCAAGGTCCTTGAAGAAGACCGTCGCCCGCGGAGCTGCGGCCTACCTGATTAAAAAGTGAAGAAGGTAGGCTACGGTTTACTAAGGGGCGCAACCATGGCCGGCGACCAGCAAGCCGCCGGAGCACCAGTTAACGCTCCTGATGCCCAACTTGCGCCCGGCGCTACACAGGCCGGAGCGGCCGCCCTACCAGCAGGGGTCATGACTCCGTTGATACCCATGGCCCTGCCGTATATCCCTGGAGCAAAATGGCTTCCCCAGTATGATGGCAAACCGGACACCCTGTCCGGGTTCAAGAGAAAAATATGCGGTGTACTGGACATGTATTCTATGACTGGTAAGCAGAGAGCTGCTGTTGTGCTGGGACAATTGACTGGTGCCGCAGAGCGGGAAGTTGAAACCTGGCCAGCTGCAGACCAGGAATCGGTATCCATTATCTTTAAGAGACTGCAAACTGTGTTTGAAAACCGCACTGAGACAGATCTCCGGATGAGGTTCTACCACTGTGTCCAGCAACCTAAGGACAGTATCCGGGACTACCCTGGCGCTTACAGGAAGCCCTGCGAGCCCTGAAACAGGTTAGTCCAGCCAGCATACAAGATGAAAATAAAATGACGAAACAGTTCATCCGGGGGTTGAGGACCCAGGAGGAGAGCAGAACCGTACGGTGGTGGGCCTTAGATCATCCAAATGCCACCCTCAAGGACATGGCTATTAAGAGTCTACAGCCCCTGGAAACATCAGGGACTGCTATCCAGCGCTACCAGGTTGGGGCCACCCCAGTGCCCGCAGCACCCACTGCTCTCTCATTGACGGCTGTAACAAATATGCAAACAGTGCCCCCTAGCGAGCTGGACAGCCTGCGCTCTGAAGTGCGTTAGCTAAGTAAAACCCTGGCCACTGTCCTGAGCACCCTGCAGCTACAGGAGAAGCCCGAGCCGGAAGGAAGGATCCTACTCGCCGACAGCCCTGAGGATGTCCCCTGGATGAGGAGAAGAAGGAGGACAACATCACCCAGTAGGAGGACAACGCCACCCCGGAGGAGGACAACGCCACCCCGTGGGAGGACCAATGACCAACGTCGCCCTCCCGGAGACTTCATCTGCTACCGCTGCCACAAGGCAGGCCACACAGCGGCAAACCCTTTAAACGAGCAAACCCTGGGGCCGAGGGCCGACACCCAGGAGTAAATCAACCAGGCCCATCAAGCTGGTACCACCAATTCGTAGGAGGAAGGCCTTTTCTGTCCATCGTGCTGGACGGCATTGCTAGACCTGCGTTACTGGACACCGGCTCACAGGTAACCATCATACCTGATGTCCTCTACAAAAGGTATTGGTCCGTAGATGAACTCCGCCCGCCAGCCCCGAACCTCTCTGTATATGCCTCTAACGGTCTTCCTCTTAACCTAGTAGGGGTTAAGGACGTGACAGTGAAGGTGGGGAGAGTGGAGCTAAAGGACCAAGGACTAATTGTCATAGAATCTAACCCTGGTGACACAAACTTGTATATGATACTTGGTACAAATATTGTTGGTAACTGTTTGGGAGAAGTGTTGTTTTTGCTCCACCAGATTGCTGACACTGCCAAACCGGGGCAAAGGAAGGTGCTCCAGAGAGAGATTCGAGCCCTCCTGTACCAGCAACAGGTAAAGCTAACAAGTGGCGAGATTGATAATGTACGGGTGACAGACCCGATACCCATTGTGATTCCCCCAATGAGTGAAATGCTGATTTGGTGTAGGGCAGCAATTGGTCTCAAGGGACAGAACTATCAGGCAGTAGTGGGGCCCATTAGCTCGGAGCACAGACCTACACTCTTGGCTGCTAGAGGGGTAGTTGATGTACGCAATGGGAGAGTACCCATATGTCTCCTAAATTGTGGGGAGGAGGAAGTTAAATTACCAAGATACGCCACTGTTGCCAGGTTGTGTACTGTGAATGATGATGCCATACACCCAGTGGAATCCTTGACCCCACCAGAAACAGTGGAGGACAATGACTCCGAAGCTCAGCTGGAGAATTGGTGTCAACAGCTCCATGTTGGGACTGACGCCACTCCTGTCCATCAAAAACAAGGTGTACACAGGGTGGTCAAGGAATACGAGCAGGTATTCAGCAAACACCCACTTGACTTTGGGAGGATTAAAGGGGTACACCACCATATACCCACAGGTGACCATCCACCCATCAAAGAACGTTACAGGCCCATCCCACCAGCACACTACCAGAAAGCGAAGGAAATGTTGCATGACATGAATAAAGCAGGGGTAATAAGAGATAGCTGAAGCCCCTGGGCAGCTCCCCTGGTCCTGGTCAGGAAAAAGGATGGAAGCATGAGGATGTGTGTAGATTACAGACAGGTAAACCGCATAACACATAAAGATGCATACCCTTTGCCCCATATAGAGGAATCCCTGACTGCACTAAAGTCTGAAAATTGCTTCTCTACCCTTGACCTCACTAGTGGGTACTGGAAAGTAACAGTTGCTGAGGAAGACCGGGAGAAGACGGCCTTCACTACCCGAATGGGGCTCTGCGAGTTCAACAGTATGCCGTTCGGACTCTGCAACGCCGCTGGAACATTCCAGAGATTGATGGAGTGCTGTTTGGGACACCATAACTTCGAGACCGTGCTGCTATACCTGGATGACGTGATAGTGTACTCCAAGACGTATGAGGACCATTTGAAGCACCTGGCGGAGGTATTTGAAGCATTGTCCCGGTATTGGATGAAATTGAAGCCTTCCAAGTGCCACCTGCTCAAACAGAAGGTTCAGTATCTGGGGCACATCGTCAGTCCAGAAGGAGTAGCACCAGACCCGGAGAAGGTCACTGCCATCCAGAAATGGCCGGAACCCAAGAATCTCAAGGAGGTACGTCAGTTCCTGGGACTGGTTGGGTATTACCGGAGGTTTGTAAAGGACTACACCAAGAAGGCAGCGCCTTTGCAAGATCTCCTGGTAGGACAGTCCAACAGAGGCAAAAGAAAACCTTCCAGTGGGATAAAGAGCAGCCTGAGTCCTTTGCAGTGATGAAAGAGATCCTGACTGGTGAAGAAATCCTGGTCTGCCCTGACTACAGCCAACTATTCCTGCTGTACACTGATGCCAGCAACGAGGGACTAGGAGCTGTGTTAAGCCAGAAGCAGTATGGCAAAGAGAAGGTGATTGCCTATGCCAGCAGGAAGCTCCGTCCTACCGAGAGGAATCCAGAAAACTATAGCTCCTTCAAGTTGGAGCTCCAGGCCTTGGTCTGGGCCATCACTGAACGATTCAAGCACTACCTGGCCCCCACTAAGTTCGCGGCCTATACTGGCAACAACCCCTTGACACATCTAGAGACAGCCAAGTTGGGAGCCATGGAACAGCGTTGGATGGCGGGACTGTCAAACTATCACCATCAAGTACCGGGCAGGCCACAAGAACGCCAACGCCGATGCCCTATCCAGAATGCCTTACCAGTCGGACACTGAAGAAGAAGTGGATGACCAGGAGATTGAGTTACCTGCCTTCCATAGAAATGGGATGGTCCACGAGCAGCGTACCTCCAGGAGGTATCATGGTAAGACACTAAACCCTTTACCTCATCACAGTTGGAAGGAGACCAAGGACAGCGACCCGGTTGTCAGCCATATCAAAGAACTGATAACCCAGGAAGGTTCCTCCCTGGAGAAGGATGCTTCTCCACAAGCCAAGCAACTGTGGAATGAGAGAAGCCAGCTGTTCATCTATAGAGAGAAGCTGTGCCGAAGGTATGTTAACACTAGGACCCATGAGATGGTATGGCAGATCGTAGTGCCCAGGACAGACATCCAGATGGTGTTGGAAGCCTACCACGATCAAGCAGGGCACTTTGGCTGGAAAAAGCTGGAAACCCTCCTTAAGAGTCCATTTTATTGGGTTGGAATGCGGAGTTCCATAGAAAGGTGGTGCCAGGATTGTGGACCCTGTAGCCTCAGAAGAAAAGACTACAGCTGCCAGAAAGCACCCTTGCTGTCCATGCAGACATTCCAGCCCCTGGAGATCGTCACCCTGGATCACGTCAAGCTGTCACCCAGCAGGTCAGGCTACTCTTATGCCCTGACCATGGTGGATCACTACTCCCGGTTCCTGGTAGTAGCCCCGTCAAGGATCTGATGGCTGAAACTGCAGCAAGACGTTTCAAGCATACTTCTGCAGGCCCCATGGATACCCGGATAAGGTGCTGATGGATCAAGGCCCTGCCTTTGAAGCCGAGCTGTTCAAGGAGTTTTGCCATCTGTACGGGTGTAAGAAGATTCGGACTACGCCGTACCACCCTCAAACTAACGGTCTATGTGAAAAGATGAACAATATCGTCATAGACCTGCTGAAGACCTTACCTCTAGAAGAGAGGAATCAGTGGCCAGACAAACTACCTGACCTGGTAGATCTGTACAATCACATACCTGTGAGTTCCACCAATTGTACTCCAGCGTACCTCATGAGAGCAAGATCCGGAAAGTTGCCCATGGACCTGGAGCTTGGAGTGGTAGAGCCGGAAGCAGACATGTCCACTGAAAACTGGGATATGACCCGACAGGAGCAGTACAACAGAGTACAGGCCTGTGTCGAAGACAGTCTAAATAGGATGAGAGATAAGCAGGAAGCACAGTACAACAAGAGTGCACCCGCAGAACCCTTGACACCTGGAGAAGTTGTGCTGAAACGAAAGAGAAGAAGCCACAAGCTTGATGACCAGTGGGAAAGAGAGCCTTACACTGTGTTGGATTCCAGGTTCGATAATAGAAAAACCTGTCTAATCAGTAAAGATGGAGGTAAGACAGTTGCAGCAGTCTCAAGAAACCACTAGACGTTGTGCCCAGGTCTATTGAAGCCACAGGAAGAAGTACCTCTTATAGTAACTAAAGAACCCAAAGAAGATGTACTCCATACTGTCTTAGGAGATTTTCCGGCAGATTGGCCTCAACTGGATGGAGCTGTAATAATACCCGTGATGCACTTCTACCAACAGCCAGAAGACTCTCCACTGCAAGTAAGACCTGTAAGTGCCCCAGAAGAGCCTGCTCAGGAAGAATCCCCGGAAGAAGGATCACCAGTAGAAGCAGAGCCAGTAGGCCCAGTAACCAGTGTGCTTGCCAGTCCCATCGAGAGGTTAAGACAGTTCTACAATTTTCCCACACGTAGATCTGACAGGGTAGCAGACAGTGCAAACACAAACATCAACAACACCCCAGTACTACGTAGGTCAACACGCAGTACAAAAGGCCAGATCCCTGCCAGGTACAAGGAATAAGTTAGAAATGCCTGCAGTGTAAATAGTTACCCAGTTGGGTATTGCCTACTATTGTTTATTGTATAAACTGAAATTAAATATACGTGTTTATTTTGTTACCCGTCAGGGTATAAAGACTTGTTGGCTGAGGACTGTGAGCAGCCCAAAAACTGTTCCTGTACATAGTTGCACTCCCTGGAGTGACCACAGAACAAAAACCCGTTTGGCGTGGCGGAAGACGTGGTCCAGCACCTGGATCACCTATGCTCTGTAGCCACGCCCAGGGCCTACGTTGAGGGTTTTCAGGCGGGTCCCTCATGTTCCTTCATCGGTGAAATGGACACCAGGTTACGGGACTTACTGTAACTTTAGTAATGTTATTATACTTGTTGTTTTCATTATAATTGTTATTATTGTTATTTGTTAACCTGTTTTGCAAAAATGCTTCAGTCCAGGAGTACTGAATTGTACTAGGGGGGAATGTGGCGCCCTGCTGCGCACGAGTGCCACAGAACCCAGTAGGGTGCATGGATGAACTTCTCCACAAGAGGCCCTCACACATTCACACACCTCCACCCTACCACCTCAGACCATCAGAGGGAGCCCGTTAGGGATATATATATATGGAGGCTGGAGCTAGGCAGTTCAGTTGTTCAGACAGAGTCAGTCAGAGTTGAGTGTTGAGTCTGAGAGTGTGCTGGCACTTAGACCAGAGAAGAGGCAGCACGCTGGCTGCTGTGCTTAGGCGAGCCAAGGCCTACAGCACGAGTTAAAGTCTAGTGAGGTCCCTGAGTGCGGCCGACGGCAAGGAGGGAAAGATAGAGGAGTTGAGGGGGCAGAGGAGCGTACCAGGCTCACCCCGAACTATACACCGGACACCGGGTTTGCATCTACAGGGACCCTTTACACCCAATAGGGACCACCGGATACCTGGAGGACTACAAGTCCCAGGTCGATCAACGCTGACTATTGTACCAGGGCTTGGAGTCACGGAGGCCCCAGCGTCCAGGGAGAGTGATCTCCAAGAGAAGGCCCTACCACCAGGTCAGCAGGTGCAAGAGAGAGAGACAGTAATTAAGCCAGACCTAGCTCCAGGCAGGTCAGAAGCTTAGCAAATGGAAGCAACGGATCAGGAGGCCCTATACCTGCTCACTGGGGAGAGTCCAGAAGTGCACCCTGCGTAACCTGGACCATACCTGCATCTACACCAGTAAAGGTACCGAAGCGAACCCCCGTGTAAGTGTCTGTCATTTCTTCCTGAACCGCCCTAGCTGTCTCTCCCCTGTACCACCATCCATTACCCCACACTGCCCTGAGAACCGCTCCACCTGTGGGGAGCCGTTCCATCACAGGCTGCCCTACCATCTGCCTCAGAGGACAGATCCGCAGCTGCGGCTCCCTTTAGCCGCATTCCACAGGTGGCGTCACGAACACTTTACAAATCCCCTATAAATAATTCCCCTTTTGGGTGACCGCCCTGGGCCACGGACGGGGTCAGCCACCGTGATCCCCCCACCGGCATCCATAGAAGCCCGGCTGCCGAGAACCCCACGGCCCTGGGGGTGCGTCAACCCCTGAAAATGGGGCATTCATCCTAGCACCATTTCCAGTTGCTTTACCTGGCTATTCCAGCAGCCCTGGTGGTGAGTGGCACCCTGGGTAATAATAGGGTTAGTACCAGGCCAGCTTTGTATTATCAGCTGGTACTAAGCCCGAAATTCATGGTGTCACGCCAAATTAGATATGGCCACCATGAATTTCTAGTAAACAGAGAAAAAAAAGACAGAATTTTTTTTTTTTATTAAAAATAAAACACATTTTAATAACACTTTAATAAAGAAAAAATCCTCATTCCAACGTAATCCATAGGTCTTCTGTCTTCAGCTCTGCTACATCTTTGCCATCAGACAAATATGTCTGCTGACAGAGATGAGCAGGCACAGAATGACACTGGAGCACTGTTACTGTGTAGGGCGGCACTATGTTGCTTTTTTGTCATTTCATGTAGTGTAGAAGTCTTGGGAAAAGTGTGGATTGTGCTGTGGAAGTGATTAGTTATAGCTAACTATGTTATTTTATGCAGAGATAAGTCCAGCATAGAAGATGTGATATCGGTCTGCGGCAGATAAAGAACTTGTGAGTATGTATATTACCTATACACGAACACTGACACTATATACAGAGCTCCTGTGTATAATATCAATGGTGATCATTGCATTACCTGTACACTGAAACTATATACAGAGCTTCTGTGTATAATGTCACTGGTGATGACTGTATAACCTGTACACTATATACAGAGCTCCTGTGTATAATGTCACTGGTGATCACTGTATAACTTGTACACTGACCCAATATGCACAGCTTTTTTACATTTTTATTATTTTAGTATTATTTGTCACTATGTGGTGGCATTATGTTCTTTGGTCATGACATGACAATATTTGTCCCATGTATGTGGTATTATTCGGTCACTACATGGTGATAATATGTGGTCTCATAGTGTGTCAGTATTTATACCTTGTATCTGGTAGCATTTGATTACTATGTGGTGGTATTATGTGCTTTGGTCATGGTGTGGCGGTATTTGTGCCTTGTATGTGGTATTATTTGGGCACTATGTGGTGGTAATATGTTATCTGGTAACGGTGTGGTAGTATTTCTGCCTTCTAACTGGTAATATTGGTCTTGGTAGAGTGGATTGTGGTTGGTCATTTGTTTTATCTGATATCAATAAGGGGAAACCTCTTTATTTCCACTAGATATTAAATACTTGGATGTTTAACCCCTCCCTGTCCTGTAACTATTACACAGCAGCAGAGATGCAGTTACAGAGGTTCACCAGAGAAAGCAAGTTGGCATTTGGTGAGATTTTCACCTCTGTATTTATAAGACAAAACCAGGAGTGGGTGAGAAATGCATAAAACATGACCTCTGATTGCTCCACTCCTGGTTTTGTCTTACAAATACTCAGGTAAAAATCTCACCAAATACTCAAAGTGCCACAATCTTCTGACAGTGCGGATTCCACCAATAAATAAGTGATCACCTTCCCAACCTGTGCATCGCTGATAACTTGTTTTCACCAATAAAAACCCTTTAATGCAAACTACAATAATTGTACATCGCAGTTCTGGTGAGCGCATAGTGATGTGCAGGAGCCGCCAATATAATGCGTATAACGGCTAACAGGTATTTGCAAATAGCTGAAGGGTGGGTTGGCCCGGGTGGGTGGGCCCCTGGAGTCAATTTCCCTGGTGGGCCCCAGACACCCCAGTCCGGCGCTGGTGTTATTCATAAAATCGATAGAAAAAAAGAGAGGGGTCGCTCACTGGTCTATTCGGGTGCTCTGAAGAAAAGAGTAATCTCAATTGCAAAAAGAACTTCGGCACTCCATACATGAAAATATAAGAAATATTGTATCTAGACTAATGTCACTTTGAAAAATGAAGGTTTTTTGCGCATAATTTGGCCAATTTATGTGTGCCCATCAACCACGACAAGGTCACCTTCGTATGATGGGAAACTACGTTACGCTACCACTGGATATGCCACTCTTGGGCTGTAAGCCTGTATGGACAATATGTCTATGCTTGGGCTTTTAACCTACAATGTATGGGCTGGTAGAGCTAGTTAAAACCACCTGTGACTGAATGGGAGGGACACATGGTCAGAAAAAAGGCTGTCAAACTTCTAATAGTGTGAACACGTACCTGCTGCAATGCTCCAGGAGCGGGATCCCAAAAATGATCAATAGAAAAAAAGAGAGGGGTCGCTCACTGGTCTATTCAGGTGCTCTGAAGAAAAGAGTAATCTCAATTGCAAAAAGAACTTCGGCACTCCATACATGAAAATATAAGAAATATTGTATCTAGACTAATGTCACTTTGAAAAATGAAGGTTTTTTGCGCATAATTTGGCCAATTTATGTGTGCCCATCAACCATGACAAGGTAACCTTCGTATGATGGGAAACTACGCTACGCTACCACTGGATATGCCACTCTTGGGCTGTAAGCCGGTATGGACAATATGTCTATGCTTGGGCTTTTAACCTACAATGTATGGGCTGGTAGAGCTAGTTAAAACCACCTGTGACTGAATGGGAGGAACACATGGTCAGAAAAAAGGCGTAGTTTCCCATCATACGAAGGTGACCTTGTCGTGGTTGATGGGCACACATAAATTGGCCAAATTATGCGCAAAAAACCTTCATTTTTCAAAGTGACATTAGTCTAGATACAATATTTCTTATATTTTCATGTATGGAGTGCCGAAGTTCTTTTTGCAATTGAGATTACTCTTTTCTTCAGAGCACCCGAATAGACCAGTGAGCGACCCCTCTCTTTTTTTCTATTAATCATTTTTGGGATCCCGCTCCTGGAGCATTGCAGCAGGTACGTGTTCACACTATTAGAAGTTTGACAGCCTTTTTTCTGACCATGTGTCCCTCCCATTCAGTCACAGGTGGTTTTAACTAGCTCTACTAGCCCATACATTGTAGGTTAAAAGCCCAAGCATAGACATATTGTCCATACAGGGTTACAGCCCAAGAGTGGCATATCCAGTGGTAGCGTAGCGTAGTTTCCCATCATACGAAGGTGACCTTGTCGTGGTTGATGGGCACACATAAATTGGCCAAATTATGCGCAAAAAACCTTCATTTTTCAAAGTGACATTAGTCTAGATACAATATTTCTTATATTTTCATGTATGGAGTGCCGAAGTTATTTTTGCAATTGAGATTACTCTTTTCTTCAGAGCACCCGAATAGACCAGTGAGCGACCCCTCTCTTTTTTTCTATTAATCATTTTTGGGATCCTGCTCCTGGAGCATTGCAGCAGGTACGTGTTCACACTATTAGAAGTTTGACAGCCTTTTTTCTGACCATGTGTCCCTCCCATTCAGTCACAGGTGGTTTTAACTAGCTCTACCAGCCCATACATTGTAGGTTAAAAGCCCAAGCATAGACATATTGTCCATACAGGCTTACAGCCCAAGAGTGGCATATCCAGTGGTAGCGTAGCGTAGTTTCCCATCATACGAAGGTGACCTTGTCATGGTTGATGGGCACACATAAATTGGCCAAATTATGCGCAAAAAAACTTCATTTTTCAAAGTGACATTAGTCTAGATAAAATATTTCTTATATTTTCATGTATGGAGTGCCGAAGTTCTTTTTGCAATTGAGATTACTCTTTTCTTCAGAGCACCCGAATAGACCAGTGAGCGACCCCTCTCTTTTTTTCTATTAATCATTTTTGGGATCCCGCTCCTGGAGCATTGCAGCAGGTACGTGTTCACACTATTAGAAGTTTGACAGCCTTTTTTCTGACCATGTGTCCCTCCCATTCAGTCACAGGTGGTTTTAACTAGCTCTACCAGCCCATACATTGTAGGTTAAAAGCCCAAGCATAGACATATTGTCCATACAGGCTTACAGCCCAAGAGTGGCATATCCAGTGGTAGCGTAGCATAGTTTCCCATCATACGAAGGTGACCTTGTCGTGGTTGATGGGCACACATAAATTGGCCAAATTATGCGCAAAAAACCTTCATTTTTCAAAGTGACATTAGTCTAGATACAATATTTCTTATATTTTCATGTATGGAGTGCCGAAGTTCTTTTTGCAATTGAGATTACTCTTTTCTTCAGAGCACCCGAATAGACCAGTGAGCGACCCCTCTCTTTTTTTCTATTAATCATTTTTGGGATCCCGCTCCTGGAGCATTGCAGCAGGTACGTGTTCACACTATTAGAAGTTTGACAGCCTTTTTTCTGACCATGTGTCCCTCCCATTCAGTCACAGGTGGTTTTAACTAGCTCTACCAGCCCATACATTGTAGGTTAAAAGCCCAAGCATAGACATATTGTCCATACAGGCTTACAGCCCAAGAGTGGCATATCCAGTGGTAGCGTAACGTAGTTTCCCATCATACGAAGGTGACCTTGTCGTGGTTGATGGGCACACATAAATTGGCCAAATTATGCGCAAAAAACCTTCATTTTTCAAAGTGACATTAGTCTAGATACAATATTTCTTATATTTTCATGTATGGAGTGCCGAAGTTATTTTTGCAATTGAGATTACTCTTTTCTTCAGAGCACCCGAATAGACCAGTGAGCGACCCCTCTCTTTTTTTCTATTAATCATTTTTGGGATCCTGCTCCTGGAGCATTGCAGCAGGTACGTGTTCACACTATTAGAAGTTTGACAGCCTTTTTTCTGACCATGTGTCCCTCCCATTCAGTCACAGGTGGTTTTAACTAGCTCTACCAGCCCATACATTGTAGGTTAAAAGCCCAAGCATAGACATATTGTCCATACAGGCTTACAGCCCAAGAGTGGCATATCCAGTGGTAGCGTAGCGTAGTTTCCCATCATACGAAGGTGACCTTGTCGTGGTTGATGGGCACACATAAATTGGCCAAATTATGCGCAAAAAACCTTCATTTTTCAAAGTGACATTAGTCTAGATACAATATTTCTTATATTTTCATGTATGGAGTGCCGAAGTTCTTTTTGCAATTGAGATTACTCTTTTCTTCAGAGCACCCGAATAGACCAGTGAGCGACCCCTCTCTTTTTTTCTATTAATCATTTTTGGGATCCCGCTCCTGGAGCATTGCAGCAGGTACGTGTTCACACTATTAGAAGTTTGACAGCCTTTTTTCTGACCATGTGTCCCTCCCATTCAGTCACAGGTGGTTTTAACTAGCTCTACCAGCCCATACATTGTAGGTTAAAAGCCCAAGCATAGACATATTGTCCATACAGGCTTACAGCCCAAGAGTGGCATATCCAGTGGTAGCGTAGCGTAGTTTCCCATCATACGAAGGTGACCTTGTCGTGGTTGATGGGCACACATAAATTGGCCAAATTATGCGCAAAAAACCTTCATTTTTCAAAGTGACATTAGTCTAGATACAATATTTCTTATATTTTCATGTATGGAGTGCCGAAGTTCTTTTTGCAATTCATAAAATCGATAACACAGGGCATTGTATAAAGCTATCTTTCTGTTATGCTTTCATTGGACAGAGTTAGTTTAGTTCAAGGACATCTGCATCAGTTTCCATAATTTACGACGTTGTTATTTCTGTATACTTTCTGTATTAGGTTAGGCACATAGCCATACCATTTCTTCTGGGGTGTAATAAAATGCTTGTTGCTTGGGATCTGAGGGCAGACAAGAATTGTACACTTAGACACTGGCTGTGTGTTATTTTCTTTTCTCCAATGCATCGTATTTATTTATTTTATTTATCTAATTTGAACCAAAAATGGCAGATTTGGAGATAATTTGTATCCCAATCCAAATTAGCTCTTCTTGGAAGGGCTACCACGACATTATAATAGAAACAAGTCGCCACTTCTGTATTATTCACCCACTCCTGATTTTGGCTTACAAATACTGGAGGTAAAATACTGACCAAATACTCAACGTGTGCACGTGGTCTTGTATTGTATTAGTCCTGATTATAATTAGGTTGGGAAAAGAAACCATAACAACAATATAATATTAGTGCTTTTAATTCAAGGCAGGAAAAATAAAACATAAGGTAAACAAAAATGACATTAATTATGGGACAATACATTCAGTTTTTAATAGTATTTCCCATTATGAATTCAGAAAGCTTCTTCCTAATGAAGACCTTTCCTCCTTGCGGCTCTCCGAGCTCGGACAGGGCTCTGATATTCATTGGCATTCTCGTGTCCGCAGTCTGTATTTATGCAGTCACATTTCTCCACATTAATGTACTCGTGATTCACGTCACTGCCATCAGGACACTGCAGCTTGACGCTCTTCTGGCTGGTCTGCACCTCCTGACAGCAGGTACATCTGTGTGACATGGCTCTGGCTTCCGCCGAGTACCTACAGTATAAAAAAGGGAATCATGTATTGGCTTTTAGCATTATGATAAAAATCATTTTTATGACTGCAAAGCAAAATAGAAAAATTAGTACCACAGGAGTGTGGGAGACATGAGTAAAATTTATGGTTGCATGCAATCACCACTAGGGGATTTTATGGTGCTTACTATATCCTGTTTTATTACTCAGTTTAACCCCCTAAGGACCAGTCCATTTATGGGTGCAAACGCCAGAAACGTTTTACCCCTTTCTTTGCATACTATAGTTGTTTTTGTTTTCTTATCAATGCTTCTATTTGAGACACTTTGTGTTTTATTCATCCCATTCATTCTTTTTGTTTCACTTCTGACACAAGTGAAATGTATATGTGATGCCCAGCTGTGTTTGGTATCACAGATCCTAGAAGGGTGTATTGAAGGATTCCTCCACAAGAGGCCCCCATAACCATTCACACATCTCCACCTTCCACCTCAGACCACCAGAGGGAGCCCGTTTGGGATAGATAAATAGGGAAGGTGGAGCCAGGCAGCAGAGAGTTGGAGTCAGAGTCGAGTGCAGTCTGGTTTAGCAGTGAGTCCAGTGCAGTGTGAGAAGGGTTACCTCAGAGGACAAAAGCCTGTTCCAGCTCCTGCAATTGCAATCCTGCAGTGGAGCTTATCCAGATCAAGACTCCATGTAGCTCAGAGAGGTGAGCTTTAGGTGTGCCGGCGCCATAAGATCGGTGAAGCGCGGCAAGCCGCTGTTAGTGTGAGTAGCCTAGTGAGGGCCCGAGTAGGCCGAAGGCAGGAGGTTAGTACATAGGGGGCTGAGGAGCTTAACTGGCTCACCCCGAAGCAGTTACCGGACACCGGGTCCGAAGCTTACCGGGATCTCCACGACCCAGTAAGATAAACCGGAATCCCTGGAGAACTACAAGTCCCAGGATCGCTAAAGTGCTGATACGTAACCGAGCCAGGAGACACATAGGCCCCGTAAGTCGGGAGCGTGCACTCCAAGAGAAGGCCCAACCACAAGGTCAGCCAGCGCAGGACAGAGACAAAGATAGGCCTAGCTCCAGGCAGGTCAGAAACTTACTACGCAGAAGCAAGAACCAGGAGGCCCAAAACCCGCTTATTGGGGAGGATCCTGACATGCACCCTTCACCCTACAGTGCTCCTGGACGTGCCTGAATTTCCATCAGTAAAAGGTACTGAAGTGACTATCGTGTCTGTCCCTGTTCTTGCTCTGACCCGGCTCGGCCTCGCCTGTCCTGCATTCCCCGTTTTTTCACTGCCCTGAGGCTTAGCTCCACCTGTGGGGAGCTATACCATTGAGCTGCCTTATCAACGGCCTCAGTGGACTGCGCAGCGCTGGTGATAATCACCAGAAGCCACAGGTGGCATCACAAACTCTATCTTAAAATTAACAAATATCCACCCTTTTTAAGGAGCGACCCCAGGGTACGGGCCCGGAAGCCGACCACCGCGACATCCCTTAAGGCCAGGTTAAAGGCCCGGGTACCGAGTCATCCCCCATTCCCCTGGGCGAGTCATATACATTTGCAGAGGAGTGCCTTAGGAACATGGGGAGACAAACATGTATTGATTAGAGATGATCGAATCTATTTCATGCAAATAAAATTTGAGTCAAATTTTATTAAATTAGCACAATTTTCAATTCAATTTGCGCTAATCACCAAAAATGCCCACCATCATTTTTGACATTTTAGAAGATTGCATCAACCACAAAAAGTTGACATGACCTCAAGTGCGACTGGGCAGGATTCTTAATAGAACTGCCGGTATCACATGATATGGTAAAACAGTCAATGAGGAGGAACTATCATAGCCTATATAAAAGCCTGGGCAGGGAATGCAGCAGCCATTTAGGGTGATTTGAGATAGTGGGAGGATGTCAGAGCTCCCAGCTCAGTAATAGACAAGGGAGGAGAAAACCCTAAAACATTGGAAAAAAAGTTAAGTGTTTTAAAACTGAAGCAGATGAGAATGGTAGTCTGAAAATACAGAGATTTAACTGATAGGGGAGAGAGATAAGAGAGGTGACAGCAAGAGTTTCAGACTCCGTGTGATTGATTTGTGATGGCAGGCATCTGTCCTGCTGCATTTAAAATACAATTTCACATTTTTCTTCATTCTTAATGCACTAGAAAGCAGCAGCAAAGCGCAGAAAAAAATCTGAAATCAGTGTCAGTAAGAGACGGTGTGCTTGCTTGTCACAAATGGCTGTGTTGAGTTTTTTCATTTCTTGTGCAATCTTTTTTGTGAAGGATTGGATTAATTGTTTTTTTAAAATACAAATGAAAATTCCTTAAAATCCAAACATTTAACTGTGACTGTCTAAACTGTGTGTCTCGTAAACATTTTTTTTTGCACACCTGGTTTACTAGTCAGATTTCATGCACCAGAAGCAGAAAAAATGCAAGTGTAGGATTTCACTGGAGAAATTTGCACCAAAATATTGGTGCATTTTTTTCTGCAGTGTTGCAAAGTCAAGCCCCCTTGTTGAACAAGACACAGAAAGTGTCTAAGAACATAATTATAGTGCAAATGATGAGTGACAGGGGTTTTTTGGTGCAAATTCCCCACATTCTGGTGCATTTAATTTGATGAATAATTTTTGCGTTATAACTTACATGGAATAGGTTCCACATGTCCCATCGCAGCGAGACGTCTGAACCTTATTTTCTGATCGGCAGTTATTGACGAGCATATAGTCATAGTTTACTTTCAGTTGACAGGAAGACGTCTTTTCAATACCTGCACAGTAAATTATATCCCATTATTCTTATATTGACAGAAAAACAAAACAAATTCCTTATTTCTTATATTTTTACAATATAGAGATTAAATGATAAAAAATATATAAGAACAATAACAGTATTCATATTTTCTATACTTACACACTTTACAGCACCCATTGGGTAATAATTGAACGGTTCCCTGTGAAAACATACAAAAACATTTACAGTTTGTTTGAAAAGACATTTTAAGAAAAACAGATGAGAATGCTCCAGAAAGGATGGAAATAAATCTAGCTATATAAAATGTAGTGATCAACTTTTTGTACAAGTAGGATATATTATGGGTCACAGATGTCGACATCATATCACAGATTACTGGGAGGTACCGATTAAGAAGGTGGATGAGAAAACATTCTACAAATACAAGGGTTTCCGACAGATGTGAAAGGTTTGTTAGGCCTATTATGCCGATGCAATTTTCTTGCCTTAGTTTTCCAAAACGTTGTAAAATTGCAGCATTTTTGCTGCTTTTTTTTTACACATGGAGCAGGATGGATGACACATGGGAAAGGGTGGATGACACATGGGGCAGGGTGGATGACACCTGGGGCAGGATGGAGATGACACCTGGGGCAGGATGGAGATGACACCTGGGGCAGGATGGAGATGACACCTGGGGCAGGATGGAGATGACACCTGGGGCAGGATGGAGATGACACCTGGGGCAGGATGGAGATGACACCTGGGGCAGGATGGAGATGACACCTGGGGCAGGATGGAGATGACACCTGGGGCAGGATGGAGATGACACCTGGGGCAGGATGGATGACACATGAGGCAGGATGGAGACACATGAGGCAGGATGGATGACACATGAGGCAGGATGGAGACACATGAGGCAGGATGCAGACACATGGGGCAGGGTGGATGACACATGGAGCAGAGTGGATGACACATGGGGCAGGATGGATGACACATGGGGCAGGATGGATGACACATGGGGCAGGATGGATGACACATGGGGCAGGATGGATGACACATGGGGGCAGGATGGAGATGACACATGGGGGCAGGATGGAGATGACACATGGGGCAGGATGGATGACACATGTGGCAGGATGGATGACACATGAGGCAGGATGGATGACACATGGGGCAGGATGGATGACACATGAGGCAGGATGGAGACACATGAGGCAGGATGGAGACATCTGGAGCAGGATGCAGACACATGGGGCAGGGTGGATGACACATGGAGCAGAGTGGATGACACATGGGGCAGGATGGAGACACATGGGGCAGGATGGATGACACATGGGGCAGGATGGATGACACATGGGGCAGGATGGATGACACATGGAGCAGGATGGATGACACATGGAGCAGGATGGATGACACATGGGGCAGGATGGATGACACATGAGGCAGGATGGAGACACATGAGGCAGGATGGAGACATCTGGAGCAGGATGCAGACACATGGGGCAGGGTGGATGACACATGGAGCAGAGTGGATGACACATGGGGCAGGATGGATGACACATGGGGCAGGATGGATGACACATGGGGCAGGATGGATGACACATGGGGGCAGGATGGAGATGACACATGGGGGCAGGATGGAGATGACACATGGGGCAGGATGGATGACACATGTGGCAGGATGGATGACACATGGGGCAGGATGGATGACACATGAGGCAGGATGGAGACATCTGGAGCAGGATGCAGACACATGGGGCAGGGTGGATGACACATGGAGCAGAGTGGATGACACATGGGGCAGGATGGAGACACATGGGGCAGGATGGAGACACATGGGGCAGGATGGATGACACATGGGGCAGGATGGATGACACATGGGGGCAGGATGGAGATGACACATGGGGGCAGGATGGAGATGACACATGGGGCAGGATGGATGACACATGGAGCAGGATGGATGACACATGGGGCAGGGTGGATGACATCTGGAGCAGGGTGGATGACACATGGGGCAGGATGGAAGGCAACTGGAGCAGGATGCAGACACATGGAGCAGGATGGAGACATCTGGAGCAGGATGGATGACACATGGAGCAGGATGGATGACACATGGAGCAGGATGGATGACACATGGGGCAGGATGGATGACACATGGGGCAGGATGGAAGGCAACTGGAGCAGGATGCAGACACATGGGGCAGGGTGGATGACACATGGGGCAGGATGGATCACACATGTGGCAGGATGGAGACATCTGGAGCAGGATGCAGACACATGGGGCAGGATGGATGACACATGGAGCAGGATGGATGACACATGCGGCAGGATGGATGACACATGGAGCAGGATGGATGACACATGGGGCAGGATGGATGACACATGGGGCAGGGTGGATGACACATGTGGCAGGATGGAGACATCTGGAGCAGGATGGATGACACATGGGGCAGGGTGGATGACACATGTGGTAGGATGGATGACACATGGGGCAGGATGGATTACACATGGGGCAGGATGGAGACATCTGGAGCAGGATGGATGACACATGGGGCAGGATGGAGACATCTGGAGCAGGATGGATGACACCCGGGGCAGGATAGAAGACACCTGGGGCAGGACGGATGACACCTGGGGCAGGATGGAGACATCTGGAGCAGGATGGAAGACACCTGGGGCAAGATGGAAGACACCTGGGGCAGGATGGATGATACATGGGGCAGGATGGATGATACATGGGGCAGGATGGATGATACATGGGGCAGGATGCAGACACACGGAGCAGGATGGATAACACATGTGGCAGGATGAAGGCATCTGGAGCAGGATGGATGACACATGGGGCAGGATGGATGACACATGGGGCAGGATGGATGACACATGTGGCAGAATGGATGACACATGAGGCAGGATGGATGACATATGGGGCAGGATGGAGACATCTGGAGCAGGATGGATGCCACCCGAGGCAGGATAAAAGACACCTGGGGCAGGATGGAGACACCAGGGGCAGGATGGAGACACCAGGAAAAGGATGCATGACACCTAGGGCAGCATGGAGACACCTGGGGCAGGACGGATGACACCTGGGGCAGGATGGATGACACATGGGGCAGGATGGAGACATCTGGAGCAGGATGGATGACACTTGGGGCAGGATGGAAGGCAACTGGAGCAGGATAGAGACACCAGGGGCAGAATGGAGACACCAGTGGAAGGATGCATGACACCTGGGGCAGGATGGATGACACCTGGGGCAGGATGGAGACATCTGGAGCAGGATAGATGACACCTGGGGCAGGATGGAGACATCTCGGTAGCATGGATGATACAAGGGGCAGGATGCAAACAAATGGGGCAGGATGAATGACACATGGGGCATGATGGATGACACATAGGGCAGGATGGATGACATCTGGAGCAGGATGGATGACACTTGGGGCAGGATGGAGACACTAGGGGCAGGATGGAGACACCAGGGGAAGGATGCATGACACCTGGGGCAGCATGGAGACACCTGGGGCAGGATGGATGACACCTAGGGCAGGATGGAGACCTCTGGAGCAGGATGGATTACACCTGGGGCAGGATGGATGACACCAGGGGCAGGATGGAGACCTCTGGAGCAGGATGCATGATACCTGGGGCAGGGTGGAGACACCAGGGGCAGGATGGAGACACCTGGGGCAGGATGCATGATACCTGGGGCAGGGTGGATGACACATGGGGCAGGATGGAGACACCAGGGGTAGATGGGTGACTTGTGTTAAAAATAATAGCTACACTTGTGAATTTGTACAAGGAAGCAGCTGTTTGGCTGATTCATATGTTGCATTTTTGGTGTGGATTCTTCCTCAGCATATCTGCAGCTTTTTGGAGAATAATCAGCAGCGGAATCCACACATGATACATGCTGCTGTTTTTTGTGCAGATTTCACCCTTTCGATTGCAAAGAATGAAGTCCACTTTCAATCTGCACAAAGAATTGACATGCATTGGATTTAAAAAATGTAAAAACAAACTATATTTAAAGAGTGGACTGCAACCCAAAAACTCAGCCTAAACACTGTTCCTGTGCTTAACACAAATATTGCACATTGGAACCGAGTGGAAAATAGACATTTACATTAGATTCCTTGGCTTTGTTAAATGGATTAAATCCTAAACCAATGCTGATGATCTCATAGTTTGCAATACATACTGTATATATTTATATATTTTATATATCTTTGTAAATTTGTATATATATATTTATTTTTATATATATATATATATATATATATATATGTATATTTTATTTTTTTTTTAAGTAATCTATTAGGTGTTTTCGTCAATGTTACTCACTGGTTCACACAAGGCTTCATTAAAAAGAGGGCATGAGATTTGTGAGATGGATGTGATGAACTGCTTCCTGATCCTAGTACAGCTGTACAAGGTGCAGTTGTCATTTTCAGCATTTCGAATTTCTTCAGGCTGTAGAAAACAGTAAAAAAGTATTAGCATACATATATTTTTTAATTCGAAGTTTTTTAATGATTTTTCAATGCGTTCTCCATTATTTTAAGGAATCGATGGATTTTCGGACTTATCACATTTACCATACTTGCCCTAAGGCCGGGGTCATACGGCTGTTGATTTTCACATGTGGAAAAATCGGATTGATGACGTTAATGTCAATTGGATCAAACTCTAATCCGAGTGTCATCTTACTGTGATCCGATTCTCTCTCATGACAGAGTCGTATCACAGGTGAGGAAACGACTGAGAACGTAATATCTCCATCTTCTCCATTCTCTGTGTCCACCAAGTTCATTACGAATTAATAAAATGTATGAAATAGCCAAATCCTTCAGCTGTTGTGCAACTGCTAATTTACACCACTTTTGTAGCATAAATTATGAGATGTGATGAATTCACCAAAAATACTTTTTGCGCTAAATGCCACCCACTTTTCAAAATGTAGCTGGAGCTGGTGTAAAAACTCCAAAAGCCACGAAAGTTTTACCCAACAATGAGTTGTGCAAAAATTTGGTAATACTTCGAACAGTTTTACACCAGATTTCAGGCAAAAATGTTCGATGAATCGGCTCCGCAGTATTTTTTTCAGAGGTGTTAATAGATCTTGATCCTGATCTGGATGTGCTAAGGGGCACAAGTTAAGTCCTTTGCTTGACATGCTCTTATGCTATGTGATTGGTAGGTGCTGAGGGAAAACTGTGATATAATTTATTTATATAAACTGAGATACATTTAGAATTACTTTTCTAGACCAAAGTCACCTCGAGACACCATGCAGTTTTCATGTTAATATTACCAATCATTTTTTATATTCTTTGCTCATTATTTCTTTATATACTTTGTCTTGGACATCTTTCTTGGACATCTTTATCTTATTCAAAGTGGCAGGCCCCATCAATATGTATTGCATGTAGAAAAATCAGAGTCTCCCAAAATCAGATTACCAATGGTATGATAGTATGGTATGGAATGGTATGGAATGGTATGGACGAACCTTCATGAGTTGGTAGACACCATTCTGATTTAGGACACAGTGGGTCTGTTCACACACTCCACAACAGTCTTGATCGGTCTTTTTCACCTCGTAGCCCTGTGATTAAAAGAGATGAGAAGCAGAAAATATTATAAGAAGTGACTGCATTAAGAGCTACAGTGTATGGGTAAAAGTACTGTGATGCTTCTAAATCCTTAAAATTAGGTGTATTAATCAGTCTGACAGGTGTATAAAAAACAGTTCCCTGTCCCCAACCTTGTCGTCTGCCATCACTAACATTTATGCTTGAATGGCTCATTCTAAAATGCTCACTGATTGGAGTATGATCCTGAAATAGGACGCCACTAATGTAACAAAGCAGTTGGCAAGATGTGTTCCCTCCTAAATATTTCACGATGACCTATGAGTGGTAAAGATGAGCGGAACTTTTGAAATTCAGATTTGCCGACTTTGCTGAATTTTCCTCGAAAATTTGTCTTGTGGGAAATAAATTGTAGTTGCTCATAAAATACATGTGGGAGAGAGGAGAGAGAGAGAACCCGCTGACCATAAGAGGACCCTGTTGATCACAAGAGCTTACACTCTACAGAGGAGAGAGAAAGAAAGGTCCCTGCTGACCATAAGACCTTACACTCTACAGGAGAGAGAGGACACTGCTGACCATAAGAGCTTACACTCTACAGGAGAGAGAGGACACTGCTGACCATAAGAGCTTACACTCTACAGGAGAGAGAGAGGACCCTGCTGACCATATGAGGACCCTGTTGATCATAAGAGCTTACACCCTACAGGGGAGAGAAAAGAAAAGACCTTGCTGACCATAAAAGCTTACACTCTACTGGAGAGAGAGAGGATCCCACTGACCATAAGAGCTTTCACTCTACAGAAGAGAGAGAGGACCCTGCTGACCATAAGAGCTTACACTCTACAGGAGAGAGAGAGAGAGGACCCTGCTGACCATAAGAGGACCCTGTTGATCATAAGAGCTTACACTCTACAGGGGAGAGAGAAAGAAAGGACCCTGCTGACCATAAGAGCTTACACTCTACTGGAGAGAGAGAGGACCCCACTGACCATAAGAGCTTACACTCTACAGGAGAGAGAGGACTCTGCTGACCATAAGAGGACCCTGTTGATCATAAGAGCTTACACTCTACAGGGGAGAGAGAAAGAAATGACTCTGCTGATCGTAAGACCTTACACTCGACAGCAGAGAGAGAGAGGACCCTGCTGACCATAAGAGCTGACACTCTACAGCAGAGCGAGAGAGGACCCTGCTGACTATAAGAGCCTACACTCTACAGGAGAGAGAGGACCCCGCTGACCATAAGAGCTTACACTCTACTGGAGAGAGGACCCCGCTGACCATAAGAGCTTACACTCTACAAGAGAGAGAGGACACTGCTGACCATAAGAGCTTACACTCTACAGGAGAGAGAGAAAGAGGACACTGCTGACCATAAGAGGATCCTGTTGATCATAAGATCTTATACTCTACAGGGGAGAGAGAAAGAAAGGACCCTGCTGACTATAAGAGCTTACACTCTACTGGAGAGAGGACCCCACTGACCATAAGAGTTTACACTCTACAGGAGAGGCTCATTAGAGATTACACTCTGCATGAGAGAGAGAGAGGACCCTTCTGACCATAAGAGCTTGCTCTCTACAGGAGAGAGAGACTTACCCAGTGACTCTGGAGATGGAAAATGACTCTGCCATATAAACTATGCTCCACTGGGTACCGCTGTTTTGTGATGCTCCAGGTATTCATCACCGATGTACAAGGCATGATAATTCGTAAGATGAGCAGGTATTATGGGGAAGTCCACACTGTCATGTCAAATGATGTGCGGGAAATGGTGTCGGGCAAGTTTTTTTTTTGCGAACTGCAAATCAAATCTCAAAATGTTTGAATTCACATGAAACTGTGAATTTCAGTAAATTTGACTCAAACTCTGTCGATCTGCTCCTCTCTAATCAGGGGTATTATTTAAAAGTAAAAGCATTTAGGAATCACAGCAAATCAGCAATGCAGTGTCACACCCCACAAGGGTACAGATCGGGGTCACTGGGAGCTGAGGAGCACAGGGCATAAAAGTGATCAATGTTCTGCTGACTCCATAACTGCAGAGTCCAAACCGACTCTGGTATTAACATAAGCACAAAAACTGTGCACCTGAAACTTCATGGTATCGATTTCAATGGTCTAGAAGCTGAATACAAGCCGTACATCACCAAGCGCAATGTCAAGGATTTAGTAGTGTACATCCGCCATCACTGAACTCTGGAGCAGTGGAAATGTTTTCTGTGCAGTGACGGATCACACTTCTCTATCAGGCATCCGATGGATGAGTCTAGGTTTGGCGAATTCCAGGAGAACGTTACCTGCCTGACTGCATTGTGCCAGCTGTAAAGCTTGGTGGAGGAAAGATAATGCTATGGGAATATTATTCAAATTAAGGGAAATCTTAAATCTGCAGCATACACAGACTGTTGGACAATTGTAGCTTCCAAGTTTGTGGGAACATTTGGGGGAAGACTCTGTTTTGTACCTCAGTGCAAAAACCAAGGTTCGTACAGGCATGGCTTGGTAAATTTGGTGTGGGAAAACTTGACTGGCCACGCAGAGCCAACTGAACACCTTTGCAAAGAACCAAAATGGATATTGTGAATCAGGCCCACTCATTGTGTGACCTACAAATGCTCTTCTGGATGAATGGGCAAAAATTCCTACAGACATCTCCAAAATCTTGTAGAAAGTCTTCCCAGAAGAGTGGAAGACATTTTACTTGTAGATGGACCAACTCCATAATAATGTGTATGGGTTTGGAATAGATTGTCATAAAATCTCCTGTAGGTGTAATGTGTAGGTGTCCCAATACGTTGTCCATACAGTGTATGTTATGTACACGACATTGCACTTACCATAGGGCACTGTACATTACATGGTACATGGGTGCACGTTATCTCTAGTCCTGTCGAACTGCTTTCACTTTCTGTACACACACAGTCCTGGCATTTGTCAGAGAACACTGGTGCTCCAGGCTGCGGAAACACAAAGTCATCATGTTCCGATCAAAAATGGGAAACAATGTCCAGTACCCTAAAACCTCAACATTAGATTCTGGAATTAGGAAAGGCCTACATATTATTATATATAGCATTGTTATATCCATTTTATACTATACGCTCAATTTAGTCATATTGAGGTCTGGGAACAGTGACCTAAAAATGTTCAATTCAGTCAAATCAGATCCCTTGCTTTGCACTGATGAGGAGCAAACACCGTGAAACACATGTCTACAAATAAATTGTCTGGTTTGGCTTCTTATCCTAAGTCATGGGGTAAGGCTCATTAAAGGGTCGATATTGACTTTTAGGATTGCTACTTCGTGTAGGTAGCACTAATTCTATTCCTCTTCCTCTCTGAAGAGACAATTTGTACTTAAAATATAGTAATAAATCTCATTTACCATATTTTTCGGATTATAAGTCACACTGTTTTTCCTCCAGAATTGGGAGGAAAATTGGGGTGCAGTTTATAAACCGAATGTAGCTTAACATGGAGTTCAGCTGCGTTGGAGTGGGGTCACAGGGGTTCATACCCCATATTTTTTAGTCACTCTGTCTAAGTTCCCAAATAGGTGATTTTGAAAAAGAGGTGTGTGATATCCTCAACTTACATTAGCATGTACTTAACACAAAAAAAAACGTACCAAATATTCTGCGTTTCCATGAACGCAAACATTCTTACGGACTGCAAAACAGAAACAAAATATATAAATTATTTTTTATTAGTATACAGCTGTTTGGATTTGTTGACGATACTGGAAAATGTATGACTCACTGAAGTCGGTAAGCCGTTTGCAAAAGAGACGTTATAATTTTTCAGATTTATATTTTTAAAATAATTAGAAAACCATGTATGATTTCCTTCACGCTTCACAGATACTTGCTACTTTGTGTTGGTATATAACATAAAATCCCAATAAAATACATTTGTTTGTGGGTGTAACTTGAAATTATTTGGAAAAGTTCACAGGGTATGATTACTTTTTCAAGGTACTGTATGTAAGGTTAGAATCAATTAAATGTGATAGAGATTTGGAAAGCCATGTGTCATTGGAGGAGGTTAAGAGTTGCTTGTAGAGATGAGCGAATCTGAACATCAAAGTTCGACTCTCGTAGAGGACAGTTAGTGTCCGGTGCTAAACGTCGAAAGTCCATTGCAAGTTTGTGTCCAGTTCAGATACCTGAACTGAACTTTGAACTAAACTTCGGGTTGGGTACCAGAACCCAGACTTCTATGGTTGAGTGTGGGAACAGAAGGCGAACACTTCAGAGATATGGATGGAGATGCAATGAAAACTAGGTTGAAGGGCTTAATGAGCCTATCACAAGCCTTTTGAAAAACTCATATTCAGTTAGAGGCATGATTGTCCAAAGCAATGTACATACTAAAGCAAATGTGATTGTACTCTATTCTCTGAAATTTAGCTGAGTTTGATGGAGCGTTCTAAGCATACTGTAATGCTGTGGATGGCAGTCGCAGACTTATGGGGAGGGATGACCGAGGTTTGGTAGGGTTATGGTTATGTTTTGCTTTAGAAATCCATGTACTTTCGGTCTGATTTGTGGGTTTGTATAATGTGGATGTCATTTCTTTATATGTGCAACTAAGGGTAAAATTAAAAAGAAAAAAGAATGGCTGTCGGAAGTCAATGCAATAAGTACTTTTCAATCAATTGAATGGATTAACATGTTAGGTTCTAGCAGTGTTCCCCAACTTCAGTCCTCAAGAGACACCAACAAGTCTCGTTTTCAGGATTTCCTTAGTATTGCACAGGTGATGGAATTATTGCCTGTGCCGGTGATGCAATTATCACCTGGACAATACTAAGGAAGTCCTGAAAACATAACCTGTTGGTGGCTCTTGAGGACTCGAGTTGGGGAACATTGGGTTATAGGTTGAATTCGTTGGACTTATGTCTACCTTCAACCTTAAAAGCTATAAAACTATTTGAAAGATTATATTATTCCAAAGTTTGGGATGAATGGTTAGACTTTCAAACAGATCATGTTTACAACTGTAGTCAAAGTCTTGTCTGCTCTCACGAATTCTATGTTTCTATCCACATCATGTCACAATTACTGTACCACTTGAGATAAGGTTACTCATGTCTACCTCTATACTGACTCAAGCAATTCTTGTATACATCCCTCAGATCACAAAACTATTGGCCTTGGGCTATATAGCCTGATCTGCAAATCTAATTATTTCTTTATTTTCAAATAAGACATTTCTGGAAATATAAGATAAGATCACGTACCGCATTTGTACACAGGACAGCAGTGTCCATCTGGAATGCTCCCAACTATTTCATAGCCAAGGTCACAAATGGGTGATTTGGTTGAGCATAATTTAGTGTCACACTCTAAATGGAAAGAAGCATATGCCAGTTAGTCCTATGGAATCCCTTATATGCTGATTTGTTATAGTTCGCTCTTTGTAGCGACACCATGAAGCTCTAGCATGCACTTACGGCACACAGTCTCGTTGCAGCAGCTATCAGTTGGGCTGAGCTGAATCACAGCTTTGAAACCATCCAGCGCACATGTCAGGTCCTTCATTGGCTTACATATATGTTGTTGACAAGTGATTCCGCTACCACCTTCCCGGCAAACACAGTCCTGGCAATTAAACTCAAATTCTTCCCCAATCTATAAGGATACAAAATTAATCAACAGTTAGCACAATCAAATTTCACTTCCGAATTTACCAAAGTAGGAAGAAACTTCATAGCACTCAGTAGACCCTGTGTGAGCCAACAAAGCTGAAGAGCAGTCACTTGATCCAGAAGAAGACCAGAGCAGCTCTGGAAACTGGAGAAGTCCGTGATTGGTAAGTAATTTAATGCACTTACACTACATTGCATACCTATTTGGAAGGGATTGGTGAATAAAAATTTAGCTGGGAGTGATCCATTAAAAATAATGTAGGAGCTCTTGTGTATGTTTTATGTATACCTGTTTAAGTTGATGTGCAATATCTGGGTTGTCTGCGATCTTGATTACTTCTTCACCTCTGATATGGATCCCCTAATACAGACTACAGTTCCCACACTCTCATTATAATGCTCTTGCTCATAAGTAGACACTCAAGACACTTGGTCTCTGTACCATGAGAAAGGCGCCGGTCCGGTGCAGGAGCGCGTTGCTTTTATTAAAAACCGATTTGGAATCCCAAGGCTCTTCATTCCCAAAGTGCAGCCCGCCTAAATGTACCAGTTTACATTTTTGCCATTATACATCTGGAGGAACCCTTCTCCAGCCAAGGGGCAGCAGCGGCTTTCCACGCTTTTATAGGTTTTGAGCGCCACTAGTGTTGAGCGAGTATGAATCATTAACCCTTTCGGCAAGCCGGGAGCTCGCCAAGTATTTGCGGCGTGCTCAGCATCGATGAGAGTGTCGCCGCAGCTGCATGTGTTACATCTATTATACACCTGTGACACATGCAGGGATTGCCTGTGACACAGGCAATCCCTGCATGTGTCACAGCTGTCTAACAGCCGTGACACTTGCAGCTGCCGAGACAATAACATAAATGTCGTGCACGCCAAAATACTTAGCGAGCACCTGAGAGTGCTCGCCGAAAGGGTTAACGATTCATACTCGCTTAATACTAAGCGTCACCATTGCTTTCACTTTTCCTTCACCAGAAGGTATTGCCCTATTTTGTCTGTGCTTCTGTCTCACCAGAGCTTCTCTTCCTCATAACTAATGGCAGTCAGTGATAGATCAGTGACATCAGTGATCTTAGTGTCTCCTATATGTTGTGCAGCAGAGTCTGAGGATATCCTATTTGAAGTACACATCTTTTTCAGTACTGTGTATAGAGTGATCGAGAAGATAGACATCTGCCTGCAAGGGAGTACAGCTCTGTCTAAAAGTCAACTCGCTGCTCCTGCTGCAGTTCAATGATACGCAGCTGCTCTACAATGCAGTGATGTTTTAGACTGCAGAATGGGACAAGAACCGCCAGGACGTTTGATCTATTGATGGACCTGAAGTACCTAAAAGGACACTTTTTATTTTTCTTTTGTGCCCCTCTGTTCCAAAGTTATGGCCATTGGAAATAAAGAAGCCGATTTTTCCTTCAATTGGGCGTATACCAAGGAACTGCTCTGTGGGCGTGGCTGTGTTTTGATTGGCCAGCGCCAGAGGAGAAAATGCAAATAGCCACAGAGAAGTTCAGTGGTACATGCCCAATTGTTTGAAGGGAAAATTTGCATCTTTATTTCCAGGGGGCATAACTTTGGAACAGAGGGACACAGAAAAAAAAGAAAAACTGTTTCGGAATCAGTGGACCAACAGCAATTGGAAGAAGTACTCAGTTTATCATAAAGAATTTAATAAAATTTCCCCTAAGGCTATGTGCCCACGATGCAGAAATGCTCCGGATTTTTTTTGAGCGTTTCTGAATCTCCCTGGCAGAAAAAACGCATGCGGATTGTACATGCGGATTGTACATGCGGATTGTACATGCGGATTGTACATGTGGATTGTACATGCGGATTGTACATGCGTTTTCCTGCCAGGGACATGCGGATGTGAAGCGTTCTTCACATGCATTTCCGCATGCGGGTTGACAAGCGCTTTCCAAGCGATTTTAGCATCACTTGGAAAGTGCTTGACAACTTGGTCACACTATATAAATCCATGCAACCGGCATGGATTTATATAGTGTGACAGTAAAAGAATGGTAAAAAATAAAAAATAAATATTATACTCACCTTCCAATGGCCCCCGGTGTCCTTAGTGATGCATCTCGGCTTGCCAGCAGCTCGCGGTGGACTAAAAGGACCTTCCATGACGTCATTTAGTCATGTGACGGGTCACGCGACCGCCGACGTCAGCGGGCGCATGACCCGTCACTGACTAAATAACGTTATGGCAGGTCCTTTTTAGACCATCGCGAGCTGCCGGCAAGCCAGGACGCATCGCTAAGGACACCGGGGCCGTCAGACGGTAAGTAAATGTATATTTTTTATTTTATTATTTTTTTTACAAGTACTATGGTACCCGAGTCCGGAGGAGAGTCTCCTCTTCTCCAAACCCGGGTACCATCCGCACATTGAAACGCATGGTATCCGCATCTGCAAATGCAGTGATGCAGATGTAATGCGGTCCAATGCAAGTCAATGGCAAAGAAAACACCGCGATTCCGCAAAATAATTGGTAGTGCTGCGGATTTTTCCGCAATAATAATCCGCAGCGGAAATTTCCACAGCATGTGCACAGCACATGTGGATTATCATTGGGGAACATGGCAGACCTTCTACCATGCTTTTTTAAGCGTTTCTGCAGCGGAATTGCTGCTGCGGAAAAGCTTAAAAAACGCATAGTGGGCACACAGTCTTAAACTAATTTAATAAGCATTAGGCTGTGTGCCCAGTATGCGTTTTTTAAGCGTTTCCGCAGCGGCAATTCCGCTGCAGAAACGCTTAAAAAAGCATGGTAGAAGGTCTGCCATGTTCCCCAATGATAATCCGCATGTGCTGTGCACATGCTGTGGAAATTTCCACTGCGGATTATCATTGCGGAAAAATCCGCAGCATTACCAATTATTTTACGGAATCGCGACATTTTCGCCGCCGTTGACTTGCATTGGACCGCATGACATCCGCATCACTGCATCTGCAGATGTGGATACCATGCGTTTCAATGTGCGGGTGTTACCCAAGTTAGGAGAAGAGGAGACTCTCCGCCGGATCCGGGTACCATAGTACCTGTAAAAAAAACAATAAAATAAAAAATATACATTATACTTACCTTCTGACGGCCCCGGTGTCCTTAGTGATGCGTCCTGGCTTGCCGGCAGCTCGCGATGGTCTAAAAAGGACCTGCCATGATGTCATTTAGTCATGTGACGTCGGCGATCGCGTGACCCGTCACTTGACTAAATGACGTCACGGCAGGTCCATTTAGTCCACCGCGAGCTGCCGGCAAGCCAAGACGCATCGGATAAGGACATCAGGGGCTGTCAGAAGGTAAGTATAATATTTATTTTTTATTTTTTACCATTCTTTCCGGTTGCATGGATTTATATAGCGTGACCAAGATGTCAAGCACTTTACAAGAGATGCTAAAATCGCTTGGAAAGCGCTTGACAACCCGCATGCGGAAATGCATGTGAAGAACGCTTCACATCCGCATGTCCCTGGCAAGAAAAACGCGTGTATAATCCACATGTACAATCCGCATGTACAATCCGCATGTACAATCCGCATGTACAATCCGCATGTGTTTTTTCTGCCAGGGATATGCAGAAACACTCAGGAAAATCCAGAGCATTTCTGCATCGTGGGCACATAGCCTTAAAAGCTTTTCTTTTATGGCTGTCTTTGCAGAAAATAAAAACAATTTCTAATTATCTCTGAGAATACAAATGACAAATTCATCATTTGCAGTATTTTTAAAACAAATTTTTAAGCAACGAAATTAGCCAACTCCCCAGTGGTCCTGTCCGTAAGGATATGTACATTAACAGATTGTCCTGAAAAACTTTTTTGTGGAGTATATAAATTCCTTAAAGGCCACCACAAGAATGACTTACTTGTCGTGGTATGTTGTCTGGTCCAACACATCCTGAAAGAACAGAACATTGCAAGAATGATGTCAGCGCTTATATATTTAATACATTAATATTATACCATTCTTTTAGATTGTACTATATTTCAGCGACTCCAACATTGTCAACTGAAGAATTCTGAGCCAATATTTCCCAAATTTTATGAAACTTAAGCCCAACCACCTATAAAATATTAAGCTCAAGTAATTATTTTCTCACTTCTTAGATAATCACAAGGTAATAAATATTCTACTATGTGCAGCAAAGTTTTATAATACAGACAATACAGAAGTGTCCTTTTCTCGTGACTTGACTTATTCTGAGACACAAAAGGATCAGCTTTTAAAAAAAAAAGTGATTTTGATACACTCTTTTGGGATATGATTATGTTATATGTGTCTATGCTGTATGTCGCCTCCCAGTGGTTGTGATAAGACTTGCAGCCTCTTGAGAATTTTCCTGACATATGTTTGCAATAACATATTCGATTTCTATAGTGAGAAATTGATGTCCTTAAAGAATTTATGGAAAGGTAATGATGGACACATCTGTGTGATGGATATTACAATTGAAAAATCAATAATATACCACTATTACACTATTATTCTTACCACAATTTTGCACGCAGACGTCCACAGCTTCGCTAAAGGGCATCGTATTCTTTGGGCAGAAGCATCCTTCAACCAAACGATTGTTATTTTTATTCAAATTCTCTTCCTCTGGACTAAAAGAAAACATTGTTTAGGTGTCTGTATAGATATGTGATGTGAACTCTGGCGGTACCATAAAATATGAAGTGAATGTCCACCTTAGTCCGTCATATTTTTTTAGGTACAACATTCCCTTCCGATTAAGCACCTTTATGAATTGTATCCAGTAAGTGATTAAACTCCCACTAATGATTTAACTATATGCAAGCCTTTTGAAGTACAGTATAAAAGAATGAAAATAAATAAGAATTTTGGGCTCATTAAAGTGTTTTCCACTTTTCGCATGTAAAATAACATAATCAGATACTACTCACTCTCGCCAACAAGGATTACCCAAAACCCGAAATGCATTGATGGTTTGCACATGTTGCAAATATGAATTTTTTTATGAAGAAAGTTACAAACATTTTGAATCCCCAAGTGTTGGACTGCTATATTTTTTTTACATAGATCAACATTTACTTTCATGTTAATTTTTCCCATAGCTATTATTTTACATAACTTCTCTTTTAAAACTCTTTTTGGAGATTCTTAAAAGTTAAGATTCATATATACAGATGGTGTAGAGCTTGTTGCATTTAATGACACCAGGGCTATCGGTTTTGCTGCTGCACCTTGTAAATATATATATAGTGACCATCTCATGTGTATACACATATAGTGACCATCTCACATGTATACACATATAGTGATTATCTCATGTATAGATCCCTGACCAAGAGACCTCCCACCTGCTCTCAGACATAACATTGCTTGTTACTGTGGAAACCAGACCCCTGGGGTGCCACATTTATACATAGTGACCATCTCACGTGTATACACATATAGTGACCATCTCACGTGTATACACATATAGTGACCATCTCACGTGTATACACATATAGTGACCATCTCACGTGTATACACATATAGTGACTATCTCATATGTATGCACATATAGTGACCATCTCACATGTATGCACTGTGACAAAGTCAATGGTAAAGTGCTGGAGGGGAGATATGTTTCCCTGAGGCTATTAGCTTCAGTAAACTAAAACCATTAAGTTTCCTCCAGCATGTTATTTTTTGAGAGGGGTTAAGTCCATTTGTAAAAGGGAGTGGTTTTTGTGAATGGCCATTGTGAAGGGCTGGAGACCATTCACCATATCTCCACCTCAGGATGTGGTCTGGGGGGTTTAAATACTGGGCCAGCTGAGGCATTCAGGGTTCAGTGTCTGGAGAAGCTAGCTCCAGAAGGAAGTTTGTGTTTGTTCCTGAAACATGTGGAGTTGCTGAACTCTCAGCAGGCGGATCCCTGCTACTACAAGGACTGTGTTATTTGTGTTACCATTTTTGTTTTGTTTTCCTGTTTTGCCAGTGGGCTGTGTTTATTTTCATGGACTAACTGTTGGTTTATGACACACTACAATAAACCAACAAAAGACTTAAAGCGAATGTGTTTACCTCCGTGTGCAGCTGAGTGAGCGATCTACCACAGCACATATAGTGACCATCTCATGTGTATACATACAGTGATCATCTCATGTGTATACATATATTGACCATCTCATGTATATATACATACAGTGATCATCTCATGTATATACATATAGTGACCATCTCATGTGTATACACATATAGTGACCATTTCACGTGTATACACATATAGTGACAATCTCATTTATATATACATATAGTGACCATCTCACGTGTATACACATATAGTGATCATTGCACAATGTAAATGTATATTTTTTAACACTTACGTGGTTGCACATGTTTTGGGTAAAGCTTGACCACAGGCATTGTAAACTTTGTGAGAGGGGCAGGAAATAGCTGGAATAAAGGAAAACCATCCATTAATATTAGTACTTCACTTATTATCTGCTTCTCTGTTTGCAAAAGCCATTGATACAAAGATACACGTACTACATTCTGAAGTCCGAGATCTCCAGTCTATGCAAACACCTTGCTCCCCGCAGAGAAGAGCGTATTGCTGCAAGCTGGTGCATTCAATGTTGGAATTTGAAACATGGCAGCTGTCATAATTACATGCCTTGTAGAAGTTGGCAGGTGACAGAGTCTTGTGGCATTCCTGAAAGGGTCTTTTAATCGGAAATACAAAAAAAAATAATTATTCAGGACCACTTGCAACATAAAAGTTGCTCCAATTGATATATGTCTTAAAAAAAAGTCTCATAAAATCCTTACGCTTGCAAAAGAAGTTCACATAAAGGTGATGGCTTGCATTCTGTTGAAGGCACTGTGACTTTAGGGGGAACAGTTGACCTTAAGTGACCGCATTCAGGTTTACTTGGATCTGGCACAACCCAGGAATCAGCCATGATTTCACAGCGTGAGGCAATGGTGCCATCAGGCAGCCTGCAGTCATCACTTCTCTCGTTGGTGCAAGTACCTATAAAGGATGGTTTTGTGTGAGTACAATTTATGCTATAATAACTAATATAAACAAATTCTTTAGATTTACTGCAAGAGGCAAGATACAGTGATATAATGTAGAGACAGAGGCCCTGATTCCAGTGATGTGTCACTTACTAGGCTGCTTGCTGTAGTTTTGATAAAAACTGTTTTATCTGCTGCAGTTCTAGCAGTCCTCTGAATGCTGAGCTGTGTATAACCCCGCCCCCACCACTGATTGGCAGCTTTCTGTATACACTGTGCATAGGCAGAAAGATGCAAATCAATGCTGGGGGCGGGGTTATACAGAACTCATGAATATGGAGGACATGGAGGACTACATGGCAGCAGGTTTACTAGTCCTCTAGTGATAAAATCACTGCTTTATCAACAGGACATGATCAAAACTACAGCAGTAGCCCAGTAAGCGACACATTGCTGGAATCAGGTTCTCTGTGTCTACATTATACTACTCTCAGATTAGTTGGCAAAATCCTGGTAACAGATTCTCTTTAAAGGAGAGAGTAATGAGAATTTGGGATTTTTTTGGTGTGACTTATTTAGAAGCTTCATGTTATGTTCTTCTTGATTAATGGTAATGAATGAAACTCACCTTTGTTGCTCTGCAACTCTGATGTGGCTGTTCTTAACTATGTACTAGGTATGTATGGTATGGGACATAATACCGAGGCTATCTCACAACGGCTCGTTCTCAGTCTGCGGGACATGCTCCATCAAGTGCTATATTGGTGCTGCTTTGCCCTCATAAAATTTTGACAAAAATTTAGGAATTTAGGACCAACTTATACAAAAAAAAGAAGCCTTCATGTGGATGCCAAATGCCCTTTTTATTTTTACGCTACAGGTACATCAATGTGTACTAGAAATGAACAATTCTTTTCAAATTTTGACAAATTCACCTAGTTTTTCTTGGTAATTTGATTTGTGGTAAATCAAAAGTCTCCAAGTTTCCTGAAAAATATGTATCAAACTATTCTCTTTTCATCACACATTAATCTTCACTGCTGTGCTGTCACATACACTCGTCCAGTTTTTTCAATGTTTTAAGGTTTTCTCTCCCTATCTCCATGGCTAAGCTGTGATGTCCTCTCATCATCCAGATTTGCCTCAAAATGGCTGCTGCATTTCCTACTTCTTCTTTTATACTGTCTATGAAAGCCCCTTTTCATTAACTGAGCTATAACTTGTGATGTGATATATGCAACGCATTGTGGTGAAGTCCGATCGTGATCATGCAATCTTCTGGAATGTGTAAAATGGCAGCAGCTATTTTAGGTGATTCGCATAAAGTGAAATGCAAATTGTTTGAATTTGCTGGGTTCAACAAATTCCTAAAAACTTGACACGATTTGGATTCTCATTGACTAAATTCTCTCATCTTTAAAGAGGTTGTCCACTACTTTTACATTAATGACCTATCCTTAGGATAGGTCATCAATGTCTGTTCACCAGGGGTCCGACACTCGGCACCCCCAACGATCAGCTGTTATCAGTGTCGACGGGAAGTTCTCACTTTCCGAGTAGCACCGTCTGCTTGTAGTGGCCACCCCAGGGTACTGCACATCCGCCTTCTATTGATTTGAATAGGAGGCGGATGTGTAGTACCAAGCACCGGCGACACAAATAACAGCTGATCAACGGGGGTGCCGCATGTCAGACCCCGGCCGATCAGACATGTAATCGGCCATCAGTGTAAAAGTAGTGGACAACTTATTTTATGTGAACCTGTTTTCATATTTCTATTTGTTGAGAACATTTGGAAGGATAATTTAATTGTTGGGAATTTGTGGAACTAGAGAAAACATCACATAAGCAATTTAAAGGTTTGATATGAAAGCTTATCACTGATGAAAAGATTCAGATTACATGCATAAAATAATTTGTTCATAAACTGTTGCACTACAACATACAGAAATTAACAGATCATGCACTAGGGTAACAACAATTTTGTGATCACCACTGTAGATTGGAACTAGGGGCAAGAGTTGACTCTATGTACAATGAGTGTTGCTGGAATTTACTCAAGTAAATCGATACAAGAGTTTAAGAACTATCATATCTGAAAAGAGGAAACTTACCGCACTGTCCTTGTGTGTTATGTCCAAAAAGTCTGAAGGGCAATTGAACCGAAAAAGACATACCATTGTATGTGATATTAGCCTCTAACTCTGGTATTTCCACAACATAATTGATGCCAGATGTATACACTTTCACCCCATATTTTTTATAGGGCGTTCCTACAATTTCATCATTTACAAGAACCTGCAAACAAATTTAAAAAGTTAACAGGATAAAGTAGCAAAGTTTAGAAAACAAGTGCTTTTTAGAGGATCTACTGTGGAAAATCATTCAATATTGGTGTTGGCCTCATCCAGAATATATCTGGATATTAATATGACTCTCTCCTTAATCCATCCACATAAAGTGTTAACCATGTAAGGCAATGGGGCCTTCATAACTGCTAGCAAAGTTGTATTTGGTCAATATATGCCATCTATCTTCTAGTTTATGGAACTATTCCAGAATAAAATGACTGTTTCATGATCTGTCATATACCCCATTGATCCTTCCTACCTGTAACCTTATTGGTGTCAAGCTCTTTGCTTTAATGCGTATCAGCTGAGTTTCATGGCGGACAATGATGTCACGAGGGCAGGAGACTCGATCTCGTGCTCCACAATCATAGTTATCAATGTAGACTCCAAAATTGTCAATCCGCTTTTCAATTTCCTCCACTAGTGTATAGGTGCAGTTGCCTTGATAACTATAATAGGTGCCATCAAATGTGACATAATGGGGATCTCCCCAGCCATTGCAAACACCTAAATGGAAAAAATGAGGATAAGTTATTAAATATTAGATATCATATTATATTATATGGTTTTAAAAATCCAAGTGAATTCGCTTTAGCTGTAGGAATATACTAATGACAAATTTAGGCATGATCCAAAAGAAAGACACTCACAATCACATTCCCAGTGCCAGCAGCAAAGGTCATCATCTGGTACAGCTATTGGCTGAAGTCCATTAGCACATGTGATTTTAGGTGGTGGTTCACACTTGAGTTCAATGATCTCTACTATGTTGTTTTCCAGACACCTAGCCATGGTGCAGTTACATAAAACCCAGGTTTCATTATGCTGGAAAAAAACAAAAAGATTATAGTACTGCCTGGAAATGATAGGTATAAATGAAATATAAGTTATCTGGACCTGTACCACTAACAAGAAGACATCCTTTACATCTGGATGAATGAAAATGTCATCATCATAATAGACAGGATTATTTACTGGAAGAGCAGTGAGACATGAAAATCTCTGGTTTTTCATGCTTTTCTTGAAAACCATAATATTTCAGGTTATGGGTTCTAGATTAATGCAGATGGAACACTGATAGAGATGAGCGAACCTGAGGTTAAAAGTCCGATGTTCATAACGGACAGTTACTGTCCAGTGCTAAACGACGAACATGGATTTTCCCCGAAGGCCCATTGCAATGTTTGGAGTTCCAGGGGAAGTCCATTGGAGAAAAAGAGAGAATTTTCCAACTCAAAAGTCCGGGTCCCCATTGTTTTCAATTGTTCTGGTTCGAGTTCGGGTACAGTTCTAGCACCTGAACCGAACTTTGTAATAAACCTGAACTTTCATGGGTCTGCTCATCCCTAGACACTGATCCAGAGAGTTATTCTCATTGATATTTTGGAGTTGGGAAGAAATATTTTGCCTAATGTGGGGGAAATTGGCTTTCATTGGGTTTACCGCTTTCCTCTGGATTAACACATTGGGATTATGGGTTGAGCTTGATGGACCTGTGTTTTTTTCATCCTTGTGATCTATGAAGTTATAGATGAGAGCAAATTTGTCTGCCCCATTATAAGAATATATCAAAATACAGACTTCTGACAAATTTTGAGCAGTTCAGAAAATAGGTAACACAGGAAGTTGAGCAAAAAGAGAGACGCAACTCAACAATTTGTGAATGTTCCCAAAACCATTGGATCTATCCAAATTTTGAAGACATGCAGTAGATACACTGAAGGGGCAGAGGTGCTTGTGGTTACAATCCTGGACCCATCTCCTCTTGCCTCCTCTTTGCTTTCTTCTTTGAGTTACCTCTACACAGCAACAACCCAATTGCCAGTTCATTTTTAGAGATTCACAATAATGCCTCATGGATGGGAAATTAGGTACTGTATAATTATCATAATATTTTTATTTTATTTTTTGTATTTCATTTCTTGCATCGTGATTAGTGCTGATTGTATTCTGTGAAATCATAAAAATTCAAGTGGGTAAATGACATTGCACTGCAGTCTTACTGGAAAAAAATGGGACTGTAATGGCCCATCAGCTTCACTCATGAAAGTAAGATAGGAAATGAACATATACAGTACAGACCAAATGTTTGGACACACCTTCTCATTTAAAGATTTTTCTGTATTTTCATGACTATGAAAATTGTACGTTCACACTGAAGGCATCAAAACTATGAATTAACACATGTGGAATTATATACTTAACAAAAAAGTGTGAAACAACTGAAAATATGTCTAATATTCTAGGTTCTTCAAAATAGCCACCTTTGGCTTTGATGACTGCTTTGCACACTCTTGGCATTCTCTTGATGAGCTTCAAGAGGTAGTCACCCAAAATGGTTTTCACTTCACAGGTGTGCCCTGTCAGGTTTAATAAGTGGGATTTCTTGCCTTATAAATGGGGTTGGGACCATCAGTTGTGTTGTGCAGAAGTCAGCTGGATACACAGCTGATAGTCCTACTGAATAGACTGTTAGAGTTTGTATTATGCAAGAAAAATGCAGCTAAGTGAAGAAAAATGAGTGGCCATCATTACTTTAAGAAATGAAGGTCAGTCAGTCCGAAAAATTGGGCAAACTTTGAAAGTGTCCCCAAGTGCAGGTGCAAAAACCATCAAGCGCTCCAAAAAACTGGCTCACATGAGGACCGCCCCAGGAAAGGAAGACCAAGAGTCACCTCTGCTTCTGAGGATAAGTTTATCCAAGTCACCAGCCTCAGAAATCACAGGTTAACAGCAGCTCAGATTAGAGACTAGGTCAATGCCACACAGAGTTCTAGCAGCAGACACATCTCTTCAACAACTGTTAAGAGGAGACTTTGTGCAGCAGGCCTTCATGGTAAAATAGCTGCTAGGAAATCACTGCTAAGGAAAGGCAACAAGCAGAAGAGACTTGTTTGGGCTAAAGAACACAAGGAATGAACATCAGACCAGTGGAAATCTGTGCTTTGGTCTGATGAGTCCAAATTTGAGATCTTTGGTTCCAACAACCGTGTCTTTGTGCGACGCAGAAAAGGTGAACGGATGGACTCTACATGCCTGGTTCCCACCGTGAAGCATGGAGGAGGAGGTGTGATGGTGTGGGGGTGCTTTGCTGGTGACACTGTTGGGGATTTATTCAAAATTGAAGGCATACTGAACCAGCATGGCTACCACAGCATCTTGCAGCGGCATGCTATTCCATCCGGTTTGCGTTTAGTTGGACCATCATTTATTTTTCAACAGGACAATGACCCCAAACACACCTCCAGGCTGTGTAAGGGCTATTTGACTAAGAAGGAGAGTGATGGGGTGCTACGCTAGATGACCTGGCCTCCACAGTCACCAGACCTGAACCCAATCGAGATGGTTTGGGGTGAGCTGGACCGCAGAGTGAAGGCTAAAGGGCAAACAAACTGCTAAGCATCTCTGGGAACTCCTTCAAGATTGTTGGAAGACCATTTCCGGTGACTACCTCTTGAAGCTCATCAAGAGAATGCCAAGAGTGTGCAAAGCAGTCATCAAAGCAAAAGGTGGCTACTTTGAAGAACCTAGAATATAAGACATATTTTCAGTTGTTTCACACTTTTTTGTTAAGTATATAATTCCACATGTGTTAATTCATAGTTTTGATGCCTTCAGTGTGAATGTACAATTTTCATAGTCATGAAAATACAGAAAAATCTTTAAATGAGAAGGTGTGTCCAAACTTTTGGTCTGTACTGTACATACATATGAAGGTCACTCACCTCACGATGTGGTTCAAATGGACAGCCAGGTTTTTTGCTTGTGGAAACAACCATAGATGTAGTTGTGGACTTTGTTGTTGTTGTTGTAGAGGTTGTGGTTGGTGTAGTGGTAGTCTCTTTTGGTGTGGTTATGGTAGATGTTGTGGTTACTGGTGTTGTTGTTACCTCTGGTGTGGGAGTACTTTCTGTTGTTGTGCTGGTGGTTGTTGTGGTGGTGGAAATTGTTGTTGATGTGCTTCCTTGTGTAGGACTTTCTGAAGTGTGTGTTGTAGGTGGAGTGGTGGTTGTTTCAGTAGTAATTTCTGGAGTAGATGTTGAAGAAATCTGGGTTGTGGATGAGTAGCAATTCCAGTGATTAACATGTATAATGCATTCCATGGTGCAAATAACTTCATAGCACCAAGTATCATTTGCAACACCAGAAGTTACAATGTCACCTGTAGTAGAAAAATATAACAAACATATTATAGCCAATAGGTAACTTCTAGATGTTTACAAAAAAATGGACTTTTCGCGGATCACTGTTAATGGGTTTCCTGCTTTAGCCTTTTCTGAACCTTGAGTTTATTCAATCAAACTGGAGGCAGTTTAAAACTATTGATCAAATATGTCCCCTGATCCTTAAGGGGTTAAACATTCCCCTTCTGTGTGCTCAGCTACGGTTCATCCAGAGATATTAGAGGAAGGGCCCAAAGTTTCCATGGAGGTTGTAGCATCGGCGTCTCTGCCCCGTACTAGGCTGAGACGCCGTCCCTCTCACCTCCCCGCTCCTGGCGCGGCGTCCTCCAGCGCTTCTCTCCCTGCTGCTTCCGGCACGCGCTCCTTCCCCGGCAGTGTGCTTAGGGCGCGCGCGCGCTCCCCCTCTCTTAAAGGGACCGCGCGCGCCGTCCTAAGGAGTCCCCGGCCAATTGCCGGAGGACCTCCCATATATAAGGCACCTCCTCCAAAATGGAGGTCCCCGAGCAATGTTGTTGCACTGTTCACTACTCTGCTTCAGCCCTCAGGTCCCGTTTCCAGTTACCTGCCAGTTTCCTGCCAGTTTGCTGTCTGATTCCTGCCTGTTATCCGCTTACCTGCTTGCTAGCCTGAGGTCCGACGGTCTGCCTTCCGACACCTGTCAGTCTGTCTATGATCCAGCTTGCCCGCTCACCTGGGAGCGCTCACCTGCTACCTGCCTGCTAGCCTACCTGGAGGCTCCTCGGTCACGTGCTGTGACCACCTGCCAGTCCAGAGTCTCTTGCCCGCTCACCTGGGAGCGCTCATCTGCTACCTGCCTGTTAGCCTACCTGGAGGCTCCGCCGTCACGTGCTGTGACCACCTGCCAGTCCAGAGACTCTTGCCCGCTCACCTTGGAGCGCTCATCTGCTACCTGCCTGTTAGCCTACCTGGAGGCTCCGCCGTCACATGCTGTGGCCACCTGCTTATCCAGAGACTCTCGCCTGCTCACCTGGGAGCACACATCTGCCATCTGCCTGCTAGCCTACCTGGAGGCTCAGCCGTCACAGGTCGTACCTACCCTTTACCCAGAGACTGTCCCGGTCACTTGCCATGACCTCCTGCCCGTTCACCCAGAGACTGCCCCGGTCACTTGCTGTGACCTCCTGCCCGTTTACCCAGAGACTGTCCCGGTCACTTGCCGTGACCTCCTGCCCGTTTACCCAGAGACTGTCCCGGTCACTAGCCGTGACTACCTGCCCGCCTTCCCTGGGAGCCACCCGCTTCCTTACAAGGACTGCCCCCTTGTATAGTTGCTCAGAGGTTCCACCTCCCAGACCCGTTACAGGGGTAATGAAAAGTTTGTCCCAAAGATTAAGTGAAGCAGGTGTGAAAATCAGTTCTTCGGCACAGGCAATATAGGGATTGATAATCGTGCAATTTGAGATGAAGTTCACATAGGTGTTTTTTAGATTGATGCATAGTCTGGTTTGAAATTTCAATTACCTTATAGTCTTTGGCTTAGGGCATATCGCTTGAATGGGAGTGCACGGAAGCTGTGTGGCTACTTGGATAGCAAAGATAACTTTACTTCTAACTGGGAATTCCCTACATAAATAAAGTACTTGTATAAAGTCCAATAGCAACGTCTCTGTATGAATCTTGATGAAATCAAAGGCATATGAAGGTATAAAAGTTGGTTGACTACTATTACAGTTCTTAGAGCAGCTATCACTTTCATAGTGGATGAAGTGGCAAATTCAACTAGTTACACTGCAATATGGGATATACATAGCTATGTAATGTATTTCAATTGACAGTACAATTGAAGGAGATCATTTTTAGCTTGGCATTTAGAAGTATACCTGAAATTAGGACCATCAATGAGCTGGAATCAATGTACTGTGCACTGCGGGGATTCGCCGATTTCTAAGCCAGGACCAAAGGGTATGCATATGTTATCCACACGTGGTTAAAATAGTTGGTACCCCTCGTTTAATGAAAGAAAAACTCACAATGGTCAAAGAAATAACTTGAAGCTGACAAACGTAATAATAAGTTAAAAATCTATGAAAATGAACAAATGAAAGTCAGTCATTGCTTTTCAACCCTGCTTCCACAGAATTTAAAAAAAAATTAAACTCATGAAATAGGCCTGGGCAGAAATGATGGTACTCTTAACTTAATATTTTGTTGAACAACCTTTTGAGGCAATCACTGCAATCAAACGATTCCTGTAACTGTCAATGAGACTTCTGCACATCTCGACTGGTATTTTGGCCACTCCTCATGAGCAAACTGCTCCAGTTGTCTCGTGTTTGCAGGTTGCCTTTTCCAGACGGCATGTTTCAGCTCTTTCCAAAGATGCTCAATAGGATTTTGGTCAGGGCTCATAGAAGGCCACTTCAGAATAGTCCAATGTTTTCCTCTTAGCCATTCTTGGGTGTTTTTAGCTGTGTGTTTTGGGTCATTATCCTGTTGCAAGACCCATGGCCTGTGACTGAGATCAAGCTTTCTGACACTGGGCTGCACATTTCTCTCTAGAATCCCTTTATAGTCTTGATATTTCATTGTACCCTGCACAGATTCAAGACACCCTGTGCCAGATGCAGCAAAGCATCCCCAGAACATAACAGAGCCTCCTCCATGTTTCACAGTAGGGACAGTGTTCTTTTCTTGATATTCTTCATTTTTCGGTCTGTGAACATAGAGCTGATGTGCCTTGCCAAAAACTTCCATTTTTGTCTCATCTGTCCATAGGACACTCTCCCAGAAATTTTATGGCTTGTCAACATGTCGTTTGGCAAATTCCAGTCTGGCTTTTTTATGATTCTTTTTCAACAATGGTGTTCTCCTTGGTCGTCTCCCATGAAGTTCACTTTGGAGCAAACAACGACGGATGGTGCGATCTGACACTGATGTTCCTTGAGCTTGAAGTTCACCTTTAATCTCTTTAGAAGTTATCCTGGGCTCTTTTGTTACATTCGTATTATCCGTCTCTTTGATTTGTCATCAATTTTCCTCCTGTGGCCACGTCCAGGGAGGTTGGCTACAGTCCCATGGATCTGAAATTTCTGAATAATATGTGCAACTGTAGTCACAGGGACATCAAGCTGCTTGGAGATGGGCTTATAACCTTTACCATGCTTGTCTATCATTTTCTTTCTAATCTCCTGAGACAACTCTTTCCTTTGCTTTCTCTGATCCATGTTGAGTGTGGTACACACCACGTCACCAAACAACACCATGAATATTTGTAGCCCTATATACAGGCCCACTGACTGATTACAAGATTGTAGACACCTGTGATTCTAATTAGTGGACACAACTTGATTTAACATGTCCCTTTTGTCACATTATTTTCAGGGGTACCGTCATTACTGTCCGGGCCTATTTCATGAGTTTATTTTTTTTTACATTTCTGTGGAAGCAGGGTTGAAAAGCAATGTCTGACTTTCATTTGTTCATTTTCATAGAATTTTAATTTATTATTACTTTTGTCAGATTCAAGTTATTTCTGTGACCATTGCGAGTTTTTCTTTCATTAAACGAGGGGTACCAACAATTTTGACCACGTGTGTACATACTCCCAGCCAGAGTTCATCCAACCATGCCCTCTAGTTCGCCATGCCCACTAGACGGCCACATCATTAGTTGGGGTGCAGCCTTGCTCAATGATGTGTATGGAGCGAGGCCGCGCCCACTGTACAGACCCTGGCCAGGAGAATGGACACATGCATACCCTCCGGTCCCGGCTCAGAAACCAGAGAATCTCCGCAGCACACAGAGCATGTGCTGGGGGGATTCATAAGTCTGTAGTCCCACAGAGTGACTGCAGACTTATGGATTTGGACCGAACAACCCTTTTCACCATTGTGTGCGGTTAATTCTATAATATACAGGTGCATCTCACTAAATTAGAATATCATCAAAAAGTTAATTTATTTCAGTTCTTCAATACAAATAGTGAAACTCATATATTATATAGAGTCATTACAAACAGAGTGATCTATTTCATGTGTTTATTTCTGTTAATGTTGATGATTATGGCTTACAGCCAATGAAAACACAAAAGTCATTATCTCAGTAAATTAGAATACTTTATATCAACAGATTGAAAAATTATTTTAAAATCCGAAATGTTGGCCTACTGAAATATATGTTCAGTAAATGCACTCAACACTTGGTCGGGGATCCTTTTGCATCAATTACTGCATCAATGCGGCGTGGCATGGAGGCGATCAGCCTGTGGCACTGCTGAGGTGTTATGGAACATGTTATGGAAGCCCAGGTTGCTTTGATAGCAGCCTTCAGCTCGTCTGCATTGTTGGGTCTGCTGTCTCTCATCTTCCTCTTGACAATACCCCATAGATTCTCTATGGGGTTAAGGTCAGGCGACCTTGCTGACCAATCAAGCACAGTGATACTGTTGTTTGTAAACCAGGTATTGGTACTTTTGACAGTGTGGACAGGGGCCAAGTCCTGCTGGAGAATGAAATTTCCATCTCCAAAAAGATTGTTGGCAGAGGGAAGCATGAAGTGCTGTAAAATTCCCTGATAGACAGCTGCGCTGACTTTGGTCTTGATAAAACACAGTGGACTTACACCAGCAGATGACATGGCTCCCCAAACCATCACTGATTGTGGAAACTTCACACTAGACCTCAAGCAGCTTGGATTGTGGCCTCTCCACTATTCCTCCACACTCTGGGACCTTGATTTCCAAATGAAAATTGGAACTCTGAGACCTTGTAGAGTGTGTCAATGCCTGACTTCTGGACATCTGTCAAGTCAGCAGTCATCTCCTTGATTGTGGAGCCTACTGAAGCAGACTAAGACTAAGGGACCCTTTTAAAAGCTTAGGAAGCCTTTGCAGGTGTTTTTTGATAATTATTTTAATTTAGTGAGATAATGACTGTTGTGCTTTCATTGGCTGTAGGCCATAATCATCAACATTAACAGAAATAAACACTTGAAATAGATCACTGTTTGTAATGACTCTATATAATATATGAGTTTCACTTTTTGTATTGAAGAACTGAAATAAATTAACTTTTTGACGATATTCTAATTTAGTGAGATGCACCTGTATGTATATAGTGGTTGTAACTCTGTTTTTTATTTTTCATAGAGAATCTAAAATCTTACGCTTTCCGTCACGAATCGTATACTTAAATGAAAAATGTCTCCCTGTGTGCAGCCTCCACTAGGGAGAGCTTCTTCCTGCAGTACCAGTATACAATAAACCTGAATTCAAAGAGTCCTGAATTTCAGCTGATGTTATTTGTGGGTTTTTCTTTGCATCCCCAACAATTTTCCTGGCAGTTGTGGCAAAATTTTTGTTGGTCTACCTGACTGTGGTTTGGTTTTTACAGAGCCCCTAATTTTCCATTTGTTAATCACAGCTTGAACGCTGCTGACTGCTATTATCAATTCCTTGGACATCTTTTTTAACTCATTCCTGTGTTATACAGTTCAACTAGCTTTTCCCGTAGATCCGTTGACAATTGTTTTGCTTTCCCCATGACTCTCAATCCAGAAACGTCAGTGGCTTAATGACAGATGCAAGAGTCTGTCTGGATCCCAGAAACTCACTCAGCTTTTATGCACACACACTGATTACAAGCAAACAGGTCACAGGTGAGGATGTTACCTTTAGTAGCCATTCAAACCTATTTGTGTCAAATTCTGTGCATGTTATCAGGCCAAAATCACCAGAGTATGTGAACTTTTGATCTGGGTCATTTGGATGTTTTTGGTTGTCATTAAGATTTCAAAAGAGAAAACACAGTAGTTTGACAATAAATGACTTCACCCAACCAATAACCATGAGTGGAGAAAAACATTTTTTGTTATCATTCATATTCTCTGAAACAAGGCCAAGAAAGCAAAAATTCTTCCGGGGTATGTAAACTTTTGAGCACAACTGAATGTCTCCTTTACTTAATGATGTATGATTACTGTTATACTATTTCTGTTTTAAAACCAATAAAACTTTAAATTTGAAAAAAAAAAAAAATTTAAACTGTACAATAAATGCCATAAAGAAAAAAAAACATCCAAGTGACAAAAATACCGCTTTTTACTAGCCATATCTTCCTCGAAAAAGGTGATAAAAAGCAATCAAATTTTTCACTGGATTTGTTTCTTTATTTCCAGTTTATCAGTACATTACGTGAAAGAGTAAATGGCATTATTCAAAAGTACAACTTTGTCCTGCAAAAATTGAACCCTAAGATGGCTACATCAATGTATAAATAAAAAGTTATGACTTATGGAAGAAGGGTTAAGGAAAAACAAAAGCAAAAAAAAAATTGGAAGGGGATAAAATGGTGTTTCCTGAACATAGAAAGTTCTAACAAATTTTCACATACATTGCAGAGGTGATAACTGTGAATGTCCAACTGCTGCCCCCACTCTATCACCAGAATGGGGAGTCCCATGATCAGTGTTTGAGTGGAGAGGCTATTGAGCATGCATGCAACCACTCCATTCACTGTCTATGGCACCAGAGGAGATAGTCAAAAACGGCATTCAGCTAGCTATCTTCAGCAGTCCCAGAGATATTAAATGGAGTAATGTCATTCATTCTTGATCACTGCTCCACTTCCATTTTGGTGATAGGTAGAGTCCTGCTGTTGGACCTCCTCTTCTTATTATTTTATCCTTGCAAGTCTTAATGATTAGTACATTTTAAATTAAAATCTTGCGAACACAGTTATTAGTATTGAATTGCTTTCAAATGCAAAATTTTACAGATCTGGGAACGACCTACCTGGTAGATATGATTTCTCGTCGTACAAACAGACACATACAGTGGAAGACTTGATGGTTGTTTCAGTGGAGGTGATGATTTCTGAAGTTGTTGTAACAGAACTGGTGGTTGTAGTAGGGGTGGTACTAGTGATGATTTCTGGTGTGGTTGTAGAGGTAGTAGTACTGATTTCAGGTGTGGTTGTAGAAGTATTAGTACTGATTTCAGGTGTAGGAGGAGGGGTCGTTGTAGTGGTGGTAGTAGTGCTGATTTCAGGTGTGGTAGTAGGTGTGGTTGTAGAGATAGTTGTACTGATTTCAGGTGTAGGAGTAGGGGTGGTTGTAGTGGTAGTAGTAGTGCTGATTTCAGGTGTAATAGTAGCTGTGGTTGTAGAAGTAGTAGTACTGATTTCAGGTGTAGGAGTAGGGGTGGTTGTAGTAGTAGTGCTGATTTCAGGTGTAATAGTAGGTGTGGTTGTAGAGGTAGTAGTACTGATTTCAGGTGTAGGAGTAGGGGTGGTTGTAGTGGTAGTGGTAGTGCTGATTTCAGGTGTTGTAGTAGGTGTGGTTGTAGAGGTAGTAGTACTGATTTCAGGTGTAGGAGTAGGGGTGGTTGTAGTAGTAGTAGTGCTGATTTCAGGTGTAATAGTAGCTGTGGTTGTAGAAGTAGTAGTACTGATTTCAGGTGTAGGAGTAGGGGTGGTTGTAGTAGTAGTGCTGATTTCAGGTGTAATAGTAGGTGTGGTTGTAGAGGTCGTAGTACTGATTTCAGGTGTAGGAGTAGGGGTGGTTGTAGTGGTAGTGGTAGTGCTGATTTCAGGTGTTGTAGTAGGTGTGGTTGTAGAGGTAGTAGTACTGATTTCAGGTGTAGGAGTAGGGGTGGTTGTAGAGGTAGTAGTAGTACTGATTTCAAGTGTAGGAGTAGGGGTGCTTGTAGTAGTAGTGCTGATTTCAGGTGTAATAGTAGGTGTTGTTGTAGAGGTAGTAGTACTGATTTCAGGTGTAGGAGTAGGGGTGGTTGTAGTGGTAGTAGTAGTGCTGATTTCAGGTGTAATAGTAGTAGGTGTGGTTGTAGAGGTAGTAGTACTGATTTCAGGTGTAGGAGTAGGGGTGGTTGTAGTGGTAGTAGTAGTGCTGACTTCAGGTGTGGTTGTAGAGGTAGTAGTACTGATTTCAGGTGTAGTAGTAGGGGTGGTTGTAGTGGTAGTAGTAGTACTGATTTCAGGTGTAGGAGTAGGGGTGCTTGAAGTAGTAGTGCTGATTTCAGGTGTAATAGTAGGTGTGGTTGTAGAGGTAGTAGTACTGATTTCAGGTGTAGGAGTAGGGGTGGTTGTAGTGGTAGTAGTGCTGATTTCAGGTGTGGTTGTAGAGGTAGTAGTACTAAATTCAGGTGTAGAAGTAGGGGTGGCTGTAGTGGTAGTAGTAGTGCTGATTTCAGGTGTAGTAGTAGTAGGTGTGGTTGTAGAGGTAGTAGTACTGATTTCAGGTGTAGGAGTAGGAGTGGTTGTAGTGGTAGTAGTAGTGCTGACTTCAGGTGTGGTTGTAGAGGTAGTAGTACTGATTTCAGGTGTAGTAGTAGGGGTGGTTGTAGTGGTAGTAGTAGTACTGATTTCAGATGTAGGAGTAGGGGTGCTTGAAGTAGTAGTGCTGATTTCAGGTGTAATAGTAGGTGTGGTTGTAGAGGTAGTAGTACTGATTTCAGGTGTAAGAGTAGGGGTGGTTGTAGTGGTAGTAGTGCTGATTTCAGGTGTGGTTGTAGAGGCAGTTGTACTGATTTCAGGTGTAGAAGTAGGGGTGGCTGTAGTGGTAGTAGTAGTGCTGATTTCAGGTGTAGTAGTAGGTGTGGTTGTAGAGGTAGTAGTACTGATTTCAGGTGTAGGAGTAGGGGTGGTTGTAGTGGTAGTAGTAGTGCTGACTTCAGGTGTGGTTGTAGAGGTAGTAGTACTGATTTCAGGTGTAGGAGTAGGGGTGGTTGTAGTAGTGTTGATTTCAGGTGTAGTAGTAGGTGTGGTTATATAGGTAGTAGTACTGATTTCAGGTGTAGGAGTAGGGGTGGTTGTAGTGGTAGTAGTAGTGCTGATTTCAGGTGTGGTTGTAGAAGTAGTAGTACTGATTTCAGGTGTAGGAGTAGGGGTCGTTGTAGTGGTGGTAGTAGTGCTGATTTCAGGTGTAATAGTAGGTGTGGTTGTAGAGGTAGTAGTACTGATTTCAGGTCTAGGAGTAGGGGTGGTTGTAGTAGTAGTAGTGCTGATTTCAGGTGTAATAGTAGGTGTGGTTGTAGGAGAAGTAGTACTGATTTCAGGTGTAGGAGTAGGGGTGGTTGTAGTAGTAGTAGTGCTGAATTCTGGTGCTGTAGTAGGTGTGGTTGTAGAGGTAGCAGTACTGATTTCAGGTGTTGGAGTAGGGGTGGTTGTAGTGGTAGTAGTGGTGCTGATTTCAGGTGTTGTAGTAGGTGTGGTTGTAGAGGTAGTAGTACTGATTTCAGGTGTAGGAGTAGGGGTGGTTGTAGTGGTAGAAGTAGTGCTGATTTCAGGTGTAGTAGTAGTAGGTGTGGTTGTAGAGAAAGTAGTACTGATTTCAGGTGTAGGAGTAGGGGTGGTTGTAGTGGTAGTAGTAGTGCTGATTTCAGGTGTGGTAGTAGGTGTGGTTGTAGAGATAGTTGTACTGATTTCAGGTGTAGGAGTAGGGGTGGTTGTAGTGGTAGTAGTAGTGCTGATTTCAGGTGTAATAGTAGGTATGGTTGTAGAGGTAGTAGTACTGATTTCAGGTGTAGGAGTAGGGGTGGTTGTAGTAGTAGTAGTGCTGATTTCAGGTGTAATAGTAGGTGTGGTTGTAGTAGTAGTAGTACTGATTTCAGGTGTAGGAGTAGGGGTGGTTGTAGTAGTAGTAGTGTTGATTTCAGGTGTTGTAGTAGGTGTGGTTGTAGAGGTAGTAGTACTGATTTCAGGTGTAGGAGTAGGGGTGGTTGTAGTGGTAGTAGAAGTGCTGATTTCAGGTGTGGTTGTAGAGGTAGTAGTACTGATTTTAGGTGTAGGAGTAGGGGTGGTTGTAGTGGTAGAAGTAGTGCTGATTTCAGTTGTTGTAGTAGTAGGTGTGGTTGTAGAGGTAGTAGTACTGATTACAAGTGCAGGAGTAGGGGTGGTTGTAGTGGTAGTGGTAGTGCTGATTTCAGGTGTTGTAGTAGGTGTGGTTGTAGTGGTAGTAGTACTGATTTCAGGTGTAGGAGTAGGGGTGGTTGTAGTGGTAGTAGTAGTGCTGATTTCAGGTGTTGTAGTAGGTGTGGTTGTAGTGATAGGAGTGCTAGTAGTTGTTTCTTTATCTAGCAAAATAAGAGAAAAAAAAACATTCTTTATTAATACATTATAATAAATTATATAAATACATTGATTGCAACAGCAAAAATTTTGCAGCTTCTTTGCTGTATATTGTATTTTATACAAAACATGTATTTTTGTGAAGATAAAATCTATACAGTATATGTTTGAAACTCTCATGACCCATCTGAATATCCAGTATTTTCGCCGAAGATAAGAGAAGAAAGAATAAATAATTTACTTGTTTAAAACCTAGACGTTACTTAAAAAATCCCTTTGGCCCACCTACAGTATTTTCCCTTAGACAAAGCCATATATGCAGATGTCAAGGTTTACAAATATACAGTTGCTGAGGTGGAAAGGTGCTCTTAAATGTTTGGCCATGCCAAGGGTGCACCGAACACCTACACTTGGTTTGACAGAATCCCTTTAAGGCTGCGTTCAGTTGGTCATACTGACACTCAGGTCAGTCATGTCCGCATATTGAGGATGTCACTTGCTCTGAGTGTAGCACCATGTGCTTATCCACTTAACAGACGAGTGCTCCAGATGACTGGTATTGACATGAATTCATCCACTGCAATTTTTTCACATGCATCATAGATCCTTGTGAAAAATCCTTGGTGAACAGAGTAAAAAAATATTGCAATGTTGACTACTACAGCTTTACAAAGAAGGTGGGGTGTGTGTGTGTGTGTGTGCTGTGAATACAGTAGTTTGGGACAGGGTTGCCAATCATGTGGGTTGCCATGTGACCGGTTCCCCTAGATACATAAAGGTCCTTGTTCGGATCTTTACTAGGAACCCTCCCCTTGAGAAAGCAATGTGTACAGCATGCAAAACGCGCGTCGGGGGTCTTGTAGGGACTCTTTCCCATCTGGTTTTCTTCATCTATCCCTGCACTTACCTGGGTAAGAGCTGCTCAGTTGTCACTGCTAATTTTTGGCCACTAGGCGATAGTATTATGTCGAGATTTCTACTAGTAGTCTGAGCCTCTTTGACTTGGTGATGTTTGTGACAGCATACTTCCCAAAGTGCTGTTCTCCCTTATACCTTTATTGGGGAACAATGGAGTATTTGCTGCTTTGTAAACACTTTGTGTTTGGAAAATGTGCAGGGTTTTTCTAAATGGGCCTCAGCATCTAACTTTAGTGCTGGGGACGCATTATTATGATATGGGTTTCGTGTATTTCACAGCCTTGCAAAGAATGCAGGAGTCCAATGCTTTTATTTGGGGAAAAATCCTTTCAAAAATTGTCCTGAATTAGAAAAAAAAGTGTCAGATTTTTTTCATGTGCTATCTATGGACAGCATCTGTATTCTGGTACTGCAAGTACCTGAACAATAGTAGCCCATGAACAAATATTATACCATGTTTTGAGAAAACAAAAAAAACCTTAATTTTTAAATTCAGACTACGCTTTCTCAAAATCCCATAAAATTCCTGCACATAGCCATTATAGGCCTATAGGGTAAAATTTTGTGATTAAATCTCTTGGTAGGTGAATTATAGATCAACAGAAGTAATTCATTTTAAGATACTCAAAAATGAAATGTTAAGGGGAGTCTATCACCACCAAAATCGATTTTCAACAAGTTATACCATGATACATGGACTTAGCCCTTATAAAAATCATACCAGCACTGTATATGTTATTAGTAAAGTGCGGGAGAAAAAAACTTAATTTGTTTGCAAATGAGGAGGCTTCGGCACAAACTTGGCGCGGCTAAGATTTCTGTACACCGTTACGCCCCCTCGTTTTCTAGGAGCGAGCACTGCCTAAATTCAGGTGGCATGTGAGTGCACATACGCTGATACTACCTGTTGTTCCGCACATGCATATAGTGGCCTGGCACATTTTTCTTCCCGGTTCCTATCTGCTTACACTGCACGTTATACAGTGGGTACGGAAAGTATTCAGACCCGTTTACATTTTTCACTCTTTGTTTCATTGCAAACATTTGGTAAATTCTAAAAAGTTCATTTTTTTTCTCATTAATGTACACTCTGCTCGCCATCTTGACTGAAAAAAAAACAGAAAAGTAGACATTTTTGCAAATTTATTAAAAAAGAAAAACTCACTGACTGACTTCAGACCCTTTGTTCAGTATTGAGTAGAAGCACCCTTTTGAGCTAGTACAGCCATGAGTCTTCTTGGGAATGATGCAACAAGTTTTCACACCTGCATTTGGGGATCCTCTGCCATTCTTCCTTGCAGATCCTCTCCAGTTCTGCCAGGTTGGATGGTGAGCGTTGGTGGACAGCCAATTTCAGGTCTCTCCAGAGATGCTCAATTGGGTTAAGGTCAGGGCTCTGGCTGGGCAAGTCAAGAATGGTCACAGAGTTGTTCTGAATCCACTCCTTTGTTATTTCAACTGTGTTCTTAGGGTCATTGTCTTGTTGGAAGGTGAACCTTCGGCCAAGTCTGAGGTCCAGAGCACTCTGCAAGAGGTTTTCATCCAGGATATCTCTGTACTTGGCCGCATTCATGTTTTCTTCAATTGCAACCAGTCGTCCTGTCCCTGCAGCTGAAAATCACCCCCATAGCATGATGCTGCCACCACCATATTTCACTGTTGGGATTGTATTGCACAGGTGATGAGCAGTGCCTGGTTTTCTCCACACATACCACTTAGAATTATCACCAAAAAGTTCTAGCTTTGTCTCATCAGATCAGAGAATCTTATTTCTCATAGTCTGGGAGTCCTTCATGTGCTTTTGAGCAAACTCTGTGCGGGCTTTCATATGTCTTGCACTGATGAGAGGCTTTAGTCGGGCCACTCTGCCATAAAGGCCTGACTGGTGGAGGGCTGCAGTGATAGTTGACTTTGTGGAACTTTCTCCCATCTCCCTACTGCATCTCTGGAGCTCAGTCACAGTGATCTTCAGTGATCTTGGGGTTCTTCTTTACCTCTCTCACCAAGGTTCTTCTCCCACGATTGCTCAGTTTGGCTGGACGGCCAGGTCTAGGAAGACTTCTGGTGGTCCCAAACTTCTTCCATTTAAGGATTATGGAGGCCACTGTGCTCTTAGGAACCTTGAGTAATGCAGAAATTGTTTTGTAACCTTGGCCAGATCTGTCTCTTGCCACAATTCTGTCTCTGAGCTCCTTGGGCAGTTCCTTTGAGCTCATGATTCTCATTTGGTCTGAAATGCACTGTGAGCTGTGAGGTCTTATATAGACAGGTGTGTGCCTTTCAAAATCATGTCCTATCAGTTTAATTAAACACAGCTGGACTCCAATGAAGGAGTAGAACCATCTCAAGGAGGATCACAAGGAAATGGACAGCATATTACTTAAATATGAGTGTCTGAGCAAAGGGTCTGAATACTTATGACCATGTGATATTTCAGTTTTACTTTTTTAATAAATTTGCATAAATTTCTACATTTCTGTTTTTTTGAGTCAAGATGGGTTGCAGAGTGTACTTTAATGAGAAACAAAATTAACTTTTTAGAATTTATTGAATGGCTGCAATGAAACAAAGAGTGAAAAATTTAAAGCGGTCTGAATACTTTCAGTACCCACTATACCTCCTTATTAGCGATGAGCGAGCATGCGCTTTACTCGAGATTTACGAGCATGCTCGGGTGTTTTCCAAGTTTCTTCAGCGTGCTCAGGTGTTATGTTTGAGTCACTCCGTGTGCATGATTTGCTACTGTTTGACAGCTTTAATACATGTGAGGAATGCTTGTTTCTTAGGCATTCCTCACATGTATTAAAGCTGTCAAACAGTCGCAAATCATGCACACGGAGTGACTCAAACATAACATTAGAGAACGCCGCAAATACTCGGCGAGCACCGAAGCATGCTCGCCGAAAGGGTTAACAGAACAAGCTCGTTCATCACTATTTCTTATGTATCAGTGTTGTGAACGGTGTCAGTAGAGGGGAACCAGTGAGGAGAACAGTGGCCACAGTTTGTGTGTGCGGCCAGGCACAGTGCCAGGGTCGGCTGACTATAGGCAGCACTTGCTATTGGAAGTAAGTCTGTCAATCAGAAGCCGTAGAAGCCCCCAATGTTCAAAACAAGGGGCTTAAAGGTGCACCCAATCCACCTTATTTGGAAAGTATAATGCTAGTATGATTTTTATAAGGGAGAAGTTCCCTATATCACGGTATAGCTTTTTTGAAATACATTTTGGGGGTGACAGACTCCCTTTAAATGAGTTGATGTATTACCAAAATATCCTTTGTACGAGATGGATAGATAGATTTGGCTTGAAAAAGGCTGTTCTCAGCTGAAACATTGCCACACCAGTTGGGCTAATAAAGCTCTATTTTCATCAATTTTTGGAGTTCTGGCTGCTTTTCTTCAAGACTGGATAGATAGATAGATAGATAGATAGATAGATAGATAGATAGATAGATAGATAGATAGATAGATAGATAGATAGATAGATAGATAGATAGTAGAGTAATACTTTGTTGCAATGGCTACAGAGTATGATGATGGTGCCAGCAATTGCAGATTGCTTAGGTAAGCTCATTCACTCTTAGCTCTTTGTTATAATTACCATGGGGGAAGTTGGTTACTGTGGATGAACTTGTAGGTGATGGGCTCTCGATATGAACAGTAACTGCTATAAGAAATTGAAAGAAATAGCAGAAGTATTGTTACATAAGACCTGTTTTAAGATTGCAAATACAGTACAGCTTATAGTACAACTCTCCATTCTGAAATTTTTTCTTTTCATTTTGGTCTACAGAGATTTTTGGTGCCCTCGATTTGGATGATCTTATAATGAAATTGTCCCTGTGGTTAAAGAGTTGGGTGGAATTTTCAGAAAGCACCAAGTGACTACTATTAGAAAGTATGAAAAAAAAATCATAGCAAAACCTCTGAAAACAAAAGGGCATTTTGCCTCAGCACCACTAAACAGCAGGGATCTGGATTGTCAGTCGGGTTAATGGCAGCCTGTTTACAGTGCCTGTTTATCGGAAAATGATAAGAGTGCTCATTTGTGACAATCATGCAGTGTAACTGCACAAAACAAACATTAGGAACGCTCTTACCCAATAATTGTGCAATGAAAATATACCTTTAGACAAGGAATTGTCGGGGTTGTACTTGTACTTTGAGTAGATGTTTTAGTAGTCTGGAAGTTTGCAGTGAAGCAGCAATCAGATAACAACAGCAGAGAACACTGTATACTTGTGGCAGGCACTGACATGAGTCTTGCCTCATCTTTGTTGTTACTGATGAGCTCAGTGGAGTTCTTTGGAAAAAAGTAGGGTTCTGGGGTCATAATATTTTGTAATCTTGGGTCTAATAATTTAGGGGTTCTGATAATTTAGGAGAGTCTGAGGTTTGATAATTTAGGGGTCTAATAATGAAAAAGGTTAGGGTTTAAGGGCTAAAGTATTTGCATTGTATGAATGCAATATAAAAATTTTCTATGTAATAAATTAGCAATAGATTTCTATTTGTTTGTAAACATAGTATTTCAGCCAAAAAGTCTTCCACTAACTTAATGAAATACCAACAATAAACCTATGCACTAAAACATAAAATAAATATTTACTATCCATAGTTTTCTCTTACTTGTTGGCCGAGATGACGTAGTAGTAGGAGTTGTTGTCACTGTAGTACTTGTAACCTTAGGGGTAGTTGTACTTTCAGTTGTGGTAGTAGTGGTGGGAGTTGTTAGCTCTGGAGTACTTGTTATCTCTGGAGTAGTTGTACTTTCAGTTGTTGTTGTTGTAGTTGTTGGTGTTGTGGTTACAGTTGTTGTTGTAGTCTCAGGAGTGGTTGGAGTTGTTAGCTCTGGAGTACTTGTTATCTCTGGAGTAGTTGTACTTTCAGTTGTTGTAGTGGTTGTAGTTGTAGTTGTCGGTGTTGTGGTTACAGATGTTGTGGTCTCTGTAGTGGAGCTCGGTGGCCCCTCTGGAGTAGTTGTCAACTCTAAAGTAGAAAAAAAAGTGTTTTTATTATACCAAAGTAGTGAAATATAGACAATATACATGTGTTTTTGCTTGTACCATAATATGATATATACCACATGGTGAACTTAAAAACAATAAAAAATAAAAGCATATGACTTTTGTAATTCAGAGATAAAAAATTGCGTGTCCTTAATGCTCAAACCAGGCTGCATTTTTAAAATGTATTCTGGCCATTGAAATAAGCCATAAAAATGTTGATGGTTTGGCTCCAAATTTGCTGCTTATCAGTTTTATGATGGAGTAGCAGACATAATATAGTGTTTATCCCTGAGTAGAAAAGCATTTATAACTGTCTCATGAGCACAACGTAGTAAATAGGAGCCTGTTATTGGAAAGCCGCTGGGAATAGTATCAGCTCTGCCAGTGACTGATCTCATGTATCTGGAGCTCATAAGGATACTACAAGGCCCCACATGTGCACATCAGTGAAAAAAAATAAAAAAATAAAAATAGAGTTAAAATGTGGGAAAGGAAAAAAAAAATGCTCAATCATTAAGGCTCTTTCAGATCTGTTTATTAAAGGGTTAAAACATGCCCTCAGCTACAATAGGATGGTGTAATTTTTAAGATTTTTGATTTTTTATTCTGCTGGATCAATGCTGTAGTATATGTACTCTGTTCTTTACAGATGAGAAGTCTTATTTTATTATTTAAAATGCTCACACATTCATAAAAATATTTTATGTCTCAATCAAATTACCTTTGCTAAATGGGATTTCCAGTTAAGAAAACTAATTTGTGCATGCTATATTATGGGGATCTGAGTTCTGTATTATAAGTGTTTGTTCTATATGGAGTTGTGACTGAGCTGTTCATGTTTCATACACATTTTCTGTTATTTTTCAGAAATAGAGATGATAAATAATGGAACAGAAATCAGTCCAGGAGGAGAAAGATGCAGATTTCTCTAATAAGATTTATAACAAAATATTTTTTTATTCATGTGTACTAATGATTTATGGAGAAAAATAAATAAACGACAATTATGCCTTAAGGACTTATCGATCTGATCTATTCTGATAAGATTAAAGTAGCATTAGCTTCATTCAGAGTTGGAAGTTTCGGGAGGACATCACTAGTGTTGAGCCACCCCCGTAGTGTTCGAGTTCGGTTCGGTTCGTCGAACACCCGTGTGTTCGCCGAACTGTTCGTCGAACTGTTCGTCGAACACCTTCGAACACCGTTAAAACCAATGGCAGGCAAACAAAAACACATAGAAACACATAGAAAACACCTTCAAAGGTGTCCAAAAGCTGACAAACTGCTCAGAAGACACAACTAACACATGGAAAAGTGACAAGTACATATAGTCATCCGAAAAGAAAAGAGGTGGAGGAGTAAAAGGAGGGGGAGACACAGATATAGGCATGTCATGCCCTTCTAAAATCCAAAAAGCGAGAAGCCGACACGGCCAGTCGGCTCCTGCCCGTGCCACCTCCGTGTCGCCGGGTTTGTGCCAGAGCCGCGGTGAACCCTGATGGCCAGCCCCCCTCTCCCAATACTGGTGCCTGTCCGCTGGTGGGTCGAGCGAGCCCCCCTGTGGTGGAGGCAGCTCTAAGCTTTTTAATTTAAATTGTCTCTCTAATTTGAATGAATACACTTTAAATCCATTTACAAGGATCTATTGGAGGGCAAGTCTCATGCCAGCAGCCGCGTAATTCCAGCTCCAGTAGCGTCCACTAAAGCTGCTGCAGTTAAAAAGCTTTTATAAGGATCGAGCTCGGCTGTCCACCGCAAGGCATCCTACTGCCAGTCCCAGCCCCTATGCCTTGGGGTGCCTCCTGATGCTCTTCACTGAGTATCCCATGGTCCCGAAGCATTTCCTTTGAAAAAATTAAGTGTCTAAACTACAGGTGGTGTAGCTTGCTTAACAGCCGGGATAATCCGCTGACTAGCAGACACTGCTACTAGGCACAAAGTATTTCCTGGGCTAGATGCAGTTAAAAATTTGTAATTAGATACTCTCGTTGGATGCTGAGAAAGCATTCCATAGAGTCTCCTGGCACGCCATATATGATTCTCTTAAAAAGCTTGGGGTAGGGGTCTAGGGGACCCTTTTATAGCCAAAATCACGGCCCTGTATCGCAATACGTCACCTAGGCTGAAGATAAATGGAACTGTAGCACCCTGAGGGCTTGGTTGCTACAGACGTATTGCACCTCACCCAGAGGTGTGATATCTCACTCTCAGGTAAGGATGGAGTGTGGATCAGGACCCCGACACCTGCATGCATTACACCACATTGCCGTGGGGCAGGGCGACCAATATGCCCCTGAGATGGGCATGACAGTCCCTGTCCCTGGCTGGAGTGGGGGGAGGGAACACTGAGGAAGGGGAACCCTGTAGTGCAGGAGCAGGGAGGAAGCAGTTCCTGGGTGCATTGAGAAGGGAGTATAAAAGGTGGGCACCATCTTAGTTCAGTGCAGAGAAGCCTGAGCAGAAGTGAGAGGGAGCAGGGGCTCTGCATGAGCTCTGCTCCAGAGGCGGGCCTAGTAACAGAGGCCCAGGCCTGGAAGAGGGAGAAGGAAGGAAGAGGAGCGGAGAAGGCTCCAGGAACGAGGAATGAAGGGATCCCAGGGGTGCGGACGGGCGAGTCGCCACCGCACGCCCGAATCCACCTGCGTGGAGGGGTCAGGCCAAAGGGGGAGACCGGTCCCCGAACTAGTGGAGGCAGGAAACGACCCTCAGCTAGAAACCGGAGGCTCTGACATTTTATGTGGCGCAGCCCCTCGCTACACCCGCTAGGAAGGCACCACATAGGGTCAGGGAAACTGGCGCCAAGTTTACCAAGAGGAGGCCCGAGGCAGCCGGACAGAAGTGTTGGTAAGAAAGGCCAGACAAAGGACACACAAAGGGGGTCCTGTGAAGTGCTCCAAAGTTATCTGGGAGTTGTCTGAGCCCCTCACCTGGTGAGCACAGTACGACGTGGGCAGCCGTTACCTGCAGACGTGGTCTGGATAATAAGAACTGTGAGTAAAGGCCCTGGACTGCATCACTGACTCCGTGTCGTTACTGCTGCTGCCCTGCACCATCACCCCCATCCTCCGCATACACTGCCCTGAGGCTATACTCCTCCCGTGGGGAGTTATGCTACGCTCTGCTGCACCCACAACACCAGCCTCAGCGGTCTGCCCTGTAGCGGCGGTTCACTCTGACCGCAATCCACGGGTGGCGTAGTCGGACATTTAAACATCAAAACCACATAAATAGTTCCGCCACTGGTTTGACCGCCCTGAGCCACGGAACCGGGTCGCCGCCACGAAGACTACAACCACCAGCATCCACCAAAAAGGGTCCGGCTCCGGGTGTCCCAAGGCCCAGGGGGTGAGTCAGAACATTTTCATCACCTTTCACAATCACCAATGGGACAAGGCAGGGATGTCCTCTGTCCCCTCTCTTATACATCCTAGTGACGGAGCACCTGCTCTCATCAATTCGCCATAACCCCAATATTAGGTGGATTGAGGTGGGAGGCACCGAGTACAAGTGCTCTCTATTTGCTGATGATGTCCTAGTATATATCACTCAATCACATATATCCATCCATGCTGTTATGGCTGAAATAGATCACTTTGTTACATGGTAAAATTTTAAAATCAATGCAGCGAAGTCTGAGGCCCTCGATGTCTCCCTCCCCAAATCCATATAGGATTCCATCCAGTCCAACTTTCCCTTTGCCTGGCCCTCACAGGGTATCAAATACTTAGGAATTCCTATTCATAGAGACCTCTCCCATCTATGTTATCTTAATTTTGGGCCCTTTATTGAACAATTCCATACAGACCACGGTTGGCAAGTTAGAACTGTAAGATTCACTACGTGAACCGCTGGTGTTTTGTGGAAAAGCACATGTACACCGCGTTCCAAATTATTATGCAAAAAGTGTTTAGGAGTGATAAGGGAAGAATTTGTTTGTTTGTCAGTTAAACTCATTGATGGTGATGTGTGTCAGGGCTCTTTATATCACTGTAAGCAATTGCAGACACCTGTGCTAATTAGTTTGGCAGGTGTGTCCAATGAAAGGCAAGACTACTTAAGAAGGCTCTCTCACATTATTAAGCAGCCTACATTTTCTGCCAAAATGGGAAAGAAAAAGGATGTGTCGGCTGCTGAGAAGCAACAAATTGTGGAGTGTTTAGGTCAAGGCATGACTACAATCAACATTGTGCGATGATCAGGATGAAGTGTCTTGGCAATCAAGAAGTATGTAGCTGATTCACAGTACACACGTGTGCGTGCTGATAAGGGCAAATTGAGGACTCTTTCCTACAGGCAATTACGTCAGGTTGAAAGAGCAGCGGCAAAAAAGCCTTGTCATAGCAGCAGACAAGTTTTTGAAGCTGCTTGTGCCTCCAACGTCCCCCGAACAACAAGATGCAGGGTCCTTCAGAGGTTTGCAGCTGTGCATACGCCATCCTGTCGACCTCCTCTATCCACTTCACACAAGCAGAAACGGCTCCAGTGGGCCAAACATTACATGAAGACTGATTTCAAAACTGTTTTGTTCACGGATGAGTGCCGTGCAGCGCTCGATGGTCCAGATGGATGGAGTGGAGGATGGCTGGTTGATGGACACCCCACGCAAACACGGCTACAGCGCCAACAAGGAGGAGGTGGAGTAATGTTTTGGGCTGGAATCATGGGGAGAGAGATTGTCGGCCCCTTTAGGATCCCTGAAGGCGCTAAAGATGAACTCCATAATGTATGTGGATTTTCTCAAACAGCACTTCCTGCCATGGTTCAAGAAGAAGAACCGTGTATTTCACAGCAAGATCATTTTTCTGCATGATAATGCACCATCTCATGCTGCACATAAAACATCTGCATCTCTGGCTGATATGGGCATAAAAGGGGACAAACTTATGGTGTGACCCCCATGCTCCCCTGACCTCTACCCCATTCAGAACCTTTGGAGCATCATTAAAAGGAGTGTCTATGATGGCGGGAGGCAGTTCACATCTAAGCAACAGCTCTGGGAGGGTATTCTGTCCTCATGCAAAACAATTGAAGCAGAAACCATCCAAAACCTGACAAATTCAATGGACGAGAGAGTTCAGAAGCTCCTTTCGAACAAGGGGTCCTATGTGAAAATGTAACATCACCTAGAATAAAGTTTTGAGTTGAAAACTGTTTGATTTCAGTTTCTAACAACCTGCTAATGCTTATAATTTCAAAAATGACCATTTTTTTGGTCTTTATTAAAATGAAATGGTTGATCGAAAAGTTTGGGGGATCTAAGAGTGTGGCAACCCAGTAGTCATGATTACTTCGAATTCTGACAATATGAGGGTCATGCTGCAGGTAGTGCAGCAAGAAGGCACTTATGTGTCTTGCGCATCTCGGAGCCCCAAAATTATTTTCCGGGCTAGATGCAGCTAAAAATTATTTTTAATTTTAAATCTGGTGGAGCTTATTATAGATGGCCTAATAGGATCAGTGCTGCACACTGCTACAAAGCCCAAATTATTTTCCAGTCAAGATACAGATAAACATGATTAGTAATTTGAAAGCTTAAAACGTTTGGTAGGGTGATTTTAACCAATCATCAAGCTTTTACTCTCCCCAGGATGACACAGGGGTAGAAAAGTCGTTTCGGATCCATGATTTGTTCATCTTTATGAACGTGAGTCTGTCTACATTATCAGTGGAGAGCCGCGTGCGCTTATCTGTCAGCACACCACCAGCAGCGCTGAACACACGTTCAGACAGAACGCTGGCTGCGGGGCATGACAAGATCTCCAAGGCGTAAGTGGCTAGCTCCGGCCATTTATCCAGATTGGAAGCCCAAAAAGAGCAAGGGTCCAGTGACACAGTCGTGGCTTCAATGTTTACTTGGAGATACTCCTGTACCATCGTCTCTAGGCGTTGACTATGTGTCAGACTTCTTGTCTCCTGTGGCCTTGCAAAGGATGGGCTAAAAAAGTGGTGAAATGATTCCGCAAAATTGATGTTACCAGCAGATACTGTGGTTCTGTTACGGTTTGAGTGCTGAACACTTGACGGTCCCACGGTTGGCAAGTTGGAACTGTGAGATTCACTACGTGCACCACTGGTATTTTGTGGAAAAGCACATGTAAGATTCTGCAACAGTCTCTGCTGATACTCCTGCATGCGTGCATCCCTTTCTATGGCAGGAATAATTTCTGCAAATTTACTTTTGTACCGGGGATCTAACAGTGTGGCAACCCAGTAGTCAGGATTATTTCTAATTCTCACAATTCGAGGGTCATGTTGCAGGTAGTGCAGCAAGAAGGCACTCATGTGTGTTGCGCATCCATGAGCACCAAGTCCCTGTTGTGTTGGTGGCGAGGTAACAATCATGCTTCCTTCCTCTGTCCTCTCCCCCCAACCTCGCACAACAGAAATGTGATCAAAGTCTCCCTCATCTGATGAGTCTTCCATCAGTTCGTCCTCCACTTCTTCCTGGGCTCCTGCACCTTCCTCACTAGTTTGGCTGCTACCATGCGCCCTGGTAAAACCATCTCCCCCACCCTCACATGCCTGCCGCCTTGGTGCTGCCGACCTTCTGGACCTTGCAGATGTTAGCCCTTCCGCATACAACTCCTCCTCCTCTACTTCCTCCACCTCCTCTTGTGCCACCACCTGACTCCGAATTCTGTTTAACATGTGCTCCAGCATGTAAATCACCGGAATAGTCATGCTGATAATGGCATCGTCAGCACTAAACATCTTCGTCGCCATTTCAAAACTGTGCAGAAGGGTGCATAGGTCCCTGATCTGAGACCACTCCTCCAGCGTGATTTGCCCCACCTCTGAATCTCGTTGGCCCAGGCTATACGTCAGAACGTATTGCACCAGGGCTTGTCGGTGCTGCCACAGTCGCTGCAACATGTGCAGAGTTGAATTCCACCGGGTAGGCACATCGCATTTTAGCCGGTGAAGTGGCAGGCCCAACGACTTCTGTAGAGATGTAAGTCGCTGAGCTGCGGGATGCGAACGGCGGAAGTGAGCACACAGCGACCGTGCCCTCTGCAGAAGGCCATCTAGTCTGGGATAGTGGGCTAAAAATTGCTGGACAACCAGGTTCAACACGTGAGCCATACAAGGCACGTGTGTGACATTGCCCCGGCGAAGGGCCGCACCCAGGTTTGCAGCATTGTCGCACACGGCCTTCCCTGGTTTCAGGTCCAGTGGAGACAACCATTCATGAAATTGGTTCTCCAGAGCTGACCACAACTCCTCAGCTGTGTGACTCACATTTCCCAGACATTTCAATGTAAAAACCGCCTGATGACGTTGAGCCCTACTGCCAGCATAGTAAGGAGGTGTGCAGGATCCCTTCTGCGCAGTTAGAAAGCTTGTGGCATGACCAGACAGGCTTTGGGTGCAGGTGGAAGACCGAGAGGAGGTTGAGGAGGCAGAAGCAGTGGAGGAACTTTGACATAAAGAGGATTGACGCACAACTCGTGGGGACGGCAAGACTTGGACAGCAGCCCCTTGTCCTGCTGTCACCATAGTTACCCAGTGCCCAGTCAGCGACATGTAACGCCCCTGTCCATGCCTACTCGTCCAAGTGTCTGTGGTGAAATGCACCCTGTCACACACAGAGTTTCTCAAAGAAGCGGTGATGTTGTGTGCGACATGCTGGTGGAGCGCAGGCACACCTTTCTTTGAGAAGTAGTGCCGACTGGGCATCTGGTACTGGGGCACTGCGACGGACATAAGGTCTCGAAAATCCTCTGTGTCCACCAGGCGGAAAGGCAGCATTTCTGTAGCCAAGAGCTTGCAGATGGTGAAATTCAACCTCTTAGCTTTCTCATGGCTAGGAGGAAATGGTCTTTTACTTGTCCACATCTGAGGGACCGAGGGCTGGCTATTGTGCTTAGACGGGGTTGATAAGGGTGTCCCCGGCAAACTGCCGGTCTGTGAGGAAGATGCAGGCGGACATGTTAGGTTGCCTTGATCCAAAGGTGGTGCTATCGATGTCGGACAGCGCTCAAGACCAGCTGGTGTTACCACCTCCAAAGAAAATGATGACCTGCCAATCACGCTGGCTGTTGCGGGTAAAGAGGTGGCAGGTCTGCGCCCCAAAACAGGTGTGACTGCTGTCCCCCCAGTCACAGAGGATGAAGAGGCCGCGGATGCACAAGATATGGCAGACGGTGGTTGGCCCGGCCGGCTAGACCGCATTGTAGCACACTGAGCTTCCCACTGCAACTTATGCTTCATGTCCATGTGCCGGTTCATGCATGAAGTACTCAAACTATGTATTTTTTGGCCTCTACTTAGCTTTTGCTGACAAATGTTACAGATAACACGAGTTGGGTCATCTTTATCGATCTGAAAAAATGCCCAGGCTATGCAAGGCTTAGCACCCATGCGACCTGAAGAGCCACCACGACTTGTGGTGAGAGGCAGAGTTGTGTTTGAGGATGCAGTTGTTGACGTGCTTCCAGTACTACGTCTCTGTCCAGGAAGGCGCAACCTGACCTCGTCGTCACTAGCATCTTCCTCCACCTCCTCTGCTGACCTCATCTCTTGGCTGACTGTGGGTTGACAGTAAGTGGGATCTCCGACCTCATCATCATCACCCTGTGCGTTATCACACCCGTCGTCCTCAGAGCCAACCTGTTCCTGCCCTGACAAAAAACTAAAGTTGTCGCTCCAATCAGGTATTTGAGTCTTATCATCGTCTTCCTCATTGTCTCCACCAACAGGAGTTACAGTTTGGGAATGAGGGTCTACATTATGGTCAGAACCTTCTGCGTCTGGTCCTGGATCCGACTCATAAAGATTCTGGGCATCAGTGCAGATCATTTCCTCGTCTGGATTCACAGAAGCGCTGGAGTCGACCTCTGATTCCCAGGCTATAGTATGAGTAAACAGCTCTGCAGACTCAACCATCTGTTCTACCTCATACTCAGACGGGCAGCTGGAGATTTGGGAGCTGTGAGGAAGCAAGTGCGATTTGGGTGACACCTTTGAGGACTGGAGTATTTGTGATGTTGAAGTTGATGTGGAGGAGAGCCCACTTAAAGGAGCACTTGATATCCGTTGAAGCACCTGCTGTTTTTGTGCCTCATCTGGAATTTGTAGCGATTGGCGTGGCCGTAAGAAAGGGATCTTATCACATTATCCGCTAAAAGAAGTAGACATTTTAGTTTGGCTGGAAGATGGTCTTTCTTCTGCAGATGTTACTGTTGCTTTAACACCTACCCCACGGACACAACATTTTTTCCCCTTCCCAACACGCCTATTCCCCTTTCCACCAGCAGCAGGCCTTTTTCCACTCATTTTGGTGGTTAACTAATTCACAACTCTGGAGTTGTTTGCACAAAAAAACAATGGATGGTAACCGAGCAGAGCTGAGTGGCCAAACTGTGGTATTAGGCCAAAACTATTGGCTGGGTTAGATGCAGAAAAAAATTATTTTGAATTTGCAACCTGATGGAGGTCAGTATAGATGGACTAATACAACAAGTCCCGCACACAGCTAGAAGCCCAAATATTTTTTCAGAGGTACTGTAGATGCAGATAAAAATTAGTTTTAATTTGCAACCTGATGAAGGTCAGTATAGATGGACTAATAGAGAAAGTCCGACACACTACTAGAAGGCCAAATATTTTTTCAGAGGTAGATGCAGAAAAAAATATATTCAGTTTGCAACCTGATGGAGGTCAGTATAGATGGACTAATACAACAAGTCCCACACACTGCTAGAAGCCCAAATATTTTTTCAGAGGTACTGTAGATGCAGATAAAAATTAGTTTTAATTTGCAACCTGATGGAGGTCAGTATAGATGGACTAATAGAGAAAGTCCGACACACTACTAGAAGGCCAAATATTTTTTCAGAGGTAGATGCAGAAAAAAATATATTCAGTTTGCAACCTGATGGAGGTCAGTATAGATGGACTAATAGAACAAGTCCCGCACACTGCTAGAAGCCCAAATATTTTTTCAGAGGTACTGTAGATGCAGATAAAAATTAGTTTTAATTTGCAACCTGATGGAGGTCAGTATAGATGGACTAATAGAGAAAGTCCGACACACTACTAGAAGGCCAAATATTTTTTCAGAGGTAGATGCAGAAAAAAATATATTCAGTTTGCAACCTGATGGAGGTCAGTATAGATGGACTAATACAACAAGTCCCGCACACAGCTAGAAGCCCAAATATTCTTTCAGAGGTACTGTAGATGCAGATAAAAATTATTTTTAATTTGCAACCTGATGGAGGTCAGTATAGATGGACTAATAGAGAAAGTCCGACACACTACTAGAAGTCCAAATATTTTTTCAGAGGTAGATGCAGAAAAAAATATATTCAGTTTGCAACCTGATGGAGGTCAGTATAGATGGACTAATAGAACAAGTCCCGCACACAGCTAGAAGCCCAAATATTTTTTCAGAGGTACTGTAGATGCAGATAAAAATAATTTTTAATTTGCAACCTGATGGAGGTCAGTATATATGGACTAATAGAGAAAGTCTGACACACTACTAGAAGGCCAAATATTTTTTCAGAGGTAGATGCAGAAAAAAATATATTCAGTTTGCAACCTGATGGAGGTCAGTATAGATGGACTAATAGAACAAGTCCCGCACACTGCTAGAAGCCCAAATATTTTTTCAGAGGTACTGTAGATGCAGATAAAAATTAGTTTTAATTTGCAACCTGATGGAGGTCAGTATAGATGGACTAATAGAGAAAGTCCGACACACTACTAGAAGGCCAAATATTTTTTCAGAGGTAGATGCAGAAAAAAATATATTCAGTTTGCAACCTGATGGAGGTCAGCATAGATGGACTAATACAACAAGTCCCGCACACAGCTAGAAGCCCAAATATTTTTTCAGAGGTACTGTAGATGCAGATAAAAATTATTTTTAATTTGCAACCTGATGGAGGTCAGTATAGATGGACTAATAGAGAAAGTCCGACACACTACTAGAAGGCCAAATATTTTTTCAGAGGTAGATGCAGAAAAAAATATATTCAGTTTGCAACCTGATGGAGGTCAGTATAGATGGACTAATACAAGTCCCGCACACAGCTAGAAGCCCAAATATTTTTTCAGAGGTACTGTAGATGCAGATAAAAATTATTTTTAATTTGCAACCTGATGGAGGTCAGTATAGATGGACTAATAGAGAAAGGCCGACACACTACTAGAAGGCCAAATATTTTTTCAGAGGTAGATGCAGAAAAAAATATATTCAGTTTGCAACCTGATGGAGGTCAGTATAGATGGACTAATACAACAAGTCCCGCACACAGCTAGAAGCCCAAATATTTTTTCAGAGGTACTGTAGATGCAGATAAAAATTATTTTTAATTTGCAACCTGATGGAGGTCAGTATAGATGGACTAATAGAGAAAGTCCGACACACTACTAGAAGGCCAAATATTTTTTCAGAGGTAGATGCAGAAAAAAATATATTCAGTTTGCAACCTGATGGAGGTCAGTATAGATGGACTAATACAACAAGTCCCGCACACAGCTAGAAGCCCAAATATTTTTTCAGAGGTACTGTAGATGCAGATAAAAATTATTTTTAATTTGCAACCTGATGGAGGTCAGTATAGATGGACTAATAGAGAAAGTCCGACACACTACTAGAAGGCCAAATATTTTTTCAGAGGTAGATGCAGAAAAAAATATATTCAGTTTGCAACCTGATGGAGGTCAGTATAGATGGACTAATACAAGTCCCACACACTGCTAGAAGCCCAAATATTTTTTCAGAGGTACTGTAGATGCAGATAAAAATTAGTTTTAATTTGCAACCTGATGGAGGTCAGTATAGATGGACTAATAGAGAAAGTCCGACACACTACTAGAAGGCCAAATATTTTTTCAGAGGTAGATGCAGAAAAATATATATTCAGTTTGCAACCTGATGGAGGTCAGTATAGATGGACTAATACAACAAGTCCCGCACACAGCTAGAAGCCCAAATATTTTTTCAGAGGTACTGTAGATGCAGATAAAAATTATTTTTAATTTGCAACCTGATGGAGGTCAGTATAGATGGACTAATAGAGAAAGTCCGACACACTACTAGAAGGCCAAATATTTTTTCAGAGGTAGATGCAGAAAAAAATATATTCAGTTTGCAACCTGATGGAGGTCAGTATAGATGGACTAATAGAACAAGTCCCGCACACAGCTAGAAGCCCAAATATTTTTTCAGAGGTACTGTAGATGCAGATAAAAATTAGTTTTAATTTGCAACCTGATGGAGGTCAGTATAGATGGACTAATAGAGAAAGTCCGACACACTACTAGAAGGCCAAATATTTTTTCAGAGGTAGATGCAGAAAAAAATATATTCAGTTTGCAACCTGATGGAGGTCAGTATAGATGGACTAATACAACAAGTCCCGCACACAGCTAGAAGCCCAAATATTTTTTCAGAGGTACTGTAGATGCAGATAAAAATTATTTTTAATTTGCAACCTGATGGAGGTCAGTATAGATGGACTAATAGAGAAAGTCCGACACACTACTAGAAGGCCAAATATTTTTTCAGAGGTAGATGCAGAAAAAAATATATTCAGTTTGCAACCTGATGGAGGTCAGTATAGATGGACTAATACAACAAGTCCCGCACACAGCTAGAAGCCCAAATATTTTTTCAGAGGTACTGTAGATGCAGATAAAAATTATTTTTAATTTGCAACCTGATGGAGGTCAGTATAGATGGACTAATAGAGAAAGTCCGACACACTATTAGAAGGCCAAATATTTTTTCAGAGGTAGATGCAGAAAAAAATATATTCAGTTTGCAACCTGATGGAGGTCAGTATAGATGGACTAATAGAACAAGTCCCACACACTGCTAGAAGCCCAAATATTTTTTCAGAGGTACTGTAGATGCAGATAAAAATTAGTTTTAATTTGCAACCTGATGGAGGTCAGTATATATGGACTAATAGAATGATGCTATGCCCAAAAGATTTTACTTCACTAGGTGCAGTAAAAAAATTGGTATTCTATACACAGGTGGTATATCTTGCAACACAGATAGGCTACTCCACTGACTAACACACTCTGCAATAGGCCAAAAAGGATTAGCTTTGCTAGATTCAGCCAAATGCTGTGAAAAAAACTTGCACAGCACTGGCACAGACCTGCCTGGCAAAAACTGATAGGAACTGATGTAACCTAGTCCTGAAAAGGACTCCAATTACAATTAGTCTTTACTCCCACAACCTATCTATTTAAGAGCACAGACCTCCCTGATAAAAGTCATAGGAAATGCTGTAACCTAGTCCTTAAAAGGACTGCAATCACAACTATTCCCTACTCCCAAGCTATCTGTATATTTGTGCGAAAATTGGCTTGAAATTAACAAGGTATAGCGCACACAGCAACAGCGGTGCCGTCTAACACGCAGCTGCAGCAGTGAGAAAATGGTGGCGACGGGGAAAATGGCTTGGTCTTATAGGGCAAGGACATGTGACATACACTGCCAATGACACATGCCCTTGCTTGTGTGAAAAAAAGCACTTCGCTCCGTGTGTGCGCTGCTGATAGGCTGACAGATTGCACCTCCCCACTGTAAATGCGGGAAAGAGAAAAAAAAATGGAGATCTTCATTGTTCCTGCAGAGATCCATCCCCTGCCCCTCCCCCCACCCCGCTGTACACTCAAACTGCGTATTAACATTAATTTTCATCATTACTGAGAAAAAATCCAGTTATGATTTTGGTGCACGAACAGTTATCGAACATAACCTCGAACAGCCGAATTTTTCTCAAATTGTTCGTGTTCGCCGAATGGCTCGAACACCGCCCAAAACAGCTCGAATTTGAGATTGCCGAACAGTTCGAGTAGAACAACGCTCATCTCTAGACATCACTAATGTCCAGTGTTCCTCAACCTTCAGCAAGACGCAAGGAGATAGGGATAGTTTTAATAAATGTTGTTTTATCCATCCACAATTAGACCCTACAGTAGAAAAATAATATATTGTATGCAGATGCATACCAGTCTGTTGGAGATCAAAAGGCAATCTTTTGACATCCGTTTGGCGAATAGGAGCCTATTAAAACAGATATGTCAAGCTTTTACTAGCATGTGTATTGAACATAGTGCACAAATGCAATAGGCACTTAACCTTAGGATAATTACATTCATATACGCTGGGGAAACTCCCGGGGTATACACAGGTGTTTACATAGGCCCTCTTCACTAGATGGAGGTCAAAAGAGTGTTCTATTTAACCATATTGGAAAGTTCTGGAAATTGTCCTTTCCTATGAAGAGTACCACGACAAAAAAGTATACCATGCAATATACATGTTCTTATAATAGAGCCCCATGGATGGCTGATGTTACCGTATCTGTGTAGTAACCATCACAGACCTTATTCGGACATATACAGTCTTACTTACCGGTCATAGCAATGCATTAAGTAGCACAATGTCCTAATCCCTACAAAATCCTAATATCCCAACTACAATTTCCACCATCTCAGGTCTACAAGTTCACACAATTTGATAAGGCAGAGATCTACCTATGACACATCTAGTAAGTCAATTTACCCTTTTTCCAGACTAGCTGAATTATGCTTTTTTCTTTAAAGGCAAAATGTCACCAGGAAAAACGCTATTAACCTGAAGATATGGGGTTAATCTGCAGGTGAACAGCATTATTAACCTACCCGGAACCAACACTGTGGGGAGGAAATTAACTTTATTCCCCCGTGTTCAGGCTTCAGTTATGGGGGTGGCGTGGGTTCAATCACCGCTCTGAATATACACAGCAGTGGCTGTAACTGTGCCCCCGGCAATGACTGACTGAATGCAGAGCCAGTGTCAGTCCGGGCCAGGGTCGCGGTTACAGCTGCTGCTCTGAACACACGCCAGCGCAGCCCCCGTGGCTGAAACCAACGCTGCTGGGGGACATAAAGTTAATTTTCTCCCCCAAGTGTTCGGCTACATGCAGGCGCCGGGTACATTAATAATGCTATTAACCTGCAGATTAACCCCACATCTGCAGGTTAATAGCGTTTTTACTGGTGACAAGTTGCCTTTAAAGAAAACTTTGTCTAAAAAAATAAAGAAGTTTCAAGTGGTTACTCACCTATTGGAGTGGTTTCCTCAGTCTCTGTTTGACATTGTGTGGTTGTTTCTGTGGTTGGCGGAGTTGTGGTCACGCTAGTGGTAGTGGGGGTCGTAGTTGTAGTTGATGTAGTAGTTGGAGTTGTAGATTCTGTATGATTTCAAGTGGGGAAATAATTAACAATAATTGGGTTGATAAAAAGAGAAGAATCAACTATGTTTATCCTGCTGTATGTTGGCTGAACTTTGCAGGAATTTGTATCTACCGCATCCTACAGGTGGTATATCAGATGACTTCACCTACCATTCCTAGTCTGCTAGCACCTGTTCATGCATATCACCATATTCTGTCTCCCGATAATGACCTTGCTTCTTTATCTGTCTTGTCTGACCTCTCTGCTCCTGACATCTGCTACATTTACTGATCCTGTGCTGCCTGCCTCAACCTTCTGACTACGCTTCTGTCTTGCCCTCCTGTACCTCGTAGTCACGCTTCGGACCTTCCGATCAGCTGCTGCAGACTCGTCGACTGCCCTGGAGCGATACCTGGTGGCTATCTGTGGCAAAGCCTATCCTCACCATCAGAGGATCTAGTGAATACCCAGTAGTCACTTAGGTATGCCACTCCAGGGTAAGGCCGGCCCATCCACACCCACCAGTGCTACACTGTGCTTTTAAGCTGACGTTATACAGAGCAGAATAACAGACATTATCCACCTTGTATAAATGCATATTATATACATGTATGTATATATATATATATATATATATATATATATATATATATTGACAGAATATGTGGGGGGAGATATGTTTCACTGCGGCCACTAGCCTCAATGAACTGAACCTAGAAGTTTCTTCAGCATGTTAGGTGGAGTTGTCTCACTCGTGGTAGTGGTGGGACTCGTCGTAGTCTCTGATGTAGTTGATGTGGTTGTTGAAGTTGGAGGTTCTTTGTGTTTAGAAGCAGAGTAGGAATTAGTAAGTGGAATAACACCAAGGATTACTAATAAGAAATCTATGAACTGCGCTTTGCATAATATTTTAGTAAATCAGACTTGTTATACAGAACAGAATAAAAAAAATATATGCATTACATACACTTATTTGCTAGACGATGTATAATAAAAATATAGGCTTTTAGTCGGGCCGGAGCACTGCATCACTCATATTAACTCTTATAGCCCGAAAAGTAAATTTGTTTTTCAGTTTACACTTCTCTACCATGATTTGTCATTCTTTCTATCCTGCCATATCCTTGGCCACCCACTGTGCCGGGAAATGCTTTGTGGCTCCATTCATATAAAAGAAAGTTGCTGCAGTTGCTACACAGCCTGGAAAAGTTAGGAAGAGATTTAGATTATTAGCAACACTAATACAGTGCTGTGGCCCCTTTATTCTTCGAATTGGTGGGTGAGCCATAGGTTTGATCTCTTACTATTCATTTAGTGATGGCTCTTTTAGAATATAAAACAGCTGCTGGCTTATGCTAAGAGACAATAAAGAGCAGTCAGCTGATGGTGCTGTGTCAACTGTTACAGTATTTTCATATCTCTGTAACTCCTGTTTAGATTTTACTGTTTGATCTCTTTGCTTTGTTTGTGTAATTTCTTTACTGTAATCCTTCAGGTTGTGATAATGGAGATGATAGTTGCTTAAAGTCCCAAGTGTTTCACTTAGTCTTCAACAACGTTCATTGAATACCATAAACCCACCCTTCCTTTACCTGGGGTTGGCGTTGTGCTCTCAGTTGTAGTTGTTGTAGTGGTGGGTTCAGGAGTTGAAGTTTGGCACCACTCGGGTAAAGGAGGTGGGCAGCACACGCTGATCTCATAGTTGTAGCACACAGGCATGAACCCTGTCTGGTCTTTGTTGTAACAGATGAGCCCGGTGGAGACATCACATGTCACAGTCTGTCCCAACTGGCCTAGTGGTATATCTGGAAACCTTTCTGCTCTGCAGGAAATGTTTTCTGGCTTCTCACACAATGTATTTCCGTCATTTCTGATGTTGTCATAGGTCTCGAAATCTCCTCCATCAAGTTCATATTTAGGATAACTCACATCGAACCACTCTGTCCACTCACATTCCAGGTTACAGCTAGCTACAGACATAAGGAGAAGTTTTATACTGAAACAGTCAATCAAATATTTTAATTAATCAAAAGCTAATCTAAATGCCTTTCTGTTCCTAAGAGGTATGTTATAAAATATAAGTTTAGGCATTATTGCTTTTAAGTTTAGAGATTTGGAGGTATCAACAGAGGGACATTTTGTAATCTGCCTATTGTTCAAAGCAGCAGCTCCTTTAAGAACTCATCTCCCTGACTTATATTGATCAATTTAAAATGCACTTGAGTGATAAAGGAGTAGAAGCTTCTAAGGAGGTCACTTTGGCCCAGTGAGCCTCTATTTTCAGGAAGCCATGAGAAGAATGCTGGAGGCTCCAGCAGAAAGGCAAAACGGCAAAGCCAATCTTCTGAAGAAAGCTAATCTTCAGAAAGAAGTTGAACCAGGAAGTCCGCAGGAGATATTACATTTGAAAAAGGACTCTTAGGTCTTTTGTGACTTTCTGAACATGATTTGATAATATTGTGTTCATTAACAGTATTCAACATCTCTGGACAGAAAAATCGACTTTAATTTTGCAGAAAACATCAATATATGACACAAATTAGAAGCTAAATTAACATTTTTTAGACTAGTATTTGCTCTTTCTAATCTAGTCTCTAAAACAAAGATGTGTTAAGTGTCACTTACGGGTTGGAGTTGGTCCTGTGGTCGTTACTATTGGTGGTGAAGCTGTCACACTAGTGGTAGTGGTGGGAATCTGTGTAGTCGTCACTGATGCAGTTGATGTAGGTGGAGGAGTTGTGCTTGTTACTATTGGTGGTGAAGTTGTCTCACTCGTGGTAGTGGTGGGAATCGTTGTAGTCGTCACTGATGCAGTTGATGTAGGTGGAGGAGTTGTGCTTGTTACTATTGGTGGTGGAGTTGTCTCACTCGTGGTAGTGGTGGGGCTCGTCGTTGTTTCTGACGTAGTGGAAGTGGTAGTTGAAGTTGGAATTTCTATGTGTTTAGAAGCAGAGTAGGAATTAGTAGGTTGAATGACACCAAGGATTGCTAATAAGAAATCAATGAACTGTGCTTTGCATGATATTTTAGTAAATCAGACTTGTTATACAGCACAGAATAAAAAAATATATGATCACATACACTTATTTGCTAGACGATCTATAATAAAAATATAAGCTATTAGTCGGGTCGGAGCACTGCGTCACTCACACTAACTCTTATAGCCCGAAAAGTTAATTTGTTTTACAGTTTACACTTCTCTACCATGATTTGTCATTCTTTCTATCCTGCCATATCCTTGGCCACCCACTGTGCCGGTAAATGCTTTGTGGCTCCATTCATATAAAAGGAAATTGCTGCAGTTACTACACAGCCTGGAAAACGTAGAGATGTAGATTAATAGCAACACTAATACAGTGCTGTGGCCCCTTTATTCTTCGGATTCGTGGGTGAGTCATAGGTTTGAACTCTTACTATTCATTTAGTGATGGCTCTTTTAGAATATACAACAGCTGCTGGCTTATGCTAAGAGACTCTAAAGAGCAGTCAGCTGATGGTGCTGTATCAACTGTTACAGCATTTTTGTGATGCCTCTACTCGTAAAGCCCGTGTTTTACCTGGGTGTTGTGGGACTCGGTGTCGGGCCCTTGATGGAGAGGTGGGATGCAGCCATGGCCCGGGCCCGACCCGTGCTCAGGGCCGTCACATTAGAAAGAGATGGTATGGGCTTATCCGGTTTGAGTGGCTGATTAACGACTACGCCACCTGTGGCACCTGGTGAAGGGTCACCAGCGCTGCTGCAGTCCGCCGAGGCCTGGTGTCACGGCGGCCAAAGTTCTCATTGCTCCCCACAGGCGGAGCAAGACCTCAGGGCAGAGGGACAGGAGGATGGGGGGAAGTAGTAGTAGAGGAAGAACGGAGGCCGCGTCGTGCGGTGTGGCGCAGGAATAATAGTCTGGAGGCCATAGGGGTGAACTTCCAAGGCTTTACTCACTTAGATGGCAAAGGAAGGCGACTCCCTGCTCCCCGCGGAGTCCTGCGGTCACCAGGGATGGGGGTCCGACAACCTCCGAGTAAGTCCAGCATTCAGTCGGGACCTTACACCAGAGTGTTCCTGAACTACAGACCAATTCCCTTCCTGTCCGTGTGTGTGTGCAAATAGGCCGGGTCTCCCTCTGGGTTCCTCTCAGAACAAGGGGTACGAGTAGCAGCTCCGCTCCGTCCGATACCCGGTGGGATCCTCTGGGCCTATCTGGGCTTTCCCATCCAGAACGTAGAGTAGCAAGGTCGGGTGTCGAGGGCCAGTACCCCTCTTGCAGCCGGAGTCCCTCTGAATATATCAGCATGGCGAGGACAGGTGGCGTACACCGCTCCGTCTGCATCCTGCCTGGGATCCATTTGCTACGGAGCCACACTCTTAAGCTCCGGGCCTTCTTGATCCTGGTCCTTGGCTGGGTTGAGACATTCCTTGTCTGCAACCTACCTCTCGTCCCGAGGCCAGGGTACGAGGGCTGTGTCCCTTGCCGGTGCAGGCCCACACAGGATTTGCGCTCTCGGAGGGAGGTCACATTACACACAGTAGTCTGACAGCACAGTACAATCACATGAACTTGACTAACTAGGACCAGCAAAAGGACGAAGGGCCAAGATCAAAGATGGCTTTGAATTAAATATGAAATCTAAAGTGTAACTAACTTGTAAGTCATCCACCCTCACCCACTAACTGGTTCCTACCACTTTGTGTTCCCCAGTCTCCCTGTAACCAGGGGAGCAGCACCTAGTGCCTACTTTTTCCCTCTGGTGGAGAAGTGTGGTGTTGGATGCAAAAGGTTAGGTCCCGACTATCACACTGTCCTTACCTCAGAGGAGGAATACCACACTCCAGTAGAGAAGTGCAGCATCCCTGTGGCGGTCGAACCCTCAGGGGCACCACATTTTCATATCTCTGTAACTCCTGTTTAGATTTTACTGTTTGATCTGTTTGCTTTGTTTGTGTAATTTCTTTACTGTAATCCTTCAGGTTACGATAATAAAGATGATAGCTGCTTAAGTCCCAAGTGTTTCACTTAGTCTTCAACAACGTTCATTGAATACCATAAACCCACCCTTCCTTTACCTGGGGTTGGCGTTGTGCTCTCAGTTGTAGTTGTTGTAGTGGTGGGTCCAGGAGTTGAAGTTTGGCACCAATCGGGTAAAGGAGGTGGGCAGCACACGCTGATCTCATAGTTGTAGCACACAGGCATGAACCCTGTCTGGTCTTTGTTGTAACAGATGAGCCCGGTGGAGACATCACATGTCACAGTCTGTCCCAACTGGCCTAGTGGTATATCTGGAAATCTCTCTGCTCTGCAGGAAATGTTTTCTGGCTTCTCACACAATTTATTTCCATCATTCCTGATGTTGTCATAGGTCTCGAAATCTCCTCCATCAAGTTCATATTTAGGATAACTCACATCAAACCACTCTGTCCACTCACATTCCAGGTTACAGCTAGCTACAGAAATAAGGAGAAATTTTATACTGAAACAGTCAATCAAATATTTTAATAAATCAAAAGCTAATCTAAATGCCTTTCTGTTCCTAAGAGGTATGTTATAAAATATAAGTTTAAGCATTATTGCTTTCAAGTTTAGAGATTTGGAGGTATCAACAGAGGGACATTTTGTAATCTGCCTATTGTTCAAAGCAGCAGCTCCTTTAAGAACTCATCTCCCTGACTTCTATTGATCAATTTAAAATGCACTTGAGTGATAAAGGAGTAGAAGCTTCAAAGGAGGTCTCTTTGGCCCAGTGAGCCTCTATTTTCAGGAAGCCATGAGAAGAATGCTGGAGGCTCCAGCAGAAAGGCAAAACGGCAAAGCCAATCTTCTGAAGAAAGCTAATCTTCAGAAACAAGTTGAACAAGGAAGTCCGCAGGAGATATGAGATTTAAAAAAGGACTCTTAGGTCCTTTGTGACTTTCTGAACATGATCTGATAATATTGTGTTCATTAACAGTATTCAACATCTCTGGACAGAATAATCTACTTTGATTTTGCAGAGAACATCAATATATGACACAAATTAGAAGCTAAATTAACATTTTTTAGACTTTTATTTGCTCTTTCTAATCTAGTCTCTAAAAGAAAGATGTTTTAAGTGTCACTTACTGGTTGGAGTTGGTCCTGTGGTCGTTACTATTGGTGGTGAAGTTGTCACACTCGTGGTAGTGGTGGGACTCGTTGTCGTCACTGATGTAGTTGATGTAGGTGGAGGAGTTGTGCTTGTTACTATTGGTGGTGGAGTTGTCTCACTCGTGGTAGTGGTGGGGCTCGTCGTCTCTGACGAAGTTGATGTGGTAGTTGAAGTTGGAAGTTCTATGTGTTTAGAAGCAGAGTAGGAATTCGTAAGTGGAATGACACAAAGGATTATTAATAAGAAATCAATGAACTGTGATTTGCATAATATTTTAGTAAATCAAACTTGTTATACAGAACAGAATAAAAAAAATATATGCATTACATACACTTATTTGCTAGACGATGTATAATAAAAATATAGGCTATTAGTCGGGCCGTAGCAGTGCATCACTCACACTAACTCTTATAGCCCGAAAAGTAAATGTGTTTCTCAGTTTACACTTCTCCATGATTTGTCATTCTTTCTATCCTGCCATATCCTTGGCCACCCACTGTGAAGGGAAATGCTTTGTGGCTCCTTTCATATAAAAGGAAGTTGCTGCAGTTACTACACAGCCTGGAAAACGTAGAGATGTAGATAAATAGCAACACTAATACAGTTCTGTGGCCCCTTTATTCTTCGGATTGGTGGGTGAGCCATAGGTTTGATCTCTTACTATTCATTTAGTGATGGCTCTTTTAGAATATACAACAGCTGCTGGCTTATGCTAAGAGACAATAAAGAGCAGTCAGCTGATGGTGCTGTGTCAACTGTTACAGTATTTTCATATCTCTGTAACTCCTGTTTAGATTTTACTGTTTGATCTCTTTGCTTTGTTTGTGTAATTTCTTTACTGTAATCCTTCAGGTTGTGATAATGGAGATGATAGTTGCTTAAAGTCCCAAGTGTTTCACTTAGTCTTCAACAACGTTCATTGAATACCATAAACCCACCCTTCCTTTACCTGGGGTTGGCGTTGTGCTCTCAGTTGTAGTTGTAGTGGTGGGTTCAGGAGTTGAAGTTTGGCACCACTCGGGTAAAGGAGGTGGGCAGCACACGCTGATCTCATAGTTGTAGCACACAGGCATGAACCCTGTCTGGTCTTTGTTGTAACAGATGAGCCCGGTGGAGACATCACATGTCACAGTCTGTCCCAACTGGCCTAGTGGTATATCTGGAAACCTTTCTGCTCTGCAGGAAATGTTTTCTGGCTTCTCACACAATGTATTTCCGTCATTTCTGATGTTGTCATAGGTCTCGAAATCTCCTCCATCAAGTTCATATTTAGGATAACTCACATCGAACCACTCTGTCCACTCACATTCCAGGTTACAGCTAGCTACAGACATAAGGAGAAGTTTTATACTGAAACAGTCAATCAAATATTTTAATAAATCAAAAGCTAATCTAAATGCCTTTCTGTTCCTAAGAGGTATGTTATAAAATATAAGTTTAGGCATTATTGCTTTTAAGTTTAGAGATTTGGAGGTATCAACAGAGGGACATTTTGTAATCTGCCTATTGTTCAAAGCAGCAGCTCCTTTAAGAACTCATCTCCCTGACTTCTATTGATCAATTTAAAATGCACTTGAGTGATAAAGGAATAGAAGATTCTAAGGAAGTCTCTTTGGCCCAGTGAGCCTCTATTTTCAGGAAGCCATGAAAAGAATGCTGGAGGCTTCAGCAGAAAGGCAAAACGGCAAAGCCAATCTTCTGAAGAAAGCTAATCTTCAGAAACAAGTTGAACCAGGAATCCGCAGGAGATATTACATTTGAAAAAGGACTCTTAGGTCCTTTGTGACTTTCTGAATATGATTTGATAATATTGTGTTCATTAACAGTATTCAGCATCTCTGGACAGAAAAATCGACTTTGATTTTGCAGAGAACATCAATATATGACACAAATTAGAAGCTAAATTAACATTTTTTAGACTAGTATTTGCTCTTTCTAATCTAGTCTCTAAAACAAAGATGTGTTAAGTGTCACTTACGGGTTGGAGTTGGTCCTGTGGTCGTTACTATTGGTGGTGAAGCTGTCACACTAGTGGTAGTGGTGGGAATCGTTGTAGTCGTCACTGATGCAGTTGATGTAGGTGGAGGAGTTGTGCTTGTTACTATTGGTGGTGGAGTTGTCTCACTCGTGGTAGTGGTGGGGCTCGTCGTTGTTTCTGACGTAGTGGAAGTGGTAGTTGAAGTTGGAAGTTCTATATGTTTAGAAGCAGAGTAGGAATTAGTAGGTTGAATGACACCAAGGATTGCTAATAAGAAATCAATGAACTGTGCTTTGCATGATATTTTAGTAAATCAGACTTGTTATACAGCACAGAATAAAAAAATATATGATCACATACACTTATTTGCTAGACGGTCTATAAAAAAAATATAAGCTATTAGTTGGGTCGGAGCACTGCGTCACTCACACTAACTCTTATAGCCCGAAAAGTTAATTTGTTTTACAGTTTACACTTCTCTACCATGATTTGTCATTCTTTCTATCCTGCCATATCCTTGGCCACCCACTGTGCCGGGAAATGCTTTGTGGCTCCATTCATATAAAAGGAAATTGCTGCAGTTACTACACAGCCTGGAAAACGTAGAGATGAAGATTAATAGCAACACTAATACAGTGCTGTGGCCCCTTTATTCTTCGGATTCGTGGGTGAGTCTTAGGTTTGAACTCTTACTATTCATTTAGTGATAGCTCTTTTAGAATATACAACAGCTGCTGGCTTATACTAAGAGACTCTAAAGAGCAGTCAGCTGATGGTGCTGTGTCAACTGTTACAGCATTTTTGTGATGCCTCTACTCGTAAAGCCCGTGTTTTACCCTGGGTGTTGTGGGACTCGGTGTCGGGCCCTGTGATGGAGAGGTGGGATGCAGCCATGGCCCGGGCCCGACCCGTGCTCAGGGCCGTCACATTAGAAAGAGATGGTATGGGCTTATCCGGGTTGAGTGGCTGATTAACGACTACGCCACCTGTGGCACCTGGTGAAGGGTCACCAGCGCTGCTGCAGTCCGCCGAGGCCTGGTGTCACGCGGCCAAAGTTCTCATTGCTCCTCACAGGCGGAGCAAGGCCTCAGGGCAGAGTGACAGGAGGATGGGGGGAAGTAGTAGTAGAGGAAGAACGGAGGCAGCGTCGTGCGGTGTGGCGCAGAAATAACAGTCCGAAGGCCATAGGGGTGAACTTCCAAGGCTATACTCACTTAGATGGCAAAGGAAGGCAACTCCATGCACCCCGAGGAGTCCTGCGGTCACCAGGGACGGGGGTCCGACAACCTCCGAGTAAGTCCAGCATTCAGTCGGGACCTTACACCAGAGTGTTCCTGAACTACAGACCAATTCCCTTCCTGTCCGTGTGTGTGTGCAAATAGGCCGGGTCTCCCTCTGAGCTCCTCTCAGAACAAGAGGTACGGGTAGCAGCTCCGCTCCGTCCGATACCCGGTGGGATCCTCTGGGCCTATCCGGGCTTTCCCGTCCAGGACGTAGAGTAGCAAGGTCGGGTGTCAAGGGCCAGTACCCCTCTTGCAGCCGGAGTCCCTCTGAATATATCAGCATGGCGAGGACAGGTGGCGTACACCGCTCCGTCTGCATCCTGCCTGGGATCCATTTGCTACGGAGCCACACTCTTAAGCTCCGGGCCTTCTTGATCCTGGTCCTTGGCCGGGTTGAGACATTCCTTGTCTGCAACCTACCTCTCGTCCCGAGGCCAGGGTACGAGGGCTGTGTCCCTTGCCGGTGCAGGCCCACACAGGATCTGCGCTCTCGGAGGGAGGTCACATTACACACAGTAGTCTGACGGCACAGTACGACCACATGAACTTGACTAACTAGGACCAGCAAAAGGACGAAGGGCCAAGATCAAAGATGGCTTTGAATTAAATATGAAATCTAAAGTGTAACTAACTTGTAAGTCCTCCACCCTCACCCACTAACTGGTTCCTACCACTTTGTGTTCCCCAGTCTCCCTGTAACCAGGGGAGCAGCACCTAGTGCCTACTTTCTCCCTCTGGTGGAGAAGTGTGGTGTTGGATGCAAAAGGTTAGGTCCCGACTATCACACTGTCCTTACCTCAGAGGAGGAATACCACACTCCAGTAGAGAAGTGCAGCATCCCTGTGGCGGTCGAACCCTCAGGGGCACCACATTTTCATATCTCTGTAACTCCTGTTTAGATTTTACTGTTTGATCTCTTTGCTTTGTTTGTGTAATTTCTTTACTGTAATCCTTCAGGTTACGATAATAAAGATGATAGCTGCTTAAGTCCCAAGTGTTTCACTTAGTCTTCAACAACGTTCATTGAATACCATAAACCCACCCTTCCTTCACCTGGGGTTGGCGTTGTGCTCTCAGTTGTTGTAGTTGTTGTAGTGGTGGGTTCAGGAGTTGAAGTTTGGCACCACTCGGGTAAAGGAGGTGGGCAGCACAGGCTGATCTCATAGTTGTAGCACACAGGCATGAACCCTGTCTGGTCTTTGTTGTAACAGATGAGCCCGGTGGAGACATCACATGTCACAGTCTGTCCCAACTGGCCTAGTGGTATATCTGGAAACCTCTCTGCTCTGCAGGAAATGTTTTCTGGCTTCTCACACAATTTATTTCCGTCATTCCTGATGTTGTCATAGGTCTCGAAATCTCCTCCATCAAGTTCATATTTAGGATAACTCACATCGAACCACTCTGTCCACTCACATTCCAGGTTACAGCTAGCTACAGACATAAGGAGAAGTTTTATACTGAAACAGTCAATCAAATATTTTAATAAATCAAAAGCTAATCTAAATGCCTTTCTGTTCCTAAGAGGTATGTTATAAAATATAAGTTTAGGCATTATTGCTTTTTAGTTTAGAGATTTGGAGGTATCAACAGAGGGACATTTTGTAATCTGCCTATTGTTCAAAGCAGCAGCTCCTTTAAGAACTCATCTCCCTGACTTCTATTGATCAATTTAAAATGCACTTGAGTGATAAAGGAGTAGAAGCTTCTAAGGAGGTCACTTTGGCCCAGTGAGCCTCTATTTTCAGGAAGCCATGAAAAGAATGCTGGAGGCTCCAGCAGAAAGGCAAAATGGCAAAGCCAATCTTCTGAAGAAAGCTAATCTTCAGAAACAAGTTGAACCAGGAATCCGCAGGAGATATTAGATTTGAAAAAGGACTCTTAGGTCCTTTGTGACTTTCTGAACATGATTTGATAATATTGTGTTCATTAACAGTATTCAACATCTCTGGACAGAAAAATCGACTTTGATTTTGCAGAGAACATCAATATATGACACAAATTAGAAGCTAAATGAACATTTTTTAGACTAGTATTTGCTCTTTCTAATCTAGTCTCTAAAACAAAGATGTGTTAAGTGTCACTTACGGGTTGGAGTTGGTCCTGTGGTCGTTACTATTGGTGGTGAAGCTGTCACACTAGTGGTAGTGGTGGGAATCGTTGTAGTCGTCACTGATGCAGTTGATGTAGGTGGAGGAGTTGTGCTTGTTACTATTGGTGGTGAAGTTGTCACACTCGTGGTAGTGGTGGGAATCGTTGTAGTCATCACTGATGCAGTTGATGTAGGTGGAGGAGTTGTGCTTGTTACTATTGGTGGTGGAGTTGTCTCACTCGTGGTAGTGGTGGGGCTCGTCGTTGTTTCTGACGTAGTGGAAGTGGTAGTTGAAGTTGGAAGTTCTATGTGTTTAGAAGCAGAGTAGGAATTAGTAGGTTGAATGACACCAAGGATTGCTAATAAGAAATCAATGAACTGTGCTTTGCATGATATTTTAGTAAATCAGACTTGTTATACAGCACAGAATAAAAAAATATATGATCACATACACTTATTTGCTAGACGATCTATAATAAAAATATAAGCTATTAGTCGGGTCGGAGCACTGCATCACTCACACTAACTCTTATAGCCCGAAAAGTAAATTTGTTTTACAGTTTACACTTCTCTACCATGATTTGTCATTCTTTCTATCCTGCCATATCCTTGGCCACCCACTGTGCCGGTAAATGCTTTGTGGCTCCATTCATATAAAAGGAAATTGCTGCAGTTACTACACAGCCTGGAAAAAGTAGAGATGTAGATTAATAGCAACACTAATACAGTGCTGTGGCCCCTTTATTCTTCAGATTCGTGGGTGAGTCTTAGGTTTGAACTCTTACTATTCATTTAGTGATGGCTCTTTTAGAATATACAACAGCTGCTGGCTTATGCTAAGAGACTCTAAAGAGCAGTCAGCTGATGGTGCTGTGTCAACTGTTACAGCATTTTTGTGACGCCTCTACTCATAAAGCCAGTGTTTTACCCTGGGTGTTGTGGGACTCGGTGTCGGGCCCTGTGATGGAGAGGTGGGATGCAGCCGTGGCCCGGGCCCGACCCGTGCTCAGGGCCGTCACATTAGAAAGAGATGGTATGGGCTTATCCGGGTTGAGTGGCTGATTAACGACTACGCCACCTGTGGCACCTGGTGAAGGGTCACCAGCGCTGCTGCAGTCCGCCGAGGCCTGGTGTCACGCGGCCAAAGTTCTCATTGCTACCCACAGGCGGAGCAAGGCCTCAGGGCAGAGTGACAGGAGGATGGGGGGAAGTAGTAGTAGAGGAAGAACGGAGGCCGCGTCGTGCGGTGTGGCGCAGGAATAACAGTCCGGAGGCCATAGGGGTGAACTTCCAAGGCTTTACTCACTTAGATGGCAAAGGAAGGCGACTCCCTGCTCCCCACGGAGTCCTGCGGTCACCAGGGACGGGGGTCCGACAACCTCCGAGTAAGTCTAGCATTCAGTCGGGACCTTACACCAGAATGTTCCTGAACTACAGACCAATTCCCTTCCTGTCCGTGTGTGTGTGCAAATAGGCCGGGTCTTTCTCTGAGCTCCTCTCAGAACAAGAGGTACGGGTAGCAGCTCCGCTCCGTCCGATACCCGGTGGGATCCTCTGGGCCTATCCGGGCTTTCCCGTCCAGGACGTAGAGTAGCAAGGTCGGGTGTCGAGGGCCAGTACCCCTCTTGCAGCCGGAGTCCCTCTGATTATATCAGCATGGCGAGGACAGGTGGCGTACACCGCTCCGTCTGCATCCTGCCTGGGATCCATTTGCTACGGAGCCACACTCTTAAGCTCCGGGCCTTCTTGATCCTGGTCCTTGGCAGGGTTGAGACATTCCTTGTCTGCAACCTACCTCTCGTCCCGAGGCCAGGGTACGAGGGCTGTGTCCCTGTGTCCCTTGCCGGTGCAGGCCCACACAGGATCTGCGCTCTCGGAGGGAGGTCACATTACACACAGTAGTCTGACGGCACAGTACGACCACATGAACTTGACTAACTAGGACCAGCAAAAGGACGAAGGGCCAAGATCAAAGATGGCTTTGAATTAAATATGAAATCTAAAGTGTAACTAACTTGTAAGTCCTCCACCCTCACCCACTAACTGGTTCCTACCACTTTGTGTTCCCCAGTCTCCCTGTAACCAGGGGAGCAGCACCTAGTGCCTACTTTTTCCCTCTGGTGGAGAAGTGTGGTGTTGGATGCAAAAGGTTAGGTCCCGACTATCACACTGTCCTTACCTCAGAGGAGGAATACCACACTCCAGTAGGGAAGTGCAGCATCCCTGTGGCGGTCGAACCCTCAGGGGCACCACATTTTCATATCTCTGTAACTCCTGTTTAGATTTTACTGTTTGATCTCTTTGCTTTGTTTGTGTAATTTCTTTACTGTAATCCTTCAGGTTACGATAATAAAGATGATAGCTGCTTAAGTCCCAAGTGTTTCACTTAGTCTTCAACAACGTTCATTGAATACCATAAACCCACCCTTCCTTTACCTGGGGTTGGCGTTGTGCTCTCAGTTGTAGTTGTTGTAGTGGTGGGTCCAGGAGTTGAAGTTTGGCACCACTCGGGTAATGGAGGTGGGCAGCACACGCTGATCTCATAGTTGTAGCACACAGGCATGAACCCTGTCTGGTCTTTGTTGTAACAGATGAGCCCGGTGGAGACATCACATGTCACAGTCTGTCCCAACTGGCCTAGTGGTATATCTGGAAACCTCTCTGCTCTGCAGGAAATGTTTTCTGGCTTCTCACACAATTTATTTCCGTCATTCCTGATGTTGTCATAGGTCTCGAAATCTCCTCCATCAAGTTCATATTTAGGATAACTCACATCAAACCACTCTGTCCACTCACATTCCAGGTTACAGCTAGCTACAGAAATAAGGAGAAATTTTATACTGAAACAGTCAATCAAATATTTTAATAAATCAAAAGCTAATCTAAATGTCTTTCTGTTCCTAAGAGGTATGTTATAAAATATAAGTTCAGGCAATATTGGTTTCAAGTTTAGAGATTTGGAGGTATCAACAGAGGGACATTTTGTAATCTGCCTATTGTTCAAAGCAGCAGCTCCTTTAAGAACTCATCTCCCTGACTTCTATTGATCAATTTAAAATGCACTTGAGTGATAAAGGAGTAGAAGCTTCTAAGGAGGTCTCTTTGGCCCAGTGAGCCTCTATTTTCAGGAAGCCATGAGAAGAATGCTGGAGGCTCCAGCAGAAAGGCAAAACGGCAAAGCCAATCTTCTGAAGAAAGCTAATCTTCAGAAACAAGTTGAACCAGGAAGTCCGCAGGAGATATTAGATTTGAAAAAGGGATTGTAGGTCCTTTGTGACTTTCTGAACATGATCTGATAATATTGTGTTCATTAACAGTATTCAACATCTCTGGACAGAAAAATCTACTTTGATTTTGCAGAGAACATCAATAAATGACAGAAATTAGAAGCAAAATTAACATTTTTTAGACTATTATTTGTTCTTTCTAATTTAGTCTCTAAAAGAAAGGTGTGTTAAGTGTCACTTACTAGTTGTAGTTGGTCCTGTGGTCGTTACTATTGGTGGTGAAGTTGTCACACTCGTGGTAGTGGTGGGACTCGTTGTCGTCACTGATGTAGTTGATGTAGGTGGAGGAGTTGTGCTTGTTACTATTGGTGGTGGAGTTGTCTCACTCGTGGTAGTGGTGGGGCTCGTCGTAGTCTCTGATGTAGTTGATGTGGTTGTTGAAGTTGGAGGTTCTTTGTGTTTAGAAGCAGAGTAGGAATTAGTAAATGGAATGATACCAAGGATTAATAATAAGTAATCAATGAACTGTGATTTGCATATTATTTTAGTAAATTATACTTATTATACAGAACAGAATAAAAAAAATATATGATCACATACACTTATTTGTTAGACGATGTATAATAAAAATATAGGCTATTAGTCGGGCCGGAGCAGTGCGTCACTCACACTAACTCTTATAGCCCGAAAAGTAAATGTGTTTTTCAGTTTACACTTCTCTACCATGATTTGTCATTCTTTCTATCCTGCCATATCCTTGACCACCCACTGTGCCGGGAAATGCTTGATGGCTCCATGCATATAAAAGGAAATTGTTACAGTTACTACACAGCTTGGAAAACTTAGAGATGTAGATTAATAACAACACTAATACAGTGCTGTGGCCCCTTTATTCTTCGGATTGGTGGGTGAGCCATAGGTTTGAACTTTTACTATTCATTTAGTGATGGCCCTTTTAGAATATACAACAGCTGCTGGCTTATGCTAAGAAACTATAAAGAGCAGTCAGCTGATGGTGCTGTGTCAACTGTTACAGCATTTTCATATCTCTGTAGCTCCTGTTTAGATTTTACTGTTTGATCTTTTTGCTTTGTATGTGTAATTTCTTTACTGTAATCCTTCAGGTTATGATCATGAAGAAGATGATAGTTGCTTAAAGTCCCAAGTGTTTCACTTATTGTTCAATAATGTTCATTGAATACCATAAACCCACCCTTCCTTTACCTGGGTTTGGTGTTGTGCTCTCGGTTGTAGTTGTTGTAGTGGTGGGTTCAGAGGTTGAAGTTATGCAGCAATCGGGTAAAGGAGGTGGGCAGCACACGCTGATCTCATAGTTGTAGCACACAGGCATGAACCCTGTCTGGTCTTTGTTGTAACAGATGAGCCCGGTGGAGACATCACATGTCACAATCTGTCCCACTTGATCTACTGTCAGATCTGGAAATTTCTCTGTTCTGCAGGAAATGTTTTCTGGTTTCTCACACAATTCATGTCCTTTATCTCTGATGTTGTCATAGGTCTCAAAATCTCCTCCATCGAGTTCATATTTAGGATAACTCACATCGAACCACTCTGTCCACTCGCATTCCAGGTCACAGTTACAACCTACAGAAATAAGGAGACATTTTTATATGGTATAAAACTAATCTAAATGCCTATCTGTTCCTTTAAATTTATAGTGCAAGACTGAATCCATTGCTTTATGAAGGTAGTCTTTCAGTTTCAATATAATTTCTAACTTTCCAATCTGATCATGCAAAATTTGGATATTGATGAATGTACACAGTAGACCATTTTTGAAAAATTCATGTTGATGTGGAAATACGCAAAAAAAATATTGTCATTCGAAATTAAAAAGGAACACAAAAAGTCATACGCAACACACTTGCTCACTATGTCCCGCTGAAATGTGCATGTCTATCTTATATTATTGTAAAGGCATCCTGTACTTTATTATTGGCTGTGCCCTGTCCAAAATTACACTGATGAGGATCGTCCCTAGATGACAAGTTGGTGGTGGAAATCCACAGTGAATAGTCTTGAAAGTGTAAGGAGTGCAAGAGCAAAATCATGCAACATCTTCAGAAGGACATGGTGTCCAATTTTAGAAATCAGGGTAGCTTTAGCACTGTTAGTTTGCAAGCTGGCACAAGATATTGTAGCCTACTGATGAGTTGAATGGAAAGCTGATGGTGAAGTATACAAAGCAAAGAGGTCGTTAGGGAATTAGAAACATGTGGTACAAGCGCTTAGCAAGGAAGTCGGATGCTACAGTATAGCCAGGTGGGATGTTTTTAGGCTTGGACTGGTCGATAGGGGAAAGGTAAAATTCCCCGGTGGGCCTCTCTGCAGGATTGGGCTTCCCACGTGAACAGTGCTTGGCATAATGCACTTCATGCATAATTTATAGACAAAAACATTATTTCATCATTCATTTAACAAACTCCCCAGTTTACTATATAGAGTATATAAATGAGGGTCAAGTAATACTACATATAGGTGAGCAGTGAGTCTCCAATATCAATGTTACTGGTGGGCCCTTGGCGTCCCAGTCCAGCACTGATGTTTGACACACTGGGTTGATTAAAAGGAGCCAGCAAGATTTCAGGGAAAGATTATAATTTGACAAATGAAACTCCTATTTAACCACTTCTCCCTATTTGGTATAAACACTGTATATATTGTTTTTTATACCCCACAAGCAATCAGTGCGCAAATTCCATCTATTTACAAATGATCTCCATTTCTGCATTGCTCCTCGATTCTTTTTGCTTATCTTTCTATTCTGAAAGTGAAAGAAGATTCCTTAACCATTTAAATTACGGTAAATGCTTTGCCATCTATTTATTATATTAACATTGAATCATGTAATCTAATGCTCTGCTGATTCACCTCACTGGTACATGCTCTGCATAATTTCTCTGCCTGATCTGTCCCACTCCATTCAATACCCACATATGTCTGCCCCTTCTCCACTATAGATCTTATCTGACTTTTTAGAGGTGCTAAACTGCAGAGACTAGAGTCCTAGCTCTGTCTTTGATCACCCAGCCATCTCCTGGTGGGACGATCAGCTGCTAATTTAGCCATAAGCAGCTCCCACAATGCCCTTCACCTGATAGTTTAATGTGCCCTATATATTTAGAAGCTCTGTAAGGGGTGCACGGGTGCTGGGGTGTGCACGCGTCTTCTTGTGCAAAGTGGCTTCGGAGAGAAGTGGCAGTTATTTCAGAGGCAGTTAGTCAGGGCAGGAGTCAGGTAACCATCACTTTAACCACTTACTCTCTTATAACTATGTTTCTGTTAGCTCTCACTTTTCCCTCTATAGTCCTCCACTTTCTATTAACCCCCCAAATCCCTACACCTAGTAATGAACTCTTCATCTCTCCCTCCATCCTCCCCATTCACCTTACCTCATCCTCCGAATTATTCCTCAACATTCAATCCTGGAACCCCAAACACAGACAGCCACCCCATGCTCTCTCTTGCTCCCACCTGTTAACACTTTCTCTGCTCCTACTCACTGCTGGAGATATCTCTCCAAATCCTGGTCCTCCTCGCCATATCCCCACAGTTACTTCTTCCTACTATCCACGACCTTCCACAAACTGTCGCAACCCTTCTAACCTCATACCCATCCAACTAATTCCCACTCCCTTAGTTGCTCTAACAGGAGCTCTATGGAGCGCTCGCTCTGTCTGCAACAAACTTTCCTTCATCCACGATCTTTTCATTACAAACAAACTTTCCTTCCTCGCCATCACTGAAACCTGGCTCACCCCCTCTGACACAGGCTCCCCAGCTGCACTTTCATATGGCGGATTCCACCTTTCCCACACACCCCGCCCCAACGGCAAACATGGCGGAGGCGTAGGTTTTCTCCTATCAGAACACTGCGCTTTCACCCAATTCCCACTGCCACCCTCCGTTACACTCCCCTCTTTTGAGGTGCACTGTGTGCGCATCTATTCCCCCTCCAACCTCCAACTGGCTGTCATTTACCGACCCCCAGGGCAAGCCACCACCTTCTTAGACCACTTCACCACCTGGCTGCTTCACTTCCTCTCCACTGACATCCCCACTATCATAATGGGTGACTTCAACATCCCCATTAACACTTCCCACTCGTCTTCGTCTGTCTCTAAGTTCCTATCTCTCACTTCCTCCTTCGGACTCACTCAATGGTCTTCCACACCCACCCACAAAGATGGCCACACACTGGACCTCACTCGCCTCTGTTCCCTATCTAACCTCTCTAACTCACCACTCCCTCTCTCTGACCATAACCTCCTCACATTCTCTACCCTCTCCTCTCCAGGTGCACAATACCCACTCCACAAACTTACACACCCTCGCAGAAATGTCAAACACCTTGACCTACACTCACTCTCTGAATCCCTCCTCCCTCTTACAGACATAAATTCCTTACACGATGCAGATGTTGCTGCTGCTTCATATAACACCACAATAGCTGCAGCTCTCGACTCGATCGCCCCTCTCACACACACCACATCTCGCACATTCAACAGGCAACCCTGGCACACTAAACTTACCAAAGAACTGTGCCGGGCTTCCAGGGTTGCGGAGCGGAGATGGAAAAGGTCTCACTCCATCGAGCACTTCATCGCATTCAAGCAATCCCTCACTAATTTCAAGGCCGCAATCACTACAGCAAAACAAACCTACTTCTCATCTCTCATATCCTCCCTATCTCACAACCCTAAACAGATATTTAACACTTTCAACTCTCTCCTTCGTCCCCCAGCACCTCCTCCCTCTTCTCTCATCTCAGCCGACGACTTTGCCTCCTTCTTCAAACAGAAGATTGACACCATCAGACAAAACTTTTGCCTAAAGTCCACACAACCCCTCCTCATATCTACTCAACTCTCCGCCTCCAAACCCCACTTCTCCACCATTACAGAAGGTCAAGTCTCCTCTTTACTCTCCAAATCACACCTTGACCCAATCCCATCCCACCTCATCACTAACATTACCACAGTCTTCATCCCAACCCTAACCCACCTCTTCAATCTGTCACTAACAACCGGTGTCTTCCCCTCATGTTTCAAACATGCCGCAATCACACCCATCCACAAAAAGCCCTCCCTTGACCCTTCCTCTCTGACTAGCTACCGACCCATATCACTCCTCCCCTTTGCCTTAAAACTCCTAGAACAACATGTCCACCTTGAACTGTCCTCCCACCTCTCCTCCTGCTCCCTCTTCAACCGCCTGCAATCTGGCTTCCGACTGAAACTGCCCTGACCAAAGTCACCAACGACCTACTAAATGCCAAATCCAAGCGACACTACTCCATCCTCCTCCTTCTGGACCTGTCATCTGCCTTTGACACAGTGGACCATTCCCTCTTACTCCAGATTCTCTCATCTCTTGGCATCACGGACTTGGCTCTATCTTGGATCTCCTCATACTTAACAGACAGGACATTCAGCGTCTCCCACTCACGCACCACCTCCTCATCTCGCCCCCTATCTGTCGGTGTCCCCCAAGGTTCAGTTCTAGGACCTCTGCTCCTCTCCATCTACACCTTTGGCCTGGGACAGCTCATAGAGTCTCACGGTTTTCAGTATCACCTCTATGCTGACGACACACAGATCTACCTCTCTGGACCCGATATCTCCCCCCTACTAACCAAAATCCCACAATGTCTGACCGCCATCTCATCCTTCTTCTCTGACAGATTTCTAAAACTCAACATGGATAAAACAGAGTTCATCATCTTTCCACCCTCTCATTCACATCCCCCATCTGACCTAGCCATCAACGTCAATGGCTGTTCACTCTCCCCAGTCCCACAAGTTCGCTGCCTTGGAGTAACCCTGGACTCTGATCTCTCCTTCAAGCCACATATCCAAGCCCTTTCCACTTCCTGCCGACTCCAACTCAAAAACATCTCCCGGATCCGTGCATTCCTCAGCAAAGACTCTGCAAAAACACTAGTGCATGCCCTCATCATATTCCGCCTCGACTACTGCAACCTCCTGCTCCGTGGCCTCCTTCCAACACTCTTGCGCCTCTCCAATCTATCCTAATCTCTGCTGCTCGACTAATCCACCTGTCCCCCTGCTATTCCCCGGCCTCTCCTCTCTGTCAATCTCTTCACTGGCTCCCCATTGCCCAGAGAATTCAGTTCAAAACTCTAACCATGGCATACAAATCCATCCACAACCTGTCTCCCCCATACATCTGTGACCTAGTCTCCCGGTACTTACCTGCATGCAACCTCCGATCCTCACAAGATCTCCTCCTCTACTCCCCTCTTATCTCCTCCTCCCACAATCGTATACAAGATTTCTTCCGTGCATCTGGAACTCTCTACCCCAACACATCAGACTCTCGCCGACCGTGGAAACCTTCAAAAGAAACCTGAAGACCTACCTCTTCCGACAAGCCTACAACCTGCAGTAACCACCGCTGCACGACCAGCTCTACCCTCACCTAATGTATCCTCACCCATCCCTTCTAGAATGTGAGCCCTCGCGGGCAGGGTCCTCGCTCCTCCTGTACCAGTCGCTGACTCGTTTTGTTAAGATTATGTAAATGCTTTTGTTATGTATATCCCTATCACATGTAAAGCGCCATGGAATTAATGGCGCTATAATAATAAATAATAATAATAATAATATTTCTTACTTGTAGGTGTTGTGTCTATTGGAGTAATAACTGTTGAAGTTGTAGATGGTGAAGTTGTTGTTATAGAAGTTGTCGTTGGTGGGGTTGTTGTTGGTGGGGTTGACGTTGGTGGGGTTGATGTTGGCGGGGTTGTCGTTGGTGGGGTTGTCGTTTGTGGAGATGTAGTTGGTGGTGTTGTCGTCGGTGGGGTTGTTGTTGGAGGAGGAGTTGTTGTAGGAGGAGTTGTTGTTGTGGTAGTAGATATAGTAGTTGTAGTTGGTGTAGTTGTTGTGGGATGAGCACACTCATAATCACAACAGTCCACTCTGATCTCATAGTTGAAGCAGTGTGGCCAAAGGCTGTTTTCACTGTTTTGGTCAGTATTCCGGCAGATGAGTCCATAGGATACATTGCAATATACAACTTGTTTCAATTCATTCAAGCTGACGTCAGGAGCATTTACTGCTCTGCATTGAATCTGCTCTGGGACTTGACAGAATTCGTGATGCTTTCTTATCTCTTCATATGTTTCAAAGTCACCACTTCCCAGATCAGTTTCTGGCTTGCTCACATCATACCATTCGGTCCATCGGCACACTTTTTCATAAACACAAGCTATAAGAAAGACCATGTGAGAGTTACGTAAAATATTCAGACAATTTACATATAGTATATATTTAGAGAAAACGATATATAAAATGACCCAAGATATTTTGCCAAAATGTTGTCAAGGAGGTCCATTGTTAGTAGGTCGAAAAAAAAACATGTAGGCTCTTCAAGTTCAACCTTTTATACTTACTAAACCTAATTAATCTAGAGGAAGGCAACAAACACTTTAAGTGGCATAAGCCAATTTACTGCACAGTGAAAAAATTCCACCCTGACTCCTACAGGACCACCTATGTGATTGATGATATTCCATTCCCTGGACCCTTATAATCAGGCGCATGAAGGGGCTTCACTCTTTGGACCAGGACCAGTCACAGCTAAGTGTATGGCTGCACCCTTGTGGCTGGAATGACATTGGAGGGGCCAAGATGCTTACAGATCTGTTTGACTGTAGAAGATTATCGAAAATTATGTTTACTATCTAATTTAGTTTATGTAAAATAAAACAGAAATTTTGCAATACTTCCTATGTAATTAATTATAAATTACATTAGTAGTAAGTACTTACTTGAAGATAGAAGTGTTGTTGATGTCAATGGAGTTGTGGTGATAACTGAAAAAAAGAAATATTGTTGTTATCTTCTCTATAAAAATGTTAGTGAAAATTCCAAATTTTGAGCCAACAAGAAACATTTATCCTTTAAAGTACTATATTACATATGAATTATAAACCATAGGACATTTATTGATATGGTTGTGAAAAACCTCTGCAGAAAAATTATAAGACTGTGTTCACATATCCTGTAGTTATTTATGTTTTTGGATCCATTTTGGGACAAAGCAGAAATATAAATGTTTTAGGACCAGACCCTATTCACCTGAATGGTATCGTAAGCGTCAAAAAAGTTTTCTGATTGCCTCCTTTCCTTTTGCTTTTCATTCTATATCTGGAGCAAAAAACGTAGTCTACACTAATTTTTGAGCAGCCAAAAGAATGGAAAATAAACGGGCCCGTTTTTAATATTGAAGTCTATGGGAAATTGATCATGACCGATAGTCATCCATTATACCATTCATTAACGGATCAGTTTTGCTATTCACAGGCAGCTCCAGTGAAGCTAGATCCATTACAAATGGGTCAGAACCTGATGTAAAAGGGAAACCACAGAGTCTGTTTTTAAATGTATCCGCTCAAAAACAGAAACTTTATTTTCCATTTTGCATCCATTTGTGATACGATTATTGTACGTCTGTTTTTTGTTTTTGTATTTGAGTATTCAATCAATTACAGATGGACATGCGAACAGAGCCTTAAACAAGAATTTCCAACTTTTTTTATTTAGAAGATCTAAACCAGTTATGGCTAATGTTTTACATGGTCTCAACAGTTACGGAGCTGACATACCGCACAAGAATAGTCATTGAATTACCATTACCTCTTGTGGTGGATACAAAAGGAGTAATAGAAACAGTAGTGGTTGACGTAGTGGTGGGTACTGAAGTAGAGCAAACTTCGAAATATACTTTCTCTGTCCCATTTTCACATCTTATCTCAATGCAAATTCCAGATTGCTCTTCACTGGTTATGATGTCACCTTCTTCGTATCTTGTTCCGTTGATGATACAGAAACAGGCTGGAAACAAGGAATCGAAATTAAATGACTGAAAGCTGTTTACAGCATATTGATGTGTAGAATCGTAACGGTATGAGATGGAAGACATCACTCCGTCTTTTAATGCACAAAAAATCACTAATTAGTAGTAGCCGTGAATAACCAAATATAATATTGGCTGTGATCTCATGCTCTAGATCAGGTGTCCACAACATGTGGCTCAGGAGCCACATGCGGCTCGCGGGCCGATGATGTGTGGCTTGTGGTTGCCTGCCAGCTTGGTGCATTAGCATCAGATCTAAGTATGAAGAGCAGATCTCCAGATGGTGAATTTTGTGAATAGCCATACACAGAAGAGCAGATCTAAATGTGCATATTCTGGCCCTGGTGGTTTGGAGATAATTTAAGTATGGTAAGCTGGTGACCAGATGATGCTGACTGTCAGTGTGGTGGGAGTGCTTGATGCGAGAATACTAAATGGAGGTGTTTGGAGAACTTCTGGCTTCTTGGAATACCTCCTCGGTGTGATTTCTTTGCAAACGCTTTCGCTGTCATTACACCAGTAATGGGGGCTCTGTGTGTCACTACTGTGAGGGGGGCGGGTGCTGAATGTGGCTCGCGACTCTCTCTTGGACCTAAATGTGGCTCGCGACACTCTCTCAAAGCTGAATGTGGTCGTCAAGGTCAGAAACGTTGAAGACCACTGCTCTAGATCCTCAGGAATATACCCATTACCCAGTCCTGGCAATAGACCACCACCACACATTATAGCACTACACTCACTTCTATTTATGTAGGGTTGCACATAACCACTTATGGTAACTCACTGCTATGTTGGAGAGCGCCAAGATGTATAGCAGACACATTGCAGGCTATTTGTTGGCTTTACATAATTCTTCAAACACCCTGATACTGAGCATCATATGCCTCATGGAATAAAGTTCACCCTTAAAGACGCCCATACACATAAGATAAAAGTCTGCAGAAATGAATGATTTTCATCAGGTTTGGATTTTTCACCAGTTCCTGCTGGTATAATAGGTTGAATATTGCTTGCTTCTGTTTAATTTTTTATTTTAAACTGTCTTCCTGATCCAGAAGATTAATCTGGCTGGATCACTTTTAGGAATGATCCAAAGGATCTCTAATTGGCTACATTCTAACCAATCATGTGGATGGCCGGCTTTAGACTTTGTCTTATTGCCAGCCAGACATTTCATTACCAATAATAGCTTATCAATCACAAAACATCTGGGAAACTGAATTACAGTACCCTGAACTACAGAAGTTTATGAAATCTAAATATGTGCAAACATGCTACAACATTTATAATGCTAATACTCCGTCTACCTGATTGATTGTATATGCAGTCCACCTTTGCTTCTGGGGTACAGATGCTGAAACAGAAGACAAATGTGTTATTGCAATGATGCCTCTTGTAGGTTTTATAAAGGACGAATACTCCATGATATTGTTGTATTGTTCATGCCCCGGAACGTCTCCTATATAATAATTACATCTCTTAAACATGTTAATCTGCTTAAAGACTATGACACCACATGAGAAAAATGTTAGTGGTTAAAGAGAATTTGCCATGTTAAAAAACACTATTAACCTTCAGATATGGATTTAAGCTGCAACGTTCGGAAGCTCTAATGCTCAGCTGCTGTCAGTCAGTGCCAGAGGCGCAGTTACAGTCGCCGCTCTCTATACACAGAGTGGTAACTGAACCTACACCGGCCGCGCCTCTATGACTGAAAGCCCGAGGCTTCTGGGAGGAATAAGTTAATTTCCTCCTGGCAGCAGGGCTCTCAGTGCAGGTGCTGGGCAGATTCAGAGCGCTATTAACCTGCAGGTTAATCCCATATCTGCAGGTTAATAGTATTTTTTCCATAACAGGTTCCCTTTAACTTCAGCTAATACAATAGCAGTTTCAGTCTCCAATCTTCATTCTTTCATTATTTTTCAGACCTCCGGATATGCAATTTTTCAGCCTGATTCAAGTGTCAGGTTTTTTTTTGTAGGAGTATCTCTCCCAGTAATATAGGCTGGATGTGAGATCTGTATGTATACATGGTACTGCTGCCTTCATTAGCTAACATAACAACACAGCTTCTATCCTGCACTGATTTCCTCTTCATGTGCTTTTCTATGTAATGTATATACATGGGAGAGACTTGTCAATTAACTGTAGCCGGGCGGGGAGAAGCCAGTTTGGCGCCATATCAGACTAGTCAGATCTCTTCCTATAGTCCTCAACTATTTCATGCTTTGTATTCTCTGAAATCCCACAGCATTTTAGAGAAATCCATACCAGGTTGCAATCGTACAGCCAAAATCTGATTTATTGTGCATGTGGTTGGGGCAACATGAATCTAACAATTGACTCCCTTTGATTAACTTTTAACTTTCAATAAGTATAGACTGTATTTGTGTATTACCGGCTATTACTGAATACTAGCATTGCCATAAAGTGACCATAATGATATACAGATGAACTAAATGTATCAATAGTTTGAGTTTTTAGTAGGTAAAGTCCCGCTTACTTGCAGGCAATAGTATTTCTTACCAAGTGGTACATGTGTCGGTAGGGGGCACTTCTTCACCAATCTCATAGTGAGTATTGTTAATATAACAGCCACACTCCTCCTTGGTTATGCATATTCTATTTGACTCATCAAATATGGGCCGGTCTTCTGGGCAAGTAGGGTAACAGCCTTAAAAATACCAATTATATAGTGAGTTCAGATACAAAGAACACCTACAACAAACTAAATCAAGTTGGCAGTGGTTATCAAACTATAAAAATCTACAGAAAATAAATAGCTACTTATCAAAAATTATAATATATTTCAACTATTTAGAGCATATAAAAAATGACATAAAAATGATATTAAAAATGGGGAGGATCATACAGAGGAAAATAATGGAAAAACGTATCATATATATATATGGGTATAAAATACATGGTCAAAAATACTCAATATTAACTGAGTATTATCATTGATATCAATATCAAAAGAGTAGTTGAGTAAAGTGAAAGGGAACCCAGAACTCTGAAGTACGTTTCGCCTTTAGCTTTCCCAAGGAGTCAAAAATGGCGGAGTGTGTATCCAAGTTTTAGGTTCCCTTTAACTCTGGTCAACTACTCTTTTGATATATGGTACTGTATGAATGCATCTGACAGTTACATATATCAGACATACCTGTCAGATGCAGACATACAGTACCATATGTCAAAAGATTAATTGACCAGAGTGACAGGGAACCTAGAACTCTGATACACGCTCTGCCGCTTTTGACTCCTTGAGAAAGCTAAAGGCGAAATGTAATCGGAGTTCTGGGTTCCCTTTCACGCTACTCAACTACTCTTTTGATATCGATATCAATGATAATATTCTGTTAATATTCAGTATTTTTGACCATGTAATTTATACCCATATTTATGATGTGTTTTTCCATTATTTTCCTCTGTATGATCCTCACCATTTTTAATATCGCCTTGTATGTCATTTTTTTGCATGCTCTATATAAACTGAATTATTGTATAATTAATTCTCAGGGGCTATTTATTTTTCAGGTTCACATACAAGTATAATGATTTACAACAATGTAATGTAAGTAAATTATATCCTCACTACTACTGTAGACAGAGAGCTTATTATAGTACAAAAATTACTTTTAAAGGGGTAAAAACCATAAAACCTACTTTTTTAAGATCCACTGCTTGTAGCCAATAAACAGAAATCGTTATTCTTAATTTATAGACGTACGACCGAAATATTATTAGCAAAGCTTACATTTAATATAGTACAGCGCTTACCTTCCAGATAAGTAATGGTGACATTAGTGTAGACGTTGTTGATGGAGCGGCAGGTTTGTATGCTGTGATTTCCACATGGATGATAATGCCACTCACATTCATCCGTAGGATTGTAGTAGTCACAAAATATGGCTAAAGTAAAAGTGAAAAAAAGTTTCCGGTCAATTTTTTGGTTATATGTATTAACAAATTACCGGTATGTAGCTGTTTAAATGGACAAAAAATCGGTACATTGGTTCCAAACATACCAATCTTAACAATGCAAAATTTGGGACATTTAACCCTTACATCCGGGTAATAATGCCCCTGCCCAAATCAGGAATTCCCCAAAAATGCCCACTTTCCCCTCTCCTGTTTTTTTGCCTTTTAAATGTTTTTAATGTCTCCTTGTGTACTTTATTCAATAAAGTAATTTTAATTTCTCACATGCAAGATGCTCTGATATTTTTATTAATTTTGGGTTACTGGTGCCATTCATACAACATCTATTCCTTCTGCATTTATTCTTTTTGGGTGGATGGCACAGAGCTCTTATATATTGGTCCTCCTATTCTCTAGTTCTTTTTTGGTTACCACCTTTTTATGACCAATATGATGCCGGACTAACAACATTTCTGGGGAGAATATATTATGGCTTCATACAACATTTGTTCCTAAGTCCATTATCTCTATCAACTGATAGACTAAGTTACTAACAATCCTCCTGCATTCTTGGGCTAGTGAAAAAGCGTGAGCCCAAAGTAATGGTAGATCACGATTTACTCACGGCATATGTCTGGTGTCCTCCAGTAGACGCAGGCTTCTGCTTTGGTACACTCCTGAGCATACGCAGCGACTGCAGTACAGAAGCATTCGCAGTCTCCACCGCTGTCACATGAGCAGGCGTCAAGTACACAGGCCTCGTAAAATGGTTTTGGGTCAACCTAAAAAAAGTTGATGTATTCAATTAGAATTTTTCAAAAACATTTTCAACATAATGGCAAAATATTTTCACTTTGAGGAATTCAAAAGAAGGGCATGAGGTGTATCATCAGAGACAGCCTTAGCGTTAAGAGCACACAAGCCGTTGGTGCAACTTGTGCAGCCACACAGAGGCCGAAGAGGTAAGGACTGTAAAGGACCCATATATTGTTCTTGCACAGAGCACCTCTTATGTCTGTGTCTGCTCTTGCACAACACCAGTGTCTTCCCAAGACCAGTCACAGAGTCTCTAGTCTTCACGATCCTGCTTCTCGAGAAGATACTTAACTTACTGTTCTTGTACTAGTCTATATCAGAGATTTTCTTTTTGGATCACTTTGGTCAGGACAGAAGAGCCATGTTCTTGAGGATCGAGCTTCTTCTACTGACCCTCAGACACTTGAGAAGCATCCTGCGCCTCATCAAGAAATTTGTGGTGCATAACAAGTGACGTCCGACGAATGCTTTTGAGAAGCACTGCTCTAGAGTCACTGCATTACTACAGAAGAAAACCTTGGTACATACATGACATACACTTTTCTCATCTCTTTACCTTGCTATGACAGACTTTGAAAACTTGGCTTTTGATAAGTCCGCACTGTTTTTCCGCCCAGGAATGGCGATGTTGATTTTTAATACAGGGATTGACTACGTCTGAAGCATCAGGACAGGAGGAATCAACTTTCCAGCTGTTTCCAAATTCCAACACGTCAGTGACATGTAACATATGACTGGTTTTAAAGTCATTTTGTGCATTGTCATCAAAGTTTCCACATAAACCACAAAGTTTTCCCTAGAACAAAAAGAAAAACGGCAAAGATAACTTTGGTTATCATGAAAGGTAGGTTAAACGTATATGTCCCTTGCTCTATTTTAAGTCCTAAATGGTATGGACAAATAAATCATGAATGGTCATCTACCATCCATCCTTTTATCATTGTTTTTAATAATAATAATTCCACAATTGAATGTATTTAAATAAAATGTTCCTGTGCTGAGATAATCTTATAAATGTGCCCGTGCTGTGTACTGTGTAATGGCCGTGTCTGACCGTGCAGGAACATGGTCTGATCATACCACAGCTCCTGAGCAGGGGGGAAGCAAAAGAGTATACAGACAGTACAGCAGGGATCACAGCTGATTCTTTTTGTGAGTTAAACCTTTTACTGCCTGTTTTTAAACAATGTTTTACTTCAAAGAAAGAATCAGCTGTGATCCCCTGCTGTAATGTCTGTATACTATTTTCCTTCCTCCCCTGCCCAGGAGATATGGTATGATCAGACCATGTTCCTGTATGGTCAGACACGGCCATTACACAGTACACAGCAGGGGCATATTTATAAGATTATCTTAGCACAGGAACATTTTATTTAAACACATCCAATTGTGGAAGTTATTATTATTCAAGATCTATTGATTAAAAAGAACTAGTATTCGTGGGAAAACCCCTTTAACTTAAATGGTTTAAAATGGATAACACACTTATGCTAAAATCATGCGTGAATGGGCACTAATCTGATACAGAGATGCAAATCTAAAGCATATAGAAAAATACTATTATGAGTCTGACCCATTTTATGGACTGGAATGTGATTTTCACAAGACTAAAAAAATGTATAACCTTGTGCAATTTTACCTATTTAATTTAATTGCAGAGTGTTGATGTGTAAGACAATGGGTCATGATTTTCACATTCTACAGCATGTTCATTCTGCTCTGCGGCTCTGGATATTATTATTATTATTATTACTGATTTTATGGTGCTGTACATGAAAAGGGGTTACATACAAGATACAAATATAAATTACAGAGTGCAAACTAACAATGACAGACTAGTACACAAAGGAGAGGGCCCTGCCATGCGGGCTTAAAGAATAATGCGGAAAGGAGGCAGTAGGTTGGTGGGTTGTAGAAGCTCCGGTGTTGGTGAGGCGGCAGCGGAGCCAGTGCAAGCTGTAAGCTCTATTGAGGAGATGGGTTTTCAAGTTCCGTCTGAAGGTTCCGAATGTGGTGGATAATCGGACATGTTGTGGCACAGAATTCTAGAGGATGGGGGATACTTGGGAGAAGTCTTAGAGGTGATTGGATGAGGAACATATGAGTGTGGAGGAGAAAAAGAGGTCTTTAGGGGACTGGAGTTTACAAGTTGGAAGATATTGGGAGATTAGTTCGGAGATATACGGAGGAGACAGATTATGGACTGCTTTGTAGGTTAATGTCACTAGTTTGACCTGGATACGTTGGGGAATTGGAAATCAATGAAGGGATTTGCAGAGGGATAAGGTGTAAGGAATATTATCTCCCTACCTTGTATGCTGGAGACACTTTGATGAAAATAGTGGTTTTTCTGTCCCAAATTAGAAGAATTCCATTGCTTGCTTCAATGACCAGGTAAATCCCCACTTCTCGGGTTAGGTATGTCACTAACTTTGCGCCTTCACCAACTGTTTTCTCTATTTTCTTGTCTGCTAACTTCAGTACGGTGCTCTGAAAGGTAATAAAATATAACCAGAATGTTACACTGGAACTTCATGCTTGTACACAGTTCATTGCATTTTAGAATTTCAGGTTGTTCAGGCTTTAGAAATACATGGCAGTTTTGTTAGAGACCAAGAACTGAGGTTGGTGGAAGTATCATCTGGTCTTGTCTTCTTCTCCAGTGATGTCCAGTGTTACAGAGCTAATGAAGAGGGGAAGAGGACTAGAACTCTAGTGCCACCTTTTGGGGTAGTAATCATAAAAGTCAATATCAACTCTATAACAAGCCTTGTCACACTACTTACCATAAAAAAACAAATCAGACACACTGTTTGCAGACACAGGTTTCTGGATTTTTGCCCTTTCTCAGTGTAGAGTAGGAGATCTGATATGGCTAGGTGGGGGGCTTTTGACTTGGGGGGTCTGAGGAGCAGTGTATGGCCTGTAAGTCTCCTTACGCCAGCTTGGCACTCTCAACAAGGAGAAATGATGCCCATTTAGAACCTATTGAGCCATTAAAGAACTGGTCAGGTTCCATGCACTAAGATTCCCAGCCCATAACCTTGGCACAGAATGTCTCTATAATATGTGTTCCCATAACCTGTACCCACCATCTAACAACATATAACGGTGTAACTATATAATGATATATAGGAGCTATAGACAATGCTAAATTCAAGACTCCATTTCTATGGTAATATAACCTAGAATGGATTAATTAGACTAATGTCATGTATCTTCAACATGTAAAACTGTATTTCGGCGTCTTTATGGGTTTCTCATAAGTAGGGACACAGTTGAAACTTCTATGTTATTGTCTCTATTCAGGCTTGGACTGGCCCACCGGAGAACAGGAGAATCCTCCTGTGGGCCACCTCCCTCTTATATGAGCAGTACTTGGCACAATATACTTGAATCACTATATACAGACAAAGGCAGCATCTTATTCATGTAACAATCCACCCAGTTCATTGCTATATACATTTGTGATTGAGGATAATGTCACATTTGCATGTAGCTGAAAAGTGGGGCCCTGAAGTTGGTTACTGGTGGGCCCTTGGCACCCCAGTCCGATGCTGTCCCTATTTATACAATTTTTGCCCTTGTATTTTACAATATAATAAGTGAACCTTAGCTGAAAGCCCAGTGAAAAGAAGGCAAAACCATAGGGAAGAGTAGTATTAATTTGAAGACTTTTATTTATATGTGCTGATACAATGTTATGGCTCGATATAATGTAATGTAATGTAATGTATTTTCATTATATTGATATGAAATATTAGTCATGGTGAATGATTAATATCAATGTCATATGCTATATATATATGCCAGCTATATTATTATAAGAATATATGCAAATCAAAAACACAAACTATGGTACGATGTCGGTAGTAATAAATAATTAAAGAAACAAATAATAATATAGTGATTGCTTAATAATAATTGAATATAACATGTCTAAAAAAAAATAAAAAAATGGTCAGGTTATAGCATACATACCCCAAGGAAGACTTTTATAGACTTTGAACAAGTAACACCAGTTGTGCCACATGGGATATTTTCTGTGATTACGCTAAAATTTCCCACAGAATTGTGAGCGCCACAGTAATCCTGCAATTACATAAGTTACTTTATTCAGTTTTGTAGTAATGCGATGGAAAGCGCTTTGCATAAGTCAGCTTTAAACAAACATGTATACCTTGATAGACCGTATCTTGCATTTTTATTACGGAGTCAGCATTTTACAAGACGATTGGGAGAGATCAACCCATTTAGAAAGAATTCTGAATTTTTTTTTGCTAAAAAATTATCCTATGTACCTAGAATCACATTTATTATGTGTTTTCGGCAGCTGCTACATTTTACATGACAAGGGGGAGTGGCCTAGTGAGAAATGATATGGCTTAATGCAAAAGTTGGCTTAGGAGACAAAGTTGGGCACTAAAATATGTGCCAAAATTTTTGGAGCAAATTTTTGATACAAAGTAAGTCAACTAATAGTGGTGTAAGCTTAAACTAGACAGTCTAAGGCTAAGGTCAAACCACCTTACTTTCTCGCATCTGAAAAAAATCAGTCTGATTATGCTAATCGCACTCTCAAAGTTTGATCGGCGTGTGATCCTATTCTCTCGTGTGAGAAGTAGATGGAGAAAAAAAATGTCTCGATCTTCTCCATTCTATCAGTACATGGAAATTGGACTGCACTCAGCAGTCTGAGTGCTGCCCAATTTTTTGACTTTTTTGACCGATCAGATCAAACTTGGGTATGCTGCAATTTTTTCCCCGGATCGACTCCGTCCAAGGAAAAAATCAGACATGTGCACGGCTCCATAGAATAACATGGTGACGAGTGCTAGCCATCAAAACGATGGATAGCACCCGTCCAATTATTACAGTCATCTGCACGAGCCCTAAAGATGAGTAAAATTTACCTTCCAGCATGCGCCACTTTTATAAAATGGTGCATTTTATGTAGTCTAAGCTTACACAGTGTAAAAATATATATCTTTGTACCATGTTAGCCAGTAGATAGAAAAATATTTAGATTTGAGAGTCCTCAGTGGTTGATACCTTTCAATGGCTAACTGAAAAGATGGTAACAAATTGCAAGCTTTCGAGGCTACTCAGGCCTCTTCATCAGTAAATCATCTATGCCTGATGAAGAGGCCTGAGTAGTCTCGAACGCCGGCAATTTGTAACCATCTTTTCAGTTAGCCATTAAAAGATATCAACCACTGAGAACTCAAATTTTTATATTTTTCTACAGTGTAAAAATGATGACCCTTTTACTTAGTCTGCCTCAATGTGTTTTGCTACAAAATGACATTTTTCATTTTTCGTTTTTTATTTGAGTGGTTTTACCCATTAACCCCTTAATAATCACAAATTAATCTTTTCATGCCTCCACCACGCAGTTCATTTTTCACTTGGTCATTTTAAATTCTTGCACTTAGTTCTGAGCTATTGTTAGATATGAATGGTATCTACATCTATAATATGTACCTATTTTGAAAGAAACTGATCTAGGCTTTTCATTTCCAGAAGGATATTTACTTAAAAAGTTAAGAAAGAAAAAAAGAAATAATCTTTCACCTCTTCTAAAGCCATACTAAATACAACCCCACCTTCAGCTAGCAGGGTTTTCCATTGTAGGTTTCTGTGTAGGAATTTGGAATATCACAAACGCCTTATATTATGTTAGTGAGAAAGCTCAGAACGTTACAGTATAATAATATGTTACATAATAATAGCTGAACAAATACTAGAGTGAAAGGAGCAAGTACTGAGTAGTCGTTAATTATAGTTACATTAGAATTGGATTTCTTACCTGGGCAGCCACAAATTCACAATTTCCATCAAAGTCGTAAAATTTTTCATCAAAGGTGATATAATGACCGTTCCCATAGATTGTGCATGTTCCATAACATACAGCATTGGTGCATGTCCATCTTCCTCTCTTACAGGAGCTATAAAAGTGAAAACATCTGATTAGAATATCAGACCTTCCTACTAGAATTAATATATTTCCAGGAAAAATCCTCTTCATTAATTTTTCTATATAAGCAGGCACAGTCATGAATTTGGTTTTTCCAATTCTTGGCAATCAACCAGGGTAAGGTACTTCCAGATAGCCCTGCAAGTAAATGGCTGTTCATACAATGTGGCAGAGAGGCAGTCTCTCATTCACTTTTTTTTGGCATAAGGGGGTCCTGAAATAAAGGGGGCACTTTGTATCAAAAATTTGCACCAAAACTTTGGCGCAAATTTTAGTCCACAACTTTGCATTTTAAGACAATTTTTGTATAAAGCCACACCCTTTCCCACTAGGCCACTCCCCCTTGACAAGTCAAGTGCACAATGTGTCTAAATGATAAGGCATATAGGAATTTGTTTTCGGCAGTAAATAGCACAAAAATTGGTCTCAGTGGTACGATCTCTGCTGATCATACATTGATACCCTTTAGTGCCCTACATGATGGGTAGAGGACCCTTTATAGATTTTGCATTAAATGGGATGTCTTACTACTAGGGATGAGCGGACCGGTGGAAGTTCGTGTTCTGGTACCCAACCCAAACTTTAGTCTAAAGTTCAATTCGGGTTCCAGAACTTTACCCGAACTTGAACCTGAACCCAAACCCCATTGAAATGTATGGAGACTTGAACTTTGGAGCTGGAAAATTCTAATAATGACTCATCCACGAAAAGTAGACTTTCTGTTTCTACATAGAGCTTAGAAGCATTCAGATAGTCAGTTTTTAATCATGTGATGTCAGACCTAATGAAAAAGAGAAGTATTAACTGGGTAGAAAGGCAAGCTGAGCAATTGTAAGTACACAGTGCAATATAATATGATGACTGCAATATATTAAGAGGATAAAATCTTTGATGGATGTTCTTCTTTAAGGGCAGGTTTTTATTCAAACTCTGGACCCTTTTGAAGTCAACAGAAAAGACTTCAAATTAATAATCCCCATAGGAACAGCTGGAGAAAATAATGTGGCATAGAAAAACAAAGGAGGAAACTTCCCCATTAAAGTCTGTCCCCACCTGTCCCCCTGCTATTCCCCAGCCTCTCCTCTCTATCAATCCCTTCACTGGCTCCCCATTGCCCAGAGACTCCAGTTCAAAACCCTAACCATGGCATATAAAGCCATCCACAACCTGTCTCCTCCATATATCTGTGACCTAGTCTCCCGGTACATACCCGCACGCAACCTCCGATCCTCACAAGATCTCCTTCTCTACTCCCCTCTTATCTCCTCTTTCGAAAATAGCATACAAGATTTCTCCCGTGCATCCCCCTACTCTGGAACTCTCTACCCCAACACATCAGACTCTCGCCTACCGTGGAAACCTTCAAAAGGAACGTGAAGACCCACCTCTTCCGACAAGCCTACAACCTGCAGGAACCCTCGCTCCACCATACCGTTGCACGCCCAGCTCTATCCGCATCTACTGTATCCTCACCCATCCCTTGTAGACTGAGACCTCGCGGGCAGGGTCCTCGCTCCTCCTGTACCAGTCGCTGACTTGTATTGTTCAAATTATTGTACTTGTTGTTTGCTATGTATACCCCTTTTAAACATGTAAAGCTCCATGGAATTAATGGCGCTATAATAATAATGATGATAATAAAGTCTGACTCTTTAGAGGAGGTGAATACTTGGCATTATCAAATTGTTAGGCTCGTCTATATTGAGCAACCTAAGACTACTTAAAGTTTTATCTTTAGCTTTTCATTATAAAACTTTGTATAATATTCTGTCATTTTACCATGTATTGCAGTCCACTTTAATATGGGATCCATGGGGATAAATGTCTTCATTATGGATACAAGGACACCTTTCCTCAGGGACACAGCCTTCAGCTCCATCATCTAGAAGTCCATTGGGGCAAACACATCCTGAGATGCACTCTGTCTGGAACTATAATATAGGAAAAACTAATGATTCAATTCTGGATTTACAATTCAATTATACATAATATTAATAATATTTATTATTATTAATAATGAAAAATACACACAAATAATAAGAAAAAATTAAAAAAATAAAGAAAGTATTATACTAGTAAAATACTAACACTAATAACACCAATAATAATTATACTACTACTACTACTACTACTACTACTACTACTACTACTACTACTACTACTAATAATAATAATAATAATAATAATGAGAGAGACTCAACATACATATTCAACCCCCAGAGTCTTGCAGCTCCTGTGTACTGAGACACCTGTGTGATTGTTGCAGTTAAAGAAGACTTTGCCCTCAGGACAAGCTGTAAAGAGACATTGGGTGAGTATGTAGCACATTTGAAACATATATACTCACACATTTATATATATATATATATATATATATATATATATATATATATATATAAAAGTGATTGCATGACAGTAAAACAGGTCATCTAATCTTTCTTCTAAAACTTTCTCCATGATGGGATATCCTTGGCTTTGCAGCCCAAGTGCAAGGGCATAGTCTGCAATACCAGATGCAGAAATCGGATCAATATTTGAACCTGTCCCTCTCATGACCCTATACTGTAGTCCTAATTTACTTTGTAAAAAAAAAAGAAAATAGGCTGTAAAGTAAATGGCCATATGGACCATCCGCATGGCTCCTTCGCACGTTGACCGTGTGCCAGACGCATGCCTGATTCCTCAAGGTTTTTACATCAGAATTCTAGCATAAATAAACTTGAAAAGTCGCAAAATTTTTGCTCAACTCAGTTGCTGCTCACCTGTTTATTTAATGAAAAGTTACGCCAAAAAACGTACACCAGTCCTTGCGGTGGGGCACTTGCAAGAAGTTCTTAATTCAATAAGTAGTGTGCGCCTCTTGCTAAAAGTGCATCTTATTCGGTTACACTCCTTCGTTAAGACCGGTGTGAACAACGCAAATCTTAATGAATTGCCCTTTTGTTTTTAAATAAATTTTAATAAGTAAAACTTTGAGGCCAATTCACTGTATATGTCATTCTTAATGAGGGGTGTGCAGGAGTAAGATGCATCTAGCTCATTAGGAAGCGCACGGCACTCTACTGTACTCTATAAAGGTAACCGGATTGGAAGTGCTTCTGCTCTCTCTGGAATTATGACACGAGTTATAGTAGATAAAATTGCAGGTTTATTGTCGACGTGTTTCAGAGACCACCGACTCCTTCCTCAGGACGACCATACAAAAATACTCAGACTGGAGTACATTTCTGCCGAAATTGACTCTATTGAAAAGGTGTAAGGTTTCATAAATTTGATGGTTAGTTTAGCCATGCCCCATCCTGCCCAAACTCCTCCCAGCTGGTCAGGATTGGCATAGCAATGTCAAAAGTCACTATATTTTTGCGCAACATCTCATTGCTCAAAAACTTTACTACTTTTTATGGTGTTGTACTCCAGAATTCTGGTGAAAACACCTTAATGAATCGGGGCCTCCAGATAATCCAGTCTGTCTGTGCATTGCAAAAATTCAACCTATTGACTGTAATATGCACCATGTAATGCTTTGCTTCCCCTGTTGAAATTCAGCAAAAAAAACTGAATATTATCAGCTGGATTTGCGTGTAATTGCCTTGTAATCTGACAATTTAAGGCTAACTGGGATTGTGAAAAATAGTTGCAATTGTGAAAACTAATGCAAAATCAGGATCTCACAATAATTAAATGACTATGAAATATTACTCTAGGAAATAAAGAAAATTTGTGATATTTTCTCACTTTCATCGACATGGGTGGTGCAGTGAAGTTTCCCATTATGGCAGGAGCTGTTTTAGAAAGTAATGGAGAACATAATTAATCACTACGAACTCTGCAGTTGTATGACTTACTATGCTGAACAGTTTAGGCTGTTTGGAAACACGTACCAACGCTCATCGTGCTTGTGGATGACGTCTAACGGATCGACATATGTGCCTTGGTAATAGCAGGAACACTGGGATATATGTACACATTGATCCTTCTCATTCAAATATTCTCCCTCTGGACACCCGCATCCATCGATTGGTGTGAACACACTGGCACAAGACTTTTCTCCTTCTGCCAAGGATTGGCATGTTGGTTGGCATGTGGTCAAGTTATACAGGTAAACTTGAGAAGACGCACATGATTTAATATCCTTGTCTGTAGGGAATCAAAGGGGAAAAAAAAAACTTTTTATGTCTTTGTATTTTACACATTCAATTTTATTTGCCTAATAGTTTTCAAAGTAGATATATGTTTAAAAAAATGTCTTCAACCTTCTCAAGATATTATCTCAATCTTTTCCTACCTGACACCAATGTATTTAATTCTGCAATACAGTTTCAACATATTTGAAAAAGGGATGCTACTATAGGGAGGGTGACGAGGAAAGAATCTAGTTCAGCAAGATTTAACAGTTCCTCATGGGTGTTAACTTTGTAAGGCTCCAACCCTACACAGATCCAACCAGAGGAAGAAAAAAAGATCTAGATGGCCGAAAAGCAAGTAAGAAGGCTAAAGTCAGGAGGGGTTCTCCTTCTTAGATTATTTTATTATTTGTCCCTCTCTTCTTAATATGATGATGGTTTAGGTTAAAGCCATTTTTTTACAAAATTGACCAATTAGGATGTTCTCACCGCAGATTCCGCTCTTCCATCCCCACAGGATGATCCCTTTAGCAGCACAGGCTCTGACATAGGTGGAGAGAGCGGCACACATACAGTGCTCACTGTCCTTACAGTTGCACGAGTCATAACGACACCTCTGGGGAGTGAAAAATGCAATGAAATTATTGTGTGGAATAGTAAAGATTACCTTGAGATTGGACACACAGAATTACAACTAACCTTTGCATATTTGGTAGGGTCTATTGTGGAATGGCACTTGGCAAAGGGAGACTCATCACTTTCCAACTTAGAGCACCAAAAGTCAGCATAGTTTTCTTAAAAATAAAGATGTCAGAAGATTAAAGTATCGGATTAGTGGGAAAAAATGCAGGAAAATTACCATTCTAATATCTAAAATGTTTGTATTATATAATGGATGTTAGAATCTGTTTCAAATACTGTAGATATGGAGGTATAGCAGACTACTTTAACCATACAATTTTGTTTTTTGCCCTATTTATAGTGTTGCCTTTATTACTGTACTTTGTATCCCTATCTTAATTAAAGTAAAAGTTTTCAGTAGTAAAACTTTAATCTTAGATAAAATCTTTATAATCCGAATGAAAAAAAGTAAAATGTATTCGTACTGTTCTCAATGCTGAGGCTGCAAGGATCATCCAACCAGTCAGATGTGTCGGGACAACTGGCCTGGGCCTTCCAAGTGTTGGCGAAGGCTGATGCTGTGGCTTCCACAAGACCTCCAGATGTTTTAAAGTCATCTCCTTCCTTGGAATTAAAGTCTCCACAAAGACCTAGACAAAACAATGAATTGTTAAGACCATTTGAAATAATGTTATTAAAAAGCAGTACAAATATTAAGAGCTATATTTCAACACTTTTAATTTTATACCAGGCCTACAAATCAAGCCAGACATGTCACTTCGAAGCAGAGATCACCAAGCTATGGTTTGGCTACTTTGGACACATGATGCAAAGAACGCAATCACTGGAGAAGGACATTATGGTTGGTAGAATAGAAGGAACAAGGTGAAGAGGAAGACCAGCATCTTGATGGCTTGATACTATCAAGATAACGGCGAAGAATTAAAAAAATGTCACCACTTTTAATGTATACCGGTCTACTTTGTAGATCGGAAGGAAGATTTGAATGGCTGAACCTGCTCAGATTCTGAAGAAACTTTGTTAGTAATTTTTTCTGCAAGCTTTTTGACTAGTTGGCACCTGAGATCTTCATGCTGTGACTGTAATGCTGTATTCAAATGACCACACATTGGGCTTCTCTATGGATTCATCTTTAGTAAAGTCAACGGTCAACATTTTGAAATTTTACTTTGGTGACATGAGAAAAGTGACATATATTTTTTCACGTCAGAGGTTACCGCAGATATCACTGTAGTTTATTGTAGAAGTTTCCTGGGGTCATACATGAATCAGCGTTATATTAGTTTTAGCTTTTATTCTACTTAGGCATGTATCTTGTAACATTCATTTCCATTGCAATGGTTACAAAATTGATCACTTTCCATTGGTTTGTCTTAGCTGTCAAGATAATTTCCTAAAGGATCCAAAGAAAGCAGTACCCTGGTAGATGCCAAAATTGTTTTGCGATAGTTTAACTGACCTTGCAGTCGGCCCTTGGCAGATTTCTGCATGGTGATGTATAACTGCATTGTGGGTGACAGCTGAATCTGCATTTGAAGGCCATTATCTACTTGAACAATTATATGGTTTTCTGTTGGTTGCAGAATTGAAAAACTGGCTGTGGAAAAAACAGAAAAATCATTATGATGACTTTGAGGTTAAGATGTCACCAACTTGCCCCCAATTCACTCCCATGGTTTACCCCTTTAATTCTGAATGTATTATTGCCTATATTATTAATTACTTTGCTATTTGTGATATTTACCTGTGATATGAGGGAGGGTTATTTTAAGCTCATTGAATAGCGTTGTACCATCCGCTTTGAAGACCACAACCTAGAGGAATCAAATTCAATGAGTTGGTTTAGCATATTGTTTAACCAGTTTTAGACAAGGTCATTTATCTCCCGTTCCTGACCAGATACATTTTTGTTTTTCGTAAATGCAGTTTATAGAGCTGTGAACAAAACATTTTTCGTTCAGATATTCAAATAATTCTTGCATTTTTTTCATGATACAAAGGGTTTCATTTTTATGCCACTGTCATACATTTTTAATTTTCTTTTGTCTTGTCTTTAATTTATTTGTTTATTTTTCATTAATTTCACATATTGCGTGCACCACAACATTATAAAACACCTGTAACCATTGGGGGGCATTTCAATATTTTTTTTTTACCTGATTTTCCCTGTAACTGGGGCTGGTACAGTAGAATAACCCCAGTTACGGTGGAAATGCAGCCTGCTAGCTGCTTAGCAGAACTGACTGGGTCTTCTAGGACTCAACAGCTCCTCCTCCGTCCCTAGACTCAGAGATCACATGACTGCTGGGTCCAGAGGAGGAGGCGCTGATAGCGCTTCCTATTACTGTATAAACAGATTGCGAAGACTGAAACTATAATAAACCCTCTGTACCTTTTCTATGGGGAGTCTGGCTGTGTCTGACAGCCAGCTTCCTGCTCCCGCTGCTGCACGATCATGTGCAGCTGCTCTACTCTGCACTGACATTTTGGAACATCACTGCAGAGTAGAACGCAGACTGCCTAGAGGTTTTTTGTCTGTGTGCGGTCTGGAAGTAGTTAATTACAGTCTTGCTTCCATAGTCTTTCTATCATATTTGTAAAAGCCACTACCTTCTTCTGATATAACATACTTACATTCTTTTTGTTGTCAGCTAAAAGCACAACAGATTTAAGACAGGTCTCTCTCTCCGAGGAACTGCAAGGTGTCAGCTCACCTAATATGACATGTGAGTCACTTGCAATCTCCTGTAATGAGAAATAAATCATAATAGTCACATAAATTGGCTAATTTTTTAAAAGATAGATAGCAAAAAATGAAGCAGAACAAACTTGTAAGAAGTTTATGTAAGAAGTTTATATGGTGCCAGTCCACACGTTGTAACCCAACAACCTATGAAACATAAAAAATTCAAAAAAGGGGGCAGCACTCAATTCCTCATTTCAAATAGTAAGGCAGATATTTTATTTGCCCATGTGAACGTTTCGGTCAACTGAGCCTTTGTCAGGCTTGATATCTACCTTACAATTGGAATCCGGTAATGACTGAGCCCACCCTTTTGGATTCTTAGATAGATAGATAGATAGATAGATAGATAGATAGATAGATAGATAGATAGATAGATAGATAGATAGATAGATAATTATTAGTGATGAACAAGCATGCTCGTTTCTCGAGATTTACAAGCATGCTCGGGTGTTTTCCGAGTATCTTCAGCGTGCTCGATGATATGTTTGAGTCACTCCTGTGTGCATGATTTGCGACTGTTTGACAGCTTTAATACATGTGAGGAATGCCTGTTTCTTAGGTATTCCTCACATGTATTAAAGCTGTCAAACAGTCGCAAATCATGATTCTTGGATTCTTAGATAGATAATTATTAGTGATGAGCAAGCATGCTCATTACTCGAGATTTACGAGCATGCTCGGGTGTTTTCCGAGTTTCCTCAGCGTGCTGGGGTGCTATGTTTCAGTCACTCCGTGTGCATGATTTGCGACTGTTTGACAGCTTTAATACATGTGATGAATGCTTGTTTCTTAGGCCTTCCTCATATGTATTAAAGCTGTCAAACAGTTGCAAATCATGAGCACGGAGTAATTGAAACATAACACCTCAGCACGCCGAAGATACTCGGCGAGCACCTGATCATGCTCGCCGAAAGAGTTAACAGAACATACTCGCTCATCGCTAATAATTATTATAATTTATTATTATAGCGCCATTTATTCCATGGCACTTTTCATGTGAAAAGGGGTATAGATAATAAAAAACAAGTGCAATAATCTTAAACTATACAAGTCAGCGACTGGTACAGGAGGAGAGAGGACCCTGCCCCGAGGGCTCACAATCTACAAGGGATGGGTGAGGATACAGTAGGTGAGGGTAGAGCTGGTTGCGCAGCGGTATGGTGAAATGAGGTTTAGATAGATAGATAGATAGATAGATAGATAGATAGATAACTTTAAAATAACTCCAAGTTCCTTGCCTTAGATAGGACATAGTAACAGTTCCCATGAAATATAAAGCCTTTTCCATCAAAAGTGTTGAAATGGGCTCCACCTTCAATGGAGCAAACTCCCGGGCAGGCACGATCTGTGCAACTCCATCTTCCAGCAGCACAATGGCTAAAATTGATATCATTTTGAAAAGATTATTATTCAAGTCTAAAATTGGTACATAATGTGGAGACATACAGTAGCCGGTGGGTCTTGTGAGCCTACCAGCCACTACTTTGGCCAGGATATTTAATTAAAGGACTATTGCAACAAACGGCATCATTGTCCCAGAGGAATGCAAGTCTAAAACAAAGACTATGGTAGGGAAATCATAGAGAGCCATGTTTCATACTTCTGCCCTTACCATTGATCACAGTCACTCTCTATAGATTGTCCAGGCGCGTATAATGTTTCTCGATGCTTGCAGTGACACTCACTGACTTGTACACAGCCCTTATTGGTATAATCATCTTGTACGGTGCCTAAAAATGGTAGATAAACAAATATTTTATTGTTCTGGACTGTATTTTACAATAAACAACATTACTTCCATTTTTATTTTATTTTGTTCTACTGTCAATTTACCATCTATAACCACACAAAAAATGTATTACTTTCTAAGTAGAGAATCAAAATTAGGCAACTTTCCTACTCCTGGAATATACAAGCACATGGTCTATCCTAAAATGGGAGAGTACAGGGCTTGTTGGCCTGTTCCCCTTCCATTATCATACTTCTATGTGACCATCATATAGGATTTTTTGTAACATGGAAGTACTTTGAAAGAGAGAGCCCAGTGCAGGCACTATCACCAAGAACCAGGATAGCTGGCACTTCGCCATCTAGCCTAAACTAAACTAGTCACGGAGGCGGACTCTAAGATACATTTACTCTTGTTCTTCTTGTTCATCTACTTCCATGCTATATCTATAATATCCCTGAACCAGTTTTTCCACTGGTTTCCATTGTGCAACCTAAGGTATTAAGCCAGAAAATAGAGTTTTTACTCAATATCAATCTAATATTAGCCAGTCAGCCAGCCCCCTTCACACACAACACCGCTAACACATCAACATAGAAAATGCTCTTCAATGGCAAGCACAAACAGGGAGAGGAGCTGACATGGATAGCACTCATCCTATGATATTCTATGGGACATTGCACATGTCCGATTTTTTTCCTTGGACCAAGTGGTCAGCGGAAATAAATGGAGACATGTCTAATTTTAATTTGATTGTTCGATCAAAATCGGCAATTCAAGTCTCCCTAGCTCTGTTAAAAAAAAATCGGACTGCACTCAGGTGACATCCGAGTGCCGTCTGATGTTCATCTGGGTCTGAGAAAAACTGATGCCCTCTGATCAAAGTCTGATTAGAGTAATCGGATCGTTTTTCTCGGATGTGGAGAAAACAGTCATAAAGATCAATCAGCAAAGTAAGATGGCCCCTACAACTGCACAGTAGTAAACTGTTACAGAGGTAAAGCATATTGATTTTTACTATTAATGCTAGTATTGTATCTGCCTCCTTCCTTGTATAGTCAGGGCAATTTTATGATGTTTGCACAGTACTAGTAAATCACTCTTTTTATTATTCATAGCAGGAATTCAATATATTTCTTCTCATGACTTACCCTCAGGACAGAAGCAGCCATCCATGTAATGCTCCTCGCACAGGCTGTGTATCTCCAGATGGGAGCAAGAGTTCTTACAAGGAGAACCACTTTCTTGGTAAATCATATTTGCAGGACATTGCTTAGCTGGAAAACACATAAATTTAAAGTTAGACCTTACATAAGTGGATGATCAATCTCTTGCAGTACTTTTATGTTGTATTAATTGCAATTACTGGCTTTAGCTATCTTTTTATGTATGACGTTGTTAGAATAAAGCATCAGCATTGGCACAATGGTAGCTGGGAAACGTGGCTCCGTGCCTTTTTTTGACCACTATTCTTTTTCACTTTTAGCTTTAAACTGTAATTGCACTCTCTGGTGACTTTTCAGAATGACATGTCATGTGTGTGTTCATGAGGAATAACACTATTTCTGCCCGTTATATGACCTAAATCCTCTATTTGTAGCATTTTATTTCAATTGATTCCAATGCACTAGAAGCCTCAGCAGTTTCTCCTTTCAGCTATTGTTTTTTTCTAGGTTCTCTCCCCAGCTCTTCATCAGCTTTTATATGCAGCAGGTGTAATGTGATCCCTCACTGAAGACAGATTTCAACAGTTTTTTAAAGTGTTTGAGAATGAATGATCAGTTCAGGGAGATCAGAAGTGACCGATAAGTGAGGAAGATGAGATATACAGGTGCATCTCACTAAATTAGAATATCATGAAAAAGTTAATTTATTTCAGTTCTTCAATACAAAAAGTGAAACTCATATATTATATAGAGTCATTACAAACAGAGTGATCTATTCCAAGTGTTAATTTCTGTTAATGTTGATGATTGTGGATTACAGTCAATGAAAACACAAGTCATTATCTCAGTAAATTAGAATACTTTATAACACCAGCTTAAATAATGTTTTTAAAATCTGAAATGTTGGCCTACTGAAATGCATGTTCAGTAAATGCCCTCAATACTTGGTCGGGGCTCCTTTTGAATCAGTTACTGCATCAATGCGGCAATGTGGCATGGAGGCGATCAGCCTGTGGCACTGCTGAGGGGTTATGGAAGCCCAGGTTGCTTTGATAGCAGCCTTCAGCTCGTCTGCATTGTTGGGTCTGGTGTCTCTCATCTTCCTCTTGACAATACCCTATAGATTCTCTATGGGGTTAAGGTCAGGCGAGTTTGCTGGCCAATCAAGCACAGTGATACTGTTGTGTGTAAACCAGGTATTGGTACTTTTGACAGTGTGGACAGGGGCCAAGTCCTGCTGGAGAATGAAATTTCCATCTCCAAAAAGCTTGTCAGCAGAGGGAAGCATGAAGTGCTCTAACATTTCCTGGTAGACGGCTGTGCTGACTTTGGTCTTGATAAAACACAGTGGACCTACACCAGCAGATGACATGGCTCCCCAAACCATCACTAATTGTGGAAACGTCACACTACACCTCAAGCAGCTTGGATTGTGTCCTCTCCACTCTTCCTCCAGACTCTGGGACCCTGATTTCCAAATGAAAATTGGAACTCTGGGACCTTGTGGATTGTGTCAATGACTGCCTTCTGGACATGATTGTGGAGCCTGCTGAAACAGACTAAGGGACCTTTTTAATTGCGTAGGAAACCTTTGCAGGTGTTTTTTGTTAATTATTCTAATTTACTGAGATAATGACTTTTGTGTTTTCATTGGCTGTAAGCCATAATCATCAATATTAACAGAAATAAACACTTGAAATAGATCACTCTGTTTGTAATGACTATACAATATATGAGTTTCACTTTTTGTATTGAAGAACTGAAATAAATTACCTTTTTGACAATATTATAATTTAGTGAGATGCACCTGTATTACAACATTTTTTTTATTTTCACTTGTACTGTTGATTTATGAAAGCAATAAAATGCAGTCACGATTTAAAGGGGTTATCCGTGACTTAATTTTTTTGTTCTATGGGGCTAAGTACTTATCGGCAGGTAGTTGCTAACTACCTGCCTGCTCTGTGGTGCGATGATCTCTCTCGGCTCCAAGCACTCACTGATTGTTCCTGGCAAGCGATTCTTCTGCTTTCTGTGATGCCACGTTGACAGAACAGTTCCTTCTCTTCCGCTCTGCTCTGTCGATGGGGCACCACTGCCAGCGTCATGTTGATTGACAGCTGGCTCAGCCCAACGTAGCGGGGAGTCGACTGTCAATCAATACGACGTTGACGGTGATGCCCCATCAACAAAGCAGAGCAGAAGAGAAGGAACTGCTCTGACGACGTCACAGGAAGCAGAAGAATCGCCACTAGGACCAGTCCTCTGACCCGGGAGAGATCATCTCATCGCAGAAAAGGAAGGTAGTTAGCAGCTACCTATTAAGTGCACAGAGCTGTAGAAATTGAAAAATAAAGTCCTAGATAATGAGATTCACTCAACTACTTTGCTCAAGAGCTAAATGGGTCTATAATATTTGAGGGTTTGATCACATCAGTGTGTACTTGTATGACTAAAAGTAATTTTATGTTTAGATCTACTCATGTTTTGTTTAGGGCATTTGTTAACGTATACATCAGGAAATGCTCCAGAACAATACCTTTGATGTAGGTTCTTGTCGCATACAACTGTATGCCTTTGAGCAGTGTTCCTCAACTATGGTCCTCAAGAGCCACCAACAGGTCGTGTTTTCTGGATTTCCTTAGTATTGACCAGGTGATGGAATTCTTGCCCAACCAAGTGATGGAATTATCACCTGGGTAATACTAAGGAAATCCTGAAACATTATCTGTTGGTGGTTCTTGAGGACCAGAGATGGAGAACACTGCCTTGGAGCTACCCATGTCATCCATAGATCATCGCGGTAAATAAAATGTACACTGTGCAGTTTATGCTTTTTTGTGAAAAGGAAAAAGCACAAAAATCTGAACTTACTACACAGTGAGAAAAAGAGATGTCAACGTATCCCAAACCAATGACGACAAAAGGTTATTCCCCTTTAGAAGGAGACATGACCTTAAACACTGTGGCAATATCCAATGCCAGACGGTATAGAGACAAAGTCTTGTGACAAAAGAAGGATTCCGAGCAGAAAAATGAAGTATTGACACAAAACAAAGTTTCCCAGAATTATTATTATTTTAGAGTTTTTCTAAATAAACATGTAAGGAAAGTAGACAGGTTACAAAAAGGAGTAGAAAAAAAATCCTTACGACAGAGGTTTTGTGTTCTCCAGTTTCCTGGACGTCCTCCGGCATGAGAGCATTGTCTGGAATACTCAGTGATGGTGCTACACAGGCAGAAGGAGTCTTGTGAGTGATCGCAGGAGCACATGTCCAGCATACAGGCCTGGATGTAGCTTTCCGTGTTCAGGAGTCTTCCACAATCTGCGAACGCCTGATGACTCAGGTGCTGTTCACACACCGAGTACTAAGAGAGAAAATTTCATGGCGTTATTTAACATTTGTTACATATTTTTTACATTGTAAAATGTATCAAATTTAGCAATATTTTTGTTTAGAAATAGTGGAAACTATCTGGGGTAAAAAAAAACAAAAAAAGAAGAAAAACTTGATGACACTAAAATGAAATCGTGAGCTCTACATAAAATGATGTAGATAACAGTCATAACTTTCTGTTCTATAACGAATGCAAAATATTTTTGAATGGCTCTTCCCTACCTGTGATTTTTGTCCCTTCCGGGTGTACAGGTCATGTGTGCAGAAAGTATTTGTACCATCCAGTTCTAGCAAAGGTTACCTTGACTCAGATAAAACGGCACTGAGAAAAGTGTAATTCAATACCTGACCTGATATTGTGATCTTAATCCTCTTAAAGGGGTTGTCTCCTTTCAGGAACTCATCATTCCAGAACACAATTTGGTATAAATAAATAAACCACGCTGTACTCACTGCCTCCTCCGTCGCTCCCGGTGTCTGGCATTGGCTGTAGCGCTACAGCACAGCAGTCAATCAGTGCGCTCAGTGGCTCAGATCGGGTGTTCCATCTACCCTGGCGGAGTAGCTGAGGTCACTGATTGGCTGTTGACATGACGTCAGTGCCAGACTGGATCAGCGGCAGAGACTCGCCGGTGGACATGTGGGAGGTGAGTAGAGCGCAGTTTGTTATTTTATACTAAACAGCGCCCAAGGATGAAGACTTCCTTAAAGGGGGCAACCTCCCTAAATAAGATAACCTTCTGTGCCACGTTATCAAGATGGTGATATGAGTCATGATAACCTTTGCTACATCTGACGAAGGACGAATGTCCGAAACGCGCGTCGGGGCTGTACCACATGGTGCCTCTCATTCACTAGGACCAGTAATGCAGGTATTAAACAACTGCCCCTTTTGCATGGGTTAGAGACTGTGACTATGTTGTGGACACCACTTCCTAGGCACTATCACCTAGATTCACATATGAGGTGCACGTGTACATTCCATTGGAAATCATTCAGCATTATACATACTTTTACATATTTGAGGTGCACACCCCTTGAGTTAGTACTGCCTTTTTGTGCTATGGCCCATATGTGAATTGTATAGGCTACAATCAGTCATCACCTAAGCATTTGATAAGGTTCCCTGCTACATCTGTAGTTTCCATGTATTTATCTATGTCAATTTTTATTTTATCATGATTCTTTTTTGCTGCTGATCCCAATAGATAAATGATTGAATTTTTGTATTTTCGTGTATTATCAATGATCTTTTGTCTGGCATTTTGGTGCGGTCATGCTGGTGCATGTAGTGCCACCTAACCTTTCAACTTCACAATAAAGGTTTTTTATGCTGATTAAATCTAGTTCCTCCCTGACTTGTTATTCAGATGTTCTCCTGTTTCAATCTGTAGGTATGTGCATAGATAAAAACTGGAATGACAATGAGTGCAATAGGGTCTTATCCGGATTACAAGGGAAAGAGTAAAACGGGATTTGCTCACCTGGAGGGGGTGACAGTCACAACCCCTTTGTTAGTTAGTATAAATTGGCTGCTGCAGATCCACCAAAAAGATAGGGTACAACCTTGGAGATGAGAGGGAAACTAAACCCGCGCTGCCGAGGATCCAATAAGCGAGAAGAGACCAGATGCAGTTTTATTTGTCAACGCGTTTCGAGGTAATCATACCTCTTCATCAGGTGTGGTTTGTCCTAATGAAGAAGTATAATTACCTTGAAACATGTTGAGAAATAAAACTGCATCTGGTCTCGTTTCGTATATTGGATCCTCGGCAGCGCGGGTTTACATCCCCTCTCATCTTCAAGGTTGTACCCTATCTGTAGGTATAGAAGAGAGCATGACCATAATTACGATGGTACATTCATGTTAGTAATTTTAATCTGGGAGCTTTCAAATACTCTGGACGCCGCCATCAATGACACAGCAATGAGCTCAGTCCCCATGTGTCAGACTAGCACATACACATCGGAAGGGAATATCCTAACACTGTAACCTCGTATGGGACTTTCAGTAGCGGTATATTTGGATAAACTGCATGAGCTATAAGATATAATGCATTTACTTACATATTGGTAGCAGTGCTCTGTGTCTGTCTTCTGAGTCTCGTCTCTGTCTGTGCACTCATCCTTTGGGTCGTGGATGTTTTGCAAATTTCCAAACTGTATGGGACTAAGTAAGATATCTAAAAAGAAGAAGAATGGAAAAGTGAGAAAAAGAACCTATACCCTGTTTGATAACCCCCATCATTCAGGAAGTTATCGCCTCATCTATGGATAGGCATTAACCTACCAAGTTGCTACAAAACCTTTAAAGGGGGATTCTTATAAAAGCCAATGATGACATAGTGGTAAGGCAGGGTGCAGACAAGCAGATTTTTTGTCATCCGAGAAAATAGGATCAATTATGCTAATCACACTCTGATCAGAGTTAGAGATGAGCGAACCGAACTTTTGCAGCCCCCTAGCCCTTACTACAACCATTTTACAGCACCCAAGTTTGGGTCCCCATTGACTTTTATTGGGTTCGGGTTTGGCTTCAAGTTTGGATAGGGTTCTGGTACCCAAACCGAACTGTGGACTAAAGTTGCGCTAACCTGACAATCCTGAACATCCCCATAGATGTCCGCTCATCCCTAATCATAGTTTGATCAGAGTGTGATCCGATCTTCTCGGATGAGGACAAGATGGAAAAAAAATTCTCCACCTTCTCCAATCTGTGAGGCCGTGAAAATCTGACTGCATTCAGATGTCATCCGAGGGCAGTCCGATGTTTTCCATGGACTCATTGACTTGCATGGCCGTGTGCGATCCAAATATCGGATCAAACTTGGGCATGCAGAAATATTTTTCCTCTGAGAGATTCTGTCCAAGGGAAAAATCGGACATGTGAACGGCCCCTTAGACTAATGTTGGCCCGAGTGCGATCCGATGTTTTGTCAGATCGCACTTGGACTGAAAATACGTCCGTATGGTAAGTGATCAATGTCTGGTGCTGAGGGCCCTAGACGTTGAACTCCACAGATCAGACAGTGATTGTGTATTCTAGCCAGGTCTACATCGCCAGTTTTATGGCAACGCGCTGCACTCGACAAGGCACTGTGTATGGTTTTGCAGGACAGCCCTTAATCTGTGTTACAATTCCTACATGGATCTGGGTTGGGTGCGGCCAAAGGGGGGCAGTGCTCTTTATATGGAGCTAAAATTAACTACATTTTATAGCGCCTCTCACCCAGCCAAATCAGTTCTCATACTTTGCACTGACGAGGGGAAATACCCCGGAGCACCGTGTCTGCAAATTGAGATTCTGATTAGGCTTTTATCCTAAGTCATATTGCACGACTCGTTAAAGGGTCGATAGTGACTTGTAGGATTGCTACTTCCAACAGGTGGCGCTATAGAGATAAAGTCCTTTTCCTCGCTGAAAAGGCCATTTGCATGCTACATTTTATAGACTACTTACTTTCGGAGTAAAATTCATTATAAAAAGGGACACCATTGTAATCACCACACAGACCGCAGGTGCGGTTATTAAACTTTGCGCTCAGTTCAACCTAAAAAGGAAAAGAGAAAAAACATTAAGAATAAATATACCCAAGACGTAAGTCAGACATACACATAAAATGGCTGTTGGCTGAATGATGCTTTAGCCGATAGCCATCTCGACCATTTTTCCCACAGGGAAGCTCGTTTGTCCTGTCTATATACTCTTTTGCTTCCTCCCCTGCCCAGGAGCTGTGGTATGATCAGACCATGTTCCTGTACGGTCAGACACAGCCATTACACAGTACACAGCAGGGGCACATTTATAAGATTATCTCAGCACAGGAACATTTTATTTAAACACATCCAATTGTGGAAGTTATTATTATTCCAAGATCTATTAATTAAAATCAACTTTTGTTCGTGGGAAAACCTCTTTAAGGGAAAGTTGAGACAACATAATGAGTAACACTGATTTCCCTTCCATAAAATGTATCAAATCTGTCATTTATATTCCCTATGAAGCTCACCATGACAGCATCTTCTTTGTTCCACATGAGGGTCAAGCCCGTTTTTGTGTACAGCTTATAGTAAGCATCATTATTCTGAATGAGGATTCCAAAACTGTAATAAGGTGTCTTAGCTCTGCAAAATACAAAAAAAATATATATATTTTTCTAAATCATCTCCATAATCTTTTGGGCATAATTTTGAAAGAGAAGTAAACACTTATCAAGATTATCTAAAATAGTGGTTGTCCACATTTGGGGACAATCGCTTTGCCATTTAAATGTAGTATTTAAGGCTAAAAAAAATCTTGAAATGACATTTCCTTAAAAATTGTGCACTGTTTTACTTTTACAGGCTCTTTATTTTTCAGCACTGTCTATAGTGATTCCAAGTGTGGACATCCTCTAAGCGTTCAAGAAAAGGTTGCTGGACTTGGGCGCATCTACTATAGGGTCATCTAAACCTAATTGGATTTATTCATTGATTTGACCCTCCAGTAAAGTTAGCATTCCAATATAAGGAATAGAAAATATCAATTGAAAAGATGATTTAATCAGTAGACGATGAATAAAATTGTCTGAATTAAACTAATGCAGAATCATGCATTTTGCTATACACGTTTTAACACTTGGTATGTAAACCATTTTAATTGCACATGAAGTTATGGTAAAGTTAAGTTTTAATTCCCTATTCCTTGGTATAAATTGTCGGCTTCAGATTCATTGTAAACAAGACAATAACAAGAAGTAAAACAATGGAATAACTAGAACTACAATATTAGTAAACACAACAGTATTTATTATACTTGCTTATATAGCGCCATTAGTTCCACAGTGCTTTACAGACATTATCATTACTGTCCCCATTGTGGCTCACAATCTACACTCACTATCAGTATGTCTTTGGAGTGTGGGAGGAAACTGGAGAACCAGGAGGAAACCCACAAACATGGGGAGAACATACAAATGCCTTGCAGATGTTGTCCTTGGTGGGATTTGAACCCAGGACCCCAGTGCTGTGAGGCTGCAGTGCTAACCACTGAGCCGCTGTGATTCCCATTATGACCCCTTATAGAATTTTTCATGTAGCTACACCACCTTTGATTTCAAAATAATAAAAAAAAAAAAATACTCATATTCACTAAATAATCTAGCACCGTATAATGCTATAAATGTTTATAGCTTCCTATTAATTTGTGCAATCTGATGATCTGCCCCTCCTCCGGGTGCTCGCCATATGGTCAACGACTTGGTGCGGTCATTAAGAAACGCCACTTTAATTGCTTTATAAAAATGGACAACACCCAAAGGGAACACCTTATACAAATGTCAGTCCATCCCCCGGACTGTCAGGATCACAGCTGTTCTGTGCAGAACACTATGCTGTAAAAACTGACTTGAGAAATCTTCTTTTTTTTTTTTTTAAATCAATATTTGATGACTTAGCACTTCCATTATATCGCTCCAAAAGTGATCAATGGATAGTCCTTATTACCAATAGTTATCCATGTATGATTACTGGACACCAGAGATGTTCAAAGTTCGGCGTTCATACATGATAGTCAGTGTCCGGTGCTAAGCGCCAAACACGGACTACTTCTGGAAGTCTGTTGCAAAGTTGGGAGATTGAGGGGAAATGAGAGAGAGAAATTTTTCCAGCTCCAGAGTTCGTGCCCCCATTTCTCAAGTTCAGGTACAGTTCTGGTACCCGGATTGAACTGTTGGACTAAAGTTCGGGTCGGGTAGCAGAACCCAAACTTCCACTGGTCCACTCATCCCTAGACAGTCAGAGAAATGTACCCGTTACCATAAAAATTATTTATAGACAACTATGTTTCCACTGTTCTATGGAATATGTAAAAAGTTCAAAAATTTATAATCATACTTTGTCTTGCTTTAAAAGATCATCATTCTCGGCAGCACATAGTCCTGTGTAAACAGGACCTGTGCTGCCGAGAACAAGGACAGTCTATGTACATAGATCATTCAGTGTACATCTGCTTGTCTAAACTCGGCTGGTGGAATACTGGTATTCTTAATTGTATAATCCTTGGAAATGTTTCCACTTCAAAAAAAAATCCTACTCCTCTAAAAAATATCCTGTTGGCTAAAGGATTGTATCATTTTATATTCTGGCCCAGATTTGTTTAGCATTTTGCCTGTTCCCCACTCTTAGCATCTATGAGAGTTTAGAAATTAGTTTGCCATTTACTTTTTTCAGATGTCTACTGAGTAACCCATGGACAGTTTCCAAGGAACCCGAAGATTCTTAGGGGACCCTGGTTGGAAAAAGTTGCATTAAACATATACATATTTTACTCACTTATATGCCATCATTAATTCTACAGCACTTTACATATATTATCATCCCTGTCCCCATTGGGGCTCACAATCTAGATTCCCTATCAGTATGTGTTTAGAGTGTGGGAGGAAACCAGAGAACCCGGAGGAAACCCACACAAACTCCTTGCAGATGTTGTCCTTGGTGGGATTTGAACCCAGAACCCCAGAGCTGCAAAGGAACAGTGCTAACCACTGAGCCACCGTGCTGTCCATAACATATAATACATAACTAGTATTATTAATCAAAATACTAATATTTGCAGATATAGCCAATGCTGCATCATTAACCTAACAGCATTGCCACCTAAATAGAGTAGAGCACTATGGCACAATACTTAGTGTGGCACATCGAATGCTCATTTGGCATCTGCTACATCTGTAAGTATATCCACACAGATCTATCTATTAAAGGGGTTTGTCATCTCTTTGATATTAGGATAAATCACCATTATCAGATTGGTTGGGGTCCCACACTTGGTACCCATACTGATCAGCTGACAGCAGCTGAATGTATACAGTGTAAGGTGCAGAACCCCACCGCTCAGTCACATTGTTTAGTTGCCGCTGCCAAGTACTGCAGATCAGCTCCTGCTGGAAAGGTTGTTAAACTCTAAATGCAAATTAATAATAATTTAGAAACATAGGAGATGGAATTTACTGTAGAAAATCTGGAATAACATACATCAAAAGTCACTATACATATGTAAATTGGGAGTTTCTTCTGAAAATTCTTATTCCTCAACTGCAGTTTATTTAAAAAAAAAAAAATATATATATATATATATATATTATATTTATATATAAGGGTTTTACTCACCTCCCCAGGTCCAGCACTGCATCTCTCCTGCTGATCCCTGTCTGTTTTTGTCTGCTGCTCTTTCGTTGCATTGACAGAGCTGCAGTCAATCGGTGAGCTTAGCATCATGATTGTCTGCAGCTCTTTTTGACATAAAGTTAGAGCTGTAGAAATTAACAGACTGCTGGAGCAACAAAGGAGACTCAGTGATGGACCTGGGAAGGGTGAGTAAAGCTCATTTGTTGTTGTTGTTTTTTTTAAACACAACTGAGAAAATGGAGACTCTGTAGCAGGAAGGAGCTAAATTATTGTATCACAGCAGTCTCCTAAGCCTCGATTGCATCATCTAATATAATATACAGCAATATACAAGGCTTCTATTACATGAGACGCTTTTTATTAGCAGAGCCATGACCTTAAAACTGACTGTGAATCAGACGTAAACTTTAAAAGAAAAGGTGGGTTATACTTATATTTAAACCACAATACAAGGAAATGGAAGGCATTGTTTTTTTAAAAGAATACTAAACTATTGTGAAATCAGTGTCATTGGGGGGAGTGAAATATTTTACAATTTAACATTTGAAAAATTATCAATTGCTAAAGCAATGTTCAAGTATCTGAATTATTACATTTCCAAAATCTCTTTATGGATTTACATTGGTGGAAAAATTGGATCAAACATCAAACAGTCGTCCTGGATAAAGGGATCTTGGCATTTACTGGTATTTTTTCACTTTTTTTTTAGCCTCTGCACTTCTATAGCTTAGTTTGGTCAACTTTACCAACCCACTTATATTAATGGAGGTAAAAATTGGACAAGACAAATTCTTGTCTCAGTGCATTTTGAGAGTCCTCACTGGTTGATACTTTTTAATGGCTAACTGAAAAGATGGTAACAAATCGCAAGCTTTCGAGACTACGCAGGTCTATCCATCAGGCATAAATGTATAAACGCCTGATGAAGAGACCTGAGTAGTCTTGAAAGCTTGCGATTTGTTACCATCTTTTCAGTTAGCCATTAAAAAGTATCAACCAATGAGGACTCTTGTAATGTATTTTTTTCTACCTACTGGCTAACATGGTACAAAGATATATATTTTTCCTGTGTCTCAGCCATAAACATAGAAATGTTGAAAATAGAGAATTCCTTTAAAGTGAATTAAATATCTAATGTACATCATATTATAATCTTTTAGTAGTCAAACTATGGCATGACATTCATATAATTAATTTAAAATAGTAATGTACTCTATTATTGAATTTTACCAGTCGCACTTCCCACTTTTCCCCACTTTTCCCAATCGCATTATGTTTGGACATATCAGACGGTATTTGGTAAAAAAGAAGTGGACACATGGGTCACAAAAATCACTGACAGAGCAACACAAACTTTCAATACACATGTGTATATTTTTATCCTCTCAGGTTTCTGTTGCTTTACATCAGTTTAGTGTATCGTACTGTTCTAGTCTACCTAGCAAAGAAAATGGAAATTTGCTTAACCAATTATAAGTATATCATACTATACCCCCTGAGGAAGTGAGAACAAAACATGCGAAACGTGCGTTGGGACATTGGTCTCTGTAATAACCCTGCATTGTGCATTTCATTAAGGATAAGCGATTGATTGCTATGAGTACATGAATAGGTACATGCATTATTTTGCGAATATACATATAAATATATATATATAATGGAGGTCATGACCATTGTGTCTATTACTTGAAATTCTACACAATTTATATTTATTGTACCTATCTTACAATGTTAAATGCACTGCTTTGTACCAATTTTCTGGTTCTTGTCGTCTTTCACTTTTTTTGTTTTACAAAATATATTTTTACACATGTATATCAAACAAAAAAAATACAACTTTTAGCAAAAAACTCCTTTTTGCTTTTTTTGTATATAATTATATTGATCATGAAGGATTTATCAAGCGGATCATAATGAATCCATCACGTCTATCTGTAAAAGCGGAAGGTATGAAAATGCGAAGAGTCAAAGTGTAAAACATAAAGATCATAATTGATATTCAAACATAAAAAAAACAAAAACGTTAGTTTAATAAACTTACATGGCCCCATTGACGATCGCTATGCTGCTCTCCAATAGGATGGTGACGTCTTTGATGGTGACGGTGATCTTGTCTATAAGGGGATGACCGCTGTCCTCGGACCGGTGAACATGTACAGAGAACTCCGGATAGGAATCTCCACAGTCTGAGGCCAGGTTATAGCTGCACTGGCCAGGAAATTGATAGAAGTCCCCATCGAAGGTTTTGAAATGATAGTTTCCCCATGTACTGCAGACGTAGTGACCATGATTACGGACTAGACCTGTTGATGATTGGTAAAATTTGTTAGAATGAGACTCAGGTCACATTCACACATTCAGTATTTGGTCAGTATTTTACATCAGTATTTGTACGCCAAAACCAGGAGTGGGTGAAAAATGCAGAAGTGGTGACGTGTTTCTATTATACTTTTCCTCTGATTGTTCCACTCCTGGTTTTGGCTTTCGAATACTGCCGTAAAATTCTGACCAAATACTGATAGTGTGAACGTGGCCTAAGAATATATTTCGTAAGCAACAAAACTATTTCCAAAGTAAGGGCTTTTCAAACAGGTAGCTTCATTACAAAGTCTAATGTATGGCAAGAACTTCTATAAAACAGATCAAATTATTACACTGGGTAAAACAAATCTTAGGTTATGTTCGCATGCATTGATTTTGCAGCATTTTTTTTGCAATCAAAAAATATTCCTTTGGCAGTAAGTATGCTGCACTCAATACTCCGGTTTTTACTACGTTTTGTTGCATTCTTTACAACGTTTTGTTGGATACGTGTGCTTTATCTACGAATTATGTTCAATAAAGTTAGTTTTATTCACCAAAACGCAGCAAAAAAACGGCAAAAACGCTTGTTGTTGTTGCATTTTTTGCAGCATTTTTTCACTTTCTATGGGTGAAAAAATGCTGCAAAAATGGTTAGAGTATTGACTTGCTGCAGATTTCAAATTTAGTAAGCAAAAACAAAAAAAAAACAAAGAAACATTTGCATGAAATTTGTGAAAATCTCATAGCTTTCGCTGTTACTGTCAAAAGCAGCTTTTAATTTCCATTAAAAAAAAAAAAAGTTTACTAGTTTATTGTCCTATGTACTCAGTATGTGTAAACTTACCAGACTCATTGACTAAGTTGTTAAACTATGTATACAGTGATAAGTTAAAACCTCACTATGATACTAATACATTATCTTTGTGTTTCCTAATCTTTTGCTCCTAAATGGCTTTCTTCTGCCAAACAGTTAATCCCAAAATACAATGGCAAATATCGATTGTTAATAAATATTTCAGAAACTGTAGAAAGAATTTACCTGGTGTTACATCAATGGCATTTGAGATGCCCAAAGCCAGCCATAACACCCCCAAGCTGGCAGTGAAGAACCCCATTGTAGGCCCCAGGGGCGATGCACCTTCAGCACTGTCAGGGGCATTTGCTCCTTGCTCTTATAGGATTGTTAGATGTCTTAAATGACATCACAGCAGGAGGGGCAGGAAAATCTTTAATCTTTTACAATCAAGGTAAACATTCCTTTTGGTTCCTCATATTAAGCCATTTGGGAGGGATACACTCAAAGATATTCATTTCCTTAACTCTGTCACTGCTGACCAAACCTTTGACAAACAATTCAGACTATACATCTAGTATTTGCTACATTTTCTCCCAAGTAAGGGTAGTAAGGGTCACATACTGTAGGACTTCAACTGGATGTGAATGTAACACCATATACATATAGGACATGACAATCTAAGATGTCCTGTAGATCGATAAATCTGTGATAAAAAGGTCCGAAAGCAAAAAACAAGACACAGATCAGATGCAAAAGGTTCATGTGGGAAGACAAAAGCTGAACCAATTACTTCCTAACATTGAAAAATAAATATCCACAGCACTAAAAGTAATTAAACCCCAGATCCTGATTGAGTATGTTCACTGTGAGTCTTTTTACAGTAGAAACTGAGCAAAAACTCAAGTTTTTGAAGAATTTTAAGGTTCTGAGGAGGATTTGGGAGAGTTTATGCTCAAATTCCACTCCAAAAATTCAGCAAAAAGACTCAGTGTGAACATCCAAAAATTGTTTGGCTAATAATTGTGGAGATGGCTTATACGACCATCTGTTATGTCTGATGTCTTCTGATCTGTTACTTGACTCAAATGTAAAACTCACAGCTAAGAAACCTACCACCACAAATCGGGAGACTAGTTTTGATGTTCTATTGCAAAGTTTCTTTATTTGTTTGTTTATTTGTCTTTTTTTCTCAATTGTTCATCTTCTCACAGTGGAAGGGTGAAGAAAAACATTTTGTTTTTTTCTTGTTCACAAAGCTTTCGAAACTATGGAATATCCAAGACATTTTTGATAAATGTCTGATAGAGGAATACCACCTCTAGAATTCACACTTAGGAGAAGAATAGGTGCTTACAGACATTGGTAGAAGAAAGGTTAGTTTCCATAGTAGTCTAAAGGAGGTACAAGATTCATTGACTGTTTATTTAACTCACATACTTGCCACCAATCAGACATTTATGGAATATCCCTTGAATATCAAAATTGTCTCGTTTATTGGACGTGACAATTTTGGTGGCCACTTGGTTTTGCACAATTGTTGGGAGTCTCATTTGACTAATAATATGAATGTAATTTCGAATTTAATTTTTGAATTATTGTTTTAGGTCCAATAAAAGTAATCTAAGTAATCAAAATTGATTACTAATGGGATGACTAATAGGATGTAATCCCTAGAGAACAGGAATTATCAGTTTATTATAAGCCTCAGCAGTCAGAGCAAAAAGTACAAGATTAGATAGATAGATAGATAGATAGATAGATAGATAGATAGATAGATAGATAGATAGATAGATATGGGATAGATAGATAGATAGATAGATAGATAAATGAAAAAGACAGATAGCAGCACAACCTTAAGCAGATTTTGGGTGCAATACTTCCTGAGTAATGCGGTTGTCCAAAGCAAAATATATAAATGGAAAAAATCAGGCAGCACTCCAGTTCAAGGAAAAATTGTGGACTTTAATCCAGCACCAAGTGGTCAACGTTTCGACCTCACAACACGGTGCTTGACAAAGACCGTGTTGTGAGGTCGAAACGTGGCACTACTTGGTGCTGGATTAAAGTCCACAATTTTTCCTTGAACTGGAGTGCTGCCTGATTTTTTCCATTTAGATAGATAGATAGATAGATAGATAGATAGATAGATAGATAGATAGATTTTCCTAGTTACACATAGACACAGTTTTTGAAGGAACTTTTCAGGGATCTTGTTCCAAATATCTTGTAGAACTAACCACAGATGTTCAGTGGATATCTGAAGTGTGTGGCTTACATCAAATAGATCCAATGTTCTCCTACTTTCCTACTAGGATGTGGCACATTGAAGTGGGTTACTCTTTATTATGTTGATGATTAGCACCTGAGGGAACAGGAAATATGATATTGTTTTTAAATAATGTGGAGAACTTCAGGGACAATTTTTTTTTGCATAGATATTAAACGTGGGCGAGGGACGGCCACAGGACGAGGGGTACAGCAACAATCAGCAGACACGCACAACTATTAAGTAATATATTATAAATATTTACTAAACAATTTATAAAGAAAACAAAGGGAAAGATGGTAGGTAAACAGTGAATTAATAACAAATACAATGACAGCAATTCCTCTCAATAACACCGAAAAAGAGTATACACAGGTACAGATGAGAAGATGTAAGTCTGCAGAGATGAGCTGTGGATGAAAAAAGTCATCATGATGTTTGAGCCACATGGAGACAAAAGGGATGAGGACAACTCCAATCAGAGAAGATGCAACCTCTTAGGTACCTGGATATGAATCTTTATTTGTAATATTGCCTGCGTCTAATCAGTACTGTGGTCCCTGTATTGCCCACCAATAAAGCGCCAAGAGGCGACATAAACTTTCTAACACATATGTGTTAAACTCCAACCCGTGGACCAAATCTGGCCCACAGGGTGGTTATACTTGGCGCACGACACCAAAACCACCACCCCTATGTGGGGCCATTATTCTGTATGAAGGACTATGTGGGGCCATTATTCAGTATGGAGGACTATGTGGGGCCCATTATTCTGTATGGAGGACTATGTGGGGCCATTATTCTGTATGAAGGACTATGTGGCACCTATTATTCAGTATGGAGGACTATGTGGGGCCCATTATTCTGTATGGAGGACTACATGGGCCCACTATTCTGTATGGAGGATTATGTGGGGCCCATTATTTTGCATGGAGGACTATGTGGGGCCTATTATTCTGTATGGAGGACTATTTGGGGCCCATTATTCTGTATGGAGGACTATATGGGCCCATTATTCTGTATGGAGGACTATGTTGGGCCCATTATTCTGTATGGAGGACTATATGGGCCCATTATTCTGTATGGAGGACTATTTGGGGCCCATTATTCTGTATGGAGGACTATATGGGCCCATTATTCTGTATGGAGGAATATGTGGGGCCCATTATTCTGTATGGAGGACTATGTGGGGCCATTATACTGTATGGAGGACTATATGGGCCCATTATTCTGCATGGAGGACTATGTGGGGCCCATTATTCTGTATGGAGGACTATATGGGCCCATTATTGAGTATGAAGGACTATGTGGGGCCCATTATTCTGTATGGAGGACTATGTGGGGCCATTATACTGTATGGAGGACTATGTGGGGCCATTATTCTGTATGAAGGACTATGTGGCACCTATTATTCAGTATGGAGGACTATGTGGGGCCCATTATTCTGTATGGAGGACTATATGGGCCCACTATTCTGTATGGAGGATTATGTGGGGCCCATTATTCTGTATGGAGGACTATGTGGGGCCTATTATTCTGTATGGAGGACTATGTTGGGCCCATTATTCTGTATGGAGGACTATATGGGCCCATTATTCTGTATGGAGGACTATTTGGGGCCCATTATTCTGTATGGAGGACTATATGGGCCCATTATTCTGTATGGAGGAATATGTGGGGCCCATTATTCTGTATGGAGGACTATGTGGGGCCATTATACTGTATGGAGGACTATATGGGCCCATTATTCTGCATGGAGGACTATGTGGGGCCCATTATTCTGTATGGAGGACTATATGGGCCCATTATTGAGTATGAAGGACTATGTGGGGCCCATTATTCTGTATGGAGGACTATGTGGGGCCATTATACTGTATGGAGGACTATGTGGGGCCATTATTCTGTATGAAGGACTATGTGGCACCTATTATTCAGTATGGAGGACTATGTGGGGCCCATTATTCTGTATGGAGGACTATATGGGCCCACTATTCTGTATGGAGGATTATGTGGGGCCCATTATTCTGTATGGAGGACTATGTGGGGCCTATTATTCTGTATGGAGGACTATTTGGGGCCCATTATTCTGTATGGAGGACTATATGGGCCCATTATTCTGTATGGAGGACTATGTTGGGCCCATTATTCTGTATGGAGGACTATATGGGCCCATTATTCTGTATGGAGGACTATTTGAGGCCCATTATTCTGTATGGAGGACTATATGGGCCCATTATTCTGTATGGAGGACCATGTGGGGCCCATTATTCTGTATGGAGGACTATGTGGGGCCATTATACTGTATGGAGGACTATATGGGCCCATTATTCTGCATGGAGGACTATGTGGGGCCCATTATTCTGTATGAAGGACTATATGGGCCCATTATTGAGTATGAAGGACTATGTGGGGCCCATTATTCTGTATGGAGGACTATGTGGGGCCATTATACTGTATGGAGGACTATATGGGCCCATTATTCTGTATGAAGGACTATGTGGGGCCCATTATTCTGTATGGAGCACTATATGGGCCCATTATTCTGTATGGAGGACTATGTGGGGCTCATTATACTGTATACTGGTTGACCCGAGACTTTGTCCAAGTTTTTCATTTTGGCTTGCTGTGTGTTTAAGTTTGACATCCCTGTTCTAACACATCACTTCTGGTGACGCGTACATGTCAGTAGCATATAATACATTTTTTTACCCACCAATATGGCGCCTAATGGTGACATAAACCCTCCGACCCGTCACTTCCGGTAACGCGTACATGCAGACATAACATGACGTGCCAGGGCCGGAAATACGTCACATTCATGAAGCGCTACGCATACGGGACACCGGCAATCCACTATATAACACGCACACCTCTCTCCATAAGCAGCGGCATCTTCTTAGCAAAGTAGTGCTTTTCACCAGCGCCGGTTCAAAGACTCTGCCTGTTCCTAGCATATTCCACCCTTTGGTATCAATCGGTAAGCCTTATCATACACCTTTATGTTTTATCTTATGAACTCGTTCAATCATCATGTCTCCTAATTGGAGAGCTGTTACATACTTATGTTTTTCTTACAGCCTTCTCAAACCATAGGCCTGCTGCCGAGCAGTAAACTGGTAAACCAGTTCTTGATTTGACTTTCCCCTTGTTTTCTAGACTATGGACAACTTTCATAAATTATATGACTACTTTAATATGATGAAATGTATTTATGTTTTATTGAGTTTGCCTATAGTGATGGAGTTACTATTATACAGTCATATGAAAAATTTTGGGCACCCCTATTAATCTTAAGCTTAATGTTTTATAAAAATTGGTGTTTTTGCAACAGCTATTTCAGTTTGATATATGTAATAACTGTTGGACACAGTAATGTTTCTGCCTTGAAATGAGGTTTATTGTGCTAACAGAAAATGTGCAATCTGCATTCAAACAAAATTTGACCGGTGCATAAGTATGGGCACCCTTATCATTTTCTTGTTTTAAATACTCCTGCCTACTTTTTACTGACTTACTAAAGCACTTTTTTTGGTTTTGTAACCTCATTGAGCTTTGAACTTTATAGCCAGGTGTATGCAATCATGAGAAAAGCTACTTAAAGTGGCCACTTGCAAGTTGTTCTCCTGTTTGAATCTCCTCTGAAGAGTGGCATCATGGGCTCCTCAAAACAACTGTCAAATGATCTGAAAACAAAGATTATTCAACATAGTTGTTCAGGGGAAGGATACAAAAAGCTGTCTCAGAGATTTAACCTGTCAGTTTCCACTGTGAGGAACATAGTAAGGAAATGGAAGAACATAGGGACAGTTCTTGTTAAGGCCAGAAGTGTCAGGACAAGAAAAACATCAGAAAGGCAGAGAAGAAGAATGGTGAGATCAGTCAAGGACAATCCTCAGACCACCTCCAGAGAGCTGCAGCATCAACTTGCTGCAGATGGTGTCACTGTGCATCGGTCAACTATACAACGCACTTTGCACAAGAAGAAGCTGTATGGGAGAGTGATGCGAAAGAAGCCGTTTCTGCAAGTATGCACAAACAGAGTCGGCTGAGGTATGCAAAAGCACATTTGAAGAAGCCTATTTCTTTTTGGAAGAAGGTCCTGTGGACTGATGAAACCAAGATTGAGTTGTTTGGTCATACAAAAAGGCGTTATGCATGGTGGCAAAAAAACACAGCATTCCAAGAAAAACACTTGCTACCCACAGTAAAATTTGGTGGAGGTTCCATCATGCTTTGGGGCTGTGTGGTCAATGCCGGCACTGGGAATCTTGTTAAAGTTGAGGGACGCATGGATTCCACTCAGTATCAGCAGATTCTTGGCAATAGTGTTCAAGAATCAGTGATAAAGTTGAAGTTACGCAGTGGATGGATCTTTCAGCAAGACAATGATCCAAAACACCGCTCCAAATCTACTCAGGCATTCATGCAGAGGAACAATTACAATGTTCTGGAATGGCCATCCCAGTCCCCAGACCTGAATATCATTGAACATCTGTGGGATCATTTGAAGAGGCTGTCCATGCTCGGCGACCATCAAACTTAACTGAACTGGAATTGTTTTGTAAAGAGGAATGGTCAAAAATACCTTCATCCAGGATCCAGGAACTCATTAAAAGCTACAGGAAGCGACTAGAGGCTGTTATTTTTGCAAAAGGAGGATCTACTAAATATTAATGTCACTTTTCTGGTGAGGTGCCCATACTTATGCACCTGTCAAATTTTGTTTGAATGCAGATTGCACATTTTCTGTTAGTACAATAAACCTCATTTCACGGCAGAAACATTACTGTATCCAACAGTTATTACATATATCAAACTGAAATAGCTGTTGCAAAAACACCAATTTTTATAAAACATTAAGCTTAAGATTAATAGGGGTGCCCAAACTTTTTCATATGACTGTATCTTTTTTAGGCTGTAACTTCATATAACATCTGATACTTATAGTTTTTTCTGGATAATATCCTAGTTTTTTATATATAATTGTTCATGAGCTCATATGTTTTGCATAATGAACATTGTTATTTCTATTCCTGCATAAATTATACTTACTGTTGACTATTAATTTGCAGTTCTGAAGAAGACCACAACTTGGCCGAAACGTTAACTAGTGCAAACAGAGGAAAATCTTTTTGCATCTATTCTGGAGTGCCAAATTCATCTTATTATCTAATTTGTGGTCCCTGTATTGTCACCAGTCTGATGATGACTGATAACAATTCCTATTTACTCCTCCTTACTATTGTTAAGGACATAATATGGCATTATTGATTCATGTAATATCTATGTATATTGTGGGGGCTGATATGACATTGCACTTGATTGATATAGTAAGATTGGTGATGTATTTATGTACTGATGTTGGTGCTGGTGATGTAATCATGTACTGACAGTTGTTCTGGTGTGGTTTCATGTACTGAGAGTTGTTCTGGTGCCGTAGTCATGAACTGATGATAATTTTGGTGCTATATTCATATACTGATGATGGTTCTGGTGCTGTATTCCTGCACTGATGATGGTTCTGGTGATGTATTCATGAACTGATGGAGGTTCTGGTGATGTTTTCATGTAATGATGGTAGTTCTAGTACTGTATTCCTGCACTGATGATGATTCTTGTGCTGTATTCCTGTACTGATGGCAGTTATGATGATGTATTCATGTACTGATGGTAGTTCTGGTACTGTATTCTTGCACTGATGATAGTTATTGTGCTGTTTTCCTGTACTGATGGCAGTTCTGGTGCTGTATTTCTTCATAGGAGACAGTGATTTGTTCTAAATAATACAATACTGCTGTATTGCAGTATATAGTATAAGCATATGGACAATTGCAGATTCAGGTCCCCTCGGGCTGAATAATTATTTAGCCTTTAAGGGGACTAAATAATAATGAGTGAATATAGTAAAAGCAAAATCCAAAAAACAATGATGGAATTGCATTTGTTCACTGCAGGTTTAAATTGCACTTTAACCCAAATCTACACAGAAATGGAACAAAATTATAGATCATATTTCTGGCACAAGTATGCCAGCAAAAAAGTGGCATGAATTTAGATTAGGCAATCTTAAAATTAGACAGATTTATCAAACAGCATGAACCATTATGATAAATCTGGTGCTTATTAAGACTAGAATATTAGTCTAATTTTGCACGTGTAAGAATTAGACAGAATTGATAAATGTGCCCAATTGATTCTACATTAAATTTTTGCCCATGTACAAAACTGTGAATTCTCCCATGCATCATCGTCTGGTATTAAGCTCAGTTTTGTAGCAGCGATCTGATTTATGCTTTTATTTCAAATATACATAAAGTATATGAGAAATTCTTTCTGATCTTCTCATATACAGTGTTTTATTATTTAAAAAAATCATACAAAAGAAGAATAATTTCAGAACTTTTTCCACTTTTAATGTCAACCATAATCTGTACAAATCCATTAATACAACAAACTGAATTAATTTTGAGGAGGAAAATAAAAATAACAAAACTAAAATAATGTGGTTGCATAAATATGCACATCCTTAAACTAATACTTTGTTGACGCACCCTTTGAATTTCTATTATATTATATATAACTGCAGACTACAGAATGAAAGTTTGTGACTCCAAATGGCTGCAGGAAATGTGACGAAAGTGCCATGAATTTATTAGAATTTATCAGAATATATGTCATAGTTGCTTCCATCTAACGTATAATAAAGATATGATATGAATTCAGCTTTCATTATGCCGGCAGAGCTGTAGTTTTGCAAGAAGTAACTGAAAGTGCTAATCCCATTTACAAGAATCTAGTGGCGTCACAATAGTGTTGATCTATGAACTTCTCTATTATGAAAGTGCAGAACAACTGAAATTAGATTCTTTTCATAATTACACTTATAAAGGACACAGTGTCCATGAGCTGTTCAGGGCAGAATCGTAGCCAATAATGCTCCATTCCCTTTTGTAAGATACCTTTAATATACAGTTATATACTATGGCATGTGTGACCCCTGTTTTTGTTAATAATTACAAATAAACTTGTTCCCATCACATTCATTTGGAGACTAAGTGACATATTAATGGGTTTAATGGTCAGTATCAGGCTGATATGTACAGTAGACTGGTAAAGTTAATGCTAAACTAATGTCTTCATCAGATTCCAAGTTCTCCTTCAATACTTATTCTTTTATAAGTGATGCACAGAGAAATGTCTAGTAACGTCTTCCAGCTAATATCCCATCAAAATGTTATAATGCTTTGTCCAATGAAGGCTGGCGATGGCACATAATCATATACAACCGTAATCCGGTGAGATGGATCCTCAAAACTCTTGATCTGGATGAGCAGTTGTTATGAAGAACAGATGGATGTCATTGGTGCAGTAGGGAGATCCAGATGGAAGCATGGAAGCTGTGATGGTAAGAGAGCAACATAAGGAACAATGGGGATTACAAAACTCAATGAAGCAATTGGGAACCAAAAGAGCAGGTCTAAGTTGTACAGATATATGACAGTGTACACTTAGATATTGTATAGCAGAGCTAAGCAATGCAGAACTGGTAAGCGGTTTAGTAGAGTACCAAGGGAGATGGCAGAGCTGGGTTGTCACAAAGTCTGGTAGAGCAAAGCAAGTCAGTGGTATAGCAGAGGTGGGTTTGTCACAGAGATTAGTATAACAGATCTATTTGGTGGTATAACAGAGCTGGGTTTGCCACAGAGTTCAGTATTGCAGAGCTTGGAAATGACATAATAGAGCAAGATTTGTCACAAATTCCATTATTAAAGAGCTGGGCATCTTTAAAGTAGGGCTTGGCTTGTCACACAGCCTAGTATAATAGAGATGGCCAGTGTTGGTTACTGTCACAAGGTCAGAGGCAGTCCATGATAGCGGCATAGACTACGATACCTGAATACTTGGGTAGGAGAACGCAGGCTAAGAAGGCTGTATGCCTTGGGAAAGTGAGGCCACAGGTCCGCAGAGTAATAGAAATAGCTGGTGGTTGTGGTAGGAAGATACAGCGCCTGGCAGTCGATCCGGGAGAGGTGATTAACATACATAACCGCATGATCCCAAGCCTAATGACAGATTTTCTTTAAAATATATGCTGCCAACCTCTTGGTGCAATGTGGCATCCTCAGAAGTCTTCTGGAATCCATTCTTTCATGGGTTAGTCTTCGGACTTTACTTTCATTGACATAAATTATTTTTATTTGGAATATGTATATATGTAATCTTGTAATGGCCCCAATACTGCAATAACAGTAGCCAAATAAAGCCACTGAAGCCAAAAATATCATTTGTATGGGGCCAACCTGATTACACCCCAATGTTGGCTTTTGATGAAAACATGACTAGGCATGCTGGTGTTATGATCTGCTACAAGCACTAAGGAAAGACAGGAGATCTGGCCCTACAATCGAACTAAACTGGATCCCTACGATGTAACGGGGAACCTGATCCTGCGATCAGACCCGCTAAAGTCCTTGGCTAGTCTGTACGAAGACCTATAGATGCAAGGGAGGAATCCCTACAAGAACTAGGGACTGGGATAAAGTTGGACATCTCCTAGCAGAAATTGTAGCAGTCAAAGACAAACACACAACAAAGAACATAGAGGTCCGAAGACCTAGCAAAACTAACAGAGAACGGTAACAGAGCACCAAGCTAGCTCAAGAGTAGTAAATACAATGAAGTCCAGCAAGGCCAGGAGGGTGGAGCAGGATTAAATAGGCAAAAATGGTCATGTGACCAGCAAACTAGAAAAAACCTAACAGGAGAGTTCTAACAGTACCCCCTCTTCTAAGAGGATCCTCCGGATCCCCTAGGACCGGGCTTATCAGGAAACCTCCTGTGAAATGCTCTGACAAGTCTGGAAGCAGAAACATCATCCGCCCTCACCCATGAGTTATCCTCGGGTCCGAAACCCTTCCAAGCGACGAGATACTGCAAACTCCCTCTATACCGTCTAGAATTTAGGATGCGGGAAATTTCATATTCCCCGTCCTCCACCACCGGAGGAACAGTGGCAGAGGCGTCATCAACCGACACATCAGCTTTTTTCAACAGAGAAACATGAAACACCGGATTAATCTTCCAGGAGGTAGGAACCAACCTAACAGCAGATTGGTTAACTATCTGAAGCACCTTAAAGGGCCCTACAAACTTGGGACCCAATTTTTTCAAAGGAATCCTCAGTCGCAGATTCTTAGAGGACAACCAAACAATGTCACCAATAGCAAACAAAACCTCTTGCTGTTTCCTATCAAAGTACCTCTTAGATTTTTTGTTAGCCTCCTGAAGATTATCACGCACATCCGTCCAAACTCTCTCCAAATCACCGGAAAAACACTCCTCCTCCGGCACAGCCGATACCAATTTGGAGAATGACCCAAAAGACGGATGTCTCCCAAAACAACAAAAAAAAGGCGAACACCCAGCAGAAGAGGATGTATGGTTGTTAAGAGCAAATTCAGCAAGTGGCAGAAACTCAGATCACCCCTCTTGATTGTCTGCCACAAAGCAACGCAAGAACTGCTCAACATCCTGTTTTTTTCTTTCTGTCTGGCCATTAGACTCTGGATGATATCCGGATGAAAACGACAAATGAACTCCCAACCTGTCACAAAAGGCACGCCAAAAGCGAGCCACGAACTGAGGTCCCCTATCAGAAACAATGTCAGTAGGAACGCCATGTAGTCTGACAATTTCCTTGACAAAGGCCTTAGCGAGTGTCTTAGTGCAAGGCAGTTTGATGAAGGGAACCAAGTGACACATCTTGCTAAAACGGTCCACGACCACCCAGATGACCGTGAAACCTTCAGAGGGGGGAAGGTCAGTAATAAAGTCCATAGCCAGATGTGTCCAAGGTGCACTAGGAACCTCCAGAGGGCAAAGCAACCCCGCAGCAGGAGTATGTGAAGACTTAGATCTAGCACACACAGTACATTGACGCACCCACTTAATGACTTCCTTCTGCCATCCAGGCCACCAAAAACTGCGACCCACAAGTCTCTTGGTCTCAGAAATTCCTGGATGACCTGCCAACCGAGACTCATGACACTCAACAAACAAATCTCTCCTAAAGGTCCTAGGCACAAACAATCTCCCATGGGGAGTGTTAGATGGGGCATTCTCCTGAGCTTTAAGAATCTCATCCTCCAAAACAGAGTCCAAAGCAGCAATCACAACACCTTCTTGTAAAATGCTCTCCTCCTCCTCCTCAGCACTGACCATAGGAGAAAAGCTGCGAGACAAAGCATCCGCTTTAACATTCTTGGTACCCGGGATGTAAGTAACGGAAAAATTAAACCGCGAGAAAAAAAGTGCCCACCTAGCCTGACGGGCATTCAAGCGCTTGGCAGCATCAAAATAGATCAGATTTTTATGATCAGTGAAAACCTGAATGGGAAATTCAGCACCTTCCAAGAGATGAAGCCAGTGTTCAAATGCGAGTTTAATAGCCAGCAACTCCCGATTACCAATATCGTAATTAAGTTCAGTCTCAGAAAAATTTTTTGAAAAAAAAGGCACAGGGTTGTACTCCATCCTTGCTTTCCTGAGACAACACCGCACCGACCCCCACAGAAGAAGCATCAACCTCAACCAAAAACGGCTTAGTCACATCAGGCTGCATAAGGATGGGAGCAGAGGTGAACCTCTCCTTTAGAAACACAAAAGCTTCAATGGCCTCAGAAGTCCACTGAACCGCATTAGCACCTTTCCTGGTGAGATCGGTCAGTGGTTTGACAATAATAGAAAAAAATTTTATGAATTTTCTGTAATAATTGGAGAAACCCAAAAACCTCTGTATTGATTTCAAACCAATAGGCCTAGGCCATTCCTGCACAGCTTGAACTTTAACCGGGTCCATCTCAAAACCTTCACTGGAGATAATGTAACCCAAAAAACTAATTCTCTGTACAGCGAACTCACATTTCTCCAGCTTAGCAAAAAGCGAATTGTCAATTAATAACTGTAAAACCTCACGTACGCTCCGCCAATGAGACTCCAGATCAGGCGAATAAATCAGAATGTCATCCAAATACACAACCACATTCTTACCAATCAAAGGTCTCAGGATGTGATTAATAAGATTCTGAAAAAATGCTGGAGCATTGGTAAGACCAAAAGGCATAACCAGATTCTCAAAATGACCCACAGGAGTGTTAAAAGCAGTCTTCCATTCATCACCCTCCTTCATGCGCAACAAATTGTATGCCCCCCGGAGATCAATTTTAGAGAACCACTTGGCCCCCACTAACTGGTTAAACAAATCAGGAATCAATGGCAGTGGGTAAGGATTGCGTACAGTAATTTTATTAATCTCACGAAAGTCCAGACAAGGACGTAAACCGCCATCTTTTTTTTTAACAAAAAAAAATCCAACAGCCACAGGAGACTTGGAAGGCCTAATGTGACCGGCGGCCAAGCTTGTCTGTATGTATTCCTCCAAAGCCTTTCTCTCAGGAATAGTAAGATTAAATAAACGACTTTTAGGAAGAGTCGCTCCAGGGACAAATTCAATGGTACAATCATAGTCTCTATGGGGAGGCAAAATTTGTGACTCCTCCTCAGAAAAAACTCTCCAAAAATCCTGAATAGGTACAGGTAATTCCCCTTTTTCCACCGCAGCAATACGTCCGTTACAACACTTGTCATAACATTTAGGGCTCCAGGACTTAATTTCATTGGTAGACCAATCCAGTACAGGATTATGCAATTTTAACCAGGGCAACCCCAATATTACTGGAGAAGGCAAATTATTCAATACTACCAAATCCAAATTCTCTTGATGAACACCATTAATAGTGAGGGGAAATTCACAGACCTTGTGAGTAACACTCTTAAAGGGAGAGCCATCGACAGAAACCACAGCAATAGGGGATGACAAAGGTTTAGGTTTTAATGTAAGTTTTTCCAAGAATCCCCCATCAATCACATTCAGAGTAGAACCACAATCCACAAATACCCGAAATTCAATTAATTCTTCCTGAGCAGCGGTAGTAGCAGATAGGAATACTCCCTTTGTATTTAAACAGGCAATACGGGCATAACTGACCATTTTTTTTTCTTTGTTCATGCGAAGCACACAGTTCTTAATAAAATGACCAGAATTTCCGCAATAGAAGCACAAACCTTCAGAAAGCCTGCGGTCTTTTTCCTGAGAGGGGGGTGTCAACGCCCGTATCTCCATCGGCTCTCCTTTGTCAGCACAGACCCTCTCAAAGCTCGGAGCTGACATAGCAGAGGATTTGCTCTCATTAACCCTAGCACGCAGTCTCCTGTCCACCCGTATAGCTAATTGCATAGCCTCCTGCAAGTTTCCAGGTGTGGGATAAGCAATCAGCAAATCTTTAACTCTTTCACCTAGCCCCGCCAGAAACAAACTTTTCAAAGCTGAATCGTTCCACCCCACCTGGGCAAACCACCGACGGAAGTGAGAACAATACTTTTCCACATTACCTGATCCCTGCCTCAAACGTCTCAATTCAGACTCAGCAGATGAGACATGATCAGGATCATCGTACAACAAACCCAAAGCAGAAAAAAAACTATCCACTGATCTAAAGCACGGATCACTAGGTTGGAGAGAAAAAGCCCATCCCTGAGGATCCTTGCGCAAAAGTGACATTATGAACCCTGTGCGCTGTGATTCATCACCAGAGGATCCGGGTCTTAAACGAAAATACAATAAACAAGCATTTTTAAAAGAAAAAAAATCTTGTTGTTCACCAAAAAATAGATCAGGCAGACGTACCTTTGGCTCTACCAAATGTGCTCCAGAACAGCTACTCACGTGTTGTTGGAGCTCGGCCACCTCCAGAGAGAGTCCCTGCAAGCGTTGAGCCAAATCTTGAACCCAGACCATGATGGAAACTGGAGGTCTTTCCTTAGAGAAATTTTTTGGGCTGGACTTACTGTTATGATCTGCTACAAGCACTAAGGAAAGACAGGAGATCTGGCCCTACAATCGAACTAAACTGGATCCCTACGATGTAACGGGGAACCTGATCCTGCGATCAGACCCGCTAAAGTCCTTAGCTAGTCTGTACGAAGACCTATAGATGCAAGGGAGGAATCCCTACAAGAACTAGGGACTGGGATAAAGTTGGACACCTCCTAGCAGAAATTGTAGCAGTCAAAGACAAACACACAACAAAGAACATAGAGGTCCGAAGACCTAGCAAAACTAACAGAGAACGGTAACAGAGCACCAAGCTAGCTCAAGAGTAGTAAATACAATGAAGTCCAGCAAGGCCAGGAGGGCGGAGCCGGATTAAATAGGCAAAAATGGTCATGTGACCAGCAAACTAGAAAAAACCTAACAGGAGAGTTCTAACAGCTGGAGGTCAGCAGAACCAGACACGTTCCTCACCCTTTAGCAATAAAGATGTGTATTTCATCCTGGCTGATACGGTACCAATGTTCGATTTGAGCAAAGATCTTCAAACCTACAGAAATCTGTGTTGCTCAAAATATGGTTCATCTCTTATTTTACATAGTAAAACTTTTGTATTCTTAAATATTTCAAACTCCAATTTGCTGCTTAAAGTACAGTATCTAACATGGACTTGCACAGTTTAGAAGGGTGCCCGATGCCCCCCAGACCACTTTTCAAAATACCACCCTGTACAAAGACATATTTACGAGGATATTTTATTTCTGTAACATACCTGGCGGCATCCTTGCATGGTGGTCCATCTCCCACTGTGCAAGAGTGCGCACTTGATCTCCAGTCCAGAATGTCTCTCTGGCTTCCCTCCTTGCTGTCTGTTTGTCTGTTTTGGCTGCATAGGGCGACGCCCGCTGAACTTCCTGTTTCTTGTACCTGCTGCGGACACGCCCCTGTTGCACCTTCAGTCTATTGCTGTCCATCTTTGGGTATTTATACCACCTTCTTCCTCAAGATGGCGCCTGAGCATTGTGTCCTGTCAGTCGGCTTTTTGTCTCTGACATGCCAGGTCCTATCCTGTTTTCCTGCCTGTTTTCCAGTTCTGTGTCTGAACTGTGGTCTGTTCTTGTGAACACGCTTCTTGCCTGTTCTTTCGCCTTCTAGGGGCCGTATTCCTAGATCTGCCTGTCTGTGCCTTGCGGTATCTGTTCCCGTCTGAACAGAGTCCTGTTTGTGTCTCTGCCTTGCGGTATCTGTTCCCGTCTGAACAGAGTCCTGTCTATTTCTCCTGTCTTGCAGTATCAGTTCCCGTGTCTGAACTGAGTCCTGTCTATGTCTCCTGCCTTGCGGTATCAGTTCCCGTGTCTGAACTGAGTCCTGTCTGTGTACTCTTGCCTGCTGCCTTTCCTGGAGGCTGTATTTCCAGGCCTGTCTGAACACGCTCCTAGCCTGTTCCTCCTGCCTTCTAGGGGCCGATTACCTAGATCCGTTCCTGTATCTTGTCTGTCCTGTCTGAACACGCTCCTTGCCTGTTCGTCCCGCCTCTCTGGGGGCCGTATTCCCAGACCCGCTCCTGTATCCTGCTGCAGTGTCGGTCTCTTCCGTACACTCAGTTCCAGTCTGAACTCTCTCCTATCCTTTACCTGTTTTGCCTCTATGTCCGTTCCTTTCCTTTTTCTGCAGAGTCTGAACTCGTACCTAACTCCTGCTTGTTGTCTCTGTACTCCCGTTTGTGAGTTTGTGGTCCACTTGCTACTTCACTGCAAATACCCTGTGGGTATCTGGCTCTGCCTTTCCCTTCCTGTCTGTTCCGTGTGAACAGAGCCCTGTCAGTCCTGCTCTGACTCCTTGCTCACTGCTCCGGCAGCCTTGCTCCGCTCTGACCCTTTTGCTCACTGCTCCAGCAGCCTTGCTCCGCTCTGACCCTTTTGCTCACTGCTCCGGCAGTCCTGTCCTGCCCTGCTTCTGCCCGCTGCTCCGGCAGTCCTGTCCTGCTTCTGCCCGCTGCTCCGGCAGTCCTGTCCTGCCCTGCTTCTGCCCGCTGCTCCGGCAGTCCTGTCCTGCCCTGCTTCTGCCCGCTGCTCCGGCAGTCCTGTCCTGCCCTGCTTCTGCCCGCTGCTCCGGCAGTCCTGTCCTGCCCTGCTTCTGCCCGCTGCTCCGGCAGTCCTGTCCTGCCCTGCTTCTGCCCGCTGCTCCGGCAGTCCTGTCCTGCCCTGCTTCTGCCCGCTGCTCCGGCAGTCCTGTCCTGCCCTGCTTCTGCTCGCTGCTCCTGCAGCCCCGTCCTGCCCTGCTTCTGCTCGCTGCTCCTGCAGCCCTGTCCTGCTCTGTTCTTGCCCACCGCTTCGGGCGTTCCCTCTCTGCTGTGGTTGTCTACCGCATCTGCGGTTCTGTGACCCAGTCTGTACTGGGTCTTAACCTTTCTGTGCTCCAGCCCGTCCTTTCGGCCAGTACCTCCCTGCCTGCATACTCGCCTGTATCCACCCATCTGCATACCTGCCGTGTTTGCTTACATCCACCAGTCTGTGCCAGCCTAACCTGCCTGTTCCAGTAATCCCAGTGTGGGTCAACCCCCGTGTCCGGAGTTTGACCTGGAGTAGCACCTGGTCCCTCTGCCCGGTTTCTCCCTGGTGCACTGGCGTCGTATGCCGTCGTGCCACCTTGGTCGGATCGGCCAGATACTTAGTCACGCCCCTCCAGGCACTCTCCGGTCCATGGTCCAGTGGAACCACAACACCCGCACACGCCAGTCAGTCCGGGCGTGTGCATAACAATTTCTATATTTGTTCTTTATTTTGGGGGGGGGGGAGTAGCATACTTTGTAAGTTTAGGGTCCTAGCTGCCAAACATTAGATATACCGGACCGGTAGGTCTTTGTACCTTGACCCTAAAAGCCTCCTGCAGTAGTTCTGAGCATTCATAATTATAAAGAGTTAAAGATTTCCACCCTCATCCTATTTATGAAAGCTTCCACATGTCTGCGGAGGTAATTTTTACGGAATATCCACCGTGAGATAGGCACTATGCCCAAAGAAACATTTAGCTTCCTTGAGATCCCTTTGACCTTCTCTAATTTATTAATCATAGGACACCCATGTGCTTTTTCGTACATGAGCATATTTTGCCTTTGTTTCGATTTTTAACGTATGTACTAATAAATTATATATTTTAATCATATTCTTCTATAATTACTATGAGAATAATGCTTAAATAAGGAATTAGTGCAATTACCAATTAACTTCTTGTGCGGGTGCCAAAAACTCAATTGTATATATGGCATGGGGATGGCTTTGGCTCAATGGCTGAGGTGCATCAGCTGTATGTTAGGGTTCTTTCACACGTCAATATCTCTGATACGTGTGGTGACAGTTTTCACACGTACTGGAGACACTTGTACACAGGGGTGGATTAAGAGTAGCAAGGGCCCCGGTCAGTTTAGACGGCATGGCCCCCCCACACACACACACACACACACACACCTGATGTATCACATGACTTGTCACATGATCCCCCTTTGATAGATCATGTGATAGTTCACGTGAAATTAATTCTGCAAAATATTAACTTATTAATTCTAATTATTTTTTTTATATTAATTGTATGACTTAATATTGAGCACAATTAAGTATGCTGACATCCCCCTATGTATGTAGGGTCTCATACTGTATAATATGAGCTTTCACATAATCCTCCTATACACAGCAGGAGGCCGCACGGCGCCCCCCCCAGATACAGCCGGAGGCCACACGGCGCCCCCCCCAGATACAGCCCGAGGACGCACGGCGCCCCCCCCCCAGATACAGCCGGAGGACGCACGGTGCCCCCCCCCAGATACAGCCGGAGGACGCACGGTGCCCCCCCCAGATACAGCCGGAGGACACACGGTGCCCCCCCCCGATACAGCCGGAGGATGCACGGCGCCCCCCCCCAGATACAGCAGGAGGCCGCACACACACAAACAAACATATACAAAGACAAATACATACACGCATAGGCTGTGCGTTTTTCAAGCGTTTTTGCCACGGAATTTCCGCAGCAAAAACGCTGAAAAAACGCTTGGTAATACGTGCCCCATGTTCCCCAATGATAATCCGCATGTGCTGTGCACATGCTGCGGAAATTTCCAATGCGGATTATCATTGCAGAAAAAAACGCAGCATGTCCATTAATTTTGCGGACACGCAGCGTAATTGGCGCCATTGACTTGCATTGAATCGCTTAATATCCGCATGACTACATGTGCACACGCGGATATGAAGCGTTTCAATGTGCCGATGGTACCCTGGTCTGGAGAAAAGGAGGCTCTCATCCAGACCCGGGTACCATAGTACCTGTAAAAAAAAGAATTTAAAATAAAAAAAATAAAGATTATACTCACCTTCCGATGGCCCCTGGTCTCCTCAGCGATACATCCGGTCTGTTGTATGCGTTGCGGTGGTGTGAAAGCACCTGCCATGACGTCATTTAGTCATGTGACAGGTCACACGACAGCTGATATCGGCTGTCGCATGACCTGTCACATGACTAAATGACGCCATGAAAGGTCCTTTCACACCACCGTGAGCCGCTCAACACACCGGACGCATCGCTGAGGAGACCGGGGGCCATCAGAAGGTGAGTATAATCTTTACTTTTTACCATTCTTATTCTTTTTTTTAACTATTACTTGGTCACACTATATATGCCGGTTGCATGGATTTATATAGTGTGACCAAGTTGTCAAGCACTTTTCCAAGTGATGCTAAAATCGCTTGGAAAAGTGCTTGATAACCCGCATGCGGAAATGCATGCAAAAACGCTTGACAAACGCTTCTACCTGGTTGGAAAAACGCATGTAAAATCTGCATGCGTTTTTCCTGCCAGGGAGAAGCGGAAAAAATATGCAGCATTTCTGCATCGTGGGCACATAGCCATAAACACATTTGAAACACAAAAATACATATAAACAGACATATCACACAATGATATCTGCACACACTGACACATCACTCACCGTCCCCCTGCTCGGCTCCAGTCGTCCAGCTCCTCTATGGTGGTAAGAAGCAGTGCAGGGCACACTGCATGACGTCACGCTAGCAGACACTGCCGCGCACAGGGCCGTGTCTTCTAGCTGTGATGCGGCCAGGCCAGCACACGTGCGCACGCACGATATGCAGATATGCGCACACATGCACACGGTACGCAGATATGCGCACAGACACATGCATACGTACATATCTTATAAACACATAAAACTGTCCTGTCCAGCAGCTCCTCATGCATGTATCAGTGCAGGGCCCCCGGCATGTCACAGACATGGCCCTGGACCATCAGAGGGGCCCACTCGCCGTTGAGGCCTGGACTGCTTCTACAGCATCTGTGTAGGACCTCTGGCGCTGCTTGATTGCCAGCACTTCACCTGACATGGCCGTGCGCTGTGCGGTTGTGTCTGGTAGTAATGGCGCGGCAATACACAAGCACAATTATAGGCGCAGTGTCGTCCCTGCCGTGTCATTAATACCAGACACAGCCGCACAGCTCACGGCCATGTCAGGTGAAGTGTCAGCGGTCCTGCACAGGGGAAGCAGCCTGGGCCACGACAGCGAGTGAGCCCCTCTTATGGTCCACAAATACATAGATATAGATACATACACACACACACACACACACACATATACATGCATACACATATATACATACACACATATATACATACACACATATATATATATATATATATATATAAATATAAAACACACACACACTGCACATGGACTTACCCTTTCTGTACATGATGCAGGTTCTTCCATCTTCTCTGTGGGGCAGCCTCCCCTCCTCTTGAGGCCCGACTGCAGAGCTCTGGTGTAATTGCAGGGTAGGAGGGGGAGAGCGGAGAGGTAACATTCAGACCCGGGTAGGGGGCAGGGAGAGCAGTGACCATGCTGTAAGCTGGCTCTGTGCTCTGCTGGAGGCGGGAGCAGGTGGGCGGAGCCTCCTCTCCTGCACTTACACAGTCAGTTGTTGGTGAGTAGTGTTGTGCGATACCTTCCGATATCAGGAAATATCGGATCGGATTGGATCGGACCGATACCGAAAAAGTATCGGATATCGCCGATTCCGATACCGGAAACCAATGCAAGTCAATGGGACAGAAATATCGGAATGAAAATAAACCCTTTCTTTCCTTGTAGGTTAATTCTACATGAAGGAAAACAACTAAGAATAATGTAGAATGTATTGGGGGAGGTGGGGGAGACAATAAAGGCATAGAGGTTTAGCCCAATCAAATGGAATAGCAGGAATTAATATTTTTTTTAAGACGTTCTGAGTTACGGAAATATTGACTATGTTAAGTATTTTTATATTTTGTTAGATATTTATGTTTCACTACTTCCATGCTCTTCACCTTGTTTTTTACTTCTCCCACACGTTCTCCTTCATCATCCTCAGCATCTTTTTCATCCTCTTCTTCTTCACCTTCTTCATCTTCTTCTTCTTCACCTTCTTCATATTATTCTTTTTTTTTACATTCTTCATATTCTACTTCTTCATCTTCTTCATATTCTTCTTCTTCATCATATTCTTATTTGTGACAGGCATTCCTGTAGTTGTTATCTATAAAAGGTTGGACATTACACCTTTCGTTCTGCCCGTCACAAAAGATTTACAACAGGATTTGTCCGCGTTCAGTTTGGCCTGCAGTAGCAGGTCTTTTCCAGGGGCACCACGAGGAGGAACGGACTCACCCCCATACACTGCTTAGTCATCTTCTGCTTATAATTTAGATTTTATCTTTTGCTCTGATTTTTAGTCTTATGCTTAATGTTCTTCCGCTTTTTGTTCTGCAGCTTCTTGTATTTCTGCTTCTTGGTTTTCTGTCTCTTGTTCTTCTGTATCTTGGTGCTTGTCTTCTCTTCTTTGTCCTCTTGGTCAACTTCTTCAGGGTCATCTTCTTGGTCTTCTTCGGGGTGGTCTTCAGGGTCGTCGTCTTCGGGGGTCCTCGTCTTCGGGGTCCTCGTCTTCTTCGGGTTGGTCTTCTGGGTCCTCGTCTTCGGGGTCCTCGTCTTCTTCGGGGTGGTCTTCAGGGTCCTCGTCTTCTTCGGGGTGGTCTTCAGGGTCCTCGTCTTCTTCGGGGTGGTCTTCAGGGTCCTCGTATTCTTCGGGGTGGTCTTCAGGGTCCTCGTCTTCAGGGTCGTTGTCTTCGGGGTCCTCGTCTTCTTAGGGTTGGTCTTCAGGGTCCTCGTCTTCAGGGTCCTCGTCAGGGAGATCCAGAGTGATTACCAAGAACCATTTCAAAAAGCTTGAAATTGGAAATGTAGCAGAAGGTACAAGAAAGCTGAGGAACTACCGAGAACCAGCTGACGGTACTGGAACCCGGATGGGTAGCAGAAGGTACAAGAGCCAATGGAACTGCCGAAGACCAGCTGACGGTACTGGAACTCGGTTACTAAGCAGGAGGTACCTGTGCCAGAAAGCACTACCAAGGACCAGCAGACGTTGGTGGAACTTGGATACTGAGAAGGAGGCACCTAATCCAAAGGCACTGCCGAGAACCAGCTGACGGTACTGGAACCCGGATGGGTAGCAGAAGGTACCCATGTAAAAAAAAGTTTAAGGCCGCGAGCCGGCCGCTGTTACCAAAACCAACAGTCCTACAGGGGGTGCTTGTCCTATTGGCACTATGGAACAAGCCTTCATTGCCAGATCCCGCAGCCCACATAGGAGTCACCTAAACTGCAGGCACCATAGAGTCGGCTAAACCGACCGCAACACGACAGGACAACGCATTGGAGGCAAAGTGACGTTGACACTACCCGGAAACAGCTGGCGTGCTGGAACCAGGCTGGGCAGGAGGGAGTACCTGTGCCAAAGTCACTGCCGAGAACCAGCTGACGGTACTGGAACCCGGATGGGTAGTAGAAGGTACAAGAGCAAATGGAACTACCGAGGACCAGCTGACGGTACTGGAACCCGGATGGGTAGCAGAAGGTACAAGAGCCAATGGAACTGCCGAAGACCAGCTGACGGTACTGGAACTCGGTTACTAAGCAGGAGGTACCTGTGCCAGAAAGCACTACCAAGGACCAGCAGACGTTGGTGGAACTTGGATACCGAGAAGGAGGCACCTAATCCAAAGGCACTGCCGAGAACCAGCTGACGGTACTTGAACCCGGATGGGTAGCAGAAGGTACAAGAGCCAATGGAACTGCCGAAGACCAGCTGACGGTACTGGAACTCGGTTACTAAGCAGGAGGTACCTGTGCCAGAAAGCACTACCAAGGACCAGCAGACGTTGGTAGAACTTGGATACCGAGAAGGAGGCACCTAATCCAAAGGCACTGCCGAGAACCAGCTGACGGTACTGGAACCCGGATGGGTAGCAGAAGGTACCCATGTAAAAAAAAGTTCAAGGCCGCGAGCCGGCCGCAGTTACCAAAACCAACAGTCCTACAGGGGGTGCTTGTCCTATTGGCACTATGGAACCAGCCTTCATTGCCAGATCCCGCAGCCCACATAGGAGTCACCTAAACTGCAGGCACCATAGAGTCGGCTAAACCGACCGCAACACGACAGGACAACGCATTGGAGGCAAAGTGACGTTGACACTACCCGGAAACAGCTGGCGTGCTGGAACCAGGCTGGGCAGGAGGGAGTACCTGTGCCAAAGTCACTGCCGAGAACCAGCTGACGGTACTGGAACCCGGATGGGTAGTAGAAGGTACAAGAGCAAATGGAACTACCGAGGACCAGCTGACGGTACTGGAACCCGGATGGGTAGCAGAAGGTACAAGAGCCAATGGAACTGCCGAAGACCAGCTGACGGTACTGGAACTCGGTTACTAAGCAGGAGGTACCTGTGCCAGAAAGCACTACCAAGGACCAGCAGACGTTGGTGGAACTTGGATACCGAGAAGGAGGCACCTAATCCAAAGGCACTGCCGAGAACCAGCTGACGGTACTTGAACCCGGATGGGTAGCAGAAGGTACAAGAGCCAATGGAACTGCCGAAGACCAGCTGACGGTACTGGAACTCGGTTACTAAGCAGGAGGTACCTGTGCCAGAAAGCACTACCAAGGACCAGCAGACGTTGGTAGAACTTGGATACCGAGAAGGAGGCACCTAATCCAAAGGCACTGCCGAGAACCAGCTGACGGTACTGGAACCCGGATGGGTAGCAGAAGGTACCCATGTAAAAAAAAGTTCAAGGCCGCGAGCCGGCCGCAGTTACCAAAACCAACAGTCCTACAGGGGGTGCTTGTCCTATTGGCACTATGGAACCAGCCTTCATTGCCAGATCCCGCAGCCCACATAGGAGTCACCTAAACTGCAGGCACCATAGAGTCGGCTAACCCGACCGCAACACGACAGGACAACGCATTGGAGGCAAAGTGACGTTGACACTACCCGGAAACAGCTGGCGTGCTGGAACCAGGCTGGGCAGGAGGGAGTACCCGTGCCAAAGTCACTGCCGAGAACCAGCTGACGGTACTGGAACCCGGATGGGTAGTAGAAGGTACAAGAGCAAATGGAACTACCGAGGACCAGCTGACGGTACTGGAACCCGGATGGGTAGCAGAAGGTACAAGAGCCAATGGAACTGCCGAAGACCAGCTGACGGTACTGGAACTCGGTTACTAAGCAGGAGGTACCTGTGCCAGAAAGCACTACCAAGGACCAGCAGACGTTGGTGGAACTTGGATACTGAGAAGGAGGCACCTAATCCAAAGGTACTGCCGAGAACCAGCTGACGGTACTGGAACCCGGATGGGTAGCAGAAGGTACCCATGTAAAAAAAAGTTTAAGGCCGCGAGCCGGCCGCTGTTACCAAAACCAACAGTCCTACAGGGGGTGCTTGTCCTATTGGCACTATGGAACAAGCCTTCATTGCCAGATCCCGCAGCCCACATAGGAGTCACCTAAACTGCAGGCACCATAGAGTCGGCTAAACCGACCGCAACACGACAGGACAACGCATTGGAGGCAAAGTGACGTTGACACTACCCGGAAACAGCTGGCGTGCTGGAACCAGGCTGGGCAGGAGGGAGTACCTGTGCCAAAGTCACTGCCGAGAACCAGCTGACGGTACTGGAACCCGGATGGGTAGTAGAAGGTACAAGAGCAAATGGAACTACCGAGGACCAGCTGACGGTACTGGAACCCGGATGGGTAGCAGAAGGTACAAGAGCCAATGGAACTGCCGAAGACCAGCTGACGGTACTGGAACTCGGTTACTAAGCAGGAGGTACCTGTGCCAGAAAGCACTACCAAGGACCAGCAGACGTTGGTGGAACTTGGATACCGAGAAGGAGGCACCTAATCCAAAGGCACTGCCGAGAACCAGCTGACGGTACTTGAACCCGGATGGGTAGCAGAAGGTACAAGAGCCAATGGAACTGCCGAAGACCAGCTGACGGTACTGGAACTCGGTTACTAAGCAGGAGGTACCTGTGCCAGAAAGCACTACCAAGGACCAGCAGACGTTGGTAGAACTTGGATACCGAGAAGGAGGCACCTAATCCAAAGGCACTGCCGAGAACCAGCTGACGGTACTGGAACCCGGATGGGTAGCAGAAGGTACCCATGTAAAAAAAAGTTCAAGGCCGCGAGCCGGCCGCAGTTACCAAAACCAACAGTCCTACAGGGGGTGCTTGTCCTATTGGCACTATGGAACCAGCCTTCATTGCCAGATCCCGCAGCCCACATAGGAGTCACCTAAACTGCAGGCACCATAGAGTCGGCTAAACCGACCGCAACACGACAGGACAACGCATTGGAGGCAAAGTGACGTTGACACTACCCGGAAACAGCTGGCGTGCTGGAACCAGGCTGGGCAGGAGGGAGTACCTGTGCCAAAGTCACTGCCGAGAACCAGCTGACGGTACTGGAACCCGGATGGGTAGTAGAAGGTACAAGAGCAAATGGAACTACCGAGGACCAGCTGACGGTACTGGAACCCGGATGGGTAGCAGAAGGTACAAGAGCCAATGGAACTGCCGAAGACCAGCTGACGGTACTGGAACTCGGTTACTAAGCAGGAGGTACCTGTGCCAGAAAGCACTACCAAGGACCAGCAGACGTTGGTGGAACTTGGATACCGAGAAGGAGGCACCTAATCCAAAGGCACTGCCGAGAACCAGCTGACGGTACTTGAACCCGGATGGGTAGCAGAAGGTACAAGAGCCAATGGAACTGCCGAAGACCAGCTGACGGTACTGGAACTCGGTTACTAAGCAGGAGGTACCTGTGCCAGAAAGCACTACCAAGGACCAGCAGACGTTGGTAGAACTTGGATACCGAGAAGGAGGCACCTAATCCAAAGGCACTGCCGAGAACCAGCTGACGGTACTGGAACCCGGATGGGTAGCAGGAGGTACCCATGTAAAAAAAAGTTCAAGGCCGCGAGCCGGCCGCAGTTACCAAAACCAACAGTCCTACAGGGGGTGCTTGTCCTATTGGCACTATGGAACCAGCCTTCATTGCCAGATCCCGCAGCCCACATAGGAGTCACCTAAACTGCAGGCACCATAGAGTCGGCTAACCCGACCGCAACACGACAGGACAACGCATTGGAGGCAAAGTGACGTTGACACTACCCGGAAACAGCTGGCGTGCTGGAACCAGGCTGGGCAGGAGGGAGTACCCGTGCCAAAGTCACTGCCGAGAACCAGCTGACGGTACTGGAACCCGGATGGGTAGTAGAAGGTACAAGAGCAAATGGAACTACCGAGGACCAGCTGACGGTACTGGAACCCGGATGGGTAGCAGAAGGTACAAGAGCCAATGGAACTGCCGAAGACCAGCTGACGGTACTGGAACTCGGTTACTAAGCAGGAGGTACCTGTGCCAGAAAGCACTACCAAGGACCAGCAGACGTTGGTGGAACTTGGATACCGAGAAGGAGGCACCTAATCCAAAGGCACTGCCGAGAACCAGCTGACGGTACTGGAACCCGGATGGGTAGTAGAAGGTACAAGAGCAAATGGAACTACCGAGAACCAGCTGGCGGTGCTGGAACCCAGGGTAAATACTAAAAACAGAGTGGAGCCAGAGGTGTAATTGGAGCAAGTTTTAAATCAGTAGTACAGTGGATGTGGACAAAGCAGGAGAATTTGCCGGACACGCAGCAGGGGAACAGCTGACATTACTGAACCCCAATAACACTGGAGCAAGCGTTGACTGTGCAGACGGCACTTCTGAGCAGCAACTAGCGGTATTGGAGCCCAGGGTAAATACTAAAAACAGAGGAGCCAGAGGTGTATTTGGAGGAGGTTTTAAATCAGTAGTACAGTGGATGTGGACAAAGCAGGAGAAATTGCCGTCCGCACAGCAGGGGAACAGCTGACGTTACCGAACCCCAATAACACGGCAGCAAGTGTTGACTGTGCAGACGGCACTTCCGAGCGCCAACTGGCGGTGTTGGAGCTCAGGGATAATACTGAAAACAGAGGAGCCAGAGGTGTAATTGGAGCAACTTTAAAATCTGTAGTAGTGAAAATGTGGACAGAGCAGGAGAAATTGCCGTCCGCACAGCAGGGGAACAGCTGACGTTACCGAACCCCAATAACATGGCAGCAAGTGTTGACTGTGCAGACGGCACTTCCGAGCGCCAACTGGCGGTGTTGGAGCTCAGAGATAATACTGAAAACAGAGGAGCCAGAGGTGTATTTGGAGGAGGTTTTAAATCAGTAGTACAGTGGATGTGGACAGAGCAGGAGAAATTGCCGTCCGCACAGCAGGGGAACAGCTGACGTTACTGAACCCCAATAACACGGCAGCAAGTGTTGACTGTGCAGACGGCACTTCCGAGCGCCAACTGGCGGTGTTGGAGCTCAGGGATAATACTGAAAACAGAGGAGCCAGAGGTGTAATTGGAGCAACTTTAAAATCTGTAGTAGTGAGAATGTGGACAGAGCAGGAGAAATTGCCGTCCGCACAGCAGGGGAACAGCTGACGTTACCGAACCCCAATAACATGGCAGCAAGTGTTGACTGTGCAGACGGCACTTCCGAGCACCAACTGGCGGTGTTGAAGCTCAGGGATAATACTGAAAACAGAGGAGCCAGAGGTGTATTTGGAGGAGGTTTTAAATCAGTAGTACAGTGGATGTGGACAGAGCAGGAGAAATTGCCGTCCGCACAGCAGGGGAACAGCTGACGTTACTGAACCCCAATAACACGGCAGCAAGTGTTGACTGTGCAGACGGCACTTCCGAGCGCCAACTGGCGGTGTTGGAGCTCAGGGATAATACTGAAAACAGAGGAGCCAGAGGTGTAATTGGAGCAACTTTAAAATCTGTAGTAGTGAGAATGTGGACAGAGCAGGAGAAATTGCCGTCCGCACAGCAGGGGAACAGCTGACGTTACTGAACCCCAATGACACGGCAGCAAGTGTTGACTGTGCAGACGGCACTTCTGAGCGCCAACTGGCGGTGTTGGAGCTCAGGGATAATACTGAAAACAGAGGAGCCAGAGGTGTAATTGGAGCAACTTTAAAATCTGTAGTAGTGAGAATGTGGACAGAGCAGGAGAAATTGCCGTCCGCACAGCCGGGGAACAGCTGACGTTACTGAACCCCAATGACACGGCAGCAAGTGTTGACTGTGCAGACGGCACTTCCGAGCGCCAACTGGCGGTGTTGGAGCTCAGGGATTACAGTTCAGGTGGTAGAAACATGAACAGAACAGGAGACCTGGATACTTTTGCCAACAATTATTTATTCTGGAAGAGGACTGGCAAATTCATGAGAGATCCAGGCCTTGTTCATTTTGAGAAAAGTAAGCCGGTCAACGTTATCGGAGGATAGTTGCATGCGACGGTCTGTTAGTACACCACCTGCGGCACTAAAGACGCGTTCCGATAATACACTAGCAGCAGGGCAAGCTAGCACCTCCAATGCATACTGACTTAGCTCTGGCCATGTATCTAGCTTACAGACCCAAAACTTGAAGGGAGAAGAGCCGTCTGGGAGTACACTAAGAGGGCAAGACATGTAGTCTGTCACCATCTGACGGAAACGTTGCCTCCTGCTGACTGGAGCCGTCTGTGATGGTGTAGACATTTGTGGCGGCGGGGACACAAAACTTTGCCACATTTCGGCCATACTGGTCTTGCCTTGTGCTGAGGCGCTGCTTCTGCTCCCTCTTTGTGCAGAGCTTCCTCCACTGCCTCGACGCACTGAGCTGCTTTGTAAAGCACTAGCAGCACTGCTCTCGGTTGGAATGGAGAACATGATGGAATGCACCAGTGAGTCTTGGTACTCCCGCATTTTACGCTCCCGGTTCAACGGTGTTATGAGGCTTTGTAAGTTGTCCCGGTAGCGAGGATCTAGGAGGGTGGACACCCAATAATCAGCCGTGTTGAGAATGTGGGCAATGCGGCGGTCGTTTCTCAGGCACTGCAGCATGAAATCAACCATGTGCTGCAGACTGCCAACTGGCCAAGAAACGCTGTCCCCTGCTTGAGGCGTGATCTCTGCCTGCTCTGCATCACCCCACCCTCGCTCTAGATACTGACTACTAGAGCATTGTGTACCTCCCTACTCTGGACAGATGTCTTCCTCATCCATTGACTCCTCCTCATCCTCCTCACAAAGTGTCCCCTGCCTAGGCCTTTGTGAGGAACCACATTGCGCAGACTGTAGAGAAGCAGATGGCATTTGTGACTCCTCATCCTCCACCTCTTCCAAAACCTCGTCCCTTAGTGCTTGCAGTGTTTTTTCAAGCAGGCAGATAAGGGGGATAGTCATGCTGACTAGTGCATCATCTGCACTCGCCATCCGCGTGGAATAATCGAAGGCACGCAAAACGTGGCAAATGTCCTTCATAGAGGCCCACTCAGTGGTGGTGAAGTGTGAACGGCGCGCACTGCGACTTCTTTGCGCCTGCTGCAGCTGGTACTCCATTACTGCTGCCTGCTGCTCACACAACCTCTCCAACATATGTAACGTTGAATTCCACCTGGTGGGTAGGTCACATATGATGCGATGTTCCGGAAGACGTAATCGGCGCTGCAGAGCTGCAATGCATGATCTTGCATTGCTGGAACGCCGCAAGTGAGCGCACTCTATGCGGACCTTGTGAAGCAGTGCATCAAGATCCGGATAGTCCCTCAAAAAACTCTGCACAACCAAGTTGAGCACATGGGATGTGAGTGAGGTTGCCTAGGCCCAGAGCTGCCACCAGATTTCGGCCATTGTCACACACTACCATGCCTGGCTGGAGATTCGCTGGCACAAACCACACGTCGCTCTGCTGCTTGATGGCATTCCAGAGCTCCTGCGCTGTGTGGCTTCGATTCCCCAAAGAAATTAATTTTAATACGGCCTGTTGACGTTTGGCCACGGCTGTGCTCATATTGGTCACCATAACAGGTAACCGTTCACGGGTCGATGTGGAGGTAGACCGTGACGGCTCCTGCAGCGCTGATTCAGAGGAACTGGAGTATGAGGAGGAGTCAATGTGTACAGACTGGATTCCTGCAATCCTTGGAGTTGGCAGAACACGTACAGCGCCACTCTCAAGATCTGTACCCGGCTCCACAACATTTACCCAATGGGCAGTGAGGGAAAGGTATCGTCCCTGTCCATGCTTACTGGTCCACGCATCGGTGGTCAGGTGGACCTTGCTACTGACGGCGTTTTGTAGCGCATGTTTAATTTTTCCCTCCACATGATGTTGCAGGGCAGGGACGGCTTGCCTGCTGAAATAAAATCGGCTGGGCACGTTGTATTGTGGGACTGCCAATGCCATAAAGTTACGGAATGTGTCAGTCTCCACCAGCCTGAATGATAGCATTTCAAGGGCCAGTAGTTTAGCAATGCCAGCTAAACATTCAGAGCCTGTGCTCGGGGGTGGTTTGCCGAGTATGGGTGCCTTTTCTCCCATGCCTGTGCTAACGATGGCTGTAGACTGGCCTGGGAGTGTGAGGATGACTGGGAAAGTGGTGCTGTGGGTGGAATTACACTGTGTCTCTGTACAACAGTGCCAGAGATTCTTCCATGGCGATCCTGTGAGGAAGCCGAACCAGCTGTGTGTGAGCTGGAGGAAGAGGCTACAACACGAGCTGAAGAGGTGGTAGGTGGCGCTGTAGGTTGGCCTAGGTCTTCAGTGTGTTTTTGTAACTCCACCACATGCTTGGTCCGCACGTGTTTCCACATATTTGTGGTATTGAGGTTGCTGACACTTTTCCCTCTTTTCACCTTCTGATTACACAGCTTGCATTTGACAAAGCAAATGTCATCTGCAACTGTGTCAAAAAAGGACCAGGCACTGCAAGTCTTGGGAGCGCCCGCTTTGGATTTTGGAAGAGCCATGCTCCTAATGGGTGCCGGAGTGGAGGCTACAGGCAACCAAGTCTGCCCCCTCCCTCTCCCTCCTTTTTGGGCTGTTCGGGGAATCTCTTCCTCAGAGCTGCTCCCACCACCTTCCTGTCCCTCACGCCATGATGGGTCAAGGACCTCATCATCTACACCACCCTCTTCAAACAACTGCTTCTCCTGGGTAGTCTCGACAGCACAGTACGCACCAGAAAGTGGCACCTGAGTCTCATCATCAGATGCGTACTGAGGTGTGCTGCTGACCATAGGCACTGGCCCACCCGCCTCTTCAGATTCAGAGAGACAAAATGGTTGCGCATCACTGCATACTACCTCTTCTTCAAATTCTCGAATTCTGCTTGGCTGGCCCCCTCTTTCCAAGCCAAGAGATTCAGAGAACAGAAGTAGAGATGGCTCCTGTCCTGGGCTCTCTGACTGCCTGGGCAATTTGGCAGGTGGTGAAGAGACAGATGGGTGCTCTTCAGTGCTCAGGACCTGAGAGGATCTGGAACTAATTGAAGTCGATGCGTTAGCTGCCATCCATCCGACAACGGCTTCAATTTGGTCCTCCCGCAGCAGTGGGGTACGGCTAGCTCCTACAAAGCTGCGCATAAAGGACTGTTCCCTGGTAAAACTGGGGGATGCTGAGTCACTGGTGCCCGCAGCAGGCACAGAATCCTCACGTCCTCTCCCTGCAGAAACTCCACGCCCACGCCCACGACCACATGCCTTACTCCCTGCCTTCTTCATCTTGGTAGACTGATAAAGATAGGCAGAAAAGTACTAAGGGCTTAGTGTGCTTATTCCTGAACAGCTGCTAACAGGTATAAGAAACACTAATTTTATAAAGTGTGGACTAGACTTTAATATGAGCTAATGTGGCCTACACAACTGTAAAGTGGAGTGTTTGGTGAACTTTATTTAGGTTTTTTTTGTCACAAAAAGACACTGGATGTACCTAAAGATGTAATAACGATAGTATCACAAACTTTTTGTAGCTATTACAATGTAGGAAGGTAACCTACAATGCAATAGATGAGGCTGCAAAAAATAGGCTAATACTAATCTGGCTGGGGCTGCAGGGCCCAATGCTGCAGAAAGGCTCCTCTAACTACTCCTATATAGTGTGTTTGGAACCAATTTAGCTGAATACGGATGGAACCACCACACTAATAGGAGAAATCAGGAAAAATTATGAATTGGCAAAAAAGGACAATGTATGAGGCAGTGACACACACTGAGTGCACTACAACCAGACGTGGTTGAAGCACACACTACAGGGTGAGCTGCACTCACACACCAGACCTTGCAGACAGCGGTGAACAGTACAGATGCAGAGCACTGTGCACTAGCGCTGCAAGACCAAAAAAATTTCTCTATCTACTCCTATATAGTGTGTTTGGAACAAATTTAGCTGAATACGGATGGAACCACCACACTAATAGGAGATATCAGGAAAAATTATGAATTGGCAAGAAAGGACAATGTATGAGGCAGTGACACACACTGAGTGCACTATAACCAGACGTGGCTGAAGCACACACTACAGGGTGAGCTGCACTCACACACAGAGACCTTGCAGAAAGCGGTGAACAGCACAGAGAACTGTGCACTAGCACTGCAAGGCACAGCGATTTATAAAGTAGCTTGGGTAAAGCAGAATAGACCAAATAGGTAGCTAAAACTGTCCCTCAGAACAACAGCATCCTATCCCTAACTGAATTCACAGCAGAGTGAGCTCAAAATGGCGGCGGCGGCTTTTATAGTGCATCATGACATCATTTCAGCAGCCAATCACAGCCATGCCATTAGTTAAGATGCCTACATGCCTAACAGGATGTGCCCATACTTCTTAGGATCCTCATTGGCTGAATAAAATGAAAATGGCTCATTGCATTATGGGAACTTCCGATTCCGGTATACGATATTGCAAAAGTATCGGAATTAAGTATTGGAATTCCGATACCGCGAATATCGGCCGATACCCGATATTTCAGTATCGGAATGCTCAACACTACTGGTGAGTCATCCTCGCAGCGTCGCCGGACACAGCAGAGCAGATTCCATCTTCCGAATCCCGGGCCCTCCTGTCACACATTATAATGAGGTCAATCCGGCCACAGGCCCCTGGGAGCCCCGGGCCCCATGGCAGCCCAGGGCCCCGGGCGGTAGCCCGGATTGACCTCATTATAATCCGCCTATGCTTGTTCACCCATTCAAATGAATGGGTCTGCGCACATGTCAATGTGTTTTCACGGGCCATGTGTCCGTGGGAAAAACACTCTGAGATGTCAGTTTTTTTCACGCTGCAAAACGTCCCACACTGATGACACACGGATGACATCCATGTGTCATCAGTATCACATATATTGGCACCTGGGGATCAGCGGTACAGTTAGCGCTCTTCCCAAGAGCCAGGTGCTGAAGGTATCTGTCATCGTTGTCCCCTGCTTGTGCTGCAATCAGCATCTGCAGAGGACAATGTTAAAAGTTGTATTCTGCCTCCGCTGTGTGCAACAAGTGTAAACATAAGTATAAAATAAAAAAATCCTTATACTTATCTGTCCAATATACTGTCCCATGCTGTAATCCATCTGACTGACAATTCTGCATCAGCGTCTGTGGTGGCTTGAGGCGAGCTCACAAGCTGAGGAGCAGGGGAGAATAAACTGCTGCAACAAGCGGGCCCCTGATCTGCGCTGAGCTCAATAAGCAATTTCCTGTCACTCGGTGAGCTCAGCACAGGTCATGGGCCAGCTTGCTGCAGCGAGTCATTCTCTTCTGCTCTTCAGCGTATGTGGTCGCCTCAAGCCAGGTGAGTATAATGATTTTTTTTATTTTATTCTTATTTTTACTGGTTTTGGAGACATTGGGAGCAGAATACTGCTCTCAACATTGTCCCTTGCTAGCGCTGATCGCAGTGCAAGCAGGGGACAATGGTGAGAGATTCCTTCAGTACCGGAGGTTTGGGAACAGCGCTAACTGTACCGCTGATTCCCAGGCGCCGGTATATGTGACCCTGATGTGGAACACACGGACACAGATATCTCCGTAACTGGTTTTTACAGTACTGGAAATATCAGGATGTGTGAAACTGGCCTTAGATGCCTTTAGGCTCCTTTCACCAGCTTAGCACAATTTCACAATTGTATGGGTTCTTTTGGGTTTCTTTTTGTGCCATTTCCTCTGCATTATGCATCAGTTGACATGGTGCATGCTACAACTAGTTCCCTTTAATATATGACTAGCTTTACTTCTGAAATCGGATATATACAGTTGAAACCAGAAGTTTACATAAACTATAAAAAGACACATATGCATGTTTTTCTCAATATCTGACATGATATCAGAATAAAACTTTCCTGTTTTAGGTCCATAATTTTTAATATTTGCCAAATGCCAGGATAATGAGAGAGCGAGAATGTTTTAAGGCATTTCTATTACTTACTGCAAAGTCAAAAGTTTACATACATTAAGATTACTATGCCTTTAAACAATTCTCGACTGCCCATATGATGATGGCATGTGTTTGGAAGCTTCTGGGAATGTCCAACCATCATACCGCTCAGGAAGGTGACGGGTTCTATGTCCCAGAGATGAACGTGCTTTGGTCCGACATGTGCATATCAACCCAAGGACAAAAGCAAAAGACCTTGTGAAGATGATGACAGAAGCTGGTAAGATTGTGTCAATATCCACAGTGAAACGAGTACACTATCAACATGGGCTGAAAGGCCACTCTGACAGGAAGAAGCCATTACTCCAAATGAAACATAAAAAAGCCAGATTAATGTTTGCAAATGCACACAGGAATAAAGACCTTAATTTTTGGAGACATGTCCTGTGGTCTGATGAAACTAAAATTTTACTTTTAGGACATAATGACCATCGTTAAGTTTGGAGGAAAAAGGGAGAAGCTTGGAAGCCTAAGAACACCATCCCAACTGTGAAACACAGGGTGGAGGCATCATGTTGTGGGGTTGTTTTGCTGTGGAAGGGACTGGTGCACTTCACAAAATAGATGGCATCATGAGAAAAGAAGATTATGTGGCAATACTGAAGCAACATCTCAAGACATCAGCCAGGAAGTTAAAGCTTGGGCGGAAATGGGTCTTCCAAATGGACAATGACCCGAAGCATACTGCAAAAATGGTAACAAAGTGGCTTAAGGATAACAAAGTCAATGTTTTGGAGTGGCCATCACATAGCCCTCATCTCAATCCTATTAAAAATTTATGGGCAAAGCTGAAAAGGCAGGTGCGAGCAAGGCAACCTACAAACCTGGATCAGTTACACCAGTTTTGCCAGAAGGAATGGGCTCAAATTCCAAAGAACTATTGTGAGAAGGTTTTGGAAGTATATCCCAAACGTTTGACCCACGTCATTCAGTTTAAGGGCAACGGTACCAAATACTAATGAAATGTATGTAAACTTGTGACTTTGCAGTAAGTAATAAAAATGCCTTAAAACATTCTCTCTCTCTCTCTCTCATTATTCTGGCATTTGGCAAATATTAAAAATTATGGTAATCCTAATTGACCTAAAACGGGAAAGGTTTATTCTGATTTCATGTCAGATATTGAGAAAAACATGCATATGTGTCTTTTTATATAGTGTATGTAAACTTCTGGTTTCAACTGTAGTTTAATATAAAGTTACTACCTATTTAGACATTGAAACTAAATCACCTGCCAGCAGTGGCATAACTTGAAACTTGTGGGCCCTAATGCAAAATCTTCAACAGGACCCCCAACTATCACAGGTTTTTAACCCTCCGTCACATACAATAGGCCTGACAGGCACATCTCTTTTACTTTCATTTCTCCTTCCCCACCAGATTGTGAGGAAATCCCCTCCCTCCAGGTAGTCTCCTGTCTCTAGCAGCTCTGTGAAACCTCATACCACAGTTGGATTGCAGAGCTTCAGGAGGACAGATATAACTGCGCTAATCTCTCAGGCTCATTGTATGTGAACACGTCACACTCAATAAGGTTGGTATTTTATGTTTTTATTCATCACAATTGTTTATTTAGCTTGTTTTATGAATGTATAGCACAACGTGTGAGGATATTTCATAGAAATAAGGCAGATTAAAAAAGAAAGTGTGCTGCTCAGGCATATACAGTAGTTCCCTAACACATATTCCTTCTCTTGCTTCAGATTATCTGCTGAAATGGAGAGGAAAATGTACAATTTATCAAAAAACCTTGATGTTGAGGAAGTAACAAACATGCTGTTAGATGATGCAGACCCCACACTGAATGAGGATTTAGGAGAGGAAAGTGAGATTGATTCTCATGATGAGGTGGAAGTATGTGAAGTGGATTCTGAAACAGAGCAAGATGGTGTCAGTGATGAGGATGAAGATGTAGAATCTTATTATATGGGAAAAGATAAAAAAAAACAATGGAACAAGAAGCCACTCCAGAAAAAACGTAGGGAACCTCAAAACATTATTACTCACCTTCCTGCAGTTATAGGAACTGCAAGTAATGCAAAAACTGCAGTTGAATGCTGGAATAGTTTATTCACAGATGACATTCTGGACTCTATTGTCACATATACCAACCAATATATAGACATTATAAAGGAGAAGTTCATCTGCAACAGAACCATTAAGGCCACAGATGAAATAGAACTGTGTGCTTTTTTTGGATTATTATACCTTGCAGGAGCTTATAGGGCAAATAGACACAGTTTGTAGGAACTTTGGAGTAAAGATGGGGATGGAGTTGAAAAATTTGGCCTTGTTATGTCCATAAACAGATTCAAGCTTCTAATTCGTTGCCTTCGGTTTGACGACAGAACTACCCGAACCGAACGTAAAACACATGACCGACTTGCTCCAATTCGTGATATATTCCAAAAATTTGTTGAAAACTGTAAAAAAGCTATTGCCCTGGGGAGAATCTCATTATTGACGAAATGCTCCCTGGTTTTTGTGGTAAATGTGCCTTTCGTCAATATATTCCATCAAAGCCTAACAAATATGGAACAAAAATGTATGCCCTTGTTGATGCCAGTAAGACCTACACTTACAACCTGGAAGTTTATGCAGGAAAACAACCAGAAGGTCCTTACTGTGTCAGCAACAAACCCAGTGATGTTGTAAAAAGACTGGCTGAGCCCTTATTTGGATCGGGTCGCAATATAACAGCTGACAATTGGTTTTCAAATTGTGATCTGATTGATTATCTGAAAATGCAGAAGCTTTCATATGTCGGAACTGTAAGAAAAAATAAAAAAGAATTGCCTACACAGTTTGTAAGTGTGAAAGGGAGACAACAGTACAGCAGTATGTTTGCATTCCATAATGGAAAGGTTTTGGTTTCCTATGTACCACAAGCAAAAAAAATTGTACTTCTTCTATCAACACTTCATGATGATGATGCCATCGATCCTGGGACTGAGGCACAAAAAAAAACGGAGATAATTACATTTTATAATGCAACCAAAGGGGGTGCTGATACAGCTGATCAGATGTGCTCAACTGTCAACGTCAGCAGAAACACCAAACGCTGGCCAATGGTCATATTTTTTGCTATGTTGAATTTGGGTGGTATAAATTCACAAGTCATTTACCTTGAAAACAAGCTTGAACCACTCCGTAGACGATTCTATCTGAAAAAATTGGCCCATGAACTAGTGCTTGGAGAGCTACGCAGGAGAAGTATGAAAACAATCGGTATCCCCTCTCGCCTTCAAGTTCAGCTGAAAAGATTCCGCCCAGAAGATGATAGTGAAAATTCACCACCTGCACCACCTCCCAAAAGAAGGAGATGCACCACCTGCACCTCGGAAAGCGGAATCAGAAGGCTTTCTAATTATGAATGTCACAAATGTCATAATGCAATCTGCCTGACACATGCAAAAATGATGTGTAATTCTTGCTCTTTGCTCTGCAAGTGTAATTTTTCTGGGGAAACTTCAGGATCCAATTCTGATTGAATATGTGTTTAATAGTACTTAAGGTACCTTAAAATTAAGTTTGTTTCCATAAAATTTCTTTGTAGAGTTTTTTGACAGAGTCGAACTGGGGACTATTTGGCGGGAGTTTTGAAATGTTTGTATTTCAGAGTTATTAGTTTTATGTTAAGTAAATGGTTTTTTTTTGCACCTGATTATGTGTAGTCTCTTTTATTACATCCCTATGAAGGTCACTGATCACTTTTAGAGCACTGAAATTGCAAACATTAGATATTATAGGTATTTTTCTAGCCTGCGCCTGACAGTCACATTGTATGTGAACTCGTTAGAACCGATATTGTATGTGACGGAGGGTTAATAGTATGGGGCAAAAGGACACTTTCAGCCACCCCAAGTCTCCAGGGTGATTGCAAACCCTGCATCTATTATAGTAACTTTTTGGAGAGTTTTTGGGTTCATTCACAAATATCCTACTATTACAAATATGTCCTATGTGTGTAATGATACCAGCAAAGTTTGCAATTCGATTAAAAGCGAATATGCTGATGTTCTGACTCAAGAAACCGCAGTCTATGCCGGTAAAATGTGTCAGCCTTGAGTCCACACTGAAAATCGATATAACTTTTTATTATACAATTATTAAATCAAACCCAGGAAACCCTTCTAGAAGGACATAAGGCTCAATAAAATAATAAAATATATCTCTCAAGTGTACAAAATAGGAGGCTCTATGCAAATGTCTACATTTTCATGAGAAATCCACCAGATAACGCTTCCCGTTATACTGATAATCTGCCCTTTAAAAATGGAACCTCCTTTAATCATTTTTCAGGGTTTTCCTTGATGGCCTTCTACAAACCTCACGCGTTGTACAAAGCCGCCTCCTGTTGCTATGTTTAACATAAATGTTCAGTAGATGGAATATTTTATCAGATCCGTCTGTATATTCTGGTGTCACCCATCCATAAAGGCAAACAAGTGAAGCGTGTAATTTTCTGTTGACATAAGATTATACGATGTCCATATCATTTTGTTTATGAGACCTGATCTCGTTTGTGCTGGAATGAAGAATTTCCTTCGTGTCTCAGATGTCTATATGTTATCCCCTCCCCTTCCCTTGCTTTGTAGTTTCCATGCGAAACTTGGTTTTGAAGTTTTTGATGTGCTTTCCATATTTTTGATGGAGTGACAAATGTATTGTTAGCATTTTATTGGTCTTTGAATAACATCTTAAACAAATAGAAAAGTTACAAGGGTGCAAGCCGTACCAGCTGCTGTTTATTCAGTGTTTATAGTACTAAATATACCTAGCCGCCTGATTATCGGAACTCTTCACATAAGCCAGTGCACATCGCAATATCTAAAGAACAACATAAGATTTTAACTACTTGGTTTAGAATCCATAATGGGGTTACTGCAAGGCAATATTCAGTGGTGTAACCTAAAGGGGTATTCCCATCTTCAAGATCCTATCCCAATATGTTGTAGGCATAATAATAATATTAATATTTGCATATACCTCCAATTAGATATGCAGAATAGTTCTTCTGATTTGTTATGTCACTTACCCTATGTGCAGGGCATTGCAGTAGCATTATGTATCTATCGTTACGACCACTCATAAAGTGACAGTTAGTTAGCTGTTAGTGGTTGTAATCATGGATGCCTAAGCTACTGCAATGCCCTGCACATGGGATAAGAGACATAGTGAATCTGAAGAACTACTTTTCTAATTGGAGGTATTTGCTAATATTATTAGTATTATTATTATTATTATTATTATTACAAATAATATATATTGGGCCCTTTAAATCTCATGGGCCCTAAAGCAAAATCTTCAATAAGTTTCCAAATTAACATGTGTCTTCAACATTTGAGCCAAGAAGATTCTCATGGTCACCCCTAGTCTCCAGCCTCCTACGCACTATAATTACAACCCTGGCCATATTGATTCCAAGAATGTTTGATGCAGTAATTTCATTTTTTCATAGAAGACTTTTCTAAGGAGATTTGTTTTTCTTACATTTCTTTACTATTCTTGTGCCAGTCTTAAACTTATTAGACCAAAATAAGATTCCTCAAATTTCTAAAGAATTGGATTCCACATAATAAATGTAAAGGCCCCGATTCTTCAAGACTGGCTTTTTTTTTCAAGCTGGACTAGATGAGGGGACAGGATGGAGTGTGGTTGATTAACTAAGAGGTGCACGCCTTTTAATAATTCAGGAGAGACAGGAAGAGACATGCTCCTCCGTGTAAACCTTGCACATAAATCTTACTCCAATCAGAGACTGGAGTAATATTTGTGGTGCAAGGAATGCCACTGCTTCTTATGAATTGTACAAGCAGGGATAGCAATGTCCCGTTACATCCCAGCTCTGTCTACCTTGTCGAAAATGGCTGGCGTGAAACTGAAAACACAAAAAGTCAAAATCGCATTGCACAAAAACTTTTCGACTTTTCAAAGCTTTTTACTCTAGTTTTATGGCTTAAAAGCTTTGCTGAATAGGGACCATTAGGTAACTAAACTTGAATCTGTACTCTGATCTGTGTGAATGCTCCACTCCTAGGGAGTCTACTGCGCGATCGGTGGCAGTCTCTGGACCCAGACCCCTATCAATCTGCAGGCAATTCAAAAGCCTGCAAAACATGAGAAATCAGGAAGAAATTGTAATTAATCTTTAAATATTTTGCACAAAAAAATTTAAATCTACTTAGATTTTTGCTACAACATGCACTAATTTTTGGCCAAGCTTTAACACACTCATTGAACTAATGTGGCAATGCCTCTCCCATTTAACCCAACTAACTTTTGCGGTCACATTTAAATTTAGTGGAAATTTATTTAAAAAGACGCAACAACACTAAACTGTAGTGATATCACAATAAGTGCAAGACAGCATCTTCTTACCCTGTGCTGACACAGTTAATAAATTAATACCCAGTGCACCACTACATAGTCTTATCCCTGCAGTTCTCATATGTGCAATGATATTAGTTGTGAAGACCATCAAAGTTCAGTTTGATGGGCTTCTTAACTAAGCAATAATGTACCAGAAAGTAGATCACAATCTACCGTGCCCTATATATTTGCATTACCCAAAAAATTTGTAAATTGTAGAAAAAAAATAGTAAAAGTTACCAGTAGCACTAAAACTTGTGAAAAGTCACAAATTCCACAAAATGTTTGACTTTTGCACCATGCTTATCATATGTTGAAAAAGTAGGCGTGAAAGGCCTGGAAGGAAGGTGGCCAAAAGCTTTCAGAAAATGTATTAAGCTTTACATCAGAAAATGTCACAAATTGTGGTGCAAATCTGCACATGTTCATAGGAGGTGTCAGTTTTATTTTCTGACTTTAGGAAATCTAAAGCTGCGCCAAATTGATTATGGTGCAAATGATAGCAAAATTTCAATCCTTTAAAACTATGGCAGAATTGATGTTTCTTTTTAATTAGCCATCAGAAAAAGTTAATAAAAGTTGTATATACCTCTAAAATGGTACCATTGAATAAAACCTTATATAGTGTCGTCAACAAAAAAATAAATAATATATTGCTTTCAGAAGGCGAAGATAAAAAATCAAAAATATCATTGCATCCTTAAGGCAAAACTAGCTGCAGGCTTAAAAGTTTAACAGCTTTTGTAAAATCTACCAGCCTAAAGGGAGCATGTTAGCACAAAATAAATGTTCAAATCAAGAACAGACGCTCAGTGCACCCTTGGGTGGTCAAACAGTTCAGCACACCTTCCCACCTACCGTATTTTTCGGACTATAAGACGCACTGGACCATAAGACGCACCTAGGTTTTAGAGGAGGAAAATAAAAAAAAAATGTAAGCAAAAAATGTGTTCATGATGCACTTTTAAGGGGGAGGGGGTCTTCTGCTGACACTGGTATAGGGGTAATATCCCCCAATTCTGACAATATCCCCTATCCTGGTATGTATATGCCCCCCCCTTTCTTTTATACGTGGTCCCCATCCCGATCCTGGTATGCCTGGCATCCCTCCATCCTGGCATGCATGGAACCCCTCCATCCTGGTATGCATGGAACCCCTCATCCCTCTTCCTGGTATGCATGGCACCCCTCATCCCTGTCCTGGTATGCATGGCACCCCTAATCCCTATCCTGGCATGCATGGCACCCCTAACCCCTATCCTGGTATGCATGGCACCCCTTATCCCTATCCTGGTATGCATGGCACCACTCATCCCCGTCCTGGTATGCATGGCACCCCTCATCCTTATCCTGGTATGTATGGCCCCCTCATCTTTACCCTGTTATGTATGCCCCCCTCAGATTTATCCGGGTATGTATGGCCCCCTCATTTTTATCTTGTTATGTATGGCCCCCTCATCTTTATCCTGTTATGTATGGCCCCCTCATTATTACCCTGGTATGTATGTTCCCCTCATCCCTACCCTGGTATGTATGGCCTCCTCATCCTTACCCTGGTATGTATGGCCTCCCTATCCTTATCGTACTATGCATGGTCCCCCTAATCCCCATCAGGCTGCACATAAAAAGAAAATAAACACTCATACTCACCTTTTTTCTCTCTCCTCCAGCGTTGCGTCCTGTCTGCCCGCACTGATCTCTCCATGTGAGCCGCGCATGGCGTCACTGCCATGCGGGGCTCACATGGAGAGATCAGCTTCCGGAAGTTACCGCTCCCCACGCTGGGACTGTGTGCGCGGGGAGCAGTGACTTCACTCTGCTTCATAGCCGACACACAGTGTAGCCGTGCTGCGGCTCCTGCTGCTGCCCAGCTATTGCGTGTGCCCGCTTATTAAAGGGCATGAATATTCACCCCTCCCCACACCCATGGGCGTGGAGAGAGGTTGAATATTCATGCCCTTTAACAGCGGGCACAGGCGATTCTGGCAGCAGCAGGAGCCGCAGCGTGGCTACATTGTGTGCTGCTATTAAGGAGCATGAATATGACAGTGTAGGCTGTAGTGGGCGGCGGCTGCCTCCTGTGCCCCGCTCCTCCACTGCTACCGCTCCCCCCACACCCCACATATATATACACCCCTCCAACATTCGGTCTATAAGACGCACCCCCCATTTTCCTCCAAAATTTTGGAGGAAAAAAGTGCGTCTTATAGTCCGAAAAATACAGTACTTGTTTTACATCTATATCCATCTTTCTCTGGCTACTGTAAAAACAGAGCTGCCAATCAAGGAAGAATGGGTGGATAGAGATGCAAAACAAGTACAGTAGGTGGAAAAGTGCACTTAAACTGTTTGGTCGAACAAAGGACATGCGATCGGTGCACCCTTGGTGTGGCCAGTCTTTTTATGCTGTCCGACTCGCTTTAACCTTGAACCCCTTGTTCCTCAGATCTTTATGGCCTTTTGTATATCAGCACCAACTACGTAACTCAGGGAGAGAATTTTAAGCAAATCCACTGGCATGTTTTCCTGGAAATGGCAAGAGTTCTGGTGGTTGTAGAGGTTCCAAAGCCTAAGCAAAATAATACCTTGCACCGTAGCTTAAAAAGTAACTTTCTGCTTTATCGTACATAAGTGCATGTTCCATTAAGCCCAACTCACTGTAACATTACATATCAGTTAATCGAGCTTGCACACAATAAAATATGAAATAAGTGATTTAATATTCAAAATGAAGACATTGCATAAAGTGGCTAGAATGTCAAATTACAGATAATTTTACAAAGTTTTTCTTCTTTCTTAAAGTTGTGTTTATGCTAATGTCATTTCTTCTTCATTTGCTTTCTTTGGTTCACATGCTGTATTCACGCAGTCACATTTCTCCAGTGCAATGTATTCATGCTCTACCTGACTCCCATCAGAACATTGGAGCATGACATGTTTCTGTCTGGTTTGCACCTCCTGGCAACAGGCACATTTATGGGACATGGCTTTGGTCGATGAAGAGTAACTGAAAAAATTGTTAAATCAATTTACTTTACTAATCGTTCTCATAAAATGGAAAGTACAATTCAAAAACCACCTGTAACAGCCCCCCCACCAATATGTGGCTTCTGGCTGCGGAGCAGAGGGGCTTTCTATATTGTGTTAGTAATAAATCACACCACTTCCCCATATCTTTTGAAATTCCCATATTTTTGTAGAATATATTGATATTTTTCCCAGTTATTTTCCGCTGAGGCAGATCTTTCTCCCATCCATCTCATCGCTATCATTTTTTTGGCCATGAAAAGAACCTCATGGAGAAAGACCTTGTCATGATGTAACCAGAGCTCCACCTCAAGAGTTCCACATAAACAAATCTCTGGTGTAAAGTCTATAGGGACACTAAATATAATCGAGATTAGAGGGAACCGGTCACCAAACTATGGCAGTATGAATCAGAGACTGGCTGCGCTATTGCAGATAGGTATGCTTTACTCTGAAACACCCCAGTAAAAAAACATAGTTTGAAAAGTTGGCCAGGTACCATTCAACTCAGATGACTATTCCAAGGCAAGTCCCTGGTGACTTCTCATATATGTTTGTATAGGGAGAAACTAGTCAGTCTAAGGGAGTGAGGAGGGTAGAAGCCATTGGAGATCTGCCTTGGATTAGTCATCTAAGACACATAGTCCTTGGCTGACTTATCAAAGTATGGTTTCTCCAGAACATCATAGCATTGGAAAGTAAAAAATATATGGCTGCAATAACACAGTTGGTGTCCGATTCATGCTGCTAATAAAAACTGCTAATAAAAACAGATAGATGAACTGTATTCTTACGTGGAAAATGTTTCACATGACCCAATGCAACCAGATATCTTCACCAAGTCTGCTGTGCGACAGTTGTTGTATGACAGATAATCATAGTACTCATACAGCTTGCAGGAAACCGTCTTTTTGACACCTAGAAGATTAAGATCATTTTTAAAGATTTGTAAGCCAGGTCAATACAATTCCTTTCCTATTCTTTGCAGATCAGAAATTTATAGTCATTGGTCCATACTTACATAGGCCTGTCTAAGGCCCAGAAATCCACCAGGAATTCACCTGAAAAAGCGCTGCAAAAGTACATCAAACAATGAACATAGTCAGGGCCGGCGTCAGCACCCGGCGCAACCAGGCAAGTGCTGGGGCCCTGAGCAGGCAGGGGGGCCCACTGGCGGTGGCGCACCCTGCTGGGCTATGGGCGGAGGAGAGCAGTGTCAGCGCCCGCCCTTCTCCGCCGCTTGCTCAGGGCCCCCGCAGCCGGATACTTACCTCTCCCCGTGCCTCCGCAGATCCGCCGTCTTCCTGCTCTGCGCTCCCTGTGACGTCTCAGGTCAGAGGGTGCGGTGACATCTTTCCACCGCGCCCTCCCTGAGTCGTCACAAGGAGCGCAGAGCGGGAAGTCGCCGGCGACGCTGGAGTCCGGACCCGAGCAGCTGCAGCAGGTGAGGAGGAGGGAGGTGAGTATTTGATTTTTTTAATGTATGGAGGCATGGGGCATAATATGGGGGGGGGGGGTGACATCCTGCATGGGGCATAATATGGGGGGGTGACATCCTGCATGGGGCATTATAAAGGGGGGGTGACATCCTGCATGGGGCATAATATGGGGGGGGTGACATCCTACATGGGGCATAATATGGGGGGGGGTGACATCCTGCATGGGGCATAATATGGGGGGGTGACATCTTGCATGGGGCATAATATGGGGGGGTGACATCCTGCATGGGGCATTATAAAGAGAGGGGGGGTGACATCCTGCATGGGGCATTATAAGGGGGGAGAGGTGACATCCTGCATGGGGCATTATAAGGGGGGAGAGGTGACATCCTGCATGGGGCATTATAAAGAGAGGGGGGTGACATCCTGCATGGGGCATTATAAGGGGGGAGTGACATCCTGCATGGGGCATTATAAGGGGGGGTGTGACATCCTGCATGGGGCACTATAAAGGGAGGGGGGGTGACATCCTGCATGGGGCATAATAAAGAGAGGGGGGGTGACATCCTGCATGGGGCATTATAAAGAGAGGGGGCGACATCCTGCATGGGGCATTATAAAGAGGGGGGGTGACATCCTGCATGGGACCTTATAAAGAGGGGGGGTACATCCTGCATGGGGCATTATAAAGAGGAGGGGTGACAGCCTGCATGGGGCATTATAAGGGGTGGGGACAGCCTGCATGGGGCATTATAAGGGGGGGGGACAGGCTGCATAGTGCATTATGTGGGGGAACAGCCTGCATGGAGCATTATAAGGGGGGGGGCAGCCTGTATGGGGTATTATGTGGGGGGTAACAGCCTGCATGGAGCATTATAAGGGGGCTGACAGCCTGTATGGGGCATTATGTGGGGGGTAACAGCCTGCATGGAGCATTATATGGGGGCCAGTATCCTGTATGGAGCTTTATAAGGGGACCAGTATCCTGTATGGAGCGTTATATGGGGGCCAGTATCCTGTATGGAGCTTTATAAGGGGACCAGTATCCTGTATGGAGCGTTATATGGGGGCCAGTATTCCGTATGGAGCCTTATATGGGGGCCAGTATTCCGTCTGGAGCCTTATATGGAGGCCAGTATTCCGTATGGAGCCTTATATGGGGGCCAGTATTCCGTATGGAGCCTTATATGGGGGCCAGTATTCCGTATGGGACCTTATATGGGGGCCAGTATTCCGTATGGGGCCTTATATGGGGGCCAGTATTCCGTATGGAGCCTTATATGGGGGCCAGTATTCCGTATGGAGCCTTATATGGGGGCCAGTATTCCATATGGAGCCTTATATGGAGGCCAGTATTCCGTATGGGGCCTTATATGGGGGCCAGTATTCTGTATGGGGCCTTATATGGGGGCCAGTATTCCGTATGGGGCCTTATATGGGGGCCAGTATTCCGTATGGGGCCTTATATGGGGGCCAGTATTCCGTATGGGGCCTTATATAGGGGCCAGTATTCTGTGTGGAGCGATTCGCCAGTTTCTGAGCTATTGTGGAATTTACAATAGATATCGCTCATGTAATGTAAGAAGTGAAATCTTTGCATTGTACTATATATACATATCTATATATATATATATATATATATATATATATATATATATATATTTCTCTGCGGTATCTGTGCATCATGAATCGTGGTATGTATTAAAGGGGCCCACTGAGACTCTTTCGCCCGGGGCCCAGAAAAACCTGGAGCCGGCCCTGAACATAGTGCACGGCAATGTTAAAAGAGATGGCTGTGCACATGTTCCGTCTTATGTCACTTCTTTTAACCACTTCAAATTTTGGAAACCCTGAAGCTGTTAAAATAAGTGACATGCTCATTCTTTGGTTGGCTTCCACTAGGAGGCCGGCCTTCTACACTTCATAGCGTGGAGTGAAAGAGTCGCCGCAAGAACATTGTCAAGACCGTTGGAGAAGCCGCTTCAACAAAAGGACCTCCGGCATTTCATTAAAGTGGCTTCACTTGGAATAACTCGGCAGCTGCACCAGCGTCTAAATACCGCTGTGTGCACTTGCTCTTAGTGATACATGTTACGCTCGTGTGACACCCCAGGGGTCTGGTTACCACAGTGATAGAGATATTACGTCTGAGAGCAGGTGGGAGGTCCTTTGGTCAGGGATCCTGTGCATGCCACACCTCCTGCCCAGTCTTGGGAGGGGAAGGACTTCCCCTATATAAACCCGGGGCTGAGGCAGGGTTAGTGAGAAAGAAGACAGAACAAGAGTAGAGAAGAGAAGCAGCATAGCAAGAAACATCAGGAGCTCTGTGGGGAGCAGTGTTACAACGAGTCAGGGGCTGGCAGCTGCAGAGCTCGCCCTGACTGAGAAGATTTCTTACCGGACCCAGAGTCCGAGGCTGTGGGGACTAACTCCTACCCAGCAGCAGAAACCGTCCGGCAGAGGATTTCAGGTCCTCTGGCCCAGAGGCCCGAAGGCACGGTCACACGCGTGGGACCAGCACCGCCATCGTGGAGCGGAAGCCATTAGAAGGCCCCGAGTCACCGGCCATACGGGTGAGCACCACACGGTACACTCAGGGACGTGGGCTACTTATTCCCGCCTCTAGCAAGGTAGCCAGAAGAGTACAGTTAGTTGGGAAGGCCTACAACTCCGCCTGGCCAGGGGAGATCCCATCTGCTCAAGGACTGACCAGGCCCCTATCACTAGCAAGTACTCCGGGAGGGTCTATCTTTGTCACCAGTAAAGACCCTGAACTACACCGCACCGTCTCTGAGTGGTTCCTGCTACCCCCATCATCAACGTCGGCTGCCCTGAGGCCATACCCCTCCCGTTGGGGGTTATACCATCCACGCTGCACCATCCTTCCACCGGCCTCAGCGGTCTGCCCTGCAGCGGCAGCTCCATAGCTGCATTCAACGGGTGGCGTAGTCACCAACCATCTACTGCTAGTACATCGCCGCTCAGTTTGACTCCCTGGGCACGGACCGGGTCGCCGCCACGAGACTACAACCCTCAAGAGATCCGGCTCCGGGTAAGCTCCCGCGTGCGCAACGCAGCGCGACACAGGCCCAGGGGCGCGTCAACTTTGGCGTAGTCGGCAGGATTTCGTGCCCGCAACCACCGGGTACTGCGTGCCTGAAAAGCAAAGACTGTTCAAACTTACCAGTGGTGAAGATTCCCGTTATCCGTGGAGGTTTCCCGCCATCCGGCGCCATCTTCTACCTTCTTCCCGCCATCCGCGAAGTTTTCCCGCCATCCGGCGCCATCTTCGACCTTCTTCCCGCCATCCGTGGAGTTTTCCCGCCATTGGACGCCATCTTGAGGACGCCGCGCGGGAAGAAGAGGGGCGTGGACTCCGAAAGCGCGCGAGAACTGAAGCCCCGCCTCACGTCCGGACGTTGCGTAAGGTCCTGGAAGGAGCCCAGCAGACGCCGACGTCACCGGAGCGCGACGGAAGGTCCTCAACCCTGACGATCCACTGCGGAGCCGCGGCCTACGGAACAGGATCATCGCAAGGTAGGCCACGGTCCACTAGGGGGGAGGAAGATGTCGGATACGGAGGAGAGCTTCACTGCCTCAACCCCCGCCAGCGCCACCGCTGCTGCAGTTATGCCCTTCACCATGCCCTATATCCCGGGAGCAGCTTGGCTACCCCAGTACTCAGGGGAGTCACATACCCTGCATGACTTTAGAGAAAAGCTGGATAGCCTCTTCCAGGTGTACCCCCTCACAGAAGAGCAAAAAGTGAGCATCCTGGTGGCCCAACTAACTGGGGCAGCCAAAAGTGAAGTAAAATCCTGGCCACCTGGGAGGAAGACTGTCGCAGGGATACTAACCCGGCTGAAGGACACCTTTGATACCCGCACCTCAGCCGAGATTAAGCTTAGATTCTACGGGTGCAAGCAGCGAGCGCATGAGAGTATAAGGGACTATGCACTAAACCTACAAGAGGCCCTGAGGGCCATAAAGCAGACCGACCCTGATGGGGTGGGAAACGAGGACAGGCTGTTGACTGAACAATTTATAGAGGGTTTATATTGCAATGCCCACCGAACCCAGTTGCGGGCAATGGCCTTACAGGATCCCCATCTGGACTTTGCACAGTTCAAGGACAGAGCCATCCGGGTGCTCCGAGAACCGGCACCGGGTGGCGTTGTGACCCACAGGCGCCCAGCTATCACTTACCACCAGGAGGCGGCGCCATTGTCGGCAGGGCCTGTGGGAGCTGATGCGCAGGCTTTGGACAATGACCCGGCTCCAGACCTACGCCATCAGGTCCAAGAGCTAGCTAAGAGCGTTGCTGCGCTAACCCGAACTGTGCAGTCTTTACAGGTTTCCACCCCAGGGAAGATCCAGCTGGCATCCGGACCGGAGGACATCCCGTGGCGTCGACCAAGGAGGACCCCACCGGCCAGAGGAAGACCCAGTGACCGATACAGCGAGGACGGACGACCCATCTGCCGCCGCTGCAATCAACCCGGACATATGGAAAGGTACTGTTCTTTAAACGGGCACAACCTGGGGTAGAGGGCCAACCCCCAGGAAAAAGATCACCAGGCCCATCGAACTGGCGCGACAGATATGTGGGAGGACGTCCAGTCTTGCCTGTGGTACTGGATGGCATTCCCATGAGTGCCCTACTGGACACCGGGTCACAGGTCACCACCATCCCGTACGTGCTCTTTAAGCAGTACTGGAATGACTCGGATATTACCCGCTACCCTGACGACGACTTGAGTATCATCGCCAGCAATGGCCAGCCCGTGCCACAGATCGGATTTAAAGAGGTGACCATCAAAATCGGTAGAGTCGAACTGGCAGCACAGGGACTGATCATTGTAGACATTGACAAACAGGAGAGTCACCCAAAAATAACTCTAGGAACTAATGTAATTGAAAATTGTCTTGCAGAGGTGATTTTCCTTCTACAGCAGGTTGCCAAGAACGCCAGCTCCGGCGAGCAGCGAGTGCTCCAGAAAGAGATCCGGGCACTGATGCGACGGCAACAGGTGGAACTCTCCGGCGGTGAGATTGGTAGCGTAAGAATGTGTGACCCTCTCCCTATTGCCATGCCCCCAAAAAGTGAAATGATGATTTGGTGCCGGGCAGCTATTGGTCTGAGAGGTAGAGATTACCAGGCAATGGTAGAACCAGTTTACTCAGTGTAACATACCTGGCGGCGTCCTTGCATAGTGGTCCATCTCCCACTGTGCAGGAGCGCGCACTTGATCTCCTGTCCAGAATGTCTCTCTGGCTTCCCTCCATGCTGTCTGTTTGTGTCTGTCTCTGCTGCTTAAGGGCGGCGCCCGATCACTTCCTGCTTTTTGTACCTGCTGTGGGTCACACCCCTTGTGCGTCCTCAGCCTATTGCTGTCTGACACTTGGTATATAGCTCAGCAGCTCCCTTCTATCCCTGCCTGAGCATAGTGTTTTCCTTCAGTGTGTGCTTGCACTCTGAAGGTGCCAGGTCCCGTCTTTGTTTCCTTGTCTGCCTTTCCTGGAGGCTGTATTTCCAGGCCTGTCTGAACTTAGTCCTGTATGTCTCCTGCTTTGCGGTATTAGTTCCCGTGTCTGAACTAAGTCCTGTATGTCTCCTGCTTTTTGTATCAGTTCCCGTGTCTGAACTGAGTCCTGTATTTCTCCTGCTTTGCGGTATTAGTTCCCGTGTCTGAACTAAGTCCTGTATGTCTCCTGCTTTTTGTATCAGTTCCCGTGTCTGAACTGAGTCCTGTATGTCTCCTGCTTTTTGTATCAGTTCCCGTGTCTGAACTGAGTCCTGTATGTCTCCTGCTTTGCGGTATCAGCTCCCGTGTCTGAACTGTGTCCTGTATGTCTCCTGCTTTGCGGTATTAGTTCCCGTGTCTGAACTAAGTCCTGTATGTCTCCTGCTTTGCGGTATTAGTTCCCGTGTCTGAACTGAGTCCTTTCTGTGTTCTCTTGTCTGTCCTGTCTGAACACGCTCCTTGCCTGTTCGTTCCGCCTTCTAGTGGCCGATTTCCTAGACCCGCTCCTGTGTCTGGTCTGTCCTGTCTGAACACGCTCCTTGCCTGTTCGTTCCGCCTCTCTGGGGGCCGTATTCCCAGACCCGCTCCTGTATCCCTCTGCAGTGTCGGTCTCCTCCGTACACTCAGTTCCAGTCTGAACTTTCTCCTGTCCTTTACCTGTTTTGCCTCTATGTCCGTTCCCTTCCTTTTTCTGCAGAGTCTGAACTCGTACCTAACTCCTGCTTGTTGTCCCTGCTAGTACTGTGTGAGTATCTGGCTCTGTCTTTCCCTTCCTGTCTGTTCCGTGTGAACAGAGTCCTGTCCTGCCCTGCTTCTGCCCGCTGCTCCGGCAGTCCTGTCCTGCCCTGCTTCTGCCCGCTGCTCCGGCAGTCCTGTCCTGCCCTGCTTCTGCCCGCTGCTCCGGCAGTCCTGTCCTGCCCTGCTTCTGCCCGCTGCTCCGGCAGTCCTGTCCTGCCCTGCTTCTGCCCGCTGCTCCGGCAGTCCTGTCCTGCCCTGCCTGTACCCCTCTGCCTGTAATGTTCCTGAGTCCCAGTGTGTACTGGGCCCTATCCCGCCTGTGTTCCTACCTGCTAGTGCCTCCCTGTCTGCACTCTAGCTGTGCTTGCCTTTACCCCCCTGCCTGCATACCCGCCTGCCTGCATACCAGTCGTGCCTGCCTATACCCACCAGTCTGTGTGCCAGCCTACCAGCCTGTTCCTGTATTCCCCTGTGTGGGTCAACAGCCGTGTCCGGGGTCTGTCCTGGAGTAGCACCTGGTCCCTCTGCTCGGTTCCTCCTTGGTGCACTGGCGTCGTATGCCGTCGTGCGACCCTGGTCGGATCGGGTGAATACTTAGTCACGCCCCTCCAGGCATTCACTCTCCGGCACGGTCCAGTGGAATCACTACCAATCACACGCACACGCCGCTTAGCCCGGGCGTGTGCATAACACTCAGACAGTAGGCCCACCATTTTGACAGCACGGGGGGTGGTCAATGTACGCCATGGGAGGGTGCCCGTTCGCATAATCAATATCGGGGAGAGGGAAGTGTACCTGCCCCGGTATGCCACACTAGCAAAATTATATACCATCAACCAAAACTCTATACAGTCTGTGGAACCCTTGCCTCCATCTCACCCGGAGGAAGGTAACGGCTCTAAGAAAGTAATGGAGGATTGGTGTCAGCAACTACACTTGGGAACTGACTCCACTCCCTCCCACCAGAAACAGGGAGTCTACCGGGTGGTTCAAGAGTATGAGAGAGTGTTTAGTAAACACCCGTTAGACTTCGGGCGAGTCAAGGGGGTAGAACACCGCATCCCCACGGGAGATCATCCTCCCATAAAAGAGAGGTATCGACCCGTACCCCCTGCACATTACCAACACGCCAAGGGGATGCTTAGAGACATGAAGGAGGCTGGGGTAATCCGGGATAGCTGTAGCCCCTGGGCAGCCCCGCTAGTTTTAGTCAAAAAGAAAGACAACACCATGAGGATGTGTGTAGATTACCGGAAAATCAACCGTATCACACACAAGGATGCGTACCCCTTACCAAGGATAGAGGAGTCATTGACTGCTTTAAGGTCTGCTAACTTCTTCTCTACCTTGGATCTCACTAGCGGGTACTGGCAGGTTCCTGTAGCAGAGGCGGACCGGGAGAAGACCGCATTCACCACCCCGATGGGACTTAGCGAGTTCACCTGCATGCCGTTCGGACTCTGCAACGCCCCAGGAACCTTCCAACGATTAATGGAGTGCTGTCTGGGCCACAGAAACTTCGAGACGGTCCTGTTGTACCTGGACGATGTCATCGTATACTCCAAAACTTATGAGAACCACCTGAAACACCTGGCGGAGGTGTTCGAAGCTCTGGCGAGTTACGGCCTAAAGGTGAAACCCTCCAAGTGTCACCTCCTGAAACCAAAGGTGCAGTACCTGGGACACGTGGTGAGCGCTGACGGAGTGGCTCCCGACCCCGATAAGATCACCGCAATTAAGGGATGGCCAAGCCCCTCCAGCGTAAAAGAAGTGCGGCAGTTCCTCGGGTTGGTAGGCTACTACCGAAGGTTTATTCCCGGTTTCACCAAAAAGGAAGCGCCTATGCAGGACCCCCTGATAGGCCAGTCCCGGAAGGCCAAGAACCAGAAACCGCCCTTCAAATGGGAAGAGCTAGAAGAAGAGTCCTTCCGCCAGCTGAAGAATGCCCTCACGGGGGATGAAATCTTGGCGTACCCGGATTATAGCCAGCCCTTCATCCTCTACACCGACGCCAGTAACATCGGGCTAGGAGCCGTACTGTCCCAGATCCAGCAGGGGAAAGAACGAGTAATCGCCTACGCCAGCCGAAAACTGCGACCCACCGAAAGGAACCCCGAGAATTATAGCTCATTTAAGCTAGAGTTCCTGGCCGTGGTATGGGCAGTCACTGAGCGCTTTAAGCATTACCTTGCTTCTTCCCGGTTCACCGTGTACACGGATAACAACCCGTTAACACACCTGGACACGGCAAGACTCGGTGCCCTGGAGCAGAGGTGGATGGCCCGTCTGTCCAACTACGAGTTCATAATCAAATACCGGGCAGGGCGCTCCAATACTAACGCGGACGCCCTGTCCAGGATGCCCAACCTGCCGGACGAAGGAGAAGATCCGGAGGGACTGGAAGAGATTGAACTCCCTGCGTTCCACCGTCATGGGACTATCCAGTATTCCCACCGGGTAAGGAGTAAGCAGGCTGCTACGTTGAACCCCTTACCTCACTACAACTGGGCGGAAACGCAAGACAGCGACCCTGCCGTCCGACTGGTGAAGGAGATGCTGACTCGGCCGGAGGCTCGCCTTGAACCAGACGCTCCGGAGGAAGCCAAACAACTATGGGCAGAGAAGAGTCGACTGTTCCTTTATAAAGGGAAGTTGTGCCGCAGAATGGTTAACTCCCGGACGCATGAATTACTCTGGCAAGTAGTGGTGCCACGAAGAGACGCAGCCATGGTGATGGAGGCATACCACGACGGAGCTGGACACTTCGGGTGGAAGAAGCTGGAGTTCCTGCTGCGCGAGCGATTCCACTGGGTAGGCATGAGGGGAACCATTGAGAAGTGGTGCAGAGACTGTGGCCCGTGCAACCTGAGAAGGAAGGACCGCGCCAGCCAGAAGACTCCCCTGCAGTCCATCGTCACCCGGCAACCGTTGGAACTGGTAGCCTTGGATCATGTAAAACTGACCCCAAGCAGAAGTGGCTACGTCTACGCGTTAACCATCGTGGATCATTACTCCCGGTTTCTGGTAGTCGTCCCCGTCAAGGACTTAATGGCTCAAACAGCAGCTAGAGCCTTCCAGCAGCACTTTTGCCGTCCACACGGGTACCCGGACCAAGTGCTGACGGACCAGGGACCTGCCTTTGAAGCGGAGGTCTTCCAGGAATTCTGCAATCTGTATGGCTGCCGGAAGATAAGGACGACACCCTACCATCCGCAGACTAATGGACTTTGTGAAAAAATGAACCAGGTGGTAATGGATCTTCTAAAAACGTTGCCCCTGGAAGAACGCAGTCTGTGGCCTGAAAAGTTGCCCGATCTGGTGGACCTATACAACCACATCCCGGTAGGTTCCACCAACTGTACCCCGGCTTACCTAATGAGGGCAAGACCTGGTAAGTTACCTGTTGACCTGGAAATGGGAGTCCTGACACCCGAGGACACTTCACCAGAAACAGACTGGGACACAGAGAGGCAGCAGCAGTACCGGAGAGTACAGGAGAGCGTGGAGCGAAGTCTCTGTCAGGCTAGGGAAAGACAAGAGAAAACTTACAACCAGTATGCTCCCGCTGTTCCCCTGGTACCCGGAGAGCAGGTCTTGAAGAGGAAGAGACGGCTCCACAAGTTGGACGACCAGTGGGAGAAGGACCCATACACCGTACTGCCCTCAAGCCACGAAAACCCGAAGGTCTGTACCATCAGTAAAGACGGAGGGGAAACCACAGCCATTGTATCCCGGGACCACCTGAAGAAGTGTCCCGAACAACTGAGGAACCCTGAAGAGGAACAAGAAGACCATCGACCCGTAGAGGAAAGGGAAGATATGGTTAGTACCGTGCTCGGGGACTTCCCTCGGTCTTGGACTCAAGTCAATGGTGCAGTTGTGGTACCCGTACTCACCTTCCTCCAACCATCATCCCAAGAACCTACGGAGCAACCGGTAGAGCTGGAAGAACAGCCGGTCCAGGAGGCAGAAGACTCTACACAAGCAGACCCGGAAAATCAACCCTCTGCTTATAGTGAGCCTGCCATACCCCTAGTGAGCCAGAGGGCCCATAGACAGCTGCCTAGTTTACCCTTGACAGCTCCTACACCCTGTAGTTCAGGGCCAGACAGTCAGCTCCGTAGGTCCACTAGGGCCACTAGAGGCCAGCTACCCGCACGTTGGAGGATCTAAATGTTTAAGCTATCTTATAATGTTTACTTGTTTATAGTTGCTTGTGTATAATTTTGTGTTTCTAGTTCTTTTTAGGAGTCCTTGGTGGATTTACCGGGAATCCTTGTACATAGTTGGAGCGTAACCCAGGATGGACTAAAGACTGTTAAGGACTCGGGGCAGGACAGGCCCCTACCTGGTTACGTCTCCCTGTTTTGGTGAAATGGACACCTTGCTTTTCAAAACTGCACCCGGTTGCGGACACGCCGTAACCATCTTATGTGTTTTTCTTATTGTATTGTTATTGTTATACCTTGTTATGTTTTTCTAAAAAAATATGTTTAGTCCCGGAGTACTAAATTTCACTAGGGGGGAATGTGACACCCCAGGTGTCTGGTTGCCACAGTGATAGAGATATTACGTCTGAGAGCAGGTGGGAGGTCCTTTGGTCAGGGATCCTGTGCATGCCACACCTCCTGCCCAGTCTTGGGAGGGGAAGGACTTCCCCTATATAAACCCGGGGCTGAGGCAGGGTTAGTGAGAAAGAAGACAGAACAAGAGTAGAGAAGAGAAGCAGCATAGCAAGAAACATCAGGAGCTCTGTGGGGAGCAGTGTTACAACGAGTCAGGGGCTGGCAGCTGCAGAGCTCGCCCTGACTGAGAAGATTTCTTACCGGACCCGGAGTCCGAGGCTGTGGGGACTAACTCCTACCCAGCAGCAGAAACCGTCCGGCAGAGGATTTCAGGTCCTCTGGCCCAGAGGCCCAAAGGCACGGTCACACGCGTGGGACCAGCACCGCCATCGTGGAGCGGAAGCCATTAGAAGGCCCCGAGTCACCGGCCATACGGGTGAGCACCACACGGTACACTCAGGGACGTGGGCTACTTATTCCCGCCTCTAGCAAGGTAGCCAGAAGAGTACAGTTAGTTGGGAAGGCCTACAACTCCGCCTGGCCAGGGGAGATCCCATCTGCTCAAGGACTGACCAGGCCCCTATCACTAGCAAGTACTCCGGGAGGGTCTATCTTTGTCACCAGTAAAGACCCTGAACTACACCGCACCGTCTCTGAGTGGTTCCTGCTACCCCCATCATCCACGTCGGCTGCCCTGAGGCCATACCCCTCCCGTTGGGGGTTATACCATCCACGCTGCACCATCCTTCCACCGGCCTCAGCGGTCTGCCCTGCAGCGGCAGCTCCATAGCCGCATTCAACGGGTGGCGTAGTCACCAACCATCTACTGCTAGTACATCGCCGCTCAGTTTGACTCCCTGGGCACGGACCGGGTCGCCGCCACGAGACTACAACCCTCAAGAGATCCGGCTCCGGGTAAGCTCCCGCGTGCGCAACGCAGCGCGACACAGGCCCAGGGGCGCGTCACTCGCGCCCGGACTGACTGGCGAGAGCGTGATTAGTGATCCCCCTGTACCATGAACCGAGGAGTGCCTGGAGGGGCGTAACTAAGTATCAACCCGATCCGACCAAGGTCGCACGGCGGCTCAGTCGACTCCGTGGACCAAGGAGGAACCGAGCAGAGGAAGCAGGTGCGACTCCAGGTCAGACCCCGGTCACAGTTGTTGACCCACACTGGGGAATGCAGGAACAGGCAGGTTAGACTGGCATACAGGCAGGTGGGTATTGGCAAGTACGGCTGGTATGCAGACAGGTGGGCACTGGCAAGCACGGCTGGTATGCGGACAGGTGGGCACTGGCAAGCACGGCTGGTATGCAGACAGGTGGGCACTGGCAAGCACCACTGGTATGCAGACTGGTGGGCACTGGCAAGCACGGCTGGTATGCAGACAGGGAGATACTGGCAAGCACGGCTGGAGTGCAGACCGGGAGGTACTAGCAGGTTGGAGCGCAGGCAAAATAGGGTCCAGTACAGACTGGGAGACAGGTACAGAGCCGCAGATAAACATAGTAAACATAGTTTGTAAAGCCGAATAAAGACTTGCGTCCATCAAGTTCGACCTGTTAGTTCTGTAATTGCTAAAGTTGATCCAGAGGAGGGCAAAAACCCCAAATGATTTAGCCAATCTTCACCTGAGGAAAAATTCCCTCCCGACTCTGAAACCAGCAGTCAGAATAAATCCCTGTATCAACCTACTATTTTATTTTATTTTTAAGTATACGCTGAAATCTGCCGGGTATCTAGAAATGCATCCAGTCCCCGCTTGAACTGGTTTAGTGAATCCGACATTACCGTCTCCTCACTCAGTGAATTCCATATTTTCACTGCTCTTACCGTAAAGAACCCCTTCCTATGCTGCTGCTGAAACCTTTTCTCTTCCAGTCTTAGTGAATGCCCTCTTGTTACCGTAATATCCCTCCTTTTGAACAAATCCCGGGCAAGATCTCTATACTGTCCCCTAACATATTTGTACACATTTATTATGTCCCCCCTCAACCTTCTCTTTTCCAGGCTGAATAGTCCTAGTTTTGCCAACCTCTCTAGGTATTGCAGTCCCTCCATTCCCTTTATTAATTTTGTTGCCCTCCTTTGTACCTTTTCAAGCTCATTTATATCCTTTCTATATATTGGGGCCCATAACTGAGCACAGTATTCCAAGTGTGGTCTGACCAGTGCTTTGTACAGTGGAAGAACAATGTTCTCATCCTTTGCAGCTATACCTCTTCTGATACATCCCATTACCCTGTTTGCCCTTACAGCAGCGGCCTGACTTTGGGCACTCCAATTTAGTTTGCTATCAATCAAGATGCCCAAGTCCTTCTCCATCTCTGAATTCCCCAATGATTTCCCATTCAGTGAGTACTGGTGACTTCCATTTTTCCTTCCCATATGTATGACCTTACATTTCTCCTCGTTAAACCTCATTTGCCATTTAATGCTCCACCTACCCAGCTTATCCAAATCCCTCTGTAGGTCTGCACTGTCCTCTTTTGTATTAATTGTTTTACATAACTTTGTGTCATCTGCAAATATTGATATTTTACTATTTATCCCGTTGACTATGTCGTTAATAAAGATATTAAATAACATTGGGCCTAGTACAGACCCCTGTGGTACCCCACTAGTGACGCTTACCCAATCTGAGTATATTCCATTTATAACCACCCTATGCCTTCTATCCTTAGCCAGTTAGCTACCCACTTGCAGACATTTTCCCCCAGCCCCATCATTCTCATTTTGTATACCAACCTATTATGTGGCACGCTATCGAACGCTTTTGAGAAGTCGAGATACACGACATCCACTGGTTCCCCCTGATCTACTCGAGAGCTAACCTCCTCGTAGAAGTCAATCAGGTTTGTTTGGCAGGAGCGATTCCTCATGAATCCATGTTGGTTCGGGATTAAAAGATTATTAGCATCAAGATGCTCCGTAATTGCCTCTTTAATGAAGCTTTCAAAAATTTTGCCCACAACAGACGTCAGACTCACCGGCCGATAGTTTCCGGCGTCACTTTTTGCTCCCTTTTTGAATATTGACACTACATTCGCCTGTCGCCAATCAAGTGGTACAGACCCAGTCTCAACAGAGTCCTTAAATATAAGATATAACGGTCTGTCTATCACATTACTTAGTTCCCTTAGTACCCGTGGGTGTATGCCATCAGGTCCTGGTGATTTGTTTATTTTAATGTTACTGAGGCGTTTCTGTACCCCAGCTTGGGTTAGATTTGTCATACTTAGTGGAGGATTAAGCTTGTCACTTCTCATTTCTCCTGTTAGTTCTATTTCCTTTGTGAAAGTTGTCGAAAAAAAATTATTTAATAGATTAGCTTTATCCTCATCTTTCTCTATGATTTTGCCTTCCTTACTTTTTATCGGTCCAATATTATCCGATTTAATCCTTTTACTATTTATATACGTAAAGAACAGTTTGGGATTTGATCTACTTTCCCTAGCAATACGTTTCTCTGTTTCCTCCTTCGCTATTTTTATTTGTTTTTTGCAGGTTCTCGTTTTTTCCTTGTAACACATTAGTGCCTCCTTACTGTTTTCCTGTTTTAATCTCTTGAATGCCTCTTTTTTGCTATTTAACGCCCCTTTTACGTTCTTGTTCAACCATATTGGTTTCCTCTTATTTCTGGCCCTTTTATTCCCATACGGTATATACCTCTCACACTGAGTATTCAGAATTCTTTTGAAGGTTTCCCATTTACTATTCGTATTCCTTTGATTAAGTACTTTGTCCCAGTCAATAAGTTGAAGGTTTTCTATCAGCTGATCAAACTTCGCCCTCCTAAAGTTTAATGTTTTTGTTGTTCCCTTATTGATAACCCTACTGACGGGCATTTTGAAGTCGATAATATTATGATCGCTATTACCTAGGTGCCCCCCTATCTGTACCTCAGTTATTCTATCAGGCCTATTAATCAATAATAAGTCCAACACGGCCTTCCCTCTCGTTGGTTCCTGCACTAGTTGGGAGAGATAATTATCCTTAATATTTGTCTAGAACCTTTATCCTTTCTGAGATCTACAGGTTTCTGGTTCCCAGTCAATATCCAGGTAGTTGAAATCCCCCATTACAATCACTTCATTATGTTTTGCTACTTTGTCTATTTGTCCTAATAGCAGATTCTCATTCTCCTCTGTTATATTTGGTGGCTTATAGCAGACCCCCAGTAATATTTTATTATTATTTTTTGCCCCCTCTATCTCTACCCACATGGACTCGACCCCCTCTTCTCCCTCTCCTATATCTTCCCTTAGTCTGGGTTTTAGACATGACTTTACATATAAGCAGACTCCTCCGCCTTTCCCCTGTTTCCGGTCCCTTCCAAATAAACTATAATCTAATAAATTTACCGCCCAGTCGTAGCTATCGTCTAGCCAAGTCTCTGTTATACCTACGATGTCATACCTCTCCTCCGATATAAGCGCCCGCAGCTCATCCGCCTTATTGGTCAGGCTTCTTGCGTTGGTCAGCATGCAAGATAAAACTTTGGGGTTATTTAGCATCCTATTCTTCTCTAATGATCTAACTGTGCTATCCCCACCCCCCTCTCCACCCTCATTATATTCACTTCTCCCCTTCCCCCTTGCTTGCCCACCTATTTCCTTGGTTTCCCCCCCCCCCGTCTCTAGTTTAAAAACTCCTCCAACCTATTAGCCATCTTCTTCCCCAGCGGTAGACAAGCAGATGCGGTAGACAAGCAGAGTAAAGCGAAACCACTGGAGCGGAGGACAAGGCAGAGCAGAGAGGAACTGCTGGTGCGGTGAGCAAGCAGAGCGGAGCGAAAACCGCAGGTGTAATGGGCAAGGCAGAGCAGAGCGGAACCGCCGGAGCGGTAGACAAGGCAGAGCAGAGAGAAACCGCAGGTGCGGTGGACAAGGCAGAGCAGAGCGGAACCGCCGGAGCGGTGGGCAAGGCAGAGCAGAGAGAAACCGCCGGAGCGGTGGGTAAGGCAGAGCAGAGAGAAGCCGCCGGAGCGGTGGGCAAGTCAGAGCAGAGAGAAACTGCTGGTGCAGTGAGCAAGGCAGAGCAGAGAGAAGCCGCCGGAGCGGTGGGCAAGTCAGAGCAGAGAGAAGCCGCCGGAGCGGTGGGTAAGTCAGAGCAGAGAGAAGCCGCCGGAGCGGTGGGTAAGGCACAGCAGAGAGAAGCCGCCGGAGCGGTGGGTAAGGCAGAGCAGAGAGAAGCAGCCGGAGTGGTGGGAAAGTCAGAGCAGAGAGAAATCGCCGGAGCGGTGGGTAAGGCAGAGCAGAGGGAAACCGCTGGAGCGGTGGGCAAGTCAGAGCAGAGAGAAACCGCAGGAGCGGTGGGCAAGGCAGAGCAGGGGTAAGCCGCCGGAGAGGTGGGTAAGGCAGAGCAGAGGGAAGCCGCCGGAGCAGTGGGCAAGTCAGAGCAGAGAGAAACCACCGGAGCGGTGGGTAAGGCAGAGCAGAGGGAAACCGCCGGAGCAGTGGGCAAGGCAGAGAGGACAGGGCTCTGTTCACATGGAACAGACTGGAAAATACAGGAAGATATGGAGGAAGGGAAAAGGGACAAGCAGAACCAGATACACACAAGGTACTTCCTATGAAGTAGCGAGTGGACACAAAACTCACAAACAGAAGTACAGAGACAACGAGTTGGAGTTAGGTGCAGGTTCAGATACTGCAGGAAAAGGGAAGGTATGGACATAGAGACAAACAGGTAACAGGCTAGGATACAATTCAGACAGGAACTGCTACTGCAAAGAGACACAAGAACGAGCCTGGGTATACAGCCCCCAGAGATGGCGGAAACGGACAAGAAGTCACAGATAACAGGTCTGGGTATGCAGCCCCCAGAGATGGCGGAAACGGACAGAAGTCACAGATAACAGGTCTGGTTATGCAGCCCCCATAGATGGCGGAAACAGACAAGAAGCAGAACTGGACCTGGCAACTTCAGAGTCAAGGAGCACACTGAATGTTAGTGTTGGTCAGGCACCTCCTACTGGGTGGAGGGGGTTTAAATATCCAGTGACTCACAGCAATAGGCTGGAGACGCATTAGGGGTGCGCCCACAGCAGCTATAAGAATCAGGAAGTAACCGGGCCGCCGCCCTAAGCAGTCAGTCAAGAGGCATGCACACAGCATGAACTGGAGCAAGATTTGCAGGCTGGACTGACAGGTAAGATTGCGGTCTTGCATAGTGGGAGGTGGTGCACTATGCAAGCACGCCACCAGGGATGTTACAATACACTTTCAATTCCGGAAGGAATTAATTGAGGAAAATATATCTATGTCTGTTAGGAGTAGACATAAATTTCAGTCAAAAATTGTACCATTTTCTCCTCTTCTGAATATAAAATTTGGTGTAAAGAGGTGGAGATGCAGTACACACCTTGAATAATCTGTGCTGAAATAATGCATTTTGTTGTGTTGCTCATTTAGTGTATTGCATGTTTAGTAATCTGTATTGTCATGTGATGTAGTTGTATTCTGCCCAGCAATAGGTAGTTAGTAGGGATAGACAGAGTTAATAGTCAAGAGGAGCCAAGAATAGGAGGAGCTACATGGGGACACATGGTATGACTTCCTGGTAGTGATGAAGATAGGATCCAGCATCCAGAAGCACCAGATCTAATGTCTGATAGTTGGCATGTTTATGGGTATTTGTTTGGCAAGAGGGAGACTAAAGACCCAGATAGTAAGATTCTGTGGAGAGGAAAGAAGCAGAGGGAAGCCGAATTGCAGACAGGAGGCCTAAAAGAAGTGAAAGGAAAGAAAAAGTACTGAGGCCTGGACCAAGAAGCATGTCAGGATGGTGTGGAGTTTTAACTGATAGGTAATGGAAGGGAAAAGTAAAGGAAAGCAAGAGGCAGAGAATACATATGGCATTGTACCTACTAAGGTAGCCAAGTAGTCGCCATATTGGGACACATCCTCTCCTATGGAGGAAGAAAGATGCGTTGGTACAGGATGGAGTCTATGACTCTTGTGGACTGGACTTTGGAAATGCTATTGAGCAGTCGTACTGACGAGTGTCTATCAGCAGACTGCTGGTGTGATTGAAGGATGTCTGATATGTCAAACTGTTATATATACACTGGCAAGTCAGCCTGAAGAATAAAAATGGCTGCTCAAAATGGTCCATGGAATACACAGATAATATTAATCTCCCATAAGCAGAGATACTTTTACTAATCACATTTGTATATATTATTATGTCACTGCTGTGAACAGACTAATTTTATTATAAGAGAATAACATAAAAGCTAAGTTTTATCATTATCTTAGTATTAAGGCAAAATATTTTTGCATTAGGGCAACTGGTGAAAGGAATATGCAAAATCAGTTTCCAAGAAGTTTGATGGCCTATGCAGGAGATGTGGTGCTCTTTGTAGAAAAACCAAACTACATACAGTACAGACCAAAAGTTTGGACACACCTTCTCATTTAAAGATTTTTCTGTATTTTCATGACTATGAAAATTGTACATTCACACTGAAGGCATCAAAACTATGAATTAACACATGTGAAATTATATAGTTAACAAAAAAGTGTGAAACAACTGAAAATATGTCTTATATTCTAGGTTCTTTAAAGTAGCCACCTTTTGCTTTGATAACTGCTTTGCACACTCTTGGCATTCTCTTGATGAGCTTCAAGAGGTAGTCACCGGAAATGGTTTTCACTTCACAGGTGTGCCCTGTCAGGTTTAATAAGTGGGATTTCTTGCCTTATAAATGGGGTTGGGACCATCAGTTGTGTTGTGCAGAAGTCTGGTGGATACACAGCTGATAGTCCTACTGAATAGACTGTTAGAATTTGTATTATGGCAAGAAAAAAGCAGCTAAGTAAAGAAAAACGAGTGGCCATGATTACTTTAAGAAATGAAGGTCAGTCAGTGCGAAAAATTGGGAAAACTGCAAGTGCAGTTGCAAAAACCATCAAGCGCTACAAAGAAACTGGCTCACATGAGGACCGCCCCAAGAAACGAAGATTAAGAGTCACCTCTGCTTCTGAGGATAAGTTTATATGAGTCACCCGCCTCAGAAATCGCAGGTTAACAGCAGCTCAGATTAGAGACCAGGTCAATGCCACACAGAGTTCTAGCAGCAGACACATCTCTTCAACAACTGTTAAGAGGAGACTTTGTGCAGCAGGCCTTCATGGTAAAACAGCTGCTAGGAAACCACTGCTAAGGACAGGCAACAAGCAGAAGAGACTTGTTTTGGCTAAAGAACACAAGGAATGGACATTAGACCAGTGGAAATCTGTGCTTTGGTCTGATGAGTCCAAATTTGAGATCTTTGGTTCCAACCACCGCAGCGGCATGCTGTTCCATCTGGTTTGTGTTTAGTTGGACCATCATTTATTTTTCAACAGGACAATGACCCCAAACACACCTCCAGGCTGTGTAAGGGCTATTTGACCAAGAAGGAGAGTGATGGGGTGCTACGCCAGATGACCTGGCCTCCACAGTCACCAGACCTGAACCCAATCGAGATGGTTTGGGGTGAGCTGGACTGCAGAGTGAAGGCAAAAGGGCCAACAAGTGCTAAGCATCTCTGGGAACTCCTTCAAGATTGTTGGAAGACCATTTCCGGTGACTACCTCTTGAAGCGCATCAAGAGATTGCCAAGAGTGTGCAAAGCAGTCATCACAAAGCAAAAGGTGGCTACTTTGAAGAACCTAGAATATAAGACATATTTTCAGTTGTTTCACACTTTTTTGTTAAGTATATAATTCCACATATGTTAATTCATAGTTTTGATGCCTGCAGTGTGAATGTACAATTTTCATAGTCATGAAAATACAGAAAAATCTTTAAATGAGAAGGTGTGTCCAAACTTTTGGTCTGTACTGTAGCTATATTAGCAAATTAAGCAGCACACAATTTTGGACCTCTGTTGTTCATAGCTAGACATTTACTTCAAACAGACCTGTCATTTGCTCAAGGCAAATTGAATTTGTCACAAATTTTTAAATGGAAGTTTTTCCTAAATTTGAATTTTTTACAATTTGCTTCAAGCAAATTCAGCAAAATGGAAACCTGATAGCTCCCATTTTTGTTGAAGTGTAGAGGGCAAGGAAAAAGGTTAAAAAAAATCAATACTCACCTCATCACTCACCGGTTTCCGGCTCAGTCCACTTTCTGGTGCTCTGCTCCATACAACCTTCTCTCTACTAATTTCATCGGCATGACATCCTCTTTGGTTGTCTTCATTCTGCATCGAGGATTCTGCCCAAGGGGATGACTAGGCCTTGAGAATCGCACGTCGTGATGTTCTAATGTGCAGCATAACATCAGAGGTCTACTTGATGCTGGAAGCCCTTTCACAGAGTGAAGGTGACCAAAGAGGACGTTGTGTGCCGGAGGAAGGAGGAAAGAAGAGGCAGGACGGAGGACTAGACAGTGGGCTGGAGTGGCAGGGCAGATGACCAGATAGGTGAGTATTATTTTTTTTTTCTTACACTCTGTGTGTATTATGCTTTGGGGTCTAGAAAGACCCCAAATGATGATAAGGAACATTCGATTTGAATCAAATAACTTCAATGCAAATCGTTTTCTCTGCCAAATTCACATGATCTGTAATAATAGAATCTTGCAAATTTGCTCATCACTACCTGACATCTCCCCTTGCCAGGCATGTTGGTTGTAGTAATTTCTCTTTTGAGTAGTGTTTTTGTATAAGTTCTATCATGTATCTTGCGCTTATCATCATCTAAAAAATACTACGTAACTTTCCATTGACCATTATTAGAAGTACTTACATACTTTACAGCAGCCATTGGGTAACAGTTTAACGGTTCCCTGCATGAAAAGAAAAGGACATAATGATGCAACATACGATACAGAATCATGAGAGGATATTATGTAGTTACATGTGTAGCAGATTCATTGCAGAAATTTCTGCAGCTGAAAAATCCATCCATCCATTTGATTCTCAATAAATTTGGTACATTTTGGACTGTCAGTGATAAGTTTGACCCAAAAAGTGTCCTGACTAGTGATGAGCGAGCACTAAAATGCTCGGGTACTCGTTGCTCGGGTTGAGCAAATTGGAATACTTGGGTGCTCGACCCGAGCAACGAGCCCAATGTAAGTCTATGGGAAACTCGAGCATTTTTCAGGCGGCTCCCCCCGGCGGTCTGCAGAGGGCCTAAAAATTGCCCAAATCGATGGGAACAGTGCTCAAATGACATGGGAACAGCATGGGGAAGACCCCTGGAAGCATTTCTGACTCCCAGGTCACAGCTGTGAACAACGTTGTCAAAGGTATTACGCCACTTTTACGGACTCACAATAAAACATACCAAAACAAAACCAAAATGGATTTTCCTGGGAAATATGTTAAGGAACATCCTTTCCATGACATGTACAATGTATATAAAGCTAAATAAATAACCAAAAACAAAAATACTTCTCCACACCTTGGGCTATGTTCACACGTAGCGTTTTTGATACGTTTTTGCACTTTTGCATTGCTTTCAACAAAGACAAATGCATTCACTGGGAAATGTCATTTTAACATTTTACAACCTTATCTGGCCATGTAGTGTGTGACACATCATCAGACACATGCATACAGTGCTGAAAAGACATGGGAACAGCATGGGGAAGACCTCTAGAAGCATTTCTGAGTCCCAGGTCACTGTCTAAAAGTGTGCCCATCATAAGTGATCCTTGGCGCGTGCGAAGATGCCTCCCGCCATGCACCTGTCGTTGCAGACTTGCAACAATCAAAGTCCACGTCCTTGTCCCAGTGCAGCGTTCAGTTGTCCCTACTTTTTTTGCTGAGAGTTGTATTTAGCTCGGTGAAAGGACTGGCATAGAGGGAAACCGTATCTACCCTGGGTGTCATTTCTCCCAGGAAGTCCTCTAATGCAGCTTGTTGCAGAAGCAATGGCAGCCCGTCCAACATCAACTCGCACTTGTCGGTGGTGCTTTGACACACACACATCTTTCTTTGCGCATTTAATATCACGAATACAGAGTTGGACAATGGCCTGATCTGCAATGCGGTTTAAGAAATAACATGCATAAGCATGGCCGATCCACCTTAAAAAAGCAGCCATAGAGTGTCCGGGAACCTTCCCCCACGCTTTTCTTAGCCAGGGCTGCTTCTCGGCAGGGTTGGACGGGCCCACCAGAGAACAGGAGACTCCTCCGGCGGGCCCTGGCTTCTCCTTCAGGAGAGTTCATAGTGCCGAGGTGAGGCCATGATGATGATAGAGGCCACCATCTGCTTAGTTTTCAGCTACTTGGAATGCAAGTGCAAGTATGCAGCCAGCCACCCACGCACCCACAGGCCGCAACACTAAACTGCCAGATTTCTGGGCAGCTGCTTGCACTTGAAATATGGCCTTTTAAGCTCATGGAGGCGGAAGCTTTTCACAACCTCATGCCGACGGTGGCCGGGTGTCCATACTCGGTCCCCAGCCGCCACTATTTCTCCCGGTATCGTCTCCGCCTTCCACAAGCACGGGTCCCACAACATTACCCGTGCCCTCCCCAGTGCACTTACTGGGAAGGACCGCCTAACCACAAACACGTGGACAGGTGAATGTGGCCAAGGACAGTACGGAGCCAGTCCACAACTTTTTTTTCTGAGAGTTGTATTTAGCTCGGTGAAAGGACTGGCATAAAGGGAAACCGTATCTACCCTGGGTGTCATTTCTCCCAGGAAGTCATCTAATGCAGCTTGTTGCAGAAGCAATGGCAGCCCGTCCAACATCAACTCGCACTTGTCGCTGGTGCTTTGACACACACACATCTTTCTTTGCGCATTTAATTTCTTGAATACAGAGTTGGACAATGGCCTGATCTGTAATGCGGTTTAAGAAATAACATGCATAAGGATGGCCGATCCACATTAAAAATGCAGCCATAGAGTGTCCAGCAACCTTCCGCCACACTTTTCTTAGCCAGGGCTGCTTCTCGGCAGGGTTGGACGGGCCAACCAGAGAACCGGAGACTCCTCCGGCGGGCCCTGGCTTCTCCTTCAGGAGAGTTCATAGTGCCGAGGTGAGGCCATGATGATGATAGAGGCCACCATCTGCTTAGTTTTCTGCTACTTGGAATGCAAGTGCAAGCATGCAGCCAGCCACCCACCCAACCACAGGCCGCAACACAACACTAAACTTCCAGATTTCTGGGCAGCTGCTTGCACTTGAAATATGGCCTTTTAAGCTCGTGGAGGCGGAAGCTTTTCACAACCTCATGCCGATGGCGGCCGGGTGTCCATACTCGGTCCCCAGCCGCCACTATTTCTCCCGGTATCGTCTCCGCCTTCCACAAGCACGGGTCCCACAACATTACCCGTGCCCTCCCCAGTGCATTTACTGGGAAGGACCGGCTAACCACAAACACGTGGACAGGTGAATGTGGCCAGGGACAGTACGGAGCCAGTCCACAACTTTTTTTTCTGAGAGTTGTATTTAGCTCGGTGAAAGGACTGGCATAAAGGGAAACCGTATCTACCCTGGGTGTCACTTCTCCCAGGAAGTCCTCTAATGCAGCTTGTTGCAGAAGCAATGGCAGCCCGTCCAACATCAACTCGCACTTGTCGGTGGTGCTTTGACACACACACATCTTTCTTTGCGCATTTAATTTCTTGAATACAGAGTTGGACAATGGCCTGATCTGTAATGCGGTTTAAGAAATAACATGTATAAGCATGGCCGATCCACATTAAAAAAGCAGCCATAGAGTGTCCGGGAACCTTCCGCCACGCTTTTCTTAGCCAGGTCTGCTTCTCGGCAGGATTGGACGAGCCAACCAGAGAACCGGAGTATTAGGAGGGCGGTTGCAGACAACTTTATTATAATGGAACGCAACCGACCCCGGGGTCCGGGATGCAGCCTGGTGGACTGCTGCCAAACACTTTCCGGGTGGAAAGGAAAGCAACCAACTTAAATGATAAACCCCTCCGTATTACAGCACACTGGAAAGGGTATAAGAATGCGCACTATCTCCGTTAGCAGCACGAGAGATATGCGGTAAAAAACTATCTGTAGTCCTGTTACAGCACAGGGACTACACTGGCGGCGCTAGGATGCGTGTGTGACTACGCCGACGGGTACACGTGCCTCCAGCCGGCGTGCTACCGGACTGAAGGGTAATACTCCACGTGGCTGACAGGCGATAGCCGTGGACAGGACGTCTGCAGGCTGCTCGGGATGTTAGGCGAACCCTTTGGCAGAGCCAGACTGCAAGACGGAGCTACCTGCCTATTTCCACTACACCTGCCTATGGAAACTGCGTGGAACACAGTCGTCCACACAACAGCATCACTTGCTCAAAGATCAGAGCGCGCCGCCAAGTTTATGGGCGGGTCTTTTAAAGACTAAGCCCTGCCCACCTTCGCACTATTGGTGGCGTCACCCACAACCAATCAGGCAGTGCCAGGACACCGGATCAGGTGGTTGCCAAACCACCAATCACGGTCCGCCAGGTCACGGACATGCTCAGTGCGGAGAATCCTGGACTTAAGCTCCTCCAACAGCCCTGTCTCCCTCCGCAACCTATGCTTAACATTGCTAGGCACAAATACCCAAAAGACAATCTGTACATCTAGTGCACCAGCTAGGTGTTGGGGCTGATGATGATGATGCTGAGCAGCATCAGCCCTAGTTTGACTGGAATGGGAGACCACAGAAGGTTCTGGACCCATTTCAAATCCAGCAACTGCCTGACAACTAACATTATCACCCCTTCACTTGACACTCATTTTCCTCAACGAGCAGGGGAGCATGAATATGGTCCATCAGGTCACAGAGAAGATCCTCAGAACTGTGATCCCTCCGGTGTACAGGGTACCTTTTTTAAAGCGGGGGGCAAACTTAGCAGACTCCCCGCGTACTTTAGTATTGCGAGCCGTGAGCCACACTCTGTCGCCCGGATAGAATACAGGAGCAGGACGACGAGAAGTGACAACCGACTCTCTATGTGTGGAGTCCATTATGGGTGACAGATGGAGAAGACCAGTCGGACTTTGACGGGAAGATTTATCTCTCGCACAGACAGGACACGCGAGAACAAAGTCCTTGACTTCCTGGCGCCACCGGGGCCACCAATAGGACCGTTGAAGGGACTTAGTGGTACGTTTGACCCCCAGATGAGCTCCGATCTTAGGGGCATGAGCCCAGGAGAGCACCATATTTTGTAGATTAGGGGAAACAAACATCCTCCCCGACAGAACCTGGTTAGAGGACACTGCAGCCACCCTCTCTACCTGAGAGTTCTTTTTGACATAGTCTGACAAGACCCGGGTCCTGGGGACAGACAAAGAATCTGTACCGGAAGCCACAACGGTAGAGGAATCAGAAACTACCCTCTGGGTGACTGTGACCATACACTGAGACGCACAATTCTCACTCCAGGAAGAAATTCTCCCCGTATTCCAGTCAATGTGTGGAGTATGACAACGTAGCCAGGGGAGACCCAATAACACCTCGTCTAATCCACCGGCAATAATAAGAAAGGAGATGACCTCCCGGTGGCCTTGAGGAAATGACATGGTGAGGGGAATCGACTGGTGGGTGATTTGCGTGTCCAGGAGTGAACCATTGACTACACTGATGTTCATTGGTCTTGACAGTAACTCTATAGGGATGGCGTGCCTCTGGGCAAACGTAGATGACAAAAAATTGCCATCAGCACCAGAGTCCACCCACGCCTTGGCAGTAACTGCAGATGTACCAAAGGACAATGTCACATTATATAATAATTTGGAGGAAGAAGTCCCAGAATCTAATACACTTCCTCCAACGGTGGTAAGACCTACTCGTTCTCCCGACTGCTTGGAACCCTTATTTATGGGGGACTCCAAGAGATGTGCAGGTCGGGAACGAGAGGGACTAGACTCAGTCCGGGATATATCCATAGCCTCAGGCTCCGGGTCGGGAGTCGCGAGTTCGGAAATGGGTCTAGCGAGTGATGGTGCCAATCGATACTGAGGTTTGGCAACCACCAGCTCTAACCTGTGTTCTGCATGATGCAAATCAATTCGGTTTGCGAGAGATATTAACTCCTCCAGGGAGGTTGGAATCTCTCTGGTAGATAGAGCATTTTTAACATGACCAGCCAGACCCTTCCAGAACACCGGGATAAGCGACCACTCAGTCCAATCCAGTTCAGCCGCTAGGGTTCTAAACTGGATGGCATAGTGGCTGGCGGTGGCCGAACCCTGGATCAACGCAAGAAGCTTAAGGGCCGTATCATGCGTGACCTGAGGACCAAGGAATATACTTTTTAGGGTCTTAAGGAAAAGACCCGCATTTGCTACAACCGGATCATTCCGCTCCCATAGAGGAGTAGCCCACTCCAGAGCCCTGTGGGAGAGTAATGAGATGACATAACCCACTTTGGCTCTTTCGGAGGGGAACCATGCCTCCATCATCTCCAAGTGAATGGAGCATAAATTAATAAAACCCCTGCAAAATTTACTGTCCCCAGAAAATTTTTCCGGGAGAGCAAAATGGGGTAATGGCGCACTTGCAGTGGTTGCAGTATTCACCGCAGCCGAGTAAATAATATTGGCTGCTAAAGAAGCCGCCTGGGTAGCTACTGCAGTGATATCAGCGACCGGGACAGCTTGTTCCAGAGACTTAAGCCTGGCCTCAATTCGCTGTATATAGTGCAGCAGTTGCTGGTTGTCGGCCTTGTTCGGCAAGACCCTGGCGCTCTGATACTGTTAGGAGGGCGGTTGCAGACAACTTTATTATAATGGAACGCAACCGACCCCGGGGTCCGCGATGCAGCCTGGTGGACTGCTGCCGAACACTTTCCAGGTGGAAAGGAAAGCAACCAACTTAAATGATAAACCCCTCCGTGTTACAGCACACTGGAACGGGTATAAGAATGCGCACTATCTCCGTTAGCAGCATGAGAGATATGCTGTAAAAAACTATCTGTAGTCTTGTTACAGCACAGGGACTACACTGGCGGCGCTAGGATGCGTGTGTGACTACGCCGACGGGTACACGTGCCTCCAGCCGGCGTGTTACCGGACTGAAGGGTAATACTCCACGTGGCTGACAGGCGATAGCCGTGGACAGGACGTCTGCAGGCTGCTCAGGATATTAGGTGACCCCTTTGGCAGAGCCAGACTGCAAGATGGAGCTACCTGCCTATTTCCACTAGCCTGCCTATTTCCACTACACCTGGACCAGATAGGCGTTGGGGCTGATGATGATGCTGAGCAGCATCAGCCCTTGCTGGACCAGAATGGGAGACCACAGAAGGGTCTGGACCCATTTCTTATCCAGCAACAGCCTGATGCCTAACACGGAGACTCCTCTGGTGGGCCCTGGCTTCTCCTTCAGGAGAGTTCATAGTGCCAAGGTGAGGCCATGATGATGATAGAGACCACCATATACTTAGTTTTCTGTTACTTGGAATGCGAGTGCAAGTATGCAGCCAGCCACCCACGCACCCACAGGCGGCAACACTAAACTGCCAGATTTCTGGGCAGCTGCTTGCACTTGAAATATGGCCTTTTAAGCTCGAGGAGGCATAAGCTTTTCACAACCTCATGCCGGCGGTGGCCGGGTGTCCATATTCGGTCCCAGCCGCCACTATTTCTCCTGGTATCGTCTCCGCCTTCCACAAGCACGGGTCCCACAACATTCCCCGTGCCCTCTCCAGTGCACTTACTGGCAAGGACCACCTAACCACAAACACGTGGCCAGGGAGAGTACGGAGCCAGTCCACAACTTTTTTTGCTGAGAGTTGTATTTAGCTCGGTGAAAGGACTGGCATAGAGGGAAACCGTATCTACTCCGGCTGTCATTTCTCCATCACCAGGTTCCGCCCATTGTCACACATGACCATGCCTGGCTGTATGTTCAGTGATGAGAGCCACAGATCAGGCTGCTGTGTTACAACTTTCAACAACTCTGCAGCGCTGGGCGGATTGTCAATTAAGCATTAAGCATGTTATCTTCAGCACAGCCTGTTGCCGCTTGGCCAAGGCAGTGCTGCAGTGCTGTCTGCTATGATCTGCAACATGTACTAAGGAAAGAAGGAGGAAAGCTGTCCCTACAGTAAGACTAAGCTGAATCCCTACGATGGAGCGGGCTGCCTGTTCCTTGCGAACGGACCCGCCTTAGTACTCAGGTAAGTCTGAACAAAGATCTATAGAATAAAGGAAGGAGTCCCTAAAAGAACTAAGGACTGGAACAAAAATGGGACACCTCCTGAACAGAGAAAGTTGTTGCAGAACACAAAAAGAAAAACTGACAAAAAAGTACTAGAGGTCCCAGAAGGACCAAGCGAAATGACAGAGATAGGCACCGAAGCACCTGGCTAGCAAAATAGTCAAACAACACTGAAGTCCAGCACAGCCAAAAGGGCGGAGCGGGAATATAAAGGCAGATGGTCACATGACCACAAAACACAAGATGAAAAAAACAAACAGGAGGGTTCTAACAGTACCCCCTTTTTTATGAGGATCCTCCGGATCCTCCAGGACCAAGCCTATCCAGAAACCTCTGGTGGAAAGCTCTAACAAGCCTAGGAGCAGAGACATCATCCGCCCTTACCTAGGAGTTATCTTCGGGACCGAAACCCTTTCAGGAGACAAGATACTGTAATCTCCCTCTATGCCATCTAGAATTCAAGATACGAGAAATTTCATATTCGCCGTCTTCCACCACAGGAGGAACTGTGACAGTGGCATCCCTTTCTGATACATCAGCCTTTTTCAACAAGGAAACATGAAACACAGGATTAATCTTCCAGGAAGTAGGGACATCCAACCTAACCGCAGATGGGTTAACAACCTGAAGCACTTTAAATGGACCCACAAACTTAGGACCCAGATTTTTAGAAGGAATCCTCAACCGCAGGTTCTTTGAGGACAACCAAACCATGTCACCCACAGTAAACAAAACCTCCTTACGTTTCCTGTCAAAATACTTCTTGGACTTCTTGTTAGCCTCTTGAAGGTTGCAACGTACATTAGTCCAAACTCTCTCCAAATCACCAGAAAAATTCTCCTCCTCCGGCACCGCCGACCCCCAATTTGGAGAATGAACGAAAAGACGGATGTCTCCCAGTACAACAAAAAAAAGGAGAACACCCAGCAGAGGATGATGTATGATTGTTAAGAGCAAATTCTGCGAGAGGCAGAAACTCAGACCACACCTCTTGATTATCCGCCACAAAACAACGCAAAAACTGTTCTACATCCTGGTTCTTTCTTTCAGTATGTCCATTAGACTTAGGATGATACCCAGACGAAAATGACAAATGGACTCCCAACCTGTCACCAAAAGCACGCCAAAAGTGAGCCACAAACTGAGGTCCTCTATCAGAAACAATATCCGTGGGAATGCCATGAAGCTTGACAATCTCCTTAACAAACGCCTTAGCGAGTGTCTTGGCGCAGGGCAACTTAATGAATGGAACCAAATGACACATCTTGCTAAAACGGTCCACGACCACCCAGATGACAGTAAAACCCTCGGACACAGGAAGATCAGTAATAAAATCCATTGTGAGATGCGTCCAAGGCACACTAGGAACCTCCAGAGGGCAAAGCAACACCACAGCAGGAGTATGTGAAGCCTTTGACCTAGCACACACCGTACATTGACGCACCCACTTGATGACTTCTTTCTGCCATCCAGGCCACCAAAAACTGCGACTGATAAGTCTCTTAGTCTCCGAAATTCCTGGATGACCTGCCAACCGAGACTCATGACACTCCACAAACAAATCTCTCCTAAAGGTTCTAGGCATGAACAACCTCTCATGAGGAGTGTTAGATGGAGCATCATCTTGAGCTTTCAGAATCCCATTCTCCAAAACGGAGTCCAATGCCGCCACCACAACTCCTTTCTGTAAAATGCTCTCCTCCTCCTCGGCACCGACCGTAGGAGAGAAGCTGCGAGATAAAGCATCAGCTTTAACATTCTTAGTACCAGGGATATAGGTAACAGAAAAATGAAACCGAGAAAAAAAAAGTGCCCACCTAGCTTGACGGGCATTCAAGCGCTTGGCAGCATCCAGATAGATCAAATTCTTATGATCTGTGAAAACCTTAATAGGAAATTTAGCGCCTTCCAAAAGATGATGCCAATGTTCAAACACAAGTTTAATAGCCAGCAACTCCTGGTTTCCAACATCATAATTCAGTTCGGCTTCTGAAATTTTTTTCGAAAAGAAGGCACAAGGATGTATTCCATCCCTGTTCTCCTGAGACAAAACTGCTCCAACCCCCACCGATGAAGCATCGACCTCAACCAAAAAAGGCTTGGTCTCATCAGGCTGCATAAGGATAGGGGCAGAACTGAACCTCTCTTTGAGATACTTAAACGCTTCAATGGCCTCAGTAGTCCACTGGACCGTATTCCACCTTTCCTGGTGAGATCGGTTAGAGGCTTAACAATTACAAAAAAATTCTTAATGAATTTCCTGTAATAATTGGCAAAACCCAAAAATCTCTGTATAGATTTCAAACCAATAGGCCTAGGACATTCCTGCACAGCCTGAACCTTCACCGGGTCCATCTCAAAGCCCTCGCTGGAGACAATGTAGCCCAAAAAACTAATTTTCTACACAACGAACTCACATTTCTCCAGCTTAGCAAAGAGTGAATTATCACTCAATAACTTCAAAACTTCACGTACACTCTGCCAATGGGACTCTAGATCTGGTGAATAAATCAAAATGTCACCCAAATACACAACCACATTCTTACCAATCAAAGGTCTCAGGGTGTCATTAATAATGTTCTGAAAAAATGCAGGTGCATTGGTAAGACCAAAAGGCATCACCAGATTCTCAAAATGATCTACCGGAGTGTTAAAAGCAGTTTTCCATTCATCACCCTCCTTCACTCGTAACAAATTGTATGCCCCCCGGAGATCAATTTTAGAGAACCACTTGGCCCCACTAACTGGTTAAACAAGTCAGGAATTAACGGCAATGGGTAGGAATTGTGTACGGTAATCTTATTAATTTCACGAAAATCCAGACATGGGCGTAACCCCCCATCCTTTTTTTTAACAAAGAAAAATCCAACTGCCACAGGTGACTTAGAAGATCTAATGTGACCAGCAGCCAGGCTAGTCTGTATGTACTCCTCCAAGGCCTTTCTTTCAGGGATAGTCAGATTAAACAAGCGACTCTTGGGAAGAATAGCTCCCGGAACAAACTCAATGGCGCAATCATAATCCCTATGAGGAGGTAAAACTTGCGACTCCTCCTCCGAAAAAATCCTCCAAAAATCTTGAATAGGAACCGGTAATTCCCCTTTTTCCACAGCCGCAATGCGACCATTACAACATCTATCATAGCACTTCAGACTCCAAGACTTAATCACATTAGTAGACCAGTCCAGTAAAGGATTGTGCAGTTTTAACCAAGGCAAACCTAGAAAGACCGGAGAGGGTAAATTATCTAATACAACCAAGTCCAAAATTTCTTGGTGAACTCCATTGATAGTGAGGGGAAATGCAGCAACCTTGTGCGAAGGGAGTGTTATCAATTACAATCTCAGAAATAGGTGATGACAAAGGTTTGGATTTCAATTTAAGTTTTTCCAAAAACCCTTTATCAATCACATTAAGTGTTGAACCACAATCCACAAATACCTGAAATTCAATCAAATCTTCCTGCAAAGTAGTACTCCCAGAAAGAAATACTCCTGCAGAGCGTAAACAAGCTATACGGGCGTACCTGACCGTTTTTTTTCTTTCTTTACTTAAACGAAGCTCACAATACTTAATCAAATGGTCTTTACCACAAAAATGACTCAATCCCTCGGCAAACCTATGGTCTCTTTCCTGAGAGCGGAGTGACATCACCCCAACCTCCATCGGTTCTCCGCCGTCTGAGCAGATTTTCTGGGGACTAGGACCTGGCATTACAGGAGTCTTTACCTCATTCAGCCTAGACCTCAGCCTCCTATCCACAGGAACAGCTAATTGCATGGCATCCTGCAGAGTCTCAGGTGCGGGGAATGCAATTAGCAAATCCTTAACCCTTTCACTCAGACCAGCAAGAAACAGACATTTCAGAGCAGGATCATTCCATTTAACTTCTGAAGCCCATCTTCTAAAGTGTGTGTAATAGTTTTCAACATCAACTGACCCCTGATTCAAATGCCTGAGTTCTGCCTCAGCAGATGAGATTCGATCAGGATCATCATATAATAACACCATAGCAGCAAAAAATTCTTCTACCGACCTTAAGCATGAATCATTAGGTTGGAGAGAAAAGGCCCACCCTGTGGTTCATTGCACAAAAGTGACATAATAAAACCAATGTGCTGTGATTCATTCCCAGAGGACCTTGGTCTCAAACGAAAATATAACAAACAAGCATTTTTAAAGGAAAAAAAATCTTGCTGTCTACCATAAAAAACATCAGGCAGTCCTACCTTGGATTCCACAAAATGCGCTCCAGAACAGCTACTCATGTGTTGCTGGAGATCGACCACCTCCAGAGTCAACCCCTGCAAGCGATGAGCCCAATCCTGGATGGAAACCACACTGATCCCCGAATTTCTTTCCTTTTAGTTTTTTGGGCTGGATTTACTGTTATTATCTGCAACATGTACTAAGGAAAGAAGGAGGAAAGTTGTGCCTACAGTAAGACTAAGCTAAATCCCTACGATGGAGCGGGCTGCCTGTTCGTTGCGAAAGGACCCACCTTAGTCCTCAGCTAGTCTGAACTAAGACCTATAGAATAAAGGAAGGAGTCCCTAAAAGAACTAAGGACTGGAACAAAATGGGACACCTCCTGAACAGAGAAAGTTGTTGCAGAACACAAAAAGAAAAACTGACAAAAAGGTACTAGAGGTCCCAAAATGACCAAGCAAACTGACAGAGATAGGCACCGAAGCACCTGCCTAGCAAAACAGTCAAACAACACTGAAGTCCAGCACAGCCAAAAGGGCGGAGCTGGAATATAAAGGCAGGTGGTCACGTGACCGCAAAACACAAGATGGAAAAAACAAACAGGAGGGTTCTAACACTGTCAGCTTGTGACTGATGTGGTCATTTTAGAGATGGAGGAGGAGGTGCATGAGCTGAACAGTGTGATTACATTGAGGTTAAATTGGTGACGCTGTTTTTTATACTAAAGAAAGATCCGGCTATGCTTTGTTGTTCCCATTATTAACAAGTGGGTCTCCTATACTGTTATTGAGTATACAGTGACTGCAAGGGCTGCCAAAAATTTGGACGCAACCCAATACCCCTTTGAAGAGACATAGAGGAGGGTCTCAGTAAAAATTATGTTCCCATTATAAAGGAGCGGGTCTCCTATAGTGGTAACGTCCATGCTATGACTGCAATGGTTGTCAAAATTTGGGAAAAACCCCACTAAGACTTTAAAGACACACAGAGCAGGGCCACAGTAACAAGTACGACATGTTCCCATTATAAAGGAGAGAGTCTGCTATACAGTTATAGGGTATGCAGTGAGTCCAACGGCTGACCAATTTTAGGAAAAAGCCCACTAAGAATTTAAAGACACATAGAGCAGGGCCACAGTAACGACAAATTCCCATTAGAAAGGAGAGAGTCTCCCATAGTGTTGGCCTATGCAGTGAATGCAAGGGCTGAGAAAAATTTGGAGGCACTTCAATGCCCCTTGGAAGAGACGTGGAGGAGGGCCTCATAAAAAAATGTTCCCATTAGAAAGGAGCAGGCCTCCTATACTTGTAATGCCCATGTACTAAGTGTTAAGTGTATGGACTGACAAACATTTAGCCCTGAGGGGTATACATGAACATACTGTATAAAAAATTTTTTTTACGGGCATCATAAACACCCTTTAAAAAAATTATGTGGGTGTTGCATCACGGACCACGGTCACCCTGGTGATATGGTGATGGAGGATGAGGAGAAGGAGGAGGACACGAGCAAATAGCCAAAATCAGGAAGCATATACCCATGTATGGGTGTGAAAAGGTGCACCTCCCAAGAAAAGACATTGGATTGGAGTTTATGTTACGCTGCTATCATTCGGTGTTGTTGAGAAGTCTGGCCCAATCCAGCCCTTGTTCATTTTTATAAGAGTCAGCCTGTCAGCATTTTCAGTTGACAGGCCTATGCGCTTATCAGTTATAATTCCACCAGCGGCACTAAAAACCCGCTCTGATAAAATGCTGGTGGCATGGCAGGCCATAGAGAGCCAATACATTCCACATATCCAGCTTGGATACCCAATAATTATAAGGCACAGCGGAATCACGGAGGACGTTGGTACAGTCGGCAAGGTACTCCCTCAGCATCTTCCCAAACTTTGCACTCCTTGTGAGAGTACCGCGCGCCTCAGGGCCTGTGCGATGGGGGGTCTGAGAAAACTCTCCCATAACTTTGACAGTGTTCCCCTGCCTCTGCTGGATTGAAGTTGTGTCTCTCTCGCCTGTACTCCTTGGTTGTCCAACGAAGTGTGCCCTCTACCACCAGCGTTTTCAAATGGGAATTTTTTTAATAGTTCCGCAACAAGGGCCTTCTGGTACAGCCCCATTTTTGTAGACCTGTCCGCCTCAGGAATAAGAGATGTAAAGTACTCCTTGTAGCGTGGGTCTAGAAGTGTCACCAACCAGTAATGACTGTCACCCAAAATTTTGAGAACGCTAGGGTCATGGGAAAGGCAGCATAGCATAAACTCAGCCATGCGTGCCAGACTACTAACAGGCAAGACTTCCGTGTCCTCACCAAGAGGATGACTGACCATGCTCTCCTCCTCCTCCTCTCTGTCCTCTGGCCATCCACGCTGAACAGACGGTATGACAGCTGTGCAGGTAGTACTGTCTATAGTGCATGAAACTAGCTCCTGTCCTTCCTCCTCCTCCTCCTCCTCCTCTTCCTCATTGTCACCCAGTCCACGTTGGGATGATATGAGGCTTGGCTGTGTGTAATCACCCTGTATGGTTCCTTGCTCCATCTCATCATGCTCCGCCTGCAATGCATCCTCTTTGATTGTGAGCAGAGAGCGTTTCAGAAGACAGAGAAGCGGGATGGTGACGTTAATTATGGCGTCATCGCCGCTCACCATCTTGGTGGAGTCCTCAAAGTTTTGGAGGATGGTACATATGTCTGACATCCATGTCCACTCCTGAGGTCTTATGTGTGGAGTCTGAACTGAATACCGGCTGCCTTGTTGATGCTGGTACTCAACAACTGCCCTCTTCTGCTCACAAATCCTTCCCAACATCTGCAGTGTAGAGTTCCAACACGTGGGGACATCACACACCAGTCTGTGAGCCAGAAGCTGCAAACGCTGCTGAAACACTGCAAGGGCGGCGGAAGCTGTAGCTGACTTTCTAAAATGGGCACACAGGCGGCGTACTTTAACAAGCAGATCCGGCAGCTCTGGGAAGGATTTGAGAAACTGCTGAACCACGAGGTTAAGCACATGGGCCAGGCATGGTACGTGTGTGAGCTCGCCTCACCTCAGAGCCGCCACCAGGTTTCGGCCATTGTCACACATGACCATGCCTGGCTCTAGGTTCAGCGGTGTGAGCCACAGATCTTCCTGCTGTTTCAGAGCTGTCCACAACTCTTCAGCATTGTGCGGTTTGTCACCTAAGCATATTAGCTTCAGCACAGCCTGTTGCCGCTTGGCTGAGGCAGTGCTGCAGTGCTTCCAGCTTGTGACTGATGTGGTCATTTCGGAGATGGAGGCTGAAGAAGAAGAGGAGGCTGAGGAGGATGAGGTGCAGGAGCTGTAGACCGTGGGGGCAACCATGATTGACCTAGGGCCCGCAATCCTTGGCGTCGGAAGGACGTATTCCGTCCCAAGGTCTGACTGGGTCCCGGATTCCACTATGTTAACCCAGTGTGCTGTCAGCGAGATGTACCGTCCCTGCTCACAAGCACTTGTCCACGTGTCCGGGGTAAGGTGGACTTTACCGGTAACTGCGTTGTTGAGGGTACGGCTAATGTTTTGGGACACGTGCTTGCGTAATGCGGGGACAGCACACTGGGAGAAATAGTGGCGGCTGGGGACCGAGTACCAAGGGACGACCGCCGCCATCAGGTTGCGGAATGCTTCCGTCTCCACGAGCCTAAAAGGCAACATTTCGAGCGCAAGCAGTCGTGAAATGTGAGAATTTAGTAGTGTGGCCGGTGGGCGTTGGCCGCATTTTTGCACTTGCGTTCCAAGGACTGGGGTATGGACAACTGAACGCTACGCTGGGACAAGGACATGGACGTGCTTCCTGATGCTGCTACTTGAGAGTGTGTAATGACAGGTGCAGGGCTGGAGGCATCTTCGCATGCACCATGGATAGGGGATTGGATTGCATGCACAACAGCTGAAGAAGCAATGGTGCCACCCGCAGACACTGTTCCTGGACCCAGGGGTTCGGCCCACAAAGTCGGGTGCCTTGCTGCCATGTGCCTGATCATGCTGGTGGTGGTCAGGCTGCTAGTTTTGCCACCCCTGCTGATGCTGGCCTGGCAGGTGGTGCAAATTGCCTTTTTGAGGTTATCGGCAGAGTCTTTAAAAAAACAACCAGACTGGGGAAGACATAACAGTTGTACTGGCAACTTCCTTTGTGTTCGTGTTACCGGGAACGGTTGCCTGCCTTCTGTCTGCGGCCACCACACTGCTTCTTCCTGCCTGTTGGGGTGCTCTGCCTCCCTCCCCCTGTGTGGTGCTGTCCTCGCTCTGCTTGTCCTCCTGCCAGGTTGGGTCAGTTACTATATCATCCACCACCTTGTCTTCCACTTCTGCACCCAGGTCCTCCTCCTGACTTTCTGGCAATTGTGTCTCATCATCGTCCACCTCTTGTGACACTTTCGCACCGTCTCCTTCGTGTGACCGTGGCTGCTCAAATATTTTGGCATCGCTACACGCGATCTCCTCTTGCCCCGCTTCAAGTGGACCGGACGAGAGGCCCGAATCTATAAATGGAAAAGTGAACAGCTTTTCAGAGTGTCCAAGTGTGGGATCAGTTGTATCTGGGTACTCGGCATGGTGGGAGGAAGGAGGATCAGGGTGAGGAATATGCGGTCCAGTCTCACGGCTACTGAGACTTGACCATGTGGAAGACAGGGTGGTGGTGAATTGCTTCACTGACACACTAAAGGAAATTTTTAATGGAGGCTAGAAATGGCAGTATTTTCTGACAACGTATATGTGATCCGTGTGACGGAGAAAATAGAGTTTTAAATACCTGGCCTGTAGGTAAGTAGTTTGAACAGCAAACTGCTGTGAATTGCTTCACTGACACACTGAAAGAAATTTTTAATGGAGGCCAGAAATGGCAGTATTTTCTGACAACGTATATGTGATCCATGTGACGGAGAAAATAGAGTTTTAAATACCTGGCCTGTAGGTAAGTAGTTTGAACAGCAAATTGCTGTGAATTGCTTCACTGACACACTGAAAGAAATTTTTAATGGAGGCCAGAAATGGCAGTATTTTCTGACAACGTATATGTGATCCGTGTGACGGAGAGAACAGTTTTAAATAGCTGGATTTCTAGCACTGTAATATGGAAAGGACCTGGCTGTATTCTGCACTGCCAACAAGCAAATGGCGCAGAAAAACGGTGTTCTCTGGATTGCTTTTTAAGCAAATAATGAGGATTTAGATCCAAAGAAAAGTATTCCTGGCCCCTGAGACCTGGACCTTTGTATAGAAATATCTAACAGCAGCAGAAGGCAGAATTGGAATGGAGCCTCTTGTGGTATATGCACTGCAGTCTGCTATATACACTGCCTGCCTATACACCCTGCCTGCCTGATATCTCTGCAGATGGATTAGTCATCAGAAGGACTGTTTGTTAAGATGGATATGTGTAATGTACGGTTTTTCTCCCTACACTACCTAATACACAATCAAATCTCTCCCTAATGCAGCAGCTCTCCCTAAACTGTCTGATCCGGAGTGACTGTGATGAGCATGGCGGCGCCAGGTTTTATATAGACCTGATGACGCTGTGCGGCCAGCCAATCACTGTAATGCCACAACCAACATGGCTACAGCATTACAGTGCAGGCAGGCAATCCCTGCATGTTCATTGGCTCTCTAAAGAGCGCCAAACATGCAGGGAGGGGACCCGAGTTCCCGCCCGAGCAACCTGGAAATACTCAGCGAGCGCCGAGCATCTCGAGCAGTGAGATGCTCGGGCGAGCACTGAGCAGTAGTGAACATGCTCACTCATAACTAGTCCTGACCCCATATAAATGCTTAAGTTATTGTACTCACGGTTTTGCAGTCGTCTTCATTAAAATCGGGGCAAGATATGTGTGACGATGATGTGATGAACTGATTATTGATGACAGAACATCTGTACTCGGTGCACTTATTTTCAGAAATTATTATTTCAGCAGGCTGAGGAAATACGGTAAGCATTATAAATACACCTTATATATGGATGACTCTTAACAGTATATACTGTAACTGTATCTTGATAAATTATAGAATTTTACGTTTCAGCCTTAACAATCACTGCAGAGTGCTGACCACTAGGTGTCTCACTTCTTCCCTGCCTGTTGTTAAGTCTAATCAGTTTCTATCAGCAGAGACACCGAGGCCAACAGTCGAGAATTGGAGAGTATTTTTATCTCTCAGTTTCTGCTTTCCAGTCCATGAATCTACATACAGGCAGGCTTTTAATTCAGGGCAAGCAAGTCATTGGACAATAGCAGAAGTAATGCATGCTGGGAAGTAAGGAAAAGAAGGTTCCTGCAACTATAGTGCCGACAGAATGCTGATCAAGAGTAACTGCCCGGTGAAAAGGAGTGGATGGTAACTTACAGAGCACGAGAATGGAGACAGAAGATTCTGGACACGTTAGACTGGTATATGCATTTCATATCTGTGGCTTTTGACATACAGTATATGATGTAACAAAGGACTCATGCTAATTTTTTACATATTGTGTGTGATTTTTTTAGATGCTTGTATTAGATGTTGACATTCATAAAACCCTTATAAAAATATTATTTATGAAAAGTAAAAAAATGATTACTACATGATACATGCATACATACACAGCGGTCTAGCTAACTAGTGGTTGTCCCATCTTATACCGTATACAGCATACAGGGAGATATTACAAAAATAATATAATAAAATAAATAAAATAATCTAATATGCGAAAAGTGAATACACAGAGCACAAAGTAGATACACTATAATATTATGGTTGATGCTACTTTCTAGTTCAACTTTTCAGTCTGACTTTTTGAAACTTGCTTGCCATGGTTGTAAAACTCTAGTGGTCTCAATGCACCCCCCCTTTAACGCCTTCGCAACCCTGAGAATTTCCGTTTTTGCATTTTTGTTTTTTGCTCCACCTGTTCCCAGAGCCATAGCGTTTTTATTTTTTGGTCAATATGGCCGTGTGAGGGCTTATTTTTTGCGGGACGAGTTGTACTTTTGAACGACATTACTGGTTTTACCATATCGTGTACGGGAAAATGGGAAATAAAATCCAAGTGCGGTGAAATTGCAAAAAAAGTGCAATAACACAGATGTTTTTTTTTTATTTTTTTTACCACGTTCACTGAATGCTAAAACTGACCTGCTATTATTATTCTCCAGGTCATTACGAGTTCGTAGACACCAAACATGTATAGGTTCTTTTTTATTTAAATGGTGAAAAAAAATTCCAAATTTGCTAAAAAAAAAAAAAATGGTGCCATTTTCCAAGACCCGTAACGTCTCCATTTTTCGGGATCTGGGGCCGGTGAGTGCTTATTTTTTGCGCGCCGAGCTGAAGTTTTTATTAATACCATTTTGGGGTAGATTCGATGTTTTGATCGCCCGTTATTGCAATGTTGCGGCAACCAAAAAAAGTCATTCTGGCGTTTAGAATTTTTTTCTCGTAACGCCGTTTAACGATCGGATTAATTATTTTTTTATATTGATAGATCGGGCGATTCTGAACGCGGCGATACCAAATATGTCTATGTGTGGTTTGTTTTTTTTGAATGGGGCGAAAGGGGGGTGATTTAAACTTTTATATTTTTTTTATATTTTTAAAAACATTTTTTTTCACTTTTTGCTTGCTTCAATAGTCTCCATAGGAGACCAGAAGCAGCACTTGTCTGATCGCCTCTGCTACATAGAGGTGATGAGTAGATCACCTCTATGTAGCAGAAATGCTCCAGTGCTATGAGCGCCGACCACTAGGTGGTGCTCATAGCGAGCAGTACATGACAACCACTGGAGTCTGCTGCAGACCCAGGGTTGTCTTGCCCAGGCATCGGTGACCTGCGATCACGTGACGGGGTCACCGATGGGCGGGGTAAGTGACGCGCTTCCGGCGTGGCGATGTTAAATGCCGCTGTCAGAGATTGACAGCGGCATTTAACATGTTAACAGCCGCGGGTGGATCGCGATTCATGTTGCGGGCACATGTCAGCTGTAAGAATCAGCTGACATGTGCCCGGTTCAGTGTGGGCTCAGCGCCGGAGCCCGCGCTGAACATGGGGTGACAGCCTGGTGCGTACTAATACGCCACAGGCTGTAAAGGGGTTAAAGGGGTTAGTCTTGTCCAAATTGATATGTCTGCAGTCACTCTGTGTGACTGCAGACTTATGAATTCCTCCAGCACATGCACTGTGTGCTGTGGGGATTCACTGGTTTTTGACCCGGGACCGGAGGGTATGTATGCATTATACATACTCCCGGGCAGTGGGCGCAGCCTCGCTTACATACACTTTTATGGAGCGAGGCTGAGCCCTCTAGTCGGCCATGCCCTTTAGTCGCCCATGCACACTGAAAGGCCGCGTCACTAGACAAGGCTCGGCCTCCCTCAATTCAAGTGTATGGAGCGAGGGCACCCCCACTAGACAGGATCTGGCCAGGAGTGTGTATAACTCATACATACCCTCTGGTCCCGGGTCAGAAACCGGCAAATCCCTGCAGCGCACGCACTGATTCATAAGTCTGCAGTTACCGAGTAACTGCCGACTTATCTATTTGGACCGGACAACTCCTTTACCTTGCATTAGGCTGCAGTTTATATTTGTCTTGTGTCATGGCTAAAGTCGCTGTGGAGCCCCATCCATCCTAGGTGGGATAATCCTTTTTATCAACTAAGGCCTCTAATAAGTTTTCATGTAAATTGCTCCTCCATTCTTCTTATGCAATGGCTTCTTAAAGAAGCACACTCATGAAAGTTTTTATCCTCTTAATATATTACAGTCATATTATATGGCATTGTGCACTTACAATTGCTCATTTTGCTTTTCTACCCAGCTAATTCTTCTCTTTCCCATTAGGTCTATGACATTAAATGATTAAAAACTGACTAGCTGCATCCTTTTAAGCTCTATGTAGAAACAGGAGGTCAATTTTCTTTGCACTAGTCACTGCAAAAGTCCCTGACAGAGAAGGGAGCAGCTAGGTCAGGAGTTGAAGAGGGAAATGATTTATGCAGGAAAAAGAGACTTCCTGTTTCTGCATAGAACAGATAAAAGAGAAGAATTAGCTGGGTAGAAAGGCAAAGTGAGCAATTGTAAGTACACAGTGATATATAATATGATGACTGCTATATAATAAGAGGATAAAAACTTTGATGGGAGGAGGAGTGCTTCTTTAATTCAATATTTTCACTGCATATTGTAGAAATAACAAAGCAAGGAGAACTGGCGGCCTCCACCTAATACTGGGAATACCTTAGGCCCAATAATGATGATGATGACTATTACAGTAGGTACAGAGAGGTATTCTAGTTATAGACACATACTTTAATGAGACGATAAGAAGAGCTGGAACCGTTGAGACTCAGGACACAGTGAGTCTGCTCACATCCCCCGCAGCAGTGTTTTGTGTCCTTCTTCAGTGCAAAGCCCTGTGATTAACAATGAAAAAAATATTACTAAGATGTAGCCTATGGATTTCCTGCCGATGTCACACTTTGCCTATTTTTAAAAGCAGAGGTACTATCAAATATCTTGGCCCCATATGGGCAAATAATTCCGAATTTAAAGGGGTTGTCTCATTTTCATTTATCCCGAGACCCCCAGCCATCCAACTTTCTGCTTCCTGGGGGGGAAAATGTGCTTCTGTTTGATTGACAGTGCTCTTCAATGCTGTTATATGATGCAGTTTAAAGGGAATCTGTCACGCCCTGGCACTTACCTGACCTCTAATATGGGCATACAGGTAATAGAAATGTAAATCTATACCTACCTGTATGCCTCCTTTAGAGGTCTTGTTACAGTGAAATGTCTTTTTATTCCTACAAGTTTCTAATATGTTCCAGTCCCAGGGACTGGAAGAAATCCCCACCTCCTGTGGTAATTACAATGTTTCCCCCCTCCCCTGCATGTCACAGTGCCTGGATTTGGCTGCTGTAACTGCACATCACAGGGCATTGTGACGTGCAAGGGAGGGGGGAAACATTGTCATTCACACAGTAGGCGGGGATTTCTTCAGGGCCCTAGGCCTGCAAGCATCAGAAACTCAGAAAATCAGGAATAAAAAGACATTTTACTGCAACAAGACTTCTAATGTGAGGCATACAGGTAGGAATAGATTTACATTTCTATCACTTGTATGCCCATATTAGAGGTCAGATAAGTGCCAGGGGGTGACAGATTCCCTTTAACCTCTAAAGCATTGGAAGAACAAAAAAACACTGAAGATGGCTGAGTTGGGATCTAACGGTGGCCTAAAGTGCTCCATCTACTGTAGCTTTAGAGCAATGCTTACAAGTTCTATAAAAATGAGCTTGTAAGCACTATGCCCTATGCTAGTCTGCAGAGTTGACCAGTAACCTAGACAATAATATGATCTTGTCTATGCATATTGTATATTTAGAGGGTCCAAGAAGGATCTGGAACTGAACAAAAAAGCACCAAGTCGCACATTACTACTTATTAAATGGTCAAACTTCCTAGTGCAGCGCCTCCTGGGCAGGGGATGGTGCAAAGCCCACCTGTGTGTTGAGGCTCTTCTTTTGCCAGGGTCCCGATAGTACAACCAACTTGATGGTAACTTAGAAAAAAATTTAATTTGCTGCATTTGGAACTGCAATCTATGAAGATCTCTTGCAAACAGGGGTTGCAGTTGCACCCCAACCCTGGAGCCTAGAAGGGAAGTTGCACCCCTGCTTGACCCATAGGGAAGACCATATCTATTAAAGAACCGTGATAGTTGGGGGCAGATTTTGTATTGGGTCCACAAGCTTCCAGTTACGCCACTGCCATCAGAGCTGAGTTTGCTGACATATTTCTACTTACCAATGGGCACTGTGCATTATGCAGAATATCTGTACATTGGATGCTCGGCCTCGTGGTGCTGTTTGCACTTTCTGTACATACACAGCTCTGGCAGTTATCAGTATATACCTGAGCTCCAGGCTGGGGGAGAAAATATCATTGCTTATAAGTAAGAAATTATTTGTATTATCTACGAATTTACATAATGTGATTGATCCAAATACATTGCAAATATTACAATCCAAGTATTCCACATAAATTTCAATTCCATTTACATCGACTGTTCCAGTTTTCATTGCAAATGTAAATTTTTTTAAACTTATTTCATAATTTGTCATCAGATTTATTAAAATGAAATACATGTATTCACCATATCTGTATGTTAAAAAATATATTTTGACCTTGTGTCGTGAACACTATAGGGGGCTGACTGTATACACAGCTACTATTAAACTCAATGGGAACTTTATAAATCTTTATACAGTGGAGCTCCCCCTAATGGTGGCTGCAGATATTGTGTTGATTTGTTCAGGGATTATTTTTGGGCCATTTTTCCCCATTCATGACCAATCACATTTTCCAGATTTTTTTTTTATCTTTTAAGAGCTCTAAAAAAATTTGATCAGTATTACAAGAATTTTTGCTTCTTTTTTCAAGATATAAGGGGCCTGATTTTTGTGTCATTTTCATATTCCTTTTTTTGCTGAAATTGGGGAAAAAATAAAAAACAAAAAAGGAAACACATGTCTGCCTTTTACATTTCTTGTGTAATTTTCTTTATGACCACGAAAAACTACTAAAATAAACTTTAAATTGTATTTACCTGTCCATAACAATGATTTTTATATATTGGAAAATGTTTATTTTTTTTTTCAGTAGGGGTTAGACTAGAAACAGCAATTCTGACTTGTAGGGGCTTTCTTTTTAGAAAAAAAAAATCCCTGCTTTTTAATTTATTTTTTTCATTCATTTCAGTTATTGTGCCCCGCATAAAGTAATAAAAGACATTTGGTGGGGATTACAATATTTAAATACATTTTTTATAACAGATTTTCCCTGTAACTGGACTGGTATATTAGCCCCCAGTTACAGGACAAATTAGCTGATCTACGTCTTTTAGGATCCAGTAGCTCCTGCTCCATTTCAGCACTTGGCGATGACATAGGACCATAAGAGAAAGTGCTGTGAGTGGATCCTAATCTGCCTTCACAGAGCTTACTGAGTGCTGTGCGTACAGAGATCAGGAAGGCAGAGAGGGTTTATTACCATCTCTTCCTTCTCTATGGGCGGTCCAGCTGTGTCTAACAACCACCGCACCGCTTCTGTACGATCTCATGCATCTGTTCATTTTGCAGTGATGTTTTAGAACGGAGGAATATGCAGACTGCCTGGAAGTCCACAAGTAGTTACATACTTAAATATATATATATATATATATATTGCTGGGTACACCCACATTAATGGCATTTTCACATGTGGCGGGTTCTTGCTGAAATGTTTGGGAATGCCTACAAGCAATAATAAGGATTGCAAAAATCAAGCGCTTGCTGCATGACTAATCTTATACCTAAGTATGATAATATTACAAAGAATTTAAAAAAAAAAAAATTCCTGCTTTTTTAATTTATTTTTTTCATTCATTTCAGTTATTCTGCCCCCATAAAGTCATAAAAGACCTATGGTGGGCAATACAACATTTAAATCCATTTTTTAAATATATAAGATTTTCCCTGCAACTGGGACTGGTATATTAGCCTCCAGTTACAGGACAAATTAGCCGCCAGAACTGATCTACATCTATTAGATTTGTGGGCTGTCCACCCAGCCTATGGATAGACAATAACTTCATCAGCTAGAATATCCCCTTAATAGCGCGTGGGCTTGCTTGATTAAAATCTATATTTATTAGCAAAAGGAAAGCAGCTTCAAAGGGTCTCCTGTTTGGGCGAACTCAACATTTCTGAGTATTAAATGTATGGATTTACACAAACTTGATGTAATGCTTCATCTCACCTGCGGAGGCGCATTGGGGAAACTACTCACTTCTTTTACAGACTAGGGATGATTCATTAAGACTGGCGTTTTGTACATTGCTCATAGGCTAAGTTCACATAAGCATATGAAATATAGTCTCATTTTCATCTGTCAAACATTTCTGTAGTAAACTGTGCATAAATTATGATCAATTTGTCAGCCGTGCTTGGCCATGTCCCATCTCGCTCAAGCTCCTCCCACTTGTCAAAAAATTGATGGCGCTTGGCGTAAAAAAAAATCTGAGTTGCACAAAAACTTTGTGACATTTCAAGCAACTTCCTTTTACAGTTCCTTTATTTTCTATATAAAATATTAGTTTTTCTTTACTCGTAAATAGAACATATAGGAGGGCGCAAACATTAGTCAGACACACTTCTGTGTTGGAGGCTTCGTTCAGGGCCTCCATCACAGGCTACCTCGAATTTATGGAAAAAATTAAATATAACTACATGCATTAAAAATCAGTGGAGTCTGTTTAGCACCTCTGGTGTATGTCATGCAAGGGGTGACTCAGCATTGTGTCATTGAACACTGATGTGAACAGAGCCTTATATACCTAGATATGATAAATATATTCAGTATGTAACATCTGTTATTTTAAAGCTTTCCTTACCATATATTCAGCATTTCCCTGCACACAAACATTCTTTGCAACTGTAGAGACAGGAATAGTTAGTTTTATATCCTTTGTCTAGAGCACATGTGTCAAACTCCGGCCCGTGGGCCAAATCTGGTGAACAGGGTGGTTATATTTGGCCCCCAACACCAGAACCACCACCTCTATGTGGGGCCCATTATAGTGTATGGAGGACTACGGCGGTCATTATACTGTATGGAGGACTATGTGTGGCCCATTATTCTGTATGGAGGACTATGTGGGGCCCATTATTCTGTATGGAGGACTATGTGGGGCCATTATACTGTATGGAGGACTATGTGGGGCCATTATTCTGTATGGAGGACTATGTTGGGCCATTATACTGTATGGAGGACTATGTGGGGCCATTATTCTGTATGGAGGACTATGTGGGGCCATTATACTGTATGGAGGACTATGTGGGGCCCATTATTCTGTATGGAGGACTACGGGGGTCATTATACTGTATGAAGGACTATGTGGGGCCATTATTCTGTATGAAGGACTATGTGGGGCCATTATACTGTATGGAGGACTATGTGGGGCCCATTATAGTGTATGGAGGACTACGGCGGTCATTATACTGTATGGAGGACTATGTGGGGCCATTATACTGTATGGAGGACTATGTGGGGCCCATTATTCTGTATGGAGGACTATGTGGGGCCATTATACTGTATGGAGGACTATGTGGGGCCATTATTCTGTATGGAGGACTATGTTGGGCCATTATACTGTATGGAGGACTATGTGGGGCCATTATTCTGTATGGAGGACTATGTGGGGCCATTATACTGTATGGAGGACTATGTGGGGCCCATTATTCTGTATGGAGGACTATGTGGGGCCATTATACTGTATGGAGGACTATGTGGGGCCATTATTCTGTATGGAGGACTATGTTGGGCCATTATACTGTATGGAGGACTATGTGGGGCCATTATTCTGTATGGAGGACTATGTGGGGCCATTATACTGTATGGAGGACTATGTGGGGCCCATTATTCTGTATGGAGGACTACGGGGGTCATTATACTGTATGAAGGACTATGTGGGGCCATTATTCTGTATGAAGGACTATGTGGGGCCATTATACTGTATGGAGGACTATGTGGGGCCCATTATAGTGTATGGAGGACTACGGCGGTCATTATACTGTATGGAGGACTATGTGGGGCCATTATACTGTATGGAGGACTATGTGGGGCCCATTATTCTGTATGGAGGACTATGTGGGGCCATTATACTGTATGGAGGACTATGTGGGGCCATTATTCTGTATGGAGGACTATGTTGGGCCATTATACTGTATGGAGGACTATGTGGGGCCATTATTCTGTATGGAGGACTATGTGGGGCCATTATACTGTATGGAGGACTATGTGGGGCTCATTATTCTGTATGGAGGACTACAGGGGTCATTATACTGTATGAAGGACTATGTGGGGCCATTATTCTGTATGAAGGACTATGTGGGGCCATTATACTGTATAATGGTTGGCCCGCAACTTTGTCCAAGTTTTTCATTTTGGCCCCCTGTGTGTTTAAGTTTGACATCCCTGCTCTAAGGCAACATAAGTTCTGTTATATGTAGTGTATAATTACTATCATATAGAACTAAATACATCAAATTCCACATTTAATATACTTAAATAATAAATGAGTTATCATTTCAACTTGTTTTATATATATTTATATATACAGTACAGACCAAAAGTTTGGACACACCTTCTCATTTAAAGATTTTTCTGTATTTTCATGACTATGAAAATTGTACATTCACACTGAAGGCATCAAAACTATGAATTAACACATGTGGAATTATATACTTAACAAAAAAGTGTGAAACAACTGAAAATATGTCTTATATTCTAGGTTCTTCAAAGTAGCCACCTTTTGCTTTGATGACTGCTTTGCACACTCTTGGCATTCTCTTGATGAGCTTCAAGAGGTAGTCACCGGAAATGGTCTTCCAACAATCTTGAAGGAGTTCCCAGAGATGCTTAGCACTTGTTGGCCCTTTTGCCTTCACTCTGCGGTCCAGCTCACCCCAAACCATCTCGATTGGGTTCAGGTCTGGTGACTGTGGAGGCCAGGTCATCTGGCGTAGCACCCCATCACTCTCCTTCTTTAAATGAGAAGGTGTGTCCAAACTTTTGGTCTGTACTGTGTATATATATATATATATATATATATATATGTATATATATATATATATATATATATATATATATATATATATATATATATATAATATAATTATATCCCTTAAAGGGTTACTCCCATTTTTGTAATTGGGTATCTTCAGAGAGTACTTGTAAATACAGGCAATTTAGTCATTTTTTTATTTTTTTGAATTTTCATCCACTCTTGAGATATTAACAATTTTCTTTTGTTTACAGCTCATTCACTTGGGAGCGACCACCAGGTTAATCTGACGGTTAATAGCATTCTGAACCTGCCTGGCGCCAGCACTAAGAGCCCCGCTGCTGGGAGGAAATTAGCTTTATTAATTCCAGTAACATTCGGGTTTTAGTCTCGGGGGTGGGGGTTATTAGAGAGCGACGGCTATAACCGCTCCCCCGGTACTGACTGACAGCAAGCTCATCATTAGATCTGGCTGTCAGCCAGTGTTGGGGGGGTACGACTTCAGCCGCCTCTCTCTATATACAGAGCAGTGACTGAACAAGCGCTGCCCCCGTGACTGAAACTCAAACGTTACCGGATGGAATAACGTTCTTACAACTGGCACTGATTATATACTGACTGAAGCTGCTCCTTTATGACTGAAAGTCGCAGGCTGCAGGGAGAAATAAAGTTAATTTCCTCCCAGTAGCTGGGCTTACAATGCCGCAACCGCATGGCTTTAGAACGCTATTAACCTGTAGATTAACCCCATATCGGAAGGTTAATAGCGTTTCTTGACATGACAGGTTCCTTTTAAAGAATAGAATTGATGTGTACATCTCATGAGCTAAAAAGTTCAGCTCCTTAATGAACGTGCGCAAAAAGCGGTATACAGACCCATAAACTCTCTATTGAGCCTGTACACTGACCACCCTGCCTGCAGGCTGAGCGCTCCTGAGAACTTGACCAAACAACGTTTGGCAGCTTGTGTAAGGGGGTATAGTTTAAGAGAAGATACAAATATTGAACTGATTCTGTAGATAGTCATGGTTTAATGGACTCACCACATTGATACTGAATACAGCAGTGCCCATCTGGTGTGCTACCAACAGCTTCATATCCAAGTTCACAGGTGGGGGATTTGGTTTCACATCTACTTACGTTGCACTCTGCAAATGAAGACACATTGTTTCGAGGCCCGCACCATAGTAACGACTTATGAGTATTACACTCCTGATGGCAAAACTGTTCTGTTTCAGAAATGGAGGCAAATAACTCTGCTAATCCTGATAGAGGGTCTGTGTAGCGCCCCGAGGGCTCGGCCGCTACAGGGGTATTGCACCTCTGCCAGAGGTGTGATATTCCACTCCCGGGTAAGGATGGAGTATGGACCAGGGCTCAGGTAGCTGCATACAGCACACACACCCCATTTCCGAGGGACAGTTCAACGGTGCTCCCATTAGACAGTAATGCAGGCACGACAGACCATGTCCCTGGCTGGAGTGGGGAGGGGGGAGGAAAACCCAGTGATGTAGGAGCAGGAGGGGACGGTTCCTGAGCATAGGTAGGAGCCCATTGGTTGCTGGTCACCTGGGCTCATGTTCTAGAGGGAAGTATAAAAGGTGGGCACCATCTTAGTTCGGGGTGAAGTTCAGTGAGAGGAGAAGACAGGGAGCAGAGGCTCTGTAGGAGCTCTGCTCAGGAGTGGGCCTAGAGAAAAGGCCAAGAAAGGAACAGGAGAAGAAGGAACAGAAAAGGAGGAGGAGAGATAGAGAAACAGAAGGGCTCAGGAACAAGAAGGAGGAAGGGACCCTAAGAACCCATGAGAATACCGGGTGAAGGGTCAGGCAGATTAAGGGTACCGGATCCCAAGTTGGTGGAGGAGAAACTACCCTCAACCAAAGACCGGAGGTCGTGATCATTTATTGGTGCGACACCTCACCAAACCTGCTAGGAAGGCACCATATAGGACATCGGGGAACGGGGCCCACGTTTACCTGCGCAGATCCGCGGCAGCTGGACAAAAGTGGGTCACTGGTGAGGCAGGCCAGAGAAAGGACAAAAGGGGGTCCTGAGCCAGACTTCTGAACTGCCTGGGAGTTGACCGAGCCCCACATCTGGTGGACGCAGCACGGCTCGGGCGGTCACTACCTGTACAGAAGTGACCCGGAGCACATGAACTGTGAGTAAAAGACACTGGATTGCAGTACGTTGTCTGTGTATCTTCTTCGTTCCTCCAGCACTAACGGTACCGGGACTCTCCTCACCATCATCCTCACCATCCCCTGCACTGCCCTGGGGCTACACTCTCCCCGTGGGGAGTTATACAATCTCAGCTGCACACACCACCAGCCTCAGGGGATTACCTTGCAGCGGCGGTTCATAATCACCGCAATCCTCGGGTGGCGTAGTCGGACATCACTCACAACTACCATTGGTCTGACCACCCTGAGCCACGGAACCGAGTCGCCACCACTACCCCCATCGTCTTCCTGTTGCCCGGCTCCGGGTACCCCACGGCCCAGGGGGCGAGTCATCTGCTAAATGGAGTTTTTGACTGCATCAGACACAAGCACCACTCGTGTCCATTATGGCAGCATAGTCACACTGTAGTGACTTTTACCATTTGACCAGAAGTCCATAAAATATGAAGCAAATGTAGCCCTTTGTGGCTACTTCATTCTCAAGATCAAAGTTGGTCACTAATTATCCCTCTAAGCCCTGGACTATGGGTAGAAAAGACTTAACTATTAAAAAACTGCTACCAATATTTTTAGTATCCCAGTGCTTCTGAAATTAAAAATGATGCAATTTTGTAGAGAGACTTGGTTAAAAATGTTGTGTTTTTCTACTGTACATAATTCCATTCAGACATCTCCATAGTAACAGACTACAAACATACCCTGTGTAGTCTGATCCTGCAGTCATATTCCTTTTCTTTTTCTCCCCTAATTCTTCCCACACAACCTCACTAATCACACATCCATCGATCAATGGAATATGCCATTAATGGGAACCTGTTAGGTCCGATAACGATATTGATCTGCAGATACAGGGTTAATCTGCGAGTTAATAGTGTTGTGAAGGTGCCAGGCTGCAGTACTAAAAATGTGGCACCCAGGAGAAAATAAACTTTATTTCTACTGGGAGCCACCGGCTTTCAGTCATGAAGGCGGTGCCTGGAGCAAGTACAGTCACCACTCACAGTACTGAGAATGGCGACTGTAACCACGTTTCGGCACTGTATCAGTACATCAGTACAGAGCCGGCTGTCAGTCAGTGCCGGGACATGTTTACTGCCACCATTCTCACTCCAGTGAGTGGTGACTGTAATCACTCCGGCACGCCTGCATGACTGAAAGCTGGGGGCTCCCAGGAGAAATAAAGTGCATTTTCTCCTGGGTGCCGCACTTTCAGTATAGTTAACTGGCACCTTCATAATGTGAGTAGCCTACAGATTAACCCCATATCTGCAGATTAATAGCATTATCGGACCTGACATGTTCCCTTTAATTCTAACTCTGAGAATGTCACTTGAATTTTAAGAAATCATTACCAACTGTACTTACTGCACACAGTCTCTTGGCAGCAGGGGTCAGTTGGGCTGATCTTGACTTCAGGGAAGAACCCTTCTAAATTACAATGTACCGTAGTAATATTCTTGCACATGTGTTTTTGACAAGTAATTCCACTACCACCCTCACGGCAGATGCAATCCTGGCAGCCAAATTGGAATTTTTCTCCAAACTGCGAAGAAATAAACTAGTATTATTTAATATTTGCACAACAATATTTCTAAAAATATGTAGTTACATCTCCGAGTGGAAACTTTTCTCCATTGTAGTAGTAAGCATGCTATCAGTCCAAGTATAAGAAAGAATGTATATGAAGGTGAGAGTCCCCGACTTGGGCCTTGCCCCTCTATCAGCTACAGCATAGACCCCATTTGTACTAAAAATTTAAGTAGACCATGAATGGATGCCATGTTATTCACTCTACACTAGTAACTGCAGGAGAAATGTGCATCTGATCGTGGGGATTTCAGAATCTAGTCCACAGTGATCAGTTTTTAAGCAAGTTTAAAAATCATCATGCTCAACAGCACATTGTTTGGACTCAGCAGCACATTCTGTGTAAAATGGTTATGTGCTGCTGATAATATGATGTTATATGTTCCCAGATTGATTGCATTAACAATTATTCTGGGCGCAAAGAAGTATGGATGTTCTGTTTAAAGGGAATCTATCAGCAGGATTTTACCGCCCCACCAAAAAAAAAAACTATTTATATGTGCATGTATCTTTTTCAAAGACAAGTCCAGCGATATCTTAACATGGCCAGTCCATGGATTACTGAGAAATCAGTGTTTGAATTGATATGCAAATTTATAGGTAGATCTGAAACCTCGGTCACTCCAGCTCTATTCACCTCCCAGTGCCACCTCCTCCTGCTTGACTGACAGCCTCTATTCTGTGTTATTTTAGGCAAAGAAGCAGTCAGCCAAGCAGGAAGAGGCAGCACTGGGTGAGGAATAGAGCTGGAGTGACAGAGGTTTCAAATGTAAAATAGCAATTTACACATCAATTAAAACAATGATTTCTCAGTAATGGAGGAACTGACAGGCCATGTAAAGGTGTTGCTGAACTTGTCTTTGAAAGAGCTACATGTGCATGTAAATAGTTTGGGGAGTAAAATACTGCTAACAAACTTATTGTGAACACACGGTTTACATGTAGACGAATCAGCTGTTTTATGGTCTCGATCCGGCAGTGTAAATGGGCTCTTAGAATTTTAGAATTTATTTGTTGCTATTATAAACATCAACTACTGGACACTTCTGATTTTAAGAATCTTGTCCATATATGTATTTAGTGGAAACATCCCTATAACTAGGGTGGTACACATCATAAAATGATTGAGAAAATGGACAAACCTTGCGTGGTACATTATCTGGACTAACGCATCCTAAAAGAGAAAGCACACTATAAATATCAGAAATGTAAGGTAATGTTTACAGTATGTAATTTACAGTTATATGAAAAAGTTTGGGCACCCCTATTAATCTTAAGTAGAGATGAGCGTTGTTCGACTCGAACTGTTCGCCAATCTCAAATTCGAGCTGTTTTGGGCGGTGCTCGAGCCGTTCGGCGAACACGAACGATTTGAGAAAAATTCGGCTATTCGAGGTTATGTTCGATAACTGTTCGTGCACCAAAATCATAACTGGATTTTTTCTCAGTAATGATGAAAATTAATGTTAATACGCAGTTTGAGTGTACAGCGGGGCGGGGGGAGGGGCAGGGGATGGATCTCTGCAGGAATAATGAAGATCTCCATTTTTTTTTCTCTTTCCCGCATTTACAGTGGGGAGGTGCAGTCTGTCAGCCTATCAGCAGCGCACACATGGAGCGAAGTGCTTTTTTTCACACAAGCAAGGGCATGTGTCATTGGCAGTGTATGTCACATGTCCTTGCCCTATAAGACCAACCATTTTCCCCGTCGCCACCATTTTCTCACTGCTGCAGCTGCGTGTTAGACGGCACCGCTGTTGCTGTGGGCGCTATACCTTGTTAATTTCAAGCCAATTTTCGCACAAATCTACAGATAGCTTGGGAGTAGGGAATAGTTGTGATTGCAGTCCTTTTAAGGACTAGGTTACATCATTTCCTACGACTTTTATCAGGCAGGTCTGTGCTCTTAAATAGATAGATTGTGGGAGTAAAGACTAATTGTAATTGCAGTCCTTTTCAGGACTAGGTTACATCAGTTCCTATCAGTTTTTGCCAGGCAGGTCTGTGCCAGTGCTGTGCAAGTTTTTTTCACAGCATTTGGCTGAATCTAGCAAAGCTAATCCTTTTTGGCCTATTATACTTAGAAAGACAGAGTAATTACACATGCAGCAATTTTTGTGAAAAAGTATAAATCCATTTATTTTACATATATGCTGACAAACAATTAAAAACAGTTATTTAGCAGACAGTGAGCCATAGTAAATAATGAACCGATCAATTGGGGTGGTTTGCAGGTTTACAAGTGTATATCCTGAGTGGCATTAACATCAATCAAATCGCATTGCAGTAAACAGTTTAACACCAGTCTTTTTAGTAATCAGAAGGGCTTTATCTTCCCCTCTCCACGGGAGGTGGCAAACAGCAGGCAGAGAAAACACAAGTCACAGTTTAACAGCACGCCATTATATATATATATACCTCAGTCTATGCCTCAAGTGCAATCATAAATGCAGGCTGCAGACTATCAGTGCTCATGTACCCAGTGCACAGTTACCCTGTGCTGAAATCTCAGACCCCAGTTAGTGTCACCTCACTGAATCAAGCAAGAATATCTCATTTTGTGGTGTTAGCAGTGTCAAATCATGTGTTACATGCTATTACCAGTCAGGAAAGCTGTTAGGACCCACTTACCACGTGACCCCTGGCCCCAATGCGCATTTCGCACTAGCTTCCTCAAGGGGGAGTGTGTTAGTCAGTGGAGTAGCCTATCTGTGTTGCAAGATATACCACCTGTGTATAGAATACCAATTTTTTTACTGCACCTAGTAAAGTAAAATCTTTTGGGCATAGCATCATTCTATTAGTCCATCTATACTGACCTCCATCAGGTTGCAAACTGAATATAATTTTTTTCTGCATCTAGCTCTGAAAAAATATTTGGCCTTCTAGCTGTGTGTGGGACTTGTTCTATTAGTCCATCTATACTGACTAGTGTTGAGCCACCCCCATAGTGTTCGGGTTCGGTTCGGTTCGTCGAACACCGGGATGTTCGAGGAACTGTTCGTCGAACACCTTAGAACACCGTCGAACACCGTTAAAACCAATGGCAGGCAAACAAAAACACATAGAAAACACCTTCAAAGGTGTCCAAAAGCAGACAAACTGCTCATGTCCAATGATCTCAGCTCACCTCATGCACGTCACTTACAGCGTGGGAGAATTCTCACGCTGAAGCGCTGAGTGCAGGAGAATTTTCCCACGCTGTCAGTGACGTGCATGAGGTGAGCTGAGTTCATTGGACATGAGCTCACCTCATGCACGTCACTGACAGCGTGGGAGAATTCTCCTGCACTCAGCGCTTCAGCATGAGAATTTTCCCACGCTGTCAGTGACGTGCATGAGGTGAGCCGAGTTCATTGGACATGACCTCGGCTCATCTGGATGCCGTCACAGAGAGACACTGAGGAGCGCAAGCATGCCTGCTCTTCTCAGTGTCTGCGGGATGACAGGCTGGATGGCAGCGTTCTGCTGCGGTCCAGCCAGTCATCTCGATGTAGCAGAGCTGAAGCTGTCATGGGAACCATGGAAAGGTAAGGATGATGTTGGTTTATTATTTTTCTTTTATTTCAGTAGATCGTTGGCTTCAGCTGGAATGGGCGTGATGGTAAGTATGGTTTAATTTAGAACAATAAAGAATTGTGTGTTTATTTCAATTAAAGGACTTTATTCTGGGTGTTGTGTTTTTTTTAAATACTTTACTAGAAATTCATGGCGGTCATGTCTAATACTGGCGTGACCCCATGAATTTTGGGCTTAGGGCCAGCTGATAATACCAAGCTGGCCCTAACCCCTTTATTACCCAGTGAGCCACCGCACCAGGGCCCTGGATGAGTTGGGTACAGCGCCAGAAGATGGCGCTTCTATGAACGCGCCATTTTCCGGGGTGGCTGCGGACTGCAATTTGCAGCGAGGGGGGGCCCAGAAAGCTTGGGCCTCCCTGCGCTGCAGATTCCAGCCCCCAGCTGCCTAGTTGTACCTGGCTGGACACAAAAATAGGGCAAAGCCCCACGTATTTTTTTTTTAATTATTTCATGAAATTCATGAAATAATTAAGAAAAAATGGCCTTCTCTATATTGTTGTGTCCGGCCAGGTACAAATAGGCAGCTGTTGGTTGGGGGCAGCCCGTTCCTGCCTGCTGTACCTGGCTGGACACAAATATAGTGCGAAGCCCCACTTCAATTTTTTTAAATTATTTCAGGAAATTCATGAAATAATTAAAAAAAAATTGACGTGGGGCTTCGCACTATATTTGGGTCCAGCCAGGTACAGCAGGCAGGAACGGGCTGCCCCCAACCAACAGCTGCCTATTTGTACCTGGCCGGACACAACAATGTAGGGAAGCCCTTTTTTTCTTAATTATTTCATGAAATAATTTAAAGAAAATTGACGTGGGGCTTCGCCCTGTTTTTGTGTCCAGCCAGGTACAACTAGGCAGCTGGGGGCTGGAATCCGCAGCGCAGGGAGGACCAAGCTTTCTGGGCCACCCCCGCTGCAAATTGCAGTCCGCAGCCACCCCGGAAAATGGCGCGTTCATAGAAGCGCCATCTTCTGGCGCTGTACCCAACTCATCCAGGGCCCTGGTGCGGTGGCTCACTGGGTAATAAAGGCGTTAGGGCCAGCTTGGTATTATCAGCTGGCCCTAAGCCCGAAATTCATGGGGTCACGCCAATATTAGACATGACCACCATGAATTTCTAGTAAAGTATTTAAAAAAAACACAACACCAAGAAAAAAGTCCTTTAATTGAAATAAACACACAATTCTTTATTGTTCTAAATTAAACCATACTTACCGTCACGCCCATTCCAGCTGAAGCCAACGATCTCCTGAAATAAAAGAAAAATAATAAAGCAACATCATCCTTACCTTTCCATGGTTCCCATGACAGCTTCAGCTCTGCTACATCGAGATGACAGGCTGGACCGCAGCAGAATGCTGCCATCCAGCCTGTCATCCCGAAGACACTGAGAAGCGCAGGCTTGCTTGCGCTCCACAGTGTCTCTCTGTGAGGGCATCCAGATGAGCCGAGTTAATGTCCAATGAATTCGGCTCACCTCATGCACGTCACTGACAGCGTGGGAAAATTCTCCTGCACTCAGCGCTTCAGCGTGGGAGAATTCTCACGCTGAAGCGCTGAGTGCAGGAGAATTTTCCCACGCTGTCAGTGACGTGCATGAGGTGAACTGAGTTCATTGGACATGAGCTCACCTCATGCACGTCACTGACAGCGTGGGAGAATTCTCCTGCACTCAGCGCTTCAGCGTGAGAATTTTCCCACGCTGTCAGTGACGTGCATGAGGTGTGCCGAGTTCATTGGACATGAACTCGGCTCATCTGGATGCCGTCACAGAGAGACGCTGAGGAGCGCAAGCAAGCCTGCTCTTCTCAGTGTCTGCGGGATGACAGACTGGATGGCAGCTTTCTGCTGCGGTCCAGCCTGTCATCTCGATGTAGCAGAGCTGAAGCTGTCGTGGGAACCATGCAAAGGTAAGGATTATGTTGCTTTATTATTTTTCTTTTATTGCAGGGAATCGTTGGCTTCAGCTGGAATGGGCGTGATTGTAAGTATGGTTTAATTTAGAACAATAAAGAATTGTGTCTTTATTTCAATTAAAGGACTTTATTCTGGGTGTTTGTGTTTTTTTTTAACTTTGACTACGGGGTTAGTAATGGGGGTGTCTTATAGACGCCTCTCCATTACTAACCTGGGCTTGATGTCAGCTGGCATTATAAGCTGACATCAACCCCAGCCCTATTACCCCACTGCCACGACTACAGGGCAGTGGGAAGAGCGAGGCTAAGTGCCAGAGTTGGCGCATCCTATGGATGTGCCATTTCTGGGGCGGCTGACGGCTGTTGTTTCTAGCCTGGGAGGGGGCCAATATTCATGGCACCCTTCCTGGGCTATTAATATCAGCCCCCAGCTGTCTGCCTAGCCTTTGCTAGCTATTAAAATAGGGGGGACCCCACGTCATTTTTTTGGGGGGTCCCCCATTTTAATAGCTAGTAAAGGCTAGGTATTCAGCTGGGGGCTGATATTAGTAGCCTGGGAAGCTCCGTGGGTATTACCCCCTTCCCAGGCTTCAAACATCTGCCCCAGCCGTCTGCTTAACCTCCGCTAGAGCCTAAAATTACGGGGAACACCACGCCAATTTTTTTTTAAATAAATCCTTTATTTTAACACTAAATGACAAGTACAGTAACCAACACTATCACTGTACTTATTATATATCTGACTGACATGTTTCTATCTATCTAATCTATGTGTGATGCTCTATTCCTTCCATTCTAAATTGTCGGGTACCCTGCTGAATTGCCGGCCGGCTTTTTTAAAGAGACGGTGCATGAAAACACTAATATTTTTTTTAATAAATCCTTTACACTAAATGGCAAGTACAGTAATCAACACTGTCACTGTACTTCTTATATGTGTGACTGACATGTTTCTATCTATCTAATCTATGTGTGATTCTCTATTCCTTCCATTCTAAATTGTCGGGTACCGCTGCTGAATTGCCGGCCGGCTTTTTTAAAGAGACGGTGCATGAAAACACTAATATATTTTTTTAATAAATCCTTTACACTAAATGACAAGTACAGTAAGCAACACTGTCACTGTACTTCTTATATATGTGGCTGACATGTTTCTATCTATCTAATCTATGTGTGAAGCTCTATTCTTTCAGTTCTAAATTGTCGGGTACCGGTGTATGCCGCTGCTGAATTGCCGGCTTTTCATGTTTCACTGTTGGCACTGTTCCCATCGATTTGGGCAATCACTGTAATGCCACAACCACCATGGCTGTGGCATTACAGTGAGTGGCAGACAATCCCTGCATGATTGGTGCTCAAAATAGCGCCAGACATGCAGGACACGCTTTTGGTGCACGAACAGTTATCGAACATAACCTCGAACAGCCGAATTTTTTGCAAATCGTTCGGGTTCGTCGAACAACTCGAACACCGCCCAAAACAGCTCGAATTTGAGATTGGCGAACAGTTCTAGTCGAACACCGCTCATCTCTAATACTGACCTCCATCACGTTGCAAATTCAAAATAATTTTTTGTCTGCATCTAGCTCTGAAAAAATATTTGGCCTTCTAGCAGTGTGTGGGACTTTCTCTATTAGTCCATCTATACTGACCTCCATCAGGTTGCAAATTAAAAATAATTTTTATCTGCATCTAGCTCTGAAAAAATATTTGGCCTTCTAGCAGTGTGTGGGACTTGTTCTATTAGTCCATCTATACTGACCTCCATCACGTTGCAAATTCAAAATAATTTTTTGCCTGCATCTAGCTCTGAAAAAATATTTGGCGTTCTAGCAGTGTGTGGGACTTGTTCTATTAGTCCATCTATACTGACCTCCATCAGGTTGCAAATTAAAAATATTTTTTATCTGCATCTACCTCTGAAAAAATATTTGGGCTTCTAGCTTTGTGTGGGACTTGTTCTATTAGTCCATCTATACTGACCTCCATCAGGTTGCAAACTGAATATAATTTTTTTCTGCATTTAGCTCTGAAAAAATATTTGGCCTTCTAGCAGTGTGTGGGACTTGTTCTATTAGTCCATCTATACTGACCTCCATCAGGTTGCAAATTAAAAATAATTTTTGTCTGCATCTAGCTCTGAAAAAATATTTGGCCTTCTAGCAGTGTGTGGGACTTTCTCTATTAGTCCATCTATACTGACCTCCATCAGGTTGCAAATTAAAAATAATTTTTATCTGCATCTAGCTCTGAAAAAATATTTGGCCTTCTAGCAGTGTGTGGGACTTTCTCTATTAGTCCATCTATACTGACCTCCATCAGGTTGCAAATTAAAAATAATTTTTTGTCTGCATCTAGCTCTGAAAAAATATTTGGCCTTCTAGCAGTGTGTGGGACTTTCTCTATTAGTCCATCTATACTGACCTCCATCAGGTTGCAAACTGAATATATATTTTTTCTGCATCTACCTCTGAAAAAATATTTGGGCTTCTAGCTGTGTGTGGGACTTGTTCTATTAGTCCATCTATACTGACCTCCATCAGGTTGCAAACTGAATATAATTTTTTTCTGCATCTACCTCTGAAAAAATATTTGGGCTTCTAGCTGTGTGTGGGACTTGTTCTATTAGTCCATCTATACTGACCTCATAGAATCATAGAATGGTAGAGTTGGAAGGGACCTCCTGGGTCATCTGGTCCAACCCCCTGCTCAAAGCAGGATTCACTAGATCATCTCAGACAGATGTCTGTCCAGCCTCTGTTTGAAGACGTCCATTGAAGGGGAACTCACCACCTCTCGTGGCAGCCTGTTCCACTCATTAATCACCCTAACTGTCAAAAAGTTTTTTCTAATATCTAATCTGTCTCCTCCCATTTAGTTTCATCCCATTGCTTCTAGTCTTTCCTTGTGCAAATGAGAATAAAGATGATCCTTCTACAATGTGACAGCCCTTGACATATTTGTAGACAGCTATTAGACAGTCGTTGACAGCTATTAGACATATGTAGACAGCTATAAATTCAAAATAATTTTTTGTCTGCATCTAGCTCTGAAAAAATATTTGGGCTTCTAGCAGTGTGTGGGACTTTCTCTATTAGTCCATCTATACTGACCTCCATCAGGTTGCAAATTAAAAATAATTTTTATCTGCATCTACCTCTGAAAAAATATTTGGGCTTCTAGCTGTGTGTGGGACTTGTTCTATTAGTCCATCTATACTGACCTCCATCAGGTTGCAAACTGAATATAATTTTTTTCTGCATCTAGCTCTGAAAAAATATTTGGCCTTCTAGCAGTGTGTCGGACTTTCTCTATTAGTCCATCTATACTGACCTCCATCAGGTTGCAAATTAAAAATAATTTTTATCTGCATCTAGCTCTGAAAAAATATTTGGCCTTCTAGCAGTGTGTGGGACTTTCTCTATTAGTCCATCTATACTGACCTCCATCAGGTTGCAAATTAAAAATAATTTTTTGTCTGCATCTAGCTCTGAAAAAATATTTGGCCTTCTAGCAGTGTGTGGGACTTTCTCTATTAGTCCATCTATACTGACCTCCATCAGGTTGCAAACTGAATATATATTTTTTCTGCATCTACCTCTGAAAAAATATTTGGGCTTCTAGCTGTGTGTGGGACTTGTTCTATTAGTCCATCTATACTGACCTCCATCAGGTTGCAAACTGAATATAATTTTTTTCTGCATCTACCTCTGAAAAAATATTTGGGCTTCTAGCTGTGTGTGGGACTTGTTCTATTAGTCCATCTATACTGACCTCATAGAATCATAGAATGGTAGAGATGGAAGGGACCTCCTGGGTCATCTGGTCCAACCCCCTGCTCAAAGCAGGATTCACTAGATCATCTCAGACAGATGTCTGTCCAGCCTCTGTTTGAAGACGTCCATTGAAGGGGAACTCACCACCTCTCGTGGCAGCCTGTTCCACTCATTAATCACCCTAACTGTCAAAAAGTTTTTTCTAATATCTAATCTGTGTCTCCTCCCATTTAGTTTCATCCCATTGCTTCTAGTCTTTCCTTGTGCAAATGAGAATAAAGATGATCCTTCTACAATGTGACAGCCCTTGACATATTTGTAGACAGCTATTAGACAGTTGTTGACAGCTATTAGACATATGTAGATGACGCGCCCCCTGGGCCAGTGTTGTTAGGGATACCCGGAGCCGGATCAGATGGGGGTTGTAGTCTCCGAGTGGCTGTGACCCGGTCCGTGCCCAGGGTGTCAAGCTCAGTGTGTGGCAGTCCTTACTGATGTTACTAAAGTTCTTTATGTCGACTACGCCACCCGTTGAATTGCGGTCACTACGGCCGCCGCTGCAGCAGGGTCCGCTGAGGCTGGTGGTGTATGTGCAGCTCAGGTAGTATAACCCCAACGGGAGGGGTATAGCCTCAGGGGGTCAGGTGCAGAGGATGGTGGTTGTGGAAGTGCAGGGAAGATGGTAATGAGAGTCAGAGTCGGGTTGTGCAGTTCAGGGTTCTTTACTTACTGCTGTTCTTGTACCGGTCACTCCGGCCTTGAGTGACCACCCGAGCCGCGCTGCGTCCACCAGGTCCTGGACTCGGCCAACCCCCAAGTAGTTCTGGAGCGTGGTTCTGAGCTCCCTTTCTGTCCTGTCCTCGTCTCTGGCCTTCCCCACCAGGGATCCACCTATGTCTGGCTCCCTCGGGCCTCTTGTTGGCGAACCCTTGTCTCTGGGTTCCCTGACCCTATGCGTGGTCTGCCTTCCGGGTGGATATAGTGGGTGGCCGTGGCAGATTCTGCCCACGGCCTCCGGTTCCTGGCTAAGGTGTGCTGTAGCCTCTGCCAGCTTGGGATCCAGTACCCTGTTGCCAACTCTTCACCCTTTGATTTAGTTTGGGCTCTCAGAGTTCCTTCTTTCTCCCCCTCTGGGTCTTTCTCTCTCCTCTCTCTCTGGGCCTTGGGGCTGCTCTGCTCCTCTGCTCTCTTCCTCTACAAAGACTGACGTCTCACTGGCTGACTGACCCTGATCTAAGATGGTGCCCACCTTATATACTCCCTCTATGTGTGAGCTCAGGTGACCAGCACCCAATGAGCTCCTAACTTTACCCAGGCTGCTCCCCCTATCTGCCCCTACACTACTGGGATTTTCCACCCCCCTCCCACTCCAGCCAGGAACAGACACTGTCGTACCTGCACATTTCTCTAGTGGGAGTACCATCGGTCTGTTCCCCGGAAATGGGATGTGTGTAGTGCATGCAGCTAACTGAGCTCAGCTCCACACTCCATCCTTACCCGGGAGTGGAATATCACACCTCTGGGTTGAGGTGCAATACCCCTGTAGCAGCCGAATCCTCAGGGTGCTACATTCCCCCCTGGTAAATCACAGCACGTCCTCGGGCTGTAAGATATAAAAACATCCACAAACATACAATTTTTTTTCATAAACATAAACATATAAAACATATAAAACATCATATATATCAGCATAAACTTTTCATATAAACTTTTCATAAAAACATTCTTGTCTTCTGGTCCCTCCGGTCACGGTGCAACTTGTGACCGGGTAAAGTGCGACAGTCTCTTGAAGAAACACGGTTTCCTATAAAACCGGTAGGGGGCGCTTTAGGAAGCGCAACTATATACAAGGGGATATGGCCGCTCTCAGTCCTCGGCCAGGTATTAGGAAAGGGATGACCGCTCTCAGTCCTCGGTCAGTGGGGAAATGGGACACACTGGAACAGTTCACACTTGTCCCAACGGGGACCATATTTAAATTAGCAGCATGGCATATACCCTAACGGGTAACTTTATACAGTCTCTTCACTACCGTACTCAACGACGGCGTCCTCCTGCTCTTTCTTGTTGGTTGGTTTCAGTTTCAGACCCGTCCGGGTCCTCTTGCTCCTCCTCACACCGCAGCTCCTCCTCCGTCAGGCGATGCACATGGAGGGCGTAGGGTCCTTTGGCACACTTGTGCCGGGTGAAGGTGACCTCGTCCCCTAAATACAGGTCACGACCTCTGTGTCCCTCCAGTAGGTGGGACTCAACGTCTCTCCTGGTCACGAAGACGTCGCCTGGGGTGCGGTGATCCCTGATGAAACCCCACCCATGCTGCAGATTGAACTTTATCACAGTCCCGATGGTACGGGGACCATGCGCTGCACGGGGGTTTCTCCTGGTCCGGCTCTTCTGCTCCGCGCTCCTTATTTGGGCTTGTTGTTCCCGGACCCGCCTCTCTCTCCGCTCCCTCTCAAAGACCTCGAGCTGCTGGCGGCAGCACTCTGCACGCTCCGCTGCGGCTGCCCGAGTCTCCTGAGTGAACCCCATGAGGTCTTCTCCGGTGGGATCCCACTCAAACTGGGTCTCTTCTAGCGGGGGCGAGGTCCTCTTTACAGGCTTCGGAACCGGAATCAGGGGTTCGTCTAGGGGTCTCTCTTTCCGGAGTCGGGGATGGTGAAACTCCGGTGGCCATATGAAGGGCTGCCCATCCGGGCACGTATGCTGGGCGAATAGGTCCTCACCCAGGTGCGGTACTTTAGGTGTTATGGGCGCCGTGGTGGTAGCGGCGCCCGGGTTAACCAGGCCTTGCGACCAGGCCTGGGGCACCTTGAAAGTAAAGGGCACCGTAAGAACGGCGGCGCCCTGTGTTACTTGGCCCTGCGACCAGGCCGGGGGCTCCGCGGAGGTAGGGGGCGCTGTTGGTATTGCGTCGCCCGGGGGTACTAGGCCTTGCGACCAGGCCGATGGTACTTCCTGCTTGGCCACGCTCGAGGTCGAGGCGTGTGACGTCACAGGGGTCGCGGCTTCCGTTTGAGGCCTAGTCTGCGGCGGTGACGTTGCAGCGACGGGCACGGCAGGGGGTACTTCGGGCTCTGCGACGGGGAGCTGGGGCAGGCACGCGGTTTCTCGGCTCGGGGTAGTGACGTCCCCTTTACCTGCCTCCATTCGTTCGGCTCCCTTCTCGGCGCCGTCTCCGGCCTTCAGTCCTCCTGCGCCATCCTCAGAGGCGGTCTGTCTCCTCGTCTCGGGTGGCGTGCTCCGCTGATGAGTCTCGGTCTGCTGGGCCATCTCTCGGCTCCACTCCGCCAACGTCTCTCGTTGCACCCGGGCCATCCTCCGTGCGAGGCCCTCCAGCGCAGTCTGTGCACACTCCCGATCTCGGGGGAGCTGTGCTAGGATCTCCAGCAGGCCTTCTGGAGTGGCGACCTGCAACAGGCTCCTGACCACTGGGTCGGTGCTGCCTGGAGTGGCGGCCCGCATCAGGCTCCTGACCACTGGGTCGGTGCTGCCTGGCTCTCCCTCCATCTCCGGGTAGGCTCTCTCTGGACTCTCTTCCAGACGTCTTGTCTCCGGGTGCGCTCTCTCCAGACTGCTCCAGGCGACACCCATCTTTGTTCTCTTCTTCTGTCTCCGCCCACATCGAGGGTGGTCCCGGGGCAACTTCAGTTCCAGGGGCAGTTCTCTCACGCTGATGGACACTTCCAGCATCACAGTCTCTGTTGGTGGGGGCGGTTTCCGCTTTTGGCGCCATTCTTCGACCTGGCCCACGATGGGAGGTGGCCTCTTGCCACCCTCTGGCACGCCCATAATGGCGTCCGCTCTTCCAAGGCGGGAAATCTTCGGAAATGGCGGGAAAAAGCTGCAAATGGCGGACAACCGGCGGGAAACGACCTGTGATGGGGCCCGATGGCGGGGACCCTCCGGAACCGGCAGGAGACTTCTTTTTAAGGTAACGATGTACTTTTCTTCAGGCACGCAGTACCCGGTTGTTGCGGGCACGTAATCCTGCCGACTACGCCAAAGTTGACGCGCCCCCTGGGCCAGTGTTGTTAGGGATACCCGGAGCCGGATCAGATGGGGGTTGTAGTCTCCGAGTGGCTGTGACCCGGTCCGTGCCCAGGGTGTCAAGCTCAGTGTGTGGCAGTCCTTACTGATGTTACTAAAGTTCTTTATGTCGACTACGCCACCCGTTGAATTGCGGTCACTACGGCCGCCGCTGCAGCAGGGTTCGCTGAGGCTGGTGGTGTATGTGCAGCTCAGGTAGTATAACCCCAACGGGAGGGGTATAGCCTCAGGGGGTCAGGTGCAGAGGATGGTGGTTGTGGAAGTGCAGGGAAGATGGTAATGAGAGTCAGAGTCGGGTTGTGCAGTTCAGGGTTCTTTACTTACTGCTGTTCTTGTACCGGTCACTCCGGCCTTGAGTGACCACCCGAGCCGCGCTGCGTCCACCAGGTCCTGGACTCGGCCAACCCCCAAGTAGTTCTGGAGCGTGGTTCTGAGCTCCCTTTCTGTCCTGTCCTCGTCTCTGGCCTTCCCCACCAGGGATCCACCTATGTCCGGCTCCCTCGGGCCTCTTGTTGGCGAACCCTTGTCTCTGGGTTCCCTGACCCTATGCGTGGTCTGCCTTCCGGGTGGATATAGTGGGTGGCCGTGGCAGATTCTGCCCACGGCCTCCGGTTCCTGGCTAAGGTGTGCTGTAGCCTCTGCCAGCTTGGGATCCGGTACCCTGTTGCCAACTCTTCACCCTTTGATTTAGTTTGGGCTCTCAGAGTTCCTTCTTTCTCCCCCTCTGGGTCTTTCTCTCTCCTCTCTCTCTGGGCCTTGGGGCTGCTCTGCTCCTCTGCTCTCTTCCTCTACAAAGACTGACGTCTCACTGGCTGACTGACCCTGATCTAAGATGGTGCCCACCTTATATACTCCCTCTATGTGTGAGCTCAGGTGACCAGCACCCAATGAGCTCCTAACTTTACTCAGGCTGCTCCCCCTATCTGCCCCTACACTACTGGGATTTTCCACCCCCCTCCCACTCCAGCCAGGAACAGACACTGTCGTACCTGCACATTTCTCTAGTGGGAGTACCATCGGTCTGTTCCCCGGAAATGGGATGTGTGTAGTGCATGCAGCTAACTGAGCTCAGCTCCACACTCCATCCTTACCCGGGAGTGGAATATCACACCTCTGGGTTGAGGTGCAATACCCCTGTAGCAGCCGAATCCTCAGGGTGCTACATTCCCCCCTGGTAAATCACAGCACGTCCTCGGGCTGTAAGATATAAAAACATCCACAAACATACAATTTTTTTTCATAAACATAAACATATAAAACATATAAAACATCATATATATCAGCATAAACTTTTCATATAAACTTTTCATAAAAACATTCTTGTCTTCTGGTCCCTCCGGTCACGGTGCAACTTGTGACCGGGTAAAGTGCGACAGTCTCTTGAAGAAACACGGTTTCCTATAAAACCGGTAGGGGGCGCTTTAGGAAGCGCAACTATATACAAGGGGATATGGCCGCTCTCAGTCCTCGGCCAGGTATTAGGAAAGGGATGACCGCTCTCAGTCCTCGGTCAGTGGGGAAATGGGACACACTGGAACAGTTCACACTTGTCCCAACGGGGACCATATTTAAATTAGCAGCATGGCATATACCCTAACGGGTAACTTTATACAGTCTCTTCACTACCGTACTCAACGACGGCGTCCTCCTGCTCTTTCTTGTTGGTTGGTTTCAGTTTCAGACCCGTCCGGGTCCTCTTGCTCCTCCTCACACCGCAGCTCCTCCTCCGTCAGGCGATGCACATGGAGGGCGTAGGGTCCTTTGGCACACTTGTGCCGGGTGAAGGTGACCTCGTCCCCTAAATACAGGTCACGACCTCTGTGTCCCTCCAGTAGGTGGGACTCAACGTCTCTCCTGGTCACGAAGACGTCGCCTGGGGTGCGGTGATCCCTGATGAAACCCCACCCATGCTGCAGATTGAACTTTATCACAGTCCCGATGGTACGGGGACCATGCGCTGCACGGGGGTTTCTCCTGGTCCGGCTCTTCTGCTCCGCGCTCCTTATTTGGGCTTGTTGTTCCCGGACCCGCCTCTCTCTCCGCTCCCTCTCAAAGACCTCGAGCTGCTGGCGGCAGCACTCTGCACGCTCCGCTGCGGCTGCCCGAGTCTCCTGAGTGAACCCCATGAGGTCTTCTCCGGTGGGATCCCACTCAAACTGGGTCTCTTCTAGCGGGGGCGAGGTCCTCTTTACAGGCTTCGGAACCGGAATCAGGGGTTCGTCTAGGGGTCTCTCTTTCCGGAGTCGGGGATGGTGAAACTCCGGTGGCCATATGAAGGGCTGCCCATCCGGGCACGTATGCTGGGCGAATAGGTCCTCACCCAGGTGCGGTACTTTAGGTGTTATGGGCGCCGTGGTGGTAGCGGCGCCCGGGTTAACCAGGCCTTGCGACCAGGCCTGGGGCACCTTGAAAGTAAAGGGCACCGTAAGAACGGCGGCGCCCTGTGTTACTTGGCCCTGCGACCAGGCCGGGGGCTCCGCGGAGGTAGGGGGCGCTGTTGGTATTGCGTCGCCCGGGGGTACTAGGCCTTGCGACCAGGCCGATGGTACTTCCTGCTTGGCCACGCTCGAGGTCGAGGCGTGTGACGTCACAGGGGTCGCGGCTTCCGTTTGAGGCCTAGTCTGCGGCGGTGACGTTGCAGCGACGGGCACGGCAGGGGGTACTTCGGGCTCTGCGACGGGGAGCTGGGGCAGGCACGCGGTTTCTCGGCTCGGGGTAGTGACGTCCCCTTTACCTGCCTCCATTCGTTCGGCTCCCTTCTCGGCGCCGTCTCCGGCCTTCAGTCCTCCTGCGCCATCCTCAGAGGCGGTCTGTCTCCTCGTCTCGGGTGGCGTGCTCCGCTGATGAGTCTCGGTCTGCTGGGCCATCTCTCGGCTCCACTCCGCCAACGTCTCTCGTTGCACCCGGGCCATCCTCCGTGCGAGGCCCTCCAGCGCAGTCTGTGCACACTCCCGATCTCGGGGGAGCTGTGCTAGGATCTCCAGCAGGCCTTCTGGAGTGGCGACCTGCAACAGGCTCCTGACCACTGGGTCGGTGCTGCCTGGAGTGGCGGCCCGCATCAGGCTCCTGACCACTGGGTCGGTGCTGCCTGGCTCTCCCTCCATCTCCGGGTAGGCTCTCTCTGGACTCTCTTCCAGACGTCTTGTCTCCGGGTGCGCTCTCTCCAGACTGCTCCAGGCGACACCCATCTTTGTTCTCTTCTTCTGTCTCCGCCCACATCGAGGGTGGTCCCGGGGCAACTTCAGTTCCAGGGGCAGTTCTCTCACGCTGATGGACACTTCCAGCATCACAGTCTCTGTTGGTGGGGGCGGTTTCCGCTTTTGGCGCCATTCTTCGACCTGGCCCACGATGGGAGGTGGCCTCTTGCCACCCTCTGGCACGCCCATAATGGCGTCCGCTCTTCCAAGGCGGGAAATCTTCGGAAATGGCGGGAAAAAGCTGCAAATGGCGGACAACCGGCGGGAAACGACCTGTGATGGGGCCCGATGGCGGGGACCCTCCGGAACCGGCAGGAGACTTCTTTTTAAGGTAACGATGTACTTTTCTTCAGGCACGCAGTACCCGGTTGTTGCGGGCACGTAATCCTGCCGACTACGCCAAAGTTGACGCGCCCCCTGGGCCAGTGTTGTTAGGGATACCCGGAGCCGGATCAGATGGGGGTTGTAGTCTCCGAGTGGCTGTGACCCGGTCCGTGCCCAGGGTGTCAAGCTCAGTGTGTGGCAGTCCTTACTGATGTTACTAAAGTTCTTTATGTCGACTACGCCACCCGTTGAATTGCGGTCACTACGGCCGCCGCTGCAGCAGGGTTCGCTGAGGCTGGTGGTGTATGTGCAGCTCAGGTAGTATAACCCCAACGGGAGGGGTATAGCCTCAGGGGGTCAGGTGCAGAGGATGGTGGTTGTGGAAGTGCAGGGAAGATGGTAATGAGAGTCAGAGTCGGGTTGTGCAGTTCAGGGTTCTTTACTTACTGCTGTTCTTGTACCGGTCACTCCGGCCTTGAGTGACCACCCGAGCCGCGCTGCGTCCACCAGGTCCTGGACTCGGCCAACCCCCAAGTAGTTCTGGAGCGTGGTTCTGAGCTCCCTTTCTGTCCTGTCCTCGTCTCTGGCCTTCCCCACCAGGGATCCACCTATGTCCGGCTCCCTCGGGCCTCTTGTTGGCGAACCCTTGTCTCTGGGTTCCCTGACCCTATGCGTGGTCTGCCTTCCGGGTGGATATAGTGGGTGGCCGTGGCAGATTCTGCCCACGGCCTCCGGTTCCTGGCTAAGGTGTGCTGTAGCCTCTGCCAGCTTGGGATCCGGTACCCTGTTGCCAACTCTTCACCCTTTGATTTAGTTTGGGCTCTCAGAGTTCCTTCTTTCTCCCCCTCTGGGTCTTTCTCTCTCCTCTCTCTCTGGGCCTTGGGGCTGCTCTGCTCCTCTGCTCTCTTCCTCTACAAAGACTGACGTCTCACTGGCTGACTGACCCTGATCTAAGATGGTGCCCACCTTATATACTCCCTCTATGTGTGAGCTCAGGTGACCAGCACCCAATGAGCTCCTAACTTTACTCAGGCTGCTCCCCCTATCTGCCCCTACACTACTGGGATTTTCCACCCCCCTCCCACTCCAGCCAGGAACAGACACTGTCGTACCTGCACATTTCTCTAGTGGGAGTACCATCGGTCTGTTCCCCGGAAATGGGATGTGTGTAGTGCATGCAGCTAACTGAGCTCAGCTCCACACTCCATCCTTACCCGAGAGTGGAATATCACACCTCTGGGTTGAGGTGCAATATCCCTGTAGCAGCCGAATCCTCAGGGTGCTACATAGACAGCTATAAATTCAAAATAATTTTTTGTCTGCATCTAGCTCTGAAAAAATATTTGGCCTTCTAGCAGTGTGTGGGACTTTCTCTATTAGTCCATCTATACTGACCTCCATCAGGTTGCAAATTAAAAATAATTTTTATCTGCATCTACCTCTGAAAAAATATTTGGGCTTCTAGCTGTGTGTAGGACTTGTTCTATTAGTCCATCTATACTGACCTCCATCAGGTTGCAAACTGAATATAATTTTTTTCTGCATCTAGCTCTGAAAAAATATTTGGCCTTCTAGCAGTGTGTGGGACTTTCTCTATTAGTCCATCTATACTGACCTCCATCAGGTTGCAAATTAAAAATAATTTTTATCTGCATCTAGCTCTGAAAAAATATTTGGCCTTCTAGCAGTGTGTGGGACATTCTCTATTAGTCCATCTATACTGACCTCCATCAGGTTGCAAACTGAATACAATTTTTTTCTGCATCTACCTCTGAAAAAATATTTGGGCTTCTAGCTGTGTGTGGGACTTGTTCTATTAGTCCATCTATACTGACCTCCATCAGGTTGCAAATTGAATATAATTTTTTTCTGCATCTAACCCAGCCAATAGTTTTGGCCTAATACCACAGTTTGGCCACTCAGCTCTGCTCGGTTCCCATCCATTGTTTTTTTGTGCAAACAACTCCAGAGTTGTGAATTAGTTAACCACCAAAATGAGTGGAAAAAGGCCTGCTCCTGGTGGAAAGGGGAATAGGCGTGTTGGGAAGGGGAAAAAAGGTTGTGTCCGTGGGGTAGGTGTTAAAGCAACAGTAACATCTGCAGAAGAAAGACCATCTTCCAGCCAAACTAAAATGTCTACTTCTTTTAGCGGACAATGTGATAAGATCCCTTTCTTACGGCCACGCCAATCGCTACAAATTCCAGATGAGGCACAAAAACAGCAGGTGCTTCAACGGATATCAAGTGTTCCTTTAAGTGGGCTCTCCTCCACATCAACTTCAACATCACAAATACTCCAGTCCTCAAAGGTGTCACCCCAATCGCACTTGCTTCCTCACAGCTCCCAAATCTCCAGCTGCCCGTCTGAGTATGAGGTAGAACAGATGGTGGAGTCTGCAGAGCTGTTTACTCATACTATAGCCTGGGAATCAGAGGTTGACTCCAGCGCTTCTGTGAATCCAGACGAGGAAATGATCTGCACTGATGCCCAGAATCTTTATGATTCGGATCCAGGACCAGACGCAGAAGGTTCTGACCATAATGTAGACCCTCATTCCCAAACTGTAACTCCTGTTGGTGGAGACAATGAGGAAGACGATGATGAGACTCAAATACCTGATTGGAGCGACAACTTTAGTTTTTTGTCAGGGCAGGAACAGGTTGGCTCTGAGGACGACGGGTGTGATAACGCACAGGGTGATGATGATGAGGTTGGAGATCCCACTTACTGTCAACCCACAGTCAGCCAAGAGATGAGGTCAGCAGAGGAGGTGGAGGAGGATGCTAGTGACGACGAGGTCAGGTTGCGCCTTCCTGGACAGAGACGTAGTACTGGAAGCACGTCAACAACTGCATCCTCAAACACAACTCTGCCTCTCACCACAAGTCGTGGTAGCTCTTCAGGTCGCATGGGTGCTAAGCCTTGCATAGCCTGGGCATTTTTTCAGATCGATAAAGATGACCCAACTCGTGTTATCTGTAACATTTGTCAGCAAAAGCTAAGTAGAGGCCAAAAAATACATAGTTTGAGTACTTCATGCATGAACCGGCACATGGACATGAAGCATAAGTTGCAGTGGGAAGCTCACTGTGCTACAATGCGGCCTAGCCGGCCGGGCCAACCACCGTCTGCCATATCTTGTGCATCCGCGGCCTCTTCATCCTCTGTGACTGGGGGGACAGCAGTCACACCTGTTTTGGGGTGCAGACCTGCCACCTCTTTACCCACAACAGCCAGCGTGATTGGCAGGTCATCATTTTCTTTGGAGGTGGTAACACCAGCTGGTGTTGAGCGCTGTCCGACATCGATAGCACCACCTTTGGATCAAGGCAACCTAACATGTCCGCCTGCATCTTCCTCACAGACGGCAGTTTGCCGGGGACACCCTTATCAACCCCTTCTAAGCACAATAGCCAGCCCTCGGTCCCTCAGATGTGGACAAGTAAAAGACCATTTCCTCCTAGCCATGACAAAGCTAAGAGGTTGAATTTCACCATCTGCAAGCTCTTGGCTACAGAAATGCTGCCTTTCCGCCTGGTGGACACAGAGGATTTTCGAGACCTTATGTCCGTCGCAGTGCCCCAGTACCAGATGCCCAGTCGGCACTACTTCTCAAAGAAAGGTGTGCCTGCGCTCCACCAGCATGTCGCACACAACATCACCGCTTCTTTGAGAAACTCTGTGTGTGACAGGGTGCATTTCACCACAGACACTTGGACGAGTAGGCATGGACAGGGGCGTTACATGTCGCTGACTGGGCACTGGGTAACTATGGTGACAGCAGGACAAGGGGCTGCTGTCCAAGTCTTGCCCACCCCACGAGTTGTGCGTCAATCCTCTTTATCTCAAAGTTCCTCCACTGCTTCTGCCTCCTCAACCTCCTCTCGGTCCTCCACCTGCACCCAATGCCTGTCTGGTCATGCCACAAGCTTTCTAACTGCGCAGAAGGGATCCTGCACACCTCCTTACTATGCTGGCAGTAGGGCTCAACGTCATCAGGCGGTTTTTACTTTGAAATGTCTGGGAAATGTGAGTCACACAGCTGAGGAGTTGTGGTCAGCTCTGGAGAACCAATTTCATGAATGGTTGTCTCCACTGGACCTGAAACCAGGGAAGGCCGTGTGCGACAATGCTGCAAACCTGGGTGCGGCCCTTCACCGGAGCAATGTCACACACGTGCCTTGTATGGCTCACGTGTTGAACCTGGTTGTCCAGCAATTTTTAGCCCACTATCCCGGACTAGATGGCCTTCTGCAGAGGGCACGGTCGCAGCTCAGCGACTTACATCTCTACAGAAGTCGTTGGGCCTGCCACTTCACCGGCTAAAATGCGATGTGCCTACCCGGTGGAATTCAACTCTGCACATGTTGCAGTGACTGTGGCAGCACCGACAAGCCCTGGTGCAATACGTTCTGATGTATAGCCTGGGCCAACGAGATCCAGAGGTGGGGCAAATCACGTTGGAGGAGTGGTCTCAGATCAGGGACCTATGCACCCTTCTGCACAGTTTTGAAATGGCGACGAAGATGTTTAGTGCTGACGATGCCATTATCAGCATGACTATTCCGGTGATTTACATGCTGGAGCACATGTTAAACAGAATTCGGAGTCAGGTGGTGGCACAAGAGGAGGTGGAGGAAGTAGAGGAGGAGGAGTTGTATGCGGAAGGGCTAACATCTGCAAGGTCCAGACGGTCGGCAGCACCAAGGCAGCAGCCATGTGAGGGTGGGGGAGATGGTTTTACCAGGGCGCATGGTAGCAGCCAAACTAGTGAGTAAGGTGCAGGAGCCCAGGAAGAAGTGGAGGACGAACTGATGGAAGACTCATCAGATGAGGGAGACCTTGATCACATTTCTGTTGTGCGAGGTTGGGGGGAGATGACAGAGGAAGGAAGCATGATTGTTACCTCGCCACCAACACAACAGGGACTTGGTGCTCCTGGATGCGCAACACACATGAGTGCCTTCTTGCTGCACTACCTGCAACATGACCCTCGAATTGGGAGAATTAGAAATAATCCTGACTACTGGGTTGCCACACTGTTAGATCCCCGGTACAAAAGTAAATTTGCAGAAATTATTCCTGCCATAGAAAGGGATGCATGCATGCAGGAGTATCAGCAGAGACTGTTGCAGAATCTTACATGTGCTTTTCCACAAAACACCCGTGGTGCACGTAGTGAATCTCACAGTTCCAACTTGCCAACCGTGGGACCGTCGAGTGTTCAGCACTCAAACCGTAACAGAACCACAGTATCTGCTGGTAACATCAATTTTGCGGAATCATTTCACCACTTTTTTAGCCCATCCTTTGCAAGGCCACAGGAGACAAGAAGTCTGACACATAGTCAACGCCTAGAGACGATGGTACAGGAGTATCTCCAAGTAAACATTGAAGCCATGACTGTGTCACTGGACCCTTGCTCTTTTTGGGCTTCCAATCTGGATAAATGGCCGGGGCTAGCCACTTACGCCTTGGAGATCTTGTCATGCCCCGCAGCCAGCGTTCTGTCTGAACGTGTGTTCAGCGCTGCTGGTGGTGTGCTGACAGCTTGATGATTGGTTAAAATCACCTCACCAACCGTTTTAAGCTTTCAAATTACTAATCATGTTTATCTGTATCTTGGCTGGAAAATAATTTGGGCTTTGTAGCAGTGTGCAGCACTGATTCTATTAGGCCATCTATACTAAGCTCCACCAGATTTAAAATTAATAATAATTTTTAGCTGCATCGAGCTCGGAAAATAATTTTGGGGCTCTGAGATGCCCAAGACACATAAGTGCCTTCTTGCTGCACTACCTGCAACATGACCCTCATATTGTCAGAATTCGAAGTAATCCTGACTATTGGGTTGCCACACTCTTAGATCCCCCAAACTTTTCGATCAACCTTTTCATTTTAATAAAGACCAAAAAATGGTCATTTTTGAAATTATAAGCATTAGCAGGTTATTAGAAACTGAAATCAAACAGTTTTCAACTCAAAACTTTATTCTAGGTGATGTTACATTTTCACATAGGACCCCTTGTTCAAAAGGAGCGTCTGAACTCTCTCGTCCATTGAATTTGTCAGGTTTTGGATGGTTTCTGCTTCAATTGTTTTGCATGAGGACAGAATACTCTCCCAGAGCTGTTGCTTAGATGTGAACTGCCTCCCGCCATCATAGACACTCCTTTTGATGATGCTCCAGAGGTTCTGAATGGGGTAGAGGTCAGGGGAGCGTGGGGGTCACACCATAAGTTTGTCCCCTTTTATGCCCATATCAGCCAGAGATGCAGATGTTTTATGTGCAACATGAGATGGTGCATTATCATGCATAAAAATGATCTTGTTGTGGAATACACGGTTCTTCTTCTTGAACCATGGCAGGAAGTGCTGTTTGAGAAACTCCACATACATTATGGAGTTCATCTTTACCCCTTCAGGGATCCTAAAGGGGCCGACAATCTCTCTCCCCATGATTCCAGCCCAAAACATTACTCCACCTCCTCCTTGTTGGCGCTGTAGCCGTGTTTGCGTGGGGTGTCCATCAACCAGCCATCCTCCACTCCATCCATCTGGACCATCGAGCGTTGCACGGCACTCATCCGTGAACAAAACAGTTTTGAAATCAGTCTTCATGTAATGTTTGGCCCACTGGAGCCGTTTCTGCTTGTGTGAAGTGGATAGAGGAGGTCGACAGGATGGCGTATGCACAGCTGCAAACCTCTGAAGGACCCTGCATCTTGTTGTTCGGGGGACGTTGGAGGCACCAACAGCTTCAAAAACTTGTCTGCTGCTATGACAAGGCTTTTTTGCCGCTGCTCTTTTAACCTGACGTAATTGCCTGTAGGAAAGAGTCCTCAATTTGCCCTTATCAGCACGCACATGTGTGTACTGTGAATCAGCTACATACTTCTTGATTGCCAAGACACTTCACCCTGATCATCGCACAATGTTGATTGTAGTCATGCCTTGACCTAAACACTCCACAATTTGTTGCTTCTCAGCAGCCGACACATCTTTTTTCTTTCCCATTTTGGCAGAAAATGTAGGCTGCTTAATAATGTGGGACAGCCTTCTTAAGTAGCATGTAACAAAGTGATCTATTTCAGCCATAACAGCATGGATGGATATATGTGATTGAGTGATATATACTAGGACATCATCAGCAAATAGAGAGCACTTGTACTCGGTGCCTCCCACCTCAATCCACCTAATATTGGGGTTATCAATATAATTGATGAGAGCAGGTGCTCCGTCACTAGGATGTATAAGAGAGGGGAAAGAGGACATCCCTGCCTTGTCCCATTGGTGATTGTGAAAGGTGATGAAAATGTTCTGATGCACCCCCTGGGCCTTGGGACACTCGGAGCCGGACCCTTTTTGGTGGATGCTGGTGGTTGAAGTCTCCGTGGCGGCGACCCGGTTCCATGGCTCAGGGCGGTCAAACCAGTGGCGGAACTATTTATGTGGTTTTGATGTTTAAATGTCGACTACGCCACCCGTGGATTGCGGTCAGAGTGAACCGCCGCTGCAGGGCAGACCGCTGAGCCTGGTGTTGTGGGTGCAGCAGAGCGTAGCATAACTCCCCACGGGAGGAGTATAGCCTCAGGGCAGTGTATGCGGAGGATGGGGGTGATGGTGCAGGGCAGCAGCAGTAACGACACGGAGTCAGTGATGCAGTCCAGGGCCTTTACTCACAGTTCTTATTATCCAGACCACGTCTGCAGGTAACGGCTGACCACGTCGTACTGTGCTCACCAGGTGAGGGGCTCAGACAACTCCCAGATAACTTTGGAGCGCTTCACAGGACCCCCTTTGTGTGTCCTTTGTCTGGCCTTTCTTACCAACCCTTCTGTCCGGCTGCCTCGGGCCTCCTCTTGGTAAACTTGGCGCCAGTTTCCCTGACCCTATGTGGTGCCTTCCTAGCGGGTGTAGCGAGGAGCTGCGCCACATAAAATGTCACAGCCTCTGGTTTCTAGCTGAGGGTTGTTTCCTGCCTCCACTAGTTTCGGGGACCGGTCTCCCCCTTTGGCCTGACCCCTCCACGCAGGTGGATTCGGGCGTGCGGTGGCGACTCGCCCGTCCGCACCCCTGGGATCCCTTCGTTCCTCGTTCCTGGAGCCTTCTCCGCTCCTCTTCCTTCCTTCTCCCTCTTCCAGGCCTGGGCCTCTGTTACTAAGCCCGCCTCTGGAGCAGAGCTCATGCAGAGCCCCTGCTCCCTGTCACTTCTGCTCAGACTTCTCTGCACTGAACTAAGATGGTGCCCACCTTTTATACTCCCTTCTCAATGCACCCAGGAACTGCTTCCTCCCTGCTCCTGCACTACAGGGTTCCCCTTCCTCAGTGTTCCCTCCCCCCACTCCAGCCAGGGACAGGGACTGTCGTGCCCATCTCAGGGGCATATTGGTCGCCCTGCCCCACGGCAATGTGGTGTAATGCATGCAGGTGTCGGGTCCTGATCCACACTCCATCCTTACCTGAGAGTGAGATATCACACCTCTGGGTGAGGTGCAATACCTCTGTAGCAACCGAGCCCTCAGGATGCTACAGTTCCATTTATCTTCAGCCTAGGTGACGTATTGCGATACAGGGCCGTGATTTTGGCTATAAAAGGGTCCCCTAGACCCCTACCTCAAGCTTTTTAAGAGAATCATATATGGCGTGCCAGGAGACTCTATGGAATGCTTTCTCAGCATCCAACGAGAGTATCTAATTACAAATTTTTAACTGCATCTAGCCCAGGAAATACTTTGTGCCTAGTAGCAGTGTCTGCTAGTCAGCGGATTATCCCGGCTGTTAAGCAAGCTACACCACCTGTAGTTTGGACACTTAATTTTTTCAAAGGAAATGCTTCGGGACCACGGGATACTCAGTGAAGAGCATCAGGAGGCACCCCAAGGCATAGGGGCTGGGACTGGCAGTAGGATGCCTTGCGGTGGACAGCCGAGCTCGATCCTTATAAAAGCTTTTTAACTGCAGCAGCTTTAGTGGACGCTACTGGAGCTGGAATTACGCGGCTGCTGGCATGAGACTTGCCCTCCAATAGATCCTTGTAAATGGATTTAAAGTGTATTCATTCAAATCAGAGAGACAATTTAAATTAAAAAGCTTAGAGCTGCCTCCACCACAGGGGGGCTCGCTCGACCCACCAGCGGACAGGCACCAGTATTGGGAGAGGGGGGCTGGCCGTCAGGGTTCACCGCGGCTCTGGCACAAACCCGGCGACACGGAGGTGGCACGGGCAGGAGCGGACTGGCCGTGTCCGCTTCTCACTTTTTGGATTTTAGAAGGGCATGACATGCCTATATCTGTGTCTCCCCCTCCTTTTACTCCTCCACCTCTTTTCTTTTCGCATGACTATATGTACTTGTCACTTTTCCATGTGTTAGTTGTGTCTTCTGAGCAGATTGTCAGCTTTTGGACACCTTTGAAGGTGTTTTCTATGTGTTTCTATGTGTTTTTGTTTGCCTGCCATTGGTTTTAACGGTGTTCGAAGGTGTTCGACGAACAGTTCGACGAACAGTTCGGCGAACACACGGGTGTTCGACGAACCGAACTCGAACACTACGGGGGTGGCTCAACACTAATCTTAAGCTTATTGTTTTATAAAAATTGGTGTTTTTGAAACAGCTATTTCAGTTTGATATATGTAATAACTGTTGGACACAGTAATGTTTCTGCCTTGAAATGAGGTTTATTGTACTAACAGAAAATGTGCAATCTGCATTCAAACAAAATTTGACAGGTGCATAAGTATGGGCACCCTTATCATTTTCTTCTTTTAAATACTCCTACCTACTTTTTACTGACTTACTAAAGCACTTTTTTTGGTTTTGTAACCTCATTGAGCTTTGAACTTCATAGCCAGGTGTATGCAATTATGAGAAAAGCTACTTAAAGTGGCCGCTTGCAAGTTGTTCTCCTGTTTAGTGTTGAGCCACCCCCGTAGTGTTCGAGTTCGGTTCGGTTCGTCGAACACCCGTGTGTTCGCCGAACTGTTCGTCGAACTGTTCGTCGAACACCTTCGAACACCGTTAAAACCAATGGCAGGCAAACAAAAACACATAGAAACACATAGAAAACACCTTCAAAGGTGTATAAAAGCTGACAAACTGCTCAGAAGACACAACTAACACATGGAAAAGTGACAAGTACATATAGTCATGCGAAAAGAAAAGAGGTGGAGGAGTAAAAGGAGGGGGAGACACAGATATAGGCATGTCATGCCCTTCTAAAATCCAAAAAGTGAGAAGCCGAGACGGCCAGTCCGCTCCTGCCCGTGCCACCTCCGTGTCGCCGGGTTTGTGCCAGAGCCGCGGTGAACCCTGACGGCCAGCCCCCCTCTCCCAATACTGGTGCCTGTCCGCTGGTGGGTCGAGAGAGCCCCCTGTGGTGGAGGCAGCTCTAAGCTTTTTAATTTAAATTGTCCCTCTAATTTGAATGAATACACTTTAAATCCATTTACAAGGATCTATTGGAGGGCAAGTCTCATGCCAGCAGCCGCGTAATTCCAGCTCCAGTAGCGTCCACTAAAGCTGCTGCAGTTAAAAAGCTTTTATAAGGATCGAGCTCGGCTGTCCACCGCAAGGCATCCTAGTGCCAGTCCCAGCCCCTATGCCTTGGGGTGCCTCCTGATGCTCTTCACTAAGTATCCCGTGGTCCCGAAGCATTTCCTTTGAAAAAATTAAGTGTCCAAACTACAGGTGGTGTAGCTTGCTTAACAGCCGGGATAATCCGCTGACTAGCAGACACTGCTACTAGGCACAAAGTATTTCCTGGGCTAGATGCAGTTAAAAATTTGTAAGTAGATACTCTCGTTGGATGCTGAGAAAGCATTCCATAGAGTCTCCTGGCACGCCATATATGATTCTCTTAAAAAGCTTGGGGTAAGGGTCTAGGGGACCCTTTTATAGCCAAAATCACGGCCCTGTATCACAATACGTCACCTAGGCTGAAGATAAATGGAACTGTAGCACCGAGGGCTCGGTTGCTACAGACGTATTGCACCTCACCCAGAGGTGTGATATCTCACTCTCAGATAAGGATGGAGTGTGGATCAGGACCCGACACCTGCATGCATTACACCACATTGCCGTGGGGCAGGGCGACCAATATGCCCCTGAGATGGGCACGACAGTCCCTGTCCCTGGCTGGAGTGGGGGGAGGGAACACTGAGGAAGGGGAACCCTGCAGTGCAGGAGCAGGGAGGAAGCAGTTCCTGGGTGCATTGAGAAGGGAGTATAAAAGGTGGGCACCATCTTAGTTCAGTGCAGAGAAGTCTGAGCAGAAGTGGCAGGGAGCAGGGGCTCTGCATGAGCTCTGCTCCGGAGGCGGGCCTAGTAACAGAGGCCCAGGCCTGCAAGAGGGAGAAGGAAGGAAGAGGAGCGGAGAAGGCTCCAGGAACGAGGAATGAAGGGATCCCAGGGGTGCGGACGGGCGAGTCGCCACCGCACGCCCGAATCCACCTGCGTGGAGGGGTCAGGCCAAAGGGGGAGACCGGTCCCCGAACTAGTGGAGGCAGGAAACGACCCTCAGCTAGAAACTGGAGGCTCTGACATTTTATGTGGCGCAGCCCCTTGCTCCACCCGCTAGGAAGGCACCACATAGGGTCAGGGAAACTGGCGCCAAGTTTACCAAGAGGAGGCCCGAGGCAGCCGGACAGAAGTGTTGGTAAGAAAGGCCAGACAAAGGACACACAAAGGGGGTCCTGTGAAGCGCTCCAAAGTTATCTGGGAGTTGTCTGAGCCCCTCACCTGGTGAGCACAGTACGACGTGGGCAGCCGTTACCTGCAGACGTGGTCTGGATAATAAGAACTGTGAGTAAAGGCCCTGAACTGCATCACTGACTCCGTGTCGTTACTGCTGCTGCCCTGCACCATCACCCCCATCCTCCGCATACACTGCCCTGAGGCTATACTCCTCCCGTGGGGAGTTATGCTACGCTCTGCTGCACCCACAACACCAGCCTTAGCGGTCTGCCCTGTAGCGGCGGTTCACTCTGACCGCAATCCACGGGTGGCGTAGTCGGACATTTAAACATCAAAACCACATAAATAGTTCCGCCACTGGTTTGACCGCCCTGAGCCACGGAACCGGATCGCCGCCACGAAGACTACAACCACCAGCATCCACCAAAAAGGGTCCGGCTCCGGGTGTCCCAAGGCCCAGGGGGTGCGTCAGAACATTTTCATCACCTTTCACAATCACCAATGGGACAAGGCAGGGATGTCCTCTGTCCCCTCTCTTATACATCCTAGTGACGGAGCACCTGCTCTCATCAATTCGCCATAACCCCAATATTAGGTGGATTGAGGTGGGAGGCACCGAGTACAAGTGCTCTCTATTTGCTGATGATGTCCTAGTATATATCACTCAATCACATATATCCATCCATGCTGTTATGGCTGAAATAGATCACTTTGTTACATGGTAAAATTTTAAAATCAATGCAGCGAAGTCTGAGGCCCTCGATGTCTCCCTCCCTAAATCCATATAGGATTCCATCCAGTCCAACTTTCCCTTTGCCTGGCCCTCACAGGGTATCAAATACTTAGGAATTCCTATTCATAGAGACCTCTCCCATCTATGTTATCTTAATTTTGGGCCCTTTATTGAACAATTCCATAAAGACCACGGTTGGCAAGTTAGAACTGTAAGATTCACTACGTGAACCACTGGTGTTTTGTGGAAAAGCACATGTACACCGCGTTCCAAATTATTATGCAAAAAGTGTTTAGGAGTGATAAGGGAAGAATTTGTTTGTTTGTCAGTTAAACTCATTGATGGTGATGTGTGTCAGGGCTCTTTATATCACTGTAAGCAATTGCAGACACCTGTGCTAATTAGTTTGGCAGGTGTGTCCAATGAAAGGCAAGACTACTTAAGAAGGCTCTCTCACATTATTAAGCAGCCTACATTTTCTGCCAAAATGGGAAAGAAAAAGGATGTGTCGGCTGCTGAGAAGCAACAAATTGTGGAGTGTTTAGGTCAAGGCATGACTACAATCAACATTGTGCGATGATCAGGATGAAGTGTCTTGGCAATCAAGAAGTATGTAGCTGATTCACAGTACACACGTGTGCGTGCTGATAAGGGCAAATTGAGGACTCTTTCCTACAGGCAATTACGTCAGGTTGAAACAGCAGCGGCAAAAAAGCCTTGTCATAGCAGCAGACAAGTTTTTGAAGCTGCTTGTGCCTCCAACGTCCCCCGAACAACAAGATGCAGGGTCCTTCAGAGGTTTGCAGCTGTGCATATGCCATCCTGTCGACCTCCTCTATCCACTTCACACAAGCAGAAACGGCTCCAGTGGGCCAAACATTACATGAAGACTGATTTCAAAACTGTTTTGTTCACGGATGAGTGCCGTGCAGCGCTCGATGGTCCAGATGAATGGAGTGGAGGATGGCTGGTTGATGGACACCCCACGCAAACACGGCTACAGCGCCAACAAGGAGGAGGTGGAGTAATGTTTTGGGCTGGAATCATGGGGAGAGAGATTGTCGGCCCCTTTAGGATCCCTGAAGGCGCTAAAGATGAACTCCATAATGTATGTGGATTTTCTCAAACAGCACTTCCTGCCATGGTTCAAGAAGAAGAACCGTGTATTTCACAGCAAGATCATTTTTTTGCATGATAATGCACCATCTCATGCTGCACATAAAACATCTGCATCTCTGGCTGATATGGGCATAAAAGGGGACAAACTTATGGTGTGACCCCCATGCTCCCCTGACCTCTACCCCATTCAGAACCTTTGGAGCATCATTAAAAGGAGTGTCTATGATGGCGGGAGGCAGTTCACATCTAAGCAACAGCTCTGGGAGGGTATTCTGTCCTCATGCAAAACAATTGAAGCAGAAACCATCCAAAACCTGACAAATTCAATGGACGAGAGAGTTCAGAAGCTCCTTTCGAACAAGGGGTCCTATGTGAAAATGTAACATCACCTAGAATAAAGTTTTGAGTTGAAAACTGTTTGATTTCAGTTTCTAACAACCTGCTAATGCTTATAATTTCAAAAATGACCATTTTTTTGGTCTTTATTAAAATGAAAAGGTTGATCGAAAAGTTTGGGGGATCTAAGAGTGTGGCAACCCAGTAGTCATGATTACTTCGAATTCTGACAATATGAGGGTCATGCTGCAGGTAGTGCAGCAAGAAGGCACTTATGTGTCTTGCGCATCTCGGAGCCCCAAAATTATTTTCCGGGCTAGATGCAGCTAAAAATTATTTTTAATTTTAAATCTGGTGAAGCTTATTATAGATGGCCTAATAGGATCAGTGCTGCACACTGCTACAAAGCCCAAATTAGTTTCCAGTCAAGATACAGATAAACATGATTAGTAATTTGAAAGCTTAAAACGGTTGCTAGGGTGATTTTAACCAATCATCAAGCTTTTACTCTCCCCAGGATGACACAGGGGTAGAAAAGTCGTTTCGGATCCATGATTTGTTCATCTTTATGAACGTGAGTCTGTCTACATTATCAGTGGAGAGCCGCGTGCGCTTATCTGTCAGCACACCACCAGCAGCGCTGAACACACGTTCAGACAGAACGCTGGCTGCGGGGCATGACAAGATCTCCAAGGCGTAAGTGGCTAGCTCCGGCCATTTATCCAGATTGGAAGCCCAAAAAGAGCAAGGGTCCAGTGACACAGTCGTGGCTTCAATGTTTACTTGGAGATACTCCTGTACCATCGTCTCTAGGCGTTGACTATGTGTCAGACTTCTTGTCTCCTGTGGCCTTGCAAAGGATGGGCTAAAAAAGTGGTGAAATGATTCCGCAAAATTGATGTTACCAGCAGATACTGTGGTTCTGTTACGGTTTGAGTGCTGAACACTTGACGGTCCCACGGTTGGCAAGTTGGAACTGTGAGATTCACTACGTGCACCACTGGTATTTTGTGGAAAAGCACATGTAAGATTCTGCAACAGTCTCTGCTGATACTCCTGCATGCGTGCATCCCTTTCTATGGCAGGAATAATTTCTGCAAATTTACTTTTGTACCGGGGATCTAACAGTGTGGCAACCCAGTAGTCAGGATTATTTCTAATTCTCACAATTCGAGGGTCATGTTGCAGGTAGTGCAGCAAGAAGGCACTCATGTGTGTTGCGCATCCAGGAGCACCAAGTCCCTGTTGTGTTGGTGGCGAGGTAGCAATCATGCTTCCTTCCTCTGTCCTCTCCCCCCAACCTCGCACAACAGAAATGTGATCAAGGTCTCCCTCATCTGATGAGTCTTCCATCAGTTCGTCCTCCACTTCTTCCTGGGCTCCTGCACCTTCCTCACTAGTTTGGCTGCTACCATGCGCCCTGGTAAAATCATCTCCCCCACCCTCACATGCCTGCCGCCTTGGTGCTGCCGACCGTCTGGACCTTGCAGATGTTAGCCCTTCCGCATACAACTCCTCCTCCTCTACTTCCTCCACCTCCTCTTGTGCCACCACCTGACTCCGAATTCTGTTTAACATGTGCTCCAGCATGTAAATCACCGGAATAGTCATGCTGATAATGGCATCGTCAGCACTAAACATCTTCGTCGCCATTTCAAAACTGTGCAGAAGGGTGCATAGGTCCCTGATCTGAGACCACTCCTCCAGCGTGATTTGCCCCACCTCTGAATCTCGTTGGCCCAGGCTATACGTCAGAACGTATTGCACCAGGGCTTGTCGGTGCTGCCACAGTCGCTGCAACATGTGCAGAGTTGAATTCCACCGGGTAGGCACATCGCATTTTAGCCGGTGAAGTGGCAGGCCCAACGACTTCTGTAGAGATGTAAGTCGCTGAGCTGCGGGATGCGAACGGCGGAAGTGAGCACACAGCGACCGTGCCCTCTGCAGAAGGCCATCTAGTCTGGGATAGTGGGCTAAAAATTGCTGGACAACCAGGTTCAACACGTGAGCCATACAAGGCACGTGTGTGACATTGCCCCGGCGAAGGGCCGCACCCAGGTTTGCAGCATTGTCGCACACGGCCTTCCCTGGTTTCAGGTCCAGTGGAGACAACCATTCATGAAATTGGTTCTCCAGAGCTGACCACAACTCCTCAGCTGTGTGACTCACATTTCCCAGACATTTCAATGTAAAAACCGCCTGATGACGTTGAGCCCTACTGCCAGCATAGTAAGGAGGTGTGCAGGATCCCTTCTGCGCAGTTAGAAAGCTTGTGGCATGACCAGACAGCCTTTGGGTGCAGGTGGAAGACCAAGAGGAGGTTGAGGAGGCAGAAGCAGTGGAGGAAAAATGACATAAAGAGGATTGACGCACAACTCGTGGGGACTGCAAGACTTGGACAGCAGCCCCTTGTCCTGCTGTCACCATAGTTACCCAGTGCCCAGTCAGCGACATGTAACGCCCCTGTCCATGCCTACTCGTCCAAGTGTCTGTGGTGAAATGCACCCTGTCACACACAGAGTTTCTCAAAGAAGCGGTGATGTTGTGTGCGACATGCTGGTGGAGCGCAGGCACACGTTTCTTTGAGAAGTAGTGCCGACTGGGCATCTGGTACTGGGGCACTGCGACGGACATAAGGTCTCGAAAATCCTCTGTGTCCACCAGGCGGAAAGGCAGCATTTCTGTAGCCAAGAGCTTGCAGATGGTGAAATTCAACCTCTTAGCTTTCTCATGGCTAGGAGGAAATGGTCTTTTACTTGTCCACATCTGAGGGACCGAGGGCTGGCTATTGTGCTTAGACGGGGTTGATAAGGGTGTCCCCGGCAAACTGCCGGTCTGTGAGGAAGATGCAGGCGGACATGTTAGGTTGCCTTGATCCAAAGGTGGTGCTATCGATGTCGGACAGCGCTCAAGACCAGCTGGTGTTACCACCTCCAAAGAAAATGATGACCTGCCAATCACGCTGGCTGTTGCGGGTAAAGAGGTGGCAGGTCTGCGCCCCAAAACAGGTGTGACTGCTGTCCCCCCAGTCACAGAGGATGAAGAGGCCGCGGATGCACAAGATATGGCAGACGGTGGTTGGCCCGGCCGGCTAGACCGCATTGTAGCACACTGAGCTTCCCACTGCAACTTATGCTTCATGTCCATGTGCCGGTTCATGCATGAAGTACTCAAACTATGTATTTTTTGGCCTCTACTTAGCTTTTGCTGACAAATGTTACAGATAACACGAGTTGGGTCATCTTTATCGATCTGAAAAAATGCCCAGGCTATGCAAGGCTTAGCACCCATGCGACCTGAAGAGCCACCACGACTTGTGGTGAGAGGCAGAGTTGTGTTTGAGGATGCAGTTGTTGACGTGCTTCCAGTACTACGTCTCTGTCCAGGAAGGCGCAACCTGACCTCGTCGTCACTAGCATCTTCCTCCACCTCCTCTGCTGACCTCATCTCTTGGCTGACTGTGGGTTGACAGTAAGTGGGATCTCCGACCTCATCATCATCACCCTGTGCGTTATCACACCCGTCGTCCTCAGAGCCAACCTGTTCCTGCCCTGACAAAAAACTAAAGTTGTCGCTCCAATCAGGTATTTGAGTCTTATCATCGTCTTCCTCATTGTCTCCACCAACAGGAGTTACAGTTTGGGAATGAGGGTCTACATTATGGTCAGAACCTTCTGCGTCTGGTCCTGGATCCGACTCATAAAGATTCTGGGCATCAGTGCAGATCATTTCCTCGTCTGGATTCACAGAAGCGCTGGAGTCGACCTCTGATTCCCAGGCTATAGTATGAGTAAACAGCTCTGCAGACTCAACCATCTGTTCTACCTCATACTCAGACGGGCAGCTGGAGATTTGGGAGCTGTGAGGAAGCAAGTGCGATTTGGGTGACACCTTTGAGGACTGGAGTATTTGTGATGTTGAAGTTGATGTGGAGGAGAGCCCACTTAAAGGAGCACTTGATATCCGTTGAAGCACCTGCTGTTTTTGTGCCTCATCTGGAATTTGTAGCGATTGGCGTGGCCGTAAGAAAGGGATCTTATCACATTGTCCGCTAAAAGAAGTAGACATTTTAGTTTGGCTGGAAGATGGTCTTTCTTCTGCACCTACCCCACGGACACAACCTTTTTTCCCCTTCCCAACACGCCTATTCCCCTTTCCACCAGCAGCAGGCCTTTTTCCACTCATTTTGGTGGTTAACTAATTCACAACTCTGGAGTTGTTTGCACAAAAAAACAATGGATGGTAACCGAGCAGAGCTGAGTGGCCAAACTGTGGTATGAGGCCAAAACTATTGGCTGGGTTAGATGCAGAAAAAAATTATTTTTAATTTGCAACCTGATGGAGGTCAGTATAGATGGACTAATAGACCAAGTCCCACACACCGCTAGAAGCCCAAATATTTTTTCAGAGCTAGATGCAGAAAATTTTTTTATTCAATTTGCAACCTGATGGAGGTCAGTATAGATGGACTAATAGACCAAGTCCCACACACTGCTAGAAGCCCAAATATTTTTTCAGAGCTAGATGCAGAAAAAAATTATTTTTAATTTGCAACCTGATGGAGGTCAGTATAGATGGACTAATAGACCAAGTCCCACACACCGCTAGAAGCCCAAATATTTTTTCAGAGCTAGATGCAGAAAAAAATTATTTTTAATTTGCAACCTGATGGAGGTCAGTATAGATGGACTAATAGACCAAGTCCCACACACCGCTAGAAGCCCAAATATTTTTTCAGAGCTAGATGCAGAAAATTTTTTTATTCAATTTGCAACCTGATGGAGGTCAGTATAGATGGACTAATAGACCAAGTCCCACACACTGCTAGAAGCCCAAATATTTTTTCAGAGCTAGATGCAGAAAAAAATTATTTTTAATTTGCAACCTGATGGAGGTCAGTATAGATGGACTAATAGACCAAGTCCCACACACCGCTAGAAGCCCAAATATTTTTTCAGAGCTAGATGCAGAAAAAAAATATTTTTAATTTGCAACCTGATGGAGGTCAGTATAGATGGACTAATAGACCAAGTCCCACACACCGCTAGAAGCCCAAATATTTTTTCAGAGCTAGATGCAGAAAAAAATTATTTTTAATTTGCAACCTGATGGAGGTCAGTATAGATGGACTAATAGACCAAGTCCCACACACCGCTAGAAGCCCAAATATTTTTTCAGAGCTAAATGAAGAAAAAAATTATTTTTAATTTGCAACCTGATGGAGGTCAGTATAGATGGACTAATAGACCAAGTCCCACACACTGCTAGAAGCCCAAATATTTTTTCTGAGCTAGATTTAGAAAAAAATTATTTTTAATTTGCAACCTGATGGAGGTCAGTATAGATGGACTAATAGACCAAGTCCCACACACCGCTAGAAGCCCAAATATTTTTTCAGAGCTAGATGCAGAAATTTTTTTTATTCAATTTGCAACCTGATGGAGGTCAGTATAGATGGACTAATAGACCAAGTCCCACACACTGCTAGAAGCCCAAATATTTTTTCAGAGCTAGATGCAGAAAAAAATTATTTTTAATTTGCAACCTGATGGAGGTCAGTATAGATGGACTAATAGACCAAGTCCCACACACTGCTAGAAGCCCAAATATTTTTTCAGAGCTAGATGCAGAAAAAAATTATTTTTAATTTGCAACCTGATGGAGGTCAGTATAGATGGACTAATAGAACAAGTCCCACACGCTGCTAGAAGCCCAAATATTTTTTCAGAGATAAATGAAGAAAAAAATTATTTTTAATTTGCAACCTGATGGAGGTCAGTATAGATGGACTAATAGACCAAGTCCCACACACTGCTAGAAGCCCAAATATTTTTTCAGAGCTAGATGCAGAAAAAAATTATTTTTAATTTGCAACCTGATGGAGGTCAGTATAGATGGACTAATAGACCAAGTCCCACACACTTCTAGAAGCCCAAATATTTTTTCAGAGCTAGATGCAGAAAAAAATTATATTCAGTTTGCAACCTGATGGAGGTCAGTATAGATGGACTAATAGAATGATGCTATGCCCAAAAGATTTTACTTCACTAGGTGCAGTAAAAAAATTGGTATTCTATACACAGGTGGTATATCTTGCAACACAGATAGGCTACTCCACTGACTAACACACTCTGCAATAGGCCAAAAAGGATTAGCTTTGTAGATTCAGCCAAATGCTGTGAAAAAAACTTGCACAGCACTGGCACAGACCTGCCTGGCAAAAACTGATAGGAACTGATGTAACCTAGTCCTGAAAAGGACTCCAATTACAATTAGTCTTTACTCCCACAATCTATCTATTTAAGAGCACAGACCTGCCTGATAAAAGTCGTAGGAAATGCACAAGAACACAGGGACAGTTCTTGTTAAGGCCAAAAGTGGCAGGCCTTAAAAACATCAGAAAGGCAGAGAAGAAGAATGGTGAGAAAAGTCAAGGACAATCCTCAGACCTCCTCGAGAGAGCAGCAGCAGCAACTTGCTGCAGATAGTGTCACTGTGCATCGGTCAACTATACAACGCACTTTGCTCAAGGAGAAGCTGTATGGGAGAGTGATGCGAAAGAAGCCGTTTCTGCAAGCACGCCACAAACAGAGTCGGCTGAGGTATGCAAAAGCACATTTGGAGAAGCCAATTTCTTTTTGGAAGAAGGTCCTGTGGACTGATGAAACCAAGATTGAGTTGTTTGGTCATACAAAAAGGCATTATGCATGGCGGCAAAAAAACACAGCATTCCAAGAAAAACACTTGCTACCCACAGTAAAATTTAGTGGAGGTTCCATCATGCTTTGGGGCTGTGTGGCCAATGTCGGCACCGGGAATCTTGTTAAAGTTGAGGGACGCATGGATTCCACTCAGTATCAGCAGACTCTTGACAATAATGTTCAAGAATCAGTGACAAAGTTGAAGTTACGCAGGGGATGGATCTTTCAGCAAGACAATGATCCAAAACACCGCTCCAAATCTACTCACGCATTCATGCAGAGGAACAATTACAATGTTCTGGAATGGCCATCCCAGTCCCCAGACCTGAATATCATTGAACATCTGTGGGATCATTTGAAGAGGGCTGTTCATGCTCGGCGACCATCAAACTTAACTGAACTGGAATTGTTTTGTAAAGAGGAATGGTCAAAAATACCTTCATCCAGGATCCAGGAACTCATTAAAAGCTACAGGAAGCGACTAGAGGCTGTTATTTTTGCAAAAGGAGGATCTACTAAATATTAATGTCACTTTTCTGGTGAGGTGCCCATACTTATGCACCTGTCAAATTTTGTTTGAATGCAGATTGCACATTTTCTGTTAGCACAATAAACCTCATTTCAAGGCAGAAACATTACTGTGTCCAACAGTTATTACATATATCAAACTGAAATAGCTGTTGCAAAAACACCAATTTTTATAAAACAATAAGCTTAAGATTAATAGGGGTGCCCAAACTTTTTCATATAACTGTATATTTTGTATTGAATTACCAGGAAAAGTCATAATTTATTTTATTTTTTAAGTCAGAATAACAGCAACACATGTTGGTTAATGATGAGACAAGACAATACTATCTTATTAAAGGGTGCCCCAAGCCCCATTGCTCAGGCTGATGAAGGAGTGGGATGGTCTGACCAAGTCATTCACAGGAGTTACCATTATAGGACAAAAACACCCTAAAAAGAGGTTTCAATATCTTATAGTTTGGATCCATTCATACCTATTGTTTTAGGAAGGCTTTGCTGTATCCAGGAAAAATATATATCTTTGTACTGTGTTAGCCAGTAGATAGAAAAATATTTAGATTTGAGAGTCCTCAGTGGTTGATACCTTTTAATGGTTAACTGAAAAGATGGTGACAGTCTCTTCATCAGGCATAGAATAACACCTGATCAAGAGGCCTGAGCAGTTTGGAAAGCTTGCAATTTGTTACCATCTTTTCAGTTCGCCATTAAAAGGTATCAACCACTGAGGACTCTCAAATCTTAATATTTTTCTTGCTGGATCCAGGGATTTTTGGATACTCATAAGCTTGTTAGTAACAATGTATTTAAATATAAAATGTAGTGTAATATTGTAACCTGTAATTCTCAGGTGTTAAATAATTTAGAGTATAATGAGATTCCTGCAAGTTTGTGATCGGAGGCATTAGTTGCTTTTCTTATAGTTTATTATAAAATAATTAAATATAAAATTAGAACCTCACTTTTTTCCCAACATTAGAATTCTTCAGTGTTAGTTGTCCATTTGTTGATTTAGGCCTCATTCAGACATCCAATTTTTTGCATACGAGTGCTATCTGAGTTTTTCACCTATAATAGACATAGTCAATGGGGCTACTCACATGTCGTCTGATTTTTTCTTTCAACCGAGTAGTTCGCGGAACATATCGTAGACATGTCCGATTTTGATCCAAGGGTCGGATCAAAACCAGCAATGCAAGTCAATGGGTCCGTGAAAAATATCGGACTGTACTCGGATGACATCCGAGTGTGGACCAATTTTCACTCACTGTTAGAATGGAGAAGGTGGAGAATTTTTTTTTTAATTTTCCACATACAAGAAAATCGGATAGCACCCCTACCACACTCTCATCAAACTCTGATCAGAGTGTGATCAGAATAATTGGTCCGATTTTCTAGTACGAGAAAAAAATTGGACGTCTAAATGAGACCTTATTGTTTTCTTTACGATCTTCATTTTATTCAATATTCATTTTAGAAAACAAAAATTATGATATATCAGTTCTTACCACAAGTGTCTACACATACGTCCACAGATGGACTGAAGCGTACGGTATCCTGAGGGCAAAAACATCCTTCAACCAAGCGTTCATCATCTTTCATAATTAAATCCTCAATTTGGCTGAAACATAATGAAAATTTAAATATTTACAAATTTATATATATATATATATATATAAATATATATGTATATACAGTATATATACACTGTGTGCAGAATTATTAGGCAAATGAGTATTTTGATCACATGATACTTTTTATACATGTTGTCCTACTCCAAGCTGCATAGGCTTGAGAGCCAACTACCAATTAAGTAAATCTGGTGATGTGCATCTCTGTAATGAGGAGGGGTGTTGTCTAATGACATCAACACCCTATATAAGGTGTGCTTAATTATTAGGCATCTTCCTTTCCTTTGGCAAAATGGGTCAGAAGAGAGATTTGACGGGCTCTGAAAAGTCCAAAATTGTGAGATGTCTTGCAGAGGGACGCAGCAGTCTTGAAATTTCCAAACTTTTGTAGCGTGATCACCGAACAATCATGGCAAATAGCCAACGCAAGAAGCGTGTTGGCCAAAAAAGGCGCAAAATAACTGCCCATGAATTGAGGAAAATCAAGCATGAAGCTGCCAAGATGCCATTCGCCACCAGTTTTGCCATATTTCAGAGCTGCAACGTTACTGGAGTATCAAAAAGCACAAGGTGTGCGATACTCAGGGACATGGCCAAGGTAAGGAAGGCTGAAAAACGACCACCTTTGAACAAGAAACATAAGATAAAACGTCAAGAATGGGACAAGAAATATCTTAAGACTGATTTTTCAAAGGTTTTATGGACTGATGAAATGAGAGTGACTCTTGATGGGCCAGATGGATGGGCCAGAGGCTGGATCAGTAAAGGGCAGAGAGCTCCACTCCGACTCAGACGCCAGCAAGGTGGAGGTGGGGTACTGGTATGGGCTGGTATCATGAAAGATGAACTTGTGGGACCTTTTCGGGTTGAGGATGGAATGAAGCTCCAGACCTACTGCCAGTTTCTAGAAGACAACTTTTTCAAGCAGTGGTACAGAAAGAAGTCGGTATCGTTCAAGAAAAACATGATTTTCATGCAGGACAATGCTCCATCACATGCATCCAACTACTCCACAGCGTGGCTGGCCAGTAAAGGTCTAAAGGGAGAAAAAATAATGACATGGCCCCCTTGTTCACCTGATCTGAACCCCATAGAGAACCTGTGGTTCATCATAAAATGAGAGATCTACAGGGAGGGAAAACAGTACACCTCTCGGAACAGTGTCTGGGAGGCTGTGGTGGCTGCTGCACCGAATGTTGATCGAAAACAGATCAAGCAACTGACAGAATCTATGGATGGAAGGCTGCTCAGTGTCATCATAAAGCAAGGTAGCTATATTGATCACTAATTTTTTTGGTTTTTGTTTTTGCATGTCAGAAATGTTTATTTCTATATTTTGTGCACTGATATTGGTTTACCTGGTGAAAATAAACAAGTGAGATGGGATTATATTTGGTTTTTATTAAGTTGCCTAATAATTCTGCACAGTAATAGTTACCTGCACAAACAGATATCCTCCTAAGATAGCCAAATCTAAAAAAAAAACACTCCAACTTCCAAAAATATTAAACTTGGATATTTATGAGTCTTTTGGGTTGATTGAGAACATAGTTGTTGATCAATAATAAAAATAATCCTCTAAAATACAACTTGCCTAATAATTCTGCACACAGTGTATACATTATATACTGTGCATGTATAAACAGGGTAGGTCATGAGAAACAGAACTCTGTATTTCTTGTGTGGTTTGTACAGATTAATGAATAGTAGAAGAATGACAAATTTACTTGGTAAAGGAGACATTGGAAGTACCTTCTGCCGGCAGCTATACATAGTTGTGCCTGACCTAAGGCGTGTTCTCATGTTGTTTCTTCAGGACTTCAGGAGCGCTCCTGAAGCTTGACAATTTGGACTAGTAGCATGATCACATGAACTTGACCTGAGCCCTCATACTGCAAGCAGAGGCAGCTTTTCCTCGGAGGAGTGCTGGTGGGTTGATCAGCTTCAGAGAGGCACTTGCAGGCTCTAAAGAATAGCGCCTGCTAGCGGTGCGGCCTCCTTACCTAGGTAAACGGCCAATTTGAGACTGCAGAGTCGGGCGGTAACTTAGGCAAGGCAATGAGTAGTGAACTATAGAATTAAAAATCCTTCTGTTCTTGAGAATGGAAAGGATTTTTAATAAGATGAAGAAGCCAACATTGCTTATTTTTAAAAGTACTTTGTCATTTTAACCGTTTAAGAAGACAACTCCTTCATGTTTCAGGAACACCTTATGTAATATCACAGGCTTGAATTTCGATTTGCTGTTTCAAGTCAAGCACAGTTTGGGGATAAGTTTCATAAACCCAAACCTTCAGGTAACCCAAAAGATAAAGATAGCACACTGTCATTCTGATGATTGTAGAGGCCACAATCATTTGCTTTTTGTTCTGCTGGGATGGTTTTCATTTTGACTCCTTTGATCTTCTTATAATCCTCCCGTAAATATCTGAACACAATAACGGGAGTCCGAATAACCTTGTGTTATGCTATTTTTGTGCCAAACCCTATATACTGCTTTTTTGCCAAAATAATAATAATAATCTTTTTATTTATATAGCGCCAACATATTCCGCAGTGCTTTACAATTCAGACAATTTACAGACATTATCATCGCTGTCCCTACTGGGGCTCACAATCTACATTCTCTAACAGTATGTCTTTGGAGTGTGGGAGGAAACCGGAGAACCCGGAGGAAACCCACAAAAGCACAGGGAGAACATACAAACTCCTTGCAGATGTTGTCTTTGGTGGGATTTGAACCGAGGAGCCCCGGCGCTGCAAGGTAACAGTGCTAACCACTGAGCCACCATGCTGCCCATGGTGCCCTAAGGTCTAGAAATTGAATGATCCCATGTGTACACAGGTATCCATTATCTTTTTTGTAGACTTGAATATGGCATGTTGGACATACTGACGCTTAACACTATTCCCCTCGATTGACATGGGAGTGGAACTGATAAGTCTTATTCTGTACAACCCACACAAAGAAAACAGGGTCTACTTTTTTTTGGCACATATTTTATAATATGTATAGCAATCCAAGAAGTATTATAATAATTACTTCAATACTTTCCCCTGGGCAGTGATATAGCCTTACAATGTGCCATCCATGTGTCATCTCCAGTACATTTTTGTATTTTCTGATTCTTAATTATAACTTTTGAAAACTAAATTTTGGAAATATTTTTGGATTTGTCATAATTGAATGGCGAAGAGAAAAACTAAAGAGCTTTTCAAGGTAAAGGCATACCACGATCACTAGAGGTTTGTATCATGTTCTACCAAATGTTCTGAACATAATATAAAGATCAAGTATTCATGAGATAGTTCGGTATAGCACCATCCGTCACATCTCACCATCACCACGAGAAGATATTGTGCCTCCACACTACCCATACAGTACATAGAGCTGCAGTTTTATAGCTTTGTGTGCCCATCTCTCACTCCCTCTCGTCCCAAGGATTGCCAAATCTGAGCCCACCAGACTATGACACTGAATTGGAGTTTCTTATTACTAACTAGATCATTTTATATCAATGAGTGAAGTACATGAAGCTTCCTTTTTGGGATTGTCATAAAATTTCTGCTGCTCAATCTATAACAAGGACATACACAGTAGCCTGTGTTCACAATGGTAGTTTTCTGTTATGTAGGCATTTACTGGGCAAACTATAGTAGGTGCAGGAGTTGCGATTGAACCCAGGTCTTGGAGCCTAGTGTGGCCCAAGTGAGAAGACCACTACGCTAAAGACCCATGATAACTATAGACTCTGATGGAGATTTTTCATTCAGGCCAACAAATTTCTACTTACACCCATGATAATTTGAATGATAGGAGATAGAGAGTGCTACACAGATAGGGAGAGATTAAAGCAAAGGACAAGGATGGGAAATTGCATAAGACACATTTAGGCAGACCCTCCATTAATGTCTCCTTAAGGAGTATTCATTATAAGATCTGTCATCAGCATGCTACTCTTTTTCTTCCAGTAAAAATGATGGAATTTGCAACAGAGACTCTGATCTAAAGAAGAGCCTAACTTTAGGCAATCAGTCCTTTTTGTTCCAAGCTGTTTTTTGGGAAACGAGTCTTAATTGACATCTCTCTTTTGCCATCCCCTCCCCCTGTCTCTTGACTCAAACATCTCTCCATATTAATGTATCTCCCTATATACTGTATATTTAGAGGCATAGCTTGAAACCAGAGATGAGTGAATCCGAACTGTGCTGAACTCTGTACAAGGACTTCTCCTGGAAAGCCATTTTACAGTTCGGGAGGAGAGAGAGATACAGAGAGAGAAAGAGACAGAGAGAGAGAGAGGTTTTCCAACTCCAAAGATCGGGTCCCCATTCATTTCTATAGGGTTAAGGTTTTGGTTCAAGTTCGGGTACAGTTCTGGTACCTGAACTGAACTTTGCAGTAAAGTTTGGTCGAACCCAAACTTCAACAGGTCCGCTCATCCCTACTTGAAACTTAAGCACTACAATGTAAAATCTGTATCAGGGTCACAACCTGACTCATGAACCATGATCGTGGTTGCCCTGAGGAAGAATTTTGTACACTTGGAAACGTATTGACTAAATAAACCATTTACACTCAGATTGGCATCCCTCATCCTTTCTACATGGCAGCGCAGAAATGAACCCATTCGTTTCTCCATTACCTGCATTTACAACCTGACACATGTCATTTACAACATTGGTGTCTGCTTTATGTAGCACAAGGGTTTGGAGGCCCTCTTAGCTCTTTGTGTGTCTGCTATCTTTGCAATCCCTCTATCTACCCCCCTGCCTAGGCCGCATGGCTCTATCAGCGTGAATTTAGTGACCAGTTCCCTGTAATAATAAAACATGAACTTTAAGGTTCATCAATTTATCCCTTTGCATATAAAGAAAATCACTCTTCACAAAGCATCTAACACAAAGCACTCAGCATTCATCTTATATCTTATATCTATATCTCTTACGTTGTTTCACATGTCCTTTGTATGGTGGAACCACAAGCATTATACACCTTGGGGGAGAAGCAGGGCAGAGCTAAAAGAAAAGGAATAGCAGAAATGTAATAGAATTTCATATTTAGAAAATAATAATAATCATAATATATAAATATTTAATACTAGACCGCACAAGAAAACTAGTTAGTTTGGTCCAGTTCTGAGGTTTCTTGCTCAGCTGGGGAACTTACAACATTCAGGGACTTGACTTCTCCAATCAATGCAAATTCCTTTCTCTCCGCAGAGTTGGGCGTAATGTTGTAAACTGGAGCATTCAATCTTGGCTCCTGCAGCACGGCAGCTATCATATACACAGGCCTCGTAATAATGATTTGGTGGCACAATCTTGTGGCACTTCTGGAATGTTCTTTACGTACAGAAAACAAAAGGACGACAATTAATATTCTAGATCATTGGCTAATTAGCAACATTGTGATTATATGCAGGATAAATGCTTACTGTCCTACAATGAGGTCGCAAAGTAGTGATGGCTGGCAGGTAGGGAATGGAGTAGTCATTTTGGGGGGCGCTGTTGTATTATTCTGGCTACATTCAGGTTTTCTAAAGTCTTCAATGATCCAAGAATCAGCCATAATTTCACACCTTGGTATAATGTTACCACTACGTGTCCTGCAGTCGTCTGACCGGTTGTTAGTGCACGTGCCTAGATTGTAAAAATGGAGCCAATTTTCACTGCAGAGATTTACAAAAGGTAATTCACAACTGTTAGCTACATATTGGTCACTATATACAGTTGAAACCAGAAGTTTATATACAGTATATAAACAGGCACATATGCATGTTTTTCTCAATATCTGACATGAAATCAGAATAAATCTTTTCAATTTAATAAACTTTTTGGTCAACTAGGATTACCATAATCTATATATATAATCGTCTTATCCCGTCTGTCAGTCTGTCTGTCTATCTGTCTGGCTATCTGTCTGTCTGTCCTGGAAATCCCGCGTCGCTCATTGGTCCGGCAGCGGCCAATCAGCGCCACAGGATTTCTGAAAACAGATGGCGGCCGTTAGCGGCTCATCTGCGGGACGGAGCTCAGCGGCGATGCAGCCGGGAGATGACCGGCGCGAGGCGCTCATCTCCCGGCCGGTACCAGCAGAAGGACCTCGACCGCCGGACCCATCTGCGGGACGGAAATGCAGCCGGGAGATGAGCGGCGCGAGGCGCTCATCTCCCGGCCGGTAGCAGCGGAAGGACCCCGACCACCAGCGCCGCTGACCTCCATGCGGAAGGGAGGACCGGGGAGCGGCGCTGCGGGTCGGGATACTTCTGCTGCGAGCGCCCGCTCATGTCCCGGGTTCTCGCAGCGGAAGTACTCGCACAGGCAGCGCCGCTCCCCGGTCCTCACCAAGACGATTCGATGATTGGTCGCGGTCTTCGGACCCGACCAATCACTGATCTTACCGCAAAAGTTAAACACCGCTGTGCTGATTGGTCGCCGACGCCGGGCGCGGCCAATCACCGATTTTGGCGCCACATTTAAAAAGCGTCCGCGACCAATCAGCACAGCGGTGTTTAAATGTGGAGCCAAGATCGGTGATTGGTCGCGGCCGATATTTAAATTTGGCGCCCAAATCGGTGATTGGTCGCGGGCAGCGTCCGCGACCAATCAGCACAGTAGTGTTTAACTTTTGCGGCAAGATCAGTGATTGGTCGCGGGCCAAGACCGCGACCAATCACCGATTTGTGCAGCACATTTAAATAGCGTCCGCGAGCAATTGGATGTCAGCGCCGCTCCCCGGTCCTCCCTTCACACCCTAGGCGCATGGATGTCAGCGGCGCTACCTGTGCGGATACTTCCGCTGCGAGAACCCGGGACATGAGCGGGCGCTCGCAGCAGAAGTATCCCGACCCGCAGCGCCGCTCCCCGGTCCTCCCTTGACACGCTAGCCGCTGATGTCCCCACAGTATCCACATGGTGTTACAAAGGTCCGGACATTTGTGTTAAAAATCGCTGATTGGTCGCTGGCGCTGCTCGTGACCAATCACCGATTTGGCCGCCACATTTAAATATCGGCCGCAATGAATCACCGATCTTGGCGCCACATTTAAACACCGCTGTGCTGATTGGTCGCGGACGCTATTTAAATGTTGCGCCCAAATCGGTGATTGGTCGCGGTCTTGGCCCGCGACCAATCACTGATCTTGCCACAAAAGTTAAACACTACTGTGCTGATTAGTCGCGGACGCTGCCCGCGACCAATCACCGATTTGGGCGCCAAATTTAAATATCGGCCGTGACCAATCACCGATCTTGGCTCCACATTTAAACACCGCTGTTCTGATTGGTCGCGGACGCTATTTAAATGTGGCGCCAAAATTGGTGATTGGTCGCGGCCGATATTTAAATTTGGCGCCAAAATCGGTGATTGGTCGCGGGCAGCGCCCGCGACCAATCAGCGATTTTTAACACAAATGTCCAGACCTTTGTAACACCATGCGGATACTGTGGGGACATCAGCGGCTAGGGTGTCAAGGGAGGACCGGGGAGCGGCGCTGCGGATCGGGATACTTCTGCTGCGAGCAGTCGCTCATGTCCCAGCTTCTCGCAGCGGAAGTATCCGCACAGGCAGCGGCGCTCCCCAGTCCTCACCAATACGATTCGCTGATTGGTCGCGCTCTCCGCCCGCGACCAATCAGTGATCTTGGCGCTAAAGTTAAACACCGCTCTGCTGATTGGTCGCGGCCGCTGCCCGCGACCAATCACCGATTTGGGCGCCACATTTAAATAGCGGCCGCGACCAATCACCGATCTTGCCGCCACATTTAAACACTGCTGTGCTGATTGGTCGCGGACGCCAGCCGCGACCAATCAGCGAGCTTGGCGCCAAATTTAAACAACGCTCTGCTGATTGGTCGCGGACGCCAGACGCGACCAATCAGCGAGATTGGCGCCAAATTTAAACAACGTTCTGCTGATTGGTCGTGGTTGCCAGCCGTGACCAATCAGCGAGATTGGCGCAAAATTTAAACAACACTCTGCTGATTGGTCGAGGACGCCATTCGCGACCAATCAGCGAGATTGGCGCCAAATTTAAACAACGCTCTGCTGATTGGTCGCGGATGACAGCCGACCGCGACCAATCAGCGAGATTACCGCAAAATTTAAACAACGCTCTATTGATTGGTTGCAGCCGCCAGCCGACCGTGATCAATCAGTGAGATTAGCGCCTAATTTAAATAGCGCTATGATCTCCCGACGGCAAGTGTGAACGGAGGACCGAGGAGCGGCGCCGTCAGTTGGGATGCTTCTGCTGTGAGCAGCCGCTCATCTTCCAGCTGCTCGCAGCGGAAGTACCCGCACAGGCAGCGCCGCTCCCCGGTCCTCACTAATACGACGCTGATTGGTTGCGGCCGCCGGCCCCGACCAATCATCGATATGGGCGGCAAATTTAAACCCCGCTCTGCTGATTGGTCGTGGTGGCCGGCCCCCACCAATCAGCGATTTTGGTGGCAAATTGAAACACCGCTCTGCTGATTGGTCGCTACCGCCAGCCGTGACCAATCAGCGATTTTGGCGCAAAACTTAACCAACGCTCTGCTGATTGGTCACGGACGCCAGCCGCGACCAATCAGCGAGATTGGCGCCAAATTTTAAACAACGCTCTGCTGATTGGTCGCGGACGGCAGACGCGACCAATCAGCGAGATTGGCGCCAAATTTAAACAATGCTCTGCTAATTGGTCGCGGTCGCCTGCCACGAACAATCAACAGTATTGGCGCAAAATTTAAACTCCGCTCTAATGATTGGTCGCGACCGCCGGGCGTGACCAATCAGCGATTTTGGCACCAAATGTAAACCCCGCTCTGCTGATTGGTCGCGGTGGCCGGCCGCGACCAATCAGCAATTTTGGTGCCAAATTTAAACAACGCTCTGCTGATTGGTCGCGGTTGCCGGCCTCGACCAATCAGCGATTTTGGCACCAAATGTAAACACCGCTCTGCTGCTTGCGCCCGGTCGGCCGCATACCTATTCTAGAATACCCGATGCGTTACAATTGGGCCACCATCTAGTTTTTAATATTTGCCAAATGCCAGAATAATGAGAGAGAGAGAATGTTTTAAGGTATTTTTATTACTTACTGCGAAGTAAAAAGTTTACATACATTTCATTAGTATTTGGTACCATTGCCCTTAAACTGAATGATATGGGTCAAACGTTTGGGATATCCTTCCACAAGCTTCTCACAATAGTTGTTCGGAATTTGGGCCCATTCCTCCTGACAGAACTGGTGTAACTGATCCAGTTTTGTTGGTCGCCTAGCTCACACCTGCCTTTTCAGCTATGCCCATAAATTTTCAATAGGATTGAGATCAGGACTTTGTTATCCTTAAGCCACTTTGTTACCTTTTTGGCAGTATGCTTCAGGTCATTGTCCAATTGGAAGACCCATTTCCTCCCAAGCTATAACTTCCTGGCTGATGTCTTGAGATGTTGCTTCAGTATTGCCACATAATCTTCTTTTCTCATGATGCCATCTATTTTGTGAAGTGCACCAGTCCCTCCTGCAGCAAAACAACCCTACAACATGATGCTGCCACCCCCGTGTTTCACAGTTGGGATGGTTTTCTTAGACTTCCAAGCTTTTCCCTTTTTCCTCCAAATGTATCGATGGTCATTATGCCCAAAAGTAAAATTTTAGTTTCATCAGACCATAGGACATGTCTCACAAAATGAAGGTCTTTGTTCCTGTGTGCATTTGCAAACATTAATCTGGCTTTTTTATGTTTATTTTGGAGTAATGGCTTCTTCCCGGCAGAGTGGCCATTCAATCCATGTTGATACAGTGCTCGTTTCACTGTGGATATTGACACAATCTTACCAGCTTCCGCCATCATCTCCACAAGGTCTTTTGCTTTTGTCCTTGGGTTGATATGCACATGTCAGACCAAAGCACGGTCATCTCTGGGACACAGAACCCGTCTCCTTCCTGAGTGGTATGATGGATGGACATTCCCATCTTGTTTGTACTGGCATACAATTGTTTGTACAGATGAATGAGGCACCTTCAGGTATCTTGAAATTGTACCCAAGGATGAACCAGACTTGTGCAAGTCTACAATTCTCTTCCTGATATCTTGGCTGTTTTTTTTAGACTTTCCTATGATGCTACACAAAGAAGCAGTGTGTTTCAGGTGTGCAATAAAATACATCCACAGGTGTGTCTCTAATTAACTCAGATGTTGCAAAAAAACAGAAGATTCCAAACACATGAAATCAACATATGGGCAGTCCAGAATTGTTTAAATGCATAGTAATCTTGGTGTATGTAAACTTTTGACTTTGCAGTAAGTAATAAAAAACAAGAAAGGTTATTTCTGATTTAATGTCAGATATTGAGAAAAACATGCATATGTGTCTTTTTATATAGTGTATGTAAACTTCTGGCTTCAACTGTATATCAGGCTTGATGAACATAATAAGCAGTGGATCACGTTTCACCATAATTAGCACAGCAATATATTTTAAAATTTATAACAATTCTCCATATTGCTGCTTAGTGTACAATTGGTCAGGGAGTGATACTGGAGATCGGACTGATCTCTGTGATCCTATGCTTTAATTTGAGCTTTATAGTTCTACTAATCACCAGAGCCGTCACTCAAGGAGGAGAGCCCGCCCTACCAGAAACCAGGAAGTAAGGAAACTATAAGGAGATCGCATTGCTCTGAGAAGCTCAAGAGACAACCTGAAAATACCCCTTTAACATTGTCATTATTTTCAAGAACTCACCACACTGTCCTTGGGTATTATGACCAAAACGGTCATATGGCAGTTTAATAGAAAAACTTAGACCATTGAATGTAATATTCACTTCCAGTTCTGGTATTTCCATTACATAATTGATGCCTTTGGTATAAATTTTAATCCCATTTTTCTTATAAGGGGTTCCAACAATTTCTCCATTTACAACAACCTACACAAAGGGAAACAAAGTAACAATTAAATTACTTAAATTTTCACTTGGTTTTGTGCACAATATTACTGAGCCTGATGATCGGGGCATCAGGATATATTTTACCTGTATTTTGATGCTTTCTGAAACACCAACCACAAGTTGAATTTCTTGAGAATTATAATGAACAATCAAGTTACGAGGACAGGAGACCAAATCTTTTGTTCCACAGTTGTAATTATCTATGTATATTGAAAGGTTATTCTTCTTCTCTATCTCCTCCACTAGAGTATAAGTGCAGGTGCCTTGAAAAGTGTAGTAGGTCCCATCAAATGTCAAGTAGTGCGGATCGCCCCAGCCAGAGCACTCGCCTGCATTATAACGTTCACATCTGTTATTGGTGACCATGGCTGAATATAATCTCTAAAATCTACAATCTACAACAGATTGTTACATGTGACGTTACTTAACAGCAAAGTTCATTGGTAGCTCTATACGGAAATACTCACAATCACACTGCCAGTGCCAGCAGCATTGGTTATCATCTGGTACGGCTATCGGTGTCTTCCCATTGACACATGTGATCGTTGGTGGAGGTTCACACTTCAGTTCAATAAGCTCTACTGTGTGGTTTTCCAGGCATTTGGCCATGGTGCAATTTTTCACCATCCACGTTTCATTGATCTGCAACAAAACAAATTTCCTCTAAAGACAAATATATGAAAGGAAGAAATTGTCCAGAGTATATCACTTAGAGAGCTCTCAATTCAAAAAGATGTCTCTGTTCGTACCCTGAATAAACAACCCCATTGTGACACAAAATGTACATGTCAAACAGTGCCCTCATAAATAGTTTGCCCAATGTTACCATGTTCATGTGACTCAAGCCTCTATGCTGATTTATTTTCATTTAGCAAGGTGCCTATACATTATAGATAACTATCCAGCTGTCACTCCCAACTGCTCCACAAGAGAACAGAGTAAGCCAATGCCAAACACCACTGGCGGATTATTTTCCCTTAAAAGAAAAAGGTGTTCAAATTCCAAAAAGTCAGATTTTTTTCTCCCTTTACAACATCTATCAGGGAAGATTTGGGAGGTCCTTATACACCTTTGATGGTTCATCCATTCCCACCAATATCGGACAGTTCTACTAACTGGGATGCCCTCAGGTTAGTGCATCCCAATCTGAGGGCAGTATAAAGAAGGGGCATAGATCCAGATTCCAGCTTTGTGTTACTTACTGGGCTTCTTGCTGCTGTTTTGAACAATAATCACTATTTATTCTACTGTAGCTCTTCTAGTCTTCTCAATAGTGAGCTCTGTTTAACCCCACTCCATCATTAATGGAGAGCTTATTGCCTACACTGTGCATAGGCAGAAAGCTGTCAATCAATGGTTGAGGGTGGGGATAGTTAGACATCATGCGTATTGAGAACTACGTAGCATGAGCTTATCATTGAGAAGACTAGCAGAGCTGCAGCTGATAACACAGTGTTTTATCAAAACTACAGCAAGAAGTACAATACGTGAGACACCACTGGAATCAGGGTCTCTGACCCTATTTTATGCTGCCATCAGGCGGGTTGTCATAAACCTGGGGACAGATTTCCTTTATTTATTATATGCAGCTTGCACATTTACTTTTGGAAATCCCCAACAGCAGCAGCCTAATAGTCAGAACAAAGAGTCTTTAAATGATTATACCCAAAATAATCAAGTTATCCAATATCTCCAAACTCTAACTTGCTAATAGCTGGGGGTCCTACCGTTGGGAATCCTAGCAATCCCAATACCAGGGATCTGTAACACCAAGAACAGAGCTTTGCAGCCCAGTCTTGAATGGCGTGGAAGTTTAGCATGTCCGGCCTCCGCTCTGTTCATTGTTTATTGGACTGCCGAGTAAAGTACTCAGTAGAGCAGCTATTTCTGTCAGTCCCAAAGACAATGAATGGAGTGGAGGTCAAGCATGCGCACTTCCGCTCCATTCACGACTGGGTTGAAGAGCATCAGTAAATATCTAAAGTTACCTACCTCTCGAAATTGCTCAAATGAACATCCACGTTCCTGAGTTGTGGATGACACCATTGGTGTTGTCTTTTTGAGACTTGTATGTATGTGTGTTGTAGTGTATTTTGTGGAGGTCATCGGTGGTGATGTAGAAGTGGGTGACATATCTGATGTCGATTTCATTGAGGTACTTGCTGGAGTAGGTGTAAAGCAAAGCCGGTCGTTCTCTTCAATTTTACATTCCATGCTGCAAATCACTTTGTGACACCAGGTTTCGTTGAGTACTTCGCTGATTATATCAATACCTGGGGGATTACATATATACATTTTAATAGTAAGTAGCAGGTAATTAAGCTCAATTCATCTTTAGCGATTTATTGAAGTCACTTTTGTGTTTTGACTTGTGGCATTCACTGACTTTTCTTTTGGGCCAAATTTTTTAAAATGGCGCACACGATGCATGAATTTTGTTCAAAATGAAAAGTGCTCTTTATTTTCGTCATTGACCATTTTTTTGCGCGTTTTAAGCAGCAAAAGTCGCAAATCCTTTAAAAAGTTGTAAAAATATACCAAATTGAAAACTCCTCCAGAAACGATACTCCAGGCATGGACTGGAGTGAGATGTGCCCAAAAAATTGTGACATTTGGTAAAAGGCGCATTTCATGAATCTGTCTAAAACATTTGGATGGGTAAAGTTGTCGAGGAAAAAAAAAAGACTTAAAGAAAGATAACTTAAAAAGTGGTGCAAAAAGTATAGAGAATAAGGAGCAAATGCAAAAGCCACTAAAAATGGAGGAAGATTATCAAGAAAATTGGAGGAACAGCAATGATGAATCAGGGCCTTAGTCTTAAAAGTACATACATTTAAGAAGGGTCTGTCAGCTCTCCTGACATACAGTGGGGAAAAAGTATTTAGTCAGTCACCAATTGTGCAAGTTCTCCCACTTAAAAAGATGAGAGGGGCCTGTAATTGACATCATAGGTAGACCTCAACTATGAGAGACAAAATGAGAAAACAAATCCTGAAAATTACATTGTCTGATTTGGAAAGAAATTTTTTTCAAATTTTGGTGGAAAATAAGTATTTGGTCAATTACAAACAAGCAAGATTTCTGGCTCTCACAGACCGGTAACTTCTTCTTTAAGAGGCTCCTCTGTCTTCCACTCATTACCTGTAGTACTGGCACCTGTTTGAACTTATTATCAGTATAAACGACACCTGTCCGCAACCTCAAACACTCCAAACTCCACTATGATGAAGACCAAAGAGCTGTCGAAGGACACCAGAAACAAAATTGTAGCCCTGCACCAGGCTGGGAAGACTGAATCTGCAATAGGCAAGCAGCTTGGTGTGAAGAAATCAACTGTGGGAGCAATAATTAGAAAATGGAAGACATACAAGACCAATGATAATCTCCCTCGATCTGGGGCTCCACACAAGATCTCACCCTGAGGGGTCAAAATCATCTCAAGAACGGTGAGCAAAAATCCCAGAACCACACGGGGGGACCTAGTAAATGACCTGCAGAGAGCTGGGACCAACGTTACACAGGCTACCATCAGTAACACACTACGCCGCCAGACGTGTCCCCCTGCTTAAGCCATTACATGTCCGGGCCCGTTTGAAGTTTGCTAGAGAGCATTTGGATGATCCAGAAGAGTATTGGGAGAATGTCATATGGTCAGATGAAGCCAAACTAGAACTGTTTGATAGGAACACAACTCGGCGTGTTTGGAGGAGAAAGAATGCTGAGTTGCATCCAAAGAACACCATACCTACTGTGAAGCATGGGGGTGGCAACATCATGCTTTGGGGCTGTTTTTCTGTCAAGGGACTAGAACGACTGATCCATGTACATGAAAGAATGAATGGGGCCATGTATTGTGAGATTTTGAGTGCAAGCCTCCTTCCATCAGCAAGGCCGTAGAAGATGAAACGTGACTGGGTCTTTGAGCATGACAATGATCCCAAGCACACCACCAGGGCAATGAAGGAGTGGCTTCACAAGAAGCATTTCAAGGTCCTGGAGTGGCCTAGCCAGTCTCCAGATCTAAACCCTATAGAAAACCTTTGGAGGGAGTTGCCCAGCGACAGCCCCAAAACATCACTGCTCTAGAGGAGATCAGCATGGAGGAATGGGCCAACATACCAGCAACATTGTGTGCCAACCTTGTGAAGACTTACAGAAAACGTTTGACCTCTGTTAGTGTCAACAAAGAATATATAACAAAGTATTGAGATGAACTTTTGTAATTGACCAAATACTTATTTTCCACCAAAATTTGAAAAAAAATTCTTTCCAAATCAGACAATGTGATTTTCAGGATTTGTTTTCTCATTTTGTCTCTCATAGTTGAGTTCTACCTATGATTTCAATTACAGGCCTCTCTCATCTTTTTAAGTGGGAGAACTTGCACAATTGGTGGCTGACTAAATACTTTTTTTCCCCAATGTATCTCTCCACATTTTAGTGGTAAACCTTGAATTCACCATGAGATAGCACCTTTCTTAGAAATCTACATAGTGGTATTCCTTTATATTTTTGCCTGACATGCAAATTGCTTCCTAAGTAATGGAGTGTCTGCAAACTGAGATTCTGGTGTGGCTTTTATCCTAAACCATGTGGCAAGGCTTATTAAAGATTCTATATTGACTTTTAGAATTGCTACTTCCTATACGTGACACTAGACTTTAAGTCCTCTTCCCCTCTGAAGAGGCAATTTGCATATTTAATTTACCAGAGGAGCACTGCATGGCCTATAAGTCTCTTTACACTGGCATATCAGGCATGTCACTTTCCACAAGGGGAGACATTACCCCTTAGACCTCGATACAAACTGTTGACACTCTGATGGTAAAAATGGATACATTAACCAAATTCTTGAATATCTGATTCAGCACACTGATGAAAATGAATGTATTTTTACTTATGAGAAAATAACAACCATTTGCGGGAGTGGGTAGCTGGCTCTTCAGCACAGCTAGACTTCCCATGGTGAATGCAGAGACAGTTTATTACCATAGTTGCCCTCCTGATCACTGGGCAAGTGCTGTGTATGCAAAATAGGAAGTACTGACATCACTTCTTTCTCTAGACCCAGCGGTCATGTGATCGCTGGTCGTAGTGAGGGAGCAGGAGCTACAGGCTCCTAGGAAACCCAGTCAGCTGTGCTAGGTAACCAGGAGGCTGAAATTTCCCTGTAACTGGGGCTAATATAACAGTCCCAGTTACAGAGGAAATCAGGTTAAAAAAGTATTTAAATGTTGCAATGCCCCACAAAAGGTCTTTTGCAACCTTATGGCAAGATAAATGTGTGAAATTAATTAAAAATAAATAAATAAGAAGCAGGAAATAAATAATTAGAAAAAAAACCTATCAATCAGAATCGCTGTTACTAGACCCTCACCCATATCCGAAATATAAAAATAATTGTTACAGAAAGTGGAACAAATTTTAAAATGTGGTACTTTGTGATCATAATAAAGAATAAATAAATGTGAAAAACAAACACATATTTCCTTTATTATCTCACTAATATTGCCCGATATTGGAAACTGAAAATAAATAATGTGTAAATTAAGACCCATGTATCATGAAAAAATAAACAAAAATTATTTGAATATCCAAACTAGGAACATTTCTAAAGCTCATTAAACCACGTGTATGAACTGGTTAAGGAGAAAACCTTTTTGTTGTAAATTGCAACCTAATCAATTTAGGGATAGTTGTTCAAACATGATGTTGCAGATTTTTCTCTGTATTACCTACAGATCTTGTGGATTTTACATAGATTTACACTGCCAAAGAAAAGACTGGAACTATTTAGCATAATTATGGGTACGTTGCCAGTTTGAAAATCTATAGTTTTTTCATAAATTTTCTTTTGCAGCTCCACAAATCTAAAACCTAACGCATTCAAGTCTCATTTGCTGATGAAATATTTTATGGAGAAATTTATCAAAATATAACTAGTAGGGCACACCATTTATATCAAGCCATTCTGAGATATTGTGGAATTACCTGGGGGATATAGGGTTCCATTATACATACAGACACAGATTGGAGGATATGAGATCCTTATCTCGTTTACAGAACTATCAGGTGATGTCTCGGTAATAGTAAGGCCAGTAGAGGATGACGTTGCCATTGTTGTCTTCAGTTGACTGGATGTAGTTATAGAGGATGTAGTGGTCTCTGTGGAATAGCAGTGAAGTAAACATAAATAAATAACTATTTTATATGCTTTCCTCATTTGTAATAGGCAACAATTGTTCTTATTTTTAATAATCATGTCATTGCATTTTATTCTACATTGTAACAGCTCATCATAGCTCAAATATGAAGCACAGTACTGTTTTTCTGTTTGTTTGGGGGGGGAGTTTGGGGGGGGGTTATAATCGGCTCCAGTTTTACTTCCATACTACGTCCATTGTTGTATGGCTTGCCATAAGTTTTTTCTTAGTAGGTCTTTTTTATGTTTTTGCAATGTTCCTGAAGAACATATGATAAAATAGCTCTGATACAGATCAGTAATACAGATGCTTGAATGGGTACTAGAGTCACTTAAAAATGATGGTGTTATGTCTGCCTGAGGCCATTAACTCAAAAAGGCAACCTCAGACAGACTTGACACTAACCACTCCATCTGCAGATCCCAGAGGAAACCCTGGCTTTCAACCATTAAACATCTATGCAGGAATCTAAACTTTCAAAGGGGTCTCCTGGGTTGCTTCCATGCAGTGACTGCTGGCTGGAGGAGCAAACCTAAGGCAAGAGAAGTCTAGCTAACTGAGCCAGTAACTGGAGTGATAACACAAGGGATAGATTCAGAAATCGAAAGCCATAGTCAGAGGGATAACCAGAGTCAGATGCCAGGTAATCAATCAGTTTGTAGTCAATTAGGGGAATGAAAGAATCAGACTTGATTAAGGTACAAGTCTGGTCTAGATCAAGAATCTAAGACCAATCAAGCACCAGAGTCACAGACACAATATCTGGTAGTTCAATAATAGGATCCTGGGTGTGAAAGTAGGGTGTGGTGCTGGCCTGAAGGACATGGCAGAGAGTTTATTACAGCTGCTTGGCTGCTGGTCAGCACATACACTCATTAGTCTGGCTGGGCAGAAGCAAAGTTTCACCAGTACTTCTGCACTACCCAGAGACACTGACCGTGACATCTTCTACATCACCAGTGCCACCAGCGGAGTAAAAACTATGTTGCAGTAGTTGCAGAAGAAGGTTTGGGTGGTGAAGTGACAGGTAGACATAGCAGATACATATACGAAAATGTGAAAACATATTAAAAATCTTAAATCCTTGAAGACCTACATTCACCAACACATTATGAGAAAGGTTGACTTACCTGTTAAGGATGGAATTGTGTTTTGTGTATAGTCTCCCGTAGCTGATTGTACCGGTATAGTAGATGACATTTGGGTCATACTTTCTGCTGTAGTAGTTTGGGAGCTACCAGTTGAAGTGGTTTCCGTAGTCTGTCCTGACATAGGTTTAGAGGTTGAGATGGTGATAATTTCCGTAACTTTGTAAGTTGTAGGTTTGGTTGGAATAGTTGAAGTAGTCTTAGTTGTGGCTGTCGGCTGAGTACTCATGTATGGAGTAGAAGAAGTTCCTATGTATTTTGTGGTCTCTTGGGTTGTTGAAGTTGGTGTGATGGAGATAGCTGTACTAGTAAAAGTATTGGCTTGAGATGATGAACTTGATGTAGCTTCTGAGGTGACTGATATTGATTTTGGAGGAGTATATGGGCCTTTACTTGTAGTTGAGGTAGTCAGTGAAGCAGTAGTGGTTAACTCAATATTTCTGGTTGATGAAGACACATTAGAGGTGGCTTTATCAGCAATAGTGGTCAATGAAGTTTTATTAGTGATAGAACTAGTAGTGGATGATGGTAATACAGATTTAGAAGAGGTATGAGTACTTGTGGTGGTAGGTGGCATAAAAGAGCTACTAGCAGGAAAAGGAGAGGGTAAAATAGTGATAGATGTCGTAGTAGGCAATGACATGATAGTAGTGATGAATGGAGCCCCACTAGTTGATGGTGGTCTGGATTCAGGTTTTGTGTTTCTTGTTTCAGCTTTACTTGTACTCGGAGGAAATGTTCTGGTGGTTGCCTTTGTAATGGTTTCAGTATGTTGTACTGCAACAATAAAAGACATTATTTAGATATGTAGTTCATACAAAAGAGGAAACAGAAAAACATCATATTACACACAGCACATAATACATGTATTCATTCATTAAATAAGAAATTTAGGGTGTTAACAGCTCTCATTGAAAAATGTTATTTTCAGGGAAATGTTCCATGGAAAACACAATACACACAGTGACTCATACCAACAACCAAGCCAGCAAATACCCAAGTGTAGACAACACTGTTTAGGGCTGTTTGCCCCTCATCAGTACAGAGCAGAGTACTGGTTAGTTGTACTTATGTGGGGAAAAAAACAAAAAAACTGTGGTTCTTTCAAAAGGTCACAAGTTACAGTAAAGAAAAACATAGATCATATGTGTTTCTTAGACATTGTAATAACGATTTGTTGTGTCAGATTGCAAACATGACACTTCTGCCACACAGTTTCTCCAAAATTTCAAGATCCTTTGTTTATCATTGAATATTTAATATAATGTATTTTATTTCCTTTATATCTACCGTTTTGTGAATTCAAAGTTGTCGTAGACACTGACCGTGGAGTTTGAATGTCTATTCCAAAGGCTGTGCAGAGGGAAAAAAGAATGAGCATAAATTCTGAATATCTAAAAGCATTAAAAGCAACAAAACATCAGCTTAATCCTTTACTATAATGGTCACTATAATAAACCATATTATTATTATACAGTTAAATATCCACCGCAGGCAAAGGGTGAGTGCACCCAGGTTTTTTTGGAGATACACTGGATATATGCACATGAAGTCTGTTAAACATAGGCAAACCCAACAGGTTTCTCAAGCAGAAAACAGTATTTCATTACGCTTTTTTGTGTCGGTTTTATCAGTCGATTCCTGAACATTTTTCAGACTGTTTTAGCCACCTGTGGTTTTTAGGAGAGTTTTCCCATGTATTTTTGTGAAGTCTTTTTTTGTGTCATTTTCCAGTGTTTTTTTCTCTCAACTGAATGTTGAATAAACCGCTAGCGTTTGTTTTTATATATATATATTATTTTTCCTATAACAAAATGCTCCAAAAACATCCAGTCATCTTCCGGGTGTCTTTTTTTAAGCTTTCCCATTGATTTCTATTGTACAGTACATAGCGTCTTCTGAGCAGAAAACAGCAGAAAAATGAACTGGTCACTTCTTTTAACTTCTTGGCGTTTTTAGAAACCTGAAGTGGTTAAAAGACTTTCAAAAGCCTGAAAATGTGCACAGCAAGTCATTTTTATATAGAATCGCCTATGTTCATCCTTTGGATTGTTTTTTGATAGTATTTTTCAGGCAGTTCCCATTGCGGAATCCGTCTAAAAAGTACACATAGTACACATGAAAACAAATAACTTTGTAATGTATCTTATCAGACAAATCTGCTTCTTTCACCTCCTGGACTGATCTCTTACTCTTAATTCATGTATAATATCTGTAAAACTCTGTATTGAGTGTATTCAGCAAAGACAGATGTTCCAAATACTGAGATAGGAGGTGACAGGTGGTGCTTTTAAAATTCTATAGAGAGGGGAGGAGGCTGTAAAAGCTAAAGACAGACATGTTCTCCTGAAATGAGTTAAAGTACGCCATAGAATTGTGACTACTCCCTGAGGAAGCATGTGTGAAACGCGCCTTGCATTGTAGGAGGCGATAGTGTCTCAACCATGAACCTTTGTCAGTACCTTTTCTTGGCAATCTTTACAATTTTTTCTTCATAGGACAACTATGATTCGACCTCTATTATTCAGCATTTTTATGGCTTTTATGGGCAGCTTATTAGATACAGATACAACTTATTTAGGCACATATATTTTACATATGCAATTTTATTACAGCTAATATATGTCAATGTCTTATGGATTATTTATTTGCATGCATTACTTTTGGTCTCATTGTGTGTTCTGACCCATCACTATGTTCATGGTGTTCATTGTCCTCCTCCCTCCTCCTTTTCAGTCTTTTGGAAAAAACTGGAATAACAATAAAGTGCAAATAGGGTCTTATCCGAGACACAGTGGGGAGACCAAGGCAATGGTACTCGCCTGGTAAACTTGTGTATCTACAACCACTGTAAAGCTCAAGGCAGCTGCAGACCCACAACTTGGAAAGGTAGATGGAATGTAAGGGTTTATCTCTGCTGCCGGTATACTAGAATGGAAGAGGAGAACAATATCAAGGAATGCGGTTTATTAATCAACGCGTTTTTAAGTTCCAAACTTCTTCATCAGGACACTGTGGTTTCTCTTGATGAAGAAGTTTAGAACTTTGAAACGCGTTGATTAATAAACAGCATTCCTCGATATTGTTCTCCTCTCCCTTTCCAGTCTCTTGGTTCTATTCTTGTCTGATATGTTTTTTAACATGTCATGGTTTGTCAATTGGTGATTTAACAATAAAGCATTCGGTTTTGTAGTCTTGGTTGTTCCATGTTAATTCAATGAAGATTTGTAGGTTTCATATGTTTATGTTTGCTTTTGAATTGGGGCTTTTTTTCACTCCATATGTTTTTTTCTTTTTGACACTGGGTCGTCTCCTTCTATTATAGGTTGTAGCTCTCTAGAATTTTATAGGCACTAACTGCCATCTCCCATCTATTTTTTTCTTGTGTTCTATTGATTTATTAGATGAAAATTAAAATGGTTATTCTTTAAACACTGTGAGTTATGCACCCTAAAGACCTAATGCTGTGCTCATTGCATGAGTTTATGGTATATACCATGCTGGAAATTAAGAAACAATTTCCTTATAGTGATACTCTAAGTTGCGGCTCTACATCTTGAGGTTTTCCAGATGAGCTGTTATTCCACGTTGGGAGCTGGAAATCAACAGGCGGAGAAGCAAACTGATTGCTGTTCTAACTTTAGCAAGTAATTCTCTCTGACATTCAGTGACGCACACAGACACACATTGAGCAAAGATTAAAATGAACCTTATTAAGGTGCTGTGTTTTGCCATACATAACAAAGAGACTTGGTGTTATTTTCCCATCAAACCCCTTTCCATGACCCAGTTCTTCTTCAGAAGGGAGTCTAGAACAGATTTGTGCCACGTAGTAGCAAAATGGATTAGACCAATGGCGCCAATGCAGCCACGTCAGATATGTACTGCCCTTGCTGGTCTGAGCTGGTGAGGAGGTGTGAACTTGCACCCTCTAACTGGTCAAGGGTTCATTTTATCAATTCGATTACTGGAACTATTAGTCGTCATGCCGCCTCACGCTTCATAAATAAAAGAACTTGCCTCCCGTCAGATTTATTGTAGACCTCTTTCTTCACTTACTTGTAGTTGGGGAAGTGGTGACAAGTGTAGATGTGATAGGAGTGGAGCGAGAAGGATGAGAACTTGTTTCTCGGAACTTTGTGGTCTTTGTCGATGTCCATGTTGTGGTTGTGTTGGTCCCAGCACCAGTGGCATTGGTGATAATGGGGGTGCTGGATGTAAGTTCTGAGATTTGTGGGGTTGTATGTAAGCACATCTCTGGCACGGTGCAGCAGTAGACTTGGATCTCGTAGTTGTAGCACACACTATTGTAGTTCTGTTCCTTGTTATTACAGATGAGGCCATAAGACACATCGCATGTCACCTTCTGGCCAAGCTCATGTAGTGCTCTGTCTGGCCAGTGTTTTGCTCTGCAGGAAATGTACGATGGTCTCTCACAGATATCATATCCAGCCTGTCTGATATTTTGGTATGTTTCATCATCTCCTCCATTTAGATATTCAGGGTAACTTGCACTAATCCATTCCGACCATGAACAGATGGGTGTACAATTTTGTGCTGCAAGAGGAAAAGAGAAACAGAAAAAATATATATTTTATAACTGAAATTCTAAACACAACTACAAACAAAGCAATGAAAATGTATATTCAGATACAAATTGCGGATACTGATATAAAATACAACATAGTGTTGATTGTTCTGTTTGTAATCCATGAGTGCGATTACATAAGCACCAATCATCCCATCTCTTACAATTCACCTTTGTACGAAGCTCTGTCACGCATCATTTTCGGCTGTATACATCTACTGGTGGTGGGCAGCAAGACATAGTAGATTACATTTAACTGTCCGGCTCAACTAGGCATATACGGCCAAAATGAAGCACGACAGAGCATATGGTGACTCCGTCTGCATCATTATAGTAAAGAGCGAGTACGTTCGAATCCTGTTTTGACAGGGTTCAAACATAAACCCCGATGGAGCCACTGAACATATCCTAAAACATAATGTGAACATAACCATAGGTCTTTCCACACAATACTAAATCGACTGGTTATAACTAACGAAACCAACTTTTAACTGGAGTTGTCAGCTCAGATGTGATGGGCGATGACCATGTTGTAGATCCTGTAGTTGTGTCTAGAGTTGCGGTCGTTGTCTCCGGGATTGTGGTAGTCTGTAGAGTTGTGCTTATTGGAGTTGATCCAAGACACATCCGGTGGCAACATTCCACTCGGATTTCGTAATTAAAGCACATTTCCCACAGGTTGCCATCTGGCTTCTGCTCATTGTTCCTACAGATGAGTCCATATGATAGATTACAATGTACGACCTGATTCAAGTCATCCAGGCTGATGTCGGGAGCATTTGTTGCTCTGCATTCAATGTCCTCTGGGACGTCACAGAATGCATGGTGATTTCTTATCTCATCATATGTTTCATAGTCGCCACTTCCCAGATCATCTCCTGGTTTACTGATATCAAGCCATTGGGTCCATTGGCACACTTCTTTATGAACACAAGCTGTAAGGGAAAGAACAAGACATTTCATATATTAGAGCCAGACACATATATACAGTAAGTCTGTGAGGTACATCTTCAGGCATAGCTGTAGAGGTCTCAGAGATGTGAGATAAGTGGTACAATCCTATACATCCCAATATAATGCAGACATTTTGTTATTTCCTGTGGTATTGAAAGTTTGAAAGAATTAAAGGGAATCGGTCATCTGATTCATGCTGCCCAAGCCATGGGTGGCATGAATCGGAGCCTGGTTGCACAATCGCAGGCAGGTATATTTTTCTCTGAAATGCTTTAGAAAAAAATAGTTATATGATCCAGCTGGGGTCCATAGCCAGAGACTAGTATATTCCGGCACCACTCCTGGCCGACTTCTCCCAGCACTGTTAACAGGGATCAACAGGACTCTTGCTATGGAAGGGACCTGTCAATCACCTAGACCGGCTCCAAGAAGAGCCGACCAGGGTCAGTACTGGCTCATCTCATCTCTGGCTATGGTTCCTATAATTTCTCTCTGCAGAACCATAGCATTTCTGGGAAAAATATACCTGGTTGCAATTGTGCTGATTTATGCTGCCTGCAGTTTCGGCAGAATGAAGCAGATGACATGTTCCCTATAAAAGCATTAGTAAGCCTCATGCCTCACGCTCTTCACTCTTTATAGAATCAAGGTAAGGTAAGCATAAATGTTAGTATCCCCCTTTTTTGTAACCAAAAATACTATTAGGGTACATACACATGGTTTGTAATTTCTGCAGAATTTCCAAAGTGGATATTCCGCAGCAAATCAGGTCAATTTGCTATGTAGATCTTCTTGGTGAGATTTCCTGAAATCTGATCTACTATATTGTACTCTAATACACAAAAAAATTGTCATATGAATAATGTAGATGAAAATGTATAGCATATCTGACCTGAGCAAACCATCCCTTACCTGTAAGGGAGCACAAAGATGGGCATTATTACTGTATTGGACACAGAAGGGGGTTGTTAATGAAATTTTGGGAAACTTTGGAAAAGGTGAATGTCTAATATCAGAGATGTCATATACTAGATTTAACTGTAAAGTAATCTCCTATATGGTCAGCACAAAGCCAGTGTAGAACTAGTATCTACCACTGTATGATGGTAATATTAGTCTTTGTATAATGGACTTTATCCACTTACAGTATGGTACTATATTGAGACACTATGTAGTGATAATGGTACTTGTGGATGCTTTATCGGGGTCTTGTATAGTGGTATCATTGGTAATATTGCTCTTTACATTTTATTTCCTAACAGCATGGAGGTCATAATTAGCGATTGTAGGGTAAAAATACATGATATTATTTGATAATATATAGGTATATAAAACTTTTTTTTGCATGTGTGTGGAAGTGGGGACTTACGCAACGGGACTTGTGCCGCTCATATTTTAGCACTTCCCAACCTAGCAACACGCTAGCTCTCTGCCCAACACCTGCTGAATTGACTAATTTAATGCCAGTTAAAAAGATGTTCCTAAAATGTTGGTAAAATGCTCCAAAAAGCCACACTCTGTCCTATGCAGCCAAGTTTTATAAATACTATGTAGATGGTTTTGTTTTATTTTTTTTAATGACCATATTTGTTTTCCAAAACATCAACAATATAAGGGGAGCACACAGACAACAACATACTGACCAATCATCCATGAAATATATTTTACTAAAAAGAACAAGAAACTGTGTGCTAATATCTTGGTAAATTGATTTATTGTAGCTTTACTTTAATTTAAATTTGTTAAACTCCTGATGAAGCTTGGTGCGAAACGCAGTCCGGATGCATTTTCTCTGATAGGTAAATATGTTTAATACCAGGATCATTATAATCATGTAATATGACCCCTTTATTTCAACCGCCATTTTCTTAAATATTTATATTGTCTGTATAGTATTGATTACTTTGGGCTTGTATTTTTATTTGGGTATCCATCCTCAATACTGAGACTTTAATGTAATAAAATAAAGAATATATATTTTATTTATTAGTGTTGAGTCTTTATATAGGTTTTTGCTTGTTCCTGAGAAATAGGTAAAAAAAAACTTACTTGTTGAAGAGGGGTGGGTCATGATAGACATCGGAGTCACAGTGGTGACTAAAAACAAAATTTAGAAATATCAGCTTTACCATATTTATTTTGTTGCCTCCTAAATTTGATAATTTACGTTATTTGGGTTAGTCCACTTACTGGCCACACACCATCATGATCAACCTAGCCCATTTTCACTGTCACTTTTTTGAAGTGGTGGGAGGTGGATAACTTTATAAATCATCATGCAAATATGGTGTTCACTATAATCTCCATTTGCTTTAGACCACAAAAGTAGTCAAATGAATTATTACTAAATTCTAGTATTATGCCAGCTAAAAGGAGTGAAGATCTGGATGAGACAGATGGGGCAGTACTGTAAGTAACAAGATGGGTGTGAGGGTGATGGTAGTGCTCACCTGTAAGGCTTGTGCAAGGACACAACACCTGTAGAAGACTGATGTCCCATAGCTGTAGCCCCATGGTTAGAGAAGAGTATCATCCAGATACAGTTTGGCAAAGCGGAGATTATGCGGCGTGCGCTCATGTAAAGGATGAGATCCAGAGAATATCAGTAAGGTTTTTTATCCACACCAACGCGTTTCGGCATCAGACCAGTACCTTCCTTAAGGTAACACACTAGGTTTTTATACCTTGAGAAAGGTGCTGAAATGCGTTGGTATGAATTAAAATCCTTGCTTATACTCTCCGGATCTCATCTTTTACATGAGCGCACACGGCACATTGTGATAATCTCCATTTTACCAAGCTACAAGGTGTTGTGTCTCTGCATGGTGACTACACACATTACCATACTATGAAGATATTTTTTATTTTTTTATAAAAAATCCTCCCAGGTGATGGGAGGAAGAACAGTTAGGAAATTCGTTTTTTAGCCCTTTCTCCCCTTTTGGATCTGTTAGTATGATATTTATATATCAATAATCATGACTTAATAGGTCTCTTAAAAAAGACAGTTTCTCTTTAAGAACATTGCACAAATTAATGTAAAAACAATCTGTAGCAGTTTTACCCTCCATCGCTGCAGTTGGAAAGATGGTGGAAGGAGTAATGGAGGTGGTGGGGATCGGCGACGTACTGGAACAAGAGATTTCTACACAAAAATATACAGATAAAAATTTAAAGAAATAGTTAAATGGAGCAAGGGCAAAGGGAAAAGGGTAAAGGGTAAAGAAGTAACTTATTACATATTTTGAACAGTGATTTATCTTTTGATATGTTATTCTCTCTTGCCTATTTCATTTATTTTTGTGTCCTAACATCTAGATGCAGCCATGGAAATATCTGAAAATTCTCTTTGTTCTAAAATCTTTGAACAACAATACAATACTGCACACAGGAATAAAGCCACATGAAGGAAACAGAAGTTTGAGAGCTAAATTAAAATCTAAAGGTGTGTATACATCTGAACTGCCAGCTCGTTCAGCTGACAGTTATCTCTCCTGACTCCCTTAATGCTTGGCATCTGGAAATGGCCTATTCCCAGTAGGAACAAAAGGATCTAGAGGAGCTCCGATAGACATTACATGGTCAGTCGCTTCTGCAGTATGGCCAACTTTAATCTGATGTGTATTGTGGGTTTATACTAAAATGTCTCAATAAATTGGTAAAAAAGGTCATTTTTCATTTTCTATATTCCAACATGATGCTATTGTGTAACTTTATCTGAAAATTAATAATTAATCATCATGTCCCTTTCATAGTTTTGCTGCCATATAAAGGGGCAGAGGTGCCATAAGGCCTGGATGCATCTACAAATACTGTACTTCTTATAGTTAAAGAAGCAGTCTCAGTAAAATCTACTCTAAATCTATTCTTTTCTAAATATGTATGTGATAGAGCGTAGGTGCATTAAGGGGGTTTTGCCACGAACAAAAGTTAATTTTAATTAATAGATCTTGAAATAATAATAAGTTCCATAATTGGATCTGTTTAAATAAAATGCTCCTGTGCTGAGATAATCTTATAAATGTGTCCCTGCTGTGTACTGTGTAATGGCTGTGTCTGACCGTACAGGAACATGGTCTGATCATACCACATCTCCTGGGCAGGGGAGGAAACAAAAGAGAGTATACAGACATTACAGCAGGGGATCACAGCTGATTCTTTTTGTGAGGCAAAAAATTCCCCTGCCTGTTTTTAAACAATGTTTTACATCAAAGAAAGAATCAGCTTCAACCCCGTGCTGTAATGTCTGTATACTCTTTTGCGTTCTCCCCTGCCCAGGAGCTGTGGTATGATCAGACCATGTTCCTGCACAGTCAGACACGGCCATTACACAGTACACAGCAGGGGAACATTTATAAGATTATCTCAGCACAGGAACATTTTATTTAAACACATCCAATTGTGGAAGTTATAATTCTTCCAAGATCTATTGATTAAAATGAACTTTTGTTCTCTGGCCCTCTTCTGGTTCCCATGACTTGAGATCAAAGTAACTGGCACACGCAGGGGTTTATGTGCGGACCAGAAGTTGCTTTCACAATGTACAGTAAATCTATAAATGTTCGTTCGGAGGTTCCATAGACTTATATTGGTGGAAACAATGACACTGTGTGATCCGGCAAATGAGAGAAGCAGTCATGTGACTCAGAAAAGGACCGGAAACTGGGGGGGGTGGTGATAGCTTCACATTTTAGTAGAATTAGGTCAATTTATACATCAGTATGAAGGCAAAGGCACATACATTTTGGGAAACCCCCATTAAAGAGGTTTTGCCATGGTCAAGGGGGTTACAAGCTACTCCTCTTTACATATATTCTAAATTCTATAACTAATAAGGAACATATTGACTCCCGCTGGTGCCGTGTATTATATGAAAAAATATAATAATGATAGTGCTACATTTTAGTACAACAATCGTTTCATTCCAGGAAGAACATACAATGTGACATAACTAGGATCTGAGTGGTAGATACATCACCTCTATCCTTCGATCTCTCAGTTGTGCACCACTCTCTTAGGCCTCTTCTAGTTGTCTGTTCTATCTATGTGTTTCATAAATATTATAAATACCCATTAGCATCTATAGTACTCTTTACATGTCTGTCCATGCTTTTTGCGGTCACTGAGATTTTTGGTCTGAATCAAAATCACCCATAGGTCCATGAAAATTACAAACACCACATGGATGAAATCAGTTTTTAACATTTTAATGGGTAGGAGAAGCTTTTACATTTTTTTTGCTTGGGGGCACACAAGAAAATCACTGATGGCAAAAATGGATAAAACTGACCAAACACTGCTGAAAGTCAGCACACTGATGAAAATTTATATTTTTTTCATACGAGAAAAATCTGACAACATCTGAATGAAGTCTTAGGTTTGGTGTTCAGTTTAATACAGTCAGTGGACCAGTTTTTGTGAATTGTTCCTTTAAATTCTAAGAATTATGAAGATTAAAGCATAATTATATCTGTGAATTTATTTTCTTTTTTTTTCAGAGATATATATATAAAACATACCTTGCTTTTTACAGTCAATGTTTCCATTAGAGGAACAGACACTAAAATAAGAGGAAACAATTATTCCTGTATGTAATGCTTTTATTATAAATATCAGAAAAATATATAGTGCTCAAATCAATACTTTGTAATATTTTAGTTGTTCTTAATACACGTTTGAATAATTTTAGATGTATTCATTAATTACTCAGATAGATCTCTTCTCCAAGTAATGCTGAAACACTGTGTTAAGCATAGTGCAGAGTGGGTTCAGTCTGGCAAAGGGACTATCTCTTTCTCTTCCTGTGTCAAGCACCACCCACTCAGGGCCTATCCTTGCCAAAACACAGCATATGCGTTTTTCTTAGGAGGTTTCTTCGAAAACAAGTAAAATTTGATATTAATACAAAAGTTTCCTTTTTACCCAGTTGGTTGTGATTTTACAAGCCAACTAGGTCACTTTAAAATTGTTGGCTAAATGCTTGAATTGATCTGGCATGAACACTTTAATTTTCTAGGGTAAAAAGGGGATTGACAGCTTGGTCCCATTGCATTGTGCTTTTCGTATCATATGTACATAGTCACACTGGTAAAAGAGTGACAGCGACCCTTGAAGGGCTGGACTATTTGGCTGATATGACTTGTGACTGATATTGTAGTTAAGCACCATTGAAATTAATGAAATTTGGTTCTAATATCACATACAACCTAGGGATGGGTAGAGCATTATTTTTGAAAGGAATCTTATTGAAACCTATGTTATACGAGGTAACATTTACCCTTGTGTAGAGTGACATGCCTCTCCTAGCATGCCAGTGTGAGGAGGCTTATAAGTCATGCAACACTCTTCTGGGAAACACTACAGTTCAAATTTGCATATCTAACCTATGTTATGCAAATTCTATACAACCTACTTTAAATCTACAGTCTACTGACAAATATGCAGGGATCTAGGAGGACTTCATTACCCACTCTCCTTGTCTAAAACAACTATTTTACCAACCCTGCCTAGCAATTTCTATTTAAGCTCTTGATAGTCAGTCACGTCATAGGTAGCGATTACACTTCTTAATTCTAGGATCTCTGTCTCTTTGGAAAACTGAGATCTTTGATGGCTCTTTGAAGAATCTATCCATCTATCCAGCTGAGAATCATTGGAGACTTAGCCGCTACCCTCATGGATGTGGATTACAGGTTTGATGTCTAAGGGTGTCTTCACACTATGTTTTTTCTTTTGGTCAAAATGGGCAAGCTCTTTTTCAGACATCTTTTTTGGAATGGACCCATTCAAAGAAATGCCTAAAAAATGCTTTGTTTGTATACCCTAGTGAGCTTCTGTCTTGGCTGTTTCAATAACGTCTATAGATTTATGTGATGAGACCACTGTGCAGACTCAGTCTTGCAATTAGTATCCACCATGCAAAATTGGACTGTATGAATTAAAAATAAGATTGTGTCTCATCTGCCCTAATTACCAACAGCCTCGTAAAAGTCCAATTTCTTACCATTCGTAACATTCCTTATATTGAGGAACTTCTTCTCCAGTTTTGTAATGAACATTATTAATATAGCAGCCACATTCTTCCCTGGTCACACATTTCTTGTTTGTCTCATCGAAAATTGGCCTGTTCTTTGGACAAGTTGGGTAGCAGCCTGAAATCAAAAACATGCACAAGTCAAATACAAAAATGTAATTCATCATGTAGGGATGAAAAATGGAAATATGTCATATGTTATAGCTTTAATGAAATATGGAATTCTCTATTATTATTATTATTATTACTCCAGGTCACTTACCTTCCAGATAAGTAATGGTGACATTAGAGTAGACGTTGTTGATGGAGCGGCAGGTTTGTATATCGTGATTGCCACATGGATGATAATGCCACTCACATTCATCCTTAGGGTTGTAGTAGTCACAAAATATGGCTATAATAAAAGAAATAAATCTATTTATTGATCTCTTGCTGCAGTAACATGTGATATCTATTAGTAAAGTTCTATTTTTATGTAAGTTATTAGATTTTGTAGCAAATGTAAAAAAAAAGAAAGAAAACTCAATAAAATTGTCTGACACTTTTTCAGGAGCAAACATTCAAAATCTCTGATTCCAAATTATTATTATTAAATCTGTGTAAAGCTGGCTGCAATCAACTAACAATTAACATGTCACCTGTCAATCAACACATAGTGAGAGTTAGAAGGCAGACTTTGACTATATTGATACTTTTTTTCTCTTTTATATGCACCTTCCATTTTAGACCCTTGGCATAACACATTTTATATATTTTGGCCCAAGTATTTCTTTAAATTTTCCCTTGTAGACACTGTATGACATCATAGATTATGTAGGTACTAGTGGACTTACGGCATATGTCGGGTGTCCTCCAGTAGACGCAGGCTTCTGCTTTGGTACACTCCTGAGCATACGCAGCGACTGCAGTACAGAAGCATTCGCAGTCTCCACCGCTGTCACATGAGCAGGCGTCACTTACACAGGCCTCGTAAAATGGCTTAGGATCAACCTACAAAATAGGTAAAGTTCTTACTTCATCTTGATGTACATTATACCGACTGAAAAAATTTAATTATATCCATTTATATATTGTAGCCCTCAGTTTTTAGCAGCATTTTCGTCCTCTCAGCATTCCTATGGTGTTTTGTTGTAGTTTTTTGTACTTTGTACAAACAGGGGTGTGGTCCTTCTTTTGAGCTAGACATTTCATCTATATAGCTTCCCATGGGCAGGTGTCTGAACAGTCAATGTTCGGACACCTGCCCATGGGAATCCCTTATCTACATTGAAATTGGCTGACATGAGGTGAGGTTTTAATACTAGAGACAGTATAGGACTATCCCGATTAGGTACACCTTGTCGTGGTGGGATGGCTTTTAAGCTTTTTTGATCAAAATACTGTTAACTAAGTACCCTATGTTATTTACATGTAATATTATTATTAACTTATTTATTTACTACAGGGTATACACTCACTTTATTTTTTTATTAAATTTTATCTATGTTGTAATCTAATATTACACATCTGCTACTTTTTTCATCTAGGCTCTGTACCTTACAATGACATGGTGTGAAAACATGGCTTTTGATTAAACCACATTGTTTCTCAGCCCAAGAACGACGATGTGGGTTCTGACTACAAGGGTTGAGTATATCAGTAGCATCAGGACAGGAAGGATCCACTTTCCAGCTGTTTCCAAATTCCAAAACATCCACAACTTGTATCATGTGTCTGGTCTTAAAATCATTTTGTGAATTCTCATCAAAGTTGCCACATAAACCACAAAGTTTTCCCTGGAGAAAAGCAAAAGAATCAAATGAAACTTTGAAATTAAGAATGTAATCCTTTAGGATATTGTATATAAATTGTCAAAATTTATAGTTTAATTTTAAGATACACAAATATATGCTTTGACTGACAAGTGACAAATCATTACATTATTTAACCTGCTATTAATAACAAACCATATTATAACATACTATTACAAATGGATTGGTACATTTGATGGTCACTTTCTCCCATCCCTCCCTTTTCTATTATACTTACATTACCATCTTTCTACATCATATCTTCACATAGAATATTATAGGTGAATATAGTATTCATGGTAAAGTCCCTAATGGAGGAGAGTGGTTTAGGAGTTAACTGAATATACACACGTGGTCAAACTTGTTGGTACCCCTTGTTTAATGAAAGAAAAACCCACAATGGTCATAGAAATAACTTGAAGCTGACAAAAGTAATAATAAATTTAAAATCTATGAAAATGAACAAATGAAAGTCAGACATTGCTTTTCATCCCTGCTTCCACAGAATTAAAAAAAAAATTAAACTCATGAAATAGGCCTGGGCAGAAATGATGGTACCCCTGAAAATAATGTGACAAAAGGGACATGTTAAATCTAGTTGTGTCCACTAATTAGCATCACAGGTGTCTACAATCTTGTAATAAGTCAGTGGGCCTGTATATAGGGCTACAGATACTCATTGTGCTGTTGGGTGACATGGTGTGTACCACACTCAACATGGACCAGAGGAAGCAAAGGAAAGAGTTGTCTCACGCGATTAGAAAGAAAATTATAGACAAGCATGATAAAGGTAAAGGTTATAAGACCATCTCCAACCAGCTTGATGTTCCTGTGATTACAGTTGCACATATTATTCAGAAATTTAAGATCCATGGGACTGTAGCCAACCTCCCTGGACGTGGCCACAAGAGGAAAATTGATGACAAATCAAAGAGACGGATAATACAAATGTAACAAAAGAGCCCAGGATAACTTCTAAAGAGATTAAAGGTGAACTTCAAGCTCAAGGAACATCAGTGTCAGATGGCACCATCCGTTGTTGTTTGATCCAAAGTGGACTTCATGGGAGACGAGCAAGGAGAACACCATTGTTGAAAAAAAATCATAAAAAAGCCAGACTGGAATTTGCCAAACTACATGTTGACAAGCCACAAAGCTTCTGGGAGAATGTCCTAAGGACAGATGAGACAAAAATGGAAGTTTTTGGCAAGGCACAACAGCTCTATGTTCACAGACGGAAAAATGAAGCATATCAAGAAAAGAACACTGTCCCTACTGTGAAACATGGAGGAGGCTCTGTTATGTTCTGGGGCTGCTTTGCTGCATCTGGCACAGGGTGTCTTGAATCTGTGCAGGGTACAATGAAATCTCAAGACTATCAAGGGATTCTAGAGAGAAATGTGCTGCTCAGTGTCAGAAAGCTTGGTCTCAGTCACAGGTCATGGGTCTTGCAACAGGATAATGACCCAAAACACACAGCTAAAAACACCCAAGAATGGCAAAGAGGAAAACATTGGACTATTCTGAAATGGCCTTCTATGAGCCCTGACCAAAATCCTATTGATCATCTTTGGAAAGAGCTGAAACATGCCGTCTGGAAAAGGCAACCTTCAAACACGAGACAACTGGAGCAGTTTGCTCATGAGGAGTGGCCAAAATACCAGTCGAGATGTGCAGAAGTCTCATTGACAGTTACAGGAATCGTTTGATTGCAGTTCTTGCCTCAAAAGGTTGTTCAACAAAATATTAAGTTAAGAGTACCATCATTTCTGTCCAGGCCTATTTCATGAGTTTAATTTTTTTTTAAATTCTGTAGAAGCAGGGTTAAAAAGCAATGTCTGACTTTCATTTGTTCATTTTCAAAGATTTTTAATTTATTATTACTTTTGTCAGCTTCAAGTTATTTCTGTGACCATAGTTGGTTTTTCTTTCATTAAACGAGGGGTACCAACAATTTTGACCACGTGTGTATATCTGATGGGCTAGATCAGTGAATCGGTTAATATTAGCAATCCTAAACCCAAGCCGACCACATTGTCCTCCACAAGTTTGGAAAACATTACATTTGTCAAAATGATTCAGTAATGGATCAGTGATGATTTTCATTAATCTATGGCTGATAACAATGGTTACATGGGCCATTATGTTCTATACTGTTCTTCTGCCATCAATTGCCCTACACAGCTGCACATCTCTTGCCTGTCCATCATGTTATATACTGTACTGTTCCTACTGTTACCACTACTACTGGCAGTAGTCAACCACACATCTCCTGCCTATCCATGGTATCCTATATCTCTACTGTACTGCAGTTGGGGTTGCTAGATGAGGACCGACAGAACCGGACATCTCCTGCCTGTCAATATTTTATACTGTGCTGTTGCTACCATTGCCATTGGCAATAGACTTTAATACATTTCCTGCCTGTCCATCGTGTTCTATTATTTAAACTGCATTGCTTCTGGGAATCCTACCCTGCACAGTTAAAATATTAGAACTTTGAGAATGATAATTATTGAATGGCTCCTTATAAAACCACATCTTCTTCCTTTTCCAAACTGTAAACTTGTTGCTGATTCCCCCCAAAAATTGATAATTTTTGGAAGGCCTTGTTAAAAAGCCATTGTTTCTTCACTTTACAAATAGCAAATCTGTTGCTCATACCAAATATCTGAAGATTTTGGATGGTTTGTTAAAATCCATTGCTTTTTCAAGGGCCATACTGTCTTAGTAGAGTGGGCAAGAAATTTTAACATTTTTTAAACACAAATGTAATTGCTGCAAAATAAAAAAAAATCTAATTTGTTGTCAAAGCTGAAATAAACCATTGTTTCTTTGACCTATTGTTGCATCTACAGAAACAGAAACATTAGTTTTATTTCACTATTTTTTGTGAATTTTACTGCAGCTCCAAAAAATAAAAAATGTTTTTAAATTTAACAGGTTCACTGAATGAACTATATGCCATCTGGGTTCTGGACTGTTGATCTCCATTGCTTCTGTCTGAGCCCTGGTTTTTCCCCATTCCTTAATCAGGTTATGAACAAATACCAAACCTGCTGCTAGTCCACAAAAAGTGATGATAAATACATTTTTGCTTATGGTTAAAATAAACTAAGCCATTGCTTTTCAGTTTGCAAACCCCAAATTTGTTGCTATTGTCCAAAAATATATAATTTTTGGCCCACCGTTTTTCAGAAAGTCATGTATTCTTCCATAAATACCAAAACGAAATAATTTTTTTAACTGTTTTTAAAGTGATTATCCGGGAATTTATTTTTTTTTCTCCTTGGAGCTAAGAACTTACTGACAGGTAGTTGCTAACCACCTGCCTGTTCTTCCATCCAGCTTATAGCGATCACGGACCACTTGTTCAGCAATTTTGCTGTTTCTTGTGACATACTGTTCATAGAGCAGAGGAGAAAGGGAACTGCTCTATCAACAGGGCATCACTGTTAATGTTATGCAGATTGGCAGCCAGCTCCCCACTTCCTAACTGTGGGGAGTTGGCTGTCAATCAGCATGATGTCGGAAGTCACACTCCATCAACATAGCAAAGCAAAAGAAGAAGAGCTGCTGATGTGAAGCCAAAGTAAGCTGGTCAATCGCCGCCTAAGCTAAGAGAGATCATCAGGACAGAACAGGCAGGTAGTTAGCAACTACCTACTGGGAAGTTCTTAGCCCCATAGTAAAAAAAAAGAAAAAAGTCATGGATAACTCCTTTAATTTTAAAAAGCATAACAATTCCAACAATCTAGAATGTTATTAAACAGGCTAATTGTTACTTCTGGACCGGTTACCAATGTGTTTACCCACAGCCATATGTGTTGAGTTCACTTTGACATTAAAGAGGATGTCCACTACGTTAGCATTGATGACCTATCCTTAGGATAGGTCATCAATGTCTGATTGGTCCGGGTCCAACACCCAGCACCCCTGCCGTTCAGTTGTTTTCGGCGCCGGCCACCTGCCGAAAATATTCACTTGCGAAGCTGGCTGTCTTCTGTATTGATTTGAATAGGAGGCGGGTGTGTAGTGCACTGCGGCTGCCACTACCAGAAAACGGAGCAGCTCCGCAAGTATTTCCTGCCAGTGTCCGCTGCTGCCGATACCAATAACAACTGATCGGTGGTGGTGCCGGGTGTCGGACCCCGGCCGATCAAAAATTGATGACCTATCTTAAGGAAAGGTCACCATTGTAAAAACAGTGGACAGCCTCTTTAATAAAGCTGTGTTTGCATTAAATGCATGAAAGGGATTGGATACAGTCCTTGGAGACCTCAGAGTGTTAGATATGTATTTGTCTTTTCAGGGCAATAGTAGACTTTGCAGTACTTACAATTTGCGGCAAACCAATTTAAAAGAAAAAAATTAAGTGAAGCTGGCAAATCAAATTTCAAAACATTGGCTCATCTCTAGTCAAAATAAATGTTATATATATTTTAGGATGTCAGTATTACATTCTGTAAAATTTTAACCCAGCAGAAGTGTTTATTGTTTTATTCATATTCTAAAAATACAATGACTGAACCCCATTTATCAGATACAGATCATCTTACCTTATATGCAGGTGACACCTTGATGAATATTGTAGTTTTCTTGTCCCAAATCAGAAGAATACCATTACTCGCCTCAATGACCACATAAATTCCCACTTCACGGGTTAGATAATCTACACGTTCTCCTCCAAGTTGGGTAGTTGTTAATACATGCTTTTCTGATAATTTCAGCATGGTATTCTACAATAAGTAAATTATATACAACACAGTACTTTATTATGTTAAAATGGCATTTATACAGCCATTCATGTCTTACTCTATACGATCCAATTCATACATACCCCAAGAAACACCGTCATAGACTTCGAACATGTAACTCCAGTGGTACCACATGGGATGTTCTCTGTGAGGACTCTGAAGCTGCCGCCAGAACTATCAGTCTCACAGTAGTCCTAGAATCCATTATAAAGGTGGGTGTACATTGTGAGATACACATAATGAAATAGAACACAATAAGTGACCAATTTCAGCTTTCCTAGTGACCACTAGGGCTTAGAGCCCAGGGACACCAAATGATCGGCTAATCTCTGGAGCAGCTGCATACTGATATGGTGAAACCCAGTTGGTACAATACTTCAATGGGAACATTCAAATGAGGGAGCCATTACATGAAGATTTGCACATGGAAAATCCACAGTGGATTACATTGCTAGTCATGTGAATGCAATTTAAATAAACCAAAATTTTCTGCTAATCTTAAAATCAGCTGCATGTCAATATTTGTTGAAGATTTTAATTGCTGATTTTGCCACTTTTGATGTACAAATGTGAGATCCAATGCAACTGCTGTACATATGCTGATTTTGCAGTGGATTAAAGATAGGTTCTGTCTTCCAAGTGTGAGCCCAGTTGTCACGCTCACCGGTGGCACACGTGGTTTGTGGACCCACAGTGTCATGGGGCCAGGCTTGCCTAGGAGGGGCATAACTAAGCAGCTACCTGGTGTTCACTGGAGCCCCTGATGGTGGAGCCAAACTGGACCTGCAGGTAGCTGCCAGGTACCACTCCTTGGCAGTCCCTGGTACTGCAGCTGCTGATCCCAAGGGTTGGGTTCTCTGGCTGGGTCACGGGAGCGGAGTCACAGACAGTAAGTATTAGGAGACTTTTGGACAGTCCAGACAACGTGAACTTCGGAGATAGGTTCTCGTTCAGACACACATGTCTCGGGAAATGGTTCAGGTATCGCCGGAGCGGCTTCAGGGTCACGATTAAACTACATAAGACTACAGCGATGATACTGAATAAGAAATTAACTATATTAGACGAAGTATGGGCACCTGGCAACATACTGTTGCACACACACTACCACTAACAAACTATAGGAGTTGTTCAGGCACCTCCCTATTTGGGAGGGTGCCTTTTATACAAGATGCCTCCCAGCTATTGGCTTGTGGCATTTTTGCATGGGCGCACTCCGCCCCTTTAAGAGCAGGGGAGTGCGCAGGCACTAGGCGCTCGTCTGGGAGCCTGTGTAGGGTGCACAGGGGAGGGAGAGGAGCGCGAGGACGCTGCCGTGGCCAGGGTGGTGAATATGTCGGCATCACCGCATGGAGAGAGCAGAGGAACCATGCGGGGGGCGCCAGCAGTGGATGTTACACCAACTAATATCTTCCTCATCATTTCTCTACATATATTTTAACCAAATCTTGACTTCTATACAATGTTTTCCTTCTACATGAGAGTGAGGAACTTGTTTTTTTTTGTTTGGATGATAAAGTTAAAAATGAAACATGGAATATATTAATAATTTATGATTAGTATTATCACATAGTGGGTCTATTACCTGGGCAGCCACAAATTCACAATTCCCATCAAAGTCATAAATTTTATTGTCAAACGTAATATAATGGCCATCTCCATAGATTGTACATGTCCCATAGCAGACAGTATTTGTGCAGGTCCACCTTCCTCTCTGACATAAACTATAAGAGAATACACAAAGCAACAATAATTGTATCACCAAACTTCTCGCCATATAAGTGTTTATGAATCTGATAATTCTCGAACAGTAAAGGACAGATAAAGACAATAAGGATAAAAAGCTTTTTAGGACCATGAGTGCAGAAGACCAGGAAGTATTACAACTCATGATGTTACCATCTTTTGCAGTCTACTTCGACTTGAGTTCCATGGGGATAAATGTCTTTATTATGAACGCAAGGGCATCTATCTTCGGGAACACAGCCTCCGACTCCATCATCTAAAAGTCCATTGGGGCAGACACATCCTGAGATGCACTCTGTCTGAAACTGTATTGAAAAAAATATAATTGTATATTATTAAACATTTTCAACTTCTTGGCAGTGGTTAAGAATGAGACAGATTATGCGGATATCATGGGGTCCTTGAAGATGGAGGATTGGTAGGTCCCATGCCCTTGGAAAACTTATGAAGGGCTCCTCTCCTCAAAGGGATGTACACAAAGGTTTGCGAACGACCAATTATATGACTTGAAATATAATACATCGTGTACAGACCAATAATGCTCAAAAACATAGAACTGAGAAACTTAAGAAGGATTTTATTGTTAGCATGAATGGAACTAGGAATTGATCCACAGGTCAAAGTATGTGGGGGTGGAAGCAAAAAAACAAACTAACCCCAGCACTGCAACAGAGGTCCCATTTTGATCTTTGCTATTGTCACGTGTGTGTCAGGTTTGACAGACAGTCATACGGGGTCCGGCTGTAGAAGATCGCTGCATTTGGCCTTGCAAACATCTTCATGATCTTTTCATGATCCCTCTCGCTTTAGGACCCAGGATCCTCACCTTGCTTGGGGATTATACCTTTAGGACCCAGCAGTGATCTTCACCTTCTGCTGCTAATTAGCATGCCCTTTTTGTATTCTTAAATACACTCAGTTTCTCCAGAGAGTTGCTGGTGATAGAGTGTTCTGATTCTATTCAGACCTGGAATTCTAGTAGTCGGCTAGCATTTTCTTGGAGTTCCTTCACGAATAGTTGCCATTTTCTCTCCGGTGTCATCTTGAAGCTAAGTGTACTCCCTTGTTTGTTTCCCCTGTGTGTACTTTAATTTTCAGTGGGGCTGACTAGTGCTCACCCCTCCCCCTCCTAGCTAGGGCTTAGCTTTAGGGTCAGCTAGAGCCAGGTTTCCTGCTCAGCGATAGGTTCAGAACCTATATAGGGTCCATAGGGGAGTCAGGGTTTGTCATTTCAGCTCTTTAGGGGTCTCCACTCCCCCTTTCCATACTTGTAGGGCACGCTTCCCTTTTCCTGTCGTTATACTCTGGGTTTTCCCCATACCCAGCATGACAGTTATAGGGCCCCATTTCTTTTTTTCTACACCAATGACTATGACTAGATTTGAGGGAGTAATTCTAGACAAAATGTATAGTATCTCAATTGAGAATTGAAAAAAATATATAAATAATACATATATAATTTATTTTTATTCTCAAATTTATATAGATACAATGAAAGCTTACGTAGTCAATGCTCAATGTCTTGCAGCTTCTACGAAGCAGGGACTGACGCTTGTTACAGTCAAAGTAGACTTTTCCTCCAGGGCAAGCTGTAAATAGTGTAAGATTAAAGGAGTGTCAGGTCAAAAATTATAAGTCTGCAATCACTCTGTGTGACTGTAAACTTATGAATCCCCCCAGCGCAGGCACTGTGCTCTGCAGGGATTCGCAGGTATGAGACCCGGTAATGGAGGGTATGTATGTGTTATACATACCCCGGCCAGTGGGCGTGGCCTCGCTCTCCATACACTTGTATTGAGCGAGGCGCGTCATTAGACGGGGCGCGGCCCGCTAGATACAAGTGTATGGAGCGAAGCGGTGGTGAATGGCCGGGAGTATGTATAACACATACATACCCTCCATTGCCGGGTCGCATACTGGCGAATCCCCGCAGGGCACAGTGCCTGCGCAGGGGGGATTCATAAGTCTGCAGTCACACAGAGTGACTGCAGACTTATCACTTTGAAAGGACAACTAAGGTATAAAAATGTTAATTAATTCTATTTTACCAAATCTAGTGCAAAGCAGTAATGATACATTTTTCACTTTAAATTCTGTGTATTAAATTGCATTAATTTATTGTATTTGCTTGAGAAAAATAACACATGGTCACCCCATAGTCTATAAATTGGAGTAAAAAAATCAGTTTTGTTTAACACTTTTGATCACTAAGCACCAAATTATACTTTACACTCCATTGGCATAAATTCAGTTATTAGACTTTGTTCATATCTACATCAAAGACTATATACTGGAGCAGATAATATTACTTTTGATGGGATAATGGGATCTTTTGGACGCTGCTGGTATCAGTTATGCAACAGATCCACTACAGCATTTTGACTTTCATTGAAAACAGCAGCCACAACACTAAAGTGAACATAGACTTATTCTACCTAAGTAAAGAGAGGGAGGGAGGAAGGATTTACTAATTGTTATTGATAAGTAGGGAGAAATTAAAGGAGGGATAAAAAACCTCTAGGTGACTTGGTGGCAAAATCACAACCCTGTGAGCGACAATTATAACCATCAGGATTATTGAACTAAGCTTTAAAGGAAAAGACAGCACTCACAGCAGACTCTCTGCACGGGTATTCATGAGCACAGTCAATGTTTGCCTGGATATGCTTTAAACGCCTACTTTAGGTTATGCTTTATTCTTCTGCAAAGGCCAGCTACACCTTTGCACAATGTTTTAACGCTCATTTGGCTCCTAAATGAAAAGTGAAGCAACTTTCTAAATAGTCTTTATAAAAGTTTATAAGTCCATTATCTAGTTAATGCTTTTGTAAAACTGATCCATCAGAGCTACTGCTCCTGGTTCTAATGGCTCTTTGCTCACCCATCCTTGCGCCCAATGTTAGAGATAGCAGCAGATGGAATGAGAGGGTTATACACAGATCTCCATAGTTTGGAGAGGGAAGAAAGCATTTGCAGTCTCAGGGAGGGCAGAGAAAAAAGCTTAAAACAAGAGAGAGGCAGGGAAAGAGAAAGCAGAATTGGAGCTGTACTGATTCATGAACTAGTAAAGCAGTAACCTTCGCACACACACACACACATACATTTAGCTTATATTACTGGGAAGGATCATCCCACAAGGGAAAAATCTGTAACTTGCTGCAAACTGCATATCAGGGAGTCTGAAAATTAATGGAGGAATGAATATTGTAGACAGAAACTTAATGCAATTTTTTCTTTAAAGTTAACCATTATCATTTGTATTTTCAAGACAAAGGTATACATAACCTTTACGTAGTTTACTGTCAGACATACAGTACATAACTTGCTAAAAAATCCATCCATGTTGTGTCTGAGTCTTCTGAAAATTTCAACTTTTGCTTTTGGAATTTTAATTGAAGAATTCTTATCACCTTATTGAAATAGGTTGGTTCATAGTGATTCATACATAGAAAAAGAAAAATCTTTTTTCTTACTTTTATTGACTTGATCAGTGCAGACAAGATTCCCATTTTGGCAGATGCTATAAGGAAGAGGGAAATAATCATATGTATACTGTATCCTATCCTAAAAGCGATAAAGTAATAAATATATCAGAATACAACTTACATCATATTTATTTTTACATAACATTTGTCTGAAAAAAATGGATTTCCTAATTACCAATATGGCCAAGCCAAAATTCTTGTTTCAGTATTTAAAAACATTTGATAATGATTGAAAGATATGCATTGAGGTATAGCAGCCATCTCACCCTTGCCACTTTCTATATTTTTATGCTTATCTAAATAAAATAATTCTAAATCATGTAGTACTCAAGCTTGGAAACCTGGTGATTTGGTTTAATAATTAGTCAAATCTTAGGAAAAAAATTATTTGCAACAAAAAAAAACTTTCCAAACTGTAGCTTATCACAGTTTTATTTGCTGCAGGTCTAGCAGTTCTCTGAATGCTGAGCTCTGTATAACCCCGCCCACACCACTGATTGGCTGATTTCTGAGTACACTGTACATTGGCAATCGGTGGGGGCGGAGCTCATGAATATGGAGGACTACATGGCAGCAGTTCACTAGTCCTCTAATGATAATCACCTGCTGATAAAATGCTGATTTTATCAAAACTACAGAAAGCAACCCTGTAAGTGACACATCGATAGAATCAGGGTCTCTGTCTCTACATTATGCTGTTGTCAAATTAGGAAACAAATCATCGCAACCGGTCACTTTAAGGAGTGGCTACCACTTTGAGGCCCTTAGAATATGGTACTGTATGTTTAATACTTTCGTAAAATAATAATTGAAGCGTAATATTTTACCAATTTATAAATGTATATATTTAAAAATCTAAACTATTTATTGAAGTATTATATGATAATAATATAGTATAATGCATAAAGTATCACTTTAACAAGCCTCAACTGCAAAACTTTATTCTTGTCCTACACTTACCAATGCCTGTCCTGTGTGTTAAATATCTTTTGAGGTTTCAGGTAGGTGTCATGATGATAGCAGGAACACTTAGATATGTGTACACATTGATCCTTCTCATCCAAATACTGCCCATCTGGACACCCACAGCCATCAATTGGTGTGAACACACTGGCAAAAACCTTCTCTCCTGCTGCCAGAGATTGACAGGTCGGCTGGTAAGTGGTCAAATTATATAGATAGATCTGATTAGAAGGGCAGGATGTAATGTATTTGTCTGTGGTAGATAAAAGGAGAACAGAAGATTCTTTTCATTGGCGCATACTGTTGAATTGCATTGTGTATCTATCACATATCACTTTTTATGATCGATTTTTTAGAGAAGAATATGATTTATTTTTTTAGATGACTTTTAAAGATATGACGACAATTAAAAATAATAAACAAAATTGAGAGACGTAATTTTAATAAGAAAAGTAATGCAATGAATTTACAGGCAATACTTAGTATTGATTTGCTCTTACCGCAGATTCCGCTCTTCCATCCCCACAGAATGATCCCTTTAGCAGCACAGGCTCTGACATAGGAGGAGAGAGCAGCACACATACAGTGCTCACTGTCCTTACAGTTACATGAGTCATAATAGCACCTCTGAAATATGAAAAAAATTATTACAACTCTCAAACTTTCTTTTTTCTTTCTCCTGTATTATAGGGTCATCAGTCTATCATATAAAAAGGTAATAATTAGTCTTTCCTGACATGTCTGTTTTAGTACTTGCATTCCCATGTTATAATCATTCTGAATCATCTATTTTTTGGAAGTCTGTGTTGTGCCACTTTCTTTTTTCTTTCTCCTGTATTAGAGGGTCATCAATCTACCAAATATACATGTAATAATTAGTCTCTCCTGACATGTCTGTTTTAGTACTTGCATTCCCATGTTATAACCATTCTGAATCATCTATTTTTTGGAACTCTGTGATGTGCTACTTTCTTTTTTCTTTCTCCTGTATAAGAGGGTCATCAATCTACCATATATACATGTTATAATTAGTCGGTTTTAGTACTTGCATTCCCATGTTATAATCATTCTGAATCATCTATTTTTTGGAAGTCTGTGTTGTGCCACTTTCTTTTTTCTTTCTCCTGTATTAGAGGGTCATCAATCTACCAAATATACATGTAATAATTAGTCTGTCCTGACATGTCTGTTTTAGTACTTGCATTCCCATGTTATAACCATTCTGAATCATCTATTTTTTGGAACTCTGTGTTGTGAAACTTTCTTTTTTCTTTCTCCTGTAGTAGAGGGTCATCAATCTACCATATATACAGGTATTCGTCTCTCGTGACATGTCTGTTTTAGTACTTGCATTTCCATGTTAGAACCATTCTGAATCATCTATTTTTTGGAAGTCTGTGTTGTGCCACTTTCTTTTTTCTTTCTCCTGTATTAGAGGGTCATCAATCTACCAAATATACAAGTAATAATTAGTCTCTCCTGACATGCCTGTTTTAGTACTTGCAAATGTAGCGCCCCGAGGGTTCGGCCACTACAGGGGTATTGCACTTCAGACCAGAGGTGTGATATTCCACTCCCAGGTAAGGATGGAGTATGGACCAGGGCTCAGTTAGCTGCATACAGCACACACACCCCATTTCCGAGGGACAGCTCAACGGTGCTCCCACTAGACAGAAGTGCAGGCACGACCGACTATGTCCCTGCCTGGAGTGGGGAGGGGGGTGGAACACCCAGTGCTGTAGGGGCAGATAGGGGTTGGTTCTTGAGCATAGAAAGGAGCCCATTGGTTGCTGGTCACCTGGGCTCATGGTCAGAGGGAGGTATAAAAGGTGGGCACCATCTTAGATCTAGGTTCGTTCAGTCAGAGGAGAAGACCGGGAGTGGAGGCTCTGTAGGAGCTCCGCTCAGGAGCGGGCCTAGAGAGAGGCCGGAGAAGAGAGAGAGAGGAGGTGAAAGGGAGCTGTGATTAAGTCTCATCCCAGCTCCACGAGAAAGGAACAGAAAGGAACAGAGAAAGAGAAGGAGAGACAGAGAAACAGAAGGGCTCAGGAACAAGAAGGTGGAAGGGACCCTAAGAACCCACGAGAATCCAGGGTGAAGGGTCAGGCAGATTAAGGGTACCGGATCCCAAGTTGGTGGAGGAGAAACAACCCTCAGCCAAAGACCGGTCGTCGTGATCATCTATTGGTGCGACACCTCATCAAACCTGCTAGGAAGGCACCATATAAGACAGTGGAGGACGGGGCCCACGTTTAACCGCACAAGTCCGCGGCAGCTGGACAAAAGTGGGTCACTGGTGAGGCAGGCCAGAGAAAGGATTAAAGGGGGTCCTGTGCCATGCTCCTGAACTGCCTGGGAGTTGACCGAGCCCCACACCTGGTGGACGCAGCACGGCTCGGGCGGTCACTACGTGAACAGAAGTGACCCGGAGTACCTGAACTGTGAGTAAAAGACATTGGACTGCAGTACGTTGTCTGTGTGCTCTTTCGCTCCCCCAGCACTATCAGCATGGGGACTCTCACCACCATCACTCCCACCATCCACTACACTGCCCTGGGGCCGCACTCTTCCCGTGGAGAGTCACATCATCCCAGCTGCATTCATCATCGGCCCCAGCGGACTGCCTTGCAGCGGCGGTTCCTAATAACCGCAATCCACGGGTGGCGTAGTCGGACATTATCTAAAGCACGTAGCAGACCACCATTGGCCTGACCACCCTGAGCCGCGGGACCGGGCCGCCACTACTACTCCCAGCGTCTCCCTATTGCCCGGTTCCGCGTGCCCCACGGCCCAGGGGGCGAGTCAGCTTTGGCGTAGTCGGCAGGATTTCGTGCCCGCTAACCACGGGTACTGCGCGCCTGAAAAGAGACTGTTTCATTGTACTAAAGATGGCGCCCGCCCTAGTAGAACGAGCGCCATAATATGCGCGCCAAAAGACCACAGGAGGCCACCTCCCATCGTGGGCTGGGTCCCAGAATGGCGCCAAAGAGGAAGCCCGCCCCCAACAACCATGAGCATGGCGGTAGAAATGTCCGTCAACGTGGGGGGGCTGCCCCTGAGAGTGATTGTCAGCAGAATGCCCCAGGACCACCCCCCATGGGGGCGGAAAGAGAAGAAAACTGCGGGGCAGGGGGTGGTCTGGATCAGTTTGGCCAGGCCGCACCCGGAGATGGAGAAAGAAATCAGCTCCAGTACTTTGGCAAGGGGCCTGCTGCAAGCTACACCACCATGCAGCCTCACCGAGCTCCTAGCACATCTCCCCAAGGAGGACCCCGAGTATACGCGGGCGGCGGTGGAGGAGCTGGACCGGAGGATGGTCCGGGCGCAGCAGGACGTGATCGCCGGGTGGAAAGAAGAAGTGGCCCGGTGGGCTGTGACCCTGCAGTAGGAGGCGCCAACGACATCCAGCGGCACACCAGCCACCGAGGGCAGTGAAGAGAGAGCGGAGGCTGAAGACAACGCCGCGGAGGAGGCCGCGACAGCAGAGGCAGGTAACGGAGACGCCCCTACCCCGAACCTTGGGGCCGCCGACCTGCCCGTTGCGGAGCCCAACGCACCTGGACCCGCCGTCGATACTGTGCCTCCACCGCCATCAACCGGCCCCCAGGCCGTCGACGCTGCCAGTGAGCCCCGCCCCACGCCGTGCCCTCTGACCCCGGGCGTGCTCAGCCAATCGCCATCGCAGGCCCGGCCGCAAGGCCCAGCACCCCCGGACGCCGCTGCCCCGGCGGAACCCCCTGCACCCGCTGTACCACCCCTGGGAGCAACTAGGAAACGACCAGCACGGGCCCGGTCGCAAGGCCACGTGCCCCCGGGCGCCGCCAACCCACTCGCACCCCCTGCCTCTGCAGTACTACCGCTGGGCGCAGACCTCTTCGCCCAACATACCAGTCCGGATGGGCTTCCTTTTATCTGGCCCCCCGAGTATGTTAACCCCCGCTTCCAGAGGAGCCCGCCCGCGGAGGTTGACGTACCATCTGAGCCCCTCATACCTGCTCCGGCGCCTCAGGAAATCCCCCAGCTGCTATTGGAGGACGCCCAGTTCGAATGGGACCCCACCGGGGAGGACCTAATGGGGTTCACAAAGGAAACACGAGCGGGCGCAGCCGAACGGCGGGAGGCCTGCCGCCAACAGCTGGAAATGTTTGAGAGGGAGCAGCGAGAGCGGCGGGTGAAACAAGAGACGCTGCAGGTCCAGAGCGCGGAGCAGAAAATGAAGGCCCGGCGAGATCCCCGAATTGCCCGCAGTCCCCGAGTCACCGGAACTGTTGTGAAGTTCCAGATGGAGCGCGGCTGGGGTTTCATCCGAGACCCTGAGACCATCAGCGATATATTCGTGACGAGAAGAGATGTGGAGAGCCACCTGCCGGAAGGCCATCGAGGGCGGGATCTATTTCCAGGGGATGTGGTGTCTTACACCCGGCACCAAGGCGTGAAGGGATGGTACGCCCTCCACGTCCACAGAGTAGTAGAGGAGGAGGAACAGCACTACTCGGACTCTGAGTACCAGGAGGGCCCGGACGGGCCTGAAGATCATGAGGAGCAAGGAGCAGCTGGAGGGTATCACTACCAGTGAACAGTAGCATACCAGTGTAAATAGTTACCCGTCAGGGTACAAAGGAACTGTTTGGGACTGTTTCACAAAATGAGTGTGGTCCCCGTTGGGACTGATATAGGACTGTGTGAAAGTTATCCCCTACATCCCCTAACAGGCTGAGGACTGTGAGCAGCCATTCCCTTCCCAAAACTGGCCGAGGACTGAGAGCGGTCAATCCCTTGTATATAGTTGCGCTTCCTAAAGCGCCCCCTACTGGTTTTATAAAAAGACTACCACGTCTACCTCGGGATTGCAAGTCCCTCGTGTTTACAAGTTTGCCAAAGTTCCTGCACTTACAAGAAGAGTGCACAACTGGTCGCAAGTTGCACCGCCGCCAGGATCCAAGAATGTGTTGTAAAAATGTTTTCCTGCAAATGTTTTATATGAAAAGCTTTTATATGCTGCTAGATAGTAATGTGAATGTTTTCTAATAGTGTTTATATGTCAAAAGAGTTCCAGAAGTATTAGTATGTGTTTTATAATAGTGTGACAAGAAAAGAAAAGTGTTTCCCATAAAGGGAATTGAACCATGTTGCCTGTTTTCTGATGTGAAAAGTTTTAAAAAGTTTGCATGTCCTGTAATTAACTGTTTTTGCTCTTTTCCAGCCCGAGGACGTGCTGTGCTTTACCAGGGGGGAATGTAGCGCCCCGAGGGTTCGGCCGCTACAGGGGTATTGCACCTCAGACCAGAGGTGTGATATTCCACTCCCAGGTAAGGATGGAGTATGGACCAGGGCTCAGTTAGCTGCATACAGCACACACACCCCATTTCCGAGGGACAGCTCAACGGTGCTCCCACTAGACAGAAGTGCAGGCACGACCGACTATGTCCCTGCCTGGAGTGGGGAGGGGGGTGGAACACCCAGTGCTCTAGGGGCAGATAGGGGATGGTTCTTGAGCATAGGAAGGAGCCCATTGGTTGCTGGTCACCTGGGCTCATGGTCAGAGGGAGGTATAAAAGGTGGGCACCATCTTAGATCTAGGTTCGTTCAGTCAGAGGAGAAGACCGGGAGTGGAGGCTCTGTAGGAGCTCCGCTCAGGAGCGGGCCTTGAGAGAGGCCGGAGAAGAGAGAGAGAGGAGGTGAAAGGGAGCTGTGATTAAGTCTCATCCCAGCTCCACGAGAAAGGAACAGAAAGGAACAGAGAAAGAGAAGGAGAGACAGAGAAACAGAAGGGCTCAGGAACAAGAAGGTGGAAGGGATCCTAAGAACCCACGAGAATCCAGGGTGAAGGGTCAGGCAGATTAAGGGTACCGGATTCCAAGTTGGTGGAGGAGAAACAACCCTCAGCCAAAGACCGGTCGTCGTGATCATCTATTGGTGCGACACCTCATCAAACCTGCTAGGAAGGCACCATATAGGACAGCGGAGGACGGGGCCCACGTTTAACCGCACAAGTCCGCGGCAGCTGGACAAAAGTGGGTCACTGGTGAGGCAGGCCAGAGAAAGGATTAAAGGGGGTCCTGTGCCATGCTCCTGAACTGCCTGGTAGTTGACCGAGCCCCACACCTGGTGGACGCAGCATGGCTCGGGCGGTCACTACGTGTACAGAAGTGACCCGGAGTACCTGAACTGTGAGTAAAAGACATTGGCCTGCAGTACGTTGTCTGTGTGCTCTTTCGCTCCCCCAGCACTATCAGCACGGGGACTCTCACCACCATCACTCCCACCATCCACTATACTGCCCTGGGGCCGCACTCTTCCCGTGGGGAGTCACATCATCCCAGCTGCATTCATCATCGGCCCCAGCGGACTGCCTTGCAGCGGCGGTTCCTAATAACCGCAATCCACGGGTGGCGTAGTCGGACATTATCTAAAGCATGTAGCAGACTACCATTGGCCTGACCACCCTGAGCCGCGGGACCGGGCCGCCACAACTACTCCCAGCGTCTCCCTATTGCCCGGTTCCGCGTGCCCCACGGCCCAGGGGGCGAGTCACATTCCTATGTTATAACCATTCTGAATCATCTATTTTTTTGAACTCTGTGATGTGCTACTTTCTTTTTTCTTTCTCCTGTATAAGAGGGTCATCAATCTACCATATATACATGTTATAATTAGTCTGCTTTAGTACTTGCATTCCCATGTTATAATCATTCTGAATCATCTATTTTTTTGAACTCTGTGTTGTGCCACTTTCTTTTTTCTTTCTCCTGTATTAGAGGGTCATCAATCTACCAAATATACATGTAATAATTAGTCTCTCCTGACATGTCTTTTTTCGTACTTGCATTCCCATGTTATAACCATTCTGAATCATCTATTTTTTGGAACTCTGTGTTTTGAAACTTTCTTTTTTCTTTCTCCTGTAGTAGAGGGTCATCAATCTACCATATATACAGGTATTCGTCTCTCGTGACATGTCTGTTTTAGTACTTGCATTTCCATGTTATAACCATTCTGAATCACCTTTTTTTTGGAACTCTGTGTTGTCTCTGGCATTCCTCCTGAAAATAAATTGACCACTGGCCGATACTATTACTTTTCCGAACAGGATCCCTGCTCAATCTTGCATAGACCCTATTAAAATTCTGAATGGTAACATCCAGTTGTCTGTTTATTCATACATTTCCAAGAGAATAATGAAGGAACGTCATAACATAGAGTTCAAAGAAAAAGTGACTTAGAACTAGTATTTTAGGAAAAGCTATGTATTTACTAAACCAGACTTGTCTTTGAAAAGTACGCAGTATATACTCATAGTGATAGATGGTAACAATATTAATACAAACCTTTACGTATTCAGTAGGGTTTATTGTGGAATGACACTTGGCGAAAGGAGACTTCATGTTTTCCAATTTAGAACACCAATATTCTGCATAATTTTCTAAAAGGAAAATAAGTAATGCCTTGAAATCAATAATGACTTCAAGCAAGTAAATAACATCCATAATTAGTTTAGAACTCAAAAAGTGAGAGGGAAAGGGGGAGGGGAGGATGGGGAACTATTAGGTCTAACGTTAGCACATAGGCCAGGCAAAGAGCATTTTGAATAAAAAGAATATACAAATTGGGAGGGAGAGAATCAGTGCCAAAAGAAGGTAGAAATCTTTTACCAGGTTTTTCCTATGTAATCTGACAACAGAATGCTGTAGGGGTTAAAACACAGATTTCAGAAATTCCTTTCTTATCAAGCTCCCTGTTTTGTTTGCTTGCAATGGTTGTTTTAGCACCAGGAGCTTATCATTGCTGGTACACAGCAGCTTATGCCTCCTGGTCTGACACGCCCCCTCCTGTGATAGGCACCTCACTGTCTATGGACATTGTAGGTACAGAGCCTGGTGTGGGAGGGGTTAGCTTCCTCAGCTCTGCTGTATTGGTAAATCTAAAAACTCTAATTGTGTCAGAACGGCTGCAGTCAGTAAACTAAGTGATAAATCATTGGATTCAGCTTCTCTTTACCTACATCAGGTTGCTCTCAGATGAGGTAGAAAAAAAACTGCAGACAGATTCCCTTTAAGAAAGATAGTGTCCGCCACCTCACATATAAACTGGTAATAATGCGGAAGGGGAAAAGTTCAATCCATTAATTAAAATGCCTTCTTTTCTGCAGTATTTAATCAATCAAAATCAAATGACAGATGACATGTTTAACTTACCATAAATTCTCAATTAAAGGGAACCCGTCAGCTAATTCATGCTGCCCAAACCATGGGCAGCATGAATCAGACACCAGCTGCATTATATTTAAGAGTATTGAGCAAACGTACTTTGAAAACCCAAGGACTATGCATGACTGATGACTAGTTCCTATACATACATATACGGAGAGACCTGTCAGTCATGGGTAGTGGGGCAGAGAAAAGCCTCTAGAGACCTGCCATCTCAAAAACACTAAGATAAATAACAAGTTCTGGATGGCATACACCCCCGAATTCTTCAGGAATTAAGTATTATGATAAACAGACCATTATTTCTCATATTTAAGGATTCTCTAAGGATAGAGACTGGCACATAGCAAAAGTGGTGCCACTATTCAAAAAGGGGTCAAAAAGTGAGCTGGGAAACTATAGGCCTGTAAGTATAATCATTATAAATATTGCCACCACACAGTGACTATCTAGTGTTCAAATATCAGGTCTACATAGACACTCTGCAGATTATTATTACTATAGGGCTGTTGATGAGAAGGAGTCACAGGAAATATACAGTACAAATATTAAAACCAGAAACTCACAGGCCATGTCTTCTCTGACTGTATTTGTTTTCTTTCTTTTTGCTCTACGTCCTGCCAGACCGCTATAATGACTTATCCTGACCACCGCAGAGTATTTTTTCCTCCAATAGTTCCCCATATTCAAATCTTGTTTGTTTTGTTGCCCAGTTTGTGAACAAATGTATAAATTGACAACTGGGTTGTCTCCCTGGTCCAGTGTCAAATGGGCGTGAAACTGAGCAGTTCTGTTTCAGGACCAGACAGTGCAGACAGTGTCAGTGCATCTCCAGCAGAGTTAATTCCCAAGATGCTACTTCTGATAACAGCTTCTGTTCCACCTCCTCTATCTCCTATCTGATCACAGTGTTCAACTATATGAAAGGATAGTGCAGAGATATTTTCAATGATCTTTGTAAACCTAGGCCTGGAACTATACTCTACATCTAAATTAAAACCGGTCTCCTCATCATCACAGATTCTTTGATAGTAATCTCAATTCATTCACTCCTGTGTATGGTCATGTGTAATGGTCACAAAATAAGCTTTTATAAAAGGGGACCTGTCAAACCAGAAACGCTATTTATCTGAATATATACAGTACAGACCAAAAGTTTGGACACACCCTTTCATTTAAAGATTTTTCTGTATTTTCATGACTATGAAAATTGTACATTCACACATGTGGAGTTATATACTTAACAAAAAAGTGTGAAACAACTGAAAATATGTCTTATATTCTAGGTTCTTCAAAGTAGCCACCTTTTGCTTTGATGACTGCTTTGCACACTCTTGGCATTCTCTTGATGAGCTTCAAGAGGTAGTCACTGGAAATGGTCTTCCAACAATCTTGAAGGAGTTCCCAGAGATACTTAGCACTTGTTGGCCCTTTTGCCTTCACTCTGCGGTCCAGCTCACCCCAAACCATCTCGATTGGGTTCAGGTCTGGTGACTGTGGAGGCCAGGTCATCTGGCGTAGCCCCCTATCACTCTCCTTCTTGCTCAAATAGCCCTTACACAGCCTGGAGGTGTGTTTGGAGTCATTGTCCTGTTGAAAAATAAATGATGGTCCAACTAAACGCAAACCGGATGGAATAGCATGCCGCTGCAAGATGCTGTGGTAGCCATGCTGGTTCAGTATGCCTTCAATTTTGAATAAATCCCCAACAGTGTCACCAGCAAAACACCCCCACACCATCACACCGCCTCCTCCATGCTTCACGGTGGGAACCAGGCATGTAGAGTCCATCCGTTCAACTTTTCTGTGTCGCACAAAGACACGGTGGTTGGAACCAGAGATCTCAAATTTGGACTCATCAGACCAAAGCACAGATTTCCACTGGTCTAATGTCCATTCCTTGTGTTCTTTAGCCCAAACAAGTCTCTTCTGCTTGTTGCCTGTCCTTAACAGTGGTTTCCTAGCAGCTATTTTACCATGAAGGCCTGCTGCACAAAGTCTCCTCTTAACAGTTGTTGAAGACATGTGTCTGCTGCTAGAACTCTGTGTGGCATTGACCTGGTCTCTAATCTGAGCTGCTGTTAACCTGCGATTTCTGAGACTGGTGACTCAGATAAACTTATCCTCAGAAGCAGAGGTGACTCTTGGTCTTCCTTTCCTGGGGCAGTCCACATGTGAGCCAGTTTCTTTGTAGCGCTTGATGGTTTTTGCAACTGCACTTGGGGACACTTTCAAAGTTTTCCCAATTTTTCGGACTGACTGACCTTCATTTCTTAAAGTAATGATAGCCACTCATTTTTCTTTACTTAGCTGCTTTTTTCTTGCCATAATACAAATTCTAACAGTCTATTCAGTAGGACTATCAGCTGTGTATCCACCAGACTTCTGCACAATACAACTGATGGTCCCAACCCCATTTATAAGGCAAGAAATCCCACTTATTAAACCTGACAGGGCACACCTGTGAAGTGAAAACCATTTCCGGTGACTACCTCTTGAAGCTCATCAAGAGAATACCAAGAGTGTGCAAAGCAGTCATCAAACCAAAAGGTGGCTACTTTGAAGAACCTAGAATATAAGACATATTTTCAGTTGTTTCACACTTTTTTGTTAAGTATATAATTCCACATGTGTTAATTCATAGTTTTGATGCCTTCGGTGTGAATGTACAATTGTCATAGTCATGAAAATACAGAAAAATCTTTAAATGAGAAGATGTGTCCAAACTTTTGGGCTGTACTGTATATAATCTGCAGGTAAATAGCATTTAAATTCTTAATAGCCGGCTTACTGAACGAGCAGCTGCAGGGAGAAAATGAATTTATTTCCTCCCTGCAGCCGCTCACTTTCAGTCATTGGGGCAGTGCAGGGAGTGATTACAGTTCTCGCTCTCTACATAGCGAGTGCAGCTCCACAGCCCATTGATTGACATTCAGAATACACCTATATACTGAAGGGCTGGATGTCAATCAATGGGTAGTGGAGATTACAGCACATTCATTGTGCAATGAGCAGTGACTGTTACTGTCCCAATGACTCGAAGCAATCAGTTGCATGGAGTTGTGACTACATTTTTTCCCAGTAGACGCTGTTGTAGTAAGCCAGATGACCAGTGTTTATGGGGCACCCTGCTACCACAGGCACCACAGGCCCAAAAAGGGTGCATGGATGGACTTCTCCACAAGAGGCCCTCATTACATGCAGACACCTCCACCCTTCCAACTCATACCACCAGAGGGAGCCCTGTTATGGATATATATATGGAGGGTGGAGTTAGGCAGAAAGTGAGAGCGCGTGCTGGCGCTGAGACCAGTGAAGAAGCAGCACGTCTGCTGCTGTATTGAGGGCCCCAAGTGTGGCCGGAGGCAAAGAGGAGAGAGGAGTTGAAGGGGCAGACCAGCATCATAGGCTCACTACAAGACACAAACCGGACACCGGGTCCGCGCCTACAGGGTCCTCTATACCCAGTAGGGACTACCGGCTTACCAGGAGGCTTCCAGACCCCTGGTCATCCTGAAGCTTCCAGCAATAACCAGACTAGGAACCACGAAGGCCCCGGCATCCAGGGATAGTTGTTGCCAAAGAAAGGTCCTACTACCAAGCGGTCAGGTGAGAGAGCAACACAACACGGAAGCTAGACCAAGTTTCAGGCTGGCCAGAAGCTTAGAGAGTGGGAGACACGGATCAGAAGTCCTGAAGTGCACCCTTCCTATCAAGTACCCTGGACTGTACCTGCCGTCTACACCAGTAAAGGTACTGAAGCGAACCCCCTGTGTGCGTGTCCGTCATTCCCCTTGACCTGGCCATCTCTCACCTGCATCCCTTCCATCAACTCTGCCCCGGGAGTCCACTCCGCAAGTGGGGAGCAAAAACATCCCAGCTGCCATTTCATCACCCCCGGAGGTCTGCAGCAGCGCCGGTAACCATTACCGGAAACCACAGGTGGCGTCACAAAACAAACCATACACTAAAAATCCCTTTTTCAAGAGAGACCCCAGAGTACGGGCCCGGGAGCCGACTGCCGTGACATCCTAAGCAAGGTAAAAGGCCCGGGTACCGAGTCCCCTATATCCCCCTCGGTGACACATCTCAACGCTATTTACCTGCAGATTACCTGTATACCTGTCATATCCTTCAGCGTTTCTGGACATGACAGGTTCCCTTTAAACAAAATAATTTCTTCTTACTGTTTTCAATGCTAGCACTGCATGGATCATCCAACCAGTCCGAAATATCATGACAATTGGCCATGGACTTCCATGTGTTGGCAAAGACTGAGGCTGTGGCTTCAACCAGACCTCCAGATGCTGTAAAGTCATCTCCTTCCTTAGTGTTGAAATTCCCACAAAGACCTTTATCATAAATGGAAAAAAATTGTCATGGTCAATATCCATATGCCTAATACTATCAAATGATGTTGCTATTCATAATATGTAAATATATTAAATAAATCTATCTGTAATAATGGGTGAAATTTTAGTCTTGTGCTTCTGTTGTTATTTGTTAATTATTTTGCTACTAATGACAATAAATTTTATTAACTTTTGTACTTATCAATAAGTAATTATCCATAGGCTACCAATTGTCTGGACTTTAGTGTCACAAATGAAGGGTGTTGACTGACGGGGTAATTTCAATAGCCTTGCCAGCCTCTTTCGCAACTTATATCTGATGTACAGATAGAGAAGATGACTGGGTTGGCTACTGAAATGAGCCACAGAGCCAACACCCTTCATGACTTCAAGGTAGGGAGACAAAGGAAGCTCTCATCTGGTTCTGGCTTTTATCCTAAGTCATGTGACAAGGCTCGTTAAAGGGTCAATATTGACTTTTAGGATTGCTACTTCCTATAGGTGGCACAAGCGTTTTAGTCCTCTTCTTCTCTGAAGAGACAATTTGCATCTGTTTTGAAACAAAGACGTAAGTGGAGGTGCCAGACATTGGGACTAGCCCTCATTTTTCGATATCAAGTCAAATTTCTTAATTAAGGTGTATGAGTAACTTGCATCTTTTGCTCTTTACACACATTAACAAGCCTTTTTTTTCTAGCTGGACAAAAATTAAGAAAAATATAAAAATATGAAATGTAAGATTAAGCCTTTTATTGCAGTATATGGGGCTTAAAAAATGTTGGCTCCATCCTGATGCCTCTCTAGCCTCTTTTACGGAACCAAGAGGCACAGCACTCATTTTCTACCTACTATAGAAGCGTCACAGAACACCCTTGGGCCACTGCTGCCACCCTAGTATGGTACAGACTAGTAAAAGGATGTTCTTCCCCAAAGGTACACATTACGCATAAGAAACAGCAATGGTGTCAACCTGAAATTTGTCCATTGCTATAGGTCAATTATAATTTGTTGGGGGTGTTCTTTTATGGTGTATACATATTTTTGCACCACAAATAACTAAAATAAAATTGTAATCACATAATATGACAATAAACTGAAAATATTCAAGTTTGCTTTAAACAAAGCACTCCCATCAAAGTTTTTATCCTCTTAGTATATTGAAAACATCATATTATATAGCACTGTGTACTTACAATTGCTCATTTTGCATTTCTACCAAATGAATTCTTCTCTTTCCTCTGCTCTATGTAGAAACAGAAAGTCTATTTTCCCTACATATCATCCCCTTCTTCAACTCCTAACCCAGAAACTCCCTCCTCCCCCTGCCAGGGACTTTTGCAGTGACTCATGACTCATGCAGAGAAAAGAGACTTCCTGTTTCTGCATAGAGCTTAGAAGGAGTCAACTAGTTTGTTTTTAATCAATCATGTGATGTCATAGACCTAATGGAAAAGAGCAGAATTAACTGGGTAGAAGGGCAAAATGAGCAATTGTAAGCACACAGTGCTATATAATATTTTTATATGGAGCGTTTACTGTTTTAATATGTGTAACATATAATTCTTAGTTTTGAGCGAGTATGTTCTGTCCGAGTATGCTCGGGCGAGCTCCGAGTATTTATAGCTGCTCGGTGATATGTTTGAATCGCTCCCGTGTGCATGATTTGCAACTGTTTGACAGCTTTATTACATGTTAGGAATGTGTAAGAAATAGACATTCCTCACATGTAATAAAACTGTCAAACAGTTGCAAATCATGCACATGGGAGTGATTCAACCATATCACCGAGCAGCTGTAAATACTCGGAGCTCGGCCGAGCATACTTGGACAGAACATACTCGCTCAACACTAATAATTCTAAGTATTCAGCGGCAGTGCTTAAAATATCATTAAGCATAAAGACAATCTATTTAATACTTGTGTTCATTTCGACTAAAATTTAACTGACCTTGTAGTTGTTCTTTGGAAGTTTTTTCCATTCTGATGTACAGCTGCATTTTGGGTAATAGTTGAATTTGCATTTGGAGGCCATATGCAGTTTGAACAATGATATAGTGTGCAGATGGTTGTAGTATTGAAAAGTTGGCTGTGAAGGAAACAAAAATCTGCATAATTCACTTGAAATTGCAAAACCCTCCCATACAAATTAAGATAATTTTGTCCGAACCCACCAATAATGACAGCCAACAGTCTAATATCAGTGTGTGGGGGTCCCCAGACAATTAATTGTCGGTGGAGTTAAGGATCTTGCATGTCCAATTTTGAACTGTCAATCCTTTAGTTCTCCCGGATTCATAGACAACACAAGAGTGCCCAACTGAGTGAGCGCTCGTGTGTATGGGAAAGAAGGAGGAGATAGCTGCCGGCTGAACGATGGTTTTGCCAATAACCTTCTAATCTAAATGGGGGCTTGAATCACTGACTCTGCTTCTTTATGCACAATGCTGAATAAGTTGTGGGGACAGTATAATCGCAATAGGGTCCAATATACCAGTGTATAAGGAAAAGCGGCAACTGCTAACACAACACTATTTAAGCTTTAGAAAAGAGATAATCCAGCTGCTGCAGATCCACAGGTTGGGAGGTTCAACGTAGTATTAAAATTGTGGAATATGTGAGTGATCTGCGATGTTGATTTAGTATGCACAATAAAAGTCCAGCATGCGGTATAAGGGTATCAATGCATTTTTGCTCTCGACACGTTTCCCAGTTAACAAACTTCTTCAGGAGACTCTTGTGGTTCTCCTGAAGAAGTTTGTTAACTTCAAAACGTGTCGAGAATAAAACCACATTGACACTCTTATACCACATATTGGACTTTTATTTTGGATACGAAACCAGAAGCGCAGATCAGCCACATTTTTCATAATTTTTTATGCACAATGTAGGTTATTAATGATGCCATCAGTCTAGTCATTTATTTTTCTCCCAAACCACCTATCAACTTTTTTTTAAAGGAACATAAAAGTGTATCTGTGATGCCATATTTTATGCCTAGAAAATGCATCGAGGAGGCTCACCGTAACATAAGTAGGTTTTTTTTTTGCTGGTTTTGGAATCCCTACGCCATGCCCAGAGTGTCCTTTTAGCACTTCTTCAAACTTTTAAGCGCATTCTTCAAAACTTCGAGTGATTTTTAGGCATTGTGCACATCTTACTGTATCTGCTGTAATATACGTACATGTACATAACATATTTTGGAGACTGTACCTGTGACATAAGGCAGCGTAACCTTTAGACCATTCAGTGAAACAATTCCGCCTGTTTTGATCTGCACAACCTACATAAATTTAGGAGTTAGTCTGGTGGACTGAACACAAAGATTTGTTTCTATTGTAGTCTAAAACATATTCTAAATAGCAGAAACTTTTATTAAATTGGCAACAAAAAAAAATCTGCTTTGTTCTTATACGTTATACTCAATATTGTGATTTCAGGAGTCATAAGTTTGAAATTTGGCCTTGTCTAAATGGACTATACAAGTGCATAGATCCTATTGACGAGAGATGAAAATAAAAATTTCCACCCGAAGTGCTTGGGCACATATTATAAAGCTATGATTCTATACTTAAGTCCTATTTTTTAATCCCTTTAGTATAAAATAGATTAAATATTTCCAACACATTTTTCTATTTTTTCAGGTGCACGCAGTTTAGGATTTGTTATGCTATTTTTTTGGAATATACCCACACTATTCTTGCTGTCTGTGACTAATATAACAGACTTAAGGCAAGTCTCTCTCTCCGAGGAACCGCAAGGTATTAGCTTTCCCAAGATAAAATTTATTCTGCTTCCCTGAAAGAAGAACAGATGACGTTAGCTGCATATATTACATATATTGCTACATGATTAGCATCAATGAAAAATATGGTGCACAGTCTCATAAAACATAGCTTTAAAACACTAAAACACTAGAGGTAAAAAAGCAGAGTAACATCGTGGAGAACCACATGTATAAAAGTGAACATTCAAGAAAATATGTATTATTTAGTATCAAAATTTGATTTCCAGTGCCTATAAATTTATATATGGAACATGTTTTCCAGTAACTATATTTTGTACACCGATAGAAAAACAAATGTCCAAAAATGAACAATAGCAAAGCACTTACATGTTAATGGTAAAGACTATTGTCTTTTGCGTTTCACCCTAGCTTCATCAAGGGGTGTGTGTTATTACATGTAGATTACATTGTACATAATTTAGCTGAGGAGTAGCACATTAAACATAAAGGGGATTTCTGGGATTGATGGCTTATCCTTAGAACAGATGGGGAGTCTGACTTCTGGCCTTTGTGACAATCAACGGACTGTAGGGTCTTTTCTGTGTTCAGCAGGCACAGCTCTGTACTTATGATAGTGCCGGTGCTTGTCATTCCAGCTCTATCCCGTTAACTTGAATGGGGAAAAAAAATCAACAGAAAAAAAGGCCATACTAATACCAAGTCAGGATACTAATGCACTGCAGGATGCAACAGATCCGTGGGATTAAAGACTGATGTAGCACAGGTGCAAAATACTAATGAAAAAAACACTCATACACCTACCATCCATAGAGGGGGTGGCTGCCTATTATTATAGATGCAAACAAATAAGGCTTGTACAGGGCGACAGTCACACGATAGTACAGCATGCTAGTTAAAAGACTATTTTTCAAACCCTTAATATTAGAGAAGGTGCACCCTACAAATAAAAACACCCTATTTCCACCCCACCAATATTACAGGATCATCTACATCCTGCAAAGATGAAAAATCACATGAGGTCTTAGTTGATATTTTGGTACAAATACAAAAGTTTGCAACCCACGTGAAGAGTCCTCAATATCTTGTCAGCTCCTACACTAAGATTAAAAGCAAGTCACTGTAAAGGGCATCAAATCCTAAACATGTTACAAAAAAAAGATCATCGGTAATGGTAAATATGATGTTTCTTCTGTGATGTTTTTGGGTTTTGATGTCTTTTTCGGTGAATTGCCGATAACTTGAATGACACTAAATTACTAGGCAGAGCCAGGATACAACTGATGGGAGGAGGATAGGCCGTCTCAACATTGGTTTATGCCCAGTTGATGTTTTTATATATTTAGTTATTGGGGGGGGGGTTTCATCGAAGCTTTTATATGTTTGTTTATTTGATTTTATTTTAGTTATTTATCAAAACTCATAACTTCTAGCATGGAAAGCAGAAACAGTAACAGTGAGACTCAGGCAGCATTGTTAGATATAGGAGAATTTTCTCTGCCTAAAAATATAAATTAAACTCTTCTTCTTTATTGGTAAATGTATAAATATCCCAGTAATTTATTTGTAAAATAAATAAATAAAAAGCATTAGAATTTTTTTCCATTAATCTATTAATCAGTAATGGTTCAGAAACAATGTGAATATGCATTTAAATATGCAAGTGTATACGCAGGTGGGACATGATAGAAGGGGTGACCAGACACACTTCCTCCACAGAATCCCTTTTCTATGATTTTAATGGACATTTCTGATAACATTATTACATAAGCCCTTGTCTTGTGAGTGTTTATGTGGAATTAAACAATTCTTTATCTTCCAATATTACTATTTATTAAGTCTCCATAACTAACTAGTGCAGTATATATGAATAATTTTATTATATAACCCCTGCATGTAAATTTCCCTTGAAATTAATAGAATACTCCTTGCCTTAAGCAGTACATAGAGACAATTCCCATGAAAACTATACGTTTTTCCATCAAAAGTGGTAAAATGTGCCCCCCCTTCAATGGAGCAAACTTTAGGGCAGGGAAGATCTGTGCAACTCCATCTTCCAGCAACACAGTGACTGCAAAAGAAGAAATTTCAAGTTATTACATATACAAAACTGGAAGCAAATGTCCGACATATCAACCAAAGGTCACTCTCCAATAAAAGGGAAAACTACGTTTAAGGGTATTTCCAATTGGAAGAAAAAACAACTTCATCATTGTAAAAGAAAAAAATATCCAATAAATAATGATAATATAAAACCCTTTAACTATGCCAATGTATATTACTATTTTATGTGTTCTTTTCTGTATGGCATGTGTGTCAAACCAGTGTTATAAAGTCATTGCACCTGTCCTACAAAATTTTAGACTTTCTGGAATTTTAAGGATCTCTCCAGCTGCTATGTTTATTTTCCAATATAAAATATTAAACAGACCATTCAATGTAATTAACAAAACTGTTACTGGAAATTAAATGTAATAACTAACCATTTATCACAATCGTTTAGAACTGATTCTCCAGGAGAATAGAGTTTTCCTTGGTGTTTGCAATGACACTCGCCAACTGGTACGCAGCCCCTCTCAGTGTAATCATCATGCACTGTACCTAAGGTTATTAAAAAGAAACTCACTCAGCATATAAAATCAATCTTAATCTGTTACTGTGTGCTTTTATTGACTTTTATTTGAGAAACATATGGCAATAAAATAAAATTCTCATATTGTGAAGTAGCACAGAGGAAGCAATGGTAGAAACTATGCTACAATGTTAGAAGTGCCATGTTCTACTTTCTAAATGTTAAATTTTGAAGTTGTCTAAGTTATTCACATTTTACTTATCGATTTGAGACATGGTAACCTAATCTGTTCTCTCACCTCTGAAGATATACAGAATTGCGAAACGCGCGTTGGGAACTGTTCTTTGGGTGGACCTCATTACTAGCACAGATATCTACCTTACCCATGGGTATGAATTCATGCAATGCATGTCAATAATTCCTTATAACAGCTAGGACACTTATAACTATGATGTCTTTTATATGTGACACATGTGTCTGTTGTTGTGGTTGTTTTTCCAATGCATATTAACGTGCTTGAGTGTTTGTTTTAGTATAATGCACTTACATCATGATGTACAGTTTATGCTATATACAAATTTGACCATTGTGTTTATGATAGTTTAAAGCTGTGCGCATTTTCATTAATGTTTCATCTTATATACTGTATCAGCTGACATGGCCAACCTTTTGTAGTGCTTTTTCTCCTTTCTTAATGAGTTTTTATACAGTACAGACCAAAAGTTTGGACACACCTTCTCATTTAAAGATTTTTCTGTATTTTCATGACTATGAAAATTGTACATTCACACTGAAGGCATCAAAACTATGAATTAACACATGTGGGTGGAATTATATACTTAACAAAAAAGAGTGAAACAATTGAAAATATGTCTTATATTCTAGGTTCTTCAAAGTAGCCACCTTTTGCTTTGATGACTGCTTTGCACACTCTTGGCATTCTCTTGATGAGCTTCAAGAGGTAGTCACCGGAAATGGTCTTCCAACAATCTTGAAGGAGTTCCCAGAGATGCTTAGCACTTGTTGGCCCTTTTGCCTTGGATTTTGCCATCCAATTCACCCAGGGAAACCATAGATGTCCATAAATTAAGTTATGTGTAATAATGAGAAATGACACAGCGAAAAAGTATTGAACAAATGAAAAAAGAGAGGCGCAAAAAGCCATGGAAAGTCATGACACCAGCTGAAATTTATCAATAATTAGAAAGCAATCCTGCCAGTTAGTGAAAAATAATATCAGCTGGTTCAAATGATGGCCTATAAAATGTCTCATTACCAAGGTGCCACACAAAAAACATCTCACGATAGTTAAAACTAGTGAGCTGACTCAAGACCTTCTCAACCTTATTGTTGCAAAACATACCAATGACATTGGTTACAGAAGAATTTCTAAACTACTTAAGGTTCCAGTGAGCACTGTTGGAGCAATAATAAGGAAGTGGAAAGAACATAATTTCACCATAAACCGCCATAACCATTTGCTCTCCACAAGATTTCAGACAGAGGAGTGAAAAGAATTATCAGAAGAGTTGTTCAAGAGCCAAGGACCACCCGTGGAGAGCTACAGAAAGACCACCTGGAATTAGCAGGTACAATTGTTTAAAAAAAAACAGTAAATAATGCACTCAACATATATGACCTGTATGCACGCTCACTATGCAAGACACCATTTCTGAACAAAATGCATGTTCAAGCACTTTTAAAGTTAAAGTAACAACATTTAGACAAGCCTGTGAAATACTAGAAGAATATAATCCAGTCAAATGAGACCAAAATGTAACTTTTTCGATGCCATAATACACACCATGTTTGGAAACCAAAAGCCACTGCATATCACCCCAAAACACCATACCAACAGTGAAGTTTGGAGGTGGGAACATCATGGTGTGAAGTTCGTTTTCAGCACACGGCACTGAAAAACTTCATATGATTGAAGGAAGGATGAATGCACTAATGTACCGAGACATCCTTGATAAAAATCTTGCTAAAAATGGATGATGAAGATGAAACGATTAAACGATGATGGACATTTCAGCAGACAATGATCCCAAACACACAGCCAAGGAAACGCTCCATTAGTTTCAGAGAAAGAAAATAAAGCTGCTAGAATGTCCCAGCCAATCACCTGACCTGAATCCAAAAGAAAATTTATGGAAGGAACTAACTCGCAAAGTTCATAGAAGGAGCCCACAGAAGCTCAGGACTTGAAGAGTGTTTTTGTGGAATAATGGGAATAGTGGATAAATCACAACTGAGGAATATATGACACTAGTTTCTCCATACAGGAGCTGTCATCACCAACAAAGACTTTGTACAAAGTATTAATTACATTTCAGTAAGCGTTTTCAATACTTTTTCCATCTGTCATTTCTCATTATTGCACAACTTAATTTATGGACATCTATGGTTTGATTACTTTGTCTGTGTGGATTGGATGGGTTGTTATCGACATCTGGTAAGAATTTCATGTCAATAGCACCTTTAGAAATATATTTACTTAGAAAATTGGTGATGTGTTCGATACTTATTTCACCCGCTGTGAAAAAGTGTTTGCCCCCTTCCTGATGTCTTGTTCTTTTGCATGTTTGTCACACTTAAATGTTTTAGATCACAAAACAAATTTAAATATTAGACAAATGTAGCGCCCCGAGGGTTCGGTCGCTACAGAGGTATTGCACCTCAACCAGAGGTGTGATATCCCACTCCAGGGTAAGGATGGTGTGTGGACCGGGACTCAGTTAGCTGCATGCATCACACACACCCCATTTCCAGGGGACAGCTCAACGGTGCTCCCATTAGTACAGTAATGCAGGCACGACAGACCATGTCCCTGGCTGGAGTGGGGAGGGGGGAGGAAAACTCAGTGATGTAGGAGCAGGAGGGGACGGTTTCTGGGCATAGGTAGGAGCCCATTGGTTGCAAGTCACCTGGGCTCATACACAGAGAGGGAGGTATAAGAGGTGGGCACCATCTTAGAACGGGAGGAGAGTTCAGTCGTGCAGAGAAGGAGTGCAGTCTGTGAGGAGAGGCTCTGCAGGAGCTCTGCTCCAGGGCCAGGCCTAGAGTAGAGGCCGGGGCCCGAGAGAAGAGAGGAGAACAGAAAGGAAAGTAAGAAGGAACAGAACACCAAGAGAGGCCCAGAGACACGAAGGCAGAACGAACCCTAACGACCCAGGAGATTACGGGTGACGGGTTGGCAGAACAGGGTACCGGATCCCAAGTTGGTGGAGGTGACTAATCCTTAACCAAGAACCGGTGGTCGTGATCATTTACTGGTGCGACCCCTCACTACACCTACTAGGAAGGCACACCACATAGCGTCAGCGAAGTGGACACCCAGTCCTCCCAGGAGAAGACCCGAGGCAGCTGGACAGAAGTAGTGTCACTGGTGGGGCACGGCTGACGAAAAGAGAGAAGGGAGTCCTGTGCCACACTCCGGAATTGCTCGAGCCCCCTGCCTGGTGGACGCAGCACGGCTCAGGCGGTCCTACCTGTGCACAAGTGACCTGGATGAGAACTGTGAGTAAAGAACCTGAACTGCAACACCTTGTCTCTGTGCTTTCTCACCGCTTCAGCACTACTAGTACTGGGACGCCCCGCACCACAACCACCATCATCACTCTACACTGCCCTGAGGCTATACTCCTCCCGTGGGGAGTTGTACTACACTCTGCTGCACCCACAACACCAGCCTCAGCGGTCTGCCCTGCAGCGGCGGTTCATCCTGACCGCAATCCACGGGTGGCGTAGTCGGACATTTAATCATAAAAACCACATAAATAGACTTCCACTGGTTTGACCACCCTGAGCCACGGGACCGGGTCGCCGCAGTGACTACAACCCCCAGCATCCACAAAAAGGCCCGGTTCCGGGTTCTCCACGCGGCCCAGGGGGTGCGTCACAAAGATAACACAAGTAAACTCGAAATGCAGTTTTTAAGTGAAGGTCTTCATTATTAAGGGAACAATAAATCCAAACCTACAGGGCCCTGTGTGAAAAAGTGATTACCCCCCCCCCCCCCCCACGCCCCTCTTAAAGCATAAATCAACTGTGGTTTATCACATCTTTGGGAAGCTGATTTCAATTTCCCCAGCCACAGACAGGCCTGATTACTGCCATACCTGTTCTCAATCAAGAAGTCGCCTAAATAGGACCTGCCTGACAAAGTGAAGTAGACCAAAAGATCCTCAAAAGCTAGACATCATGCTGCAATCCAAAGAAATTCAGGAACAAATGAGAAAAAAAGTAATTGAAATCTATCAGTCTGGAAAAAGTTATAAAGCAATTTCTAAAGCTTTGGGACTTCAGTGAAACTCAGCGAGAGCCATTATCCACAAATGGCGAAAACATGGAACAGTGGTGAACCTTCCCAGGAGTTGCTGGCCTACCAAAATTACCCCAAAAGCGCAGCGACGACTCATCCAAGAGTTCACAAAAGACCCCACAACAACATCTAAAGAACTGCAGGCCTCACTTGCCTCAGTTAAGGTCAGTATTCATGACTTTACCATAAGAAAGAGACATGGCAAAAATGGCATGCATGGCAAAGTTCCAAGATGAAAACCACTGCTTAAATCATGCGCTTGCGCAGTCTGTATTGGGAGCCGCACTTGCGAAGTGTGAATTGCCGTGACGCGCAGCTCCCTGCGAGTGGGCACACAGTCAGTGAAACTATGGAGCTACACACAGCTCCACTGAGCATGTGCAGGGAGCCGCGGCTGGCCAATACACAGTGCGCAAGAGTGGGATTTAACCAATGAAAATAGTAACGTCAAAGCAAACCCAGTGAAAAAAATTAAAATGGCGTGGGCGGCGACAGGCCTGACTGAATGCCATGAAGCACATCCCTATGACTAAATGGGCAGGTAAGATATAACTCTACGAAATGCTTTTTACAAAGGATAAAAGCGCCGATTTTAATGAAAAAAGCATGTTAGGGATGTACATGGTATCATTAACAACGCATTGGGGCCAGTTTAGATAGGACAAATGACATGACAGGTTCCCCTTAGTTTCGCCAACAACAAGAAAATTTACTTGCAACTTCTTATTCCTGTGACAATCTGAGTTGTATCTCCTTCTTCAGTGCTGGAATGTCACAGGAATGGGAAAGCTATTCTACTGACTCCATGGAAAGCATATTCCACCTCACTAAGAAATTGGGGGCATCTCACCAGTTATAGCCTTTTTAACTGCTTATAAAGCTTTGATCTATAATAACACATACATTGCATAGAGGTCAATTAAATAAACTAACCAATTGTGATATTCACCAAACACAACTTACCTTCAGGACAAAAGCAGCCATCCATGTAATGCTCCTCACACAATTTGTGTGTCTCAAAATGGGAACAGGAGTTTTTGCAAGGGGAGGCACTTTCTTGGTAAATCATATTAGCGGGGCATTGTTTAGCTGGAAAACATAAATAACAAGTAAATAGAAGAATCTAGCTCCACATTATTTATCCAAATGTTACGTATTTTATCTATCGTTGCCTATCGGAAGCTTACGACAGAAGTCAATGGTTCTCCAGTTTCCTGGACGTCCTCCGGCATGAGAGCATTGTCGAGAATATTCTGTGATGGAGCTACACAGGCAGAAGGTGTCTTGAGAATCATCACACGAACACATGTCAATCATACAGGCCTTGACATAGGGCTCAAGATTCAGAAGTTTCATACAGTCAGAAAATGCATCTTGGTGAAGATGTTCTTCGCATTCTGAACGCTGAAGGGAAGACACTAAAGTACATAAATCAAGCCGAACAACTTAAAATATCTATCATTCTATAGTTGGGATCCAACTATCCAACTGTTCTCACATATGGAAACAGAAGCCATGTGAAAAGGTTGGTTTTCTTTGGTTTTCCCTTACTACAATAGTGCTAAGGGAACCTTTCATGTTGAAAATGGTATCTGCAGTCAGGATGTTATAGAGCAGGAGCGGCCGATTGATGTACATTTTTGTGGGAGTTGTTTCAGTAAACCTTTAATTTTTTTCATAGAAATCCCTGGCGTTTTTATGGATATGAGTCTACTGGGTGGTCTTATTCAATGATTGACAGTCTTCCCTGTATGACTGTTCATGGACAGGTAACAGTAAATCACTAGTAGGTCCGCCCACTAGACTCATATATATATATAAACTCCAGAGATTAAAATCAAAAAATTACTAGTTATACTGAATCTTTCCCAACAAATTTACATAGCATTCTGCTCAGCTTCTCCCTCTCTATACTGTGCTGGCCACAGAACGGACTGCATGTATAATATGACAGGTTTCCTTTAACAGACAACAGATTGTCTTGAACAGACTTTGATAACTGACATAACCAAGAATAGTGAGCTTGCAATTGTGGCACTTAACTTGCAGTTGTGATGCATTGCATACTGTAAGTCCTGCTGCTACACTCATCATCAGCACCTACCTTACCTTGAAACAGTCTCTGTTGCAATAGTCTGCTGGCACTCTTTCTTCAATAGTACATCTGTAGCCAGCAGCATTCTCTGTATTTCTCACAATTAGAGATGAGCATTGTTCGACTCGAACTGTTCGCCAATCTCAAATTCGAGCTGTTTTGGGCGGTGTTCAAGCCGTTCGGCGAACACGAACAATTTGAAAAAAATTCGGCTGTTCGAGGTTATGTTCGATAACTGTTCGTGCACCAAAATCATAACTGGATTTTTTCTCAGCAATGCTGAAAATTAATGTTAATTTGAGTGTACAGCGGGGCGGGGGGAGGGGCAGGGGATGGATCTCTGCAGGAATAATGAAGATCTCCATTTTTTTTTATCTTTCCCGCATTTACAGTGGGGAGGTGCAGTCTGTCAGCCTATCAGCAGCGCACACACGGAGCGAAGTGCTTTTTTCACACAAGCAAGGGCATGTGTCATTGGCAGTGTATGTCACATGTCCTTGCCCTATAAGACCCAGCCATTTTCCCCGTCACCACCATTTTCTCACTGTTGCTGTGTGCGCTATACCTTGTTAATTTCAAGCCAATTTTCGCACAAATCTACAGATAGCTTGGGAGTAGGGAATAGTTGTGATTGCAGTCCTTTTAAGGACTAGGTTACAGCATTTCCTACGACTTTTATCAGGCAGGTCTGTGCACTTAAATAGATAGGTTGGGAGTAAAGACTAATTGTAATTGCAGTCCTTTTCAGGACTAAGTTACATCAGTTCCTATCAGGTTTTGCCAGGCAGGTCTGTGCCAGTGCTGTGCAAGTTTTTTTCACAGCATTTGGCTAAATCTAGCAAAGCTAATCCTTTTTGTCCTATTGCAGAGTGTGTTAGTCAGTGGAGTAGCCTATCTGTGTTGCAAGCTACACCACCTGTGTATAGAATACAATTTTTTTACTGCACCCAACGAAGTAAAACCTTTTGGGCATAGCATCATTCTATTAGTCCATCTATACTGACCTCCATCAGGTTGCAAATTGAATATAATTTTTTTCTGCATCTAGCTCTGAAAAAATATTTGGGCTTCTAGCAGTGTGTGGGACTTGGTCTATTAGTCCATCTATACTGACCTCCACCAGGTTGCAAATTAAAAATAATTTTTATCTGCATCTAGCTCTGAAAAACTATTTGGGCTTCTAGCAGTGTGTGGGACTTGTTCTATTAGTCCATCTATACTGACCTCCACCAGGTTGCAAATTGAATATAATTTTTTTCTGCATCTAGCTCTGAAAAAATATTTGGGCTTCTAGCAGTGTGTGGGACTTGTTCTATTAGTCCATCTATACTGACCTCCATCAGGTTGCAAATTCAATATAATTTTTTTCTGCATCTAGCTCTGAAAAAATATTTGGGCTTCTAGCAGTGTGTGGGACTTGTTCTATTAGTCCATCTATACTGACCTCCATCAGGTTGCAAATTGAATATAATTTTTTTCTGCATCTAGCTCTGAAAAAATATTTGGGCTTCTAGCAGTGTGTGGGACTTGTTCTATTAGTCCATCTATACTGACCTCCATCAGGTTGCAAATTAAAAATATTTTTTATCTGCATCTAGCTCTGAAAAAATATTTGGCCTTCTAGCAGTGTGTGGGACTTGTTCTATTAGTCCATCTATACTGACCTCCATCAGGTTGCAAATTGAATATAATTTTTTTCTGCATCTAGCTCTGAAAAAATATTTGGGCTTCTAGCAGTGTGTGGGACTTGTTCTATTAGTCCATCTATACTGACCTCCATCAGGTTGCAAATTAAAAATAATTTTTATCTGCATCTAGCTCTGAAAAAATATTTGGGCTTCTAGCAGTGTGTGGGACTTGTTCTATTAGTCCATCTATACTGACCTCCATCAGGTTGCAAATTGAATATAATTTTTTTCTGCATCTAGCTCTGAAAAAATATTTGGGCTTCTAGCAGTGTGTGGGACTTGGTCTATTAGTCCATCTATACTGACCTCCATCAGGTTGCAAATTAAAAATAATTTTATCTGCATATAGCTCTGAAAAAATATTTGGGCTTCTAGCAGTGTGTGGGACTTGGTCTATTAGTCCATCTATACTGACCTCCATCAGGTTGCAAATTCAATATAATTTTTTTCTGCATCTAGCTCTGAAAAAATATTTGGGCTTCTAGCAGTGTGTGGGACTTGGTCTATTAGTCCATCTATACTGACCTCCATCAGGTTGCAAATTAAAAATAATTTCTATCTGTATATAGCTCTGAAAAAATATTTGGGCTTCTAGCAGTGTGTGGGACTTGGTCTATTAGTCCATCTATACTGACCTCCATTAGGTTGCAAATTGAATATAATTTTTTTCTGCATCTAGCTCTGAAAAAATATTTGGGCTTCTAGCAGTGTGTGGGACTTGTTCTATTAGTCCATCTATACTGACCTCCATCAGGATGCAAATTAAAAATAATTTTTATCTGCATCTAGCTCTGAAAAAATATATGGCCTTCTAGCAGTGTTTGGGATTTTTTCTATTAGTCCATCTATACTGACCTCCACCACGTTGCAAATTGAATATAATTTTTTTCTGCATCTAGCTCTGAAAAAATATTTGGGCTTCTAGCAGTGTGTGGGACTTGGTCTATTAGTCCATCTATACTGACCTCCATCAGGTTGCAAATTAAAAATAATTTTTATCTGCATCTAGCTCTGAAAAAATATTTGGGCTTCTAGCAGTGTGTGGGACTTGGTCTATTAGTCCATCTATACTGACCTCCATCAGGCTGCAAATTAAAAATAATTTTTATCTGCATCTAGCTCTGAAAAAATATTTGGGCTTCTAGCAGTGTGTGGGACTTGTTCTATTAGTCCATCTATACTGACCTCCATCAGGTTGCAAATTGAATATAATTTTTTTCTGCATCTAGCTCTGAAAAAATATTTGGGCTTCTAGCAGTGTGTGGGACTTGTTCTATTAGTCCATCTATACTGACCTCCATCAGGTTGCAAATTAAAAATAATTTTTATCTGCATCTAGCTCTGAAAAAATATTTGGGCTTCTAGCAGTGTGTGGGACTTGTTCTATTAGTCCATCTATACTGACCTCCATCAGGTTGCAAATTGAATATAATTTTTTTCTGCATCTAGCTCTGAAAAAATATTTGGGCTTCTAGCAATGTGTGGGACTTGGTCTATTAGTCCATCTATACTGACCTCCATCAGGTTGCAAATTAAAAATAATTTTATCTGCATCTAGCTCTGAAAAAATATTTGGGCTTCTAGCAGTGTGTGGGACTTGGTCTATTAGTCCATCTATACTGACCTCCATCAGGTTGCAAATTCAATATAATTTTTTTCTGCATCTAGCTCTGAAAAAATATTTGGGCTTCTAGCAGTGTGTGGGACTTGGTCTATTAGTCCATCTATACTGACCTCCATCAGGTTGCAAATTAAAAATAATTTTTATCTGTATATAGCTCTGAAAAAATATTTGGGCTTCTAGCAGTGTGTGGGACTTGGTCTATTAGTCCATCTATACTGACCTCCATTAGGTTGCAAATTGAATATAATTTTTTTCTGCATCTAGCTCTGAAAAAATATTTGGGCTTCTAGCAGTGTGTGGGACTTGTTCTATTAGTCCATCTATACTGACCTCCATCAGGTTGCAAATTAAAAATAATTTTTATCTGCATCTAGCTCTGAAAAAATATTTGGCCTTCTAGCAGTGTGTGGGACTTGTTCTATTAGTCCATCTATACTGACCTCCACCACGTTGCAAATTGAATATAATTTTTTTCTGCATCTAGCTCTGAAAAAATATTTGGGCTTCTAGCAGTGTGTGGGACTTGGTCTATTAGTCCATCTATACTGACCTCCATCAGGTTGCAAATTAAAAATAATTTTTATCTGCATCTAGCTCTGAAAAAATATTTGGGCTTCTAGCAGTGTGTGGGACTTGGTCTATTAGTCCATCTATACTGACCTCCATCAGGCTGCAAATTAAAAATAATTTTTATCTGCATCTAGCTCTGAAAAAATATTTGGGTTTCTAGCAGTGTGTGGGACTTGGTCTATTAGTCCATCTATACTGTCCTCCATTAGGTTGCAAATTGAATATAATTTTTTTCTACATCTAGCTCTGAAAAAATATTTGGGCTTCTAGCAGTGTGTGGGACTTGTTCTATTAGTCCATCTATACTGACCTCCACCACGTTGCAAATTGAATATAATTTTTTTCTGCATCTAGCTCTGAAAAAATATTTGGGCTTCTAGCAGTGTGTGGGACTTGGTCTATTAGTCCATCTATACTGACCTCCATCAGGTTGCAAATTAAAAATAATTTTTATCTGCATCTAGCTCTGAAAAAATATTTGGGCTTCTAGCAGTGTGTGGGACTTGTTCTATTAGTCCATCTATACTGACCTCCACCAGATTTCAAATTGAATATAATTTTTTTCTGCATCTAGCTTTGAAAAAATATTTGGGCTTCTAGCAGTGTGTGGACTTGTTCTATTAGTCCATCTATACTGACCTCCATCAGGTTGCAAATTGAATATATTTTTTTTCTGCATCTAGCTCTGAAAAAATATTTGGGCTTCTAGCAGTGTGTGGGACTTGTTCTATCAGTCCATCTATACTGACCTCCACCAGGTTGCAAATTAAAAATAATTTTTATCTGCATCTAGCTCTGAAAAAATATTTGGGCTTCTAGCAGTGTGTGGGACTTGGTCTATTAGTCCATCTATACTGACCTCCATCAGGCTGCAAATTAAAAATAATTTTTATCTGCATCTAGCTCTGAAAAAATATTTGGGTTTTTAGCAGTGTGTGGGACTTGGTCTATTAGTCCATCTATACTGTCCTCCATTAGGTTGCAAATTGAATATAATTTTTTTCTACATCTAGCTCTGAAAAAATATTTGGGCTTCTAGCAGTGTGTGGGACTTGTTCTATTAGTCCATCTATACTGACCTCCACCACGTTGCAAATTGAATATAATTTTTTTCTGCATCTAGCTCTGAAAAAATATTTGGGCTTCTAGCAGTGTGTGGGACTTGGTCTATTAGTCCATCTATACTGACCTCCATCAGGTTGCAAATTAAAAATAATTTTTATCTGCATCTAGCTCTGAAAAAATATTTGGGCTTCTAGCAGTGTGTGGGACTTGTTCTATTAGTCCATCTATACTGACCTCCACCAGATTTCAAATTGAATATAATTTTTTTCTGCATCTAGCTTTGAAAAAATATTTGGGCTTCTAGCAGTGTGTGGACTTGTTCTATTAGTCCATCTATACTGACCTCCATCAGGTTGCAAATTGAATATATTTTTTTTCTGCATCTAGCTCTGAAAAAATATTTGGGCTTCTAGCAGTGTGTGGGACTTGTTCTATCAGTCCATCTATACTGACCTCCACCAGGTTGCAAATTAAAAATAATTTTTATCTGCATCTAGCTCTGAAAAAATATTTGGGCTTCTAGCAGTGTGTGGGACTTGTTCTATTAGTCCATCTATACTGACCTCCATCAGGTTGCAAATTAAAAATAATTTTTATCTGCATCTAGCTCTGAAAAAATATTTGGGCTTCTAGCAGTGTGTGGGACTTGGTCTATTAGTCCATCTATACTGACCTCCATCAGGTTGCAAATTGAATATATTTTTTTTCTGCATCTAACCCAGCCAATAGTTTTGGCCTAATACCACAGTTTGGCCACTCAGCTCTGCTCGTTTCCCATCCATTGTTTTTTTGTGCAAACAACTCCAGAGTTGTGAATTAGTTAACCACCAAAATGAGTGGAAAAAGGCCTGCTGCTGGTGGAAAGGGGAATAGGCGTGTTGGGAAGGGGAAAAAAGGTTGTGTCCGTGGGGTAGGTGTTAAAGCAACAGTAACATCTGCAGAAGAAAGACCATCTTCCAGCCAAACTAAAATGTCTACTTCTTTTAGCGGACAATGTGATAAGATCCCTTTCTTACGGCCACGCCAATCGCTACAAATTCCAGATGAGGCACAAAAACAGCAGGTGCTTCAACGGATATCAAGTGCTCCTTTAAGTGGGCTCTCCTCCACATCAACTTCAACATCACAAATACTCCAGTCCTCAGAGGTGTCACCCCAATCGCACTTGCTTCCTCACAGCTCCCAAATCTCCAGCTGCCCATCTGAGTTTGAGGTAGAACAGATGGTTGAGTCTGCAGAGCTGTTTACTCATACTATAGCCTGGGAATCAGAGGTCGGCTCCAGCGCTTCTGTGAATCCAGACGAGGAAATGATCTGCACTGATGCCCAGAATCTTTATGAGTCGGATCCAGGACCAGACGCAGAAGGTTCTGACCATAATGTAGACCCTCATTCCCAAACTGTAACTCCTGTTGGTGGAGACAATGAGGAAGACGATGATGAGACTCAAATACCTGATTGGAGCGACATCTTTAGTTTTTTGTCAGGGCAGGAACAGGTTGGCTCTGAGAACGACTGGTGTGATAACACACAGGGTGATGATGATGAGGTTGGAGATCCCACTTACTGTCAACTCACAGTCAGCCAAGAGATGAGGTCAGCAGAGGAGGTGGAGGAGAATTCTAGTGACGACGAGGTCAGGTTGCGCCTTCCTGGAGAGAGATGTAGTACTGGAAGCACGTCAACAACTGCATCCTCAAACACAACTCTGCCTCTCACCACAAGTCGTGGTGGCTCTTCAGGTCGCATGGGTGCTAAGCCTTGCATAGCCTGGGCATTTTTTCAGATAGATAAAGATGACCCAACTCATGTTATCTGTAACATTTGTCAACAAAAGCTAAGTAGAGGCCAAAAAATACATAGTTTGAGTACTTCATGCATGAACCGGCACATGGACATGAAGCATAAGTTGCAGTGGGAAGCTCACTGTGCTACAATGCGGCCTAGCCGGCCGGGCCAACCACCGTCTGCCACATCTTGTGCATCCGCTGCCTCTTCATCCTCTGTGACTGGGGGGGACAGCAGTCACACCTGTTTTGGAACGCAGACCTGCCACCTCTTTACCCGCAACAGCCAGCGTGATTGGCAGGTCATGATTTTCTTTGGAGGTGGTAACACCAGCTGGTGTTGAGCGCTGTCCGACATCGATAGCACCACCTTTGGATCAAGGCAACCTAACATGTCCGCCTGCATCTTCCTCACAGACCGGCAGTTTGCCGGGGACACCCTTATCAACCCCGTCTAAGCACAACAGCCAGCCCTGGGTCCCTCAGATGTGGACAAGTAAAAGACCATTTCCTCCTAGCCATGACAAAGCTAAGAGGTTGAATTTCACCATCTGCAAGCTCTTGGCTACAGAAATGCTGCCTTTCCGCCTGTTGGACACAGAGGATTTTCGAGACCTTATGTCCGTCGCAGTGCCCCAGTACGAGATGCCCAGTCGGCACTACTTCTCAAAGAAAGGTGTGCCTGCGCTCCACCAGCATGTCGCACACAACATCACCGCTTCTTTGAGAAACTCTGTGTGTGACAGGGTGCATTTCACCACAGACACTTGGACGAGGAGGCATGGACAGGGGCGTTACTTGTCGCTGACTGGGCACTGGGTAACTATGGTGACAGCAGGACAAGGGGCTGCTGTCCAAGTCTTGCCGTCCCCACGAGTTGTGCGTCAATCCTCTTTATCTCAAAGTTCCTACACTGCTTCTGCCTCCTCAACCTCCTCTCGGTCCTCCACCTGCGCCCAAAGCCTGTCTGGTCATGCCACAAGCTTTCTAACTGCGCAGAAGGGATCCTGCACACCTCCTTACTATGCTGGCAGTAGGGCTCAACGTCATCAGGCGGTTTTTACATTGAAATGTCTGGGAAATGTGAGTCACACAGCTGAGGAGTTGTGGTCAGCTCTGGAGAACCAATTTCATGAATGGTTGTCTCCACTGGACCTGAAACCAGGGAAGGCCGTGTGCGACAATGCTGCAAACCTGGGTGCAGCCCTTCGCCGGGGCAATGTCACACACGTGCCTTGTATGGCTCACGTGTTGAACCTGGTTGTCCAGCAATTTTTAGCCCACTATCCCGGACTAGATGGCCTTCTGCAGAGGGCACGGTCGCTGTGTGCTCACTTCTGCCGTTCGCATCCCGCAGCTCAGTGACTTACATCTCTACAGAAGTCGTTGGCCTGCCACTTCACCGGCTAAAATGCGATGTGCCTACCCGGTGGAATTCAACTCTGCACATGTTGCAGCGACTGTGGCAGCACTGACAAGCCCTGGTGCAATACGTTCTGACGTATAGCCTGGGCCAACGAGATCCAGAGGTGGGGCAAATCACGCTGGAGAAGTGGTCTCAGATCAGGGACCTATGCACCCTTCTGCACAGTTTTGAAATGGCGACAAAGATGTTTAGTGCTGACGATGCCATTATCAGCATGACTATTCCGGTGATTTACATGCTGGAGCACATGTTAAACAGAATTCGGAGTCAGGTGGTGGCACAAGAGGAGGTGGAGGAAGTAGAGGAGGAGGAGTTGTATGCGGAAGGGCTAACATCTGCAAGGTCCAGACGGTCGGCAGCACCAAGACGGCAGGCATGTGAGGGTGGGGAGATGGTTTTACCAGGGCGCATGGTAACAGCCAAACTAGTGAGGAAGGTGCAGGAGCCCAGGAAGAAGTGGAGGACGAACTGATGGAAGACTCATCAGATGAGGGAGACCTTGATCACATTTCTGTTGTGCGAGGTTGGGGGGAGAGGACAGAGGAAGGAAGCATGATTGTTACCTTGCCACCAACACAACAGGGACTTGGTGCTCCTGGATGCGCAAGACACATGAGTGCCTTCTTGGTGCACTACCTGCAACATGACCCTCGAATTGTGAGAATTAGAAATAATCCTGACTACTGGGTTGTCACACTGTTAGATCCCCGGTACAAAAGTAAATTTGCAGAAATTATTCCTGCCATAGAAAGGGATGCACGCATGCAGGAGTATCAGCAGAGACTGTTGCAGAATTTTACATGTGCTTTTCCACAAAACACCAGTGGTGCACGTAGTGAATCTCACAGTTCCAACTTGCCAACCGTGGGACCGTCGAGTGTTCAGCACTCAAACCGTAACAGAAACACAGTATCTGCTGGTAACATCAATTTTGCGGAATCATTTCACCACTTTTTTAGCCCATCCTTTGCAAGGCCACAGGAGACAAGAAGTCTGACACATAGTCAACGCCTAGAGACGATGGTACAGGAGTATCTCCAAGTAAACATTGAAGCCATGACTGTGTCACTGGACACTTGCTCTTTTTGGGCTTCCAATCTGGATAAATGGCCGGAGCTAGCCACTTACGCCTTGGAGATCTTGTCATGCCCCGCAGCCAGCGTTCTGTCTGAACGTGTGTTCAGCGCTGCTGGTGGTGTGCTGACAGATAAGCGCACGCGGCTCTCCACTGATAATGTAGACAGACTCACGTTCATAAAGATGAACAAATCATGGATCCGAAACGACTTTTCTACCCCTGTGTCATCCTGGGGAGAGTAAAAGCTTGATGATTGGTTAAAATCACCTCACCAACCGTTTTAAGCTTTCAAATTACTAATCATGTTTATCTGTATCTTGGCTGGAAAATAATTTGTGCTTTGTAGCAGTGTGCAGTACTGATTCTATTAGGCCATCTATACTAAGCTCCACCAGATTTAAAATTACTAATCATGTTTATCTGTATCTTGGCTGGAAAATAATTTGGGCTTTGTAGTGTAGCACCCTGAGGATTCGGCTGCTACAGGGGTATTGCACCTCAACCCAGAGGTGTGATATTCCACTCCCGGGTAAGGATGGAGTGTGGAACTGAGCTAGTAGGCTGCATGCACTACACACATCCCATTTCCGGGGAACAGACCGATGGTATTCCCACTAGAGAAATGTGCAGGTACGACAGTGTCTGTTACTGGCTGGAGTGGGAGGGGGGTGGAACATCCCAGTAGTGTAGGGGCAGATAGGGGGAGCAGCCTGGGTAAAGCTAGGAGCTCATTGGGTGCTGGTCACCTGAGCTCACACATAGAGGGAGTATATAAGGTGGGCACCATCTTAGATCAGGGTCAGTCTGTGAGACGTCAGTCAGTCAGTCAGTTGTCAGTCTGTGAGACGTCAGTCTGTCAGAGTGTAACCTGAGAAGCAGAGCAGAGGAGAAGAGAGAGAGACCCAGAGGCGCAGAGGGGACCCCAAGAGCCCATAAGAGAGCTAATAGGGTGAAGGGTCGGCAACAGGGTACCGGATCCCAAGCTGGCAGAGGCTACAGCACACCTTAGCCAGGAACCGGAGGTCGTGGGCAGGATCTGCCACGATCACCCACTAAATCCACCCGGAAGGCAGACCAAGAATAGGGTCAGGGAGCCCAGAGGAGGCTTGACCAACAAGAGGCCCGAGGGAGCCGGACTTAGGTGGATCCCTGGTGGGAACGGCCAGAAGAAGGGAGAGACAGAAAGGAGCTCAGGAACACACTCCGGAGTTGCCTGGGAGTTGACCGAGTCCAGGACCTGGTGGACGCAGCACGGCTTGGGTGGTCACTGCTGTACACAGTGACCCGAGCAACACCAGTAAGTAAAACCCTGGAACTGCATTTTATGCCTCTGAGTCTCCTTGCTGCACCTTCACAACCACCATCCTCCACGGCTGACCCCCTGAGGCTATACCCCTCCCGTTGGGGGTTATACTACCTAAGCTGCACACACATCACCAGCCTCAGTGGACCCTGCTGCAGCGGCGGCCTTTTGACCGCAAATCAACGGGTGGCGTAGTCGACACAAAAGAACATCTAGTAACATCATAAGGACTGCCACACACTGAGCTTGACACCCTGGGCACGGACCGGGTCACAGCCACTCGGAGACTACAACCCCCATCTGATCCGGCTCCGGGTATCCCCAACAACACTGGCCCAGGGGGCGCGTCAGTAGCAGTGTGCAGTACTGATTCTATTAGGCCATCTATACTAAGCTCCACCAGATTTAAAATTACTAATCATGTTTATCTGTATCTTGGGCTTTGTAGCAGTGTGCAGCAGATTGTCAGAATTCGATGTAATCCAGACTACTGGGTTGCCACACTCTTAGATCCCCCACACTCTTCGATCAACCTTTTCATTTTAATAAAGACCAAAAAAATGGTCATTTTTGAAATTATAAGCATTAGCAGGTTATTAGAAACTGAAATCAAACAGTTTTCAACTCAAAACTTTATTCTAGGTGATGTTACATTTGCACATAGGACCCCTTGTTCGAAAGGAGCTTCTGAACTCTCTCGTCCATTGAATTTGTCAGGTTTTGGATGGTTTCTGCTTCAATTGCTTTGCATGAGGACAGAATACCCTCCCAGAGCTGTTGCTTAGATGTGAACTGCCTCCCGTCATCATAGACACTCCTTTTGATGAGGCTTCAGAGGTTCTGAATGGGGTAGAGGTCAGGGGAGCATGGGGGTCACACCATAAGTTTGTCCCCTTTTATGCCCATATCAGCCAGAGATGCAGATGTGTTATGTGCAGCATGAGACGGTGCATTATCATGCATGAAAATGATCTTGCTGTGGAATACACGGTTCTTCTTCTTGAACCATGGCAGGAAGTGCTGTTTGAGAAACTCCACATACATTATGGAGTTCATCTTTACCCCTTCAGGGATCCTAAAGGGACCGACAATCTCTCTCCCCATGATTCCAGCCAAAAACATAACTCCACCTCCTCCTTGTTGGCGCTGTAGCCGTGTTTGCGTGGGGTGTCCATCAACCAGCCATCCTCCACTCCATCCATCTGGACCATCGAGCGTTGCACGGCACTCATCCATGAACAAAACAGTTTTGAAATCAGTCTTCATGTATTGTTTGGCCCACTGGAACCGTTTCTGCTTGTGTGCAGTGGATAGAGGAGGTCGACAGGATAGCGTACGCACAGCTGCAAACCTCTGAAGGACCCTGCATCTTGTTGTTCGGAGGACATTGGAGGCACCAGCAGCTTCAAAAACTTGTCTGCTGCTATGACAAGGCTTTTTTGCCGCTGCTCTTTTAACCTGACGTAATTGCCTGTAGGAAAGAGTCCTCAATTTGCCCTTATCAGCACGCACACGTGTGTACTGTGAATCAGCTACATACTTCTTGATTGCCAAGACACTTCATCCTGATCATCGCACAATGTTGATTGTAGTCATGCCTTGACCTAAATACTCCACAATTTGTTGCTTCTCAGCAGCCGACACATCCTTTTTCTTTCCCATTTTGGCAGAAAATGTAGGCTGCTTAATAATGTGGGACAGCCTTCTTAAGTAGTCTTGCCTTTCATTGGACACACCTGCCAAACTAATTAGCACAGGTGTCTGCAATTGCTTACAGTGATATAAAGAGCCCTGACACACATCACCATCAATGAATTTAACTGACAAGCAAACAAATTCTTCCCTTATCACTCCTAAACACTTTTTGCATAATAATTTGGAACACAGTGTACATGTGCTTTTCCACAAAACACCAGTGGTTCACGTAGTGAATCTTACAGTTCTAACTTGCCAACCGTGGTCTGTATGGAGTTGTTCAATAAAGGGCCCAAAATTAAGATAACATAGACGGGAGAGGTCTCTATGAATAGGAATTCCTAAGTATTTCATACCCTGTGAGGGCCAGGCAAAGGGAAAGTTGGACTGGATGGAATCCTGTATGGATTTGGGGAGGGAGACATCGAGGGCCTCAGACTTCGCTGCATTGATTTTAAAATTTGACCATGTAACAAAGTGATCTATTTCAGCCATAACAGCATGGATGGATATATGTGATTGAGTGATATATACTAGGACATCATCAGCAAATAGAGAGCACTTGTACTCGGTGCCTCCCACCTCAATCCACCTAATATTGGGGTTATGGCGAATTGATGAGAGCAGGTGCTCCGTCACTAGGATGTATAAGAGAGGGGACAGAGGACATCCCTGCCTTGTCCCATTGGTGATTATGAAAGGTGATGAAAATGTTCTGACGCGCCCCCTGGGCCTTGGGACACCCGGAGCCGGACCCTTTTTGGTGGATGCTGGTGGTTGTAGTCTCCGTGGCGGCGACCCGGTTCCGTGGCTCAGGGCGGTCAAACCAGTGGCAGAACTATTTATGTGGTTTTGGTGTTTAAACGTCTGACTACGCCACCTGTGGATTGCGGTCAGAGTGAACTGCCGCTGCAGGGCAGACCGCTGAGGCTGGTGTTGTGGGTGCAGCAGAGCGTAGCATAACTCCCCACGGGAGGAGTATAGCCTCAGGGCAGTGTATGCGGAGGATGGGGGTGATGGTGCAGGGCAGCAGCAGTAACGACACGAAGTCAGTGATGCAGTCCAGGACCTTTACTCACAGCTCTTATTATCCAGACCACTTCTGCAGGTAACGGCTGCCCACGTCGTACTGTGCTCACCAGGTGAGGGGCTCAGACAACTCCCAGATAACTTTGGAGCGCTTCACAGGACCCCCTTTGTGTGTCCTTTGTCTGGCCTTTCTTACCAACCCTTCTGTCCGGCTGCCTCGGGCCTCCTCTTGGTAAACTTGGCGCCAGTTTCCCTGACCCTATGTGGTGCCTTCCTAGCGGGTGTAGCGAGGGGCTGCGCCACATAAAATGTCACAGCCTCCGGTTTCTAGCTGAGGGTCGTTTCCTGCCTCCACTAGTTTCGGGGATCGGTCTCCCCCTGTGGCCTGACCCCTCCACGCAGGTGGATTCGGGCATGCGGTGGCGACTCGCCCGTCCGCACCCCTGGGATCCCTTCATTCCTTGTTCCTGGAGCCTTCTCCGCTCCTCTTCCTTCCTTCTCCCTCTTCCAGGCCTGGGCCTCTGTTACTAGGCCCGCCTCCGGAGCAGAGCTCATGCAGAGCCCCTGCTCCCTGTCACTTCTGCTCAGACTTCTCTGCACTGAACTAAGAGGTTGTCCACCTTTTATACTCCCTTCTCAATGCACCCAGGAACTGCTTCCTCCCTGCTCCTGCACTACAGGGTTCCCCTTCCTCAGTGTTCCCTCCCCCCACTCCAGCCAGGGACAGGGACTGTCGTGCCCATCTCAGGGGCATATTGGTCGCCCTGCCCCACGGCAATGTGGTGTAATGCATGCAGGTGTCGGGTCCTGATCCACACTCCATCCTTACCTGAGAGTGAGATATCACACCTCTGGGTGAGGTGCAATACTTCTGTAGCAACCGAGCCCTCAGGGTGCTACAGTTCCATTTATCTTCAGCCTAGGTGATGTATTGCGATACAGGGCCGTGATTTTGGCTATAAAAGGGTCCCCTAGACCCCTACCCAAAGTTTTTTAAGAGAATAATATATGGCGTGCCAGGAGACTCTATGGAATGCTTTCTCAGCATCCAACGAGACTATCTAATTACAAATTTTTAACTGCATCTAGCCCAGGAAATACTTTGTGCCTAGTAGCAGTGTCTGCTAGTCAGCGGATTATCCCGGCTGTTAAGCAAGCTACACCACCTGTAGTTTGGACACTTAAGTTTTTCAAAGGAAATGATTCGGGACCACGGGATACTCAGTGAAGAGCATCAGGAGGCACCCCAAGGCATAGGGGCTGGGACTGGCAGTAGGATGCCTTGCGGTGGACAGCCGAGCTCGATCCTTATAAAAGCTTTTTAACTGCAGCAGCTTTAGTGGCGCTACTGGAGCTGGAATTATGCGGCTGCTTGCATGAGACTTGCCCTCCAATAGATCCTTGTAAAAGGATTTAAAGTGTATTCGTTCAAATTAGAGAGACAATTTAAATTAAAAAGCTTAGAGCTGCCTCCACCACAGGGGGGCTCGCTCGACCCACCAGCGGACAGGCACCAGTATTGGGAGAGGGGGGCTGGCCGTCAGGGTTCACCGCGGCTCTGGCACAAACCCGGCGACACGGAGGTGGCACGGGCAGGAACGGACAGGCCGTGTCGGCTTCTCACTTTTTGGATTTTAGAAGGGCATGACATGCCTATATCTGTGTCTCCCCCTCCTTTTACTCCTCCACCTCTTTTCTTTTCGCATGACTATATGTACTTGTCACTTTTCCATGTGTTAGTTATGTCTTCTGAGCAGTTTGTCAGCTTTTGGACACCTTTGAAGGTGTTTTCTATGTGTTTCTATGTGTTTTTGTTTGCCTGCCATTGGTTTTAACGGTGTTCGAAGGTGTTCGATGAACAGTTCGACGAACAGTTCGGCGAACACACGGGTGTTCGACGAACCGAACCGAACTCGAACACTACGGGGGTGGCTCAACACTACTCACAATACAGTACAGCACACTCTCACAGTGCTTGTCACAGGCTATGCTCACAGTCACCTCTGAAAGCAGCAATGTCAGAAGCTCATTTCTAGCAATTTGAAGCCTACCCACTCAGTTACCATGTATCAGTTACTCAAACACTGGCAGCAGTCTCCAGCTGTCTCCTATTCACACTCAGGCATCAACAGTCTGGTGTGACAATATTCACAGTCAAGAATAAGCCTATATGCCAATACCTCCTGAATATCTTATGAAGGTGTATGCACTAGACACTCATGAGAATAAGTCTGTTATGCTACTGTTTGTTGATGAAATAGAGGAACACTTTGTAGCATCGGCGTCTCTGCCTCCTGCCGGGCAGAGACGCCGTTCCCCTCACCGCCACTGCCCTGGCCCGGCGTCTTCTGGCTCCCGTCCTGCAGCTACTGTGGCGTGCACCGCGCGCAGCTCCCCGGGCACTGTGCTTAGGGCGCGCGCTCCCTCCCTCTTAGAGGGTCCGCGCGCGCCGTCCTAAAAAGTCCCCGGCCGGAGGACTTCCCCTATTTAAAGTACCTCCTCCAATATGGAGGTGCCTGTGCAATGGTTGTTGTTCCGTGTGCTAACACTTGCTTCAGCCCTCAGGTCCCACTGCCTGTCAGTCCTGCCCACCAGTCTGCCTGTCAGTCCTGCTTTCAAGTCTGCCTGTCACTCCTGCCCGCCTGTCTGCCTGTCAGTCCTGCTCGCCAGTCTGCCTGCCAGTTACCTGCCGTGCTCACCAGCCTGCTTACCTGGAAGCACCTGCCTGTTACCAGTTGTGCCCGCCAGCCTGCTTACCTGGAAGCACCTGCCTGTTAACTGTTGTGCCCGCCAGCCTGCCTACCTGGAGCACCTGCCTGTTACCTGTCGTGCCCGCTAGGTTGTCTACCCAAACAACCCGTCAGCCTTCCAGCCGTGCTCATCCGCTGTACCGGTCAGTTCCTGCCATCTGACCCGTGGGAGTCACCTGCTCTCACACAAGGTCAGTCCCAGAGTGGCACCTGGTCCCTCTGCTCGGTCCCTCCCTGGTTCACAGAGTTGATTGAGCCGCCGTGCGACCATACCTTTTGGAGCTAATTACTCAGGCTGAAAATACACTTAATGGGGCTGTATACTAACTTTAAAGGCTTTTAAAAGCTCTCCTAGTTCAGATGGAATAACAAGGCTGCAGAGGAACTGTTGCCACTAATTGGCTGCTGATGTTACATGACACCACTGCCAAAGGAAGAAGTCAGAAGCCTGGCAGAAGATGCAGCAGAATGGAGCAGCAGCACTGGTCCAGTAGGAGAGTATGTTTTCTATTTTATTTCTTAAGCACTCTTGGTCCGATAAGCAAGTTGTAAAGTAGTGGACAACTCCATTAAGCCATCACTGGTTAGGCATTCAAACTCTATTAGACCCTAGATTTACATCTGAAATCTATTTCATGTCTCACTTATCAAAACCAGCAGCAGTAGTCGTTTTCATTTAGAAGTCAACTCACTATTAAACAAGCCTCTCAGATCCTCGTAGAGCTCCTCATTATGTCCTCAAACCATCAGTTCAACACCTCCACAACAGAAAGCTTTCACACCTACGCTATACCATTGAGGGACCATCTTGCTCTTCTAGGTGACCGAAGTCCTACCATATGACTGCTCAGACTAAACACACTCTTGTCTAGCGCCTCACACAGTAAGCTGCACATTCCACTATTGGCGCCAAACTTTCCCTACCTGAAAGCATGTAATTTTCTTTACAAGCTGGCTTGGCCAGGACTCTTAACTCACATACTTACGTATTTAGAACAGTTTGCTGGGTTAGTGACTTGAGTCTCCTCTGTGTCGTTACATTCTTCATTTGGGTCATTAATATTCTGCTGATTTCCAAAATGTATAGAGCTGAAAGTATTATCTGTAGCTGAAATAGTTATATGAAGACAGGAGATAAATATTAGTACCTGACGGCAGTGCATCACTTCTATTTCTGGTGTTATATGAATCTATGGCCAGCACTAACATAGTGTTTACAGACTTTTCTAGAGTGTCCCTTTAAGACCTTTCTAAGAAGTAGCATAATCACAGTGGAAGTCCAAGCCACATATCCTTATTATCACTAAACTGAACATATATTTTTAGAAATACTGTTTGAGGTCATATTTACTTGAAGAAAAGTTTTTTAAAACTCTTTGGAGTTTATTATTATTATTATTATTATTTATATAGCGCCATTGATTCAATGGTGCTGTACATAAGAAGGGGTTACATACCAAGTAAAAATATCACTTACAGTAAACAAACTAACAATGATAGACTGGTACGGAGGGAAGAGGACCCTGCCCTTGCGGGCTTACATTCTACAGGAGTGGGGAGGAGACAGTAGGTTGGGGGTTGCAGTAGCTTCGGTGTTGTTGAGGAGGTGTGACACCCCAGGGGTCTGGTTGCCACAGTAATAGAGATATTATGTCTGAGAGCAAGTGGGAGGTTTCTCTGGTCAGGAGCCCTAAGCATGCAACACTACCCGCCCAGACCTGGGAGGGGAGGAATCTGCCCTTATAAACTGGGTCTGGGGCGGGATTGGAGCAGACAGAGACAGAGCTTGCAGAACAAGCAGAGCAGTCAGAGCCTGGAGAGGGAAAAGTAAGAACCAGGAGCTCTGTAGGAACAGTAGCTGAATACCAGGGGCTGGAGCTGAGCAGAGTTCGCCCTGGTTGAAGACACTAATACCGGACACGGAGTCCGAGGCTGTGGGGACAGACAGGTCCAGCAGCAGAATCCAACCGGCAGGGGATTCCATGTCTTCTGGCCATAGAAGCCCGGAGGCACGGTCACAAGCAAGGGACCAGCACCGCCATCGTGAAGCGGAGGCTAACGGAAGGCCCCAAGTCACCGGCCATACGGGTGAGCACCACACAGTATACTCAGGGACGTGGGCTACTTCTACCCGCATAGAGCAAGGTAGCCAGGAAAGAGTGCAGATAGTCGGGGAGGCCTACAACTCCACCTGGCCAGGGGAGATCCTGCTTGCTCACAGACTGACCAGGCCCCTATTGCTAACCAGTACTCCCGGGAGGGTCTGCTTTATACCATCAGTAAAGACCCTGAACTGCACCACACGTCTCTGTGTTTCATCGCCGCACCAGCACCATTACTACTGGGACGCTCACACCATCACTCCCATCATCCACACTAGCTGCCCTGAGGCAATACTTCTCCCGTGGGGAGTTATCCCATACTCAGCTGCGCAAACAACATCAGCCTCAGCGGTCGGCAGCGCAGCGGCGGTCCCCACTGACCGCAATCCATGGGTGGCGTAGTCGGACAATTACAATACCAATAGACTGCCACTGGTTTGACCGCCCTGGGCACGGACCGGGTCACCGCCACATTGAGACTACAACCCCCAGCGATCCGGCTCCGGGTATCCCCCTGCACAGCACAGGCCCAGGGGGCGCGTCAACTTTGGCGTAGTCGGCAGGATTTCGTGCCCGCAACCACCGGGTACTGCGTGTCTGAAAAAGACTTTTGAACTTACCTGTGGTGAAGTTTCCCGCCGTCCGGAGTCGTTTCCCGCCATCCGGAGCCGATTCCCGCAATCAGACGCCATCTTGGACCGTTTCCCGCCGTCTTCTACCTTCTTCCCGCCATCCGCAGCTGCTTCCCGCCTTCGGACGCCATCTTCGGGACGCCGAGCGGGAAGAAGAGGGGCGTGGACGCCAAAAGCGCGCGAGATCCGAAGCTCCGCCCCACGCTCCGCCCCACGCTCCGATGCTGCGTAAGGTCCTGGAAGGAAGGAAGAGCGACGCTGACGTCATCGGAGCGCGACGCCAGGTCCTCAACCCTGACGATCAACTGCGGAGCCGCGGCCTACGGAAGAAGAGCATCGCAAGGTAGGCCATGGTCCACTAGGGGGGAAGGAGGATGTCGGACACTGAGGGGAGCTCCACCGCCACACCGGCCGCCAGCGCAACCGCTGCAGCGGTCATGCCATTCACCATGCCCTATATCCCGGGGGCAACCTGGCTACCCCAGTACTCAGGGGAGTCACATACCCTGAGTGACTTTAGGGAAAGACTTGATAGCCTCTTCCAGGTATACCCCCTCACAGAAGAGCAAAAAGTGAGCATTCTGGTGGCCCAGTTAATCGGGGCAGCCCAAAGGGAGGTAAAGTCCTGGTCACCTGGGAAGAAGAGGACTGTCAGAGAGATACTAGCCCGGCTGAAAGACACATTTGACACCCGCACCTCAGCCGAGATAAAACTAAGATTTTACGGGTGCAAACAACGGGCACATGAAAGTATAAGAGACTATGCTCTAAACCTACAAGAGGCCCTGAGAGCCATTAAGCAGGCAGACCCTGACAGCGTGGGAAATGAAGACAAGCTGTTGACCGAACAATTTATTGAGGGTCTACTGTGCAATGCCCACCGAACCCAGTTGCGGGCAAAAGCCTTACAGGACCCTGACCTGGACTTTGCACAGTTCAAGGACAGAGCCATCCAGGTGCTCCGAGAACCGGCACCAGGTGGCGCTGTGACCCACAGGCGCCCTGCTATCACTTACCACCAGGAGACGGCGCCCTTGTCTGCAGGTCCTGTGGGAGCTGATGCGCAGGCTTTGAACAATGACCCGGCAACAGACCTGCACCACCAGGTCCAAGAGCTGACTAAGAGTGTTGCCGCGCTAACCAGGACTGTGCAGTCTTTACAGGTCTCTTCTCCAGAAAAGATCCAGCTGGCATCCGGACCGGAGGACGTCCCGTGGCGCCGACTGAGGAGGACCCCACCGACCAGAGGAAGACCCAGCGACAGATACAACGAGGACTGATGACCCATCTGCCGCCGCTGCAATCAACCCGGACATTTGGCAAGGTACTGTAATTTAAACGGGCACAACCTGGGGTAGAGGGCCAACCCCCAGGCATAAGATCATCAGGCCCATCAAACTGGCGTGACAAATACGTAGGGGGACGTCCGGTCTTGCCTGTGGTACTGGATGGCATTCCTATGAGTGCCCTACTAGACACCGGGTCACAGGTCACCACCATCCCGTACGTGCTCTTCAAGCAGTACTGGAATGACTCGGACATAACCCGCTACCCGGATGACGACCTGAGCATTATCGCCAGCAATGGTCAGCCCGTGCCACAGATAGGATTTAAGGAAATGACCATCAAGGTCGGTAAAGTTGAACTGCCGGCACAAGGACTTATCATTGTGGACATTGACCGTCATGAGAGTCACCCAAAAATCACCCTAGGTACTAACGTAATTGAATACTGTCTTGCAGAGGTGATTCTTATTTTGCAGCAGGTTGCCAAGAACGCCAGTTCCAGCCAGCAGCGTGTCCTCCAAAAAGAGATCCAGGCACTGATGAAACGGCAACAGGTGGAACTATCTGGTGGTGAGATAGGTAGCGTGAGAATGTGTGACCCGTTCCCTATTGCCATGCCCCCGAAAAGTGAGATGATGATTTGGTGCCGGGCAGCTATTGGTCTAAGAGGTAGAGACTACCAAGCAATGGTAGAACCCGTCTACTCAGACAGTAGGCCCACCATTTTTACAGCACGGGGGGTGGTCGATGTACGCCATGGGAGGGTGCCCGTCCGCATCATCAATATCGGGGAGAGAGAAGTATACCTGCCCCGGTATGCCACGCTAGCCAAATTGTTCACCATCAACCAGAACTCTGTACAGGCCGTGGAACCCTTGCCTCCATCTCAACCAGAGGAAGGTAACGGCTCTAAGAAACCAATGGAGGACTGGTGTCAGCAACTGCATTTGGGTACTGACTCCACTCCCTCACACCAAAAACAGGGAGTCTATCGGGTGGTTCAAGAGTATGAGAGAGTGTTTAGTAAACACCCGCTAGACTTTGGGCGAGTAAAGGGGGTAGAACATCACATCCCAACGGGAGACCATCCTCCCATAAAGGAGAGATATCGACCCGTACCCCCTGTACACTATCAACACGCCAAGGGGATGCTAGAAGACATGAAGGAGGCTGGAGTAATTAGGGACTGCTGTAGCCCCTGGGCAGCTCCACTAGTCTTAGTGAAAAAGAAAGACAACACCATGAGAATGTGTGTAGACTACAGGAAGGTCAACCGTATCACACACAAAGATGCGTACCCGTTACCAAGGATAGAAGAGTCCTTAGCTGCATTAAAATCTGCTAACTTCTTCTCTACTTTGGATCTCACTAGCGGGTACTGGCAGGTTCCTGTAGCAGAGGCGGACCGGGAGAAAACCGCATTCACCACCCCGATGGGACTCAGCGAATTTAACTGTATGCCGTTCGGGCTCTGCAACGCACCAGGAACCTTCCAACGGTTGATGGAATGCTGTCTGGGACACCGGAACTTCGAGACGGTCCTATTATACCTGGACGACGTCATTGTCTATTCCAAGACCTATGAGGACCATCTGGAACACCTGGCAGAAGTGTTTGAAGCCCTGGCGAACTATGGCCTAAAGGTAAAACCCTCAAAGTGTCATCTACTGAAGCCAAAGGTACAATACCTGGGACACGTGGTGAGTGCTGACGGAGTAGCCCCCGACCCTGACAAGATCACCGTGATTAAGGACTGACCAAGACCATCCAGCATAAAGGAAGTGCGGCAGTTCCTCGGGTTGGTAGGCTACTACTGAAGATTCATTCCCGGTCTTACCAAGAAGGCAGCTCCCATGCAGGACCTCCTGATAGGCCAGTCCAGGAAGGCCAAAAACCAGAAGCCACCCTTCAAATGGGAAAAGCTGGAAGAGGAGTCCTTCCGCCAGCTGAAGATGGCCCTCACGGGGGATGAAATCCTGGCGTACCCTGATTACAACCAGCCCTTTATCCTCTACACGGACGCAAGCAACATCGGGTTAGGAGCCGTACTGTCCCAGATCCAGCAGGGGAGAGAACGGGTAATTGCTTACGCCAGCCGAAAACTGCGACCCACGGAAAGAAACTCTGAGAATTACAGCTCGTTCAAGCTCGAGTTCCTGGCAGTGGTGTGGGCAGTAACCGAACGTTTCAAGCATTACCTTGCCTCTTCCAGGTTCACCGTGTACACGGACAACAACCCGTTGACACACCTGGACACTGCAAGACTGGGTGCCCTGGAGCAGAGATGGATGGCCCGCCTGTCCAATTTTGAGTTCACAATCAAATACCGGGCAGGACACTCCAATACCAACGCGGACGCCCTGTCCAGAATGCCAAACTTACCGGATGAAGGGGAGGATCCGGAAGAATTGGAAGAGATCGAACTCCCTGCGTTTCACTGTCATGGGATTACCCAGTATTCCCACCGTGTGAGGGGCCAGCGATCCGCTATGTTCAACCCCTTACCCCACTACAACTGGGCAGAGACGCAAGACAGTGACCCCGCAGTCCGTCTGGTGAAGGAGATGCTGACCCAGGCTGACGCCCGCCTAGACCCAGACGCTCCGGAAGAGACCAAGCAACTGTGGACGGAGAAGAGCAGACTGTTCCCCTACAAGGAGAAGTTGTGCCGCAGAATGGTCAATTCCCGGACACATGAGCTGATCTGGCAGGTGGTGGTACCGAGACGGGATGCGGCTATGGTGCTGGAGGCCTACCACAATGGAGCCGGGCACTTCGGATGGAAGAAGCTGGAGTTCCTGCTGCGTGAACGGTTCTACTGGATAGGCATGAGAGGAGCCATTGAGAGGTGGTGTAGAGACTGTGGCCCGTGCAATCTAAGAAGAAGGGACCGTGCCAGCCAGAGGACTCCCCTGCAGCCCATCATCACCAGGCAGCCGCTGGAACTGGTCGCTCTGGATCATGTTAAACTGGCTCCAAGCAGAAGCGGGTATGTCTACGCCCTAACCATCGTGGATCACTACTCCCGATTCCTAGTGGTGGTCCCCGTCAAAGACTTAACAGCACAAACAGCAGCTAGAGCCTTCCAGCTGCACTTCTGCCGCCCACACGGGTACCCGGACCAAGTGCTGACGGACCAAGGACCAGCCTTCGATCACCCCCAAACCAATGGACTCTGCGAGAAGATGAACCAGGTGGTGATAGATCTGCTAAAAACATTGCCCCTGGAAGAACGCAGTCTGTGGCCTGAGAAACTGCCCGATCTGGTGGACCTGCATAACCACATCCCGGTAGGTTCCACCAACTGTATCCCGGCTTACCTAATGCGAGCAAGACCTGGTAAGCTGCCTGTTGACCTGGATATGGGAGTCCTGATACCCGAGGACACCTCACCAGAGACAGACTGGGATACAGAACGGCAGCAGCAGTACCGGAAAGTACAAGAGAGCGTCGAGCGAAGTCTCTGTCAATCAAGAGAAAGGCAGGAGAGAACTTTTAACCAACATGCTCCCGCTGTTCCCCTGGTACCTGGAGAGCAGGTCTTGAAAAGAAAAAGGCGGCTCCATAAGTTGGACGACCAGTGGGAAAAGGACCCGTACACCGTACTGCCCTCAAGCCACAATAATCCAAAGGTGTACGTCATCAGCAAGGATGGAGGAGAGACCACAGCCACTGTCTCCAGAGAGCACCTGAAAAAGTGCCCCGAGAAGTTGCAAAGCACGGATGAAGATCAGGAAGACCCTCAACCCGTAGAGGAAAAGGAGGAAATGATCACCACCGTACTCGGAGACTTTCTCCGGTCCTGGACACAAGTAAACAACGCTATCGTGGTGCCCGTCCTCACCTTTCTCCAGCCAGCCCCTCAAGTGCCTACAGAAGACCAGGTAGAGCTGGAAGAGCAGCCGGCCCAGGAGGCAGAAGAGTCCACACCAGCAGCCCAGGAGAATCAACCCTCTGCTAGTAGTGAGCCTGCCGTGCCCCTAGTGAGCCAAAGAGTGTGCAGACAGCTGCCCAGCTTGCCCATAACACCTCCTACACCCTGTAGTGCAGGACCAGTTAGTGAGCTCCGTAGGTCCACTAGAGTCACTAGAGGTCAAATGCCCGCTCGCTGGAGAATCTAAACTAATCCACTGTGAATTTACCTGTTTCTTGAAAATGTTTATGGTTTATGTTTGTTGCCTGTTATTAATTATGTCTCTCAGTTACCCTGCAGATTTCTATGGACTAACAGGTTATGGACACTGGATAACCAGAACAGTTTTGTAGATAGTTGCACCTTGGTGTCTCTTGTGAAGACGGCCGCGGAAGAGAAAACCTGTCTGGCGTGGCCTACTTGCGGCCCAAAGTAGCTAGCTCCAGCCTTGCAGCCACGCCCAAGGACAACGCAAGGGGTTTGCTTTGGACAGGTCCCCTACTTCGCTTAAAGCTTCACCTTGGGTGATATGGACACCCAGTTGCGGACACGCCGTGACCTTTAAAGAACTAAAGCTTCTTGTAAATATGTTATTGTATTATTGTTATACCCTGTATTTATGTTTCTTTAAAAATGTGTTTAGTCCCGGAGTACTAAAATTTACTAGGGGGGAATGTGACACCCCAGGGGTCTGGTTGCCACAGTAATAGAGATATTATGTCTGAGAGCAAGTGGGAGGTTTCTCTGGTCAGGAGCCTTAAGCATGCAACACGGCCCACCCAGACCTGGGAGGGGAGGAATCTGCCCTTATAAACTGGGTCTGGGGCGGGATTAGAGCAGACAGAGACAGAGCCTGCAGAACAAGCAGAGTAGTCAGAGCCTGGAGAGGGAAAAGTAAGAACCAGGAGCTCTGTAGGAACAGTAGCTGAATACCAGGGGCTGGAGCTGAGCAGAGTTCGCCCTGGTTGAAGACACTAATACCGGACATGGAGTCCGAGGCTGTGGGGACATCCAGGTCCAGCAGCGGAATCCAACCGGCAGGGGATTCCATGTCCTCTGGCCATAGAAGCCCGGAGGCACGGTCACAAGCAAGGGACCAGCACCGCCATCGTGAAGCGGAGGCTAACGGAAGGCCCCAAGTCACCGGCCATACGGGTGAGCACCACACGGTATACTCAGGGACGTGGGCTACTTCTACCCGCATAGAGCAAGGTAGCCAGGAAAGAGTGCAGATAGTCGGGGAGGCCTACAACTCCACCTGGCCAGGGGAGATCCTGCTTGCTCACAGACTGACCAGGCCCCTATTGCTAACCAGTACTCCCGGGAGGGTCTGCTTTATACCATCAGTAAAGACCCTGAACTGCACCACACGTCTCTGTGTTTCATCGCCGCACCAGCACCATTACTACTGGGACGCTCACACCATCACTCCCATCATCCACACTAGCTGCCCTGAGGCAATACTTCTCCCGTGGGGAGTTATCCCATACTCAGCTGCGCAAACAACATCAGCCTCAGCGGTCGGCAGCGCAGCGGCGGTCCCCACTGACCGCAATCCACGGGTGGCGTAGTCGGACAATTACAATACCAATAGACTGCCACTGGTTTGACCGCCCTGGGCACGGACCGGGTCACCGCCACATTGAGACTACAACCCCCAGCGATCCGGCTCCGGGTATCCCCCTGCACAGCACAGGCCCAGGGGGCGCTTCAGAGGCAGCAGGGTCATTGCAGGCTGTAGGCTTTCTTGAAGAGATGGGTTTTCAGGTTCCGTTTGAAGGATCCGGATGTGGTGGATAATCGGATGTGTTGAGGCACAGAATTCCAGAGGATGGGGGATATTTGGGAGAAATCTTGGAGGCGATTGGGTGAGGAACGGATAAGTGTGGAGGAGAGAAGGAGGTCTTGGGAGGACCGAAGGTTACATGAGGGAATATATCGAGAGATTAGTTCAGAGATGTACGAAGGAGAGAGGTTATGGATGGCTTTGTAGGTCAGTGTTAGTAGTTTGAACTGGATACGCTGGGGGAATGGGAGCCAGCGAAGCGATTTGCAAAGGGGCTTAGCAGAGGAGTAGCGAGGCGAGAGATGAACAAGTCGTGCAGCAGAGTTGAGGATAGACTGGAGGGGTGCGAGAGTGTTAGCAGGGAGGCCACAGAGGAGGATGTTTCAAGCAGTTTAGTAGAGTTAGGGTTGAGGAAAGGACGGATTCTGGAAATATTTTTGAGCTGTAGGCGACAGGAGGTGGCGAGAGCTTGGCTGTGGGGTTTGAAGGACAGGGCAGAGTCAAGGGTTACTCCGAGGCAGCGGCTTGTCGGTACAGCGGAAAGAGTGATGTCATTTGTTGTGATAGAATGATCAGGTGGGAAGGATATGCGAGATGGTGGAAAGATAATTAGTTCAGTTTTGTCCACATTGAGCTTGAGGTAGCGGGAGGAGAAGAAGGAGGATATGGCTGAAAGACATGCTGGGATTCTGGACAGCAGAGAGGTGACGTCTGGGCCAGAGAGGTAGATCTGGGTGTCATCAGCATACAGATGGTACTGGAAGCAAGAGGATTTTATGAGGTGTCCCAGGCCAAGGGTATAGATTGAGAAGAGTAGGGGTCCTAGGACAGAGCCTTGAGGGACTCCAACAGAGAGGGGGCGGGGTGAGGAGGTAGCGTGGGAGTGGGAGACGCTAAATGTGCGGTTAGAAAGGTATGAGGAGATCCAGGATAGGACAAGGTCTTTGACGCCAAAGGAAGAGAGGATCTGTAGTAGGAGGCAGTGGTCAACTGTATCTAAAGCAGAGGACAGGTCAAGAAGAAGAAGGTTTATTATGTTTCACTTTTAAAGGGACCTGTTAGCCGATACTTGCTGCCCAATCCGTGGGCAGCATGTAACAGCCACTGGCTGTAGTATACCAACCATGTACTTTTTTCTCTGAAACACTATGACATTTCAGAGAAAAACATACTTTTAATAGCTGCCAGGGATGGAGCTGCACTGTGCACTAGTCATACAAGCAGGTCCCCGGAAGCTTTTCCCTGACCGCTGACAGTGACTGGGAAGCCTCTGCCTGCAAACACGTATAGCCAGAGGCATGTCAGTCACTGTCAGCGGGTGGGGAGAAGCCGACAGGGACACACCTCTATGACTAGTCAATAGCGTGGCTCGGTCCCCGGCAGCGGCCACGGTTTGGGCAGCATGTATCAGCTGACTGTCACGGGTGTGTCAGATGTGACAGACAGTCGTCCTGCACTTGGTTGCAGGAGATCTCTTCTTTTGGCATTACAGACACCTTCTTAGATCTGTCTCACTCTAGGACCCAGCGGCTACCTCCCTCCAGCTAATTGACACCCAGGTCTGGGTGTTTAAATACTTCTTGTTTGCTGTAGGGAGGTGCCAGTGATATTCACATGACCCCTTGTCAAGGTTTGGAGCTGTTGTAGTCTACTTATTTCCTCTTTGGTGCTAAGAGGCCGTGTGTGTACTCTCTCTGAAGTTGGCTCAAGCTAAGTTACTTCCCCCGTGTCTGTCTCCCCTTGCTGTGTTTAGTTGTTAGTGGGGACTGACTAGCGCTCATTCCCCCTTCCTTAGCCAGGACCTAGCTCTAGGGAGATGCAGGGTTTTAGGTTCCTGATTGGCGACTGGTGAAAAACCAATATAGGGACGGTAGGGAAGACAGGGTGATATCTGATCAGCCTAGGAGGTCTCCATCCCCTCTTTCCTTAGTGTCTGGGCTCCCTTCCCCTCATCCCTTTGTGTTGCATTTTGTCTTTCCTACACTGTGTGACACTGACAGGTTCCCTTTAATAATTTTTGAGACAAAATATTGTAAGTTCACAGTTAATAAAAATAGTTAGGACAAATTTGTCTGAATGAGACATTTTTCCAAAACAACTAACCTTCTGAGAGAAATTCACTATTTTTAGGATCTCCATTGTAGTCCCCACAGAGGCCACATGTATGATTTTTGAAACTTGGGTCCAACTCCAACTGAAAAAGAACGACACAGTGTTACTTAACCCCTTTACCCCAAGGGTGGTTTGCACGTTAATGACCGGGCCAATTTTTACAATTCTGACCACTGTCACTTTATGAGGTAATTACTCTGGAATGCTTCAACAGATCCCCCTGATTCTGAGAATGTGTTTTCGTGACATACTGTACTTCATGATAGTGGTAAAATTTCTTGGATAACTCTTGCATTTATTTGTGAAAAAAATGGAAATTTGGTGAAAATTTAGAAAATTTCGCAACTTTCAACATTTGAATTTATATGCCCTTAAATCAGAGAGATATGTCACACTAAATAGTTAATAAATAACATTTACCACATGTCTACGTTACATCAACACAATTTTGGAACCCAAATTTTTTTTGATAGGGAGCTATAAGGGTTAAAAGTTGACCAGCGATTTCTAAATTTTCCAACAAAATTTACAAAACCATTTTTTTAAGGACCACATCACATATGCAGTGACTTTGGTGGTCCTTTATGACAGAAAATACCCAAAGTGATACCATTCTAAAATCTTCACCCCTCAAGTTGCTCAAAACCACATTCAAGAACTTTATTAACCCTTCAGGTGCTTCACAGGAATTTTTGGAATGTGGAAGAAAAAAATGAACATTTAACTTTTTTCACAAAAATGTTGTTAGACCCCATTTTTTTATTTTTGCAAGGGTAACAGGAAAAAATGGACCCCAAAATTTTTTGTGCAATTTCTCCTGAGCATGCCAATACTCCATATGTTGGGGAAAACCACTGTTTGGGCACACAGCAGGGCTTGGAAAGGAAGGAGCGCCATTTGACTTTTTGAATGTAAAATTTGTTTGAATAATTAGCGGACGCCATGTTGCATTTGGGGAGCCCCTAATGTGCCTAAACAGTGGAAACCCCCGACAAGTGACACCATTTTGAAAACTATACCCCTCAGGGAACTTATCTAGATGTGTGGTGAGCACCTTGAACCCCCCAGGTGCTTCACAGAAGTTTAGGAAATTGAGCCGTAAAAATAAAATATTCTACATTCTATATTTTTGCAACAAAAATATTTTTCAGCATCCAATTTTGCATTTTCATAAGGGTAACAGGAGAAATTGCACCATGCAATTTGTTGTGCAATTCCTCCTGAGCACGCCAATACCCCATTTTGGAAACTAGCCCCCTCAAGGATTTTATCAAAGGGTATAGTGAACATTTTGAACCCAGAGGTACGACACAGAATTTATTAACATTAGGTCATCATATTGAATAAGTTGTCATTAGTCTTGAGTGCTAGTGCTCGCTACTTGAGTTTGCATCGGGTCCTCAGGTATGCACCATGTATCGTGGGTGCTCAAGTGACATGCTCGAGTTTCCGTTCGCATGTTTCACGATTATTAGACACCCAAAAAAAAACAATATGCAGGGATCGCTCGTGCATGGCAGGCAATCCCCGCAAGGTTTTTTTGGCTGTATAACAGCTGCAAAACATATGGGGAGGAGACTTGAGGATGTCACTCGAGCACCCGCTATACTCGGTGCATACCCGAGCACCCAATGCAAACTCAAGTAGTGAGCACTTGCGCTCAACATTAGTCGCCATATCATCGTCATTTTTTTTCTTTACTTTTGAAAATATCCCAATCCTAACCCTAGCACAACCCTAACCCTAGCATAACCCTAACCTTAGAGTTTATTTTTCACGCCGTTCCTCGTGCAGTATAAGTGATTAGACCGCTTTATTCTTTTTGTCGGTGGGATTACAGCGATGCCAGATTCATATCGGGTTTTTATGATTGACAGCTGTCACCCACTAAAAGACACTTTTTTTTTGCAAAGACTAGTTTTTGCATGACCATATTTTGAGAGCTATAATTTTTCCGTATTTCGGCCGACAGAGTCATGTGACGGCTTGTTTTTTGCGGGACAAGTTGATGTTTTTATTGGTACCATTATTGGGCATGTAACATTTTTTGATCGCTTTCTATTCCGATTTTTGGGAGGGAGAATACACAAAAACCAACAATTCCGGAATTGTTTTTTTTTTTTTTTTTTTTATACTGTTCTGCGTGTGGTAAAATTAATAAGGCAGAGTTATTCTTCAGGTCAGTATGATTACAGTGGTACTACATTTATATTTTTTTATGTTTTGGCGCTTTTACACAATAAAAACTATTTTATAGAAAAAAAAAATTTTTGTATCGCTTTATTCTGAGAGCTATGACTTTTTTATTTTTCGGCCGATGGAGTTGTATGGCGGCTTGTTTCTTGCGGGACAAGATGACGTTTTCAGTGGTACCATTTTTAGTTGCATTTGTCTTTTTGATCACGTTTTATTTAATTTTTTGTTTGGCGGTATGATGATAAAGCATGTTTTTTCTTGTTTTTTTTTTTTTTTTTTTTATCGTGTTCACTAAAGGGGCTAACTAGAGGGACTGCTTTATAGGACAGGTCGTTCCCGGCATGGCAATACCATATATGGGTACTTTTATTGTTTGTTTCTTTTTCCACAATAATATTCATTTATTGGTACAATATATTTTTATTTATTTGGATTATTTTCTTCATTTTTTTATATATTTTTACAATATATTTTTTTTTTCACATTCTGATTCTTTTTTTACTTTTACATCTTTTCCCACTATGGGACTTTCTCATTTTATTTTCAGATCGCCTGTATAGCATAGAGAGCAGCAGCAGTTCCCTGTGCTATAAAGGCTGTCACTGCTACAGAGGGAGAAGATACTTTGGTCATGCACTGCGCATGACCAAAGTATCTTCCTGCTGTCTGGTGACCCGGATGTTGTCATAACAACATCAGGTCGTCATGGCAACATCCAGGAGCTGCGGCAGACAGCGTTGGACGCAGGCAGGAGAGGTGAGTATCGGCAATCACCACCCATTGCCCCCGCAATGCTGCGATCGACTTTGCATTGAGGTGGTTAGTGTGCAGGGAGCGGTGCAGGACCACTCCCTGCACATAGTATCGGGTGTCATCTGTGACAATCAGCTGACACCCGGCGGCAATCGCCCCGCACCGCTTGTGACCTAATAGTACATCATTGGTCCAATCGGCTCAGGTCACCATGACGTACTATTAGGTCACACGTCAGAAAGGGGTTAAAATGGTGCTAAAAATATAAGCAATATGCATTTAAATTACTTACTGGTAGGGAATTTAGATAGTGAGCCCCAGTAAGACAGTGATGATGATGTCTGCACAGTGCTGTGGAATTAAAGGGGTATTCCCATCTCCAAGATCCTATCCTAATATGTAGTAAGTGCAGTAATAAATAATATTAGCAAATACCTCCAATTAGAAATGTAGTATAGTTCTTCTGATTTGCTTTGTCGCTTACCCCATGTGTAGGGCATAGCTTAGGTATCCAAGGTTACAACTACTCATATAGTGACAGTTAGCTGCTAGTGGTCATAACCATGGATACCTAAGCTACTGCAATGCCCTGCACATGGGGTAAGCGACATAGCGAATCAGAAGAACTACACTGCATTTCTAATTGGAGGTATTTTCTAATATTATTATTATTACACCTACTATATATTGGAATAGGATCTTGGAGATGGGAATACCCCTTTAATAGTGCTATATAAGGAAGTAAAATAAATAAATGGAATTTACCAAACATTTCCTTTCTGATTCTATGTGACTGTGTTCATTAAAAATTATTGGTGATCAATAGTACAGCAAATGACATTTCTAGCAGCTCTTAAGGGCTTAGCTAAAGGGAAGGTGGTGGAATAGCTGTTGCTCCCTGGACCTGGAGGCTGAATCAGACCTAAAATAGAACAGTATTTTACACAGATTTTTTATTATTCCGGTGTTTTGTGGGACTTTGATAGAAAGAAAAACTTCTTTTTTGAATTTCTGATCTCTAGTTAGACCATTCAGGAGAAATAGGCACCAGCAGTTGAACTGAGCGTTTTAACTTACCATGACAGCGTCTTCTTTATTCCACATGAGGGTCAGGCCGACCTTCGTGTATATCTTATAATAATCATCATTTTTGTGAATGAGAATCCCAAATGTGTAATAAGGTGTCTTCACACTGAAAAAATAACAATGAGCATATGAATTCTGGATCTCATGTATATAAAAATCATCCTAAAAACATACTTTACATCAGATTTGTTTGAAAAAAAAAATCTGTAGGCATCTGGGAGTTATCCAGATATTGGTTTCGCTGACTCCTAATCCTAAACTGGAAATTCATCTCTTGTAAATTTATTTGAATTCTTAAATAATTTTATATATTTAACCCTTTAATTAATATGTCAAAAGAGGGTTATTGGCTTATGTTAAAGGGGTGTCATTTAAAAAAAAAATAAGGTTTAGAATAAATGAATAAATATGTTTGGGATATAAGTATATAGAATGTATTAATAAGAAGGAGCCTGATATGTAGATATTAAGGCCAGTCCCAAAAGCTCCACTTCTGGCTTGGATTTGACACATAAGAACATTTAATGTGTGGGCATATGATATAACCAATGCTAAGTGTTATGGGGGCAGACTTGCTAATTTCAATAGCCAAGTTAGCTCCCTTCTCTGTCACGGTTGATGCATAGACAGAGACGGGACTGGCTAAGCTATCAAAATGAGCTAGTCAGCCAGCCCCTATCCTACACACCACTGATGACTTGCCAACCCAGTAATTGTTCTCCTGATTTAAGCCCCCGTCTCACATAGCGAGATTGCTAGCGAGATCGCTGCTGTGTCACGGTTTTGGTGACGCAACAGCGACCTCACCAGTGATGTCGCTATGTGTGACACTTTGCAGCGATCAGGCCCCTGCTGTGAGGTCGCTGATCGCTGCAAAGTGTCCTGGACCATTTTTTGGTCGTTGCCCTCCCGCTGGTCAGCACACATCGCTGTGTGTGACCAGCGGGAGCAACAATCAGGCTGGTAACTATGGTAAACATCGGGTTACTAGGGGCACACGCGCACCTAGTAACCCGTTGTTTATCATGGTTACGAGCCTGCTAAAGTGAGCGGTAACCTCCCGCTCACTGTAGCAGAGTGGTAACCATGATAAACAACAGTGTAATGGATGCAAGTGTGTGGGTCCCGGGCAGTACTCCATCCTTACCTGAGAGTGAGATACCACACCTCTGGGTGAGATGCAGTACCTCTGTGGCGACTGAACCCTCAGGGGCGCCACATCAGCCTTTAAGGGAAGGTAAAGACTTTACTGGTTATGTTCTGTTGACCTCACTTTGTGGAGTAGTTTCTGAGAGAAAATAACAGAGGAGGTTTGAAACAGAGAAAGGAGAATGTAGTTGGTCCATGCGTGGTACCAGTAAGAACTGAAAATGACCTTTGTCTTACTAAGGCCTGAGGTTTTTTCCACCAGAAAGTAATTAGGTATACTGGAAACAAGTACAGGATTGGACATTGGGAGTGGTGGTAGACTGGAAGCTTGAAGTGGCTTGCCTACTGAAGAATGGCAGAGGGCTGGAAGTGAGGTGGCATGACTTGGGCGTAAGAAGAGAGCCGAATAGAAATTCACCCAGCATATTGTGAGTTAATACAGTGACTGCTTGCAAAACAGGGGTTGGAGAAGCTGGCATGGAGGAGGACGATAGCTGTAAGGGAATCTTCTGTGGTTGGGGAGATAATTTTTGTCTGGAGGGAACATGGAAGGGGTGCTGGGCTCAAACCCAGAGGAGGCTAAAGCTTGCTCGGCAAAGGGCAGTTATAAAGTCCAGTTCTATGAGGTCTTGTAAATAGCTGTTGTCTGGAGAAGGATAGGTAGTTTATTTGTATAGTATAGTAGATGAAAAAAAGTTGTCTCAAAGACGTAAGAGTTGGTCTCTCAAGGAGTTGGGGTTGGGTGAAGGGAAAGAGGTGCCTGAAGTGCATGGTCTACCAAGGGGAGATAGGACTTTTGAAGACAGATCAGTAAAGGCAGAGCTCTAGATGACAGTACGTGGTCAAAGAAACAGAGCTTGGCTCATAGAAGCACGACTTTGGTGTATAACACATGGGCTGTTAACAACCTGGGTTTCAGTGGGAATTGGATTGATAGTTGAGGCCTATGAGAAGTAAAACAGTCCTGGGGTGTAACTCCTGTAAAGGAACTGAGGTCAAAATGTACTCAATTGTTTAGTGTTTTATTTTTTCAATTAAGGTCATTATGCACCAGAACCAGCTAGCATGTATTACAACATTTAAGTTTCTGTGCCTCATCAGAGGGGTGTAACCTGCAAGTGTATTGTACCTCTAAAAGTGACAGTAACTATAAATCTTTTTGTTACACTGTATTTGAAGAAGAGAAAATAAAATTGTAACTGAATGACATTGTTCTTCTATTGTCTCCTTTGAAGGATGTATCAAAAACACACACAAGGCTATATAAATACTGGTACAAATCATATGAAGATATATTTTCAGCTCAGCGTCACTATGCCCTCTGACATAGTGGGTTAGGAGACCTGTAAAAGCTACGTTAAATAGGATTATGATAATCTTAATTATCAGAAGATCACAGTAACCTGAGTTGTTGGTTCCTCAATAATAATATATGAAGGTATATAGATACTGGAGCTGGAGGTAGGAGCTTTGAAACGTTAATATACAATGTAGGGATCATTTAGTGAGGGCAGAGTGAGGTTCCAGTATTGGTGATTAAATTGCTCTTTTCAGGGCAGTCATTCTTTCAATTTGCACTAGGTTAAAGTTTTGCTTTAACATATGTTTATTTTTCATCTCCTTGGTGTCTTAATAAACAGGGGAAAGACTTGTGAATGGTAGGAGGAGAAATAACCAGCTCTAGAGTATTACATTTTATTACTTCATCATTTTAACATTCTGTTCACTAGTAAGCTAGTTCTACACTTCAGGTGATCCATTGTTATATCTCGAAGCAAATAATCTCTCCACTTAGAGGTGACCATTTACAGTGGTGCTTGAGAGTTTGTATTCCCTTCAGAATTGTTCACATTTCTACATAAATTTGACCTAAAGATACATCAGCTTTTAACAGAAGTCCTAAAAATAAATAAAGAGAACCACATCAGACAAATAAGTCAAAAATATTACATTTTGTCTTTTTTTTTTAGAAAAAATTATCCAACATCACATGTCTATGAGTAACAAAAATATGTGAACCCTTGAATCAGTATCTGGTGTGTCCCTTTGTGCATCAATAACTGCAGCTAAATGTTTCCAGTAATTGTTGATTAGTCCTGCACATCTGCTTGCAGGAAATTTTAGCTTACTCCTCCTACAAAACAGCTTCAACTCTGTTGTGCTGGTGAGTTTTCTCCCATGAACTATTTGTCCTGACTAAGGTCAGGACTTTGATTTAGCTATTTCAAAACTTTAATTGTGGATTCTCTGGGTCAATATCTTGCTGCATCTAACAAATTAAAGCTGCACTCTGCACTCAGAGTGCAGCTCTAATTTGTTAGCTACATATAGAGCTGCTCTCTTAGCTTACACCTGTTCACATTTGTCTTTCTGTTTGGAAGTGACGATCAGTCTTTTGATATTATCTTGCTGCATGACCCACGTTCTCTTAAGATTCAACTCATAAACATTTTTCTTTAGAAGTTGCTAATAAAATTCAGAATTTATTGATCCATCAATGATGACAAGCCATGCTAGCACTGATGCAGCAAAACAGGCTGCAAACATGACATTCCCACTACCATATGTTATGAGGTTTTTATACTGTAACACAGTGTTTCTCTTTCTCCACACATAAAACTTCTCATTAAAAATAAAAACAACTTGATTTTAGTTTTATCCATCCACAATACATTATTTTAGTATCCTTCTGGCATATGTATATGGGACATAGGCAGCATTTTTTTGGGAGGGAAGAGCTATCTACTTGGAATTCTGCCATGCACACTCCTGATGGTGGACTCATGAAAATTAACATTACCTAATGAGAGAGAGGCCTTTAGTTGTCTAGAGGTTACCTTGGGTTCCTTTGTGACCTTGCGGATTACAATACACCTTGTTCTTTTAGCGATCTTTGTTCTTGGACCACACCTGGGGAGGGTAATAATGTTCTTGAATTTTCTCCATGCGTGAACAATCTTCCTGACTGTGTATTGGTGGAACATTAAAAACTCTTCTTCTGAGGTCCTCAGAAATCTTCTTGTTCATGCCATGATACTCTTACACAAACATGTACTGTGAAGATCAAACTTTAATAGATCTGTTTTTTTTTAAATAAAACAGGTCGTCCACTCATACATGATTGTCATCCCATTTATTGAAAACACCGGATTCTAATTTCAACTTCAAATTGTCAATTAATCTTAAAGGTTCACATACTTTTGCCACTCATAGACATGTGATATTGGTTCATTTACTTCAATAAACAATGACAAAGTCTAATATTTTGACTCATTTGTTTGATTTGGTTTTCTTTATCTCCTTTTGCACTTATATAAAAATCTGATGTAGTTTTAGGTCAAATTAATGCAGAAATTTTGAAAGATTCACATACTTTAAAGCACTACTGTATGTACGTAAGAGGGTGAGCATGGTTCAAGAAGATGTCAAGTGGATTGAATTTGATAAAAAAGTGTTTTTTTGTTTGCCTATATTATTTATATATAAAAGTTTGTTTTATCCTTAGGACCAGTTTGTGTTTGGTTTCCTGAAGGTTTAACCTCAAGGCTATCTCCGAGGATTAGGGAGGGCTGTCCAATAATGGAACCAGTGGAAGGCTGTAGGGATATAGTTAGTACATACTGGTTAAAAAACAGTTAAATGGTTTGGGAATAGCCCACATACTGGGAAGGGTTATGGCAAACAAAAAGGAGAAGCACTTCCTGATAGGAAGTCTCAGACAGTGTTAGTGCAAGGTTGAAGTTTACATACAAGCTGTGATGGACCTGACTTGCCCCCTGGGCCGTGGGGCACTCGGATCCGGGCAGTAGGGAACGATGGGGGTAGTAGTGGCGACCCGGTTCTGTGGCTCAGGGTGGTCAGACCAATGGTAGTCTGCTACGTGGTGTTGGTAATGTCCGACTACGCCACCCGTGGATTGCAGTTATTAGGAACCGCCGCTGCATGCAGACCGCTGGGGCTGATGAGGTGTGCAGCTAGGGTAGTATGACTCCCCACGGGAAGAGTGCGGCCCCAGGGCAGTATAATGGATGGTGGGAGTGATGGTAGTGAGAGTCCCAGTGCTGATAGTGCTGGAGGAGCAAGGAGCACACAGACAACAGGTTGCAGTCCAGGGTCTTTACTAGAACAGGTAAATTGACCCACAAACAGTCCCGACTAGGAGCGGACCTGGATGTCTGAGAGCAACGGGGAAATTGACCCTGGTCAGGGTGAGGGTGTAGGCCTACCGTGCTTTCTGTGCTCCTTCTGGCTATCTCCTCCTTATAGGGTAACAGCCCACGTTTCCGAGCTCTCCGTGTATTCTCGCCTGTATGGCCTGCGACGTGGGTTCCTTTCTGCTCCCGGCCTGGTACGGATTTTCTGGTCCCTTCTGTTGTGGCAGGGCCTCCAGGCTTCTTAGGCCAAGGAATATACAGTCCCCTGCGGACTGGTTATCTGCTGGAGAATGTGGAATCCTCCCAGCCTCAGACACCAAAGTCTGGTTAATTAGATCCTTTATCTGCCAAGACAGGCTTACTTCGCCTCTTGTCTCTGGCTTGTGGCACTCCTCCTGCCACACTTCCTCTTAGGTGCAATACAACTTTCAGTCCCTGCTCTGCTCCGGGACACGTCTCAGTGCTGAGACAGGTCATCCAGTTCTCTCTAACCCTGCCCCTAGTACCAGTTTTTATAGGGGAAGCCTGCTCCCCCTACTGGCCTGAGACAGGAGGTACTGCATGCTAATGTTCCCCTGACTAGAGAACCTCCCCCTTGCTCTCAGACACAGCTTTATTACATTTTGTGGCATCCAGGCCAGGGTGACACATTCCCCCCTAGTAGAATTTTAGTACTCCGGGACTAAACAATAAACAAAGACAATATACATGACTATAAAACATTAACAGACAGACGGCGCACAGATTGAGTTCTTAAGGTCACAGTGTGGTCTGTGACCGGGTGTCCATATCACCAACATAACGGGGAGCCTTAACCAGGTGGGGGTCTGTCCTACCCCAAGTCCTTTACAGTCTTAGTTCATTCCTGGGTTTGGCTCCAAACGCAGTCCATACAAGGTCCCGGTTATAAAAAGTCCATAACCTTTGAGTCCTTACGGTAGCTGCCAGAAACTGAAACACAGAATTACCAAACATGCATGTAACTTGGCAAACAATTCAACATTTGGCAACAGGGTTATTTACAATTTTAGCGCGCTCTATATTTTCCAGCGAGCGGGTATCTGCCCTTTTGTGCTCCTGGTTGATCTCCTTAACCCACTGTCTGGTGGTGGACTGACTTGGCTTTCCCAACTAGCGTTAGGGGTGCAGCTACCAGCTGGGTGTACAGGTAGGGCAGGCAGCTGTCTGCGGGTCCTTTGGCTTACCGCAGGCATGGCAGGCTCACTGTCAGCAGAGGTTGACTCTCCTGGGCTGCTGGTACAGGCTCTTCTGCCTCTGGAACTGCTCGCTCCTCTTCACCTTCCGGCTCTGGTGTTGGTTGTTGCTGTGCCGGTTGCAGGAAATGCAGGACGGGTACCACTATGGCATCATTTATGCGAGTCCAGGACTGAAGGAACTCTCCGAGAACGGTGCTGATCATTTCTTCCTTGTCCTCTGCGGGTTCAAGGTCACTCTGATCCTCTTCTGCACTACGGAGTTGCTCGGGGCATCTTTTGAGGTGGTCCCTGGAGACGACACTAGTGGTTTCTCCTCCGTCCTTGGTGATTACGCACATCTTTGGGTTGTCGTGGTCAGACTGCAGTACGGTGTAGGGTTCCCTTTCCCACTGGTCGTCCAACTTATGTAGCCTTCTCTTCCGCTTCAGGACCTGCTCACCAGGTTCTAGGGGACCAGCAGGGGCGTGTTGGTTGAAGAGTCTTTCTTGCCTTTCTCTCACCTGGACCAGGCTCCTCTCCACACTCTCCTGTACCTTCCTATACTGCAGTTGCCTTTCCGTATCCCAGTCCGCATCCGGGGAGGTGTCCTCAGGTGTTAGGACTCCCATCTCCAGGTCTACGGGCAGCTTACCTGGTCTGGCTCGCATCAGGTAAGCCAGGGTGCAGTTGGTAGCATTCACCGGGATATGATTGTATAAGTCTATCAGGTCCGGAAGTTTTTCTGGCCACAGGCTGCGTTCCTCCAGGGGCAACGTCTTCAGGAGGTCGATAACTATATTGTTCATCTTCTCACACATCCCGTTGGTTTGTGGATGGTAAGGCGTTGTCCGAATCTTCTTACAGCCATAGAGGTTGCAGAACTCCTGGAAGATTTCAGCCTCGAACGCTGGACCCTGGTCTGTCAGGACCTGTTCCGGATACCCGTGTGGACGGCAGAAGTATTGCTGGAAGGCTCTGGCCGCTGTTTGGGCTGTCAAGTCCTTTACCGGGACCACCACTAGAAAACGGGAATAGTGGTCCACGATTGTCAGGGCATAGATGTATCCTGACCGGCTGGGAGCCAATTTGACATGGTCCAGAGCTACCAGCTCAAGAGGCTGCGTGGTGACGATGGGCCTCAAGGGTGTCTTCTGGCTGGCACGGTCCTTCCTCCTTAGGTGACAAGGGCCACAGTCTCTGCACCATTTTTCTACAGCTCCTCTTATGCCAACCCAAAAGAACCTTCCTCTTAGTAGGAACTCCAGTTTCTTCCAACCGAAGTGTCCCGCTCTGTCATGGTAAGCCCCCAGGACCATAGCTGCATCTCGCCTTGGGACCACGACTTGCCAGGTCAGCTCGTGCGTCCGGTGGTTGACAATCCTTCTGCAAAACTTGCCTTCGTAGAGGAACAGCTTGCTCTTCTCTTTCCATAGCTGCTTGGCTTCCTCTGGGGCATCTGGATCTAAGCGGGCGTCTTCCCGTCACAGGAGATCTTTCACCAGGCGGATTGCAGGGTCACTATCTTGGGTCTCGGCCCAGCTGTGGTGAGGTAGGGGATTGATCATCACGGTTGTTAGATCCTCCTCCTTCACGCGGTGGGCGTATTGAGCGGCTCCATACCGGTGAAACGCGGGAAGTTCTACCTCCTCCAGCTCTTCTGGGTCTTCGTCACCTTCAGGTAAGTGAGGCATTCTTGATAGGGCGTCCGCGTTGGCATTGGTTTTGCCTGCCCGGTACTTGATCACGAAGTCATAGTTGGAGAGACGGGCCATCCACCGCTGTTCCAGGGCACCCAGTCTTGCATTGTCCAGGTGTGTCAACGGGTTGTTGTCCGTGTACACGGTGAACTTTGCGGAGGCCAGGTAATGCTTGAAGCATTCCATCACGGCCCACACCACCGCCAAGAATTCTAGCTTGAAGGAGCTGTAATTCTCCGGGTTTCTCTCGGTGGGCCTCAGCTTCCGGCTGGCGTATGCGATCACCCGTTCTCTGCCCTGTTGGTTTTGGGACAGTACGGCTCCCAGTCCCACATTACTGGCGTCTGTGTGGAGAATGAAAGGCTGGCCATAATCAGGGTAGGCCAGGATCTCATCCCCAGTGAGGGCTATCTTTAGCTGGCGGAAGGACTCCTCTTCCGGTTTATCCCACTTGAAGGGTGGCTTTTGACTCCTGGACTTAGACTGTCCGATCAGGAGGTCCTGCATAGGAGCTGCCATCTTAGTGAACCAGGGGATGAACCTTCGGTAGTAGCCTACCAACCCGAGAAACTGTCTCACCTCTTTGATGTTCGAGGGGCTTGGCCAGCTCTTGATTGCCGTGACCTTGTCAGGGTCGGGGGCTACTCCTTCCGCGCTTACCACGTGCCCTAGGTACTGGACCTTTGGTTTCAGCAGGTGACACATCGATGGTTTCACCTTCAGGCCATAGCCTGCCAGGGCTTCGAACACCTCAGCCAGGTGTTTGAGATGGTCCTCGTAGGTCTTCGAATAGACGATCACGTCGTCCAGGTAAAGGAGGACCGTCTCGAAGTTTCGGTGCCCCAGACAGCATTCCATCAGCCGCTGGAAGGTCCCTGGTGCGTTGCAGAGCCCGAAAGGCATACAGTTGAACTCACTCAGTCCCATCGGGGTGGTGAAGGCGGTCTTCTCCTTGTCAGCCTCTGCCACAGGAACCTGCCAGTACCCGCTAGTAAGGTCCAAAGTAGAAAAGAAGTTAGCTGATTTTAGTGCGGCTAAAGACTCCTCTATTCTAGGCAGCGGATATGCGTCTTTGTGGGTGATACGGTTGATTTGTCTATAGTCCACGCACATTCTCATGGTGCCGTCTTTCTTTTTCACAAGAACCAGGGGGGCTGCCCAGGGGCTACAGCTATCTCTAATGACCCCAGCTTCTTTCATTTCCCTCAGCATACCCTTGGCGTTCTGATAATGTGCAGGGGGTACAGGCCTGTGTCTCTCTTTTATTGGTGGGTGGCTCCCGGTGGGGATGTGGTGTTCTATCCCTTTTACTCTGCCGAAGTCTAGCGGGTGCTTACTAAAGACTCTCTCGTACTCCTGTACCTGTAGACTCCTTGTTTTTGGTGCAGGGGAGTGGAGTCAGCACCCACGTGGAGTTTCTGGCACCAGTCCTCCTTTTGTTTCTGGGAGCCATTACCCTCCGCCTGGGGAGATGGAGGCAAGGGTTCCACGGCCCTGATAGCTTTGTGTCGACAACAAACAGTTTGGCGAGTGTAGCGTACCTGGGTAAGTGTGCTTCCCTCTCCCCAATGTTGAGAATGCGAACGGGCACCCTCCCATGACGGACATCAACCACCCCCATAGCTGTCAAAATGGTGGGCCTGCTGTCCGAGTACACGGGTTCTACCATGGCTTGGTAGTCTCTACCTCTCAACCCGATTGCAGTCCGACACCAGATCATCATTTCACTTTTGGGAGGCATGGAAATGGGGAATGGGTCACTCAGTCTTACGCTACCGATCTCACCACCAGACAGTTCTACCTGCTGCCGTCTCATCAGGGCTTTTATCTCCTTGTTGAGGACTCTCTGTTGGCTGGAACTAGCATTCACCGCCACCTGTTGTAGAATTACAATTACCTCTGAAAGACAATTTTCAATCACGTTAGTACCCACAGTTATTTTAGGGTGACTTTCACGACGGTCAATGTCCACAATAATTACTCCCTGTGCCGGCAGTTCAACTTTACCAATTTTAATGGTCATCTCCTTGAACCCCATCTGCAGCACGGGTAAGCCATTACTGGCGATGATGCTCAAGTTACTGTCTGGATACCGTGTGATATCAGCATCAGTCCAATACTGCTTAAAAAGTACATAAGGGATTGTGGTTACTTGCGACCCAGTATCCAGCAAGGCGCTCATGGGGGTACCGTCCAGCATCACGGGTAAAACCGGGCGCCCCCCCACGTACTTATCACGCCAATTGTAAGGGCCTGGTGATCTTATGCCTGGGGGTCGGCACTCTGCCCCAGGTTGGACCCGTTTAAATTACAGTACCTGGAAATGTGTCCAGGCTGGTTGCATCGACGGCAAATGGGCTGTCCATCCTCTGCGTAGCGGTCTGTGGGCCTCCCTCGGAACGATGGGATCCTCCTCTGTCGACGCCACGGGACATCCTCTGGACTTGAAGCCAGCTCGATGGGTCTTGACGGGTCCACTTGTAACGCCTGGACGGTCCTGGTCAACGCCGCGACGCTTCTGGTCAGCTCCTGGACTTGGTGGTGCAGGTCTTTCGACGGGGCTTGGTTCAGGGCCTGTGCATCAGCCCCCACGGGGTCCATAGAGGAGGGCGCCGCCTCCTGGTGGTAGGTGAGAGCAGGGCGCCGGGGGTTTATAGCGCCACTGGTTGCAGATTCACGGAGCACCCTTATGGCCCTGTCCTTAAATTGGGCAAAGGTCAGGTCGGGGTTCTGAAAGAACATGAGGCGCAGTTGGGCCCTGTGGGCGCTAGACAGCAGACCTTCTATGAATTGTTCTGTTAGCAGCTTATCCGTTTCCTGCACACTGCCAGGGTCAGTTTGTTGAATAGCCCTCAAGGCTTCCTGCAGATTTAGGGCATAGTCTCTGATGCTGTCCTGTGCCCGCTGCTTACATCCATAGAACCTCATTTTAATCTCAGCGGAGGTACGTGTGTCAAAGGTACCCCGCAGCCGGGCCAGAATACCCTTCACAGTCCTTTTCTCCTCAGTGGGCCATGATTTTACCTCCCTTTGGGCTGCGCCAGTTAACTGCCCTGTTAGTATGCTGACCTTCTGTTCCTCTGTCAGGGGGTAGACTTGGAACAAACTGTACAGCCTTTCCTTAAAGTCAGTTAGGGCATGGGGGTCCCCTGAGTACTTGGGCAGCCAGGCCGCTCCAGGGATGTAGGGCAGGGAAAAGGGCATCACCGCTGCTGCAGCTGCGTTGGTGGTAGTGGGCGCCTCTGTGTCCGACATCTTCCTCCCCCCTAGTTAAGCGTGGCCTACCTTCCGACGATCCTCTTCTGTAGGCCGCGGCTCTGCTGGTGCTGCTCCGGACGAGGACCTTGCGTCGCGTCCTGATGACGTCAACGTCGCTCTCTCTCCCTTCCAGGACCTTGCGCAGCGTCGGTGCGTGGGGCGGAGCTTCGGATCTCGCGCGGTTTGGACGTCCACGCCCCTCTTCTTCCCGCGCGGCGTCCTGAAGATGGCGTCCGATGGCGGGAAAGCGGCTGAAGATGGCAGGAACCGATGGAAGATGGCTGGAAATGGCGGGAAACGGCTCCGGATGGCGGAAAACCTCTTTTAAGGTAAGTGCAAAGTCTTTTCTAGGCACGCAATACCCGTTTATGGCGGGTTGGTTGCAATCCTGCCGACTACGCCAAAGCTGACTCGCCCCCTGGGCCGTGGGGCACTCGGATCTGGGCAGTAGGGAACGATGGGGGTAGTAGCGGCGACCCAGTTCCGTGGCTCAGGGTGGTCAGACCAATGGTAGTCTGCTACGTGGTGTTGGTAATGTCCGACTACGCCACCCGTGGATTGCGGTTATTAGGAACCGCCACTGCATGCAGACCGCTGGGGCTGATGAGGTGTGCAGCTAGGGTAGTGTGACTCCCCACGGGAAGAGTGCGGCCCCAGGGCAGTATAATGGATGGTGGGAGTGATGGTAGTGAGAGTCCCAGTGCTGATAGTGCTGGAGGAGCAAGGAGCACACAGACAACAGGTTGCAGTCCAGGGTCTTTACTAGAACAGGTAAATTGACCCACAAACAGTCCCGACTAGGAGGGGACCTGGATGTCTGAGAGCAACGGGGAAATTGGCCCTGGTCAGGGTGAGGGTGTAGGCCTACCGTGCTTTCTGTGCTCCTTCTGGCTATCTCCTCCTTATAGGGTAACAGCCCACGTTTCCGAGCTCTCCGTGTATTCTCGCCTGTATGACCTGCGACGTGGGTTCCTTTCTGCTCCCAGCCTTGTACGGCTTTGCTGGTCCCTTCTGTTGTGGCAGGGCCTCCAGGCTTCTTAGGCCAAGGAATATACAGTCCCCTGCGGACTGGTTATCTGCTGGGGGATGTGGAATCCTCCCAGCCTCAGACACCAAAGTCTGGTAAATTAAGTCCGTTATCTGCCAAGACAGGCTCTCTTCGCCTCTTGTCTCTGGCTTGTGGCACTCCTCCTGCCACACTTCCTCTTAGGTGCAATACAACTTTCTGTCCCTGCTCTGCTCCGGGACACGTCTCAGTGCTGAGACAGGTCATCCAGTTCTCTCTAACCCTGCCCCCAGTACCAGTTTTTATAGGGGAAGCCTGCTCCCCCTACTGGCCTGAGACAGGAGGTACTGCATGCTAATGTTCCCCTGACTAGAGAACCTCCCCCTTGCTCTCAGACACAGCTTTATTACATTTTGTGGCATCCAGGCCAGGGTGACACAGACCCTAACAGTACCAAGCTTCCAACCAGCAGGAGGGCACACCGAAAGTCTAGCGTAAATCTCTGGACGGTCCGGGGTCTACGGCCCGGAGAAGGCATTGAAGTCCTGGTCGCATTCTCTCCTAAGAGGAAGAGGCCGGTCAGGGAAGAGCGAGTGGAAATGGTGGTGGGCCTCAAGAAAGCTGGGTTGCCGGACTTCGAGTCCCTAGTGCCAACAGAAGCTGTTGAGGAAGGGACAGTTCAAGCAGAATGAAGGCAAAAGCTGATAGTGTACTGTGCAAAGGGATCAACAACCGGAGGGGACTCTGTCTCATTCTGTATGCCGTAGCCAAATGCATCTGAACTGTACAGTAAAACTGAACCTGTTGAACCAGACCCAAGGTCTCCTGGTGTGTGTGTGTTGCTAATCCCAGTGCCGAGGACAGAGATGTAGCAGAGGCTTCCGACCTACAAGTAAGAGCAGAACAAATACCGAAACACAGCACACAAGGGGGGGGTTCCCATTTATAAGAGACGTTTCAGGGTGAAGAGAAGTCAGTAGCAGCCCACAGCATGAGCCCTGAGCCCCTTTTCATGTACACAAAAACAATTCAGAGAAAAGACAATTTATCAGCTAAAATCTATAGATAAGATTTTCAGAAGAAAATCTCAGGATGAATTTCCCTTGAGTACATGATGTTTTATAAATCAGATAATTATCATCACTTTGAGGAAACCAATGTGAGGCCAGTATGTAATGCTGAAAAAAGTAATCCAGAGAGGATAAGGCGAAGAAGTTAAGCATGGGTCAAATCCAGAAACATCTCAGGTTGCCTGAGACAACAATAGTTATTTTAAAACTACAAAACTGATTAAATTATTCTCTGCCAAGTAACCATGTAATGCTACCCCATATCAACCAGCTTTATAGAGAAATTACGAGATCATGAAATCTAATAACTGAACACTTGGAGGAATGCAGATCAAGACTCCCTGTGTTCTTAACAAAACAGATTTAATCTCGACTATGGAAAATTATGGTAAATTTTCCCAAAAACATCAGTACAAATTATTTTTCTTTAGGCAGCCCGGACAATATGAAACACAGAATCAAGCACCATTAGCAATTAATGTGGGGATAGGTCACTAATATGGACCCAAGTCCTTTTTTAGCATTTATACCTTAGCCCTAAGCTTTAGTATTTTATTCCCTTTGACTAGTGGACCTTTAAAAAGGTGATTTTTGTTAAATGGCGATTATAGTTAGTGAAAACATGACAGAAAACATTATAGCATTAAAGTGCTATAATAGAGGGTGCTGCAAAATACAGGGGAAAGAAAATAATGGAATTCTAAGGGAATAGAATACTCATGATGATCATATGAGGATGGAATACTAAGAGCATTACGGTAACAGCTATGTGAGTGCAGACAAGATTTCATGAGAAGATCAATCAAGTCTGCAAATTTTAGTCGCAACTAACCTGATTTCCAGTACAGCCGTTTGTACCTAACAGTGAGCTGTTTCACCTGAACAAGTTATACGATTTTGTGATATTGAAAGGTAAAGCTCATTTTAACAGTTTGCAATCACATGCCCCATGCATCTCAAAACTGAGTCACACATGCTCCTCGTTGATAGCTTTAACTAGAACAAAATTCAAGATACAATGTGCAAAAGTTTTCCCATAACTTATTATTGTCAAAAAATATATAAAACTGATAACTATGAGACTTGGTAACATTTAGTACCAATCAAGCAATCTAATTGTCATTGTCAGTGTGAGAGACAAATGTCGAACAGGAGCACCAGCCAATGGTCTGCTTAACAGGTTCACAAACAATGAACACACAAACCAGATTTATCAATAAAAAATACACACATACAGGTGTAGCGAATGTTAATTTGACATTAATTCCTTATGCTTCGATAATGCACAAAAATTAGCACTTTCCGCATCGGGCCATTGTTTCACGTAAGGGCTTTTGTTTTTTTTTTCATCCATTTCTTCTAAGAAGCACACATTTTTTATGTTTATGTCAAAATAGCCAAAGGAAGGCTTGTTTTTTTGCAAGGCGAGTTTTGTTTTTAAATACCAAAATTAACTTTACCATGTAATTTGCTTAAAGGGAATATGTCAGCAGATTTTTGCTATGTAATCTGACAACAGCATGAGGGAGGGACAGAGACCCTGATTCCAATGATGTGTCACTTGCTGGTCTGCTTGCTGTCATTTTGATACAACCACTGTTTTCTCTGCTGAAGATCTAACAGTACTCAGAATGCTGAGCCCTGTATAACCCCGCACCACTGATTGGCAGCTTTTTGTGTACAATTTGCATTGACAGAAAGCTCCTAATCAGTGGTGGGGGTGTGGTTGGACCAGGAGGCACCAGACACCAAGTGAGGTGAATTGAAATGCAATTCTACCACTGATTTTTCGTTTTCATTTTTCAGCTTTTATTGTGTTGTAAAAAATGACCTGTCAACATGATTCTCCGTGTCAGTACCATTACAGCAATACCGATATTGAGTTTTTTTTGCATTCAGTGGTTAAAAATATTTCAAAACTTTGTAAAAAAAAATGTATGTGTCAGCATTTTCAGAGAACTTTTTAACTTCTCTGCCAGTGAATCCTTGCTAGGGAATTTATTTTTTTACACAGCAGTCATTTTTCCTGACACCATTTTGAGTTATATAGGACAATTTGATCACTTTTTAGTGCACTTGTTTAGTGAGGTATTACTAAAAAAAAAAGGCAATTATAGCATTTTGTCTTTTTTCTTCACATCTCTTTCTATATGGGTTAATTCACTTCATATTGTCATGGATCTGACTTTTTACGGATGCAGAGATACCAAACATGTTATTCTTTTATATCTTTATTTTCTGATGGGCAAAAGGAGGGCTACTGAACCTTTTTTCCCAATATATTGTTAAAAACTTTTTATAATTAGATTTGACTTTCCACGTTCCACAATGTTAGATGTATCATAGATCCCCTATCAAGCTGTGCCTTAGAACTGTGAGCGCTAACCAGGTCCCTAGAACTAGGGGCGCCCTAGTCTATCCCTGTCCCCTGGATTACTCCTGAAGGTGGAGATGCCGGGTTCACCTGCCTTGCTATGCTCCTAAAAAAACCTTTATCTGTCTCCTCCCCCATCCAGGGAGGTGAGAAGCCGAAGTGTATAGGATAACACTAACCAGGCAAACAAGGGAAGACAGACAGGGATAAATGAAAATACCAACCATACAAGATTCACACACCAAACAACAGAGTGGAACATAGGGGAGTTAAAAGAAGGAGAAACCAAATAGGAAAGGATGAGGATGTGCACACAAACAGAATTCCAAGCAACAATCTCCAGAACAAATCTCCAAACGCCAACTTCAACCACGAACTACACCTCCAACTCCTAACCAGGCAGGAAGAATTAACACTGGCAACTGCTAAGTGCCAGAGGCGAGCATATATAGCAGAGAGGAGTGGCCAAAACTGAACAGCTGAAGCAATTCAAGTAGGAAAGCTCCAGGAGCCTCAACCGAACAGATTCACCCTTGCACTGCCAGCAAGGAAAAACCTGCACTGATTAATTAGATGGGAAGAAAAACTTCGAAGAACGTCCAATGGATGAAAAAGATTGTAGTATACTTTATTAGAAAAGAGAATGAAACAAATGGATCACAAATACAAATATAAAAACAAGAGGAGGGAGATACATGTAAGTACAAGGACAAACGGCTACTAAGGATAAAAACAATCTCATAAATATACAAAAAATATATGGATGAATGCACATAGTGGGGTCAATAACAAAAGGTCCTAAGGCTTTGGATAAAGATCACAGTGTATTCTGAGCAAGTGTATAGCCAAGGGGACTACCCCAACCAAAGGAAACATAAATGAAGATAAGTATAGTTAGAGATCTATAGCAGACTAGGTAGTATGAACACTGAAGAGATATCATACAATAATAATATGGTAGTCATTATATCCAATGGGAAAGCTGCAGGTATGCCCACCCTGATCTACAACCAATAACTCCCGAAATAGGGAGAGAAAAGGGGAGGAAAAATAGACAACTATGTGTCAGTAATACAGTAAGGTCCAATTGCAGCTATCATGGGAAAATTTCCCGAGATCTGTAAACACATAACAGCTACCATGTGAGGTTACATACTAGCGCAAACACGCCACCCTCAACCCTACGCGCGTTTCACCCCCTGACGAAGGCGTTCCCAGCCGAAACGCGCGTAGGGTTGAGGGTGGCGTGTTTGCGCTAGGCTTCGGCTACACTCTAATTGTAAGTATGTAACCTCACATGGTAGCTGTTATGTGTTTACAGATCTCGGGAAATTTTCCCATGATAGCTGCAATTGGACCTTACTGTATTACTGACACATAGTTGTCTATTTTTCCTCCCCTTTTCTCTCCCTATTTCGGGAGTTATTGGTTGTAGATCAGGGTGGGCATACCTGCAGCTTTCCCATTGGATATAATGACTACCATATTATTATTGTATGATGTCTCTTCAGTGTTCATACTACCTAGTCTGCTATAGATCTCTAACTATACTTATCTTCATTTATGTTTCCTTTGGTTGGGGTAGTCCCCTTGGCTATACACTTGCTCAGAATACACTGTGATCTTTATCCAAAGCCTTAGGACCTTTTGTTATTGACCCCACTATGTGCATTCATCCATATATTTTTTGTATATTTATGAGATTGTTTTTATCCTTAGTAGCCGTTTGTCCTTGTACTTACATGTATCTCCCTCCTCTTGTTTTTATATTTGTATTTGTGATCCATTTGTTTCATTCTCTTTTCTAATAAAGTATACTACAATCTTTTTCATCCATTGGACGTTCTTCGAAGTTTTTCTTCCCCTCTTTTTTGTTTTTCCTTCTATATGATGCACTTCGTTAGTCCTTATGATATTTAGTCCCATTATGGGGTTTACATCTGTTGCTCACTTTTACCCCTATATTTCAACATTTTTGATTATCTCTTAATTAGATGGTGAAGTACTTCTAACCAGTGCAGGAGTTCGTAAAACCAGAGCCCACGATCTTCCAGCCTCTATATGTCGCGGTATCTACGTGACATCCCCTTTGTTTTCGTGTTTTTGTTGCATAACTATGCTCCACATTTTGTTGACAAATCAAGGTTTGGTAGGTGTGCAGAAACCTTTTGGACTTTACAGACCCTCCAATTTTGTACAAAATACTTGGCATTAACCAACCAACACACTAAAGACATGAAAGATTGAACATTATAAGCGTTAACTCACATGTCCCCGTTCAGCACCAATAAGTTATTCTTCATTTGAACTGTTACATCTTTGATGGTGATGGTGATCTTGTCTATGAACGGATGATCGTTAACTAAGGATCGGTGAATATGGACAGAAAATTCTTGGTAGGAGTCTCCGCAATGTGAGGCCAAGTTATAGCTGCAGCTGCCAGGAAACTGGTAAAAAAAGCCATCAAAGGTCTTGAAATGATAGTTCCCCCAGGTACTGCAGACATAGTGACCGTGATTATGGATTCGACCTGTTGATAGTCACATGTTTTTAGAACTAGTAATAAATTAGGAAACTCTGCGCTTACTATAGATTTAAAGCTTGGAAGGCAAAATCGAAAGAATATGGTTGTTCTGCAACCATAATAAAAAATAATATACCATAAATACATCTATAAAGTAGTGTTTTATATTCAGGGGCATCAAGGAGAAATAGTAGTGGACATTCATAGGTATATTAAAGACTGTGAGATACTTGCCTGGTATCACATCAATGGCTCTTGAGAACCCCAAAGCAAAACAAAGCACCCACAAGCCGAGAGTCCCATACTGCATTGTGTATCCTGATGTGAAGCAAGCTAAATGGTATTAGTGACATTCACACCATGGATTTTATAAGATTAGGCAGTGTATGGTGACATCACACTGGGGAGACAGAAAATATAATCTCTACATTTCAGATAAACATTCCTTTTCTAATATTAAGCCATTCTGGAGGGATTTACAGAAAGATATTCATTTCTTTAACCAAATCACTCCTGGGTATGTTTGTGAAAGGTCAAGCAGTCCTTTATAATAAGCGCAGTATCAGCTATCCCCATTCCACATAATTACGAATTCTGCGTTAAACACAAAGTTCTGCTGAATGTTGCGAAAAAAACTTTTCAGAATTTGATTTGATGATCATTTGGAAATACAGCCGCAAGGTACAAATTGTGGCAAATACCTCGATTATGAACCACAGTGGACCTGTGGAGGTCTATGAAAGGGTCAATAACCTATACTAAAGAGCAAATGCGAGGAAAGATGGATAACTGCCAGCCAATAGGTTAGAATTATCCCCAAATTAATCTACAACTGTGGTAAATGCGCAGTAAATTATTTAATCTTTTTGATACAATTCTGACCCCAAGGAAATGTGTCTATCATGACCAAAGCGTAAGGACAGACACTGACTGTACTAGTACTTGTAACTAGTGTTGAGCCACCCCCATAGTGTTCGGGTACAGTTTGGTTCGTCGAACACCGATATGTTCGCCGAACTGTTCGTCGAATTGTTCGTCGAACACCGTTAAATCCAATGGCAGGCAAACAGAAACACATAGAAACACATAGAAAACACCTTCAAAGGTGTCCAAAAGCTGACAAACTGCTCAGAAGACACAACTAACACATGTAAAAGTGACAAGTATATATAGTCATGCGAAAAGAAAAGAGGTGGAGGAGTAAAAGGAGGAGGAGACACAGATATAGGCATGTGATGCCCTTCTAAAATCAAGAAAGGCTGGAATAAAAATCTAAAATCAGCCTACCAACACCCAGACGTCGTGACAAGAAAATTAAAAAAAGAAATATCTTTAGGTAGAATGGCAGTTCCATTCAGAACACTTTCCTTACAAGACATAGTGGTATCCCCGTTGGGAGTTGTGCCAAAAACGGAACCCAATACATTTGGACTAATCCACCATTTGTCATATCCAAGGGGCAGGTCAGTAAACGACAACATCGACGCGGAACCAAGTACAGTAGTATATACTGTACATCCTTTGACAAGGCAATCAGGTGGCTCAAGAAGTTGGGAAGGGGCACCCTAATGGCCAAAACAGACATTGAGGGGGCGTTCCGATTACTTACTACCTGTGCCTCCGAATAGTGTTCGCCTATTGGGCTGCTTCTGGGAAGGAGCATACTATATAGATTGCTGTTTGCCCATGGGGTGCTCCAGATCCTGCTCACTATTTGAGGCGTTTAGTTGCTTAATAATAATAATAATAATAATAGTTTATTTTTATAGCGCCAACATATTCCGCAGCACTTTACAAATTTTAGGGGGGACTTATACAGACAATACAGAATAAGCATATCTCATATCGAACGGAGTGAGGGCCCTGCTCGCGAGCTTACAGTCTATGAGGAAGTGGGGGAGACACAAAAGGTAAAAAGTACATATATTGTATAATGCAGCCTTGATATACTGAATAGGATAAATAATAATACATGGACTGGTCGCCAGCCAGTATGTGTGCAGTCCTGACAGAGGCTTTTATGTGCATGGTTGGTTTGAACCCGAAGTTGAAGAAGATTTTAATATGGGGGAAAGCTGGGATGGACAGAGTGTGTTTAGGTGATACGCCAGTCTAAAGAAATGTGTTTTTAGGGTTCGCTTGAAACTGTGGGTATTGGGAATTAATCGAACTGTCCTGGGTAGTGCATTCCAGAGAATTGGCGCAGCACGCGAGAAATCTTGGAGACGGGAGTGGGAAGTTCGGATTATGGAGGATTTTAGTTTCAAGTCATTTGCAGAACGGAGGGCACGTGTAGGGTGGTAGACTGAGACAAGGGAGGAGATGTAGGGGGGTACTGAAGCATGGAGCGCTTTGTGGGTAAGCGTGATAAGTTTAAAACGAACTCTATATTGGATGGGCAACCAATGCAATGACTGGCACAGGGAAGAGGCATCTGAGTAGCGGTTGGCGAGGAATATGATCCTGGCTGCTGCGTTCAGGACGGATTGGAGAGGGGAGAGTTTAGTAAGAGGGAGACCGATTAGTAGAGCGTTGCAATAGTCAAGACGAGAATGAATAAGAGCGACAGTAAGAGTTTTTGCCGAGTCAAAGGTGAGAAAAGTCCTGATTCTTGAGATGTTTTTGAGGTGTAGATGACATGAACGAGCGAGTGATTTGATGTGAGGAGTGAAAGAAAGATCTGAATCAAAAATGACCCCAAGACAGCGGGCTTGTAGCTGGGGAGTAATGGTTGAGCCACAAACGGAGATGGCAATATCGGGCACAGGTAGATTAATGGAGGGAGGAAAGACGAGTAGTTCAGTTTTTGACAGATTCAGTTTTAGGTAGAGGGAGGACATAATGTTAGACACAGCAGAAAGACAATCACTGGTCTTTTGTAGTAATGCAGGGGTGATGTCCGGAGCAGAGGTGTATAATTGGGTGTCATCAGCATAGAGATGGTACTGAAAACCGAATCTACTGATTGTTTGTCCAATAGGAGCGGTGGGTCGTCATGGACTTTTCTAAGGGGGCACATATTATCCATCACCTCGATGACTTCTTATGCCTGGGCCCAAAAGATTTGCCACAGTGTGAATACATGCGGTAGTCCACCTGTGAGAAGGAGAGAGCTGGAGGGAGAGCGGACACTACAGAGCCGAGGGGTTAGATGGAGAACGGAAGAAGGAAAGAGGGCGAGGGAGGTAAGGGAGTATGGTGGAAGGCCGACCTGAGCTCCCCCACGTTCCTGCTGGGCGGGGAACAGCCCTGGGAAGAAAAGCCGCTTGCACATCCCTTTGAGGTTACGGGCGCGAAAGGGCAGAGGGACTACGCTGGAGTGCGAAGCCGACACAGCCAGGCCGTTCCTGCCCGTGCGACCTCCTTGTCGCCGGGTTTGTGCCAGAGCCGCAGTGGACGCTGATGGCCAGTCCCCCTCTCCCAATACTGGTGCCTGTCCGCTGGTGGGTCGAGACCCCCCGCGGTGGAGGCAGGTCTAAGCTCTGTAATTTGAATGAGTGCACTTTAAATCCTTTTACACAGATCTATTGGAGGGCAAGTCTGGTGCCAGCAGCCGCGGTAATTCCAGCTCCAGTAGCGTCCACTAAAGCTGCTGCAGTTAAAAAGCTTTTATAAGGATCGAGCTTGGCGGTCCGCCACAAGGTGTGCTACCGCCAGTCCCAGCCCCCTTGCCTTGGGGCGCCTCCTCGATGCTCTTCACTGAGTGTTCCGGGGGCCCGAAGCGTTTCCTTTGAAAAAATTAAGTGTCCAAACCACAGGTGGTGTAGCTTGCAAAACAGCTGGGCTACTCCACTGAATAGCAGACACTGCTACTAGGCCCAAAGTATTGCCTGGGCTAGATGCAGTTAAAAATTTATAATTATATCTACAGGCAGTGTAGCTTGCAAAACAGCTGGGCTACTCTGCTGACTAGCAGACACTGCTACTAGGCCCAAAGTATTGCCTGGGCTAGATGCAGTTAAAAATTTGTAATTAGATCTACAGGCGGTGTAGCTTGCAAAACAGCTGGGCTACTCCGCTGACTAGCAGATACTGTTACTAGGCCCAAAGTATTGCCTGGGCTAGATGCAGTTAAAAATTTGTAATTAGATCTACAGGCGGTGTAGCTTGCAAAACAGCTGGGCTACTCCGCTGACTAGCAGATACTGCTACTAGGCCCAAAGTATTGCCTGGGCTAGATGCAGTTAAAAATTTGTAATTAGATCTACAGGCGGTGTAGCTTGCAAAACAGCTGGGCTACTCCGCTGACTAGCAGACACTGTTACTAGGCCCAAAGTATTGCCTGGGCTAGATGCAGTTAAAAATTGTTATTAGATACAAAGGTGGTGTAGCTTGCTTCAGATGGGCTACTCCGCTGACTACGAGACACTGCTACTAGCCAAAAATGATTGGCTGGGTTAGATGCAGTAAAAAATTGTTATTAGATACACAGGCGGTGTACCTTGCTTCAGATGGGCTACTCCGCTGACTACGAGACACTGCTACTAGCCAAAAATGATTGGCTGGGTTAGATGCAGTAAAAAATTGTTATTAGATACACAGGTGGTGTAGCTTGCTTCAGATGGGCTGCTCCGCTGACTACGTGACACTGCTACTAGCCCAACATGATTGGCTGGGTTAGATGCAGTAAAAATTGTTATTAGATACACAGGCGGTGTAGCTTGCTTCACAGCTGGGCTACTACGCTGACTACCAGACACTGAAGCTTTGGAGCAGACCTCTGATTCCCAGGCTATAGTATGAGTAAACAGCTCTTCAGACTCAACCATCTGTGTTACCCCAAGCTATAGTGTATGTAGTTTCTTACGGTTAAAAGGGGGGGGGGGAGCGACCCGACCCACCTGGAATTGACGATGCCAACGTCATGTAAAACACAGCAAGGGGACTCCAAAAAGAGTCTCCATTTTTTCCAAAAATTGTGGCACAGACACCACTTAAGTGGCATCAAATACCCCAGAGTTGCTTAAAATGGTTGGTGAGGTGATTTTCCCAAATCCTCAAGCTTTTAGTCTCCCCAGGATGACACAGGAGTAGAAAAGTCCTCGCGGATCCATGATTTGTTCATCTTTATGAACGTGAGTCTGTCTACATTGTCAGTGGACAGCCGCGTGCGTTTATCTGTCAGCACACCAGCAGCAGCGCTGAACACACGTTCAGAGAGAACGCTGGCTGCAGGGCACGACAAGATCTCCAAGGCGTGAGCTGTGAGCTCAGGCCATTTTTCCAGATTGGAAGCCCAAAATGAGCAAGGGTCCAGTGACACAGTCATGCCTTCGATGTTCACTTGGAGATACTCCTGTACCATCCTCTCTAGGCGTTGACTATGTGTCAGACTTCTTGTCTCCTGTGGCCTTGCAAAGAATGGTCTAAAAATTTGGTGAAATGATTCCACAAAATTGCTGTTACCAGCAGATACGGTGTTACTGTTACGGTTTGAGTGATGTAGACTCGACAGTCCCACGGTTGGCAAGTTAGAACTGTGAGATTCACTACGTGCACCACTGGTGTTTTGTGGAAAAGCAGATGTAAGATGTTGTAACAGCCTCTGCTGATACTCCTGCATGCGTGAATCCCTTTCTATGGCAGGAATTATTTCGGCAAATTTACTTTTGTACCGGGGATCTAAGAGTGTGGCAACCCAGTAGCCGGGATTACTTTGAATTCTGACAATCCGAGGGTCATGTTGCAGGTAGTGCAGCAAGAAGGCACTCATGTGTCTTGCGCATCCAGGAGGACCAAGTCCTTGTTGTGTTGGTGGCGAGGTAAGAATCATGCTTCCTTCCTCTGCCCTTTCCCCCCCAACCTCGCACAACAGAAATGGGCTTCACAGGTGGGCTACTCCGCTGACTACCAGACACTGCTACTATGCCCAAAAGGATTTACTGGGCTAGATGCAGTAAAAAATTATTAGATACACAGGTGGTGTAGCTTGGTTCAGATGGGCTACTCCGCTGACTACCAGACACTGCTACTATGCCCAAAAGGATTTACTGGGCTAGATGCAGTAAAAAATTGTTATTAGATACACAGGTGGTGTAGCTTGGTTCAGATGGGCTACTCCGCTGACTACCAGACATTGCTACAAGCCCAAAAGGATTTACTGGGCTAGATGCAGTAAAAAATTGTTATTAGATACACAGGTGGTGTAGCTTGGTTCAGATGAGCTACTCCACTGACTACCAGACACTGCTACTATGTCCAAAAGGATTTACTGGGCTAGATGCAGTAAAAATGTGTTATTAGATACACAGGTGGTGTAGCTTGGTTCAGATGGGCTACTCCGCTGACTACCAGACACTGCTACTACGCCCAAAAGGATTTACTGGGCTAGATGCAGTAAAAAATTGTTATTAGATGCACAGGTGGTGTAGCTTGGTTCAGATGGGCTACTCCACTGACTACCAGACACTGCTACAGGCCCAAAAGGATTTACTGGGCTAGATGCAGTAAAAAATTGTTATTAGATACACAGGTGGCGTAGCTTGGTTCAGATAGGCAACTCCACTGACTAACAGACACTTCTACAGGCCAAAAAGGATTTACTGGGCTAGATGCAGTAAAAAATAGTTATTAGATACACAGGTGGTGTAGCTTGGTTCAGGTGGGCTACTCCACTGACTACCAGACACTGCTACTATGCCATAAAGGATTTACTGGGCTAGATGCAGTAAAAAATTGTTATTAGATACACAGGTGGTGTAGTTTGGTTCAGATGGGCTACTCCACTGACTAGCAGACACTGCTACAGGCCCAAAAGGATTTACTGGGCTAGATGCAGTAAAAATTTGTTATTAGATACACAGGTGGTGTAGCTTGGTTCAGATGGGCTACTCCACTGACTACCAGACACTGCTACAGGCCCAAAAGGATTTGCTGGGCTAGATGCAGTAAAAAATTGTTATTAGATACACAGGTGGTGTAGCTTGGTTCAGATGGGCTACTCCAATGACTAACAGACACTGCTACTATGCCTAAAAGGATTGGCTTAGCTACATTTAGCCAAATGCTGTGAAAAACACTTGCATAGCACTGGCACAGACCTGCCTGGCAAAAAGTGCTAGGAACTGCTGTAACCTAGCAAAAGGGCTGCAATTACAACTAGTCCCTACTCCCTAAACCTATCTCTCTATTTAACTGCAAATTCGCTCGCAATTCACACAGTTATACTGTATAGCGCCCACAGCAGCAGCAGTGCCGTCTAACACTCAGCTGTAGCAGTGAGAAAATGGTGGCGACAAGGAAAATGGCTGGGTCTTATAGGGCAAGGACATGTGACATACACAGCCAATGACACATGCCCTTGCTTGTGTGAAAAAAAAGCACTTCGCTCCGTGTGTGCGCTGCTGATAGGCTGACAGACTGCACCGCCCCACTGTAAATGCGGGAAAGAAAAAAAAATGGAGATCGGCATTATTTCTGCAGAGATCCATCCCCTGCCCCTCCCCCCGCCCCGCTGTACACTCAAACTGCTTATTAACATTAATTTTCAGCATTACTGAGAAAAAATCCAGTTATGATTTTGGTGCACGAACAGTTATCGAACATAACCTCGAACAGCCAGATTTTTTATAAATCGTTCGGGTTTGTCGAACGGCTTGAACACCGCCCAAAACAGCTCGAATTTGAGATTGGCGAACAGTTCGAGTCGAACGACGCTCATCTCTACTTGTAACACCAAAGAAATGAGCTGGAACACATGTTGGTATAAGTGTGAGGCGTAGGTTCCCATTCACATTAACAAGCATAACCTAGAATAAAAGCAAAATGAGCAAATACCCTTCAATAAGTAAATAAGTTAAATGCAATAGTATATATAAATAACATAGAGTACTTAGTTGACACTATTTTGTCCAAAAAATCATAAAAGCTATCCCATGGTGACAAGGTGTACCAACACATCTATTGAGGCCGGATGGGAGAGGTTTTACTTTAGAGATAGGACCATCCTTGTCATGGTGGGATCAAAACAGTGTCAACTAAGCACCTAATGTTACTTACATGTACTTTTTTTCTTATTTTCTTATTAACTTACTGCAGGATACTTATTCATTTTGTTTTTATTCTTGATTATGTGCTAGTACCTGTGCCTGGGCTGCCCTTTCCATCTGCATATACAGTATTGACACACATTTAGATGCATAATCACATGGAGGTACACATATACTCACATATATAACACATACACATGCTAATATATTATACATTAATACATTTAAATGGTGCATATACACATTTACATATTTGTGATCCACTTGTTCACAATCAGACATTTTTTGGAGTTAATTCATTCATAGTTTACATTCACTACATGAGATCTTGTTTTTTTGCAAGACAAGCTGTAGTTTTTAATCCCTTAAAGGGAATCTGTCACCAAGTTTTTTTCTACCCCACCTGAGAGCAGCATGATGTATGGGCATGGACACTGATTCCAGCGATGTGTCACTTACTGGGCTGTTTGCTAAAGTTTTGATAAAAGTTTTCTCTACTGCAGTTCTCTGAATGCTGAGCTTGGTATAACCCCGCCCACACCTCTAATTGGCTGGCTTATGTGTACACTATGCATAGGCAAAAATCCACCAATGAGTGGTGGGGTTGGGGTTACACAGAGCTCATGAATATGGAAGACTACATGGCAGCAGGTTTACTAGTTCTCTAATCTTCTGCAGATAAAGCAGTGATTTTATCAAAACTAAAGAAAGCAGCCCAGCAAGTGATGCTTCAGTGAAATCCAGGTTACTTTCTCTACATTATGCTGCTATTTTATAAAGTGAGGCCACTATTAAGTTTTGGTCTTGTATTGGGGCTCTGCACAACTCGGTGCTAATAAGAGCCTTAGCACAGTCTTGTGCACAAGCTGTAAGTTTACTTATTACATAGTATTGCAGCACACACAGCTGACAGAGAAATATTAGCAGGCTGCTTTAGATCTTGTGTGCAAATAAATTAATTATCTGGGGCTTCATTTTTACTAACCTAGTGAGATAAATCTTATTACATGGCCTGTTAAGTAAAGCAATAGAAGAGATCTGCGAGAATTTCTTAAGAAGTGAACTTCATCTCATCCATGTGGGTGCGGTTATTTCGATACAATTTGCTCTGGTAAGGATGGGCAATATTTAGACTATTCAAATATAGGTTTGTCTGAGATTAGATGGATTATTTATTTCTTTTGAACAAGTAATAAAATCCATGTAAACAAAATGCTGGTGTTTCCTATGAATTGGCAAACATGAAATACCGGATTGGATTTAGAGGGCAATTTTTTAAAGGGGTTGACTGCCACATCATGACAGTGGGCTATATGCACACTGTCACTGTTCTCCTTTGTGCTCAGTCAGTCGAGGAATAGATTTACTTCTTCTCCCATCTCAGCCCTTCTCCTTGGTTCATTGAGTTGTTGTCACGCCAGGGGCTCCTTCACTGTCCCTAATGCTAAGGGCACCCTAGCTATCCATGTTCCCCGGATTACTTCTAATGGGGCCACGTACCTTGCTGAGCTTCTGAATCTGCCCTCAGTCTGTTCCCTCCCCCTCACTCAGGGAAGAGGGGAGTAGTAGTGTATGGTAATACACCAACCAGACTAACAAGGTAATACATACAGGGATAAAGGAAAATGCCATTTATACAAATATGCTCTCACAAACAAGAGAGGGAAACACCATGAGTGAAGGAAGGGGAAAACCAAAGTAGGAGACGGAGAGGATTTGCACACAACCAAATCCATGCAACAGTCTTTAGCTAATTCCACCAAACGTCTTCTCAAACAACAAAACTCCATCAACTCTTGAACCATGCAGCATGAAGCTAACGCTGGCAATGCCTGCATGCCAGAGTCCAGTATATATAAGAGAGGGGAGTGGTTAACACTAAACAGCTGAGAGCATCACCATTGAATGCTTCCAGGAGCTCTCAACTGAACGGATTAGCCCCTGCACTGCTAGAAGAAACTGGCACTGTTTAATATGAAGGTGAAGTGCTTCTAATCAGTGCAGGAGTAGGAGAAAACAGACCCCTCGGTCTTCTGGCTCTTCTCTTTTACTGTAAACCTGTGACAGTTGTGCTTACAATACAGCACTTCTGTTAGGTGAGACACAGGTCTCAGGAACTGTGTTTATTATTGCAGCCTTTGTGCAATATGCACACTGTCACGGTTCCCCTTTGTGCTCATTCAGCCAAGAAAAAGATTTCTTCTCCTATCACAGCCCTTCTCCTTGTCTCACTGAGGTGTGTTTACGATACAGTGCTTCTGTCAGTTTAGACACAGGTCTCAGGAACTGTGATTTTTAAGACTGCAACATGTTCTGACACATGGCTAAAACAGTCTGCAGTTTGAATTATGTGACGGGGCCAACTTATTATATTCTTGGAGAACCTCATTAAGGTCCTGTAGCCATAGAGTGAACTTGACAGAACAAACTTCATTGACTCGTCCTTCGGTCCACGCAAAACAATTTTTATGGCATGAGGGCCATGTTATGGCACACTTTAATGTTATCTTAGCATTTCAGTATTATACTGTAGTATTCTTGTCTTGAATGTTGACCATGTTGACACCAGTTAGATATGTTGGGCTTGCTTCTTGTATAAGCGTTCTTAATTAGTAGTGATGGGCGAGCACTAAAATGCTCGGATGCTCGTTGCTCAGGTCAAGCAAATTGGAATGCTTGGGTGGTCAACCCGAGCAACGAGCCCAATGTAAGTCTATGAGAAACTCGAGGATTTTCTCAGGCAGCTCCCTCTGGCGGCCTGCAGAGGGCATAAAAATTGCCCAAATCGATGAGAATAGTGCTCAAATGGCATGGGAACAGCATGGGGAAGACCCCTGGAAGCATTTCTGACTCCCAGGTCACTGCTGTCAACAATGTTGTCAGAGTATTACGCCACTTTTACAGACTCACAATAAAACATACAAAAACGAAACTAAAATTGATTTTCCTGGGAAATATGTTAAGGAACATCCTTTCCAGGGTAATGACTTGTATATAAGGCAAAATAAATAACCAAAAGCAAAAATACTCCTCCACATTATAGGCTATGTTCACACGTAGCGTTTTTGATGCGTTTTTGCACTTTTGCATTGCTTTCAACTGTAAAGGACATATTGATATTCATGCTATGGCAACTCCATTTTGTCTGCTTGCTTCAAAATCATGTTATTATACTCTTTGCATAACATACATTCTTTCCTTCTTTCCTCTTGATTCACATGCAACTTTCCCACACTAACTTTTTCTCTCAGGAACAGTCTATGAGACACCCTGCTCCCTGCTCCTGTTATCTAGCTAGTCTGAGCCGGGATGTACGACCTTGTAATTTTCCACCATGCACCGAACTAATGATAATATGACCATATGTGTATTTCCGTAATAATTGTACTAACATTGGTTCAAGCTTGTAGTATGGCTGTAGGTGATTGGATATTAATAAATTCAAAACAACATAAAATGCTAAGTAGAGATAAACGGGGTTAGAGATTCTTGAATCCCCCCATACAGAGCTTTGCCTCCATCTGGTTTTCTATTGGATTGCAATCAACCTTGTAAAATAATTTGACACTCACTTGGTCAACCGTGAAGGGTCATTACTGCCCTCCCTCAACAGCTTGGTGCCGTGACTCAGATCCCTAACCAGGGACGCCCCACCACCCCTGGACGTCCACAAAGAGAGACTTGCTTTCGACTTCTCCCACTGGAATTGGGACTGATCATACCCCACAAAAAGCCACGGTAAGTGCACGAGTTCTTTACTAGTGATACTGACTGTTTGGCGTGGTTTCCACGTGGTGTGTGGTTGTTTGCAGTATCTCCGGATGTCCTGGTTGGATATAGTCAGAGGTGAGACTATAGGGGTGTAGCCCCATTAGGGGTCTGATATTGATAACTTTTAAAACAATACCACCTCAGATTGACAAGTGAAAATTGTATGAATTATCCTTAACTTCTGACAAAGATCCTTAGGAGACTGAACACTGTTAGGTTCAGTCGCGGCAGGTGATCGAAGATTGGGTAGGACACTATATCTAGTGTCCGGAGAGCTGCAGACGAGAGCCCTCCTCCTTTCACGTAGGGCCGTACGTGACTCCCCCGACGGGAGGGGTGAAGTCAGTGGAACAGCAGCTGAGGCCGGCCAGACTCGTACTGTGCACAAATCAAGGATCTTTTGTCAGTCGAAAGGCAGCAGTGCAGTGATTAATCAATATTTCCATGGAGCAGAAAGAGAGTGTCTCCCCCACAGGAGGGAGAGGATGTGATGACTATCATGGTCAGTCGAGAGGGGAAAAGATCATTTAAGAATGCACCAAAAGTGTTTAAGGTGTTAAACTTTCCCGTGGAAGGGAGACTTCAGCCTACATTGTGGGATGAAAGCATCCGGCAGAAAAGGGGTAGATTAGTTGACTGTGGATTGTTGGAAGATGCTGAAAAGTTTAGGAAAGTTGCACATGAGATTTGTGATGAAGGATATGTTGAAATAGAGGAGGAGATGAAGCCTGGTTATTGCAATTATCTTTATGTAAAGAAGGGAAAATTATCTAGCGCTGTAACAAAGATTGGCTGTTTTGTGCTACAAAATGAAGCTGATGTGGAAAAAAGGCTGCGCTGAGTTTATCGAAAGAAGGGAAAAAGTATGTGCAGAAACTTAAACAGTTAACTAAAATATGCGAGCTACCAGATAAGGGCCGGTTAATTATGAAGAAGAAAAAGGGCAAGTTAGAAGATAAAGGATTGTTACAAACAGCTTTGGCTTGGTATAGAACAGCAGAGAATTTGTCAAAGAAGGATGTGTGGAGGAAGAAAATACAGACAATAAGGGAAAGATGCCATGTTATGTGTATTACAAAGATACTGCTCACCAGCCACCGCCCGATAATGGCGGATGGGGGGGATTGACCTGTACTAATTGTGGCCAGCAGAATCCATTGTTAGCAGATTATTGTGTTGCATGTCACGCACCCCATCCAAGAGGCCCACCCCTCGCTACTACCCAAGCCACTCCTAGTGCCCCATCCTCATCCTGCAGCGGCCATGTTACTACACCCATTGCATCACCTCCGGCCTCTGACCAGATGTCAGTGGGTGTGCTCCTTCCTAGTGGAACGCACCCTTCCTGTAGTGTGCTTCCTTCTGGTGGCGGCCATCTTGGCACACCCGGAAAACAGGCCGCAATACACACTACACCCAGAATGTGTATGAGGAAGATCATCATGATCAGTGTGTGACAGAGCATTAGACGCCAATACGTATGAGAGTGGGGTTGACTTCTGTCAAGCCCTTAAAATATGGGCTCAGGATAAGTTGGCTGATCAATCCACTACCCTCACAGACATCACTCAAGAGAAGGGGGAATTGGCTGAAAAGTTTTATGGCCGCCTTATGCAGGTCTATAAGGACCTTGGGTTCTCCTTACATACTAAAACTCATCAGTTAGTGTCCGCCTTTATCCAGGGTCTCCCAGTCCAATTTTCTAACGACCATCTACCACAGCCTGGTTTACAGTAATTGATTTAGCAAACGCCTTTTTCAGCATTCCACTACACAAAGACTGTCAGTTTCTGTTTGCATTTACATATCAGGGCAGGCAATTGACTTGGATGGTGATGCCGCAGGGTGTGCAGAAAAGCCCTAATCAGTTTGCAAAGAACATGTCTAGCTGTCTGCTGCCGTGGCAGCTGGACAACTCTGAGGTAGTACTATTACAATACGTGGATGATCTTCTCTTGTGTGCCCCCACGGAGCAAATGTCCATCAGGGCCAGTGTTAGCCTCCTCAAGCATCTAGCAAAACTGAATTGTCGAGTCTCAGCCTCGAAACTTCAGTTTTGCCTCAGTCAAGTGGTTTTCTTAGGCCACTGCCTTACTCAGGGTGCCAGACATCTCACAGAAGAAAGAAAGACGGCCATCTACCTGCTACCATTCCCAAAAGATCCCATAGAGCTGCAGCGGTTCCTTGGACTATGTACATATTGCAGACAATGGATCCCAGACGCCTCACGTCTGATGCAACCCCTATATGATGCACTAAAATAAGACACTCTGGCTGATGTAAATAACAAGGACCTCCAAGAACAGCTGCAACAAGCCTTTGAGCAACTAAAATCAAGGCTAATGACAGCCCCTGCCCTTGGAAACCCGGACTATGCTCAACCTTTCCATTTGTATGTCTCTGAGACGGGAGGGCATGCTGCCGGGGTACTCACGCAGAGACACTGTACAAAGCAGCGCCCAGTCAGTTATTACTCAGCACATCTGGACCCGGTAGCCAGGGCCTCCCCCAGCTGTCTACGAGCGGTTCACGCCACACAGCAGTTACTTGAGAAGACGGCGGACATCATCCTTGGACATGAGACTCACATTTATGCTTCACACGATATGGCGGCTGTTTTGGCCTTACAGCAACTTAAACATCTGTCCACACAGAGACACCTGCGGCTGCAGTGTTAGTTGATTTTGCCAGAAAATGTGAAATTACACCGGTGCACCACCATCAACCTGGCTACCTTGCTACCAGCACCTGAAGGAGAGGGGAAAGAGGCTCCACCACATAATTGTCTGGAACCAATTACTGCGGAGTCAACTCCACTTGTTTTAGTGGGGGAAGTATCCTTGGATGATCCAGAACTTACGTTATATACGGATGGATCCAGATATGTTGACACCTCTGGCAGGTTTCATACTGGATATGCTGTCACAACTGAAGATACATTGGTAGAGGCTGCAACCTTACCACCGCCAAGAAGCTAGTCTCTGAAATTGTTTGCCGGTATGGAGTCCCAGAAGTCATCGAAAGTGATCAAGGACCAGCCTTTTCCGCATGCGTATATCAAGAAATACTTACCATGATCGGATCAATAGTGGCGTTACATACTCCTTACTATCCACAGTCAAGTGGCAAGGTGGAGAGATTGAATGGTACACTGAAAAGGCAATTGACCAACATGATGCAGGAGACTACGGCTCAGTGGCCTGAGCTCCTTCCCATTGCACTATATCACATATGCACCACCCCCATAGGGAAACACAAACTGTCACCCTATGAGATACTATTTGGGTCACAACCAGCTATAGCTCAATTTACTCCACAACAATTATCAGAAGAAACAGATCATGTTGTGCAGTATGTGATTCAGCTTGCCAAAGCCTTAACTAACACCCATGCGTTAGTATCATCTTCTATTACAGATCAAGCTGATGCAGAAGGTTGTCATACCCCCAAGCCTGGAGATTATGTGTATGTGAAGAGGCATATTCGGAAACACGGACTAGAACCATTGTATGACGGACCATACCAAGTGCTCCTGACGACCCCAACAGCAGTAAAAAATGAATTTTCTGAATATAAGTCTAGTGATCCAACATGTGGCAATCCGGATGTTGGATATTGTAGCCCCCTGGGACAAATGCCTTCATGGTGTATGTTATCAAATAACACTGTTTTTATCGATTTGGTACATAAATTAGTATTACAGCACTCTGCTTTATGGGATCTGGCATCAGCCACATATTGGGTCTGTGGGAATAATGCGTACAAATGGCTCCCAGTCGGAGTAGGGGGGACTTGTACGTTGGCCCGGCTAACTCCAGCCTCTTATCTTATTCCCCATAGTAAAGTAGATATGAGAGCCATCCCTCTTCATACCATCTATAAACATGCTAAGGACAACACCCCACGCCCATCAGGAAGACCTCATTTAGTACAAATGAGTATACCCAATAAGTTAGCCAGTACTGTCTTCCTCTACCCTATGGTTACACAAATGTGGGACAAATTAGTGGAAGTCACTGATTACTTCGATGACCAGATTTGGAGGGTATTGGAAGTAATTAATACTACTGTTGCAGTGCAGAATCAACTTATTATAGTACTAATCAACATACTTTAGTGCTGGACTATTTGACAGCAGCTCAAGGAGGGATGTGCCAGGTTATAGACCCAGCCTGTTGTCACTATATTGACCCCAACTCTACCATACGGTTAAAGACTAAAATGGAAGACATTAGGAAACTCAGGGAGGAATATAGATAACATAATGAATTGACCAAAGACAGTTGGTGGTCTGATACGTTTTCCTTTTTAAATCCTGCTAATTGGTTTAAAGGGATTGGTGGATGGATTGCTGGAATATCACAAGGAGTGTTGCATATTGCTGCTTGCATCTTGTTAATATATGTCTTACTAAAACTAGCCTTTTATTGTATCCCAATTTGCATGAGGAAAACCTGCCAATCATCAGAGAGCAAGGAGGACGCTGTCAACCAACATCCAGTGTTACTATACACGGACCTCCCAGATGTAACCAGCATTGAGGACCATGACGACAAGGGAATGATGACCTTTACCCCCTTGCCCCGACCGACCTCACGTCTGAATATCAGAGCTTTATGATTATATCAACGGACAAGGGGGGATGGACATGCCGCGATGGCCTCAATTGGTAACAAGGGCACTAATTGGGTGAAGACCAATGTCCCTCAGGCTCAAACCATGACCCTGGGAAAGCACCTCTATTGTTGATAATAACATAATTTTTAGGGGGGAAATGTAAAGGACATATTGATATTCATGCTATGGCAACTCCATTTTGTCTGCTTGCTTCAAAATCATGTTATTATACTCTTTGCATAACATACATTCTTTCCTTCTTTCCTCTTGATTCACATGCAACTTTCCCACACTAACCTTTTCTCTCAGGAACATTCTATGAGACACCCTGCTCCTGTTATCTAGTTAGTCTGAGCCGGAATGTACGACCTTGTAATTTTCCACCATGCACCGAACTAGCGATAATATGACCATATGTGCATTTCCGTAATAATTGTACTAACATTGGTTCAAGCTTGTAGTATGGCTGTAGGTGATTGGATATTAATAAATTCAAAACAATATAAAATGCTAAGTAGAAATAAACGGGGTTAGAGATTCTTGAGTCCCCCCATACAGAGCTTTGCCTCCATCTGGTTTTCTATTGGATTGCAATCAACCTTGTAAAATAATTTGACACTCACTTGGTCAACCGTGAAGGGTCATTACTGCCCTCCCTCAACACAACCGTGACAAATGCATTCACTGGGAAATGTCATTTTAACATTTTACAACTTCATCTGGCCATGTGGTGTGTGAGACATGACCAGACATATCCTGTTTCATTTATGAAAGAGGGACTCTGAAAGTCACAAAGCCTATTTTTATAGGGCCATCAGGCGGCCTTTACTACTCTTAAAGGGCTAGCAGTCGGCCCTCGCTATTCTTAGAGAGCCATCAGCCAGCTATGCTTTGTTGTTCCCTTTACTAAAGATTGGGTCTCCTATACTGTTATTGAGTATGCAATGAGTGGCAGGTCTGCCCAAAATTTGGACGCACCCCAATACCCCTTTGAAAATTTGGACACACCCCAATACTCCTTTGAAAAGTTGGACGCACCCCAATACCCCTTTGAAGAGACTTAGAGGAGGACCTCCTGAAAACAATGTTCCCATTATTAGGAAGTGGGTCTCCCATACTGTTTGCCTATGCAGTGAATGCAAGGGTTGCCAAAAATTTGGACGCACTCCAATGCCCTTTGGAAGACACGTGGAGGTCAGAGGGCCTCCTGAAAACAATGTTCCCATTATTAGGAAATGGGTCTCCCATTGTGTTTGCCTATGCAGTGAATACAAGGGTTGCCAAAAATTTGGAGGCTCTCCAATGCACCTTGGAAGAAACGTGGAGGTCAGAGGGCCTCCTGAAAAAAATGTTCCCATTATTAGGAAGTGGGTCTCCCATAGTGTTGGCCTATGCAGTGAATGCAAGGGCTGCCAAAAATTGGGAGGCACTCCAATGCCCCTTGGAGGAGGGTCTCATAAACAAATGTTCCCGTTAGAAAGGAGCGGGTCTCCTATACTTGTAATGCCCATGCACTAAGTGTATAGGCTGACAAACATTTACCCCTGGGGGGTATACATGAACATACTGTATAAAAAAAAAAATTTACGGGCATCATAAAGACCCTTTAAAAAAATTATGTGGGTGTTGCATCACGGACCACGGTCACCCTGGTGATATGGTGGTGAAGGATGAGGATGAGGAGAAGAAGGAGGACAAGAGCAAATAGCCAAAATCAGGAAACGTATACCCATGTGTGGGTGTGAAAAGGTGCATGGGAATAAACCTCCCAAAAAAAGACACTGGATTTGAGTTTATGTAACGCTGCTATCATTCGGTGCTGTTGAGAAGTCTGGCCCAATCCAGCCCTTGTTCATTTTTATAAGAGTCAGCCTGTCAGCATTTTCAGTTGACAGGCGGACGCACTTATCAGTTATAATTCCACCAGAAGCACTAAAAACCCGCTGTGATAAAATGCTAGCGGCAGTGCAGGCCAGGACCTCCAAGACGTAGAGAGCCAGTTCATTCCACGTATCCATCTTGGATACCCAATAATTATAGGCACAGAGGAATCACGGGGGATGTTGGTACGGTTGGCAAGGTACTCCCTCAGCATCTTCCCAAACTTTGCACTCCTTGTGAGAGTACCCCGCGCCTCAGGGCCTGTACGATGGGAGGGTCTGAGAAAATTGTCCCAGAACTTTGACAGTGTTCCCCTGCCTATGCTGGATTGGAGTTATGTCTCTCACCTGTAGTCCTTGGTTGTCCAACGAACTGTGACCTCTGCCGCCAGCGTTTTCAGATGGGAATCCGCAACAAGGGTCTTCTGGTACTGCCCCAATTTTGTAGACCTGTCCGCCTCAGGAATAAGAGATATAAAGTACTCCTTGTAGCATGGGTCTAGAAGTGTCACCAACCAGTAATGACTATCACCCAAAATTTTGAGAATGCGAGGGTCATGGGAAAGGCAGCGTAACATAAACTCAGCCATGCATGCCAGATTGCTAACAGGCAAGACTTCCGTATCCTCACCAAGAGGACGAGTGACCATGCTCTCCTCCTCCTCTCTGTCCTCAGGCCATCCACGCTGAACAGACGGTATGACAGTTGTGCAAGTAGTACCGTCTATAGTGCATGAAACTAGCTTCTGTTCTTCGTCTTCCTCCTCTTCCTCATTGTCACCCAATCCACGTTGGGATGAGATGAGGCTGGGCTGTGTGTAATCACCCTGTATGGTTCCTTGCTCCATCTCATCGTGCTCCGCCTGCAATGCATCCTCTTTGATTGTGAGCAAAGAGCGTTTCAGAAGACAGAGAAGCGGGAGGGTGACGCTAATTATGGCATCATCGCCGCTCACCATGTTGGTGGAGTCCTCAAAGTTTTGGAGGATGGTACATATGTCTGACATCCATGTCCACTCCTGAGGTCTTATGTGTGGAGTCTGAACTGAATACCGACGGCCTTGTTGATGCTGGTACTCAACAACTGCCCTCTTCTGCTCACAAATCCTTCCCAACATCTGCAGTTTATTGTTCCAATGTGTGGGGACATCACATACCAGTCTGTGAGCTGGAAACTGCAAACGCTGCTGAAACACGGCAAGGGCGGCGGAAGCTGTAGGTGACTTTCTAAAATGGGCACACAGGCGGCGTACTTTAACAAGCAGATCTGGCAGCTCCAGGTAGGATTTGAGAAACCGCTGAACCACGAGGTTAAGCACATGGGCCAGGCATGATACGTGTGTGAGCTCGCCTCGTCTCAGAACCGCCACCAGGTTTCAGCCATTGTCACACATGACCATGCCTGGCTGTAGGTTCAGCGGTGTGAGCCACAGATCTGCCTGCTCTTTCAGAGCTGTCCACAACTCTCCAGCATTGTGCGGTTTGTCACCTAAGCATATTAGCTTCAGCACAGCCTGTTGCCGCTTGGCCGAGGCAGTGCTGCAGTGCTTCCAGCTTGTGACTGATGTGGTCATTTCGGAGATGGAGGCTGAAGAGGAGGAGGAGGCTGAGGAGGATGAGGTGCAGGAGCTGTAGACTGTGGGGGCAACCCTGATTGACCTAGGGCCTGCAATCCTTGGCGTCGGTAGGACGTGTTCCGTTCCAAGGTCCAACTGGGTCCCGCCTTCCACTATGTTAACCCAGTGTGCCGTCAGCGAGATGTACCGTCCCTGCCCACAAGCACGTGCTTGCGTAATGCGGGGACGGCACACTGGGAGAAATAGTGGCGGCTGGGGACCGAATACCGAGGAACAGTCACTGCCATCAGGTTGCGGAATGCTTCCGTCTCCACGAGCCTAAACGGCAACATTTCGAGCGCAAGCAGTTGCGAAATGTGGGAATTTAGTAGTGTGGCCTGTGGGGCGTTGGCTGCGTACTTGCGCTTACGTTCCAAGGACTGGGGTATGGACAACTGAATGCTGCAGTGGGACAAGGACGTGGACGTGTTTCCTGATGCTGCTACTTGAGAGTGTGCAATGACAGGTGCAGGGCAGGAGGCATCTTCGCATGCACCATAGACAGGGGATTGGCTTGCATGCACAACAGTGGAAGAAGCAGTGGTGCCACCCGCAGACACCGTTCCTGGACCCTGGGGTTCAGCCCACAGAGGCGGGTGCTTTGCTGCCATGTGCCTGATCATGCTGGTGGTGGTCAGGCTGGTAGATTTGCCACCCCTGCTGATGCTGACCAGGCAGGTGGTGCAAATGGCCTTTTTGGGGTTATCGGCAGAGTCTTTAAAAAACAACCAGACTCGCGAAGACATAACAGTTGTACTGGCAACTTCCTTCCTGTTGGTGTGACGGGGAACGGTTGCCTGCTTTCTGTCTGCGGCCACCACACTGCTTCTTCCTGCCTGTACTCTGCCTCCCTCCCCCTGTGTGCTGCTCTCCTCGCTCTGCATGTCCTCCTGCCAGGTTGGGTCAGTTACTATATCATCCACCACCTCGTCTTCCACTTCTGCACCATGGTCCTCCTCCTGACTTTCTAGCAATTGTGTCTCATCATCGTCCACCTCTTGTGACACTTTCCCACCGTCACCTTCATGTGAACGTGGCTGCTAAAATATTTGGGCATTTCTACATGCGATCTCCTCTTGCCCCGCTTCAAGTGGACTGGGCGAGAGGCCCCAATCTATAAATGGAAAAGTGAACAGATCTTCGGAGTGTCCAAGTGTGGGATCAGTTGTCTCTGGGCACTCAGCATGGTGGAAGGAAGGAGGTTCAGGGTGAGGAATATGCGGTCCAGACTCACGGCTACTGAGACTTGACCGTGTGGAAGACAGGGTGGTGGTGGTGGTGGCTAAGTGACTAGAAGTATTATCTGCTATCCAACCAATAACCTTTTCACACTGCTCTGTGTTCAATAGTGGTGTTCTGCGGTCCCCTATTAATTGGGACAGGAAGGTCGAGCGAGAAGATGTGGGTGTTTGTGGTGGCACAATTTCAGCTTATCCACGGCCTCGGCCTCTGCATGCACCATCACGATCACATCCAGTTTTAAATGGAGGATAAAATCTTCCACGCTCACTACAAATGGCTGAATTTGGAGCCAGCTTATATGTGATCTGTGTGACGGAGAAAACACAGTTTTAAATAGCTGACCTGTAAGTAACTATTTTGAACAGCAAACTGGTGTCAATAGCTTCACTGACACACTGAAAGAAATTTTTAATGGAGGCCAGAAATGGCAGTATTTTCTGAAAACGTATACGGTATGTGATCCGTGTGACGGAGAAAACACAGTTTTAAATAGCTGGCCTGTAGGTAACTATTTTGAACAGCAATCTGGTGTCAAAAGCTTTACTGACACCCTGAAACAAATTTTTAATGGAGGCCAGAAATGGCAGTATTTTCAGCGCAATTATATGTGATCCGTGTGACGAACAAACCACAGTTTTAAATAGCTGGATTTCTAGCGTTGTAATATGGAAAGGACCTGGCTGTATTCTGCAGTGCCAACAAGCCAATGGCGCAGAAAAACGGTGTTCTCTGGATTGCATTTTAAGCAAATAATGAGGATTAAGATCCAAAAAGAATTATTCCTTGCCCCTGAGACCTGGGCCTATTTCTAGAAATATCTAACAGCAGCAGCCAACAGAACTGGAATGGAGCCTCTTCTGCTATGTGCACTGCAGTCTGCTATATACCCTGCCTGCCTGCCTATATACACTGCCCGCCTCATATCTATGCAGCTGGATTAGTCCTCAGAAGGACTGTTTGTTGAGATGGATATGTGTCTCTAATATATTTTGGTACACCTGCACTAACTAGAAACAAGCAAATCTCTCCCTTGCTCAGCAGCACCTCTCCCTACACTGTCTGATTCCGGAGTGACTGTGACGAGTATGGCGGCCCCAGGTCTGATATAGACCTGGTGACGCTGTGCAGCTAGCCAATCACTGTAATGCCACAACCAACATGGCTACGGTATTAAAGTGAGTGGCAGACAATCCCTGCATGTTCATTGGCACTGTAAAGAGCGCCAAACATGCAGGGAGGAGACTCGAGCTCCCGCCGAGCAAACCCGGAAATACTCGACAAGCGCCGAGCATCTCGAGCAGTGAGATGCTCGGGCGAGCACCGAGAAGTAGTGAGCATGCTCGCTCATCACTATTGATTAGTAATGAAGTGCTTTCTCTCTCTCCAACAGTACGTTAAATGTGGTGCAACTGTTTGCTGCTCCACTTGCACATATATAAACAGTGGCGTAAAGATTGCCGTCACATAGGTGTCTTTGTGCTACATTTTGGAGAGATGGTATATGGAAGTCTTCATGGTGATCTGGGCAGGATGGAGAAGGGAAAATAAATAGCTGCAATTAAAGGAGATGTTACCTGTAAAGTTCTCCATACACATTAAACTAAAGTTGGCCAAACCCTTCGATAGTGGCAGGATCAAACGGCAGATAATGTCAGATAAAAAAAAGATCTGGCGTGTTGGATTTCTAATTTCACAATTGTGCAGTTGGTTAGATTGCATTAAAATAGTTTTAACAGAATATACACATAATTTATTGTGGGCTTGTTTCCACGGGAAACTTACTAAAATGTATACAGTAGAACATCTCTAATTTCCCATAGAAGCATTTCAGAAATGTGATGAGAACAATAGCCCAGAGTCATTGCAAAATCATGGTAAATCCCACAGGAGGAAATATAAGCTAAAGATCACAGATCTCAGATACCACCAAAATACTCCAAACAACAAGTACAGTTCTGGGAAGATGCCCCTGACAGCTGCTCTGCGAGGCTGTGTTTGACTGGAGGATGTTCTTCTTATGTCAACATCCGGGTGTTGCAGTCTGAAACATCATGTATTTTAGGTGTGACTGAAGTGAAAGGGACGTGATCCAGTCACTAGTGGACTGATTACAGCCCTTTGGTCAGAGAAATATATTTGAAGTCGTCAGTGAAAAATGACTTCTCATATTTATCTTTGCATGATCTGCACACACCTTTCATATCACCTGCGAAATAATGGCAACTCATTAATCCAAGACACGGCTCCTAAAAGGAAAGTTACTCAGATGTTCACAAAGACTCCAGTGTAGTTAGTGTAAATCTTGATAGATTCATCAATAAATCTAATGGCTGGCTGATCCCAGACCTGATTACTTTAAGGGCGAGATCAGTTCACTCTACAAGAACTTGTAAGGTTGGCGGTCCTGACTTTGTTGTGTGGTCCAGACATTGGAACACCTTGTGTTCTTCATTCCATCACATTCTGTGTACTCGGTAATCCCACTCATGGTTCTATTATATACCAGATAGGCAAATGCGTGACAAAGGCAAAACATTAATATTTTACCTGTCTTTAGTGCTATAGTACTTCGACTTAGTCACAACTAGACATTCCCCACACAAATAAAGAAAGAATTTTGAGTAATGGGATGTAATCACGTAACATATTTGCTATTTTTGTTTAATTTCTTCCATCCATATTTAATTTTAATGGAATGTAAGCTTTCCTGTTTGGTTTCCATTAATAGTCAGTTATCTTTACTTTGGCCATCAGGTTGTAGTAGGTCATTGTACTGATCAGACAGATGAAAAGAAATAAGGAGAGGAAGAGAAAGGTGATGGATCATGGGCACTGCTGAAGGTATCACAAGCCGTGAGATTAAAATCGACAGGTTTATTTATGCAACGCGTTTCAGAGTACATTGGGCTCCTTATTCTTTAACAACTGTTCTTAAATCTACTCTGAAATGCGTCTCATGAAAAAAACTGTCTTTTTTATCCTTACGGCTTGTAATTAGTGATGAGCGAGCATGCTCACCACCGCTCAGTACTCGCCCGAGCATCTCAGTATTCGAGATGCTCGGAGCTCGCCGAGTACTTGCGCGATCCTCGGACGGATGCTCGGGTCCCCGTCCTGCATGTTTCGAGCTATTTAGAGCGCCAATCAACATGCAGGCATTGTCTGCCACTCATTGTAATGCCGCAGCCATGTTGGTTGTGGCATTACAGCGATTGCCCAAATCGATGGGAACAGTGCTCAGTGAAACATGAAAAGCCGGCAATTCATCAGGGGCATACAGTTATAACACGGGTACCTGACAATTTAGAACAGAAAGAATAGAGTATCACACATAGATTAGATAGATAGAAACATGACAGTCACTTACAGTGGTGGCCAAAAGTATTGGCACCCCTGCAATTCTGTCACATAATACTGAGTTTCTTCCTGAAAATGATTGCAATCACAAATTCTTTGGTATTATTATCTTCATTTAATTTGCTTGCAAGGAAAAAACACAAAAGAGAATGAAGCAAAAATCAAATCATTGATCATTTCACACAAAACTCCAAAAATGGGCCAGACAAAAGTATTGACACCCTCAGCCTAATACTTGGTTGCACAACCTTTAGCCAAAATAACTGCGAACAACCGCTTCCGGTAACCATCAATGAGTTTCTTACAATGCTCTGCTGGAATTGTAGACCATTCTTCTTTGGCAAACTGCTCCAGGTCCCTGATATTTGAAGGGTGCCTTCTCCAAACTGCCATTTTGATATCTCTGCACAGGTGTTCTATGGGATTCAGGTCTGGACTCATTGCTGGCCACCTTAGAAGTCTCCAGTGCTTTCTCTCAAACAATTTTATAGTGCTTTTGGAAGTGTGTTTTGGGTCATTGTCCTGCTGGAAGACCCATGACCTCTGAGGGAGGCCCAGCTTTCTCACACTGGGCCCTACATTATGCTGCAAAATTTGTTGGTAGTCTTCAGACTTCATAATGCCATGCACACGGTCAAGCAGTCCAGTGCCAGAGGCAGCAAAGCAACCCCAAAACATCAGGGAACCTCCGCCATGTTTGACTGTAGGGACCATGTTCTTTTCCTGTACACTCTATGTTGATGCTTTTTGCGGAAAAGCTCTACTTTTGTCTCATCTGACCAGAGAACATTCTTCCAAAACGTTTTAGGCTTTCTCAGGTAAGTTTTGGCAAACTCCAGCCTGGCATTTTTATGTCTCGGGGTAAGAAGTGGGGTCTTCCTGGGTATCATACCATACAGTCCCTTTTCATTCAGACGCCGACGGATAGTACGGGTTGACACTGTTGTACCCTCGGACTGCAGGGCAGCTTGAACTTGTTTGGATGTTAGTCGATGTTCTTTATCCACCATCCGCACAATCTTGCGTTGAAATCTCTCGTCAATTATTCGTTTCTGTCCACATCTAGGGAGGTTAGCCACAGTGCCATGGGCTTTAAACTTCTTGATGAGACTGCGCATGGAAGACACAGGAACATTCAGGTCTTTGGAGATGGACTTGTAGCCTTGAGATTGCTCATGCTTCCTCACAATTTGGTTTCTCAAGTCCTCAGACCGTTCTTTGGTCTTCTTTCTTTTCTCCATGCTCAATGTGGTACACACAAGGACACAGGACAGAGGTTGAGTCAACTTTAATCCATGTTAACTGGCTGCAAGTGTGATTTAGTTATTGCCAACACCTGTTAGGTGCCACAGGTAAGTTACAGGTGCTGTTAATTACACGAATTAGAGAAGCATCACATGATTTTTCAAACAGTGCCAATACGTTTGTCCACCCCCTTTTTTTAGGTTTGGTGTGGAATTGCATCCAATTTGGCTTTAGGACATTTCTTTTTGTGTTTTTTCATTGAAGACAAATTAAATGAAGATAATAATACCAAAGAATTTGTGACTGCAAACATTTTCAGGAAGAAACTGAGTATTATCTGACAGAATTGCAGGGGTGCCAATACTTTTGGCCACCACTGTATATAATAAGTACAGTGACAGTGTTGGTTACTGTACTTGTCATTTAGTGTTAAAATAAAGGATTTAGCCCTTCCTGGGCTATTAATATCAGCCCTCAGCTGTCTGCCTAGCCTTTGCTAGCTTTTAAAATAGGGAGACCCATGTCATTTTTTTTTGGGTCCCCCATTTTAATAGCTAGTAATGGCTAGGTATTCAGCTGGGGGCTGATATTAGTAGCCTGGGAAGCTCCGTGGGTATTACCCCCTTCCCAGGCTTCAAACATCTGCCCCAGCTATCTACTTAATCTCCGCTAGAGACTAAAATTAAGGGGAACCCCATGACAATTTTTTTTTTAATAAATCCTTTATTTTAACACTAAATGACAAGTGCAGTAACCAACACTGTCACTGTACTTATTATATATGTGACTGACATGTTTCTATCTATCTAATCTATGTGTGATGCTCTATTCTTTCTGCTCTAAATTGTCGGGTACCGATGTTATAACTGTATGCGGCTGATGAATTGCCGGATTTTTTAAAGAGACGGGTGCGTGAAAATCGAAGGGCACTAGTGTGTTCCGAGTGCCCTGCTATGTTTTTCATGTACCCTCCTATATACCCTGCTGGCCTGCCTGCCTATATATTCTGCCTGCCTGACATGTTTCATTGTGCACTGTTCCCAATCGATTTGGGCAATTTTTGACCTTCTGCAGACCGCCGGGGGGGGCCGCCAATAAAATGCTCGAGTTTCCCATAGACTTACATTGGGCTCATTGCTTGGGTCGAGCACCCGAGTATCACGATGTGCTCGGCCCGAGCTTCGAGCCCCCGAGCATTTTAGTGCTCACTCATCACTACTTGTAATACCATTTGCAGCGCTCAGGATCCACTGTCTTTCTGTTCCTCTCCTTATACCTTGTTCTGCACCCATCCGGTGTGAGTCCAGCGGCTGGAGCAGCAGCCACATATTGGAGTCTTTTGCACTTTTATTGTCACAGCTGTGATACTTTGATTGCAGGTGGAAGTTATTATTCTGACTCCATAACTAAGCTGCAAGTGTAGGGCGCTTGAGATATTGTTTCTAGGCTATCTCCTTCAACTGTTACTCACACAGAGTGATGTCCTCAGATAGCTTGAACTCGACTGTAGGAGGCACGTATGAAGATTTTAGAAGAAGGTTTATTTTCCAGCTGAATTCTTGCAGATATGCACACATACAGCAGGTAAAAAATACTTTTTTGACCAGAGCTTTAAACACATGGGCTTCTAAGATGGTTTTTAGACCATGAATGAGGAAGAAGGGAGGGGTTACTGATATCAGAGCTACATCAGAAAAAGACAGGGAGAGAGGAAGGACAATCTTCTAAAGAGTGCAAACCGTATGGCATATCAATGAAACAGCACAATATAACAACAAAATGATAATACTACTACCGTCCCAATTTAGGGTCACCTTGTCGCTGGTGGGACGGCTTGTATACTTTTTTTGATCAAAAATAGTTCACTAAGTACCCTATATTTCATATGCAACTTTGCTTTACATTTATATATAATGATGGTAGGGTATGAGATATATTTTTTGTCTTTTGTAGGTTTTACAATGATAATACTATACTGTCTGTATGATTCCCAAATCATGGGACATGACATTGATGGTGGACTAATTTTAATTAATAGAAGCTGTTAAACAATGGTGATGAATAAGCTGAGCTTGGGTGGCCTTCCTGAAGGATGTGATAATGGTAACATCATCCATGGGCGGATTGGCTGTTGAGCTGTAGAATGAGAATCTTTGGTTGAGTCTTTGAAGTAGACTGGCTTTGATGGTGTGGCTAGATAGATTGCAGTGCACTCAAAGGTCCAACTGGAGGTGCAAGTGGAATGGGATGTATTGTCCCCGTCATTAGTAATCATAAAGAATTCACTGCACACTGTCATACAGGATGCAATATGTCAGAGAATAATTTATTGTAATTCACATTTCACAGTGAAACCAAAGATTAGCAAGATTCATGCCATTCGCAGCAAGTCATTCATTGAACGACATTTCACAGTATTGTCGCTATGAAATAAAGGAAAACAATGGAGCATGATAACAAATAAGCATGATTACACATATATGTATATCTACAAATTATATCATCTAGAAAGCAACATGTTATTATTTCAGCGAGGCCAGTTATATATCTCAGGAAGAGCCATATAATGCCTATAGAGTATTAACATTGGTGGCATTAGATGAATGTGGCACATAATGGTCATATCAAATAACATATCATAGTCATGTAGCATGCCAACATAGAATAAAGGAGGGGCAGACATCCGGCAAAGTTTGTCCTATGAATAAACAGGTAAATAACAGTCATGTAGAATGACATAGTTATGTCGAATGCTTCTATAGGACGGAGAAAGGGGGCAACTGTCAACCATAATCATATGAATAATCAACAAATGCACACAAGTATTGCCACATGATGGTGGTCAACTAAGGAGGTAAAAATAAAATACATCAAATAATGGGAAGGGAAAATGATGGCACTCACCCGTTTCTTCTAAAATGCTTCTTTATTCATATAAAAGACACAAAACATAGAGCGGGTTGGTGCAGGTTCCTTCCAGTTGTATGGCATGACAGCCATTTCGCATCACATGATGCCAGCCTAAACATGCCAGCTTCCAATTTTTGCCATGATGCTTCATCCAGGCTCTGTATGGCAAATGGATAGCTGCTCCATTGAATTATATTGAAAACATAGTGCCACCTCCTTTGTGTGCAGGATATGGGACTTTCTTTGATTTGAGGCTGTGCACATTGGTTTTTCAAGATGGATACAGTTTTGAATGACTCAACTTTGCAGGTGCAGGTGGAATTGTAATCATTGACACTAGGAGCTGGATGTGAGAATGAAAGCTACTTTTTTCTTGGGATGTATTAGAAGACCATGAAGCGTCATGTGACTCAAAACGGCCATCGAGCCATATACATGGAAGGTAAGTATTTTCCAAGAAACGTGTGAGTGCCGTCATTTTTCCTTCTCATTATCTGATGACAAGAATTTGTGGACTGTATCTGCCTATATTAAGTGCACCACCTTGGCTTTATTGACTGGATAATTGGCACTTGCCATTTTACGTATGGATCTATTCTATGATGCCACCTTATCGGTTTGCAGGATATAAAAAATATTGTAAAATGGCCATAAGGAGGAAAATGTTGCTGTATGTCAGGTAGCTAGTGGATCAAACAGTATCTATGAATGTTAGTATATACTTGCCTAACATTTCACATCTTAGGGTGCAGTCAGAGGGCCGTATAAATCAGACCGAGATCCGTGGTGCACAGACTGGCCGACGGCGTGACAGCTGCTTAGAAATATATGAAGCAATCACGTTCGGGTCGGGAGAGCTATTGGCCAGTCCGTGCAATGCTTTCCGATCTCAGTCTGATTTATACGGCCATCTGACTGCACCCTTACTGTGATGTCATAGTCATCTGGTTTTAAATAAATATGTGGTCCTTTAACCAGAAAATAATGTATATTTTATTTTATTTCAATCATATAGTTATAGTTTGGGTCATGCGTTAATGAATGAGGGGCCCTCCGAAATCATGAAGGCATGTTTAATATTTGAATAACCTGCAACTCGTGGCAAATCTCCTTTCCCTCTTCAAAAATAAAAACTGTGTAGAATGATCTAAAACATCTTCTAGACTTATATAGAAATTTGTGCCATGAACTTGACTGTAAATGCTCCTTTGCTGCCTCTTCCCCCCATATTAATTTTTCTGGCAGCGTGGATGGGAGGAACGACGAGGGACTCAAGGGCGGAAGTCATGGCTGGATAGTCGAAATGGAAGGTGGATTATATGTATTGGCATTCCAATGTGCCTGAGATCTACTTTGAGGTGTTTATACCCTGATTCAGTTTAAGCTTTGGTACAGGGTTGAAATGCTGTGATCTCGCTCGATTTCAGATTCTTAAATGTACCACATCTTAAACCTCAAAAACGAGAGAGCAAGGAGTCCTAAAGCTATTAAAAAAATTATATATATACACATATACTGTATATAATTCATTTTTTTGTTTGACTGCTTGTTATTTGTGTGCTCGCTTAAAAACCTCATTTGCTTCTAATCTAATTATGTTTGTCTGGGCTGTTACATGTCTCTCTATTGGTGTTCTGAAGAGATTTAAAATAATATTCGTTTTTGTGTTCTGTCTTTTTTTTTTTTTTCTTGCAAATAAATTGAGAACAGTATTTCCCAGAGAACTGAAACCCAAGTGTAAAACCTTCCAAAGTGCCTAATTTTGATAATTGATCCAGCCATTTGGCTGTCACAAAACATTTGTGTTTGTGTTCCGTTTTTTGTTGAATAGATCGAGAACGATACGTCCTAGAGAGAATAAGCCCAGTCTAAAAATCTTCCAAGCCGCTTGATTTACCTATGTGCCAATTTGGGACAGATTGGTCCAGTCGTTTTCCCATGTATAAAGAACAGACATCAGACAAAAAACAACATAAATTAATCTATATATATATATACATATATACATATATATATATATATATATATATATATAAAGTTAAAGGGGTAGCCAACTATTCAGACAACCCCTTCTCAATTATAATATCCCCCCAGTTAGAATAAAGGCACCTAATACTCGCCACTCCTGGGGCTTGCATAGCATTGTTATGTCATGTGAGCCCTGCACCCAATCAGTAGCCACTAATGAGCCACTTCACTCTCACTTTCTTCCTTTGGTCAAAACTGACATCCAAAAGAAGTGAGAACTGTTGCTGCTCTCTGACTTCCTCCAAATGTCAGTTACGTCCAAGGGTAATGAGAGTGAAGCGGCCCATTAGCGGTCACTGATTGGGTGCAGAGCTCGCATTGACATAACAATGTCACACGGGACGCGACAATGGCTCATTTGACACCGCGTTGCTTCTGTCTCACTGCTTGTGAACACAGGAACAGATTTGGAAAACTTGAAAAACAAGATTTTGTCAAGGTTGGGCTTCGCTAGAATAGTTCTGCATATTGGCCTTTTAACTCATAGGAATAGATGCCCACATGCTACACACAGATGCACTTGTTACACACAGTCGCTGTCTGTATTAATAAGTAGATAAATATTGTCACTATACGATATATGTATAGAATTCTCCTAATGCCACAACATAGTACACTTTTAATGCTGCTATATTGTGCAAAAAAGCTCACCATGAGCAATAATGCTCTGTGCCCATGTATTGACGATCATTCTGTGCGCATTGGAAATGCAGTCGGTATGTCTAAGGCTATGTGCACACAACGTCTTTCAGGCGGATTCTACCTGGAATCCGCCTGAAAAAGTGTCGCAAAACCAACGCAATTAATCTACATGGTGCGCAGTAATGTGAAATCGACATTGCTGTGTACATGTTCAGTCTTTTGTTCATTTTTCAGGTGGCTTCCTCTAAGGTGTATCTGGAATTTATAGCTAGTTATAGTATAAATTATAGAAAAAAGGCACCAAAATGACAATACTAACAGCAATGCCACTTCAGGAAAAAAGATCACCGACTGCTTTGCACATGGAAACTTGGTGGCTCTGCCGCCGGAGAAAAGGCGTTGTGTGGACATACCCTTAAGAGGCCAGTAAAACACTTTGGTGGCCCCCAATTCATCTTTTTACTGACCTAAAATATAAGTGAGTAGCACCCCCCCCCCAATGGGGGAAAATGCAGCAGCAGTCGGCTGTACACTATAGCTGTTTCCCTTCTGCATCAGCCACAATCAGTGTAGGCACCAACCATGAATTTTTGAGCCCTTAGATGCATCTGTTAATAGTGACTACTGCATCTAGATAGATAACAGAGTGTGGGGGCTTCCTCTCTAACCCCATCGGCATCCTGAGATCATGATTGTGTGGTCCTGATGTTTGTCATGGCAATTCACGGCCAAATAACAGCCTTAGAGTCTGCCGGCTATAGAGGCCTGTTCAGAAGTTAGCAACATTTAGATGGCAAAAAATAACATATTTCTTTACTGTCATGCCACTAAATAGCACCTGAAGGGTTAATAATCTACCTGGCAGCAGTTTTGAATATGTTGAAGGTTGCTGTTTTTAAATTGGTATCACTTTTGGGTTTTTTCCAATATATAGGACTCCCAAAGTCACTTCAAAACTGAATAGGTCCCAAAAAAAATAAAGTTTTGTAAATTTCCTTGAAAAAAATGAAATATTGCGTCTACATTTTTAAACCTTCTAACATCCTGACAACCTAAAAGAACATTTTACACATTGTGCTGATGTAAAGCGGACGCGAGGGAAATGTTATTTATTAACTTTTTTTTTGTGAGGTATGACTGTTTGGATTAAAGGGATAATTAATCATTGAAAATGTAAAAATTTCTGATATTTTTATAAATATACGCAAAACGTATCGACCTAAATTTACCATTAACATATAGCATAATGTGTCTCAAAAAAAACAGTGTCAAAATCATTAGGATGTGTTGAAGCATTCCAGAGGTCTTGCCATATAAAGTGACACATGTCAGATTTTAAAAATTTGGCTGTGTCACTAAAGGGTTGAACGATCGCTGATTAGCTTTGCATGTAGACAATCGACCCAATCGATCGGTGGTCTTTTTTATGGCCCCGGTCAGCCAGTGTAAATCTGCCCTTCAATGACCAAGGTAGAAGGAAACTCCAGGGTTCGTGTGAGTTAATGCTGTGCTATAATGTGTTATACAAACATTGGGAACATCTTATTTGTACTTGGTGTTTGTATAAATGTAACACATGTCAGTTTAGGGTGTGTGTCGCTCTGACAAATTGATGTGAAGACAGATAAGCCTGTGTTATAACCACGCTGTGTACTAAAGCGATAGTGTCTGGTAAATGATCACTTACATAACACCCTGACCTATTTTGATGACACTTTTGCATTTCTGCACTGTCACATTCATTTATTATTATGTCGCCATAGCAGTGTGACATCTTGATTTTTGCTCCAGGGGTTGCATTTTCTAATAGTACCATTTTTGAGTAGATAAAAATTACTCTTTAAGTCTATGTTCCCACAATGAGCTTTTGGTGAGTTTTTGATGTTGCAGATTTTCTGTACCCATTAAGTAAAATAAGTTACTTGTGTTTTTTTCCAAGGGGCATTGATATTGTCTTTTTTTTCCACTGCGACCTCCACCACTCTTCCAAGGGGCATTAAAACCGTCTTGTTAAGCTACTGTAACCTACACGTCTCTTCCAAGGGGCATTAAAACCGTCTTGTTAAGCTACTGTGACCTCCATGTCTCTTCCAAGGGGCATTAAAACCGTCTTGTTAAGCTACTGCGACATCCACGTCTCTTCCAAGGGGCATTAAAACCGTCTTGTTAAGCTACTGCGACCTCCACGTCTCTTAAAAAAATGCAGCTTAAAAAACTCACCAAAAACTCATCATGGGAACTTAGCCTAACTTTTTATAACTTTTTAGTGGAGGAGTGGAAAAGAAAACTGCCATAACATCACTGATTTTTTTGGTGTTCTATATTATCTGACATAAAGTAAATTACACGTTACCTTTATTCTGTGGATCGTTACAATTATGTATGAGTTTGATTGTTCTTCAACTTTCTGCATGATTATAACACATTAAAAAAAATGTTATATGCTGTCTCGTTCCAAGAGGGGTAACTTTTTTTATTTCTCTGTTTTGTTTTGTTTTTGTGGAACAGATAGTTTTTTTAATAGAAACATTTTGGGTTACATTTATATCATTGATTAGTATGTGTGATATGTTTCGGCAGAAAAGGTTAGAAAAAAAATCCTTTCCTCAGTTGTTTTGTTTTTTTTACATTCTTCACCATGTGGTTTTAATACATTTTCATGAATCATTATGCTTATGGAATAAATGTTGTTGTTTTTTTTTTGGAGGGGGGGAAGGTTTAACACTTTTGTAATACCTCTTTGTAGTATGAAAACTTAAAAAAAACTCTGTTTTTTACTGTCTGCAGCACTGACATCACTTTGACAAACCTGCAGCCGGTCAGTGAGCTCAGCAGCTCTGCCCTAGTTGATGAGCTAAGCTGGATGATTGGCCGCAGTGCCATCAACATGATGCCAGAGCTGCAGACAATAACCGACTCTGGGAGCAGCAGCAAAGACTCAGCGTGCCACTTGGGGAGGGTGAGTAAGGCAAAGTTTATTTTTTTTCAATACAAACCCCATATGGGGGACGCGAGTTTTCCAAAACTGGAAAAACCCTTTAAAGAGGTTGTCCATCACTTAACTAAATTACTTTTTAGGTATGAATCATTTTAAATAATAAATGGAGACATACTCGCCCATAAGTAACACTACAGTCTGCTTCATTCAGAAAGTACTAGAAACGCTGCAGCTAATCACAGGTGACTAGAGGAGCGCACCTTTTGAATGATTTTCCGATGATGCCTTCTTCTAGTCACCAGAACGCTGCAGTCAATCACAGGCAGCAGCAACGATCCCAGTAACCCTGGAAATACCCGAACAGAGCAGACAGAGTGATTATGGCTTTATTATTTTAATTAATTTAATTATTCATGGCTCAAAAAAATGATTGAAGTGTTAGAAATTCCTTTTAATGGAGATAATACTGAGGGCTAATGCAGAGAAATTGGAGCAGAAGACGTTGAGTAGATGGAAATATTGTTTCATGGGAAAAGATTCAGTATAACCTGTGTTTTAATTCTTTAAAGAAGCACTCCTCCTCCTCCTCCTCCCATCAAAGTTTTTATCCTCTTAATATATTACAGTCATATTTTATAGCACTGTGCACTTACAATTGCTCATTTTGCCTTTCTACCCAGCTAATTCTTGATGTCTAATACGTCCGAAGGTGGGGGGAGTGAAGCCGACAAGTATAACCTCACGCAAGCCCCAAGAGAGAGAGTGCCAACACTGCTGAAACAGTTAGTACTGCTGATTGAGAAGGAATTGTCCAAGTAGTGGACAACCCCTAAATTTACAGGACCATTTACCATCCTATGTTACAGAATTGCTTTGCAATGTATCCATAAAAATTGGATGCTTTACTGTGGCATCTGATTTTTTTTTTTTTTTTCACACCCATAGACTTGAATGGGTGAGTGTCATCCAATGTATGGAGAAAAATTGTGTGTGCTTCGATAATTTTTTTTTCACATAGGTCAGTAAAAAAGTTGCTCATCTGCACTGCCCCATTGAATAATATTGATCCAGGAGCGATCCATTTTTTAAACGGACAGTACTCGGATCAAAAATATGGCTGTCTGCCTCAGTCCTTATACTGAATCCATACCTCCCCAACTTTTTAAGAACAGAAAGACGCACACCGCAGCAAATTTTGGCCACACCACAATCCACGCCAATTCACCATTTCTTTCTACCCTGGCAGAAGGAGATGTCAGAGGGGTGCTGGCAGTGAGGGACATTCAGACGACCCATGAGACTGCAGGGTGTAGACCCAAATCCAGGACTGTTGGGACTAGAGATGAGCAGATGGATTCACCGGTCTCTGGTCCAGCGTCCAGGTCAGTGTTACCTGGCGGCTGGAGGGAGGCCGCGAATCTCTTACCTTCCGGTGTTCCCAGGGAGGCTTTTGATCACCCAGGGCTGGCGGGACGTCATCTGTGCGTCCTGCTCATCTCTACCTGGGGCCTGTGGAATTATTTTTTGTTCCTTCATTCACAGTTGGAGCCGCCAGAACTTTCTCATCTTTATGTAGCTTCGTTATATGAAATTTGTTTTTTTGGTGTCTGTAAGACCGTGTTCACATGTTGCAAAAATACTTAGCTTTTTGTTCTCTGCAGGTGTCCCCACCAAACTGCAAAATAACAATTTTCTCTGATTATTGCTGCATTTTTTATGCATTTTCCCCCTTATTTGATGTGCTTTTTTGTGCAGCTGAGAAGCTGGGTTTTTAATGTGTTTTTTTTTTATATTACTGAAAAGTTTAGATTCTGCTTTAGACAGCTCCTCCTGTCCTATAACCTGCGGCCAGCATATTGGACTGCATTCTCAATGTGTCAGGTTCCCTTTAATAAAGTATGAGAAGGTATTGATAAATAATTTGGCTATGAATATTTTTAGCAGATGAATAAAAAAAATCCTGATGCTATGGAAACAAGTATTAACTAGGACAAGTTGTGCAAGTGCTTTAGCTAAGGAGGTTATCTCATTTCAAACTGTGATTAAGAAAAGTTATCCAAGTCAGGTAAAGATTGGAACTTCAGCAAAAACTTCCCAAAGGGCGTCTTGTTTTTGTAGGATAATGTGCTGCCCACAAATCTCGTATCGCCCTGCAAAAACTCATTGAAATCATCTTTGAAATTGTTGCCCACCCGCCATATTCTTCTGATTTGGCCCCATCTGATTATTATCTCTTTCCGAAACTCAAAAATACATTGAAAGGACGAAGATTTATCAGAAACATGATGGTAACTGATGCTGAGGAGTCGTGGTTTGCAGGACCGGATAACTATATTTTTTTTATAGCAGATTAGAATTACTTTTTGATTGATGCATTAAATGGATAGCGTTGAATATATTGGGGGCCAATGATATATTAATAATACCCCCTTGTATAGTACAATGAGAAGTATCAAAACACAATGTAGATCTATCTGCGCCAGGTGCAAGTTTCATGTTCTAAGAAGATCTGTTTAGCACTATATCTATTACACTATATCTAATGTTCAGAAACTTTGGGCCAACTCCTTATTGTCATTTCTGGGTTATTACACTAGAGGGAGCTCTTTAGAATGAAAGAAAGTAATAAAGTAATTTTCTAGGGAAAAGTAATGTGAAAGTTTTATTGGGCTATGTTTGTACTTCTGTCAGTTTTTTTTTACAGCCAAATTAGTCTCTTCCATATAGTAAAAAAATCAATAAATAAAACATACAGATTCATGTCAGACAATGGGATCTCTCAAGATTTTTAATAAAACGCATCTTTAATAATTTGTGACTCCTGATGCCAGTGCCAGTGTGAGCTGATTCTTAAAGGGCTGGTCTGGGAATTTAACATTAATTGGCTACTCTTAGGATAGGTCATCAATGTCTGAAGAAAAAGCTGCAGGTAACAATGAATTCCGTATTGATGACAAGTGACAGATCCTCGTTAATAATATGATGCCTCTTTGCTTTGCAGAGTCTTACTGGATGCACTGTTGCACTTAAACTGAAGTGTTAATTTTTCCAGTCAAGGCTGCGAGAATCACAATAAATAAAAATTGCCTGAAATCACACGTTCATTGTGCACAAAGCAGAGAGATCTGGGTCACCGACAATGCCTGCCGAACAGACATATTATTCATTTACTGGGCTTTGTTCTTGCTATTGTTCAGCGTTACATGGAGTCACAGAGGAACATAAAGATTCACACTACACTAATGTATTATAGAATTGCAATCAGATCCGTAAAGGGATTGTCCAGGTTTTGCACCAAAGTCTGCAGTCGTCATTTAAGGTGACTGCAGATTTGTGAATTGTGAGAGGTCGCTTATTTAGTCGGAATTTGGCTGGAAGTAAAGTTACGGCGGTCATTGAGATAAATGGCTGTCCATGAAATGGATGGCTGAAAGGGACCCCTCCTTTATGACAACCATAAGCCCTAAAAAGGCTGCACATTTTAATGCAGCTCCTAAGGGCCCGTTCAGACGTCAGTTTTATTGATGAATAGTGTTGAGCGATACCTTCCGATATCAGGAAATATCGGATCGGATTGGATCGGGCCGATACTCAAAAAGGATCGGATATCGCCGATTCCGATACAGGAAACCAATGCAAGTCAAGGGACACAAATATCGGAATAAAAATAAACCCTTTCTTTCATTGTAGGTTAATTCTACATGAAGGAAAACAACTAACAATAATGTAGAATGTATTGGGGGAGGTGGTTGCCCAAATTGATGGGAACAGTGCTCACAGTGAAACATAAAAAGCCGGCAATTCATCAGCGGCATACATCGGTACCCGACAATTTAGAACAGAAAGAATAGAGCTTCACACATAGATTAGATAGATAGAAACATGTCAGTCACATATATAAGAAGTACAGTGACAATGTTGATTATTGTACTTGTCATTTAGTGTTAAAATAAAGGATTTATTAAAAAAAAAATTGGCGTGGGGTTCCCCGTAATTTTAGTCTCTAGCGGAGGTTAAGCAGACAGCTGGGGCAGAAGTTTGAAGCCTGGGAAGGGGGTAATACCCACGGAGCTTCCCAGGCTACTAATATCAGCCCCCAGCTGAATACCTAGCCTTTACTAGCTATTAAAATGGGGGACCCCCCCCAAAAAATGACGTGGGGTCCCCCCTATTTTAATAGCTAGCAAAGGCTAGGCAGACAGCTGGGGGCTGATATTAATAGCCCAGGAAGGGTGCCATGAATATTGGCCCCCTCCCTGGCTAGAAACACCAGCCGTCAGCCGCCCCAGAAATGGCGCATACATAGGATGCGCCAATTCTGGCACTTAGCCTCGCTCTTCCCACTGCCCTGTAGCGGTGGCAGTGGGGTAATAGGGTTGGGGTTGATGTCAGCTTATAATGCCAGCTGACATCAAGCCCAGGTTAGTAATGGAGAGGCGTCTATAAGACACCCCCATTACTAACCCCATAGTCAAAGTTAAAAAAAACACAAACACCCAGAATAAAGTCCTTTAATTGAAATAAAGACACAATTCTTTATTGTTCTAAATTAAACCATACTTACCATCACGCCCATTCCAGCTGAAGCCAACGATCTCCTGCAATAAAAGTAAAATAATAAAGCAACATCATCCTTACCTTTCCATGGTTCCCACCACAGCTTCAGCTCTGCTACATTCACAGGACAGGCTGGATTGCTGCAGAAAGCTGCCATCCAGCTTGCCATGCGGCAGACACTGAGAAGCGTAGGCATGCTTGCGCTCCTCAGTGTCTCGCTGTGACGGCATCCAGATGAGCCGAGTTCATGTCCAATGAACTCAGCTCACCTCATGCACGTCACTGACAGCGTGGGAGAATTCTCCTGCTGAAGCGCTGAGTGCAGGAGAATTTTCCCACGCTGTCAGTGACGTGCATGAGGTGAGCTGAGTTCATTGGACATGAGCTCACCTCATGCACGTCACTGACAGCGTTGGAAAATTCTCCTGCATTCAGCGCTTCAGCGTGAGAATTTTCCCACGCTGTCAGTAACGTGCATGAGGTGAGTTCATGTCCAATGAACTCAGCTCACCTCATGCACGTCACTGACAGCGTGGGAAAATTCTCCTGCACTCAGCGCTTCAGCAGGAGAATTTTCCCACGCTGTCAGTGACGTGCATGAGGTGAGCTGAGTTCATTGGACATGAACTCGGCTCATCGGGATGCCGTCACAGCCAGACACTGAGGAGTCCAAGCATGCCTGCGCTTCTCAGTGTCTGCGGGATGACAGGCTGGATGGCAGCTTTCTGCAGCGATCCAGCCTGTCATGTGAATGTAGCAGAGCTGAAGCTGTCGTGGGAACCATGGAAAGGTAAGGATGATGTTGCTTTATTATTTTTCTTTTGTTGCAGGAGATCGTTGGCTTCAGCTGGAATGGGCGTGATGGTAAGTATGGTTTAATTTAGAACAATAAAGAATTGTGTGTTTATTTCAATTAAAGGACTTTATTCTGGGTGTTGTGTTTTTTTAAATACTTTACTAGAAATTCATGGCGGTCATGTCTAATATTGGTGTGACCCCATGAATTTCGGGCTTAGGGCCAGCTGATAATACCAAGCTGGCCCTAACCCCTTTATTACCCAGTGAGCCACCGCACCAGGGCCCTGGATGAGCTGGATACAGCGCCAGAAGATGGCGCTTCTATGAACGCGCCATTTTCCGGGGTGGCTGCGGACTGCAATTTGCAGCGGGGGGGGGGGGGCCCAGAAAGCTTGGGCCTCCCTGAGCTGCAGATTCCAGCCCCCAGCTGCCTAGTTGTACCTGGCTGGACACAAAAATAGGGCGAAGACCCACGTATTTTTTTTTAAATAATTTCATGAAATAATTAAGAAAAAAAGGCCTTCCCTATATAGTTGTGTCCGGCCAGGTACAAATAGGCAGCTGGTGGTTGGGGCAGCCCGTTCCTGCCTGCTGCACCTGGCTGGACACAAATATAGTGCGAAGCCCCACGTCAATTTTTTTTAAATTATTTCAGGAAATTCATGAAATAATTTTAAAAAATTGACGTGGGGCTTCGCACTATATTTGTGTCCAGTCAGGTACAGCAGGCAGGAGCGGGCTGCCCCCAACCACCAGCTGCCAATTTGTACCTGGCCGGACACAACAATATAGGGAAGCCCTTTTTTTTTAATTATTTCATGAAATAATTAAAAAAAAATTGACGTGGGGCTTCGCACTATATTTGTGTCCAGTCAGGTACAGCAGGCAGGAACGGGCTGCCCCCAACCACCAGCTGCCTATTTGTACCTGGCCGGACACAACAATATAGGGAAGCCCTTTTTTTTAATTATTTCATGAAATAATTAAAAAAAAAAAAGTGGGGCTTTCCCCTATTTTTGTGTCCAGCCAGGTACAACTAGGCAGTCGGGGGCTGGAATCCGCAGCGCAGGGAGGCCCAAGCTTTCTGTCCCCCCCCCCCCCGCTGCAAATTGCAGTCCGCAGCCACCCCGGAAAATGGGGCGTTCATAGAAGCGCCATCTTCTGGCGCTGTACCCAACTCATCCAGGGCCCTGGTGCGGTGGCTCACTGGGTAATGAAGGGGTTAGGGCCAGCTTGGCATTATCAGCTGGCCCTAAGCCCGAAATTCATGGGGTCACGCCAATATTAGACATGACTGCCATGAATTTCTAGTAAAGTATTTAAAAAAAACACAACACCCAGAAAAAAGTCCTTTAATTGAAATAAACACACAATTCTTTATTGTTCTAAATTAAACCATATGTACCATCATGCCCATTCCAGCTGAAGCCAACGATTTCCTGCAATAAAAGTAAAATAATAAAGCAACATCATCCTTACCTTTCCATGGTTCCCACGACAGCTTCAGCTCTGCTACATTGAGATGACAGGCTGGATCGCAGCAGAAAGCTGCCATCCTGCTTGCCATGCCGCAGACACTGAGAAGCGCAGGCATGCTTGCACTCCTCAGTGTCAGGCTGTGACGGCATCCAGATGAGCCGAGTTCATGTCCAATGAACTCGGCTCACCTCATGCACGTCACTGACTGCGTGGGAAAATTCTCCTGCACTCAGCGCTTCAGCGTGAGAATTCTCCCACGCTGTCCATGACGTACATGAGGTGAGCTGAGTTCATTGGACATGAGCTCACCTCATGCACGTCACTGACAGCGTGGGAAAATTCTCACGCTGAAGCGCTGAATGCAGGAGAATTTTCCCACGCTGTCAGTGACGTACATGAGGTGAGCTGAGTTCATTGGACATGAACTCACCTCATGCACGTCACTGACAGCGTGGGAAAATTCTCACGCTGAAGCGCTGAGTGCAGGAGAATTTTCCCACGCTGTCAGTGACGTGTATGAGGTGAGCCGAGTTCATTGGACATGACCTCGGCTCATCTGGATGCCGTCACAGCCAGACACTGAGGAGCGCAAGCATGCCTGCGCTTCTCAGTCTCTGCGGGATGACAGGCTGGATGGCAGCTTTCTTCTGCGGTCTAGCCTGTCATCTTGATGTAGCAGAGCTGAAGCTGTCCTGGGAACCATGCAAAGGTAAGGATGATGTTGCTTTATTATTTTTCTTTTATTGCAGGAGATCGTTGGCTTCAGCTGGAATGGGCGTGATGGTAAGTATGGTTTAATTTAGAACAATAAAGAATTGTGTCTTTATTTCAATTAAAGGACTTTATTCTAGGTGTTTGTGGGGTTTTTTAACTTTGACTATGGGGTTAGTAATGGTGGTGTCTTATAGACGCCTCTCCATTACTAACCTGGGCTTAATGTCAGCTGGCATTATAAGCTGACATCAACCCCAGCCCTATTACCCCACTGCCACCGCTACAGGGCAGTGGGAAGAGCGAGGCTAAGTGCCAGAATTGGCGCATCCATAGGATGCGCCATTTCTGGGGCGGCTGACGGCTGGTGTTTCTAGCCTGGGAGGGGGCCAATATTCATGGCAACCTTCCTGGGCTATTAATATCAGCCCCCAGCTGTCTGCCTAGCCTTTGCTAGCTATTAAAATAGGGGGGACCCCACGTCATTTTTTTGGGGGGGTCCCCCATTTTAATAGCTAGTAAAGACTAGGTATTCAGCTGGGTGCTGATATTAGTAGCCTGGGAAGCTCTGTGGGTATTACCCCCTTCCCAGGCTTCAAACATCTGCCCCAGCCGTCTGCTTAACCTCCGCTAGAGACTAAAATTACGGGGAACCCCACGCCAATTTTTTTTTTAATAAATCCTTTATTTTAACACTTAATGACAAGTACAGTAATCAACACTGTCACTGTACTTCTTATATATGTGACTGACATGTTTCTATCTATCTAATCTATGTGTGATGCTCTATCTTTCTGTTCTAAATTGTCGGGTACCGCTGCTGAATTGCCGGCCGGCTTTTTTAAAGAGACGGTGCACGAAAACACTATTATTTTTTTAAATAAATCCTTTACACTAAATGACAAGTACAGTAAGCAACATTGTCACTGTACTTCTTATATATGTGGCTGACATGTTTCTATCTATCTAATCTATGTGTGATGCTCTATTCTTTCTGTTCTAAATTGTCGGGTACCGGTGTATGCCGCTGATGAATTGCCGGCTTTTCATGTTTCATTATGAGCACTGTTCCCATCGATTTGGGCAACCACCTCCCCCAATACATTCTACATTATTGTTAGCTGTTTTCCTTCATGTAGAATTAACCTACAAGGAAAGAAAGGGTTTATTTTCATTCCGATATTTGTGTCCCATTGACTTGCATTGGTTTCCGGTATCGGAATCGGCGATATCTGATACTTTTTGAGTATCGGCCCGATCCAATCCGATCCGATATTTCCTGATATCGGAAGGTATCGCTCAACACTACTTGTCATCCTTCAGAGACACGGCAGAGTGCAGGCATTATGGGAACTTCCGATTCCGGTATTCGATATTGTAAAAGTATCGGAACTCAGTATCGGAACTCCGGTACCGCGAATATCGGTCGATACCCGATATTTCAGTATCGGAATGCTCAACACTATTGATGAACCGAACTTGTGCCTATGGGGCTGTTTTATGGTCATGTATTTTTGTAGACCGAATGGTCCATCCACACCAAAACATGGATATATACCTGATTTTTCAACAGAGTTTCGGATCAAACTCACCAATGCAAGTGTATAGGTCGATGAAAAAAATCGGACAACATTCGTATGCCATAATGTGAAGCCCAATTTTCACTTCATGTTTGCCAGAAGAAGCTTGAAAATCCTCCAAAGAAATTTTCTTTTTGTGTATGAGAAAAATAAATGTAACTCCGATGGTAGCAACTGACAGACTTGACCAGACGCTGATGAAAATCAAATCCAAAAGACTAATGAAAATCAGGTCATTCTTTGAGTTCAAGAAAAATTACTGATATGTAAATGAGGTCTTCCTGGTCCAATTCGGCATGAGAAAATAATCGCAGCAAGCTGCAAGTGCATTCGAGAATTGAATCGCACGCACCCATTCAAGTCTATGGGTGCGTGTGAAACATTGGAATGCATGATTACCGCGGGCGCCGGCAATGGAGGAGATAAAGAAATTACTTTCTCCGTCTCCTCCGTGACTGTGCAGCAATTCTAATTAAATCACAGTAAACTGACACTCGCATGAGAAAATTGTGCCGCTCGCAGCCCTGCCCTGGGAAGATGGGGGTACTCGGAACCGGGTCAGATGTTGAGGGGATGCAGCCGTGGCCTGGACCCGTTCCGTGCCCAGGGCCGTCACATTAAAAAGGATGTAAGGGCTTTCAGGGTTGAGTGGTATTATCGACTACGCCACCTGTGGTGTCTGGTGATGCGCCACCAGCGCTGCTAGCAGTCCTCTGAGGCTGGATGTAGTGGCAGCAGGCGATGTTATAACTCCCCACAGGCGGAGCTGGGCCTCAGGGCAGATGAAACAGGAGGATGGGTAGTGTAGTCCTGGGTCACTCAGGTGCGGTGTGGTGCAGCGCAGAAATAAAGGAACCATAGGGATAGTCTTTCAGGTCTTTTACTCACAGTTCTTTTAAACAGCAGCAAGGCTTCTCCCTGCTCCTCACGGTTCACTGCGGCCACCAGGGATGAGGGCTCAGCGCACCCAAGGAATTCAGGTACCTCTATCAGGACCCTCCGAGTGTCCCTAACAGTCGCCTTGGAACCTCTCCTGTGTGTGTGCGTGCAAAGGCTGGGTCCCACTGGATAAATGCAGGTAGAGGGGTACAGGTGGCGTAAGCCGCTCCGTCTGTATCCCTCCCGGGATCCACTAAACCTCCGGGCTTTTCTGACTGATGCATGAAGTAATAAAGTCAGATATCGGGGGCCGGTACCCCTCTTGCAGCAGGAGTCCCTCTGGCAGGGCCAGAATGGAGAGTACAGGTGGCGTACGCCACTCCGTCCGTGCTCACTGGGATCCTTTTGCTTGTGGAGCTGTCACTAAAGCTCCCAACCTTCTCAAGCAAGGGAACTTGACCGGGGTAGAGACTCTGTTAACTCCTTCCCGCTCCTCGTGTCAAGGTCAGGGCACAAAGACCGTGTATCTTCAGCACACTGCAGGCTCCTACACAAGGCCACTGTCAGCTGCAAAGACCACAATCAAAGAACCTTGTGCTTAAGATGGCTGGGTATTATATATGAAACTATGTGTGTAACTAAAAGTGTGTTCTACTCTTCATCCACTACATGGTTCCCCTAACTTTTGGTTCCCCCCACTCGTGATCCTGCTGAGGCAGCACTATGGTGCATACTTGCCTCCCATAGGTCAGGAGTGTTGAATGTAGATTCAGGGTCCTGACCAGTGCACCTTCCTTACCTGGGTGAGGAGACACTACACCTGCTGACAGGCTGCAGTATCCCCCCTTGTGGCGACCGAACCCTCAGGGGCACCACATTCCCCCCTGGTAAAACACAGCACGTCCGCGGGCTGCAAAGAGAGCAAAGCCTGAAAAAGACATTTTTATGAAACCGTAACAATCTTCCCTTTATGGGAGGTAAGGACACTTGAACGTTGCATAACAGTAAAGTGCAAAAAGTCTAAAATTATAAAAGTACAAATAAGGACAAGAGACTTTTGACAATGGCAGCAGACTAGTTAGAAGTAGCGACAGTCAGTTCAGTAGCAAGAGGGACCTGCCCTAAACCCTCTACGTGGGCCCTGGAGTGGCTGCAGGGCATGAAGATCCGGAGTTGGACCTCCACAAAAGCCACTCCAGACAGGTTTTGCTTCTGAGGTCTGAGGTAGAAGAAGGAGCACGGTTTTGCATAAAACCAATAGGAAGTACCTAAATAGATGCATAACTATATACAAACACAGTCTGTCGCCTGCCATAGTCTGCAGGGACCAAAGTCTCTGGAAAAGGAAAAAAAAAACATAAAATAGCAGCATTTTAACTCAAAACTTCAAACTTTAACAACAGCAGCAGCCGGGGCTGCTCAGTCCATAGGTTCCCACTAGGGAAAGGGCTCATTCCTCCCAACGGAGGCTAGCCGGCCCTCCACAGGGGAGTACGCGGGGGCATCACTCCTGGAAATTTTATGGATACCCAGGGCGTACCAACCTCGCTCTCCACTGTGGCGGGTGAAAGTGACCATGTCACCCAGGGCGAGGCTCCGGCCAGGGTGTCCCTTCCTGAGTTGGGGCTCGACATCCCGCCGATTAAAGAAGACGTCCTGCCCCATAGTGGGACTCCTTATAAAGCCCCATCTGGCCTCCAGATGGAAGCGGACCACCTGCCCTTCTTCACGAGGGCTAAGGTGGGACGCCTCTCTCTGGCGAACCTTGGCCTTGGCAGCCTTGGCCCGGACTTGGAGCTGCTCGCAGCGGGCCTCACGCTGTTGTTGCTCCCGATCCAGCTGCAGATTAAGCTGGAGACACTGCTCCCTGTTCCTCTCTTCAGCCCGGGACTCCCGAGGGGGACCTCTCCTGTGTGTGTGCGTGCAAAGGCTGGGTCCCACTGGATAAACGCAGGTAGAGGGGTACAGGTGGCGTAAGCCGCTCCGTCCGTATCCCTCCCGGGATCCACTAAGCCTCCGGGCTTTTCTGACTGAGACATGAAGTAACAAAGTCAGATATCGGGGGCCGGTACCCCTCTTGCAGCAGGAATCCCTCTGGCAGGGCCAGAATGGAGAGTACAGGTGGCGTACGCCGCTCCGTCTGTGCTCCCTGGGATCTTTTTGCTTGTGGAGCTGTCACTAAAGCTCCCAACCTTCTCAAGCAAGGGAACTTGAAACTATGTGTGTAACTAAAACTGTGTTCTACCCTTCACCCACTACATGGTTCCCCTAACTTTTGGTTCCCCCCCACTCGTGATCCTGCTGAGGCAGCACTATGGTGCATACTTGCCTCCCATAGGTCAGGAGTGTGTAGTGTTGAATGTAGATTCAGGGTCCTGACCAGTGCACCTTCCTTACCTGGGTGAGGAGACACTACACCTGCTGACAGGCTGCAGTATCCCCCCTTGTGGCGGCCGAACCCTCAGGGGCGCCACAAAATCGCTGCCAGTGTGACACCGGCCTGATGGGAAAACACTAATGACACCGGTACCGTTTTTTCACGTACGTGTTTTATACAGACGTGTGAAGGAGGCATTGCTTGGAGTTTGTGAAAGTTCCAACTGGAGCTGAATCTGGGGATTTTATAACAGGAATCTGCTGTAATAAGCCCGTTATAGTGTTCTAATTAAAATAATATGACATTAACTACTATTAGCCATCAAACAAAGCAACATATAAACGAAAACTTTCAAAAAGGATTATGCTGAAAATATTCCGTATAAAACCATACCAGAGTCATCAGTGTGTCATCAGTGTGTCATCAGTGTTTTTCCAGTATGGCAAAATAAATTGTACAGCTTCTCCTAATACTTTGCAATATTAAGCACATACAGAACATGGATGGCACACGGATGTCATCCGTGTGCTGTTCGTGTTTTCACAGACCCATAGACTTGTATTGGCCCTTGTCATCCGTAAAACACTGACGTGCACAGCAGCATAGGTTATAATGGGTACGTGTGGCATCCGTGAAAAAAACAGATACCACACGTACTGCAAAAAAAGGACATGTAACGGAGGCCTTAAAATTGTCATTTTATAAGTCTGGCTCTAGTGGATCCTCTTTAAAAAAAAATCACAGCAAAGGTCCTTGTATATTCAGCCTGGACAACCCTACAACGACTCTGCAAAGAATAAAGGTGAATGATGATCTCAGGTGGAAATAATCTTTAATATGTTGCTTTGCCTGATGGTTAATCAATCAGTCAAGGTCCCATTATTTTGGCCAAGAAACCTTCCACTGAGCAAGATGTGATTAATCATATAGTCAAACATGGATGTTAGTTTAATTCTGGTGCTTCCCGCCAGGTCTCCTGCTGTGTGTTAAATTAAATGAGCTGTAATTGGCAAAGGTTGTTGGGTGTCTGTAAGGGTATGTTTACACTGAGTCTTTTTGCTGAGTTTTTGGAATGGAGCTAAGCAGAAACTCCCAGTTTTTGAGAAGGGTTTAGAGAATTTCTGCTGTTTGTGCTCCAAAATCTCCTCAAATTCCTCAGTGTGCACATACCTTAAGATTGGAATCACAAATGCAGTTTTTGTTGCAGTTTTTTGAGCCAAAGTTAAAAGTGGGTCCAGCAGGAAGAAGTATAATCCACTTCTGGGTTTACCTCAAAAAAACTATCCAATAACTGAAGAAGACCCAATCTCCACAAGTCCTGGAGCACAAGCAGTTCTGTTAAGCAAGACTTGCAACACCAATGTTTGGTTCATAGCTTAGAAAGTAAAGAGATGTTCCATTCTCACTTCTCTTACAAAAGTCAATATAGGCCATTACTGTGATCAACAGTAATGATGTATGAGTTACTGTGAATCAGGTTGGAGGGAACTCAATACTTTTTCTTTGTCTAGAGAGGCAGCTGCACCCCTGGTGCTAAGCTCTTGGTGGCTGCCCCAGCCCTGTTTTGAAGAATATTTGTTAATCCCATGAGAACAGTACCAACCCTTTGCCCCAGCCCTGTTTTGAAGAATATTTGTTAATCCCATGGGAACAGTGCTGTACACAGGAATGAAAGGGTTAAAGAAGCAGAACATCTGGTGAATGTGTGCCAACATCACGAAGAACTCTACAATGACGTCTGCACAATCAATAAATGCTTTGTAATTTCACTTTGACACTTTTTTTGTGACTAATTCTAAATATCAGTAATATGTACATTTGTAAACATCCTTCCGAGCTCCGCAAATAATTTCTTGATGACAGCCTGTGAGAAGCAAGACACCCAATCTAGACATAGGCAACTCTAGACCTAAACATCGGGCACCTGAAATTCAAGCTTAACTTCAAACAATGTTATATAATGTATTTATATGACATATCATTAGAGTCAGACATGTGTCCCTTTCACACACCGGAGAAAAAGGATTCTGTCGATCCTCTGTCAATACAAAACAAGTGCACGTCCACTTTAAACACCTTGAAGTGGTTCAAGAATGTAATAAAATAGCCCCCATTGCATAATTCAAACGTCAGGGCGATCTAGTCTGAAGAAACACAGTACCAGTGACCTGTGTCTCAACTGATCTAAGCACACATTTATTCATGAGTAGAGGAAAAGGACTGTGACAAGACAATAAATAAATCTTCTCCTCAGCTCACTGTGCACAGAGGACTAATGATGGAGAAAAAATCCTTTGTGATCAGTCAGAGTGGAGAAGAGGTATTTCTTCTCCTGTCACAGCCCTTCTACAGTAACTTCGGTATGTGTGCTTACAATTATGTTCTTGTCGGTTAAGACACAGGTCTCAGGAACTGTGTTTTTCTGACTGTAACACGTCCTAATACGTGACTAGGATGGTTGCTGTTTTAATTATGTGAAGAGGGTAATTTTATTATATAATTATTATTTTATTATATTCTTGGAGAACCCTTTTAAGGACTTGCCTATTTTAGGCATTTAGGAGGAAGTTTTTCCATTTTTATTTATTTTTTATTTTTTTTTTTTTCGTTTTTTCATTATTTTATTCCAGAAGTCATATTAATTTTATTTTTTCATCAAGAAAGGTTGAAGATGATGGACAAAGGTCTTATTTTAACCTATGTAACTGTATGACATGGCTGTTTGAGAGCTTTTTTTTGGCGGTATAGGTTATATTTTTCAGTGGCACCATTTTGGGATACATATAACTTATTACCTAACTTTTATTAACTCCTCATGGGGAGAAATAGAAAAATAGCAATTCTGCTATTTTTTGACATTTTAGAGTTGACTCTACTCACGTGCTGCACAAATAAAGTGTTCCCTTTATTCTGTGGGTCAGTACAATTATGCCAATATCAAATTCAAATAGTTTTATTTATGTTTCATTACTTTTGTATAGTGATGCATGAACATGCTCTGATAAGGTGTTATCCGAGCACGCTCGGGTGCTAACAGAGTAGCTTCGGCATGCTCGAATGCTATGTTCGAGTCACCGCTGCTGCATGTGTTGCGGCTGTTAGACAGCCTCAACACATGCAGGGATTGCCTGTCTGTTAGACAGCCGCAACACATGCAGGGATGGCCTGTCTGTTAGACAGCCGCAACACATGCAGGGATTGCCTGTCTGTTAGACATCCGCAACACATGCAGGGATTGCCTGTCTGTTAGACATCTGCAACACATGCAGGGATTGCCTGTCTGTTAGACAGCCGCAACACATGCAGGGATGGCCTGTCTGTTAGACAGCCGCAACACATGCAGGGATTGCCTGTCTGTTAGACATCCGCAACACATGCAGGGATTGCCTGTCTGTTAGACATCTGCAACACATGCAGGGATTGCCTGTCTGTTAGACAGCCGCAACACGTGCAGGGATGGCCTGTCTGTTAGACAGCCGCAACACATGCAGGGATGGCCTGTCTGTTAGACAGCCGCAACACATGCAGGGATTGCCTGTCTGTTAGACATCCGCAACACATGCAGGGATTGCCTGTCTGTTAGACATCTGCAACACATGCAGGGATTGCCTGTCTGTTAGACATCTGCAACACATGCAGGGATTGCCTGTCTGTTAGACATCTGCAACACATGCAGGGATTGCCTGTCTGTTAGACAGCCTCAACACATGCAGGGATGGCCTGTCTGTTAGACAGCCGCAACACATGCAGGGATGGCCTGTCTGTTAGACAGCCGCAACACATGCAGGGATTGCCTGTCTGTTAGACAGCCGCAACACATGCAGGGATTGCCTGTCTGTTAGACATCCGCAACACATGCAGGGATTGCCTGTCTGTTAGACATCTGCAACACATGCAGGGATTGCCTGTCTGTTAGACAGCCGCAACACATGCAGGGATGGCCTGTCAGACAGCCGAAACACATGCAGGGATTGCCTGTCTGTTAGACATCCGCAACACATGCAGGGATTGTCTGTCTGTTAGACATCTGCAACACATGCAGGGATTGCCTGTCTGTTAGACAGCCGCAACACATGCAGGGATGGCCTGTCTGTTAGACAGCCGCAACACATGCAGGGATTGCCTGTTTGTTAGACAGCCGCAACACATGCAGGGATTGCTTAACAGCCATGAGAAATGCAGCCGCGACGAATCGAACATAGTATTCGAGCACGCCAAAGCTACTCAGTTAGCACCCTAGCGGATAACACCTTATCCAAGCATGTTCATGCATCACTACTTTTGTACAATAACTGCACTGTTTGAAAAAAAAATCATTTATTTTTTTGTCACCATATTCTAAGAGCCATACATTTTACAATTTTACATTTAAAGAGCTATTAGAGAGCTCATTTTTTGCGTAATGAGGGGTACTTTTCAGTGGTAAAGTTTTCTGGTACATATGTTTGATCACTTTTTATTACACTTTCTGTGAGGTAGATTTAATTAACGTAACATCATTTGTGGAGTTTTTTTTTAAATTAAACATCTTTCACTGTTCAGTTTAATTGATATGTTAACGGTATTCTGCCAATCAATACAATAATGAAAATACTAAATGCATTTAGTCTTTTGATGTTTTATTACTTTTCCATCTATAAATCATTTGAAAAAAATTGGGGGGGGCTTACTATTTTCCAAGACTCATAAAAAAAAATTTGTAGACAAAGTTGTATGAAGTCTGATTCCTTGCAGGACAAACTGTAGTTTTCACTGGTGCCATTTTTTTGATGCACACAACTTTTTCATCACTTTTTATTTCATTTTCGTCAGGCTGGATGAACAAAAACAGCAATTCTGGCTTTGTTTGTTGTCTTTTTGCGGTGTTCACAATGAAGAAGAAATAATGAAATAACTTTACAGTAAACATTGTTACAGACATGATACCAAATATGTGTCATTTTTAAGAGTTGTTTGTTTTTTCCTAAATTAAACATTTTTCTAAGGGGGACTCAGATTTTGGGGAAGGTGTTTTTCTTTTTTCTTTTAAGCTTGTGACCAGCCCAGGGGATGGGGATGACTCGGAACCCGGGCCTTTGCCTTGGGGATGTCGTGGTGGTCGGCTCCCGGGCCCGTACCCTGGGGTCACTCTTTGAAAGGGTGGATATTTGTTAATATTATGAAAGTTTGTGACGCCACCTGTGGTTTCTGGTGAGAATCACCAGCGCTGCCGCAGTCCACTGAGGCCGGTGATAAGGCAGCTCGATGGTATAGCTCCCCACAGGTGAAGCTAGGCCTCCGGGCAGCGTACGAAGAGGGGAGATACAGGACAAGCGAGACCCAGCCGGATCAGAGCAAGAACGGGGACGGACACGGTAGTCACTTCAATACCTTTTACTGATGGAAATTCAGGCACATCCCGGAGCACTGTAGGGAGAAGGGTGCATATCAGGATCCTCCCCAATGAGCGGGTGTAGGGCCTCCTGTTTCTTGCCTCTGCGTAGTAAGTTTCTGACCTGCCTGGAGCTAGGCCTAACTTTGTCTCTGTCATGCGCTGGCTGACGTAGTGGTTGGGCCTTCTCTTGGAGTGCACGCTCCCGGCTTACGGGGCCTATGTGTCTCTTGGCTCTGTTATGTATCAGCACTTTAGCGATCCTGGGACTTGTAGTTCTCCAGGGATTCCGGTTATGCCTTACTGGGTCATAGAGATCCCGGTAAGCCCGGACCCGGTGTCCGGTAACTGCTTCGGGGTGAGCTAGTTAAGCTTCTCTGCCCCCTATGTACTAACTCTCCACTCGCCTTCGGCCTACTCGGGCCCTCACTAGGCTATACACACTAACGGCAGCTTGCCGCGCTTCACAGATCTTATGGCGCCGGCATACCTTAAGCTCTAACTGAGCTACAACTGACCTGAGCTAAACTCTGTATTCAGACCTGTACTTGCTGAACTCTCCAGAGGAACTCCTGAATCACTGAGCTCCACTGCAGACTGACCTCTCTTTGGCTCAACTTCTGCAGGAACTCTCTCAACAGACTTGGCTCTCTGTCGACTCCAGACTGAACTGCCTGGCGCCACCTTCCCTATTTATATCCCTAACGGGCTCCCTCTGGTGGTCTGAGGTGGAAGGTGGAGATGTGTGAATGTCTATGGGGGCCTCTTGTGGAGGAATCCATCAATTCACTCTTCTAGGATTTATGATACCAAGCGCAGCTGGGCATCACACTTGTAAACATTCTTCAGATTATTTTTTTTTGCAGTATTTATTAGTCCCTCAAGGGGACCTAAACATGTGATCCTTTGACTGCATAGGTAAAACAATTTGTGAGAGCTAAATTGCAAACTTTTTCCCATGGTACCTTGCGTGACTTGTAAGAATCACTATGCCAGTTGCCAGTCTCCAGAAGAAAATCATATAGGTTATAAATTAGGTGGCAATCCGCCCTCCAGAATGCTCATTTGGCTATTTCCAACACCACTATTCAAGTTCATGGCAAGAGACAGAACATGTTCATCCTGTACTTGAATGAGGACTAAGGGCTTTAACGGTTGGAGTCCCTGAGGTCACCTCAACTATCATACACTCCTCAACAATGAAATTGCAAAAGAAGCTTCCAGCAGCGGATCTTGATGATTTTTCCAAATGTAATCATCGTGCCAGAACATTCCTCGGACACCAATAATAACCTCATTGATAGCAGCCAAGCCATGTAAGCGCAGGGATTTCTGCTCAGACTCGATAATGAATAAATTTGAGATGTTTTAAAAATTGTGTCCATTTTTTTTATCATTTGCATATCATTAGTTTGTCCATTCATTCTGAGAGTTTCATAATTCCATAACTTTTTCTTCTTGGTGTTGCAATTTCATTGTTGCGGAGAGTATTTTTATAGCTTTACATTTATTTTGAAATAAATGCATACTTTTAACAATCACTCATAGCCATTACAGTATTGAATGGATACTATTACACAAACTCCTTATGAGTGGGGACCGTAATAATTATACCTTTTCAATGACACATTTGCAAATGAGGATGATCTTTGGGGGATGTCCTAAATGTTGTTATTTTGTGATATAGTCACTCGATAAATCTGATGTCTTAGAGCACATTTTGGTACCGACCCCCAAAAACCCTCTCTCTTAAGGTAGGGTCATATTATCATTTTCTTCACATCTGAGAAAAATTGTCAGAGTATTCTGATCAGACTTTGATCAGAGTGGCATCTGTTTTTTTCAGACATGGAGGGGGGTTCTCCACCAGCTCCATTTTGTCAGTCCATGAAAATCGTCTTCCGAGTGTGGTCTGATGTTTTTCCATGGACCCACAGACTTGCACTGCTGATTTTGATCCAATACTCGAAACAAAGTCAGACATGTCTCCAATTTTTTTCCTTGGGCTACTCGGTCCAAGAAAAAAATTGGATATGTGCACATGCCCATAGAATATCATAGGAACGAGTGCTATCCGTGAAAACAATGGATAGCACTCATCCGAGAAAATCTAGCTAGTCCTATGCATATGGATCTAAAATATTATAGAAAATCTGTATTTGTATGAAATAAAAACCCAGGAATCAAGAGCATAAGAAACCTAGGGACCCAACTAGAGTATAATAGAATAAATCACATTCCCTGTTTATCATAAAATACAAAACTATTTTAGGAAGGCATAAAAACAGGTATCAATAATAGAAAGTCATAACAATGTATGAGGTGGACAACTAGGCAACAATACAACCATGAGGCGATCACATGAGTATTGTATATAAAGTAAATGTACAAAGCATTATCATAAGAGCTAACCCAAAGTAAAGAAATGGGAAGACAGAAAAAAGGGAGGTTCATCCTCCAAGCCTGAATATATAAATGGAAAATTCAATCAGGTTGCTTCAAATGGCAACACCATGATCATAGGCAAAACCTAGCTGCGCATATGCTGAAATGACCAAAGGAAAATCCCCTGTATTCCTATTACTTATCTAGATGGTTGGTCTATAATGCATGTAATAGCATATGGAAATAAAGTGGCAAGTGCTTATAAGTTGAAAGAGGCGCAAGGTGTGAGGTAGTAAAAAATCTTCTTATCCATATAGTGTGACAGTGCTCGTGCCCCACACCATGGCCCGACGCGCGTTTTGCGTTGGCTTCCTCAGGGGTGCTGTATTATGTTTTTGATTCCTAGGTTTAATCATTTGGGGAGTGTCCCTTATTTAGGACCATGGTCCTTTTTCCAGTCCACATTTCTGGCTATGTTTATATGAAATAAGAAATAGGCAGAAAGGGACAAGATGGAGTAAGTCGAGAGGCAGCATTATGTAGTTATTAGGGCAGCAGTGCCAATATTAGGGAGAAGGGTGCAGTGCAGATGAGAAATTTGAGAAGATAGAGGTTACACAGGGTGAATCAGAAGAGAAAAGGTTTCACTTTTCAGCTTTTGGAATTCATAGTACCTGGCATGAAATACATTATGCAGATACATTGTATTAACAATCCAGCTATGTAAACATAATCTTCAATGCACAAAAAAGCAATGTCCTTCGAGGTTTGCAAAAATGTCATGATCGATATCACTGGTGAAGACTTTAATTTTATAAATTAAGATGCCCTTTAAATGAACTAGTATTGCCACATGCTACCAGGTAAGGGACAGGTGGTATATGAACTAGTGAAACCAGGCATACCATTAACATCCGGATGCCAGTGAGTGTTTTTTGTGTGTCACTGTGGATATAAAGATTGCTTAACAGAATCTCCTAAAACGTCACTTAAGTTCCTACAAATGGCACATTTTCCCTCAGCAAACAATAAAAAATAAATCTATATTTACAGTAGATGCGATCGGTATGATGAATAGTGATGTGAAGCATCATGGAGAGTGGCAATGTACGTCAATTCACGATACACAGAAAATTACGTTCCAGGATCTCTTCTACATAATAAGGAGCCCTAGGACGTAAGCTGTATTTCTCATGGCGGATGCCTATGCAATTTAAACACTTCCCAAGATAAGTTTGTTTATGCTCTTTGTTACTGCTACTGATAACTGGAAACCAGATCTCCTGGGTCAACAGTGACTAGTTAAATATGGTAATGACTTCTTTTGCTTTCTCCCAAGGCTTGGCAAGTGAAGTACAAACCCTTGTCTTGTTTTATATAGAACTAGTAAACTGATCAGACGTTTGCCAGATGGGAGTCAGCTTGTATCTTTGTTACAGTTTAAAGCCCACCATATACATCAGATGGTTGTCAAACCAATATTCGGCCAAGCATTTGGTTGGCAACCATCTCGGCCATCTCAGGAGCATAACTTAAATAGGTGTAGGAATTGCACAAACCAAACAAGCCCTGGAGCCAATGGGGCCTAAAAAGTCCCTTTGGCCTATATGAAAAGACCAACACTATTAAAGACTTTCAATAATTGGAGACCCTGTTGGAGCTTTTGCATTGGGACCCATAAGCTTCTAGCTATGCCTTTGCATCTCTCCCGTACACAGGAGCACTCTTTTAGCTAAGTGTTCCCATGTTCTTAATAAGACAGTCGTAGGCAGACATGTCTGGTGAGGCTTATCTCTGGGAGACAATATGATTGGCAGTCTGAATTTGGAAATGTCGGGTCTATATTTCCTTGGGCAATAAATTGTCTGGGACTCCCATACACATTAAACTGTTGGCAGAATCTATCGTTATCGGAGGGGTTCATCCAACATTAGCCTAATGTGTATGGAGGGCTTAAAGCTGCCCATTCAGCTTAGGGTGCATTTATGCTACATCATTAACGAGAACAAGCCATCCTAGGAACACTCTTTCCTGCTAATTTGTCAGCTTGTCAATCACCCGACCAAGAAGCAAAATCTTTGTTGATTGGGTGAAATGATTTTTAAGCTTTCTGAACCCCTTCACCACCTTGGGTTTTTCCATTTTTACGTTTTCAGTTTTTGCTCCTCTTCTTCCCAGAGCCATAACTTTTTTATTTTTCCATCAATGTGGCCATGTGAGGGCTTGTTTTTTGCAGGACGAGTTGTATTTTTGAACAATACCATTGGTTTTACCATATTGTGCACTGTAAAACGTGTAACAAATTCCAAGTTTGGTGAAATTGCAAAATAAAGTGCTATTGCACAATAGTTTTTTGGGTTGTTTTTTTGTTACCATGTTCACTAAATGCTAAAACTGACCTTCCATTATGATTCTCCAGGTCATTATGCTTTTGTAGATACCAAACATGTATAGGTTCTTTTTTATTTAAGTGGTGAAAAAAAAAATCCAAAGTTTGTCAAAAGAAAAAAAAAATGGCGCCATTTTCCGAGACCTGTAGTGTCTCCATTTTTCGGGATCTGGAGCCAGGCGTAGGCTTATTTTTGACTCTTGTGCTGACGTTTTTATTGATACCATGTAAGGGTAGATACGATTTTCTGATCGCCCATTATTGCATTTTATTAAAATGTTGCAGTGACCAAAAAAAATTAATTCTGACGTTTAAATTTTTTTTATCGTTTCGCCATTTACCGATTGGACCAATTCTTTTTATATATTGATAGATTGGGCGATCCTGAATATACCAAATATATGTATTTTTGATTTTTTTATTTTATTTTGAAAGGGGGGTGATTTGAACTTTTATATTTTTTTTATATTTTTAAAAACATTTTTTTTTCACTTTTCACATGCTTCAATAACCTCTATGGGAGACTAGAAGCTGCGATCATCTCATCGCCTGTCCAACACATAGTAGGGCTTCTGCTATGTGTTGCAGAAATGGTCATCTGCTATGTGCGCCGACCGCTGGGCAGCGCACATAGCAGATCAGCTATGACAACCACAGGGGTCTTCTGCAGACCCCAGGTTGTTATTCCAACCCATCGGCAGGTTGCGATCATGTGACGGGCGCACTGATGGGCGGGTCTTATGTGGCGCCCCTGAGGGTTCAGTCGCCACAGAGGTACTGCACCTCACCCAGAGGTGTGGTGTCTCCTTCTCTCAGGTAGGGAGGGAGTGCTGCCCGGAACCCCAACACCTGCATCCAACACTACACTGCTCCAGGCCGGCTGGAAGGGCAAGACGCAATGTATGTTTCTGCTGAGCCCTGACCCTGGCTGGAGTGGGGGGAACCCAGAGGTAGGGGGAACCAGTAGTGGGTGTGGGTGGAGGAAGTAGTTAGGGGGAGCACTTTGGTAGGAGTATTTATAGGGAAGCCATCTTAGGGTGGCAGGTCGAGTAGAAAGAGAGATCAGTAGGAGAGCAGTTCAGAAGAACAGCTCAGGACAGTTCAGAAGAACAGTCCGGGAGCAGAGTCTCAGTAGGAGCTCTGCTCCACACAAGGGCCTAGTGACAGAGGCCCAGGAGGGGAGCAGGGAGTAGGCTCCGTTCTATGAAGGGATCCTAGGGGGTACGGCGAGTGCAGGACGGCACCCGTATGCCCCGAATCTGTCAGAAGACAGAGGGATCGTAAGCCGCATTCTAATCCCCGTGAGCATCAGGCAGGTCTGTGAACTCCGACGGACAGGAGGGACTTCAGAGTACCCGAACAGGATTGAGAGTGGGCAGCGCAGGGCAGGAAGGAGAAAGACCCAGTGTGAAGACGGTCTAGATAGGAACACGTGAAAGTGGGGTTCTGCCAGGTACCCCTGATCTACCTGAGGAAGCACTGAACCCTTGCCTGGTGAACGCAGCGCGACGCGGGAGGCTGTGATCTGACAGTGCACCCTGAGGAACTAAAGAACTGTGAGTAAAGACTCGGATGACTGCACCGCACCGCCTCGTCCATTATTCCATCCACGTCATCTTTCCCCCTGCACTACAATGCCCAGTGCAATCACCATCTACATACACTGCCCTGGAGCTAGCTCTACCTGTGGAGAGCCACACCATCCCTGTTGCCATAACACCAGGTCCAGAGGACTGCTCTGCAGCGGCGGCACCCCTTAGCCGCAATCCATAGGTGGCGTCACGAACACTTTCTCAAGAAATCCCATATAAAAATATCCCCTTTTACTTACCTCCCTGGGTCACAGACCGGGCCGGCTACCGTGATATCTAGTGTTGAGCCACCCCCGTAGTGTTCGAGTTCGGTTCGGTTCGTCGAACACCCGTGTGTTCGCCGAACTGTTCGTCGAACTGTTCGTCGAACACCTTCGAACACCGTTAAAACCAATGGCAGGCAAACAAAAACACATAGAAACACATAGAAAACACCTTCAAAGGTGTCCAAAAGCTGACAAACTGCTCAGAAGACACAACTAACACATGGAAAAGTGACAAGTACATATAGTCATGCGAAAAGAAAAGAGGTGGAGGAGTAAAAGGAGGGGGAGACACAGATATAGGCATGTCATGCCCTTCTAAAATCCAAAAAGTGAGAAGCCGAGACGGCCAGTCCGCTCCTGCCCGTGCCACCTCCGTGTCGCCGGGTTTGTGCCAGAGCCGCGGTGAACCCTGACGGCCAGCCCCCCTCTCCCAATACTGGTGCCTGTCCGCTGGTGGGTCGAGAGAGCCCCCCTGTGGTGGAGGCAGCTCTAAGCTTTTTAATTTAAATTGTCCCTCTAATTTGAATGAATACACTTTAAATCCATTTACAAGGATCTATTGGAGGGCAAGTCTCATGCCAGCAGCCGCGTAATTCCAGCTCCAGTAGCGTCCACTAAAGCTGCTGCAGTTAAAAAGCTTTTATAAGGATCGAGCTCGGCTGTCCACCGCAAGGCATCCTAGTGCCAGTCCCAGCCCCTATGCCTTGGGGTGCCTCCTGATGCTCTTCACTGAGTATCCCGTGGTCCCGAAGCATTTCCTTTGAAAAAATTAAGTGTCCAAACTACAGGTGGTGTAGCTTGCTTAACAGCCGGGATAATCCGCTGACTAGCAGACACTGCTACTAGGCACAAAGTATTTCCTGGGCTAGATGCAGTTAAAAATTTGTAAGTAGATACTCTCGTTGGATGCTGAGAAAGCATTCCATAGAGTCTCCTGGCACGCCATATATGATTCTCTTAAAAAGCTTGGGGTAGGGGTCTAGGGGACCCTTTTATAGCCAAAATCACGGCCCTGTATCACAATACGTCACCTAGGCTGAAGATAAATGGAACTGTAGCACCGAGGGCTCGGTTGCTACAGACGTATTGCACCTCACCCAGAGGTGTGATATCTCACTCTCAGATAAGGATGGAGTGTGGATCAGGACCCGACACCTGCATGCATTACACCACATTGCCGTGGGGCAGGGCGACCAATATGCCCCTGAGATGGGCACGACAGTCCCTGTCCCTGGCTGGAGTGGGGGGAGGGAACACTGAGGAAGGGGAACCCTGCAGTGCAGGAGCAGGGAGGAAGCAGTTCCTGGGTGCATTGAGAAGGGAGTATAAAAGGTGGGCACCATCTTAGTTCAGTGCAGAGAAGTCTGAGCAGAAGTGGCAGGGAGCAGGGGCTCTGCATGAGCTCTGCTCCGGAGGCGGGCCTAGTAACAGAGGCCCAGGCCTGCAAGAGGGAGAAGGAAGGAAGAGGAGCGGAGAAGGCTCCAGGAACGAGGAATGAAGGGATCCCAGGGGTGCGGACGGGCGAGTCGCCACCGCACGCCCGAATCCACCTGCGTGGAGGGGTCAGGCCAAAGGGGGAGACCGGTCCCCGAACTAGTGGAGGCAGGAAACGACCCTCAGCTAGAAACCGGAGGCTCTGACATTTTATGTGGCGCAGCCCCTTGCTCCACCCGCTAGGAAGGCACCACATAGGGTCAGGGAAACTGGCGCCAAGTTTACCAAGAGGAGGCCCGAGGCAGCCGGACAGAAGTGTTGGTAAGAAAGGCCAGACAAAGGACACACAAAGGGGGTCCTGTGAAGCGCTCCAAAGTTATCTGGGAGTTGTCTGAGCCCCTCACCTGGTGAGCACAGTACGACGTGGGCAGCCGTTACCTGCAGACGTGGTCTGGATAATAAGAACTGTGAGTAAAGGCCCTGAACTGCATCACTGACTCCGTGTCGTTACTGCTGCTGCCCTGCACCATCACCCCCATCCTCCGCATATACTGCCCTGAGGCTATACTCCTCCCGTGGGGAGTTATGCTACGCTCTGCTGCACCGACAACACCAGCCTTAGCGGTCTGCCCTGTAGAGGCGGTTCACTCTGACCGCAATCCACGGGTGGCGTAGTCGGACATTTAAACATCAAAACCACATAAATAGTTCAGCCACTGGTTTGACCGCCCTGAGCCACGGAACCGGATCGCCGCCACGAAGACTACAACCACCAGCATCCACCAAAAAGGGTCCGGCTCCGGGTGTCCCAAGGCCCAGGGGGTGCGTCAGAACATTTTCATCACCTTTCACAATCACCAATGGGACAAGGCAGGGATGTCCTCTGTCCCCTCTCTTATACATCCTAGTGACGGAGCACCTGCTCTCATCAATTCGCCATAACCCCAATATTAGGTGGATTGAGGTGGGAGGCACCGAGTACAAGTGCTCTCTATTTGCTGATGATGTCCTAGTATATATCACTCAATCACATATATCCATCCCTGCTGTTATGGCTGAAATAGATCACTTTGTTACATGGTAAAATTTTAAAATCAATGCAGCGAAGTCTGAGGCCCTCGATGTCTCCCTCCCTAAATCCATATAGGATTCCATCCAGTCCAACTTTCCCTTTGCCTGGCCCTCACAGGGTATCAAATACTTAGGAATTCCTATTCATAGAGACCTCTCCCATCTATGTTATCTTAATTTTGGGCCCTTTATTGAACAATTCCATACAGACCACGGTTGGCAAGTTAGAACTGTAAGATTCACTACGTGAACCACTGGTGTTTTGTGGAAAAGCACATGTACACCGCGTTCCAAATTATTATGCAAAAAGTGTTTAGGAGTGATAAGGGAAGAATTTGTTTGTTTGTCAGTTAAACTCATTGATGGTGATGTGTGTCAGGGCTCTTTATATCACTGTAAGCAATTGCAGACACCTGTGCTAATTAGTTTGGCAGGTGTGTCCAATGAAAGGCAAGACTACTTAAGAAGGCTCTCTCACATTATTAAGCAGCCTACATTTTCTGCCAAAATGGGAAAGAAAAAGGATGTGTCGGCTGCTGAGAAGCAACAAATTGTGGAGTGTTTAGGTCAAGGCATGACTACAATCAACATTGTGCGATGATCAGGATGAAGTGTCTTGGCAATCAAGAAGTATGTAGCTGATTCACAGTACACACGTGTGCGTGCTGATAAGGGCAAATTGAGGACTCTTTCCTACAGGCAATTACGTCAGGTTGAAAGAGCAGCGGCAAAAAAGCCTTGTCATAGCAGCAGACAAGTTTTTGAAGCTGCTTGTGCCTCCAACGTCCCCCAAACAACAAGATGCAGGGTCCTTCAGAGGTTTGCAGCTGTGCATACGCCATCCTGTCGACCTCCTCTATCCACTTCACACAAGCAGAAACGGCTCCAGTGGGCCAAACATTACATGAAGACTGATTTCAAAACTGTTTTGTTCACGGATGAGTGCCGTGCAGCGCTCGATGGTCCAGATGAATGGAGTGGAGGATGGCTGGTTGATGGACACCCCACGCAAACACGGCTACAGCGCCAACAAGGAGGAGGTGGAGTAATGTTTTGGGCTGGAATCATGGGGAGAGAGATTGTCGGCCCCTTTAGGATCCCTATAGGCGCTAAAGATGAACTTCATAATGTATGTGGATTTTCTCAAACAGCACTTCCTGCCATGGTTCAAGAAGAAGAACCGTGTATTTCACAGCAAGATCATTTTTCTGCATGATAATGCACCATCTCATGCTGCACATAAAACATCTGCATCTCTGGCTGATATGGGCATAAAAGGGGACAAACTTATGGTGTGACCCCCATGCTCCCCTGACCTCTACCCCATTCAGAACCTTTGGAGCATCATTAAAAGGAGTGTCTATGATGGCGGGAGGCAGTTCACATCTAAGCAACAGCTCTGGGAGGGTATTCTGTCCTCATGCAAAACAATTGAAGCAGAAACCATCCAAAACCTGACAAATTCAATGGACGAGAGAGTTCAGAAGCTCCTTTCGAACAAGGGGTCCTATGTGAAAATGTAACATCACCTAGAATAAAGTTTTGAGTTGAAAACTGTTTGATTTCAGTTTCTAACAACCTGCTAATGCTTATAATTTCAAAAATGACCATTTTTTTGGTCTTTATTAAAATGAAAAGGTTGATCGAAAAGTTTGGGGGATCTAAGAGTGTGGCAACCCAGTAGTCATGATTACTTCGAATTCTGACAATATGAGGGTCATGCTGCAGGTAGTGCAGCAAGAAGGCACTTATGTGTCTTGCGCATCTCGGAGCCCCAAAATTATTTTCCGGGCTAGATGCAGCTAAAAATTATTTTTAATTTTAAATCTGGTGAAGCTTATTATAGATGGCCTAATAGGATCAGTGCTGCACACTGCTACAAAGCCCAAATTATTTTCCAGTCAAGATACAGATAAACATGATTAGTAATTTGAAAGCTTAAAACGGTTGGTAGGGTGATTTTAACCAATCATCAAGCTTTTACTCTCCCCAGGATGACACAGGGGTAGAAAAGTCGTTTCGGATCCATGATTTGTTCATCTTTATGAACGTGAGTCTGTCTACATTATCAGTGGGGAGCCGCGTGCGCTTATCTGTCAGCACACCACCAGCAGCGCTGAACACACGTTCAGACAGAACGCTGGCTGCGGGGCATGACAAGATCTCCAAGGCGTAAGTGGCTAGCTCCGGCCATTTATCCAGATTGGAAGCCCAAAAAGAGCAAGGGTCCAGTGACACAGTCGTGGCTTCAATGTTTACTTGGAGATACTCCTGTACCATCGTCTCTAGGCGTTGACTATGTGTCAGACTTCTTGTCTCCTGTGGCCTTGCAAAGGATGGGCTAAAAAAGTGGTGAAATGATTCCGCAAAATTGATGTTACCAGCAGATACTGTGGTTCTGTTACGGTTTGAGTGCTGAACACTTGACGGTCCCACGGTTGGCAAGTTGGAACTGTGAGATTCACTACGTGCACCACTGGTATTTTGTGGAAAAGCACATGTAAGATTCTGCAACAGTCTCTGCTGATACTCCTGCATGCGTGCATCCCTTTCTATGGCAGGAATAATTTCTGCAAATTTACTTTTGTACCGGGGATCTAACAGTGTGGCAACCCAGTAGTCAGGATTATTTCTAATTCTCACAATTCGAGGGTCATGTTGCAGGTAGTGCAGCAAGAAGGCACTCATGTGTGTTGCGCATCCAGGAGCACCAAGTCCCTGTTGTGTTGGTGGCGAGATAACAATCATGCTTCCTTCCTCTGTCCTCTCCCCCCAACCTCGCACAACAGAAATGTGATCAAGGTCTCCCTCATCTGATGAGTCTTCCATCAGTTCGTCCTCCACTTCTTCCTGGGCTCCTGCGCCTTCCTCACTAGTTTGGCTGCTACCATGCGCCCTGGTAAAATCATCTCCCCCACCCTCACATGCCTGCCGCCTTGGTGCTGCCGACCGTCTGGACCTTGCAGATGTTAGCCCTTCCGCATACAACTCCTCCTCCTCTACTTCCTCCACCTCCTCTTGTGCCACCACCTGACTCCGAATTCTGTTTAACATGTGCTCCAGCATGTAAATCACTGGAATAGTCATGCTGATAATGGCATCGTCAGCACTAAACATCTTCGTCGCCATTTCAAAACTGTGCAGAAGGGTGCATAGGTCCCTGATCTGAGACCACTCCTCCAGCGTGATTTGCCCCACCTCTGAATCTCGTTGGCCCAGGCTATACGTCAGAACGTATTGCACCAGGGCTTGTCGGTGCTGCCACAGTCGCTGCAACATGTGCAGAGTTGAATTCCACCGGGTAGGCACATCGCATTTTAGCCGGTGAAGTGGCAGGCCCAACGACTTCTGTAGAGATGTAAGTCGCTGAGCTGCGGGATGCGAACGGCGGAAGTGAGCACACAGCGACCGTGCCCTCTGCAGAAGGCCATCTAGTCTGGGATAGTGGGCTAAAAATTGCTGGACAACCAGGTTCAACACGTGAGCCATACAAGGCACGTGTGTGACATTGCCCCGGCGAAGGGCCGCACCCAGGTTTGCAGCATTGTCGCACACGGCCTTCCCTGGTTTCAGGTCCAGTGGAGACAACCATTCATGAAATTGGTTCTCCAGAGCTGACCACAACTCTTCAGCTGTGTGACTCACATTTCCCAGACATTTCAATGTAAAAACCGCCTGATGACGTTGAGCCCTACTGCCAGCATAGTAAGGAGGTGTGCAGGATCCCTTCTGCGCAGTTAGAAAGCTTGTGGCATGACCAGACAGGCTTTGGGTGCAGGTGGAAGACCGAGAGGAGGTTGAGGAGGCAGAAGCAGTGGAGGAACTTTGACATAAAGAGGATTGACGCACAACTCGTGGGGACGGCAAGACTTGGACAGCAGCCCCTTGTCCTGCTGTCACCATAGTTACCCAGTGCCCAGTCAGCGACATGTAACGCCCCTGTCCATGCCTACTCGTCCAAGTGTCTGTGGTGAAATGCACCCTGTCACACACAGAGTTTCTCAAAGAAGCGGTGATGTTGTGTGCGACATGCTGGTGGAGCGCAGGCACACCTTTCTTTGAGAAGTAGTGCCGACTGGGCATCTGGTACTGGGGCACTGCGACGGACATAAGGTCTCGAAAATCCTCTGTGTCCACCAGGCGGAAAGGCAGCATTTCTGTAGCCAAGAGCTTGCAGATGGTGAAATTCAACCTCTTAGCTTTCTCATGGCTAGGAGGAAATGGTCTTTTACTTGTCCACATCTGAGGGACCGAGGGCTGGCTATTGTGCTTAGACGGGGTTGATAAGGGTGTCCCCGGCAAACTGCCGGTCTGTGAGGAAGATGCAGGCGGACATGTTAGGTTGCCTTGATCCAAAGGTGGTGCTATCGATGTCGGACAGCGCTCAAGACCAGCTGGTGTTACCACCTCCAAAGAAAATGATGACCTGCCAATCACGCTGGCTGTTGCGGGTAAAGAGGTGGCAGGTCTGCGCCCCAAAACAGGTGTGACTGCTGTCCCCCCAGTCACAGAGGATGAAGAGGCCGCGGATGCACAAGATATGGCAGACGGTGGTTGGCCCGGCCGGCTAGGCCGCATTGTAGCACACTGAGCTACCCACTGCAACTTATGCTTCATGTCCATGTGCCGGTTCATGCATGAAGTACTCAAACTATGTATTTTTTGGCCTCTACTTAGCTTTTGCTGACAAATGTTACAGATAACACGAGTTGGGTCATCTTTATCGATCTGAAAAAATGCCCAGGCTATGCAAGGCTTAGCACCCATGCGACCTGAAGAGCCACCACGACTTGTGGTGAGAGGCAGAGTTGTGTTTGAGGATGCAGTTGTTGACGTGCTTCCAGTACTACGTCTCTGTCCAGGAAGGCGCAACCTGACCTCGTCGTCACTAGCATCTTCCTCCACCTCCTCTGCTGACCTCATCTCTTGGCTGACTGTGGGTTGACAGTAAGTGGGATCTCCGACCTCATCATCATCACCCTGTGCGTTATCACACCCGTCGTCCTCAGAGCCAACCTGTTCCTGCCCTGACAAAAAACTAAAGTTGTCGCTCCAATCAGGTATTTGAGTCTTATCATCGTCTTCCTCATTGTCTCCACCAACAGGAGTTACAGTTTGGGAATGAGGGTCTACATTATGGTCAGAACCTTCTGCGTCTGGTCCTGGATCCGACTCATAAAGATTCTGGGCATCAGTGCAGATCATTTCCTCGTCTGGATTCACAGAAGCGCCGGAGTCGACCTCTGATTCCCAGGCTATAGTATGAGTAAACAGCTCTGCAGACTCAACCATCTGTTCTACCTCATACTCAGACGGGCAGCTGGAGATTTGGGAGCTGTGAGGAAGCAAGTGCGATTTGGGTGACACCTTTGAGGACTGGAGTATTTGTGATGTAGAAGTTGATGTGGAGGAGAGCCCACTTAAAGGAGCACTTGATATCCGTTGAAGCACCTGCTGTTTTTGTGCCTCATCTGGAATTTGTAGCGATTGGCGTGGCCGTAAGAAAGGGATCTTATCACATTGTCCGCTAAAAGAAGTAGACATTTTAGTTTGGCTGGAAGATGGTCTTTCTTCTGCACCTACCCCACGGACACAACCTTTTTTCCCCTTCCCAACACGCCTATTCCCCTTTCCACCAGCAGCAGGCCTTTTTCCACTCATTTTGGTGGTTAACTAATTCACAACTCTGGAGTTGTTTGCACAAAAAAACAATGGATGGTAACCGAGCAGAGCTGAGTGGCCAAACTGTGGTATTAGGCCAAAACTATTGGCTGGGTTAGATGCAGAAAAAAATTATTTTTAATTTGCAACCTGATGGAGGTCAGTATAGATGGACTAATAGACCAAGTCCCACACACCGCTAGAAGCCCAAATATTTTTTCAGAGCTAGATGCAGAAAAAAATTATATTCAATTTGCAACCTGCTGGAGGTCAGTATAGAAGGACTAATAGAACAAGTCCCACACACTGCTAGAAGCCCAAATATTTTTTCAGAGCTAAATGAAGAAAAAAAATATTTTTAATTTGCAACCTGATGGAGGTCAGTATAGATGGACTAATAGACCAAGTCCCACACACTGCTAGAAGCCCAAATATTTTTTCAGAGCTAGATGCAGAAAAAAATTATTTTTAATTTGCAACCTGATGGAGGTCAGTATAGATGGACTAATAGACCAAGTCCCACACACCGCTAGAAGCCCAAATATTTTTTCAGAGCTAGATGCAGAAAATTTTTTTATTCAACTTGCAACCTGATGGAGGTCAGTATAGATGGACTAATAGACCAAGTCCCACACACTGCTAGAAGCCCAAATATTTTTTCAGAGCTAGATGCAGAAAAAAATTATTTTTAATTTGCAACCTGATGGAGGTCAGTATAGATGGACTAATAGACCAAGTCCCACACACCGCTAGAAGCCCAAATATTTTTTCAGAGCTAGATGCAGAAAATTTTTTTATTCAATTTGCAACCTGATGGAGGTCAGTATAGATGGACTAATAGACCAAGTCCCACACACTGCTAGAAGCCCAAATATTTTTTCAGAGCTAGATGCAGAAAAAAATTATTTTTAATTTGCAACCTGATGGAGGTCAGTATAGATGGACTAATAGAACAAGTCCCACACGCTGCTAGAAGCCCAAATATTTTTTCAGAGATAAATGAAGAAAAAAATTATTTTTAATTTGCAACCTGATGGAGGTCAGTATAGATGGACTAATAGACCAAGTCCCACACACTGCTAGAAGCCCAAATATTTTTTCAGAGCTAGATGCAGAAAAAAATTATTTTTAATTTGCAACCTGATGGAGGTCAGTATAGATGGACTAATAGACCAAGTCCCACACACCGCTAGAAGCCCAAATATTTTTTCAGAGCTAGATGCAGAAAAAAATTATATTCAATTTGCAACCTGCTGGAGGTCAGTATAGAAGGACTAATAGAACAAGTCCCACACACTGCTAGAAGCCCAAATATTTTTTCAGAGCTAAATGAAGAAAAAAATTATTTTTAATTTGCAACCTGATGGAGGTCAGTATAGATGGACTAATAGACCAAGTCCCACACACTGCTAGAAGCCCAAATATTTTTTCAGAGCTAGATGCAGAAAAAAATTATATTCAGTTTGCAACCTGATGGAGGTCAGTATAGATGGACTAATAGAATGATGCTATGCCCAAAAGATTTTACTTCACTAGGTGCAGTAAAAAAATTGGTATTCTATACACAGGTGGTATATCTTGCAACACAGATAGGCTACTCCACTGACTAACACACTCTGCAATAGGCCAAAAGGGATTAGCTTTGCTAGATTCAGCCAAATGCTGTGAAAAAAACTTGCACAGCACTGGCACAGACCTGCCTGGCAAAAACTGATAGGAACTGATGTAACCTAGTCCTGAAAAGGACTCCAATTACAATTAGTCTTTACTCCCACAATCTATCTATTTAAGAGCACAGACCTGCTTGATAAAAGTCGTAGGAAATGCTGTAACCTAGTCCTTAAAAGGACTGCAATCACAACTATTCCCTACTCCCAAGCTATCTGTATATTTGTGCGAAAATTGGCTTGAAATTAACAAGGTATAGCGCACACAGCAACAGCGGTGCCGTCTAACACGCAGCTGCAGCAGTGAGAAAATGGTGGCGACGGGGAAAATGGCTTGGTCTTATAGGGCAAGGACATGTGACATACACTGCCAATCACACATGCCCTTGCTTGTGTGAAAAAAAGCACTTCGCTCCGTGTGTGCGCTGCTGATAGGCTGACAGATTGCACCTCCCCACTGCAAATGCGGGAAAGAGAAAAAAAAATGGAGATCTTCATTGTTCCTGCAGAGATCCATCCCCTGCCCCTCCCCCCACCCCGCTGTACACTCAAACTGCGTATTAACATTAATTTTCATCATTACTGAGAAAAAATCCAGTTATGATTTTGGTGCACGAACAGTTATCGAACATAACCTCGAACAGCCGAATTTTTCTCAAATTGTTCGTGTTCTCCGACCGGCTCGAACACCGCCCAAAACAGCTCGAATTTGAGATTGGCGAACAGTTCGAGTAGAACAACGCTCATCTCTAGTGATATCCCCCAGCAACCAGAGGCCCGGTCGCCGAGTACCCCACGGCCCTGGGGGCGCATCACTTATGACGTGCTTCTGGTACAGCCATGTTAAATACCGCTGTCGGAGTTTGTTCGCGATTCCACCCACGGCTGTTAGGGGCACATGACAGCTGACCAGATCAGCTGTCATGTGCCGGAAAATATGCGGGCTCATCACCGGAGCCCGCATCAAACAGGGAAAGGCGACCTGTTTAAAGGTCATCATTCTTGATAGCACATTGTGCTTTGTAAATAGAACATGTGCTCCCGAGAGCAATAATGTAACGTGGTGCGAGGCGGTAGCTGTGGGCAAGGTCTCTTACGCCCTGCCATGTTACATGAAGATGGGAGTCCTGGCTGGGTGCATGGACTTTGTCTACGGGGGTCTCTACGCCCTTGCAGGCCGCATGATGCCAGTGACTTTGGGTGGCCAAGACTGCATGTTGAACAGTTCAATGAGGGAGACCACCACTCAAAAATAAACAGTCTTTTACTGAACAGTAACTTGGTGGAAACTATGTACAATAGATAGGTGCATAACTTCATGAATGTTTCCTTCACAATACGGAGAATCTTCACACGCAGCCTCTCTACTTCTTCAAGTTTATTTGTTCTTGCCTCACATTTCTCTGTCTTCACCACCACCCAGCACACTATAATAGCCCTGTTAGTGAGAGTCCTATTCTTACCCCGCAGTTCTGCGTCTTCTTTCTTCTTAAGGGAACTAGTTTGCCATTATGGCCGGTACTTAGCTTTCTGATGCCTTGGAACCCCCGCCCGGGGCATGCTCTTCATCTCACTGTCTCTGTTCTGTCCTGGCCCATTACCACTCTGAGTTATAAATTCAGGGCCATACTGCTAGGCATCCTATTTCAGGACCTGCCTCCAGTGCATCACTCTGTCCTTTGATCACTTTTCCTTTCTTTACTTTGGATCTTGCTATCCACTGTTTCAGTCTTCATTCATGTCAGGGACACCCATGTCATGTAGCTCTGCTGACAAGTCAGACCTTAGGTCTGCTTCTGGCACATGCTGTGTGCTTACTAACTTCCTAACAGGAAACTGTCTTTGTTCCTTCACTTTATCCCCTCTCACTCTGGGCTAGTCCCAAAACCCTAACTCTCCCTAATGTCAGGCAGAACGCAACACTATCACTAATAATGCATATCACAATTCACATTATACATCAAGATACATTATGTTAATATATATGTCTTTAAGGGGAATGTGAGCAGTATGTCCATCTCCTTACAGTAACATCATATGCACACAGAACAATCTATCAACAGATTGTTCTGTGCACATCGGATGCGCGCTTGGTATGCCTAAACAGGCCATTAAACAACTGCTGATCTGCCTTTTTATGGCTAATCAGCAGTTGGTTACGGTGCCAAGTCGGCCAGTGTAAATTAACTAAAAAATGTGGTCCAAGCACTCACTTTGACCAGTGACTGAATGTATTGGTGAGGGACCTTTCAAGGGTATATGTAACCCCTATAATATTCTAAACTGGTCCACTCTAGCAATGTGCATTCCCACTCATAACCGGAACAGAAGCAAAGCATACACAAAATCTGTAAGAGTGGCACAAATTTTACTAGTCACCGACGTTTATATTCTTCAACATTTCTTTGAATGAATAGGTACAATTGTATACAGTCATTGTAGGTGTAACATACCTGGCGGCGTCCTTGCATGGTGGTCCATCTCCCACTGTGCAAGAGGGCGCACTTGATCTCCTGTCCAGAATGTCTCTCTGGCTTCCCTCCATGCTGTCTGTTTGTGTCTGTTTCTGCTGCTTAAGGGCGGCGCCCGATCACTTCCTGCCTTTTGTACCTGCTGTGGGTCACACCCCTTGTGCGTCCTCAGCCTATTGCTGTCTGTCACTTGGTATATAGCTCAGCAGCTCCCTTCTATCCCTGCCTGAGCATAGTGTTTCCTTCAGTGTGTGCTTGCACTCTGAAGGTGCCAGGTCCCGTCTCTTGTCTCCTGCTTTTTTATCTGTTCCCGTGTCTGAACTGAGTCCTGTATGTCTCCTGCTTTGCGGTATCAGCTCCCGTGTCTGAACTGAGTCCTTTCTGTGTTCTCTTGTCTGTCCTGTCTGAACACGCTCCTAGCCTGTTCCTCCTGCCTTCTAGGGGCCGATTACCTAGACCCGTTCCTGTATCTTGTCTGACCTGTCTGTACTCGCTCCTTGCCTGTTCCTCTCGCCTTCTAGTGGCCGATTTCCTAGACCCGCTCCTGTGTCTGGTCTGTCCTGTCTGAACACGCTCCTTGCCTGTTCGTTCCGCCTTTTAGTGGCCGATTTCCTAGACCCGCTCCTGTGTCTGGTCTGTCCTGTCTGAACACGCTCCTTGCCTGTTCGTTCCGCCTTCTAGTGGCCGATTTCCTAGACCCGCTCCTGTGTCTGGTCTGTCCTGTCTGAACACGCTCCTTGCCTGTTCGTTCCGCCTCTCTGGGGGCCGTATTCCCAGACCCGCTCCTGTTTCCCTCTGCAGTGTCGGTCTCCTCCGTACACTCAGTTCCAGTCTGAACTCTCTCCTGTCCTTTACCTGTTTTGCCTCTATGTCCGTTCCCTTCCTTTTTCTGCAGAGTCTGAACTCGTACCTAACTCCTGCTTGTTGTCTCTGCAAGTACTGTGTGAGTATCTGGCTCTGTCTTTCCCTTCCTGTCTGTTCCGTGTGAACAGAGCCCTGTCCTCCCTGCTCAGCCTTGTCTGCACTCTAGCTGTGCTTGCCTGTAACCCTCTGCCTGTATTGTTCCTGAGTCCCGGTGTGTACTGGGTCCTATCCCGCCTGTGTTCCTACCTGCTAGTGCCTCCCTGTCTGCACTCTAGCTGTGCTTGCCTTTACCCCCCTGCCTGCATACCCGCCTGCCTGCATACCAGTCGTGCCTGCCCATACCCACCAGTCTGTGTGCCAGCCTACCAGCCTGTTCCTGTATTCCCCTGTGTGGGTCAACAGCCGTGTCCGGGGTCTGTCCTGGAGTAGCACCTGGTCCCTCTGCTCGGTTCCTCCTTGGTGCACTGGCGTCGTATGCCGTCGTGCGACCCTGGTCGGATCGGGTGAATACTTAGTCACGCCCCTTCAGGCATTCACTCTCCGGCACGGTCCAGTGGAATCACTACCAATCACACGCACACGCCGCTTAGCCCGGGCGTGTGCATAACAGCATGCTCAGGCCATGGTTCCCGTTGAGCCCCACGGCCTTCGCTCTTTGAGAAGTTTTTCCAGCGAATACATGCATTAAAATAAAATAAATAATTTTTTTTCCCCCTTTAGCTGAGTTCCAGGCGAATTACGCACCCGTCCAGATGGATCTATCAGCCCTCGTTCCTGCGGATCCGCCACGTTACTATGGGGATCCAAGACAGTGTCGTGCATTTGTGGAGCAATGCATGCTACACTTTAAGGCCTACCCTCTCTATTTTCCTTCCGATTGGGCTAAAGTGGCCTTTATGATTGACTACCTAGCGGGTGATGCCTTGAAATGGGTCACCCCCCTATGGGAAGCATGGGATCCTGTCATCCTTGACCTGCAGGCCTTCCTGGTGGCCTTTCGTATGGTCTTCGAGGACCCTAACTCTGAAGCCCCTGCTGAAGCTTCACTTCCCAATATCCCGGAGCAGCCCCGACGGGTAATGTGTGTGGGTAGCGCAATAGTCCTCCAGCCCAATGAGACTACTGCCCACCCAGAATCCTCACAGGGTGACTACGCTTTCCGGAATACTTCTCTCAACCTCAAGAGGCAGTCCAGACGTACTAGACTTAGAGGCAAGCCGTCACGCCAGGGTCTGTCCTCCCTGAGACCTCCTGACCCCAACCTTGAAGTCCCTACTGAAGCTTCATCTCCCTGTATCCCGGAGAAACCCCAATGGGTAATGTGCGTGGGTAGTGCACCAGTTCTCCTGGCCGAAGAGACTTCTGCCCATCCAGACTCCACACAGGAGAACTTCCTGCACCCGGCATCAGATGCTTCTTTCTCTTTAACCGGTGTGCATGTCCAAGGATGCTCCAAAGCTGTGGTTACCTCAGAGTCTGTGCACCTCTACTACCTGGCGGAGGATCCCCTGTTGCCTCCTGAACCCTCCGGGATACCACTCGATGACAAATGGAGAGAGACTTCTCTACACCCGGTACTCAATACTTTGTCCGCTTCGTCCTGTGAGCCTGACAATGGGTACCCCAAAGTGGTAGTTACCTCCGAGTCTCTACACCCCTCCGACCAGGCGGAGGATCTCCAGTTGTCTCCTGAACCCTTTGGGGTGCTACCTGGTAGCGAAAGGACAGAGACTCTCCTATACTCTGTACCTGATACCTCGCTCGCTTCGTCCAGTGAGTCCAACTTAGTGTACTCCGAAGCAGAGGTTACTCCTGAGTCTCTACACCCCTCCGACCAGGCGGAGGACCTCCAGTTGTGTTCAGAATCCTTCGGGGTGCCACCTGGTGGTGAATGGACAGAGACTTTCCTATATCCTGGATCTGATACCTCGCTTGCTTCGTCCAGTGAGTCCGACCTAGTGTACTCTGAAGCAGAGGTTACCCGTGAGTCACTACACCCCTCTGACCAGGCGGAGGACCGCCAGCTGTCTCCAGAACCCTTCGGGGTGCCACCTGGTGGTGAATGGACAGAGACTTTCCTATACTCGGTACCCGATACCTCGCCTGCTTCCTCCAGTGAGTCCGACCTAGTGTACTCTGAAGCAGAGGTTACCCGTGAGTCTCTACACCCCTCTGACCAGGCGGAGGACCGCCAGCTGTCTCCAGAACCCTTCGGGGTGCCACCTGGTGGTGAATGGACAGAGACTTTCCTATACTCGGTACCCGATACCTCGCCTGCTTCCTCCAGTGAGTCCGACCTAGTGTACTCTGAAGCAGTTGTTTTCTCTGAGCCTCTGCACTCTTCTGACCCGGCGGAGGACCTCCAGTTGTTTCCTGAATCCTCCGGGATACCACCAGATAACAAAGAGACAGTGACTTTTCCTCATTATGTACGTGATAACCCGTCTATTTCTTCCTGTGAGCTTGACAAGATGTACCTCGAAGCAGAGATTACCCTTAAGTCTCTGTCCCCCTCCAACCCAGTGAACGACTGGCCCTCGAATTCCCTGCGGAAGATTCTGGCAGGCCTGAAGAAGAGGGGGCGTAAGGGGGGAGGTACTGTAACATACCTGGCGGCGTCCTTGCATGGTGGTCCATCTCCCACTGTGCAAGAGGGCGCACTTGATCTCCTGTCCAGAATGTCTCTCTGGCTTCCCTCCATGCTGTCTGTTTGTGTCTGTTTCTGCTGCTTAAGGGCGGCGCCCGATCACTTCCTGCCTTTTGTACCTGCTGTGGGTCACACCCCTTGTGCGTCCTCAGCCTATTGCTGTCTGTCACTTGGTATATAGCTCAGCAGCTCCCTTCTATCCCTGCCTGAGCATAGTGTTTCCTTCAGTGTGTGCTTGCACTCTGAAGGTGCCAGGTCCCGTCTCTTGTCTCCTGCTTTTTTATCTGTTCCCGTGTCTGAACTGAGTCCTGTATGTCTCCTGCTTTGCGGTATCAGCTCCCGTGTCTGAACTGAGTCCTTTCTGTGTTCTCTTGTCTGTCCTGTCTGAACACGCTCCTAGCCTGTTCCTCCTGCCTTCTAGGGGCCGATTACCTAGACCCGTTCCTGTATCTTGTCTGACCTGTCTGTACTCGCTCCTTGCCTGTTCCTCTCGCCTTCTAGTGGCCGATTTCCTAGACCCGCTCCTGTGTCTGGTCTGTCCTGTCTGAACACGCTCCTTGCCTGTTCGTTCCGCCTTTTAGTGGCCGATTTCCTAGACCCGCTCCTGTGTCTGGTCTGTCCTGTCTGAACACGCTCCTTGCCTGTTCGTTCCGCCTTCTAGTGGCCGATTTCCTAGACCCGCTCCTGTGTCTGGTCTGTCCTGTCTGAACACGCTCCTTGCCTGTTCGTTCCGCCTCTCTGGGGGCCGTATTCCCAGACCCGCTCCTGTTTCCCTCTGCAGTGTCGGTCTCCTCCGTACACTCAGTTCCAGTCTGAACTCTCTCCTGTCCTTTACCTGTTTTGCCTCTATGTCCGTTCCCTTCCTTTTTCTGCAGAGTCTGAACTCGTACCTAACTCCTGCTTGTTGTCTCTGCAAGTACTGTGTGAGTATCTGGCTCTGTCTTTCCCTTCCTGTCTGTTCCGTGTGAACAGAGCCCTGTCCTCCCTGCTCAGCCTTGTCTGCACTCTAGCTGTGCTTGCCTGTAACCCTCTGCCTGTATTGTTCCTGAGTCCCGGTGTGTACTGGGTCCTATCCCGCCTGTGTTCCTACCTGCTAGTGCCTCCCTGTCTGCACTCTAGCTGTGCTTGCCTTTACCCCCCTGCCTGCATACCCGCCTGCCTGCATACCAGTCGTGCCTGCCCATACCCACCAGTCTGTGTGCCAGCCTACCAGCCTGTTCCTGTATTCCCCTGTGTGGGTCAACAGCCGTGTCCGGGGTCTGTCCTGGAGTAGCACCTGGTCCCTCTGCTCGGTTCCTCCTTGGTGCACTGGCGTCGTATGCCGTCGTGCGACCCTGGTCGGATCGGGTGAATACTTAGTCACGCCCCTCCAGGCATTCACTCTCCGGCACGGTCCAGTGGAATCACTACCAATCACACGCACACGCCGCTTAGCCCGGGCGTGTGCATAACAGTAGGCTTCACATAGGCTTTCCAGTTTAGCCTCACACCAACACAGGCCAACTTTGTGGACAGCTTTCTTCGTCATTCTCTCACAGTGGCTCACTTTCACCTGCAGATGGTGTTTTGGTTGCGACTCTTCTTACTCGGCCTTTTGCTCATCCACTTTTTCGGTGATAATCAGCGTCACATTTTTGGCAACCACAACTCACTACTGTCTTGGGTGACAAATTCACTTTCGCTTTTTTGCCTCCTTACCTAAGACACCCTGGCAGGAATCTGTACTTTCCCCAGCTCTTATCTTGCTATAGGCAGCTCTTTCAACAGGTTGGCTGTTTTTATCCTTTCCTTATATGCAACCCATGATTCCCTTGCAAGGAACAATCACGGAGTCAATCTCCCATCCGTAGTACAGTAATCATTGGCACATCGTCTTGACTAATGTTCCTGACGCACCCCCTGGGCCATATTCTTTTAGGGGAATACCCGGAGCCGGATCAGATGGGGGTTGTAGTCTCCGAGTGGCTGTGACCCGGTCCGTGCCCAGGGTGTCAAGCTCAGTGTGTGGCAGTCCTTACTGATGTTACTAAAGTTCTTTATGTCGACTACGCCACCCGTTGAATTGCGGTCACTACGGCCGCCGCTGCAGCAGGGTCCGCTGAGGCTGATGGTGTTTGTGCAGCTTAGGTAGTATAACCCCCAACGGGAGGGGTATAGCCTCAGGGGGTCAGGTGCAGAGGATGGTGGTTGTGGAGGTGCAGGGAAGATGGTAATGAGAGTCAGAGTCGGGTTGTGCAGTTCAGGGTTCTTTACTTACTGCAGATATTCCGGTCACTCCGGCCTTGAGTGACCACCCGAGCCGTGCTGCGTCCACCAGGTCCTGGACTTGGCCAACCCCCAAGTAGTTCTGGAGCGTGGCTCTGAGCTCCCGTTCTGTCCTGTCCTCGTCTCTGGCCTTCCCCACCAGGGATCCACCTAAGTCCGGCTCCCTCGGGCCTCTTGTTGGCGAACCCTTGTCTCTGGGTTCCCTGACCCTATGCGTGGTCTGCCTTCCGGGTGGATATAGTGGGTGGCCGTGGCAGATGCTGCCCACGGCCTCCGGTCTCTGGCTGAGGTATGCTGTAGCCCCCACCAGTTTGGGATCCGGTACCCTGTTGCCAACTCTTCACCCTTTGATTTAGTTTGGGCTCTCAGAGTTCCTTCTTTCTCCCCCTCTGGGTCTTTCTCTCTCCTCTCTCTCTCTGGGCCTTGGAGCTGCTCTTCTCCTCTGCTCTCTTCAGGTTACACTCTGACAGACTGTGGCTGACTGACCCTGATCTAAGATGGTTCCCACCTTTTATACTCCCTCTATGTGTGAGCTCAGGTGACCAGCACCCAATGAGCTCCTATCTTTACCCAGGCTGCTCCCCCTATCTGCCCCTACACTACTGGGATGGTCCACCCCCCTCCCACTCCAGCCAAGGACAAACTCGGTCGTACCTGCACATTTCTAAGTGGGAGTACCGTTGGTCTGCCCTCCGGAAATGGGATGTGTGTAGTGCATGTGTGACACCCCAGGGGTCTGGTTGCCAAAGTGATAGAGATATTATGTCTGAGAGCAGGTGGGAGGTCCTTTGGTCAGGGATCCTGTGCATGCCACACCTCCTGCCCAGTCTTGGGAGGGGAAGAACTTCCCCTGTATAAACCCTGGGCTGAGGCAGGGTTAGTCAGTCAAGGAGAGTAGAGACAAGAGACAGTTACAGGAAGAAACAGCAGAAGCTCAGTGGGAGCAATACTACTACAAGTCAGGGGCTGGCAGCTGCAGAGCTCGCCCTGACTGAGAAGCTTTCTTACCGGACCCGGCGTCCGAGGCTGTGGGGACTAACTCTTACCCAGCAGCAGAAGCCGACCGGCAGGGGATTTCAGGTCCTCTGGCCCAGAAACCCGAAGGCACGGTCACACGCGTGGGACCAGCACCGCCATCGTGGAGCGGAAGCCATTAGAAGGCCACGAGTCACCGGCCATACGGGTGAGCACCACACGGTACACTCAGGGACGTGGGCTACTTATATCCGCTTCTAGCAAGGTAGCCAGAAGAGTACAGTCAGTTTGGAAGGCCTACAGCTCCGCCTGGCCAGGGGAGATCCCATCTGCTCAAGGACTGACCAGGCCCCGTTCACTAGCAAGTACTCCGGGAGGGTCTATCGTTGTTACCAGTAAAGACCCTGAATTACACCGCACCGTCTCTGAGTGGTTCCTGCTACCCCCATCATCCACATCTGCTGCCCTGAGGCCATACCCCTCCCGTTGGGGGTTATACCATCTACGCTGCACCATCCATCCACCGGCCTCAGCGGACTGTCTTGCAGCGGCAGCTCCATAGCTGCATTCAACGGGTGGCGTAGTCGTCCTACATCTACCGCTGTTACATCGCCGCTCAGTTTGACTCCCTGGGCACGGACCGGGTCACCGCCACGAGACTACAACCCTCAAGAGATCCGGCTCCGGGTAAGCTCCCGCGTGTGCAACGCAGCGCAACACAGGCCCAGGGGCGCGTCAACTTTGGCGTAGTCGGCAGGATTTCGTGCCCGCAACCACCGGGTACTGCGTGCCTGAAAAAGAGACTTTTAAAACTTACCATCCGTGAAGTTTTCCCGCCATCGGTGAAGATTCCCGCCATCCGGCGCCATTTTCAGCCTTCTTCCCGCCATCTGTGAAGATTCCCGCCATCCGGCGCCATCTTCAGCCTTCTTCCCGCCATCCATGGAGTTTTCCCGCCGTTGGACGCCATCTTGAGGACGCCGCGCGGGAAGAAGAGGGGCGTGGACTCCGAAAGCGCGCGAGAACTGAAGCCCCGCCTCACGTCCGGACGTTGCGTAAGGTCCTGGAAGGAGCCCAGCAGACGCCGACGTCACAGGAGCGCGACGGAAGGTCCTCAACCCTGACGATCCACTGCGGAGCCGCGGCCTACGGAACAGGATCATCGCAAGGTAGGCCACGGTCCACTAGGGGGGAGGAAGATGTCGGATACGGAGGAGAGCTTCACTGCCTCAACCCCCGCCAGCGCTACCGCTGCTGCAGTTATGCCCTTCACCATGCCCTATATCCCGGGAGCAGCTTGGCTACCCCAGTACTCAGGGGAGTCACATACCCTGCATGACTTTAGAGAAAAGCTGGATAGCCTCTTCCAGGTGTACCCCCTCACAGAAGAGCAAAAAGTGAGCATCCTGGTGGCCCAACTAACCGGGGCAGCCAAAAGGGAAGTAAAATCCTGGCCACCTGGGAGGAAGACTGTCGCAGGGATACTAACCCGGCTGAAGGACACCTTTGATACCCGCACCTCAGCCGAGATTAAGCTTAGATTCTACGGGTGCAAGCAGCGAGCGCATGAGAGTATAAGGGACTATGCACTAAACCTACAAGAGGCCCTGAGGGCCATTAAGCAGACCGACCCTGATGGAGTGGGAAACGAGGACAGGCTGTTGACCGAACAGTTTATAGAGGGACTGTATTGTAATACCCACCGAACCCAGTTGCGGGCAATGGCCTTACAGGATCCCCATCTGGGCTTTGCACAGTTCAAGGACAGAGCCATCCGGGTGCTCCGAGAACCGGCACCGGGTGGCGTTGTGACCCACAGGCGCCCAGCTAGCACTTACCACCAGGAGGCGGCGCCCTTGTCGGCAGGGCCTGTGGGAGCTGATGCGCAGGCTTTGGACAATGACCCGGCTCCAGACCTACACCATCAGGTCCAAGAGCTAGCTAAGAGCGTTGCTGCGCTAACCCGAACTGTGCAGTCTTTACAGGTTTCCACCCCAGGGAAGATCCAGCTGGCATCCGGACCGGAGGACATCCCGTGGCGTCGACCAAGGAGGACCCCACCGGCCAGAGGAAGACCCAGTGACCGATACAGCGAGGACGGACGACCCATCTGCCGCCGCTGCAATCAACCTGGACATATGGCAAGGTACTGTTCTTTAAACGGGCACAACCTGGGGTAGAGGGCCAACCCCCAGGAAAAAGATCACCAGGCCCATCGAACTGGCGCGACAGATATGTGGGAGGACGTCCAGTCTTGCCTGTGGTACTGGATGGCATTCCCATGAGTGCCCTACTGGACACCGGGTCACAGGTCACCACCATCCCGTACGTGCTCTTTAAGCAGTACTGGAATGACTCGGATATTACCCGCTACCCTGACGACGACTTGAGTATCATCGCCAGCAATGGCCAGCCCGTGCCACAGATCGGATTTAAAGAGGTGACCATCAAAATCGGTAGAGTCGAACTGGCAGCACAGGGACTGATCATTGTAGATATTGACAAGCATGAGAGTCACCCAAAAATAACTCTAGGAACTAATGTAATTGAAAATTGTCTTGCAGAGGTGATTTTCCTTTTACAGCAGGTTGCCAAGAACGCCAGCTCCGGCGAGCAGCGGGTGCTCCAGAAAGAGATCCGGGCACTGATGCGACGGCAACAGGTGGAACTCTCCGGCGGTGAGATTGGTAGCGTAAGAATGTGTGACCCTTTTCCTATTGCCATGCCCCCAAAAAGTGAAATGATGATTTGGTGCCGGGCAGCTATTGGTCTGAGAGGTAGAGATTACCAGGCAATGGTAGAACCAGTTTACTCAGACAGTAGGCCCACCATTTTGACAGCACGGGGGGTGGTTGATGTACGCCATGGGAGGGTGCCCGTTCGCATAATAAATATCGGGGAGAGGGAAGTGTACCTGCCCCGGTATGCCACGCTAGCCAAATTATATACCATTAACCAAAATTCTATACAATCTGTGGAACCCTTGCCTCCATCTCACCCGGAGGAAGGTAACGGCTCTAAGAAAAACATGGAAGACTGGTGTCAGCAACTACATCTGGGTACTGACTCCACTCCCGCACACCAGAAACAAGGAGTCTATCGGGTGGTTCAGTAGTACGAGAGAGTGTTCAGTAAACACCCGTTAGACTTCGGGCGAGTCAAGAGGGTAGAACACCACATCCCCACGGGAGACCATCCTCCTATAAAAGAGAGGTATCGACCCGTACCCCCTGCCCACTACCAACACACCAAGGGGATGCTTAGAGACATGAAGGAGGCTGGGGTGATCAGGGATAGCTGTAGCCCCTGGGCAGCTCCACTAGTCTTAGTCCGAAAGAAAGACAACACCATGAGGATGTGTGTAGATTACCGGAAAATCAATCGTATCACACACAAGGATGCGTACCCCTTACCAAGGATAGAGGAGTCATTGGCTGCTTTAAGATCTGCTAACTTCTTCTCTACCTTGGATCTCACTAGCGGGTACTGGCAGGTTCCTGTAGCAGAGGCGGACCGGGAGAAGACCGCATTCACCACCCCGATGGGACTTAGCGAGTTCACCTGCATGCCGTTCGGACTCTGCAACGCACCGGGAACCTTCCAACGACTAATGGAGTGTTGTCTGGGCCACAGAAACTTCGAGACGGTCCTGTTGTACCTGGACGATGTCATCGTATATTCCAAGACGTATGAGGACCACCTGAAACACCTGGCGGAAGTGTTCGAAGCTCTGGCAAGTTACGGCCTAAAGGTGAAACCCTCCAAGTGTCACCTCCTGAAACCAAAGGTGCAGTACCTGGGACACGTGGTGAGCGCTGACGGAGTGGCTCCCGACCCTGATAAGATCACCGCAATTAAGGAATGGCCAAGCCCCTCCAGCGTAAAAGAAGTGCGGCAGTTCCTCGGGTTGGTAGGCTACTACCGAAGGTTTATTTCCGGTTTCACCAAAAAGGCAGCACCTATGCAGGACCTCCTGATAGGCCAGTCCCGGAAGGCCAAGAACCAGAAGCCGCCCTTCAAATGGGAGGAGCTGGAAGAAGAGTCCTTCCGCCAGCTGAAGATGGCCCTCACGGGGGACGAAATCCTGGCGTACCCGGATTATAGCCAGCCCTTTATCCTCTACACCGACGCCAGTAACATCGGGTTAGGAGCCGTACTGTCCCAGATCCAGCAGGGGAAGGAACGAGTAATCGCCTACGCCAGCCGAAAACTGCGACCCACCGAAAGGAACCCCGAGAATTACAGCTCATTTAAGTTAGAGTTCCTGGCCGTAGTATGGGCAGTCACCGAGCGCTTTAAGCATTACCTCGCTTCTTCCCGGTTCACCGTGTACACGGATAACAACCCGTTGACACACCTGGACACGGCAAGACTCGGTGCCCTGGAGCAGAGGTGGATGGCCCGTCTGTCCAACTACGAGTTCACAATCAAATACCGGGCAGGACGCTCCAATACCAACGCGGACGCCCTGTCCAGGATGCCCAACCTGCCGGACGGAGGAGAAGATCCGGAGGGACTGGAAGAAGTCGAACTCCCTGCGTTCCACCGTCATGGGACTATCCAGTATTCCCACCGGGTAAGGAGTAAGCAGGCTGCTACGTTGAACCCCTTACCCCACTACAACTGGGCGGAAACGTTAGACAGCGACCCTGCCGTCCGACTGGTGAAGGAGATGCTGACTCGGCCGGAGGCTCGCCTTGAACCAGACGCTCCGGAGGAAGCCAAACAACTATGGGCAGAGAAGAGTCGACTGTTCCTTTACAAAGGGAAGTTGTGCCGCAGAATGGTTAACTCCCGGACGCATGAATTACTCTGGCAAGTAGTGGTGCCACGAAGAGACGCAGCCATGGTGATGGAGGCATACCACGACGGAGCTGGACACTTCGGGTGGAAGAAGCTGGAGTTCCTGCTGCGCGAGCGGTTCCACTGGGTAGGCATGAGGGGAACCATCGAGAAGTGGTGCAGAGACTGTGGCCCGTGCAACCTGAGAAGGAAGGACCGTGCCAGCCAGAAGACTCCCCTGCAGTCCATCGTCACCCGGCAACCGTTGGAACTGGTAGCCTTGGATCATGTAAAACTGACCCCAAGCAGAAGTGGCTACGTCTACGCGTTAACCATCGTGGATCATTACTCCCGGTTTCTGGTTGTCGTCCCCGTCAAGGACTTAACGGCTCAAACAGCAGCTAGAGCCTTCCAGCAGCACTTTTGCCGTCCACACGGGTACCCGGACCAAGTGCTGACGGACCAGGGACCTGCCTTTGAAGCGGAGGTCTTCCAGGAATTCTGCAATCTGTATGGCTGCCGGAAGATAAGGACGACACCCTACCATCCGCAAACTAATGGACTTTGTGAGAAAATGAACCAGGTGGTAATGGATCTTCTAAAAACATTGCCCCTGGAAGAACGCAGTCTGTGGCCTGAGAAGTTGCCCGATCTGGTGGACCTATACAACCACATCCCGGTAGGTTCCACCAACTGTACCCCGGCTTACCTAATGAGGGCAAGACCTGGTAAGTTACCTGTTGACCTGGAAATGGGAGTCCTGACACCCGAGGACACTTCACCAGAAACAGACTGGGACACAGAGAGGCAGCAGCAGTACCGGAGAGTACAGGAGAGCGTGGAGCGAAGTCTCTGTCAGGCTAGGGAAAGACAAGAGAAAACTTACAACCAGTATGATCCCGCTGTTCCCCTGGTACCCGGAGAGCAGGTCTTGAAGAGGAAGAGACGGCTCCACAAGTTGGATGACCAGTGGGAGAAGGACCCGTACACCGTACTGCCCTCAAGCCACGAGAACCCGAAGGTTTGTACCATCAGTAAAGACGGAGGGGAAACCACAGCCATTGTATCCCGGGACCACCTGAAGAAGTGTCCCGAACAACTGAGGAACCCTGAAGAGGAACAAGAAGACCATCGACCCGTAGAGGAAAGGGAAGATATGGTTAGTACTGTGCTCGGGGACTTCCCTCGGTCTTGGACTCAAGTCAATGGTGCAGTTGTGGTACCCGTACTCACCTTCCTCCAACCAGCATCCCAAGCACCTACGGAGCAACAGGTAGAGCTGGAAGAACAGCCAGTCCAGGAGGCAGAAGACTCCACACAAGCAGAACAGGAGGATCAACCCTCTGCTTATAGTGAGCCTGCCGTACCCCTAGTGAGACAAAGAGCCGGTAGACAGCTGCCCAGTTTACCCTTGACAGCTCCTACACCCTGTAGTTCAGGGCCAGACAGTCAGCTCCGTAGGTCCACTAGGGCCACTAGAGGCCAGTTACCCGCACGCTGGAGGATTTGAAGTGTATAAATTGTTTTATTTATGTTTATCTGTGTATTGTTGCTTGTGTATAATTTTGTGTTTCCAGTTATTTTTAGGAGTCCTTGGTGGATTTACCGGGAATCCTTGTACATAGTTGGAGCGTAACCCAGGATGGACTAGAGACTGTTAAGGACTCGGGGTAGGACAGACCCCTACCTGGTTACGTCTCCCTGTTTTGGTGAAATGGACACCTTGCTTTCTTCAAAGACTGCACCCGGTTACGGACATGCCGTGACCACCTTTATGTGTTTCTTTATTGTATTGTTATTGTTATATCTTGTTATGTTTTTCTAAAATATGTTTAGTCCCGGAGTACTAAATTTCACTAGGGGGGAATGTGACACCCCAGGGGTCTGGTTGCCAAAGTGATAGAGATATTATGTCTGAGAGCAGGTGGGAGGTCCTTTGGTCAGGGATCCTGTGCATGCCACACCTCCTGCCCAGTCTTGGGAGGGGAAGAACTTCCCCTGTATAAACCCTGGGCTGAGGAAGGGTTAGTCAGTCAAGGAGAGTAGAGACAAGAGACAGTTACAGGAAGAAACAGCAGAAGCTCAGTGGGAGCAATACTACTACAAGTCAGGGGCTGGCAGCTGCAGAGCTCGCCCTGACTGAGAAGCTTTCTTACCGGACCCGGCGTCCGAGGCTGTGGGGACTAACTCTTACCCAGCAGCAGAAGCCGACCGGCAGGGGATTTCAGGTCCTCTGGCCCAGAAACCCGAAGGCACGGTCACACGCGTGGGACCAGCACCGCCATCGTGGAGCGGAAGCCATTAGAAGGCCCCGAGTCACCGGCCATACGGGTGAGCACAACACGGTACACTCAGGGACGTGGGCTACTTATATCCGCTTCTAGCAAGGTAGCCAGAAGAGTACAGTCAGTTTGGGAGGCCTGCAGCTCCGCCTGGCCAGGGGAGATCCCATCTGCTCAAGGACTGACCAGGCCCCGTTCACTAGCAAGTACTCCGGGAGGGTCTATCGTTGTTACCAGTAAAGACCCTGAATTACACCGCACCGTCTCTGAGTGGTTCCTGCTACCCCCATCATCCACATCTGCTGCCCTGAGGCCATACCCCTCCCGTTGGGGGTTATACCATCTACGCTGCACCATCCATCCACCGGCCTCAGCGGACTGTCTTGCAGCGGTAGCTCCATAGCTGCATTCAACGGGTGGCGTAGTCGTCCTACATCTACCGCTGTTACATCGCCGCTCAGTTTGACTCCCTGGGCACGGACCGGGTCACCGCCACGAGACTACAACCCTCAAGAGATCCGGCTCCGGGTAAGCTCCCGCGTGCGCAACGCAGCGCGACACAGGCCCAGGGGCGCGTCACATGCAGCCTTCTGGGCTCAGTTCCACACTCCATCCTTACCCAGGAGTGGAATATCACACCTCTGGCTTGAGGCGTAATACCCCTGTAGCAGCCGAATCCTCAGGGTGCTACATTCCCGTCCACAAACCGCAGGTTGCAGCTTACAAGAGACAGCAGTTCAACCTGATGATCGTTCCCTCTGCAACTAATCCAGAGTTGTAGGAATCTACAGGTCATGCTCCTCACTGCTCTCACTTTGCCTGTACCCAAGCCTGCTTATTATCATAGACTCAAAACACATAGCCAAATTCAACCAAAAACATTGTGTTGCATAACACAAACAGGGCTAACTGCCAAATAAATAGTAACATGAATTAATCAAACAGTAAGTGCAATTACACAATAAAGATGGAGGGGCTAAAAATGTGTGGAGGGTTATATGGCAGTATCATACTGCCTTGGGGCCCAGTGAGGCATCATACTGTGTTTGGGGCACTGTGGGGCATCATACTGTGTTGGGGGGCCCTGTGGGGCATCATACTGTGTTGGGTGCCCTGTGGGGCATCATACTGTGCTGGGGGCACTGTGGGGCATCATACTGTGTTGGGGGCACTGTGGGGGCATCATACTGTGTTGTGGGCAATGAGGTAGCGTTATTCTGTGTTGCGGGCACTGTTGTAGCATCATACTGTGTTGTAGACAATGTGGGGGCATCATAGTCGCTGGGATCAATGTGGGGGTCATCATATTGTGCCTGTGTAGGATACTGTAGGGGCAAATTGTGTGTGTAAGTTCACTGTGGGGGTATCATACTATATGAAAGGATCACCCTGGTATAAGTGAGATTGTTAGAATGAGCCATTAATTCACAAACGTTAGTAGAGGCAGACAGCACAGAGAGGGGCTGTATTTCGTACATCTGTGGCAATGGAACTGAATGAAAAATCTGAATTCAGGGATTAAAGTTAAGAGATGTATCCCAATACTTTTCTCTATGTATTTCTGTTTCATAGGAGCAACCCAAAGTCTACGCTATTTAGTACATAAATATTAGCTCCACCTTTCAGAAGTGAGTAGAACTAGAGTTGCTCATACACCTTCAAGAGCTTATTTGACTGACAGTTATGTCTCTTGACTTTCCCACAAACACGTCCACAATCATGTGTGGAAAAGAAAGGAGAGTAAATTGCTGGCAGACATCTCTAGTGGTGGTGTATTTTGCTTGAGAACATAAGGATTGTCCCTTGAAATGCAACTAGCTTGATTCTCTTTTTAACCCAAATATCTGTTGAACTCCAGTTGGGAGGTCCCCATATAAGATAGTCAGCTTTAAGCAATATGCGTACGGAGGTCTTAAGTCTATAAAAGTACCTATGTGTGTAATCTGCTGGGCCCTTACAAGCCAGAGCATGGGTATGTCTTGGCCACACCACCTAGAGCCAATTATATTGCAAGATCAGAGATTCATGCAGGCATTTGATCACTTCAAAACTTTCTCACCAGTTAATGAGATGCTCCCACTAGCACTAGTCTAAAAAATGCCTAAAAATGACCAGCAGATAGAAACTACATTCAAGGGGCGCATAAACAGGCACACCACTATTAAATATCTCAAACACATTTGACAAATGTGTTGAATGTGAATCTATGAATATGAATACAGCGAAAAAGAAAGAGTAAAACACAATGGCCCAAGAACACAAAATACCAAGGACACTAAATGAGGCAATGCACATTTTCCAAATATTTTCAGCTAAATGATTTCTCCCACAACAAAAATGCTAAGTTTGGTTAAATATGGCAAAATGTTTTGGTTTTGTTTATGGGGTTTTTTGTTAACCCCTTCCCAACTTGGCTATTTTTTGTTTTTACGCTTTCATTTTTTTCTCTTCTTTTTCCAAGAACCGTAACTTTTTTTATTTTTCTATTGACATAGCCACATAATGACTTCTTTTTTTTGCTTTTCTCATTTTTGAATGACTCCATTAATTTTATCATGTGATAAACTGGAAAGCAGTAAAAAAAAATTCTAGTGCAAAAAAATTCCTCAATTGCTTTTGGGGTTCTTTTATTTACCATGTTCACTGTATGATAAAAATGACCTGGCAGTATGATTTTCCAGTTTAGTATGCAATTACTAAGATACCAAACATGCAGAAAATGTGATTGTATCTCCATTTTCCAAGATCCGTAACCTTTTTGGTAGATGGACCTGTCAGGGCTTTTTTTTATTGATACCATTTTGGTGTAGACACGATATTTCGATCGCCTCTTATTGCATTTTTTTTTGCATTGTTGAGTTGGCCAAAAAGCCGTAATTCTGGTGTTTAGATTTTTTTCTCATGACGCCTTTTACCAATCTGATTAATTAATTTTATACAGTATTTTGATAGATCTGACTTTTATGGATGTGGAGATGCCACAAATGTGTATTTTTAATTTTTTTTATTCCTTTATTTTTAATGGTGTTATGAGGGGGGGTAATTTGAACTTTTTATATTTTTCAAAACATTTTTTTCACTTTCTACTTTCTACTATATTTATTAGGTCCCTTAGGGGACTTGAACCTACAATCATCCAATCACTTGTACTATACACAGCAATACTACAATACTGCTGTGTATAGCGAAAATCCCGGTCTCATCGGCTCCCCGCGATCTCGTCGCAGGGGCTCCAATGGGATCATGGAATGACGTGCCCACACACCGGCGAGCTGTAAATGCCACTGTCAGAGATTGACAGCGTCATTTAACAAGTTAACAGCCACAGGTGGACCTCCGCTCCACTTTCGGCTGTTAGAGGCAGATGATGGCTAAATATCACAGCCATCATTTGCCGTGAAAGATGTGCCATATGTCGGTAAGGGGTTAAAGCAATTTCTTTAATTTTATTCTAGTAAACACAAAATAATTGAAAGCCTTCCTACGTTTTAGGTGAAGTCGTCCTAAAAAATTTTGTACGGGTTTAGGAAGAAAAGCTTTATAAAGAAAATGCGGCATGTTTGTCTATAAACTGTGGCAGATCTCAGCTCAGCTCTAAGCCAAAGCTGTAATACCACACACAGCCATTGGATAAGAGTGGTGCTGTTTAATGAAGAAATCATCCATGTGTTGTTGATTTCATACAACTCCATTAATTATTAGATTTTATAAATATCTAATGAACAATGTAAAATACAGCAATGAAAAAATGAATGATAGATGTAATCACTCGCAAGGAAAATTATGTTTTTCAGTAGAGTATTTAGCGCATTTTTATACCATTATTACTGGGCATTAAAGGTTGTGTCTTTTTAACAGCTACAAAGTGTTAAGTCAAAGAAAAACCATGATATAGATCACACATTTTCAGGCTTTATTAGGTAACAAAAAGAACTTTTCACATGCTGTGTTCACCAGCCTCATTATTCACAGGTAATTAATGAATTAATAACCACACGTCTGGATATTGTATAATGTGATTCTTAAAAGAAAATAAGCAATGGCCTGGGTCCCAATTTCCAGGGGTTTTTTTAAGTCACTTTTCGTTGTCATGTGGTATTCATTGACTTTATTTTAGCCAAATTCTTCAAAATTAGGCACGCAGTTCATTAATTTTCTGCATAAATATTTTTATCTGCAGCTTTTTCTGGAACTTTCTTTCTCAAAAAAAGTTGCATGTTTTGCTAAGATGTCACAAAATTTGTTCAAAAATTTCAGAAGTACATAAAATACTTTCAGAGGAGGACTGGAGATTTTTGGTACCAACCGCCATGTCTTTTTGAAATGCAGAAAAGGTGAATGGATGATTTCTACATGTAAGGTGTCCACTGTGAAGCATGGAGGGGGAGGTATAATGGTGTAGGGGTGGTTCGCTGGTGACACTGGTGTTGATTTATTCCAAATTTAAGACACACTTACCCATAATGGCTGCCACAGCAATCTGCAACAACATGCCATCCTGTCTGGTTTGTACTTAGTGGGGCCATGATATCTGATGCAACAGGACAATGACCCGAAACAAACCTCCAGGCTATGTGACCAAAAAGTAGATGGATGGATTGATGGCAATCACCCTGCCTCAACTTAATTAAGATGGTTTGGGATGAGAGTGAAGGCAAAGCAGCCAACAAGTGCTCCACTCCACCTCAGGGAACACTTACAAGACTGTTGGAAATCATTTCTAGCTGACTACCTGATGAAGCTGCTTGAGAGAGTGCCATCATAATAAAAGGGAATGTCTGTTAGGTGTCAGGTGTTTGCTGGATTTGAAATGGGTTCAGAACCATCAGTGGATTCTGTGGTCTCCCATTCTGGTCCAGTTGGGGCTGATGCTGCTGCTCAGCATTGTCATCAGTCCCAACATCTAGCTGGTGCACGAGATGTACAAGTTGTCTCTTGGGTCTTTGTTCCTAGCAACATGAAGCGTAGGTTGCGGAGGGAAACAGTCCAGGATTCACTGCACTGAGCATGCCCGTGACATGGCGGACCGTGATTGGTGGTTTGGGAGTCAGCTGATCCGGTGACCTGGCACCGCCTGATTGGTCGCGGTTGACGTCACCAATAGTGCGACGGTGGGCAGGGCTTAATCTTTAAATAGCCCGCCCACAAACATGGCGGCGCGCTCTGATCATTAAGCTGTGATGGTGTTGTTGTGTGGACGCTTGGTCGTTTGGGCTCCACGTATGCTTTAGCTTCTGTCAGGCAGGTTTAGCTGGGGATAGGCAACTTCGTCTGACAGTCTGGCTCCGACAAAGGGGTCGCCATACACCCCGAGCAGTCTGCAGACGCCGTATTCCCGGCACCGCCTGTAAGCCATGTGGAGAGATACTCCTCAGTCCGGTAGCACGCCGGCTGGGAGCACGTATACGCCGGCGTCTATCACACATGCATCCTAGCGCCTGCTGTGTAGTCCCTGTGCTGTAAACAGGGCTACAGATACATTATTTATCGCACATCTCTCGTGCAGTTAACGGAGATAGTGCAAATCCCTACTCCTGTTCTGGTGTGCAGTAACACGGAAGGGATTGTTATTTCAGTTGGTTGTTTTACCTTCTTACCCGGAAGGTGTTCGGCCGCAGTCCTCCAGGCTGCATCGCGGACCCTGGGTTCGGTTGCTTTCCATTATTTAATAAAGTTGTTTGCAACCGTCCCCTTAACAGTATCAGAGCGCCAGGGTCTTGCCGAACATGACTGACAAGCAGCAACTGCAGCGCTATATACAGCAACTTGAGGCCAGACTTAGGACTCTGGAACAAGCTGCCCCGGTGGCTGATATCACTGCAGTAGCGACCCAGGCAGCTTCTCAAGCAGCCAATCTGGTTAACTCGGCTGCGGTGAATGCTGCGGCAGCTGCAATAGCCCCATTACCCCATTTTGCTCTCCCGGAAAAATGTTCTGGTGACAGCAAATCCTGCAGAGGTTTTATTAATCTGTGCTCCATTCAGTTAGAGATGATTGAGGCATGGTTCCCCTCTGAAAGGGCCAAAGTGGGTTTTGTCATCTCGTTACTTTCTCACAGGGCCTTGGAGTGGGCTACACCCCTGTGGGAGCAGAGTGACCTGGTAGTGGCTAATGCGGGTCTCTTTCTTACAGCCCTAAAAAATGTCTTCCTATGTCCTCAGGTCACGCATGATACGGCTCTTAAGCTACTTGCGTTGGTCAAGGGTTCGGTCACCGCCAGCCACTATGCCATCCAGTTCAGAACCTTAGCGGCTGAATTGGATTGGTCTGAGCGGTCTTTAATCCCGGTGTTCTGGAAGGGTCTGGCTGGGCATATTAAAAATGCTCTATCTACCAGAGAGATTCCAACCTCCCTGGAGGAGTTAATCTCTCTCGCTAACCGAATAGATTTGCGTCATGCAGAACACAAGTTAGAGCTGGATGTCCCCAGACCTCAGTGTCGGTTGGCACCTTCATTCTCTAGACCCATTTCCAAACCCGCGACTCCCGACCCGGAGCCTGAGGCTATGGATGTATCCCAGATGGAGTGTAGCCCCTCTCGTTCCCGACCTGCACATCTCTTGGAGTACCCCATTAATAAGGGTTCCAAGCAGTCGGGAAAACGAGTCTGACTAACCACCGTTGGAGGAGGTGTGTTAGATTCCGGGGGTCCTTCCTCCAAATTATTGTATAAGGTGACATTGTTCTTCGGAGCAACCACGGTTACTGCCAAGGCGTGGGTGGATTCTGGTGCCGATGGCAATTTTTTGTCATCTACGTTTGCCCAGAAGTACGACATTCCTATGGAGTTACTTCCAAAACCAATGAACATTAGGGTAGTCCACGGTTCACTGCTGGACACACAAATTACCCACCAGTCGATTCCCCTCACCATGTAATTTCCTCAGGGTCACCGGGAGGTTATCTCCTTTCTTATTATTCCCGGTGGATTAGATGAGGTGCTATTGGGTCTTCCATGGTTACGTTGTCACACTCCACACATTGACTGGAATTCGGGGAGAATTTCTTCCTGGAGTGAGAATTGTGTGTCTCAGTGTATGGTTACAGTCAACCGGAGGTTAGTCTCTGAGCCTTCTTCCGACTTGGCCGCTCTCCCTTTGCAAAATCAGACCTTTGCTGATATCTTTCCCAAAAAGGCTGCAGACACTTTACCTCGCCACCGACCGTATGGCTGTCCTATTGATTTGGCTCCCGGCATAGATCCTCTGTCTGTCCCCGAGACCCAGGTCTTGTCAGATTATATCAAAAAGAACCCTCAGGTAGACCTTTTGTCCCGGTCCATGGATACGGCTGAGGACGATGACGAGCCCAGGCTCACTCTTCCTTCTGGGAGGACGTTCATTCCCCCTAATCTACAAAATGAGGTGCTCTCCTGGGCACATGCCCCTAAGGTCGGAGGTAATTTCGGGGTCAAACGTACCACAAAGTTCCTTCAACGTTCGTATTGGTGGCCCTGGTGGCACCAGGACGTTAAGGAATATGTTCTAGCGTGTGTCACCTGTGCGAGAGATAAATCATCCCGTCAAAGTCCGGCTAGTCTTCTCCACCCGTTACCCGTGGCGGATTCCACAGATCTGACTCCGCTTCTTCTGAATAATGGCCAACATCCACGCGTTCCGGTTCCTATGCCAGTTCCCTCTATGGAACCTGGGGTCAGAAATTTGGCTCTGGAAGCGCGGGAGGTTTGGGACCATACACAAGATGCTATATTGGCCTCCAAGAATCGAATGAGAGAGTCGGCTGACTCTCTTCGTCGTCCTGCTCCCGTATTCTATCCGGGCGACAGAGTGTGGCTCACGGCTCGCAATATTAAAGTACGCGGGGAATCTGCTAAGTTTGCCCCCCGCTTTATTGGTCCTTTCAAAATTTTGGCCCAAGTAAACCCAGTAATGTACCGTTTACAGTTACCACGACACCTTAGGAGTCACGACACTTTTCATGTGTCGCTCCTTAAACCCATTCGCCTGACAAAACTCACTGAACCCCAACCTGCTACACACCAGGGGTGATAATCTCGAGGTGCAGGCTATTATGGTGTCTAAGATGGTTCATGGAAAAAAAAGGTTACCCAGTACACTGGAGGGGCCATGGTTCTGAGGATCATCCCTGGGAATTGGTGGACCACATTCATGCTCCCCTGCTCGTTGAGGAATATGAGCATCAAGTGGAGGGGGGATAATGTTAGGCATCAGGTGTTTGCTGGATTTGAAATGGGTTTAGAACCATCAGTGGATTCTGTGGTCTCCCATTCTGGCCCAGCCAGGGCTTATGCTGCTCAGCATTGCCATCAGTCCCAACGCCTAGCTGGTGCACGAGATGTACAAGTTGTCTCTCAGGTCTTTGTTCCTAGCAACATGAAGCGTAGGTTGCGGAGGGAAACAGGGCTGCTACAGCCTAAGTCCAGGATTCACTGCACTGAGCATGCCCGTGACATGGCGGACCGTGATTGGTAGTTTGGGAGTCAGCTGATCCGGTGACCTGGCACCGCCTGATTGGTCGCGGGTGACATCACCAATAGTGCGACGGTGGGCAGGGCTTAATCTTTAAATAGCCCACCCAGAAACATGGCGGCGCGCTCTGATCATTGAGCTGTGATGGTGTTGTTGTGTGGATGCTTGGTCGTTTGGGCTCCACGTATGCTTTAGCTTCTGTCAGGCAGGTTTAGCGGGGGATAGGCAACCTTAGATGGAGGGAGGCAGGTAGCTTCGCCTGACAGTCTGGCTCCGACAAAGGGGTCGCCATACATCCCGAGCAGTCTGCAGACGCCGTATTCCCGGCACCGCCTGTAAGCCATGTGGAGAGATACTCCTCAGTCCGGTAGCACGCCGGCTGGGAGCACATATACGCCAGCGTGTATGACACACGCATCCTAGCGCCTGCTGTGTAGTCCCTGTGCTGTAAACAGGGCTACAGATACATTATTTATCGCACATCTCTCGTGCAGTTAACGGAGATAGTGCGAATCCCTACTCCCGTTCCGGTGTGCAGTAACACGGAAGGGATTGTTATTTCAGTTGGTTGTTTTACCTTCTTACCCGGAAGGTGTTCGGCTGCAGTCCTCCAGGCTGCATCGCGGACCCCGGGTTCGGTTGCTTTCCATTATTTAATAAAGTTGTTTGCAACCGTCCCCTTAACAACGTCTTTGAGAAATTTAGGGTTTATCACATATTCTGGTTTGCTTCGTACATGTTTCTTCACTCCTTGTTTCTATAAGTGTTCATTCGTGGTTTTGCTGCCTTCAGTCTGAATCTAAAGTGTGCACGTTCCAATAAGAATAAGGAAAACTACTGCATGAACAGGTGTGTCCAAACGTTTGACCTGTCCTGTACTTTAATTAAACTGGTTGAAGGAGTAGAAATGTTCTCAAAACTCTTCAAGCATTGGGTAAAAAAAAGTTTGACATCACTAAAGGGAAGGATTTGGGGAATATAGAATTTAGGGGATGAAATAAAGACTGTTGTTTAATTGTCCTCCATATTCTGCCAAAAGTAGATCTATTACATTGTTTGATGGCCATCTAGAACTACAGTATGGTCTTGTAAATGGTAGAAGACTATGTTGTGGTGGTCTTAAAATTCCTTTCCCCTTGTGGCATATATTTACATTTTTGCAGTACAGGTTATGTTAGGTTGAACAAGTTTTCAACAATAATTTATACGGTGCAAAGTCCTACAATACGAAGACTCTATCATCGCCTTAAGATCTCAAAAAAACCTTTTAAGATATTTGTGGTTCCGGTGCAATGAGAGTAAATAAGTGTTGCAGAACATACACATTAGCGCTATCAATCCTTGGTGTTTGTGAAGACATTTAGATAATAACTTAATGTACTTATTAATGCTTTTTTATTGTTTGGGTGAATGCTGATAAGGTGCAGATCCTGGTTAGGTAGTTGTTTCCAGGCTAATAAGGAGGGGCTTTAAAATTATATATATAGTTTAGGGTTGGCATTACAGTTTTTTAATACACCCTTAGGCAGCAGCGGGACTGCCAATAGGGGTTTTTAAGGAACATATTAATAACCCAAAATTAGAGGGTAACCACTGGGATTCTACCATGAACGTCCCCTTTCTTCTTTGCCTTAGCGTCTTGCTGGGCAACGCAGGTACGTAACATAAGATATTTATGGATAGAAAATACATGTCGCCGAGATCAACACGCACAACTGGACCTGGCACCACATACATCGCACAACTTGGACACATTATCCTATGTGAAAGTCTAAGATTTACTGATACACTGGGATCTACAATACATATCGGCATATGGCACTCGGATAGCTTCCTCCTGATGCAACCAATGCATATACTGACTTACAATTCATGAGTGGATGGCTGCACAATTTAGCACTATATACCATATGGTTTTTTACAGCTTTTCTTGGACACATTAATCCTGGAAACTTATCTGAACAAGATGAAAATATATTCAAGCGTATTAGGTCAATGTCATAGTTACGTAATGAAGATCCTTGATTATTAGTTTCTGGAATTCTACTATACCACATTCACCAGTTTGTAAAACATACAGCAAGCACTAGTTACCCAGATTTGGGAAAATGAGAACATTGTAAGAAAAGGGTGCAAGTGTTCAGCAGCACTTTATATACAGTATATCAAGTCTCCAAGAAGCCACAAAAAGCAAGAGGACATCCACATTTTTGTGTTAAAATATGTTGTGCTTCCAAGAGGTTAATTAAAAATCATATCATCCTGTCTGGGGTGTTAAAACATGGCACCAAAATAAGTGGCCCAGTTTGATCCTTGCTAGACCCCTTACTTCTATGTGCACTATTGGTGCTGATTTGGGTTTCCCGCAGGTTACTGATCTCTAAGCTTTTCCCGCCAGGCTTTTTTTAGAGAAATCTCCCATCCCTGAGACATAATATGACCCCAAGCACATGGCCGTATTAAGGATCCTTGTTGTACTGATTTGTAACTCATGTTCTAGGGGCTCATGTTGTTCCTCCTTATGCCTCAAATTCTTGATGCTTCTGCTAGTGGAGAATACATTGTGATTAGTGTTGAGCGAATTTGTTTGGCATTTCAAATTCGGGTTCATGTTTGGGGTTCCGGCTTGAAGGCGCCAAAAAATCGGCTCCGCCCATGAACATCCCTGATTTGCCACGCTGTCACGCAGATGTTATGTTATGTTATCTGCGTGACAGAGTGTCAAATCAGGGATGTTCATGGGCGGAGCTGATTTTTTGGCGCGAACAAGCAGGAACCCCGAACACGAACCCGAATTTGAAATGCTGAACAAATTCGCTCAACACCAGTTGTGATACAGAACACTAGTTGTGATACAGACCCAAACATGGAGTACTTATGGCTCTTTTATCCTTAGGGTCTCTGTAGCCCACCATATATTCTCTGTGGACATTACTTTAATAATGGCATGAAGTCATAAATTAATCTTCCTACAAAATCTGAAAAAAGTACTAATTTTTGTTTTTCCTCCAACAGCTGCAACTCATGAGCCGGTTGCAGATTCTTCAGGCACTTACCTAAATCCAGGTAATGCCATTATTATATTCATAAAGTTGCATTTTATGAAGGTTTCTATGTAGCCCAAATCTAAATTAAACACATTCCCATTCAACTCTAAGAGAGTAGTGCACTAACATGAGTAGTTTTTCACTTTAAATCTTCTTGTCCTCAAAGAATAGTTCAGGCCATAGCCTACCGGTAAGAGCGGAACTGGGAATAAAAGTGGACTCTTGTTTCTTTCTCTAGGCCGCGGTTCCCCAACTCCAGTCCTCAAGGCCCACCAACAGCTCATGTTTTCAGGATTTTCCTTAGTATTGCACAGGTGATAATTGCAGTACCTGCACAGGCGATAATTCCATCACTTGTGCAATACTAAGTAAATCCTGAAAACATGGCCTGTTGGTGGGCCTTGAGGACTGGAGTTGGGGAACCCTGCTCTAGACAACACCTTTAAGTTATCCTATATGAATGAGTGGGAACATTTATGTGCCTCAGCCAACATATTTGACAGTTATATATCAATTGAGCCAACTTAGAGATCAAATTTTTTAAGGTGCACAGTCATTTTGGAAATACTTTAGATGAATTATTAATGAAGTGTATTATGTCCACTGCTATTAGCAAGAAAGAGTAATGAAAACATGAAGACGAGAAGCAGTAGAGTATTAAGATTTATGTGTTAAATAACAGACTTCAAGAGAAAGGTGAGATCTCTCAAACTCCAAGAAAAGAGAGCAGAATCTCCTGGGCACTAGATTTTAAACTTAAACTCAACTGTCAAAGTCTTTGCATTTCTCTTCACTCTCAGTCACCACCACAAACAACATACTGGCGTTGGCCCTGGCATCAGGACGTTATGTGTGGTCAGCGACTGATGATAAAGAGGAATGCAGGAATGGGGAGAAGTATATAACTCTACATTTGTTCTAGGATCTTCAAAGCTCCAGGGTCTGAAGTCTGTATAGGTAGGGAGTTCAGGGTCTACATAGATGGGAGGTCAGGTCTGGGGTCTGTATAGAAGGGAGGTCAAGCCTGTGGTCTGTATAGATGTGAGCTCGGGCTTGGGGTCTGTATAGATGTGATGCCAGGTCTTGGGGTCTGTATAGATGGGAAGTGATGTCTGGGGTCTGTACAACTAGAAGGTCAGGCCTGAAGTTTTTATAGATGGAAGATGGGAGGTCAGGTCTTGGGTCTGTATAGATGGAAGGTCAGGTCTGGAGTCTGTGTAGAGGTAGGTTTGGGGTCTGTATAGATGGAAGATCAGGTTTGGAGTCTGTGTAGAGGTGGGTTTGGGGTCGGTATAGATGGAAGATCAGATCTGGAGTCTGTGTAGAGGTAGGTTTGGGGTCTGTATAGATGGAAGATCAGGTTTGGAGTCTGGGTATAGGTGGGTCTGGGGTCTGTATAGATGGAAGATCAGGTTTGGAGTCTGGGTATAGGTGGGTCTGGGGTCTGTATAGATGGAAGATCAGGTTTGGAGTCTGTGTAGAGGTGGGTCTGGGGTCTGTATAGATTGAAGGTCATGCCTGGAGTCTGTAGAGGTGGGTCTGGGGTCTGTATAGATGTAAGGTCATGTCTGGAGTCTGTAGAGGTGGGTCTGGGGTCTGTATAGATGGAAGGTCATGTCTGGAGTCTGTAGAGGTGAGTCTGGGGTCTGTATAGATGGAAGATCAGGTCTGGAGTCTGTGTAGAGGTGGGTCTGGGGTCTGTATTGATAGGTCAGGTCTGGAGTCTGTGTCTAGGTGGGTATGGGGTCTGTATAGATGGGGGCTCAGGTCTGGAGTCTGTTTAATTGGAGAATCTGGGATCTATATAGATGAGAAGGTCTAGTCTAAAACCTTTATACAGAAACATGACAGAATTTAAAGAGGTATTTCCATCTCCAAGACCCTATCACAGTATGTAATATATGTTATATTACTAATTAGTAATACCTCCAATTAGAAATGTAGTATAGTTCTCCTGATTAGCTGTGTTGCTTACCGCATGTAGGGCATTGCAGTAGCTTAGGTATCCATGATAACGACTACTCATATAATGACAGTTAGTTAGACAGCTCTTAGTAGTCACAATCATGGATACCTAAGCGACTGCAATGCCCTACATGAGGTAAGCGACATAGCAAATCTGAAGAACTATACTTAATTTCTAATCGGAGGTATTTGCTAATATAATTGATATTATACCTACTACATATTGGGATAGGATCTTGAAGATGGGAATACCCATTTAACTTTATCAAGAAATATCAGTGTGCGCGATACAGACAATGTAATGTTCTTAGAATTTTGAAGACTGCCATTATTAAGCATTTTCACAGTGTTTGATTGCTAGGTCTGAAGTATTCAACTGTCTGAAAATAAGTATTTATTCATATACTTTAACTCTGTGCTTTATCCAACAAAAGTTTATGGGAAGACACGTCTAAACTTGGTGTCATGGCTCTAGATTTGTCTGATATGATAATAAGAGCAGGTGTGTTAACTGCCTATAACTGCTAAAATGAATATATGTGGCAGGCGCCTACAATCATTGAATATTTAAAAAAGCGCAGATTTTTTTTTTATGACAAAAATATACAGTATATAGACTTTATCTAATTTTTTTTATCTGTCAGTCTTGGCACGTTGTACTGCAGGCAGTTGAATTAATTGATATTTTAATCTTGTCTTATATTTTTCCCAGATTCAAGTCCAAACAATAGATTGAGTGAGTATACTTTATTTCTATTGATTTTGGATTGTATATTTTCAGATTATGACTTTCATACATTCTAAAATATGCTTATCCTAGAAAAAGTCATCGGACCTCTTACTTTTAGGCCTCCATACACATTAGATAACTGTCTGACACAGGGACGTTGGACCTACAGCTATCTCTTCTGACTCCTCCGTATGCAGGACCGCTCGGCTCGGCTCTGCCAAGAACTCCTGTGTTCTCTATTATTGGCAGACTCCTCCAGCATCAGCTTATCAATTAGGAGAACAAATGGATCAGATGTTGAAAGCCAAAAATCTGGATCTTTCTCTCCCCCAACATCGTTTAGGGTAGAGTCAGGAGGCTCCTCAACCCAACAGACTGTCAGACCATCTGGCCGATATCAGTGGGTTTAGTCTAATGTTCCTGGAGGCCATTATCATTTTGCTTTCTATGTTGGGTTGAGCAACCTCTTCTTCTCCTTGGTGTATTATTATATTTGGACATGGATTACTGGGAAAATAAATGGGTTTACGGTGTTTTTTTTTTTTTATAAAGATTGCTTAGCATCCTCTAACAAAGAAGGTTGTATTTCACTTTCATAATTTATTAAGAATTTGTTTTGGTCTTTTTTGTAAAGGTATTTAAAAATATATTCCTATTTTAGATAATTATGGAATTTCCGCTGGATATGCCATAAATCTCGAATAGGTCTCAGCCACAGAAAAGGGTCCTAAAAGGATCTGAGTTTGATCCTTCCAGGTTCAGCTACTTGATGAATTGAGGTAGTGAAAAGTGAAGGAGTTGGCTTTGTACAAGTCGCTCTCAAGTGCACACATATCACACTCTGGCCCGCAAGGTGATTTTATTTGGCCCACGACACAAGGACCACCACCCCTATGTGGGGCCCATTATTCTGTATAGAGGACTATATGGGGCCATTATACTGTATGGAGGACTATGTGGGGTTATTATTCTGTATGGAGGACTATGTGGGGCCATTATTCTGTATGGAGGACTATGTGGGGCCCATTATACTGTATGGAGGACTATGTGGGGCCCATTATACTGTATGGAGGACTATGTGGGGCCCATTATACTGTATGGAGGACTATGTTGGGGCCATTATTCTGTATGGAGGACTATGTGGACCCCATTATACTGTATGGAGGACTATGTGGGGCCCATTATTTTGTATGGAGGACAACGTGGGGCAATTATTCTGTATAGATGACTATGTGGGGCCCATTATTCTGTATGGAGGACTTTGTGGGGCCCATTATTCTGTATGGAGGACTATGTGGGGCCCATTATTCTGTATGGAGGACTATGTGGGGCCCATTATTCCGTATGGAGGGCTATGTGGGTCCCATTATTCTGTATGGAGGACTATGTAGGCCCATTATTCTGTATGGAGGACTATGTGGGTCCCATTATTCTGTATGAAGGACTATGTGGGGTCATTATTCTGTATGGAGGGCTATGTGGGTCCCATTATTCTGTATAGAGGACTATATGGGGCCATTATACTGTATGGAGGACTATGTGGGGCCCATTATTCTGTATGGAGGACTATGTGGGTCCCATTATTCTGTATAGAGGACTATGTGGGGCCCATTATTCTGTATGGAGGACTATGTGGGGCCCATTATTCTGTATGGAGGACTATGTGGGGCCATTATTCGGTATGGAGGGCTATGTGGGTCCCATTATTCTGTATGGAGGACTATGTGGGCCCATTATTCTGTATGGAGGACTATGTGGGGCCCATTATTCTGTATGGAGGGCTATGTGGGTCCCATTATTCTGTATGGAGGACTATGTAGGCCCATTATTCTGTATGGATGACTATGTGGGTCCCATTATTCTCTATGAAGGACTATGTGGGGCCATTATTCTGTATGGAGGGATATGTGGGTCCCATTATTCTGTATAGAGGACTATATGGGGCCATTATACTGTATGGAGGACTATGTGGGGCCCATTATTCTGTATGGAGGACTATGTGGGTCCCATTATTCTGTATGGAGGACTATGTGGGGCCCATTATACTGTATGGAGGACTATGTGGGGCCCATTATACTGTATGGAGGACTATGTTGGGGCCATTATTCTGTATGGAGGACTATGTGGACCCCATTATACTGTATGGAGGACTATGTGGGCCCATTATTTTGTATGGAGGACTATGTGGGGCAATTATTCTGTATAGAGGACTATGTGGGGCCATTATTCTGTATGGAGGACTATGTGGGGCCCATTATACTGTATGGAGGACTATGTGGGGCCCATTATACTGTATGGAGGACTATGTGGGGCCCATTATACTGTATGGAGGACTATGTTGGGGCCATTATTCTGTATGGAGGACTATGTGGACCCCATTATACTGTATGGAGGACTATGTGGGGCCCATTATTTTGTATGGAGGACTATGTGGGGCAATTATTCTGTATAGAGGACTATGTGGGGCCCATTATTCTGTATGGAGGACTTTGTGGGGCCCATTATTCTGTATGGAGGACTATGTGGGGCCCATTATTCTGTATGGAGGACTATGTGGGGCCCATTATTCCGTATGGAGGGCTATGTGGGTCCCATTATTCTGTATGGAGGTCTATGTAGGCCCATTATTCTGTATGGAGGACTATGTGGGTCCCATTATTCTGTATGAAGGACTATGTGGGGCCATTATTCTGTATGGAGGGCTATGTGGGTCCCATTATTCTGTATAGAGGACTATATGGGGCCATTATACTGTATGGAGGACTATGTGGGGCCCATTATTCTGTATGGAGGACTATGTGGGTCCCATTATTCTGTATAGAGGACTATGTGGGGCCCATTATTTTGTATGGAGGACTATGTGGGGCCCATTATTCTATATGGAGGACTATGTGGGGCCATTATTCTGTATGGAGGGCTATGTGGGTCCCATTATTCTGTATGGAGGACTATGTGGGGCCCATTATTCTGTATGGAGGACTATGTGGGGCCCATTATTCTGTATGGAGGGCTACGTGGGTCCCATTATTCTGTATGGAGGACTATGTAGGCCCATTATTCTGTATGGATGACTATGTGGGTCCCATTATTCTGTATGGAGGACTATGTGGGTCCCATTATTCTGTATGGAGGACTATGTGGGGCCATTATTCTGTACGGAGGGCTATGTGGGTCCCATTATTCTGTATAGAGGACTATATGGGGCCATTATATTGTATGGAGGACTATATGGGGCCCATTATTCTGTATGGAGGACTATGTGGGCCCATTATACTGTATACTGGTTGGCCCACGACTTTGTCCATGTTTTTCATTTTGCCCCCTGTGTGTTTGAGTTTGAAATCCCTGATCTAGTGAATTGTTTAGGAAAATAATCTGGGCGTAAGTGATTATTGATAGGTTTAGGTCTCAGAGGTAGAAATGCATAAATGTTGGCAATGCCTACTTTTAGCAGGCATCACTGAATACAAGGAAAGATTAATGAACCGAAGTAAAATCCTACAAAAGGAAAAATTAAAAATAAATGATAGATTTATATATGCATATTATATTTATTTTACCACGTGAGCCATAGTACAGATAGGATCAAATATTACATAGCCAATGATCTACTAGTGACTACATTTACAGTATGTAACAATCTAGATAGCAATCAAAAATACTTTTGTCTATTTACACAACTAGAACTCATATTTATGAGTTCATATATCTGTGGTTTTCAGATAGCACTCACACCTAAGGTATACTAAGGGGCTGTGTGTCGCGGGAAAAAGACATTGACACGTCCGATTTTGATCCGAGTGTTGGATCAAAATCGACAATACAAGTCTATGGGTCCATGGAAAAAATTGGACTGTACTCGGATGACATCGGAGTGCATCCCGATTTTCACGGACTCTCAGAATGGAGAAGGTGTAGAAACTTTTTTTTTTCTACGCATCCGAGAAAAACTGATGCAGCTCTGGTCAAACTTTAATCAATGTCTGATCAGAATAATCAGATAATTCTTCTCGGATGTGGTGACATCGGTAGTGTGACCCTACCCTAAGTGGAATTATTAATTTTTCAATATAAGTTTGGAATGTCAGGCTGTGGTTTTCTGATATGATAGTGATAGCAAGAGACAATTTATACATACATTTTTCCGTAATTAATTTGCATTTGATTGCATGAAATGAGTATTTGATACAATAGAAAAACAGAACTTAATATTTGGTCCAGAAACCTTTGTTTGCCATTATACAGGTCAGACGTTTCCTGTAGTTCTTGACCAAGTTTGCACACACTGCAGCAGGAATTTCGGCCCACTCCTCCATACAGATCTTCTCCAGATCTTTCAGGTTTTGGGGCTGTCGCTGGGCAACAATGAGTTTCAGCTCCCTCCAAAGATTTTCTATTGGGTTCAGGTCTGGAGACTGGCTAGGCCACTCCATGATTTTGAAATTCTTCTTACGGAGCCAATCCTTACTTGCCCTGGCTGTGTGTTTTGGGTCATTGTCATGCTGGAAGACCCAGCCACAACCCATCTTCAATGCTCTTACTGAGGGAAGGAGGCTGTTGCCCAAAATCTCACGATACATGACCCCATCTATCCTCCCTTCAATACGGTGCTGTCGTCCTGTTCCCTTTACTGAAAAAGGGTTTTAATGTTTTCATTCTATATCCTCAATAAAGACTTGGCAGTTTAATCATGTATTAAATTAATATTTGACAATTAAGTAATAAATTCCAATGCAAAAATAACCTTCTTTCTGGTTTTCTACTACCAGTATTTCAGCAGTATTTGATTCCACTTTCCAATGGTGAGTACATTTACACATCAATGTCTACTGTTTCCTAATGAATATGTTAAAGTATATACTGAATTGTCTCCCATGTTCTTGACGTGCTCTTTATTAAAAATGAAGGTCTCAGTTAATCTATCCCATATCTATCTATCTATTTATCTATCTACTCTGCTTGTAGAATTTTACTTTGACATCTAGGAAAAATCCAGTGTTTAAGTTTCTGTCACAAGTGCAAGGGGCGGGCAATGCACTTACAGGTGTCTTTCCTCTCTCCCTTTTCCCTACCCGCCGCCATCCTCCAGTCTCCAACTTGTATCAGTGACCTTTCTCCACTACCCGAGATTTTGAGAATTCCGCCAAGGCACCGTCATTCCCCCGAGTTGTCTACTCAGAGGGGGCTGTGCATGCACAGATCAATAGTCCGGCTCTTGCAATGTCATCAAGAGCTTACTGCACATGCGCCACCCCATTCTGAGGAGAAGCCCCCCTGAGGAATAAGTACCCCTGCACAAAATCTCAGATGGTGGAGGCAGATCACTGAGAGTGAGCTTTTTGTTAGAGACACCGAAGAGTGGAGGCAGGCAGGGAAAAGGGAGAAAGGCAGGAGAGCTGGACTGGACGTGCAGTGCCCGACTGCTGCACTTGCAACTAAACCTTCAATGCTGGATTTCTCTAAGATGTCAAAATAAAATTCAACAAGCAAGGTAACAATTTAATAAGGAAGAAAAGGCACTTGGCTCACATACCATTGTTTAGGGTTGTAATATCCTGATGGCAGGTTTGCTTTAACACCTTTCTGATGTGGAGCGCAATAATACACCCCACGTCAGATCCCCTGTTTGGTGCGGGCTCCGGCACTGAGCCCGCACCTTTCCGGGCACATGTCAGCCGATCTATACGGCTGACATGTGCCCTCAACAGCCCCGAGTGGAATCGGGAAGCTTCCGGGAAGCGCGTCATTGGCCCCGCCGATCGGCGACCCCGTCATATGATCACGGGTCATCGATGGTTTGGCATGACAACCTGGGGTCTGCAGGAGACCCCTGTGGTTGTCACTGATTGCTATGAGCACCGCCCAGTGGTCGGCGCTCATAGCAAGTGAGCAATTCTGCTACACACAGGCGATCTGATCAACGCCTGTGTGTAGCAGAGGGGATCAGACAACTGCAGCTTCTGGTCTCCCATGGAGACTATTGAAGCATGCAAAAGTGTAAAAAAAAATGTTTTCAAAAATATAAAAAAATATAAAAGTTGAAATCACCCCCCTTTCACCCCATTCAAAATAAAACAATAAAAAATAAACCCCACATACACATATTTGGTATCACCGCATTCAGAATCGCCCGATCTATCAATATAAAAAAATAATTAATCCGATTGGTAAACGGCGTAACGAGAAAAAAAATTCTAAACTCCAGAATTCCGTTTTTTTTTTGGTTGCCGCAACATTGCAATAAAATGCAATAACTGGCGATCAAAACATCATATCTACCCCAAAATTGTATCAATAAAAATGTCAACCTGGCACACAAAAAATAAGCCTTCACCCGGCTCCAGATCCCAAAAATGGAGACGCAATAGGTCTCGGAAAATGGCGCCATTTTTTTTTTTTTAGCAAACTTTGGATTTCTTTTTCACCACTGAAATAAAAAAGAACCTATACATGTTTGGTATCTACAAACTCATAATGACCTGGAGAATAATAATGGCAGGTCAGTTTTAGCATTCAGTAAATGTGGTAAAAAAAAAGCTCATAAAACAACTGTGGAACTGCACTGTTTTTGAAATTTCACCTCACTTGGAAATTTTTTCCCATTTTTCAGTACATGATATGGTAAAACCTGTGATGGCGTTCAAAAGTACAACTTGTCCCGCAAAAAATAAGCCCTCATACGGCCAAATTTACCAAAAAATAAAAAAGTTATGGCTCTGGGAAGAAGGGGAGCAAAAAGCGAAAAGGCAAAAACGGAAAATGCTCCGGTCATGAAGGGATTAATGTCTATCAGCACAAAATGACTGTTCAAACCAAGCACAGGTACTCAGTGCACCTTCCCATCTACTTGGATTCCATCTGTTTCCATACTTCTCTGGCTCCTATAAAAAAAGAGCTGTCAATTAAGTAAGAGGAGGATGGAGATAGAAGGAAAACAAGTAATTGGAAAAGTGCATACCAAGGGTGCACCGAACGCCTGTGCTTGGTTTGAACAGTCATTTTGATATTCGATCAGATGATGTAGAAAAACTCTTCATTATGCAGAAATACTGATAGTGTGATTATGTTTGCTCATATAGTAACATATGTAATTCCATGGATGCTGTTTCAGTGGCCTGACTATCCATATAGTTAGACAGTTCAGGGGCTCATTATCTGGAGTGTAATTTTTGTACTTTTACCATTTATAGACACAACGGATCCAATAGAGACAGAATATGATTCTATTGATGGTAAGTGGAACTGTATCATTTAACTAGTTCATGCCACTAACTTGCATTAAAATAATGTTAAATGTCTCAGGAAAAATCTTAGAAAAAGTGGTGATACGTCATTGATATATCCACCATACGGGTGCTTCAGATTGGATGGTTATCCTGGTGGAAAAATAAATGTTGACTTCTAGTGCTCTCCAGGGTAGGGCTGGTCAACAAGAGTCATAGATGATCCTTCATAGACTGTTTTTGTCAAATGTCCAATGGGAGACATGCCCATTTGAAATTTATTTGAATCCCATTGACCGTTATTAGGGACAATTCATATGAGTTAATTCGCACAATACCTTCCTGTAAATGTAAAGACATTGTTTAGTTCTAAAAATGATTTTCACTAACCTCATCAGGGTTAAAAGAGGGGGGTCATCTTTTTCAGGGTCCTTACCTCTTGCCCAGAATGGAGAAGCATTACTCAGACATCACTCAATGATTTAAATGTAGACTGTGTAATGTTTAATTTCACCAGTGGGGGCACTTCAGGTTAATGGAACACTCAAAGTTTACCGCTGATCACTTGGGATCCCAGCAGGGGAATATTTTATGATCAGCCTTTCTTCCTTACAGCCTCAATCCCCTGATGACACCTATCTAGGCAAAACATGTTGGGGAGGCTATGAGCTATATTTTAACAGCTTTTTTTCATTTTAGCTATCTATTTTATTTTAGCTATTTTTATTTTATTTTGGCTATTTTCTGCATAGCTTGACAGTCTAATTCAGGTACTCAACCTCTAGCTGCGGCACATAGATGATCATAACTGAAGTACCGTTCTGCAAAAACAGCAATTGCAAAAAAATATGTAAAAAAATTTAAAAAAGCAAAAACGTTTAACTTTTTTTTACTTTCTAGATAATTACTTATTTGGTGGTCTGGAAGTAGGCCCTGCGAACTACTCTAGTTGTAAGTTTCATTTGACTTGCTTAAACATAGATCAATAAATTCAATAATTAAATCATTCCTGATAAAGTCTACTCAAATACTATTAGAATACATATATTTAATATAATACACACTGTATAGTATTTTTATTTAAAATAAAAGGGGTTATTCTTTAAAAGAAAAAAGTATGCTGTGCTGTGTTCTTGTTTTAAATATATAAAACTTACTCATGTACTTATTTTCAAATGTAATCCAAAGTCAAGAAAACAGCATCAGTCACAGATTCCAGCTCCAATCCCATGATTTATTTTTTTAACTTTTTTATTATTTTACTATTTTTAATTTTATATAGTGCCATTAATTCCACAGCGCTTTACAAACATCACAGTCTCCTTGGGGCTCATAATCTAAATTCCCCAAATTGGAGAGTGGGAGGAAACCAGAGAACCTGGAGGAAACCCACGCAAACATGTGGAGAACATATATACTTCTTTCAGATGTTGTCCTTGGTGGGATTTTGAACCCAGGACCCCAGAGCTGAAAAGCAACAGTGTTAACCACTGAGCCAACGTGCAGCCCTCCCATAGACTTGTATGCTAAGATACTGGCTGGCTGTTCATTTCTATAGACAAGCCAACCCTCCTTCCATGCATTGGCCATGACAAACAAGGAGCTGACTTAGTTATTGAAATGACCCTTGACACACCGCTCTAATGAGATGCCAACATAGGAAACTATCTCCCTTGTCAAGCAAAGAGACAGAAATGGAGTTGTAGAGACATGTGATCCAGATTTTTATTAGCCCATTATGCTAAAGTTTTATATATTTATAAAAGCAACACAGTGGAACATTTTTTTCAAAGGGGTTTTCATATTTTAGACCTGGTGTCCCCAACCTGTGGCTCGCGGGCCCATGATGTGTGGCTCGTGGCTGCCTGCAGGCTTGGTGCATTAGCTCCAGATCTAGCAAACAACGAGCAGGTCTCCAGATGGTGAATTTTGTGAGTAGCCATACACAGAAGAGCAGATCTGAATGTGCAAATTCTGACCCTGGGGGTTTGGAGATAATTTAAGTATGGTAAGCTGGAGACCTGATGATGCTACCTGTCAGAGGAGGTACTTGAAGCTGGATGCAACAGTGTGGTGGGAGTGATTGATGTGAGATTACTAAATGGTCATATTGTAGAAACCTCTCGATTTTGGCATACCTCCTCGGTGTGATTTCTGTGCAAAAACTTTGACTGTCATTACACCAGTAATGGGGGCTTTATGTGTCGCTACTGTGAGGGGAACGAGAGCTGGATGTGGTTTGTGACTCAGATCTAAATGTGGCTTGCGACACTCTCTCAAAGCTAAATGTGTCTTTCAAGGTCAGAAAGATTGGGGACCATTGTCTTAGACAATAATTTATACCTTGGAGACATCTCACCAATCAAGTGATCGCCATGGATCTGGCTTCTGGGACTTCTGGCAAACAGCTCTTACTTTTCTGGGGGATGATGTGAAGAACTGTTCATCTCTGATCCTATAGGGTCAAACTATTAAACGCTATGAATATACAGTATATCAGTGATATAACAATTGACCATCTTTCATTTCTTCAGGCTCCAGTAAAGGAATATGTTCTACATGGGGGAACGATCATTTTATTACTTTTGACAATGACCTCTATGAGTTCAAAGGATCCTGCAACTATGTTTTTGCTACCGTCTGCAACAATAACAACCCAGAGTTCAACATCCAAGTTCAGCGTTCCGGTGGAACGTCCATTACAAGAATTATGATACAGGTTGGAACTGTCAACGTGGTCGTCAATGGAAACTCAATAACCATTTTAGGAAAGTAAGTCTACAGTCCCGTAGATGAAATAGGATGTGTTCAACTGTTAGGATACAGTGAAGGGAGGCGATTTATTGCAGGGTGTTTGTGTATATTCTTTGGACCTTGATGTACTCCAAAGTTTATTTTTTTTTTTTATTTCTTTATTTTCTTTTTTTTAGGACAATTCTCTTGCCTTACACCACTGGCGGCATTGAAATTTTCAAAACTGGAGCTATAACAAAGCTGTTTTCCAAACAAAAAGATTTTGAGCTTATAGTAACCTGGAGCGGTGACAGTAATCTTATGGTAAGGAAGGTGTATATTTCACACATACAACACATATGAATAATGAAAAAGTGGGCAGCACGGTGGCTCAGTGGTCAGCACAAAAGCCCTGCTGCGCTGGTACAACATGGTTTTTGCATGTTATCCCCCTGTTTACTTGGGTTTCCTCCCACACTTCAAAAGTCATACTTGATAGAAAATTTAGATTGTGAGCCCCAGTGGGAACAGTGACGACAATGTCTGTAAGGCGCTGCGGAAAATGTTGGCACTTTCTAAGCAAGCATATTAAGTAAACAAGACAATTAATAAATTATTGTGCTACAAGTTTTTTCATCGAGCTGACAAATACTTATTTGGTGATCATTGTTTGCCATTTCCATTTTCATTGTATACAATCTCATTCAATACCTATTAACAAGTAACTACCGATGAAAGAGAAATTTGTAACCTGTCAGGATTTTGCAGTTTCTAAATGGATTCTAGCTGAACTTTCTTATTAAAGGGGTATTCTTAAGTTCTTAAATTGCTTTAATTAGTTAAACAGCATGAAAATAAGCAAGTTTGCAATTGACTTGCTTTTTCTATCTGCTGACATTCTCTTGCAGTGACAGCTATTATCTTTGATAGTGTACAGCTGGTTTCCTTGGAGCTTGGCCACCAGAGCCTGTCCAGACTGATGCCCAGTGTGCGTAGTAGTTAGAATTCTAGGAGCGGAGTTAACTCCTAACATACCAATCAGTTTTCTCTAGACCATTGATTTCTATGTAAGAGTTATCTACTCACCTCCTTTCCCCTCCCTCTTAGCGTCTGAAGAGAGATGGTTATAAATCTTGCAAAATCAGCAGCTGCATCTTTCACAGCAGATCACCTAACCACGGCTCTCACTGTTCAGAGCTGTGTGCTTGTTCAAATGCTGTGTTATCACTATGTGTAAATTCAGTGATAGCAGTTTAGACTCAGAAAAAGCCACTAATAGCTAAATATGTTACAGTAGAACTTGTGATGAGCTTTATAGTTCTACTAATACTACAGTTCTGCTATTACCAGAACTGTCACTCAAGGAGGAGAGCCCGCCCTGCCAGAAACCAGGAAGTAAGGAAATTGCATAGCTCTGAGCTGCTCAAGAGAAAACTTGAGAATACCGTTTAATAGCAATATTATCGTTACTATTAATAATAATAATAATTTCATTTTATAGTGTCAACTTATTCCGCTATACTTTATAATTCATTGGCTTTGTATATGAACCAGAGAAATAGTTGTTTTTTTAAAATTACAGTGAAGTAAAAAGCATAAAACAATATATTTAAGTATCGGGTATGTACTAATTTAGACACCATAGACTTGTGATTTTTACAGTGATCCCTACTTTTCAATGATGATCATGTTCGGCCTATTATTTTACTAAATTTTGCAAGCTCGTTTTCACTGTTACCTTTTTTCTTTTATATGATGAAATTGTAAAATTTCCTCAAAGCAATCAGTTTTCAAATAAATGTACTCTATAGCTGTCCAATTTAAAAAAAAGCTTGACAAGGATAGCATGGTGGCTCAGTGATTAGCAATGTAGCTTTGCTAGAGACCTGGGTTCAAATCCCACCAAGGACAACATCTGCAAGGAGTTTGTATGTTCTCCCCGTGTTTGAGTGGGTTTCCTCCAAGTTCTCTGACACTTCAAAGACACACTGATAGGGAATTTAAATTGTGAGCCACAGTGGGGACAGTGATGATGACGTGTGTGAAATACTGTCGAATTAATGGCACTATGTGAGTAAAATAAATAATTCCTTATGTTTTTTACCAACAGATAGAAGTAGACAGGAAGTATATGAACAGAACTTGTGGACTTTGCGGAAATTTTAATGGTATTCACAAAGATGATTTTGTAGTAAATGGTAAGTTTTTAGAACTTGCATTCTGAACTTTTCAAACTTCCCAAGACTTTCTCCAGAGTCTTTAGTTATGGCCAAGGCTCTATCGATGCATAGTGATGTATCTACGGTTTGCTATAAGCACCAAAAATGCCTATGTCAAATATATCCATAGAGTCACATGAACCAAGGGTGTTCTTTTGGTAAAAACTAGGCTCGTGTGTGTCAACATATCTTTATCTTCATCTTATCGTCAAGTGTAGCCTGCCATGCCTTCCTATACTCGTAACAAACTATAATTAGTCCTGACATTTAAATCATATTTGATTAGAAATAATGACTCTCTGCTGCCTTTGTAATTAATCTTCATTGCATTTTTTAGAGAAACTGTTGACACCATATCAGTACGCCAACTTGCAACAGATAGATGACCCTAATGACATTTGTCCTCTTCATGTGCCACAGAGGAGCATCTTAAACAGCGATCAATATGTAAGTCATATTTTTCTTGTATTTACGCTAAGTTTCCATGTTCTCAAACAACATCACTTAATTGGAGCATATGGTCAAAATGAAGAGGACCTTTCATTAATTTTTTCATCTAGAACTGGACACATGATGTAATAGCGGCTGCAGAGCGGAATAAAATGTTTTTTTTTGTTTTGTTTTGTTTTTATTTTGCCTCGCTGTTGCAGAGATATTTGCAATAAAAGTATTTGGCACCTAATTTGTTAAGTCCAAGTGGGTGTTATGGGATAGCATCTCATACAGGGAGAAGAAGGGCACGCCCCCAGTGAAAACTATCTGATAACACCCACCTGGACTTAACAAACGTTAACTCATCAGGTGCCAATACTTTGATTGCTAATATTTCTGTAACGGAGAGGCAAAATTAAAAAAAGAAAGTTTTATTCTGCTCTGCAGCCACTATTGCATCGTGTTTCTAGCTCCACATGGAAAATTTGGTATTTTTTAAGGCGTATGTAAACTTTTAGCCCATCCAAAAATAAAGAAAAATGGATCAGCCAGTTTTATTTCTAGCATTCTGTATATTTAGCTCCTCTGCAGCCCTATGTGTATCAACTAACACACTATACCTTAACCCTGCAGTCATGCACTAAAACAACCTACATGGTAACATAGTTAAAAAAAAAAGAAAAATATCCATGAAGCTTAACCTATAATCCCAGAGGTGTTTTTTTGTGTGGACATCAATATATGTCTACATGCATCAGAGCTCCTCTTGGTTTATTCATTTTTGGAGCTGTGCCTTGGGTTTCTTGACACATTGTGATAAAATAGGACGTCTTAGTGAAGATATCCATTTGATTTATGTGATGTCACCTATATCATTGAATGTGTTTTTCCATAGGCAAATGAATGTTTAGAGCTTCTTCAACAAGTTTCTTCTTCTTGTCTGATCGACAAAACCCAATTTCTTAAAAGATGCCAACAAGACTTACAACAATGTGATGCACCTGGGGACAAAAACTGCGCATGCGCCACTCTCTCAGAATATTCTACCCGATGTGCCCTTTGCTTCCAACCAATAAACAATTGGAGAAACAAGAATCTATGTTGTGAGTGCTCCTAAGAAAAAGCCATAACTATGTTTTCCTTCACCTGGGCAAAGGTTCACGCTCTACTGAGCCCTGTGACTAAATATCTTGCTACCCCTTCCATGACCCAGCACATACAGTTACATGACAATAAGTGACTAAGTGGGTGGCATTCAGTCATTTCTGGATAATTTCATGTTTATTCTGCGTCAGGTTACTGTGGCAGACTATTATGTTGCTGTATTTTGCAATTCATCAGTTTTGCTTCCAATTTCCTGGATGTGACAATATTGTTGCCACATCGGTGATGATGATGATAGATGAATAATTTAATTTAAAGGTTTGCCAACCAACTATAACTACTTTCCAAACCTTTAATACTAGGGTGCAGAATTTGCAACTGGTGTCAGATAGGGACTAAACAATGAGGAGAACAGTGTTATTATAGAAATGTTATAGTCGAGGGGAGACCTATTGTTAAGGATTTTGAATCTCTTTATACTTACAGTAATTGTAATAAAATACTTTGCTTTTATATTTAGCCTTGGACGCTTGTCTGTCCAACCAGATGTATGAAGAATGTGCAAGTCCTTGCAGCCCTACATGCTCCAACCCCCAATACACCTGCAATTTACACTGCGTCTATGGATGCTTCTGTCCATCAGGTAGGACTTTCTGAGTTCACAAAAGGGGATCTTCATCATTTAGCAAGAGAAGAAAGAGGGTACAAAGTATATCTCTGACGCCGGCGGATCTAACGTTTCCAGACATTCCATGGACTTTACATTGCTTTTAATATAATGGAACACTTTATTATCAGGCATTGCCTCCTAACAAAAAGGAATGGTGGGCAATCCCTTTAAATAGGTTATGTAAAGGAGATAAAAGCCATTTATATGCCCAATTTTTTGGCGGAATTGGGACATCTGTGTATGAGATAAATTGCCATTCATATAAATGGCCTCCATAGAGTAATACTTTTGCAGCAAGGGTTGTCAGATCTGCTGCAATCCCATTTATTGGCAGCACGGTGGCTCAGTGGGCAACACTGAGGTCCTGTGTTCAAATCCCACCAAAGACAACATCTGCAACATAACTTTGTGGGTTTTCTCCAGGTTCTCCAGTTTCCTCCCACACTCCAAAGAAATAGTGATGGGGAATCTACTGTAGATTGTGAGCCCCAATGGGGATAGAGATGATAATGTCTGTAAAGCGCTACAGAATTAATGGCGCTAAATAAGTGAGATGAATAAAATAAATATGTTTGAAACGGATCCGGTATTATATAAAAATGGAGCAAAAGTAGATGCAAAATGAAAACTAAAGTTTCCGTTTTTGAATGGATCTATTAAACAAAAAAAATGATCTGTATAAAAACAGAAAGTTTGTTTTTCACTTTTGTTCCGTTTCTAATGGATCCATTTTTACACAGTTGCAATGTGAGTATAAAACACATAGACATGCAAGTCTGAGCAGTTCTTCACTTGACCGTTTAAAAATTCTCAATCAGTTGATTGTTAATTGATAACGGCTGCTCAGTTATGAGAGTTTTTGGATCCTAATCTAATACAGTATCAAAACCATCTAAGCCATTTAAAGGCAATCTGTCACCACGCTTTTGCTACCCCATTCTGAAAGCAGCATGATGTAGGGGCAGAGACCCTGATTCCAGCGATGTGTCACTTACTGGGCTGCTTGCTGCAGTTTTTATAAAATTCCTTTTGTTTTCTCTGCAGCACATCTAACAGTTCTCTGCATGCTGAGCTCTGTATAACCCCGCCCACACCTCTGATTGGCAGCTTTCTATGTACACTGTGCATAGGCAGAAGGCTACCAATCAGTGTGGGGACGGGATTATACAGAGCTCATGAATATGGAGTACTATCTGGCAGTAGGTTTACCAGTCTTCTAGTGATAATCTCCTGCTAATATTTTTTTTTATCAAATCTACAGCAAGAAGCCTAGTCAGTGACACATCACTAGGATCAGGGTCTCAAATGTGATGGCGCTGCAATGAAATTATGAGCAATGGCTGCTTGATTTGCTACATTGCTGACCACTGAGTGTACAGCATGGCACACATTGGGCTGAGCATATTATAATGAGGCCCTACTTACATGTAGAAAATACTCACAAAATATGATTTATTATTTTAAGGAGAAAGTGGACTTTATTTCCCAAAACTGTCTAACAGTAAAATTAGTCTTGTTACTAATGAAGGCCAAAACAGTGCATTTATTAAATGCAATTTATTAAAATCTATAGCATTGAATCTTTTTAACTTATGGGGCCTAGAATAGATATTCATTATGCTTATTATGACATGATAATAACATATTTATATATATTTTCCAGGAACTGTCCTTGACGACCTTTCGAGAAATTCTACCTGTGTGCAAGTCAGCGACTGCCCCTGTTTTTTCAATGGAGAAGTCTATAGCCCGGGAGATCATATTCGCACTGAATGTAGAGCTTGGTGAGTTCGAAAATAAATAATGGTGAAAGTTGTTCTCTCCATTGCAAATTGCCTCTTCAGAGAGAAAGAAAACTTGAACTCTATAGCGCCACCTATTGGAAGCAGCAATCCTACAAGTCACAATCGACCCTTTAACGAGCCTTGCAATATGACTTAGTATAAAAGCCAAATCAGAATCTCAAATGCGAATTGAGCTTCTGATTTGGCTTTTATCCTAAGTCATATTGCAAGGCTCGTTAAAGGGTCGATTGTGACTTGTAGGATTGCTGCTTCCAATAGGTGGTGCTATGGAGTTCAAGTTCTCTTTCTCTTTGAAGAGGCAATTTGCATATTAAATTTCCCAGAGGAGCATTGTATGGTGAATAAGCCTCCTTACCTTGGCATGCCAAAGCCGGTATGTCACTCTCCTCAAGGAGAAACGTTACCCCTTAGTTCTCTCCATTGTAAGCCAAGTGATTTATTACATGCAGGGAGGACAAAGAAAGATATAAATAGACCTTTGTGACCTAAAAAAACACAGAAGTAACATGTTTCTAGTGGTGGCCATATTGGAGAAATATATTTCTTTCCTGTACCACCTTTATAGACATTTTGACAGGGTGTGTGTGCCTTATGATGGCTGCAATAAATGGGTGTTAAAGAGGTTGTCCACTACTTTTCCATTGATGCCTATCCTTAGGATATGTCATCAATGTCTGATCGGCCAGGGTCCGACACCCGGCACCCCCATCGATCAGCTGTTATCTGTGTCGGCGGTGGCCGCCGGCCAGAATTACTTACTTACCAAGCTGGCCATCTGCTTGTAGTGGCTGTCGCAGAGTACTACACAACCGCCTCCCATTCAAATCAATAGGAGGCGGATGTGCAGTACCATGCGGTAGCTACTACAAGTAGACTGCCAGCTCGGCAAGAAAGTAGTTTTGGCTGGCGGCTGCAGCCGCCGACACCGATTTTGTGCTGCCTATTAAAAGCACAACATGAGACCCATCTAAGTACATGTGACACTGGTTGGGAACCTAGGGTCTAGCCAAGTTAAATTACTAATAATTAAGTACAATACAAATGTTTTTTACAAGATAGACTATAACATGATGTAGCAAACAAAACCACGCCAATTATTACTAATTTCCCTATTTGTTCAGTTTACTATTCAATACCTTCACCTTTCACAATGGGTCACGTAATATCACAACTTCCTTATCACGTTCACATTAGAATATAGCATGACAAGTGGGAAATATGCGAATCTCTCAATTCCATCATGAAGCAATGTAACCGGAAGATAAGTAATCAGTTCTCAGACTTCTGTGCCATCATGTTTTTATAGCTTTGGCTCAAGACACCATTATTGGGTTACAAGCTTTCATTGCTTCTGAGTCCCGAGGTTCCCATTGTTATGCAATTATCCATGATTAACTGTTGAGCAATAAAACCACAAAAGACACAGACAATAGCTTCCACCTATTGAGTGTAAAAGACGCCTTAATTGCTATAATCCAAAAACATAATATATCCGTAATTCTTCACTGAAACCATGTAATAGCTATAGATAAATGATAGATAGATAGATAGATAGATAGATAGATAGATAGATAAGAAAAAAATTAAAGCAGTCCCTGAACAATGAGGGTGCAAAGCCTCTTTAGCAACAACCAAACCATCAAGATAAAAAAAACAGCAACTGGAGGCAACACAACAAAATTAATGTAAAAAGTTTTTTTAATTGCCCATTGTGGCGACATTTCATTTCAGAAATGTGAACCATTCTCAAACCTCACATTTCTGAATTGAAACGTCACCACAATGGGCCAAACATTTTTTACACTAGATTTCGGTGTGCTGCCTCCAGTTGCTGTTTTTTTTTTAGATAGATAGATAATGCTAAGATGTATGTGTAATAAGATGGACAAATGGAAGATTTTCACAGTTAATGCGTAACAGGATGTTCACAAGTCATCTACTGGCCAAAGATTGTAGGCCAAGGAAAAGTAAAAAGGATTACATCAGCAGAAACTGCATAACGAAGCACCTGATTCCTGAGGGAAAGAGATTGGAGGAGACACCAGGTTAGGTGACAGCTATGGTGTAGTTAATAATTATAAAAGGCCCAAGGGCAGTGAAGGAGAGGATTCGGCACCTGAACCTGTAGCAGGGCGGATGCATAGTGCCGCGAGGTTGGCTTATGTCCGCAATATCAAGTGACTGGACCCGATTGATGAATCGAGTGACCAGATCTGATTGATGAATCAAGTGACCAGACCGAGTGAAGAATCGAGTAAACAGAATTGGGGGCAAGTGACCATAGCTGGGTAGCCAGAACCAGAGACAAGAGACCAGAGCTAAAAGATCCGAGCCCAGGGAGCAGAGCCAGAGTCGATAGAGACAATGAGGCAGTTGAAGAGGGACATTGGTGTGAGCTGTGACTTCCGGTGAAGGTGTACCGTACACAGGGAACTGGGGCCGTGCTTCAGGGGACAAAGGGGGCCAGCAAAATGGGTGCGCAAAGTGACTCATTGATGAGGGACTCGCGGTCTAAAGGCATGGTATCATAGGCGTCTGGTAGGGCCTGTATCACAACTCTTATTGCCTAGAGAGAGGCAGGGAGATGGTGGTAATGGACAGATAGTGATGGTGACGCACCTCAGATTAAGGTACAAGACATAAATGACAATAATATTTGTTTATTTGTAATAATAGAACAATAGTGTGTGACTAGAATTGTGTTGATATTCTCAGTAGTGGAATGGTTGTATTTTATTGTACAATAACTTACAGTCCTTCCACCATTTGCTTTACCCTTTATATCGTGCCGTAGACATCACTTATACTTGTGTTAATCAAATAAATACTTGTTGGTTAAGGTACCACTGTGTGCTCATCCTCTGCGCTGTTGCATACACATACCTGTTTACATATGCAAACACTGAGTATATAAAATTTGGACTTCATTACTGCTATATAGAGTATACTTAAAAAATATATATACAGTCATATGAAAAAGTTTGGGCACCCCTATTAATCTTAAGCTTAATGTTTTATAAAAATTGGTGTTTTTGCAACAGCTATTTCAGTTTGATATATGTAATAACTGTTGGACACAGTAATGTTTCTGCCTTGAAATGAGGTTTATTGTGCTAACAGAAAATGTGCAATCTGCATTCAAACAAAATTTGACCGGTGCATAAGTATGGGCACCCTTATCATTTTCTTGTTTTAAATACTCCTGCCTACTTTTTACTGACTTACTAAAGCACTTTTTTTGGTTTTGTAACCTCATTGAGCTTTGAACTTTATAGCCAGGTGTATGCAATCATGAGAAAAGCTACTTAAAGTGGCCACTTGCAAGTTGTTCTCCTGTTTGAATCTCCTCTGAAGAGTGGCATCATGGGCTCCTCAAAACAACTGTCAAATGATCTGAAAACAAAGATTATTCAACATAGTTGTTCAGGGGAAGGATACAAAAAGCTGTCTCAGAGATTTAACCTGTCAGTTTCCACTGTGAGGAACATAGTAAGGAAATGGAAGAACATAGGGACAGTTCTTGTTAAGGCCAGAAGTGTCAGGACAAGAAAAACATCAGAAAGGCAGAGAAGAAGAATGGTGAGATCAGTCAAGGACAATCCTCAGACCACCTCCAGAGAGCTGCAGCATCAACTTTCTGCAGATGGTGTCACTGTGCATCGGTCAACTATACAACGCACATTGCACAAGGAGAAGCTGTATGGGAGAGTGATGCGAAAGAAGCCGTTTCTGCAAGTACGCACAAACAGAGTCGGCTGAGGTATGCAAAAGCACATTTGAAGAAGCCTATTTCTTTTTGGAAGAAGGTCCTGTGGACTGATGAAACCAAGATTGAGTTGTTTGGTCATACAAAAAGGCGTTATGCATGGTGGCAAAAAAACACAGCATTCCAAGAAAAACACTTGCTACACACAGTAAAATTTGGTGGAGGTTCCATCATGCTTTGGGGCTGTGTGGTCAATGCCGGCACTGGGAATCTTGTTAAAGTTGAGGGACGCATGGATTCCACTCAGTATCAGCAGATTCTTGGCAATAGTGTTCAAGAATCAGTGATAAAGTTGAAGTTACGCAGTGGATGGATCTTTCAGCAAGACAATGATCCAAAACACCGCTCCAAATCTACTCAGGCATTCATGCAGAGGAACAATTACAATGTTCTGGAATGGCCATCCCAGTCCCCAGACCTGAATATCATTGAACATCTGTGGGATCATTTGAAGAGGGCTGTCCATGCTCGGCGACCATCAAACTTAACTGAACTGGAATTGTTTTGTAAAGAGGAATGGTCAAAAATACCTTCATCCAGGATCCAGGAACTCATTAAAAGCTACAGGAAGCGACTAGAGGCTGTTATTTTTGCAAAAGGAGGATCTACTAAATATTAATGTCACTTTTCTGGTGAGGTGCCCATACTTATGCACCTGTCAAATTTTGTTTGAATGCAGATTGCACATTTTCTGTTAGTACAATAAACCTCATTTCAAGGCAGAAACATTACTGTATCCAACAGTTATTACATATATCAAACTGAAATAGCTGTTGCAAAAACACCAATTTTTATAAAACATTAAGCTTAAGATTAATAGGGGTGCCCAAACTTTTTCATATGACTGTATAAATTGGCCAGCTTTCACTTGTTCACACTTGGTTTATCCTGTTCAGAGGTGTTGGTCAGATTTTTATTTTTTGTAGTTTACTATTGGATGTTGTGACTGCCTCTTTTTTCTGACTGAGCGCTCCTCCTCCCATCAAACCAAGGCTGTTTTTATTTAGTGCATGACCCTACCTGGCCTTTTAAATTTGTAGAGTTATAGTCCGGAAGAGGCATGTTTTATAAATGTTAGGTTTAGGGTCCCATTAAAGAAAGGTACGCCTTGTCAAGTTCGTGGGCTCTCATGAATTGGCCAAAATATTCATCAAATATGCCTTTCTCTTGCTGAAAGATTAGAAATTTAAAGTGCAGATAGGGTACAACCTTAAGCTGATTAAAGGAGGGCTCAACCAAAATATGGAGGCCGTCAACATCTCCAATAGTATATTACAAAAAACGGACCAATACTTCTGAAGAGAATAAAGAAAGTGTGAACAGTGCAAGCTGCTATGACTGCATAATTTAGAAACTAAACAATACAGCAGCCTCTGTAAGAGATAATTTAACCTTTACAATTCATTGTTTGATTTATTTTATCATTGTAATGCTAAAGATAAGCTCTTCAAATGTTTGTCTTTTTATTGCAGTGAGTGCCAAATGGGGCAATGGGCCTGCAAAAACACTCCCTGTCCAGGTAGATGTTCCATAGAAGGGGGCTCTGTTGTCACTACATTTGATACTGACACGTATCGATTTCATGGAGCTTGTATTTATGCCCTGGTCACGGTAAGTTACTAACTCATAAATAATTTGGGTGTACATATGATGGCAGTGATACAGTCCTGAACAGGATAAATACTGTAGATACATTTTCTATTATAGTTCCACCCCTGATATCTAGTGCCTGGGGTGCCCCACTTGCTAAGACCCTGCTCCTGGTTTACCATACTTATAGCCCTTTTTTCCTTCCTTCCTTCCTTCCCTTTTTTCCTTCCTTCAGTCTTTCCGTTTTTTCCTTCCTTCAGTCTTTCCCTTTTTTCCTTCTTCCTCCCTCTTTTCCTTTCTTCCTTCCTAACCCTTTTTTCCTTTCTTTCTTCCTTCCTTCCATTTTTTCCTTCCTTCCTTCCTTCCCTTTTTTCTTCCTTCCTTCCCTTTTTTCCTTCCTTCCTTCCTTCCCTTTTTTCCTTCCTTCCCTTTATTCTTCCTTCCCTTTTTCCTTCCTCCCTCTTTTCTTTTCTTCCTTCCTAACCCTTTTTTTCTTTCTTTCTTTCTTTTTCTTTCTTTCTTCCCTTTTTTCCTTCCTTCCTTCCCTTTTTTCCTTCCTTCCCTTTTTTCCTTCCTTAACTTTTTTCCTTCCTTAACTTTTTTCCTTCCTTCCCTTTTTTTCTTCCTTCCCTTTTTTTCTTCCTTCCTTTTTTTTCTTCCTTCCCTTTTTTTCTTCCTTCCTTCCTTCCTTCCTTTTTTCCTTCCCTTTTTTTCCTTTTGTCCTCTCCATCTCATCAAGTATATCTCTCAATTGGGCACCATGTAATGTTTTATGTTGTTGTTATTCAGTCCACAACAAATACAGAATCCTCTAGAAAAATAAATATTATTTTACTCTTAGTGTTTAGATGTGTTCTAAAGATAAATGCCCCTAATGTGAGAATGTTCAATCAAAGCTACATTTTTGTAGTTACCTTTATAATCTCCATGTTTAGTTTTGTTCTTCATTATTGATCATTTTGTCATATTTTGATTAGAGCTCTAACTTTCCCGATGGAGGAAGTGTGATGGGAACATTCGAGAAGTGCGGAGTGAGCTCTTCAGAGACTTGTTTCACCAATGTCATCTACACATCTTCAAGTGTGAGTGTTTTCTGCCTGTGATGACATGATTACCGTATATTAGCTTCTCGGCAGCATGGTGGCTTAGTAGTTAGCACAGATACTTTGCAGCACAGGGGTTCTGGGTAGGGATGTTCGAACCCAAACGATAAAATTCGGGGTCCATACCGAACACCTAGTGTCCGTGCGCGGACCCCGAACACTGACTTCTCCAGGAAGTCCGTGTTACTCTTCGGGTTTGGCAGCCCGAACAAAGCTTGTTGAGAGGCTGCAGCACAGCCAATCAACAAGCTTACCTGTGTGGGCACTTCTGGCTCAATCACAGCCAAGTCAAGTATTGGCATGGCTGTGATTGTCCAGCACACTGTTTAAAAAAAAAAAAAGATGTGCGGTCTTGTCTATTTTTGACAACCAGCCAAGCTAAAGCAGACTGCTGGGGGTTGGTATTCTCGAGCTGGGAAAGGGGCATTGATATTGGCCCTCCCCATCAGAGACGGAGTTTCCCGCGCTGTCACACAAATGACAGCGTGGGAAACACCGGATGTTCGGGCCCCACGTTGATTTGAATTCATTTGAACATCTGCAAGGAGTTGTATATTCTCCTTGTGTTTGTTTGAGTTTCCTTCATGTGCTCTGGTTTTCTCCCAGAAACCAAACACATACTGCTGGGGATTGCCCCTTGAGAAAGCCAGAAGCAAAACATATGTTGGAAAAGGAGGGAGTCGTATACTTTTTGCTCTGACATGAGCTTTCCCTTTCTTGTCTTGATACCCCCCTTATGGACCTCTGATTAATTTTATCAAAAAAATCTTTTCAATTATATTCTAATAAAGATTACGGTACTTTATTCCATACGTTTTTGGGTGATATTTGTTACTCTATTTTTTTGTGCTTTTATATGTTTCTATACTGATACCGATTTTCTGTACTACAGAGCATAATAATACTGTCAAAGCAGGATCAAATCACAGTGGATGGACAAATAAAACAGCTGCCATATGTGACAGGTGAGTGTAAACCTGACTATATTTTTTAAAGATTTTGGTCCCAATTCATCATTTGCATGTTTCTAAGTCAATTTTTTTTTTGTCCTGTGGTATTCGCTAACATTTATTGCACCAAATTCATAAAAAATTGTGCAAGCAGTTTGTGAATTTGGTGCAAAGTCAAAAAAAATTTGATTAACCATATTTTGCAACTTTTTGAGCAAAAAAAGTCACATCTTTTTCAAGATGTCACAAAATTTGTGTGACATTTGAGAAATGTATAAAACTTCACCAGGGGATGGGGTGACTAGAGTGTAGTTGCGCCAAATGTTATGACTTTTTAAAAAGTTGCAATTGATGAATTAGGTGAAACAATCTGGAATCGCTAAACTCAGCCCACAAAGCCGGAAACAAAAGAAAAAAGAGACGAGAACATAAAAAATAAGATAATTAATAGGGTGCAAACAAAAAAAAGGCACAAAACATACAAAGATAGACAAAAAACAGTCACAAAGGCAATGATGAATCAGGGCCTTTGAGTTTTCGGGTTGGCAGGGAAAAGCCATAGGTGTCTGGCAGCAGCTTTCTTCTCTCTCCCCATGGAAAACCCAAAACTGATTTTTTATAATGACAATGATACTAATTCTGTTGATCTTTCCTACAGATGAAGTTATAGTGATACGACTCTCCTCCACAAATATCCTCCTCTTTACAACATTTGGTCTTGAGATCATGGTGCAGAGAGTTCCCGTCTTCACTGCTTATATTAAGCTGAACACAGATTACTTTGGAAACACCAAAGGTAAGAATTTTTGGAAGACTGAAATGAAATAATTGATAATGAAATGGTTCAAGTGTCTAACTTGCGATCCTCTGGTAATTAACATTAGTCATTTTTATGTTTTCCTATTCCCGCAAAAAAATCTTTTAGGTAAGGGCAAGTCTGGATTTTGGTCATGTGGCTGACTATCTAGATTTTCACAACAGTCTTACAGGGACTAGGGGACAATAAATTTACAGTAGAATTGAATTGGTTAAGGAGTAGTGATGAGCGAGCATGCTTGTTACTCAAGATTTACGAGCATGCTCTGGTGTTTCCCGAGTATCTTCAGCATGCTCGGTTGTTATGTTTGAGTCGGGCTGTGTGCATGATTTGTGACTGTTCGACAGCTTTAATACATGCCTATTTCTTAGGCATTCCTCACATGTATTAAAGCTGTCAAACAGTCACAAATCATGCACACGGCGCGACTAAAACATAACACCCGAGCACGCTGAAGATACTCGGCGAGCACCCGAGCATGCTCGCCGAAAGGGTTAACAGAACATACTCGCTCATCACTATTAAGGAGTAAAAAGCAAAAAGTCATTGTAAATGCTACATACTAAAGACAGGCTAAAGTCTACAGCGGTGTAACACAAGCATTCATGTTAGGGCTCATTCAGTCATCAATGATTTTTCTTGTTTGCAAAAAACAGACCGAATTTCAACAGTGTTTTCAATCCTATTTTCTTCAGAGTTTGGTTAGTTTTTACCATCAGAGTTTCATTAGTTTTTCTCGTATGCAAAAAAGATGGAGGTTTCTCAAGCTTCTGCTATCAAACTGTGTGTGAAAAATGGACAACACATGGATGGTAAATGGATGACATCCAAGTGCTGTCCACTTTTTTCATGGATCCATAGACTCAGTATAGTCTATGGAGCGGTTCCCATGCCCGATTTTGAGACATGTTCCATATGGTTTCGAGACTTGGATCAAAATCAGAATTGCAAGTCTATGGGTCCGTGAAAAACTGGACCAACACGGATGTCTGAATGAGGCCTTACTGTTTAGCTCTTTCATCTACAAAATTATAGTTTGATGTATTGAAATTGCCTCAATAGTAACCTTTTATTGAATCAGGATATGTAGTAAAGGATTATTCATTTGTTATGCAGTATGACCAAAACTATATCACCATTTATTTTTTTTTATACAGGACTATGTGGCAACTTTAATGGTGAAACTAAGGATGACTTCCTTTCCAGTTCTGGGATTGTTGAAGGAACAGTGACAGTATTTGTAGACTCTTGGAGAGCAGCTGCAAACTGTAAACCAGCCCAGAACATAGATGTTAACCCTTGCTCAATGAGTATATCTAATGGTAGGTGCCTTATGGATCTGAGTCCCAATATTTCAGATATCCCCTACAATTTTATTATCTACTAATAGCCAAGAAGACATACACTTTAGAGACAAATATGATGGTATGCAATTCATCAACACAAGGAATTTGTTGAGAAACTACAATTAAATTTTACAATGATTGGAAGGAGATATCCAGCCTTTTAAACTTGATGACCGTAGGAGATGCAATCATTATTTGATTGGTGGAGTCCATCGGTGCAAGGTCATCTATCCACTTCAAAAGTAGGGCAAAGGCAAGTACAAACCAGCATACAAGCTATGCATGGTGGGGGTGCATGGAGTCAGCCCCCAACTATCTGATATTATCAAATATCTTAAATCAATGGCGTATCCTAAGGCAAGGGTCACACTGTATTTTCTCTCATCCGAGAAAATTGGGGCCTATTATGCTAATCACACTCTGATTAAAGTTTAATCTGATTCTATTGGATGAGGCAAAGATGGAGGAAAAGATGTTTACATCTTCTCCACTCTGGTAGACCATGAAAATCGGACTGCACTCATCCGAGTGCAGTCAGATGTTTTCCACTGATTCATTGACTTGCATGGTTGAGTGCGATCCAAATATCGGATGCAAATCAAGCATGCTGCAATTTTTTTTCCTAGGACTGATTCTGTCCAAGAAAAAATTGGACATGTGCACAGCCTGATAGAATAACATTGGTCTGAGTGGGATCCGATGTTTTGTCGGATCACACTCGGACAGTAAATACTCTCGTGTGCACCTGCCCTTAAGGTAAGCGATCAGTTTCAAAAATTTGGATAACCTTTTTAACTCAAAAAAATATCTGAAGGTTTGTAGGTTTGACTTTGTATTTTTAGAACAGTCAAATGCAAAAGTATCGGTGATGAAACTGAAGACAATAGAACCATTCTGCTCTTCTTGCCGATCAGCCAATAACTCCCTCGTCGAGCGAGAAGTTAATTTGTAATTTAACCAAATACAAGTTATTACATTTAGCGAGTGATCAGATGTAACTAATATATTCTTCTTAAACAGAAATTTTCGCACAAGCGCACTGCTCTGTTTTGGTCAACCAGGAAAGCCCGTTTCAATCCTGCCATTCTTTGGTGGATCCAGAACCCTACTACAAGGTAAACCGGGTCATCGAAGTAAAACCAATATACAGTTCTTGTTTTATTGTCTTTGTGATCAGCACGATTTTCATTGAAGTCATAAATATAACATCAGTTTACATTGAATATTCTACGTGTAAGTAGCCATAACAATCATGCTAACAGAACATTACAAGCATGATTACTGATGTATATTAAAGGGGTTTTCCAACAACACAGCATTGCTCACTGGTTTCTAAATGTAAATTAATTAAACTTACTAGTGTACTTTAATTGTGAGATTTTTAAGGATTTCCAAATTTCAGCACCTTTCCCTTGGTCATTTCAACGTAGTCCATGAGCTTATCTCATTACCTAATCCAACTCCCTTCTCTTTCTCTGCATCAGCTTTGACAGAACGGGGTTGGCTTAAAGGGGTATTCCCATGTTGTAAACTTGGTAAGGTTAGTTAGACAGCATAAAATAAGCATATTTGCATTCATATATTCTATCTACTGTCATTGTCCTGCTAAAAAGAGCTTTTGTCTTACACAGTTTCCAGCTCGTTCCCAAGGAGACTGAACTCCAGAGCCTAGCATGCGCAGTAGCTACATTCCAGACTGACGAGTTAACTCCTGACATCCCAGTCAGCTCTCTCCATTCTACAGCAGTTAGCTTCTCATCTCCCCCTACTTGTCAAACTCTGATTTAGAGCGGATGTTATCAGTCTCTCCTGGCCCTCTCTGTTGCTAGTTCCAGAGCATTTCTTCTGATCACTTCTCTCACTCCACCATCCATGTACTTAGTAGTTATTAGTAAATTTAGTAGTTGTTAGTAAATTTCTGGGGGGTGGGGTTTAAGAACATTGGCCAGAAGTGGGCAATCAGTCTCACTGTCATGCTGATAAAACAATATGCTAATAAAATAACAAGGCTCCAAATTTGAAATTTATTTTGGCTGTAAATCAAACATAAAGCAGATTCAATGTGTAAGGGGGCCCAAAGTTACACAATTTTTGGTTGTAGTGTTTAAAGCTTAATAGTTGATATTCTGTTTTTAGAGATGTGTGTATGAAGCTTGCAACTACCAAGAAACTGTTAACTTCATCTGCTCTGCTCTGGGAACGTACGCCCGGGCCTGTGCTGCCAAGGGAATCATCCTGAAAGATTGGAGGACCTTCACCAACTGCAGTAAGTAAAAAAAAAAAAATGCTTATAGCAGTAAGATAGTCAAGGCATTAAGAGCACAAATTTAATATAGACTAGGAAACAAAAGTGCAGCATCACGTAGCGTGCAAGTAAAGAAAGGAACCATAAAAGACACGACCATTCAACTCTAATTAGTCAAAAATATTGACTTACAAAAGGTAAAAATGGCTTGTATAAAGCAAATTAAGACATTTATGTAGTTGAGTTTATTGTTCACAAAAAAAAAACGCTTTTCATAGCAAAACCAAAAAGAACCAATAATCCGGTATATCAATGATATGCTGTTATGCTGATATGCTATTAAAACAATTGGGTTTAATGGCGTTAGTAGAAATAATGCATATGATGATTTAGGACAAGTGGGAAATTATTTTTATTTGATTGGTTTCATTGGGAAAAATATGACAATCTGGCCTATCACTTGTATAGTTGTATCAGGCTGATGTACTTAGAGAAGATGTTTCACAACAGACTTATTGGTAGGATATGCCATCAGTATCTGATCACTGGTGGTCCGACCTATGACCACCTTCGATTGCAGTAAAAAAGTGTCAGCTCCGTTTAAAGAGCACAGTGTCTCTAAATATTTTGTTGGACCTTTTATTTTTTTTTTAACCATGTGATCGGCCATTGACTCTAATGTATCCTCCGGGAAATGGTCCCCACCAATCAGACATTTATCCTAGCAAATTTTGTTTCATTAACATGGCTCAAAAATTGCTGAAGCTATGACGAAAGGCCAGTGTATGACTTGATATGCAATCAAGTTTTCTACATTTAATTAATTTTCTTAGTTTTGTCATATTCTTCTATCCAGTGATTCACAATATACTGTACAACAGTGGCATCTAGCACATATGACGCACACGGCCAAATACTGTGCCCTTGTTAAAATTTTAGAATTTCATTCTCAACAACAGTTTTAAAGAGGTTGTCCACTTCCCCAAAAAAATACTTTAGCTGAGTTCATAATAGAAATGTTAAGAACTTAGTCATATTTTTTTTATTTTCGAAGGTGCTCTGATCTTCTGCTATCAGTCTTAGTTCCAGCTTTGGCAGCTTTACTTCTGGCCCTGTGCTTGACACAGAACAGGATTTGCTGTATGGACACATCATCTGATCTGTGTGTGAAAGCGGATGTGTAGAAAGGGAAGGGGGCTGGCTTAGCTATTGAAGTGAGCAACCGGCCAGCCCCCTTCGATGACATATCAACATAGGAAACACCCTCCTGTGTCAAACCCAACCAGAAGTGGAGTTGCAGAGAACTGGACCTGGACGATTGGATCACTTTTGAAAATAAAATTATATTTGAAACTTCTTTATTATTAGATTTTGAAAAAAAAAATCTAAAGGTATATTTTTCAAAGTGGAAACCCTCTGTAAAGTCTTATCTCCATCTTCCTAAATGGATATTTTCAAATAGTGCTTGTAAATACAAGTAATTTTACAATTTAGTGCTTATTAAAATTTTCAGCCGCCATCAACCACCAGGGCAAGACAACAGAACATGTGCAGTGCATACAAGCCCTTTTCTATTGAGCTTGTAAGCGCTGCTATTAAGCTGTCCAGGATCGCTGGAGGATACTATTTTTCCTAATCTTGGCCAGTTTCAGTGTAATGCTTACATGCTGGACGGCAGAGGTGGTCGGTCTCCTAAGGAACGAGCTGTAAACAAAAGAAAAGTTTCAATAGGTCAAGAATTTCTACAAATTTTAATAAGCAGTCATTTGCAAAATTTATTGTTTTTTAAAAGTACTATCCATTTATGAAGATGGAGATAAACCTTTAACATCTCATCTAAACTTAATTTCTTCTCTCTCTAGCTGTTGACTGCAGCGGTAACCAGACGTTCAGCTATAACACTAGCCCCTGCGGTCAGACCTGTCTGTCTCTCTCTAACATGGAGTTGGAATGCTATGCCATTGACATCCCAACTGAAGGCTGTAACTGTCCTGTGGGTCTTTACCTGGATAACAAAGAGGAATGTGTTCTAAAATCACAATGTCCCTGCTACTTGAATGCAAACACTGTCATCATGCCTAACCAACAAACCGTCTTCAATGGTCTCACATGGTAAGGGGCGATGGGAATACGAAACAATTGAATGTTGTGGGGTCAACATGATTTACTTTCAATCGAAAAATTGAAATCAATGCAGAATGGCTGGGAGATGGAACATTAATAGCGTTTTTTAAAGAAAAAAAAAACATTTTTTCAGGCTATTTTTCCATAATGGGAATTATAAAGGTACCAATAGTGGAATTCCCTTTAGGGAAAAAAATAACACTTTCTGAGTGTAGTAAGTTTAAGAAAGAGAGATTAAAAACAGGAAATTTACTCAACCAATGACGTTGTGCAAATTTAGGCACAACTCCTAAAAATATGTGAAATTAATCCAATAGGTGCAGTTAATTTGGTGTGCTGATGGAAATTCCTCCAAAGGAGTTCTGGCAGTACATGATGAGGGTGGAGATACCAGTTGAAGGGTGCTCCCACGGTAGCAGATGTAATCAAAGGGAAATAATAACAAAAATGTAGCAGAAGAATAAAATGAAATGCAAAAAAATTTTATTTAAAAAACTCAACGTGTTTCGGCTGTATCCAGCCTTCTTCAGGAGTCTCCACACCTGAGGAAGGCAAGATACAGCCGAAACCTGTTGGAAAATTATAAGGTGTCACATTTTTGGCATTAAAAACTTATATTCTTGTATTCTTCATGGGGTCAGTGAGCCTTTTGTTTCACATAGAGCTCTGGATCTTCTTCTTATTCTTGTCAGCCTTCAAAATGTAGGAATTTTGGCAAAGTATGTGCTGTGGATATGTCAAATTCAGTCAACCATTTTCTAGTTATAAAGCTTGGTAAAGCATAAGAATAAGTAAAACTAGACATTAGAATTTGTACATATATCATTCAGTTGTCACGCACAGTGTAGGAAAGACAAAGTGCAACACGAAGGGATGAGGGGAAGGGAGCCCAGACACTAGGCAAAGGGGGAGTGGAGACCTCCTAGGCTGATCTAATATCACCCTGTCTCCCATACAGTCCTTATATTGGTTCCTCACCAATCGCCGAACAGGAAACCTAAGCCCTGTATTTCCCTAGAGCTAGGCCCTGGATAGGGAAGGGGGATGAGCACTGGTCAGTCCCCACTAACAACTAAAGACAACAAGTGAAACAAACACAGGGGGAAGCAACTTAGCTTGAGCCGACTTCAGAGAGATAACACCAAACGTCCTCCAAGCACCAGAGAGGAAGTAAGCAGACTGCAATAGCTCCAAGCCTTCACAAGAGAACATATGAATATTACCGGTGCCTCCCTGTAGCAAACTGAAAGTATTTAAACATCCAGGCCAGAGTGTCAAATAGAGCAGGAAGGAGGTACATCTGACACACCCGTGACATCAGTATGCAAAAATATTACATTAGGGTATTGTTATGGTGATCCCCTGTACAGAACCCTAATATATTAGCCAAACTGAAGAGAAAATACAAAAATGGAGGACCCTTCATGTCTTCTATGGACAGCCAAGATATTTCAATAGGCACTGTGTAATACTGAATGTCTCCTGTGGTGGAACTATTAGGATTCTAGAACATTGCTACTTCAGTCCTCAGCAGGTTACAGTTATTCACTGATCGACTTAAGGGTGGGGACACTTCTAACAAACGGGAATTGTTCAAAGTGGTACACCCCAACATATTAATATGGTAATATTTGCTGCATATATAATGTGGACGGAAAGTTCATTTGTATATTTTGATTCCAATGTTCTGCAGTTATTGCGTCAGTGGAAGACTCAACTGCATAGGAACACCAATTGAGTTTGAAGGTACCATGTACTTTTTATTAGTATTTTGTATATGTCCTTTTAAGTCCCATCTCACCATTGCTTTATCTTTTTAATTTTAGAAACTTGTGAAGCTCCTAAAATAATGAAGACCTGTGGCTCCCTGTCTGATAAATATGGAGCCGCTTGTGCCCCAACATGTCAGCTTCTGGCTACTGGCATCCGCTGTGTATGTGTCATGTTAATTCTGTATTGTGTATTTGCTCTTAAAGGGATTGTATAGGTCTGTATTATTTTTTTGCTATGGGCCTAAAAACTAACAGAGGCAAGTATCTACCTGTTCTACTCGGCATTGGCTCAGAGCATTCACTGGCAATTAAGCTACTTCACATCAGCAGAGCAGCTCTTCCTCTTCCGGGCTGCTCTGTCGGCTGGACGAAACTTCCGACACCATGCTGATTGACAGCCGGCTTCCCGCAGTTAGTCAATGGGGAGCCAACTGTCAATTAGAATGACGTAAGTAGTCACTTTCCATCAACAGAGCAGAGTGTAAGAGAATGAGAAGTCCTAATATTCTGAACAGCCATGTTAAACCTAGCAGCCATCTTGTTCAGCAGTTTGAGAACTGAGTTTTGCAGCTAATGAGATGCATGTCCGACACATGTCCTAGTCACAAAGGAGCCATAAAATGTCAATGCCATTAGCAAGTATGGTTAGTATACACAAAGGTTAATGGGAACAGCTGCAGGTCATTGTGAAAGTAAATAAGTGGTGTTATAAGGTAGTAAATAATGTTATTGTAATTGTGGTATAGAAATTAGGACAATATAGTTGTCAATAGGTTTAGAATTATGAGAAAACTGTCATTTAGGTCAGAAGGACATATTGATTTATGGATTTAATGGAGTTTGGTAAAAATACTCATAAATATTGTCATGATGCATTATCACATTATTGTTCTAAAATGCACATCTTCCCTGCCGTATGATGTTATCATGTATCCGCCTTTTGCCGCAATATGTAGTTCCTTTTTTTAAGCTATGCATAAAAAGGCTCTGATACTGTTGTTCGGGGCCATTCTATCGCCATTCTATCGCCAGTCTACAGGCAGTCCACCGCCAAGGCCACACCATTGCCAGACCGAAGCCACACCATGGCCAGACCATCGCCAGATATCCCAATGTTTTGCTTGCGAGTGTCGAGTGTCAGTGTATTTTCCCTGCCTGCGTTCTGAACTTTTCTGCCGCGTACCTATGAATAAACTTCATTCTCTGCTTTGAAGAATTATCTACACTGTTTTCCAGGATCTTCCAGCTCTCAGTAAGGAATTTCTTACACAGAGCTGAAGAGTAGCTGCTAATCTGTCGATGTGAAGTCATCGAAAGCCGCTGAATCACCGGCAGGAGCGGTCTGTGACCGTTCTGTGCCGGAAGAGATCTGCGCTGGGCACAACAGGCAGATGGTTAGCAACTACCTACCTGTTAGTTCTTGGGCCCATAGTAAAAAATTAAATAGTCGCAGATAACCCCTTTAACAGTCTAAAGATAAAATAAATCAGTATTCAAGTCCCCGAAAGCAGAAATCATCCAGAATAATGACACAATGTGACATTGAGTCACCTCCTTTAACAACTGCAGATTATTCTGTAGGGACTTCACAAAAGCAAAAAAACGTGTTGTCCGGGATTAGAGAAAAACAACTTTATTTTTTTTTCCTAGAAATGATATCACTCTTGTTCATGGACAAGCTGTTTTTTTTTCTATTTCCAGACATATTTTTAATGGGAATTTCAGTGAGTGCAACATTCATAAATTGGTGTTTACTTACATATTTTAGGCTGCTTTTGGATAATATATGAAATTATTAGAGTTGGTGATAAAGATAGATAGATAATAAATAGCCAGATAGATAGATATGGGATAGATAATAGATACATTTTCTAATTATCTGCTTCCATTTATAGATCCCCACCAATTGTGAAGCTGGTTGTGTTTGCCCAGCTGGTACTTATGAGGATCTTGATGGCAGCTGTGTGGCAGAGAGTGACTGCTCCTGTGAATATGGTGGCATTACTTACCGAAGTGGAGAATCCATGTTTGGAGAATGTCAGAGCTGGTAAGAAAAGCCATGAAGGTCAATATCTAACATGAGGTCAATAAATGGTTTTCCAGTGCAGCATGGTGGCTCAGTGGTTAGCACTGTTGCTTTGAAGCGCTGGGGTCCTGGGTTCAAATCCCACCAAGGACAACATCTGCAAGGAGTTTGTATGTTCTCCCCGTGTTTTGGGGTTTCCTCCAGATTCTCCAGTTTCCTCCCACACTCCAAAGACATACTGATAGGGAATCTAGATTGTGAGCCCCAAAGGGGACAGTGATGATGTCTGTAAAGCGCTGCAAAAATGAATGGTGCAAGAAAAATAATAATAAATGAAGGTATGTCATTGCACAGCTTTTTGTTCTAGCATTATATTTAACTATTTATCTTCTCTCTACAGTGCTTGCAGTGGAGGTCATTGGCAGTGTGAGGAGACTCCAAATTGTGCATCCACATGTATGATGTATGGGGAGAGCCATATCAAAACATTTGATGGACAGCAGTACTTGTTTGACGGAAACTGTGAATACACCTTAGCCACCGTAAGATCTTTATACCGTTCATACGACTAGCTAAAAAATTATGAAACATCATGTACAATGCCTACTATACACATGCCATAATCACAATGACTATGATGGTCTTCGTGTCTATGCAATGTGTACATCAGTGGTCTCAAACCCTTGACTCTAAAGAACAGCTACAAGTTGAAACCACCATGGTAGATGGTACATTGGTGCAGGTGAACGGCTGGAGAACTAATGCTGACTGTACAACTCTAACATATAACAGGCTCACATATACTCTAACATATATGTGTGTGAATATATATCAATATATATATATATACTGCTCAAAAAATAAAGGGAAAACTCAAATAACACATCCTAGATCTGAATGAAATAGTCTCATTGAATACTTTGTTCTGTATAAAGTTGAATGTGCTGACAACAAAATCACACAAAAATCATCAATGGAAATCAAATTTATTAACCAATGGAGGCCTGGATTTGGAGTCACCCCCAAAATTAAAGTGGAAAAACACACTACAGGCTGATCCAACTTTGATGTAAAGTCCTTAAAACAAGTCAAAATGAGGCTCAGTATTGTGTGTGGCCTCCACGTGCCTGTATGACCTCCCTACAACGCCTGGGCATGCTCCTGATGAGGTTGGGGATGGTCTCCTGTGGGATCTCCTCCCAGACCTGGACTACAGCATCCGCCAACTCCTGGACAGTCTGTGGTGCAACGTCTGTGGTGATGTCCTAGATGTGCTCAATCGGATTCAGGTCTGGGGTCTCGCATTGATGTGCCATCCTGGATGAGCTGCACTACCTGAACAACTTCTGTGGGTTGTAGAGTCCGTCTCATGCTACCACGAATGTGAAAGTGACGCGCCCCCTGGGCCTGTGCTGTGCAGGGGATACCCGGAGCCGGATCGCTGGTGGGATGCTGGGGGTTGTAGTCTCCGAGTGGCGGCGACCCGGTCCGTGCCCAGGGCGGTCAAACCAGTGGCAGTCTATTTGTGTTGTAATTGTCCGACTACGCCACCCGTGGATTGCGGTCAGTGGGGACCGCCGCTGCGCTGCAGACCGCTGAGGCTGATGTTGTATGCGCAGCCAAGTATGGGATAACTCCCCACGGGAGAAGTATTGCCTCAGGGCAGCTAGTGTGGATGATGGGAGTGATGGTGCGAGCGTCCCAGTACTAATGGTGCTGGTGCGGCGATGAAACACAGAGACTTGTAATTGCAGTTTCCAATGCTTTACTCACAGTTGTTATTCGTGTCAATCCTGCAGGTGATGACGGCCCGAGCCGTGCTGCGTCCACCAGGTGAGGGACTCGGTCAACTCCCAGGCAATTCCAGAGCGTGGCACAGGGCTTCCTTCTCTACCTTTCTCTGGCCGTCCCCACCAGTGACCCACCTTTGTCCAGCTTCCTCGGGCCTTCTCTTGGCGAAACCTATCTCCGGTTTCCCTGACCCTATGTGGTATGCTTTCCTGGTGGATGTAGTGAGGGGTCGCACCAAGATGTGGTCACAACCTCCGGTCTTTGGCTGAGGATTCTGTTGCCTCCACCAGTTTGGGTTCCGGTACCCTGCTCTGCCAACCCTTCACCCGTTATCTCGTGGGTTCTTAGGGTTCCTTCTTCACTCGTGTCTCTGGGCCTTTCTCTGTGTTCCTGTTCCTTGCTTCCTTTCTTACTTTCCTTTCAGTTCCTTCTTCTTTCTCTCTCAGGCCCCAGCCTCCTTACAAGGCCTGCCTGCGGAGCAGAGCCCATGCAGCAGCTCTGCTTCCTGTCTTCTCCTCTCACTCTTAACACTGACTCTAAGATGGTGCCCACCTTATATACCTCCCTCTAACACCCGAGCCCAGGTGACTTGCAACCAATGGGCTCCTACCTATGCCCAGAGACCCACCCCTATCTGCTCCTACACCACTGGATATTCCACCCCCCCGCCCCACTCCAGCCAGGGACAGATGCTGTCGTGCCTGCACTTCTGTCTAGTGGGAGCACCGTTGAGCTGTCCCTCGGAAATGGGGTGTGTGTGGTGCATGCAGCTTACCGAGCCCTAGTCCACACTCCATCCTTACCCGGGAGTGGAATATCACACCTCTGGTCTGAGGTGCAATACCCCTGTAGCAGCCGAGCCCTCGGGGTGCTACAAAAGCACAACCAACATTCAAAACTGACCAAAACATCAGCCAGAAAGCATTGGTACTGAGATGTGGTCTATGGTCCCCACCTGCAGAAACACTCCTTTATTGAGGGTGTCTTGATAATTGCCAATAATTTCCATCTATTGTCTATTCCATTTGCACAGCAGCATGTGAAATTGATTGTCGATCAGTGTTGCTTCCTAAGTGGACAGTTTGATTTCACATAAGTTTGATTTACTTGGAGTTATATTCTGTTGTTTAAGGGTTCCCTTTATTTTTTTGAGCAGTGTATATAATTTGATTAGATTTTTTTTACATGTGCATAATGCAATGAAGACCACATTGGCAGCGATCAAATAACTCCCATTCCGACCATGAGATCTTGTTTTCATCACACCTTCTTGCAGTCTACTGTATGCACATCATGACCTACTTATTGAGTAGTTAGCACAGCACATATAAAAGGACTAATATGTATCTCTCCTTCCATTTAGGATGGATGTGGACTGAACACATCATTGTCTTCATTTAAGATACTTACAGAAAATGTGATCTGTGGAACCACTGGAACAACCTGCTCTCGCTCCATCGTTGTCACCATTGGGGTAGGAATACCAGTTGTAAAGCATTAGTAGTAATAATGATATTTTACTAAACTCTGGCAATCTTTTAATGGCACAGAACACAGAACTGAAGCTGTTTGATGAAAAGTATTCCATCTCCCAAGATACACCTGATGTGGAAATTGCCGTCCAGAACAACACCCTCTACATTATGTTTGATATCACCATCCCTGATAAGTTCTTCATCTCTCTCCTCTGGAACAAGAACATGAATTTGTTTATCAAGATATTAAAGCTTGGCGAGGTATCTACCGTAAATCTCTGCAAATACGGTTTTACATATTTCTTAGTGTTTTTGTATTTATCATCTAAGCTAATGCAGAAGACCAGGGTGCATCAATTACCCTAAGCCATAAATAATTCTGGTGCCAAATATAGATCTAAAGGAAAAGAATAAGAAAGGGCTTCATAGGGCAAAAAACCTTTGTAACAAGATGGAGATGGGAAGATCATTGTACCCCCCTCTGTGTTGTCTTTCACCTTCGTGTGTTGTGTTGAGAACATACCATCTAAATAAAAATGGAAATTGCCAATGGCGACCCCTTTGCTGGAGCCAATCTGGTCCATTAGTGATGATCCAAAGCCCAAAGAAAAGTAAAAGACAGGGACAAAAGCTGCCACACTATTTCCAAACACTGATGCTCCATTTAGTAAGTAAGATTCAATGTGTATCAAGTCCACACTGACCCTTTCATCAGGACAAGTTAACATAACACTGCTATAGTTCTACAGCGTATTCAAATGTAAAAAAGGCACCAAAATTGGCAGCATTGACGTAACTATGGGCGTTCCTGGAAGTCACACATATAAATTTTGCATGAATTTGATATATAAATCATTAAATAAATAGTTTAATAAGCAATTTGTAGCAAGGCCAGGTAGATGAGGGTTAAATTCTAGCACTGCAGGTCTTGATTAGATGCACCTGACTTGCTTTAACTAAGAACCAGGGCCTGTGTTCACTAGGTGTCAGTCTGCTGGATGGAGCAAAGTCGAGTGTGCTGCTGGGGAGTGCCAGTCAAAACGTGAGCTGCATTTGGAAGAGAAACAAATGTAGCTCCCTCTCTGAATGGAGAGACTGGGGAGTCAGATGAGGAGCTGATCAGTCTTTGGTCCTAGATAGAAAAAAAGGACCATTTAATGGTGGACAGTCTACCAGAGTGTGGAAGTTGGAGAAATTTCATACTGCCCTGTGTGTGGGTGGACATATATCTGCCAAAGTATTGACCTTCTGTATGTACTGTACTGTTTACCTTCGAGCCAAAGCACAGCTGTTTTGTGTTAAAGTGCCTCTGGGGTTTATGGAGCTAATAAACCTTGCCTTGTTGGTCTAAAACTTTGCCTGTGTGAACACTGCCTAATGCTTACATCTGCATCTCCCTGGCAGAAAAAATGCATGCGGATTTTACATGTGTTTTTCCTGCCAGGGACAAGCGGAAGTGAAGAGTTTTTCACATGCATTTCCGCATGCGGGTTGTCAAGTGCTTTCCAAGCGATTTTAGCATCACTTGGAAAGTGCTTGACAACTTGGTCACACTATATAAATCCATGCAACCTTTCTAAGCTATTGAAGGCTCCATTTTTCTCTTTGTTATAAATTATGGCATGTATATGGAGTTGCTTCTGGGGGACAAAAGGGGCACTGTTCCCACTTTTGAACCTCTAATCATGATGTTTGTGATCCAAATGGGTTGTTGTATAATATTTGCTCTCAGATGAGGTAGCAAAAACCTACTGACAGATACCCTTTAAAGAAGCACTTCCAATATTTTTTTATTAGCTAAACCTGTGTAAATGTGTGTGTAATGTAGCGTAATTGCGTTAATATGCGCACCGATCAATGTCTTCCCCCGACCTCTTCTCACTCACGTGACTTCCTTTCCTCCAGGAATCAGTATGTGGTCTCTGTGGAAATTATAATGGAAACATGAAGGATGACTTTGAAACCAGAAGCAAATATGTGGCTTCCACTCAGCTGGAGTTCATAAATTCATGGAAAGAAAGACCAACGTGCATGGATGTCACTGATGTGTCAGATTCCTGTGGAAAGAACCCTCATCGGAAGGCCTGGGGTGAAAACAGTTGTCTGGTTCTTAAGTCTAATGCTTTCGAAGCCTGCAATAAACGGGTAAGAGCGGCACAATAATGTACCAAGAAATCATCAGCTAAGTCAAACAGTGGAAGTAATTGAAGAGTCATTTATTTAGAGTCTACTAGACGTGGGGGGATTTCTACAGGTATCCTATACTGTGATTGATGGGTGAAAAATGATTTTGTGATTTCCAGGTCAGTTATGTCAAATACTATGACGCTTGTGTGAAGGATGCTTGTGCATGTGACACAGGAGGAGACTGTGAATGTCTGTGTAAGTCTGTCCAAGCCTACGCTACAGCATGCCTCGCTGCCGGAATTTGTGTCGACTGGAGAAAACCAGATTTTTGCCGTAAGTTCACCTTAGGGTGATAAAGTCGTTAATGTGTCATTAGAAAATGGCATAATGTTTAAATCAAAATATTCCGAAATCTTTCAATTTTTACTCTGGCCACTAAGCCTAATGCTAGGGATGAAACCTCTTTTTTCATAGAGATCACTTTTCAGCAGTCTTCTGATTATCATCACAGGCAGAATTGCAGTGACAGATAACACATATACAGTGGTGGCCAAAAGTATTGGCACCCCTGCAATTCTGTCAGATAATACTCAGTTTCTTCCTGAAAATGATTGCAATCACAAATTCTTTGGTATTATTATCTTCATTTAATTTGCTTGCAAGGAAAAAACACAAAAGAGAATGAAGCAAAAATCAAATCATTGATCATTTCACACAAAACTCCAAAAATAGGCCAGACAAAAGTATTGGCACCCTCAGCCTAATACTTGGTTGCACAACCTTTAGCCAAAATAACTGCGAACAACCGCTTCCGGTAACCATCAAAGAGTTTCTTACAATGCTCTGCTGGAATTGTAGACCATTCTTCTTTGGCAAACTGCTCCAGGTCCCTGATATTTGAAGGGTGCCTTCTCCAAACTGCCATTTTGAGATCTCTCCACAGGTGTTCTATGGGATTCAGGTCTGGACTCATTGCTGGCCACCTTAGAAGTCTCCAGTGCTTTCTCTCAAACCATTTTATAGTGCTTTTGGAAGTGTGTTTTGGGTCATTGTCCTGTTGGAAGACCCATGACCTCTGAGGGAGACCCAGCTTCCTCACACTGGGCCCTACATTATGCTGCAGAATTTGTTGGTAGTCTTCAGACTACATAATGCCATGCACACGGTCAAGCAGTCCAGTGCCAGAGGCAGCAAAGCAACCCCAAAACATCAGGGAACCTCCGCCATGTTTGACTGTAGGTACCGTGTTCTTTTCTTTGAATGCCTTTTTTTTCCTGTACACTCTATGTTGATGCTTTTTCCCAAAAAGCTCTACTTTTATCTCATCTGACCAGAGAACATTCTTCCAAAACGTTTTAGGCTTTCTCAGGTAAGTTTTGGCAAACTCCAGCCTGGCTTTTTTATGTCTCGGGGTAAGAAGTGGGGTCTTCCTGGATATCCTACCATACAGTCCCTTTTCATTCAGACGCCAACGGATAGTACGGGTTCACACTGTTGTAACCTCGGACTGCAGGGCAGCTTGAACTTGTTTGGATGTTAGTCGATGTTCTTTATCCACCATCCGCACAATCTTGCGTTGAAATCTCTCGTCAATTTTTCTTTTCCGTCCACATCTAGGGAGGTTAGCCACAGTGCCATGGGCTTTAAACTTCTTGATGACACTGCGCACGGAAGACACAGGAACATTCAGGTCTTTGGAGATGGACTTGTAGCCTTGAGATTGCTCATGCTTCCTCACAATTTGGTTTCTCAAGTCCTCAGACAGTTCTTTGGTCTTTCTTTTCTCCATGCTCAATGTGGTACACACAAGGACACAGGACAGAGGTTGAGTCAACTTTAATCCATGTTAACTGGCTGTAAGTGTGATTTAGTTATTGCCAACACCTGTTAGGTGCCACAGGTAAGTTACAGGTGCTGTTAATTACACGAATTAGAGAAGCATCACATGATTTTTCAAACAGTGCCAATACTTTTGTCCACCCCCTTTTTTAGGCTTGGTGTGGAATTATATCCAATTTGGCTTTAGGACTATTCTTTTTGTGTTTTTTCATTGAAGACAAATTAAATGAAGATAATAAGACCAAAGAATTTGTGATTGCAATCATTTTCAGGAAGAAACTGAGTATTATCTGACAGAATTGCAGGGTGCCAATACTTTTGGCCACCACTGTACATATATATAGGCAGCACAAGATTGCACCATATGCAATAGGTAAGGACTCAGCTCATCATCACCTCTCCCGCTCCTATCCAAAGATCAGTCCTGTCAATTGCTTCCCATGTCCATGTGGCTGCATTAGAGTATATCAGTATATGCTGATACCATAACAGAAGCTCAGGCATGATGGATGACCACATAGTAATATGCAGAAAATAACATTTATACAGTCTACAGTTAGAAAATAGATTTAGGTTTCACTATGTAGTTTTATTTATTACTAAATAATATAGATGATGCATTTTATGTTTTTTGAATTTTTTATTTTTTTTTTTTTCAACGCCTAAACACTCCCTGACATATACTGTCTATCAATGCTTTGTTCCTGCTGAAACTCCAGGGATTGGTGTTCTCATTCGTCTCTGCAGTTCAACCTTGTAGATGTTGCAGTTAATAATGCCTGCAGCATCTAGGTGGAAAGGCAGAGAGAAGGATCTCCCATTGTTAACCCATTGCCCTCCCCACAATATGTTACACTGTAATGGCAGCAGGTAGCCTATCAATGTGTCCCAAGACTGCCATGGTAGTCCCCCTGTTAAACCCAACTGGGCATAATGCTGAGAGCCTTAATAGCAATCAAGCTAACGTAAGTTAAAGTCCCCTGGTGGGTCTAAAAATAAGTTAAAGGGGTAGTCCAAAGAAATTTTAATCTAAATCCCTATCTATTTAGTGCCCTAATCTAAGCTAATTTCTAATATATTTGTATTAAAAATTCCCTACCGTTCCCTAACTACACTATCTAACTGCTATTGTATTTTTTCCCTACTTACTGTGTTATGATGCTTCATTTGAGAATCCCAGTGCGTGCTTCAAATGAAGCAATATCAGGGGGCAGAGGCAGGGGTCACTGCTGCAGCCTCTGCCCTCTCCCTGAAATGAAGAATCATCAGTGACAATCATTTCAGGACGTGGATAGTCCCTGCGCTCTGCACTGTGCGATGTGCACAATGACAGCGCGCGCTGTGTGTTGCCGTTGCAGATCAGTAGTAATGAGCCAGCAACACAGAGGAGAGAGCACTGTCAGTGCACAGTGTCAGGGTACCTGGCATGCAGAAACCAGCATCGCCCCTGACAGTGTGCTCTCCACTGTGTTGCCGGCTTGCTACTACTGATCTGAGCCAGAAACACAGAGCGCGCTGTCATTGTGCACATCTCACAGTGCACAGCGCAGGGACTAGCCCAGCCCTGAAATGATTTTCACTGATGACGCTTTGTGTCAGGGAGGGGGCAGTGACTGCGGCTGGGACTGCAGCCTCTGCCCCCTGATGATGCTTTGTTTGAGTATCCCAGCATGCACTGAGATTCTTATATGAAGCATCAACACACAGGAAGTAAGGAAAAAAATTCAATAGTAGTTCGAGTCGTTAGGGAACGGTAAAAAAATTAAATGAGAAAAAATTGAAAACAAAGATTAACCCCTTTACAGCCTGTGCCGTATTAGTACACACAGGCTGTAATCCCCCAGTTCAGTGAGGGCTCTGGCGCTGAGCCCACACTGAACCGGGGGATTACAGCCTGTGTGTACTAATACGGGCACATCAGATTATTACAGCTGACATGTGCCCGCAACAGCTGCGGGTGGAATCGCGATCCACCCGCGGCTGTTAACATGTTAAATGCCGTTGTTAATCTCGGACAGCGGCATTTAACAGCGCCGCACCGGAAGCGCGTCAGTGACCCCGTCACGTGAGCGAGGGTCACCGATGGGTGGGCATGACAACCCTGGGTCTGCAGCAGACTCCAGTGGTTGTCATGAGCTGGTTGCTATGAGCGCCACCTAGTGGTCAGCGCTCATAGCACAGGACCATTTCTGCTGATCATCTGTATGTAGCAGAGGTGATCAGACAAGTGCTGCTTGTAGTCTCCTATGGAGACTATAGAAGCAAGCAAAAAGTGAAAAAAAATGTTTTTAAAATTATTAAAAAAATTAAAAAAATATAAAAGTTTAAATCACCCCCCCTTCGCCCCATTCAAAATAAAATAAAATAAAATAAAACACATACACATATTTGGTATCACCGCGTTCAGAATCGCCTGATCTAGCAATATAAAAAAATAATTAATCCGATCGGTAAACGGCGTAATGAGAAAAAAATTCTAAACGCCAGAATTACGTTTTTTGGTCGCCGCAACATTGCAATAAAATGCAATAACTGGCGATCAAAACATTGGATCTACCCCAAAATGCGATCAATAAAAACTTCAGCTCAGTGCACAAAAAATAAGCCCCCACCCAGCCCCAGATCCTGAAAAATGGAGACGCTACGGGTCTTGGAAAATGGCGCCATTTTTTTTTTTACCAAACTTTGGAATTTTTTTTTACCACTTAAATAAAAAAGGACCTATACATGTTTGGTGCCAACGAACTCATAATGACCTGGAGAATAAGAATGGCAGGTCAGTTTTAGCATTCAGTGAACGTGGTAAAAAAATAAAATAAAAAACATCTGTGGTATTGCAGATTTTTTTGCAATTTCACCGTACTTGGAATTTTTTTCCCATTTTCCCGTACATGATATGGCAAAACTAGTAATGGCGTTGAAAAGTACAACTTGTCCCGCAAAAAATAAGCCCTCACACGGCCATATTGACCAAAAAAATAAAAACGCTATGGCTCTGGGAACAAGGGGAGCAAAAAACGAAAATGCAAAAGCGGAAAATCCCAGGGTTGCGAAGGGGTTAAAAAACATAAAAAATTGCATTTTTCCCCTTTGATTTTTTAAAAAAAGAAAATAAAGATTGACAGTGCTATATTTGTTATGAGACTAGCTACAAATGTTTTGTTATTTAATCTACATAGTGATGGACGCTAAAAATAAAAATGGCAGAATTGCTGTTTTTCATTCTTCTGCCTTTCAAAAAATGGAATAAAAAGTCATAAAAAAAAATCTCTTGTAGCCCAAAATAGAATAACTGAAAACATCAACTCATCCTGCAAAAGATAAAAAAAAAAAAAATGATGGCACTCAGAATTTGATGACACAAAAGACGTATTTGTTTGTTGTTAATGGATTTACTGCACAGAAGTTGCAAAATATTAATAAAGTTTATAAATTAAGCATCATCATAATGTAGAGTATAAATGTAGAGTAAAAAGGAAAAGCTTAATTGTCGCTTTTATCCACCCCCACCACCCAAAAACAGTTAATACAATTTTTCAATAAGTTATATGTAACTGAAAAAGCTGCAAGTAAAGGTTTAGGTTGTGATAACCACTTTTTGGTTTGCTTTTTTTGGAGAGTGGTTGTCACCGGTAGTTTTAAAGGCAATATTTATTGACTGGATCGGCTTGGTAATTATTTTTTTCGCTTGTTTGCGCTGTTCTAAGTTTTCGTCCTCTTTTTTAGCTGTTTACTGTGACTATGAAAACACACATGTTAACACTGGGAATGGAGTTGAAATGAGCCCAGATGTAAATTGTACATGGCATTACCAGCCTTGCCAGTGTCCATTTGCTCCACAAAGCTATCCTCATCAAAATAGTGAAGGTAATGTATCCGAATGGTGGGTAAGTAGGTGAAATTACAATTTATTTCAATGGGATAAATGTCTTTATCTAATTAGATATGAAGTTCATATTGCTTAGTGAACACTTATTTTACCATATGACCTGGAAGTATACCGTAAATCAAGGTATTTTCCTACTAGTTCAAAAAGTTTCTTTTTAAAAACTTGCTGTAAAGCAAAGAATGGCTGATCCGAAACAGATGTTAACAGTTTACTGTTTGCATCCAGACACTGAATTTGTGAACTATTAAATTATTGTCTCATTAAACTGATATATTATTATTTTCAAGAATTGCCAATAAGCATTGCTTACACTGGCTTGCCACTCTCCACGAAGAGAAATGTTTCCCCTTAGATCCCAAATAAAGGCCTCTCACCCAGTCAAATCTGACCTCTTGCTTTGCACTGGTGAAGGGTAAACAACCCGAAACACATGTTTGTAAATGGAGTTTGGCTTCTTACCCTAAGTCATATGGCAAGGCTTATTAAAAAGTCTATATTGACTTTTATTATTGCTACATCCAATAGGTGGAACTAATGTTAGTTCTAGTCCTCTTCTTCTCTGGAGAGGATATTTTCTATAAGTAGACGACATAGGCGTCAGATTGATTGGTGTCCGACAGCTAATAAGGTTCCTGGTTTTGAGGGAGATGGTCATGGTTCCTTTAAAAATCAATAGACATCGAACAAACCTTTAAAGGATATGGATTCTATCCCCTATCTTTTGGTTAGGGGATATTTTTTTTTGGGGGGGGGGGTTGGGGGTACCTTTTAGGTGACAACACTGCACCTTACTCTAAGTACAGCAAAAATTAACCCAACACATGCCACCAAATCTTCATTAAAACCATTGACCCGGTATGTCAGCAGCTAGACTCTCACAGTATCGAATGTTTCCACATCCTCCTTGGAGGTTATACATACTGCAGTGAATATGTATGTATATTATTTATATAATGAGTCATCACCCGATATGGAATAATGTAATTAATATTTACCGTAATAACGTAACTCTTTATTGTTTCTCTAACAAAGGATGCTACCAATGCGGCCCTCACAAGTTCTATGATCCCATCAAAAAGACTTGTGTCCCATGTGGTAAGTTCTCCTTTTTTAAGTCAAGTGAAAAAAAATGATCTATTAATCATTTAGATAACTTTAACCAGTCTTCAAAGCCATTATTAATTAAATTTTTAAAATTATTATTTTTTTAATCAAGCACTGTGCATGTACGAGATAAAGAAATCCAGCTCAGTTTATAAAGTTTGTGCTTTGATATTGAGTAATGTTCCAAGACATACAGTAATTTCTTATTTCCAAAAAATATATATTAAATACCTGCTGAGCCCCTGGATGAGAAAGTCACAGTAGACCCCCCTTTTTCTGTACACTAGGCTTAACAAGCGTAGGGTGTATGTACATAGTGGGCACTGGCATCAATTTTGCCTGGTGCTCACTCCAGCCATGTTCATCAACCACAGCAGAAATTGCTGATCCACCGCTTTGCCCATTTAAGTCTTTAACAGAATTGATGTCATGCAAACACGACTTTTTAACTTTATGCTATTATATTCTTCCTTTGTTTTCCTTCTTCTTTGCAGCTGGACCACCAATTTCAACACCGGTCCCGAGAACAACACCCAAATCGACAACATTGGTGCCAACTCCAACTCAAAAACATACAACATCATCAGTATCCCCTTCAACTGTACAGTCTTCCACTATTACAGGTTTGTGCGCTTTTTTGACCTTTTTAGTTTTCTTTTAGCTAATTTCTAATTTTATATATAGGTAACTTACTTTCCTAACTGATTGCCAGGAATGAGCGAAGCTGTTCTGTCTTTTCTCACTCGTGCAATCAGAAGTAATTGCCGCAATGTCTTGTCTAGGCGTATATTTCCTCTGTAGCATATTGACATGCCAGGTTAACTAGGGAGGGGGGATCTAGCTCAATTTTGAAATGGAGTAATGAGCAACATTAGGCATCATTCAGATGTAAGAGATTTTTCTCGTATGCAAAAAAAAAATTCTGCTTCTCATCAGTTTGTGTGCCGTTTTTTTCCATCATTAAAAATGGACAGCACACAGGTTGCACACAGATGGCATCTGGGTGCTGCCCTTGATTTTTACAGACCCATAGACTTGTATGGGTGATTATGATCCATGACTTGAATCAAAAATGGACATGTGAACAGCACCATAAACTATAATGGATACGTGTTCTATCCATGGAAAACGCAGAAAGAACACGTACATGAAAAACAGACGTCTGAATGAGCCCTTAGTTTTGTTGTTTGGGGTTTTATTAAATGGATGGACATAAAAAACGATCACTCAACATATAAAAAACTCACCACTTCAGCATCAATCCGGTGGTCCCAGCTTGTCCTGCACGAATGCACATTGTTCATGGGACTGCTGCAGACAATCACTGACCTAAGTAACCTATTTTACTTAATGGTGCTGAATATCTACAACATCAAAAACTCACCAAAAGCCCATTGTGGGAACGTAACCTAAGAGGTATAAGAACCTACCAGCTGCCATATGTCACTGATTGTATTAATTATTTCAGGCTTTGGCTCAATAAGTGCATTTATATGTATAGGATTCATATTAATAGAATTGTTACTAGAATGAGTAATGCACAGTAATAGCTTACAGTCCTCTTATTCACATCCACAGTGTCATCTCCTACAGTTTCTTGTAAGTAATTTTTTACTTAATATTTTTCTTTTATCGATTCAATCATATGTCATATAAGTTATCATTAAATACAATAAGAATACTCATCATAAAAGTCATTAGTAAAAAAATAATACAGATCTAGGGCAGGTAAAATAAATATGTTCCTTAAAATTGATGGCTTATTCTTAGAAAAGACCATAAGTAGTAGGCCATTGAGGGTCCCACCTTGGGCACTCCCACTCATCACAGCTGGACAATTTGTAGCAGCTCTTTCTGCTATTGCCGGTAATGCAGCCATCAGTGAACAGCAGAGCTGTGCTGTACACGGCAGTGTAAACAATGTAGGGGAGACAACGCACATCCAAGTACCATGGTTCTTCAAAGAGGGATGCCAAGAGTCAGACTCCTCCTAATCTAATATTGATGTGCTGTCCTAAGGATAAACCATCAATTTTAAAAGGAGACTAATCAGCTGATTCTTGTTGCCCAAACCACCAAGCAGCCATGAATCAGGCACTGGCTGCGTTATTGCAGCCTTATACGTTTTACTTTGACAATTCAGAGGAACCATACTTTGAGAAGCTGGCTGGGGATTATGCATCTCCAGTGACTAGTCAAAGGCTGGTCCCCAAGTGTCTCTTCCTTAGACTGATAGGTAACTCCCTACGTGTGTATAGGGGGAGACCTGTTCGTCTAGGAAAGTGGGGCCAGAGACTTTCCTTGGATTAGTCATTTGAGTTACTTAGTCCCTGGTCAGTCTCTCAAAGTAGGTGTCACGTGACAGTTGTTTGATATCTGAGGGCTAGGGGCTCCGTCCCTATCCCTAAAGCTAGGGGCATTTTACCTATCTCTGCTCCCCGGATTACTTCTAATGGTGAAGACGCCAAGGCCACGTACCTTGCTGGGCTCATGTATCAGCCCTTATCTGTCCCTTCCACCACCCAGGGAAGTGGGGAGTAGTTGTATATAAGAATACACAAACCAGACTTACAAGGGAAGACGTACAGGGATAAATGAAAATACCAATCATACAAATATGCACTCACAAACAACTGAGTGGAACACCGGGAAAGAAAAGAAAGAAAAAAAACAAATAAGAGAGGATGAGGATATGCTCACAGACTCCCCAAGCAGTAGTCTTTTGAACAACACTCCAAACGCCTCCTCAACAAACACCTCCAACTCCACACCAGGCAGTATAAAACTAACACTGAAAATCCTGATTGCCAGAGACGAGTATAAATAGCAGAGGGGAGTGGCCAACACTGAACAGCTGAAATCATCAAAGCAGGAAAGCTTCAGAAGTTTTCAATTGAACAGATTTAACCCCTGTACTGCTATCAGAAACATGCAACCTTTAATATGATGGTGAAATGCTTCTAATCAGTGTAGGAGTATATTAATTCAGACACTGCAGTCTTCTGGCTCCTCTCTGTCGCGGTAAACTTGTGACAGTAGGTTTTCTCCAAAAACATTGCAGCATTTCAGAGTAAACCATACATGGCTGCAATATTTCAGCTAGTCTCTGATTCATACTAGCCTTGGTACAGGTAGCTTTATTAGCTGACAGGTTCCCTTTAAAGAATCAGAAAACCATAAAAGTTATTTTTCTGGCTCATATATTCTTCTGTTGGAGGTATTCATTAGCAATGTAAATCATAAAATGTAACACCGCACACTTAATAGAACATAACAGCAGACTTTCTTAACCCTCTCATTGCCATGGCGTATTCTTGTGCTCGCCACCCTCCTTCAAGGGGTACTGAAGATGTTTCTTTCTAAAGACAATATTCACAGACCAAACTTAGTGCAAGCGAATCAACTTTGCAGCACAAAAAAAATAAAAGATATAGTTTCTCGCAAAGTGGCACTTTAGCTTAATGAAGTTGTTTAAGATTCATATACTAAAGACATATCTTTAGGATAGGTCAATAATATCAGATCAGTGGGAGTTTTACACGCAGTACCCCCACAAGTCAGCTCCAGCAGAGGTTGGAAGTAATCAGTATATGGAACCTTCCCCAGGTACCAAAGCTCAGCACCCATTCACATCAACAGGAGATGAGCTGCAGTACCCAGGAAAAGCCACTACACTAAGTATGGAGTCAATACCGAAAAATGACATCTTCCGATTCTTCCACTATCCTGTAATTCCTGATTCGTTCATACAGATTCTTTGTAAATATTCAAAAACTTTCTCAGACCCTAAAAATACATGTAATAAATAGAAGACAGTGAGGAGCAGGGAGATGTAGCAGAACACGGAAGTACCGCTCTATTTACATCTGTTAGATTACATTTTGTTGGATTAGAAGAGGTAAAAAATTATGCAAATATAAGATTAAAAGGATAGTTGATACATGCTGCCCGATCCACTTATACATTTATATATAGTGACAACTGAGAGGTAAATCTCCCAGGGTTAGATGGTTAGCACTCAAAATATTTTCATTCCAACACAATAAATTGGGTTTAAGATTGCCATCAACCATTTTTACTCTCTTCATACACAGCAAAGTAAGTATGTCACAATACAAAATTAATCTTGTGCTGTCCTTACGCAGACTGGCAACCTCGCCTCTGAGGTTCATCTTTAAAGAAGCTCTTTATCCAAAAAGACTAACAGAGCAGCCCACACCCAGAGCAATCTGTACCATAGGGGAGAAACATTCACTTAGCATAACACTACCTACTCCATCTTCAAGTTCTTCTTAATCCACAGTAAAAGGAAAGCATTTTCCTCTAATAAAATACACCCTAAATGTTACAATTATTATATTTCGTAGCAAAATACATTATTTCTACTGTCTCCCTGCTAGACCATATTTATAGTTACAGGTGTGTATGTATATACAGGTGCATCTAACTAAATTAGAATATCATCAAAAAGTTAATTTATTTCAGTTCTTCAATACAAAAAGTGAAACTCATATTATATAGAGTCATTACAAACAGAGTGATCTATTTCAAGTGTTTATTTCTGTTAATGTGGATGATTATGGCTTACAGCCAATGAAAACACAAACGTCATTATCTCAGTAAATTAGAATACTTTATAACACCGACTTGCAAAATGTTTTTAAAATCCGGAATGTTGGCCTACTGAAATGTATGTTTAGAAAATGCACTGAATACTTGGTCGGGCTCCTTTTGCATCAATTACTGCATCAATGCGGCGTGGCATGGAGGCGATCAGCCTGTGGCACTGCTGAGGTGTTATGGAAGCCCAGGTTGCTTTGATAGCAGCCTTCAGCTCGTCTGCATTGTTGGGTCTGCTGTCTCTCATTTTCCTCTTGACAATACCCCATAGATTCTCTATGGGGTTAAGGTCAGGCGAGTTTGCTCGTCAATCAAGCACAGTGATACTGTTGTTTTTAAACCAGGTATTGGTACTTTTGGCAGTGTGGACAGGGGCCAAGTCCTCCCGGAGAATAATATTTCTATCTCCAAAAAGCTTGTCAGCAGAGGGAAGCATGAAGTGCTGTAAAATTTCCTGGTAGACGGCTGCTCTGACTTTGGTCTTGATAAAACACAGTGGACCTACACCAGCAGATGACATGGCTCCCCAAACCATCACTGATTGTGGAAACTTCACACTAGACCTCAAGCAGCTTGGATTGTGGCCTATCCACTCTTCCTCCAGACTCTGGGACCTTGAATTCCAAATGAAAATTGGAACTCTGGGACCATGTGGAGTGTGTCAATGACTGCCTTCTGGACATCTGTCAAGTCAGCAGTCTTCCTCATGATTGTGGAGCCTACTGAAACAGACTAAGGGACCTTTTTAAACGCTTAGGAAGCCTTCGCAGGTATTTTTTGTTAATTATTTCAATTTACTGAGATACTGACTTTAGTGTTTTCATTGGCTGTAAGCCATAATCATCAACATTAACAGAAATAAACACTTGAAATAGATCACTCTGTTTGTAATGACTCTATATAATATATGAGTTTCACTTTTTGTATTGAAGAACTGAAATATATTAACTTTTTGACGATATTCTAACTTAGTGAGATGCACCTGTATATATGAGCTATATGATAGATACTGGAGGTAAGAAGGTAAGAATTATGGCTTTAAATTATGTAAAAATGTTGAAACAATCACAAATGGAAAAAATAAGAAACATTTTCATCACAATAAAAATATTATACCAGGTAACAAAACCACTGGCATACAAATTCAAAAATATTAAAAGAAAAAATGGTAAAGTACTCTATATTCAGGCTTGAACTAGCCCACAGGGTAAGAGACAAATTTCCCGGTGGTCCCTATATGAGAGTGGGTTCCCCCGCTCACTATATTGGCAGTAGTTTGCATAACACACTTGATTGACTATGCACAGACAATGACAGCATCTCATCATTCATTTAAAAAATTACCCTGTTAATTATTGCATAGAAGTTAATATTATTGTGTACATCTGATTAATATTGTTAGACATGAAGAATACAACTGAAAAAATGTAAAAAATTGAAAAAGAACTTATTTTCTTACAGCAACACCAGAGAGATCAACTAAAAGAGAAACCTTATCTTCTACAACTAAAACTCCCAATACAATTAGTACAGTTACCACTCACACCCCAATAACAACCACTATTCATTCACCATCAACAACACATACTCCTTTAACTAGTACAACTGTTACTACCCACTCAACTTCCACATCTCCAACAACTAAAACTCCTATCACACCTACTACTGTTACCACTCACACTAAAATATCAACAACTTCAACAACCACTACTCATTCACCATCCACAGCATCTACACCTTTAACCAGTACCACAGTTACTACGCACTCAACTTCCACATCTCCTACAACTAAAACTCCCAGTACAAGTACAGTTACTACTCACATCCCAACCACAACTTCAACAAGCAGTACTCATTCACCATCAACACCAACTCCTTTGTCCAGTACCACTGTTACTACACACTCAACTTCCACATATCCTACAACTAAAACTCACAGTACAACGAGTACAGTTACCACTCACACCCCAACAACTTCAACAACCACCACTCATTCACCATCAACAACACAAACTCCTGTGTCCAGTACCACTGTTACAACCCACTCAACTTCCATATCTCCTACAAATAAAACTCCCAGTACAACGAGTACAGTTACCACTCACACCCCAACAGCTTCAACAACCACTACTCATTCACCATCAACAACACAAACTCCTTTGTCCAGTACGACAGCTACTACCCACTCAATTTCCACATCTCCTACAACTAAAACTCCCAGTACGAGTACAGTTACCACTCACACCCCAACAACTTCAACAACCACCACTCATTCACCATCAACAACACAAACTCCGTTAACCAGTACTACTGTTACTACACACTCAACTTCCACATCTCCTACAACTAAGACTCCCAGTACAATGAGTACAATTACCACTCACACCCCAACAACAACTTCAACAACCACTACTCATTCACCGTCAACAACACAAACTCCTTTGTCCAGTACTACTGTTACAACCCACTCAACTTCCACATCTCCTACAACTAAAACTCCCAGTACAACGAGTACAGTTACCACTCACACCCCAGCAACAACTTCAACAACCACCACTCATTCACCGTCAACAACACAAACTCCTTTGTCCAGTACTACTGTTACCACCCACTCAACTTCCACATCTCCTACAACTAAAACTCCCAGTACAACGAGTACAGTTACCACTCACACCCCAACAACTTCAACCACTACTCATTCACCATCAACAACACAAACTCCTTTGCCCAGTACCACTGTTTCTACGCACTCAACTTCCACATCTCCTACAAGTGAAACTCCCAGTACAATGAGTACAGTTACCACTCACACCCCAACAACAACTTCAACTACCACTACTCATTCAACATCAACAACACAAACTCCTTTGTCCAGTACAACAGTTACTACACACTCAACCTCCACATCTCCTACAACTAAAACTCCCAGTACGAGTACAGTTACCACTCACACCCCAACAACTTCAACAACCACCACTCATTCACCATCAACAACACAAACTTCCTTAACCAGTACCACAGTTACTACGCACTCAACTTCCACATCGCCTACAACTAAAACTCCTAGTACGAGTACAGTTACCACTCTCACGCCAACATCAACTTCAACAACCAAGACTCATTCACCGTCAACAACACAAACTCCTTTGTCCAGTACCACTGTTACAACCCACTCAACTTCCACATCTCCTACAACTAAAACTCCCAGTACAACGAGTACAGTTACCACTCACACCCCAACAACTTCAACAACCACTACTCATTCACCATCAACAACACAAACTCCTTTGTCCAGTACGACAGCTACTACCCACTCAATTTCCACATCTCCTACAACTAAAACTCCCAGTACGAGTACAGTTACCACTCACACCCCAACAACTTCAACAACCACCACTCATTCACCATCAACAACACAAACTCCGTTAACCAGTACTACTGTTACTACACACTCAACTTCCACATCTCCTACAACTAAGACTCCCAGTACAATGAGTACAATTACCACTCACACCCCAACAACAACTTCAACAACCACTACTCATTCACCGTCAACAACACAAACTCCTTTGTCCAGTACTACTGTTACAACACACTCAACTTCCACATCTCCTACAACTAAAACTCCCAGTACAACGAGTACAGTTACCACTCACACCCCAGCAACAACTTCAACAACCACCACTCATTCACCGTCAACAACACAAACTCCTTTGTCCAGTACTACTGTTACCACCCACTCAACTTCCACATCTCCTACAACTAAAACTCCCAGTACAACGAGTACAGTTACCACTCACACCCCAACAACTTCAACAACCACTACTCATTCACCATCAACAACACAAACTCCTTTGCCCAGTACCACTGTTTCTACGCACTCAACTTCCACATCTCCTACAAGTGAAACTCCCAGTACAATGAGTACAGTTACCACTCACACCCCAACAACAACTTCAACTACCACTACTCATTCAACATCAACAACACAAACTCCTTTGTCCAGTACAACAGTTACTACACACTCAACCTCCACATCTCCTACAACTAAAACTCCCAGTACGAGTACAGTTACCACTCACACCCCAACAACTTCAACAACCACCACTCATTCACCATCAACAACACAAACTTCCTTAACCAGTACCACAGTTACTACGCACTCAACTTCCACATCGCCTACAACTAAAACTCCTAGTACGAGTACAGTTACCACTCTCACGCCAACATCAACTTCAACAACCAAGACTCATTCACCGTCAACAACACAAACTCCTTTGTCCAGTACCACTATTACAACCCACTCAACTTCCACATCTCCTACAACTAAAACTCCCAGTACAACGAGTACAGTTACCACTCACACCCCAACAACTTCAACAACCACTACTCATTCACCATCAACAACACAAACTCCTTTGTCCAGTACGACAGCTACTACCCACTCAATTTCCACATCTCCTACAACTAAAACTCCCAGTACAACGAGTACAGTTACCACTCACACCCCAGCAACAACTTCAACAACCACCACTCATTCACCGTCAACAACACAAACTCCTTTGTCCAGTACTACTGTTACCACCCACTCAACTTCCACATCTCCTACAACTAAAACTCCCAGTACGAGTAAAGTTACCACTCACAACCCAACAACTTCAACAACCACTACTCATTCACCATCAACAACACAAACTCCTTTGCCCAGTACCACTGTTTCTACGCACTCAACTTCCACATCTCCTACAAGTGAAACTCCCAGTACAATGAGTACAGTTACCACTCACACCCCAACAACAACTTCAACTACCACTACTCATTCAACATCAACAACACAAACTCCTTTGTCCAGTACAACAGTTACTACACACTCAACCTCCACATCTCCTACAACTAAGACTCCCAGTACGAGTACAGTTACCACTCACACCCCAACAACTTCAACAACCACCACTCATTCACCATCAACAACACAAACTTCCTTAACCAGTACCACAGTTACTACGCACTCAACTTCCACATCACCTACAACTAAAACTCCTAGTACAACGAGTACAGTTACCACTCTCACGCCAACAACAACTTCAACAACCAAGACTCATTCACCGTCAACAACACAAACTCCTTTGTCCAGTACCACTGTTACAACCCACTCAACTTCCACATCTCCTACAACTAAAACTCCCAGTACAACGAGTACAGTTACCACTCACACCCCAACAACTTCAACAACCACTACTCATTCACCATCAACAACACAAACTCCTTTGTCCAGTACGACAGCTACTACCCACTCAATTTCCACATCTCCTACAACTAAAACTCCCAGTACGAGTACAGTTACCACTCCCACCCCAACAACAACTTCAACAACCACTACTCATTCACCATCAACACCAACTCCTTTATCCAGTACCACAGTTACTACACACTCAACCTCCACATCTCCTACAACTAAAACTCCCAGTACAACGAGTACAGTTACCACTCACACCCCAACAACTTCACCAACCACCACTCATTCACCATCAACAACACAAACCCCTTTGTCCAGTACCACTGTTACAACCCACTCAACTTCCACATCTCCTACAACTAAAACTCCCAGTACAACGAGTACAGTTACCACTCACACCCCAGCAACTTCAACAACCACTACTCATTCACCATCAACAACACAAACTCCTTTGTCCAGTATGACAGCTACTACCCACTCAATTTCCACATCTCCTACAACTAAAACTCCCAGTAAGAGTACAGTTACCACTCACACCCCAACAACTTCAACAACCACCACTCATTCACCATCAACAACACAAACTCCGTTAACCATTACTACTGTTACTACACACTCAACTTCAACATCTCCTACAACTAAGACTCCCAGAACAATGAGTACAATTACCACTCACACCCCAACAACAACTTCAACAACCACTACTCATTCACCGTCAACAACACAAACTCCTTTGTCCAGTACTACTGTTACAACCCACTCAACTTCCACATCTCCTACAACTAAAACTCACAGTACAACGAGTACAGTTACCACTCACACCCCAACAACAACTTCAACAACCACGACTCATTCACCGTCAACAACACAAACTCCTTTGTCCAGTACTACTGTTACCACCCACTCAACTTCCACATCTCCTACAACTAAAACTCCCAGTACAACGAGTACAGTTACCACTCACACCCCAACAACTTCAACAACAACTACTCATTCACCATCAACAACAAAAACTCCTTTGCCCAGTACCACTGTTTCTACGCACTCAACTTCCACATCTCCTACAAGTGAAACTCCCAGTACAATGAGTACAGTTACCACTCACACCCCAACAACAACTTCAACTACCACTACTCATTCAATATCAACAACACAAACTCCTTTGTCCAGTACAACAGTTACTACACACTCAACCTCCACATCTCCTACAACTAAGACTCCCAGTACAACGAGTACAGTTACCACTCACACCCCAACAACTTCAACAACCACCACTCATTCACCATCAACAACACAAACTTCCTTAACCAGTACCACAGTTACTACGCACTCAACTTCCACATCGCCTACAACTAAAACTCCTAGTACAACGAGTACAGTTACCACTCTCACGCCAACAACTTCAACAACCAAGACTCATTCACCATCAACAACACAAACTCCTTTGTCCAGTACCACTGTTAGTACACACTCAACTTCCACATCTCCTACAACTAAAACTCCCAGTACAACACGTACAGCTTCCACTCACACCCCAACAACAACTTCAACAACCACTACTCATTCACCGTCAACAACACAAACTCCTTTGCCTTCTACTACTGTTACTACGCACTCAACTTCCACATCGTCTACAATTAAAACTCCCAGTACAACGAGTACAGTTTCCACTCATACCCCAAAAACAACTTCAACAACCACTACTCATTCACCGTCAACAACACAAACTCCTTTGCCTTCTACCACTGTTACTACGCACTCAACTTCCACATCGTCTACAATTAAAACTCCCAGTACAACGAGTACAGTTTCCACTCATACCCCAAAAACAACTTCAACAACCACTACTCATTCACCGTTCCCAACACAAACTCCTTTGTCCAGTACTACTGTTACCACCCACTCAACTTCAACATCTCCTACAAGTGAAACTCCCAGTACAAGTACAGTTACCACTCGTACCCCAACAACCACTACTCATTCACCATCAACAACACAAACTCCTTTGTCCAGTACCACAGTTACTACGCACTCAACCTCCACATCTCCTACAACTAAAACTCCCAGTACGAGTACAGTTACCACTCACACCCCAACAACTTCAACAACCACTACTCATTCACCATCAACAACTCCAACTTCTTTGTCCAGTACCACGGTTACAACCCACTCAACTACCACATCTCCTACAACTAAAACTCCCAGTACAACGAGTACAGTTACCACTCACACCCCAACAACAACTTCAGCAACCACTACTCATTCACCGTCAACAACACAAACTCCTTTGTCCAGTACCACTGCTACTACACATTCAACTTCCACATCTCCTACAACTAAAACTCCCAGTACAACGAGTACAGTTACCACTCACACCCCAACAACTTCAACAACCACCACTCATTCACCATCAACAACACAAACTCCTTTGTCCAGAACCACTGTTACAACCCACTCAACTTCCACATCTCCTACAACTAAAACTCCCAGTACGAGTACAGTTACCACTCACACCCCAACAACTTCAACAACCACCACTCATTCACCATCAACAACACAAACTCCTTTGTCCAGTACCACTGTTACAACCCACTCAACTTCCACATCTCCTACAACTAAAACTCCCAGTACGAGTACAGTTACCACTCACACCCCAACAACAACTTCAACAACCACTACTCATTCACCGTCAACAACACAAACTCCTTTGTCCAGTACCACTGCTACTACACATTCAACTTCCACATCTCCTACAACTAAAACTGCCGTTACGAGTACAGTTACCACTCACACCCCAACAACTTCAACAACCACCACTCATTCACCATCAACAACACAAACTCCTTTGTCCAGAACCACTGTTACAACCCACTCAACTTCCACATCTTCTACAACTAAAACTCCCAGTACAAGTACAGTTACCACTCGTACCCCAACAACAACTTCAACAACCAGTACTCATTCACCATCAACAACACAAACTCCTTTGTCCAGTACCACAGTTACTACGCACTCAACCTCCACGTCTCCTACAACTAAAACTCCCAGTACGAGTACAGTTACCACTCACACCGCAACAACTTCAACAACCACTGCTCATTCACCGTCAACAACACCAACTCCTTTGTCCAGTACCACTGTTACAACCCAATCAACTTCCACATTTCCTACAACTAAAACTCCCATTTCAACGAGTACAGTTACCACTCACACCCCAACAACTTCAACAACCACCACTCATTCACCGTCCACAACACAAACTCCTTTGTCCAGTACCACAGTTACTACGCACTCAACCTCCACATCTCCTACAACTAAAACTCCCAGTACGAGTACAGTTACCACTCACACCCCAACAACTACTTCAACAACCACTACTCATTCACCGTCAACAACACAAACTCCTTTGTCCAGTACCACTGCTACTACACATTCAACTTCCACATCTCCTACAACTAAAACTCCCAGTACGAGTACAATTACCACTCACACCCCAACAACAACTTCAACAACCACTACTCATTCACCGTCAACAACACAAACTGCTTTGTCCAGTACCACAGTTACTACGCACTCAACCTCCACATCTCCTACAACTAAAACTCCCAGTACGAGTACAGTTACTACCAACACCCCAACAACTTCAAAAACCACCACTCATTCACCATCAACAACACAAACTCCTTTGTCCAGTACCACTGCTACTACGCATTCAACTTCCACATCTCCTACAACTAAAACTGACATTACGAGTACAGTTACCACTCACACCCCAACAACTTCGACAACCACTACTCATTCACCGTCAACAACACAAACTCCTTTGTCCAGTACTACTGTTACCACCCACTCAACTTCCACATCTCCTACAAGTGAAACTCCCAGTACGAGTACAGTTACCACAAGTACCACAGCAACAACTTCAACAACCACTACTCATTCACCATCAACAACACAAACTCCTTTGTCCAGTACCACAGTTACTACGCACTCAACCTCCACATCTCCTACAACTAAAACTCCCAGTACGAGTACAGTTACCACTCACACCCCAACAACTTCAACAACCACTACTCATTCACCGTCAACACCACCAACTCCTTTATCCAGTACCACTGCTCCTACACACTCAACTTCCACATCTACAACTAAAACTCCCAGTACGAGTACAGTTACCACTCACACCCCAACAACTTCAACAACCACCACTCATTCACCATCAACAACACAAACTCCTTTGTCCAGTACCACTGTTACAACCCACTTAACTTCCACATCTCCTACAACTAAAACTCCCAGTACAACGAGTACAGTTACCACTCACACCCCAACAACTTCAACAACCACTACTCATTCACCGTCAACACAAACTCCTTTGTCCAGTACCACTGCTACTACACATTCAACTTCCACATCTCCTACAACTAAAACTCCCAGTACGAGTACAGTTTCCACTCACACCCCAACAACTTCAACAACCACCACTCATTCACCTTCAACAACACAAACTCCTTTGTCCAGTACCACTGTTACAACCCACTCAACTTCCACATCTCCTACAACTAAAACTCCCAGTACAACGAGTACAGTTACCACTCACACCCCAACAACAACTTCAACAACCACTACTCATTCACCGTCAACAACACAAACTCCTTTGTCCAGTACCACTGCTACTACACATTCAACTTCCACATCTCCTAGAACTAAAACTCCCAGTACGAGTACAGTTACCACTCACACCCCAACAACTTCAACAACCACTACTCATTCACCGTCAACAACACAAACTCCTTTGTCCAGTACCACAGTTACTACGCACTCAACCTCCACATCTCCTACAACTATAACTCCCAGTACGAGTACAGTTACTACTAACACCCCAACAACTTCAACAACCACCACTCATTCACCGTCAACAACACAAACTCCTTTGTCCAGTACCACTACTACTACTACACATTCAACTTCCACATTTCCTACAACTAAAACTCCCAGTACGAGTACAGTTACCACTCACACCCCAACAACTTCAACAACCACCACTCATTCACCATCAACAACACAAACTCCTTTGTCCAGTACTACTGTTACCACCCACTCAACTTCCACATCTCCTACAATTAAAACTCCCAGTACAATGAGTACAGTTACCACTCACACCCCAACAACAACTTCAACAACCACTACTCATTCACCGTCAACAACACAAACTCCTTTGTCCAGTACTACTGTTACCACCCACTCAACTTCCACATCTCCTACAAGTGAAACTCCCAGTACGAGTACAGTTACCACTCGTACCCCAACAACAACTTCAACAACCACTACTCATTCACCGTCAACAACACAAACTCCTTTGTCCAGTACCACTGTTACAACCCACTCACCTTCCACATCTCCTACAACTAAAACTCCCAGTACGAGTACAGTTACCACTCACACCCCAACAACAGCTTCAACAACCACTACTCATTCACCGTCAACAACACAAACTCCTTTGTCAAGTTCCACTGCTACTACACATTCAACTTCCACATCTCCTACTACTAAAACTCCCATTACAACGAGTACAGTTACCACTCACATCCCAACAACTTCAACAACCACCACTCATTCACCATCAACAACACAAACTCCTTTGTCCAGTATCCCTGCTACTACACATTCAACTTCCACATCTCCTACAACTAAAACTCCCATTACAACGAGTACAGTTACCACACACACCCCAACAACTTCAACAACCACCACTAATTCACCGTCCACAACACAAACTCCATTGTCCAGTACCACTGTTGCCACCCTCTCAACTTCCACATCTCCTACAACTAAAACTCCCAGTACGAGTACAGTTACCACTCACACCCAATCAACAACTTCAACAACCACTACTCATTCACCGTCAACAACACAAACTCCTTTGTCCAGTACCACTGTTACCACCCACTCAACTTACACATCTCCCACGAGTGAAACTCCCAGTACGAGTACAGTTACCACTCGTACCCCAACAACAACTTCAACAACCACTACTCGTTCACCATCAACAACACAAACTCCTTTGTCCAGTACCACAGTTACTACGCACTCAACCTCCACATCTCCAACAACTAAAACTCCCAGTACGAGTACAGTTACCACTCACACCCCAACAACTTCAACAACCACCACTCATTCACCATCAACAACACAAACTCCTTTGTCCAGTACCACTGTTACAACCCACTCAACTTCCACATCTCCTACAACTAAAACTCCCAGTACAACGAGTACAGTTACCACACACACCCCAACAACAACTTCAACAACCACCACTCATTCACCGTCAACAACACAAACTCCTTTGTCCGGTACGACTGCTACTACACATTCAACTTCCACATCTCCTACAACTAAAACTCCCATTACGAGTACAGTCACCACTCACACCCCAACAACGTCAACAACCACCATTCATTCACCTTCAACAACACAAACTCCTTTGTCCAGTACCACTGTTACAACCCACTCAACTTCCACATCTGCTACAACTAAAACTCCCAGTACGAGTACAGTTACCACTCACACCCCAACAACTTCAACAACCACCACTCATTCACCAACGACACAAACTCCTTTGTCCAGTACCACTGTTACAACCCACTCAACTTCCACATCTCCTACAAGTGAAACTCTCAGTACAACGAATACAGTTACCACTCACACCCCAACAACTTCAACAACCACTACTCATTCACCGTCAACAACACAAACTCCTTTGTCCAGTACTACTGTTACCACCCACTCAACTTCCACATCTCCTACAAGTGAAACTCCCAGTACGAGTACAGTTACCACTCGTACCCCAACAACAACTTCAACAACCACTACTCATTCACCATCAACAACACAAACTCCTTTGTCCAGTACCACAGTTACTACGCACTCAACCTCCACATCTCCTACAACTAAAGCTCCCAGTACAAGTACAGTTACCACTCACACCCCAGCAACTTCAGCAACCACCACTCATTCACCATCAACAACACAAACTCCTTTGTCCAGTACCACTGTTACAACCCACTCAACTTCCACATCTCCTACAAATAAAACTCCCAGTACAACAAGTACAGTTACCACACACACCCCAACAACAACTTCAACAACCACCACTCATTCACCGTCAACAACACAAACTCCTTTGTCCAGTACCACTGCTACTACACATTCAACTTCCACATCTCCTACAACTAAAACTCCCATTACGAGTACAGTTACCACTCACACCCCAACAACGTCAACAACCACCACTCATTCACCGACTACAACACAAACTCCTTTGTCCAGTACCACAGTTACTACGCACTCAACCTCCACATCTCCTACAACTAAAACTCCCAGTACGAGTACAGTTACCACTCACACCCCAACAACTTCAACAACCACCACTCATTCACCATCAACGACACAAACTCCTTTGTCCAGTACCACTGTTACAACCCACTCAACTTCCACATCTGCTACAACTAAAACTCCCAGTACGAGTACAGTTACCACTCACACCCCAACAACTTCAACAACCACCACTCATTCACCATCAACAACACAAACTCCTTTGTCCAGTACTATTGTTACCACCCACTCAACTTCCACATCTCCTACAAGTGAAACTCCCAGTACAACGAATACAGTTACCACTCACACCCCAACAACTTCAACAACCACTACTCATTCACCGTCAACAACACAGACTCCTTTGTCCAGTACTACTGTTACCACCCACTCAACTTCCACATCTCCTACAAGTGAAACTCCCAGTACAACGAGTACAGTTACCACTCGTACCCCAACAACAGCTTCAACAACCACTACTCATTCACCGTCAACAACACAAACTCCTTTGTCCAGTACCACAGTTACTACGCACTCAACCTCCACATCTCCTACAACTAAAACTCCCAGTACGAGTACAGTTACCACTCACACCCCAACAACTTCAACAACCACTACTCATTCACCGTCAACAACACAAACTCCTTTGTCCAGTACCACTGTTACAACCCACTCAACTTCCACATCTGCTACAACTAAAACTCCTAGTACGAGTACAGTTACAACTCACACCCCAACAACTTCAACAACCACCACTCATTCACCATCAACAACACAAACTCCTTTGTCCAGTACTATTGTTACCACCCACTCAACTTCCATATCTCCTACAAGTGAAACTCCCAGTACAATGAGTACAGTTACCACTCGTACCCCAACAACAACTTCAACAACCACTACTCATTCACCGTCTACAACACAAACTCCTTTGTCCAGTACTATTGTTACCACCCACTCAACTTCCACATCACCTACAACTAAAACTCCCAGTACGAGTACAGTTACCACTCACACCCCAACAACTTCAACAACAACTACTCATTCACCATTAACAACACAAACTCCTTTGTCCAGTACCACTGTTACTACCCACTCAACTTCCACATCTCCTACAACTAAAACTCCCAGTACGAGTGCAGTTACCACTCACACCCCAACAACAACTTCAACAACCACTACTCATTCACCATCAACACCAACTCCTTTATCGAGTACCACAATCACTACCCTCTCAACTTCCACATCTCCAACAACTAAAACTCCCAGTACGAGTACAGTTACCTCTCACACCCCAACAACAACTTCAACAACTACTACTCATTCACCATCAACACCAACTCCTTTTTCCAGTACCACTGTTACTACCCACTCAACTTCTACATCTCCTACATCTAAAACTCACAGTACAAGTACAATTACCACCAACACTCCTTCTACATCTCCAACAATAACTTCAATGACCACTATTCACATACCATCAACAACAGTAGTTACATCCCAAACCACAACTAGTACAACGGTTCCTTCAACCACTATGCCATGGTGTTGTACTGAAACTACAAGTACAACTAGTACAGAAACTACTAACACCCCTTCTCCATCAACAACTTCAACAACTACTACTCCGTCATCTTTAACGACTATGCCATTAACAAGTACTATGCCTCCTACTCCTACATGGTGTTGTCCTCCAACTACCACTACAACTAGTCCAACTACAACTAACACCCCTACAACAACAATTTCAACAACTTCACCAATTCCTTTAACCAGTACTACTGTTACTACCCACTCAACTTCCACATCTCCTACAACTAAAATTCCCAGTACAACAAGTACAGTTACCACTCACACCCCAACAACTTCAACAACTACTACTCATTCACCGTCAACAACCCAAACTCCCTTGTCCAGTTCCACAGTTATTTCACACTCATCTTCCACATCTCCTACAACTAACACTCCCAGTACAACTAGTACTGTTACCACTCACACACCAACAACTCTAACAACCACTACTCATTCACCATCAACACCCACTCCTTTAACTAGCACAACTGTTACTACCCACTCAACTTCCACATCTCCTACAACTAAAACTCCTACTACAATGAGTACTGTGACCACTCACACCCCAACAACAACTTCAACATCCACCACTAATTCACCATCAACATCCGCTCCTTTAACCAGTACCACAGTTACTACGCACTCAATTTCCACATCTCCTACAACTAAGACTCCCAGTACAACTAGTACAGTTACCACTCCCACTCCTTCTACAACTCCAACAACCACTAGTCATTCACCATCAACACCTACTCCTTTAACCACTACCACTGTTACTTCCCATTCAACTTCCACATCTCCTACAACTGAAACTCCCAGTACAACTAGTACTATTACCACTCACACCCCAACAACAACTCCAACAAGCACTAATTATTCACCATCAACACCTACTCCTTTAACCAGTACCACTGTTACTACCCACTCAACTTTCACAACTCTTACAACTAAAACTCCCAGTACGAGTACAGTTACTACTCACACCTCTTCTATATCTCCAACAACTTCAACATCCACATCGATATCTACAATAAGTACTACTCATTCATCAACACCTAGTCCCTCTTCCAGTACCACAGTTACTACTCACACCCCTTCTACATCCTCAACAACCACATCACCTACTAGTACTCATACATCACCAACACTTACTCCGACAAGCATTACTTCTCCAAATACAACAGCAACAATTTCTATAACTTCCTCAGCCACTCCAAACTCATCTTCTCACAGTACTACTCCAGAAACACCTCACATTAAAACACCATCACCAACACCATCTTCTCCGCCGGTTTCTCATCACCAGGATTTCTCATCTACAACTGTTCATTTAGGTGAGTTTATTTTTGGATACCTATGAAGTTATTTCTTTATTTGTAGCTCAACTATATAGTATTTTATAGGTGAGAGCAGCGTATGGACCTATAGACTAGTGGCAGCTCTTTGTAGTCTATATAATATATAAAAATCTTCAGAAATTATAGTTACCCTCTAAAGACTAATTGTGTTTCAATTTTTATTTTATGAATCAATAGTGCACATGAAAATAAGAAACTTTGTAAGATTTCATATTAGTGAAATCTGCTTCTTTCACCTCCTGGACTGATCTTCCACTCTCAATTCCCAGCTAAAATCTGTATTCAGTGAAGGCATTTTTTCCCATTACTGAAATAGGAGATGACTGCTGGTGTTTTTAAATTCTATGGAGGAGGGAGGAGCTAGAGTCAGATGCAGAAATTCTGCTGCAAGTTCTCCTGAAACGACAGTTACAGTTCTCTATAGACCTTTATGAGCACCAACTGTCATAACTTGTTTCAGTAATGGTGAAATCTGTATTCACTGAGGACACATTTTACCCATGAATTGAGAATTTTGAGAATGAATGATCAGTCCAGGTGAAGAAAAAGTAGATTTTGTTTGAGAGTAAATAGCAATAGAATCTGGCTACTTTTTTTGAAAATTGCATATTATTTGGGCACTATATGGTTGTAATAAGTGGTAATTGACGGTAATATTTGAACTGAAATTAGCAGAAAATAACTCCTATTCCAAACGACTTGGCCTGACTATGATATATATTTGTAAGAGTGCCATGTTATATTTCCTTCCTAGAAAAAATGTGTCACCACCTGCAACATCCCTCTGTGACATCAGCTGATTGCCAGCAGGTGCTTACCGAAGAGGGTTATTTAACCCCTTTCTGACCTGGTCAGTAATAGTATGCACCAGGTCGGAAAGGCTGGTTCAGCGGGGGCTCCGGCGGTGAGCCCGCACTGAACCGGGCACATGTCAGCTGATTCTTACAGCTGACATGTGCCTGCAACAGCCACGGGTGGAATCGCAATCCACCCATGGCTGTTAACCAGTTAAATGCCGCTGTCAATCTCTGACAGCGGCATTTAACTCGCACTTCCGGGAAGCGCGTCCTAAGCCCCGCCCATCGGTGACCCCGTCACATGATCGTGGGTCACCAATGGGTGGGCATGACAACTGCAGCAGAACCCTGTGGTTGTCATGTCTCAATTGCTATGAGCACCACCTAGTGGTCAGCGCTCATAGCAAGTGAGCATTTCTGCTGCATACAAGCGATCTGCTCATTGCCTGTATGCAGTAGAAGCAATCAGACAACTGCTGCTTCTAGTCTCCTATGGAGACTATTGAACCATGCAGAAAGTGTAAAAAAAATGTTTTTAAAAATATTAAAAAAATAAAAAATATATAAAAGTTTATATGACCCCCCTTTCGCCCCATTCAAAATAAAATAATTAAAAAAAAACCCCACATACACATATTTGATATCGCTGTGTTCAGAATCGCCCGATCTATCAATATAAAAGAAGAATTAAACCGATCGGTAAACGACGTAACAAGAAAAAAATTCTAAACGCCAGAATTACGTTTTTTTGGTCGCTGAAACATTGCAATAAAATGCAATAACGGGCGATCAAAACATCAGATCTACCTCAAAATGATATCAATAAAAACTTCAGCCCGGTGCACAAAAAGTAAGCCCTCACCCAGCCCCAGATCCCGAAAAATGGAGACGCTACGGGTCTCGGAATATGGCGTCATTTTTTTTTTTTTTTTACAAACTTTGGATTTTCTTTTCACCACCTAAATAAAAAAGAACCTATACAGGTTTGGTGTCTACGAACTCATAATGACCTGGAGAATAATGATGGCAGGTCAGTTTTAGCAATCAGTGAACGTGGTAAAAAAAGGACACAAAAAACAACTGTGGAATTGCATTTTTTTTGCAATTTCACCTCACTTGGAATTTTTTTCCCGTTTCCCAGCACACAATATGGTAAAACCAGTGATGGCATTTAAAAGTACAACTCGTCCCCCAAAAAATAAGCCCTCACATGGCCATATAGAACGAAAATTAAAAAAGTTCTGGCTCTGGGAAGAAGGGGAGCAAAAAATGAAAACACAAAAACAGAAAGACCCAAGGTCGTTAAGGGGTTAAGATGGGCCCAGTCATTTACTTCTCATGAATAAAAATACTATCTGCAGGTAGCCATTTCAGTTGCATCCCATTACTTTTTATTTATACGATCACTATTCCCATATCTCCATTTCTAATAACCTCCGGTGTCTACCAACAGGGTAATTTTTATTTGTCTGCAATTTTTTGCTAAGTTGGTTGGTAATTCTAATTTATTTTTTTCCAACACTATTGACCCAATTTACCAAGCAGTTTGCTTTCTTTCTTTTGCAGGAATGTGGGCTTAAAATTGCTTGACATGTTGCAAAATATTTTGTGCAACTCAAAGTTGCACAAAAATTCTGCAACTTTCTGCATTTTCACAACAGTCCTGGTTAGCTTTGCCAACTTTTTGAAAAGATGACGGAGCTAAGGCCGTACAGTGCATGGCCAAGCGCGCCCGAGAGATTTATTAAAATGATGTCATAATAGTAGCTTAAAGGGGTTGTCCACTACTTGGATAACTCTTCTCATTCCTTATGTTTGGCCCTGTTCAAATAAAAACACCTATACTCACCTCTGGTGTTGGCTCCGTTCCCGGAGCTCTTGTGAGGTTGTTATGTCCCGTGAGCCCTGCACTCACTCAGCATCGGCGTCACTGTCTCCACCTTCAGACAAATCGAACATCAAGATGATGTCAGAGAGCACCCCTGACCTCCTGTTGTAGTGCTGATTGGGCGCAGGGCTCGTGAGCCCGGGGAACGCGAGTTCCGATACCGCTGGAACAGCGCCGTCACCAGAGGTGAGTATAAGTGTTTTTATAAGAATGGGGCCAAACAAGATGAATGAGAAGTGGTTGTCCTAGTACTGGACAACCCCTTTAAATTACAACAGAAATGTGCTCCGTTCCTGCCAGAAATGCTACTCCAGTCAATGGAGTGCAGCCGGTGAAAGATTCAACGAATTCTTTAAAATGAATTGGGGCCTAAGTCTGGAATTGTGTAGAGTCCGTTAACCAGTTTGTTCTACCCATGTACATATAGTGTCCTCTAGCCCCTGCTTCTGAAGCTTCAGTACAAGACTGTTGACTGGCTCAGTATTAGGCCTCATTCAGACGTCCGAGTTTTCCACGTAAGAGAAAAACGGACAGATTATTCTCATCAGACTCAGATCAGAATGTGGTACGAGTGTCCTCCAATTTTATCGAACGAGGAGAAATTAAAAAAAAAAAAAAAAGTCGGACATGTCTCCAAGATTTTCCACGGACCTCTTGGTTTGCGAAAAATCATGGACATGTGAATGGCCCCATAGACTATCACAGGTATGAGTGCTACCGTGAAACTCATAGATAGCGCTAGTATGCAAAAATCGTACATCTGAATGAGCACTTAAATGAATGTGCAAAGTCACATCAGCCGAATGAACAAAATCCAGATTTGCATGTACGTATGGAATTACTATAATGAATTGTTCCACTTTCCTCAAAGTGCCCACACATTTTCGAAAGCAGCTGGACAAATGCTGATTTGGCTGTCACCTATTTCTCCCGACGCATACACAAGTATACTAGATTCGGCTGAGCGTGCATATGTTCTGAATGGGAACAGCGAAATTAGTTGCTGTCAGACACCTCTGCTGGTGTTTTTTTCTCCCATAAGAAAAAATGGATCAGATCTAGAAATTCAATATTCCCTTTGGCCATAGTTTGGCATGGGAAAGTTGGGAGTACCTCATAGAAATTAGGCCAGTGTGGAATTCAGAAATGTCAGTGTGTATATATGCATGTGTGATGTGTATATTTTATATATGCTCATGTGCATGTTTGTACTATGTACGTGTGTGTGTGTATTGTATTGGCATGTGCCTATTTTAAAGAGGTATGCCTAATATACATGTAAATAAATTCTATATGAATACACCATTATCTTTCCAAAAAATGTCTCTGATTGACTTCATTGCTTTGTACCTGGTGTAACCCAGGACAGCACGGTGACTCAGTGGTTAGCACTGTTACTTTGCAGCGCTGGGGTCCTGGGTTCAAATCCCACCAAGGACAACATCTGCAAGGAGTTTGTATAGTCTCCCCATATTTGCGTGGGTTTCCTCCAATATTCCAAAGACATACTGATAGGGAATTTAGATTGTGAGTCCCAATGGGGATGGTGATAATAATGTATGTAAAGTGCTGCAGAATATGATAGTGCTATATAAGCAAAGCGTAATAAATAAATAACCCTATCTTCTTAAGAAAATTACTGTATTTTTATTTCTTTTTACAATTAAAAGAATAACTCGTTACTTGAGTATATATAACCTCTATAAAAATATATTATAAATCCAAACGTAACCTAACTTTTTTTCTTATTTTATTTTACAGAAACAACTAGATTACCAACCACTCCTAGTACAATTATTGGCTTTAGTACCACTACAATTACTAGCACTGAGACACCTATTACCCCTACTATTACCAAAACGACAACCCCTACAACCAGTACCACCATTATTCCACCTACCACTAATGCTACTACAATGCCCACCCCCCACACTGTTACTAGCACCAATACCCCTATCCCCACATCTAATAACACTGAAACACCTAGCACCCCCACTATTACCGAAACTACAACCTCTACCACCATTACAACCTTTATTCCCCCCTCAACATCTCATAGCACAACTTCTAGCCCCCCTGTGTCTAACGCCACCACTTCCACATCACTTCCCACTTGGACACCTCAGACTGGTAAGAATCTCCGCCTTGTAATATTATATGTATATGGCACACACAACTTTTCACTATTACTACAAACTATCTTGTGCTACTTTTTTTTGTTTTTACCTTTGAAACTGCAACGTGATGGGATTGTATTGTTTTATTGTAATAAAACAACTCGAACGTATGCCTAATAATGACCGATAAAAATATTCACAACCAAAAATAAAACCGAAGACAAAAATAAAACATACATATATCCTGCTGTAAGTACATAAGTAAAAGCAATAGTGCATATAACATGGGGTACTTCACAAACATCGTTTTTGTTAAAAAAAAAAACTTAAAAGTCATCCCACCAGCGTCAAGGTGTACCCAAGTTCAGGATGGTCCTTTTTGATCAAAAATGGTGTTTATTAAGTACCCAATATTATTTATATCCACTATTGCTTTTACTTATTTACTTACAGCAGGGTATATGTTCATTTTGTTTCTGTCTTAGGTTTTGTCTGTTTAATGGCCAGTGTGAACATGCTCCTATTTTGCATGCTCTCCAACTTACACTCCAGTTCATTTTTTTCGGTTTCGCAAAAAATAAAATCCTGACTACTATTAATCCTTGTGTACGGTAGGAAGCTGTAGTTTCTTTATGAAGCTCATTTGCTGGCGCTTTTGATGTACGTTTTATGTTTTTTTCTGGGACTGTATGTATCTGTGCGACAGCTCGCATTGTCAGTTTCCCAAAGGGCTAATTTTCCATCGCTTGGACACAAAGTGGGCACGAATATCATGTTCTCCCTTTTCTGATGGATTGATTCCATACTAGAGATTGGGTGATACTTTTGAACACTGACTTAAACAAATTTTTTACCTACAGGTCATGATGTTCCAAAATCTACACCAGCGACTACCCCAGCTCGTGAGTATTCTATAGTACAAAAAGTAGATTTAAAGGGGGATTTCCACCACAATAACAAAGCTCAGTGGGATGGTTTGTTCTTGATGAGTTGTATTAAAAATGGAATTAAAAAGATTTTAAAAAATGATGCAATTCCACCAACTTTTGGAGGGATTGTTTTTATGTTCTTCTGGTGGTGGTGGTGGTGTTAAAAATTACACCACCACATGATTCTTTCCTTCCTGCCTCCTGAAGGTATATCTCTGAAAAAAAAGTAGTACAAATCTGTCTTGATCAAAGCAAGACAGACTTTCAAGACAGTGAAGTGTCAGGTTGACACCTTCTATTTTACTGTATGGAGAGGGGGAGGAGGAATAAGGAACAGAGTGGGGAAACAAGGAGAGGCACATCACACAGGAAAATTGTGCTGCAGTTAGCGAATACTTAAACTAATTCCTGAGCTGGATTCACAGCTACACAGCTCAGTATTGCTGTATAATCTCCTCCATGTTGCTGCAGCTTCTGAACATGTGCTAAACAAGAGAAAGAGGCAGTAATCCCTCCATTTCTGTGCGTTTTGTGAATGGGAGACATCAGGTCAGCTAGTGTTCATCGACTAATTTAGAGAGAACTGAAAATTAGAGAGGAGAAAACTGGTGAAAAATGCAGAATACAAGTCATGTAATGGCCAGTGATGGTGCTATTCCTCATATACACAGTTTATTCTAAACGTTATATGAAATGACGGACACGCTATAACTAGGCGCTTTGCTTTCTTTCTAGCCTCTAAATGTAGCCCACATAAACACACCCAAGTCATCACCAAGAATAATTGTTCCAAGGAAGTGCAAGTGATGAAATGTCAGGGACTCTGCGAATCCGAATCATGGTAAGAACCAAGGAAAATGATTAAAGACTACTAAAACAAAAGGAAATGTGGTTTACTCAACACTTACACATATTTAGCTAAATATAACTTGTCCATCATACCAGAACAGATGCCACGTACAAATGAATCATAGTGCATTACACATAGGAGGCCTCTTCAAGTCTGATGATTGTCCATCGTATTGAAAGCGTCATGTGCAACTGGAGAAAGTGGAGAGGAAACTGCACTGCCAGTAGTAAAAACGCAGTGGAAACACCTTGAGGGTATGTGCACACTGTCCGGAGCCGTCTGCGGCCCCGGCACAGTGGAATAGCCGGCGGCGGCTTACGTTCATTTTATGTAAATGAGCGGCGCCTTTTTTTTTTTTTTTTTTTTGACCTGCGGACTTTTCTTATAGAGGTTAGGTCTATGGGGAAAGCTCGCATGTGGACCCGCCGGATAAAATGACATGCTGCGGTCTAGAAAGACGCTCCGAATGTCAGTTTCCGTGGGTGAGCCGTAGACGCATAGTGGATATGGGATTTCTAGAAATCCCATCCGCTATGCTGTAACAGCTGGCCGCTGCGAGTTTGACGCTGCACAACACGCAGCAGCTCCTGTGTGCACATACCCTGAAAGTATAAATGCCGTTTTTATCAACGCGTTTCGAAGCACACCTGCTTCTCTATAAGAACAAACCTCAGAAGACTCATGTGGTTTGTCCTGAAGAAGAAGCAGGGGTGCTTCAAAACTCATTGATAAAAACCGCATTAAAGCTATGTTTACACATTGCGTTCTTGCTGCGTTTTTCTTTCTGCAGGCAAAACCTGCTTTCTTGGCAGTAAAGAAGCTGCTTACAAAAAGCAGGTCTTGCTGCATTTTTTAGGATCCTAAAAGTTCAACTTTGCTTTCAACACAAAGTTTACTTTCACACTTTGGTCGGCCACAGGCATTGTTCAATCTCACTCCTTGGTTGGCTAATCTTTATTGTGTACACATCACTAATTCAATTAAATTGTACTAATCCCAACTGCCATGAACATCAAAACATTATGGTTTAAACTTGGGAAAATCATAAAAATAAACGGGCTTCACATACTGCTGTACCTGCTTTTGTTTCACTAGAACCATAGCAAAACTTTTTTTTTGCTGAATTTTTGCACTTATGCATTGTTTTTTATGGATGAAAAAATGCTGAAAGAAGTGACATGCTGCAGTTTGGAAAAGCACAGCAGTTTTCCAAATCGGTCAGGAAAAAACAAAAACAATGTGTGTGCACGAGATTTCTGAAATCTCAGACTTTGCTGGTACTGTAAAACACAGCTTAAAATTTTCATAAAAAAACACCGCAAAAAACGCAACATAGCCTTCAAGGTTTTTCCACTACTGGCAGCATGGTTCATCTCGACTTTCTCCAGTTGCACATGAAATCTTCTTGTGGATCTGTAGCAGCCAGTCTCTTCAGCGTTTACAGGGGTTGTACCTTTCACAACCTTTGAATTTGAGCATATTCTTGGCTTTCATTTTTAACCCCGAATAAGACCCTATTGAGCTCATTATTAGTGATGAGCGAGTATGTTCTATTAACCCTTTCTCCGAGTATGCTCGGCCGAGCTCCGAGTATTTACAGCTGCTCGGTGATAAGGTTAAATCGCTCCCGTGTGCATGATTTGCAACTGTTTGACAGTTTTAATACATGTGAGGAATGTCTATTTCTTACACATTCCTCACATGTAATAAAGCTGTCAAACAGTTGCAAATCATGCACACGGGAGCGATTCAACCATATCACCGAGCAGCTGTAAATACTCGGAGCTCGGCCGAGAATACTCGGAATAGAACATACTCGCTCAACACTACTCATTATATTTCAAGTTGTTCACATAACTGCACAATAAAAGTGGTTTGAACTCGTCATTGGCTCTAAACAGTTTCTATTATCAGGAATACAAATTGTACTGGGTGATCCTGTATGATCATATTCTTAAAGGGGATCTGTCATGTCGCCTTTCTATTCTAGTAAATATTCCTATTTCTAAGTAAATAACAGTTTTGGAGCAATTTTTTGTGAGAACTTTGTGTTATGCTAGTACAGTTATTCCTCCCGGAAAGCTATGAATAACTTGAAAACAGGCGTTACCATTCCCCATGTCAAAGGGGGCGTGCCCTACATAGTCTGCAATGATTGGACAGTATCAGTGTGTTTGGACACACCCCCCTCAACTGTTAACAGTTATCGACTTATTCATAACTTTCCACTGGGAATAACAAAGGAACGACACAATAGTTCCAAGGAAAGTTTTTCAGAATGGTCATTCCACAAAGAGTATTTACTAAAAATAGACATGTTGAGAGTAGCGGCAGAAAAAAAACAAAAAAAAAACCAACCAAACTGTTGTCTGTTTTTGTCTACAGCGCTGATGTGATATCGACAGCTCTGCAGCCAATAAGTGACTTCAGCGGATATGCCTGAGCAGACAGCATGAGCTGCTGTGCTCACTGATTGGCTACAGCGCTGTCAGCGTGACATTAGCACTGCAAACAATAACAGACAAAGGTTGAAGAGGCGGAGACTCAACCCTGGACCAAGGGAGGGCGAGTAAACCACAATTTGTTTTTTTTTTTCTTTATATAAATGCCGCCTGGGGAAAGTTGTTTCTGAAACCAGAAAACGCCTTCATCCTGTGGCTATTTCAGCAATGATCCTGTTTTCTGTTATTTACGGACCTATAGTAAAGCAGATATCAGTATTATGTATGATTTTTTTTTTTTTTTTAGGTATGACGACGGGTTGGATTTAGTTGATGGCAGCTGCAGTTGTTGCATGCCAGTGACAAGTTCCATTTTTGAGAAGAACATAGATCTTTATTGTCCTGACACAAACTCCCACATCCCCGTCACAATCAAGGTCTTCAGGGAATGTGTCTGTAACTACCAGCCGTGCATCAACCCTAAAGCCTGAGACCATGAGTAGTGAGCGCAGCATCCGGTGCAGATCTCTCGCAATGGGATTCAACAGACGATAAAATCTGTCATTTTATCAAGTAAATTTCACATTATGTTGAATGTATAATGATAATTTGAGTAACTTGTTCCGTATTGAACATTTTCTTAAAATTTACTTGTGATGAATGATTTCACTATTAAACCTCACATTATGAACATGAAGTTACTTATGTTTTCATGGATGATCTTAGTGCCATAAAATGGGACAATGGCCTTGATAATAAAAATATATAAAGTAAATGGGGAGACTTTTATAAGGATACCAATTAGGACCAGTGCACAATATATGCCCTAAGACAGGCCTGCACAACAGCAACAGTACTGTGGTTCTTGAATGCTCCCAGTATCTCCTTACCATTGTTTAAGACATACTGGAAGTATTAGGTTCATGCGATACAATTGGGGCTGAAATGACATTGCAATTGATCGCTGTACTGACGGTAGTTTTGACACTACATTCATGTACTGATGGCGATTCTGGTGCTGCATTCATGTACTGACTGTTGTTCTGACGCGGTTTTCATGTACAGATGGTGGTTCTGATGCAGCTCTCGTGCTGATGGTGGTTCTGTTTTTGTACACATGTTGCAGTCCATAAAGTACTTCATGGCTATGTTAAAACTTAATCTCAAATCTCTCAATTTTGAGGATTTTTATAGGAGGATTTACGTTAGTGTGTGTTCACACTGTTTTTCTTTGGAGCAGACACTCTGAAAATCCTCTTCAAATACTCAAAACTTGTTTCTGGTGATATATTAATGTACTGATGGTGGTTCTGGTGATGTATTCATGTAAATAACCCTTTAAAAATGTTTACAGCCCTTGGGAATGGTCCAGTATGGCGATGTGGCCCTTGAACAAAAAAATGTTGTGCACCCCTATCCTAAGGAAATAAACAAGAGTTAATGCCGTGGATGTCATGTATATGGACTTTTCAATGGCGCTTCATACAATGCCATATAAAAGTTTGGTACATAAAAGTAATGGGTATGGGGGATCTGAATGAATGAAATATTTTCATTGAATACTTTGTTCTGTACAAATTTAAATGTGTTGACAACAAAATCACACAAAAATCATCAATGGAAATCAAATTTATTAACCAATGGAGGCCTGGATTTGGAGTCACCCCCAAAATTAAAGTGGAAAAACACACTACAGGCTAATCCAACTTTGATGTAATGTCCTTAAAACAAGTCAAAATGAGGCTCAGTATTGTGTGTGGCCTCCACGTGCCTGTATGACCTCCCTACAACGCCTGGGCATGCTCCTGATGAGGTTGCGGATGGTCTCCTGTGGGATCTCCTCCCAGACCTGGAGTAAAGCATCCGCCAACTCCTGGACAGTCTGTTTAGCAACGTGACGTTGGTGGATGGAGCGAGACATGATGTCCCAGATGTGCTCAATCGAATTCAGGTCTGGGCAACGGGCAGGCCAGTCCATAGCTTCAATGCCTTCATCTTGCAGGAATGGCTGACACACTCCAGCCACATGAGGTCTGGCATTGTCCTGCATTAGGAGGAACCCAGGGCCAACCGCACCAGCATATGGTCTCACAAGGGGTCTGAGGATCTCATCTCGGTACCTAATGGCAGTGAGGCTACCTCTGGCGAGCACATGGAGGGCTGTGCGGCCCTCCACAGAAATGCCACCCCAGACCATTACTGACCCACTGCCAAACTGGTCATGCTGAAGGATTTCACAGGCAGCAGATTGCTCTCCACGGCGTCTCCAGACTCTGTCACGTGCTCAGTGCGAACTTGCTTTCATCTGTGAAGAGCACAGGGCGCCAGTGGTCTTTGACAATCCTGGTGTTCTGTGGCAAATGCCAAGCGTCCTGCATGGTGTTGGGCTGTGAGCACAACCCCCATCTGTGGACGTTGGGCCCTTATACCACCCTCATGGAGTTGGTTTCTAACAGTTTGTGCAGACACATGCACAGTTGTGGTCTGCTGGAGGTCATTTTGTAGGACTCTGGCAGTGCTCCTTCTGTTCCTCCTTGCACAAAGGCGGAGGTAGGGGTCCTGCTGCTGGGTTGTTGCCCTCCTACAGCCCCCTCCACGTCTCCTAGTGTACTGGCCTGTCTCCTGGTAGCGCCTCCAGCCTCTGGACACTACGCTGACAGACACAGCAAACCTTCTTGCCACAGTTGGATGAGCTGCACTACCTGAGCAACTTCTGTGGGTTGTAGAGTCCATCTCATGCTACCACGAGTGTGAAAGCACAACCAACATTCAAAAGTGACCAAAACATCAGCCAGAAAGCATTAGTACCGAGATCTGGTCTGTGGTCCCCACCTGCAGAATCACTCCTTTATTGAGGGTGTCTTGATAATTTCCAATAATTACCATCTATTGTCTATTCCATTTGCATAACAGCATCTGAAATTGATTGTCAATCAGTGTTGCTTCCTAAGTGGACAGTTTCATTTCACAGAAGTTTGATTTACTTGGAGTTATATTCTGTTGTTTAAGTGTTATTTTTGAGCAGTGCATTTGGAGATGTTAAACTCTAAGGTAATCAATACAGAGGATAATTTTATATTACAAAAGGGATTTATGTAAGCTGGAAGCTTGGGCTGAGAAATGACAATTGACATTTAATGTAATGTAAGGATATACACTAGGGCAGAGGAAAGTAAAATGTATAATTATGTGTCTAAATGATAAAACACTGGGTAAAACTGCAACTGAAAGATATGGGAGGATGGCAGACTGAACTTCAGTGACCAATGCCAGGCAGCTCCTGCCAATGAATATAAAATCATAGGATGCATTAAAAGCGGCAGGGATGCTCATGACAAGAAGATAGTTTTGCCTCTATACAATTCAGCACAAAATTGTGCATAGTATTTTAAGGACAAAGCTGAACTAGAATGGATGCCGAGAAGGGAGACCAAGATTATTAAGGGAAAGGGTGGACTACAATATCAAGACAGGTTATTAAACTTTGGGTTATTCAGTTTGGAAAAATGATGGCTTAAATGAAATCTTAATACAGTGTACAACTATATGAGGGGACAGTACAGAGATCTTTCAAATGAGCTTTTTACACCTAGGCCTGAAATGATGACAAGGAGGCATCCTCTGTCTAGAGGAAAGGTTTAATCATAATCAGACGCAGATTTTTTACAGTAAGAGTAATGAGATTATGGAACTCTCATGTGATATTGTAATGGTTGGTTCACTACAAAAGTACAAGGAGGGCCTGGATGCCTTTCTTGAAAAATGGAATATTACACCTATTGGTACTTGATTCTGTGATGGGGCATTGAACAGAGAACTAGTCTGATTGCCGTATGTGGAGTTGGGAAGGAATTTTCCCAAAATATGGGGCAATTAACATGGGCCTCATATTACCTTCCTCTGGATAATGTTAAGTTATAGGATGAACTTGACGGACGTGCTTCTACCTTCAACCTTAAAAACTATGAAATGATGGAGTAAATATGAACACAATCTAAAATATTTATTCCATCATAAAATACATCGCACCATTCAGAAAGGACCTGACCCAATATTCATCACCTACACCACCATAACACGTGGTAGCCATGCCACACGCTGATGATCTAGTCCTCCAGGTACAATTATCTGGCTTATAGTAAAGATATTTTATATCCAGGCCTGTTACGGGCTTTGTTCTCATAGGCTGGAGGTATTCGGCACAATTGGCTACGACACACGTCATGTGGCCAAAGATTACTATGTGCCGTAGCTACAGGGCAGCTTAATGCAAGTTAGCGGGGTCCGATTGTAACGGCTAGGGTAACGCAACCGCGACGAGCAAAATGCAAAAAAGACATCTGGTTCTGACTTGCCTGTTGAGTGACCCTAGTCACTTGCATTACGATGCTATGTAATAGCAGCTCATAACGCCATTTCTTCCTTTCAAAATATTCCATCACCTGTGAGGGATGAAACTACGGCAACTCAGCCACGAAGGGTTAGACCATGTAAAATCAAGCAAGGCCACTGAGTAACAGAGAGCAGAAAAGTCAACACTCTGCTTACTCCATAACTACAGAACCCAAAGCTTCTTTGGTAATAACATTGGAAGAAAACAGTGCACCGGGAATGTCATGGCAGAGCAGCTGGATGCAAGTCTTACATCACCAAGCACAATCCCAAGTGTCAGATGGAGTGGTGTAAAGCCAGAGGAGTGAAAACGTGTTCTGTGGAGTAACAGATCACATCTGATCAACAAGTCTGGATTTGGTGAACGCCAGGAGAACATTACATGACTGACTGCATTGTGTGCATATATTGTTGTCTATCCTATGCTGGGACTTGTGGTGTTATAAAATGAGAGTAGTGTTAAAATGTGCATCGTTAGCTTTGTCTTCACTCTTCAGAATTTCCTCTTCTCCTCCTCTGACTTTACAGGGCAGAATAGGCCACGGACGCTCTGGTCGATGTGGTATTAGGGTAGGGAGAGTATCAATTTGGTAATTTTCAGATGAGAAATGAGGGGTATTGCCTATTAGGCACATAAAAGGGGACATTTTTTACTATGTAGGGCATAGAGGGGGTTATGACAGAAAGATGATGGCTACTAAAACCAGTAATCAGATTTTCTTATAACTTGTATGACAGCATTACCAGGGGCGGCGATGGATAGTTACCAACACTGGATGCTGGCAGCCTATCAAGCCCACACCACAGTAGATCCGCTCCTAGGTCTAGAAGTTAAAGGGCGCCTCTGTCCCAATGCTCCTGTCGATATTAGCACTAACAGGGAGGAAAGCAGACCTTAGCAGGTCTCTGCCTGTGCCACCAATTTTCCATAAGCAGCCAAGTCGTGCACAGTGCAGGGATCAAGCATCAGGACTTCCCCCTCTATGACTCCAAAGCACCTTCAAACCTCTGGTACCACTTACTCATCTAGTAAAAAAAAGTATTTCAGGAAATGATCATAGTGACAATACAGCCGTGTGATGCCAGGCTCAGGTTAGCCCACAAAAAGCTGGTTGAGGTCACCACCAGAACAAGGGTTCAGTGCCCACAACACAGTCCGTGAGCAGCAGCATAAGCTCAGCCCGGCCTGAGCGTGGCGTTTCGAATACAGCCAGCAGCAGTGATGAGTGGCCAGTCACTTACTTATGCCAGTAAGTTATCGGATAATTGCTGATAGGGCTCCAAGAAGTAATAGTATTGCTGAAGCCTGAGAATAAGAGGGGAGCAATCAGAAAGATTGCCGCAACAGAGGGCAGCATGAAGAACTGGTATGTACGGGTGTGCCCGCTGCCCCCTGTGCACAGTGATTCCTATTAGGACTAGCCCATGGACAGATGCAAGAGGAAAGTATTTTTTCACCCTTTGATTAATTCATACGCATCATCATAACCACTGATAAGGTCAGTACTAGTGGTCTTAAGTCTCCCAAAACTTCATGCATTAAGCAGATGCTTTGACCTGACCTAGGAGTTTCACGGAGATATTCACATGTTCCATTTTCTCTGCTATAGGGGCATATGTACTAAATGCAATAGGGTCTGAAAATTTGACAAGTATGGTCATATGCCAAATCACCATTAACACGTGGCCCGATACATTACATGCTGCTCTGGTGTGATTAAGGCAGTGAGCCCTGTAGTTATCGTGTCTCATATACAGTAAATCTCACTTATCTGCAAACCAAACCCACCAGATCCCTTACATTACACATGGTACTTATCACAATCTTCAGGACCTCAGGATGCACCCCTACTGCCTCAAGTTAGGTTCATAAGCTATGGTACTTGTAGGATTTGGGGTGCACTCAGGTGTACATGACACCATGACTTTACAAGGCCTGAAAGCCTAGGATGAGCATTTGGAACAAGAAGAACAATGCATACACAATGTGGAAGTAATATTTATTTTCACTGAGATGATAAGGACCTGGCAGTAAGGGACGATCACAAAGACAGGGATTTGGGGACCAGCACGATTTGGGTTTAAAACTGCTCAGCGAGCAGGTCACATAATCTCTGGGAGACTTCTTCTTTGCTTGTGCGGATGGTGAGCCGGTACATCTATGTCGGACAGAAAACACATTATAGAAAAAAAAAGTTAGAAAAATCCTCTGCAAGGAAAAAGGAAATGTTTAAACACATTAACAACTACTTGTCATTTTTGTATCCTCCCTTATTGCTATGTAAAAAAAAAAATCTAAAAAAACTTTTCTTCTACTGGTCAGATGTGTTTATAAGATAATCCCTTTCCATATGATTTGTAAGTTTATATGGACATCAGAAAGGGGATTCTCCAGCTCAGGACCCCCCAATATTAGCAGGAGCCACATAAAAGTGGAACTCTGTGCGGAGTTCTCAGTAAACATGTACTCCTGGTCATTCATTCGTGGCCGCCAACTTTCCCCAGCGGGGGCTTCGGAGGCTGGGCCCATGCCAAATACAGACGGGTCTCCTCTTCATTTTTAAAACGGAGTACTTCTGATGGTGCAATCAACTTAAAGAAAGCCTGCACCAGGTCAAAAATGGACAGTTTTTACTTTTCTTCCCCCTTCATATTCCTGCTGCTCCCAAGTATTCCAGGATTTTCTTTTCGGTTATTTCTTCTGCTGCCCAGAATATTCCAGGAATTTTTTTTATTTTTTATGCCTGCTGCTCGAGTATTTCAACATTTTTTATTATTATTATTATTCCTGCTGTTCCCTTGAATACTGCAGGATTTTTTCTTTTATTTCTTCTGCTCCTCAGAATATTCCAGGATTTTTTATTTTTTTTTTCTTCTTAAATTCCTGCTGCTTCCCCCCAAGTAATTAAGGATTTTTTTTCGTTATTCCTTCTGCTCTCCTAAATTTAAAAAAAAAAACACCCTTAAGTACTTGGGAGGAGAAGGAATAATAATAATAAAAAAACGAATACTCGGTTGGGCAGAAAAAAAAACGTTAAGTAGTCGAGGGGGCAGTGGGGAGAAAAAGAAAAAAACTTGAGATACTCAAGGGAGCAGAAAAAATACAAGAGAAAAATCCTGGAATACTCAGGGCAGTAGCAGTAATAATAGAAAAAAATCCTCCATAGGGTTTCAGAGAGACGGGCCCTTTTTATTTAGAGATCAATTTTGTACCCAAGCCCCCTAAGTGAGGACCTTAAAGATTGGCACTACAAAAAAGGTGGTGGGGTGTAAAGGAAATAAAAACAAAAGCAAAAACTGGACACCCTTGACGCCTGTCCTTTATAAAAAGCTCAGACTGCTCTCCCCAAACCACAGGATACGCTCAGTGTGACGATGTCTCCTACTATACACAGGTCATACATACCTGCGCCTGCATATTTGGTTCAAGGCGTAGCAGACATCCCACTTGTCGAGATTTTGCCTGAATAATCCCAGCTGCCACAAAATTGGATGGGTTTGGGTCAACGTTTTCTAAGACGGCAGGCCCAAAACCAATGAGCTAAAAAAAAAAGTATAAAAAAAAGTAACAGAGTGTAAATATTTCCCCCGAGTCTATGGATCTGTAGAACAAGCGAGAAATGCCTAAAAAAACAGTGCTGAAAAATACAGAAAAAAGATGAAAAGCTTTCAGTGATAGGACATCAGGAGGAGAACAGCGCCATCTGCAGGATCCTGCTGGCCAATACAAATTACAATCACTCTACAGTGTATACGTTTCTTTAAGCCTAGTCTTGACTTTACATTAGTACATGAAAAGTAACAGCATTAGCAAGAAGTCGGTTTTCCACATCTCCATTAATCAGCGGTTTACAAGGGGAAGCCCCAGGAGCAAGGTCCAATGCGGGTAACCCCATTAATGTCACCAAAAAGTACAGGAGCGTTCTTACAAATTACTAACATATAAAACATCATTTGTAGAATTCTTCACCCACCTTTGCTTTTACAATTTCGGCATCCATTGGATTTTTTGCCTTGAAAATATTCTGGACCTCTTGGTTAGGGCTGTTAAAAGTAAAACAAATAATATAAATTATAATATCTGTATAAAATATAATATAAATACACCATACCTATCTGAAGAAGAAATATCCACTAACCAACCATCTATTAACATGCAGAAATCGCAGCCTGGTAATGGCATTTACCTGCTGAGCTGCTTCCAGCGCTGGAAAAAGTCTTGTGCTTCCATATCAGTCGGCTGAAAGAACTTGTTCAGGGTTATAGGAAGCTTTACTGAGAAATTCTGTAACGCGCCTCCGTATCTAAAAGAGGAGAAATCACATACTTAGGAGAATGAATGCTTGTAAAGCAGGGGTGGGCAATTAATATTCCTGAGGGGCTACATGAGAGACTGACTGTTGCGGAGGCCAAACCAATAGGTTGAAATTAATTCTGCTCAACATTAATATATTATTTATAATTATTTTACATTAATATTAATTGCATCACTTAAGAGTGATCAGAAGTGAGCCCCCACATACACAGCATGCACCCTCCCATACACAGCATGCGCCCCCCCCCACATACACAGTGTGAGCACCCACAAGAAAAAAAAAAAAAAAACAACACATACTCCCCTCGCTCCGTTCCCCCGGCGCACCGACTTTCCACAAAGCCAATGTAATGACGTCATCGTGTCGGCTGTCTCAGTCGCACATGCTTATTGATGAAAGAAGGAGTCGGCGGCTCCCTCCTCCACCAATGTATTCACCGCTGTCTGCATCCTGAGGATGCAGATAACGGTAACATCAGCAAACAGCGGACAAAGGTAGCCAACACTGCATGAACTGTACTGAAAAATTAGATATGGTCATAGCTCTCACCTGAACTGAATGCTCAGAACAGGAGCCTCCACAAATTCCTGCAAACACTCGATATTGATCACCTGCTGCACCTGGGCCCCTCCGTCCACAGTGGGCTCCACTGGTTTAGACTGGAGGTTCAGACATGGACCCAATTGTCAAGGAGTAAATTATTACAAAGTGTGTGGGTGTAGGGGCATTTATCAAAATTAGTGCAAGTCTAGTGGAGAGGTGTCCATTATCAGATACACATTAATATCATAAAAATCTGAATCTTCTATATACTTTTTTCTAGAATGGTTGATACCCAATATATATTAAAAGGACAATGCCACAAAAATCCGACCTATCTACAGGATAAATGTGGGATCGTTGGGGGCCTCACTGATCCCTAGAACTGGAGGATGTAGATCCCAGTTCTTCCTTCACTACATAACCATAGGTGGATGGTGCGGTGTTCGAGAATGCACAGTGCTGCTTCAATCAATGTCTACTGGACTAATGAAGACAGGCGAGTGACAGTGACCAGAGCGGCGGCGGACCTCTTCCATTATAACGTCTTCTCACTGTAGATATACAAAGAGGAGGAATGGGGGGGGGGGCTCTGGACTTCCATTCATTCAGCGTCACAGTGATTAGACATTTTTCACCAATCCTGCATGAATTTCATGGGACAAACCCAACATAAGTTGATTTTGACAGCAAATGAACAAACGAACACTGTATATTACTCAAAAAGGATATTGGCCTTTAGCTCATCAGAACAAACGAGTGTCGGAGTGAAGTTCTGGAACTGGCTTGAGAGCTTGTTTCCATAGAAGATGAACATACGACCTGCGGAAAATAGAAGAGACATTCAGAATGAAGGGCTTCAAATATAAAATAAATAAATATAATATTATATATACACATATATATATATATATATATATATATATATATATATATATATATATATACACACACACACACACACACACACACACACACACACACACACACACACACACACACATACATACATACATATACACATACAGTACAGACCAAAAGTTTGGACACACCTTCTCATTTAAAGCTTTTTCTGTATTTTCACGACTATGAAAATTGTACATTCACACTGAAGGCATCAAAACTATGAATTAACACATGTGGAATTATATACTTAACAAAAAAGTGTGAAACAACTGAAAATAGGTCTTATATTCTAGGTTCTTCAAAGTAGCCACCTTTTGCTTTGATGACTGCTTTGCACACTCTTGGCATTCTTTTGATGAGCTTCAAGAGGTAGTCACCGGAAATGGTTTTCACTTCACAGGTGTGCCCTGTCAGGTTTAATAAGTGGGATTTCTTGCCTTATAAATGGGGTTGGGACCATCAGTTGTGTTGTGCAGAAGTCTGGTGGATACACAGCTGATAGACCTACTGAATAGACTGTTAGAATTTGTATTATGGCAAGAAAAAAGCAGCTAAGTAAAGAAAAACGAGTGGCCATCATTACTTTAAGAAATGAAGGTCAGTCAGTGCGAAAAATTGGGCAAACTTTGAAAGTGTCCCCAAGTGCAGTTGCAAAAACCATCAAGCGCTACAAAGAAACTGGCTCACATGAGGACCGTCCCAGGAAAGGAAGACCAAGAGTCACCTCTGCTTCTGAGGATAAGTTTATCCGAGTCACCAGCCTCAGAAATCGCAGGTTAACAGCAGCTCAGATTAGAGACCAGGTCAATGCCACACAGAGTTCTAGCAGCAGACACATCTCTTCATCAACTGTTAAGAGGAGACTTTGTGCAGCAGGCCTTCATGGTAAAATAGCTGCTAGGAAACCACTGCTAAGGACAGGCAACAAGCAGAAGAGACTTGTTTGGGCTAAAGAACACAAGGAATGGACATTAGACCAATGGAAATCTGTGCGTTGGTCTGATGAGTCCAAATTTGAGATCTTTGGTTCCAACCACCGTGTCTTTGTGCGACGCAGAAAAGGTGAACGGATGGACTCTACATGCCTGGTTCCCACCGTGAAGCATGGAGGAGGAGGTGTGATGGTGTGGGGGTGCTTTGATGGTGACACTGTTGGGGATTTATTCAAAATTGAAGGCATACTGAACCAGCATGGCTACCAGAGCATCTTGCAGCGGCATGCTATTCCATCCGGTTTGTGTTTAGTTGGACCATCATTTATTTTTCAACAGGACAAGGACCCCAAACACACCTCCAGGCTGTGTAAGGGCTATTTCACAAAGAAAGAGAGAGTGATGGGGTGCTACGCCAGATGACCTGGCTTCCACAGTCACCAGACCTGAACCCAATCGAGATGGTTTGGGGTGAGCTGGACCGCAGAGTGAAGGTAAAAGGGCCAGCAAGTGCTAAGCATCTCTGGGACCTCCTTCAAGATTGTTGGAAGACCATTTCTGGTGACTACCTCTTGAAGCTCATCAAGAGAATGCCAAGAGCATGCAAAGCAGTCATCAAAGCAAAAGGTGGCTACTTTGAAGAACCTAGAATATAAGACATATTTTCAGTTGTTTCACGCTTTTTTGTTAAGTATATAATTCCACATGTGTTAATTCATAGTTTTGATGCCTTCAGTGTGAATGTACAATTTTCATATTCATGAAAATACAGAAAAATCTTTAAATGAGGTGTGTCCAAACTTTTGGTCTGTACTGTGTGTGTATATATATATATATATATATATATATATATATATATATATATATATATATATATATACACACACACATACACTGTATACAACACACTAATTAGATAGAATATATATAGGAATAATGCGATGTTCTGCAGACTGATTTGCAGTCCTCCATTTCTCTCTAATGCGCAAATCATTTAGGATAGAAACGTTTTCAAACATCAACACTGCTGAGCTAAAGTCCATGTGGCCGACGGAGATCGCCCAGCGCTTGGTTACATCTAACAGCCCCAAAGACACTGATCGGAGAGGGGGGGTGCATGATCGACTGCCACATTATTCCAACTCCTCGAAAGGATTGTGCAGAAAGGAGGACCAGGGGGCTTCAGACCCCAGTCCTAATGATTAGTGAGGCCCCAGTGGTCAGATATTTATCACCTATCATACTGATAGAATGACACATGCTCCTTTGTGCAGTCACACAATGATGGCAGGACGACCATTTTCCTAAAACAATGCTAAATTGTACCTAATGTGAGGACCGAGGATATATGTGAGTGCATGCTGCGTGCTTCTGCTGAAATGTACAGTCATCCAATCCCTTAAAAAAAGAATTGTCAGCATGTTTCTGCCACCTGATCTGAGAGCAGCCTGATGTAGGCAAAGAAGATGAATCCAACAAAGTATCCCTTAGATTATTAGGTGCAACTGTCCTCACACAGAGTTTTTAGATTTAGCAATGAAGCAGAGGTGAGGAAGCTAACCCCGCCCACACCAGGCTCTGTCTATACAATGTCCATAGACAGCATGCTGCTCACCACAGAAGGGGGCGTGTCTGACGACTAGCATGCATGAACTGCTTTCAAAAACAATGACACAGAAAAACAGCATGTAGTGGTACCCACAATGTGGTTTTCACATTGAAGCAATTCTACTCTACGGAAGGCAACCGGCGAGAGATTACAGAAAAATATTATAATGAATTGCTCACCAAGATTTTGCCGGAATTCTGATTTTAAGCCAATCTGTAGCAGCTGATTCTCAAACAGGACGCCATTATTTTTGCAGATAAACCTAAAAATAAAAAAATATATATAAAATAAGCATTAGACTTTTTAAATAGAAAAGCCTCAAGTCATCAGATGACCCCCCAATGAAGATGAGAAATGCAGAGGAAAACCAGGCGAAATTTACTAAAGTGGGGCATAAACTCCACTAAATCCAGAAGAGCTTCTCCAGGTGGCACAAGCCCCTCCAGCAAGGTTGTATCTCCATGATTAGGACTGCAGCATCACAATACTGCCCATGGGGACCAAAGTCTTAGAGGGATCAACATACAATCCCTCATGCTGACCCAAACCGTACTTTAGTAAATCCACTCCAATATGCATTAAGATAAAAAAAAAAATGGGAAAAAGCTAATTTAATCAGAAGAGGTGAAAGTAAAGAATATACAGGAGAGCATTCCGAACTCAGCGGAGAATGGGGTGGACAGTCATCCCACGTTTTTTCCTTGATCGGTACGATCGCAGAAAGCAAACAGGTGGTTAAACAAAACCAATACTTTAATGCATGCAAAAAATTATCAGGTGGTCCAAGAAGAATGTGAGGCCCCCGATGTGCAGGGCTTGTTACATGGTTAGATGAGGCATTGTTGCATGTAACAGTTGCCTGGTTAAAGCAGCAGGGACTTCTCTGATCTAAGTGGCTTGCAAGGAAATGTACAGTATCTCTCTACAACTGTCCCATCAGTGTCTACATCACTGCTCCTGTATGTAGGACTCCTGCGTAAAGGGAACGTGCACCCTGCAATAATAGTCATAAATAAGTACATAGACGGATCACCGATGACTACTGCACGCTACAGGAGGAGGACGTCTTGCTGCATTCACTGTCCCGATACCACAATCCAGTTACCGTCATAACCGATCGAAACAAAAAAAAGAAACACCACACAAAGCGTTCGCTAAGGCCGTGTTCAGACAAATATACTTTTGGCCAACGTGCAGACTGTGTGCACAATGGCCTGCAAACCTTGGCACATTGACCAATGTAAGTTAATGTGCTGATTTTCAGTCTACGTGGAAAACAAAATCCTTACATGCACTAGTCGTCCTGTCCACTTTGCTGAAGAGACGGTGCCAGTTTCAATAGCAAAAGCTTGTGCGCCCATCATTCATGCAGAAACAACTGGCCTGTGACTTGCCATGTATGTCTGAAAAAAGCCCAAAAAAACCTGGAAAGGAATGGGTTGACCTGTGCTGCATTGAAGAACATTGAGAAGACCGGAATCCAAACAGATGCGGTTTATTAGTCAACGCGTTTCGAAGTATACAACTTCATCAGGACAAATCACGGTGGTTTGTCCTGATGAAGAACTTTTATACTTCAAAATGTATTGACTAATAAAAAGCATCTCTTTAGATTCCGGTCATCTCATCGCTCTACAACAACAGGGCAGGTTAACCCATTCCTTTCCAGTTTCTTTTGATTCCTTACTCGTGGGTCTGCATGGTAAAGGATGATCGTGCATCGCACAAAAATAATGCTTTGTTGATTTTTTTTTTCAGCAGTGAGGATGCAATTTGGTAAAATCAGATCCACTTTGCTGCTACTGCAATAAGCTGAGGACTTGTTGCATGGAAAATCTCAAGTGCACCCACCACATGTGAACGTACCTTACAGGCCCCCACTGATCCTATGAACAGCTTGTCCCAGCAACAATAGCCCTTTAAGGTAAACTTTGCTCCGTCTGTATGTGATCTGCCATTGAAACTACATAACTTTTAGATACCAGCGCAGTATAGAAGCAGTGGTGGCCCTGACTAGCCCATAGATCAAACCCACATGTGCCCGCTAGCAGTAATGCACCAGGTCAGGAGGGCATTGCTTGTATAAATCTGACCACGAAAAGACAGAGGCAATATGTATTCTGCAGAGAACATAATACACAATTCACAATTATATTTTTTGAGCCCTTCGGTGTAAATACACATTTTTATGACAAAACAGCAGGCGGCGAGGTGTGAAACGCGCGTCGAGGTGTGCAGCATTTGGTCTTCCTCTGTCCATTATGGCCACAGGTAATCACCTATTATAGGATTATTATATTACAACTATTATAGTGACATACAATATACTTATGTGGCCTCTATATAGATGGTGGCTATTTTAGCAGTTACCCCATTTATTCCTTGATAGTTCATATGGACTAGAGATTTTATACTTTTGGGATTGCCTAGGGATGTATGCATTATCGGCAATATGGCACCCATATCTATATACTATTGCTGTCTTCCATGTTTCTGTATTGCAGTCTATAATATACTATGTTGTGATTTTATGATAACAGCCATTCAGTTATCGTTTTATGTATTCTATATTTCAATAAAAATGTCTGATCTTTTTGTATATACTTGGATCATAGTGCTCCTTCATTTTTCTCTACAAGTGTATTCAAGACAGAGGCAATGTCTGTATGCTACAGAGAACATAATACACAATTCACAATTAAGCGCTTTGATCCTTTCGGTGTAAATACACATTTTTATGCCTCTGCTGCTTTAATACGACAGACACCTAAAATGAGGAGGCCAGACTTCAGCAGGGAAAGAGGAATGGCAAAAGAAACCAGATGGGTCTTTCTGATCAGGGTGAGTGTGCTTACTTGTAGAAGAAATCGTCCGCCTCCTGAACAGAAGGGTCTGGCTCCCCAGATGCCCCTTCTGTGAACGCTGGGGCATCGCTGCATCAGGCATCGGAGGCAAAAAAGAAAACCAAGGGGAAAAGAGGCAGCAACACGGAGTACCATTAGTTCCCCTATTCCCAGAACTTATATCTAGCCAACAACATCCAGATTTAAGAATCATATGGAGCCATTAATGCTGTTAATTTCTGGGGGCAACGAAAAGTTATTCAAGAGCATCATGTTGAGGTCTCCATTACATTCAGTGCTTTTCCTTACACACAATACTTTACCTTTCAAAGTTCTCTTCTTGCCCTGTAGAAACTGCATCAGCAGAAAGTGCTGAATCTGCAAAGACATCCACAAGAAGACCACCGGATGTGGCAGCAGGGGGAGCACCGGGGCTGGATGTGGAGGGAGCTCCCAGGCCTAGGAGGTCCGCAGAAGGAGAAGGAGTGGACTGAGGAAACAAAAAACGAGAAATAGGAATGCTGAAATGCAGAGAGAACAAGCCATGCTGGGTTAGAACCAATAACCCATGCAGTGTTATTAGGCACAATACAAACCTATACCCCCATTGGTACATACAGGATATTTAAATCAGGCATTCCACCCCCTAAAACATAAGTGTCCATAGGGTAACGTTAGCCTGGTACTGTGAAAAACACTACTGCTTTTGGACTCAGTGTGACCAGTATAGTCAATGCACTGCAAAAACATGCAGTACGAAATAACATAGTAAACTACAGTATATTACTACTATTAATAATAATGGTATTCTTCTGTAATTAAATTGCTTTAGTTAGACAGCATGAACATAAGCAAGTTTGCAGACGAACTTGCTTTTTCCATCTGCTGTCATTCTCCTGCTGTGAAAGATTTCATCCTTCATAGTGTACAGCTGGTTTCCATGGTGATTGGCCACCAGGGCCTGGCTGAGAATACGCAGTAGTTACCATTCAGTAGAGGTGTGAACTCTTAACATACCAGTCAGCTCTCTCCAGCCTATTTAGTTCATACAGCAGTTAGGCTATGTTCACACATTGCTTTTTTTCTGCAGCAAAACCTGATCTCTTCGCAGGAGGTTTGCTCAGGATTTTTCTTGCATTTTTGCTTGTTTTTTTGGTGTGCTATTTTCTCTGTCCTTTTGTCTATTTTATGCATATACATAAAGTTCAGTTTAAAGAAAAAAAAACTCATTTGGCACAAAGACCGCAGAAAAACCTGGCACCTGCGTTTTTTTCACCACTCATTACTTCTAAAGGGTGAAAAAACACTGAAAGAAGTGACATGCTCCATTCTGCAAAAAAACAAGCAAAGCATAAAATACTGATAAAAAAAAAAAAAAAAACATGTGTGCATGAGATTTCTGGAATCTCAGACTTTGCTGGTACAGTAAAACTCAGCTGAAAATTTGCATTAAAAAACACACTCAAAAGACGAAATGTGCGAACATAGCCTTGGTTGCTCACCTCCCTCCCAGGTTATAAATTTTTCAAAATCACCAGCCCTCACCATCGGATGCTTCCAAAACAGCTCTCCTAATCAGGGCTCTCACTGTCCAGAGCAGTGTGCTTGTTCAAATGCCCTGTTATCTTTATATGTAAATACAGTGACTGCAGTGAAAACTCCAGAACAACCCACTGATTGCTGAATGTGTTAAGCCCCCGTCTCACATAGCGAGATCGCTGCAGAGTCACGGTTTTGGTGACGCAACAGCGACCTCACCAGCGATGTCGCTATGTGTGACACTTTGCAGCGATCAGGCCCCTGCTGTGAGGTCGCTGATCGCTGCAAAATGTCCTGGACCATTTTTTTGTCTTTGCCCTCCCGCTGGTCAGCACACATCGCTGTGTGTGACCAGCAATCAGGCTGGTAACCATGATAAACAGCGGGTTACTAGGGGCCCACGCGCACTTAGTAACCCGCTGTTTATCATGGTTACCACTCTTCTACAGTGAGCGGTAACCTCCCGCTCACCGTAGCAGAGAGGTAACCATGATAAACAGCGGGTTACTAGGTGCGCGTGTGCCCCTAGTAACCCGCTGTTTATCATGGTTACCAGCCTGCTCCTGCTTCAGCAGGCTGGTAACCAGGAGCAGGACATTGTGGAAAGATTCTTTCCACGATGTCGCTGCTCCCCTGATCGCTGGTGAGCCTGCCTGTTTGACAGCTCACCAGCGATTACATAGCGACGCAGCAACGATCCCTGACAGGTCGTATCGTTGTCGGGATCGCTGTAGCGTCGCTAAGTGTGACGGGGCCTTTACAGCAAAACTTACGCTGATCTTTGTAGTTCTACTAATGCTAATGACCAGAACGATCACTCTAGGGAGAGAGTCCACCCCGCTAGAAACCAGAAAGTAAGGAACCTGTAGAGTCACGAGCTGCTCAAGAAACAATTGAGAATAACCCCTCTAAAGCAATACCATATTTATGGGTGAGTGACACCACTGTACCGCATCCATAATAGCCATCCATTTAATGGGAACCCATCATCAGTTCACCTAAGGCCTCCAAACTGCCACCAATACCATACAGAGTCCTATCACTGTGTTTTAATCTGGTATAAAACTCTGGATCTATAACTGGCAAAACACTTGCTTCACAGCTCATGATATGCTAATTAGCTAGAACTAGTCCAGGGAGGCATATAGTTCCCAGGAATAGTCCTGGCCTAAATTAACAGCTTTAGTGCAGGATGTTGTGTGCCTGCTCAAGATGAAGTCGATGCTATGATAGAGCACAGTGAGGAAGATGTCAATCACGTCATGTGGGTAGGACTACAGCACCCAAGGCTGGGACTATTATGGGGAAACAGATGACACCTATGTTTGATCTGTTTACTGAAGTTTTATCTTTTACCGATTATAGAAATAGATGTTTGCACAGAACCAAAGAAAAAAGTGACAAACATAATAGAAAGCAACTTGTAAGATTAATGTAACATTAAGTGTAATATAATTGTAGTATAAGATCACTGTCCCTGGAATAATGTGGACTGCGCCAAGTCATGTAATTGCGTATAGCATGAAAAATGTATGCAGGCCCCATAGGGCATCATTTATAAGACACATCTCTCACTGATAGAAAACATGGGCAAACATCCTGAATAGAATGTTTAGTAACTATGAAATGATTGTAGTAAGAGGGGAGTGTGGTAACCACTGAAAATAAAGCAGGGTGTAGAAGTGACTGGAAATGGGGGAAAATAATAGGGAATGGGGAAAAGTGGGTGAGGAGAGAAAAAGAAGTGGGTGATGGAGAGCAAGCATGGTGGGGGAGAGGATTCACTAAGACTTCAATCAAACATGCAGCGATTAATGGACTACAGACACATCAATGGAAAAGCCAGACTAGTCACACTGTGTGCGGAGAGCAGTGGGGGCCATCACACTGTGTGCGGAGAGCAGTGGGGGCCATCACACTGTGTGCGGAGAGCAGTGGGGGCCATCACACTGTGTGCGGAGAGCAGTGGGGGCCATCACACTGTGTGCGGAGAGCAGTGGGGGCCATCACACTGTGTGCGGAGAGCAGTGGGGGCCATCACACTGTGTGCGGAGAGCAGTGGGGGCCATCACACTGTGTTAGGGAAATTATACTGTGTTGATCAAGGTACTTTAATACTTCACAGCTTTCTTTGTATAAGTGTGCATACAGAGAAAGAGGTCAATCATGGATAGGACCGACCACTGGACCGAAAACTCTAGAAAGAGGAGGGGAACAAATTATGAAACCACAGATTAGGCCACGTTCACATGCGCAGTATTTGGTCAGTATTTTATATCAGTATTTGTAAGCCAAAACCAGGAGTGGGTGATAAATACAGAAGTGGTGACGTGTTTCTATTATACTTCTCCTCTGATTGTTCCACTCCTGATTTTGGCTTACACATACTGATGTAAAAACACTGCCCAAATACTCAACGTGTGACTGTGGCCTCATACTGAGACTTTTCTCACAAAACTATATATCAACATACTCAGATCCACCAGTTCTAGAACATGGTGCCTGCAGATTGGATGGCATTTTCGTGGTGACAGGTTCTCTTTAAAGAGTACATTTTATTTTTATTTTTTTTTAAATACAATTTTGTCCAGCATTGAAAGTTACGAAATTTTGCAAATCACTTTAGAGGATTTGTCTTCATTCTTGTAAAAAGAAATTACATGTAAGTGACTTCCAAACCCCTGCTTTTCTTCCAGTCTATTTCCGGCCTTTAGTTGCATGGCTATTACAACACACTCATTTGGAGTACAGATGATGGCAGTGATGGGTCAGCACCAATCTCCTCACCTGAGTGTTTTACTAATCAGAACAATCTCATATAGCAGCTTATCCCCAGAGCTCGTGAGAAACAGGTGCTGAGCTGAACCTTTCATCACCAGCATCAGTACTCCGGATGAGTACATTCTGCTATCAATGCAGCTGAAGGCAGGCAAATTGACTGGGGAAAAGCTGGATCTCGGAAGCCATTTACATGCACTTTTTTTTTTTACAGGATTGAAAAACTCCTAATAAATGTTTCCATTCTAAATAAAAGAAAGAGTACAAGTCATGTACTTCAGCTTAACTTATGTTATGGATTTTGAAATGGCAAGAGAAATGGCAGCAAGCTGGTAGTGACTGGGGGCGGGCTGAAACTTGGCTACTGAAGATGTGGAACTTAATTACAGGAAGGTATTACACTCCGTTTTGTTTTTTTTTGTATTCCCTAAACGTGTGTAAACATTAGTGTCCGTGTGATAGTATATTCACCTATCGCTATATTCTCCTCCTTGGCAGAAGCTTCAATGCAAAACGCGCATCAGGGGAGCAACTTGGTCAGACGCCCGCATTGGTTTTCCTCTTTATTTATACAATATTGCTGTTTACCATTCTGTTGCTCATTTTCACTGTGTTTTTCAAATTCTCCTTTGGGCAGGACACTTTGGCTCTGTGCACACACCTATGTATTTATATTTATGTTAATTGTGAACATGCACTAGTTATCTGCAATTTTGGACCTTAGGACATTGCCTGAGGTTCTTTATATATATTCTTATTTATCGGTGTGCATTGATCCTATCGACTCCCTTGGATATATGGGTACCAGGACATTTGTTGTGATGTGCATTATGATATAATACGATTGTACTCCATGTATCCTGTTGGAATCATTTTTGTGGTCCCATTTTGGTACAATACATTTTTTCAAAGATCTATATCTATCTATCTACATTTATTTTATTTTCATTAGATGACAGCAGTCATCTTATTTCATGTTGTTACGTTGGGATCTATTTTACAGTTATCTTACAGTGTAAATGCCACCTCTGGGTCACATACAGCGCAGAGTGATCCGGAGAGTCTGAATTTTCACCATGTGACCCAGAAGATGAAAGGAGCCACGCTGGAAACCGGAGAACACTACAATTACATTTACACAGGTTTAGGGAGTACAAAAATTAACAGAAGCGCTTCTTTAAGAAAGGAGACGTCTCACAAACAGACGGACGAAGAGAAATGGCTTCGGTAATGTACTGAGCATAAGGACCTAAGAGCACTGGGAAGCTTTCATGTTTTCCTGGAGAGATTATTTTAGTACATGGAAAACTTGTCAGTTTAGTCAGTAAAAGCACAGAACGCAATTAGAAAGCAGGATAAAATGGGCAGAAAACAAAAGAAAAGCCAAAACCGAAAATCTTGACATATATATTAGCCTAAAAATAAGGCATAAAGCCTGAAAGGCTTGCTCAGTATACCACTCCATGCCTGCTATGGGAAAGAACCTGGAAGACAGAGGTTGTGTGCTGGCTGATTGCAGAATGCGGGTAGGGGCTGCAAGACGTGAGGGGTGTCAGGAGAGAGGTTGGACGAGGGCGCACCGTGCATACGAGACGCTCCTCAAAGACGTTCATGGATGAAAGAGGCTGCCGTTCAGTTACATACGGTAAAGAGGAAATATACACAGATTAATGGCACAAATGTACAGTTTACACACATCCAGACAGCTTTCCTGCATCATCTATCTCTAGGTTCCACCTGTTTTAACCAAATTCTGCTTTTAAAAAAACAATGTCCACCTTGAACTTCTTTTCTGCGCACATGGAAGCCTGAGGGATAACGGATGGCATCAGTCATGGAGTGGTTAGTTTTTTTTTCCAAAGGTTAAAAGCTCTTGGAAACTGATGGAATAGTCGAGGCATCCATGGTCCATCTGTCAGCCATAAGTAAGACCGTGCAGCATAAATCTCAGGATATGTAGAGTTTAGATGCAAAATAAGAAGGGACACATCTGTACTTAGGAAATTGGTTTTCCCATGAACAAAAGTTCATTTTAATCAATAGATCTTGGAATAATAATAACTTCCACAATTGGATGTGATTAAATAAAATGTTCCTGTGCTGAGATAATCTTATAAATGTGCCCCTGCTGTGTACTGTGTAATGGCCGTGTCTGACCGTGCAGGAACATGGTCTGATCATACCATATCTCCTGGGCAGGGGAGGAAGCAAGAGAGTATACAGACATTACAGCACGGGATCACAGCTGATTCTTTCTTTGAAGTAAAACATTTCACTTCTTTTTTGAAACAATATTTTACCTCACAGAAAGAATCAGCTGGGATTCTGTAATGTCTGTATACTCTCTTGCTTTTCCCACTGCTCAGGAGATATGGTACGATCAGACCATGTTCCTGCACGGTCAGACACAGCCATTACACAGTACACAGCAGGGACACATTTATAAGATTATCTCAGCACAGGAACATTTTATTTAAACTCATCCAATTGTGGAAGTTCTTATTATTCCAAGATCTATTGGTTAAAATGAACTTTTGTTCGTAGGAAAACCCCTTTAAGGCAACTACTACTGATTACCTATACTTTTACCTGCACATCTATAAATCAGATGGTTGGGTGTCCAATATCCAGCACCACCACCAATCAGCTGTTATCTCCAGCAGGGGCCGGATGTGGACACTGAACGGAGCGGAGGTGCAGCTCTCAGTGGTGGTCACTGTACATTAAATGTCAGTGTACTGTTCCTTTCAATGCTTACATCAAGTCATTGCGGGAGCCAATACCAGGATCGGTGGGGGTGCCAGGTGTTGGACCTCCATCGATCTGATTTTGATTAGCTATCCTGAGGATAGGTCATCAATTAGGATGCCCAGACAATCAGTTTAAAACATACCCCCAGTTAAGACTGCCACTACATACCCATCATAAGATTAAAAGTGACAGCAGAAGACACAGTTTTGCAGCAGAGCTTTCTGGCTTTATACGGGTGCAGGCAACCAGTCCGTTCATTCTCCCATCACTATTAAACTTCTAGCTAGGGACATAGGGTATGGTTTATAGACAAGCGACCATAGACCCCAACCCAGATCCATTGTGAATTACACACTGACATACCGCTGTGCTAACAGGGGCGGGCTCAGTGCCCCCATTCACGTCAGCGCTGTTTTTCTCCTTTTTAGTGTCTTCAAGGTCAGTGACAGTATTCGGACCCTTCTTCTTCTTCAATTTAGCCAAGATAGATGACTCTCTCTCAGGGAATGGAGGCATCTCCTCTAAAACTGTAGCCTTTAAATTGCATAAAAAAAAGGGCATTGGTTAATATAAACGGATAGAAAAAAATCAGATAAAAGCCACGTTTTGATATGCCTCAATGCTTCACGTGACCTACCAAGATGTCGTTGCTCGCTATGGAGCTCAGCCGCAGATATTCCACCGCTCTTTGCTGAAGCTCCACGTCAGCGTTTCGGAGCTGGCTGTCGCTTCGCAGCACGTCCTGGATAGTGGGTTTAATTTCAGGAAACAGGTTGATAAACTTGATGTAGGCGGAGAGGAGCAGGGCTCGGGTTGGGACGCTGCACAGATGGAACTTGGAGTGCAAAAGATTGAACTGGATCAGGGGGCTGGAGAGACAAAAGCAACCAATTACCGCCTGCATCAAGAGGGCATATCTGTACAGCTCAACATTCCCTACCAGAAATAAACATGCAAGTATTAGTGCAAACAGAAAATATATGGGAAACATATGATAAATAGCAATGAAAAGGTCTTCTAGATAATTACATAAACAACACTGATACAAGTAAGCCGCGTGGTACCACATACCTAGATCGTGGATCGCCGGCAATAAGGTTTCCAAACTCGCCCAAAATATATCCTCCGACCTTGACCAAATTTTCGTGGCAGGCAGGAGCTTGCAAAGCCTGAAGAATTCAAGACAATCTGGTTAAAATGTACATCTAGAAGAATGAAGATGGCTTCTTTTCAGGCATTTTCACAGGTGGTAGTTCTGCAACCAACTCTGCCTTCACCTATTTCCTATATGCCCGCCATTCTACTGCATCAGCCTGCCGAGGCTAAAATTTGGGCGACTCTGCACTGTGCAACGCATGAATAGTTGTTTCAATGTAGAAGTCATCCAAATCCAGTGGGTGTGATGTTGGCACACAGTACATGCAGCGGAGGGATGGTATAGGCCCAGTTCTGCCCTCCTCAATCTGTATAAGACACATAAGGACTGCACCAGCACAACATTCCCCAAAAGTAGGAGACACCTGACAGTGCTTGGGTATAGATCCTGGCAAAGCTCCCTTTATCATCACCCATCTCCCCATCAGATAATCATCCAATTCACCAAGATGTTGTCACACAGGGCATCTGCTAAGTATGCCTGCCCCGGGAGGTCAAACGCCAACTAATCTAAGAAGCCACTATAGAAAAAAGGGAAGATATGCACAGCCCTCCGGTATTAAGATTGATGTCAGGAGGCAAAGCCACTGAGACAATGGAAGAAAAAGAAAGTTTTTTTTATAGGCATTTTTGGAGCAATTGACAAATTTCTTACAAGTGGTGCGAATGCCATTTCTTTGAAGTACTATTATACAACCTAGGATCGTCATCGTGGGCTTTAATTAATCTTAGAAGATAATATTGCACCCGCTTTTCTTAGCTAACATATCACTGAATGCATGATTCCCAGCTAGTCAGCAGCACTTTGATGCCTGCATCCCTAGGGCACGTTATGGACATGTAAAAGCAATAAAATATAGACAGACCCCAAGTAGGAATTACTGATCATAAATGAAGCAGGAAAAAAAGGCAGTCACGAAGCCGACAGTGAAAAAAAGAAAGAGGATGTGCATTACAAAAAGATAGCATCTAACATTTTACTTATAAGTCCACAGTTACACCCATTCATAGGTCTCACCTCAAACACCGTCTTGGCTGCATAACCCTGTACATCATCTCTGTTGATGACGATCTGGATCACTCTGTACCAGACCTCTTCACTTACATAGTCCCCTGCTATACGGATGAGGTTGAGGATAGTGTCCACATACCATGTGTAATCAACAGCGTACTTCTCAGCTAGAATTGCCACCTTTAGCACCTGCAAAGAGGCAATCTACTGGTCAGACTGAAAAGACGAACAATAAAAAGAAACTTGCAGTGTAAAAAACAATATACACTCTGATTTTTCAGCTTTTTCCTTTTGCGCTACTTCGCTGCATTGCTGAGATATTCACATTTATTGGTTTAGGAGGGTAGAATGTGAAATCTCCGCTAGTAGTTCAACTGGGGTTTCTTCACAGTGTTCTATGGGGGCATGCTCCTTCACCAATCCCTTCCAGAAACTGACAGAGCTCAGCAGCTGATCTAGCAGTCTCCAACACTGCCGAGTTGCGATAGGATGGAGAGGTGAAAGCACACACCCCCAGAGAAGACTGAGAAAAAACTCCCAGTTGCACTATAAGCAAAGATTTCACATAGTGCACTCCAAAATAAATTAATGTTAATATCTCTGCAATGAAGTAACGCAGCGCGAAACAGAAAAAAGTGGCAGAATCAGGGGAACTCAAGGATTTTTACATAGTATTTAACTCAACTTTTTAAGCCAGTGACAGGTGCTCTTTAAAAAAAAAGTGGTCACTCACTATCTCCTCACGAATGGAGTAATCAGCTGTCTCCAAGTAGTTCAGCATCTCTGCTACAATCTGCTGGGCGTTGCTCCGGTCACACATGGCATACAGGAGATCCACCGCTCGCTGCCGCACACTAACATCCCTTTCTGTCTGTAGAGTAAAATGCAGATTAGTCTTCGAGAGAAAAATCCTTGAACTGAAGAAACTTAAAGGGTTACTATTAGTGTTGAGTATGTTCTGTCAGAGTATGCTCGGGCCAAGCTCCGAGTATTTATAGCTGCTCGGTGATATGGTTAAATCGCTCCCGTGTGCATGATTTGCAACTGTTTGACAGCTTTATTACATGTGAGGAATGTCTATTTCTTACACATTCCTCACATGTAATAAAACTGTCAAACAGTCGCAAATCATGCACACGGGAGCGATTCAACCATATCACCGAGCAGCTGTAAATACTCAGAGCTCGGCCCGAGCATACTCGGCGAAAGGGTTAATAGAACATACTCGCTCAACACTAGTTACTATACTTTCAAGCAACTTTACAGAATGAGCTGTCATGTCTGTACACTTTGTCTATTACATGGCTTGTATCCGGCATTTTCAATAGATTTATTTTTTGCATAAATAAACTGAATATTTTATGATGCATTTTTTCTGTGATTGTTGATTCATTGCTTTGCTAGAATCAGCAGAAGCATGGAGGAAATTGTACAGCAGTACTGAACAGTGTAGATCTGAATCCAGCTCTGGTGCCAAGTACAAAGACGTATTAGAAAGCTCAGAACAATATTTCTATGTCACCCTCTGCCTGTTTCCTCACTCTGCTCCTCACTCCTCATCCCCACACAGTATAACAGGAGGTGTAACCTGACACGTCAATGTGCACAAAGTCCATCTTGTTTTGAGCAAGACAGATGAGCTGAACATTTACAGAGTGAATAGTAAATTAACAGGCATATGGGCAGGGGAAGAAGAGAAGAAATAAGTAGATTTCTGTGTTTAGATAGATTACAAAGTTTCTGATGCTCGCCTGAACTATCGATTGATACAAAGTTTGTCGAACATACCGTTCCAATTGAATGACTAAAATATTAATTTCTAAAATTTTAGGATGAAGCAGCGCTTACTAAACCAGGCATGGTGAGAGCTCACTTTTTTCAAGCGAATTTTAGCATATATTCTACATCCACAAACCAGATGCCATTGTTTTAAAAGTGAACCCATCACCGGATTCATGCTGCCTCAACCGCAGGCAGCACGCATCAGAGCTTTTTAGAGAAAATGTACTTGGACCATGGTCAGAGAATAGACTAGTCTGACGGCGTACCTGGCCAGCTTTTCCAGTGCAGCTGGTACCATTATTCCCTTGTGCCACTGGTACAGAAGACCATGGAACACCATGAAACATGAAAAGCATTGTCTCCCGATCACAGAACAGCTAGACAATGATAAAATGACTACTTGTTCTCACCTTTAGTGCATTGATTACAGTTTCAATATGGGTCTTGACAGCTTCATGCGAGAACTCCGAACTAGCCAGGGTGCACATGCTTTCCAATGCCAGGTAGCGTAGGTTGGTCTCCCGATGCTGCAGGAACTGGCCCAGCTGGTTGCATGCCCGGACCAGCAGGTTGGGCTCACTGGAGAGCAGGACAGAAGAAACACATGGGCTATGTGTAATGGCCTGGTAGTCTGTACTGTTGAAATCTCCCTTCGGAGCTGCAGAATTGGAAAGACCTAAATGCTTGTGGCATTTATATTCTATAACAGAGGTTGATTGCTCTGGAGTAAGGTGGTCTTGGTCAACCTCTCACTCGCCAAATGTTGTTGCAGGACATCATCCATTATGTATGGACAGATCTAGACTGGATTAATGTGGGGAGTGGTATCTGTGCTTTTTATAAAAGCCAACATCCAATATATTGTGTTAAAACCTAATGCAGTAAAGTAATAACTGCAGAGCAATGTATATAATAGACATGCCCTGTGATGATGTGCCAAGAGAACGCAGCCTTTCTGAACAGCCGCTATAAACAGTGATGTGAAAACATGAAGTTTACCTAAAGCTTCCCTTACCTGTCATGGTAAATGATGAGGCTGATGGCCTCAAACAACACGGCATTCTTGGCATTGGAGTGCTGCACCTTCTTGGATTTGGGGGGTTCCTGGGCCTTATTTAGAATGGTCTCCAAGCATTCGGTCAGCCGTCCTCGGACTGCGGGGTCCTCTGCAAGGAAGTTATGTGTCAGCAGCACAAAAAAATGTGTAATGTCATCCACAAACCATCGCTAGCAGGAGGATTCATCCTCAACGCCTGGTCCACTCTGAGCATGGCATCTAGGATAATGGGAGAGACATCATCTATAAAATTACACACAAAGCAGTAAAACCGCCAGCGTTTTAGCTATGAAAGCAATTATGGCAGGTTACATCTAGAATTAAAGAAACGAAACTTTCATTTATTTAAATAATTTTTTCCAGCAGGGAAAGTTATGGAACTTTGCAGGTCACTTTATTAGGGAACTTGTCGTCATTCCTGTAAAAAAAAAAAAAAAAAAAAAAAGTGGCTTCCAAACCCCTGTATTTGCCCAGTATTCGTCTGCATGGATAGCAGAACGCACTCATGCAGAGTAAAAGCTGGGGTTTCGAAGCCACCTACATGCAATTTTTTCTTTCAGGAGGAACGAAGACAAATCCCCAGATTCCTGACTTTCCATTCTGGATAAAATTAAATAAAAAAAAAATAAAAAATAAAAGTTTAGTTACGCTTTAAAGAAAAGCATCTAAATCAGGAGGTACATGCGAGTGCATGTATGGCCACTGATCCACCTCAAGCCTGGGAGTGATCTAAAGGATCAGGCATCATAGCATATCTAATCAATAGGACTTAGGAAAGCCCTTCTGAAGATTAGAAGATCGATTGAGGTTTAGGTTTTGAAACTGCATATACATTTGTCCCCTTAAAGAGTTGGCAACAAGTTTTGAAGTTATACCGTATCCATAGGATAAGAGATGACTTCTTGATCGCTCTCCTGGGCGGGGGGGTGGGGGGGACAGGGACCACCTCGATTTCCAGCAAACCCTAAAAAAAGGGCTCAGAAGAGCCAAAGCCAAATGGTGTGGAAATCAAGCATTTGCAAACCTGCTCTTTTTACTCTCCTGGGGACTGACAGATATAGCAAGGAACTGTACTCTGCCATCACTAGCACTCCCAGAGAATGATTGGGGGTGGAGGAGTACACTCTCAACCTTGGCTCTGCAGAGCCCTATTTTTAGGACTGGAGGTGGTCCCAGTGGTCATATTTCCAGTGATTAGGTAGTTCTCCTTTATCTGTACAAACCCACTGGAGTTTTGCATTCTGGTACCATATTGGCACCCACATGATGACGTATGCAAATTGCCTCTTCAGAAAGGAAGAGGACTAGAACTCTAGCGCCACCTATTGTAAGCAGGAATCCTAAAAGTCATTATTGACTCTTTAACGAGCTTTGTCACATGACTTAGGATAAAAGCCAAAGCAGAAACTCAATTTGCAAACAGTGTTTCGGGGTGATGCCCCTCATCAGTGCAAAGTATGAGATCTGATTCGGCTAAGTGAGAGGCTTTGGACTGGGGTTTCTCCTTGTGGAGAGTGACAAACCAAGCCTTGCAGGTCAGAGTAAGGAGACTTCTAAGGCATGCATGCTCCTCTGGGAAATGAAATATTTAACTTCCCATAGGAGCATGCATGGCTTATTAGTCTCCTCACTCTGACATGCCAGGCTTGGATTGTCACTCTCCACAAGAAGAAATGTCACCCCCTAGCACCCAAATGAAGAATACACAGCTGATGATTCTGCTCCATGGTCTACTTCTGGTGCTCACATGCCGACTGTAGGCATTTTACAGGTGGATAATGATCAGTACGGGCACTGACAGGTCAACAGCGTTCGACCCCATACACACTAAGCTGCATAGCACGCGGCCCTCTGACTCTCTTCTATTAAAGGGGTTGTCCACTGTTCGAACAAATCCTTCTTAGACACTATATTCCTCAGTGTAAAAAAACCCAAACAAATAAAAAAATAAAAATAAAAACACAACAGATAGCTACCTTTTGCACAGGTACCATTCGAGCTGGTCTCCCGTGACCCTGTTAATGAGCACTGCAGACAATCAGCAATTCCTAATGGGCTGCTTCTCTCACGCTTAACTAGCACATGAGAGATTCACAAGAAGTGAGAGTGAAGCAGCTCATTAGCGAACACTGATTGGCTCCAGTGCTTACGTGGCATAATGTCATGAGAGCCCCGATGCCAATATTGCTGGAAAAGAACCAGTGAGGAGGAGAGTATCCGTGATTTATATTTTGCACTGGGGAATTTAATGTTTAAGAAGGAGTTATCTGAGCAGTCAAAAAATCCTGTGATCTTTCTCAGCAGATCAACTAGATGTTGCTTCACAAGTGCATCAACGAGTCTCATGTGCTCCTGCCCCTCTATACTGTTTCACCAGCCATTGGGCATGTACTAACCACTGCATGCCTGACACCCACAAGACCTACCGCTCTGCAGCAGCTCTATTACAGTCAGACAGACATCACAATTTACCCCCTTATCAAAATTGCTTGGATCTTCTCGTTTGCCCAACTTTACAGCTTGAAACACATTAACTTCAAGAACAGACTGGTCACTTGCTGCCAAATATATCCCACCCCATGACAGGTGTCAATGCTCAAGATAAGGCGTGGTATTCATCTTATCTGGTTTTAATGTTATAGCTAATCCTCACACAAATAGCCAATCAACTTTCCTACTACAGATATGTTTCATCCCTTCCTGACATGTAAACTGCACGTCAGGTGCCTATACATGGAGCAGGCTCAGGAGCTGAGCCTGCACCACACATATCGGTGTCCACTGTACTATACAGCCAGCACCTGCCTCTAACAGCAGCGACTGGAGTCATCTCCAATTACTTCTCTTTAACCACCTAATGCCCTCGTCAATCACTGACATTGGTGACATCCAGTTAGACAGTGGATTTTGACGGCCAGCACCCCCTTCCTTGGGGGAGGGGGTGCAAAAATTTTGCAGTAGCAGGTTCAAAGCCCCTAGGGAGAGTAAAATAGGACGTTAAAATAAAAAAAGTTTTAAAAAATAACAAAGCAAAAAAAAAAAAAATCCATGCTTGGTATTAAACACATCCACAAAAGTCCAATCAAGCAAAATAGAAAAGGGTTTAATCTGTAAAAAGGTCAAAACGTAAAAAAACATTTAAAAAATAAAAAATAGCCGAAATACAAGAATCAGTTTTTTGGTCGCCACTTTCCACAAGATACCGTATTTTTCGGACTATAAGACGCACCGGGCCATAAGACGCACCTAGGTTTTAGAGGAGGAGGAAAAAAAAAAAATGTAAGCAAAAAATGTGTTCATGATGCACTTAAGTGCGTGGGGGTCTTCTGCTGACACTGGTATAGGTGTAATATCCCCCAATTCTGACAAGATCCCAAATCCTGGTATATATGCGCCCCCTCCCCCCTTCCTTTTATACGTGGTCCCCATCCCCATCCTGGTATGCCTGGCATCCCTCCATATTGGTATGCATGGCACCCCTCATCCCCAATCCTGGTATGCATGGCACAGCACTCCCCATCCTTGTATGCATGGCACAGCACTCCCCATCCTGGTATGCATGGCACCCCTAATCCCCAATCCTGGTATGCATGGCACCCCTAATCCCCAATCCTGGTATGCATGGCACCCCTAATCCCCAATCCTGGTATGCATGGCACCCCTAATCCCCAATCCTGGTATGCATGGCACCCCTAATCCCCAATCCTGGTATGCATGGCACCCCTAATCCCCAATCCTGGTATGCATGGCACCCCTCATCCCCAATCCTGGTATGCATGGCACCCCTCATCCCCAATCCTGGTATGCATGGCACCCCTCATCCCCAATCCTGGTATGCATGGCACCCCTCATCCCCAATCCTGGTATGCATGGCACCCCTCATCCACATCCTGGTATGCATGGCACCCCTCATCCACATCCTGGTATGCATGGCACCCCTCATCCACATCCTGGTATGCATGGCACAGCACTCCCCATCCTGGTATGCATGGCACAGCACTCCCCATCCTGGTATGCATGGCACCCCTAATCCCCAATCCTGGTATGCATGGCACCCCTCATCCCCAATCCTGGTATGCATGGCACCCCTCATCCCCAATCCTGGTATGCATGGCACCCCTCATCCCCAATCCTGGTATGCATGGCACCCCTCATCCCCAATCCTGGTATGCATGGCACCCCTCATCCCCAATCCTGGTATGCATGGCACCCCTCATCCCCAATCCTGGTATGCATGGCACCCCTCATCCCCAATCCTGGTATGCATGGCACCCCTCATCCCCAATCCTGGTATGCATGGCACCCCTCATCCCCAATCCTGGTATGCATGGCACCCTCATCCCCATCCTGGTATGCATGGCACCCTCATCCCCATCCTGGTATGCATGGCACTCCTAATCCAAATCCTGGTATGCATGGCACCCCTAATCCCTATCCTGGTATGCATGACACCCCAAATCCTGGTATGCATGGCACCCCTAATCCTTATCCTGGTATGTATGGTCCCCTCAGCGTTACCCTGGTACGTATGGCCCCCTCCTTATCCAGGTATGCATGGTCCCCCTAATCCCCATCACGCTGCACATAAAAAAAAAAAAATAAACACTCCTACTCACCTTTGTTCTCTCCTCCAGCGCTGCGTCCTGTCGGCCCGCACTGATCTCTCCATGTGAGTAGCGCATGACATCACTGCCATGCGCGGCTCACAAGGAGAGATCAGCTGCCGGAAGTCACTGCTCCCCACGCCGGGACTGTGTGCGCGGGGGAGCAGTGACTATGCTCCTTCATAGCCGACACACAGTGTAGCCGCGCTGCGGCTCCTGCTCCTGCCGGGCTATCTCGTGTGCCCGCTTATTAAAGGGCATGAATATTCACCCCCTCCCCACGCCCATGGGCGTGGAGAGAGGTTGAATATTCATGCCCTTTAACAGCGGGCACACGAGATTCCGGCAGCAGCAGGAGCCGCAGCGCGGCTACATTGTGTGCTGCTATTAAGGAGCATGAATATTCAGTGCTCCCCACGCCCCATGGGCATGGGGAGCAGTGAATATTCATTTTCTTTAGCAGCGGGGACAGTGTAGGCTGCAGCGGGCGGCTGCTGCCTCCTGCGCCCCGCTCCTCCACCGCTACCCCCACACACATAATAAATATATAAATATATATATTATATATATATATATATATATATATATATATATATATATATATATATATATATATATATATATATATATATATATATATATATATATATATATATATACATATACATATATACATACATACATACATACCCCCCAACATTTGGACTATATGATGCACCCCCCATTTTCCTCCAACATTTGAGGAAAAAAGTGCGTCTTATAGTCTGAAAAATAGGGTAATGTCATCAAAATGTTGTACCCCAAAATACCATTGAAAATGACAGCTCGCCATGCAATGAAACAAGCCCTCACACCGCTTCATTGATGAAAAATAAAAATCTAAAATTAAAAAAAAATAAAAAAAATGCAAGTTTGGCATTGCCTTAATTGTACTGGCCTGAAGAATCATGTTGCCAGGTCGCTTTTAGAGCACAATGCTATAAAGGAAAACCCAAATAAACTGGGCAATAAACTGAAAAAATAAAATTAATTTTCTGCTTTTCGGTACATCATATGGTAAAATGAATGGTGCCATTCAAATCTACACCTTGTCACGCAAAAAAACCCAAACCCTGACACAGCGATGTTGATGGAAAAATAAAAAAAGAAATAAAAAAAGAAAAAAGTTATGGCTCTTGGACGGAGGAGAGGAAAAAACTAAAAGGCCAAAATGAAAAGGGACAGTGGTGGGAAGGGGTTGGGTTAAGATACAAACATGTGTCAAGTACATCAAAAAAATGTGGTGTGAAACAGGTCCAAATAGTAACCGGTAAAATCTGCAAAAGGAATAATATTCTACAATTGAGCAGATCCAAATCTTTGTAGCATCTCCAATATAAACAGGCAGCGGCGGAGACGATGTGCAGATGACAGGTCACAAGGGGTTCACACAACGCAGGTATCAGAGCATATCCTGTCCAATAAATCGTTACAGGTCACAGGTGAGGACAGCAAATAGGACAAGTCATGTGAGAAGGGCAAATGTTCTCTACGAGGTCACTATTTTTTGGGGTGAGGGGAAACATGCAGCATCATTTCCACCTATATGTCAGGAGTAATAATCACTGCACTCGGTATTGAACAATTCTGCTTCAAGTGAAATTTATTCCAATATAATGGCAGGAATGACAAAGTAAAAGCGGACGTTTCGGCCACTATGTGGCCTTGATCACAGTGTCACTTGAATAAATGAGAACAATCCAATTAAATACAAAAATTCATACATTATTTACAAGAAAAAATACATATTATGTGAACTCTTGTCAAATGATCATTTGCAGTAGAGGTAATCTATGTTCATCAGGTCAACTAACCCTCAGTAATCAGAGAGCAGTTCAAAGGTAGGAGAAAACTATATGTAAATTGTTATATAAAAGATCTAGTTAAAAGTAGGTGATAGTACCTGTTGGGTATTGTACCACAGTTGTTATAAGGATCCCCCTATGGTTGCAAGGAGGTATTGGGATCTCAAAGAGGAGTAATCAGGTCCCGGGTGTAGATTATGTTTCCTTGTGGCAAAGTGGGTTCCTGTTCAATTGTGACAATATACAGTACAGACCAAAAGTTTGGACACACCTTCTCATTTAAAGATTTCTCTGTATTTTCATGACTATGAAAATTGTACATTCACACTGAAGGCATCAAAACTATGAATTAACACATGTGGAATTATATACTTAACAAAAAAGTGTGAAACAACTGAAAATGTGTCTTATATTCTAGGTTCCTCAAAGTAGCCACCTTTTGCTTTGATGACTGCTTTGCACACTCTTGGCATTCTCTTGATGAGCTTCAAGAGGTAGTCACCGGAAATGGTCTTCCAACAATCTTGAAGGAGTTCCCAGAGATGCTTAGCACTTGTTGGCCATTTTGCCTTCACTCTGCGGTCCAGCTCACCCCAAACCATCTCGATTGGGTTCAGGTCTGGTGACTGTGGAGGCCAGGTCATCTGGCGTAGCACCCCATCACTCTCCTTCTTGGTCAAATAGCCCTTACACAGCCTGGAGGTGTGTTTGGGGTCATTGTCCTGTTGAAAAATAAATAATGGTCCAACTAAACGCAAACCGGATGGAATAGCATACCACTGCAAGATGCTGTGGTAGCCATGCTGGTTCAGTATGCCTTCAATTTTGAATAAATCCCCAACAGTGTCACCAGCAAAGCACCCCCACACCATCACACCTCCTCCTCCATGCTTCACGGTGGGAACCAGGCATGTAGAGTCCATCCGTTCACCTTTTCTGCGTCGCACAAAGACACGGTGGTTGGAACCAAAGATCTCAAATTTGGACTCATCAGACTAAAGCACAGATTTCCACTGGTCTAATGTCCATTCTTTGTGTTCTTTAGCCCAAACAAGTCTCTTCTGCTTGTTGCCTGTCCTTAGCAGTGGTTTCCTAGTAGCTATTTTACCATGAAGGCCTGCTGCACAAAGTCTCCTCCTAACAGTTGTTGTAGAGATATGTCTGCTGCTAGAACTCTGTGTGGCATTGACCTGGTCTCTAATCTGAGCTGCTGTTAACCTGCGATTTCTGAGGCTGGTGACTCGGATAAACTTATCCTCAGAAGCAGAGGTGACTCTTGGTCTTCCTTTCCTGGGGCGGTCCTCATGTGAGCCAGTTTCTTTGCAGCGCTTGATGGTTTTTGCAACTGCACTTGGGGACACTTTCAAAGTTTGCCCAATTTTTCGGACTGACTGACCTTCATTTCTTAAAGTAATGATGGGCACTCGTTTTTCTTTACTTATCTGCTTTTTTCTTGCCATAATACAAATTCTAACAGTCTATTCAGTAGGATTATCAGCTGCGTATCCACCAGACTTCTGCACAACACAACTGATGGTCCCAACTCCATTTATAAGGCAAGAAATCCCACTTATTAAACCTGACAGGGCACACCTGTGAAGTGAAAACCATTTCCGGTGACTACCTCTTGAAGCTCATCAAGAGAATGCCAAGAGTGTGCAAAGCAGTCAAAGCAAAAGGTGGCTACTTTGAAGAACCTAGAATATAAGACATATTTTCAGTTGTTTCACACTTTTTGCTAAGTATATAATTCCACATGTGTTAATTCATAGTTTTGATGCCTTCAGTGTGAATGTACAATTTTCATAGTCATGAAAATACAGAAAAATCTTCAAATGAGAAGGGGTGTCCAAACTTTTGGTCTGTACTGTAAGTACTCAGGTCCCCCTGACCTAATGTACAATTTGTATAGAAAGATTAAGTCATACCACTATGCCAAATGAATTCTGCATGTAATGGCCCATTCCTCATCACAAGTATGCAATATGTGGTATATGGACACCTATATAATGAAGAATTTGTGGAAATACATCTTATTATCTGTATATGTGCCATCACCAACAATGCCTGTGCTTAAATGAACAACCTATTTTACCTTAGGGTAGCATTTAGTAAAATGCAAAAGATTCCCAGGAACTGGTCCCTACTTTGCTATAAAGCGTATTGTCAAAATATCAAAAAAGAAAGCGTTGATCTAGTAGAAGAAATCCGATTATAAAGTACTGTACATCAGAATGGTAATGAGGTTAACTTATCTCAGCTCTCCATGAATGTAAACGGTTTATTACGGTGTCTGCAACCGGCACGGTCCGTGCCCTGGCGGTGTGCGGTATGTAAAGTGGAGCAGCGCTCCATAATAAAGGACCTGCCAGTCATGTGACCGGAAGTGCCGTCAGACGCCGACGCTTGCGCAGACATCTCGGACATCTGCGGTGCTCTGTCACTAATACGGCATTGCTTCTATGTGCGGGGCGGCCATGGAGATGCTGTGACGCTTCTCACTGCGCATGCGTGCTCCATGCTATGTATCAGGCAAGAGACTACGGGGATATAATCAACTGCCATGGAGATCACAGAACCAGAGGAGATGAGCGCTGGAGTATAATACAGGGGAAGAGGGGGGAAAAGGGGGGAAGAGGGGGAAAAAGGACTCATTAAGTGAAATAAGGTCATTGACACAAGAACAATAAGGCAGAATGGCTATATCGTGTGTCAATCTTGTTCTATATCTTGAGATGGTATATGTATATGTCCATCAGTCATTGGTGAAAATGTATACCCTATAAGGGTAGATATACAGAATAAAGGGCACCTCCACCTACAATATGGCTGAGAATGTACATTATCATTGGTGAAAATTGTATAACCTTATAGGGGTAAATATATGGATTAGAAAGCACCTGTGAAAATGTATAACCCTATAGGGGTAGATATATGGAATAAAGGGCACCTCCACCTACACTATGGCTGAGAGTGTACATTTTCATTGGTAAAAAATGTACAACCCTATAAGGGCAAATATATGGAACAAAGGGCACCTCCACCCATGAAGATGTATAACGCTATAAGGGTAGAATATAAACATAAAGGGCACCTCCACCTACAAAATGGCTGAGAATGTACATTTTCATTGGTGAAAAATGTATAACCTTATAAGGGTAGATATATGGATTAGAAAGCACCACCACTTATGAAAATGTATAACCCTACAAGGGTAGATATATGGAATAAAGGGCACCTCCACCTATGACTGAGAGTGTACACTTTCATTGGTGAAAAATGTATAACCCTATAAGGGTAGATGTATGAAGTAAAGGACACCTCCACCTATGTAAATGTATAACGCTATAAGAGTAGAAATATGGAATAAAGGGCACCTCTACCTACAATATGGCTGAGGGTGTACATTGCCGGTATATGTAAAAGATCACAATAAAATCCAATATTATCAATCATTATGGATTCAATTTTACATTTCCATATAATTCAACCATGTATCATATTCATATAGACAAGATAAATCACGCTCACACACAGGTAGGAGTCCAAACCAAAGTAATCAGAAAATTGTATAAAATCGCCCCTCCCCCTATTTATACAACTGTACTTTATAATGTTAGAGGGGATAGTACCAGGAACCTCGTATATTAGAATCATGGAATCTGAGAAAAGAACAAATTATGTTAGCCACTCAATTTCCCTATTCAAGCCTTTAGGGTACTAAAGCCCCCGTCTCACATAGCGAGATCGCTGCAGAGTCACGGTTTTGGTGACGCAACAGCGACCTCACCAGCGATCAGGCCCCTGCTGTGAGGTCGCTGATCGCTGCAAAGTGTCCTGGACCATTTTTTGGTCCTTGCCCTCCCGCTGGTCAGCACACATCGCTGTGTGTGACCAGCGATCAGGCTGGTAACCATGATAAACAGCGGGTTACTAGGGGCACACGCGCACTTAGTAACCCGCTGTTTATCATGGTTACCACTCTGCTACGGTGAGCGGTAATCTCCCACTCACCGTAGCAGAGTGGTAACCATGATAAACAGCAGGTTACTAAGCGTGTGCCCCTAGTAACCCGCTGTTTATCATGGTTACCAGCCTGCTCCTGCTTCAGCAGCAGGCTGGTAACCAGGAGCAGGACATCGTGGAAAGATTCTTTCCACGATGTCGCTGCTCCCCTGATCGCTGGTGAGCCTGCCTGTTTGACAGCTCACCAGCGATCACTTAGCGACGCACCAGAGATATTGGCCAGGTCACATCGTTGTCGGGACGATGGTGCGTCGTTATGCGAGACGGTACCTTAAGTATCCAAAGTGTAAATCCAGAAAGTTTCACGTTGCTTTAAAAGCTTGATACGATTGCCCCCCCCTACGAGGTCTAGGGACCCTTTCTATTATTTGAAATCTCAATTGTGCCACATTATGTTTTGCTTCTTTAAAGTGATGCAGAAGCGGCAACCAAGTCTTTTCACACCTAATTGTGGACTTATGGCTCGAAACCCTATCTCTTATTGATTGTATGGTTTCCCCTAAATATAATAGGCCGCAAGGGCATTTAATGAGAAACCACAAAATTGGTCTCACACGTATAGAAGTCTCGAATGGGATATGATTTGCCGGTGCGTGGATGAATAATTACATTGCCCTTAATTATATTTGAACAGCTCATGCAGCCCAGGCACGGGAAGGTTCCTGTCCTACGTTGTCCCGTAAGTGTCCGGGTAGATATTTGTTTTTGAGGGCCTAGATCAGCCCTCACCAACTGATCTTTGATATTTCTTGGTCGTCTTGTACACATGAGTGGTGGATTTTTGAATATTCGGGTAAGCCTTAGTTAGTAAAGGCCAATGTTTATGAATAACATTATACATTTTCGGTATTGTTGGGTGAAAACAATGAACAAAAGGTAGTCTCTCTAGACGTGTTGGCCTGTCCATAGGCGGGCGCACGCAACGCCTCCGCCTGGACACGCGGGCGCACGCAACGCCTCCGCCTGGACACGCGGGCGCACGCAACGCCTGCGCCTGGACACGCGGGCGCACGCAAAGCCTGCGCCTGGAAGTTTGCGCCCATTATTTTTCTGGAAGCCCCTGAAGTAAAACAGTTCTGTAAGAATCTTGCAGAGACTTATTCCATTTTCGACTGACAGCCAAATGAGGACAAAGCTTATTAAACAGGGGCTAAGATTAAACATTATTTTACCCTCACCGAGCATGGGAATGGGGCTGCAGTACGTTCTCTTACAGCCAGACACAAGGTAGAGAGAAACAAACGGAAGGGAACGGCCAATCTCATGGGACACATTTACAAGACACTAAAGAAGGTTTTGATTTTCCTAATTTGCACTTTACATGTTTCGTTTTCCTGTAAAAGGGAATCTGTCACCAGGCTTTTGCGACCTAATTTGAGAACAGCATGATGTAGGGTAAGAGACCCTGATTCCATTGATGTGTCACTCACTGGGCTGCTTGCAGTAGTTTTAATAAAAATCACAGTTTTATCAGCAGGAAATTATACATGACAAGTAAACCAGCTGCCATGTAGTTCAACCCAGCCCCCACCACTGACTGGCAACTTGATGCATATGCACAGTGTACAAAGAAAGATGCCAATCAGTGGTGTGGGCGGGGTTATACAATGCTCAGCATTCAGAGAACTGCTAGATTAGCAGCAGAGAAAACGGTTTTTAATGAGAACTTCAGCAAGCAGCCCAGTAAGTGACATCACTGGAATCAGGGTCTCTGTCCCTACATCATGCAGCTCGCCAATGGGGCAGCAAAAACCTGATGACAAATTGTCTTTAAAGACATCCCCTTAGATGGTTACTACCATCTTGTATATCCATGGCATATCTACAGGATATGTTAAATGTCTGCTATATGCCAGTCCAACCTCTGGACCTCTCTCAAGAATAGTGGTCGCCCAGTTCAAGGCTGCTGTCACTAGAGAAGTGTTCCCCGTTTATGGGATTTATGAATATGACCATATAACATAAATTGAAAAGCTAGTAAGGACTCGAGCAAAACTACCATTAAAAATATGAGCTTCAAAAGCCTACAGGTGCCCTACAGTGCTCCCAAACACCGGTCTCAGGTCCATATGTGGCATTTCTACACCCAAGAGAATCTGAGCAAAACACATTAAGTGCTAAAATAACAGAAGTGTGGAAAAAAAAAGAAAAATTACAAAGTTAACTTTGCACAAATTGTTCCCTGCTGGCACTCCAAAATCCAACGATAAATACCTACAAAAGTCATCCCGTTGTTTTCAATGGGAAATCCGGATTTTTCTGATTGGTGAATCCTTCAGAAAAACCACAGTTGATAGAGGAAGGTCCCAGCAATTGAACCTGCATATCCGCAGCTGAAATCTGAGGTTCTGCATCGGATTTATGCCACTGACCCCTGAGCAAATCAAAAGTCAAATTTTCCACCGTATATTTATACCGTGTGAACATACCCTAAGGGGTTCACAAACTTCCTAAATGGTTTTGAACAACTGAATGCAACGATCCAAGTTCCCTTATAAAAAAAAAGTTGTCCCACATCCTCGATCAAGAGCGCACCGCTCCGGCTCATACTTGCTGGAGAGCAGTGCGCTCCTGATTGATTGGAGTGCACTGCCACTGAAGCTGGCCGGATTTGTGCCATTTCAAAATCAAAGAGGTCCTCACTCCGCACAAATGTGTTCGGTTTTACTTCAATTAGATGAAAATAAGAAGAAAGACCTGATTTAGGGTATGTGCACACGATGCAGAAAATTTCTGCATCATTTCTGCATCTCCCTGGCAGAAAAAACGCATGCAGATTGTACATGCAGATTGTGCATGCGTTTTTCCTGCAGAATACATGCGGATCCACATGCGGATTCACATGCATTTCCGCATGCAGATTGACAAGCGCTTTCCAGGCGATTTTAGCATCACCTGGAAAGTGCTTGACAACTAGGTCACACTATATAAATCCATGCAAACGGCATGAATTTATATAGTGTGACCCGAAAGAGTGTATATACTTACCTCCGATGGCCCGCGCTGTCCTGCTCACTCCGTTCTCCCGGCTGCCGGCAACTTTGAATTGAAAGACCTGCCGACGTCAGCGTCACGTGACCCGTCACATGATTCTGACGTCAGCGCAGGTCCTACAACTCACTGCAAAGTGCCGGGAACCAAGCAGGAGCGCTGCGCGGGCCGACAGAAGGTAAGAATACATTTATTTTTTATTCTATTCTTGTTTTACAGCTTTTTTAATGGTACCTGGGTGTGGATGAGACTCTCCTCTCCTCCACACCCGGGTACCATCCGCACATTAGAACGCGCCAATACGCAAGTACAAATGCAGTCTTGCGGAATTGGCGCGTTCTAATGCAAGTCAATGGCGGCGAAAACGCCGCGTTTACGCAAAATTAATTGACATGCTGCGGATTTTTGAGCGCAGCGTTTACGCTGCGGAAAAATCCGCATCATGGGCACAGCACATGCGGATTTCAATTGGGGAACATTGCTGCCCTTCTACCATGTGTTTTTAATGCGTTTCCGCGGCGTTTACGCAGCTGCAAAAATGCCACGGAAACGCATTAAATACGCATCGTGTGAACTCAGGCTTAGTTTTCAGTTTGCAGCATAGAGACACCTCATACAAATGTGTCACATCCAATTATTCGGTTCTGCGGCTATGTAAGGCACCAAGAGGAGCACTAATTATTACCTGGGGGAGGGTAACACTGTAACAGCCTTAGTAATTTCACAGAAAGCCAGGGAGCGGGGACAAAATAGTACGTATAATCCTGAAGGTCTGTGGAGGCCGACGTGACAATCTGCAAGCAGAAACACATGAAGTGTGATTGTGCAAGGATGACACCATACTATACTGCACATAGGAGGCTTCTACACACAGTCCCAATTTGAACCAAGACTACATGACCCAAAATCATAAAAATTGCTCATTCTAGATTAGGAATTTGACGCATCTTTGAACAATTTTGCAACGCCCTTTAGTCCATCTCCTTTTTTCTAACCCACATGCCCTTAGTTACTGTGCAGAAATTTTGCTCCTCATCAACACCAAAGTCATAACCCGGGGGTACAGTTTCATCATTACCCTACTCAGCCGGGACACTGCGAGGGACACCGAGGTCTTGAACTCCTCAGGATTCTTCTGTGCCAAAGTAGTGATCAGACTGGTGGCAGCGGTTACTACACCCTACAAGTCAAAGTAGAAGAAAAGTCCAGAAAATGACATACATATTACCAGATGGCATGCTCTTTACATGAAGGTGCAAACCCAGTTTTAGTCTCCTAGCTCCAGGAATCCACAGAAAAGGTTTAGCAGCTGTTAATGCTTTGACCATTGCTATGGGCCTGTGCGTGCTATTCCAAATCCATGGTGAGGGCACTGCTGCCCAGGATACTAAGGCTATGTGCCCAAGTACAGTTTTTGTAGCGGCTTTTACGGCCACGAAAACGCTTGTAAAACGGTCTGCCATGCAAAGCAATGTGAATTCGGATGTGCTGTGCACATGATGCGCTAATTAGCGCGCCGAATTCGCATTGCGTTGCAAAACGCAGCATGACCATTTCTACCGCGATTACGCCGCAAATTTGCGGCCATTGAGGAACATTAAAACGCAGTAAACCCACAGGTATATGTGGATTTGCTGCGTTTTAATTAAATTCAATGGCCACGAATTTGCAGCGTAATCGCAGTGTGTGTGGTACCCAGGATGAAGAGGAGACTACAATGCCTCTTCATCTCGGCTACCATGCGGTGAAAAGAAGAAATAAAAAAGTTAAAAATAAAAAAAAACCTGTATCTTCTGTCACGCGACTACTGACGTCAGAAGTCAGGTGATGGCCGCGTGATCATCAGCTGACTAAATGACGTCACCGCAGGTCCTGCCAGTACACCACCGGACGGGAGAGAGGACGCGGACGGGAGGAGACTGGAGAGGTGAGTATACAAGTTTTTTTTATTTTTAACTTTTTAATTCTTTTGTTTTTACTATAGATGCAGCATTTAAAGCATCGAAGTTTGTCACACAATATAAATGCATGCCGGTTGCATGGATTTATATTGTGTGACCAACTTGTCAAGCACTTTCCAAGTGATGCTAAAATCGCTTGGAAAAGTGCTTGAAAAAAACGCATGAAAAAACGCTTCTCTCGGGCAGAAAAAACGCATGTAAATCTGCATGCGTTTTTTTCTGCCAGAGAGAGGCAAAAACGCTCTGCATCAAATCTGCTACATGGGCACATAGCCTAACAGAAACTTGCATACTTTCACGTGCACTGATGCCCTAGCACTGTTATATTCTACACATTAGCTTCTACACTGCAGTAAGCTTATGGTCTGTCCCGTCACAAGATATTGTTGACCTCTCCTTAGGATCCTCTTGGATAGGAGCAGTTCTACAGTACCTGGCAGTGGATGCTACACATCGAATGAAGCTGGTCAATGTGGCTCTGTTCAATGTTCACATCTGGCTTCTGGGTCTAATAAGTCTTGATTAGTGGGGGGAGCAGGTGTTGGATACACATTAATTTTAATATTATGTTATGGATAGGTCATCAATATAGTTTGATTGGCAAACCCCTTTAAATATATAGGTTTTCCTTAAAGGCGTTGTGTAACCTAGAATGAAGCCAACATTGATCGGTGGTGTTTCAATCTGCAGCAATCGGATGGAGAAAGTGTAAATCAGAACTTCACAGTGTCTTGACTAATAAAAGTGGTGGTCCTAAATAGGGGAAACTTTCACTTCTGGGTGTCCATATGCTTTGTTAGGCAGACGCTATCAAATCTGATACAGTATAAGACTTATAGCCTTACAGTTTAAGGGAAAGTTGAGATCCAGCTCACCTAGTTGTAAATGCAGTTCGTGGACATAATCCTGGGGCGGTACAGGGATAGGAGATGTGTCAGCAGCGGGTAGGAATTTAGGAATTACATCCAAGGAAAGTAATTAAAATGAAAAAAAAATCTTTATTGATCCATATTAAAATTAAAAAAATAAAATAAAATAAAATGATGGAAAAAATAGTGCAGAGGGGATACAAGGGATCTCACAATTTACATCACTGTGGGAAACGCCATGGCTCCCTAACCTATATACAGTTATATTAAAAAGTTTGGGCACCCCTATTAATCTTAAGCTTAATGTTTTATAAAAATTGGTGTTTTTGCAACAGCTATTTCAGTTTGATATATGTAATAACTGTTGGACACAGTAATGTTTCTGCCTTGAAATGAGGTTTATTGTACTAACAGAAAATGTGCAATCTGCATTCAAACAAAATTTGACAGGTGCATAAGTATGGGCACCCTTATCATTTTCTTGTTTTAAATACTCCTACCTACTTTTTACTGACTTACTATAAAGCACTTTTTTTGGTTTTGTAACCTCATTGAGCTTTGAACTTCATAGCCAGGTGTATGCAATCATGAGAAAAGCTACTTAAAGTGGCCACTTGCAAGTTGTTCTCCTGTTTGAATCTCCTCTGAAGAGTGGCATCATGGGCTCCTCAAAACAACTGTCAAATGATCTGAAAACAAAGATTATTCAACATAGTTGTTCAGGGGAAGGATACAAAAAGCTGTTTCAGAGATTTAACCTGTCAGTTTCCACTGTGAGGAACATAGTAAGGAAATGGAAGAACACAGGGACAGTTCTTGCTAAGGCCAGAAGTGGCAGGCCAAGAAAAACATCGGAAAGGCAGAGGAGAAGAATGGTGAGATCAGTCAAGGACAATCCTCAGACCACCTCCAGAGAGCTGCAGCATCAACTTGCTGCAGATGGTGTCACTGTGCATCGGTCAACTATACAACGCACTTTGCACAAGGAGAAGCTGTATGGGAGAGTGATGCGAAAGAAGCCGTTTCTGCAAGCACGCCACAAAGAGTCGGCTGAGGTATGTAAAAGCACATTTGGAGAAGCCAATTTATTTTTGGAAGAAGGTCCTGTGGACTGATGAAACCAAGATTGAGTTGTTTGGTCATACAAAAAGGCGTTATGCATGGCGGCAAAAAAACACAGCATTCCAAGAAAAACACTTGCTACCCACAGTAAAATTTGGTGGAGGTTCCATCATGCTTTGGGGCTGTGTGGCCAATGCCGGCACCGGGAATCTTGTTAAAGTTGAGGGATGCATGGATTCCACTCAGTATCAGCAGATTCTTGACAATAATGTTCAAGAATCAGTGACAAAGTTGAAGTTACGCAGGGGATGGATCTTTCAGCAAGACAATGATCCAAAACACCGCTCCAAATCTACTCAGGCATTCATGCAGAGGAACAATTACAATGTTCTGGAATGGCCATCCCAGTCCCCAGACCTGAATATCATTGAACATTTGTGGGATCATTTGAAGAGGGCTGTCCATGCTCGGCGACCATCAAACTTTACTGAACTGGAATTATTTTGTAAAGAGGAATGGTCAAAAATACCTTCATCCAGGAAATCATTAAAAGCTACAGGAAGCGACTAGAGGCTGTTATTTTTGCAAAAGGAGGATCTACTAAATATTAATATCACTTTTCTGGTGAGGTGCCCATACTTATGCACCTGTCAAATTTTGTTTGAATGCAGATTGCACATTTTCTGTTAGTACAATAAACCTCATTTCAAGGCAGAAACATTACTGAGTCCAACAGTTATTACATGTATCAAACTGAAATAGCTGTTGCAAAAACACCAATTTTTATAAAACATTAAGCTTAAGATTAATAGTGGTGCCCAAACTTTTTCATATAACTGTAAATTGGAAGGGTTTAAAAATTGGAGTCTAAAAGGACTAGAAAGATTCACTCAAGGAGTTTTCACAGATACAAAATGAATATGGACTGCCCAACACCGAATTTTATAAGTACCTTCAGTTACGACATGCATATCAGGCAGAGGGTCTTGTCCTAAATAATGGAGTTCCTCAAAATGCTATAATACAGAGAATGGCTAGGTCACATAATTCTGGGGGGCTAATCTCATTGCTTTATAGGGGTCTGCTGGACCTGGTATTAGCAGAACACCCCATAAGATCAAAAGAAAAATGGGAGGGCTTGATAGGCCCTATTGAAATACTGGAAAGAGTTCCCCAGTTATCTCTGAGCGAGTCCCATAGATTCTCCCACTTACAGGTGCTGCACCAGTCATATAGAACACTCCAATTTCTCCACGATATAGGGCTTCGACCAGACTCCCTATGTGCTAGATGTAAAACATCCCCGGCTAACATGCTTCATATGATGTGTACCTGCCCTGCTCTGGAAAACTTCTGGAGGGATGTAATAGCGATCATTGATAGAACATACTCAGTCGATTCAGATCCCTCACCATTAGTATGTATACTGGGATATATAGAAGATCTGAGCACTGACGAACATGGCAAAATAGCGGTGGCACGCATGTTATACATGGCCAGGAAACTAATAGCCCAACATTGGTTATCAGAGCAGGCGCCCACGGTGATGGTATTTATAAATAAGATTAATTGGTTATTAAATCTGGAAAAAAGTATATATCTGAAAAGGAAGGCCATCTCCAAATTTGAAAAAATATGGGCTCCATGGATTGACGGCTCCGGCCTAGGATCCAGAGAACTGCATAGATTTCGACTTGGTCTGCTATGATTGATGTATAGATTACTCGACAGGTGCAAAATCCTACATTGGACTGCTTTAGGCACGTATACAACTGCTCCAAAGCAAGAGTTATATACCCCTTAGTACAATTGTGACTATTCATACTGTAAGATTGTTAATTTGCTGTGGACAGAACTGTGGAACATTTAACTCAAAATGTTTTGTTTGAAAGGGCGATGTGTTGTGGGGGGAGGGATAGAATAGGGACTGGGTCCCTTCTTTGGTTGGGTTGTTTTATTTGTTTTACTGTTGTGTTACAAAAAAAGTTTTAACAATAAAAAATATTTGATTTAAAAAAAAAAAAATAGTGCAGAAGGCGGCAGGGATCAACCTTACGCGTTTCGAACAAGTCCATTCTTAATCATAGTACAATCCCAATAAGAGTAGAATCCATTTTATATCCAAGGAAAGGGTGAAGTGAGGTTCATATATTGAAAGAAAAATAAAATAATTAATGATAAAAAAAAAATTGTGGTAAAAAAAAAAAAAAAAAAAACGGTGCGATGCGTGTGCCTATATGGTAAATGCAAAAACCTGCACTTCTGCTTTCACCAATGAAGAGTTTAAAATTAATTCCTTTATCAATTGCAGTAGCACCCACACTACTTATGTTATTAAATGTGAACCTTGCAAATGACAACCCGTGAGAAGTGCTCACAAAAGGTACATCAGAGCACAAATATGATGCTCAAAACAAAACCAGATGCCTCCCAACATTTTCTACAAGTCCACAAAGGGAATGTCAGCATTTTGAGGGTTAATAATTTGTTTATATAGCGCCAATATATTCCGCAGCACTTTATAATTAAGTAGGGACATGTACATACAATATAAACAATACAATGTATCACATTGCAACAGTTACAGGAGGAGTGAGGGTCCGTCTGCTCGCAAGCTTACAATTTATATGGAAAAGGGGGGACACAATAGGTAGAACATGGTCGTCAGCCAGTATCTGTCTAAGGGCAGTTACCGTGTGCTATTGGGTGCATGGAGGATGTGGAGATTAAGATTAAGATTTAGGAGGGAACAGGGGAGAGTTAGGTTAGGGAAGTGAGGTGATAGGCTTGTCTAAACAGATGTGTTTTTAAACCACTTTTGAAGACATAGGAGCTAGATATCAGTCGGATCGTTTGGGGCAGTGTATTCCAGAAAACTGGAACGGCACGAGAGAAGTCTTGGAGCCGGAGGTGTGAGGTTCGGATTAAGGAGGATGTCAGTCTTAGATCAGTTGCAGAACGGAGGGCACGGGAGGGGTGATAGACAGAAATGAGGGATAAGATATAGGGCGGTGCAGAACTGTGGAGAATTTTGTAGGTGAGAGAGAGGAGTTTGTATTGTATTCTGCGGTGAATGGGTAACCAGTGCAATGACTGGCACAAGGTAGAGGCGTCGGTGAAGCGTTCTGATAGAAATACGACCCTGGCTGCTGCATTCAGAATGGATTGGAGAGGAGAAAGTTTGTTTAAAGGGAGACCGATTAGAAGAGAGTCGCAGTAGTCCAGTCGAGAGTGAATGAGAGCGACAGTAGGAGTTTTTGCCGTATCAAAGGTGAGAAAAGGTCGGATTCTGGAGATGTTTTTAAGGTGCAGGTGACATGAGAGAGTGAGTGATTGTATATGGGGAATAAAGGAAAATTGTGTCTCAAATATGACTCCAAGAAAACGAGCTTGCTGCTTGCTCGGAGAGATTCAGTTTCAGATAGAGGGAGGACATGATGTTAGAGACAGCGGACAGACATTCACTAGTATTTTGTATTAATGTAGTGGTAATGTCAGGTGAAGAGGTGTATAGTTGGGTGTCATCAGCATAGAGATGATACTGGAAACCAAATAGGGGCAGTATACAAGGAGAAGAGGAGGGGACCTAGGACTGATCCTTGTGGAACCCCGATAGTAAAGGGAAGATTAGAGGAAGAAGAGCCAGCAAAAGATACCATGAAGCAGCGGTCAGAGAGATAGGAGGAGAACCAGGAGACAGCGATGTCCTTGAGGCCGATAGAGCGGAGCATAGTGAGGGTTAACATAGTAGAAAAAAATATCCAGACCCAAACAGGGAGGAGATAAATCGTGTCCCTTAAAGTATAGAGGCTTCTTGGACCTTTAATGTAGATACATGTATTGCAAAAGGAATGAATATCAGATCAGACCTCATGTACATCTATTGACGCAGCATACTCCATTACCTATCCATTATGTAATTTTTCTTTCAATATATAAACGTCACTTCCCCCTTCCTTCGGTATAAAATGGATTCTACAATTATTGGGATTGTACTATGATTAAGAACGGAAGGGTTCGAAAAGCATAAGGTTCATCCCTGCTTTCTTCTGCATTATTTTTTCCATGGATTTTTGAAGTTTTAATTTTAATATGGATCAATAATGTTTTTTCTATTTTAATTACTTTCCTTGGACGTGATGCTGGACACACCCTCCATTTGCATTTCCTTTTATTAAAGGGGTATTCTCAAGTTTCGAAGTTATCCCTTAAAACACAGGATAGGAGATAACTTCCCGATTGCTGGGAGTTTAACTGGTGGGACTCCCAATCCCGAGAACCGGCGGGGGTGTGATCAGAGCGGTGGTAGATCATGTGCACTGCAGTCTCCATTAATTTGTGTGGGACTGCCGAAGAAAGCCAAGCACTGCGCTTGGTAATCTCCAGCAGCCCTATTAAGAATAAATGGAGTGGAAGTGCACATGATCGACCACCGGTCCATTCATACCGGGGTCTTCAGAGATAGGGGATAACTTCCAAACTTTAGACTACCCATATATAAAAAAGCGCTATAGGATTTTATAGTCTCAACTTTGGATGTGTCCCAGATCTTTGAAAAGCCCATTCTTAATGGGAGCGCAGCAGCACGAGACGGCTGAGCTGGAGCACTCAACTGCTCTTCGGCAATCTCACACAAATTAATAGAGGGAACATTGCACATGATCTACCACCAATCCGTTCACATGGGGCCTTCAAAGTTCTGGTTCTCAGGATTGGTGAAAGTCCCATCAGTTAAACCTTCTGTGATCAGGAAGCCTATCCTATGTATAAGGGATAACTATGAAACGTGAGAATACCCCTTTAATAAACTGATTTGATGGCATTTTCTCATGTATCCACAAGAAAAGCCCACTTACCAGATGCTGATCGTTGAGAAGATGAACCACCCGTGAGGTCCACTCATTGGTGAGTACTAGATCTGGAGAGGTGCGATAGAGGCGCAGTAGACAGAGCGCAGCGCTCTGTTTAACACTGTCCATTGTGTCCCTAAAGGAAGTACAAATGTACATAAGAAACTTGTATAAAGTGGGCACATCCCTCAGCAAACAGCTTTGGATTTATTCAAGGCTATGACCATTGCATAGAAAAGTTCAGAAGTGAGAAGCAGCATTGTCCTGAAAGTTCTAAATTTCTGTGGACCCAAATCTCTAAGTCTAATCCTTTATACATTGGCTGATCAGCAGCAATAATAGATGTATCTGTGGGTGCAAGGATGTATTTGGCATTAAGAATCCATGATAAGACTGCACCCCACAAAACACGTGGCCGCCAGGACTTTTGGACTCTGTTGTTATTTGGGCCCCTAAAGTTTCACATTTTTGGCATATACAAACAAAAACTGGATTAGACAATAAAGCCATATTTCTATACCTACATATTTTCTGAAATTAGACCCCTAGCACATTAAGAAAATGCCACCAGAACCCCTGTAAATTTGTAGAAAATGCACAGAAATATATTTTTTTTTGGGGGGGGGGGGTTAAAACCCAAGCAGAACCAGAGACAACACAAATAAAAGATCAAGATGATCCTAATGTGAAAGGACCAAAAATCTCCAAAATCCAGATACAGTATCTTCACTAAGAAAGGCCTTACCCAGCAACCAGAATCCGGGGAATCTCTCCAGCAAAGGCTTCAGCCATCTCTCGGCTCCCGACGTTGGCGATGCAGTGCAAGGCCAGTCCCATAAAAGTGGGGTTGCGGCTAGACAGATCATTTTTGATGGCGTTGTTAATGAGGCGGATGAGTTCACTGTTCGAGTTCACCAGCACTGAGATGAAGAGGTAACCCTGAAAGAAGCAGCAAGTAAAGAGTTACTGCACCTTTATAAAATAAATGTGCTTCAGCTGCAGTACCAGACAAGGTCACTACAACATGCATGGCACTGTGCCTGAAAATAAAGGGGACGTAGCTTCTTCAATTAGCTGATCAGTGGGGGTGCGGAGGCGGCAGACCCCCTCTGATCTGATAATGCTAAGGAAAGGCCTTCACTATCAATATCAAATATCAAAAGACCCCTAATATTAATTTACACTGTTGAATCAAGGGACTCCTACTTTTTTAAAAAAAAATTGGATTCCCACTCAAACACTCACTTTAGAAGGAGTTTCCCAGTTTTGGAAAACCCTTCCCATGGCTGCAGTTTAAACTGTACATCACTCACCCTCCCCAGGTCCAGCACAGAGTCTCTGCCGCTGCCCCCAGAGTGCGTTATTGTCTGCAGCAATTATGTCACATCAACGCTGCAGGCAATCAGTGAGCTCAGTGTCTCGTGACGTGAACTCTGATAAAGCCACTGAGCTCACCGATTGCAGCACTGATGTGATAATTTCGCAGCCAATCAATATCAGACACCAGAAGCAGAGCTGGACCCGGGGAGGGAGAGTAAGGGAGAGGGTTTGTTTTTATAAACTGCAAACCAGGGGACGGGGATTTTCCACTTCAATGTGTCCAGTGTCACACACGCTCAGTCCTACCACCAGGACTGGGACACAGATGGCAGAGCGATTCCTCCTTTTTTCCAGGCTGGTCAGTAAGAACCGTTGCATCAGAAGACACTTTCTTACAAATCTTGGACACATTCGGTGCATGTCCTTAGAAGGGAAAAAAAGCAAACACCAAGGACGCTACAGTGACCAGGGGGCGCCACATCTTTTGTTAAAGGGGTATCCCCATCTCCAAGGTCCTATCCCAATATCTAGTAGGTGTAATAATAACAACAACAAGTAATTCCAATTAGAAATGTTGTATTGTTCTTCTGATTAGCTATGTCGCTTACCCCATGTGCAGGGCATTACAGTAGCTTAGGTACCCATGGTTACAACCACTAGTAACCAGCTGTCACGATAAGAGTGGTTGTAACCATGGATACCTAAGCTACTGCAATGCCCTGCACATGAGGAAAGAGACACAGCTAATCAGAATAACTATACTGCATTTCTAATTGGAAGTAATTGCTATTATCATCATCATTATGATACCTACTAGATATTGGGATAGGACATTGGAGATGGGGATACCTCTTTAATGATTCCGTATGAAAGCATTTGTCGGGATGGAACAGAAAAGCGGTTCATACACATGATATTCAGGCTCTAATGCAACCATGAACTTGGGCAGTTAAATACAGATGGCTTTAATTGCAGGTGGAGCAATATCTTTCTAACAAATTAAATGAGCTATGTGCCAACACGAGGCTGAGCCGCAATCTGTTCTTTCCTCTAGGTTTCTCACCATATAGATGTTAAATAATAAAGCGCCAGGAGAAGGGAAAGGGCGAAGTAGAAACTCATGTGGATCTGGGTTACGCTCGTACATAAAGGCTGATAGGTGGCGCTATACCACGGTGTGAAGTGTCATTCATGAGGACATCTGGGATGTATTAGTAGTGCTCAGCAGCTGTGCCAGCCTCTGCCTCCGGCCCCCGCAGGTGCCCACCATGCCAAGTGACAGTGAAGTAAGGCAGAAAACCCAAGTGTCATTTTACAGCAGCTTCACCAACATCTAAGAGGCAGAAGGAAAAATCCCACTTACGATCTGCTTCTCTGTGTACTTGTTGGAGCTGAGCAGATTCACCGCCTCCATGTGGCCGAAATCGATGTCATGGCCAAGTAAGAAGATGAACAGCAGCTTGCAGACGTATTTCTTCTTGCTGTAGCCGTCCAGAGCTTTGTCTCCTGTGGATGAGGAGGACACTTGTATAAATGTTATAAAGGGGACGTCCGCCTGGAAAAATACAACACCCCGGTGACGTCCCGTGAGTACAGATCACACGCAGCGCTGGGTTACAGCATCCGCGACAGAAGAGGAATTTTAAACACAAGTTTATTGAAGAGCGGCCAGGACAACCCCTTTAAGGACTATTAATTATTAAGCATTGCCAAGCATTTCCACATTACAAGCGGCCCCCCGACAGAGCCGGCACATACCGAGCAGCAGGGAGAGGTCGGCTTGGCTGATGAGCAGAAATAAAGCGCTGACTTTACTCCTTGAATAGTGAGAAACTCCAGCGTCCATTATACAGAGGCAGCTATGGGAAGGGAGTCTCTGCTACACTTTCTGGCGCTGCGCAAAAACCCAGACCTCAGGCATCTCTTAGTTCTCCAAAAGTTCTCACAGTTTAATTTCCTTTTATTAGCAATTCCTCTGCTTTCAGTCATTTAAAGATATGGACACCTTTGGGTGCTTTACTTACTTTCAACACATGTATTGGTGGTTGAAAGTGTAATTTTTATTGATACACAATTGCAAAATTTTATCTTCTATAGCTTTTGTGTTGCAGTTTGAGTTAACTGAGAATCTGTCGGTGAGCTCATACTGACCGAAGAGCTTCCAACTCTTATTTTTCTTCTTCTGAGCTCCTGTCAGGCAATTTAGGATGGCAAAGTTTAACTTGAGTTTCTCGTGTTCATAAATCAGTGTACGGAAGCATCGAAGATAGATTAAAATCTCCTTTCAGAAGGAACTCACTGACAGATGTTCAGTTAACTCATTCTGGAGCCTACAAAAGGCAAGTGCAACACAGAGGCTACAGAAGGCAAAATGGTACAAAACTGTTACTTTATGCAGCAACCTGAGGCCGTTAATAAGGGGCATGTCCAGTAATGGATAACCCCTTTAAAAGAGGATAAAAAAAAAAAAAAAAAATCAGAAAATGCAAAACATGCTAGTAAACAAACTCATCCTAGTGCAGGTTGCTCCAGTAATCTCTGCCGGGACAGAAAGCAGCCATGCCCCATTCTTTGGTCACTTGGCCACTGAGGTCTGAGGCTTGTTGAAGCAGCCGGGGGCCCGGTCAGGAGATCACTGGACCGGCCTGCACTGCAGTGATAGCAATTACGGCTGATAAGGATAGTTGCTGTACTACCATTATTTTATAACACGTCCTGCATCCTGAGAATATTTTTGGGAAGTTTCCTTTACTTGATTCTTCCAGTAGATAGTGATCCTCCCTGGTCCTATAACTGAGCTCTGTCATCAGGCCTGACCTGCCCAGATGTACCTGTGCTTCACAACCCTTGTATCTTCCATAGGACGGGACTCCTTTAAACCCTTCCCTCCAACAGCCGCAGGCAGAGTGGACCTCTGCCCATGGCTGTTAACATTAAATGCCGCTGTCAGAAAGCGGCAATTACCATGCGCTGGCAGGAGGAGACAGGTAATTTCACGCGCCCATCAGAAGCGCGAGACGTGAACGCGGAGTGCCAATGGCTTGCCAGGGATCTGCTGAAGACCCCCGTGCTTGTCATGACGAATCTCCAATGAAAGTCAGTGTTTAGTCAGCATTCATAGGAGATCATGATTTTCACTATACACAGCAGGGTTGATGCATGGCACTTGTAGCACAAGCGATCAGACAAGATCGCAGCTTAAAGTCCCCTTTTCACCTCATTAAAAAATATATATATTTTGTATTTCTGCATTCCTAAAAGTCAGATCTGTCAAAATGTAAAATAAGCCCTCATACACGAATGCAGAAATACAAAATATATATTTTTTTTAATGAGGTGAAAAGGGATGATTTCAAGAAAAAAAAAAAAAAAAATTTTTTATATACATATATATATGGCAATTATCAAGACACCCTCAATAAAGGAGTGGTTCTGCAGGTGGTGACCACAGACCACATCTCAGAACCAATGCTTTCTGGCTGATGTTTTGGTCACTTTTGAATGTTGGTTGTGCTTTCACACTCGTGGTAGCATGAGACAGACTCTACAACCCACAGAAGTTGCTCAGGTAGTGCAGCTCATCCAGGATGGCACATCAATGCAAGCTGTGGCAAGAAGGTTTGCTGTGTCTGTCAGCGTAGTGTCCAGAGGCTGGAGGCGCTACCAGGAGACGTGGAGGGGGCCGTAGGAGGGCAACAACCCGGCAGCAGGACCACTACCTCCGCCTTTGTGCAAGGAGGAACAGGAGCAGCACTGCTAGAGCCCTGCAAAATGACCTCCAGCAGGCCACAAATGTGCATGTGTCTGCACAAACTGTTAGAAACCGACTACATGAGGGTGGTATGAGGGCCCGACGTCCACAGATGGGGGTTGTGCTCACAGCCCAACAGCGTGCAGGACGCTTGGCATTTGCCACAGAACACCAGGATTGGCAAAGTCGCCACTGGCGCCCTGTGCTCTTCACAGATGAAAGCAGGTTCACACTGAGCACATGTGACAGACGTGACAGAGTCCTGCCTGCAACATCCTTCAGCATGACCGGTTTTGGCACTGGGTCAGTAATGGTGTGGGGTGGCATTTCTTTGGAGGGCCGCACAGCCCTCCATGTGCTCGTCAGAGGTAGCCTGACTGCCATTAGGTACCGAGATGAGATCCTCAGACCCCTTGTGAGACCATATGCTGGTGCGGTTGGCCCTGGATTCCTCCTAATGCAGGACAATGCCAGACCTCATGTGGCTGGAGTGTGTCAGCAGTTCCTGCAAGATGAAGGCATTGAAGCTATGGACTGGCCCGCCCGTTCCCCAGACCTGAATCCGATTGAGCACGTCTGGGAGATCATGTCTCGCTCCATCCACCAACGTCACGCTGCACCACAGACTGTCCAGGAGTTGGCGGATGCTTTAGTCCAGGTCTGGGAGGAGATCCCACGGGAGACCATCGGCAACCATCATCAGGAGCATGCCCAGGTGTTGTAGGGAGGTCATACTGGCACGTGGAGGCCACACACAATACTGAGCCTCATTTTGACTTGTTTTAAGGACATTACATCAAAGTTGGATCAGCCTGTAGTGTGTTTTTTCCACTTTAATTTTGGGGGTGACTCCAAATCCAGGCCTCCATCGGTTAATAAATTTGATTTCCATTGATGATTTTTGTGTGATTTTGTTGTCAGCACATTCAACTTTGTACAGAACAACGTTGCATTCGAATACACGCATGTTTTTATCTACCTACTATGTTTTTATATACTAGCTGTTGGATGTAAACGCAACAGCGAGATGGGGGTGTTACGAGCTCAGTCCCAGGCTGACTCTCCCCAGCCGCCCAGCATTCTCCCCCTCTTAGTGACATCTCATTCATAAACCCTTCTCCCTCTCCTTCATTCGCTCGGCTCCTTTCGTTTCCCCTGTGGTGGTTGGGGGGGAGGGGAGAAGGGGAATGATGAGACCAACTGTTCGAGGCCGAAAGACACTGCTGCTCAACACCACCACCGCCTTAGAGGCGGCCGCCTCTGCTCTCCGGCACCACTGCTGCTGTGGCTGCTTCTTCTCCAGCAGGTGAGTCTTATTTCCGATTGTGCAACAAGCAGGGGAGGGAGGAAAGGAGAGAGGGAGGCTGCACAGAGGCACAGGCCACGGCCTCTGCTCTGGGCGCCAAGCTGGGTCCGAGCCTCGCAGCAGTGGGTGGATAGCGAGCAAGTGCAAATCCCTCTGCGCCACTGGCGGGAGCGGCACTGTGATCTGGGACATGTCAAGCGGATCACCCCCTCCTCCTCTGCCGCCGCCCTTCATCTCTGCACCCCCTCCTGTCACATTACCTCTGTACTAAGGAATTGTATAACTAGCAATCCCTGACACGACCGCCTCCATTGTGACACCTGACAGCAAGTACCGACCTCTTTAATGACCTGTGCAGAGTACAGGCCTGCAGGGGTCACAGGGTACAGGCTGCCACCATGCCTGCCTGATGGGCACAACTATCAACAGCGCCAGCATTGCCCCATCTGATGTACATCTATATTACATTCACATGCAATCCAGCTTGGGAAGATATACAACAGCTCTTACTTCCTGGGCAATCGCCAGTGGATAGGCATAACATGACATCACGTGTTTCCAGACAGAAGCTGAAATCGCTGATGGATTTCATGGTAAAACATCAAGTGTTTGGGTCTGTGTGCTGCTGGATATACTCAGTGGAATGGCAAGAGAGTATTTCCACACGCACATAGTGTCAGGGGTGTATCAGAATGGCCAGACAGTCGCTCTGCAGTTGGTTGCAGGAGATCTCTACGTTTGGCATTACAGACATCTTCTTAGAAGCTGTATCTCTAGGACCCAGCTGATACCTCCCTCTGGCTAATAAACACCCTGGCCTGGGTGTATAAATATCTGGTGTGCCTGAGAGGGAGGTGTCGGCGATATTCATTACTACTTGTGAGGCTTTAGCAAGAGCAGTACCTCGTCCTCTATGGAGCTTGAGGCCATGTGCGCATTTGTTTGGAGTCGTCTATAGCTAAGCAATTCCTCCCCGTTTGTCTACCCTTGTTGTCTATAGAGTTTAGTGGAGATCGACTAGTGCTCATCTCCTCCCTTCCCTAGCCTTAGTCATACGCCAGGGAGAGTCAGGGGGAGGCACGCGTGCGGTGATTGGTGAAGAGGCAATATAGGGTAGTTGAGACAGGGTGACACTAGACCAGACTAGGAGGTCTCCACTCCCCCCTTTCCATGTTCCCTCTGTGTAGCACCAAGTCTTTCTCACACTTTGCGTGACATATACACTTATCTGCCTTTATAACAAAATCACTTCAAACGAAATCGACAATGTAATAAAGGGGTTAAGGCAATGTATACATGCCACACGATTAACATAAAGGAAGCCTTCACTGATTACTACCTACATGAACTTATGGTTCCAAAGGTTAGGAGGCAGCCCCGTGCTTATCAGAGGCGTCATATCTGACATACCTCGGCTGTAGCGGAATATTTAAAGTAAGAGTAAAGTACAAGTAAAAGATTAAAAATAACACGGAGCTAATTACTCTACAGACTCCCGGGACTCCACTCACTCACTGACGTGTGGTCACTTGGGGCTGGGATGATGAGATAAATGATGGATGACACCAGATGTCACTTCCTCAGCTCTAGGAGCCTCTGCAATATCTATCTACCTACATATATGTGTAATAAATCTCTCTCTATTCGATGGCCAGCTTCTAGGCTACACAGCAAGTGGAGGTGCCACACAGGCTTTCCTTCTGCAGTTTTCGTCCTATGTACTGCATCTATAGGCCTTGTCCTAAATGTAGCAGAGGGGAGTATGTTCGACCTCCCCCGCTATTATTGTCTATGGGACGTCTGGAAATTGCAGTGATGTACTCCGCTTTCTCCGGTAGTCTCATTGACAATGAATGAAGCAAACACCACACATTCAAGACAGAGATGGAGTTCCCGAAATCACTGCAGTCCCCAGCAGTCAGACCACCAGCGGTCAGCAACGTATCCCCTATACTAATGATACAACTTTTTTAACCCTCTAATCCAGTGAAGGAGAATGTAAGACAAAATCTCCCTTTTTAATTTTTGAAAAAGTTGAATAAAGTTCTTAAAACTCAAAATCCGTAACGTCATAATGTGAACACGTCAGTCTCTCCGCTTCCAGGGGATTGTGCCGAGCCTGACAACATTTTTACATCACACTGCACTTTTTTCAGAAAGGAAATCTTGGTTATCTAGCAGCGTTTCCTGTTTTTGATTTTCCGAGGGACTTCTCTGCGTGTCGCTCTGATTTGTACAACCTCAGCTTTCTGTGTGGACGTCCTCTGACCTCTGTCTATGAAATTCCCGCACTCACTTCTTTCCACAGATGACAACAGAAAAATCAACAAATCATTTTTTTTTTCTACTAATGATATTCATCTGCCTAGACAGGTTTTTAGAAATGGTGGCGTGATTTTTAACACAATACAGCGGTTGCCACTGAAACGTAAAAGGAGTTGTCAGGCCTTAGTCAGTCTATATGACTGTAGACTTGTGAATCCTCACATCGTGCCCAGTGCCGGCGGTCATGTGACCGCAAATATGCAATTTGCATACTTCTGGCCACATTCAGACTAGACTTGTCTGGCCTCGCTCAATACATGTACATTGGGAGAGCTCGTGCACATCTAGTCTGCAAGTGACCGCATGTATGCAAATCACATACTTGCAGCCATGAGCCTCCAGCCGGCACCAGAGAATCCTCAAACGGCTTTAAAAAGGGGCTCTCGTCATATGGATAGCTCATCAATATCAGATCGGTGGTGGTCTGACACCCAGCAGCCCCACTGATCAGATGTTAGCTCTTATGGTCAGAAGTAAATACTGGATGGCGTTGCAATGTGTAGCAGCTGCTGCAGAGTACTGTAGATCAATTCCTATTCAAAAGAATGGTGCTGATTTGTAGTATTGGGCAGCAAACACTAGACATTGAATGGATGCATCCAGCGGCATTCAATTTTTACATCCAGTTGCTGCTGGAGCGAATAACAGCTGATGGGTGGGGTGCTGATGGGTGGGATGCTGATGGCAACCCATTAGTCAATAGATGCCCAAAGTGACGTCTCATCATGCTGCCACCGCTTAAATGCAGCTGCCAGAGAATGATCATGGCATTGAAGTGGTTAAATAGCAGAGACTGGAGTTTGCTCTGATCGCTGCAGTTAGAGGTAGCTGCTGTCCGTATACCACAGCTGGCACCAGCTTTGTGTAGAGTGGTCTCAGCTCTAGAGCCCATGACGCAATACTACGTTCTGGGGTAGGAAAGGGGTAATGACACTTTTGGGGAACGTCCATGACATAGTTACTGCAGATTATCACATCAGCGAAATCTTTAGCAATTTGTGTGGAGTTTAGGGCAGAAATTATGTGGATTTACAACAGATTTTACCTGCTGCATAACAAAGGGTGAAACCTGCAGCAGAAATTGACGAGATGTGGATGACAGATCTGCACCACCGTCCATGTCTGTTGCAGATTTTCAGATAAGCAATGCTGGTGTTGTAATACAACATTAATTTTTCTCCTGGAAAATCCGCTGATTCTCCAACTTACACCATAACAAAGGTGGTGTGTACAACCGCCCCATCAGGTAGTGACAAATTAGACTCTGGTACATCAGCCGAGTGATCTCTGCACAACACACTGTGTGGTAATCAATGCCTATAACAAGCCAAGGGACCAATAGATGTACCAGCAGAATCAGAGGGGCACACCCACCCCCCATGCAGAATCAGAGGAGCACCCCAATCCTGCAGAATCAGAAGGGCACCCCCGTATCAATCTATTCCGCACAGCCACCACACATGATCAGGTGACGGCTGCTGTGTTGTGGAGGAATGAGCCTGTTCTGACAGCGGAGGATGAGTAACTGCAGCGCTGCTGACGGCTCATCCGCCCGTTGCTATGGCACTGGGATCTCTCGTCACGACATTAGGATGCTGCTATTCTGGAATCAGATTAACTCCTCCATTCCCCATCGAGCTGCCGAGAACTCTCACAAGTCATGGAGGCAACAGATGACACAGACATTATATAGTGCACTCACACCCCAGATATATACATATATTCACTGCGCCAGGTAATACAAGCAGAGGGTCAATAGTGAGACATGTGCCGGCCGGGGACGGCGATAACCCAGGACCAACACCAGAGGACAAAGCCAAACCCAGCATCTCGCTGTCTCATCTGTTTACAGCACACTGACGATAGAGACATCCACAGAGAGCGTGACATAGAAAGAGAGCGCAACAGAGAAAGATAGAGAGCAAGACAGAGCACGGCAGAGAGCGCAACAGAGAAAGATAGAGAGCAAGACAGAGCACGGCAGAGAGCGCAACAGAGAAAGATAGAGAGCAAGACAGAGCACGGCAGAGAGCGCAACAGAGAAAGATAGAGAGCAAGACAGAGCACGGCAGAGAGCGCAACAGAGAAAGATAGAGAGCAAGACAGAGCACGGCAGAGAGCGCAACAGAGAAAGATAGAGAGCAAGACAGAGCACGGCAGAGAGCGCAACAGAGAAAGATAGAGAGCAAGACAGAGCACGGCAGAGAGCGCAACAGAGAAAGATAGAGAGCAAGACAGAGCACGGCAGAGAGCGCAACAGAGAAAGATAGAGAGCAAGACAGAGCACGGCAGAGAGCGCAACAGAGAAAGATAGAGAGCAAGACAGAGCACGGCAGAGAGCGCAACAGAGAAAGATAGAGAGCAAGACAGAGCACGGCAGAGAGCGCAACAGAGAAAGAGCGTGACACAGAAAGACAGCGCGACAGAGCGAGACACAGTGAGAGAGTAAGAGTGCAACATGGCAAAAAAAGAGAAAGGAAAAGCCAGAAAGAGAGGCAAAGAGAGCGCAACATAGACCAAACAAGACAAAGCGTGAAAGCACGACATAGGGAGAGAGAGAGACATAGAAAGAGCGTGACACAGAGCGCTACATAGAAAGAGGAAGAAAGTGAGAGCGAAACCTAGAAAGAGTGAGGACACAACAGAGCGCAACAAGGAAAGAGAAAAAGCAAGACAGATGAGAGAACGAAGGAGAAAGAGCGAGATATAGAAAGAAAAAGCAAGAGAAAGTAAAAAAAGAAACAGTAACATGTACACAGAGACCGTGATAGACCGTACATACCTTTAAATTTAGAGCGAATGTTGGCCAGTTCCTTATTTATCCTTTTTATTTCCGCTTCTTTGCTTTTACCTGAAACAAGATGAGAAAAGAAAAAGCTACATTAACCCTTGATCAGACACGAGACTAATTATAAAAAGGGGTACCGGGAGGTGAGCGGGGGCCGGCTCGCGTACACCGGTGGCAAGTATGGCTGATCAGTTCTATGCATCAGAATAAGACCACGTGCACACCAGCCTGCCAATCTCGTCAGACGTCACGTCACCGGCCCTGCTCACCTCATGGTTCAGAATACACCTTTAATGAACCCATTAAAAAAAAGCTCTCCTGGCATAGCGGTGCTAGTAAATAATTGTATTCCCATTAACATATAACTCTGGAGGAGACATGAATTGTGGCAATCCTCAGTCCTTCTCTCTGGTAAGGAACGGCTAAACTGACAGCATGCCATGTGCCCACATCGTGTCAATGGGCAGAGCCCATTAACGGCCCATTTGGATGACAGTCATGTGACTATATACAAGCCATTCGGCGCTCTTTACTGGCCCATATCATGGCGGTAGTGTAAAAGTGACTATGTGATCACTCGGCTCTCCAGAGCAGGAGGTCTTTGTAGCTAATAAAAGACCCCCATATAGCGAGCAAAGACATAAGCACCCGCTACCTCTAATGACCCAGGAGAGAAGTTGGGAACACATCACCCGTATACAGGCCTGGAACTGTTCTGTATACAACGTGACCACCACAGATCAGAATACAGATCACTATGTCGGTACAACGCTGTTATCTCCTCTGATACTGTTTCTATAAGAAATGTTTGGAAGATGTCATATTAGGAGTCATCTGTGGCTCCGTGCAATGTACATGTGAGATAACATGAAGGCTCCTATAGATAAATGCAGCCAACCGTCAAATGGATGAAAGCCAAAATAGACATCCTACAATTGTATGGGGCCGTCAGGGAGCGCCAACTAACAGACATGCAACCAGTAGATAGCAATGACCACGGAGAACCTAAAAAATGAACTCAGCAAAGTGAGAAATAAGAAATACCCTCATCATTGGTCAAAGAAACCCAATGTTCACTCATCCATAGCATCAGGTAGGTCAATTTATTCAAGAGCAACCCACACAAAAGCACAAAAAAGGGGTTCAGGTGGACCGGAGAGCCATTGTGAAGGAAACCATGTAAATGATGAAGCAGAGCCACAGACCCTTTCTTCTTAGTGGGGGTTCCCAAAGTCGGGTCATTAAAGGGCTGGTCCCTTCTTTAGGTTTGAGAAAAGCATATTAATGACTGGGTGTACAAACGCCGAGACCAAGTCAATGACGCAGACGAAAATAGAGTGCAGCACCCGGCCATCTCCGGCAGTCCCATAAAGAACGAATGGAGCAAAGGTGGAGAATGAACACTTATGGGTTGGACACTTTCTCTCGCTTGATGGGCAGCTAATGAGGAAAGCAGCACTAACAAGAGAAAGCGGTCAATCCCTTTAAGCTTCATGAGAGAAGGCTCTACAAAAGGCCCATTCTCAGGAATGACGAGGGTCTCAGCTGTCAGACCCACAACAATCAATGAGCCAAGGGTAGGGTATAACTTATAAACCCCTTTAAGATCTCCTTCACACACTCAATTTTTTCATCTTTTTCAAAAGAGGACCTCTCACAAGGACAAAAATGTAAAGTTTTTGCTCTCATTTTATTCCTGCAGCTCCCAAGTATTACGGGTTTTTTTTTGTTTGTTTTGTTTTATTTTTTTAATCCGCCTTCGGGTTCCCGAGATTTGGGCCTTTTTATTTAGTGCCAATTTTATTGCCTTTACAAAGGGGCGGTGCTCACAGGATCCTCAGGGGCGTGTCTTTAGGCTGCCCTGCATAATGACCCCGTGAGCCACGCCCCTTCAGTACAGGCCATAGAATTACAACTAAAAAAGGCCCATATCTCTGGAACAATGGCGAATTAACAACAAAAAAAAATATATATACAAACACACAACACCTTGGGAGCAACAGGAATAACCTAATAGCAAGAGCTGACCACTTTACCTGGTGACAGGTCCTCTTTAGTTACGCCTAGCTTCTGACATCATTTTTAACTTTAAAAACATTCATTTTTTTTACAGAAATCTATAGGAGAAATACCAAGGAGGTAAAAAAAAATGTCTAGGTTAAGCCGCATTTAAAGATGCCAGAAAATCCAAATACTGGAAGAACACTTATGTAATTTGCTATGGGGTTTTATGGAACATCTCGCTGCAGTTTTTGTAACAGCTTTTTCTTCTTTTTGGCAATGTGTTTTTCGACCAAAAAGAAGCGGTTAAAAATTCTGTGAAACTTATGAAGGCCTTCCAGTCAAGGTTTTATTCTTCATTTGTCAAACTTTGGGAGGATCTGCTAAAATCTTCCAGAATAGCCTGGATACCAGTATATAAAGAGAAAACCCTTGTGTCGCACTTTCTAATACTTATTAAAAAAGGAAGAGACGGCTACTCTCAGCGAGCATCTCCCAAGGCCTGTATGGCCCAAAGGGATTCCTTCTGGATCCCCTTATGTCACTTGTGATATGAAAAAGGAGGGAGAGCAAGAGAGAAGCTTTAAAGGAAGGCAATGCAATAAAGTTAAAAGCTCAGAGGATGGGTTTAAAGGAGCGCTGCACCTAAAAGAGGTATAGCAGTGGTCGTGCGGGCAGGCACTTAGCGGAACGTCTGGTGAGTAATCCTATAGACGTTCACTACTGACATCAGGGAATAATACATTGCATTCAATTCTAAAGAAAATGCAAAAAATAAATAGATTGAAGTCCTGGAGATGAGCACGGCCGCACTGCGCAGTGATGTGCTGTCCATTGACATTTATGATTGGTATTGCTACAAGGCAGCAGGGTGTAATTGCATTTTCTGCTCCAGCGCAGTGTTAGCACTCATGTGCTCAGGACACGGGAACTCTTACGAATCTATTTCTCAGCCTGTCGGTAGAAAATAAATGTGACACTACAACAATGGATAAAATAAATGAAATATCATTTTACTCCGAAATAGGAACCTCTCCAGAGTTGACTCTTATGACTCTCCTGCATAATGATGGGCAGCGCATGTGTCGGCAGAGCAGGCTGTCAATCAAACTGCAGGGGAGTGATCACAGGGCTCTCACTGTATTGTGAGAGTGACAGTCCCCAGCACCACCCCAATGACTGGAAGAGACTGGCGGCAGGGAGAATATACTTATTTTCTCCCTGTAGCAGAAAGTCTAATAAGCTGGCTAAACAGGATTTACACCCTTTACCTACAGGTAAATAGCAAAAACCTGCTGACAGATTCCCTTTTAAAGGGAATGCCACCTACATCTGAAGCTAGAAGCTGAAATACAGATTTGAATGAAGTGTCACTTATCAAGCTGTGTGCTGTTTACTTACAATGAAGGTTTTATAACTAGGAGATTACCATTGCCAGGTTTGATGTGCACATGACTGCTAGTCCAACTGCGCTGCTCACTGTCAATACACTATGTACACATAGAGCCTGGTGTGGGCAGGGTTAGCTTTCTCAACTCTGCTGATTGCTAAATCTAAAAATTCAGAATGTCGCAACTGCTGCACCCAGCAATCTAGGCGATGCCTCGTTGGATTCAGGGTCTCTCTGTCTACATTATACTGCTCTGAGATGAGGTAGCAAAAACCTGGTGACAGGTTCCATTTAAATGGAATCTGTCAGTAGGATCATCCCTCCTAAGCCGTCTATATGGGCATGCAGGTCATAGGAATCCGAATAAAATTATACCTTGATGTCTGTGATCCGATGTCTTATTCCAGAGAAAACCCCATTTTTTTTATATGTAAATGATCTGCTCAAGACTGTAGACCGGACACTGACCTGCACGAGACTACGCCTCTGGAGCTTATTATAAATAAAAGGCGGCGTTACCAGTGTGATGTGTAATGGTTACCAGTGTGATGTGTAATGACTGACAGTCCGCTCTGCTGATCTCACTGCAGAGCTGTGTGTGATTATACCTCACACATCTGCAGCTTCCATCTCACAGGCAGACAGTGTTGCAATACAGCAGAGCTGTGAGAGCTGCAGCAAATTTGTTTGTACGAAGACAAAGTTCAGTCCTACTATTCTGTGTTCGTTACATGTCTCACACTGGTAACACATCATTTTATTTAAAGGGAACCCGCCACCAGAAATAATACTTAACCTGCAGATATGCAGTTAATCTGCAGGTTAACAGCGGTATTATGCTGCCTGGCGTCTGCATGCAAACGAATGTGGCGGGAAAAAAAAATTAACTTTATTCTCCATACCAGCATTCGGTGTTCAATCATAGGGGCAGGGCGGCGCCAGATCAGTCACTGATCAATATTCCAAGAGCAAAACTTGGTCACTTGACGTGGTGACAGGCCCTCTCCAATGTCATTATCAATTTATGGCATCTAATATTGGCCATATACGTTGCACACGTTGCTACTGCTGAAATCGCAAAGCAGCATTTGCATCTTGCTATTGTAATTATACAGTAGATTTATAAGCAGTATAAACCATTGAATGAGCAATGGGCACTGCAGGGGGTAATGAGTCAAGCAATGGGCAGTGTGCCAGCCGGTGTGGTCATGCACAAGGAGATCTGATGTACTGACAGCATCTCTGGGGTCTACGTCTGTTTGGTCCTCCAAGTGATCGATAGTGAAGTACAGCATGTCCTACTTCACTATCTCTGATCAACGTCTTTGGGGTACAGCAGCCCTGGCACCAGGTAATGCCAATCAACCATGCTCCAAAACAGATTAATGACATAACGTGCTCTCATAAATTACTACAATTAGACCATATTTTTCTCTGCTGCCAGTGGTTAGATGGGGAATTATAGAATGATTTATGAGGAATTATGCAAATATCCCATAATTGTTCTCTGCTGGTAAATGTCAGTGGCAGAAGAAGGAGCCGACATTTGCTGACTGCTGGATGTAGATTACGTGTTCAGAGTCTATTGTATGGCGACGGCGGGATCATTTATTCTATTCTCGGCCAGATCTGCAGCGTCTCCAGTTACTGCGGTGCTGATATGGAGCTATCTGGTCACACCATGCTAGGTCACTGCACATAGCACCATCACACAAGTGGCCAAATACACCCGTCTGGTACAACACCACCAACTACCTGCCTAATATTGTGCAAGACCCCTCTTACCACCAAAGCATTACGGGCATATCCTGTAAGCAGCAAGGTGCGGCCTCCACAGATGTCACTTGTTATTCCAGCACATCCCACAGATGTTAGGTCACATTTGGAGGCAAGTCATCACCTTGAATTCTATCATGGTCCTCATATCAATCCTGGCAGTGGGCATTTGCCTGCTAATGGAAGCCATAGCTAATATTACTGCTACCAAGGGGGTATACTTGTGTCAAAATAACATCCACTTGAAAGCCAGAGCATTGCCCAGAGCATTATATTTCCTCCACCAGGTTGTCTTCTTCTCATACTACATCCGGAACCATCATTTCCCCAAGTAATCAACGCACATGCACCTGGCCATCCAGGGTGAGCGAAACACAGATCTATCATACCTGGCCACCTTCCTCCATAAACCGTCAGATTGTGATGTGCACGTGCCCATTTTGGGCTATTCAGTGGTTGACAGGGTCATCATGGGCACTCTCTTGGTCTGGAAGTATTCATCACACTGTGATGCTCTACATCAGGGATATCAAACTTAAAACACACAGGGGGTCAAAATGAAAAACTAGGATGAAGTTGCGGGCCAACCAGTATACAGTATAGTGGGCCCCACAGAGCCCTCCACACAGTATAGTGGGCCCCACAGAGCCCTCCACATAGTATAGTGGGCCCCACAGAGCCCTCCACACAGTATAGTGGGCCCCACAGAGCCCTCCACACAGTATAGTGGGCCCCACAGAGCCCTCCACACAGTATAGTGGGCCCCACAGAGCCCTCCACACAGTATAGTGGGCCCCACAGAGCCCTCCACACAGTATAGTGGGCCCCACAGAGCCCTCCACACAGTATAGTGGGCCCCACAGAGCCCTCCACACAGTATAGTGGGCCCCACAGAGTCCTCCACACAGTATAATGGGCCCCACAGAGTCCTCCACACAGTATAATGGGCCCCACAGAGTCCTCCACACAGTATAATGGGCCCCACAGAGTCCTCCACACAGTATAATGGGCCCACTTAGGGGGTGGTTCTGGTGCCACGGGCCAAATATAAATCACCCTGCAGGCCAGAGTTTGACATGTACGATCTACATGGTCTGATATCTTGGCCAATTTGTGCTACAGCAGTGACCAGACATGAGCACCAATGATCCTTTGGCTTTATGACCCCATCACTGGTTCACCAGTTGTCTTTCCTTGGACCACTTTTGGTAGGTACAATCCACTGTAGAACTGATACAGCCCAAAAATCTTGCCAATATGTACTGAACCAGTCATCTAACCATGACAAGTAGGCCCTTGTCGGGTCAAGTTTTCATGTGCAAATTTCTTCCACTGTTTTTTTCTGCACCAAAATACACATTAGCAGGAGTCTACTGGGATTATTGATTTTTTTGCTGCATTTTATGCATTATCTCCTTTTAGGCACAAATTTGAAAGAACACTTTAAATGGGAGTTTTGTAGTGGAAGACGCTGGGATTCCACCCTTAAAGCACCACTTCAGCAATTTTTTTTGTATTTCAGCGCTGGAGTGGTGCAACTAATCTACGCTCGCTGAATCTAGTATTATACTTAACAGCTGTGATCTTCAGCTCTTCTCGGAGCCTCTCCAGTCCCACGCCGCCACCATCTTGTGACTGCAACTTCTGTCTAACTGGAAGTCAGAGGTAACGGTCACAAGTAGAGAGGAGTTAACCTGTGGAAGTTTGAGTTCTGGTACCTGACCCGATCTTTATTCCAAAGTTCGGTTGGCGTACCAGAACGTGAACCCAAACCCCATTGACAAACTTTTCAGCTAGGAAAATGCTCTCTCTCTCGAAACTCCAACATTGCAACAGACTTCCTGGAGAAGTCAGTGTTTGGCATTTAGCACCGGACACTAACTGTCCAGTGCAACCCCCCAACTTTTAAACGTTGGTTTGTTCATCTTAGTCACAAACTCTCAATCAATGCAAGTCTATGAAAGCCTCGGTCTAGCTCTATTAGACTTGCATTGAGTTGTGACTTGAGGATTGTCCAAACAAAGACAGCAGCGATCCGGCAGGTCACAAACTGGAGACCGACCTGAGTGGCACCGATAGAAGATGAGGACGGTGGCTGGTAAGTATAATACTAGGGAGCAGGAAACTTAGATTAGACAGCACCACTCTTAGAAAGCTTTAGTAACAATTGTATTCATATGTAATTTTTCAGGCTACCCATAGAAACAAATAAAATAAAAAAAACTATGCAAAAAAAAGTTTGACAGCATCTTTAAAATCACTGTGGGTGGGAGTTCACATGAAATCCCATCCACTTTGCTTGCACCGTTTAAAGCAGGGAATTTATGCACACAAAAGAAGTGGGGGGAAAAAACGCCGCTTTTATGCTACTAGGGAACATGGCCTCAGTGATAAGCACACGGCTGCATTATAGATCTATGTAACACAGGGATGACATACTATAGGTCCACACTGTACCTCTATGTGCCACACGTTTTATGCGGTGATATACAGCGGTTTTTGTTCATTAATTTAAAGCGGTGGCCTCTTCTTAAACTGGTAAAACTGCAAAGTGCTTGTCAAAAACTACATTGCAATTTACAAACATAATAAGCAAATACCCTGCAATAAATAGCAATAGTGCATGAAATTAATATAGGGTGCTTAGTTAACATAATTTTGATTAAAAAAAAATGTAAAAGCCATCCCACCACGTCACGGTGACCCTATTCAGGACAGTCCAAACCTCTAATATTAAAACCTTACCATATGTCAAGTGACATCCGTGTGGAAAAGGGTAGAGAAGGACAAACTCTGCTAGTGGACACCCAGTCATGGGGACCCACATGAATATATTGTACATCTCAAAAAAAAAGGCCCTACTCATGCAACGGTAAAGTGGCCAGTGTGAAAACGCGCTTGCATGCTGCATGCACACCAACTTATATTCCAGTTCGTCTCTAAGTTTTCTGCTTGTTTGCATTCAGTGCATATAAAAGGTGCGACCTGTCTTTTTTTTGAGCTGGAAATTATATTGATGTACTTCCCTATGACTGGGTGTCGATTAGACAGGTCTCAGTCATTCTCAGCACTTATCCACATGTATGTCACTTGACAAAATGGTAAGGTTTTAATATTAGAGGTTAGGACTAGTGATGAGCGAGTATGTTTTGTTAACCCTTTCGCCGAGTATGCTCGGGCGAGCACCGAGTAGTTACAGCTGCTCGGTGATGTGTTTGAATCACTCCCGTGTGCATGATTTGCGACTGTTTGACAGCTTTAATACATGTGAGGAATGTGTAAGAAGCAGACATTCCTCACATGTATTAAAGCTGTCAAACCGTCTCAAATCATGCACACGGGAGTGATTCAAACATATCACCGAGCAGCTGTAACTACTCGGTGCTCGCCCGAGCATACTCGACGAAAGGGTTAACAAAACATACTCACTTATCACTAGTTAGGACCGTCCGGAATGCGGTCACCGGACGCGGTGGGATGGCTTTTACATTTTTTTGATCGTGTTAACCAAGCACCCTGTGTTATTTTCATGCACTATTGCGGTTTATTTATTTACTGCAGGGTATTTGCTTATTATTTTTTGTCTTGGGTCTTTGTTTAGTGGCCAGTGTAAACATGCACTTACACGCTGCATGCACACCAAGTTATAATGCAGTTCATCTCTTTAGATTTTACTTTGCAATTTACCTCTTATTAAAAATCCTCTCTGTGCCCCAAAACATTTTAATCCAATAGTTTACAGCCTGTTGCCAGGGTTATTGGCCACTTCAGAAGTGGATGGTTTCCAAGGCAAGGAGCGTGCACTTGCAAGCGACACTCTGGCTCCTGCGCTCTTCCTGTGCTGCAGAGGCAAAGCTACCCCCTCCACCTGCAGCATTGGAGGCACCATGCAGCCGCACACTCCATACACACGGAGAGGCCATGTAATGATGGAATCACACAGTACTAATGGAAAGTTAGATCTCCTCTAATATTAGGACATACACGGGAAAGAAAGGGAAGACAAAGCTCCGGAAGGTCGAGCTCTGGCCTGGAGGACTGCCGGGGTGTTACAGGCCGTAGGGTTCTTAAGCCTGCTTCTCACACAGACAGGCGTCAGGTCAGCCCGGCCATAATGTGCGGAGGTTTAGGTTGTCTAATCTGGGATTACAACATGCTTCACCAGTCAGAATATTTAATAGAACAGAAAGGTCTTGTTACTCCAGCATTATGTTATACACTCTGCTCCTACAACAGGTGGAGGGGGGGGGGGGGTGTGGAGACACCTCATAAGTAAGTGAACCACCAAAATCTGGGGTCATGATTAGTCGACACTGTACCAAACTCAGATTAGACTGTACTGAATAGGATCCTATTCACAAAGTGCAGTGAAAAATATGTTCGTGTGGCTTTCAGGAAATGATTGATCTGTGAATGTTTTGCAGAAGTTTTCCCTCAAAGAATTAAAGGGAGTGTCAGCTTGTTTTTGCTAACCCAATAAAGCAGCATGATGTATGGGGCAGAGAACCTGATTCCAGCGAACTATCACTTACTTTGCTGGTTGCTGCAGTCTTGATTAAAAAAAGTTTTTGTCTTCTGTGGATCCAGAAGCTCTCTAAATGCTGAGCTGTGTATAGCCCAGCCCCCACCATTGACTGGCAGCTTTCTATGTACGCTGTGCATAGGCAGAAAGCTGACAATCAGTGGTGGGGGCGGGGTTATACAGAGCTCAGGAATATGAAGGACTACATGGCAGCAGGTTTACTAGTCCTCTAGTGATGATCTCCTAGTGATAAGTCAGTGATTTTATGAAAACTACAGCAAGCAGCCCAGTAAGTGACACGTCACTGGAATCAGGGACTCTGTCTCTACATTAAGCTGCTCTCAGATTAGATGGCAAAACCTGGTGACAAATTCGCTTTAAAAAGGGGTTGTCCAGTTTCAACTATTTTTAGCCCATAGGCTAAGGGATGTTTAAATACACCGGGCTTTATTTACCCATTCCAGGTTCAGTGCCGCCTCATCATGTCATCATGCTGTCAGCCAATCACTGAGCTCATTCTGTCTACATCGGAGCCACTGAGCTCTGTGATTGGCTGCAGCCAAACACCGGAGCAGCGACAAAGAGGTAGCAAACACCGGAGCAGCGACAAAGAGGTAGGGCTAAAGATGCATGCAATGAAACAACCCCTTTTACTGGGCGAAAGTCAGAACTTCCCCATTAGGTGTTTAGCTGATGGCTCCAAAGCGGTGTTCACGTGGCCTCCTCACAGGCACAACTCTGCTGCGGTACAGCTGAAAAACATGCTAACATACAGAGCAGCATGGTTTGTAAATGACTGCAGCTGAAAGTACTGAAGTGTGAACACAGCCTAAGGGCTTACTTGTATGGGGTGGTGAAATGGTTACGTTTCTACAGCAAAACGCATAGAAAACTAAATTATAAAAATATTTATATGCAGTTATGGATCGCTTTTTGCTTACGCATTCAAAACTTTAAGCGGAGTTCACATGCAATGAACGTGCTGCTGTCCTTGAACTCCTCGTCAAGGATAACTTAATTTCCCTGGAAAATAGTCGTTTCATCAGTAGACCTGCATGGCTGATCGCAACGGCCATGAGGGTGAAACTGTGGTTTTTGCCTGCGAGCACGTCAGTTGTGTGTGAATGCAGCTTTACAGATCCATAGCTCATGTTTGAAGATCTCGGCTCTAAGTATCACAAGTCCCTATTACGCCGACTTGGGGATCATGTGAAACTTTGGCCAGTGATATCGACGCAAAAACGCACCTTGCCTAAAACTGAGCAACTTTTGTTAGACGTCCAGTTTTCACATACATGTCCTGTATTTTTCACTTTTGAAATATGCACCAGTTATAGTCTATGGTGCCGTTTACATGTTTTTATTTTTTGCAGAACATTTGTCCCCACAAAAAAAAAAAAATTGATCATGGAAACATCCGTTTTTGATGGGAGTCACAGAACAAAAACACCCATTCAAATCCATGAGGCCAATTCGATATGGTTGGAGTTGGGCACACAAGTTTTAATGAAGGGCTCACTGGATTACGATGCCCCGAATTCATTGCTTCTCAAGTCAGAGACTGGAGTAGCATTTCTGGCATAAGAAACTTACTGAATTTGACAAGCAGGCATAGCCATGTCCCGGCTCCTCCCCAGTTTTGACCATTTTGGAAACACTACTTCAAACTATCATGAAAACTTCGAGAGTTGCAAAACTTTTCAAAGCATTTTATGCCAGTTTTCAGGTGTCAAAGCCGTGATAAATTGGCCGTTATGTGTCCATGAAAATCAAAGATCCAAAACACCATGAAAATTGGTCCTTTTTTTTACCAAATTTGTAGTCCTCCTATGCAGAGCTGATCTGCTGAGGTTTGTGATTTTCCTTCCTTCCATTCCAACCTTTAATTTATATTTAATATTATGGTAAATATTTATACTTTACTTTGATTATTACGCAGACAATTAAATCTACATCTATCTATCTATCTATCTATCTATCTATATATATAATCTTTGATAATTTTGTATTTTAGCTTTAGCTTTATAAACAGGGCTGTGGAGTCTGTAAGCCAAACCTCCGACTCTTCAATTTCCATGACACCGACATCCATGGCTCAGGGTTAAGTGATAAATTTACTGTAGCACAGATTCATCTCAGCCTTGTCTCTAGACCCTTAGATCAGGAATAGGACATTTCATAACTTTCCCAAAATTCTTATGAAAAAATATTCCCTACAAACTGCACTAAATTACTGTACCCAATTTTAGGAGTCGGAGTAGGGCCATTTTATACCGACTCCACTGCCCTGTTTATAAGTGGTATTCATAAAAGCAATAACACAGGGCGTTGTCTCTGATATAGAAGTGTCTTTATGTTAAGCGTTTTTGGCTACAGAAGCCATAGAAAGCTGGGTAGAACCAGTTTTCAAGGAATTCAACAGTTTCCATGATTTAGGACTTTGCTATCACCAACTAAAATATCTTCTTCCTTAGGTAATATAAAGCAATTCCCTTTTCCTTATCTCTGTGGTTGTAATAAAGACTTGTGACTGGGCATCTGAGAGTCAGACAAGCCTGGTGCACAGACAGACATTGGTTGTGTGCCCTTGCCTCTGATCGATCGACTCCCTGATTTGATGAAAACTGGCAAACGTGTGAAACCTTTTGAGTTTCTCCTAAACCTTTCTATACAGGTTTCCACATTAGTACGCACCAAACACCCCGAGTAAAAATTAAAGAAGGGGTTGTCCATGGTTGGCGCACTCAAGTCTGCAGTCACTATGTGAATGCTGACTTAGGAATCCTCACAGCGCCCTGTGTCAGAATTCTCTGGCGCCGGGAACGGCGAGCGTATGACCACAAGTATGCGATTTGAATATATGCTGTCAAGTAATAACTACACGTTCATGGCCTCGCTCAATGCAAGTGAACTGAGCGAGGCAGGGAAATATGCAAATACTGACACAGGGGGCTGTGAGGATTCACAAGTCTGCAGTCACATAATGACTGCAGACTTGAGCGCCAGCCATGGACAACCCTTTTAATTTTTACTTGGGGTGTTTGGTGCATTCTAAAATTTAAATTATAGCTTAGAATGGAAGAAAGGAAAGGGAAAGCAAGAAACACTGCTGTCCACCCTGTCTATCTGATCTAATACTGGAGATATCAGGGATGATGAGGTAAGAAGAGGCTGCTCACACTGCTGTCCACCCTGTCTATCTGATCTAATGCTGGAGATATCAGGGATGTTGAGGTAAGAAGCGGCTGCTCACACTGCTGTTCACCCTGTCTATCTGATCTAATACTGGAGATACCAGGGACGCTGAGGTAAGAAAAAGCTCTCACCACTATCCACCCTTTATCTGATTTAAGATGAATAGCCGCTTGGCAAGTACCAGCCAGCTATATAACACAAGGTTTCTGTGTGGATCATCAAAGTGGTTTTCTGGATTTATATAAGCAAAGCAAATATCAAGAGATATTCTCTCCTCTTTATAGCCAAAGGTCATGTGCATAAAGATGCTAAAAACTGAACAATAATAAACTTTACTATAAACTCACCTTTACAACTATGCTCTATTTTCCTGCTACTACTGTTAAAAGCCCTCCCTGCCCCATTAACATGTATCACCACCAAGTGGGCTGGGGTTATGCTCTGCTAGTGTTTTTTCAAGTAGGGCTAGGACCCTCAGAAGATAATTCTCAGTGGTGCGGCATCCACATGCACTATATGGATAAAAGTATTGGGATACCTACAATGGCATGTAAAAGTTTAGGCAAATCTGGTCAAAATTACTGTTATTGTGAACAGTTAAGCAAGTTGAAGATGAAATGATCTCTAAAAGGCCTAAAGTCAAAGATGACACATTTCCTTTGTATTTTAGGCAAATTATATATATCATTTTTTTACATTTTAAAAGGAAAATGGGGCAATGCAAAAGTTTGGGAACCCTACATGGTTAGTACCTGGTACCACAGCTCGTAAAGGCTTTTTGTAGCCAGCAAGGAGTCTTTCAATTCTTGTTTGAGGGATTTTCATCCATTCTTCTTTGGAAAAAGGCTTCCAGTTCTGTGAGATTCCTGGGTCGTCTTGCATGCACTGCTATTTTGAGGTCTAGCCACAGATTTTCAATGATGTTCAGATCAGGGGCCTGTGAGGGCCATTGTAAAACCTTCAGCTTGCGCCTTTTGAGGTAGTCTATTGTAGATGACGACGTGTGTTTAGGATCATTATTAGTGTTGAGCGAGTATGTTCTGTCCGAGTATGCTCGGGCCGAGCTCCGAGTATTTATAGCTGCTCAGTGATATGCTTGAATCCCTCCCGTGTGCATGATTTGCAACTGTTAGACAGCTTTATTACATGTGAGGAATGTGTAAGAAATAGACATTCCTCACATGTAATAAAGCTGTCAAACAGTCGCAAATCATGCACACTGAAGCGATTCAACCATGTCACCGAGCAGCTGTAAATACTTGGAGCTCGGCCCGAGCATACTCGGCGAAAGGGTTAATAGAACATAGTCGCTCAACACTAATCATTATCCATTTGTAGAAGCCATCCTCTTTTCAACTAAAGCTTTTTTTATAGAGGGTGTTATGTTTGCATCAAGAATTTGTTGAAATTTCTTTGAATCCATTCTTCCCTCTACCCGTGAAATGTTCCCTGTGCCATTGGCGGCAACACAACCCCAAAGCGTGATTAATCCACCCCCATGCTTAGTGGTTGGCGAGATGTTCTTTTCCTGAAATTCTGTGCCCTTTTTTCTCCACACACCTTTGCTCATTGTGGCCTGACCCTGAATTTTATGGTGAGGATGCAGCAGAGGTTTTCTTCTGATGACTCTTCCATGAAAGCCATGTTTGTACAGGTGTCTCTGAACAGTAGAACAATGTACAACAACTCCAGAGTCTGCTAAATCTTTCTGAAGGTCTTTTGCCCTCAAGCGGGGGTTCTCATTTGCCTCTATAGCAATCCTACGAGCAGATCTCACTGAAATTTTGCTTGGTCTTTCAGACCTTATCTTGACCTCCACTGTTCCTGGTAACTGTCATTTCTTAATTACATTTCAAACTGAGGAAAAAGCAACTTGAAAACACTTTGCTATCTTCTTATAGCCTTCTCCTGCTTTGTTGGCCTCTACGATTTTCATTTTCAGAGTGCTAGGCAGCTGCTTAGAAGAACCATTGGCTGCTGTTTTTTTGGCACAAGGTTAGAGGAGGCTGGGTTTATATAAAGCTGGGAAATTTTCATCACCTGGCCTTTCCTAACAATGATAGTGAACAAGCCATAACCCTAACAGGCTAATTAAGGTCTGAAACCTTGGTCAAAGTTATCTGATCACACAAATCTCCAAGGGTGCCCAAATGTTTGCATCGACCCATTTTCTTTTTTGGAATTTTTAAAATGTAAAAAAAATTAATTTTTGCCTAAAAAGTTGAGATCATTTCATCGTCAACTTGCTTAACTGTTCACAATAACAGTAATTTTAACCAGGGGTGCCCAAACTTTTACATGCCACTGTACAACAAGTTAATCTAAATCCATAGACACCCACTATACTTTGCAGCTATAACAGCTTCCTCTTCTCTCGGAAGGCTTTCTACAAGACTTTGGAGGGGTCTGTAGGATTTTTTTCCCATTCATCCAGTAAAGTCAGATATGGACGATGGATGGGAACACTTGGCTTTTAATCTTCATTCCAGTTCATCCCTAAGATGTGTGATGGGGGGATGAGGTCCGGGCTCTGTGCAGCCTGTCAAGATCTTCTACACGAAACTCCCCCAATTATGACTTTATGGACCTTGCTTTGTGAACTGGGCACAGTCTCGCTGGAACAAAAAAGATTCTACCTGAAAAGTTCTCACCAAGATGAAAGCTAAAATTGACCAAAATGTCTTCTGCCAAAGTATCAAGATTTCCCTTCACTGAAACTAAAGGGCCGAAGCGTGAAAAACAAGCTCATATTATCCCTCCTCCACTAAACTGTAGAAAAGTTCTGCAAAAGTTTCCAACTTTTATGCTTCTCAGCACTCAGTGACCCCGCTCTGTAACGTTACGGGGTCTCCACTTCGTGGCATAGTTCCTTCCTCTTCTCAATAATATTGCTCACAGGGAATGGGGAAATATTTATTAGGTAAGAAAAGTCATGAACGGACTTGTTACCCCGGTGGCTCCTATTACAGGACCGCGCTGGTATCAGTGAGCTCTGCACCACCAGCCGTTATGTCACATGTTAGTAATGGCAGACGGCATGGCAGGGGGCCCGATGATGTACACCAAGGACAATGGGCTGGACATTATATACTGGGGAGAGAAAGGGCGAGATTGAATCAAAAACTAGAATTCAGTGATTAAGATAAGTCTCAATACTTTTCTCCATATCATATCAGTATGCAGGTCGGCCAGTCAAGAGATCAGGTAAGAGGAATGCCCACCACTGTGCTGTATCGCCCACCACTGTGGAGTATCGCCAGTGACAGATACCAGTGATATATGGCTGAAGCACATGAGGCGGAGTATAAATACAGCGCTGGTCAGGATGTGATCCATGATTTATGGGTGTTGGGATCATCCACTATTGATTCCTGTACATTGCTGTGTTATTCACTATCACGGCCTGCACATCACACACTGACATACAGTACAGACCAAAAGTTTGGACACACCTCATTTAAAGATTTTTCTGTATTTTCATGACTATGAAAATTGTACATTCACACTGAAGGCATCAAAACTATGAATTAACACATGTGGAATTATATACTTAACAAAAAAGTGTGAAACAACTGAAAATATGTCTTATATTCTAGGTTCTTCAAAGTAGCCACCTTTTGCTTTGATGACTGCTTTGCACACTCTTGGCATTCTCTTGATGAGCTTCAAGAGGTAGTCACCGGAAATGGTTTTCACTTCACAGGTGTGCCCTGTCAGGTTTAATAAGTGGGATTTCTTGCCTTATAAATGGGGTTGGGACCATCAGTTGTGCTGTGCAGAAGTCTGGTGGATACACAGCTGATAGTCCTACTGAATAGACTGTTAGAATTTGTATTATGGCAAGAAAAAAGCAGCTAAGTAAAGAAAAACGAGTGGCCATCATTACTTTAAGAAATGAAGGTCAGTCAGTGCGAAAAATTGGCCAAACTTTGAAAGTGTCCCCAAGTGTAGTTGCAAAAACCATCAAGAGCTACAAAGAAACTGTCTCACATGAGGACCGCCCCAGGAAAGGAAGACCAAGAGTCACCTCTGCTTCTGAGGATAAGTTTATCCGAGTCACCAGCCTCAGAATTCGCAGGTTAACAGCAGCTCAGATTAGAGACCAGGTCAATGCCACACAGAGTTCTAGCAGCAGACACATCTCTTCAACAACTGTTAAGAGGAGACTTTGTGCAGCAGGCCTTCATGGTAAAATAGCTGCTAGGAAACCACTGCTAAGGACAGGCAACAAGCAGAAGAGACTTGTTTGGGGTAAAGAACACAAGGAATGGACATTAGACCAGTGGAAATCTGTGCTTTGGTCTGATGAGTCCAAATTTGAGATCTTTGGTTCCAACCACCGTGTCTTTGTGCGACGCAGAAAAGGTGAACGGATGGACTCTACATGCCTGGTTCCCACCGTGAAGCATGGAGGAGGAGGTGTGATGGTGTGGGGGTGCTTTGCTGGTGACACTGTTGGGGATTTAAACAAAATTGAAGGCATACTGAACCAGCATGGCTACCACAGCATCTTGCAGCGGCATGCTATTCCATCCGGTTAGCGTTTAGTTGGACCATCATTTATTTTTCAACAGGACAATGACCCCAAACACACCTCTAGGCTGTGTAAGGGTTATTTGACGAAGGAGAGTGATGGGGTGCTACGCCAGATGACCTGGCCTCCACAGTAACCAGACCTGAACCGAATCGAGATGGTTTGGGGTGAGCTGGACCGCATAGTGAAGGCAAAAGGGCCAACAAGTGCTAAGCATCTCTGGGAACTCCTTCAAGATTGTTGGATGACCATTTCAGGTCATGAAAATACAGAAAATCTTTAAATGAGAAGGTGTGTCCAAACTTTTGGTCTGTACTGTACATACACATACATATCTATCTGTATGTATCTATATATCTGGCGGTGGATACGGTGAGGGCGATCAGACATTAATGATGAGAAAAATCATCCTGAATGTAGAAAATCTTGTCTTGTACCAATACATCACGTACAATGTCTGTGCCTACAGAGAACGCCATGCAAATAAAAGCAGCATCAACGAATAGATCAGAAAATAAAAGGTAATGATCAGTTTTAGCTCCTGGACACAGAGCTCCCCAGTGCAGACCACCTACAGAAATATTGCATTATGGCACCTGCATTCCCCCATAACACAGGGCTGGGTCACACAGCGCACAGCCCTGCCCCCTCTCCGGGGGGGGGGGGGGTAAAACACCACACAGCCCTGCCCCTCTCTGGGGGTCACACTGCACAGCCCTCCCCCTCTCTGAGGGTCACACACTACCCATCTCTGGGGGTCATACTGCACAGCCCTGCACCTCTCTGGGGGTCACACACTGCCCATCTCTGGGGTCATACTGCACAGCCCTGCCCCTCTCTGGGGGTCACACACTGCACAGCCCTGCCCATCTCTGGGGGGGGTCACACACTGCACAGCCCTGCCCATCTCTGGGGGGGGTCACACACTGCACAGCCCTGCCCATCTCTGGGGGGGGGGCCACACACTGCACAGCCCTGCCCATCTCTGGGGGGGGGGCCACACACTGCACAGCCCTGCCCATCTCTGGGGGGGGGGCCACACACTGCACAGCCCTGCCCATCTCTGGGGGGTGGGGGGGTCACACACTGCACAGCCCTGCCCATCTCTGGGGGGGGGGGGGGTCACACACTGCACAGCCCTGCCCATCTCTGGGGGGGGGGGGGTCACACACTGCACAGCCCTGCCCATCTCTGGGGGGTCACACACTGCACAGCCCTGCCCATCTCTGGGGGGTCACACACTGCACAGCCCTGCCCATCTCTGGGGGGGTCACACACTGCACAGCCCTGCCCATCTCTGGGGGGTCACACACTGCACAGCCCTGCCCATCTCTGGGGGGGTCACACACTGCACAGCCCTGCCCATCTCTGGGGGGGTCACACACTGCACAGCCCTGCCCATCTCTGGGGGGGTCACACACTGCACAGCCCTGCCCATCTCTGGGGGGGTCACACACTGCACAGCCCTGCCCATCTCTGGGGGGGTCACACACTGCACAGCCCTGCCCATCTCTGGGGGGGTCACACACTGCACAGCCCTGCCCATCTCTGGGGGGGTCACACACTGCACAGCCCTGCCCATCTCTGGGGGGTCACACACTGCACAGCCCTGCCCATCTCTGGGGGTCACACACTGCACAGCCCTGCCCATCTCTGGGGGGGTCACACACTGCACAGCCCTGCCCATCTCTGGGGGGGGGGTCACACACTGCACAGCCCTGCCCATCTCTGGGGGGGGGTCACACACTGCACAGCCCTGCCCATCTCTGGAGGTCACACTGGATACAATGGCCTAGCTATTACAATGTAATTGCCCCCTAATTCCTAGCACCAGCAGTATATACAGCACCATAAGTAGAGCGCCCCCTGCCGGCATCAGTGCCAGTAACGGTCCCCGCTATGTAATGATGTCTCCTCTGTATATGCCCAGCTCTGCCGAATACTCACAGTTCCTGATATCTGAGATAAACACGGCCAGGCCCCGCATCCCATCTCCCTTGGAAACGGCAGGCATCTTCCCCAGAGAGAAGGGGGCAACGCCCGGACCCAACGAGAAGCGGAGGAGCCCCGGGCCGGTGCGCCGAGCTGTAAAGTGACCGGGTTATGACTGATGCGTCTCCTCCGGCCCGGCGCGCCCCCGACTACACCTCGCAATGAGAGCAGGACACGGGACCGCGCACTGAGCCGCAGAGATCGCGCCGGGGGGAGGGCACAGGAAGCGCGGTCACAGCTCCGCCTCCTCGGCTTATATGAAGGGGGCGTGGTTCTGTTGTGGACGTCACCTGATTGGACGAATAGCATATCGAACATTTACATATCTGCATCTGATTCTGCCGGCGCTGGCAGTGGCTCCAGTCAGGCTCGGGTGTGTGGGCGTCCACGGCGGGTGTCATACGCTGGTAATAGTCTCTGGGCTGACATTTAAAGGGATGGTCCACCTTTGGACATTTATAGAAAAATCATACCAGGCATATATAGTTTGACTTAATAGTTGCTGAAACATCTACGTTTAGTTAATATGCAAATTAGGGCGCTGCCGCACTTTGGGCGTGGCTAAATAGCCCTCATTTGCATATTAAATAAAAGTGGACTTTTTTTGCACATATTAAGTTAGTCTCTCTATCTCTAGTATGATTTTTATAGGGGTTACATCCCCTATATGAATATTTATGCATTTTTATTGACACTTTTGGGGGCTGACACTCCCTTAAACTAAGAATCCATTGGGAAGCTCCTTCTGACAGTCTAAAAGACTGAAGAGACAGTTTGTAGCTCTTTCTCTGAGGTCTCTGCTGATTTATGACTACAGACCACATCAAAGGTGGAAAGCAAAAAGGTGTAAAAATTGTCATAAAACCCAATTTTTAGACTCGCCAAAAATGGACAACCCCTTTAAATCCCTTGTAAGTTGTAGCTACAGACACAACCCGGCCCCACTGCTGTACTGGTCACAGACCTCGAGCAGAGGGGCCTTTATTCTTCATGACTGGGTAAATTCTCATTTTTGCACCCCCTCGTAGGCTTTTTTTTGGGGGAAGGGGGCAGGACAAGATGAAGCTTTGAAAAACTCCATTCATGTTTTCATATGATCTACTGGAAAATGGGGGGGGGGCATTTCAGGTGAAATGATGAAATAAAAATGTGGCGCCTCTATTGTCACTTGGAGGTTGTGTTTATCGGGCGTCCATTGTGCGGTGGAGATGACCCGGTAACGTGATTCTCCATGTCCGTGCCATTATGGTCACATCACACTTGTAAAGTTTCTTTGTTATTTAAGTTGTAAAAAAAAATTCCAACAAAAGTAAAAAAAAAAAAAAAAGACCCTTTTTTAATTTTCTGTGGGAGGGCTTGTGTTTTAAATTGCGAGCGTTTGCTTTTATTGGTACCATGTTGGAGTACAATGTTTTGATCGCTCTTTATTGCATTTTTTGGGGATATATGCCGAAATGCATAGTGCGGGCTCAGCTCCTGAGCCCGCTCCATACACCTGCACCCGACATGAGATGTACCAGTACGTCCTATGTCAAGAAGAGGTTACAGGTGCAATATTTACCGATCACTATAATTGTAAAATACCTGTGGTGATACGTAAGGATGCAATGAAATCTTTGATTTATAATTATCAGTTGCAAATTTTGCAACTCTCTACATTTCCATCAGTGCTTCTATTATGCAGGTAACCGTACATGCTTGCTTCTACATATAATAAGTGAAATGGAATTATAGGGTTAATTCTGCGCTGCCAGTAGTCAAGGATGGAAGAGGAGAGCGGTATCCAGGAATGCGGTTTATTTGTCAGCGCGTTTCGAAGTTCTAAACTCCTTCATCAGGACAAATCATTGCGGTGAATATAAAAGAAGCCTAATACGACATCTGCTGCACTGAATTTTGATTTTATTGATATGAAAATTAGGCTGTTCGGTGCATTGGTAGGAATGAGTAGTACCCCTGCACTCTATGGCTTCTCTTCTCTTCTCCCCTCCACACTGCCCCCCCTCCACTTCTTGACTGATGGTGGAGAGCGAGGATTCGCTGCATAATGTCACTGCCACTCCTCACTGTCAATCAAGAAGCCGGAGCGAAGATGGATGAGAGAAGCAAAGAGGAGCCACAGACTGCAAGTGCACTGATACGCCCACAAATGCACTTGAGAAACTAATTTGCATATAATTAAAAAAAAAAAAATTGCACAGTGGATGATGTCATCATAGGTATCCTTGAATATATTTTACATTGCCAAAACCTACACTACTTTTGCTTGGCAGATTCTCTCTAAGGCCACGGCCCCACTATCAGTATTTGATCAGTATTCGGTCAGTATTTTTTCTCAGGAGTGGGAGCCTAAACCAGGTGAGGAACAATCAGAGAAAAGTTATAATAGAAACAAGTCACCAATTCTGCATTTATCACCAACTCCTGGTTTTGGCTCCCACTACAGAGAAAAAATACTGACCAAACACTGATAGTGGGGCTGTGGCCTAAGTCTTAGCATTTCTGGGCAGTGTCCACTGTATACACTCAGGAGATACAGTATATGCCCGACAGTGGCCACAGTATGGATCGATGCTTAGGCATCCTTCTGCCATAAGGACTCATTGCAAAATAATGTCTATAGCACAGTATTTTTTTGTGGTCACCCTTTGAATAGGAAAGCACAGATTTCTGATTTTTCCTATACACTTAAGTGGTAGGTAGATTTACATCAGCCAGACGGAGGCCAAGAGAACGCACTTCTAGCACCTGGTCGGTGAAGGGAGACCTATAGGAACCTTAGGGTATGTGCACACGGTGCGTTTTTTATGCGGTAAATCCACCTGGAATTGGCCCCAAAAACGCATTGCAAACCTTATCCCAGCATTTTCTATGAGAATTTGGAAGATCTGTGCACATGATCAGGAATTTTCCTGACAGGATTTCATGTGCGTTTAAATAAGCAGCATGTCCATTCTTTGTGCAGAGTTGCCTGCGTTTTTCCTATACAATGCATTGGAATAAAACGCATGACAAATCTGCAGGCAAAAACACATCAAAAATGCATAAAACCGCATAAAAACGCACTGAATTTCCGCAGCATTTTTGATGCCAAGAGGTCCAGAACCTTGCAGAAACGCTGCAGAAATTTGTGCAAGCAAATACTGATCGTGCTCACATAACCTTAAAGTATAAGCTTGCATCTTTTCCGGGTGTAAACTTTTAGCCAAGAGCACAAACACAGCCAGCCTTTGTCAATATAAATTGGTGTGTAAATGGCAAATTGATCCGCTTTAGATCTGTCCAATCTGCATGAAAACTGATTTCACGCTCATAAAAACTTGTCATAATGATGGTAGTGTGTAAACTGCAGACAGATATCAGACATATCCATTACAGGGCACAGAAAGGTTTCATTTTAGGATCTGACAATTCAGACCAACTGGGCCGAATGAGACATCTGTGTTTGATGGTCCGTACACAGACTGCAATGCCCGGATCAAGTGCATTGGTTAAATAACAGCTTTGTAGGGGCTTATCAGAATTTTGGTTTGCGTCAAGAGACCTGGGGTCGGTCAGAGGGAACTCAAAATTTAGCCTTAGGCCAGGCTTAGACGAACGTATGAAAAATCATCCTTAGGGTGCAGTCAGATGGCCGTATACATCAGACCGAGATCAGAACAGAGAGCGTGGACAGGCTGGCGGAGTGACAGCTGCATAGAAATAGATCAAGGTGTCATGCTCGGGTCGGGAGAGCCGCCAGCCAGTCCGTGCACTGCGTCGGTCCGATGTATACCATCGTCTGACTGCGTCCTTACTGTCATCCATCTGTCCGTATTTTACATCCACGTGACATCTGTGTGCATGATCAAATACACTGCAATGTATCCGTAAAATATGGATACTGTATGGATGTCCAGTGTCCTATGCGATTTTTTTGTTTGTTTGTTTTGTGCACCCATAGACTTGAATGGGAGAGTCTCATCCAAAATACTGAAGAAAATAGTGCAAGTTGCAATTTTTTTTCCCATGGACACTCAGTCTGTGTGAACAAACTATGGTTGAACAGCCATATTTAATTATATTGCTCGCTGTTCTGTCCGATTTTTGCTCAGGCAGCACACGTCCGTGTAATACGCTTGTCTGAACGAGCCCTTAGGCTAGCTTCCAATCAGGAGTGTTTGCTGCATTTTTTTCCACTATGTATTTTCGCTGTGCAAAAAACTCAGCGTATTACAGTTCCAGCAAAGTGTACGGGGTTTATGGAAATCTCATGGCCGCTGTGCTTTTTTTTTTTTAATGCTCCATTAATTGACCTGCGGTGCGTTTTTGAACTCTGCAACCTGTCAATTTCTCTTGTGGTAAATATCGTATAAGATGCACTTTTTTCCCTCAAATTTGGGGGGAAAATGGGGGTGCGTCTTATAGTCCGAATGTAGCTTACCGGGGTGGGGGGCGGCCACGGTGGAGCGGGGTTACAGGAGGCAGGATGGCTGCTGCAGGAAGCCAATGGCGGCAGGAGTGGGGCGATGCTGCGGTCTCTGCCCATTGATTTCCCGACAGTGAGCTTCAGGAAAATGGCTGCCAGACGCTACGCATGCACAGGTTTAGATCTCGGCTTAATGACCGTCCGCAAAAAGAACAGACATGTGAATGGCGCCATTGACTATAAGGCCACGTTCACACGTTCAGTATTTTACCTCAGTATTTGTAAGCCAAAACCAGGAGTGGAACAGTCAGAGGAAAACTATAATAGAAACACGTCACCATTTGTGCATTTATCACCCTCTCCTAGCTTTGGCTTACAAATTCTGAGGTAAAAAACTCCCCAAATACTCAACGTATGTACGTGGCCTCAAGGATATGATTTTTTGGCACTTTTTTTGAGTATTAAGTCACTTTCACACGTTCAGTATTTGGTCAGTATTTTCCATCAGTATTTGTAAGCCAAAACCAGGAGTGGGTGATAAATACAGAAGTGGTGATGTGTTTCTATTATACTTTTCCTCTGATTGTTCCACTCCTGATTTTGGCTTACAAATACTGATGTAAAATACTGACCAAATACTTAATGTGTGCACATGGCCTAATGGGTGTGTTTTATGTATAAAAAACATGAAAAACGAACGTCAGAATTAGGCTTTAAACTGTTATTTGCAGTAATAAAAGGCCTTTGGCTAAAATGAACAATGAAAAATTGACTTTATAAATGATACAATTCCAGCTCCATAAACATCAAATGAAAACATTGGAGCCCGGTGAACATTATAGAGCTCATCTGCAAAATTCTCTCTGCAATTAAAATGAATAAATCTTTGCTCAGTTCGGTACATTAATGAACATATGTCCAAGGATGTTAAAATTCCTGAAAGCTGACGAAGCAAAAAGTGCCCAGTTTTGCAGATTATCTCCAGCATTGTTCTGAGAGGAGTCATGTGGGAGGAAATAGATTCAGCAGATTTTCATGTGCACAAAAGCAAAATGTACAGAATCTGTCAAAAAAATGCCTTGTACTTCATATCCAGGCAAACAAATCCATTTTAGATTCAAAATTTTGCTGTAAAGTATCATGCAGGCTGTCAATAGGGGGTCTCCAAAAAACTGCTTTCATAGGACACCAAGGGCTTGTTCACACATAACGTTTTAGCTGCTGAAAAAAAAGCAGCATTTTACATCCAAGAAAATAGGAAAAATGGACTGTCGCATCCGTGAATAAAAATCTTCAAGCTTTATGGGATCAAATTAAAAACTTAAACCACCATGGTGGTAAATAAAAACGCTGTCACTCTAACGCGTTTCTTGCGTAAAAGAATTTTACAATAGCAGCAAAATAAATTCGTTTTCTAATATCTCATTCACATGGTGCTTTTTTCCCTTCAGTTTTTTTTAAACTATAGTGACTTTTTTTTTTTTTTTTATACCATAAAATATCAATTATTTCTCCTTTTTTGTTGTATTTTTTACCCATTGATTTGCAGGCATAAAAAATCAATAACACTCATAATGTAGTAATGTATGCAATGATTTCTCTACCTACATGCTACATTTTTCATGTGGCAAAAACCGCTACAACAAAAGTCCTGTGTGAGCATACCCTTAAAGGACAAGGAGGATACTTTATAAATTAGTTGCACCCTTTCATGATCCGGCAATTTTTCCATTAAGTCAGTGGGTGGGGAATAGAGCTGGAGTGACAGAGGCTTCAGATCTACCACAGCTCTTCAGCCTCATTTGAATGTAAATTAAAACGCTCATTTCTCAGTAATGGAGGAATGGACTGGCCATGTAAAGGTATCTTTGAGAGAGCTACGTATGTGTATATGTATGTATATATATATATATATATATATATATATATATATATATATATATATATATATATATATATATATATATATAATATATATTACTGCTCAAAAAAAATAAAAGGAACGCTTAAACTACAGAATATAACTCCAAGTAAATCAAACTTCTGTGAAATCAAACTGTCCACTTAGGAAGCAACACTGATTGACAATCAATTTCACATGCTGTTGTGCAAATGGAATAGACAATAGGTGGAAATTATTGGCAATTATCAAGACACCCTCAATAAAGGAGTGGTTCTGCAGGTGGGGACCACAGACCACATCTCAGTACCAATGCTTTCTGGCTGATGTTTTGGTCACTTTTGAATGTTGGTTGTGCTTTCACACTCGTGGTAGCATGAGACAGACTCTACAACCCACAGAAGTTGCTCAGGTAGTGCAGCTCATCCAGGATGGCACATCAATGCGAGCTGTGGCAAGAAGGTTTGCTGTGTCTGTCAGCGTAGTGTCTAGAGGCTGAAGGCGCTATCAGGAGACAGGCCAGTACACCAGGAGACGTGGAGGGGGCCGTAGGAGGGCAACAACCCAGCAGCAGGACCGCTACCTCCACCTTTGTGCAAGGAGGAACAGGAGCAGCACTGCCAGAGCCCTGCAAAATAACCTCCAGCAGGCCACAAATGTGCATGTGTCTGCACAAACTGTTAGAAACCGACTTCATGAGGGTGGTATGAGGGCCCGACGTCCACAGATGGGGGTTGTGCTCACAGCCCAGCACCGTGCAGGACGCTTGGCATTTGCCACAGAACACCAGGATTGGCAAAGTCGCCACTGGCACCCTGTGCTCTTCACAGATGAAAGCAGGTTCACACTGAGCACATGTGACAGACGTGACAGAGTCTGGAGACGCCGTGGAGAGCGATCTGCCGCCTGCAACATCCTTCACCATGACCGGTTTGGCAGTGGGTCAGTAATGGTGTGGGGTGGCATTTTTTCGGAGTAATGTGTATGTTTGTCTCGCTGACATACTTCCTTTTAACATGCAAAACCCTTTAAAAAAAATCTGGTAACAAACTAATCTTCCCAGTTACTTTTATGTCGGTTATAAGAGTGGACTGACACCTAGTGGTCTATTTGTACAAGTCTCTCCAGTATGAAAACTTGTCCATAAGGTCCATTTTTATAGGTTATTCCTATCTGCTGTAAAACTAATATGCTATGATAACAAAATGCAACACGCTAATCTGAGTTTGATCGTATCTAGATCGGCACAAACCTAGACAGAAGTCTTTCTGCAAAAGTGTCAGGCAGGGTACATCACACTTGAATAATATTAGGCACCTTTATTGAAAAAATATTTATATAATAAAACCACTAAAATACATAGTAACCCCATTAAGGGCCACATGCGAGAAAAATAAAGATCTCTTACAGCAAGACAGTGATATCATAATGCTAGAGCAAAAATAAAGGAGAGCGTAATATAAATACTCATGATGACAAAATGCTCACAATAGGAAACCTCGATGTACAGTACAGACCAAAAGTTTGGACACACCTTCTCATTTAAAGATTTTTCTGTATTTTCATGACTTTGAAAATTGTACATTCACACTGAAGGCATCAAAACTATGAATTAACACATGTGGAATTATATACTTAACAAAAAAGTATGAAACAACTGAAAATATGTCTTATATTGTAGGTTCTTCAAAGTAGCCACCTTTTGCTTTGATGACTGCTTTGCACACTCTTGGCATTCTCTTGATGAGCTTCAAGAGGTAGTCACCGGAAATGGTTTTCACTTCACAGGTGTGCCCTGTCAGGTTTAATAAGTGGGATTTCTTGCCTTATAAATGGGGTTGGGACCATCAGTTGTGTTGTGCAGAAGTCTGCTGGATACACAGCTGATAGTCCTACTGCATAGACTGTTAGCTGCTTTTTTCTTGCCATAATACAAATTCTAAGTAAAGAAAAACGAGTGGCCATCATTACTTTAAGAAATGAAGGTCAGTCAGTCTGAAAAATTGGCCAAACTTTGAAAGTGTCCCCAAGTGCAGTTGCAAAAACCATCAAGCGCTACAAAGAAACTGGCTCACATAAGCACCGCCCCAGGAAAGGAAGACCAAGAGTCACCTCTGCTTCTGAGGATAAGTTTATCCGAGTCACCAGCCTCAGAAATCGCAGGTTAACAGCAGCTCAGATTAGAGACCAGGTCAATGCCACACAGAGTTCTAGCAGCAGACACATCTCTTCAACAACTGTTAAGAGGAGACTTTGTGCAGCAGGCCTTCATGGTAAAATAACTGCTAGGAAAGGACAGGCAACAAGCAGGAGATACTTGTTTTGGCTAAAGAACACAAGGAATGAACATTAGACCAGTGAAAATCTGTGCTTTGGTCTCATGAGTCCAAATTTGAGATCTTTGGTTCCAACAGGGCTGGCATCGGCACTCTGCGTACCTGGGCAAGTGCCAGGGCCCTGGACCATCAGGGGGACCCACTCGTTATCGGGGCCCGGGCCGCTTCCCCGGCATCTGTGCAGGGCCGCCGGTGGTGTTCAATCCCTGCTCTGCTTCATGCATCAGCAGCAGTGTGTGGTCAGTGTGCTGCTGCTCCACCAATCAGGCCCAGTGCTGTTACTTTCAAGACATGACCGCGCGCTGTGCAGCTGTGTCTGGTAGTAATGACACGCAGGGGCGACACTGCGCCTTTAATTGTGCTTGTGTGTCGCCCCTGCCGCGTCATTACTACCAGACAGCACTGGGCCTGATTGGTGGAGCAGCAGCTCACTGACCGCACACTGTAGCATGAAGCAGAGCAGGGATTGAACAGCACCGGCGGTCCTGCACAGATGCTGGGGAAGCGGCCCGGGCCCCGATAATGAGTGGGCCCCCCTGATGGTCCAGGGCCATGTGACACGCCTGAGGCCCTGCACTGCCACATGAATGAGGAGCTGGACGGGACACAGGCCAGGGGGCAGGTGAGCGAGTTTCCCCAATGCCCATATAAAAAATATTTCTTACGTGTGTGTGCATGTATGATGTGAATGTCTGTGTATGTCAGTGTGTATGACTGTGTATATATATTTGTCTGTTTTATATGTGTTTTTAAGAATGTGTTCAAATATGTATGTGTATGTATCTGTGCGTGTCTGCATATTGTGTGTGTATATCTGTGTACCATGTTCATGTGTGTCTGCGTATTGTGTGTGTGTCTGCGTATTGTGTGTGTGTCTGCGTATTGTGCGTGTGTGCGTATTGTGTGTGTGTGCGTGTCTGTGACGCGCCCCCTGGGCTGTGGGGTACCCGGTGCCGGGCCGGTAGATGCTGGAGGTTGTAGTCACTGTGGCGGTGACCCGGTCCGTGACCCAGGGCGGTCAATCCAAGGTGAATTTATAGGGGTTTTATTGAAGAGTCCAACTACGCCACCTGTGGAGTGCGGCTAAAGGGGGCCGCCGCTACGGAACAGTCCTCTGAAGCTGGTGGTTTTGCAGCAATGATGATATAACTCCACACAGGAAGAGTTAGCTTCAGGGCAGTGTGTGGATGATGGTGGTTGTGCTGGGCGTTGTAGTGCAGTGAGGGATGGCGCAGCAAGGAACACAGAGACTCCAATCCGGTACCCGCGGGCCTTGGCGGGCGACGTATGTTCCGTCCCCTGGGTCCTATGTGGCTACCTTCTCGGTGAGACTGGCGTGGACTTGTGGCTACAGGACATAAAGTTCTGCAGCCTCCGGTTTCTAGCTGAGACTTGCAATCTTCTACTAGTTGAGGGATCCGGTTCCCTGTATGTGGCCTGACCCCTCCCTCCACCTCCCGGTAGATTCGGGCGTACGGGTGGCCTCCAGCACTGCCCGGACCCCTGGGATCCCTTCTTCTCCTGGAACCTTCCTGCTCCCTCTCCTCTCTTCTCTCCTTCTCCCAGACTTGGGTCTCACTGGCTAGGCCCGCCTCTGGAGCAGAGCTCGTACAGAGCCTCTGCTCCTGTCACTTCTCCTCCTCTGACTGTCTACACTGAACTAAGATGGTTTCCTATTTATACTCTCTGTGTCATGTGCTCCCTTAAGCTAACTTCTCCACCCACACCCACTACATAGTCCCCTCCCGCCAGCTAGGGAACCTGGGACTGTGCTCTCCCTTAGGAGCAATCTCGCCCTGCCCCCGCTTCGGGTATGTGTTGGACGCAGGTGTTAGGGTCCTGAGCTGTACTCCTTCCTTACCTGAGGGTGAGATACCACACCTCTGGGTGAGATGCAGTACCTCTGTGGCGACTGAACCCTCAGGGGCGCCACACACCCCCCTGGTAAAACACAGCACGTCCGCGGGCTGGAATAGAGTAAAAGACAAAGTATTTTACAGACATGCAAAATTTTTGATGCATCACATAGAAGATTACAAACACAACATTCCTTCCCTTTATGGGAGGTTCTCTTTTTCTTTAACGTTACTGGTTACGCTTTTGTAGCACCCCGAGGACTCGGCTGCTACAGGGGTATTGCACCTCAAACCAGAGGTGTGGTATTCCACTCCCGGGTAAGGATGGAGTGTGGGACCAGGCTCAGTTAGTTGCATGCACTACACTCATCCCATTTCCGGGGGACAGAACAACGGTACTCCCACTAGGTAGATGTGCAGGTACGACAGCGTCTGTCCCTGGCTGGAGTGGGAGGGGGGGAGGAACATCCCAGTAGTGTAGGAACAGTCAGGGGAGGGACTCTGGGCATAGGAAGGAGCCCATTGGGTGCTAGTCACCTGGGCTCGGGTGTCAGAGGGAGTATAAGAGGTGGGCACCATCTTTAGACAAGGTCCTGTTCAGAAGAGAGCCTGTGCAGAGAGGAGCTCAGCCAGAGAGGGCTGACAGGGAGCTGTGGCTCCGGCTGGGCCCAGCTCCAGGGCCAGGCCTGAAGCGCAGAGAAAGAGGAAGAAGAGGAAAAACCCAGTGAAAGGCCCGGAGACACAAGCAGAGGGAACCCTGAGATCCCACAAGTGAACTAAGACGGGTGAAGGGTTGGCAGCAGAGGGTACCGGATCCCAAACTGGTAGAGGCTAAACATCCTTAGCCAGGAACCGGAGGTCGTGGACAAGTTTTGGCGCGACCCCTCACCATATCCACCAGGAAGGCAAACCACGCATAGGGTCAGGGAAGCCGGGAAAGGTTTCGCCACCAAAAGACCCGAGGGAGCCGGACAAAGGTGGGTCCCTGGTGAGGACGGCCCGTAGGAAGGAATAGAGGGGAGCTTGGGACCACGCTCTGGAACTGCCTGGGAGTTGGCCGAGTCCCGCACCTGGTGGACGCAGCACGGCTCGGGTGGTCACTGCTGGCCGAAGTGACCGGAGCAACACCTGTGAGTAAAAGCCTTGAAACTGCACCACACGTCTCTGAGCTTCCTTGCTGCACCATCACTACCACTATCATCCACATCTGCTGCCCTGAGGCCATACCCCTCCCGTTGGGGGGTTATACCATCCACGCTGCACATCCGTACCACCGGCCTCAGCGGTCTGCCCTGCAGCGGCGGCTTCATAGCCGCATTCAACGGGTGGCGTAGTCGAACACCGTACCATCTTCTGCTAAACACTGCCGCTCAGTTTGACTCCCTGGGCACGGACCGGGTCACCGCCACGAGACTACTACCCCCATCTGATCCGGCTCCGGGTAAGCCCCCGTGCGCGCGATGCCGCACGACACAGCAGGCCCAGGGGCGCGTCACTTTCTCTTTCAGAAATATTATAAAACTTTCTTCACATATATAAAACATTATTAAACTCTTTTCACTTTTATAAACACATCTGTCACATATAAAACATTTTTCTCATAAACATTTTTCATTGCAACACATTCTTCATATAAAACTTTTGTCAACTGGTCACAGTGCAATTTGCAACTAGGTGTCCATTTTTCTGTAAGGTGCAAACTGGTAAACACAAACATGAGGGACCCGTCCGAAAACCCTCAACGTAGGCCCTGGGCATGGCTGCAGGGCATAGGTGATCCGGCGTTGGACCACGTCTTCGGCCACGCCAAACGGGTTTTTGTTCTGAGGTCATTTGTTGTACAATTATAAAACCAATAAGGGACACTTTAAGAAGTGCAACTATTTACACTGAGAGTCTTTGGCTGCTCACAGTCCTCAGCCGGTCAGTTTTTGGACCCGTTTCGGGTAACTGGGTAAACACAAACTCCTTTTAACTTGCAGTGTCTCTGCTGAAACTTTCCAGGTAACTATTTACAGTCTCCTTCCCAACTACTGTGCTCAGTAGTGGAGCTCCCTCCTGGGAAACTCTTGTCCACTGTAGGCTGGTCCAGCCGGGTCTTCAGCGCTGTAGGGTGAAGAACTGCTCTTTGTCTCCACCCTGTGGACATTTAGGGCATACCAGCCCCTCTCACCTCTGTGCCTGGTGTAGATGACGTGATCACCAGGGTACAGGTCTGGGGTGTGAGCGCCCGGGATTAGCGGTTCCGGCAGGGGGACCAGGGACGGTGCAGCGCCAGCTGCGTCCGGTACAGGGACATCACTCCTACCTGCTCCCGCGACCGCTTCAGCTCGGCCTATCACCTCCCAATCCATGAGAAGCTTCGCCGGGGTTTGGGCGCCGCCGATCACTTGCAGCGCCGTCCGCTGCTGGGTCGCCAACTTCTCCACCAGCTCCGCTTTCCAGGCAGCGATCGCAGCTTGCAGGGCCACTTCCATCCGCCGACCTAGTTCTTGCATCGTGGCGTGGAGGAACTCTGCATCCTCCAGGGATAACTTGGAGACCACCTCCTCCAGGGTGAGGGGCATCTCCGGTCATAGCAGGCTGCTGGCAGGGACTCCGGTTTCACTTCCCTCCATGATGCCTGCCGGGTGTGGTCTGCCTAGACTGGCCGAGGCCACACCCTGCCTCCCAGTGTTCTTTTCTCCTCTCCCCTTTCGGGGGCGGTTCCAGGGCAGTCGGCTGTCGGTCACTCCCAGGGGCAGCCCCCCCATGTCGATGGACACATCCACATACATAATCACTGCTGTTTGGGGCGGGCTCCGCTTTTGGCGCCATTCTGGAACCCGGCCCACGATGGGAGGTTCGATATTGCTGTTTTTGGTCGCGCACATAATGGAGCCCGTTCTTCTGGGGCGGGCGCCACATTCAGTTATAGAAAAACAGTCTTTAGGCACACAATACCCAATGATAACGGGTTGGTTCCGTATCTTGCCGACTACGCCAAAGTTGACACGCCCCCTGGGCCGTGCGGTACCCGGTGCCGGGCCGGTAGATGCTGGGGGTTGTAGTCACTGTGGCGGTGACCCGGTCCGTGACCCAGGGCGGTCAATCCAAGGGGAATTTATAGGGGTTTTATTAAAGAGTCCGACTACGCCACCTGTGGAGTGCGGCTAAAGGGGGCCACCGCTGCGGAACAGTCCTCTGAAGCTGGTGGTTTGCAGCAATGATGGTATAACTCCCTACAGGAAGAGTTAGCTTCAGGGCAGTGTGTGGATGATGATGGTTGTGCAGGTTGTGCTGGGCGTTGTAGTGCAGTGAGGGATGGCGCAGCAAGGAACACAGAGACAAGATAGTGCAGTCCCAGGGTCTTTACTCACGGTTATTGCAGTTCAAGTTACAGGTACCAGTGCAACTTCCTCGGCGTGCTGTGCTTACTCAGTGAGGGGCTCAGTCCACCCCCAGATAGCTCTGGAGTACTTATCAGGACCCCCTTCTGTGTCCTTTCTCTGGCCTCTTCTCTGCACCTCACACCTAGTGACTCCAATCCGGTACCCGCGGGCCTTGGCGGGCGACGTATGTTCCGTCCCCTGGGTCCTATGTGGCTACCTTCTCGGTGAGACTGGCGTGGACTTGTGGCTACAGGACATAAAGTTCTGCAGCCTCCGGTTTCTAGCTGAGACTTGCAATCTTCTACTAGTTGAGGGATCCGGTTCCCTGTATGTGGCCTTACCCCTCCACCTCCCGGTAGATTCGGGCGTACGGGTGGCCTCCAGCACTGCCCGTACCCCTGGGATCCCTTCTTCTCCTGGACCCTTCCTGCTACCTCTCCTCTCTTCTTTCCTTCTCCCAGACTTGGGTCTCACTGGCTAGGCCCGCCTCTGGAGCAGAGCTCGTACAGAGCCTCTGCTCCTGTCACTTCTCCTCCTCGGACTGTCTACACTGAACTAAGATGGTTTCCTATTTATACTCTGTCATGTGCTCCCTTAAGCTACCTTCTCCACCCACACCCACTACATAGTCCCCTCCCGCCAGCTAGGGAACCTGGCACTGTGCTCTTCCTTAGGAGCAATCTCGCCCTGCCCCCGCTGCGAGTATGTGTTGGATGCAGGTGTTAGGGTCCTGAGCTGTACTCCTTCCTTACCTGAGGGTGAGATATCACACCTCTGGGTGAGATGCAGTACCTCTGTGGCGACTGAACCCTCAGGGGCGCCGTGTGTGTGTGTGTGTGTGTGTGTGTGTGTGTGTGTGTGTATCTCTGCGTACTGTTCGTGTGCGTGCATGTTTGCATATGTGAAAGATGAGGTGGCAGGCAGGGCCCGGTGTTGTATACCTATATTTCTCCGCCGTATCTGTGCATCATGAATCGTGGTATGTGCTAAAGGGGCCCACTGAGACTCTTTCGCCCGGGGCCCACAAAAACCTGGAGCCGGCCCTGGGTTCCAACCACCGTGTCTTTGTGCGATGCAGAAAAGGTGAACGGATGGACTCTACATGTCTGGTTTCCACCGTGAAGCATGGAGGAGGAAGTGTGATGGTGTGGGGGTGCTTTGCTGGTGACACTGTTGGGGATTTATTCAAAATTGAAGGCATACTGAACCAGCATGGCTACCACAGCATCTTGCAGCGGCATGCTATTCTATCCGGTTAGCGTTTAGTTGGACCATCATTTATTTTTCAACAGGACAATGACCCCAAACACACCTCCAGGCTGTGAAAGGGCTATTTGACCAAGAAGGAGAGTGATGGAGTGCTATGCCAGATGACCTGGCCTCCACAGTCACCAGACCTGAACCCAATCGAGATGGTTTGGGGTGAGCTGGACCGCAGAGTGAAGGCAAAAGGGCCAACAAGTGCTAAGCATCTCTGGGAACTCCTTCAAGATTGTTGGAAGACCATTTCCGGTGACTACCTCTTGAAGCTCATCAAGAGAATGCCAAGAGTGTGCAAAGCAGTCATCAAAGCAAAAGGTGGCTACTTTGAAGAACCTAGAATATAAGACATATTTTCAGTTGTTTCACACTTTTTTTTTAAGTATATAATTCCACATGTGTTAATTCATAGTTTTGATGCCTTCAGTGTGAATGTACAATTTTCATAGTCATGAAAATACAGAAAAATCTTTAAATGTGGTGTGTCCAAACTTTTGGTCTGTACTGTACATAAGGGTTATACATATACAGTGGTCAGTTACAAGCACAAAAGCATGGGTACAAAAGTTATAAAGCAGTTATTACAAGTCAGTTACCGGTTTAGATGGATGACCTGGCTTTTGGGGGGAAGGGCTGCCACAGGGGAGGTTTGTGGGCCTTCCCTTGGTTGATGGACTTGTCCCACATGTCTTGATGGCACGACCTCCCCAGGAACAAAGACTCTGGGCTCAGGGCTGCTGAAACTGATAAACTTACTGAGTCACTCTCCATATTTCCCCCTGCTGAAGCCCAAGTCTTCACCCCGGTTCCCTCCCAGCTACATATTCCCAAAAACTAAGATGGGCTATACCTCCTTATTGGGCGATCCTACGAAGCTGGTTCTGGTGTCATCGGACCCAGCCGGGCCACTGCTATGCGTGGAGATCAAACACAGTGGCCCTAGGGGCTTCCGAAAGGCTGTGCTGCATATTTCCCTATCCTTGCTAGCTGGGCGGTGGAGAAAGGCTGGTGAGATTCTCCCTTCCTTCCAAAAATCTGGTTTGTTTATCACTGGGATGTATCGCTTTCCCATAACTCAACATTAAATTATAGTATCTTACACAAAGAGCCTGGCTCATGGCGTCGGGAGAGGGGACATCCTGTGTAGCTGACTGCTGCTGTGGGAGAGCTCACTCCTCGCTTCTCAGCCCCCTCCTTTGCAAGCTGCAGTGTATTCAAAAGAGTCGGATTACACTGTGTATGGAGATCTCTAATCACCGTCATGTAGTACACAGTGATTGACAGGGGTTTACCTTGAATATTTTCATATGTGAGATCTCTGAATTCTACAGTACTTTCCTAGCTTGGCAAAGAGCTGATTCTCAAATTCTCTTCCTTGGTCATGGTGTAACCTCGTAGGGAACCCAAGCCTCAAAGCAAAATCATTGAAGATCTTCTCTGCCGCTGTTCGACCAGCTTTATTGGTGATGGCATATGCTTGGGCAAATCGAGTAAAACAGTCCATCACCACCAATATGTATTCGTAACCACCCTTGCATGTCTCGAGATGTAGAAAGTCTATTGAGACCATCTCAAACGGATACGTAGTTTGGATGTTGCCCATAGGTGCCTGAGTTGATGTGTTGGGACATTTATCTTTCAGACACCCACACTCCCTGGTCATGTACCTCTCAATATCTCTCTACATGTACTGCCAGAAGAAACGTTCACGGATCAAGTTGGTTATCCCTTCCACTCCCAGGTGTCCCATGTTTTCATGGAGTTCTTTGAAGACCAACCTAAGGAATACTCTGGGTAGTACCCACTGCCGGTTTTGTCCTCCTTTACGATACAGGATACAGTCTTTACTGAGGTAGAGCTTCGTACATTCTTTAACTAAAACAGATACTGGTGGTGACTCATTATCTCTCGCCCATTTACTTGGAAACCGATTTTGGTCCATATAAAAGTAGTATTCTACCAATTATCTGATCTTCCCATTGTGCTCTACGGATTTTTCCTATTGGTAGTTGTTGAATGGACAGGGGGTGATCTTGTTCTCTCACTTTTATGGTGGTTTCCACCGTCAATGGAGACCACAATGGTGTCTTCCGCTTGATAGGCTTGCACTTCTTGGGTAGTGCTCTCAATTGCTTCCAGACTGACTTCCTCCGAGCATTCTTGCATGAACTCCTCAGGCTCTAGTGGCATTCTTGACAATCCATCGGCATCCACATTGCATTTTCCTGGCCTGTACTTGATGCTGAAATTGAAGTCCTCTAGTTCAGCGACCCATCTCTGACCCGTTGCATTCAGTTTAGCTGTAGTGAGGACATGGGTCAAAGGGTTGTTGTCAGTGTATACCTCAAACTCTCCGCTGTAGTAGAGATAATGTTTAAATCGTTTACAGATGGCCCAATTCAATGCCAGGAACTCCAATTTTCCGGAATGTAGATGGTAATTCTTCTCGGCGTCTGTCAACGTTCTAGAACCGTAACCGATGACTCTCATTTTTCCATCTTGATACTGATACAGGACAGCTCCCAGTCCAACTTGAGAAGTGGCACAATGAAGAACAAATGGTAAGTTGAAATCAGGATATCCCAAGATGGGTGGTTTTACCAGGTAGTCTGCTAGTTCTTCCAATACCTCCTGGTGGTCTGCTGGCCAGAGAATGTGCTGTTGGGACGAAACGGCGTTGTTTCTTTTAAGCCCGGTCCTACCCGCGTTCTTCTTTTTCTCCGTGGGTGTTGTTGACTCTGTCGTCCCCCCAAGAGATGGTATAGCGGGGCGGCAATCCTGGATAAGTTCTGGATGAAAATATGATAGTAGGAGAGGAATCCTAAGATCTGCCTCAACTCCCTGACGGTAGAGGGCCGCTTGTCTTTTAAGGCCAGTACTGGAGCGATTTCTGCTGGGTCCATGGTATATCCTTCTCCGGACACACTTTTCCCTAGAAATTGGACTTGCCTTTTGAACAGTTCACACTTCTTTGGGGTCAACTTAACTCCGTGTTGTTGATACCGTTGTAATACGGTCCTCACGTGTTCAACATGCTCCCGGAAGGTTTTGCTGTGTATCACATTGTCATCCAAGTACAGCTGGCAGATATCGTCCCTCAATCCTTCTAAACATGACTCCATTCTCCGCTGAAATTCTGCTCGAGCTGAACTGAGCTCAAACTGTATGCGGATCCACTCATGTAACCCCCACGGTGTGATGAATGCTGTCAAGGGTCTACTGGACTCTTCAACAAGGAGGAGCGTAATAAGACGACTTCGACATTTGGACCCAACCTCTGTTGATTAGATCTTGTAAATACTCTTTCACTTCATGGTGTAATGGTTTCGGCATCAGAGTCATCTTTAGAGAATGCATGACACTCTTCTCTCAGCATCTGTTTTGCTATTGCTATATCTTCAGCACACAAGTGTTCCAAGGATACTAGGGGATCCCAGGACTAGTGTTGAGCCACCCCCGTAGTGTTCGAGTTCGGTTCGGTTCGTCGAACACCCGTGTGTTCGCCGAACTGTTCGTCGAACTGTTCGTCGAACACCTTCGAACACCGTTAAAACCAATGGCAGGCATACAAAAACACATAGAAACACATAGAAAACACCTTCAAAGGTGTCCAAAAGCTGACAAACTGCTCAGAAGACATAACTAACACATGGAAAAGTGACAAGTACATATAGTCATGCGAAAATAAAAGAGGTGGAGGAGTAAAAGGAGGGGGAGACACAGATATAGGCATGTCATGCCCTTCTAAAATCCAAAAAGTGAGAAGCCGACACGGCCAGTCCGCTCCTGCCCGTGCCACCTCCGTGTCGCCGGGTTTGTGCCAGAGCCGCGGTGAACCCTGATGGCCAGCCCCCCTCTCCCAATACTGGTGCCTGTCCGCTGGTGGGTCGAGCGAGCCCCCCTGTGGTGGAGGCAGCTCTAAGCTTTTTAATTTAAATTGTCTCTCTAATTTGAATGAATACACTTTAAATCCATTTACAAGGATCTATTGGAGGGCAAGTCTCATGCCAGCAGCCGCGTAATTCCAGCTCCAGTAGCGTCCACTAAAGCTGCTGCAGTTAAAAAGCTTTTATAAGGATCGAGCTCGGCTGTCCACCGCAAGGCATCCTACTGCCAGTCCCAGCCCCTATGCCTTGGGGTGCCTCCTGATGCTCTTCACTGAGTATCCCATGGTCCCGAAGCATTTCCTTTGAAAAAATTAAGTGTCTAAACTACAGGTGGTGTAGCTTGCTTAACAGCCGGGATAATCCGCTGACTAGCAGACACTGCTACTAGGCACAAAGTATTTCCTGGGCTAGATGCAGTTAAAAATTTGTAATTAGATACTCTCGTTGGATGCTGAGAAAGCATTCCATAGAGTCTCCTGGCACGCCATATATGATTCTCTTAAAAAGCTTGGGGTAGGGGTCTAGGGGACCCTTTTATAGCCAAAATCACGGCCCTGTATCACAATACGTCACCTAGGCTGAAGATAAATGGAACTGTAGCACCCTGAGGGCTCGGTTGCTACAGAGGTATTGCACCTCACCCAGAGGTGTGATATCTCACTCTCAGGTAAGGATGGAGTGTGGATCAGGACCCGACACCTGCATGCATTACACCACATTGCCGTGGGGCAGGGCGACCAATATGCCTCTGAGATGGGCACGACAGTCCCTGTCCCTGGCTGGAGTGGGGGGAGGGAACACTGAGGAAGGGGAACCCTGTAGTGCAGGAGCAGGGAGGAAGCAGTTCCTGGGTGCATTGAGAAGGGAGTATAAAAGGTGGGCACCATCTTAGTTCAGTGCAGAGAAGTCTGAGCAGAAGTGGCAGGGAGCAGGGGCTCTGCATGAGCTCTGCTCTGGAGGCGGGCCTAGTAACAAAGGCCCAGGCCTGGAAGAGGGAGAAGGAAGGAAGAGGAGCGGAGAAGGCTCCAGGAACGAGCAATGAAGGGATCCCAGGGGTGCGGACGGGCGAGTCGCCACCGCACGCCCGAATCCACCTGCGTGGAGGGGTCAGGCCAAAGGGGGAGACCGGTCCCTGAAACTAGTGGAGGCAGGAAACGACCCTCAGCTAGAAACCGGAGGCTGTGACATTTTATGTGGTGCAGCCCCTCGCTACACCCGCTAGGAAGGCACCACATAGGGTCAGGGAAACTGGCGCCAAGTTTACCAAGAGGAGGCCCGAGGCAGCCGGACAGAAGGGTTGGTAAGAAAGGCCAGACAAAGGACACACAAAGGGGGTCCTGTGAAGCGCTCCAAAGTTATCTGGGAGTTGTCTGAGCCCCTCACCTGGTGAGCACAGTACGACGTGGGCAGCCGTTACCTGCAGACGTGGTCTGGATAATAAGAACTGTGAGTAAAGGCCCTGGACTGCATCACTGACTCCGTGTCGTTACTGCTGCTGCCCTGCACCATCACCCCCATCCTCCGCATACACTGCCCTGAGGCTATACTCCTCCCGTGGGGAGTTATGCTACGCTCTGCTGCACCCACAACACCAGCCTCAGCGGTCTGCCCTGCAGCGGCGGTTCACTCTGACCGCAATCCACGGGTGGCGTAGTCGGACATTTAAACATCAAAACCACATAAATAGTTCCGCCACTGGTTTGACCACCCTGAGCCACGGAACCGGGTCGCCGCCACGAAGACTACAACCACCAGCATCCACCAAAAAGGGTCCGGCTCCGGGTGTCCCAAGGCCCAGGGGGTGCATCAGAACATTTTCATCACCTTTCACAATCACCAATGGGACAAGGCAGGGATGTCCTCTGTCCCCTCTCTTATACATCCTAGTGACGGAGCACCTGCTCTCATCAATTCGCCATAACCCCAATATTAGGTGGATTGAGGTGGGAGGCACCGAGTACAAGTGCTCTCTATTTGCTGATGATGTCCTAGTATATATCACTCAATCACATATATCCATCCATGCTGTTATGGCTGAAATAGATCACTTTGTTACATGGCCAAATTTTAAAATCAATGCAGCGAAGTCTGAGGCCCTCGATGTCTCCCTCCCCAAATCCATATAGGATTCCATCCAGTCCAACTTTCCCTTTGCCTGGCCCTCACAGGGTATCAAATACTTAGGAATTCCTATTCATAGAGACCTCTCCCATCTATGTTATCTTAATTTTGGGCCCTTTATTGAACAATTCCATACAGACCACGGTTGGCAAGTTAGAACTGTAAGATTCACTACGTGAACCACTGGTGTTTTGTGGAAAAGCACATGTACACTGTGTTCCAAATTATTATGCAAAAAGTGTTTAGGAGTGATAAGGGAAGAATTTGTTTGTTTGTCAGTTAAACTCATTGATGGTGATGTGTGTCAGGGCTCTTTATATCACTGTAAGCAATTGCAGACACCTGTGCTAATTAGTTTGGCAGGTGTGTCCAATGAAAGGCAAGACTACTTAAGAAGGCTGTCTCACATTATTAAGCAGCCTACATTTTCTGCCAAAATGGGAAAGAAAAAGGATGTGTCGGCTGCTGAGAAGCAACAAATTGTGGAGTGTTTAGGTCAAGGCATGACTACAATCAACATTGTGCGATGATCAGGATGAAGTGTCTTGGCAATCAAGAAGTATGTAGCTGATTCACAGTACACACGTGTGCGTGCTGATAAGGGCAAATTGAGGACTCTTTCCTACAGGCAATTACGTCAGGTTGAAAGAGCAGCGGCAAAAAAGCCTTGTCATAGCAGCAGACAAGTTTTTGAAGCTGCTTGTGCCTCCAACGTCCCCCGAACAACAAGATGCAGGGTCCTTCAGAGGTTTGCAGCTGTGCATACGCCATCCTGTCGACCTCCTCTATCCACTTCACACAAGCAGAAACGGCTCCAGTGGGCCAAACATTACATGAAGACTGATTTCAAAACTGTTTTGTTCACGGATGAGTGCCGTGCAGCGCTCGATGGTCCAGATGGATGGAGTGGAGGATGGCTGGTTGATGGACACCCCACGCAAACACGGCTACAGCGCCAACAAGGAGGAGGTGGAGTAATGTTTTGGGCTGGAATCATGGGGAGAGAGATTGTCGGCCCCTTTAGGATCCCTGAAGGCGCTAAAGATGAACTCCATAATGTATGTGGATTTTCTCAAACAGCACTTCCTGCCATGGTTCAAGAAGAAGAACCGTGTATTTCACAGCAAGATCATTTTTCTGCATGATAATGCACCATCTCATGCTGCACATAAAACATCTGCATCTCTGGCTGATATGGGCATAAAAGGGGACAAACTTATGGTGTGACCCCCATGCTCCCCTGACCTGTACCCCATTCAGAACCTTTGGAGCATCATTAAAAGGAGTGTCTATGATGGCGGGAGGCAGTTCACATCTAAGCAACAGCTCTGGGAGGGTATTCTGTCCTCATGCAAAACAATTGAAGCAGAAACCATCCAAAACCTGACAAATTCAATGGACGAGAGAGTTCAGAAGCTCCTTTCGAACAAGGGGTCCTATGTGAAAATGTAACATCACCTAGAATAAAGTTTTGAGTTGAAAACTGTTTGATTTCAGTTTCTAACAACCTGCTAATGCTTATAATTTCAAAAATGACCATTTTTTTGGTCTTTATTAAAATGAAAAGGTTGATCGAAAAGTTTGGGGGATCTAAGAGTGTGGCAACCCAGTAGTCATGATTACTTCGAATTCTGACAATATGAGGGTCATGCTGCAGGTAGTGCAGCAAGAAGGCACTTATGTGTCTTGCGCATCTCGGAGCCCCAAAATTATTTTCCGGGCTAGATGCAGCTAAAAATTATTTTTAATTTTAAATCTGGTGGAGCTTATTATAGATGGCCTAATAGGATCAGTGCTGCACACTGCTACAAAGCCCAAATTATTTTCCAGTCAAGATACAGATAAACATGATTAGTAATTTGAAAGCTTAAAACGTTTGGTAGGGTGATTTTAACCAATCATCAAGCTTTTACTCTCCCCAGGATGACACAGGGGTAGAAAAGTCGTTTCGGATCCATGATTTGTTCATCTTTATGAACGTGAGTCTGTCTACATTATCAGTGGAGAGCCGCGTGCGCTTATCTGTCAGCACACCACCAGCAGCGCTGAACACACGTTCAGACAGAACGCTGGCTGCGGGACATGACAAGATCTCCAAGGCGTAAGTGGCTAGCTCCGGCCATTTATCCAGATTGGAAGCCCAAAAAGAGCAAGGGTCCAGTGACACAGTCGTGGCTTCAATGTTTACTTGGAGATACTCCTGTACCATCGTCTCTAGGCGCTGACTATGTGTCAGACTTCTTGTCTCCTGTGGCCTTGCAAAGGATGGGCTAAAAAAGTGGTGAAATGATTCCGCAAAATTGATGTTACCAGCAGATACTGTGGTTCTGTTACGGTTTGAGTGCTGAACACTTGACGGTCCCACGGTTGGCAAGTTGGAACTGAGAGATTCACTACGTGCACAACTGGTATTTTGTGGAAAAGCACATGTAAGATTCTGCAACAGTCTCTGCTGAAACTCCTGCATGCGTGCATCCCTTTCTATGGCAGGAATAATTTCTGCAAATTTACTTTTGTACCGGGGATCTAACAGTGTGGCAACCCAGTAGTCAGGATTATTTCTAATTCTCACAATTCGAGGGTCATGTTGCAGGTAGTGCAGCAAGAAGGCACTCATGTGTGTTGCGCATCCAGGAGCACCAAGTCCCTGTTGTGTTGGTGGCGAGGTAACAATCATGCTTCCTTCCTCTGTCCTCTCCCCCCAACCTCGCACAACAGAAATGTGATCAAGGTCTCCCTCATCTGATGAGTCTTCCATCAGTTCGTCCTCCACTTCTTCCTGGGCTCCTGCACCTTCCTCACTAGTTTGGCTGCTACCATGCGCCCTGGTAAAACCATCTCCCCCACCCTCACATGCCTGCCGCCATGGTGCTGCCGACCGTCTGGACCTTGCAGATGTTAGCCCTTCCGCATACAACTCCTCCTCCTCTACTTCCTCCACCTCCTCTTGTGCCACCACCTGACTCCGAATTCTGTTTAACATGTGCTCCAGCATGTAAATCACCGGAATAGTCATGCTGATAATGGCATCGTCAGCACTAAACATCTTCGTCGCCATTTCAAAACTGTGCAGAAGGGTGCATAGGTCCCTGATCTGAGACCACTCCTCCAGCGTTATTTGCCCCACCTCTGAATCTCGTTGGCCCAGGCTATACGTCAGAACGTATTGCACCAGGGCTTGTCGGTGCTGCCACAGTCGCTGCAACATGTGCAGAGTTGAATTCCACCGGGTAGGCACATCGCATTTTAGCCGGTGAAGTGGCAGGCCCAACGACTTCTGTAGAGATGTAAGTCGCTGAGCTGCGGGATGCGAACGGCGGAAGTGAGCACACAGCGACCGTGCCCTCTGCAGAAGGCCATCTAGTCTGGGATAGTGGGCTAAAAATTGCTGGACAACCAGGTTCAACACGTGAGCCATACAAGGCACGTGTGTGACATTGCCCCGGCGAAGGGCCGCACCCAGGTTTGCAGCATTGTCGCACACGGCCTTCCCTGGTTTCAGATCCAGTGGAGACAACCATTCATGAAATTGGTTCTCCAGAGCTGACCACAACTCCTCAGCTGTGTGACTCACATTTCCCAGACATTTCAATGTAAAAACCACCTGATGACGTTGAGCCCTACTGCCAGCATAGTAAGGAGGTGTGCAGGATCCCTTCTGCACAGTTAGAAAGCTTGTGGCATGACCAGACAGGCTTTGGGTGCAGGTGGAAGACCGAGAGGAGGTTGAGGAGGCAGAAGCAGTGGAGGAACTTTGACATAAAGAGGATTGACGCACAACTCGTGGGGACGGCAAGACTTGGACAGCAGCCCCTTGTCCTGCTGTCACCATAGTTACCCAGTGCCCAGTCAGCGACATGTAACGCCCCTGCCCATGCCTACTCGTCCAAGTGTCTGTGGTGAAATGCACCCTGTCACACATAGAGTTTCTCAAAGAAGCGGTGATGTTGTGTGCGACATGCTGGTGGAGCGCAGGCACACCTTTCTTTGAGAAGTAGTGCCGACTGGGCATCTGGTACTGGGGCACTGCGACGGACATAAGGTCTCGAAAATCCTCTGTGTCCACCAGGCGGAAAGGCAGCATTTCTGTAGCCAAGAGCTTGCAGATGGTGAAATTCAACCTCTTAGCTTTCTCATGGCTAGGAGGAAATGGTCTTTTACTTGTCCACATCTGAGGGACCGAGGGCTGGCTATTGTGCTTAGACGGGGTTGATAAGGGTGTCCCCGGCAAACTGCCGGTCTGTGAGGAAGATGCAGGCGGACATGTTAGGTTGCCTTGATCCAAAGGTGGTGCTATCGATGTCGGACAGCGCTCAACACCAGCTGGTGTTACCACCTCCAAAGAAAATGATGACCTGCCAATCACGCTGGCTGTTGCGGGTAAAGAGGTGGCAGGTCTGCGCCCCAAAACAGGTGTGACTGCTGTCCCCCCAGTCACAGAGGATGAAGAGGCCGCGGATGCACAAGATATGGCAGACGGTGGTTTGCCCGGCCGGCTAGGCCGCATTGTAGCACACTGAGCTTCCCACTGCAACTTATGCTTCATGTCCATGTGCCGGTTCATGCATGAAGTACTCAAACTATGTATTTTTTGGCCTCTACTTAGCTTTTGCTGACAAATGTTACAGATAACACGAGTTGGGTCATCTTTATCGATCTGAAAAAATGCCCAGGCTATGCAAGGCTTAGCACCCATGCGACCTGAAGAGCCACCACGACTTGTGGTGAGAGGCAGAGTTGTGTTTGAGGATGCAGCTGTTGACGTGCTTCCAGTACTACGTCTCTGTCCAGGAAGGCGCAACCTGACCTCGTCGTCACTAGCATCTTCCTCCACCTCCTCTGCTGACCTCATCTCTTGGCTGACTGTGGGTTGACAGTAAGTGGGATCTCCAACCTCATCATCATCACCCTGTGCGTTATCACACCCGTCGTCCTCAGAGCCAACCTGTTCCTGCCCTGACAAAAAACTAAAGTTGTCGCTCCAATCAGGTATTTGAGTCTTATCATCGTCTTCCTCATTGTCTCCACCAACAGGAGTTACAGTTTGGGAATGAGGGTCTACATTATGGTCAGAACCTTCTGCGTCTGGTCCTGGATCCGACTCATAAAGATTCTGGGCATCAGTGCAGATCATTTCCTCGTCTGCATTCACAGAAGCGCTGGAGTCGACCTCTGATTCCCAGGCTATAGTATGAGTAAACAGCTCTGCAGACTCAACCATCTGTTCTACCTCATACTCAGACGGGCAGCTGGAGATTTGGGAGCTGTGATGAAGCAAGTGCGATTGGGGTGACACCTTTGAGGACTGGAGTATTTGTGATGTTGAAGTTGATGTGGAGGAGAGCCCACTTAAAGGAGCGCTTGATATCCGTTGAAGCACCTGCTGTTTTTGTGCCTCATCTGGAATTTGTAGCGATTGGCGTGGCCGTAAGAAAGGGATCTTATCACATTGTCCGCTAAAAGAAGTAGACATTTTAGTTTGGCTGGAAGATGGTCTTTCTTCTGCAGATGTTACTGTTGCTTTAACACCTACCCCACGGACACAACCTTTTTTCCCCTTCCCAACACGCCTATTCCCCTTTCCACCAGCAGCAGGCCTTTTTCCACTCATTTTGGTGGTTAACTAATTCACAACTCTGGAGTTGTTTGCACAAAAAAACAATGGATGGGAACCGAGCAGAGCTGAGTGGCCAAACTGTGGTATTAGGCCAAAACTATTGGCTGGGTTAGATGCAGAAAAAAATTATATTCAATTTGCAACCTGATGGAGGTCTGTATAGATGGATTAATAGAACAAGTCCCACACACAGCTAGAAGCCCAATATTTTTTCAGAGGTAGATGCAGAAAAAAATATATTCAGTTTGCAACCTGATGGAGGTCAGTATAGATGGACTAATACAACAAGTCCCACACACAGCTAGAAGCCCAATATTTTTTCAGAGGTAGATGCAGAAAAAAAATATATTCAGTTTGCAACCTGATGGAGGTCTGTATAGATGGATTAATAGAACAAGTCCCACACACAGCTAGAAGCCCAATATTTTTTCAGAGCTAGATGCAGAAAAAAATATATTCAGTTTGCAACCTGATGGAGGTCTGTATAGATGGATTAATAGAACAAGCCCCACACACAGCTAGAAGCCCAATATTTTTTCAGAGGTAGATGCAGAAAAAAATATATTCAGTTTGCAACCTGATGGAGGTCTGTATAGATGGATTAATAGAACAAGTCACACACACGGCTAGAAGCCCAATATTTTTTCAGAGGTAGATGCAGAAAAAAATATATTCAGTTTGCAACCTGATGGAGGGCTGTATAGATGGATTAATAGAACAAGTCCAACACACAGCTAGAAGCCCAATATTTTTTCAGAGGTAGATGCAGAAAAAAATATATTCAGTTTGCAACCTGATGGAGGTCTGTATAGATGGATTAATAGAACAAGTCCCACACACAGCTAGAAGCCCAATATTTTTTCAGAGCTAGATGCAGAAAAAAATATATTCAGTTTGCAACCTGATGGAGGTCTGTATAGATGGATTAATAGAACAAGTCCCACACACAGCTAGAAGCCCAATATTTTTTCAGAGGTAGATGCAGAAAAAAATATATTCAGTTTGCAACCTGATGGAGGTCTGTATAGATGGATTAATAGAACAAGTCCCACACACAGCTAGAAGCCCAATATTTTTTCAGAGCTAGATGCAGAAAAAAATATATTCAATTTGCAACCTGATGGAGGTCTGTATAGATGGATTAATAGAACAAGTCCCACACACAGCTAGAAGCCCAATATTTTTTCAGAGGTAGATGCAGAAAAAAATATATTCAGTTTGCAACCTGATGGAGGTCAGTATAGATGGACTAATACAACAAGTCCCACACACAGCTAGAAGCCCAATATTTTTTCAGAGGTAGATGCAGAAAAAAAATATATTCAGTTTGCAACCTGATGGAGGTCTGTATAGATGGATTAATAGAACAAGTCCCACACACAGCTAGAAGCCCAATATTTTTTCAGAGCTAGATGCAGAAAAAAATATATTCAGTTTGCAACCTGATGGAGGTCTGTATAGATGGATTAATAGAACAAGTCCCACACACAGCTAGAAGCCCAATATTTTTTCAGAGCTAGATGCAGAAAAAAATATATTCAGTTTGCAACCTGATGGAGGTCTGTATAGATGGATTAATAGAACAAGCCCCACACACAGCTAGAAGCCCAATATTTTTTCAGAGCTAGATGCAGAAAAAAATATATTCAGTTTGCAACCTGATGGAGGTCTGTATAGATGGATTAATAGAACAAGTCACACACACAGCTAGAAGCCCAATATTTTTTCAGAGGTAGATGCAGAAAAAAATATATTCAGTTTGCAACCTGATGGAGGTCTGTATAGATGGATTAATAGAACAAGTCCCACACACAGCTAGAAGCCCAATATTTTTTCAGAGGTAGATGCAGAAAAAAATATATTCAGTTTGCAACCTGATGGAGGTCTGTATAGATGGATTAATAGAACAAGTCCCACACACAGCTAGAAGCCCAATATTTTTTCAGAGGTAGATGCAGAAAAAAATATATTCAGTTTGCAACCTGATGGAGGTCTGTATAGATGGATTAATAGAACAAGTCCCACACACAGCTAGAAGCCCAATATTTTTTCAGAGCTAGATGCAGAAAAAAATTATATTCAATTTGCAACCTGATGGAGGTCAGTATAGATGGACTAATAGAATGATGCTATGCCCAAAAGATTTTACTTCACTAGGTGCAGTAAAAAAATTGGTATTCTATACACAGGTGGTATATCTTGCAACACAGATAGGCTACTCCACTGACTAACACACTCTGCAATAGGCCAAAAAGGATTAGCTTTGCTAGATTCAGCCAAATGCTGTGAAAAAAACTTGCACAGCACTGGCACAGACCTGCCTGGCAAAAACTGATAGGAACTGATGTAACCTAGTCCTGAAAAGGACTCCAATTACAATTAGTCTTTACTCCCACAATCTATCTATTTAAGAGCACAGACCTGCCTGATAAAAGTCGTAGGAAATGCTGTAACCTAGTCCTTAAAAGGACTGCAATCACAACTATTCCCTACTCCCAAGCTATCTGTATATTTGTGCGAAAATTGGCTTGAAATTAACAAGGTATAGCGCACACAGCAACAGCGGTGCCGTCTAACACGCAGCTGCAGCAGTGAGAAAATGGTGGCGACGGGGAAAATGGCTTGGTCTTATAGGGCAAGGACATGTGACATACACTGCCAATGACACATGCCCTTGCTTGTGTGAAAAAAAGCACTTCGCTCCGTGTGTGCGCTGCTGATAGGCTGACAGATTGCACCTCCCCACTGCAAATGCGGGAAAGAGAAAAAAAAATGGAGATCTTCATTGTTCCTGCAGAGATCCATCCCCTGCCCCTCCCCCCGCCCCGCTGTACACTCAAACTGCGTATTAACATTAATTTTCATCATTACTGAGAAAAAATCCAGTTATGATTTTGGTGCACGAACAGTTATCGAACATAACCTCGAACAGCCGAATTTTTCTCAAATTGTTCGTGTTCGCCGAACGGCTCGAACACCGCCCAAAACAGCTCGAATTTGAGATTGGCGAACAGTTCGAGTAGAACAACGCTCATCTCTACCCAGGACCCTGAGGTGGGTCGTGCAATTTCCTCCCCTGGGCAACTCCTGTTCCTTGGTGGAGAGACTGAATTCACGGTAGACCCCTGGGCGGGTCTCACACTGGCTGGATTTACCGTTTTAACGGTTTCAATGTGACCTAACAGTCTTTGGATCCAGTCTAATTTTGTGTTTTGTAGTGTTCATCACTGGTACTGTCACTCAAGCAAATCCACCAGTAGGAATCGTAAGCACAGTCTCGCTTCTTCCGGAAGTTCTGAGGACTCTTTTGGCACGAACAGTCTTTTCTGGACTTTTCTGCCCTGTTCTACCCGGACTCCACACCTCACCACCACCATTTGGTTTGCAGGGATGATGGTTGGGCGCCAGCCTACCTTGACTTCTTTTAGATCCATTGTATTTTGTGCTTTCTTTACTCTGAATCACATTTTCGCCACGGCATTGGGTTTGGCAAGTGATGTGGCAATTTCATCTACCACCAGCGTCCCTGACTTGTGTTTCGTGATGACCTCACCGATTACATTATAAACGAGGATAGGATCCTTTGCCACGTTCTGATCACTGGTCATGAGAAAAGGTACCAAAAGCTCAATGATGTTGCAGGTTCTTCGTAGCCCTCAGTTGGAAAGTCCCTTGCACCCAGCCTATGAAAGGGATTTCAGTCTGGTTGACAGCTTTGCCGTGGAGTTCCACTGCTTCTAAGAGTTCTTTTAGCGACCGAAGGCAGGTATGTGGCAGGTAGCGCCTTCTCCATTCTTGTGTCCAGGGCCGGGGCCCTGAGCAGGCGGGGGGCCCACTTGCCGTCGGGCACCCCGCCGTGCTATGGGACCCGTGAGCGGAGGAGAGCGGTGTCAGCTCCCGCTCCCCCCTGCTTGCTCAGGGCCCCGGCAGCCGGCACAATACTTGCCCCTCGCCGTGCCTCCGCAGCAGCTCCGGTGTCTTCCGCGTCTTCTCACTGTGACGTCTCAGGCCAGAGGGCGCGGTGACGTCTTTCCACCGCACCCTCTACTGAGCCATCACAGCGCAGAGCCGTAAGATGCCGGCGATGCTGGAGTCCAGAGCTGAGCAGCGACAGCAGGTGAGAAGTGAGGTATTTGATTTTATTTTTTTTTAATCTATGGAGGCATGGGGCATTATAAGGAGGGGGGAGTGACATCCTGCATGGGGCATTATAAGGAGGGGGGAGTGACATCCTGCATGGGGCATTATAAGGGGGGTGACATCCTGCATGTGGCATTATATGGGGGGGAAGTGACATCCTGCATGGGGCATTAAAAGGGGGGAGGAAGTGACAACCTGCATGGGGCATTATAAGGGGGGGATGACCTGCATGGGGCATTATAAGGGGGGGTGACATCCTGCATGTGGCATTATAAGGGGGGGGTGACATCCTGCATGGGGCATTATAAGGGCGGGTGACATCCTGCATGTGGCATTATATGGGGGGAAAGTGACATCCTGCATGGGGCATTAAAAGGGGGGAGGAAGTGACAACCTGCATGGGGCATTATAAGGGGGGGGGGGAGTGACATTCTGCATGGGGCATTATAAGGGGGGTGACATCCTGCATGTGGCATTATATGGGGGGGGGAGTGACATCCTGCATGGGGCATTTAAAAGGGGGAAGGAAGTGACAACCTGCATGGGGCATTATAAGGGGGTGACATCCTGCATGGGGCATTATAAGGGGGGTGGTGACATCCTGCACAGGGCATTATAAGGGGGTTGACATCCTGCATGGGGCATTATAGGGGGGGTGACATCCTCCATGGCGCATTATAAGGGGGGGTGACATCCTGTATGGGGCATTATTATAAGGGGGGTGACATCCTGCATGGAGCATTATAAGGGGGGTGACATCCTGCATGGGGCATTATATGGGGGAAACAGCCTGCATGAGGCATTATGTGGGGGGAACAGCCTGCATGGAACGTTATAAGCGGGCCAGTATTCTGTATGTAGCGTTGTATGGGGGCCAGTATTCTGTATGGAGTGATTCGCCGGTTTCTGAGCTATTTTGGAATTTACAATAGATATTGCTCATGTAATGTAAGAAGTGAAATCTTTGACCCTTGTACTAATATATATATATATATATATATATATATATATATATATATATATATAATTTCTCTGCGGTATCTGTGCATCATGAATCGTGGTATCTGTTAAAGGGGCCCACTGAGACTCTTTCGCCCAGGGCCCACAAAAGCCTGGAGCTAGCCCTGCCTGTGTCCCACAGTGCTTTTACCAGGAGTCCATCTAGCTGGCACTGTATAAAGCACCTTTCACTGATTAGGCTGATGAGGCTATCTTTACTGACTGAGGAATCCTCCTCCCAGGAGTACATCGTTTGACCTCCGTACTGGGCATTAAGTAACTGATGCCCCTGTCTCTCTTGCAGCTGTTGTAGATGGGAACACCCTTGGTGATAGTACTGACGCATGCGCCGTTCTGGGGTTTGGTGAGATTTGGATTTGCTTCTGGGCCCTCCTCCATGTCGCGGTTACCAGTCGCCCCACACTGGCAACCTCCTGTCTTTTAACCCAAACGACCGTGACCATTGGCATAATGTCCTTCCTCACCACATCTTAGACAGTGGACACACTCCGTACTCTGATTTGATGAACGGCACGCTTCACAAGCCGGGTGTCTTCTATTTTGGAACCCACTCCTGGGTCTGAGGTATACAGGTTCCTGCCTGGAACGAATCAACTTTTTCACCTCAATCAACTCGGCTCACAGTTCTCCTATTACTTACTCCCATTCAGTGCTGGCGGTCCTTTCTTTTGTTGGTGATTTAAGGTTCCCTCTCGGAGGTGGCACTGAAGGGTCTCCATGATGATCTTCGGTCTGGCCACCAGGGGTCCTCCAACTTCAGCTGACTCATTTTGGTGATTTTAGGAGCAGAGCCTTTGATGCGCCCCCTGGGCCTGTGCTGTGCTGGGGAACCCGGAACCGGGCCTGTTGTAGGATGCTGGAGGTTGTAGTCTCCGTGTGGCGGTGACCCGGTCCGTGCCCAGGGTGGTCAAACCAATGGCAGTCTTAATGTATAGCAAATGTCCGACTACGCCACCCGTGGATTGCGGTCAGTGGGGACCGCCGCTGCGCTGCCGACCGCTGAGGCTGATGTTGTTTGCGCAGCCGAGTATGGGATAACTCCCCACGGGAGAAGTATTGCCTCAGGGCAGCTAATGTGAGAGATGATGGGAGTGATGGTGTGAGGGTCCCAGTGCTAATGGTGCTGGTGCGGCAAGGAATCACAGAGACGTGAGGTGCAGTTCAGGGTCTTTGCTGATGGTACAAGGCAGACCCTCCCGGGAGTACTGGCTAGTATAAGGGGCCTGGTCAGTCTGTGAGCAAGCAGGAGTTCCCCTGGCCAGGTGGAGTTGTAGGCCTCCCCGTTTATCTGCACTCTTCCTGGCTACCTTGCTGTCAGCGGTTACAAGTAGCCCACGTCCCTGAGTATACCGTGTGGTGCTCACCCGTATGGCTGGTGACTTGGGGCCTTCTGTTAGCCTCCGCTCCTGGATGGCGGCGCTGGTCCCTTCTTTGTGACTGAGCCTCCGGGCTTCTATGGCCAGAGGACCTGGAATCCCCTGCCGGCTGGTTTCTGCTGCTGGGTATATATCAGTCCCCACAGCCTCGGACTCCTGTGTCCGGTTTTAGTAACTTCAGCCAGGGCGAGCTATATCTCTGCTCACAGCCCCTGGCCTTCTGCTGCTGCTCCTACAGAGCTCCTGATGTATCTTTTCCTGTGTCTGCAGCTTCACTCACTAATTCCGCCCCAGACCCAGTTTATAAGGGCAGATTCCTCCCCTCCCAGGTCTGGGCGGACCGTGTTGCATGCTTAGGGCTCCTGACCAGAGAAACCTCCCACTTGCTCTCAGACATAATATCTCTATTACTGTGGCAACCAGACCCCTGGGGTGTCACACCTTTCTTTAACTTCTGTTCACTTTCTGACTCCATACTAGCTGCCTCATTCATTTTTTTCAATTAGGACTTCGTCTAGAATTCCAGGATCTTCTAGGTCCTGTTGCAGCTGCAACTTTATGTCTTTGCTGATTAACCCCATTCCCAATGATCTCAAGAATTTCTTCTGGACTAATCCAGCATCAAACTTCTCCTCCGCTTCTACATCTCTGGATGCAAACAGTCTATCCTTCAGATAATTGCTCTGAACAAGAAACTTTGGGGTGATTCATTATTTTTCTATGAGAGGTTAATGAGTCGGTGGAACAATTCTGAAGTACTCTCTTCTTTATAGTGCCGTTTTAAAATCATCTTCAGCTGTTGCAAGGTCAATTGACTCTTCATTTCTAGCATACTATGGAGGTTTAGTCCTGGGCTGATCGCTTTCACCACTTCCTGAACAATCTCATCTGGCTGGTAGCCTTTCTGTAAGCCTGCATCGATCTGGTGCAACAAGTTCCTATAAGACGGTTTCTCTTTCTGTTCACACTCTCCAATCTGTCCCAGGATCTTGAATTCCTTCCTTATGGTGATTTGTGGTACAGTATTTATCTAACCCAAGCAGGGTAAAGCTTCTGTCTGAGTCTGTCACCCGTTCAGAGATTTTGGTCGATTCCTGCAGGGCTGTTGTTAGGGCTTTGAATTGTTCTTTCAATTCCTGTAGTTCTGTCTGCAGACGGAGATTCCTGCTTTTGGTAATTGGTGCCGCCCCTCCATCCTCCAACTTCAACCTGGTTAGAAACTGTTGGCTCCTGGAGGAATGTCCCCATGATGTCTTCAGCTTCTTTCTCCCCCAGCTCATCCATTTTTGCATTAATGGCAGCTAACAGCTGCCTGCGGTTGTGTGCTTTAGAAATCTGTTCTTCTGACATCTTTATATGTTCTGCTACTGTTCTTAATTCTTCACAGGTTAACTGAAGAAGCAGCTCACTAATTCTGTCCATTTGTATTTCTACATCCATTGCTGCTAGTGAGTTTTCTTTAGGGCTGGTCCCCTTTAACTGGTGTAGCAGAGTTGAATTGAGGTGCTATGATGTTGTGTTTTTCCAGACACTTTTCCTCTTCTCCCTCTACACGCTAATTCCCACTCAGGATTCTCCGTACCGGCCACCAATGTTGCACGCACGCCACTAGGTTCAGATAGGGCAAGACGGGTTTCATGAATTCTTTGGAATCCTGGGGGAACCGTTACTCAGGGCGACCATAGGCGGCATTGTCTCTCAGGCACACGATAGATTCAGTTGCTGACCAGACACATCTGACAAGAGTCTTTTTCAACAGTTTAACAGTGGAATTTAATCTGAAGCACAGCCAGTGCAATTCAGCGATATTACAGCAACAATCTTCAGTACAGTACGGTCAGTTTCTTGAGCAACCGGCTCCAGTAACAATGCAGTAGTTTCTTCACGAGGCACGGTATTAGTCTCTTCAGTAGCATAATTCAGCATAGATTAGATCTCTTAGCAGCACACTTCTATGCATATACAACCACAGGCTTTTCCTTCACAAGGACTCAAGAATACATAGCATTCTTTATCCTGCATGGAGATGGAGACATGACTCGCCCCCTGGGCTGTGGGGCACTTGGATCCGGGCAGTAGGGGAACGATGGGAGTAGTAGTGGCAACCCGGTTCCGTGGCTCAGGGTGGTCAGGCCAGTGGTAGTCCGTTATGTGCTGTTGATTATGTCCGACTACGCCACCCGTGGATTGCGGTTATTAGGAACCGCCGCTGCATGCAGACCGCTGGGGCTGATGAGGTGTGCAGCTAGGGTAGTATGACTCCCCACGGGAAGAGTGCGGCCCCAGGGCAGTATAATGGATGGTGGGAGTGATGGTGGTGAGAGTCCCAGTACCAGTAGTGCTGGAGGCGCGAAGGAGCACACAGACAACAGGTTGCAGTCCAGGGTCTTTACTAAAACAGGTAAACTGACCCATAAACAGTCCCGGCTAGGAGGGGACCTGGATGTCTGAGAGCAATTGGGAGATTGGCCCTGGTCAGGGTGAGGGTGTAAGCCTACCGTGCTTTCTGCGCTCCTTCTGACTATCTCCTCCTTATAGGATAACAGCCCACGCTTCCGAGCTCTCCGTGTATTCTCGCCTGTATGGCCTGCAACGTGGGTTCCTTTCTGCTCCCGGCCTGGTACGGCTTTTCTGGTCCCTTCTGTTGTGGCAGGGCCTTCAGGCTTCTTAGGCCAAGGAATATACAGTCCCCTGCGGACTGGTTATCTGCTGGAGAATGTGGAATCCTCCCAGCCTCAGACACCAAAGTCTGGTAAATTAAGTCCTTTATCTGCCAAGACAGGCTCACTTCGCCTATTGTCTCTGGCTTGTGGCTCTCCTCCTGCCACACTTCCTCTTAGGTGCAATACAACTTTCTGTCCCTGCTCTGCTCCGGGACACGTTTCAGTGCTGAGACAGGTCATCCAGTTCTCCCTAACCCTGCCCCCAGCACCAGCTTTAATAGGGGCCGCCTGCTCCCCCTACTGGCCTGAGACAGGAGGTACTGCATGCTAATGTTCCCCTGACTAGAGAACCTCCCCCTTGCTCTCAGACACAGCTTTATTACACTTGTGGCATCCAGGCCAGAGTGACACAGACACAATTCCTTTTAGTCCTTATTTTCCTGCCCAATAATACTCTGCACTGTTAGTTCAGGGAGCTTATCTGACCTGTGTTTTGTTTCTCTCCTGATCTGAATCCTGTTCAGTTGCCTTCTGTCAGATCCAGATAACACACCACCTTTCTCTTCAGCTTCAGCCAGACTACAATAACAAGTTCCCCACAATCCCCCTGGGGCTCTGCTAAAACACTCCCTGTCTCCTGTGACTGTGTTAACCCCTCTAGTTGCTGGATGCTTCTGAAGCACAACTCTCCCTGTGTCCCGTGCTTGTGTTATTTGTAACAGTTGCTGGATGCTTTTGATGCAACAGCACTACTTCCGCATGTCTCATTAGCCTGTTAGGGTTATGGCTTGTTCACTATCATTGTTAGGAAAGATCAGGTGAAGCAAATTTCCCAGATTCAGTGCCACAGGCTGATCACCTCCATGCCACCCCCCATTGATACAGTAATTGATACAAAAGAAGCCCTGACCAAGTATTCAGTGCATTTACTGAACATACATTTCAGTAGGCCAACATTTCGGATTTTAAAAACATTTTTCAAACTGGTGGTATAAAGTATTCTAATTTACTGAGATAATGACTTTTGTGTTTTCATTGGCTGTAAGCCATAATCATCAACATTAACAGAAATAAACACTTGAAATAGATCACTCTGTTTGTAATGACTATATAATATACGAGTTTCACTTTTTGTATTGAAGAACTGAAATAAATTAACTTTTTGATGATATTCTAATTTAGTGATATACACCTGTATGTAAACCCAGCCTCCTCTAACCTTGTGCCAAAAAACCTCTGTGTTATGCACACGCCCGGGCTAAGCGGCGTGTGCGTGGGATTGGTAGTGATTCCACTGGACCGTGCCGGAGAGTGAATGCCTGGAGGGGCGTGACTAAGTATTCACCCGATCCGACCAGGGTCGCACGACGGCATACGACGCCAGTGCACCAAGGAGGAACCGAGCAGAGGGACCAGGTGCTACTCCAGGACAGACCCCGGACACGGCTGTTGACCCACACAGGGAAATACAGGAACAGGCTGGTAGGCTGGCACACAGACTGGAGGGTATAGGCAGGCACGACTGGTATGCAGGCAGGCGGGTATGCAGGCAGGGGGGTAAAGGCAAGCACAGCTAGTGTGCAGACAGGGAGGCACTAGCAGGTAGGAACACAGGCGGGATAGGACCCAGTACACACCGGGACTCAGGAACAATACAGGCAGAGGGTTACAGGCAAGCACAGCTAGAGTGCAGACAAGGCTGAGCAGGGAGGACAGGGCTCTGTTCACACGGAACAGACAGGAAGGGAAAGACAGAGCCAGATACTCACACAGTACTTGCAGAGACAACAAGCAGGAGTTAGGTACGAGTTCAGACTCTGCAGAAAAAGGAAGGGAACGGACATAGAGGCAAAACAGGTAAAGGACAGGAGAGAGTTCAGACTGGAACTGAGTGTACGGAGGAGACCGACACTGCAGAGGGATACAGGAGCGGGTCTGGGAATACGGCCCCCAGAGAGGCGGAACGAACAGGCAAGGAGCGTGTTCAGACAGGACAGACCAGAAACAGGAGCGGGTCTAGGAAATCGGCCACTAGAAGGCGGAACGAACAGGCAAGGAGCGTGTTCAGACAGGACAGACAAGAGAACACAGAAAGGACTCAGTTCAGACACGGGAACTAATACCGCAAAGCAGGAGACATACAGGACTTAGTTCAGACACGGGAACTAATACCGCAAAGCAGGAGACATACAGGACACAGTTCAGACACGGGAGCTGATACCGCAAAGCAGGAGACATACAGGACTCAGTTCAGACACGGGAACTGATACAAAAAGCAGGAGACATACAGGACTCAGTTCAGACACGGGAACTGATACAAAAAGCAGGAGACATACAGGACTTAGTTCAGACACGGGAACTAATACCGCAAAGCAGGAGAAATACAGGACTTAGTTCAGACACGGGAACTAATACCGCAAAGCAGGAGACATACAGGACTAAGTTCAGACAGGCCTGGAAATACAGCCTCCAGGAAAGGCAGACAAGGAAACAAAGACGGGACCTGGCACCTTCAGAGTGCAAGCACACACTGAAGGAAAACACTATGCTCAGGCAGGGATAGAAGGGAGCTGCCGAGCTATATACCAAGTGACAGACAGCAATAGGCTGAGGACGCACAAGGGGTGTGACCCACAGCAGGTACAAAAGGCAGGAAGTGATCGGGCGCCGCCCTTAAGCAGCAGAAACAGACACAAACAGACAGCATGGAGGGAAGCCAGAGAGACATTCTGGACAGGAGATCAAGTGCGCGCTCCTGCACAGTGGGAAATGGACCACTATGCAAGGACGCCGCCAGGTATGTTACACTCTGGCATAGGCAGGGGACTGTCAGTGTGTGCTGTCGAGCTGACAATGAGCTAGGGTGATTGTTACAGAATGATAGAGGTGCTGCTGAGGGAATTGTCGGCAAATTGTCACACGTGTGAACCAATTCTCAGTTATCAACTACTGTATCTATCTCTGAACACTGTAGCCTCATGTAAGACTGATTAAGCCAAAAAAGCTAGTTGCCTCCTGAGAGGCTGTGTACCACCAAGCTCATTGGCTCCTTGTGAGCTAACTTTTTAAATTGACAACTTTTGTACACCTGAATCCTCCCATCATCCCTGAGCGGAGAATGGCTCTACTGCCAAGGGTCACCAGATGCCTTATTATCTTTAAAGGGGAACAACATTTTTTATTTATGAAGAGTTTTTTTTCCCTACGCCAACATCAATAGAAACCAACTCATTCACACGCCACTCTCTTGCATAAAAGTTCTAGCATTACATGAACCCCACCTATATTTGAGTTTTGGATACCATACATGTTTTTTCTCATTGACTGGAAGAAGGGATTTAACCCTGAAATGCATTATCTGCTGGTCAGTTATGAAACTCAATCAACGCCTAACTGCACTTTATATGGAAGTGTTTGATGCCTGGAAATTTTTCGGCTGTATTTTATTGACAAGAGTGTCTTCTCCCCAGATTTGCTTTGGTTGGTGCTCCCGGTGATACCGGAGTCTCTGTATTGGATATTGTTTCTAGGCCTCTATAGTTGTGGCTGGACAGAACAACAAAAGGTGACACCTTTCCTATAGAAATCTCCAAACCCCCAAGTTTTCCAAACAGTATTACCCTGTGAGGGTTTTTTTTCTCCTAATTTCTTCCACCAAAGCTATGGTTACTGACCTGTCCTGGATCCAGTATTTGAGTCTGCTTTCTTTCCCTGGTTCCTCTTTTAAGATTGGCTCAGGTTGTTATGTTCTGCTACCAGAGCTAAGGAAAGAGAGGAGATCTGTCCCTACGATAGAACTCAGCTTAATCCCTACGATGTAACAGGGAACCTGATCCTGCGATCAGACCTGCTAAAGTCCTAAGCTAGTCTGTACGGAGACCTATAGATGTGGGGAAGGAATCCCTACAAGTACTAAGGACTGGGAGGAATATGGGACACCTCCTAACAGAAATAGTAGCAGACAGACGAACAAACAAAATATATAGAACATAGAGGTCAGTAGACCAAGCAAACTAACAGAGCAAGACACAGAGCACAGGCTAGCTAGAAAGTAGATATACAATGAAGTCCAGCAAAGCCAGAAGGGCGGAGCAGGATTAAATAGGCCAACAAGGTCATGTGACCAGCAAAGGAAAAAAAACCTAAGAGCAAGGTTCTAACAGTACCCCCCCTTCTAAGAGGATCCTCCGGATCCCCTAGGACCAGGCTTATCAGGAAATCTCCTGTGAAACGCTCTGATAAGTCTGGACGCGGAAACATCATCCGACCTCACCCAAGAGTTATCCTCGGGACCGAAACCTTTCCAGGCCACAAGATACTGCAAACTACCTCTATACCGTCTAGAGTTAAGGATGCAAGAAATTTCATATTCCCCGTCCTCCACCACCGGAAGAACAGAGGCAGAGGCGTCACAATCCGATACAACAGCTTTTTTCAACAGAGAGACATGAAATACCGGATTAATTCTCCAGGAGGTAGGAACCTCCAACCTAACAGCAGATTGGTTGACAACCTGAAGCACCTTAAAGGGCCCTACAAACTTGGGACCCAATTTCTTTGAAGGAATCCTCAACCGCAGATTCCTAGAGGACAACCAAACCATGTCACCAACAGCGAACAAAACCTCCTGTCGTTTCCTATCAAAGTAGTCTTTAGATTTTCTGTTGGCCTCCTGAAGATTACCACGCACATCCGTCCAAACTCTCTCCAAATCACCGGAAAAATTCTCCTCCTCAGGCACGGCAGATCCCAACTTGGAGAACGACCCAAACGACGGATGTCTCCCAGAACAACAAAAAAAAGGCGAACAACCAGCAGAAGAAGATGTATGATTGTTCAGAGCAAATTCAGCAAGTGGCAGAAACTCAGACCACCCCTCTTGATTGTCTGCCACAAAACAACGCAAGAACTGCTCAACATCCTGGTTTTTCCTTTCTGCCTGGCCATTAGATTCAGGATGATATCCGGACGAGAACGACAAATGAACTCCCAACCTATCACAAAAGGCACGCCAAAAACGAGCCACGAACTGAGGACCCCTATCAGAAACAATGTCAGTAGGAACGCCATGAAGTCTGACAATTTCCTTGACAAAGGCCTTAGCGAGAGTTTTAGCGCAGGGCAGTTTGACGAAAGGAACCAAGTGACACATCTTGCTAAAACGGTCCACGACCACCCAGATGACAGTAAAACCCTCAGAGGGGGGAAGGTCAGTTATAAAGTCCATAGCCAAATGTGTCCAAGGAGCACTGGGAGCCTCCAAAGGACAAAGCAACCCCGCAGCAGGAGTATGTGAGGACTTAGATCTAGCACATATAGTACATTGACGCACCCACTTAATGACTTCCTTCTGCCATCCAGGCCACCAAAAACTGCGACCCACCAGTCTCTTGGTCTCAGAGATTCCGGGATGACCTGCCAACCGAGATTCGTGACACTCAACAAACAAATCTCTCCTAAAGGTCCCAGGCACAAACAACCTCCCATGAGGAGTGTTAGAAGGGGCATTCTCCTGTGCTTTAAGAATCTCATTTTCCAAAACGGAGTCCAAAGCTATCACAACACCTTCTTGTAAAATGTTCTCCTCTTTCTCAGCACCGACTATGGGAGAAAAACTGCGAGACAAGGCATCCGCCTTAACATTCTTAGTACCAGGGATGTAAGTAACGGAGAAATTAAACCGCGAGAAAAACAGTGCCCACCTAGCCTGATGGGCATTCAGGCGCTTGGCAGCATCAAGATATATCAGATTTTTATGATCCGTAAGAACCTGAACGGGAAATTCCGCACCTTCCAAGAAGTGGCGCCAGTGTTCAAATGCTAGTTTAATAGCCAATAATTCCCGATTACCAATATCGTAATTCAGTTCAGTCTCCGAAAATTTTTTTGAAAAAAAGGCACAGGGATGTAATCCATCCCCGTTATCCTGAGACAATACTGCGCCAACCCCCACAGAGGAAGCATCAACCTCAACCAAAAACGGCCTAGTAACATCAGGCTGCATAAGGATGGGAGCAGAGGTGAACCTCTCCTTGAGATACACAAAAGCTTCAATGGCCTCAGAAGACCACTGAACCGCATCAGCACCTTTCCTGGTGAGATCAGTCAGAGGTTTGACAATACTAGAAAAATTTTTTATGAATTTTCTATAGTAATTGGCGAAACCCAAAAACCTCTGTATCGATTTCAAACCAATAGGCCTAGGCCATTCCTGCACAGCCTGAACCTTAACCGGATCCATCTCAAAACCTTTGCTGGAGATAATGTAGCCCAAAAAACTAATTCTCTGTACAGCGAACTCGCATTTCTCCAGCTTAGCAAAAAGCGAATTGTCCATTAATAACTGTAATACCTCACGCACGCTCCGCCAATGAGACTCCAGATCCGGCGAATAAATCAAAATGTCATCCAGATACACAACCACATTTTTACCGATCAAAGGTCTAAGGATGTCATTAATCAGATTCTGAAAAAATGCAGGAGCATTAGTAAGACCAAAAGGCATAACCAGATTCTCAAAATGACCCACAGGAGTGTTAAAAGCAGTCTTCCATTCGTCACCCTCCTTCATGCGCAACAGATTGTATGCCCCCTTAAGGTCAATTTTAGAGAACCACTTGGCCCCCATTAACTGGTTAAACAGATCAGGAATCAATGGCAGTGGGTAAGGATTGCGTACAGTAATTTTGTTAATCTCACGAAAATCCAGACAAGGACGTAAACCGCCGTCCTTTTTTTTTTACAAAAAAAAATCCAACCGCCACAGGAGACTTAGAGGGCCTAATGTGACCGGCGGCCAAACTTGTCTGTATGTATTCCTCCAAAGCCTTCCTCTCAGGAATAGTAAGGTTAAATAAACGACTTTTAGGAAGAGTCGCTCCAGGGACAAATTCAATAGAACAATCATAGTCTCTATGGGGAGGCAAAACCTGCGATTCCTTCTCAGAAAAAACTCTCCAAAAATCCTGAATAGGAACAGGCAATACGCCCATTACAACACTTGTCATAACATTTATGGCTCCAGGATTTAATTTCACTGGTAGACCAATCCAGTACAGGATTGTGAAATTTTAACCAGGGCAATCCCAATATTACTGGAGAAGGCAAGTTATTCAACACTACCAAATCCAATTTCTCATGGTGAACACCATTAATAGTGAGAGGAAATTCACAGACCTTGAGAGTAATATTCTTCAAAGGGAACCATCCACAGAAACCACAGCAATGGGGGATGATAAAGGTTCATGTTTTAAATTGAGTCTTTCCACGAATCCCCCATCAATTACATTCAGAGTAGACCCACAATCGACAAACACCCGAAATTCCATTAATTTTTCCTGAGCAATCGTGGAAGCAGCTAAAAATACACCCTTGGAATTTAAACAGGCAATACGGGCATGACTGACCATTTTTTTTTCTTTCTTCATACGAAACTCACAGCCTTTAATCAAATGACCAGATTTTCCGCAATAGAAACACAAGCCTTCAAAAAATCGACGGTCTTTTTCTTGAGAGCGAGGTGCCACCGATCCAATCTCAATCGGTTCACCACTGTTAGTACACACATTCTCATAACCAGAAACTGACACAGCAGAGGATTTGCTCTCATTAACCCTTGCACGCAGTCTTCTATCCACCCGTATAGCTAATTGCATAGCCTGTTGCAAATCTTCAGGTGTAGGATAAGCAATTAGCAGGTCTTTAACCCTTTCACTGAGCCCAGCAAGAAATAGACTTTTCAGAGCAGAATCGTTCCACCCTGTTTGAGTAGACCAACGACGGAAATGAGTACAATATTTTTCCACATTACCTGATCCTTGTTTTTAACGTCTCAACTCAGTCTCAGCTGATGCGACACGGTCAGGATCATCATATAATAGTCCCAAAGCAGAAAAAAAACTATCCACTGATCTGAAGCATGTATCACTAGGTTGCAAAGAAAAGGCCCACTCCTGAGGCTCTTTGCGCAAAAGTGACATTATGAACCCTACGCGCTGGGATTCATCCCCAGAGGACTTAGGTCTCAAACGAAAATACAATAAGCAAGCATTTTTGAATGAAAAAAATTCTCGGTGTTCACCAAAAAATAAATCCGGCAAACATACCTTAGGCTCCAAGAAATGTGCTCCAGGACAGTTACTCACGTGCTGACGGAGCTCGGCCACCTCCAGAGAGAGTCCCTGCAGGCGATGAACCAAATCCTGAACCGACACCATGATGGAACAGAAAAATCTTTCCTTAGAGAATTTGCTGGCTGGACTTACTGTTATGTTCTGCTACCAGAGCTAAGGAAAGAGAGGAGATCTGTCCCTACGATAGAACTCAGCTTAATCCCTACGATGTAACAGGGAACCTGATCCTGCGATCAGACCTGCTAAAGTCCTAAGCTAGTCTGTACGGAGACCTATAGATGTGGGGAAGGAATCCCTACAAGTACTAAGGACTGGGAGGAATATGGGACACCTCCTAACAGAAATAGTAGCAGACAGACGAACAAACAAAATATATAGAACATAGAGGTCAGTAGACCAAGCAAACTAACAGAGCAAGACACAGAGCACAGGCTAGCTAGAAAGTAGATATACAATGAAGTCCAGCAAAGCCAGAAGGGCGGAGCAGGATTAAATAGGCCAACAAGGTCATGTGACCAGCAAAGGAAAAAAAACCTAAGAGCAAGGTTCTAACACAGGTGACTATGTGCTGTCTGAGTATTCATGTAGTAATGTCTTCTGCTACCCCATGCTTCCCAGTAGTTTATCCACACTTACCACTTGGCTCTTCTCAAGTCAAATGTCTGATCTTATCAATTGCTCCTGACTTCTATCCAGCAACCTCCGGATTCTACTGCCAGCTCAGTCCTGCTATTAATGGTGATGTACAACTCCAATGTGTAGCGTCGGCGTCCCTGCCCTTTGCTAGGCAGGGACGCTGTTCCCCTCACCTCTCTGCTCCGAGCCCGGCGTCCTCCTCCCGCTCTGCTGGCAGCGCGCGCTCCTTCCCGGCCACTGTGCTTAGGGCGCGCGCGCGCTCCCTCCCTCTTAAAGGGGCCGCGCGCGCCGTCCTAAGGAGTCCCCGGCCAATGGCCGGAGGACTTCACCATATATAAGGCACCTCCTCCAAAATGGAGGTGCCCGAGCAATGTTGTTGCACTGTTCACTACTCTGCTTCAGCCCTCAGGTCACGTTGCCAGTTACCTGCCTGATTCCTGCCAGAGTCCTGCCAGTTTGCTGTCTGTTTCCTGCCTGATATTCCTGCTACCTGCTTGCTAGCCTGAGGTCCGACGGTCTGCCTTCCTACTCCTGTCAGTCTGTCTATGGACCAGCTTGGCCGCTCACCTGCCTGCTAGCCTTCCTGGAGGCTCTGCCGTCACGTGCTGTGACCACCTGCTATTCCAGAGACTCCTGCCCGCTCACCTGGGAGCGCTCCTCCGCTACCTGCCTGCTTGCCTACCTGGAGGCTCCGCCGTCACGTGCTGTGACCACCTGCTATTCCAGAGACTCTTGCCCGCTCACCTGGGAGCGCTCATCTGCTACCTGTCTGTTGGACTTCCTGGAGGCTCCGCCGTCACATGCTGTGACCACCCGATTATCCAGAGACTCTCGCCTGCTCACCTGGGAGCTCACGTCTATCATCTGCCGCCACAGGTCGTACCAATCCTTTACCCAGAGACTGCCCCGGTCACTTGCCGTGACCTCCTGCCCGTTCATCCAGAGACTGCCCCGGTCACTTGCCGTGACCTCCTGCCCGTTCATCCAGAGACTGCCCCGGTCACTTGCCGTGACCTCCTGCCCGTTCATCCAGAGACTGCACCGGTCACTTGCCGTGACCTCCTGTCCATTCATTCAGAGACTGTCCCGGTCACCTGCTGTGACTGCCTGCCCGTCTACCCTGGTCGCCACCCGCTCCCTTACAAGGACCGCCCCCTTGTATAGTAGCTCAGAGGTTCCGCCTCCCAGACCCGTTACAGTTTGCTCGGGCCATGGAACCCGGTGGCACCCAAGCTCCCTCGCTCTCGGACCTCTGTCATGAACTGTCCCGTCAGAGGTCCCAACAGGAGTCCATCCTGGGTCACCTGCGGAATGTCAATTCTCGCCTGGACACTCTGACTGCTCCACCAGCAACCACCGCCAGTGCCATGACTCGCAACCCGGCAGCTCCGCTGCCCACCAATACCATGGTATCCTACCCCGGACCCCGGCTTTCTGCACCTCCTCGCTTCGGAGGCGACTCCGCCCAGGCTCGGGGCTTCATAAATCAGTGCACCCTGCACTTTGAACTCCTGTCCCACCAGTTTAACTCCGACCGGGCCAAAATTGCCTTCATCATGTCCCATCTCACCGGGGAGGCCCTGGCCTGGCTAAATCCTCTATGGGAGAGAGGAGACCCCCTGGTGTCCGACTTGCCTGCCTTTCTCATGGCTTTCCGGAAAGTCTTCGACGAACCCGGACGGAAGACCTCATCCACATCATCTCTGCTACGCCTCCGTCAGGGAAGTCTCACCGTGGGCCAATATGCCATACGGTTCCGTACCCTTGCCTCGGAGCTGGCCTGGGATAACGACGCTCTGGTATCCGTCTTCTGGGAGGGTCTGTCCGGCCGTATTAAAGATGAACTTGCCGGTCGGGACATTCCTACCACTCTCGATGACCTAATAACTCTTGCCACCCGGATTGACCTACGGTTCCAGGAGCGTGCCAAAGAGGTCACCCGTGAGAGGAGGTTTCCACGTCTAGCTCCTACTTTTCAGAAATCCGTCTCTCCCCAGGTACACTCTCCTGAGCCTATGCAGGTCGACCAGACCAAGATGGTCAAAACCCGTCAGGACTTACGCCGTGCCGAAGGGAGCTGCTTCTACTGTGGCAGTAAGGAGCACCGGATCCGTACCTGCCCGGAGAGGTCGGGAGACGCCTGTGTCTAGGTTCGCTCAGAGAGGTCAACCTAGACAAGAATAAATCCTCTCCATCTCTGCTACTGTCAGTCTCTATTATCTGCGGGGAGAATCGTTATTTCGAACTAGCCCAACTTGACTCTGGAGCGGCCGGGAATCTTATCTCACAGTCCCTGGTAGAAAAATACCGCATTCCCACCAAACCTCTGGCTGTACCATTATCTGTCGCTGCTGTGGATGGGGGCCTCTTACCACGTCCCATCCAACTCATCACCGAATCCGTAACTCTGCAGGTGGGAATGCTGCATTCTGAGAGCATCTCTTTTCATGTTCTGCCTGGACTCTCTCACGCCCTCTTACTAGGTCTACCTTGGCTCCAGAGACATGCACCCGTGCTTGACTGGCAGACCGGAGAAGTCCTTCGCTGGGGACAGGACTGTCATAAGACTTGTTTGGTTCCTGTTCATCCCGTCCGTCCTTCTCCTACCCCAATTAATCTACCTGGACTTCCGATTCCCTATTGGTCTTTTGCTGATGTCTTTAATAAAAAGGAGGCAGAGACATTACCTCCTCATAGACCATACGACTGTCCTATCGACCTGTTACCCGGTACTACTCCTCCCCGTGGGCGTATTTACCCATTGTCCGCTGCTGAGACCCGGTCGATGTCCGAATATATTGAGGAGAATTTGGCCAGGGGATTCATCCGGAAATCTACCTCCCCGGCGGGAGCAGGCTTCTTCTTCGTCAAAAAGAAGGACGGCTCTCTCCGTCCCTGTATAGACTATAGAGGCCTTAACCAGATCACGGTGAAGTATAAGTACCCCCTTCCGCTCATTCCAGAATTATTTGATAGCCTGAGGGGGGCTAGAGTCTTCACCAAACTGGACCTCCGTGGGGCGTACAACCTGGTCCGTATCCGTCAAGGGGATGAATGGAAGACTGCATTCAACACCCGGGACGGCCACTATGAATATCTGGTAATGCCCTTTGGTCTCTGTAACGCTCCTGCCGTCTTTCAAGAGTTGGTCAATGACATCTTCCGGGACCTTCTCTACTCCTGCGTTGTGGTGTACCTGGACGACATCTTGGTCTTCTCTCCGGATCTCCAGACTCACCGGAGGGACGTTCGTCAGGTCCTGCTCAGGCTCAGGCAGAATCACCTCTTCGCTAAATATGAGAAGTGCCTCTTTGAGCAGACCTCGCTTCCGTTTTTGGGCTACATTATTTCTCAGACCGGCCTACGAATGGATCCAGAGAAACTGTCTGCCATCGAGAAATGGCCCCGACCGGAGGGGTTGAAGGCCATTCAGCGGTTCCTGGGCTTCGCCAACTACTACCGCCTCTTCATACCGCACTTCTCTTCCCGGACTGCCCCAATTTCCGCGCTCACCCGTAAGGGTACTAATCCCAAAGAGTGGCCGCCCGAAGCAGAGGAGGCCTTTCTTTCCTTAAAACAGGCCTTCTCTTCCGCCCCGGTGCTGCATCGTCCGGACGGCAACAAGCAGTTCTTTCTGGAGGTTGACGCCTCCTCCTCTGGACCTGGAGCTGTACTTACTCAAAAATCTTCTTCCGGGAGGATGGTAACTTGCGGCTTCTTCTCCAAACTCTTCTCCTCTTCTGAGCGCAATTATTCCATAGGAGACCGAGAGTTATTGGCCATCAAGCTGGCATTGGAGGAGTGGCGTTACCTACTCGAGGGGGCTCTTCATCCGGTAATAATTTACACTGACCACAAGAACTTGGCTTATCTCCAGCATGCCCAGAGACTTAATCCGCGCCAAGCCCGGTGGTCCTTGTTTTTTGCTCGCTTTGATTTTGTTCTACATTTTCGCCCGGCTGACAAGAACATCAAAGCAGACGCCTTGTCCCGATCCTTTCTGGTATCTGATCTCGAGGAAGAACCTAAACATATCATCGATCCCGCCAGAGTAATGCAGGTGGCTCCCGTGAGTCTAAATCGTCTCCCTCCCGGTAAGACGTTCGTATCGGTACCTGATCGGGAGAAGATCCTACACTGGGGTCATTCGTCTAAACTAGCTGGCCACGCCGGTCAGAAAAAGACCCTCCAGCTTATTTCCCGGCACTACTGGTGGCCTAACCTGCGCAAGGATGTAATAGACTTTGTTTCTGCCTGTGTGTCCTGTGCCCGCAACAAAGTTCCGAGACACCTGCCAGCCGGTCGCCTTCTTCCTCTGCCAGTACCTGCTGCCCCCTGGCAGCATATAGCGATGGACTTCATAACTGATCTTCCCGTCTCTGCCGGTTGTACGGTCATTTGGGTGGTCGCTGACCGCTTTTCCAAGATGGCTCACTTCATTCCCCTGCCAGGCCTCCCGTCTGCACCCGAGCTGGCTAAAGACTTTATCTGCCACATCTTCCGTCTTCATGGCCTGCCCCGTCACATCGTGTCGGATCGTGGGGTACAGTTCACTTCTCGTTTCTGGAGAGCCACTTGTAAATTGCTAGACGTCACCCTGGACTTCTCCTCCGCTTACCACCCACAGTCTAATGGTCAAGTGGAGCGGATCAATCAGATCCTGACCAGTTACCTCCGGCACTTCGTTAATGCCCACCATTCTGACTGGGTGGATCTCCTGCCATGGGCCGAATTCTCGTACAACAATCACGAGAGCGAATCTTCCTCCAAATCCCCGTTTTTTGTAGTCTTCGGTCAGCATCCTCGGATCCCGTTTCCCGTCTCCACCTCGGTGGACAATCCGGCTGCGGAATCTCTTGTTAACAAATTTTCCTCCACATGGGAGAGTACCCGGTCCGCACTCCTTCTGTCATCCGAGCGTATGAAAAGACATGCAGACAAAAAACGTCTGGATCCTCCTCAATTCCGTCCAGGGGATAAGGTCTGGCTCTCGTCCAAGTATGTCCGGCTCAAGATTCCTTCCTATAAGTTAGGGCCTCGGTTCATCGGTCCTCTGGAAATCATCAGTCAGATCAACCCGGTGGCCTATAAATTGAAACTCCCGGCCAACTTGCAGATCCCTAACTCCTTCCATGTATCTCTCCTCAAACCTGTGGTACTTAACGCTTTTTCCAAGTCTACAGGCACGCCTCCTGCTCCGGTTTCCGCTGAAAACGAATTTGAGGTAGAGAACATTCTGGCCACCAAAAGGGTAAGAGGGAAGACCTTTTTTCTAGTAGATTGGAAGGGGTTTGGTCCTGAAGAGAGAACGTGGGAGCCCCGGGAGAACATCCATGCCCCTCTCATCCTTGCTAAATTTCTGTCTGGCCTAAAAAAGGGGGGGCCTAAAGGGGGGGGTACTGTAGCGTCGGCATCCCTGCCCTCTGCTAGGCAGGGACGCTGTTCCCCTCACCTCTCTGCTCCGAGCCCGGCGTCCTCCTCCCGCTCTGCTGGCAGCGCGCGCTCCTTCCGGGCCACTGTGCTTAGGGTGCGCGCGCGCTCTCTCCCTCTTAAAGGGGCCGCGCGCGCCGTCCTAAGGAGTCCCCGGCCAATGGCCGGAGGACTTCACCATATATAAGGCACCTCCTCCAAAATGGAGGTGCCCGAGCAATGTTGTTGCACTGTTCACTACTCTGCTTCAGCCCTCAGGTCCCGTTGCCAGTTACCTGCCTGATTCCTGCCAGAGTCCTGCCAGTTTGCTGTCTGTTTCCTGCCTGATATTCCTGCTACCTGCTTGCTAGCCTGAGGTCCGACGGTCTGCCTTCCTACTCCTGTCAGTCTGTCTATGGTCCAGCTTGGCCGCTCACCTGGGAGCGCACATCTGCTACCTGCCTGCTAGCCTTCCTGGAGGCTCTGCCGTCACGTGCTGTGACCACCTGCTATTCCAGAGACTCCTGCCCGCTCACCTGGGAGCGCTCCTCCGCTACCTGCCTGCTTGCCTACCTGGAGGCTCCGCCGTCACGTGCTGTGACCACCTGCTATTCCAGAGACTCTTGCCCGCTCACCTGGGAGCGCTCATCTGCTACCTGTCTGTTGGACTTCCTGGAGGCTCCGCCGTCACATGCTGTGACCACCCGATTATCCAGAGACTCTCGCCTGCTCACCTGGGAGCTCACGTCTATCATCTGCCGCCACAGGTCGTACCAATCCTTTACCCAGAGACTGCCCCGGTCACTTGCCGTGACCTCCTGCCCGTTCATCCAGAGACTGCCCCGGTCACTTGCCGTGACCTCCTGCCCGTTCATCCAGAGACTGCCCCGGTCACTTGCTGTGACCTCCTGCCCGTTCATCCAGAGACTGCCCCGGTCACTTGCCGTGACCTCCTGTCCGTTCATTCAGAGACTGTCCCGGTCACCTGCTGTGACTGCCTGCCCGTCTACCCTGGTCGCCACCCGCTCCCTTACAAGGACCGCCCCCTTGTATAGTAGCTCAGAGGTTCCGCCTCCCAGACCCGTTACACAATGTATCAAGTGATAACCATCTCATCCTTGTTATCACTGGTGCTGTCTGTATCCACAACACTTGTGAGCTGCCGCACTCCTGCAAAAGGTGCCACTTTCCCCAGAAAACTCGATTGTTCCTGTGTGTTACCGCACTCCTGCTATGCACTACAAAGAAAAACCCAATGTCTATGCACCCATTGATAATGACACCGGTATAAAAATGTGGACTCTGCACAATATTTGGAGGATGTATGATATTTTATTTTGTGTGCTGTACGATATTAGACACTTTATAAAATAATTAATTTGGTCACTACATACCCAGAATACTAATATGGATCCTGTACACAAGAACTTCATTAAAAATTGCTAGAAATTTTGTTGTCTCAACTGTTCCACCCAATCATATAGGGTGTCCCTTATTCGGAAAACTTGGCAGGTTATGCATGAGGTCATTAACCCCTTAATGACCGGAGCATTTTCCATTTTTGTGTTTTCGTTTTTTGCTCCCCTTCTTCCCAGAGTCATAGCCTTTTTACTTTTCTGTCAATATGGCCATGTGAGGGCTTATTTTTTGCAGGACAAGTTGTACTTTTAAACGCCATCACTTGTTCCACGTCATTACGAGTTCGTAAACACCAAACATATATAGGTTCTTTTTTTATTTAAGCGGTGAAAAAAAAATCCAAAGTTTGCTTAAAAAAAATGACGCCATTTTCCAAGACCTGTAGCGTCTCCATTTTTCGGGATCTGGGGCCGGGTGAGGGCTTATTTTTTGCGTGTGGAGCAGACATTTTTATTGATACTATTTTGGAGTAGATACAATGTTTTGATCACCCGTTATTGCATTTTATTTCAATGTTGCGACGACCAAAAAAATGTAATTCTGGCGTTTGGAATTTTTTTCTCGTTACGCCGTTTACCAATCAGATTAATTCTTTTTTTTATATTGATAGATCGGGCCATTTTGAATGCGGCAATACCAAATATGTGTATGTGGTTTTTTTTTAATTATTTTATTTTAAATGGGGCGAAAGGGGAGTGATTTAAACTTTTTATATTTTTTTTTATATTTTTAAAAATATTTTTTTTCCACTTTCTGCATGCTTCAATAGTCTCCATAGGAGACTAGAATCTGCAGTTATCTGATTGGCTCAGTTACACAGAGGCGATGAGCAGATCTGTGTAGCAGAAATGTTCACTTCCTATGAGCGCCGACCACTGGGTGGCGCTCATAGCAAGTGAGACATGACAACCACAGGGGTCTCCTGTAGACCCCGGGTTGTCATGCCCACCCATCGGTGACCCGCGATCACGTGACGGGGTCACCGATGGGTGGGGCTAATGCCGTTATTCCGGCACGGCGCTGTTAAATCCTGCTGTCAGAGATTGACAGCGGCATTTAACCAGTTAACAGCCACGGGTGGATCGCGATTCCACCTGTGGCTGTTTCGGGCACATGTCGGCTGTAAGAATCAGCTGACATGTCCCCGGTTCAGTGCGGGCTCAGTGCCGGAGCCCCTGCTGAACCGGGGGTGATGACCTGGGGCGTACTAATACGCCCCAGGCCAGTAAGACGTTAATGGTTATCTGAGGAATGTTCTGCCGTGTTGAATGCACTTGGACAAATCCTCAAGATCCGCTGCTGGCAGCTTCCTTTGTAATTGCCGACCAATGACCTGGATGTGCTTGATGGGAGACAAGTCTGGAGACGCTGCAGGCCATGGTAGCATGTTTAGGCTGCGCAGATTGCTGACAGTATCACAAGCAACATGCGGCCTGGAGTTGTCACGTTGAAAAACAGCTCCTCGGACACTTTAGAGAAATGGCTGTACCGCTGGTTCAGTCAATGTAGCCATGAGCTCTATAGATAAAAATGAATTAATTCATATGATAAATGCCATAAAGAGACAATCTAGATGCTAGAACTGTCGTGTTACAGTTGCCACATCTCCCTACAAAAATGTAATAAAAAGCAATCAAAACACTGTATCTACCTCAAAATGGTATCAAGAAATATGTCAGCTGGACTCACAAAAAAATAAGTCTTCACACCGTGGACTGTAAAATAGAATAAACATATATATTAAATAAAAAAATGCATATTCATTACCATCACGTCCCGTGCGTCTGTAAAAGTCCAATCTAAAAGCAAAAAAAAAAGTAACAATCAAAATGCCATCAGTGATGTTTTCTAGTTTTTGTACCTTTCTCCAAAAAAAAGCAATACAAAGCAATTATATTCATAACGTTATATGAACCCAAAAAATGGTACCATTAAAGACGTCAGCCCACCGTGCAAAAAGGCAAGCCTTCACACAGCTGCAGCGAATAAAACATCATTTCATTTGGATCCCAGAAAGTGTCGACAGGAGCCAATTTTTTTTTTTATTTCAGACGTTTCTAAAGTTGTTTTTTTTACCACTAAAATAAAAAGAATAGTGATTGTTGTAACGGGTCTGGGAGGCGGAACCTCTGAGCTACTATACAAGGGGGCAGTCCTTGTAAGGGAGCGGGTGGCGACCAGGGAAGACGGGCAGGGAGTCACAGCAGGTGACCGGGACAGTCTCTGAGTGAACGGGCTGGAGGTCACGGCAAGTGACCGGGGCAGTCTCTGGATGAACGGGCAGATGGTCACGGCAAGTGACCGGGGCAGTCTCTGGATGAACGGGCAGATGGTCACAGCAAGTGACCGGGGCAGTCTCTGAATGAACGGGCAGATGGTCACGGCAAGTGACCGGGGCAGTCTCTGGATGAACGGGCAGATGGTCACGGCAAGTGACCGGGGCAGTCTCTGGGTAAAGGGTTGGTACGACCTGTGGCGGCTGATGATAGACGTGAGCTCCCAGGTGAGCAGGCGAGAGTCTCTGGATGAACGGGTGGTCACAGCATGTGACGGCGGAGCCTCCAGGAAGACCAACAGACAGGCGGCAGATGAGCGCTCCCAGGTGAGCGGGCAGAAGTCTCTGGACAGGCGGGTGGTCACAGCACGTGACGGCAGAGCCTCCAGGTAGGCTAGCAGACAGGCAGCAGATGAGCGCTCCCAGGTGAGCGGGCAGGAGTCACTGGACAGGCAGGTGGTCACAGCACGTGACGGCGGAGCCTCCAGGTAGGCTAGCAGGCAGGTAGCAGATGTGTGCTCCCAGTTGAGCAGGCAAGCTGGTCCATAGACAGACTGACAGGAGTTGGAAGGCAGACCGTCGGACCTCAGGCAAGCAGGCAGGTGGCTGAAGTGCGCTCCCAGGTGAGCGGACAGGCTGGTCCTTAGACAGACTGACAGGAGTAGTAAGGCAGACCGTCGGACCTCAGACTAGCAGGCAGGTAGCAGATAATTAGGCAGGAATAAGACAGCAAGCTGGCAGGAATCTGGCAGGTATCTGGCAGGTAACTGGCAACGGGACCTGAGGGCTGAAGCAGAGTAGTGAACAGTGCAACAACATTGCTCGGGCACCTCCATTTTGGAGGAGGTGCCTTATATATGGTGAAGTCCTCCGGCCATTGGCCGGGGACTCCTTAGGACGGCGCGCGCGGCCCCTTTAAGAGGGAGGGAGAGCGCGCGCGCCCTAAGCACAGTGGCCGGGAAGGAGCGCGCGCTGCCAGCAGAGCGGGAGGAGGACGCCGGGCACGGAGCAGAGAGGTGAGGGGAACAGCATCCCTGCCTAGCAGAGGGCAGGGACGCCGGCGCTACAGTACCCCCCCCTTTAGGCCCCCCCTTTTTTAGGCCAGACAGAAATTTAGCTATGATAAGAGGGGCATGGATGTTCTCCCGGGGCTCCCACGTTCTCTCCTCAGGACCAAACCCCTTCCAATCTACTAGAAAAAAGGTCTTTCCTCTTACCCTTTTGGTGGCAAGAATGTTCTCTACCTCAAACTCGTCCTCAGCAGAAACCGGAGCAGGAGGCGTACCTGTAGACTTGGAAAAAGAGTTAAGTACCACAGGTTTGAGGAGAGATACATGGAAGGAGTTAGGGATCCGTAAGTTGGCCGGGAGTTTCAATTTATAGGCCACCGGGTTGATCTGACTGATGACCTCCAGAGGACCGATGAACCGAGGCCCTAACTTGTAAGAAGGTATCTTGAGTCGGACATATTTAGATGAGAGCCAGACTTTATCTCCAGGACGAAATTGTGGAGGATCCAGGCGTTTTTTGTCAGCGTGTCTTTTCATCCGTACGGACGACTGAAGGAGTGCGGATCGGGTACTCTCCCAAATGGAGGAAAATTTGCTAACGAGAGATTCCGCAGCCTGGTTGTCCACAGAGGTGGAGACAGGAAAAGGAATCCGAGGATGCTGACCGAAGACTACAAAAAACGGGGATTTGGAGGAGGATTCGCTCTCGTGATTGTTATAAGAGAACTCGGCCCATGGTAGGAGATCCACCCAGTCTGAATGATGGGCATTAACGAAGTGCCGGAGGTAACTGGTCAGGTTCTGATTGATCCGCTCCACTTGACCATTGGACTGTGGGTGGTAAGCGGAAGAGAAGTCCAGGGTGACGTCTAGCAGTTTACAAGTGGCTCTCCAGAAACGTGAGGTGAACTGTACCCCACGATCCGACACGATGTGGAGGGGCAGGCCATGAAGACGGAAGATGTGGCGGATAAAGTCTTTAGCCAGCTCGGGTGCAGACGGGAGGGCTGGCAGGGGAATAAAGTGAGCCATCTTGGAAAAGCGATCAGCGACCACCCAAATGACCGTACAACCGGCGGAGACGGGGAGATCAGTTATGAAGTCCATAGCAATATGCTGCCAGGGGGCAGCAGGCACAGGAAGCGGAAGGAGGCGACCGGCTGGCAGGTGTCTCGGGACTTTGTTGCGGGCGCAGGACACACAGGCAGAAACAAAGTCTATTACATCCTTGCGCAGGGTAGGCCACCAGTAGTGCCGGGCAATAAGCTGGAGGGTCTTTTTCTGACCGGCGTGGCCAGCTAGTTTAGACGAATGGCCCCAGTGTAGGATCTTCTTCCGATCAGGTACTGAAACAAACGTCTTACCGGGAGGGAGACGATTTAGACTCACGGGAGCCACCTGCATTACTCTGGCGGGATCGATGATATGTTTAGGTTCTTCCTCGAGATCGGACACCAGAAAGGATCGGGACAAGGCGTCTGCTTTGACGTTTTTGTCAGCCGGGCGAAAATGAAGAACAAAATCAAAGCGAGCAAAAAACAAGGACCACCGGGCTTGGCGCGGGTTAAGTCTCTGGGCATGCTGGAGGTAAGCCAAGTTCTTGTGGTCAGTGTAAATTATTACCGGGTGAAGAGCCCCCTCGAGTAGGTAACGCCACTCCTCCAACGCCAGCTTGATGGCCAATAACTCTCGGTCTCCTATGGAATAGTTGCGCTCAGAAGAGGAGAAGAGTTTGGAGAAGAAGCCACAAGTTACCATTCTCCCGGAAGATGATTTTTGAGTAAGTACCGCTCCGGCTCCAGAGGAGGAGGCGTCAACTTCCAGGAAGAACTGCTTGTTGCCGTCTGGGCGATGCAGCACCGGGGCGGAAGAGAAGGCCTGTTTTAAGGAAAGAAAGGCCTCCTCTGCTTCGGGCGGCCACTCTTTGGGATTAGTACCCTTACGGGTGAGCGCGGAAATTGGGGCAGTCCGGGAAGAGAAGTGTGGTATGAAGAGGCGGTAGTAGTTAGCGAAGCCCAGGAATCGCTGAATGGCCTTCAACCCCTCCGGTCGAGGCCATTTCTCGATGGCAGACAGTTTCTCTGGATCCATTCGTAGGCCGGTCTGAGAAATAATGTAGCCCAAAAACGGAAGCGAGGTCTGCTCAAAGAGGCACTTCTCGTATTTAGCGAAGAGGTGATTCTGCCTGAGCCTGAGCAGGACCTGACGAACGTCCCTCCGGTGAGTCTGGAGATCCGGAGAGAAGACCAAGATGTCGTCCAGGTACACCACTACGCAGGAGTAGAGAAGGTCCCGGAAGATGTCATTGACCAACTCTTGAAAGACGGCAGGAGCGTTACAGAGGCCAAAGGGCATTACCAGATATTCATAGTGGCCGTCCCGGGTGTTGAATGCCGTCTTCCATTCATCCCCCTGACGGATACGAACCAGGTTGTACGCCCCACGGAGGTCCAGTTTGGTGAAGATTCTAGCCCCCCTCAGACGATCAAATAACTCCGGAATGAGCGGAAGGGGGTACTTATTCTTCACCGTGATCTGGTTAAGGCCTCTATAGTCTATACAGGGACGGAGAGAGCCGTCCTTCTTTTTGACGAAAAAGAAGCCTGCTCCCGCCGGGGAGGTAGATTTCCGGATGAATCCCCTGGCCAGATTCTCCTCAATATATTCGGACATCGACCGGGTCTCAGCAGCGGATAATGGATAAATACGCCCACGGGGAGGAGTAGTACCAGGTAACAGGTCGATAGGGCAGTCGTATGGTCTATGAGGGGGTAGTGTCTCTGCTTCCTTTTTATTAAAGACATCAGCATAAGACCAATAAGGAATCGGAAGTCCAGGTAGATTAGCTGGGGTAGGAGAAGGACGGACGGGATGGACAGGAACCAGACAGGTCTTATGGCAGTCCTGTCCCCAGCGAAGGACCTCTCCGGTCTGCCAGTCAAGCACGGGTGCATGTCTCTGGAGCTAAGGTAGGCCTAGCAAGAGGGCGTGGGAGAGTCCAGGCAGAACATGAAAGGAGATACTCTCAGAATGCAGCATTCCCACCTGCAGAGTAATGGATTCGGTGATGAGTTGGATGGGGCGTAGTAAGAGACCCCCATCCACGGCAGCAACAGACAAGGGTACAGCCAGAGGTTTGGTGGGGATGCGGTATTTCTCTACCAAGGACTGTGAAATAAGATTCCCGGCTGCTCCAGAGTCAAGTTGGGCTAGTTCGAAATAACGGTTCTCCCCGCAGACGATTGAGACTGACAACAGCAGAGATGGAGAGGATTTATTCTTGTCTAGGTCGACCTCTCTGAGCGAACCTAGACACAGGCGTTTCCCGACCTCTCCGGGCAGGTACGGATCCGGTGCTCCTTACTGCCACAGTAGAAGCAGCTCCCCTCGGCACGGCGTAAGTCCTGACGGGTTTTGACCATCTTGGTCTGGTCGACCTGCATAGGCTCAGGAGAGTGTACCTGGGTAGAGACGGAGGGAGTGACGGGTTTCTGAAAAGTAGGAGCTAGACGTAGTAACCTCCTCTCACGGGTGACCACTTTGGCACGCTCCTGGAACCGTAGGTCAATCCGGGTGGCAAGAGTTATTAGGTCATCGAGAGTGGTAGGGATGTCCCGATCGGCAAGTTCATCTTTAATACGGCCGGACAGACCCTCCCAGAAGACGGATACCAGAGCGTCGTTATCCCAGGCCAGCTCCGAGGCAAGGGTACGGAACCGTATGGCATATTGGCCCACGGTGAGACTTCCCTGACGGAGGCGTAGCAGTGATGATGCGGATGAGGTCTTCCGTCCGGGTTCGTCGAAGACTTTCCGGAAAGCCGTGAGAAAAGCAGGCAAGTTGGACACCAAGGGGTCTCCTCTCTCCCATAGAGGATTTAGCCAGGCCAGGGCCTCCCCGGTGAGATGGGACATGATGAATGCAATTTTGGCTCGGTCGGAGTTAAACTGGTGGGACAATAGTTCAAAGTGCAGGGTGCACTGATTTATGAAGCCCCGAGCCTGGGCGGAGTCGCCTCCGAAGCGAGGAGGTGCAGAAAGCCGGGGTCCGGGGTAGGATACCATGGTATTAGTGGGCAGCGGAGCTGCCGGATTGCGAGACATGGCACTGGCGGAGGTTGCTGGTGGAGCAGTCAGAGTGTCTAGGAGAGTATTGACATTCCGCAGGTGACCCAGGATGGACTCCTGTTGGGACCTTTGACGGGACAGTTCATGACACAGGTCCGAGAGCGAGGGAGCTTGGGTGCCACCGGGTTCCATGGCCCGAGCAAACTGTAACGGGTCTGGGAGGCGGAACCTCTGAGCTACTATACAAGGGGGCTGTCCTTGTAAGGGAGCGGGTGGCGACCAGGGAAGACGGGCAGGGAGTCACAGCAGGTGACCGGGACAGTCTCTGAGTGAACGGGCTGGAGGTCACGGCAAGTGACCGGGGCAGTCTCTGGATGAACGGGCAGATGGTCACGGCAAGTGACCGGGGCAGTCTCTGGATGAACGGGCAGATGGTCACGGCAAGTGACCGGGGCAGTCTCTGGATGAACGGGCAGATGGTCACGGCAAGTGACCGGGGCAGTCTCTGGATGAACGGGCAGATGGTCACGGCAAGTGACCGGGGCAGTCTCTGGATGAACAGGCAGATGGTCACGGCAAGTGACCGGGGCAGTCTCTGGGTAAAGGGTTGGTACGACCTGTGGCGGCTGATGATAGACGTGAGCTCCCAGGTGAGCAGGCGAGAGTCTCTGGATGAACGGGTGGTCACAGCATGTGACGGCGGAGCCTCCAGGAAGACCAACAGACAGGCGGCAGATGAGCGCTCCCAGGTGAGCGGGCAGAAGTCTCTGGACAGGCGGGTGGTCACAGCACGTGACGGCAGAGCCTCCAGGTAGGCTAGCAGACAGGCAGCAGATGAGCGCTCCCAGGTGAGCGGGCAGGAGTCACTGGACAGGCAGGTGGTCACAGCACGTGACGGCGGAGCCTCCAGGTAGGCTAGCAGGCAGGTAGCAGATGTGTGCTCCCAGGTGAGCGAGCAGGAGTCACTGGACAGGCAGGTGGTCACAGCACGTGACGGCGGAGCCTCCAGGTAGGCTAGCAGACAGGTAGCAGGTGTGTGCTCCCAGGTGAGCGGGCAGGAGTCACTGGACAGGCAGGTGGTCACAGCACGTGACGGCGGAGCCTCCAGGTAGGCTAGCAGGCAGGTAGCAGGTGTGTGCTCCCAGGTGAGCAGGCAAGCTGGTCCATAGACAGACTGACAGGAGTTGGAAGGCAGACCGTCGGACCTCAGGCAAGCAGGCAGGTGGCTGAAGTGCGCTCCCAGGTGAGCGGACAGGCTGGTCCTTAGACAGACTGACAGGAGTAGTAAGGCAGACCGTCGGACCTCAGACTAGCAGGCAGGTAGCAGATAATCAGGCAGGAATAAGACAGCAAGCTGGCAGGAATCTGGCAGGTAACTGGCAATGGGACCTGAGGGCTGAAGCAGAGTAGTGAACAGTGCAACAACATTGCTCGGGCACCTCCATTTTGGAGGAGGTGCCTTATATATGGTGAAGTCCTCCGGCCATTGGCCGGGGACTCCTTAGGACGGCGCGCGCGGCCCCTTTAAGAGGGAGGGAGAGCGCGCGCGCGCGCCCTAAGCACAGTGGCTGGGAAGGAGCGCGCGCTGCCAGCAGAGCGGGAGGAGGACGCCGGGCACGGAGCAGAGAGGTGAGGGGAACAGCGTCCCTGCCTAGCAGAGGGCAGGGACGCCGGCACTACAATTGTTATTGTGCTGATCCGGAGAATCATCTGACCAGGTCATGTTTAATGCACAAACTAAAAAGAAAATTGCATTTTTTTCACCATCTCACTACAGTAGGATTTTTTTCCTCCTCTTTTTTTTTTTTTAGTAAATTGTATGGTAAAATTAATGAAACTACAATTCGTCCCATTAAAAAAATCCTTTATATGGGTATTTTTATAGAAAATAAATAATTACAATGGTCTCTTGCAAGAAGGGGAGAAAAGAAACACCCAAAAGCAGAAAAATAAAACTTTGCTGCGACAAGAAACAGTTAACGTAATGCAGAAAATCTAATCAATAAAAGCAATACAGCAGGATCAATACTACTGCAGTCACTTATCAGATAAGCTGTAATAACCCCATGCACCTGCTATAATTTACAAGCACCAATCAATAATAAGCAAGGGGAGTCATGTGACGTGGCACGGCCAATCCGGTCACACGCTGGCCGCGCCTCTCTACGTCGCGCTCTCCATTCAGCACTTCACTGCCCTTAGTTCGATGTCTACACTGTGAGGGCGGAAACTATTTTTTTTTTCACTGAAACTTTATTAGAAGCTGACAGCGACGTCCTCAGTGAGTCAGGTCAGTATGACGGAAGCGCCGCTGTGGCTGACACATGGAAAGTTGTGTGTGTTTGCTCCGGTCTTATTGCCTGACAGCCGGCCCCGGTGTATGCCGTGCATTAGTACAGTGACTGCCCGGTGTACGGACTTTTATGTGCTGTCATTCTTCTGCACAGCAGTTATCACATGGAGCTGGTGCATGCTGGGTACCTCCCTTTATTGCCTAGTTGGAGGATTTTTACTTAAAGGGGTTGTCCACCTTTAGGGGATAAATTTCAGTTTTGTTACTAACTGCATAATATTGGGGCAAAAATGATTTTTGCAATTGGATTTCACTACAATGTTTGCACCTTTTGGCTTTTACAGGCTCGTTCTTTCTCTGCACATTGAACTTTGATGTGGTCAGAAAAAGACAAGAGAAAATAGTTAAAAGCGCTCTCCTCAGAACGAACTCACTGACTGTTTCTCAGTTTATTCATTAAGCAGCCAGCCATAGTGTAATACAAATGGTATAGAACGCAAACAGTGCAAAATTTGTAATGAAACACAATTGCAAAAATAATTTTTAGGCCAAAATAAATGCATTTAAAGGGGTTGTCCAGTTCTAGAACAATCCCTTCTCCATCTGAATGTTTACCTCTGTTGCACTTATACTCACCTCTTGACCCAGTGCCATTCCAGCGATGTCGACACTCTCGTTCCTTTCACTCACATGAGGTTGCTTCGTCACATGAGCGCTGCGACCAGTCAGTGCCGATTTCAATGTCCCTGCCTTTAAACAAATCAAATATCAAGAGGGAGTCTGAGAGCAGCCGCAGCCCTGACTTCCGGTTGATGTTCGATTCGTCTGCAGGCGAGGACAGTGAAGCCGGCATCGATTGGGCGCAGAGCTCATGTGATGTCACAACTTCTCGAGATCCCCGGGAACGCCATTGTCGACACCGCTGGAATGGCACCAGCACAGAAGGTGAGTATAGGTGTTTTTAGGAGGTAAACATTCAGATTGAGGAGGGATTGTCCTAGTAATGGACAACCCCTTTAAGTAAAAAACTAATTCTCCAAAGGTGGTCAGAAAAGCATTTTTGCAGCCCTAGCTAGCTTATTCTCAAGCCGGCCATTCTCATTAGGCTACATTCACACATTCGGTTTTCTAATCTGTGTGCTGTTCGTTTTTTTAAATCAGACAGCACATTGGCCCCTTGGATCTATTCACATGGGTGTTTTTGAACAGGTTATTCCCATCTTGAAGGATGGATATTGTCAGACAGGATTTGTATAAACAAGCACTTTTGCAACTTACCACTTATTAAAATTTGCAGCTGTTCTTGAAATATTAAAGCGCACCTGTCAGCAGGATTGTGCTTAGTAAACCACATATGCTGTCAGGTGGGCAACATTACACTGATTAAAATGGTAACTTTGTTGATGAAATCTGTCCAGCTATTCTTTTATAATATTTATTTTCATTTCTGCCATAATGAGATGCTCGTTCTCTGGGGCGGGACTTTAGGGAGGGGCTGTAACTGGTGCTCTCATTATGTATGCCTATCTCTGGCCTCTGTCAGGTCACTGTGCTTTCAGTCACTTGCCTGCTATTTTAAATATTGCCTTTGTAATGTCTGTGGCAAAGTGAAAATGTACATCCCACAAAATGGCCGCGCCGCCCGCGCATGCGCAGTAACGTCTTCCACTTGCCGATGCTACTGCGGACACCATTTTGCTTGAGGAATAAAAAAACTTGCCTGCAGCAAATATAGCCCGTGCTTGCGCAGTAGCATTTCGATTGCCAAGGGATGCTACTGCGCATGTTCGGCACCATATTTCTGCACCCAAATTCTTTTTCCTCAAGCAAAATGGCACGTGTGCAGTAGCATCGGCAAGTGAAAGATGTTACTGCGCATGCGCAAACGGCGCTGCCATTTTGGGGGGATGTACATTTTCACTTTGCCAAATCTTTTTATTGATACTAATTTGGGGTGTATGCAATCTTTCATTGGAGTATTATCATGATAGGCATAGGGGCCTTCAGGTGTCATTGCAACCCGCCAGTGCCAATGGGCGGTTAGTCAGAGATTGACAGCGGCATCTAACAGGTTAACAGCTGGGGCGCAAGCTCAGCTTCAGTCCTCTCACAACTGTTAGATGCAGATCATGGCTGATTAACACAGCCATCATCTGCTGGCAAAGATGCAGGCTCAGTTCCTGAGCCCATAACAAAGAATGGGATCCAACATGTATAATGAACCAGAATTCTGGCGTAAAATGCTTTAAAAAGTTGCAATTTTTTTGCGCAATATGAGGCTTCAAATTCATGATGAGCAGCGTCGTGGCTTAGGTCACAAATCTTACTCTAGTCGCTGGCTGGAGTAAGATTTGTTGTGAGGCGCACACCACTTTAAGCCTCACCTGATTCTTTAAGCGGTGTTCAGGCGCCTTCTCCCCATCTAGACCAGCGTGAAAAAAGTAAGTCTTGATGAATCGGGGCCTAAATGTTAGAAAGTTTAATAACTTCAACACACAATAATTAAAGTAATAATCTCATTAGAAGCATCTGGTTATACAAAATCACCCATAGAAGTTAGAGTAACCATCTCCTTATTTACTTCATAAATCAGTATTACACATGGAAATAAGAAGCTTTGTAATATATCTTATCAGAGAAATCTGCTTCATTCTCCTCCTGGACTGATCATTCATTCTCAAAATTCTTAATTCACAGGTAAAATCTGTATTCAGTGAAGACAGATAGTTACGTTACTAAGATAGGAGAAGACAGTGTGTCATTATAAAGTTTTTGCAGAACCGTAACTGTCGTTTCAGGAGAACTTGCAGCAGAATATCTGTGTCGGCCTCCAGCTCCTCCCCACTTCATGGAGTCTTACAAGCACTAACTGTCATCTCCTATCTCAGTAATGGGAAAGTATGTATTTACTGGAATATAGATTTTACCCATAAATTGAGACTGAAAGATCAGTCCAGGAGGAGAAAGAAGCAGATTTCTCTGATAAAATAAATTACAAACTTGCTTATTTTCATGTTTACTATTGAATTATGAAATGGGTATTAAAGTGATGTTTACTCATTGAGTATTTTTGCTGAAATACTCAAAAATGATTAATTGTGTTGCAGCTCCCTACCTTCTCATGTCAGTAAATGATGGTCTATTGTCTGGATACGCCATCATTTAATGATGACTTCTGGGACCCTCACCAATTTTGAGAATGAAGAGACCACAGCGTGGCATCAGCACTCAGTCCCTCTCACCATTTTTTTTTTCTTAGTTCAAGGGTATTCGTGGCCTCCATCTGAAGCTCTATTCAGGTGAATGGGGACAGTTTTGGTTCCCTGCACAACTGAGTAGTTAGGAGCATCGTTGTGAAAGGGAAAATTTGTAGGGACGCAGAGTGGATTCCACAGGGATACCGCGACAGAGAGGGGCCAGAAGATCGCGGCGTCTGGTTTCATGAACTCCTGCACTGGTTAGAAGTATTTCACCATCCTATTAAGCAGTCCAGTTTTTTCCTTGCTATCAGCTCAAGGATTAATCTGTTCAGGTGAAGCTCCTGGAGTTTTCCTACCTGGATTGTCTCAGCTGTTCAATGTTGGCCACTCCCTTCAGCTACATATGCTCGCCTCTGGCACTTAAGGATTGCCAGTGTTTGTTCTTACTGTCTGGTGTGGAGTTGGAGTTTTGGAGATTTGTTCAGGAGATTGTTGCTTGGAGTTCGAGCACATCCTCATCCTCTCCTATTTGGTTTCTCCTTCCTTTTCTCCCCTGTGTTTCACTCTGTTTGGTGAGTGTATTTTGTATGATTGTTGTTTTTATTTATCCCTATCCGCCTTCCTTTGTTTGTCTGGTTAGTGTGTTCCTATACACTTTGGCTTCCCACCTCCCTGGGTGGGGTGGAGGGACAGATAATGGTTAATTTAGGCGCATAGCAAGGCACGTGAACCTGGCATCTCCATCTTCAGGAGTAATCCGGAGGACAGGGATAGACTAGGGCGCACCTAGTTCTAGGGTCCTGGTTAGCCCCAGAGTCCCAAGGCTCTGCATGGCAGTAGAAGTAGCACTGCGGAGTCTTAAGTCATAAGATCTGTGGGGATCCCAGAGATCGGACCCCAAGCCATCATATAGTAATGGCATATCCTAGCTTTGCAAAATGGAAATAACCTATTATTGGAAATAAGCACTGATTTTTTTTTAATGTAGCCCACAGACAAGCGAGGAACTGTTTCTTGAAAAAGAAAAGTAACCAGATTGCTAGCTATTGGCGTCCACTCTGCGTTTCCCCAGCACTAGATTTATTCATTTTCCTGCCCACGCAGTTACTACAATGAAGTTCAGGGTTTTGTCGCACTGAATTGATCTCTGAATTCCCTTTGCCAATAGCCTTTATATATAAATTTGTCCAATAGTCTCTTTTGGGTCAGCGGCTGGGTTCAGGTTGTTGCTGTATGTACATTGTGGATCAGATCCGTGCCAGTTTCTATCCTATTGCTGTTTATAGAAGCAGACGCTGCTTGTAGCAGTGAAGGGCTAGATGGCCAGACATTGCCTCCAGCGCTGTGCCAGGCTCCCTCCCACACTTCGATAGCAAAAAATCCGGGCTCCGCTTTGTATCTGCTGTGTCACTGTCCTCGTATTCTTGTTGCAGCGAGGTCCGGTGGGAACAATGAAGCTGCTGAATGCTCTGCTCGCTGTGACCGTTGCTTACCACTTGGCCGATGCCACTTTGTCAAAGACAGACTCCAAGAAAGCTTCTTCCAAGACGCTTGAGACAAAGGTAAGAATACTGTACTACAGATAATCCCATAACGACCATAACGAGACTGCAAAAATGAGTCCTAAAAATAAGCCGAAGTTATTGTGAAGAGATAAGGCTGCAACGGGAAACTTTCATAAGAACATACATTTGCATGCCATAAGGAATTATTTCTCAGCCCCAGGTTATCCAGCAGTTGCAAAACTGATAAGCATTCCCAGCTGCAGGAGTTCAGGGAATGCTGGGAGTTGTAGTGTTGCAACAACTGAAGAGAGGTTGGGGGCCACTTCTATAAGGTGTACCTCAATGAAACTTATAGATTGTTATAACATTCAGAATGTCACACTCTATGCTGTTATAGCGAACCACTTAGGGCAGACCTGGGCAAAGTGCGGCCCGGGGGCCACATCCGGCCCTCTTTCTGTTCCAGTCTGGACCGAGACAGACTAAGGTCGGAAAACACTGGTCCATGGGTCACCCTACTCTTCCTGGCTTCCTGATTTAGCGGCTATCTCCTTAGAATGCAGATAGCGGTGAATATACACACGTGGTCTAAATTGTTGGTACCCCTCATTTAATGAAAGAAAAACCCACAATGGTCACAGAAATACCTTGAATCTGACAAAAGTAATAATAAATTAAAAATCTATGAAAATGAACAAATGAAAGTCAGTCATTGCTTTTCAACCCTGCTTCTACAGAAATGAAAAAAAAAATTAAACTCATGAAATAGGCCTGGACAGAAATGATGGTAACCCTGAAAATAATGTGACAAAAGGGACATGTTAAATCAAGTTGTGTCCACTAATTAGCATCACAGGTGTCTACAATCTTGTAATCAGTCAGTGGGCCTGTATATAGGGCTGCAGATACTCACTGTCCTGTTTGGTGACATGGTGTGTACCACACTCAACATGGACCAGAGGACGCAAAGGAAAGAGTTGTCTCAGGAGATTAGAAAGAAAATTATAGACAAGCATGTTAAAGGTAAAGGTTATAAGACCATCTCCAAGCAGCTTGATGTTCCTGTGACTACAGTTGCACATATTATTCAGAAATTTAAGATCCATGGGACTGTAGCCAACCTCCCTGGACTTGGCCACAGGAGGAAAATTGATGACAAATCAAAGAGACGGATAATACGAATGGTAACAAAAGAGCCAAGGATAACTTCTAAAGAGATTTAAGGTGAACTTCAAGCTCAAGGAACATCAGTGACAGATCGCAACATCCGTTGTTGTTTGATCCAAGGTTGACTTCATGGGAGATGACCAAGGAGAATATCATTGTTGAAAAAAAATCATAAAAGAGCCAGACTGGAATTTGCCAAACTACATATTGACAAGCCACAAAGCTTCCGGGAGAATGTCCTATGGACAGATGAGACAAAAATGGAAGTTTTTGGCAAGGCACATCAGCTCTATGTTCACAGACCGAAAAATGAAGCATATCAAGAAAAGAACACTGTCCCTACTGTGAAGCATGGAGGAGGCTCTGTTATGTTCTGAGGCTGCTTTGCTACATCTGGCACAGGGTGTCTTGAATCTGTGCAGGTACAATGAAATCTCAAGACTATCAAGGAATTCTACAGTCATGGCCAAAAGTATTGAGAATGAGACAAATAGTAATTTTTCCAAAGTTTACTGCTTCATTTTTTGTAATGGCAATTTGCATATACTCCTGAATGTCAAAGAGTGATCAGCTTAACATCAATTACTGTACTTGCAAAGTCAATATTTGCCCAGAAATTGAACTTTAACCCCCAAAACACATTTCAACATCATTGCAGTCCTGCCTTAAAAGGAGCAGCTAACATCGTTTTAGTGATTGATCCATTAACACAGGTGTGGGTGTTGATGAGGACAGGGCTGGCGATCAATCAGTCATGATTAAGTAAGAATGACATCACTGGACACTTTAAAAGGAGGCTGGTTCTTGGTATCATTGTTTCTCTTCAGTTAACCATGGTTATCTCTAAAGAAACACGTGCAGCCATCATTGCACTGCACAAAAATGGCCTAACAGGGAAGAGTATCGCAGTTACAAAGATTGCACCTCAGTCAACAATCTATCGCATCATCAAGAACTTCAAGGAGAGAGCTTCCATTGTTGTCAAAAAGGCTCCAGGGCGCCCAAGAAAGACCAGCAAGCGCCAGGACCGTATCTTAAAACTGTTTCAGCTGCGGGATCGGACTACCAGCAGTGCCGAGCTTGCTCAGGAATGGCAGCAGGCTGGTGTGAGTGCTTCTGCACGCACTGTGAGGCGGAGACTCTTTGAGCAAGGGCTGGTTTCAAGGAGGGCAGCAAAGAAGCCACTTCTCTCCAGAAAAAACATCAGGGACCGACTGATATTCTGCAAAAGGTACAGGGAGTGGACTGCTGAGGACTGGGGCAAAGTCATTTTCTCTGATGAATCCCCTTTTCGATTGTTTGGGACATCTGGAAAACAGCTTATTCGGAGAAGAAGAGGTGAGCGCTACCACCAGTCTTGTCTCATGCCAACTGTAAAGCATCCTGAAACCATTCATGTGTGGGGTTGCTTCTCAGCCAAGGGAATCGGCTCACTCACAGTCTTGCCTAAAAACACAGCCATGAATAAAGAATGGTACCAGAATGTCCTCCAAGAGCAACTTCTCCCAACCGTCCAAGACCAGTTTGGCGCCCAACAATGCCTTTTCCAGCATGATGGAGCACCTTGCCATAAAGCAAAGGTGATAACTAAATGGCTTATGGAACAAAACATAGAGATTTTGGGTCCATGGCCTGGAAACTCCCCAGATCTTAATCCCATTGAGAACTTGTGGTCAATCATCAAGAGACAGGTGGACAAACAAAAACCAACAAATTCTGGCAAAATGCCAGCATTGATTATGCAAGAATGGACTGCTATCAGTCAGGATTTGGTCCAAAAGTTGATTGAGAGCATGCCAGGGAGAATTACAGAGGTCTTGAAGAAGAAGGGGCAACACTGCAAATATTGACTTGCTGCATTAACTCATTCTAACTGTCAATATAACCTATTGGTACTCCTAATATGATTGCAATTATATTTCTGTATGTGATATAAACATCAGACAAACACTAATAAAAACTAGAGGCCAGCAGATCATGTGAAAATATAATTTTGGTGTCATTCTCAAAACTTTTGGCCATGACTGTAGAGAGAAATGTGCTGCTCAGTGTCAGAAAGCTTGGTCTCAGTCGCATGTCATGGGTCTTGCAACAGGATAATGACCCAAAAAACACAGCTAAAAACACCCAAGAATGGCTAAGAGGAAAACATTGGACTATTCTGAAGTGGCCTTCTATGAGCCCTGACCTAAATCCTATGGAACATCTTTGGAAAGAGCTGAAACATGCCATCTGGAAAAGGTACCTTCAAACTCGAGACAACTGGAGCAGTTTCCTCATGAGGAATGGGCAAAAATACCTGTCGAGAGGTGCAGAAGTCTCATTGACAGTTACAGGAATCGTTTGATTGCAGTGATTGCCTCAAAAGGTTGGTCAACAAAATATTAAGTTAAGGGTACCATCATTTCTGTCCAGGCCTATTTCATGAGTTTAATTTTTTTTTAAATTCTGTGGAAATGGGATTGAAAAGCAATGTCTGACTTTCATTTGTTCATTTTCATAGATTTTTAATTTATTACTTTTGTCAGATTCAAGTTATTTCTGTGACCATTGTGGGTTTTTCTTTAATTAAACGAGGGGTACCAACAATTTTGACCACATGTGTAATGGTGGAGGAGATGGCCACCGGCAAGTATGCATCGGTACCTTCCTTTAGCCACTTCACAGCTTTCGAAGCTTGAAGTGGTTAAAAGAAGCTGAAAAAGACAGAATGAATGCACAAGTCATTTTGACATTGCTGTACATTTGTTCGTTCTTTTTAACGTTTGAGCGCTTTTTTCAGACTGGTTCTAGGCGTAATCTGAAAAAGACATTGTTTGCACCTAGCCTAATGCTCTCTGTACTCAGTGTTTGAGCTTTCCATGTGTGGTGTATGCTGCTAATGAATACTTCCAACAAAAAAGCTCTAACGTTTGATATTGTATACTGCTACAGTGTCATATGTCGCCCATAAAGTTCCTTTTTTTTTAAAAAAAAAGTGGGATTTGGGTAAATGGAGGCCTGTGTATACTGTCACAGGGGTACTGCGACAGAGAGGGGCCAGAAGATCGTGGCATCTGGTTACACAAACCCCTGCACGTATTAGATCTGCTTCATCTTCCTATTAGCACTGCCGGTTTTCTTTGCTCTGTTATTGCAAGGGTTAATCAGTTCTGTTTATCTCCTAGAGCTCTCCTCCTGAATTGCCTCAGCTGTTCTGTGTTTGCCACTCTCCTCAGCTATATATGCTCACCACTGGCACTTGGGAGTTGCCAGTGATAGTTACAACTTCCTGGTTTGGTGGTGAAGGAGAGTTCTGAATTAGTAGCAGTCGGTTGGTGTAGATTTTGTATTGTGTGTTTATCCTAATCATTTCCTATTTGGTTTACCCCTCCTTCTGTTCCATTGATTTCCACTCGGCTGTTTGGTGAGTAAGTTTGGATGATTGTAGTTTTCTTTTATCCCTGTCTGTTTCCCCTGTCTGTCAGGTTTGTGTTATTCTATACACTTCTGTCCCATTTCTCCCTGGGCGGGAGAGGAAACAGATCTGCGTGCATATAGGAGCATGCAAGGTATGAGACCACAACTTCTCCACCATTGGGGGTAATCTGGGGAACAGGGATAGCCTAGTGTCCTCCTAGCTTGAGGGACAGGGAAGGAGCGCATTGCCCCCGGAAATCCTGCTACAGTATTGTAACAGATACTTTTGATGTATATATTGGGAGCTTTACACCAGACATAAGGCTCGAATGCAATTTGTTCTAAGTATAAGGCCATCATTATAGTCTAGGAGGTTGTTGACATGTCCCTATATTTTTGTGGAATGAACGTAAGCAAAACAAAAGCGAGTCACGGATCAAATTCCCTTGTTCAGCGGATCAAATTCCCTTGTTCAAATCAATGGTCCGGTGAAAAAAATGGACAGTACATGAATGCCATCCATGTGTTATTCGAGTGCTCTCTGCTTTTACTGTTCAATGGGTAGGAGAAGTTTGCGGCATGCGTTAGTCTGGTCCAATTTAAGGACCACACTAATGTGCGTAAATGTTATGTGTGTCCTGCACTTGGCGGACAATCACACGCAGGCTTGGACTGGCCCACAGGAGAATAGGGGAATCATCCTGTGGGCCACCACTCTCTTACATGAGCAGTACTTGGCACTATATATGTGAATCACTATGTACAGACAAAGGCAGAATCTTATTCATGTAACAATCTAACCAGTTCATTGTGGTAGAAATTTGTGATTGAGGATAATGTCACATTTGCATGTAGCTGAGAAGTGGGGCCCTGGACATGGTTATTGGTGGGCCCTTGGCGCCCAAGTTTGACACTGATATACAACTCGTGGATGTGACTGGCCTGAGTTTTCCAACGGGCCATGTGAACGTAGACTAAAATGGACTTTTTTCCTGATGGTAAAGAATTTATAACTTCCCTTCAATTATCTAAAAATCTATCAGCATATTTGGACTATTCTGCAGTGAAGGATTTTATCATTGAAGACTGTATTTTGATGATGGATTTTAAGGGTAGTACTTGAAAATGAAATTTCCTTCAGCCCCGTTTGTCTGAAAATTAAGATGTCCATTGTGTAATTTCTTTTTAGCTAAATCTATAGTTAAGACAAAGATTGAATAATAAGAAAAGACTTTGTAGCATTAACAAAAATGAATCTTTTTTTCCTTTTACATTTTTTGTAACTGTCCAGAATCTCTGCAATCACTGAAACAATGTTAGAAACATGAGGAGTAGTGTTGAGCATTCCGATACAGCGAATATCGGTCGATACCCGATATTTCAGTATCGGAGTTCTGATACTGAGTTCCGATACTTTTACAATATTGAATACCGGAATCGGAAGTTCACATAATGCCTGCGCTCTGCAGTGTCTCTGAAGAATGACAAGCTGGATGGCAGCGCTCAGCTGCGATCCAGCCTGTCATCTCAATGCCATCCCAGCGTGGGAGAATTCTCCTGCTCAAGCGCTGACATTACATTATCTCCCTTACTTTACAATTAAATGGAATAGAAATTAATATTTTTTTAAGACGTTAATGCCACAGCCATGGTGGTTGTGGCATTACAGTGGTTGCCCAAATCGATGGGAACAGTGCTCACAGTGAAACATAAAAAGCCGGCACTTCATCAGCCGCATATACCGGTACCCGACAATTTAGAACAGAAAGAATAGAGCTTCACACATAGATTAGATATATATGTGACTGACATGTTTCTATATAAGAAGTACAGTGACAATGTTGCTTACTGTACTTGTCATTTAGTGTTAAAGGATTTATTTAAAAAAATAATAGTGTTTTCATGCACCGTCTCTTTAAAAAAGCCAGCAGGCAATTCAGCATCGGTACCCGACAATTTAGAACAGAAAGATAGAACATCACACATAGATTAGATAGATAGAAACATGTCAGTCACATATATAATAAGTACAGTGACAGTGTTGGTTACTGTACTTGTCATTTAGTGTTAAAATAAAGGATTTATTAAAAAAAAAAATTGGCGTGGGGTTCCCCATAATTTTAGTCTCTAGCGGAGGTTAAGCAGACGGCTGGGGCAGATGTTTGAAGCCTGGGAAAGGGGTAATACCCACGGAGCTTCCCAGGCTACTAATATCAGCCCCCAGCTGAATACCTAGCCTTTACTAGCTATTAAAATGAGGGACCCCAAAAAAAATTACGTGGGGTCCCCCCTATTTTAATAGCTAGCAAAGGCTAGGCAGACAGCTGGGGGCTGATATTAATAGCCCAGGAAGAGTGCCATGAATATTGGCCCCCTCCCAGGCTAGAAACACCAGCCGTCAGCCGCCCCAGAAATGGATGCTGTCACAGCCTGACACTGAGGAGCGCAAGCATGCCTGCGCTTCTCAGTGTCTGCCTGCGGCATGACAGGCTGGATGGCAGCTTTCTGCTGCGATCCAGCCTGTCATGTGAATGTAGCAGAGCTGGAGCTGTCCTGGGAACCATTGAAAGGTAAGGATGATGTTGGTTTATTATTTTTCTTTTATTGCAGGAGATCGTTGGCTTCAGCTGGAATGGGCGTGATGGTAGGTATGGTTTAATTTAGAACAATAAAGTATTGTGTGTTTATTTCAATTAAAGGACTTTATTCTGGGTGTTGTGTTTTTTTTTAAATACTTTACTAGAAATTCATGGCGGTCATGTCTAATATTGGCGTGACCCCATGAATTTCGGGCTTAGGGCCAGCTGATAATACCAAGCTGGCCCTAACCCCTTTATTACCCAGTGAACCACCGCACCAGGGCCCTGGATGAGTTGGGTACAGCGCCAGAAGATGGCGCTTCTATGAACGCGCCGTTTTCCGGGGTGGCTGCGGACTGCAATTTGCAGCGGGGGGGGCCCAGAAAGCTTGGGACTCCCTGTGCTGCAGATTCCAGCCCCCAGCTGCCTAGTTGTACCTGGCTGGACACAAAAATAGGGCGAAGCCCCACGTATTTTTTTTTTTAATTATTTCATGAAATTCATGAAATAATTAAGAAAAAAAGGGCTTCCCTATATTGTTGTGTCCAACCAGGTACAAATAGGCAGCTGGTGGTTGGGGGCAGTCCGTTCCTGCCTGCTGTACCTGGCTGGACCCAAATATAGTGCGAAGCCCCACGTCAATTTTTTTTAAAATTATTTCAGGAAATTCCTGAAATAATTAAAAAAAAAAATACGTGGGGCTTCGCCCTATTTTTGTGTCCAGCCAGGTACAACTAGGCAGCTGGGGGCTGGAATCTGCAGCGCAGGGAGTCCCAAGCTTTCTGGGCCCCCCCGCTGCAAATTGCAGTCCGCAGCCACCCCGGAAAATGGCGCGTTCATAGAAGCGCCATCTTCTGGCGCTGTACCCAACTCATCCAGGGCCCTGGTGCGGTGGCTCACTGGGTAATAAAGGGGTTAGGGCCAGCTTGGTATTATCAGCTGGCCCTAAGCCCGAAATTCAAACGGTCACGCCAATATTAGACATGACCGCCATGAATTTCTAGTAAAGTATTTAAAAAAACACAACACCCAGAATAAAGTCCTTTAAAACCCTTTTGCAACCTTGGGTTTAGTCGTTTTTGCATTTTCGTTTTTTGCTCTCCTTGTTCCCAGAGCCATAGCGTTTTTATTTTTTGGTCAATATGGCCATGTGAGGGCTTATTTTTTGTGGGACGAGTTGTACTTTTCAACGGCTTTACTAGTTTTACCATATCGTGTACGGGAAAACGGGAAAAAAATTCCAAGTGCGGTGAAATTGCAAAAAAAGTGCAATACCACAGATGTTTTTTATTTATTCTTTTTACCACGTTCACTGAATGCTAAAACTGACCTGCCATTCTTATTCTCCAGGTCATTACGAGTTCGTAGACTCCAAACATGTACATGTTCTTTTATATTTAAGTGGTGGAAAAAAATTCCAAAATTTGGTAAAAAAAAAAATAGAGCCATTTTCTAAGACCTGTAGCGTCTCCTTTTTTCGGGATCTGGGGCTGGTTGAGGGCTTATTTTTTGCGCGCCGTTTTTATTGATAACATTTTGGGGTAGATCCGATGTTTTGATCGCCCTTTATTGCATTTTATTGCAATTTTGCGGCGACCAAAAAACGTAATTCTGGCGTTTAGAATTTTTTTCTCGTTACACCGTTTACCTTTCGAATTAATTCTTTTTTTATATTGATAGATCGGGCGATTCTGAACGCGGCGATACCAAATATGTCTATGTAGGGTTTTTTTTTAAATATTTTATTTTGAATGGGGCGAAAGGGGGGTGATTTAAACTTTTATATATTTTTTTTTATATTTTTAAAAACGTTTTTTTTTTCACTTGTTGCATGCTTCTATAGTCTCCATAGGAGACTAGAAGCAGCAACTATCCGATCGCCTCTGCTACATACAGGGGATCAGCAGATCCCCTGCATATAGCAGAATTGGTCCTGTGCTATGAGCGCCGACCACTAGGTGGTGCTCATAGCAGCCAGATCATGACAACCACAGGCGTCTGCTGCCGACCCTGGGTTGTCATGCACGCCCATCGGTGACCCGCGATCACGTGACGGGGTCGCCGATGGGCGGGGCTTAGGACGCGCTTCCCGGAAGCGCGCGTTAAATGACGCTGTCGGAGATTGACAGCGGCATTTAACTTGTTAACAGCCGTGGGTGGATCGCGATTCCACCCGCGGCTGTTGCGGGCACATATCAGCTGACATGTGCTCGGTTCAGTGCGGGAGCCCTCACTGAACCGGGGGAGGAGTCCTATGACGTACTAAGACGTCATAGGTTGCAAAGGGGTTGAAATAAACATCATCCTTACCTTTCCATGGTTCCCACGACAGCTTCAGCTCTGCTACATCGAGATGACAGGCTGGACCGCAGCAGAACGCTGCCATCCAGCTTGCCATGCCGCAGACACTGAGAAGCGCAGGCATGCTTGCGCTCCTCAGTGTCAGGCTGTGACGGCATCCAGATGAGCCGAGTCTCTCACGCTCACCGCATGCACAGGAGAATTCTCCCACGCTGTCAGTGACGTGCATGAGGTGAGCTGAGTTCATTGTCTGCTCATCTGGATGCCGTCACAGCCAGACACTGAGGAGCGCAAGCAAGCCTGCGCTTCTCAATGTCTGCGGGATGATAGGCTGGATGGCAGCTTTCGGCTGCGATCCAGCCTGTCATCTCGATGTAGCAGAGCTGAAGCCGTCCTGGGAACCATTGAAAGGTAAGGATGATGTTGCTTTATTATTTTACTTTTATTGCAGGAGATCGTTGGCTTCAGCTGGAATGGGCTTGACGGTAAGTATGGTTTAATTTAGAACAATAAAGAATTGTGTGTTTATTTCAATTAAAGGACTTTATTCTGGGTGTTTGTGTTTTTTTTTAACTTTCACTATGGGGTTAGTAATGGGGGTGTCTTATAGATGCCTCTCCATTACTAACCTGGGCTTGATGTCAGCTGGCATTATAAGCTGACATCAACCCCAACCCTATTACCCCACTGCCACCGCTACAGGGCAGTGGGAAGAGCGAGGCTAAGTGCCAGAATGCGCCATTTATGGGACGGCTGACGGCTGGTGTTTCTAGCCTGGGAAAGGGCCAATATTCGTGGCACCCTTCTTGGGCTATTAATATCAGCCCCCAGCTGTCTGCCTAGCCTTTGCTAGCTATTAAAATAGGGGGGACCCCACGTCATTTTTTTTGGTGGGGTCCCCCATTTTAATAGCTAGTAAAGGCTAGATATTCAGCTGGGGGCTGATATTAGTAGCCTGGGAAGCTCCGTGGGTATTACCCCCTTCCCAGGCTTCAAACATCTGCCCCAGCTGTCTGCTTAACCTCCGCTAGAGACTAAAATTATGGGGAACCCCACGCCAATTTTTTTTTTAAATAAATCCTTTATTTTAACACTAAATGACAAGTACTGTAACCAACACTGTCACTGTACTTCATATATATGTGACTGACATGTTTCTATCTATCTAATCTATGTGTGAAGCTCTATTCTTTCTGTTATAAATTGTCGGGTACCGCTGCTGAATTGCCGGCCGGCTTTTTTAAAGAGACGGTGCATGAAAACACTATTATTTTTTTAAATAAATCCTTTAACACTAAATGACAAGTACCGTAACCAACACTGCCACTGTACTTGTATATGTGACTGACATGTTTCTATCTATCTAATCTATGTGCGATGCTCTATTCTTTCTGTTCTAAATTGTCGGGTACCGGTGTATGCCGCGGCTTTTCATGTTTCACTGTGAGCACTGTTCCCATCGATTTGGGCAACCACCTCCCCCAATACATTCTACATTAGTGTTAGTTGTTTTCCTTCATGTAGAATTAACCTACAAGGAAAGAAAGGGTTTATTTTCATTCCGATATTTGTGTCCCATTGACTTGCATTGGTTTCCGGTATCGGAATCGGCGACATCCGATACTTTTTGGGTATCGGCCCGATCCAATCCGATCCGATATTTCCTGATATCGGAAGGTATCGCTCAACACTAATGAGGAGTAAAAGTTATTGGAGTGTTATACTAAGGTCCGGCTGTGCAGAGAGAGAGGGAGAGCAGTTCTCTGTGCAAAAACAAAGACTCTTCTGCTGGCATATCGGGACAACATCTGTCCAAAGCTCGGTTGAGATCAGCACCCATCCATCTTTTCATTAGAGGATCACATGTATGGCGTCCTGAACGCTCGCAGGAGCGGATCTGCAGACAGTCTGTTCATTCTCATGTCTCATAAAACAGCAGATCATTGATTTAATGAGAGAGAACATGGGGGCTAATTCAGGACACTGATAAAGATCCCTGCTGCTTCAGGAGAAGCAATCACAGAACTATAGGCTTGGGGGAATCGGTGCTTCTGAGTGCAGGTGAACATCATAGTAGCTAGTGCTTTTCCATTCTGTGGCTAAGCTCGGAGAAAAACTGACAATTACAAGTGGAGCCTTTAAAAAAAAAAAAAAACAGATACATAAACATAGCAGCTGAAATGAGAATATATTGATGACCTCTTCTGCAGATAGATCATCGATATCACGCCGGTGGAGGTCCTACACCCTGGCACCTATACATCAGCTGTTACAAGCCGTGGCTGCATCAAGATGTAAATCCATCGAACACAGCTGCACACGCGTCTCCGTTCAATGTTGGCTCCCGCAGATCAACTTTGTTTACATCCTACCGCCACCGAGGCAGATAACAGCTGATCAGTGAGGGTGCTGGCTGTTGGACCCCACTGATCTGATATATATATATATTTTTTTATTTTACTAATTTATATAGCGCCATCATCATCACCGTCCCCATTGGGGCTCACAATCTAGATTCCCTATCAGTATATTTTTGGAATGTGGGAAGAAACTGACACAAACATGGGGAGAACATACAAACTCCTTGCAGATGTTCTCCTTGATGGGATTTGATCCCAGGATGCAGAGCTAACCACTGAGCCACCGTGCTGTCATATATATGACCTGTGTTCCTTTATACACAGAAACGGATGTCTCGGCCGGGCGTTCCAGTGTCCTCTATGAGGGAGCCACTGCCAGACTCCTCTGGTGCTACTTATCTCCTGGAGAGCAAAAAATCGCTGGTGGTTCAAATGTAAGATCGGATTCTCATGTTACCCAGACATCTGGGGAGAATTGAGGCACCCATACACTTTAGATGTTGGCAGATTCAAACAACTGTAGTTTAATGTGTATGTGGCTTTAACATAGAACCTGTAGACCCATTGTCAAATCTGCACCACTTAGTGTTGTTCTTTTTCTTTTGCCTCTTTATTTTTTTTTCAATGTACATAATGATAAAGGGTGATCAGCGTCACTTGACATATTTTCTCTAATGTACTTTATGACTTAGACTCTGCTCACATATATAACAAGGACTGATGATGACTTCCAGACCGAAAACAGGTGTGAACATGTGCATACTAAGAGTAGCCATCTCCATATATAACTAAGAAATAAAGCTGCACTCTGTAACATTATAGCTTGCAAACATGAAATGTATAAAATTTGAATTGCATTACTCCTCTAGAAAATATGTTAAAATGAAGATACGTAGCTCATAAATTGGCCAATTCATGTGTGCCTAGCAGCCAACGACAAGGTGATCCTCTTTGCTGGGAACCTAACCTATTATGATACCTCTGTTCTCATCCTGTTGTTGAATTTGCTGAATGTATCTATAGAGCCCTACAGATTTGGTATTTCCCAACCAGACTGCGCTTTATATGGCCTACCTGTGAATATAATATACAAATCCATGGACCTTTTTGCAAACTCTTTAGTAGATTTCCATATATGCCAAACTTAAAGACGAAATGTATTGTGAACAGAAGAGGTATTTTATCATTACTTTTTAAAAAACAGGAAAGAATGAAATGCCCGAAGAAAACCTACAATGCATGATGTCCAGTGATGAATCAATCCACAGAATGCAGGTTACTGTTTACGGCAAACTGTATTTTATCTATAAACCTGCAAGCATAGACTGACCTAAAGCGGCCTGATCAGTATAATGGTCTTCATAGAAGGCCACAGGGACACAAAACAAGCCATGCTTATCTATTTAATACAACGGGTATTTTAGTTCATCCCCTTAACGGGTCATTTCCATCTTCATAGATTGATATTGTCGGACAGCACACGTAAAAACAAGAACCCTTGCAATTTAACGAATTTGCAGCCGTTCATGAGATAGTAACACTTTTCTTTTGTTTACAGTTCGTTGCTGTGGAGACCGACCACCGCTGCTCTCTAGCTTGTAAGCGTTGCACTGAACAGTGCGCTGCAGTGATCCTGATCAGGTTCAACACGGTGATTATAGGCATAATAGAAGAGAGCATGTAAGCACTGTACTTGTTCTGCAGCCCAGCAGCGGTGGTCGGTCTCCAAGGCCATGAGCTCTAAACAAAAGAAGTGTTAATATCTCAAGAACGGACAAACATTTTAATAAGTGGTAAATTGCAAAATTAGCTGCATTGACAAACACAATCAGACATTAGATATTTATGAGGCTGGGAATCATAACCCTTTAACCCCTTTTGTTTTAACGGCCCTTTTTTATTTCTTTTGGGCTACATTTTGTGGCTGTTTTTTTTCATGTCACACACAGCTGTTTTATAATAACTTATTATAGAAATGCTCCCTCTTTTTTATTTTATTGGAAGAAAGGTACACAAAGTTATTTAAAAAGTTTTTTAAAACTGTTTATTTGTTTATTTTTAAAATAGCAAATGGACTCTAAAATAAAGTAAGAGAACAATGGGGTCCATATTTTTGGGGGTCGGTATCTATTTATCTATTCCCCAAAATAGGGATCCCGTTGTTCTCTTACTTTATTTTAGAGTTAATTTGCTAGTTTAAAAATAAAGACCTAACTATATAAATTTTTTTTTTTCTCCAAACAATACATATTAAAATAAAAATCACGGAGTGCATTAAAAAAGACACAGATGCTCATAAGTACATAAATTTGCCTCTATTCAAGTCACTAGTCCAGCCACACTTAGAATACTGTGTGCAATTTTGTTCTCCTGACAGAGCTGGACTGGGCATCAGGCAAAACTGGCAAATACCAGATGGGCCAGTCCAGCAGTGGGCTGCATCGGCCTGTGGCACTGTGTTAACAGTATTGTCATCCTCAAGAGTTGATACTGTAAGCAGCTGAGGTGAAGCAGAGAGCCATCTTCTCCTACTCCGCAACTTTTTTCAGCCTGTTGGATGCTGGTGCCACTCAGTGGACATTAGACGGCGCAATGACATCACTGCATTTAGCCACTCGTGACGGCACTCTGTCATACAGGCCAGAAGAGAAGACTGAAGCTGTGGAGGACAGGAAACCAGGACTAGGTGTCACGGGTGTGTCAGGTGTAATAGATAGTCGCCCTGGATCTGGCTGCAGAAAGTCACTGCGCTTGGCATTGCAGATGCCTTCTTAACCCTTCTTCCTTTAGGACCCAGTGGTGACCTCCCTCCTGCTGCTGATTGACACACCCTTGCTTGGGAGTTAAAAACCCTCAGTTTGCTCCAGGCAATCGCCGGTGATACTTCTGTGTACTTTTGTGCATGCTTGGAGTACTAGCTGTTGGCTGATTTCTTCTCTGGTGCCCTTGGAGGACAGTTGCCATTATTCCTCTGGTGTCTGCTCAAGCTAAATTAATCCCCTTTGGTTGTCTACCTTGTTGTCTTTAGATTGTAGTGGGGCCTAACCAGTGCTCACCCCTCCCCCTCCCTATCTAGGACCAAGTTCTAAGGACATTCAGGGCTTAGGGTCCAGCTCGGCGATAACTGTGGAACCTATATAGGGACAGTAGGGTAGGCAGGGTGATATTAGATCTGCCTAGGGGTCTCCACTCCCCCTTTCCTTAGTGTTTGGGCTTTCTCCCCCTCTTCCCTTCGTGTTCCACTTAGTCTTTCCCTCACCTTGCGTGACACTAGGTGAATATAAGCTTTTTTTTTTTTCTTAATCGGAAAGTGGAGCATCATATGGAGGATTGCACTGTGGTGGCCATCATACTATGTATAGTATGCTGTGATGGCTACCATACTATCTATAGGGGGCTGTAGGGCATCATGCTGTTCTGTGTATAGGGGGCTGTGGGGCCCTTAGTAATGTATATGCCATGGCGACATTATCACTACTGTTTATGCTGGTGATATGTGGCTAAAGGCTGGCAGTATTATTTGTCTATTATATTGCAATATTGGTCTTGGTATAATTGTTTGTTAACCCTAGAACGCATGACCATAAAAATCTACACTTTCACATACCTGGGGCCTTTTAGGCCCGTGTGCAAATAATAAATAAATGACTAACTGGAAATGACAAACAACTATATACCTGAGGAATACCTAGAGTTTCAAAATTCTAACTAAAGAAATCTTGCAGAAAATAGAAAACAATTAACAGGGCGGGCCTGCGAGGCCCCAGGTATGCGTTCTAGGGTTAAAAGGGTTGTTCATCCGTGAATACATTGTCGGCAGCACATAGTGACAGAATAATGGCATCATACTAATCATTAAAGCGGTTTTATATCCTTGAACAAATTTTCAGCAAGTAGTGGTGTAGTCTGCCATATCCTAACAGTGTGTAATTTACACACCGTTAGGATGTGGGTCCGCTTGGCAATTCCAGCAGTTGTCACGTGAGCGCTCTCTATGTTGTACTTGTGGTCATGTGAGAGCTAGAGTAGAACATTGAATGAAGCAGCTGAGACTCTAGTCTGCATGTGACCTTGAGTATGCATATCATGTAGTTGTGATCACATGACAACTGCTGGAACTAGCAAGAATAGCTGAATCCTAATGGTGCGTATATTGCACACCATTAGGATTCGTAAGGCTGCACTATTACATGCCGAAAATGTACTCAGGGGTTTACAACCTCCTTAATGATCATTATGATTACATTGTTCTGTCAGTATGTGGTGGTATTATATACTCATGGCGTAGTGGTATTATTTGATCTTCTATAGCAGTGTTATCGGTTATATTGGTCTTGTAATACATCTTGATTTCCTCCAGGCAGGGTAATATTAGTGATAGAGACCCCGACCTGAATTTAAGTTCCAGTTCGGTGCTGTTTTGCAGGATACTCGCAGGATCTCTCACTACGTGCAGCCAACTCATTGTCCCCTTTATTGTCCTCGATTTGTAATATATAATAATGTTATATATACGCTGTGAGGCAGTGACCGGGATCGTATATGAGGGACGTTGTATATCCCCCAGAATGTGTACAGAGACCTATTAAATCCATTGGAGTGCATTGCAGTCACAAACTCACCTGCGGCTGCAATGCAGGAATGAAGGTGAGCATTGACCTGGTCAGGCTATCTGGCTAAGGCAGAGTAGTAAAACCCGACAGGGCCTTCATTTCTTGGAGGAGGTCACAGGAGGCAGTGGGGCGGCCTCCTCCCTCCAACCTGTGTTTTCCAGTGGCTCTTGCCACAGGTCCTTTAAAAACCCTGCATTAAGGATTAGTGTTGGGAATGCTAGAAGCATAGCAGGGAAGTTTGGCGGGCCTGTGTGTGTAGCTGAACCCACGCCTGTGAAGGCTCTGCACCCGTCAGGCTCTGTTTAAGGACTCATGTTAACCCGGCTGCGAACCGGAGGACTTGTCTGTTTACCCGTGAGTTGCTGAATAAAAGCTGTTTATGTTGGACTTGCTTGGGTCACTGCCTCAGTTACTGCACAGTGTGAACACCGCCGCCTTACAACGCTTTAGATTTATTTTTTTAATTTTGCTATTTTCCACTGAAAATGAGGCATCTGTTTCAAAACCGCACACTGGGGTGCCATTATTAACTAACCTGCAGCTCTGCTGTACGTTGTCCTATAGAAGCAGCGGCACTTAAACTACATTTACAGTGTGCCTGGATGAAGGCCCCCAGCAAAGTAACGCACCTGTATGCTCCTTAGTCATTATTTGGTTAATGGGACTGAGCAGCACAAGTGATGATTCCTAAGGGGGGTAAAAGTAGACCAATTTTTCTAATCCCGCAATCCCTTTTAAGTGCAACTAATTTGTAGGATTCCAAATTCCATTCCCCATTCTATACATGCCTCACCTTGAGTTATACCCCAGTAAGTTCAGACCACTGAGGATATGTTAAGAATATCCATAAATCCTAACCACAGTAAAGGCATTTCCTCCGGCAGCCGTTGTGGCGGGGCTCCCCTATAAACCTGAGCTGTTGATGCCATTTATTCCAGCGTACACGGTACACATCACTTCTAGTATGCCTGTGTGGCAAGTCCTAAAACTTTGTAGCTGCCCCTTTGTGACTCTCTTCTGCGTCTATTTTCTGGCGTGTGATTACTTGTTAAAATATTGTGTTCCTATAAAGATATGTTATTAGATTCTGTTCGCACTTGTGTTAATAGGGTCTGTCTGGGGTTTATCAAGCTTTTTGGCATTTTTGACAGCTCAGAGCAAAATCTATAGTGTTATTACCACCATCAACGATTATGGTTCTCATAAGTCAGTGGAACGTACGGCGGGATCCGTTATGACCATAATCCAGGGCTCTACTGTGATCAAAGCCTTAGGGTATGTGCACACTGAGGTTTTTTTTTTATGAGTTTTTGGAGCAGAAACAGTAACTCTTGAAATTCTGCTGAAAATCTTGGCGTTTTTGCTCAAAAAAACACAACAGATTGTCTCAGTGTGCACATACCCTAAGTTGTATTTCTTCACATATATTTATTACTTTTGCTCTTTTTAAAGACAAAAACAGGTACCTGATCGCCTCCGATCCTGTTCCAGGCAATCAGCTAATTTTACAGATATGGAATTGTAGTTCATTTATCGAAATAGTCGTGATTGAAGGGAAGAGTTGGGCTAGTCTCATCTCTGCCTATGCTCTTCAGACAGATCTGTAAAGTTTATTTCCTTTGAAACACTGGAGCAGTAATCATGCAGCCAGGATCTGATTCATACTGCCCACAGTTTGGGCAGTATGAATCAGGTGACCGTTTTCCTTTAATGAATCAGACTCCTTGTGTATAAACATTTTAAAATCCAGTTTAATTTTAAGCCTACCTGTCATTTCAGGTGACTTTTCAGAAGATGCTGATGTGCGTGACCTTGAGGAATACCACTATTTCTGGCCATATGACATGACTTGTATCTAGCATTTTACACTAGTTTTCCTCTCTTTAGGCTCTATGACTAATTTTCAGTTTTCTCTGAGCTAATGGGTAGAGACTAGCTGCTATGATGTCTCCTATACACAGTTCACAGAGAGATGGATTCCTGCTCTTGTTTCTCTGTAGCACACAGACAAAAGCAACTATAGCATGGAGTATATTACACGTTACTGACCAGTGTCGCTGTATGTGGCTGCACTGAGGAGGGTTAAAATAGTTTCTCGAAGCTGTAGTATTAGTTACCTTTTGTCTGCCTGGTTTCTCACTGTGCCGAGTGCTCCTCGCGCCTACTCCACCTCCACTATCCATAGATTACAATAGAACCAGTATTCTGACACCTCATTGTGCTGAGTACTTCTCACTCCCACTCCCCTCTCCCCAAAGTATAATTGTCACGGGTGTGTCAGAAGTGACAGACAGTCGCCCTGCAGTTGGTTGCAGGAGATTTCTATGTTTGGCATTACAGACATCTTCTTAGAAGCTGTCTCTCCAGGTCCCAGCAGCTACCTTCCTCTTGCTAATTAACACCTCGGCCTGGGTGTATAATTACCTGCTGTTTGCTAGAGGGAGGTGCCGGTGATACTCACATGACCGCTTGTGAAGGCTTGGAGCTAGTGCAGCACTTCTTCCTCTCTGGTGCTAAGAGGAAGTGTGTTCATCTCTCTGAAGTCGACTAAAGCTAAGCTATCTTTCCTTGTTTGTTCCCCCTTGTTGTCTTTAGTTGTCAGTGGGGATCGACTAGCGCTCATCCCCTCCCTTCCCTAGCCAGGGAATTACAGAGCGAGATTCCTGTGCGGCGATTTGTGCGGAAATAATATAGGAACGTTGCGGGAGACGTTAGCGTGATATAGGTCAGCCTAGGAGGTCTCCACTACCCCCTTTCCCTAGAGTCTGGGCCCCCTTTTCTCCTTTCCCTTCGTGTTGCACTTAGTCTTTCGTACACCTTGCGTGACATTAATAGAAGCAGTAACCTGACACCTCACTGTGCTGAGTACTTCTCACTCCCCCTCTCCTACAATAGAGGAAGTAATCTGACACCTCACTGTGCTGAGTGCTCCTCACTTCTCCTCCTACTCTCTTCATATAGTATAATAAAGGAAGCAATCTGACATGTCACTGTTCTGAGTAATCCTTACTTCTTCTCCTATCTCCATACTGTATAATAGAAACAGTAACCTGACACCTCACTGTGCTGAGTGCTCCTCACTTCTCCATCTCCCCTGTAGAGTAAAAGAAAAGTAGTAACTCGATGTGCTGGCAGTCCTTGCTAAGCTGGGGCTTTTTTTTTTTTTATTAGAGTAATGAGTTTAGGAGAGAAGAGTTAGAAGTGTATCATAAGTGGAGAAAGAAGCAGATTTGTGTGATAAGACATTTTACAAAGTTTCTTATATTAGTCTGTACTATTGATTGAAGCAGAGTTTGTTGTAATGACAATTACATTAATCCTGGCACAGCATTTCACGGCTCCTATCCTCCAGGGACTGTACTCCATCTCTGGCTGGACTTCCCAGAGAACGTTTTGTGCTCACTTCATTGTAATTATGAGATTTCATGGGACATAAAGTGGTTTCAATGGCTGATAACAGACGAGTGACAATGATGGTTCCGTCCTGTAATGTCTGTGCTAATGTATGCCATCTGTTCCCGTGTGCTAGACTCGCCTGTCTGATGCTCCTGTACAGTCCCGGGGACTGGTTACCACTGATGTCAAGGCCAAGGACATTGTGCTCGATCACCAGAGTTACTGCAGCAAAAAGGCGAAGGAGCGTCATGTTTCTGGGGATGTGCTGGGATATGTCACACCGGTAAGATATCGCTCCTATATTACATATTCACACATATTTTATAATGTGGCCTGGTACATACAGTGGGGAAAAGAAGTATTCTGCCGATTTAGCAAGTTTTCCCGTCTAGAAAGAATGGAGAGGTCTGTAATTTTTATCGTAGCTACACTTCACCTGTGAGAGACAGCATCTTACAATGTGATTTTTGTGGATTTTTTTTTTATCATCCCAGGGGGATCTTGTGTGTCCGCCTCCCTTACTTTAGGCTGTCCTGCTACCTGGGTAGGTTGTGAACACATCACTTGATTGATACTATGTAAATGCATTTACCTATGGTCTTTTCTTGCTTATTGTGTGAGATAAAGGCCGAGTCATTATGTTTTACCATCCCAAGTGTGAGAAATTGCTATCTATGGCTCTGCCCTCCACCTTGGCAATATATTTTGTATCTTAACTGTCCACTACAGGTTTGGTGGGACTCCATTAAATGTTAAATGGTGATACCTAGGGCTGCACACGACTTTATATATTTATTGTCTGTTCTGTCTGTTTTGTATTAATTAATGTGTATTTTAATATATTTCTAATAAATATTTATTTTATCTGAGTCTATAATACTCCATATTTTTCTCAAAATTTATCAAACATTTAAAGGGGTCTGAATACTTTCTGTACCCACTGTAGTTCTTAAGGGGGAGGGGAGCAGACCAATTTTTCTAATCCCACAATCCCTTTTAAGTGCAACTAATTTGTAGGATTCCCTAGTCTGCATTCATTACCTGTATTAATTGCACTTGTTTGAACTTGATACCTGTATGAAAGACACCTGTCCACACAATCAATCACACTCCAACCTTTCCACCATGGCCAATACTAAAGAGCTGTCTAAGGACACCAGGGACAAAATTTCAGACCTGCCCAAGGCTTGGATGGGCTACAGGACAATAAGCAAGTAGCTTGGTGAGAAGGCAACAACTGTTAGCACAAGTATTAGAAGGTGGAAGAAACACAAGATAACTGTCAATCTTCTTCGGTCTGGGGCTCCATGCAGGATCTCCCCTCGTGGGGTAAGGATTATTCTAAGAAAGGTCAGGTATCAGTCCAGAATCACACGGGAGGACCTAGTCAATGACCTGAAGAGAGCTGGGACCACATTCTCAAACATTACCTTTAGTAACACACTACATCGTCATGGACGTAGTGCCACATGTCCAGGCCTATTTGAAGTTCGCCAATGACCATCTGAATGATCCAGAGGAGGCATGGGAGAAGGTCATGTCGTCAGATGAGACCAAAATAGAACTTTTTGCCATCAACTCCACTCAGTGTTTGGAGGAAGAAGAAGGATGAGTACAACCCCAAGAACACCGTCCCAACCGTGAAGCATGGTGAAGGAAAAAACATCATACTTTGGGAGTGGTTTTCTGCAAACGAGACAGGATGACTGTAACTTATTTAAGGGAGGATAGATGGGTCATGTATCGTGAGATTTTGACCAACAACCTCCTTCCCTCAGTAAGAGCATTGAAGATGGGTTGCGGCTGGGTCTTCCAGCATGACAATGATCCGAAACACACAGCCAGGGCAAGTAAGGAGTGGCTCCGTAAGAAGCATTTCAAGGCACTGGAGTGGACTAGCCAGTCTCCAGACATGAACCCAATAAAAAAATCTCTGGAGGGAGCTGAAACTCAATGTTGCCTAGCGACCACTCCAAAACATCTAAGATCTGTATGGAGAAGTGGGCCAAAATCCCTGCTGTAGTGTGTGCAAACTTGATCCAGATCTACAGGAAACGTCTGACCTCTGTAATTGCAAACAAAGATTTCTGTACCAAATATTAGGTTCTGTTTTTCTATTGTATCAAATACTTATTTCATGCAATAAAATGCAAATTAATTATTTAAAAATCATAGAATGTGATTTTCTGGTTTTTATTTTTAGATCATGTCTCTCACAGTTGAATTGTACCTACGATAAAAATTACAGAACCCTCCATTCATTGTAGGTGGGAAAACTTTCAAAATCGTCAGTGTATCAATTACTTATTTTCCCCACTGTAGGTAGTTTCATTTCCTGTTTAATAATAGAAATAAGAGACAGCACTGATTTTTGTTGATTTTGCCAATACAATGATCATGGTTTCCTCCCAAAATCCTTGCTATCAGAAGAGCCCTTAAATACACTGCTCAAAAAAATAAAGGGAACACTTAAACAACAGAATATAACTCCAAGTAAATCAAACTTCTGTGAAATCAAACTGTCCACTTAGGAAGCAACACTGAGACCATCAATTTCACATGCTGTTGTGCAAATGGAGTAGACCAGGGTTCCCCAACTCCAGTCCTCAAGGCCCACCAACAGGTCATGTTTTCAGGATTTCCTTAGTATTGCACAGGTGATGGAATTATTGCCTGTGCAGGTGATGCAATTATCACCTGTGTAATACTAAGGAAATCCTGAAAACATGACCTGTTGGTGGGCCTTGAGGACTGGAGTTGGGGAACCCTGGAGTAGACAATAGATGGAAATTATTGGCAATTATCAAGACACCCTCAATAAAGGAGTGGTTCTGCAGGTGGGGACCACAGACCACATCTCAGTACCAATGCTTTCTGGCTGATGTTTTGGTCACTTTTGAATGTTGGTTGTGCTTTCACACTCGTGGTAACATGAGACGGACCCTACAACCCACAGAAGTTGCTCAGGTAGTGCAGCTCATCCAGGGTGGCACATCAATGCGAGCTGTGGCAAGAAGGTTTGCTGTGTCTGTCAGCGTAGTGTCCGGAGGCTGGAGGAGCTACCAGGAGACAGGCCAGTACACCAGGAGACGTGGAGGGGGCCGTAGGAGGGCAACAACCCAGCAGCAGGACCGCTACCTCCGCCTTTGTGCAAGGAGGAACAGGAGGAGCACTGCCAAAGCCCTGCAAAATGACCTCCAGCAGGCCACAAATGTGCATGTGTCTGCACAAACGGGTAGAAACCGACTCCATGAGGGTGGTATGAGGGCCCGACGTCCACAGATGGGGGTTGTGCTCACAGCCCAACACCATGCAGGACGCTTGGCATTTGCCACAGAACACCAGGATTGGCAAAGTTGCCACTGGCGCCCTGTGCTCTTCACAGATGAAAGCAGGTTCACACTGAGCACATGTGACAGACGTGACAGAGTCTGGAGATGCCGTGGAGAGCGATCTGCCGCCTGCAACATCCTTCAGCATGACCGGTTTGGCAGTGGGTCTGTAATGGTGTGGGGTGGCATTTCTTTGGAGGGCCGCACAGCCCTCCATGTGCTCGCCAGAGGTAGCCTGACTGCCATTAGGTACCGAGATGAGATCCTCAGACCCCTTGTGAGACCATATGCTGGTGTGGTTGGCCCTGGGCTCCTCCTAATGCAGGACAATGCCAGACCTCATGTGGCTGGAGTGTGTCAGCAGGTCCTGCAAGATGAAGGCATTGAAGCTATGGACTGGCCCGCCCGTTCCCGAGACCTGAATCCGATTGAGCACATCTAGGACATCATGTCTCGCTCCATCCACCAACTTTGCACCACAGACTGTCCAGGAGTTGGCGGATGCTTTAGTCCAGGTCTGGGAGGAGATCCCACAGGAGACCATCCGCAACCTCATCAGGAGCATGCCCAGGCATTGTAGGGAGGTCATACAGGCACGTGGAGGCCACACACAATACTGAGCCTCATTGTGACTTGTTTTAAGGACATTACATCAAAGTTGGATCAGCCTGTAGTGTGTTTTTCCACTTTAATTTTGAGGGTGACTCCAAATCCAGGTCTCCATTGGTTAATAAATTTGATTTCCATTGATGATTTTGTGTGATTTTGTTGTCAGCACATTCAACTTTGTACAGAACAAAGTATTCAATGAGAATATTTCATTCATTCAGATCTAGGATGTGTTATTTGATTGTTCCCTTTATTTTTTTGAGCAGTGTATGTTGTTCCTTCTCCTTTGATAACTTTTACCATAGGGGTCATTGCTCATGATGTCAGCCTGCTGGAATACCTAGCACAGATGAATGACAGGACCAGGGTGGTCCAGTAAAAAAATAACAAACTCCGTCATATTCTCCTGGATTCAGCGTGAGCCGTTCTGTGATCTGCAGAGAGACAGTGAGTTGTGATGTTACCGTTCCACCAGTCACCAGACTGCTGCGGTGTGTGTTTAGCTGCAGTGGTCCGGTGTCTTTTGAGTAGCATAAATCATAAAACTACTTAAGTCATCTGACCTCTGCTATTAATCACAGGCTGCAGTAGTCTGCCAGGTGGTGGAACGGTGACCTTCCCAATTCCTGACAGTGTTCAGACTGGCTTGCGCTGGATCATAGTGGGTGTCGGTTAGGGAATATGATAGTTTATTTTTTTTGTATTGTTTAATTGGGCAAAGTTTTATTTTGCACAGACAAACCCTTCAATATAATAGACTAACACTGCAAGTGTGCTAGGAAAGGAAGTGTTGCCCAATACATTTTGTAAATACAAAGAACCCAAAAATCAATGAGAGAATTACTTTTTTTTTTCACTATTTTTGCTCAGATTAAATTTATCTGTAAAATGAATAGTGCCATTCAAAATTACAACTTGCTGATCTAAAAAAAACAAAAAGACAAGCCTTACGGCTATGTTGATGTAAAATTGAAAACGTCATGACTTAAAGAATAAGGGAGAGAAAAAAATAAAGTGTAAAAATGAAAATTCGCCTGGTAACAAAATAGTTAGTCTGTTTATACTTTTCTCTCTCTGTCCCTATACACTTTTGGACTGTAAGGTGTTGCGAATCAGGATATCAAGATTCACATTGGAAAGTTTCCTAAAATGATTGACTTTACTCATCTGCCTTCTATAACCCTATAAATCCTGAAAATAATTTTTAAATTAGCAAAGACTTTGCCACTGGTGGTTCACATGTCGGGCTTCTTTCTGCTTTGTGCTAAAATATATTGTTTATGAAATTAGAAATATTTAATATCACAGAAATAATGTGTAATAGAAGCCGAACATCTTCCAATAATTGCACTTCTCAGAATTTCCACAAGATGTCACTCTTGTACCACTAAGTCATTGTGTTGCAGTCTAATAGAATCTTTATAATTGTACTGTGAAATACAGAGGGAGAATAACACAAAGTGTCAAGCTGAGAATTATAGAGATTCATGGATTCTGAGGCTGTTATTGGGGACATGTATGGCATATGATGGCACGATTCACCGTCTGTTGTGGCTAAACCTTAATTTAAACAATTACACTGTGGAGTTGTGGCTGTAAAGGTAATTCAACTTCCTAATTCCCTCCATGCACTCAATATCTTTTTTCGTGCATCCACCAGTTTTATGATTAATGGCAGAGGTTCACGTTGGTTCGGGACAGGTACACCTGCAGACATGGCATTAGTGGCTTAACATGGGTGCCACTTGCTTTCCAAGCAGAAAATAGGTCTTTAACAGCCTCTGGTTTTCACCAGGTGGCGAGTCACCTCATCTATGTCCTTAAATGACTCCCGGACCGGTGCATCGGCCCAGTGTGACAACGGCTCTCAGCAAAGTTGGAAAGTAATGCTGACATCCAGTTCCTTTCTGAGTTTGCTGAAACCTGAGTATTATGTCATAGATGCAGAAGGCCAGCTTCCCTACCTAAACCGCACCCGACACCAGTAAGTCATGGGGAGGTGTAAGGCGGTGTTCACATTGCAGACGAGTCCTTGCTTTGTTATTATTTGTTGAAACTTGCTTTTTTTTGCACCCACATGCATTGAAATTGACCTGTCTGTATAGAATGAAAACCCAGTGTAGAAGTTCTAGTCAATAAGGGCAATTTTATCTAAAATTAGGTACAAAAAAACTACACTGCTCAAAAAAATAAAGGGAACACTCAAATAACACATCCTAGATCTGAATGAATGAAATATTCTCATTGAATACTTTGTTCTGTACAAAGTTGAATGTGCTGACAACAAAATCACACAAAAATCATCAATGGAAATCAAATTTATTAACCAATGGAGTCACCCCCAAAATTAAAGTGGAAAAACACACTACAGGCTGATCCAACCATGATCTAATGTCCTTAAAACAAGTCAAAATGAGGCTCAGTATTGTGTGTGGCCTCCACGTGCCTGTATGACCTCCCTACAACGCCTGGGCATGCTCCTGATGAGGTTGCGGATGGTCTCCTGTGGGATCTCCTCCCAGACCTGGACTAAAGCATCCGCCAACTCCTGGACAGTCTGTGGTGCAATGTGACGTTGGTGGATGGAGAGAGACATGATGTTCCAGATGTGCTCAATCGGATTCAGGTCTGGGGAACGGGCGAGCCAGTCCATAGCTTCAATGCCTTCATCTTGCAGGAACTGCTGACACACTCCAGCCACATGAGGTCTGGCATTGTCCTGCATTAGGAGGAACCCAGGGCCAACCGCACCAGCATATGGCATCACAAGGGGTCTGAGGATCTCATCTCGGTACCTAATGGCAGTCAGGCTACCTCTGGTGAGCACAAGGAGGGCTGTGCGGCAATCCAAAGTAATGCCATCCCACACTATTACTGACCCACTGCCAAACCGGTCATGCTGAAAGATGTTCCAGGCAGCAGATCGCTCTCCACGACGTCTCCAGACTCTGTCACGTCTGTCACATGTGCTCAGTGTGAACCTGCTTTCATCTGTGAAGAGCACAGGGCACCAGTGGCGACTTTGCCAATCCTGGTGTTCTGTGGCAAATGCCAAGCGTCCTGCACGGTGTTGGGCTGTGAGCACAACCCCCATCTGTGGACGTCGGGCCCTCATACCACCCTCATGGAGTCTGTTTCTAACCGTTTGTGCAGACACATGCACATTTGTGGTTCTGGAGGTCATTTTACAGGGCTCTGGCAGTGCTCCTCCTGTTGCTTCTTGCACAAAGGCGGAGGTAGCGGTCCTGCTGCTGGGTTGTTGCCCTCCTACGGCCCCCTCCACATCTCCTGGTGTACTGGCCTGTCTTCTGGTAGCGCCTCCAGCCTCTGGACACTATGCTGACAGACACAGCAAACCTTCTTGCCACAGCTCGCATTGATGTGCCATCCTGGATGAGCTGCACTACCTGAGCAACTTCTGTGGGTTGTAGAGTCCGTCTCATGCTTCCACGAGTGTGAAAGCACAACCAACATTCAAAAGTGACAAAAACATCAGCCAGAAAGCATTGGTACTGAGATGTGGTCTGTGGTCCCCACCTGCAGAACCACTCCTTTATGGAGGGTATCTTGATAATTGCCAATAATTTCCATCTATTGTCTATTCCATTTGCACAACAGCGTGTGAAATTGATTGTCGATCAGTGTTGCTTCCTAAGTGGACAGTTTGATTTCACAGAAGTTTGATTCACTTGGAGTTATATTCTGTTATTTAAGTGTTCCCTTTATTTTTTTGAGCAGTGTATTAATATCGAATTACAATTCTTCTACCCACAGTGGAATGGCCATGGATACGATGTTGCAAAAGTATTTGCATCTAAATTCACCCTCATTTCTCCAGTGTGGTTGCAGATTAGAAGAAAAGGTAGACAGTCGTACCAGGTGACCGGACTGCATGACATTGACCAAGGTGAGTTTTTATAGTTAAAACAAGTTATCACCCATCCTACCTTATCGATGGGGGTCCGACTGCTGGAAGCAGCACTGATCGGATTAACAGAGAATTTTTATCCCCAGTAGAATAGAGTGGCAGTGCACTTGCTCCACTGCTGCCCCATTCATTCCCTATGAGGCTACCGAGCGCTGCACTTTTTTTTTTTTTTTTTTTATTCAACAAGTCCATAGTGAATGAATGGAGCAGCAGTCGGGCATCTGACCTGCTGATCTATTTTGAAATTGGGATAAAAAATCTCCATTCCGCCAATCAGTGCAGGTCCCAGTGATGGTCACTCACTGGTAGCAAGTTATCACCTATTCTATGGCTAGTGATACAAATCCACTTGACACTCAAGAACCCGGTGGTGCAAGCATCTAGTGATGGCATCACATTTCCTAGTATGCTTTGATGACCAGCACTCATTTCTTCATAGATTATTCTTATTCCACGCAAACTAAGGCATCATGCATGTGACGCGTTTTGGCTCTCGCTGAGGTTTTTTTTCAAACATGGATTGGTGATAACTTGATTTCACTGGACAATCCCTTTAAGCTCAAAGATAATAAAAAATCATACAGTATTGAAGACCCTCTCTGAAGAAGCTATCACGCGAAACACGCGTTAGGGAGAAGCAAGTCTTGGTAATTATTATCCTGCACAGGTGGATGTCGCTTACTGGGCTTCTTGCTGTAGTTTTGATAAAATCACTGTTAATCTGCTAGTCCTTTCAATGATGAGCTGTCTAGCCCCGCCACACACGTGATTGACAGCTTTATGATTGCACTGTGCATAGGCAAAAAGCTGTCTATCAGTAGACGGGGTGCATACTTTGTGCTGCCTGACCCATCTAAATTCTGAACATTCGCACTCTAAATATTAAATTTCACTCCTTGTAACTATATTCATCACTTACTTTCCACAATTTTAGCATTAAGATGGAATTGTCCTTTAAAGCGTACCTGTCCTTCTCTACTCACAATTTTAAACTACTTTCAGTGCATATACCATCCTAACGTGTCCCCAAACTGTGCTGATTCTCATGCTCTATAACATGCCATGGACTTTTCTTGAATGAGCAATTCATTTTCTTTAGCATTCTGCCAGCACTATAGGCACTGGAAGTTCCTGATCTTCACTTCCAATTATGCAGTTTGCACCTGTCATTATCGAGTAAATGGCCTGCCCTGAGCTGATAATTGGCCTCTGGGCTATGCCTGTATGGAGTATTACAGAGAGGAGAGCAGCAAGACAGTGAGACTCATCTTAGGTTACTATGATTGTCCCAATTTTTAGCTTTGCAACATGATTGACTCAATTTTTTTAATTTATGTTAATGTTATATGGTGTTCAGGAAACAATTGAAAGGTCAGTTAAGCATTATTTTTCATTTTGCAAGGCATTGCTATGGATTATCGGGTAAGGTCCCGGTACTGTGGTATTACGATTCACTGTACAGTTAGGACTACTATGTGCACTCGCCCGGTGACGGGATGTGAGAACATTAATCTACGGTCCGCCAGTGTAAGATAAAAGGTCACCAGAGTGCTGCACCCACTCTCCTTGTGTCAGATGCTAATGGACATCTGTCCAAAGTTCTTAGAAAAAAAGGTGTATAAAAGAGCAGGAAGAGATTCTAGACAAATTGAATATGGCCGCTCTAGAAAATGAGACGTAGCACAAGACTATATCACTGTTAATAAATGCAGGAAAGCAAATTCATGATGTTATTTTTTTCTTTTAGGATGGATAAAAGACATTAAAAAGAATTCCAAGAGCACCCAGATGGGTACGTTCTTCCAGTGCGGAGTGCTGTGCTGCAGCTGCATCCCCCTCTTACCCCTTCTATGTCTCTATTTACACCTTATATGTTATGGTACATTTTGTGGCAGCTCCAATACCTATTACCACACTGAGGCTTTGATTAAAAAAAATAGTTTTATTACATAATGGACTCCCAGCAGGATGTCTGCAGCTTGTCCTCCTCTGCACTTAATTACCTCTTCTATCTCTTCCCATCTGTCTGACAATGAAAGGGGTTGTCCCATAATCAACATATATCACCTATCCTCATGATATGTGATGTCTGTATGACTGCGGGCGTCTGAGCGTTAGACCCAACAGGACCAATCATGATAACAGACGTCCTAACCCCCCTGTGTGAATAAAGCGTTCTGAGCATGTGCGACCACTCCTCCCATTAACGGTCATAACTCCTTAATAGACAGTGATCGCACATGCTCAGTAACACTTCATTTACACATGGGACTTTAGGACCCCCTTTCTCAAAGTCTGAGGTTGGCTCAGCAGTCGGATCGCCATCAATCATACAATTAGCATCCATTTTTTGGATGGATAATGAATAGTTTTTATGGCATAACAACTTTGGACATAAGCTCACCCTGCGCACATTCACATATGTATATGTGTTTGTATGTGCCGGATCTGTTGCATGATAGATAGAAATGGTAACCGACGGGCTCCAATGAAATATGTAAAATCTGTTGGGATTCCCTTAAGGTTTCCTTCATTTTTACGCCAAAAATAGCTCCGCATGCCTCGTTATTGCTGTGAAATGTAAACTTCGACTGAAGGGTCGTTCTGAAGTCAGTTGTTCCTGTATCGGAGTCACCTAGTGGTTTATGCTTTCTTCTCTTCCAGTGCCACGTGTCCTGTTTGATAGCTGGACATACCAGGACTTTGAGAGTGTGTTCAGCAGTGAAGATGAAATAGAGGATCTGTCAGATGCTTTCATTCAGACTGCAAAGGTTAGAACTTATATTTGTACTTTTTGGTTTCCTTTTTTTTTTTTTTACGTTACACTTCAGTTGAATGAAAAATAAAAGTAAAGGAAAATGAGTTAAAGAAAGAAATACTTTTGTGTTCTAAACATACAGGTTTGATCAGTAAATAGTGAGTGAGATGTTTGACTTATATGAATTATATTAAATGACTATTCCCAAAAAACTTAGGGTAGGAGATAACTTGCTTACACTGGTGAACCGACTGCTGGGATCCCGAGATCGGGAATTCCTGAGAGTGGGACTGTGTAGTGGAGGTGACCTCGACTTCATTCATTGTTTACCGGACTGTCGAGCACAGCACTCTCCTATTTCTAATAGTCCTATACACAGTGAACGGAGTGGACCCCGAGCATGCGCATCTCCACTCCATTCAAGATTGGGCTTCAGCTCATTCTAGCCCACCCAAAACTGCTTAAGGACATGTACAGTTGAAAACCAGAAGTTTAACATACACTATATAAAAAGACACATCTGCATGTTTTTCTCAATATCTGACATGAAATCAGAATAAACCTTTCCCGTTTTAGGTCAATTAGGATTACCATAATTTTTTAATACTTTCCAAATGCCAGAATAATGAGAGAAAGAGAATGTTTTAAGGAATTTTTATTACTTACTGCAAAGTCAAAAGTTTACATACATTAAGATTACTATGCCTTTAAACAATTCTGGACTGCCCATAAGATGATGTCATGTGTTTGGAAGCTTCTGTTTTTTGGCAACATCTGAGTTAATTAGAGACACACCTGTGGATGTATTTTAATGCACACCTGAAACACACTGCTTCTTTTTGTAGCATCGTGGGAAAGTCTAAACAAATCAGCCAAGATATCAGGGAGAGAATTGTGGACTAGAACAAGTCTGGCTCATCCTTAAGTACAATTTCAAGATACCTTAAGGTGCCTTGTTCATCTGTACAAACAATTATATGCAAGTACAAGCAAGATGGGAATGTCCAACCATCATACTGCTCAGGAAGGAGGCCGGTTCTTTGTCCCAGAGATGAATGTGCTTTGGTCCCACATGTGCATATTAACCCAAGGACTAAAGCAAAAGTCCTTGTGAAGATGATGATGGAAGCTGATAAGATTGTGTCAATATCCACAGTGAAACGAGTACAGTATCAACATGGGCTGAAAGGCCACTCTGCCAGGAAGAAGCCATTGCTCCAAAAGAAACATAAAAAAGCCAGATTAATATTTGCAAATGCACGCAGGAACAAAGACCTTAATTTTTGGAGACATGTCCTGTGGTCTGATGAAACTAAAATTGGACTTTTTGGGCATAATGACCATCGTTAAGTTTGGAGAAAAAAGGGAGAAGCTTGGAAGCCTAAGAACACCCTCCCAACTGTGAAACACAGGGGTGGCAGCATCATGTTGTGGGGTTGTTTCGCTGCAGGAGGGACTGGAGAACTTCACAAAATAGATGGCATCATGAGAAAAGAAGATTATGTGGCAATACTGAAGCAACATCTCAAGACATCAGCCAGGAAGTTAAAGCTTGGGTGGAAATGGGTCTTCCAAATGGACAATTACCCGAAGCATACTGCCAAAATGATAACAAAGTGGCTTAAGGATAACAAAGTCAATGTTTTGGAGTGGCCATCAAAAAGCCCTGATGTCAATCCTATTGAAAAGGTATGGGAAAAGCTGAAAAGGCAGGTGCGAGCAAGGCGACCTACAAACCTGGATCAGTTACACCAGTTTTGTTAGGAGGAATGGGCCCAAATTCCGACCTACTATTGTGAGAAGCTTGTGGAAGGATATCAGAAACACTTGAACCAAGTCATTCTGTTTAAGGGCAATGGTACCAAATACTAATGAAATGTATTAAAACATTCTCTCTCTAATAATACTGGCATTTGGCAATTATTAATAATTATGGTAATCCTAATTGACCTAAAACGGGAAAGGTTTATTCTGATTTCATGTCCGATATTAAGAAAAACATGCATATGTGTCTTTCTATGTAGTGTACGTAAACTTCTGGTTTCAACTGTAGGTCTTTGAAACTTAAGACAATCCGTTGCACTATTACTAAAAAAAAATGCTGTTTTATCACATATGCATGGCACATGAAGTTGAAGGGCTTTTAGCTGTGGCAAAGCACTTCTTTAGCCGCATCCTCCCCGCTTTCTGCTTGACTGACGGCACACTGGCTGTGAACTCAACCCCTTTAATGAAAGAATGGAGCTGAGATTGCGGCATCCCCAGCGGAAGCCTGATGGAAGACTTAATGTACTGCACTGCATAAGTAGTGCAGTGCATTACTGCTATGTAAGTACGGCGTGTACAAGCCACCTTATGGGACTAGTAAATATTGTAAAAAAAAAAAAATTTGGTAGGTCAAAAAATATCACAAACATAACCATTTCAGCAATAAATAATGTTTATTTTGTAAAAAAAAAAATATTGGTATCATGGCACCATACATAAAACTCAAGTATAAAACTATCCCCTACAGAGAATGCTGAAAATCAATGCTAGAAATGCTGTTTTTTGTTTATTCTGCCTCTACCCCCCCAAAAAAATAATAAAATGAAAAATAGAATAAAAATGTGATAAAAAAAAAGTCATATGTAGACCTAAATGGTAGCAATGAAAACTACCTCTCATCGGGACACTCACACAGGTCCTTTAGGAGAAAAAGAAAACAAACATTCTGTTTAATCACGACCCCACCACTTATTAGCAGCTTTCTGCCTATGCACAGCCTACACAGGAAGCTGCCACTCAGTTTTGTGGGCGGAGTTATACAGAGCTCAGCATTCAGAAAACTGCTAGATCTGCAGCAGAGAAACAGTGATTTTATGAAAACTGCAGCAAGTAGCCCAGCAAGTGATAAATTGATGGAATCGGGGTATCTGCCCCTACATCATGCTGCTCTCAGATAAGGTTGCAATTCCTGGTGACAGATCCCTTTTAAAAAAAAAAAAAAAAAGTTTAGACTATGTTCAATCAAAAATTATCCCATTGAAAAATAAACTATGTCCCCCAAAAAACAGGTCCTAATCTGGGGACATTGATGGAGAAATAAGAGTTATAGCTGCGATAGTGAAAAAAATGGGCTCCTTTTCTAAACTAGCTCATTCATTAGAAGAATATGAGATCTTTTCTTTGACATTTTTTATGCTTTACATTGGGAAACCTACATCCATAGCTGTCTTTGTGTGCTTTACCCTGTACCCATCGTATCTCATCCGCCTTTCCTTTTTTATTATTATTTTTGGTAGTTCTCTTAAGCCTCTCGGTTTTCCTTTCACACCGCTTAAAGTTTTGTCTGCACAGCTTTTCATGTTACTTTATTTGATGTCCTGTATCTCTACTCAAAGGACCCGAGCCTTAGTTCAGATGTTCAAGTTATAGAGGAAATAAATCTTTTTTTATTTAGCCTTTTATAAATATAGGGGTTACAGGTGAATCCGTTCTGTCGGTACGGAGTGTGCTCTCACACTAAAGAGATGAAGACTCTTCAGCGCAGTCTTGTTTGGCTTTTTATATAAATAGGTTAAAAATTCCAACTGATACATTAACCCTTTACTGCCGCGGTCAGTTTTAACCTATGTGACACAGCAATTTTTTAAAGATTTTTCTGTATTTTCATGACTATGAAAATTGTACGTTCACATTGAAGGCATCAAAACTATGAATTAACACATGTGGAATTATATACTTAACAAAAAAGTGTGAAACAACTGAAAATATGTCTTATATTCTAGGTTCTTCAAAGTAGCCACCTTTTGCTTTGATGACTGCTTTGCACACTCTTGGCATTCTCTTGATGAGCTTCAAGAGGTAGTCACCGGAAATGGTCTTCCAATAATCTTGAAGGAGTTCCCAGAGATGCTTAGCACTTGTTGGCCCTTTTGCCTTCACTCTGCGGTCCAGCTCACCCCAAACCATCTCGATTGGGTTCAGATCTGGTGACTGTGGAGGCCAGGTCATCTGGTGTAGCACCCCATCACTCCCCTTTTTGGTCAAATAGCCCTTACACAGCCTGGAGGTGTGTTTGGGGTCATTGTCCTGTTGAAAAATAAATGATGGTCCAACTAAACGCAAACCGGATGGAATAGCATGCCGCTGCAAGATGCTGTGGTAGCCATGCTGGTTCAGTATGCCTTCAATTTTGAATAAATCCCCAACAGTGTCACCAGCAAAGCACCCCCACACCATCACACCTCCTCCTCCATGCTTCACGGTGGGAACCAGGCATGTAGAGTCCATCCGTTCACCTTTTCTGCGTCGCACAAAGACACGGTGGTTGGAACCAAAGATCTCAAATTTGGACACATCAGACCAAAGCACAGATTTCCACTGGTCTAATGTCCATTCCTTGTGTTCTTTAGCCCAAACAAGTCTCTTCTGCTTGTTGCCTGTCCTTAGCAGTGGTTTCCTAGCAGCTATTTTACCATGAAGGCCTGCTGCACAAAATCTCCTCTTAACAGTTGTTGTAGAGATGTGTCTGCTGCTAGAACTCTGTGTGACGTTGACCTGGTCTCTAATCTGAGCTGCTGTTAACCTGCGATTTCTGAGGCTGGTGACTCGGATAAACTTATCCTCAGAAGCAGAGGTGACTCTTGGTCTTCCTTTCCTGGGGCGGTCCTCATGTGAGACAGTTTCTTTGTAGCGCTTGATGGTTTTTGCAACTGCACTTGGGGACACTTTCAAAGTTTTCCCAATTTTTCGGACTGACTGACCTTCATTTCTTAAAGTAATGATGGGCACTCGTTTTTCTTTACTTAGCTGCTTTTTTCTTGCCATAATACAAATTCTAACAGTCTATTCAGTAGGACTATCAGCTGTGTATCCACCTGACTTCTGCACAACACAACTGATGGTCCCAACCCCGTTTATAAGGCAAGAAATCCCACTTATTAAACCTGACAGGGCACACCTGTGAAGTGAAAACCATTTCCGGTGACTACCTCTTGAAGCTCATCAAGAGAATGCCAAGAGTGTGCAAAGCAGACATCAAAGCAAAAGGTGGCTACTTTGAAGAACCTAGAATATAAGACCTATTTTCAGTTGTTTCACACTTTTTTCTTAAGTATATAATTCCACATGTGTTAATTCATAGTTTTGATGCCTTCAGTGTGAATGTACAATTTTCATACTCATGAAAATACAGAAAAATCTTTAAATGAGAAGGTGTGTCCAAACTTTTGGTCTGTACTGTGTATGTATGTATGTGTGTGTGTGTGTGTGTGTGTGTGTGTGTATGTGTATATATATATATATATATATATATATATATATATATAATATATATATATTATACATTTTCTGTAGATAGATATTATTGCCTCTCCATTGTGGAGATATTAGCAATCAAAGTATTTGGCCCCTAAACAGTTGATAGATAGATAGATATGTACTTCCTTCTTCTGACGCTAACCAATCAGGCAGCAACGCACTGCGGAAAGACAAAAATGTCCCCTACAGTAGCTTAGATCAAGCTCAATGTGAGACATGTATTGAGAAACAGTCTGCTGTCCTCACTGACACTGGCACCAACCCGAGTGAGATTAAGGCTGTGTGCCCACTATGCGTTTTTTTAAGCGTTTCCACAGAGGCAATTCCGCTGCAGAAACGCTTAAAAAACGCTTGGTAGAAGGTCTGCCATGTTCCCCAATGATAATCCGCATGTGCTGTGCACATGCTGCGGAAATTTCCGCTGCGGGTTATAATTGCGGAAAAATCCACAGCACTACCAATTATTTTGCGGAATCACGGCGTTTTCTCCGCCATTTTCTTGCATTGGATCGCATAGATTCCGCATCACTGCATCTGTACATGCGGATTCCATGCGTTTCAATGTGCGGATGGTACCCGGTTCTGGAGAAGAGGAGACTCCCCTCCGGACCCGGGTACCATAGTACCTGTAAAAAAAAAAGAATAAAATAAAAAATAAATATTATACTTGCCTTCTGATGGCCTTGGTGTCCTTGTCTTGGCTTGCCGGCAGCTCGCGGTAGACTAAAGGACCTGCGGTAACCTCATTTAGTCATGTGACGGGTCACGGGACAGCTGACGTCGGCAGGTCCTTTAGTCTACCGCAAATTGCCGGCAAGCCAAGACCAGGACACCGGGGGCCATCAGAAGGTAAGTATATATTTATTTTTTACCATTCTTTCGGTCACACTATATAAATCCATGCCGGTTGCATGGATTTATATAGTGTGACCAAGTTGTCAAGCACTTTCCAAGTGATGCTGAAAGCGCTTGGAAAGCGCTTGACAACCCGCATGCGGAAATGCATGTGAAGAACGCTTCACATCCGCTTATCCCTGGCAGGAAAAACGCATGTACAATCCGCATGTACAATCCGCATGCGTTTTTTCTGCCAGGGAGATGCAGAAACGCTCAGGAAAAAATCTGGAGCATTTCTGCATCGTGGGCACATAGCCTAACTGACAGCTTTCAGCTCTCGTCTCCAGCAGTCAGTGTGGGAGGAGGGGCAGTGTTGCAGATTTGAGTCTCATTACAAACACTTCTAGTAGCTCTCCTCTCATAGTGCTGCCAGCTTTGCCAATCATGAGCAGATATCCGCATACAAGGGGAAAAAGAGCACACACACACTAAAACTTAGAGTTTAGAACAGGTTCTCTGTGAGATAAAATGACAGTCTGGTCTCCTCACTGCAGAGTGATTACGTGTGCCAGAGCACAGCACACCTGAATGTGATTTATAGCTCACGTCTCCAGCAGTCATTGTGATGAGAAGGGCAGTACCACAGAGTCGGCAGCGCTACACTTGCTTTGGCAATGCTAATGATTATTTGGTCTTGCAAAAAAAGCTCATTTGGATTTGAGAAGAGAGCCACTAGAAGTGTTCATAATAAAGTGCCAGCATCTGCAGCATTGCCCCTCCCCCCACACTGACTGCCTGGGATGAGAGCAGTAAGCTGTCAGCTAATCATACTCAGATCTGCTGTGCTCCAGCACAAGTCATCACTCTACAGTGAGGAGAGCAGACTGTCACTACATGCCTCACACTGAGCTTGTTGTAAGCTATTTTGAGGGCGTGTTCTTCTTTCCCCAGTGTGTTGCTGCCTGCTTGTAATTGGTCAGCATCATAAAGAGGAAGAAGTACACGCCCCCAGTGAAATCTCTCTGGTAATGCCCACTTGGACTTAACTTATTTTAACTGTTTAGGTGCCAAATACTTTGACTGCTTATATCTTTGCAACAGAGAAGCGAAAGTTAAAAAAAATATATATATATCTTCTCCTCTTCAGCATCTATAACGTCATGTGTGCAGTTCAACATGAAAAATTTGGTGAAAGGACCTATAACTTTTTATTGCTTCTGCTGATATTGCTGTATAAAGATTTGGTTTTTGAAGGATAACTTCTCTGTTTTTTAATGGCAACATTTTGGGGTAAATATAGTTTGTTGAAAAAAAAATCTGTTTTTTTTTTTTTCAGGGAAGGTAGAATTTTTATAATGGCATTTGCTTTGTAAGGGCTTTTTCCTTGGAATCCTTTTTGAAGTACAATATGATCATTTTTAATCCCATTTTTGGCATAGTTTAATTTATTATTTATGATGGTCATTGTGCCGCGTAATTAACAAGTTAATATTATTCTTTGGTTTAATACAATGACAGTGATGGCAAATTACTATAGTTTTCATTGTTTTACTACGTTTGCACAATTTGATAGCACTACTTTTTTGCCTTCTGTATTCTGAGAGCTATAACTTTTTTTTATTTTTCCGCATTCATTTCTATGATCATTTTGACCACCTCCTAATTGAGAGCACTTTGTCCTGGGACCCCATCATATTGATAGTGTCATATCTTATTGTTGGGACTCCACTATACATTTATGGCATACATTGAGGATATTCCATAAATGTACGAAATGGGAATACCCCTTTAAGCATCCCTTAGTGTGGACTCCAGGTAGCCAGATTTTTTTTTTTTAATCATATATTATGTCTACTGGGCGGGAAGTCTACCCTCTCCCACTAGGAGACCAATTTTGAATGCAATTTTGGGTGGTTGTCTGAGTGATGTAACAAGACTTCTTTCTTTCCAGTCAAGAATAACTGTCCAGTTATTCTGATCAGTTTTTTTTTTTTTTATCATAGTGGCAGTTTTTTCGGAGGTGGAGAGAAAAAATAGTTTCTCCATTCTGTCAGTATGTGATAATCGGACTGCAGTCTGATTTAATCCGAGTGCAGTTCGATGTTTTTCATCGACCCATAGACTTGCTTTGCCAATTTTGATCTGACACCCAGATCAAAACTGGACATATCTCAGAATTTTTCCCCGGACCACTTGGTCCCAGGCAAAATTGACATGTATGCAGCCTCAAAAAGTATAATGGGTAGAAGTGCTATCAGTGAAAATCACAGATAACTCATCCAAGAAAATTAGTCGTGTGTATGAGCCATAAGAGATTTCATTGCATTAAGAAATGAAGTTTTGACCTCCAATAGACATATTAATATGTGGACTTTTACCTTTTAATGTGTATAACAGTAACCCAGCATTCACCGTATCTCTCATTAATGGGGAGGTGGGGGATTGCTGTCATTTGGCTTTAGTCACTAGCTGTGCCAGCAGTGTGACCATGGAGTGCTTGGTATCCTTTGGATAATGCCATGTAGTGACCTTAGAGGCATTATCTGGGACTTCCAAATTGATAAAGCCATCATTATAGGATGGGTTGGGTACTGACTCTTGGCACCTCCGCAGGTCAGCTGTTTGAAGGGGCCCCGGTACTCTGGCGATCGAAGCATGCTCTTCCCGGTTTACTAGGCACAGCTCTGTCCTCTTTGTAGCTGCTCTGTATGCTATTGCATCTCAGCCCCGTTTATTTTAATGTGGCGAAAATGTTCTGAGTTCTGATACAGGGCATAGCTGCTGCTAACAATATGGAGCTGGGCCCAGTAAGCCGTGAAGAGTCCATGGTGCTCTACAGATCAATGCAATCCCTTCGAACAACTGATCGGCAGGGGGGCTGAGAGTCGTGCCACCACCGATCTGATATTGATGGCCTGTCCTAAGAATAGTCCTCATGGATTAACTCATTGAGAACAATCCTTTTTCAAAGCTTCTTAATTACTTGTACAGCACTCGACAGAAGCCACTAAACAATGTCCAGATTGGCGGCTTTCTACCGGGTACTGTGATTACTGCTATCAGCTCTTCAGTAGAGCTTCTGGATGTCGGACCCCAACCAATCTTATATTGAGTGGTTCCAAAGGATATGTTATCCTTGACAACTCCTTAAATCCCACTAAAAGAACTCTTTAAGAGCTACTCCTATGACTGCCACTTTAGGAGCCAAGACGACCATGCATCAGACCTGAGCGAACCCAAATGCACCAATTCCATATCTCTAAAGTGCAAACTTGCTCAAAAGATCAGGTTGGAGCTTTTCGAAACATCTACCCGTTTTATGGGTCTCCCCACTGATAGGTGGAACCTGGCAATCAACAGAGATTACAGAAGAAATTGTCTTCTACCTTGCAGAAGGACGTCCTGATGGGGGGGGGGTGCTCTAGATGACCCTAATATCGTTTTGCAAGGGGGTCGTTGCCACAGACCCTTTAAATTTCAACCGTAGGCTTTGGTGAAGCAAAAGGCAATTTTTATGCCAACAGTGTAAGGCTTTTCAGGATTGTTAAACAGAAGCTGTGAAACAGAGCATGTCTCTTACATACAGTAGATGCACTAATGTTTTATTCAGCAGCTGTACACAACTTTTTATAGCTTTTATAAATAACTTTAGTTTTGCAAAATATTATCCGAAAAGTGTTTTTTATTTTTACGAGAGGTGTAATTTTGCAGAGCTGAGGGCAGCGGAGCAGTTTGTCATTTCCACCTCCTCGGCGCTATTACTCAGTAGGAGATGGATATTTTTTTTCAGAAATTCTTGAACATACAGAATTAGCCTTGAAATATGTTTTTGTAAAAACAATATAAAATAATAGCATGGAGTGTTGGCTGCTTTATTCTATAAACTTCAAAGCCCTTGTGCTGTATGTCTAGTCTGAGCCGTCAACCATTGCAAGTCAAGGCTAATTATAAACTACAACTTCAGGCTGATGATTTGTTATTTTTCACACTCTACTTGCTTTTCCTTGTTAATTTTACACCAACATCTACTATATTGAAAACTGAGAAACCTGAGCAAATAATTTTTCTTTTCTCACTATTTGAAAAAAAAAATGGATCTGCACATTGCGTTCCAAATTATTATACAATTACTATTTTTGTTTGATTTTCCTAAATGGTCGATGCACATGAGTCAGTATAATGTTCAAATCATCAACCGTTAAAGATCTCATTTTATTGGACAAACCTCCCAATGATAACCGCAAACTCTGTATACTCTCAGATAATTTTCACACCTTGAGGTACCCTAGGGGCGTAGCATCTCTCTCACCCTAACTTAGGCTCTAACAAGACTTCACCACCACCACCTTAATGGGGTCGCAGCCTTGTTGGGACATGGTGGCCACCCACTACTCCATCCATCTGGACCATACAGGGTTGCACAGCACTCATCAGTAAACAAGACTGTTTTAAAATTACTCTTAAAGTATGCTTGGGCCCACTTCAACCGTTTCGGCTTGTAAGTACTGGTTAGGGGTGACCGATTAGTAGGTTTATGCACAACTGCAAGCCTCTAGAGGATCTTACACCTGAGAGGTTTTCAGGACTCCAGAGGCACCAGCAGCTTCAAATACCTTTTTGCTGCGTTGTAATGGTATTTTAGCAGCTGCTCTCTTAAGCTGATGAATTTGTCTGGCAGAAACCTTCCTCATTATGCCTTTATCTGCACAAACCTATCTGTGCTCTGCATCAGTCACAATTCTCTTCACAGCACGATAACCATGCTTAAGTTTTCATGAAATATCTTATGTTTTCATATCTTGTTCGAGGCATTGCACTATTTGATGCTTTTTTGGCAGCAGAGAGATTTTTTTCTTTACCATATTGCTTGAAACCTGTGTCCTATGTAATATAGAGGAACATCCTTCTTAAGTAGTTTTCCTTTAATTGGGCTCACCTGCCAAACTAATTATCACAGGTCTTTGAAATTGATTTCAGTGATCCAAAAATTACATCTTCATGACACTTAAATCCAATTTGTAAAAATGCCAAAAGACGCTAAATGTTTGCGTAGCTTCGAGTTGGCAAAAATACATGAATTGGGCCCTATGTGTCTGGAAGGCCAAGTGCTTAGCCTCATTGATATCTGAATATGCTCACTGGGAGTACCGATTCTCACTGCAGACTTTCAGCTGGTAAGGTGTCTTAAGTACAATGCCTACTGGGAAACAGTTTGGAAAAATAACTCTCCTACAGAATGAGGAAAGCTGTTGCTTTTAACTTCTTTATAGAGAATCAAATGGTCACTCTCATTTCAAAAATCTTTCATAAATCAATAATAGAGGTGAAAATAAGAAAATTTGTAATGTATCTCCTCAAATAAACTTCTTTCTCCACTTATGAGCCACTTCTTCAACTCCTAAATGCCTCCTAAACTTGTAATTATCTCGTAAAATAAATCAAATCTGACAGCAAGGTGTCAGACGATACCTCCTATTCTAGTCTATAGAGGAGAGAGAAGCAGAGTGAAAAACAAGCAGTGGCAGACAAGGCAGGCATATTGTGCTGTTATTGAGAGATTTAACATATCTTACAGCTGGATTCACAGCCACACAGCTAAGTACTGCTTTATAACATCCTTCATGCTGCTTCCACTACTTCTGAACATGTATTAAATAGACATAAGCAGGAATCTGTCTGTTTTTGTGTATAGGAGACATCATGACAGCTAGTCTCTACCCACTAGTTCAGAGAGAACGGACAATTAAAGATTGAGCCTAGGGGAAAACTGGTCAAACATGCAGAATGGAAGTCATGTAATGGCCATAAATAGTGTTATTCCTCACGGACACGTAAGAGCTGGTATTGAAAATTTACTAGAAGTGACAGATACATTTAAAAACTAGTTAATCACAATGTCCACATAGTAAGTTAAATGGCATTTCTCAAAGATTCATGCAAAACAAACTCCAGCTTCAAGTGCAAAGCCAAAGTAATGAAGAGATCCATTATATAAAATCAAATATATTTATTAGAAAATGAAACTTAAAAGCAACAATAAAAAAACAGACTGCCATGCAGGAACTCTGCTGGATCCTGTAAACATTAAGTGTATAATATCCCGAATGAGAGGTAGTCAATCATCAATGGGTGCTATAATAAATTGAGTCCTGTGTCCCCCCATCTAAACAGTTTTATACCATAGAACCTAGAGTATCACATCCAAGAAGTAAATGACTCTTGTACTAAAATGAATGAAATGAAATTATGGCATTTTAGGCTGACATCAGACAGTAAGAATATAAGACCCGCATAGACCTAGAATCAATAAAGATCAAGTGATCGGTATACAGTCTCAGTGTCTTAATCAAGTGGAATGCCAGAGTCAACCATACAAATAAATAAAACTACATCCAAAAGGTGCCGGTGATAAAACCCCCTTGGTGTAACGAAGGATGGTATGAATCAGGAGTGACCAGCCCAGCGTCCCTTCATCCCGACGTGCGTTTCGCCACCTGAGTCAACCATACAAATAAATTAAACGAAAGAATCAGGTGGCGGAACGCGCGTCGGGGTGAGGGGGCCGCTGGACTGGTCACTCATGATTCATACCATCTTTCTGTATCCATCCTGCTTGTTTCATTTTCTAGTAAAGATATTTGATTGTATATAATGGATTTCTTTATTACTTTGGCTTTGCACTTTAAGCTGAATTTGTTTTACATTTAAAAACTAGAATGACTAGAGTTTGCAACCAAAACCAGAGTCACCCAAGTTTAGACAGTACTATTCTCATCGGAAGTGTCGACTGTGTAAAATGCATTTGTAGCCGCTCTGATAAGATACTTATTCTCCTTATGGAGAAAACTATAAGGAGTTACAGCTGCAGAACAGTCCTGGATACTGTCCCTGGTCTGGCCAGTAGTCTTAACCATGTTTTATGACTTGCCCTGACGAAGCGTATTGGCATGCGAAATGGCCGTAGACTTGTTTGACCACATTCCTGTACCGTTTATGATATAAATGACTTCACGTTACGTCAGGGTGAGTGCTGTTAATTTTCTTTCTTTGACAACATGTTTCAAGACTTTACTTATAGGCGGCATTAAAGAGGTAGCATTTCTTGCTTCTAGAAATGCTATTTTGCATTGGATATCTCATGCCAAAACCTGCTGCCCACTGTTAACATCATGAGTACGTCTTCTTATAGATACCATGACAGATACTTTTAAGGGGGTTGGTCATGCTCGAAACAAAAGTGTGAAGTCGCTCTAAATGACTGCAGGCTGCTGAAACGTGACAGCATGTGGTGCGCACACTGTTACATTTCCCCAGTATTCCCAGTGAGATGTGTGCGATTTGTATGCCTGCAGTCACATGCCGACTAGACTCCTCTTGCTTCTGTCAATTCACTTCTATTGAGAGAACCCCAACGCATCAAGTCAGCACATGACCGCTAGTATGCAAATCGCATTGGGGGTACTGTGGAATCGTGACAGTGTGTGCAATACACTCCATCCCGATTCTGCAGTCACTTAGAGCGACTGCAAATTTCTGTCTGAAAAATTGGAAGCCTCTTTAAGATCATTGTTGCTAAGATTTTGTAAAATTTCTTTCTGGTGACTATGAACCTTTTGTAAAAGCTGGTTGTGAAAATCAATGTTGATTGGATGTGCGACATATTTGTACTTTTCTAATATAACGTCAAACATTCTTTATATCGCCAGGATGAACAGTTTGACGGCTTTGTGATAGAAGTTTGGAGTCAGTTGGGTGGACAGAAGAGGCAGTAAGTATTTTGTTCTGTATGCAATTTACTACATGGCAGTAAATTTAGTGATTATGAACTTGTATGGTCTGAATTAGATCATTAGAACCATGAGAAACTGGGAAATGTTAAAGGAGTTGTTCAGGACCAGCATATTGATGATCTGTAAATATAAACCTAGACAGATACATGCCAATTAGCACATAAAAATAGAAAACCTATAGAGAATAAGTGCAAGGCAACAATATACTCAGTAAAAAATAACTTTTATTAAATATAATAAAAAAAATGTTAAAACTGTAGGGCATAAGATAATCAAAGCCGATGATAGAAATTGTTAAAGGTACAAAAAATACACATAGACACGTGTTTCGCACCTAGCTTCATCAAGGGGTAATAGCAAGTGACACAACCAGACTATTTAAGGCTGCACTGGTCAATCGGAAATCGTTGTTAATTTGTCGCACATGTGAAAAGAGCATTAATGATATATAAATAATTCATCATTGTCAGATATTTGGATGTTGGACACCCGGCACATCCACTAATCAGCTGTCATCTGCTCTGTCAGTGGCCGGATGTATACGGAGCCAAAACCGAGCTGATCTGTACATTATTTAATGGCTGCGTCCGGGTACTGCACCTCCAATACTCGGCAGCAGCCTTTAAACCATGTACGGAGCTGTGGTTTTCGGCTACATACATTGCCCATATCCGGCCACTACCGGGGCAGATATCCGCTCACTCACCGGTCTCATATTAATGACCTATATGATGGATAAGTCTTCAATATATTTGACACTGACAACCATGATAAAAACAAATCCATCCCATTGACCAGGTAGGATAAGATAAATTGTTTAGCAAATTAAAGCTTACTGTGCACAAAGGGCAAAAATCAAAATTGACCTCTCTGCATCTATGGCATACAGGTCCTGTCGGCTCTTCTCCGCCTCTATTAGCGGTTTTCTTTGAGCACTGACTGGAAAGCTAATAACCTTCATTAGTTTTACAGGAGAGATGGCGCACAGTACACATACAGGCAGCTGGTTTTATCTGGTCCTCCTGGAGGGTGTAGGAATCCAGCTCCCCAGACCCTTCTAATGTAGTACATTTTGCAAGAATTGTAAAACGCTTTAAAATTAACTCACTTTTTTGTTCAATATTAAAGAAAATCTAAAAAGGTATTGTGAAGGATTACAAAAGAACGCACTGTTATGGAACGCACCCGAAGGCCAAAATCAGGCACTTGGGAAAGACGGGCCAAGTATGGATTGCGATTTTGGGGGGACTGGTGAGGGGTCTCCTAACCTAAACTCAACAGCCTCAGTGCACAGGCAGACGACTGTATAAATCAGACCGAGATCAGCGCACAATGCACAGACTGGCCGAGCGTGACAGCTTCATATATTTCCAGGCAGCTGTCGCGCTCGGGTAGGGAGAGCCGCCAGCCAGTCCGTTCATTGAAAGTACGGACTGTGATTTGGGGACTGGTGGGGGGTCTCCTAACCTAAACTAAACAGCCTCAGTGCACAGGCAGACGACCGTATAAATCAGACCGAGATCAGCGCACAATGCACCGACTGGCCGGCAGGTGTACTGACCTGAGTGTGACAGCTTCATATATTTCTATGCAGCTGTCGCCCTCGGGTGGGGAGAGTCGCCGGCCAGTCCGTGCACTGCGGTTTGATCTCTGTCAGATTTATATGGTCGTCTGACTGTGCCCTCATAGGTATATATGAGACTGTTCAGTGCTACAGACGTCTGAATTGGGGCATTATTCATGTGAATTGATTCAACCTGCAATACCAGACTGCCCATAGACCAGATCGGCAGTGGAAAAAAAAAAAAACAGTCCCTTTTTCCTAATCCTGGAAGATCCCTTTAAGGTTTTATGTTGCAGCCCAAGTCATTGCTGATTTGTTCTGTGGTAGAATATATCAGTTGTTGCTTCGGACGACACTGTTACCCCAGACATATGAGCTGGTATTTCATCATTGATTGATCCATAAAACAAGCTTCCTATGATTTGCTGTGACCTTTTAAAGTAACGCCGGCAAAGTTGGGTAGTCTGCGTGTTTTATGTATTCTCCTTGTATGTCTGGAAATGACAGTAGTAATGTCAGGATTGCTTCATACCAAACAAGCGTCCTCCGTGCTGCCATTCCCTGTTTTGATCTCTTTGTACAGAACTCTGGTTAATGATTTATGGATCCATGATCTGAGCAATCAGTAATTTCTGACACCTCCATTGTGTCATCATTTTAGAGCGCGCTCCCATTTCTCACTCGTTCTTTGTTTAATTAGTAGAATATCAGTTGATAGCTAATATTTTATTTTTGTGTTACATTGTATTCTGGATTTTATTATTCTTTACTTTCTGTACATTTTAGGCGTTTCAATGATGCCTCAGCCATAATAGCTTCTCACTACTTCACCTTCTCCATGAGAATCGCATTTGTCAGAGTAGCTATAGCAGCATAGAATGGATTCATCTAGATTTCGTCATGTTTTATCTTTAGTAACTTGTATAGGAGGTGAAGAATTTCTATTTAAAGGCATTATCAGACCAAACGCTGGACCTGAATTGTATTTTTCTGTAATCTCTAAGCATCAGTTTTACAATACCTGCACAAAAATACAAGGTGAACATTTTTCAGATCGTTTTCATTCACACTATCCTACAACTTTGTGTTCTCAGCTTCTATGCAAACTTGTGTTTCTATGGTAACAGACTACAAACCATCTGTGTGTAGTCTGCTGATTGCACAATCATTCTACTTTTCATCTGAAGCACACTTTTTGCTAGCAAAAATTGGGACAAATGGAAGGGATATGATTGCAGGTTCAGATTACTTTGATGGTTTGGCAGTAATCTATAGCCAGGGGAGGATCATAAGTCATCATCGGAACTGGACACACAAAACAATAAGGATAGATCTTTGATGGTGCATCTTCTGTACTTGTGATTCCTTATTAGAACGTTCCCTAATGAGTTTGTTGCAGTTGCTGCCGTTCTTATTGGCTGCTCTATAGCCATAATCCTTCTGCCACCAGTGTGCAAGAGGATCCAAGTGATCTGGCTGATCTGCTAAGCATGTGTGACCACCAATGGCCAAATTGAGGACAGCATGACCGTAGCCTGGCCGCACAACTACAGCCTGGTATGGTTTTCTCTAAAACACTCTGGCATTTCAGATAGAATATAGTTTAGCGATCCAACCAGGGATCACATGACTAATCCGGATCAGTCCCTGCCAGATTCTTCTCAACTTCTTCAGTTGATTGACAGGTCTCTGCTATGTGTGTACAATGGGTGAGACTGGAGCGGTGCAGGGAGCTTTTGAGAGAAATATATACCTGGCTACAATTGTGCAGCTAGGCTTGATTCATGCTGCCTGTGTTTTAGGGCAGCATGATTCAACTTACATGCTCCCTTTAATTGATGATTTACCCATAATGTAGCTCATCAGTGTGAGATCGGTGGGAGTCTGTCACCCGGCACCCCCACTGGTCAGCTGAAGTTTTCCTATTCCATTTTTTTTTTTAAACACCATTCAACAATAAGGAAACTGCTAGCGGTTTTTCAAGCAATAATGTTGGAAAATCGTTGATCAAAAAGACGCCCTGGAATCTTTTGAGACTTCCCATTGCTTTGTATTGTAAGGTTTTTCAGCGTCGTCAGAGTGGAAGCGACCTGAAGAAGGGTCAGGTCACCTTTTTTTTTTTTTTAACTGCTTGGTGTCTTTGGAAACCTAAAACAGATAAATGACGCTCAAAGGATTGAACATATGCACAGTAAGTTGTTTTTATATAGAAATGCATAAATTCATTCTTTGGAGCATCTATTTAGCACTTTTTCAGATGTTATTCAGAGCAGAATCCTTAAGGCGTGCTCCCATAATGAATGCAGACCATTCATTTACTCCAGAAAGTTGTTGTAAGCTTTGAAAAGTCTCACGCAAGTTTGATTCATCTCTGCGTAAATGGGCCGATCTAGGGAGTAACCAACGAGGAATGAGGTGTGGCCATGCCCGCTAGTCAGATTAATCAAAAGTGATGTATCTGTCACGGGTGTGTTAGGTTTGACAGACAGTCATTCTGGATCCGGATCTAGAAGGTCCCTGCGCTTAGCCTTGCAGACGCCTTCTTGATCCTTTCATCATCTCTCCCTCTCTAGGACCCAGCGGTGATCTCCACCTTCTGCTGCTAATTAACACACCCTTGTTGGATCTTTAAATACACTCAGTTTCTCCAGAGAGTTGCTGGTGATAGAGTAAATTCCTCTGTTCATGTCTGGAATCCTAGCAGTCTGCTAGATTCTCCTTGGAGTTCCTTTTTGGCTTGTAGTCATGATCTTTCTGGTCTCTTCTCAAAGCTAAGTGTATCCTCTTGTCTGTTTCCCTGGATTGTCTTTAGTTGCAGCGGGGCTGACTAGTGCTCACCCCTCCCCCTCCCTACCAAGGGCCTAGCTATAGGGACAGCCAGGGCTAAGGTATCCTGCTCGGAGATATGTGCGGAACGTATTTAAGGATGATAGGGGAGCCAGGGTGTTGTTAGATCTGCTTAGGGGTCTCCACTCCCACTTTCCCTAGTTGCCGGGCTTCCCCCTTTTTCCAGTCTTCGTACGCTGGGATCTTCCCATACCTAGCATGACCATATCGCACAGATGCGCAAGCCACTCGTAAGAAGCCCCAAAATCTTTAAGAAGTGGCATGCTCCTTTTAATGAATTTTAGCGCCTTGTACTCTAGTAAGACTGGTGTAGTGGGAGCATGCAAAACGCCAGTCTTAATGAATGAGTCCTCTATATTCTTTAATGGCTCTCATCAGTATATTCAGGTGATAGATTGACTTTGTCTAGGATACAATTTTGCAATTTTCTAATACTTTTTAATTTGAGAGATGGTTCTGCAATGGGCTGTAAATACGGATAATTACATATTACATGGGAAACTGTCTTCGGGAAAAAACTCATTTTGCCTCCTGCAACAATGTAAGGAGTAAGGCGGGCTTAAATTAGGACAAATTGTTGTTTGGGGATCGGGAGTGGAGCAGAGCTGGCGTCATATGCTCATCTACATATCCATATGTCAGGGCCTCCGTGGCTGCAATGTGCGGCACAGGTGGCAGGTACTTTAAGGGTGAGGAGCATAGTAAATCTTCAGTACGGTGATAGATACTGTCACTTGTCACCGAAGCAGAGCTTACTTTATGACTCCAGAGCCGCGACTGTGCATTAGAGAAATACAGCCGGCATAAATTACTGCCTCCCATGCCGACATTTCACACTGACCAATATCCAGACCAGAACTATGAAACCTGATATAAATCTACGGCCGGGTGGGCATTATCATGTCGAATGCAAGCGCTCGTCTGTCTGATGCAGGAATAGGAATGCCTTACAGTGGTTTTCCAGTGAATTAAATCTTAAAGGAGCATAGCAGGAAGTTTAAAAAGAAAAAATTTGCTGTACTGTGCGACACTATAATTTAAGGCTTAGTATACATTTTTTGCAAAAAACGTGTCAACCAAATACCCTGTTTTTTATCACCTTTTTACTAGCACTTGCTGTTTACTGTTACTTTTTTATAACAGAGTATTTTTAAACTTTTGTTTTACTGTGTCCTTGTGTGTTTCACTATAATTTAAGGGGTAAGGTTTCTCCTTGTATAGAGTTACATGCCAGGTGTGGCATGCCAGTATGAGGAGACTTAAACACTTTGCATGCTCCTCTGGGAAATTAAATATGCAAATTGTCTCTTCAGAGAAAAAGAGAACTTGACCTCTATAGCGCCATCTATTGGAAGTAGCCATCCTACAAGTTCTTATCAACCCTTTAACAAGCCTTGAAATGTCTTGGGATAAAAGCCAAATCAGAATCTAAATTTGCAGACAGTGTTTGGGGGTATTGCCCCTCGTCAGTGCAAATTATGAGATCTGATTTGGCTAGGTGAGAGGCTAAGATTGACATCTAAGGGGTAAGGTTTCTCCTTGTGGAGAGTAACAGGCTTTTATCCTAAGTCATATTTCAAGGGTCGATAATGACTTGTAGGATTTCTGCGTCCAATAGGTGGCGCTAGAGTTCAAGTTCTTTCTCTCTGAAGAGACAATTTGCATATTTAATTCCCCAGAGGAGCATGCAAGACGTTTAAACCTCCTCATACTGGCGTGCCTGACAAGGAGAAACCTTACCCCTTGGATCCCAGTCTTAAGGTACCGTCACACTTAGCGACGCTACAGCGATCCCGACAACGATACGACCTGTCACGGATTGTTGCTGCGTCGTTATGTGGTCGCTGGTGAGATGTCAAACAGTCAGATCTTCCCAACGACACAGCAACAATGCGGCGACCCGTAGCGACCTGTATAACGATGCAACGCAAATGCACGCCTATGTATCTCAGTTCTGAGTCACCAACGAGGTCGTTGGTAAGGTGTCAAACACACCGATGCATGCTACCCAGTGGGACCTCAACGATCAAAAACAGGTCCAGGCCATTCCGACACGACCAGCGATCTCACAGCAGGGGCCTGGTCGCTGCTACGTGTCAAACGTAGCGAGATCGCTGCTGAGGTCGCTGTTGAGTCACAAAACTTGTGACTCAGCAGCGATCTCGCTAGCGATCTCGTTTAGTGTGACGGGGGCTTTAGGCTTTTCTCAGGAGTGGGAGCCAAAACCAGGTGAGGAACAATCAGAGAAAAGGTAGAATAGAAACAAGTCACCAATTCTGCATTTATCACCCACTCCTGGTTTTGGCTCCCACTCTTGAGAAAAAAAAATGACCGAATACTGATAGTGGGGCTGTGGCCTTAGCTTCTCACCCAGCCAAATCAGATCTCATACTTTGCACTGATGAGGGGCATTACCCTGAAAAACTGTGTCTACAAATTGAGATTCTGATTTGGCTTTTATCCCAAGTCATATTTCAAGACTCGTTAAAGGGTCGATAATGACTTGTAGGAATGTTACTTCCAATAGGTGGCAGTAGAGTTAAAGTCCTCTTTCTCTCTGAAAAGACAATTTGCACTATAATTTCAGAAATGTTGTACATGTCCTGGTTATTCTCTGTGCCAGGAACTGCTACGTTGTCCACCTTGTTTACACGCAGAGCAGTTCAGTAAGCAGGGACTGCATGTGATTGACAAATATGCATTTGATTCCCTTATTTGTCAGCACAAGGCTGCCCTGACAACACACAGCATTTTTCATAAAAATAATACTTTTTTTACTGACACTTTTTTTCCAGCTTCTTTTCTAGAGTTTGACGTTTTGTTCTTTTTTATTACTTTTTTTTTTGTTTGTAGCTTCTTTTCTAGAGTTTCTGACCCTTTTTTCCCCCCAGCTTCTTTTCTAGAGTTTTGGTCTCCTTTCTTTGCAACCTCTTTTCTAGAGTTTCTGCCACTTTTTTTTTTATTTTTGTTTGCAGCTTCTCTTCTACAGTTTCGGACTCTTTTTTTTTGGTGCAGCTTTTCTAGAGTTTCTGACCTTTTTTTTTTCCAGTGTTTTATTAACACTTTTGGTGCATTTTTCAGGTTCTCTGAAACACACACTGGAAAACCATAATAAATCATTAGGACTATAAGTGATACATGTCTACAGCCCATGATACTGATAAGAAGACATTTGCTGCATTCACTGTGAACTGTAGAATTATTATTACTATTATTATTATGTATTATTATTTAACAATTAATAATAAATATTATTTAATATAATAAAGATTATTACTATTAATTATCTGTATAATTAATAATAATACAGGGCAAAAACTGTGGTATTGGGGGCTTTTAGAACGAGTAAAATGTGTAGCCATCCATATCTGCCTCAACAGCTGAGGGTTTTTTGTAGATAGACCCACATCAATCAGTTGATCACTAATGGGCCCTCAGAAAGGGACAAAACCTCCAATGTTTCCTGAGGATAAAATCACTGTTAGATTCGGTTCACACAGACCATAAAGTTTTCACTGCAAATTTTGCCACTTATCTGGCTGTGCATAGTCCGCAAAATCTGCATACTCATTTTGGGACAGATTCTCCCCTTCTACTTTATGCAGTGAAAATCTAAAGAGAATGAGCATGCTGCAGAAAATGTCTGCAGCATGTGGATGAGATTTCTACAAATCTGTTTCGCTTGCCAGATCCTGTAGTCCTCTGGGAATTTTACCTGCTCAGATCTGCTGTTAAAATCTCCAGCAATTCCTATACTCTGTGGATGTAACCTTAGAGTTGAGATCAGTAACCTGCACACAGCAGCTGTTGAGAAACTACAACTCCCACCACAGCTACATGCTGAGTGGTTGTAGTTTCGCAGCAGGTGGCTGGTGGCCATAGATATGACACAGCTGACGGTCGAGCATTCGTTCTGTAGACAGCTATGTTTCTTGAATCCCCCATATGGCTGAGCTTCATGTGTTTTTAATAGAGAGTGGACAGACCCGCTGTCAGATGAAAATGATCAGGAGTTGAAATTCCATCTGCCCCATCTTTCTCTCCCCCCAAAATCATGTCGGGAAAGAGTTGGGAGACCCCATACACATCAGATTGTCAGCCGGTCCCAATGAAATCGTCGCGTTTGGCTGACTTTCATCTATTTGTATGGCGGCCTTTAGAGTCATCTCGGCATCATAGAAAGTGACGTTTGATAGCGATAACAAATTCTTGTAAACTATGGGAGATTTTTGATATTTAAAGGGTAATTCACACACTCATCCTTTACACATAATAATATAAATCAATGCTGGAAGCTAAACAGCATTGCCGAAAATAGGAGAAGAAAATATTATGTGCGCCAGACATGACTGTATGATGCATAAGAATCAATGATCCAGCAATATTCTGCACATTTTTTTGCTACATTTCAAAACACTCTCCCGTTTTACAAGCCGGATCAATTTGCAGTAAATCTGCACTTACTAGTGCTTAGTAGTATATAACGGAGGCAAGCGCTGGTAATTTCCCCTGTGATTCCCAGTGATGGCACTAAGTGTCAGTGTTGCCATAACTCTCCCCTGCATTAGGCGAGTCCTCTGGAGCGTGAGGTTGGGATAGCAACTCGCGTTACCACCGCTTGGGTTTTTGCACAATAGCTGCGCAGCACCTTTTGATTCTGAAATTGTCTGATCTCTTTGCTTCAAGGAATGATTTACAGAAGACCTGTATGTTTCTTCAGAAACAGGCACCAGATTTTAACCCACAGTTCAGTGTTTGTCAATCTTTCATTGCTCAAAGCATACTGTCTGTAGAGCTTGCAAATTAGCTCCGCCACAGAACAAAAGAAACTATCCTGCAAGGACCACCTAGGAGTAGCTAAGCCAACATCTGACCCTATAACCATCCTTGCAACATGACCCAGGATAAATGCCAGGTCAGGTTGTAGCTGCTGCTCTGTATTCTCAGATCGGTCGCCCCCGTGATTGAAACCGAATGATGGCATGGAGAATAAAGTTAATTTTCTCCCTGCTGCATTTGGCTACGCGCAGGCGCCGGGCAGCATAATGACACTGTTAACTTGCAGATCAACCGCATAGTTGCAGGTTAATAGCGTTATAACTGGTGACAGGTTCCCTTTAAGCCCCCCATATACAGACTAATGTTGGCAAAAGCCACCGATATCGACAGGTTCGGCCGACTGTCTAGTATGTATGCGAGCTCTGGTCAATTTATTGTCAGGGGAAATATCAATCTGGCATGTTTAATTTTGGACTGCCAATTCTATTGTCCCATAGATAAGCTCCTGCCAGACAATGACCGGTGACTGCTTTCTCATAGAGAACACAGAAGCGCCAGGCCAAACAAGTGCTCCTGTGTATGGGAGAGTTTGCAGGTGGCGAAACGATTGTCCGGAGCATCGTTCAGCCGACAACCATCCAATGTGTATGGCGGACTTTAACTTTGTTCTTCACTGAAGGTCTGCTTTGATTTAGTCAGTTTTTGAAAGGAAAATATACAAAACAATATAAACAAAGTTCTATAAAATGACACTAATAAATGTATGGAAAGGGCACATAGTAATATTGCTTTATACTATTTTACACTTTATATAGGCTTTTGTAGGTCGGGAACGACGACTGTTTAATCTACTTTCCGGAGCACTGCCCAACTTTTAAAGTCCCCAGTTGTTACATAAGTTTTATTATTACACTTCCCGCTATCTTACTAGGTGATTACTACACGTGTGGCCACAAGTTTGCCTCTTATTAACCCATCAGCCTGTAATAATATGTAAATAAGGACTGATTATAGGGGCCAGGCCAGAATAATTGGAGACGTCTTACAACGGTGAAGATCACAGCCGCTTATGACATGCGTGTTTAAATGGTGCTCGTAAAAGGAATCCTGCAAGTCACAATTTCTATAATGATTATCAGTGGTGGAAAGTGTAAGGAGCTTCCCATATTTTATCAGTCAGATCCCTCCATGTCTAATTTACAGATTTGTTGATTCATTGTAAACACCTTTTTGTTGCAAATGTCAAATCTCCCACCCAAAAAAGTGTTAGTACTGCTGTCTTGCATTTTTTTTTTCGTAAATGATTTACCTGCTGCCAGTACAAGGAAGGAGCCGCTCCAGCCGAGTCTCACTGCTTCTAAATTATTTACTTTCATTGATCGGTGCCCAGTTGGTATCTGCATGTGGGCAGCTCCTTCAAAGGCTAATTCAAAAAGAAACCTTGTAGAAAACTAGTTGAAGGTAGTAAATCTACTGATTAGGAACATAAATTCGCAGGAAGGTTATTTACAATGCATTCTCATTGCATGATTTTCCATGTGTGATGTCCCGGAGCAGCATTGTTATAGCATCGGTTATTCTGCTATCACCACATATGAGTATATCTACAGGTGGAGTTTTTTTTCTACCTAATTGCATGTGTTATGGGTTAAAAATAATTTTTTCAATTAAGTAAAATTAACATTTTTTGACTGTTTAGCCAACAAGGAGCGTCTTAAAATTTTGGACTGTTTCCGAGCCAGCAAGGTAGACAGGAGCGTAGAGCTCTACGCTCCTGTCTACCTTGTCTACCTTGCTGGCTCAGAAATATGGCGGTCATATTATTCCACCACGATATTCCTATGGGAAAATATGACATAAATTAGAAATATATCTTTGCTTCCCTCTTTCGGTGCATGCAATTTGCCATCCACCTCTCACCTGACCAGGAGGAGCAGTGAGGGATGTAGATGAGACCTCATTGTCAGATCATAGGAGACACAATATGAATTGTAGATCTGTCTTAAATTCCGTGGTGGTCTCCTGTGCCAGAAGGTCTCACAGATCCAATCCATAAAACCTTTCTGTATTTAACCTGCTTGTTTTTGTACTATTTTTGCTTTGTGTGTATGTCTTATTATTTTTTTCATTTTTTTTGTAACTTTTTAAGCACTGTACTCCTTTTTTTTATATATTAAATTTACAATTTTATAATTTTGTTTCTTGCTGGTGTAAACGTACCCACAACCCTGAAGAGGGAAAGTATAAGCTTGGTTGTGCTTGCCAAAGTGCAAGAAGAGTACCTATCAGGTGCTTGGGAAAGTTGGGTGTACAGGTATACTAGTGTGTTTCCCAGGGTTGGCATCTCGCTAGCCTATCAAAATGGTGAGTGGTAGCAGCAAGAAGTGTGGTGTGGATGTGTGACAGGCTGCTGAGTGCACTTAGCCTATTGCTATAATGGCGTGGAAGAATGAGTGTGAGAAGCGGAGTCCCCCTTTTACAGTCATATCCGAGTCATGTGGGCTGTGTTTGTGACCTAGACACTTTCTGTGCCTTTCTTTACAAGGACCTTGGCATCACTGCAAAGAGGTGTAGTGTCCTTGAAAGGTGGTGTCGCCTAATTTGAGACACGTGTGCTTAAATTGCGTCACCATTTTTACACCAATGTCTGGTACAAACTAAGTTAACTAATAATATGTGGTATAAATTTAAAGATGCTCCAAATTTATCAAACAGCATGAACTGCTGTAACAAATCTGGCGAATTTTAAAGGGAATTTGTCATGTTAAAAGAAAAAAAAGCTATTAACCTGCAGATATGAGGTTAATCAGCAGCTTAATAGTGTTCTGAAGCTGCCCGGCACCCACACTGAGAGCCTCGCTGCCAGGAGGAAATTAACTTTTATTCCTCTTGGCAGGCTTGGGCTTTCAGTCATACAGGTGTCGCTGGCATAGCGTCAGTCACTGCTCAGTACATAGTGAGCGGCGGATGTAATCGTGCCCCCGTCACTGACTGACAGCCGACTCCGCATTAGAGCCAACTGTCAGTCAGTACCAGGGGCACGGTTACAGCTGTCGCTAACTATGCACTGAGCGGTGACTGATCCCGTGCTGACCCACCCCTAGTACTGAAAGCCTGAGGCTGCCAGGAGGAATAGCGTTCATTTCCTCCCAGCAGAGGGGCTCTCAGCGCGGGTGCCGGGCAGCTTCAGCAGCTATCAATGCTAAATAAAGCAGCATTTACTTCTAGTTATCACACTGGATAATATTTTGTGCTGAAGTTAACCCTTATTATGCATGACTTTGGTCATTTGTTTTGTGCATAACCCATCTACTGGCAGTAGTGCAAACTTATTTGCCTATAATCAATAAGCTCATTGGCTCTGAAGAGGGCTTTCTGTCTATTCTGGTAGAGCCGCTGAGCTCACTGATGGGTTGCTGCACTGTCAACTTGATATCAGCACCATAGCCAATGTCTGACACCAGGAAGAATGGCAAAGACTCGCTGGTGGACTTGGGGAATGAGTATAGTACAGTTAGGGGACTGCAGAATAGTGCAATGTTAATCATAAGGTTTACATTTTCAACCAAGGCTGTGGAGTCGGAGTCTGTGTCCATTTTGGTGCAGTCAGAATCTGAGTCGGTATAAAATGGGCCATAAATAGGTTATTCCTAACCTTAGAAGTTATCACTTATCCATAGGTGATAACTTGCTGATCGCTGGAATCCCCACCAATCTGGAGAGTAGGGCCCTGCAAAGCTCCATCTAAATGGACTGGTGACGGGGTATGCTCACTTTCCCTCCCTCCATTCATTCTCCATTGCACTGCCCTGTGATTGGGAACAGCAATCAGCAAGTTGGTGTTCACTTGTAAAGATGGGAATAACCCTTCAAGTGAATACTGAAAAACTATGCATTACATTTACACCTTAAATGTGTTGCCCTTAATGGGAATCTGTCAGCAAGTATTTGCTATTTAATCTGAGAGCAGCATAATGTAGGGGCCGAGAGCCTGAATCAAAGGATGTGTCACTTGCTCAGCAGTTTGCTGTAGTTTCAATACAATCAGTGTTTTACCAGCAGGAGATTATCACTGCCAGACTAGGTGTCCTGTGCCTGCTAGTCAACTGCTCTATTTAACCACGTCCCCATCATTGATTGGAAGCTTCTTGTGTACACTGTAAGCAAGCTGCCTATCAGTGATGTGGGCGCGGCTATACAGAGCTCGGCATGCTGACCATTGCTACATCTACAGCAGAGAAAACAAGGATTTTATCAAAACTGCACCAAGCAGCCCGATAAGTGACACATCATTAGAATCAGGGTCTCTGTCCCTACCTGATGCTGCTCTCAAACTCCATAGCAAAAATTTGCTGACATATTCCTTTTAAAAAGGTAGTGACAGATCTGCTTGATTTACTAGTGAAAAATCTACATGTAGTATGCGCAGCATATCAGTAGATAATTTGCTTAATAACAGATGCCTAAAGTAATATTTATAAAAGATTAAACGGTTTTAGGCGCCTTTTTGTTCTATTTTTAACAAGACAAGTCCTTTTAATGAAATTCCCCTTTAAATTCTCTGTCCCTTGAAATAAAAAAATAAAAGGATTATAGATGAGGGCTGGCCCTGGGGTTGCATTTCATTGCTGTGCCAGAGCAGGTGCCTTCTGTATACCTCTCATGCATCAAGCACCGGGAGAGCTGTCAGATCTCCGCTGAGCCTGTCACCCACTCACTTATCCAACCACCTGCTTGAAATGCTCCCTACATCTAGCAATTCCCGGGGGAGCCCAGCTTACATTTTCATTTCAAACACACCGTTTGTCTTAAGCTTTATAAAGGTTAATGGGAATAACTGCGCCTGCCTCTTGTGTAACAAGGTGGGGAGGGCAGGGGAGGGGGGTAATTACTTATTGGAGAGCGGTCTACCTCTTTTGACGGCAGTCTCATTCATTTAGGGGCAGCCCGGCTCATTACAGATGAATTTCCTAAGGGACAGCACATAGCTCAAACCAAAGGGAAGCAGCTGGAGAATTGCTGCAGCATTCCTATGCCCATTAGGTAACCCTGCAGCATACAGCGCCAGCGCAGGTAGATCCATTTCTTGTATTTTCAGATTTAGGGTATGCAATTAATACCATGGGGGCTGAATTGTTTCATCTTCCATACTTTTACACAGACGCTTTATCTCTTTTTCACATCATTGCAAATAGTTGGCATACATTTTTACTATATGTAAAGCTGATCTCTGAGCGACAAATTAAAGGGGTAACATGTAGAACAAATCTGTAGAATATTTTTTAAGGGTCTGAGCATTTGGGGTCCACCACTGGGACCCAATTTTTAATGATTAAGACTATAATGGCCTTTGCCAAGGCTTGGACTGGCCCACGGGAGAACAGGAGAATCCTCCGGTGGGCCTCCCCCTCTCTTATATGAGCAGTACTTGGCACAATATACTGGAATCACTATGTACAGACAAAGGCTGCATCTTATTCATGTAACAATCTACCCAGTTCATTGTTATTATCCTCAATCATAAATGTATATATCACATTTGCATGTAGTTGAAAAGTGGGGCCCTGGAGTCGGTTACTGGTAAGCCCTTGGCACCCCAGTTCGACACTGCCTATGCCCCCTAGGGGAAAATAGAGGTAAGGTCTGTGCTCAAGACTATGAAGTGTGATAGAAAAAAAGTTGAACCAGTTTTTATCACAAAATACAGTAAATAATGGCCGTTTCCCTCACTTGCCATATACTTCAGTGGCTGTGGCTTCTCTTTCATTTTATAATAGGAGTACCAAAGGACTCCCATTTTCCTGATCGATGTCGATCCCAGGGTTTTGACCTTCAGCAATCCGCCCTTATAGCATACACGTATCCTATAAATTTTATATCCAATCAAATGTTATGATCCCCGGTCACTGGATAAAGCATACGAAGTGGAACAGCACTGCTCCGTTAACTTGTAGTGGCTGCTGCCATGAACTGCAGATTAGCTCTTGCTCTTCTCAATATCTTAATATAAAATTAATGGAAACCCCCTTTAATTAAAATCAAGCAGCTGTCCTTATCAGACTCCTGAGAGAGAGACCTCTGGAGAGGAATCTTCATTTTGCCAGAGAGGGAGCAGACCTGGGTGGAAATGATTGCTCCTTCTTCCCTCCTGTCTACTACAGTATTGGAGAGTATTGTGGAGGAGATCAAGCAATTACAGGTTCCCTTAGGGGACTAACTAAAAATTTTAAAAACATTGCCAAATATAAGAAAAAAATTAAAGTTGAAATCACTCATATGTAAATAGCTAAATATGAAATTTTTATATAAAAAAAAATGCAAAAACATTTTATCCCATAAGGTAAATGCTGAAACGAAAAAAAAAAAAAATGAAAAATCTATCGAAATGCATGGGTCACAAAAATTACAGCTCATCGCAGCAAAAAGAAAAAAAACAACAAGGCTATGTTGATGGAAAAATAAAAAAAGTTATGGGTCTTGGAGGAAGGGGAGGCAAAATTTTAAAACTGCCATACCTTAAAGGAGTTGTCCAGTACTTTTATAGTGATGGCCTATCCTTAGGTTAGGTCATCATTACCAGATCGGTGGAGGTGTGACACCCGCCGACCAGCTGGATGTGCTTGGTTGCAGAGTGAAATGGCACAGCGCCATCAACTGGATAGTGGGCACAGCGAGGTACTGCAGATCTACCCCTGTGCATTCACATAGGGGTGGAAGTGCAGTACCCAGCCGCGGCCACTATGGAGTTGTGATGGTCCGCAACCAAGCACATCCGACTGGGAACAGCTGATCGGCGGGGGCGCCACCACCGATCTGGTGATGATGACCAATCCTAATGAGAGGCTATCAATATTAAAGAACCAGACAAGTCCTTTTAAGGCTATGTGCACACGATGCGTATTTCATGCGTATTTTGTGCGGAAAATTCCGCAGCGTAAACGCATGAATTACGCATGTTAGCCTTCTGCCATGGTCCCCTATGGCATTCCGCAATTGTAATGCCCACGATGCGGAATTTTCCGCAGCGTTTTGTTGTGCGGAAAATTCCGCAGCATGTCAATTCTTTGTGCGTTTACGCATGCGGAATTGCCATCTACAATGCAGTAGAAAACGCAAGGCAATTCCGCATGTGCAAAACGCGCGAATTACGCGCGAAAAACGCATGCCAAATTCCGCATGCGTTTTCCAGGAAAAAGGACATGCGGAAATGAAGCGGAAATTTCCGCTTCAAATACGCATCGTGTGCACTTAGCCTAAAGGGTTCCAGAAAGTCTGGGTCTCCATACAGCAGTACTAGATGTATGGCACTGATTGACGGACCTGCTTGAGGTTTTAAACTGTTCAATGTTCTAGTCTTTCCACATTTTAATTTTGGGTATGTGCACACGATGCAGAAATGAAGCAGAAAATTTCTGCATCATTTCTGCATCTCCCTGGCAGAAAAAACGCATGCAGATTGTGCATGCGTTTTTCCTGCAGAATACATGCGGATCCACATGCAGATTCACATGCGTTTCCGCATGCAGATTGACAAGCGCTTTCCAGGCGATGTTAGCATCACCTGGAAAGTGCTTGATAACTAGGTCACACTATATAAATCCATGCAAACAGCATGGATTTATACAGTGTGAACCGAGAGCGTGTATATACTTACCTCCGATGGCCCGCGCTGTCCTGCTCAATCTGTTCTCCCGGCTGCCGGCAACTTTGAATTGAAAGACCTGCCGACGTCAGCGTCACGTGACCCGTCACATGACTCTGACGTCACCGCAGGTCCTACAACTCACTGCAAAGTGCCGGGAACCAAGCGGGAGCGCTGTGCGGGCCGACAGAAGGTAAGAATACATTATTTTTTATTTTATTCTTCTTTTTACAGCTTTTTTAATGGTACCTGGGTGTGGATGAGACTCTCCTCTCCTCCACACCCGGGTACCATCCGCACATTAGAACGCACCAATTACGCAAGTACAGATGCTGTCTTGCGGAATTGGCGCGTTCTAATGCAAGTCAATGGCGGCGAAATCGCCGCGTTTCCGCAAAATTAATTGACATGCTGCGGATTTTTGACCGCAGCGTTAACGCTGCGGAAAAATCCGCATCATGGGCACAGCACATGCGGATTTCCATTGGGGAACATTGCTTCCCTTCTACCATGCGTTTTTCATGCGTTTCCGCGGCGTTTACGCAACTGCAAAAACGCCGCGGAAACGCATGAAATACGCATCGTGTTTAGGCTGTGTTCACACGATGCGTATTTCATGCGTTTCCGCGGCGTTTTTGCAGTTGCGTAAACGCCGCGGAAACGCATGAAAAACGCATGGTAGAAGGGAAGCAATGTTCCCCAATGGAAATCCGCATGTGCTGTGCCCATGATGCGGATTTTTCCGCAGCGTTAACGCTGCGGTCAAAAATCCGCAGCATGTCAATTAATTTTGCGGAAACGCGGCGATTTCGCCGCCATTGACTTGCATTAGAACGCGCCAATTCCGCAAGACAGCATCTGTACTTGCGTAATTGGTGCGTTCTAATGTGCGGATGGTACCCGGGTGTGGAGGAGAGGAGAGTCTCATCCACACCCAGGTACCATTAAAAAAGCTGTAAAAAGAAGAATAAAATAAAAAATAATGTATTCTTACCTTCTGTCGGCCCGTTTTTTCTGCCAGGGAGATGCAGAAATGATGCAGAAATTTTCTGCTTCATTTCTGCATCGTGTGCACATACCCAAAATTAAAATGTGGAAAGACTAGAACATTGAACAGTTTAAAACCTCAAGCAGGTCCGTCAATCAGTGCCATACATCTAGTACTGCTGTATGGAGACCCAGACTTTCTGGAACCCTTTAGGCTAAGTGCACACGATGCGTATTTGAAGCGGAAATTTCCCTTAGGCTGTGTTCACACGATGCGTATTTCATGCGTTTCCGCGGCGGTTTTGCAGTTGCGTAAACGCCGCGGAAACGCATGAAAAACGCATGGTAGAAGGGAAGCAATGTTCCCCAATGGAAATCCGCATGTGCTGTGCCCATGATGCGGATTTTTCCGCAGCGTTAACGCTGCGGTCAAAAATCCGCAGCATGTCAATTAATTTTGCGGAAACGCGGCGATTTCGCCGCCATTGACTTGCATTAGAACGCGCCAATTCCGCAAGACAGCATCTGTACTTGCGTAATTGGTGCGTTCTAATGTGCGGATGGTACCCGGGTGTGGAGGAGAGGAGAGTCTCATCCACACCCAGGTACCATTAAAAAAGCTGTAAAAAGAAGAATAAAATAAAAAATAATGTATTCTTACCTTCTGTCGGCCCGCACAGCGCTCCCGCTTGGTTCCCGGCACTTTGCAGTGAGTTGTAGGACCTGCGGTGACGTCAGAGTCATGTGACGGGTCACGTGACGCTGACGTCGGCAGGTCTTTCAATTCAAAGTTGCCGGCAGCCGGGAGAACAGATTGAGCAGGACAGCGCGGGCCATCGGAGGTAAGTATATACACGCTCTCGGTTCACACTGTATAAATCCATGCTGTTTGCATGGATTTATATAGTGTGACCTAGTTATCAAGCACTTTCCAGGTGATGCTAACATCGCCTGGAAAGCGCTTGTCAATCTGCATGCGGAAACGCATGTGAATCTGCATGTGGATCCGCATGTATTCTGCAGGAAAAACGCATGCACAATCTGCATGCGTTTTTTCTGCCAGGGAGATGCAGAAATTTTCTGCTTCATTTCTGCATCGTGTGCACATACCCTTATAGTAAATCTATAGAGATTGCATTAAAATGATTTTTGTTTTAAGTTACATTTACAGCCAGTAATTTATGAAGAAAGTCTACATTAAAGGAGTTCCAGAGGTTACATAATGACTTTTTCTACAATCTCTATTCCAAAGTGGCAAATGATAGATCACACATAAAGTATACAGAATATTCGCAGACCTTTTCCAATTATCCTTCATTAGTCGCTGTCGTGCTGAAATGACTTCAATTACAGTAACCAGCATTAGCAGACTTGTTAGAAAAGGCGTCATTGCCTTTAAGGCTATGTGCCCACGTTGCGGACCTGAAGCATATTTACGCTTCTTCCTGGCGGGAAAATCGCATGCGGATATTACATGCGGTTTTCCCGCCAGGTAGAAGCGTTTGTGAGGCGTCTTTGCATGCATTTCCGCATGCGGGTTATCAAGCACTTCTCCAAGCATCACTTGGAAAAGTGCTTGACAACTTGTTCAGAATGGTAAAAAATAAAAAAATAAACTTTATACTCACCTTCCGATGCATTCTCTGCCCCGTCCGGAGTCTTGAGCGGCTCACGCTGTTGTGTGCAGGACCTGCGGTGACGTCATTGAGTCATGTGGTGGGTCACATGACTCAATGACGTGCAGGTCCTTCAGACAACAGCGCGACGGAGGGAAAACATCAGAAGATAAGTATAAACTTTATTTTATTCTTTTTTTTACAGGTTCTTTGGTACCCAGGTCTGGAGGAGAGTCTCCTCTCCTCCAGACTTGGGTACCATCCGCACATTGATTCCGCAGCGCTTCCGCAAAATTAATGAACATGCTGCGGATTTTTGACTGCAGCATATACGCTGCGGAAAAATCCGCAGCATGGGCATTGACATTGCGGAATGCCATTGGGGACCATGGGGTGCGGATCTACATGCGTTTTTCAAGCGTTTACGCTGCGGAAATTCCGCAGCATATACGCTTGCAAAACGCTACGTGGGCACACAGCCTCAGTGTAAGATATTCCTTCCTGTTGACAAAACCCGAAGAATTCTTGGTCTGCTTTGCTGTTATTTTTCACTTTAAACCCCCCAAAAATAGTTAAGAACCGTAAAATAAATGTATGACGGAGCCTATTTCTATCACAGGATGGTTGTTTCTCTTGAAATGCATATGGAGTCCTTTCTACTGATGAAAGTAAAATCTACACAGACTTAAGGAAAGCGCAGAAGTTTCTCTCTTCAAGAAAATTCCCTCGGGACATTTGGAACACAGATAGAAAGTGAAGTCAGAGGCTGGCGGCTTCTCTTTTCTGTCGTCTGCTGTTAAACCTCCGTTCTTGTTTTTTCCCCATTCTCCTCTCGTACGTAGAGTAGATTTAAATACATAGCCTAACCAGGTTTCAGGGTTATTGCACAGACTCCTTTAAATGCGCTTGGCTTTTTTTTTTCTTCTAATTTCCTTAAGGGTTATATTGAATTCAACAAGAAGCCCAACCGCGAAACTAAACCTAAGGCTCCGTTACACCGAGAAACACACCGCACAAAGTCTTGTTTTTTGAAGTTTCGAACAGCTGTGATTTGCCAAGAAAATCATTTAGACATTTCTCACGGTACAATCCCATGCGCTTTCCTAAATGCAATGTTTCCCATTTTTCAATTTAAACCATAAATATAGGAGACAGAATTAAATAGGTTGTCTCCTCTTGTTAAATGTGCAAAATCGCAAAGTGCTTTGTAAAAGCAAATAACTTCGCAATTTACCTCTTAATAAAAATCCTGTCCGTTCTCAAGAACGGAAGGATTTTTAATCTGTACAACTAATTGCGTAGGCTACCGAACACCTCTGCAGTCTATCAGAGGTCGATTTCCGAGGCAAAGAACATGCACTTGCAATCGCTTTGCTGTAGAGCCTTCAACCAATACTCTGAAAGTAGGTGGACCTTTCCTCCAATGGTGCCGAGGCAAAGCTACCTCCACTTGCAGCATCAGAGGATGCTCCATTCAGTCCAGTGGCGAAACCTGCCGGATTGAACTGTCAATCATTCGAGCAAGCAGGAAGTTGGGAGCAGGGCTGTAGAGTCAGTCAGTGTCCATTTTGGTGGAGTTGGAGTCGGTATTAAATGGACTGACTCCAACTCCTAAAATATATAATAAATTGGGTACAGTAGTTCAATGCAGTTTGTGGGGAATATTTTTTTCATAAGAATTTGGGAAAGTTCTGAAATGTCCTATAAATGTCTGTCCTATTCCTGATCTAGGGGTCTAGACTTTTAGCTGAGATGAATCTGTGCTACAGTAAATTTATCACTTAAATATGAGCCATGTATGAGGGAGTCGGAGTTGTGGAGTCGGAGAGTTGGAGTCATGGAAATTGAGGAGTCGGAGTTGGAGTCGGAGGTTTGCCTTGTCGACTCCACAGCCCTGTTTGGGAGGGTGTGCTCCTGATCAAAGAACATTATCCCTTTTAAAGTTCATTATTTGCCTTGTTGAAAGAGAATCTGTCTTCAGGTTTTTGCTACCTCATCTGAGAGCAACAAACCAGAGAAATAAAGCTTCGAATAAAGATCCACAAAATTGTCTAGTACAGATACATTTTTATTAATTCATGATCATACATAGGAAGAGGAAGGAATGCATAGTAACAGGGGACAATAGTCGATAAAATAACAGAAAAAAAAAACAACAAACAAACAGGGGCACGAGCAAGGAACATGATAGTGTAGAATCCACATTAGGGAATATCATCCAAGCTGCCAATCAATGATCTAAAATTGATCCACGGATAATATATAAAGTGCAAATGCTTGGAAGACCGATAAAGACTACAAGATAATATAATTTGAAGTCGTAATCATTATAATTAATATATATATAGACAGTAGTCAGTGTAACCAAGAAGTATAAGATGCTAGATCCCATAAAGTGCATATGCAAGATTAGTCCTAATGGGCAGACAAGGAAAAGAAAAATAAGCTGAGAAGTCACAATAGATCACACATGGTTACTTACACCTAAAGTATGTGGCGTTCCTTACTGGCGCTCACCCCGACGCGCGTTTCGGCACAGCTGCCTTCGTCAGGGGGTGGCGTTTAAGAAAATAGGTAGGGTTTATAAAGGCCATACAGTCTATAGACATTGGGGAGTGTGAACCATAAACCAATAGGAGTGAAAGAGGTGTGGCGCGACGCATGGCTCTCACCGCCCCACCGCCGCAACCACGACAGCCGCGTCACATGGTCCATGACACCGCGATCGCGTGGATGTCACATGATCAGGCTCCAAGGAGCATGGAGAGACACCGGCGCAGAGGACGCAGCGCTGATTCGAGAGGCCATGTGTACCACCTCTCACACAAGCATAACAAAAGAACAATCAAATTAAAGGACCTCAACAGAGGAGGATCCATTAGAAACAGTACCGCCAATGAAAAAAATCTTTTATATAGTACATAGCATATAAATGCCAGTGCAAGCATAAGAATTGAGAATAGAAAAAGACCCAATTACAATAACTACAGTTTGATATGAAATGACCAATTATGATAAAAAAAAATACAATACTATTGAAAAATATAAAACATAAAAATGACAATAAGAGAAAAAACATGCTAAGTAAATGAACAGTTAAAATAATAATGGATAAGAAGGAAAAAGTACTAAAATAAATAAAGATAAATATAACAAAATAATAATGAAAAAAAACAAAACAAAAAATACAAATAAATAAATAAAAAACATATAGTGAAAAAAATTAATAATAACAAAATAAGAAAATAATCACATCCGGGGCCTCAGCAGAATTCAGTTGAAGACGAGAGCATCAAAATATATTCTTCATGTGATGGTATCCTGTTCCTCAAAGGAGAGGTAAGTAGTTATGCGCCAAAAAATACTAGAAAAGTAGAAATTAAAATTAAAAACACGAACACAAAAAAACACACCCACAACTCTACCTAACAAATATAAAGTGGCCTTATGACAAACAATGAGATAAATGAGTGAGGCTTTTCGCCAACTTAATAATGAAGTGTATTATAAAAAACTCACTTTTAATCCCTCAATTAATTAATAAAGGCCAAGTATCATTCCAAGTATGATAGATTAAAATATGATAGATTCCTTACAAGAGCTTCCAGTGTGGGAATCATTTCCAAACCTTTACACTCTGCCCTTAAAGTGTCGGAACCAGTCGTTCCAACATTTTATTTATTGCCCAAAATTCACAAAAATAGCACTTGTCCACCAGGGAGACCCATTCTGTCTGGATGTGGTAACTACCTGGAAAATGCCTTAAAATTTATTGACCGCAAATTACAAGCTCTAGTTGAGTGCCTCCCCTTCTTTATAAAGGTTACAGGCGATTTTCTCAGAAAAATTGATGGCCTCCATATTGGGACTGATACCTTATTAGTTACCTGTGATATAGAGTCACTCTATATGAACATACGCCACACTGATGGGATTAATGCAACCCGTTTCTTCTTACAGACTACCAATCACTCCAGCGACATGGCTACATTTATCACTGACCTATTGGAATTCATTCTGACGCATCATTTTTTTGTTTTTAAGGGGTCCTTCTTAAGGGTGCGGTACATCGACGACATCTTTACGATCTGGCAGGGTACTTTTGAATCTTTGGAGTCCTTTATGGGTGATCTTAATGACAATGACTTGAATATCCGCCTGACATTTCAGGCGCATGTGTCTACCATTGAGTTTTTAGATGTTAGAATTACGCGAGATGAGATTGACATACTACAAAGTTAAATCTATCGGAAACCATTGGCAGTAAATTCCTTATTGCATGCATCATCAGCACATCCTAAACACATGGCTAAGGCCTTTTCCAGTGGGACAGTTCCTTCCTTTGAGAAGACTGTGCTCCACAGATACTGAATTTCTGACACAAGCACAGGATCTCACTACTAGATTCAGAGAGAGGGGATACAGACATCGCTTTTTGAAAAAAGCTTTCCATAGAGCTAAACATACCACAAGGCATGACTCTCTCTATACGACAGAAACCCATAAGGATGGACAGATGTTGCGGTTTATTACTACGTATAGCTCTAGGTCTGCGGAACTGAGAGATTGCCTTAATAACTCATGGCCCATTCTTCTAGCCGATCCTATCCTATCTAAATATCTACCAGAGAGACTTGTAATCACTTTTAAAAAAGCCAGAAACCTTTGCGATCTACTCTCTAGAAGCCACTACTCTCCCATTTCGTCTCCCACCTTCCTAGAGAGACCACCACTGGTAAGAAGATGTACACCTTGTGGCAAATGCGTGGCTTGTCCTAATGTGGAACATACTAACTCCTTCATTGATTCTCATGGTTCCAGTACTTATCACATTAAAAAATCCATAACGTGCACTACAAAAGCGGTTGTTTACTATGCAGTGTGTCCCTGTCCTAAAATCTATGTGGGACTTACAACTAGACAGTTGAAGCTGAGAATTCGTGAACACGTCTTGGGGATCGAAGACCATCTGGTCTTATTGAAGATATTAGTTATGCTCCATTTCTCTGATCGCTCTTAGATCTATTGGCAAATGTATTTTTATGCCTTTATTTTATTTTCTGTTTATCTCATTGTTTGTCATATGGCCATTTTATATTTGTTAGGTAGAGTTGTGGGTGTGTTTTTTTTGTTTTCGTGTTTTTAATTTTAATTTCTACTTTTCTAGTATTTTTTGGCGCATAACTACTTACTAGTGTTGAGCGAGCACTAAAATGCTCGGGTGCTCGAAGCACGGGCCGAGCTCACCGTGATACTCGGGTGCTCGACCCGAGCAACGAGCCCAATGTTAGTCTATGGGAGACCCGAGCATTTTTGCGGCGGCACCCCCGGCAGTCTGTAGAAAGACTAAAAAGTGCCCAAAACGATAGTGACAGTGCTCAAATGACATGGGGACAGCATGGGGATCGCCCCAGGAAGCATTTCTGACCCCCAGGTCACTGCTGTCAACAACGTGGTCAGAGGTATTAAGCCACTTTTACGGGCTCACAATAAAACGTTCAAAAACGAAACTAAAACTGTTTTCCTGTGAAATACAGGGTGGTCCAAAAGTAGGTGGACAGAAAGTGTAATAAGGTTATGAAGGGGGAGATTTATCAAACATGGTGTAAAGTAAAACTGGCTCAGGTGCCCTTAGCAACCAATCAGATTCCACTTTTCATTCCTCAGACTCTTTGGAAAATGAAAGGTGGAATCTGATTTGGTTGCTAAGGGCAACTGAGCCAGTTTCACAGATCTAGTTTTCAGATAGATCTCCCCCAAATCTGTTTTCTTTTCAGATAATTCAGATAACACATAATGGCAAATAATTTAAATATAGATCAAAGAAAATGGATTTTAACAGAGTATTGGAAATCTCAAAATGCTGAAACCGTTAGAGCAAATTGGGTTGAAACATTTGGTACTCAAGCCCCAAAGAGACAAACCATTTACCGCATTCGACAAATTCAATGCCACTGGCTCAATCCTTAATGCTCCAAAAACTGGTCGACCCAAAACAGTCTGTACAGAAGATAATAAACAACTTGTTGCTGAAACATTTGTTCAGAGTCCAAAAAAGTCCACCAGAAGAGCCTCTTTGGAATTGGGAATTTCACGAGCTTCTATCATGCGAATCCTGAAATCTATTGGGTGGAAAGCTCATCGTCCACGTCTAATTCATGGTTTATTGGAGGATGATCCAGACAGGCGGCTGCAATTTAGTGTTTGATAAATCTCCCCCTTCATAACTGTTATGATCTGCTACAAGAACTAAGGAACGAAAGGGAATCTGTCCCTACAATAAGACTAAGCTGATTCCCTACGTTGCAGCGGGCGACCTGTTCCTTGTGAACAGACCCGCCTTCGTCCTCAGCTAGTCTGAACGCAGACCTATAGAATAAAGGGAGGGGTCTCTAAAAGAACTAAGGACTGGGACACAATTGGACACCTCCTAGCAGATGTTGTAGCGGAGCAAAAAGACAGACAAAAAGTACTTAGAGGTCCAAAGGATCAAACGAACTAGAGAGATAGGTACAAAAGCACCTGGCTAGATAGAGAGTCAAATAACACTGAAGTCCAGCAAAGCCAGAAGGGCGGAGCTGGAATAAATAGGCAGCAGGTCACGTGACCAAAATAGAAAAAAACTAACAGGAGAGTTCTAACAGTACCCCCTCTTCTATGAGGATCCTCCGGATCCTCCAGGCCCAGGCCTATCAGGAAACCTCCTGTGGAACGCTCTGACAAGTCTAGGGGCAGAGACATCATCCGCCCCTACCCAGGAGTTATCCTCGGGACCGAAACCTTTCCAAGCGACGAGATACTGCAATCTCCCTCTGTCTTCTGGAATTCAGGATATGAGAAATTTCATATTCGCCGTCTTCCACTACCGGAGGAACTTTTTCAACAAGAAAACATGAAACACAGGTTGGAGGTCCCCACCTCCTGGAAGATTAATCCTAACAGCGGACTGATTAACCACCTGAAGCACCTTAAATGGCCCCACAAACTTCGGACCCAATTTTTTAGAGGGAATCCTCAACCGCAGATTCTTTGAAGACAACCAAACCATGTCACCCACCGTAAACAAAACGTCTTTACGTTTCCTGTTAAAATACATCTTGGACTTTTTGTTAGCCTCTTGAAGGTTACAACGTACGTCAGTCCAAACTCTCTCCAAATCTCCAGAAAAATTCTCCTCCTCCGGCACAGCCGACACCAATTTGGAGAATGAACCAAACGACGGATGTCTCCCAGTACAACAAAAAAAAGGAGAACACCCAGCAGAAGAGGATGTATGGTTATTAAGAGCAAATTCAGCGAGTGGCAGAAACTCGGACCACCCCTCTTGATTGTCTGCCACAAAACAACACAAAAACTGTTCAACATCCTGGTTCTTTCTTTCTGTCTGTCCATTAGACTCAGGATGATACCCAGATGAAAATGACAAATGGACTCCCAACCTGTCACAAAAAGCATGCCAAAAGCGAGCCACAAACTGAGGTCCCCTATCAGAAACAATGTCGGTGGGAACGCCATGGAGTCTGACAATTTCCTTAACAAACGCCTTGGCGAGTGTCTTAGCGCAGGGTAGTTTAATGAAAGGAACCAAATGACACATCTTGCTAAAACGGTCCACAACCACCCAGATGACAGTGAAACCCTCGGACACAGGAAGGTCAGTAATAAAATCCATTGCCAGATGCGTCCAAGGCGCACTAGGAACCTCCAGAGGGCAAAGCAACCCCACAGCAGGGGTATGCGAAGCCTTTGACCTAGCACACACCGTACATTGACGCACCCACTTGAAGACTTCCTTCTGCCACCCAGGCCACCAAAAACTGCGACTTAGAAGTCTCTTAGTCTCAGAAATTCCTGGATGACCTGCCAACCGAGACTCATGATATTCCACAAACAAATCTTTCCTAAAGGTTCTAGGCACAAACAACCTCCCATGGGGAGTGTTAGATGGGGCATCCTCCTGGGCTTTCAGAATCCCATCTTCCAAAACGGAGTCCAATGCTGCTACCACAACTCCTTCCTGTAAAATGCTCTCCTTCTCCTCGGTACCAACCATGGGAGAAAAACTGCGAGATAAAGCATCGGCTTTAACATTCTTGGTACCAGGGATGTAAGTAACAGAAAAATTAAACCGAGAAAAAAAAAAGTGCCCACCTAGCCTGACCTGCATTCAAGCGCTTGCCAGCATCCGGATAAATCAAATTTTTATGATCAGTGACAACCTGAACCGGAAATTTAGCACCTTCCAAGAAACGCCGCCAATGTTCAAACGCGAGTTTAATAGCCAGCAATTCCCAATTACCAACATCGTAATTAAGTTTGGTTTCTGAAATTTTTTTCTAAAAAAAAGCACAGGAATGTACTCAATCCTTGTTCTCCTGAGACAAAACCGCACCGACCCCCACCGAAGAAGCCTCAACCTCGACCAAAAAAGGCTTGGTCTCATCAGGCTGCATAAGGATAGGGGCAGAACTGAACCTCTCCTTGAGATACACAAAAGCTTCAATGGCCTTAGTAGTCCACTGGACAGTATTCGCACCTTTCCTGGTGAGATCGGTCATCGGCTTAACAATTATAGAAAAATTCTTAATGAATTTTCTGTAATAATTGGCGAAACCCAAAAATCTCTGTATCGATTTCAAACCAATAGGCCTAGGCCATTCCTGCACAGCCTGAACCTTCACCGGGTCCATCTCAAAGCCCTCGCTGGAGATAATGTAGCCCAAAAAACTAATTCTCTGCACAGCGAACTCACATTTCTCCAGCTTAGCAAAAAGTGAATTGTCACTTAATAACTGCAATACCTCACGTACGCTCTGCCAATGAGACTCCAGATCTGGCGAATAAATCAAAATGTCATCCAAATACACAGCCCCATTCTTACCAATCAAAGGTCTCAGGATGTCATTAATAAGGTTCTGAAAAAACGCGGGTACATTGGTAAGACCAAAAGGCATCACCAGATTCTCAAAATGACCTACCGGAGTGTTAAAAGCAGTTTTACATTCATCACCCTCCTTTATTCGGAACAAATTGTATGACTCCTGGAGATCAATTTTAGAGAACCACTTGGCCCCCACTAACTGGTTAAACAAGTCCGGAATTAACGGCAATGGGTAGGAATTGCGTACGGTAATTTTATTAATTTCGCGAAACTCCAGACATGGACGTAAACCGCCGTCCTTTTTTTTTTACAAAAAAAAATCCAACAGCCACAGGTGACTTAGAAGGTCTAATGTGACCAGCAGCCAAGCTCGTCTGTATGTATTCCTCCAAGGCCTTTCTCTCAGGGATAGTCAGATTAAATAAGCGACTCTTGGGAAGAGTAGCTCCAGGAACAAACTCAATGGTGCAATCATAGTCCCTATGAGGAGGTAAAACTTGCGACTCCTCCTCTGAAAAAAAACTTCCAAAAATCCTGAATAGGTACAGGTAATTCCCCTTTTTCCACAGCTGCAATGCGACCGTTACAACACTTATCATAGCACTTAGGACTCCATGACTTAATCTCATTAGTAGACCAGTCCAGTAAAGGATTGTGCAGTTTTAACCAAGGCAAACCTAAAACTACTGGAGAAGGTAAATTATTTAATACCACCAAATCCAAATTTTCCTGGTGAATACCATTGATAGTGAGGGGAAATTCAGCAACCTTGTGAGTAATGCATTTCAAAGGAGTGTTGTCAGTAGCAATCACAGAAATGTTTGGATTCCAATTTAAGTTTTTCCAAAAAACCCTTATCAATCACATTAAGTGTTGAACCACAATCCACAAATACCTGAAATTCAATCACATCTTCCTGCAATAAGGTACTCTCTGAAAGAAATACTCCCTTAGAATTCAAACAAGCAATACGGGCGTAACTGACCTTTTTTTTTTCTTTGCTTAAACAGTTCTTAATTAAATGGTCTGATTTACCACAGTAAAACCACAATCCCTTGGAAAACCTGCGGTCTCTTTCCTGAGAGCGGAGTGACATCGCCCCAACCTCCATCGGTTCTCCGCCGTCCGAGCAGACCCTCTGAGGACTAGGAGCTGCCATTGCAGGAATTTTCTCATCATAAACCCTGGCACGCAGTCTCCTGCCCACACGTATAGCTAATTGCATGGCCTCTTGCAATGTCACAGGTGCAGGAAATGCAATCAGCAGATCTTTAACCCTTTCACTTAGACCGGCAAGAAACGAACATTTTAACGCCGAATCATTCCATTTCACTTCTGAAGACCACCTTCTGAAGTGTGTACAATAATTTTCAACATCACCTGACCCCTGCTTCAAACGTCTCAGTTCTGTCTCAGCAGATGAGACTCGATCAGGATCGTCATACAATGGCCCCATAGCAGAAAAAAAATCCTCCACTGATCTAAAACACGGATCATTAGGTTGGAGAGTAAAGGCCCACCCCTGTGGTTCCTTGCTCAAAAGTGACATGACAAACCCAATGCGCTGTGATTCATTCCCAGAGGACCTGGGTCTCAAACGAAAATATAATAAACAAGCATTTTTAAAGGAAAAAAAATCTTGTTGTTTACCATCAAAAATATCAGGCAGTCCTACCTTTGGTTCCACAAAATGCGCTCCAGGACAACTACTCACGTGTTGCTGGAGATCGGCCACCTCTAGAGACAATCCCTGCAGGCGTTGAGCCAACTCTTGAACAGACACCATACTGATCCCAGGATTTCTTTCCAAGTTTAGTTTGGGCTGGACTTACTGTTATGATCTGCTACAAGAACTAAGGAAAGAAAGGGAATCTGTCCCTACAATAAGACTAAGCTGATTCCCTACGTTGCAGCGGGCGACCTGTTCCTTGTGAACAGACCCGCCTTCGTCCTCAGCTAGTCTGAACGCAGACCTATAGAATAAAGGGAGGGGTCCCTAAAAGAACTAAGGACTGGGACAAAATTGGACACCTCCTAGCAGATGTTGTAGCGGAGCAAAAAGACAGACAGACAAAAAGTACTTAGAGGTCCAAAGGACCAAACGAACTAGAGAGATAGGTACAAAAGCACCTGGCTAGATAGAGAGTCAAATAACACTGAAGTCCAGCAAAGCCAGAAGGGCGGAGCTGGAATAAATAGGCAGCACGTCACGTGACCAAAATAGAAAAAAACTAACAGGAGAGTTCTAACAATAACCTTATTAAAGTTTATGTCCACCTACTTTTGGACCACCCTGTATGTTAAGGAACATCCCTTCCAGGGTAAAGGCTTGTGTATAAGGTAAAATAAATAACCAAAAACAAAAATACTCCTCCACACCTTGTGCTATGTTCACAAGTAGCATTTTTTATGCGTTTTTGCACTTTTGTATTGCTTTCAACTGTGACAAATGCATTCACCGGGAAATGTAATTTTAACATTTTACAACCTTATCTGGCCATGTGCTGTGTGACACATGCATACAGTGCTGAAAAGACATGGGAACAGCATGGGGAAGACCCCTGGAAGCATCTCTGACACCCAGTTCACTGCCTAAAAGTGTGCCCATAAGACGTGATACTTGCCGCATCAGAAGATGCAGACTTGCAACTATCCCCGTGCAAGTCCTTGTCCCAGGGCAGTGTTCAATTGTACCTCCCCCATTCCTTGCAATGCAAGCGCAAATAGGCAGCCAACCACTCACCCACCCGCAGGCTGCAATACTATGCTGCTAGCTTGCACTTGAAATGGGGCCTTTTAGTTTGGAGGAGGCCGAAGCTGGCCACTACTTCATTGTTGCGTCGGCGGTGAGATCTCCGTACTCCATCTCCAGCCGCCATTATTTGTCCCAGGAACCTTCCCCACACTTTTCTTAGCCTGGCCTGCTTTAGGGCAGCATTGGACGAGCCCACCAGACAACCAGAGACTCCTCCGGTGGGCCCTGGCTTCTCCATCAGGGGAGTTGAGAGTGCCAAGGTTAGGAGCATGATGATGATGATAGAAGTTAGCATCTGCTTTGTTTTCTTGGAAAGCAAGCGTAAGTGTGCAGCCTGCCACCCACCCACCCCCAGGCTGCAATACCATACTGCTAGCTTGCACTTGAAATGAGGCCTTTTAGGCTTGTGGAGGCAGACGGCGGCCAACATGTCATGGCTGCATCGGCGGCCTGGTATCCATACTCGGTCCCCAGCAGTCCGGCGGCCGGGTGTCCACACTCGGTCCCCAGCCACACCTATTTGTCCCCGGTGCACCTTATACACAAGCGGGCATACCAAAACATTACCTGTGCCCTCCCCAGTGCATTTAGTAGGAAGGAAGCCTATTCCGCTGTAGTGTGTGCACGCCAACCCCCTTTTCATGGCACATGCGAAGATGCCTCCCACCCTGCACCTGTCGTTGCAGACTTGCAACTATCCCAAGTCCTTGTCCCAGGGCAGTGTTCAATTGTACCTCTCCCATTCCTTGCAATGCAAGCGTAAGTGTGCAGCCTGCCACCCACCCACCCCCAGGCTGCAATACCATACTGCTTGCTTGCTTGCACTAGAAATTGGGCCTCTTAGGCATGTGGAGACGGAATCTGGCCACCACGTCATGGCTGCGTCGGCGGCCTGGTATCCATACTCAGTCCCCAGCCGCCCGGCGGCCGGGTGTCCACGCTTGGTCCCCAGCCGCCCGGCGGCCGGGTGTCCACGCTTGGTCCCCAGCAGCCAGGGGGCGGCTGGGTGTCCATACTTGGTCCCCAGCCGCCCCGCGGCCGGGTGCACGCACACGGTCCCCAGCTGCCCCTATTTGTCCCGGTGCGCCTTATACACAAGCGGGAATACCAAAACATTACCTGTGCACTCCCCAGTGCATTTAGTGGGAAGGACAGCCTAACCACAAACACGTGGACAAGTGAATGTGGCCAGGGATGGTCCATCTCAGTGACACCTTCACACTGGGTTAATATTGTAGAAGCCGTGACACAGTTGGACACTGGGATGCAACATGTCCTCCAGACATAGAGGATTGCGGGTCCTGGGTCAATCAAGCTTCAACACAAAGTTCAGAAGGTAGACAGCAGCAGTGATCGGCCTCCTACACAACGAGTAAATTATTCATGATCATTAGGTCATCCATCTCCTTAGCTTTCTGTTCCTTGGAATGCAAGCGCATGTATGTAGTAGCGGCTAGGCCTGAAGTGGTCAGCATTTTGGCGCATAGTCTACCTCCTCCGAGGATTGCTGGATGTTTTCCTGCTACTTTCCCAGTTCTATGACTCCCGTTAAAACAAAGCTTCAGGTGATGAATGATGGATGAGGTGGTGGCAAAGGAGAAAGCTCGAGGAACAGGGACCATTCACATCAATATCAGGCCAGTCAACCACACATGTCTTGTAGGATATGTTTCTGTACCAAAAGGAGCGGTTCGGCTACACAATTATAGGGCATACAGTGAGTGCAATGCCTACCAAAAACTTCGAGGCACTCCAATGCCCCTTGGAAGTGACATGGAGGTCAGAGGGCCTTAACTAAACCTTTTTTTCCATTTATAGAAACTGGGTCTCCTGTACACTGTTGGCCTAAGCAGTGAATGGAAGGCTTTCCAAAAGTTATGAGGAACTGCAATGCCCATTGAAGCAGACGTGGATTACAGCGTACTAAAAACCTTCTACCCATTATTGGGGAGTGGGTCTCCCTTAGTGTTTGCCTATGCATTGAAAAGCAAAAGCTGACTAAAATTAGGAGGAAATGCAATGCCCGTTGGAAGAGTTGTGGAGGTTAGAGGTAATTAACAACAACATTTCAATGCCCCTTGGAAGAGCTGTGGAGTTCAGAGAGGTTTAACAAGACTGTTTTAATGCCCCTTGGAAGAGACGTCGAGGTCACAGTAGCTTAACAAGACGGTTTTAATGCCCCTTGGAAGAGACGTGGAGTTCAGAGTGGTTTAACAAGACAGTTTTAATGCATGCCCCTTGGAAGAGACGTGGAGGTCACAGTAGCTTAACAAGATGGTTTTAATGCCCCTTGGAAGAGACGTGGAGGTCCCAGTGGAATAAAAAGACAATATCAATGCCCCTTGGAAGAGTGTTGGAGGTCCCAGTGGAATAAAAACACAATATCTATGCCCCTTGGAAGAGTGGTGGAGGATACAGTGGAATAAAAAGACAATATCAATGCCCCTTGGAAGAGACGTGGAGGTCACAGTAGCTTAAAAAGATAATTTTAATGCCCCTTGGAAGAGACGTGGAGGTCACAGTAGCTTAACAAGATGATTTTAATGCCCCTTACAAGAGCCATGCAGTACAGCATATTAAAAACATTATTCCCATTATTATCTTTGCCTATGCCTTCCAAGCAAAAGCTGCCAAAAATTAGGACCGAGGAACTTGCAATGCCCCTTACAAGAGCCATGCAGTACAGCATATTAAAAACTTGCAATGCTGGCAACACGAACCACGGTCACCCTGGTGGTATAGTAGTGGTGGAGGCTGAGGATAAGGAGAAGAGCAAAAAACAGCCGAAATGAGGAAGCGTATACCCATCTGTCGGTGTGAAGCGGTGCATGGGAATACACCTCCCGAAATAACACAGTGGATTTGACTTTGTTACTCTGCTGTCATTTGGTGGTGATGAGAAGTCTGGCCCAATCCAGCCCTTGTTCATTTTGCTAAGGGTCAGCTTGTCAGCATTGTCAGTTGACAGGCGAGTGCGCTTATCAGTTATAATTCCCCCAGCGGCACTAAAAACACGCTCCGATAACATGCTAGCGGCAGGGCAGGCCAGGACCTCCAAGGCGTACAGAGCGAGTTCATTCCAAGTGTCCAGCTTGGATACCCAATAATTAAAAGGCACAGAGGAATCACGGAGGACGCTGGTACGGTCGGCAAGGTTCTCCCTCACCATCTTTTGAAACTTTCCACTCCTTGTGAGAGTACCCTCGCACCTCAGGGCCTGTAAGCTGGGCGGGCCTCAGAAAACTGTCCCAGAACGTTGACAGTGTTCCTCTGCCTCTGCTGGATTGGAGTTGCGTCTCTCTCGCCTGTACGCCTTGGTTGGGCAACGAACTGTGACCTCTGCCGCTAGAGTGTTCAGATGGGAATTTTTTTAAAAGTTCTGCAGCAAGGGCCTACTGGTACTGCCCCATTTTTGTAGACCTCTCCACCTCAGGAATAAGAGAGTGAAAGTTCTCCTTGTAGCGGGGGTCTAAAAGTGTCACCAACTAGTAATGACTGTCACCCAACATTTTGACAACGCGAGGGTCACGGTTAAGGCAGCATAACATAAAGCCAGCCATGCCTGCCAGACTGGTAACGGGCAAGACTTCCGTGTCCTCACCAAGATGACGACTGATCATGCTCTCCTCCTCCTCTTCCCCCCCCCCCCCCCCCCGTCCTCAGGCCACCCACGCTGAACCAACGGTATGACAGTTGTACAGGTACTACCGTCTACAGCGCATGATACCAGCTCCTGTTCTTCCTCCTCCTCCTCCTCTCCCTCATTGTCCCCCAATGCACGTTGGGATGAGATGAGGCTGGGTTGTGTGTAATCCCCCGCTACGGCTTCTTGATCCATCTCCTCAAACTCTGGCTGCAATGCCTCCTCTTTAATTCTCTGCAGAGAGCGTTGCAAAAGACAAATAAGTGGGATGCTGATGCTAATGATGGTGTCATCGCCACTCACCATCTTGGTGGACTCCTCAAAGTTTGTCAGGATGGTACATATGTCAGACATCCAGTTCCATTCCTGAGGTCTTATGTGTGGAGTCTGACCTGAATATCGACTGCCTTGTTGCATCTGGTACTCCACAACTGCTCTCTTCTGCTCACAAATCCTTTGCAATGTGTGGAGGGTAGAGTTCCAACGTATGGGGACATCACATACCAGTCGGTGTGCCGGAAGCTGCAAACGCTGCTGTAGCCGACTTCCAAAAATGAGCTGACAAGCGGGGTACTTTGACTAGCAGATCTGGCAACTCTGCGTACGATTTAAGAAACCGCTGAACCACGAGGTTAAGCACATGAGCCAGGCATGGTACTTGTGTGATCTCGCCTCGCCTCAGAGCCGCCACTAGGTTATGGCCATTGTCACACATGACCATGCCTGGATGTAGGTTCAGCAGTCTCAGCCACAGATCTGCCTGCTCTTTCATAGCTGTCCACAACTCACAAGCAGTGTGAGGTTTATCACCTAAGCTTATGAGTTTCAGCACAGCCTGTTGCCGCTTGGCTGAGGCAGTACTGCAGTGCTTCCAGCTTGTAACTAATGTGGTGATATCAGAGATGGAGGCTGAACATGAGGAGGAGGATGATGCGCAGGAGCTGTACACTGTGGGGGCAACTCTGACTGACATAGGGCTCGCAATCGTCGGTGTGGGGAGGACGTGTTCCTTCCCAAGGTCCAACTGGGTCCCAGCTTCCACTATGTTTAACCAGTGTGGCGTCAGGGAGATGTTCCGTCCCTGGCCACAAGCACTTGTCCACGTGTCCGTTGTCAGGTGGACTCTTCCAGTAACTGCGTTGTTGATGGCACGGCAGATGTTTTGGGACACGTGCTTGTGTAGTGCAGGGATGGCACACCGGGCAAAATAGTGTCGGCTGGGGACCGAGTACCGAGGGACGGCCACCGCCATAAGGTTGCTGAAGGATTCCGTCTCCACCAGCCTAAAAGGCAGCATTTCCAACGCAAGCAGTCGTGAAATGTGCGAATTTAGGACTGTGGCCTGTGGGGCGTTGGCTGCGAATTTGCTCTTTCGTTCAAACGTCTGGGATATGGACAGTTGAACGCTGCAGTGGGACGTGGACGTTGATGCTGTTTTGAGAAACTGCCATAACAAGTGAAGACTGAGAGAAGGGGGCATCTTTGCATGCAGTATGGACAGGGGATTGCCTTGCACGCACAACAGGGGGTTCTCTTACACGCACAACAGCGGAAGAAGCAGTGGTGACACCCGCTGACACTGGTCGTGGACCCTGGGGTTCGCCCCACAAAGTCGGGTGCTTTGCTGACATGTGCCTGATCATGCTGGTGGTGGTCAGGCTGGTAGTTTTGTCACCCCTGCTGATGCTGGCCTGGCAGGTGGTACAAATGGCCTTTTTGGGGTTATCAGCAGAGTCTTTAAAAAAATTCCAGACTCTGGAAGACCTACCGGTTGTACTGGCAGCATCCCTCCTGTTGGTGTTACGGGGACCGGTTGCCCGCCTTCTGTCTGCGGCCACCACACTGCTTCTTCCTGCCTGTTGGGGTACTCTGCCTCCCTCCCCCTGTGTGCTGCTGGCCTTGCTCTGCGTGTCCTCCTGCCATGTTGGATCAGTTACTAGATCATCCACCACCTCCTCCTCTTCCACTTCTGCACCACGGTCCTCCTCCTCACTTCGTGGCTATTGTGTCTCATCATCGTCCACCTCTTATGACAAATTGCCAGCGTTGCCTTCCTGTGGCCGTGGCTGTTCAAATATTTGGCCATCGCTACATGGGATCTCCTCTTCCACCACTTCAAGCGGAGCAGGCGAGGGGCCCAAATATGGAAATGGACCAGTGAACAGCTCTTCAGTGTCCAACTGTGGGATCAGTTGCTGTCTGACGACACTCGGCATGGTGGGAGGAAGGCGCATCAGGGTGAGGAGGAGTATGCGGTCGAGACTCACGGCTACTAAGACTTGACGTGTGGAAGACAGACCGGAGGTGGTGGTGCACAGGTGACTGGAAGTATTATCTGCTATCCAATTAATAACCTGGTCACACTGATCAGTTGGAAATAGTGGTGTTGTGTGCTTCCCTAGTAATTCGGTCAAGAAGTGGGAGCGAGAAGATGTGACTGTTGGTTGTGGCACATTTTCACCTTGGCCACGGCCCCGTCCTCTGCACGCACCATCACTAGAACGTCCAGTTCTACGTCCCTTGCCACGCGCCTTGCCCATTGTAAATGAAGTAAAATAGCTTACACTCGCACTATCAATGGAAAAAGGGTAATAAAAAGGAGATTAGAACCGTGGAAGAGGAAAACCACAGTTCTTGTTCTCTGGCCTACCCCAGAATCTTTTAAACAGATATATTTGTGTCTGAACAGTCAGCGAGACACTCAAACTGTTTTTGTTTTTTTTTATGGAAAAAAGGCAAAAAGGTGGATAACACCCAGATTTGAACCGTGGAAGAGGAAAACCACAGTTCTAAATTCCTGGCATATACCAGACTTTTTTAAATAGATATATTCGTGTCTGAACAGTCAGCCAGACACTCAAACTGTTTTTTTATGGAAAAAAGGCAAAAAAGTGGATAATACAGAGATTTGAACCGTGGAACTGCAAAACCACAGTTCTAGTTATCTGGCCGAACCCAGACTCTTTGAAACAGATATATTTGTGTCTGCACACTCACAGACACACTCAATTTTTTTTTTTTTTTTTTTTTTTTTTGGGGGGGGGGGGGGGGGGATACCAAAAGGTTAATAAGATGGGTCTTTGTACAGTCTGACTGAGGAAAAACAAAAGGATTTAGATGTAAAAAAAAAAAAGGATTTTTCCTGATCCCTGAGACCTGGGGATAAGTCTAGCAATTTGAGCAGCAGCAGCACACAGGACTGTAATGCAGTGTTTGTTGGTATAACCACTGTGTCTCCTATACAGCCTGCCTGCCTGATATCTGGGATGGATATTAGTCCTCAGAAGGACTGTTTGCTTGATTTTGCCGGCTTTAGAGACCCTACACTACCTATTTCGCAGTATAAATCTCTGCCTAGCTCAGCAGCACTCTCCCTACACTGTCTGATCCGGAGCGACTGTGTCCAAGATGGTGGCGCCAGGTTTTAAATACTCGAGGTGACGCTGTGCGGCCAGCCAATCACTGTAATGCCCACAACCAACATGGCTGCGGCATTACAGTGACTGGCTGGCAATCCCTGCATGTTCATGGACTCTGTAAAGAGCGACAAACATGCAGGGCGGAGACCCGAGCTCCTGCCCGAGTAACCCGAAAATGCTCGGTGCTCGCCAAACATCCCAAGTAGTGAGATGCTCGGGCGAGTACCGAACAGTGTTGAGCATGCTCGCTCAACACTACTACTTACCTCTCCTTTGAGGAACAGGATACCGTCACATGAAGAATATATTTTGATGCTCTCGTCTTCTACTGAATTCTGCTGAGGCCCCAGATTTCATTATTTTCTTATTTTGTTATTATTGTTTATTAATTTTTTTCACTGTACGTTTTTTGTTTATTTATTTGTGTAGTGTATTTTTTTTGTTTGTTTGTTTTTTTCTTTTGTTTTTTTCTTTTTTATTATTTTGTTATATTTATCTTTATTTATTTTAGTACTTTTTCTTTCTTCTTATCCATCATTATTATTTTCACTGTTCATTTACTTAGCATGTTTTTTCTCTTATTGTCATTTTTATGTTTTATATTTTTCAATTGTGGGGTATTGTTTTTTTATCATAATTGGTCATTTCATATCAAACTGTAGTTATTGTAATTGGGTCAATTTCTATTCTTAATTCTTATGCTTGCACTGGCATTTATAAGCTATGTACTATATAAAAGAATTTTTTCATTGGCGGTACTGTTTCTAATGGATCCTCCTCTGTTGAGGTCCTTTAATTTGATTGTTCTTTTGTTATGCTTGTGTGAGAGGTGGTACGCATGGCCTCTCGACTCAGCGCTGCGTCCTCTGCGCCCGTGTCTCTCCGTGCTCCTTGGAGCCCGATCATGTGATATCCACGTGATCGCGGCGTCATGGACCATGTGACGCGGCTGTCGTGGTTGCAGCTGTGGGGCGGTGACAGCCATGCGTCGCGCAACACCTCTTTCACTCCTATTGGTTTATGGTTCACACTCCCCCATGTCTATAGACTGTATGGCCTTTATAAGCCCCACCTATTTTCTTAAATGCCACCCCCTGACGAAGGCAGCTGTGCCGAAACTCGCGCCGGGGTGAGCGCCAGCAAGGAACGCCACATACTTTAGGTGTAAGTAACCATGTGTGATCTATTGTGACTTCTCAGCTTATTTTTTTTTCTTTTCCTTGTCTGCCCATTAGGACTAATCTTGCATATGCACTTTATGGGATCTAGCATCTTATACTTCTTGGTTACACTGACTACTGTGCATATATATATATATATATATATATATATATATATATATATATATATATTAATGATTATGACTTCAAATTATATTATCTTGTAGTCTTTATCGTTCTTCCAAGTATTTGCACTTTATATATTATCCGTGGATCAATTTTAGATCATGGATTGGCAGCTTGGATGATATTCCCTAATGTGGATTCTACACTATCATGTTCCTTGCTCGTGCCCCTGTTTGTTTGTTTTGTTTTTTTCTGTTATTTTATCGACTATTGTCCCCTGTTACTATGCATTCCTTCCTCTTCCTATGTATGATCATGAATTAATAAAAATGTATCTGTATTAGACAATTTTGTGGATCATTATTCGAAGCTTTATTTCTTTGGTTTGTTGCTATATTTGTCCTGCTTCGTTGATCCTTTATACAGTCCTACTTTGGGGTTTGATTTTGAATCTATTTGAATTTATATTTACCCTGATGTGTTTCTCTACCTTTACATTTATCTCATCTGAGAGCAGTATAAAGTAGAGAAAGAGGCCCTGATTCCAGCGATGTACCACTTGGATTACTGGGTGCAGCAGTTGTGATACGATCTGCCATGGCTCGGTTTCAGGACTCGATCCGGTGACCTCTTGTTGCGTGGTCGTTTTCTCTCTCTGCTGAGCCACAGCCTATTCTGTCTCTGTCCAACTGCTGATGGTTCTCTTGTCTTTGCCTTCTTTTCCTTAGTTTGCTGCTATTCTGGTGTCTCTCACTTCCCAATTTAGTTCTGTCCTATCACTTCTTGGTAGCGGCTATTTATACTAACCTTGAACCTGCATCTTTGCTGGCTATATTTCAAGATAGATTGTGCTTGGAGATCCAGCTCCCTAGCTAGGGATTATTTTACCTGGTTAATCTCTGTTGCTTTTCTTGCGGTTTGTTTGTAAGTCTTCATCCCCAGCACCCTTTCCTTTCTTTCACGTTTTTGGGTTCTGGTAGGTTTCCACATATTTTATTTGTTGTGTGGTTCTTCTTATTTTCTTCTTTCTTTCCTGTGTGTCTGTGTGAACACGTTCATAAGCTTGAGCATCATCCTCTGATTTTTGTGTATTTCACTTTATAGTTGTTATTGTTTTAGTGTTGCACATTGTTTTTAGAGAGGGTGCTGTTAAGGACATTCAGGGTAAGTCAACCTTGAGTGAGGGTGCCATTGCATACACTTAGGGTGCCAACCTCGGCTGTCATGCAGGGACAAATCTGGGTCAGATTAGGGAATTTCCTAGTCTGAACAGGAACATGTTAGATTAAGGTGTTTGTCTCTCCTGGTTTGTGCGTAACCCATATGAGTGTGCTTACACGGTCATAATACAATCAAAGTTTTTAGATGTAGCAGAGCTCAGAAAGCTAACCATGTCCAGACCACTGATTGGCAGCTTTCTGTGTACATTGTAGATTGACTGTAAGCTGCTAAGCAGTGCAGGGGGCGTGATTGAACAAGGAACTAGTCCAGAATTGATAATCTCCTGCTGATAAAACATTCATTGTATTGCAACAGCACACAGCCTAATAAGTGACACATCGCTGAAATCAGTGTCTCAGCCCCTACCTCATGCTCCCCTTAGAGTGCAAAACAAAAACTTGTTGACAGATTCCCTTTAAGGTTATACATTCACACTCCAAGATGTCAAGGGTAGAGGTAATAACTACTTGCTTTATGCAGGGAACCTGTAATAATTCAATCCCTCCTCTGTATAATTAACCCTTTCCTGCCTTGTGATGTCTCGTTACTTACTGTAATTGTGAGCAGGATTTTCCGCAAAGCACATGTAATAATATGTCACAGGAGCTGTCCTTGTGTCGTCACTTGCAGGGGCCAGTTGTATTTTACAGCAAACACCACGGTCTAATAGCCTATTTTTATTTAAATTCCTTCATGACCAGGGGTGATTTGGGTATTGATAAAAAGAGCAACATTTTAATTATTGGAATGCTGTCATAAAGGGGGATTTTCTTTTTTTTTCTATGTATGTATATATTGTCTAATGTCTGACTTCGCACAGGAGTGAGCAGTGCCATGAAACAGAAGCACGAAATAGTGTGGACTGCACCCCCAACCTATGTAAAGGGAACCTGTCACTTTGAAAAAATGCTATTAACCTGCAGATATGGGGTTAACCTGCGAGTTAATAGCGTTGTGAACTTGCCCGGCGCCTGTACTTAGATCCCAACTGCCGGGAAGAAATTAACTTAATTCCTCCCGGTAGCTTTCCAATTTCAGTCATAGGGATGGTGCCGGTGTGGGTTGCTGTAACTGGTCCCCCGACACTGACTGACAGCAGCTCAGCATTAGGGTCAGCTGTCAGTCAGTGCGGGGGTTCCGGTTACAGCAGCCGCTCTCTATACACAGAGTGGTGACTGAACCCGCGCTGGCACCACCCCTATGACTGAAACCAGAACGCTACCGGGCGGCATAAAATTAAATTTCCTTCCGGCAGCATAGGTCTAAGTGCCGACAACGGGCAGATTCAGAGCCTGCAGACTTACCCCATATCTGCAAGTTCATGGCGGTTTTTCATGTAACAGGTTTCCTTTTTGTGAGGCAGGCACAGGTTAAAAATAAATTATTTTTAGTAAAATAATGATGTGCTTGATAAAATAAACACATTATTTATCCAGTACTGTGAAAGAAGAAAATGCCAGAGAAATTCTGTATTTCTTCACCCTGCCTCCTTACAAACATAATAAAAAATTATCAAAAAGACTTATAAGCCGCAAAACTGCAATTTGTTTCTCAAAAATCGAGAGATCATACACAGATCCTTTTGGTTTCAGAATAAAAATATTATAAAATGTTATATGCAGGAACACAAATACAAATTATATTGTAAGAAGTATATTATTTAGCGACGGTATCAAAACATTATTGCGGGGTGGATTTTTTGTCTATTTTTTTTAGAACAGAAGAAAAAGTGTAGAATGCAGATTTTTTTTTCCTATTCTAAAAAAAACACACCAAACAGACTCCATAATAATCAATGGGGTCTATCTGCTTCTGTTTTCCTTAACTGATGAAACGGATCTCTTTTGCACATATGAGTATGATAGCTATATAGTTCTGGAAATTGTAGATCCAAACATCACTTTGGTAGAATCTGTTATGGGAAAAACCTGGTGACAGATTCCCTTTATGAGGTAAGGTCAGTACCTGTAAACCCTCATACACCGCATTCTAATATGCTGTATATATGCCCCCAATCCGGCTTGCAAGACAAGAAAAAGACCTTTTATTATAATCCGGTCTGATGTGCGTCGCTGGTCTTCATCCTGCACCTCCTCTCTTCTTGCGATCACCGTCCTCCTTCCCTGCTTCATGTGGCTGACGCATCCTACGTTATCCACACAGTGTCCCCAGCATCGCTCTCCTGCGTAGGCGCACTTCTCTCTGTCCTGTCGAAGGCAGAGCAAAGTACTGCAGTGCGCATGCGCAGGAAAACACCAAAGAGCGCCAGTGCATGCGCACTCCAGTACTTTATTTTGCCCTCGACAGGGCAGAGAGAAGGGCGCCTGCATATAAGCGCGATGCTGGACAGTGTGGATGACGTAGGACGCGTTATCCACACGAAGCAGTGAAGGAGGGCGGCGATCCAAAGAAGGGAGGACTCGCCGGATCAAGACCAGCGAACCGGACCGCAGAATAGGTGAGTATAATAAAAGGTCTTTTTCTTGGATTGGGGGCTTATATACAGCATATTACAATGCTGTATATCAGGGCTTACAGGAACTAGCCTTAACTCATATGGGAAAAACCTGGTGACGGGTTCCCTTTAAATGCTTTCCTGGCCACATCTTTGCCTGTTCAGATACTTATTCATATTATAAGATATGTTACTGTAGTCGTTGGTACCGATAAAGATAGTTGTCAGGTAGTTTGACTTGATGCTGACAACCTATCTGTCCAATTCTGAAATACATACAGAGCAGTTGTCACTCTGCTTCGCCCGAGGCTCTTGGACAGTTCTTACTAGTGTTGAGCCACCCCCGTAGTGTTCGATTTCGGTTCGGTTCGTCGAACACCCGTATGTTAGCCGAACTGTTCGTCGAACACCGTTAAAACCAATGGCAGGCAAACAAAAACACATAGAAACACATAGAAAATACCTTCAAAGGTGTCCAAAAGGTGACAAACTGCTCAGAAGACACAACTAACACATGGAAAAGTGACAAGTACATATAGTCATGCGAAAAGAAAAGAGGTGGAGGAGTAAAAGGAGGAGGAGACACAGATATAGGCATGTCATGCCCTTCTAAAACCAAAAAAGTGCGAAGCCGACACGGCCGGGTTTGTGCCAGAGCCGCGGTGGACCCGGACAGCCAGCCCTCCTCTCCCAATACTGGTGCCTGTCCGCTGGTGGGTCGAGCGAGCCCCCCTGCGGTGGAGGCAGGTCTAATCTTTTTAATTTAAATTGTCTCTCTAATTTGAAAGAGTACACTTTAAATCCTTTTACAAGGATCGATTGAAGGGCAAGTCTCATGCCAGCAGCCGCGGTAATTCCTGCTCCAGTAGCGTCCACTAAAGCTGCTGCAGTTAAAAAGCTTTCATAAGGATCGAGCTTGGCGGTCCACCGCATGGCGTCCCACCGCATGGCGTCCTACCGCCCACCGCAAGGCGTCCTACCGCCAGTCCCAGCACCCGTGCCTTGGGGTGCCTCCCCGATGCTCTTCACTGAGTGTCCCGGGGGCCCGAAGCATTTCCTTTGAAAAAATTAAGTGTCCAAACTACAGGTGGTGTAGCTTGCTTAACAGCTGGGATAATCCGCTGACTAGCAGACACTGCTACTAGGCACAAAGTATTTCCTGGGCTAGATGCAGTTAAAAATTTGTAATTAGATACTCTCGTTGGATGCTGAGAAAGCATTCCATAGAGTCTCCTGACACGCCATATATTATTCTCTTAAAAAGCTTGGGGTAGGGGTCTAGGGGACCCTTTTATAGGCAAAATCACGGCCCTGTATCGCAATACGTCACCTAGGCTGAAGATAAATGGAACATTTTCATCACCTTTCATAATCACCAATGGGACAAGGCAGGGATGTCCTCTGTCCCCTCTCTTATACATCCTAGTGACGGAGCACCTGCTCTCATCAATTCGCCATAACCCCAATATTAGGTAGATTGAGGTGGGAGGCACCGAGTACAAGTGCTCTGCATTTGCTGATGATGTCCTAGTATATATCACTCAATCACATATATCCATCCCTGCTGTTATGGCTGAAATAGATCACTTTGTTACATGGTCAAATTTTAAAATCAATGCAGCGAAGTCTGAGGCCCTCGATGTCTCCCTCCCCAAATCCATACTGGATTCCATCCAGTCCAACTTTCCCTTTGCCTGGCCCTCACAGGGTATCAAATACTTAGGAATTCGTATTCATAGAGACCTCTCCCGTCTATGTTATCTTAATTTTGGGCCCTTTATTGAACAACTCCATACAGACCACGGTTGGCAAGTTAGAACTGTAAGATTCACTACGTGAACCACTGGTGTTTTGTGGAAAAGCACATGTACACTGTGTTCCAAATTATTATGCAAAAAGTGTTTAGGAGTGATAAGGTAAGAATTTTTTTGTTTGTCAGTTAAACTCATTGATGGTGATGTGTGTCAGGGCTCTTTATATCACTGTAAGCAATTGCAGACACCTGTGCTAATTAGTTTGGCAGGTGTGTCCAATGAAAGGCAAGACTACTTAAGAAGGCTGTCCCACATTATTAAGCAGCCTACATTTTCTGCCAAAATGGGAAAGAAAAAGGATGTGTCGGCTGCTGAGAAGCAACAAATTGTGGAGTGTTTAGGTCAAGGCATGACTACAATCAACACTGCCAAGACACTTCATCCTGATCATCGCACAATCAAGAAGTATGTAGCTGATTCACAGTACACACGTGTGCGTGCTGATAAGGGCAAATTGAGGACTCTTTCCTACAGGCAATTACGTCAGGTTAAAAGAGCAGCGGCAAAAAAGCCTTGTCATAGCAGCAGACAAGTTTTTGAAGCTGCTGGTGCCTCCAACGTCCCCCGAACAACAAGATGCAGAGTCCTTCAGAGGTTTGCAGCTTTGCGTAAGCCATCCTGTCGACCTCCTCTATCCACTGTACACAAGCAGAAATGGCTCCAGTGGGCCAAACAATACATGAAGACTGACTTCAAAACTGTTTTGTTCACCGATGAGTGCCGTGCAACGCTCGATGGTCCAGATGGATGGAGTGGAGGATGGCTGGTTGATGGACACCCCATGCAAACATGGCTACGGCGCCAACAAGGAGGAGGTGGAGTAATGTTTTGGGCTGGAATCATGGGGAGAGAGATTGTTGGCCCCTTTAGGATCCCTGAAGGGGTAAAGATGAACTCCATAATGTATGTGGAGTTTCTCAAACAGCACTTCCTGCCATGGTTCAAGAAGAAGAACTGTGTATTCCGCAGCAAGATCATTTTCATGCATGATAATGCACCGTCTCATGCTGCACATAACACATCTGCATCTCTGGCTGATATGGGCATAAAAGGTGACAAACTTATGGTGTGACCCCCATGCTCCCCTGACCTCAACCCCATTGAGAACCTCTGGAGCATCATCAAAAGGAGTGTCTATGATGGCAGGAGGCAGTTCACATCTAAGCAACAGCTCTGGGAGGGTATTCTGTCCTCATGCAAAACAATTGAACCAGAAACCATCCAAAACCTGACAAATTCAATGGACGAGAGAGTTCAGAAGCTCCTTTCGAACAAGGGGTCCTATGTGCAAATATAACATCACCTAGAATAAAGTTTTGAGTTGAAAACTGTTTGATTTCAGTTTCTAATAACCTGCTAATGCTTATAATTTCAAAAATGACCATTTTTTTGTTCTTTATTAAAATGAAAAGGTTGATCGAAGAGTGTGGGGGATCTAAGAGTGTGGCAACCCAGTAGTCAGGATTATTTCGAATTCTGACAATCTGAGGGTCATGTTGCAGGTAGTGCAGCAAGAAGGCACTCATGTGTCTTGCGCATCTAGGAGCCCCAAAATTATTTTCCGTGCTAGATGCAGCTAAAAATTATTATTAATTTGAAAGCTGGTGGAGCTTAGTATAGATGGCCTAATAGAATCAGTACTGCAAACTGCTACAAGGCCCAAATTATTTTCCAGCCAAGATACAGATAAACATGATTAGTAATTTTAAATCTGGTGGAGTTTAGTATAGATGGCCTAATAGAATCAGTACTGCACACTGCTACAAGGCCCAAATTATTTTCCAGCCAAGATACAGATAAACATGATTAGTAATTTTAAATCTGGTGGAGTTTAATATAGATGGCCTAATAGAATCAGTACTGCACACTGCTACAAGGCCCAAATTATTTTCCAGCCAAGATACAGATAAACATGATTAGTAATTTGAAAGCTTAAAACGGTTGGTGAGGTGATTTTAACAAATCATCAAGCTTTTACTCTCCCCAGGATGACACAGGGGTAGAAAAGTCATTTTGGATCCATGATTTGTTCATATTTATGAACGTGAGTCTGCCTACATTATCAGTGGAGAGCCGCGTGCGCTTATCTGTCAGCACACCACCAGCAGCGCTGAACACACGTTCAGACAGAACGCTGGCTGCGGGGCATGACAAGATCTACAAGGCGTAAGTGGCGAGCTCCGGCCATTTATCCAGATTGGAAGCCCAAAAAGAGCAAGGGTCCAGTGACACAGTCATGGCTTCAATGTTTACTTGGAGATACTCCTGTACCATCGTCTTTAGGCGTTGACTATGTGTCAGACTTCTTGTCTCCTGTGGCCTTGCAAAGGATGGGCTAAAAAAGTGGTGAAATGATTCCGCAAAATTGATGTTACCAGCAGATACTGTGTTTCTGTTACGTTTTGAGTGCTGAACACTCAAAGGTCCCACGGTTGGCAAGTTGGAACTGTGAGATTCACTACGTGCACCACTAGTGTTTTGTGGAAAAGCACATGTAAGATTCTGCAACAGTCTCTGCTGATACTCCTGCATGCGTGCATCTCTTTCTATGGCAGGAATAATTTCTGCAAATTTACTTTTGTACCGGGGATCTAACAGTGTGGCAACCCAGTAGTCAGGATTATTTCTAATTCTCACAATTCGAGGGTCATGTTGCAGGTAGTGCAGCAAGAAGGCACTCATGTGTCTTGCACATCCAGGAGCACCAAGTCCCTGTTGTGTTGGTGGCGAGGTAACAATCATGCTTCCTTCCTCTGCCCTCTCCCCCCAACCTCGCACAACAGAAATGTGATCAAGGTCTCCCTCATCTGATGAGTCTTCCATCAGTTCGTCCTCCACTTCTTCCTGGGCTCCTGCACCTTCCTCACTAGTTTGGCTGCTACCATGCGCCCTGGTAAAACCATCTCCCCCACCCTCGCATGCCTGCCGCCTTGGTGCTGCCGACCGTCTGGACCTTGCAGATGTTAGCCCTTCCCCATACAACTCCTCCTCCTCTACTTCCTCCACCTCCTCTTGTGCCACCACCTGACTCCGAATTCTGTTTAACATGTGCTCCAGCATGTAAATCACCAGAATAGTCATGCTGATAATGGCATCATCAGCACTAAACATCTTCGTCACCATTTCAAAACTGTGCAGAAGGGTGCATAGGTCCCTGATCTGAGACAACTCCTCCAGCGTTATTTGCCCCACCTCTGGATCTCGTTGGCCCAGGCTATACGTCAGAACGTATTGCACCAGGGCTTGTCGGTGCTGCCACAGTCGCTGCAACATGTGCAGAGTTGAATTCCACCGGGTAGGCACATCGCATTTTAGCCGGTGAAGTGGCTGGCCCAACGACTTCTGTAGAGATGTAAGTCACTGAGCTGCGGGATGCGAATGGCGGAAGTGAGCACACCGCGACCGTGCCCTCTGCAGAAGGCCATCTAGTCCGGGATAGTGGGCTAAAAATTGCTGGACAACCAGGTTCAACACGTGAGCCATACAAGGCACTTGTGTGACATTGCCCCGGCAAAGGGCCGCACCCACGTTTGCAGCATTGTCGCACACGGCCTTTCCTGGTTTCAGGTCCAGTGGAGACAACCATTCATGAAACTGGTTTTCCAGAGCTGACCACAACTCCTCAGCTGTGTGACTCACATTTCCCAGACATTTCAAAGTAAAAACCGCCTGATGACGTTGAGCCCTGCTGCCAGCATAGTAAGGAGGTGTGCTGGATCCCTTCTGCGCAGTTAGAAAGCTTGTGGCATGACCAGACAGGCTTTGGGTGCAGGTGGAGGACCGAGAGGAGGTTGAGGAGGCAGAAGCAGTGGAGGAACTTCGAGATAAAGAGGATTGACGCACAACTCGTGGGGATGGCAAGACTTGGACAGCAGCCCCTTGTCCTGCTGTCACCATAGTTACCCAGTGCCCAGTCAGCGACCTGTAACGCCCCTGTCCATGCCTACTCGTCCAAGTGTCTGTGGTGAAATGCACCCTGTCACACACAGAGTTTCTCAAAGAAGCGGTGATGTTGTGTGCGACATGCTGGTGGAGCGCAGGCACACCTTTCTTTGAGAAGTAGTGCCGACTGGGCATCTGGTACTGGGGCACTGCGACGGACATAAGGTCTCGAAAATCCTATGTGTCCACCAGGCAGAAAGGCAGCATTTCTGTAGTCAAGAGCTTGCAGATGGTGAAATTCAACCTCTTAGCTTTCTCATGGCTAGGAGGAAATGGTCTTTTACTTGTCCACATCTGAGGGACCGATGGCTGGCTGCTGTGCTTAGACGGGGTTGAGAAGGGTGTCCCCGGCAATCTGCCGGTCTGTGAGGAAGATGCAGGCGGACATGTTAGGTTGCCTTGATCCAAAGGTGGTGCTATCGATGTCGGACAGCGCTGAACACCAGCTGGTGTTTCCACCTCCAAAGAAAATGATGACCTGCCAATCACGCTGGCTGTTGCGGCTAAAGAGGATGAAGAGGCCGCGGATGCACAAGATGTGGCAGACGGTGGTTGGCCCGGCCGGTTAGGCCGCATTGTAGCACAGTGAGCTTCCCACTGCAACTTATGCTTCATATCCATGTGCCAGTTCATGCATGAAGTACTCAAACTATGTATTTTTTGGCCTCTACTTAGCTTTTGCTGACAAATGTTACAGATAACACGAGTTGGGTCATCTTTATCGATTTGAAAAAATGCCCAGGCTATGCAAGGCTTAGCACCCATGCGACCTGAAGAGCCACCACGACTTGTGGTGAGAGGCAGAGTTGTGTTTGAGGATGCAGTTGTTGACGTGCTTCCAGTACTACGTCTCTGTCCAGGAAGGCGCAACCTGACCTCGTCGTCACTAGCATCCTCCTCCACCTCCTCTGCTGACCTCATCGACTGGCTGACTGTGGGTTGACAGTAAGTGGGATCTCCAACCTCGTCATCATCACCCTGTGTGTTATCACACCCATCGTCCTCAGAGCCAACCTCTTCCTGCCCTAACAAAAAACTAAAGATGTCGCTCCAATCAGGTATTTAAGTCTCATCATCGTCTTCCTCATTGTCTCCACCAACAGGAGTTGCAGTTTGGGAACGAGGGTCTACATTATGGTCAGAACCTTCTACGTCTGGTCCTGGATCCGACTCATAAAGATTCTGGGCATCAGTGCAGATCATTTCCTCGTCTGGATTCACAGAAGCTCTGGAGCCGACCTCTGATTCCCAGGCTATAGTATGAGTAAACAGCTCTGCAGACTCAACTATCTGTTCTACCCCATACTCAGACGGGCAGCTGGAGACTTGGGAGCTGTGAGGAAGCAAGTGCGATTGGGGTGACACCTCTGAGGACTGGAGTATTTGTGATGTTGAAGTTGAGGTGGAGGAGAGCCCACTTAAAGGAGCACTTGATATCCGTTGAAGCACCTGGTGTTTTTGTGCCTCATCTGGAATTTGTAGCGATTGGCGTGGCCGTAAGAAAGGGATCTTATCACATTGTCCGCTAAAAGAAGTAGACATCTTAGTTTGGTTGGAAGATGGTCTTTCTTCTGCAGATATTACTGTTGCTTTAACACCTACCCCACGGACACAACCTTTTTTTCCCTTCCCAACACGCCTATTCCCCTTTCCACCAGCAGCAGGCCTTTTTCCACTCATTTTGGTGGTTAGCTAATTCACAACTCTGGAGTTGTTTGCACAAAAAACAATGGATGGGAACCGAGCAGAGCTGAGTGGCCAAACTGTGGTATTAACCCAAAAGTATTGGCTGGGTTAGATGCAGATAAAAATTATATTGAATTTGCAACCTGGTGGAGGTTAGTATAGATGGACTAATAGAACAAGTCCCACACACTGCTACAAGCCAAAATATTTTTTCAGAGCTAGATGCAGAAAAAAATTATATTGAATTTGCAACCTGGTGGAGGTTAGTATAGATGGACTAATAGAACAAGTCCCACACACTGCTACAAGCCGAAATATTTTTTCAGAGCTAGATGCACAAATAAATTATATTGAATTTGCTACCTGGTGGAGGTTAGTATAGATGGACTAATAGAACAAGTCCCACACACTGCTACAAGCCGAAATATTTTTTCAGAGCTAGATGCAGATAAAAATTATTTTGAATTTGCAACCTGGTGGAGGTTAGTATAGATGGACTAATAGAATGATGCTATGCCCAAAAGGTTTTACTTCACTAGGTGCAGTAAAAAAAATTGTATTCTATACACAGGTGGTGTAGCTTGCAACACAGATAGGCTACTCCACTGACTAACACACTCTGCAACTTGCACAGCACTGGCACAGACCTGCCTGGCAAAAAGTGATAGGAACTGATGTAACCTAGCCCTCAAAAGGACTGCAATTACAATTAGTGTTTACTCCCAACCTATCTATTTAAGAGCACAGACCTGCCTGATAAAAGTCGTAGGAAATGATGTAACCTAGTCCTTAAAAGGACTGCAATCACAACTATTCCTTACTCCCAAGCTATCTGTAGATTTGTGCAAAAATTGTCTTGAAATTAACAAAGTATAGCGCACACAGCAACAGCGGTGCCGTCTAACACGCAGCTGCAGCAGTGAGAAAATGGTGGCGACGGGGAAAATGGCTGGGTCTTATAGGGCAAGGACATGCGACATACACTGCCAATGACACATGCCCTTGCTTGTGTGAAAAAAAGCAGTTCGCTCCGTGTGTGCGCTGCTGATAGGCTGACAGATTGCACCTCCCCACTGTAAATGCGGGAAAGAGAAAAAAAAATGGAGATCTTCATTATTTCTGCAGAGATCCATCCCCTTACCCTTCCCCCTGCCCCGCGGTACACTCAAACTGCGTATTAACATTCATTTTCAGCATTACTGAGAAAAAATCCAGTTATGATTTTGGTGCACGAACAGTTATCGAACATAACCTCGAACAGCCGAATTTTTCTCAAATTGTTCGTGTTCGCCCAACGGCTCGAACACCGCCCAAAACAGCTCGAATTTGAGATTGGCGAACAGTTCGAGTCGAACACCGCTCATCTCTAGTTCTTACTATGGACATTAGGTGTCACAGTAATCTAATGAGCACTGTAGAGATCTTTTACTAGAGTGAGAAGGTCGATCGGATAAGGGAAACTTAGAATTAGGAACAATATTCAATTATCTAAAAAGTCAACTGTATCGACTGAAACTTTGTGTCTTCCATTGCAATCCATTGCTTTCTTTTAGGAACATTTTGTTAAAAGTAGACACACCCATTAAACTGCATCCCAAAATTAGCAGCTGAGTTTGTCCGTTAATAATACTACCATTTTAATTTCTTATATGTATGCTTTGTTGCAGGGAGCTGGTTCACATGTTGACACACATTGGGCAAGCTCTTCACCAGGCTCAACTTCAGTTCATCCTGGTTATTCCTCCTGCCGTAGCACCGGGGTAAGCAAACCAACATTTATCACATATTGTACATATTGTTATGATGGCTAGTTAACTTTTCTATCATTGTATTGTATATAGACATAGAGAGCATGGGTGTTATTCATTGTACTGAGCCACAAGATCAAATATATGTGTGTGCGTGCGTGCGTGTGTGCTTGTGTTTATATAATATATATACATACATATGCAAATATTTATGTGTGTGTATGTATGTGTGTGTATATATATATATACAGTACAGACCAAAAGTTTGGACACACCTTCTCATTTAAAGATTTTTCTGTATTTTCATGACTATGAAAATTGTACATTCACACTGAAGGCATCAAAACTATGAATTAACACATGTGGAATTATATAGTTAACAAAAAAGTGTGAAACAACTGAAAATATATCTTATATTCTAGGTTCTTCAAAGTAGCCACCTTCTGCTTTGATGACTGCTTTGCACACTCTTGGCATTCTCTTGATGAGCTTCAAGAGGTAGTCACCGGAAATGGTTTTCACTTCACAGGTGTGCCCTTTCAGGTTTAGTAAGTGGGCTTTCTTGCCTTATAAATGGGGTTGGGACCATCAGTTGTGTTGTGCAGAAGTCTGGTGTATACACAGCTGATAGTCCTACTGAATAGACTGTTAGCTGCTTTTTTCTTGCCATAATACAAATTCTAAGTAAAGAAAAATGAGTGGCCATCATTACTTGAAGAAATGAAGGTCAGTCAGTGCGAAAAATTGTGAAAACTTTGAAAGTGTCCCCAAGTGCAGTTTCAAAAACCATCAAGCGCTACAAAGAAACTGGCTCACATGAGGACCGCCCCAGGAAAGGAAGACCAAGAGTCACCTCTGCTTCTGAGGATAAGTTTATCCAAGTCACCAGCCTCAGAAATCGCAGGTTAACAGCAGCTCAAATTAGAGACCAGGTCAATGCCACACAGAGTTCTAGCAGCAGACACATCTCTACAACAACTGTTAAGAGGAGACTTTGTGCAGCAGGCCTTCATGGTAAAATAGTTGCTAGGAATCCACTGCTAAGGACAGGCAACAAGCAGAAGAGACTTGTTTGGGCTAAAGAACACAAGGAATGGAAATTAGACCAATGGAAATCTGTGCTTTGGTCTGATGAGTCCAAATTTGAGATCTTTGGTTCCAAACACCGTGTCTTTGTGCGACGCAGAAAAGGTGAACGGATGGACTCTACATGCCTGGTTCCCACCGTGAAGCATGGAGGAGGAGGTGTGATGGTGTGGGGGTGCTTTGCTGGTGACACTGTTGGGGATTTATTCAAAATTGAAGGCATACTGAACCAGCATGGCTACCACAGCATCTTGCAGCGGCATGCTGTTCCATCCGGTTTGCGTTTAGTTGGACCATCATTTATTTTTTAACAGGACAATGACCCCAAACACACCTCCAGGCTATGTAAGGGCCAGATGACCTGGCCTCCACAGTCACCAAACCTGAACCCAATCGAAATGGTTTGGGGTGAGCTGGACCGCAGAGTGAAGGCAAAAGGGCCAACAAGTGCTAAGCATCTCTGGGAACTCCTTCAAGATTGTTGGAAAACCATTTCCGGTGACTACCTCTTGAAGCTCATCAAGAGAATGCCAAGAGTGTGCAAAGCAGTCATCAAAGCAAAAGGTGGCTACTTTGAAGAACCTAGAATATAAGACCTATTTTCAGTTGTTTCACACTTTTTTGTTAAGTATATAATTCCACATGTGTTAATTCATAGTTTTGATGCCTTCAGTGTGAATGTACAATTTTCATAGTCAAGAAAATACAGAAAAATCTTAAAATGAGAAGGTGTGTCCAAACTTTTGGTCTGTACTGTGTATGTATGTATGTGTGTATATATATATATATATATATATATATATATATATATATATATATATATATATATATATATATATATATATATATATATATATATATATATATCACACCCAACTTTAACAAAACAATTAAACTTAACAAAAACTTTGATTTCTTGAAAAACACAAATTATTTTCTCCCTATACTTATTACATTATCTTTAAAGGGGTTGTCCACTACTTTATATCACCCCCCCCCAATGTATCCCCCCAGGGCCCCTAAGACTTTTTGTAAATACCTTATGTTGCAGATAATGCCTGTCACTGGCCGCTCACAGGCATCACGTGACCCCTGGCTGCAGCCGACTCTGACATCTGTTGATGTCACGACAAGTGCTGGCAGCAGCTTGGGGTCTTTGTCTTCCTGGTTCCAGGTGGATGCCAGGCTGTGGGCGGGGTTACCCTCGCCCCCCCCCCCCCGCGCATCACACCTGGCATCCACCGCGCACTCTGCCTCTCCCCATTCATTGGGAAAGCGCTCGGTGGATGCCGGGTATGACCCTTAATGTGGAATATCTCCTGAAAAAAATTAATAAAGTGAAACAGTTTTTTTGTATACTGTAGAGACTCATGTTAAATACAAATGATAAACAATAATTTAAAACAAAACAATGGGAGGGAAAAATAGTAAAATCTAAAGCTTGTTGTGTCACTGGTATTGGCACCCTTTACATTAATTTAGTATGGAAATACATTTTGACTCACCTGTGGTAAATCACAAGAGATTCACCTGTGATTAATTGTCGGTGCCCATGTGACATGAATTAGCCAATGAATGATGACTTCAGCGTTTTAAAAAGCCACATGGTAGGCCCTGTTCTTTTGTCACAATGGTGAAGACAAAGAAGCTGTCTGAGGACATAAGAACTGCTATTATTAGCAAACACAAAACTTTCTAAGGGTATAAGGCCATCTCCAAAGACGTTGGTATCCCAGTTTCAACAGTGCGCAATGTTATTAAGAAGTTTGCCAAGCCTGGAACCTTCAGGTACCTCCCTGGACGTGAGGAAAAGAGGAAAATTGACAAGAGATGTCTTCGAAGTTTGGTTCGAATGGTGGAAAAAACACCACGTCAAACATCCAAAAACCTGAAGGCCAACCTGTAACAGTCTGTGGTCATGGTTTCAACAAGTACCATACGCCGCACACTGAACCAAGCAGAGCATTATGGGCGAAGGCCAAGGATGAAACCATTGCTGAAGAAAAGACATAAAAAGGAATGACTGATCTTTGCCAAAGAGTACCTTGACAAACCACAATCCTTCTGGGAAAATGTTCTGTGGACAGATGAAACAAAAATAGAGCTTTTTTGGCAATGCAAAGCAACAGTTTGTTTATAGACAGCGCAATGAAGCTTATAAGGAGAAGAACACCTTACCAACAGTTAAGCATGGTGGGGAATCCATAATACTTTGGGGTTGTTTTGCTACGTCTGGTACTGAAGGCCTTGATCGTATCACAGGAATCGAGAAATCAGAGAATTATCGAGAGATTTTAGCGCAAAATGTCCTACTCAGTGTAAGAAAACTTGGCTTGAGTGAAAGATCATGAGTCCTCCAGCAAGACAGTGACCCAAAGCACACCTCCAAAAGTACACAAGAATGGTTGAAAAAGAACAAATGAACTGTTTTAAAATGGCCAGCAATGAGTCCTGACCTCAGTCCCATTGAAAATCTTTGGAGTGAGCTGAAATCTGCCATTGGGAAAAAGAACCCTGCAGACATTCAAGAGCTTGAACAAACTGCAAAGGAAGAGTGGGAGAAAATTCCAACTGAGAAGTGCAAGAAGCTTATAGATGGCTACAAGAAACATTTGAACGCTGTCAGCAATGCAAAAGGGTGTGCAACCAAGTGTTAATTAGGTGTGCCTTTACTGCTGCACATGCTGTTTATTCAGTTTTTTCTTTGAAATTGCAACATGGAAGCTGAAAAACAATGTTTTATTGTTGGACCACTAATTAAAAAATCCTGAGGATGATATAACTTTGGTACATTTTCATTTATTTCTGAAGATATCGTACAGTCTATGAAAAAAATGAAAGGGTGCCAATAAAGAGGGGCAGCACTGTAGTTAAACAGCCAAAATCAGTTTGCACTTAGGAGAGGCAACACCCCGAAACGCGTGTCTGCAAATTGAGATTCTATTTTAGCTTTTATCCTAAGTCATGTGGCAAGGCTCGTTAAAGTGTCGATATTGACTTTTATGATTGCTACTTCCAATAGGTGGCAGTAGAGTTCTAGTCCTCTTCCTCTCTGCAGAGACAATTGGCGTGGTCATGAGATAACCCCCTTATAAGTCACATGTCACAGATCTGCTGAAGATGTGCTAGCAATGTACTTGGTATCCGCACAATGATTATTTTTATTATTTAGTGGGGCTAGTCCTCGACTTGTGCTGAAACTATATATAAACTTATAATAATGACTGCAATTAATACATTATAAAAAATATTCATTAATTCATATAATATTTGCATTATAATAAATAAAAAAAATAATTAAAAAGTGGTTTGATCATCCTTGATTTATAAGGGAATGATAAATGAATTGGTCAAAACCATATATCATGTATATCAGTAAGAATAGTTAATGCATATATAGCCTCCAACAGAAAATTCATAAATAGAGGTAGGTTAGAGAATTTAATCAAAACCTTCTTTTTCAATAATGAATATATAATATCATTAGAGTCCACAGTGCTAATAATTCAATGTAATTTCATATTGTATACGTGGGAGGTGCACTAAAGTGACTATTTGACACTCTAAAGTATAATCTACATACAATGCATGATGCAGTTGTAAAGTGCATAGTGTTTTTTAGTGGGAGACAGATATCATAGCAAATAAATACATATTATAAATATGGCCAAAGAATAAATATACGGTATACCAATTCAGTAAGGCGGTTGAATCATCCCGATGCGCGTTTCGCCACTGCTTCTTCCAAGGGACGGAAACCTCTAATATAATATGCATGTTTATTATTTTGCGGAATGAGTAAAAATCTGCCCAGATTTGTGTTTTTGTTTTTTTTTTTACTTTTTTAAATTACAAAAACCCCATTCATATGTATTGAATGTGGAGAGTTGGCAGATTCTTTAAGGATTTACTCACGTAATCCATTCCTAAATCCTAAAATCCATGACTTGTAATCATATACTTACAGTCTTACAAAACACTAATGGTTGACATATTGGCTGTCACCCAATGTTACAATGAAGTGAATGATAAAAAATAAAATATAAAGACTTTACACATGAAAATATCTTGTAAGGATATTTATTTAGAGGATTTTCTACAGCCAGTTCAATGTTGTTCCAGATAATCGTATCTCCACAAACACAAAGTGGTTGCTAAATTGGCCATCAATGCTTATTCCCTTGTATGTCTATATACAGTGCCTTGAAAAAGTATTCATACCCTTTGAACTTTTTCACATTTTTTCATGTTACAGTCACAAACTTAAATGCATTTTATTTGGATTTTATTTGATATACCAACACAAAGTAGCAAGTATTTCTGAAGTGTTAATGAAATGATACAAGGTTTTCTAATTATTTTAAAAATATAAATCTTGAAATTGAGGCGTGCATTTGTATTCATCCCCCCTGAGTCAAAACTTTGTGGAACCACCTTTCACTGCAATTACTTCTACAAGACTTTTGGGGTCTGTCTCTACCAGCTTTTTACATCTATAGGCTGAAATTGTTGCCCATTTCTCTTTGCAAACCAGCTCTTGCTCAGTGAGATTGCATTGAGACGTCTGGGAGCAACAATTTTCAAGTCTTGCCACAGATTCTCAAAGGAATTTAGGTCTGGACTTTAACTCGGCCATTCGAGCACAAGAATATTGTGACACTAGGCACTACTTAAGAGGATGTCAAAGAGTCCGAGGTCAAAAGCCAGTAAGGTACATCATAAACAGAGGGGTGAGGCAAAATTGCAGTGAGGTCAGAGTCCAGAGTCAGAATTCCAAGAAGCTAGCGGATCAAGACAAAGGTGCTAGACAAATGGATGGTCAAAGGCAAATCCAAGGTCAGTCAACAAAGCTCAAAATACTAAAACTCAAAGCACAGCACAACACACACACCAAACTGAGCAGAGTTACAACTGGCAGAGATAATGTTATGCTGGGTGATGGTGAAATGACCTACTTCTAGCCAGCAAGAGCAGTGTGTCGGCCACACTTGGTGCTAGCCGTCGTACTTCCGCGCACCCTTGAGGGCCGGGTATACTCGTTACCTGCCTCCCGGTCCTGGCAAGGGGGAACTTTAGCAGAGCGGAGAGCAACAATGCGGCTGGTGACCGAGCACACAAACAGCAGACAGGGCAACCACACCAGAACCAAAAAACCGCAGTGCAACTGCATTACCTAAGGTGAACAATACCAAAGCATAAACCACCTCAGAAGCACAGAAACGCTGACCTTAACCACCCAGCAGAACTGAAATAATCAGCAATGAAAAGGTGGAAATGGCAGGTTTAAATCTGCCTCCCACCAGTCACCTGACCTCGTTAGGGCAACGCCCAATCTCCACCCCCAGACCACAGAGACCGCGTTGCTAGGAGTGTTGTGTCTCCCGCAATGTGATATTTGGACTGATCAAGCACCCCCTCAAGCTCCGCCTCCCGCAGGTGACACCCCACCCCCCATGGCCAGTGAAGGACGATGGGTGACCCGCTGGAGAGCCAGAGCCCACCCTGAAGCACGATGGGGTCTACTCGGGTACGGAGCAACCGTTCCTGAAAGATAAGAGGCAAACAGCCAGCTAAAAAGCCTGGGAATAATTCCGAACAGGAGACACATGTAGGAAACCCAGCACGCCCCGGTCCTGATTGGGTGACTGGACTGTCACTCACCTCACTGACAGGACAGCACGCCAAAGCCTCAGATTAGACATGTGAGCTGTCTTTAACGATACTGACAGCTCAGCACGCCTCTGCCCCAAATTGGACGGCTGAACTGTCATTCACCACACTGAGAGGAGGAATTATCACAAATAGGCTTTGATCGAAACCATTCTATTGTAGATCTGGAAGGATGTTTAGGGTCGGTGTCCTGCTCGAAGGTGAATTTACACCCCAATCTCTAGTCTTTTGCAGCCTCTAACAGGATTTCCTCCAGGATTGCCCTGTATTTAGCTACATTCATCCTTCCATTACCTCTGACCAGCTTTCCTGTCCCTGTTGAGGAAAAGCATCCTCGCAGCATGCAACTACTATCATGTTTGATGGTGGAGATGGTGTTTTCAGGGTGATGTGCTGTGTTAGTTTTCTGCTAGCTACCTGTGTCCACTACATAATATGCGGAAGAAGGTCCTCTTGTCAGATGAGACCAACGAAGAACATTTTAGGCCAAATGCAAAACACTGTTTGTGGCGGAAAACCAGCACTGCAAATCCACCCTGAAAACACCATCCCCGCTGTCACACATAGTAGTGACTGCATCATGCTGGGGGGATGCCTTTCTTCGGCAGGGACTGGGAATCTAGTCATGGTTAGAAAACCATGTGCCATTTCCTTTTCACTTCACAAATCGTTGCTACTTTGTTTTGTTACATCACATAAAATCCCAATAAAAACATTTACGCCACGGCCCCTCTATCAGTATTTTGTCAGTATTCGGTCAGTATTTTTTCTCACGAGTGGGTGATAAATGCAGAATTGGTGACTTGTTTCTATTATACCTTTCTCTGATTGTTCCTCATCTGGTTTAGGCTCCCACTCCTGAGAAAAAATACTGACTGAATACTGACCAAATACTGATAGTGGGGCCGTGGACTTAAAGAGAATCTGTCAGCAGGTTTTTGCTATGTAATCTGAAGGCAGCAGAAGATAAAGACTGAGACAGAGTTGAATGACATGTCATTTATTGCCATGTGTGCTGTTGTTTACTTATAGTGAAAGTTTTATCACTTGTGATTAGTATTTCTGGACTACATCAGTCCGACCATGCCCCCTCCCCCCTCTCACTGTGATAAGGAGCTCAGGGTCTATAGCTATGTACACTGAGGGCCTGGTGTTGGTGGGGTTAGCTTTCTCAGCTCTGCTACATGCTAAATCTAAAAGCTCTGATGGTGTCAGAACGGCTGCACCCAGTAAACTAAGTAACACATCCTTGGAATCGAGGTCTCTTTTCCTACATTATCCTGTTCTCAGATGAGGTTGCAAAAATCTGCTGACAGATTCCCTTTAAGTTTGTGGGTGTAAGGTAAAAAAATATGTAAAAGTTAATGGGGGTATGAATATAATGACAACGTATAATCTGACACATGTTTTTCATCTGAGGTTTTATTTAAGACCTTTTAAGGATCTGATGGGTTTTTATTACGTCCTATACGTAAACCCCTAGAATTCAAAGAGGGTGGACTTAGTTTTTCCCATGACTGTATATATGTAATTGCTAATACTGTATCTGCAGTAAACTTGTGACGGATCTTTTGCTTTTATTTGCAGACTTTGTAGTTTCAGACAATTGTGTTCCATTTCTGCATCTTTCAGCAGTAGACGCCGCTCTCTTTCCTCTTCGATAAAATCTGTCATTCCTTTTGAAGGTGTTTGTGAGCGAGGTAAAGAGTCTGCATGTTGTTCATGACCTGCCTTTATGTCTGATGAATGCAGTCGCTGTGTGGGCTGCTTATCTGTAATAACCCGATAAAAACCCGTGACCCATAACTGCTTTCTGCGGGTGCCTCCTAATTACGTTATCCTACAATTCCCTTTAGGCTCTTGGTAACGGCCCGGAAAATCCATTACTCCGCTTATTTTCCATTTAATAGCTGCACACCATATTTCCCTAAGGCTTTGCTGATTTACCCCCTAACTCTTTCAGTTTCTGCGTGTCTTCGAAGTATTTGCTGCTGCCCGCAGGTTTTATGTCTATGTATATTACAAGATCTGTTACTTACTGTACCCTTCCTGATCATTCCTGTATCTGTCACCACTTACCATTTTCTGAAACCCCTTCTTGTGAAGTATTGACGGATATTGATGGATAGATAGATAGATAGATTGTTTCTATATACAGTATATATTGTACGTTTTTGTTCTCACTCAGCCGCAATAGAGTTAGGCACAGGATACTGTCTCTTTAAAATGTCCAAGACATGGTTTATTCAGACTTCATAAACCGCACTTTCAAAGTAAACAAAACACAGCCTTGTCCGGCACTAAGTAACAAAGCAGAAAAATAAACAGTCCATATAGTACTGCGGAATCGCCCGCTCACAGTCAGTGTCTTTTAGCACAGACACGCTGGAGGTCTCCACACCTCCAGCCACAGGCACTGAATGAGACACTCGGTCTCCATTTTATATACACGCCCTGGGGTGGGGATATGTGAGCAGCCAATCCCTCCCTTCTCTTATGACTGCTCGTAAAAACCGGCTCTGATATTCCCTATTAACCCTCTCAGCACTGTGTGTGCTGGAGCATGCTTTCCCAGTTTTACACCACCAAAGCTACCAACCTGGGTGATGCATATCTCCCCTCAAGGACCTGACCGGCGGCCATTTAACAGTATAAATATATATAAACACACACACACACGTGTGTGTGTGTGTGTGTGTATATACAGTATATACCATATACACATACACTGCTCAAAAAAATAAAGGGAGCACTCAAATAACACATCCTAGATCTGAATGAATGAAATATTCTCATTGAATACTTTGTTCTGTACAAAGTTGAATGTGCTGACAACGAAATCACACAAAAATCATCAACGGAAATCACATTTATTAACCAATGGAGGCCTGGATTTGGAGTCACCCCCAAAATTAAAGTGGAAAAACACACTACAGGCTGATCCAACTTTGATGTAATGTCCTTAAAACAAGTCAAAATGAGGAGTACAGGCACGTGGAGTATTGTGTGTGACCTCCACGTGCCTGTATGACCTCCCTACAGCGCCTGGGCATGCTCCTGATGAGGTTACGGATGGTCTCCTGTGGGATCTCCTTCCAGACCCGGACTGATGCATCCGCCAACTCCTGGACAGTCTGTGGTGCAACGTGACGTTGGTGGATGGAGCGAGACATGATGTCCCAGATGTGCTCAATCGGATTCTGGTCTGGGGAACGGGCGGGCCAGTCCATAGCTTCAATGCCTTCATCTTGCAGGAACTGTTGACACACTCCAGCCACATGAGGTCTGGCATTGTCCTGCATTAGGAGGAACCCAGGGCCAACCGCACCAGTATATGGTCTCACAAGGGGTCTGAGGATCTCATCTTGGTACCTAATGGCAGTCAGGCTACCTCTGGCGAGCACATGGAGGGCTATGCGGCCCTCCAAAGAAATGCCACCCCACACCATTACTGACCCACTGCCAAACCGGTCATGCTGAAGGATGTTGCCGGCAGCAGATCGCTCTCCACGGTGTCTCCAGACTCTGTCACGTCTGTCACATGTGCTCAGTGTGAACCTGCTTTCATCTGTGAAGAGCACAGAGCGCCAGTGGCGACTTTGCTAATCCTGGTGTTCTGTGGCAAATGCCAAGCATCCTGCACGGTGTTGGGCTGTGATCACAACCCCCAACTGTGGACGTCGGGACCTCATACCACCCTCATGGAGTCTGTTTCTAACTGTTTATGCAGACGCATGCACATTTGGGGCCTGCTGGAGGTCATTTTGCAGGGCTCTGGCCATGCTCCTCCTGTTCCTCCTTGCACAAAGGCGGAGGTAGCAGTCCTGCTGCTGGGTTGTTGCCCTCCTATGGCCTCCTCCACGTCTCCTGATGTACTGGCCTGTCTCCTGGTAGTGCCTCCAGCCTCTGGACACTATGCTGACAGACAAAGCTAACCTTCTTGCCACAGCTCACATTGATGTGCCATCCTGGATGAGCTGCACTACCTGAGCAACTTCTGTGGGTTGTAGAGTCAGTCTCATGCTACCACGAGTGTGAAAGCACAGCCAACATTCAAAAGTGACAAAACATCAGACCGAAAGCATTGGTACTGAGATGTGGTCTGTGGTCCCCACCTGCAGAGCCACTCCTTTATTGAGGGTGTCTTGATAATTGCCAATAATTTCCATCTATTGTCTATTCCATTTGCACAACAGTTTGTGAAATTGATTGTCAATCAGTGTTGCTTCCTAAGTGGACAGTTTGATTTCACAAAAGTTTGATTTACTTGGAGTTATATTCTGTGGTTTAAGTGTTCCCTTTGTTTTTTTGAGCAGTGTATATGTGTATGTATGTATATATAATATCACAATGTGTATAATCATGATAGGCACAAATATCTTGCAGGGTAGCGAGTGCACTTATAATGTACCTGCCCCTTCACTGCCAGAATTTGTACTCCCAATTCTTAGTATTGGAGTACAAAAAAGCCAGACTAGTAGAAGTGGAAGTCAGTTGGATACAAGTTTGTTACGGGACATAAGTCAAATAACTTAATAAAGTGATTTGCAAAGTTTAATAAGTTTTGATTTGTCGGTCCTGCTCGGCCCTTATTCACATTTATGTCATTTGACATATGGTAAGGTTTTAATACTAGAGGTTAGGACTGTCCCAAGCAGAGTCACCTTGACGTGGTGGGATGGCTTTTACATTTTTTGAACAAAATTATGTTAACCAAGTACCCTGTGTTATTTTCATTCTCTATTGCTATTTATTTACTTACTGCAAGGTATTTGCTCATTCTGTTTTTATCTTAGGTTCTGTGTGTTTAGTGGGCAAACTGGGCAGTTAATTTACAGGGCTATAGTCTGTTCAGAAATGACCGTACAAACAAGCGAGGGGTGTGTGTGTGTTTATATGTGAAATCATCCTTAAAACCCATCTTGCTTGTGAATCTAATGAAAATGTAGAGTCTTTGTGGGTGGAGATAAGGTGAGGGGAAAAAAATAATAAGTTACTGATAGGGGTTTGTTGTAAGTCTCCAAAAATAATGGAAGCAGCGGATAATATCCTCATAAAGCAAATAGATGAAGCTGCGACTCAAGGAGAAGTCATTGTTATGGGGGACTTCAACTGCCCTGAAATACATTGGGGAACAGAAACTTGTAGTTCAAGCAAAGGTAATAGGTTTTTGACAACTATGATAGACAATTACCTTTCACAACTGGTTCAGGACTCAACAAGAAGGGGGGCACTGCTAGACCTAATATTAACCAACAGGCCAGACTGCATATCAAATATACGAGTTGGGGGTCACTTGGGTAATAGTGATCACAAAATAATACATTTTCATGTATCCTTTAATAAGATGTGTAGTAGAGGGATTACAAGGACACTAAACTTCAGGAAGGCAAATTTCCAACGGTTAGGCTATGTGCCCACGTTGCATTTATGAAGCAGAAAATTTCTGCTGCATAAATGCAAGTCCTCTCCCGGAAAAACGCATGCGGAATTCCGCACGCGTTTATCGCGCTTTTTTCGCGCGTTTATCACGCGTTTTCCACATGCGGAATTGCCTTGCGTTTTTTATGCATTGAACAAAGGCAATTCTGCTTGCGGAAACGCAAAATTAAATGACATGCTGCGGATTTTTGAACGCAGCATAAACGCTGCGGAAAAATCCGCAGCATGTGCATAGAACTTGCGGAATCCCATTGGGGACCATGGGGTGCGTGTTACCAAGCGTTTTTCAAGCGTTTACGCTGCGGAAATTCCGCATCAAAAACGCTTGAAAAATGCTACGTGGGCACACAGCCTTAAGAGATGATCTTAGTGCAATAAACTGGGATGATATGCTGAGACATAAAACTACACAAAGCAAATGAGATAAATTTATTAGCATCCTGAATAGGACCAGTGCACAATATATACTCTATGACAATAAACATGCTAGAAGTAGGAGGAAACCACTATGGCTAAATAGAGCTGTAAGGGGCGCAATAAGTGACACAAAAAAAGCATATAGAGAACTAAAGCAAGTAGGTAGTGATGAGGCATTAAATAAATACAGAAAATTAAATAAATTCTGTAAAAAGCAAATCAAGGCAGCAAAGACTGAGACACAGACTCATTGCCAGAGAAAGTAAAAATAATCCCAAAATATTCTTTAACTACATAAATAGTAAAAAACTAAAAAATGATAATGTTGGCCCCCTTAAAAATAGTCTCGGTGAAATGGTGGATGAGGATGAGGAAAAAGCCAATATGCTAAATGATTTTTTTTCAACAGTATTTACACAAGAAAATTGCATGACAGAAAATATGATCAGTGATAACAAAAATTCTCCATTAAATGTCACTTGCTTAACCCAGCAGGAAGTACGGCGGCGTCTAAAAATCACTAAAGTTGACAAATCCCCGGGCCCGGATGGGATACACCCGCGAGTACTGCAGGAATTAAGTAAAGTCATAGATAGACCATTATTTTTAATCTTTAAAGATTCCATAATAACAGGGTCTGTACCACAGGACTGGCGTATAGCAAATGTGGTGCCAATATTCAAAAAGGGGACAAAAACCGAACTTGGAAATTACAGGCCAGTAAGCTTAACCTCTACTGTGGGTAAAATCCTGGAGGATTTCCTAAGAGATGCTATACTAGAGTATCTGAAGAAGAATAACCTCATGACCCAATATCAACATGGGTTTACGAGGGACCGTTCCTGTCAAACTAATCTGATCAGCTTTTATGAGGAGGCAAGTTCCGGACTGGACCAAGGAAATGCAGTGGATGTTGTGTATATGGACTTTTCAAAAGCTTTTGATACTGTTCCACTCAAAAGGTTTATACATAAAATGAGAATAATGGGGATTAGTGTTGAGCGAGTATGTTCTGTTCCGAGTATGCTCGGGCGAGCACCGAGTATTTACAGCTGCTCGGTGATATGTTTGAATCACTCCCGTGTGCATGATTTGCAACTGTTTGACAGCTTTATTACATGTGAGGAATGTGTAAGAAATAGACATTCCTCCCATGTATTAAAACTGTCACACAGTCGCAAATCATGCACACGGGAGCGATTCAACCATATCACCAAGCAGCTGTAAATACTCGGAGCTCGGCCCGAGCATACTCGGCGAAAGGGTTAACAGAACATACTCGCTCAACACTAATGGGGATAGGAGAAAATATATGTATGTGGGTTAAGAATTGGCTCAATGATAGGAAACAAAGGGTGATTATTGGAACACACTCAGACTGGGTCCCAGTTAACAGTGGGATACCACAGGGGTCTGTATTGGGCCTGCTTCTTTTTCACATATTTATTAATGACCTTGTAGGGGGCTTACAGAGTAGTATTTCAATATTTGCAGATGACACTAAACTCTGCAGGGTAATCAATACAGAGGAGGACAATTTTATATTACAGGAGGATCTATGTAAACTAGAAGCTTGGGCTGATAAATGGCAAATGAGCTTTAATGGGGATAAATGTAAGGTAATGCACTTGGGCAGAGGAAAGAAAATGTATAATTATATGTTTAATTGTAAAACACTGGGCAAAACTGTAACTGAAAAAGACCTGAGTGTATTGGTGGACGACAAGCTCACGTTTGGTGGCCGGTGTCAGGCAGCTGCTGCAAAGGCAAATAAAATAATGGGATGCATTAAAAGAGGCATAGATGCTCATGAGGAGAACATAATTTTACTTCTATACAAGTCACTAGTGCGACCACACTTAGAATACTGTGTACAGTTCTGGTCTCCGGTGTATAAGAAAGACATAGCTGAACTAGAGCGGGTGCAGAGAAGAGCCACCAAGGTTATTAGAGGACTGGGGGTCTGCAATACCAAGACAGGTTATTACACTTGGGGTTATTTAGTGTGGAAAAAAGAAGGCTTAGGGGTGATCTTATTACTATGTACAAGTATATGAGGGGACAGTACAAAGACCTTTCTACTGATCTTTTTACTCTGAGGCCTGAGACGGGGACAAGGGGGCATCTTCTACGTCTGGAGGAAAGGAGGTTTAATCATAATCACAGACGGGGATTCTTTACTGTAAGAGCAGTGAGACTATGGAGCTCTCTGCCCTATGATGTTGTAATGAGTGATTCACTATTAAAATTTAAAAAGGGCATGGATGCCTTTCTTGAAAAGTATAATATTACAGGTTATATATACTAGATTCCTTGATAGGGCTTTGATCCAGGGAACTGATTGTCGTATGGAGTCGGGAAGGAATTTTTTTCCCCAATGTGGAGCTTGGTGTTTGCCACATGTTTTTTTTTTTGCCTTCCTCTGGATCAACATATTAGGCTATGGGTTGAACTAGATGGCCTTAGTTTTTAAGGTTGAAGGAAGACTATGTTACTATGTAACAACCGGCCTCCCCTGCCCCGAAAAACAAGAACAGGTGAACATATAGAAAATGGATTTCAAAATAGGTGCAACTTCAAAGAATGTGAGGGGAAAGCAAAAAATAGCTTAAAAGCGTTATCCACATTTGTGATGAAAGTCTGCAGTCACGCACTGCACGCTGTCAGGATTCCCTGGTGGGTGGGGAGAGCGGTCGTTCAAGTGACTGCAAGTATGCAATTTGTATTCCTCCGGCCACATTCCAACTAGACATGTTCGGCCTTGCTCAATACAAGTGAATTGAGGGGGGCAACGCACGTCTAGTTGGCAAGTGTCGTCTTGTATGCAAATTGCATACTTGCGATCACTTGTACGCCTGCTCTCGCCTTTGGCACTGGAGAATCCCGACAGGGTGCGGTAGTTTGCAGTCATGTGGAGTGATTGCAGAATTTCATCACAAACCTGGACAACCCCTTTAGTGTCTCATTCAGAAATCAGTGATTTTTTTTTTCCTGGTGTGCAAAAGAAAATGGTCTGATTTTCTTCACTATATTAATCAGAATTTCATCAGTGTTTCGGATCCAATTTTCATCAGTGTTTGGACAGTGTCCATTTTTACCATCAGTTTTTAATCAATGATCTTCACCAATGAAAAAATAAATGAATTGCCAAACTTCTCTTATATACTACAGTATTAAGAACGGACAGCCCCCAGATTGTACACGAATGACAAAGTGCTGTCAGTCATTTTTCACAGATCCATGGACTTGTATGGGCAATTTTGATCCATGACTCATAAAAAATGAACATATCTCCGTTTTACTTTGAGGGCCACTTGATCTGCAAAAAAAACATGGACATGTGAACAGCACGATAGACTATAATGAGTACATGTTCTATTCATGAAAGACCCTAACGCTGTGTGCCCACTATGCGTTTTTTTAAGCGTTTCCGCAGCAACAATTCCGCCACAGAAACGCTTAAAAAACGCTTGATGGAAGGTCTGCCTTGTTCCCCAATGATAATCCGCATGTGCTGTGCACATGCTGCGGAAATTTCCTCTGCGGATTATCATTGCGGAAAAATCGGCAGCACTACCAATTATTTTGCGTAAGCGCGGCGTTTTTGCCGCCATTGACTTGCATTGAATCGCTTAATATCCGCATGACTACATGTGCACATGCGGATATTAAGCAATTCAATGTGCGGATGGTACCCGGGTCTGGAGAAGAGCAGACTCTCATCCAGACCCGGGTACCATAATACCTGTAAAAAAAAGAATTTAAAGTAAAAAAAAAACATTATACTCACCTTCTGACGGCCCCCGGTCTTCTTAGTGATGTGTTCTGGCTCCCCGGAGGCTCGTGATGGGCTAAAAGGACCTTCCATGAAGTCATTTAGTCATGTGACGGGTCACGCGACCGCTGACGTTGGCAGTCGTGTGACCTGTCACATAACTAAATGACTTCATGGAAGGTCCTTTTAGACCATCGCGAGCCACCGGGGAGACCGGAGAAGGAGACCGGAGGCCATCAGAAGGTGAGTACAATGTTTTTTTTTTATTTTTTACCATTTTTGTTCTTTTTTTTAACTAACTTGGTCACACTATATAAAATCCATGCCGGTTGCATAGATTTATATAGTGTGACCAAGTTGTCAAGCACTTTTCCAAGTGATGCTAAAATCGCTTGGAAAGCGCTTGACAACCCGCATGCAGAAATGCATGTGAAGAACGCTTCACAAACGCTTCTACCTGGTGGGAAAAACGCATGTACAATCCGCATGTACAATCCGCATGCGTTTTTTCTGCCAGGGAGATGCAGAAACGCTCAGGAAAAATTATGAATTGGGCCCAGAATTTATTGACTTTGAAGATTTCGTGCATTTTTCTTCTTGGCCATTTACAGTTCCGCTAAGGATTCTATTGATATCTGATCTCCTTTTGAGCTTTTTTTGTGTATTGTCTATTTACCTTTCTTTAACTTTAGGACCTCAGCTGCAAATTTGAAGTATAAAGACCTGTATATTTCAGTATTTTCTTCTGTGCAACATTATGTTAGATGTGGTGTTTAAGAATTCTTTTTGAGGCTAGGTGCTCATGTCCTCACTGAAAGTCACCAGAATTGTGAATGCTTTGGATTTGACTGTAGACGAGGTCATGGTTTAACTCCGTTTCAGTATGTTTTATGAACGGCGAAAGGTTTGTACAGTAGCTCCATGTATGTAAGAGTCAAAATGATGCGGTAAGTGGAGCTAAATAAGACAATCAAGTAGGGAATGGGTAAATAAAAAAACATTTTATACAATCATTTGAGGTGCCTGGTTCTGCTATAAGAGGAGGTTAGTATTGTCTGTATGTATATATTGTGCCGTAAAGGGAACCTGTCATGTTGTGCATGCAGTCAGATCTATGTCCAGCATGATATAGAGAACGAGACACTAAGCAGAATGACATATAGTTTTGTTGGAAAAGATTTAGTATAACGCCGGTTTGACACTTCCGGATATTTCCGGTGCCAGAGATATGCATGTCCCGTGTGTGTTTTAAGTGTAGCATCCATGTACGTGTGCTGCATCAGGATCATACGGACGGGTGCCTGGGAATCAGCGCTACAGGTATCGCTGTTCCCAAGCGCCGGGTTCTGAATGCTGCCATCATCATGGTTCCTGCCGGCGCTGTGATCAGCACCAGCAGGGACCATGATGAGGGTAGTGGTAGTCTGCTACCGGTGTCCCCACCTGTAAAACTAAGAATAAAATAATAAAATCCATGTACGCACCTCTCCTAGGTGTCCCCCGCTGTAATTCTCTGACCGCTGACACAGAGGAGCCCGGGAGAATAAGCGGTTCTGGAGCTGTGCTCAGTGAATGACCGGACACCGCTCCTGAGCTGCAGCTCCGGAGCGGCTCATTCTCCATTTTACAGGTGGGAACACCACGAGCTGACAACTACTACCCTCATCATGGTCCCTACTGGTGCTGATCACCGCGCCGTCAGGGAACCATGATGAGGGCAGCGTTCAGCACCGGCTCTTGGGAACAGCGCTAACTGTAGCGCTGATTCCCAGGCGCCGGTACGTGTTACACGGATGTCCACCGTGTGGTACATTTTGCGGACAGTGTATCCGCAAAAAAATAGACTTGTCTCCGTGTGGAGCACACGGACACACTTTCCATGAAAAAACACTGATATGTGCACAGACCCATAGATTTGAATGGGTCTGCGTGTTTCAGTGTCTCCGGTGTATGTGGAAACTGTCACCACACATACCGGAGATACTGACGCGTGAAAGAGCCCTAACTTGTATTTTATAAATTGAATTTCCTGGTGTTTGCATGCATGAGTCCAGTGGGCGGCCCTACTCTGTATAGAACTGCCCACTGGACTCTTATGCCACAAACAACAGGGATTTCAATGAATACGATGCAAGTTTTACTAAAACTCTTCCGTAAAAATTGTATATCAATCTAATCAGCTCTGTGTTATCCTGCCTGCAGATCAGATTCTATTTTCAACATGGCAGGTTCCCTTTAAATCTGTTCATGATCTCTAAAATCCCTGACTTTCTGGACGAAAGACCCTTTATATTCCCGCTTCGTTTGTATTCATGTCATCGTGCAAGAGCTATAGAGGGCTGCTGAGTAATTCTCCGAAAGCCTCGTAAGGATAAAAATGTGAGTTTGTGATCTCCACTGGTGTAATTCAGGTGGATTGAGCCTGCAGAATATAATCATACATGCTCAGCCGCTGAACTTTAATAATTACGCCCACTATGCAGAATGACTCATCTCATTAGCTGCTTACAAATAGCTGTCAGTGGCAAGAAGTGCTCATTATCGCTGCTAGCGTAAGCCTGGATCACTGACGCCAAATATTCCAGGTCACAATTCTACCCAGAATCCTGACCCGTGACTCTGCGCTATAAAGGTGCCTAATTGCAAATCCAAATTCTTTTTATATTGGACAATGCTCTTTTGACGTCCACTTTCAAACACTTTTTTTTTTTTTTTAAATACAAATAAATTCACCTAAAAATAAGATGATTCCAGCTTGTCCAACCATTGGGATCCTCATCAACGACCGGTCTCTGCTGAAATGGAGCATCACATTGTACTAATGTATAATTTCCCTAAAATCTGTGGGCTGAATGTGTCACAATGGGGGGGGCGGACATGCTTTATAAATTCTCTCTGTTCGGTCTAAAGTCGGTTTTACACGTTCGACATTCACAGTCCGAGTACAGACAGGACTATTCGGACCTGCTTCTTTTGCTCACAAATGTCAACCATACTGTTGAGTTTGGGTCAGGAGACCTGCGGCCTGTCATCATCATCCATTGGACCGTGAATATTTGACTTGTAAAACCAGCCTGATTTATAACTCCAATAAAGGAACCCCTTTTGTATTGAGGATGCCACAAAAAGGCTATTTTAATATGGTTTTACATAAATTTCCCACTTTTATTTTGGGTGAAAAAAATTGTTTATACCTAGGTTCTTCTTTAATATGGTGGATTTTATTGAAGCCTGGATGAATATTGGAAATAGCTTGTAATAAAGGATTTGGCCATTTTTACACATACATGAAAAAAAATGATCCAAATTTCACCAGTGTTTTGGATCAGATTTTCATCAGTGTTTGGTCAGTGTGTCAGTTTTTACCATCAGTGTTTCATCAGTGATTTTCTCAGGACCATAAATTGTGTTAGGTACATGTTCTACCTGTGGAGAAAAAATGGATAAAACACTTGCGTGAAAAAGGACGTCTGAATGAGTCCTTCATCTAACAAACTGCTGTTAAAACCTGATAACCTGTCAGCTGTTGTGTTTTTTTTTTTTTTATGTTCCTCCAGAGATGGGATAGAAAATTAAAGGGAACTTGACAGGTCAGATAACTCAATTAACCTGAAGCTATAGGCTTAATCTGCAGGTTCATATTGTTAGGAAAGTGCCCAGCCTCCATATCGAAAGTGCAGCACCTAGGAGAAAATTAAATGTATTCCTCCCGCAGCCGCCGGCTTTCAGTCATGCAGGCGTGCCAGCACATCTTCACTCAGCTCTCACAGCCTGTCCTGGCACTTTGACTGACAGCACTGATGCACTGCAAAGACGGCTGTCAGTCAGTGCCGGGGTGTGCTTACAGCCGCCACTCTCAATCCTGTGAGCAGTGACTGAAGCCGTGATGGCCCACCTGCTTGACTGAAAGCTGGCGGCTTCTGGGAGGAATAAAGTTAATTTTCTCCCACTTTCAGTACTGTGGCCGGGCTCCTTCCATGTATGTTCACACTTTGCATTTTTTTCAGCGTTTTTTTTTATGCAAATTAAAATGTGCTTTTTATAGTACCAGCAAAGGCTATGGCATTTTAGAAATCTCATTAACACGATTCCTTTTTTCCCCCCCAAACTTAATTGGAAAACTGCTGCTTTTTTGATAACTGCAGCATATCAATTTTTTTCAGTGGTTTTTGCAGTCTTTTTCCCCATAGAAAGCAATGAGAGAGTGCAAAAATACAACCATGCTTTTTGCAGTTTTTTTTTGGGTGAATGAAACTAACTTTATTAAACATGTACTGTAGACAAATGACGCATATAATCTGCACCAAAAACGCAGCAAAATCTGCTTTTTGTAAGAGCCGGTTTTGGCTGCAGAAAAAAAAACTCCGTAAAAAGCAACGTTATGCTATTAACTTGCAGATTAACCCTATATCTGCATGTTAATAGCAATATCCAACTTGGCAGGTCCCTTTAAAGTAGATTTCCACCCAAAATGCCAACATATCCATATATTAGTTTGTTTTACAGTAGATCTGTCTTGGCAATGATTTTTGCAGAAGTGACATCAGACAATGCAGCCATTTTGGGTGTAAGGTTTCATTCAGTTTCTTAGTGATTGATGGGTTAACAGTCACTTGGACATTGATCTAGCAGACTAATAAATTTACACCAGTTGCTGGGAATAATTCTGAATTGTCAATCAATATAACTTTCTGGTGTCAGTGATGCAATAATGTTTTATCTGTGTACTGTGCTGTGGAGAATAATGATGCTGGAGAAATAAATTATTAGAGGACAGTCCTCTCAATTCATATTTCCTATCACTGCCGTCCAAACAGAGATACAGGCTGCTGTTTATTGGCGCCTTCAGTCTATTTTCCTGCTGTCCCTAACCTGTCAAGGAAACCCATCAGCACCCCATGGAAGCCCATCAGTACCCTATAAGTTGTTCCTTAGATAGGGAGAAAAATCTAAAAGACTCAAGCAGTCAGGATCGGCCATGATTCTGATTGCAGCAACAGCATCTCGGCTGTTTATTACTTGCTGCTGATGCCATAAGCCCAGGAATGAATGTACATTACGTCTTATTGTCGGTCTTCCTCATATTTGCCAATCTTGACCTCAAAGCAATAATGATAACAATTTTTTTTAACTACCGCACAGTATTCCAGTGGGTAGTAAAGGGCGGCTAACACCAGATTTGTGCTGTGTGCTTGCTGGATGTATATAGCCTCAGCAGGATTGCAACTATACTTACATATGCCAAAACAACTATTTTTTTTCTCATACTTTATAGGCTTTGGACCGGTTCCTATATTGGGAGCAGTTCCCTCCTGCTGTATATGGTGGTCATAGACCTCAAAATCTACCGGAGGACAGCCTTAAAGTGGTATTCCGATTTCCAAAATCCTATCCCAATATGTAATAGGTGTAATAAAAATAATATTATTAGCAAATACCTCCAATTAGAAATATAGTATAGTTCTTCTGGAAAACTGTCACTTACCCCATGTGCAGGGCATTGCAGTAGCTTAGGTATCCATGGTTACGACCACTCATAAAGTGACAGCTGTTAGTGATCATAACCATGGATACTTAAGCTATTGCAATGCCCTGCACATGGGGTAAACGACTTAGAGAATCAGAACTATTCTACATTTCTAATTGGTGGTATTTGCTAATATTATTATTATTATTGCACATATTGCGTATTGGGATAGGATTTTGGAGATGAAAATACCACTTTAAATAGCTAACCTGGAATCACTCCAGCAGGGCCATTTACTTGCGATTGGAGGGGATTCCAGCAGTCGGCCATGATGTGATCAGCACTGAACCCGCTTACTCTATGCAATCACCTTCAGTCTTTTTTATAGCTTGCCCAGCAGAAGTTTAGTAGCTGGCTTGAGCCATGCAAAACGTTATTAAGAAACAGTGAATGGGCAAGAGGGCACTATTTCTAAAATAAGAAAAATCCCTTGTAATTGGGGTCATGAGCATAACTAGTGCTACAGCGGCAATACCTGCTATGGGGGCCATCTGTATAACTAGTTCTACAGCGGCAATACCTGGCTATTGGGGCTATCTGTATAACTAGTGCTACAGCGGCAATACCTGCTATTGGGGCCATCTTTATAACTACTGCTACAGCAGCAATACCTGGTTATTGGGGCCATCTGTATAACTAGTGCTACAGCGGCAATACCTGGCTATTGGGGACATCTGTATAACTAGTGCTACAGCGGCAATACCTGGCTATTGGGGACATCTGTATAACTAGTGCTACAGCGGCAATACCTGCTATTGGGGACATCTGTATAACGAGTGCTACAGCGGTAATACCTAGCTATTGGGGACATCTGTATAACTAGGGCTATAGCAGCAATACCTGGTTAATGGGGCCTTCTGTATAACTAGGGTTATAGCGGCAATACCTGGCTATTGGGGGCATCTGCATAACTAGTGCTACAACGGCAATACCTGATTATTGGGGCCTTCTGTATAACTAGGGCTATAGTGGCAATACCTGGCTATTGAGGGCATCTGCATAACTAGTGCTACAGCAGCAATACCTGATTATTGGGGACATCTTTATAACTAGTGCTACAGCGGCAATACCTGCTTATTGGGGACATCTGTATAACTAGTGCTACAGCGGCAATACCTGGCTATTGGGGACATCTGTATAACTAGTGCTACAGCGGCAATACCTGCTATTGGGGACATCTGTATAACGAGTGCTACAGCGGTAATACCTAGCTATTGGGGACATCTGTATAACTAGGGCTATAGCAGCAATACCTGGTTAATGGGGCCTTCTGTATAACTAGGGTTATAGCGGCAATACCTGGCTATTGGGGGCATCTGCATAACTAGTGCTACAACGGCAATACCTGATTATTGGGGCCTTCTGTATAACTAGGGCTATAGTGGCAATACCTGGCTATTGAGGGCATCTGCATAACTAGTGCTACAGCAGCAATACCTGATTATTGGGGACATCTTTATAACTAGTGCTACAGCGGCAATACCTGCTTATTGGGGACATCTGTATAACTAGTGCTACAGCGGCAATACCTGGCTATTGGGGACATCTGTATAACTAGTGCTACAGCGGCAATACCTGCTATTGGGGACATCTGTATAACGAGTGCTACAGCGGTAATACCTAGCTATTGGGGACATCTGTATAACTAGGGCTATAGCAGCAATACCTGGTTAATGGGGCCTTCTGTATAACTAGGGTTATAGCGGCAATACCTGGCTATTGGGGGCATCTGCATAACTAGTGCTACAACGGCAATACCTGATTATTGGGGCCTTCTGTATAACTAGGGCTATAGTGGCAATACCTGGCTATTGAGGGCATCTGCATAACTAGTGCTACAGCAGCAATACCTGATTATTGGGGACATCTTTATAACTAGTGCTACAGCGGCAATACCTGCTTATTGGGGACATCTGTATAACTAGTGCTACAGCGGCGATACCTGGCTATTGGGGACATCTGTATAACTAGTGCTATAGCGGTGATACCTGGTTATTGGGGACATCTGTATAACTAGTGCTACAGCGGCGATACCTGGTTATTGGGGCTATCTGTATAACTAGTGCTACAGCGGCAATACCTGGCTATTGGGGCCATCTGTATAACTAGTGGTACAGCGGCAATACCTGGTTATTGGGGCCATCTGTATAACTAGTGGTACAGCGGCAATACCTGGTTATTGGAGTCAATGGCAGAGCAAACTCAACAATGACAATTCCTGGTTGTTGGAATCCAGGGCATAACTAGTGCCACACTGACAATACCTGGCTATTTGGGGTTAAGGTCATACCTAGTGCTACAATAACAATATTTGGTTGCTGAAGTCAAGGATATAAGTAATACCACAATGACAATACCAGATTAACTGAATTATGGGCGACTTGCAATAAATATTAGCTGGGTGTCAGTATGACATATCTATTTATGAGAATAAAGGATAGTTTCTTTAATTTAGGCATAGACAGGACCCATGAGATGCTGGATAAGATCAGATAATCAAAATACATGTCCTAAATGCTAAAAGGGGTATTCCCATCTCCAAGATACTTTCTGAATATGTAGCAGGTATAATAATAATATTAGCAAATACCTCCAATTAGAAATGTAGTATAGTTTTTCTGATTAGTTATGTCACTTACCCCATGTGCAGGGCATTGCAGTAGCTTAGATATCCATGGTTATGACCACTCCTATAGTGACAGTTATTAGTTAGTGGTCGTAACCATGGATTCCTAACTAACTGTCAGTAATATGAGTGGTCATAAACATGCATCCCTAAGCTATTGCAATAACCTGTGCATGGGGTAAGCAACATAGCTAATCAGAAGAACTATACTACATTTCTAATTGGAGATATTTGCCATTATTTTTATTATTCCTACTACACATGTGGTCAAAATTGTTGGTACCCCTCATTTAATGAAAGAAAAACCCACAATGGTCACAGAAATAACTTGAATCTGACAAAAGTAATAATAAATTAAAAATCTATGAAAATGAACAAATGAAAGTCAGTCATTGCTTTTCAACCCTGCTTCCACAGAATTTAAAAAAAAAATAAACTCATGAAATAGGCCTGGACAGAAATGATGGTACCCCTGAAAATAATGTGACAAAAGGGACATGTTAAATCAAGTTATGTCCACTAATTAGCATCACAGGTGTCTACAATCTTGTAATTAGTCAGTGGGCCTGTATATAGGGCTACAGATACTCATTGTGCTGTTTGGTGACACAGTGTCTACCACACTCAACATGGACCAGAGGAAGCAAAGGAAAGGTTTGTCTCAGGAGCTTAGAAAGAAAATTATAGACAAGCATGTTAAAGGTAAAGGTTATAAGACCATCTCCAAGCAGCTTGATGTTCCTGTGACTACAGTTGCACATATTATTCAGAAATTTAAGATCCATGGGACTGTAGCCAACCTCCCTGGACGTGGCCACAGGAGGAAAATTGATGACAAATCAAAGAGACGGATAATATGAATGGTAACAAAAGAGCCCAGGATAACTTTGATAGAGATTAAAGGTGAACTTCAAGCCCATGGAACATCAGTGTCAGATCGCACCGTCCATCGTTGTTTGATCCAAAGTGGACTTCATGAGAGACGACCAAGGAGAACACCATTGTTGAAAAAAGCATAAAAAAGCGAGACTGGAATTTGCCAAACTACATGTTGACAAGCCACAAAGCTTCTGGGAGAATGTCCTATGGACAGATGAGACAAAAATTGAAGTTTTTGGCAAGGCACAACAGCTCTTTGTTCACAGACAAAAAATTGTAAGTATATCAAGAAAAGAACACTGTCCCTACTGTGAAACATGGAGGAGGCTCTGTTATGTTCTGGGGCTGCTTTGCTGCATCTGGCACAGGGTGTCTTGAATCTGTGCATGGTACAAAGAAAACTCAAGACTATAAAGGGATTCTAGAGAGAAATGTGCTGCTCAGTGTCAGAAAGCTTGGTCTCAGTCACAGGTCATGGGTCTTGCAACAGGATAATGACCCAAAACACACAGCTAAAAACACCCAAGAATGACTAAGAGGAAAACATTGGACTATTCTGAAGTGGCCTTCTATGAGCCCTGACCTAAATCCTATTGAGCATCTTTGGAAAGAGCTGAAACATGCTGTCTGGAAAAGGCAACCTGCAAACACGAGACAACTGGAGCAGTTTGCTCATGAGCAGTGGACCAAATACCTGTCGAGAGGTGCAGAAGTCTCATTGACAGTTACAGGAATCGTGTGATTGCCTCAAAGGCTATGTGCCCACGATGCAGAAATGAAGCAGAAAATTTCTGCAGCATTTCTGCATCTCCCTGGCAGAAAAAACGCATGCAGACTGTGCATGCGTTTTTCCTGCAGAATACATGCGGATCCACATGCGGGTTCACATGCGTTTCCGTATGCAGATTGACAAGCGCTTTCCAGGCGATAGCATCACTTGGAAAGTGCTTGACAACTAGGTCACACTGTATAAATCCATGAAAACAGCATGGATTTATACAGTGTGAACCGTAAAAATTAAAACAAATAAAGCTATACTCACCCCCGAGGCCCCGGCGTGGCTGCAGCGCTCGTTCCTGTCTGGTTCCCGGCTGCCGGCACATCACGAGACAGAGCGGTGAAGGGCCTGCGGTCACATGACTGTGACGTCACCGCAGGTCCTCAAGCGATGCCGGCATTCAGAGAGAAGCCGTCGGACAGGTGAATATAAACTTTATTTGTTATTTTATTCTTTTTTTACAGGTAGAATGGTACCCAGGTCTGGATGAGAGTCTTCTCTCCTCCAGAACTGGGTACCATCCGCACATAGAGACGCATAGAAGCCGCTTGTAAAAATGTACAGTCGCGGTTTCTATGCGTCTCAATGCAAGTCAATGGCGGGAGTTCCGCTGCGCTTCCGCAAAATTAAATGACATGCTGCGGATTTTTGTACGCAGCATAAACGCTGCAGAAAAATCCGCAGCATGTGCATAGAACATGCGGAATCCCCTTGGGGACCATGGGGTGCGGATTACCTAGCGTTTAACAAGCGTTTATGCTGCGGAAATTCCGCAGCATAAACGCTTGAAAAACGCTACGTGGGCACACAGCCAAAAGGTGGTTCAACAAAATATTAAGTTAAGAAGAGAACCATCATTTCTGTCCAGGCCTATTTCATGAGTTTAATTTTTTTAAAATTGTGTGGAAGCAGGGTTGAAAAGCAATGTCTGACTTTTTCATTTGTTAATTTTCATAGATTTTTAATTTATTACTTTTGTCAGATTCAAGTTATTTCTGTGACCATTGTGGGTTTTTCTTTCATTAAACGAGGGGTACCAACAATTTCGACCACGTGTGTATATATTGGGATAGTATATTGGATATACCCCTTTAATATGTATAACAATATAAAAAATGCTTTTACCCAGTGGAACCTCCTGTACTCTTCTCTAGCTGCAAAGACAGGAAAATACTCATGTATCGCAGCTGCCAACTAAATGTAATTTCCAGGTAGAGGAGGAAGGAGCAGTGCAAGGCCATGGAAGAGAAAAGTTTTTTATAGGGGCACTGTGTCTGCTGCATTTGAGTATTGGTGTATCAGTAACTACTCTGTGGGCATTGCCATGGGACTGACACAATTTAGTGGACACGTCTTTGATGGCCAAAATGATGTAGACATTTCCATTGTCACTTATGCTTGGCCTTTACTAGTCGGTACTGGTGCGTTGAATGTCCAGAAGGTTTCTCCTTTGAGTAGGTACTATGTTACTCTGATATGGAGACATTCGGCTGTGCACAACAAATTGGGAGATTAAAATTGAGGAATGTCATTGGTATCACTATGTCTGTATACTTGAAGGAAAAAAGTATTCACATTACAACCAGGATTGGCTTACTCGATGTGGCCATGGTAATAAAGATAAAGGCTTAGGCTATATTCACTTTGCATTTTTGCAGCATTTTTTCTGCAAATTAAAAGCGGCTTTTTACAGTACCGGTACAATCTATGAAATTTCAGAAATCTCATGCACACAATTGCTTTTTTTTCCTGGCTGAATTGTAAAACTGCTGCGTTTTTTTAAATCCGCAGCACGTCCATTCTTTTAGAGTTTTTACAGCGTTTTTTTACCGTACAAAACAATGATGAAGTGCAAAAACCGCAACCAAGAACTTTAGCTGCATTTTTGGTGGAAAAAAAACTCTATAAAACATGCACTGTAGACAAATGACACATATAATCCGCACCAAAAAAACGCAGCAAAAATAAAAAGCCGGAAAAACGCAGCAAAACCTTCATAAAAAAAATGCTGCAAAAACGCAACATGTGAACGTAGCCTTACAGTTGAAAGTGCAGTTGTCCGAACATCCCTGACCTTTACGGTGGTCATTCGGGCACAGGCCACTATATTCCGCAGCGTGTATCTTGCTTATGGCATCATATGCAATGTAGCATCGGCGTCTCTGCCCCGTTCTAGGCAGAGACGCCGTCCCTCTCACCTCCCCGCTCCTGGCGCGGCGTCCTCCAGCGCTGCTCTCCCCGCTGCTTCCGGCACGTGCTCCTTCCCCGGCAGTGTGCTTAGGGCGCGCGCGCACGCGCTCCCCCTCTCTTAAAGGGACCGCGCGCGCCGTCCTAAGGAGTCCCCGGCCAATTGCCGGAGGACCTCCCATATAAAAGGCACCTCCTCCAAAATGGAGGTGCCCGAGCAATGTTGTAGCACTGTTCACTACTCTGCTTCAGCCCTCAGGTCCCGTTGCCAGTTACCTGCCAGATACCTGCCAGATTCCTGCCAGTCTGCTGTCTAATTCCTGCCTGATATCCTGCTACCTGTCTGCTAGCCTGAGGTCCGACGGTCTGCCTTACTACTCCTGTCAGTCTGTCTAAGGACCAGCTTGCCCGCTCACCTGGGAGCGCACATCAACTACCTGCCTGCTTGCCTGAGGTCCGACGGTCTGCCTTCCAACTCTTGTCAGTCTGTCTATGGACCAGCTTGCCCGCTCACCTGGGAGCGCACATCTGCTACCTGCCTGCTAGCCTACCTGGAGGCTCTGCCGTCACGTGCTGTGACCACCTGCCTGTCCAGTGACTCCTGCCCGCTCACCTGGGAGCGCTCATCTGCTGCCTGTCTGCTAGCCTACCTGGAGGCTCTGCCGTCACTTGCCGTGACCATCTGCCCGTTCACCCAGAGACTGCCCCGGTCACTTGCCGTGACCATCTGCCCGTTCACCCAGAGACTGCCCCGGTCACTTGCCGTGACCTCCTGCCCGTTCTTCTAGAGACTGTCCCGGTCACCTGCTGTGACTGCCTGCCTGGTCGCCACCCGCTCCCTTACAAGGACCGCCCCCTTGTATAGTAGCTCAGAGGTTCCGCCTCCCAGACCCGTTACATGCAACAGATGGTCCTAAATCGCTTCTGACCACTGACGGGCGGCAAGAAAATTTTTCCATTTTTTTTGCTCAGTTATTGGATTGCATCCGCCTATGAAGGCAGTACTTCTGATTATTGATCTGTATTAGGGAGTTATTGGACTGGTTATTTCCTAATATCCCAGCATCTCCGGACCTCGGTGCATACAATAAAACTTGTCATTTTTCTTACTCTTTCAGATACTAAAGAACTGATATTTGTCTTCTTGCTTTTCTCTTCTAAAGTGTTTCACTGAAGATACTTCTGTACACATCAGAAATTATACCCATGGGGAACATTCACCTCCTTTTCCAAGTAGTGGTTATATTTCCTCCAAGTGCAACAATCACTCCTGCCCCCTCATTGCCGGAGAAGTAATACTTTGAAATTCCCTTTTGGCATATGTGAAACACTCAGTTATTTGTTTCCAAAATGTCAATTACTTCTAATACCCATGGCAGCGAAGGTCACGGGCAAAGTGAGAAAAGCGTCTCCGTCTGACGCCTCCAGCAGCGTACGAGGGTGAAAAAGCGTCAATAAACTGCAGAAGATGATGATTGGAGCCGGAGCGGCGGCGGTCCATCCACCCCTCCGCTCTGTGATGTGCACTGCTCAGAGGGAAGTCCATTAAGCTGTCCGCAGACTCTGCGGATAACCTTTAGCCGTGCAGCAGCCCTCCCCGCACCGCTGCTGAATCCAGGGAGATAAAACACCAGCCCCAGTGTTTGATCATCTCCTTTTCTTCAAACAGATTAGAAACTATTCCAGTTCAGGGCTTTGGAAATTGATTTCTTTCTCTTCTCTTCGTCCCGGTTGACGAGTGACCCTGCTGCTCTTGCTTTTTTTTATCCCAATACTTTTTTTTTCCATTTTCTCTTACAAGCCCTTTGTGTCCTATCATAAATTGTCGCTGACTTTCTCCTGTATCATCTGCTGATCAGCCCCCCTTGTCACTCTTTTGTTTCTGGCCGGTCTAATCACATCATTAAGGCCCCGTCACACTAAGCGATATCGCTAGCGAGATCGCTGCTGTGTCACGGTTTTGGTGACTCACCAGCGACCTCACCAGCGATGTCGCTATGTGTGACACTTTGCAACGATCAGGCCCCTGCTGTGAGGTCGCTGATCGCTGCAAAGTGTCCTGGACCATTTTTTGGTCGTTGGCCTCCCGCTGGCCAGCACACATCGCTGTGTGACCAGCGGGACCAACGATCTGGCTGGTAACCATGATAAACATCGGGTTACTAGGGGCACGCGCGCACTTAGTAACCCGCTGTTTACCATAGATACCACTCTGCTACTGTGAGCGGAGGCTCCTGCGCACCGTAGCAGAGTGGTATCCATGGTAAACAGCGGGTTACTAGGGGCACACGCGCACTTAGTAACCCGATGTTTACCATAGTTACCAGCCTGCTCCTGCTTGCAGCAGGCTGGTAACGGGAGCAGGACATCGTGGAACGATTCTTTCCACGATTTCGTTGCTCCCCTGATCGCTGGTGAGCCTGCCTGTTGGACAGCTCACCAGCGATGTATTAGCGATGCAGCAACGATCCCTGACAGGTCGTATCGTTGTCGGGATCGCTGCTGCATCGCTTAGTGTGACGGGGCCTTTAGACTGAGAGACAAAGAAGGTGAATTCATTGTCTTTGTGAGAATTTTGTGCGTTCTTCTGGGGAAGAGACATTAAGCAGATGAATTATGGCTGATGCTTTCGATTTACCCAAATATTGATGACGAGAAGTGTTTGATTCAAGGCACTTTTAGCTTTAGTAGGATCGTAACGTCTTAAAGGGAATCTGCCACCAGACTTTTACTACCCCATCTGAGAGCAGCATAACGTAGAGACAGAGACCTTGATTCCAGTGATGTGTCACTTACAGGGCTCCTTACTGTAGATTTGACAAAATCACTGTTTTGTCTGCTGCAGATCTTCCAGTTCTCTAAGTACTGAGCACTGAATAACCCTGTCCCCACCACTGATTGGCATCTTTCTGCCTATGCACAGTGTACACAGAAAGCTGCCAATTAGTGGTATGGGTGGGGTTAAACAGAGATCAACATTCAGAGTGCTCCTAGATCTGCAGCAGAGAAAACAGGGATTTTATCAAAAGTACAGCGAGCACAGGGGTCTGTGTGCTGCAATCGCTGCTGGCCAATCAGAGACCAGCAACTGATGTCGGCGTATACTTGACTGGGGGCGCATGTCAGTGACCTCATGTGCTCCCGTCGCTTGCACGCTGATGTCCGCTGCCAGTTTGAGAAGGGGACGCCGCATTAAAGAAAGCAGCGGAATGGGGGACATAGACCGAGATTGGGGATATATATACCAGGATAAGGGCCATATATACCAGTATGGGGAACATATATAACAGGATGTGCCCAGGATGGGGAACATATATACCTGGATGGCGGTCATATATACCTAGAGGGGCAACAATATACCAGGATGGGGCCAAGATGAGGTACATATGTACCAGGATGGGCCCAGGAGGGGGAATATATATACCAGAAAGAAGCCCAGCATGTGGGACATTACTGCATAATAGGGAAGAGGGGGGGCAACTCATATGTCCTTAATAGGATTTAGAACGCTAATACATCTGGCCAACATGTAGGGGCAGGGGGGCATAGGGACCCATCGAATCTTAAGTGTTAAAAACTTGGCAAAACACATGCCTGGCATACCAGTTTAAGGAGGCTTATAAGCCATGCATTTGTTATTTTATTCATGGGACAATCCCTTTAAAATGGCCACTCACCTAAAGCTGGCCATGCATGTTAGATGAATGTCAGCCGAACGATACTTCAGCCTATCTTTCGGCTGGCAGCCATATCAGCCCAGGCTCTCATACACAGGAGCACTCCTGTGTTCTCCATGAGAAAGCCAATGTTCGCTGGTGGCTTATCTCCGGAAGAACAATGCTACGAAGTCCGAATTCGGACATGTCCAATCGACATCTCTCTCGATCAGTGGTGTAACTAGAGTGCGGATACGGCTTTAAAGAAGGCAACCACTTGTGATATAATGTAATTTTATTTATAATAGTTCATTTAAAAGATAAAATAAAAAAATAAAGGAAGAGTATGATGTTATGATATTGCATACACAGCGCCGGACTGGAGTACCTGGGGCCCACCAGGAAAAAATCAATCTTGGGGCCCACCAGCACCATGAAGTTACCGTATATAGGAATAACATAAGTCCACAAACTCTTTCAAAATGAATCAACTTTATTAACCAATAAATAACCAAAATAATGAATAAATAACAAACTAAAGAAACACTCCTGGCAAAAGAGGAACACTGTTATCTTATTCACATCAGTGTGTGATAAAGTGCCATAACAGGACAAGAACAATAAATACTTTCAATGTACATTCTCTTAAAGTATAAGTGCCACAAATTGAACCTGCATCTATCTAGCACCCCAGCAGCCAGCATCATTGTAGCAGCACCAAACTTGGCCCACTGGCAAAACTTAAAGAATTCTGTAAGCATTTTGGAAGTTTGTATTGCACGTTTTCCTCTCCTCTATAATACAATACCATTCAATTGTTAGTCAAAGGCCCAAAACAACAAATAAACACACACTAACAGTCATTCAGCAGCAAAATTGCAAAAGTTTTTTTTTCAGAACAGAAGATGACATTGCATACGTATTAATAATGTCATCATAGTCTAAGTTCCTTGAAATGTCATACTCAATGTTCAACAGAAGAAGTGACTCTAAAAGCTCCTGTCCAATCGAAGACCTCAGACGATTTTTTACAATTTTCAGCTTTGAGAACACTCTTTCACATGAAACCTGGGTGCAAGCAAGTGTAAGAAGTGTCTTGTAAACTACAAAAATGTTTGTGTAAGCAGCAGAATGTAAATTGTAGTCATATAAAAGTCTGTAGCAGCAGGAAAGACAGTTTTCTTGCGGGACGAGTTGTACTTTCAGATGCAATCATTTATTTTACCATATAGTGTACAGGAAAATGGCAACAAAAATTCCAAGTGCAGTAAAATTGAAAAAAAAGTGCAATTACACGTTTGTTTATTGGGTTTTTTAGTCACCATGTTCACTATATGGAAAAACCGACGTGTCAGTGTTGAGCCACCCCCGTAGTGTTCAGGTTCGGTTCGGTTCGTCGAACACCGGGATGTTCGTCGAACACCTTAGAACACTGTCGAACACCGTTAAAACCAATGGCAGGCAAATAAAAACACATAGAAAACACCTTCAAACGTGTCCAAAAGCTGACAAACTGCTCAGAAGACACTCTCTTGAAAAAAGCTGGCCGGCAATTCAGCATCGGTACCCGACAATTTAGAACAGAAAGAATAGAGCATCACACATAGATTAGATAGATAGAAACATGTCAGTCACATATACATTAAGTACAGTGATAGTGTTGGTTACTGTACTTGTCATTTAGTGTTAAAATAAAGGATTTATTAAAAAAAAACTTGACGTGGGGTTCCCCGTAATTTTAGTCTCTAGTGGAGGTTAAGCAGACGGCTGGGGCAGATGTTTGAAGCCTGGGAAGGGGGTAATACCCACAGAGCTTCCCAGGCTACTAATATCAGCCCCCAGCTGAATACCTAGCCTTTACTAGCTATTAAAATGGGGGACCCCTCAAAAAAATGACGTGGGGTCCCCCCTATTTTAATAGCTAGCAAAGGCTAGGCAGACAGCTGGGGGCTGATATTAATAGCCCAGGAAGGGTGTCATGAATATTGGCCACCTCACAGGCTAGAAACACCAGCCATCAGCCACCCCAGAAATGGCGCATCCATAGGATGCGCCAATTCTGGCACTTAGCCTCGCTCTTCCCACTGCCCTGTAGCGGTGGCAGTGGGGTAATAGGGCTGGGGTTGATGTCAGCTTATAATGCCAGCTGACATCAAGCCCAGGTTAGTAATGGAGAGGTGTCTATAAGACACCCCCATTACTAACCCCATAGTCAAAGTTAAAAAAAAACACAAACACCCAGAATAAAGTCCTTTCATTGAAATAAGCACACAATTCTTTATTGTTCTAAATTAAACCATACCTACCATCACGCCCATTCCAGCTGAAGCCAACGATCTCCTGCAATAAAAGTAAAATAATAAACCAACATTATCCTTACCTTTCCATGGTTCCCAGGACGGCTCCAGCTCTGCTACATTCACATGACAGGCTGGATCGCAGCCGAAAGCTGCCATCCAGCTTGCCATGCCGCAGACACTGAGAAGCGCAGGCATGCTTGCGCTCCTCAGTGTCTGGCTGTGACGGCATCCAGATGAGCCGAGTTCATGTCCAATGAACTCAGCTCACCTAATGTACGTCACTGACAGCGTGGGAGAATTCTCTTGCGCATGAGGTGAGCGTGAGAGAATTCTCCTGCGCTCACGGCAAGCGCAGGAGAATTTTCCCACGCTGTCAGTGACGTGCATGAGGTGAGCTGAGTTCAATGAACTCGGCTCACCTCATGCACGTCACTCACGGCGTGGATGCGCCATTTCTGGGGCGGCTGACGGCTGGTGTTTCTAGCCTGGGAGGGGGCCAATATTCATGGCACCCTTCCTGGGCTTTTAATATCCGCCCCCAGCTGTCTGCCTAGCCTTTGCTAGCTATTAAAATAGGGGGGATCCCACGTCATTTTTTTGGGGGGTCCCCCATTTTAATAGCTAGTAAAGGCTAGGTATTCAGCTGGGGGCTGATATTAGTAGCCAGGGCAGCTCCGTGGGTATTACCCCATTCCCAGGCTTCAAACATCTGCCCCAGCCGTCTGCTTAACCTCCGCTAGAGACTAAAATTACAGGGAACCCCACGCCAATTTTTTTTTTTTAATAAATCCTTTATTTTAACACTAAATGACAAGTAAAGTAATCAACACTATCACTGTACTTATTATGTATGTGACTGACATGTTTCTATCTATCTAATCTATGTGTGATGCTCTATTCTTTCTGTTCTAAATTGTCGGGTACCGATGCTGAATTGCCGGCCGGCTTTTTTAAAGAGACAGTGCATGAAAACACTATTATTTTTTTTAATAAATCCTTTAACACTAAATGACAAGTACAGTAACCAACACTGTCACTGTACTACTTATATATGTGACTGACATGTTTCTATCTTTCTAATCAATGTGTGATGCTCTATTCTTTCTGTTCTAAATTGTCGGGTACCGGTGTATGCCGCTGCTTAATTGCCGGCTTTTCATGTTTCACTGTGAGCACTGTTCCCATCGATTTGGGCAACCACTGTATTGCCACAACCACCATGGCTGTGACATTACAGTGAGAGGCACACAATCCCTGCATGATGTGAAAAAATCCAGTTACGCTTTTGGTGCACGAACAGTTATCGAACATAACCTCGAACAGCCGAATTTTTTGAAAATCGTTCGCGTTCGTCGAACGACTCGAACACCGCCCAAAACAGCTCAAATTTGAAATTGGCGAACAGTTCTAGTCGAACACCGCTCATCTCTAGCCTCGGGTCAGTACAAGTTCGTAGATAACAAACATGCACAGTACAGACCAAAAGTTTGTACACACCTCATTTAAAGATTTTTCTGTATTTTCCTGACTATGAAAATTGTACATTCACACTGAAGGCTTCAAAACTATGAATTACCACATGTGGAATTATATACTTAACAAAAAAGTGTGAAACAACTGAAAATATGTCTTATATTCTAGGTCCTTCAAAGTAGCCACCTTTTGCTTTGGTGACTGCTTTGCACACTCTTGAAATTCTCTTGATGAGCTTCAAGAGGTAGTCACCGGAAATGGTCTTCCAACAATCTTGAAGGAGTTCCCAGAGATGTTTAGCACTTGTTGGCCCTTTTGCCTTCACTCTGCGGTCCAGCTCACCCCAAACCATCTCTATTGGGTTCAGGTCTGGTGACTGTGGAGGCCAGGTCATCTGGGGTAGCACTCCATCACTCTCCCTCTTGGTCAAATAGCCCTTACACAGCCTGGAGGTGTGTTTGGGGTCATTGTCCTGTTGAAAAATAAATGATGGTCCAACTAAACGCAAACCGGATGGAATAGCATGCCGCTGCAAGATGCTGTGGTAGCCATGCTGGTTCAGTATGCCTTCAGTTTTGAATAAATCCCCAACCGTGTCACCAGCAAAGCACCCCCACACCATCACACCTCCTCCTCCATGCTTCACGGTGGGAACCAGGCATGTAGAGTCCATCCGTTCACTTTTTCTGCATCACACAAAGACACGGTGGTTGGAACCAAATATCTCAAATTTGGACTTATCAGACCAAAGCACAGATTTCCACTGGTCTAATGTCCATTCCTTGTGTTCTTTAGCCCAAACAAGTCTCTTCTGCGTGTTGCCTGTCCTTAGCAGTGGTTTCCTAGCAGCTATTTTACCATGAAGGCCTGCTGCACAAAGTCTCCTCTTAACAGTTGTTGAAGAGATGTGTCTGCTGCTAGAACTCTGTGTGGCATTGACGTGGTCTCTAATCTGAGCTGCTGTTAACCTGCGATTTCTGAGGCAGGTAACTCGGATAAACTTATCCTCAGAAGCAGAGGTGACTCTTGGTCTTCCTTTCCTGGGGCGGTCCTCATGTGAGCCAGTTTCTTTGTAGCTCTTGATGGTTTTTGCAACTGCACTTGGGGACACTTTCAAAGTTTTCCCAATTTTTCGGACTGATTGACCTTCATTTCTTAAAGTAATGATGGCCACTCGTTTTTCTTTACTTAGCTGCTTTTTTCTTTCCATAATACAAATTCTAACAGTCTATTCAGTAGGACTATCAGATGTGTATCCACCAGACTTCTGCACAACACAACTGATGGTCCCAACCCCATTTATAAGGCAAGAAATCCCACTTATTAAACCTGACAGGGCACACCTGTGAAGTGAAAACCATTTCCGATGACTACCTCTTGAAGCTCATCAAGAGAATGCCAAGAGTGTGCAAAGCAGTCATCAAAGCAAAAGGTGGCTACTTTGAAGAACCTAGAATATAAGACATATTTTCAGTTGTTTCACACTTTTTTAAGTATATAATTCCACATGTGTTAATTCATAGTTTTGATGCCTTCAGTGTGAATGTACAATTTTCATAGTCATGAAAATACAGAAAAATCTTTAAATGAGAAGGTGTGTCCAAACTTTTGGTCTGTACTGTATACCTTTTACTGGTATCTAAGTGGTGAAAACAAATTCACAAGTTTGAAAGAAAAAAAAATCACACTTTTCGCACCATGTTCTGTGCACCGTAATGTTCTCATTTTTTTGGATCTGGGGCTGTGTGACGGCTTATTTTTTGTGTCTTGAGCTGACGTGCATCTCTGCTGCTGTGTAGTAGTCCCAACACAGGGAGAGGTTAAACATCCAAGTTTTTAATTTGTATTGCAAATTAATTTAATTTAAATTAATTAATTAGTATTCCCATTCTTAATATCTGAAAAAACAAATGACTTACAACAATCCACTATACCTAGACTAATAATACCATATAGAAGAGAGAAATACCGCCACACCATGACCAGAACACATACCACCACATAGTGATCAAATACTACCAAGTACAAGGTATATATACTGCCACAACATGAGATGACCACATATTACCACCACATAGTGACTGTCCGAATAATACCACATACAAGGGACAAATACCGCCACGCCATGACCATGGCACATAATGGCATCAGATAGTGATTGATAATGAAAATGTAAAAAAGCTCTGTATATAGAGTCAGTGTACAGATAATGTAGAGATTATCAGTGACATTATACACAGGAGCTCTGTGTATAGTGTCAGTGTAGAGGTAATACAGTGATCACCAGTGACATTATACACAGGAGCTCTGTATATAGTGTCAGTGTGTGTGTGTGTGTGTATAGGTAATACAGTGATCACCAGTGATATTACACACAGGAGCTCTGTATATAGTGTCAGTGTGTGTGTGTATAGGTAATACAGTGATCACCAGTGACATTATACACACGAGCTCTGTATATAGTGTCAGTGTGTGTGTATAGGTAATACACATACTCACCAGTGATGTCTCTAGGTAAAGTTCTTTATCTGCCGCAGACCGATATATCACATCTTCTATGCCGGACTTATCTCTGCCGAAAATAACATAGTTAGCTATAACTGATCACTTCCAGAGCACAATCCACACTTTTCCCAAGATTTCTACAATGCATGAAATGACAAAAAAAGAAACCTAGTGCCGCACTACACAGTAAGGCTATGTGCCTACGATGCAGAAATGCTCCGCATTTTTCCTGAGTGTTTCTGCATCTCCCCTGGCAGAAAAAACGCATGCGGATTGTACATGCGTTTTCCTGCCAGGGACATGCGGATGTGAAGCCTTCTTCACATGCATTTCCACATGCGGGTTGACAAGCGCTTTCCAAGCGATTTTAGCATCACTTGGAAAGTGCTTGACAACTTGGTCACACTATATAAATCCATGCAAACAGCATGGATTTATATAGTGTGACCCGAGAGAATGTCAAAAAATAAAAAATAAATCTATACTTACCTTCCGATGGCCCCCGGAGTCTTGCTTCACCGTCCCGGCTGCCGGCAGATCACGTTACACTGAAGGACCTGCCGACGTCAGCGTCGCGTGACCCGTCACATGACTATGACGTCAGCGCAGGTCCTTCAGTCCATCGCGAACTGCCGGCATGAGAGGAGGAGCGCATCTGGGGCCGCCAGAAGGTAAGTATATATTTATTTTTTATTTTATTCTTTTTTTTTTTTTTACAGTTTTCTATGGTACCTGGGTCCGGAGGAGAGTCTCCTGTCCTCCACACCCGGGTACCATCCGCACATTGGAACGCATGGAATGCGCATCTACATATACAGTGATGCGTAATCCATGCGTTCTAATACAAGTCAATGGCGGCGAAAACGCAGCACTTCCCAAAATAATTGGTAGTGCTGCTTTTTTTTCCGCAATGATAATCCGTAGCGGAAATTTCCGCAGCATGTGCACATGCGGATTATCATTGGGGACATGGCAGGCCTTCTACCATGTGTTTTTTAAGCTTTTCTGCAGCGTTTTTGCCGCTGCGGAAACGCTTAAAAAACGCATCGTGGGCACACAGCCTAACAGTGCTCCAGTGTCATCCTGTGCCTGCTCATCTGTCAGCAGACATATTTGTCTGATGGCAAAGATGTAGCAGAGCTGACGACAGAAGACCTATGGATTACGTTGGAGTGAGGATTTTTCTTTATTAAAGATGGAGTCCCTAAATGTGTTTTATTTTTAATAAAAAAAAATTCTGTCTTTTTTTTTTCTGTTTACTAGAAATTCATGGTGGCTATGTCTAATTTGGCGTGACACCATGAATTTCGGGCTTAGTACCAGCTGATAATACAAAGCTGGCCTGGTACTAACCCTATTATTACCCAGGGTGCCACTCACCACCAGGGTCACTGGAAGAGCTGGGTAAAGCACCTGGAAATGGTGCTATGATGAATGCTCCATTTTCAGAGGTGGCTGCAGACTGCGATTTTCAGTGTGGGGGGCCAAGAACGCTTGGGCCTTACCATGCTGCGAATCCCAGCCCCCAGCTGCCTTGTTTTATCTGGCTGGCGATCAACATATGGCGGGAGCTGGGCAATGGGCATGATTATCAAATAATATATCCCTGACAGGAGCCCATAGATTCTGCTGGCTCCAATAATATATCCCTGACAGGAGCCCATAGATTCTGCTGCCTCCAATAATATATACCTGACAGGAGCCCATACATTCTCCTGCCTCCAATAATATATACCCGACAGGAGCCCATAGATTCTGCTGGCTCCAATAATATATCTCTGATAGGAGCCCATAGATTCTGCTGCCTCCAATAATATATACCTGACAGGAGCCCATAGATTCTGCTGCCTCCTATAATATATACCTGACAGGAGCCCATACATTCTCCTGCCTCCAATAATATATACCTGACAGGAGCCCATAGATTCTGCTGCCTCCAATAATATATACCTGACAGGAGCCCATAGATTCTGCTGCCTCCAATAATATATACCTGGTAGGAGCCCATACATTCTGCTGCCTCCAATAATATATACCTGACAGGAGCCCATAGATTCTGCTGGCTCCAATACTATATACCTGGCAGGAGCCCATACATTCTGCTGCCTCCAATAATATATACCTGACAGGAGCCCATAGATTCTGCTGCCTCCAATAATATATACCTGACAGGAGCCCATAGATTCTGCTGCCTCCTATAATATATACCTGACAGGAGCCCATACATTCTCCTGCCTCCAATAATATATACCTGACAGGAGCCCATAGATTCTGCTGCCTCCAATAATATATACCTGACAGGAGCCCATAGATTCTGCTGCCTCCAATAATATATACCTGGTAGGAGCCCATACATTCTGCTGCCTCCAATAATATATACCTGACAGGAGCCCATAGATTCTGCTGGCTCCAATACTATATACCTGGTAGGAGCCCATACATTCTGCTGCCTCCAATAATATATACCTGGTAGGAGCCCATACATTCTGCTGCCTCCAATAATATATACCTGACAGGAGCCCATAGATTCTGCTGGCTCCAATACTATATACCTGGTAGGAGCCCATAGATTCTGCTGCCGCTGCCTGGGGCAACGCCGGGTCCGTCTTCCACAGTGCGCACAGGAAGCAGTCCCAGGGCGATAACGTCATCGCCCTGAGACTGACCTCCTGCGCACGCGCCTGCAGTGTCGCGCTGCAGAGAGGAGGCAGAGGGGCACTGCGGCAGCAGGCAGAGCAGGGAGATCGCTCTCCCTGCTTTGCCTCTGCAGAGGGCCCATCACTAATCATATCGGCAGTGCTGCCGATATGATTAGCGAACCGGGAGGGCCCTCTGCTCTCTGTACAGGGCCCAGGTGGGGTAGGGGGCAGGGCTTGGGGCGGGGCCATCGGGCCCCTCGGCCCACCGGGGGTTTTCCCGATCCTCCGGTGGGCCAGTCCACCCCTGCATACACTTTTTGTATATTTTAACATACAAAGGTTAAGTACATAGACTAACGTCATCACCAAGGAGCTTTTTAAACATCATTGATCTGGAATATCAGAGAAGCAACCACCAAGAAAGAGAACCCTTGGAAATATCTGAACACTGTATGGGTGTCCCACTTATGCAGGTATTACAACACCGTACACGTATAAGTACAGGTGCATTGCTTCTGCTTCTGTCTTATTCATGTTTCTCTGGCCTTATATAGTGATCTACACTATGTTGTAAGTCTAGTTCACCTTAGCCTTTCAGTGGCCAGCCTTTGGGGTTAGATGAATCAGAGATACTAGGCAAACATCAGACAATGGGGGCAATAAGCCCACACAATTCAAAAGATCTCAAGAATCACATAAGTCAACAGCAGACAAAGGTTAAACAAATCTTCATGCTTTACAATAACAAACAATAAACATAGAACTATTTGAGAGGTAAACCTTTAGACAATGTGAGTAAACAGTTCTCAAGATTTTGTCACCATGAACATTGTGTGTAAACATCAGGCAAGACTTTGTCACAATGAGCAATGTCCATCTGTAAATGTATGACCAGTATTGCTTGTCTGTCATGGTTTGAATTCATTCTCTATATTTCAATATGGACTCAAAATATCCATTTTTATGTTCACACTACAATATGTCACTCTCTACAAGGAGAAACGTTGCACCTTAGATCCCATAAAAAGCATTAATTACTAGTGTTGAGCGAGCACTAAAATGCTTGGGTGCTCGAAGCTCGGGCCGAGCTCACCGTGATACTCGGGTGCTCGACCCGAGCAACAAGCCCAATGTTAGTCTATGGGAGACCCGAGCATTTTTGCGGCGGCACCCCCGGCAGTCTGTAGAAAGTCTAAAAAGTGCTCAAATGACATGGGGACAGCATGAGGATCGCCCCAGGAAGCATTTCTGACCCCCAGGTCACTGCTGTCAACAACGTGGTCAGAGGTATTAAGCCACTTTTACGGGCACACAATAAAACTTTCAAAAATGAAACATGAAATATGTTAAGTAACTTCCTTTCCAGGGTAAAGACTTGTGTATAAGGTAAAATAAATAACCAAAAACAAAAATACTCCTCCACACCTTGGGCTATGTTCACAAGTAGCATTTTTTATGCTTTTTTGCACTTTTGTATTGCTTTCAACCATGACAAATGCATTCACCTGGAAATGTAATTTTAACATTTTATAACCTTATCTGGCCATGTGCTGTGTGACACATGCATACAGTGCTGAAAAGACATGGGAACAGCATGGGGAAGACCCCTGGAAACATCTCTGACACCCAGGTCACTGCCTAAAAGTGTGCCCATCAGAAGTGATCCATTCCGCATCAGAAGATGCAGACTTGTAACTATCCCCGTGCAAGTCCTTGTCCCAGGGCAGTTTTCAATTGTACCTCCCCCATTCCTTGCAATGCAAGCGCAAGTATGCAGCCTGCCACCCACCCACCCCCAGGCTGCAATACCATACTGCTTGTTTGCTTGCACTTGAAATTGGGCCTTTTAGGCATGTGGAGGCGGAATCTGGCCACCATGTCATGGCTGCATCGGCGGCCTAGTATCCATACTCAGTCCTCAGCCGCCCGGCGGCCTGTTGTCCATATTCAGTTCCCAGCCGCCCCTATTTGTCCCGGTAACCTTCCCCACACTTTTCTTAGCCTGGCCTGCTTTAGGGCAGCATTGGCCGAGCCCACCAGACAACCAGACTCCTCCGGTATGCCCTGGCTTCTCCATCGGGGGAGTTGAGAGTGCCAAGGTGAGGAGCATGATGATGATGATAGAAGTTAGCATCTGCTTGTTTTCTTGGAAAGCAAGCGTAAGTGTGCAGCCTGCCTGCCACCCACCCACCCCCTGGCTGCAATACCATACTGCTAGCTTGCTTGCACTTGAAATGAGGCCTTTTAGGCTTGTGGAGGCAGACGCCGGCCACCATGTCCTGGCTGCGTCGGCGGCCTGGTATCCATACTCAGTCCCCAGCTGCCTGGCGGCCGGGTGTCCACACTCAGTCCCCGGCGGCCGGGTGTCCTCACTCGGTCCCCAGCCGCCCCACGGCCGGGCGCCTACACACGGTCCCCAGCCGCCTGGGGGCGGCCGGGTGTCCATAAACGGACCCCAGCCGCCCCTATTTGTCCCGGTGCACCTTATACACAAGCGCGCATACCAAAACATTACCTGTGCCCTCCCCAGTGCATTTAATGGGAAGGACAGCCTAACCACAAACACGTGGACAAGTGAATGTGGCCAGGGATGGTCCATCTCAGTGACACCTTCACACTGGGTTAATATTGTAGAAGACGTGACACAGTTGGACACTGGGATGCAACACGTCCTCCAGACATTAGAGGATTGCGGGTCCTGGGTCAATCATGCTTCAACACAAAGTTCAGAAGGTAGACCGCAGCAGTGGTTGGCCTCCTACACAACGAGTAAATTATTCATGATCATGAGGCCATCCATCTCCTTAGCTTTCTGTTCCTTGGAATGCAAGCGCATGTATGTAGTAGCGGCTAGGCCTGAGGTGGTCAGCGTTTTGGCGCGTATCCTACCTCCTCCGAGGATTGCTGGCTGTTTTCCTGCTACTTTCCCAGTTCTATGACTCCCGTTAAAACAAAGCTTCAGGTGATGAATGATGGATGAGGTGGTGGCAAAGGAGAAAGAGCAGGAGGAACAGGGACCATTCACATCAATATCAGGCCAGTCAACCACACGTCTTGTAGGATATGTTTCTGTACCAAAAGGAGCGGTTCGGCTACACAGTTATAGGGCATACAGTGAGTGCAATGCCTACCAAAAATTTCGAAGCACTCCAATGCCCCTTGGAAGTGACATGGAGGTCAGAGGGCCTTAACTAAATTGTTTTTTCCATTTATAGCAACTAGGTTTCCTGTATACTGTTTACCTAAGCAGTGAATGGAAGGCTTTCCAAAAATTATGAGGAACTGCAATGCCCCTTGAAACAGACGTGGATTACAGCGTACTAAAAAACTTCTACCCATTGTTAGGGAGTGGGTCTCCCTTAGTGTTCGCCTATGCATTGAAAAGAAAAAGCTAACTAAAATTAGGAGGAAATGCAATGCCCGTTGGAAGAGTCGTGGAGGTTAGAGGTAATTAAAAACAACATTTCAATGCCCCTTGGAAGAGCTGTGGATTTCAGAGTGGTTTAACAAGATGGTTTTAATGCCCCTTGGAAGAGACGTGGAGGTCACAGTAGCTTAACAAGACTGTTTTAATGCCCCTTGGAAGAGTGGTGGAGGTCGCAGTGGAATAAAAAGACAATATCAATGCCCCGTGGAAGAGACGTGGAGGTCACAGTAGCTTAACAAGATGGTTTTAATGCCCCTTTGAAGAGATGTGGAGGTCACAGTAGCTTAACAAGACGGTTTTAATGCCCCTTGGAAGAGTGGTGGAGGTCGCAGTGGAATAAAAAGACAATATCAATGCCCCGTGGAACAGTGGTGGAGGTCGCAGTGGAATAAAAAGACAATATCAATGCCCCTTGGAAGAGTGGAGGAGGTCGCAGTGGAATAAAAAGACAATATCAATGCCCCGTTCAAGAGACGTGGAGGTCACAGTAGCTTAACAAGACAATATCAATGCCCCTTGGAAGAGTGTTGGAGGTCGCAGTGGAATAAAAAGACAATATCAATGCCCCTTGGAAGAGTGGTGGAGGTCACAGTGGAATAAAAAGACAATATCAATGCCCTGTGGAAGAAACGTGGAGGTCACAGTAGCTTAACAAGACTATTTTAATACCCCTTACTAGAGCCATGCAGTACAGCATATTAAAAGCATTATTCCCATTATGGGGGAGTGGGTCTCCCATAGTCTTTGCCTATGCCTTCCAAGCAAAAGCTGCCAAAAATTAGGACGGAGGAACTTGCAATGCCCCGTACAAGAGCCATGCAGTACAGCATATTAAAAACATTATTCCCATTATGGGAGAGTGGGTCTCCCATAGTCATTGCCTATGCCTTCCAAGCAAAAGCTGCCAAAAATTAGGACGGAGGAACTTGCAATGCTGGCTGGATTTGACTTTATGTTACTCTGCTGTCATTTGGTGGTGATGAGAAGTCTGGCCCAATCCAGCCCTTGTTCATTTTGATAAGGGTCAGCTTATCAGCGTTGTCAGTTGACAGGCGAGTGCGCTTATCAGTTATAATTCTCCCAGCAGCACTAAAAACACGCTCCGATAACACGCTAGCGGCAGGGCAGGCCAGGACCTCCAAGGCGTACAGAGCGAGTTCATTCCAAGTGTCCAGCTTGGATACCCAATAATTAAAAGGCACAGAGGAATCACGGAGGACGCTGGTACGGTCGGCAAGGTACTCCCTCACCATCTTTTGAAACTTTCCACTCCTTGTGAGAGTACCCCGCACCTCAGGGCCTGTAAGCTGGGCGGGTCTCAGAAAACTGTCCCAGAACGTTGACCGTGTTCCCCTGCCTCTGCTGGATTGGAGTTGCGTCTCTCTCGCCTGTGCGCCTTGGTTGGTCAACGAACTGTGACCTCTGCCGCTAGCGTGTTCAGATGGGAATTTTCTTAACCATTCTGCAGCAAGGGCCTACTGGTACTACCCCATTCTCGTAGACCTCTCCACCTCAGGAATAAGGGAGTGAAAGTTCTCCTTGTAGCTTGGGTCTAAAAGTGTCACCAACTAGTAATGACTGTCACCCAACATTTTGACAACGCGAGGGTCACGGTTAAGGCAGCGTAACATAAAGTCAGCCATGCGTGCCAGACTGGTAACGGGCAAGACTTCCGTGTCCTCACCAAGATGACGACTGACCATGCTCTCCTCCCCTTCCCCCCTGTCCTCAGGCCTCCCATGCTGAGCCAACGGTATGACAGTTGTACAGGTACTACCGTCTACAGCGCATGATACCAGCTCCTTTTCTTCCTCCTCCTCCTCTCCCTCATTGTCCCCCAATGCACGTTGGGATGAGATGAGGCTGGGCTGTGTGTAATCGCCCGCTATGACTTCTTGATCCATCTCCTCATACTCTGGCAGCAATGCCTCCTCTTTAATTCTCTGCAGAGAGCGTTGCAAAAGACAGACAAGTGGGATGCTGACGCTAATGACGGCGTCATCGCCACTCACCATCTTGGTGGACTCCTCAAAGTTTGTCAGGATGGTACATATGTCTGACATCCAGGTCCACTCCTGAGGTCTTATGTGTGGAGTCTGACCTGAATATCGACGGCCTTGTTGCAGCTGGTACTCCACAACTGCTCTCTTCTGCTCACAAATCCTTTGCAACATGTGGAGGGTAGAGTTCCAACGTGTGGGGACATCACACACCAGTCGGTGTGCCGGAAGCTGCTAACGCTGCTGCAACACAGCAAGGGCAGCGGAAGCTGTAGCTGACTTCCGAAAATTAGCTGACAGGCTGCGTACTTTGACGAGCAGATCTGGCAACTTGGGGTACGATTTAAGAAACCGCTGAACCACGAGGTTAAGCACATGAGTCAGGCATGGTACGTGTGTGATCTCGCCTCGCCTCACAGCCGCCACCAGGTTACGGCCATTGTCACACATGACCATGCCGGGATGTAGGTTCAGCAGTCTCAGCCACAGATCTGCCTGCTCTTTCACAGCTGTCCACAACTCACAAGCAGTGTGAGGTTTATCACCTAAGCTTATGAGTTTCAGCACAGCCTGTTGCCGCTTGGCTGAGGCAGTACTGCAGTGCTTCCAGCTTGTAACTGATGTGGTGATATCTGAGATGGAGGCTGAACATGAGGAGGATGATGTGCAGGAGCTGTACACTGTGGGGGCAACTCTGAGTGACATAGGGCCCGCAATCCTCGGTGTGGGGAGGATGTGTACTGTCCCAAGGTCCGACTGGGTCCCGGCTTCCACTATGTTTACCCAGTGTGCCGTCAGGGAGATGTACCGTCCCTGGCCACAAGCACTTGTCCACGTGTCCGTTGTCAGGTGGACTCTCCCAGTAACTGCGTTGTTGAGGGCACAGCAGATGTTTTGGGACACGTGCTTGTGTAGTGCGGGGATGGCACACCGGGCAAAATAGTGTCGGCTGGGGACCGAGTACCGAGGGACGGCCACCACCATAAGGTTGCGGAAGGATAACACCCAGATTTGAACCGTGGAAGAGGAAAACCACAGTTCTAATTTCCTGGCATATACCAGACTTTTTTAAATAGATATATTGGTGTCTGAACAGTCAGCGAGACACTGCAAATGTTTTTTTTTATGGAAAAAGACAAAAAAGTGGATAATACAGAGATTTGAACCGTGGAACTGCAAAACCACAGTTATAATTTCCTGGTGTATACCAGACTTGTTAAAATAGATATAGTTGTGTCTGAACAGTCAGCGAGACACTCAAACTGTTTTTTTTTATGGAAAAAAGGCTAGCAGGTTGATAACACCCAGATTTGAACCGTGGAAGAGGAAAAACCACAGTTCTAGTTAACTGGCCTACACCAGAATCTTTTAAACAGATATATTTGTGTCTGAACACTCACAGACGCACTAAATTTTTTTTTTTTGGGGAGGGGATACCAAAAGGTTAATAGGACAGGTATTTGTACAGTCTGACTGAGGAAAAAAAACAAAAACAGGATTTAGATGAAAAAAAAAAGAAATTTTCCTGGCCCCTGAGAGCTGGGGATAAGTCTCTAGCAATTTGACCAGCAGGAGCACACAGGACTGTAATGCAGTGTTTGTTGGTATAACCACTGTGTCTCCTATACAGCCTGCCTGCCTGCCTGATATCTGGGATGGATATTAGTCCTGAGAAGGACTGTTTGTTTGATTAGGCAGGCTTTAGAGACCCTACACTAACTATTTTGCAGTATAAATCTCTCCCTAGCTCGGCAGCACTGACCCTACACTGTCTGATCCGGAGCGACTGTGTCCAAGATGGCGGCGCCCGGTTTTAAATACTCGAGGTGACGCTGTGCGGCCAGCCAATCACTGTAATGCCCACAAACAACATGGCTGCGGCATTACAGTGACTGGCTGGCAATCCCTGCATGTTCATGGACTCTGTAAAGAGGGCCAAACATGCAAGGCGGAGACCCGAGCTCCTGCCCGAGTAACCCGGAAATGCTCTGTGCTCGCCGAACATCCCAAGTAGTGAGATGCTCGGGCGAGTACCGAGCAGTGTCGAGTATGCTCGCTCAACACTATCAATTACCTATCCACAGTTTAGGCGATAAACATATTGCTTGAGGTCTGACTGCTGTGATGTCCGTCGATCATGACAATGGAGGTTCTAAAGTTACCCGGTGAATGGGATGTTAGTGAGCATGTGCGACCTCCAACTGTCAGCAGAAGTGGTGGTTGCAGATGCCCATTACCACGCAAGTCATTCAGGGGACTTTGGATCCCCCCTATTCTCAAGATCATTTGGGGCTTTTAGCATAACATAAGAACATAACACAGCGCTTATACTAAAGGAACTAACCGTGATCAGCTTTCGTCTACCTGGAACCCATCAGCAAGTGTTGAATGTCCCCTGAGGCACCACTCCAGGGGAATTGAAGCATTGCATCGTGCTTATTTTAATTAATGTATTGTCCATGTAATGCATGGATGAGCGGAGTCCTCCAGAGTGAGAGGCATTCTTTGTAGCCGCTAATAGATAAGGATTCGGAATGAATGAAATGCCTACTATAAAGGTAGAAAATTCTTTAGTAGCGTCTAAAAATGATTTTCAAAATCCACACATCCTATTTAATGGTTTTTCTTTTATGTATCTTTTGTATTCGGAATGCCACAGATTCTTGTAAAATCCCTTAAAAAATCAAATGAGTGAAGTTCTCTCTGCAAAAAAAAAGAAAAGAAAAAGGGCGATTTCACCTCTGCATATTACCCGCATGACTTCACCTTGTAAAGTATGAGGGATTGCTGAAGTTCATCTGGGTGAATGAAGCTGCAATTGAGACCTATCAGGAAGAAATCAATTTCAACAAGCCATCACGTAGGACACACATGATGAATAGAATATAGTACAGGGTCCTGGTTTATATAGTTGTCGTTATCTGTTGTATGATTTGATATACAGTGGGTACGGAAAGTATTCAGACCCCTTTACATTTTTCACTCTTTGTTTCATTGCAGCCATTTGGTAAATTCTAAAAAGTTCATTTTTTTTCTCATTAAAGTACACTCGGCACTCCATCTTGACCGAAAAAAAACAGAAATGTAGAAATTTTTGCAAATTTATTGAAAAAGAAAAACTGAAATATCACATGGTCATAAGTATTCAGACCCTTTGCTCAGTATTGAGTAGAAGCACCCTTTTGAGCTAGTACAGCCATGAGTCTTCTTGGGAATGATGCAACAGGTTTTTCACACCTGGATTTGGGGATCCTTTGCCATTCTTCCTTTCAGATCCTCTCCTGTTCCGTCAGGTTGGATGGTGAACGTTGGTGGACAGCCATTTTCAGGTCTCTCCAGAAATGCTCGACTGGGTTTAGGACAGGGCTCTGGCTGGGCCAGTCAAGAATGGTCACAGAGTTGTTCTGAAGCCACTCCTTTGCTATTTTAGCTGTGTGCTTATGGTCATTGTCTTGTTGGAAGGTGAACCTCCGGCCAAGTCTGAGGTCCAGAGCACTCTGGAAGACGTTTTCATCCAGGATATCTCTGTACTTGGCTACATTCATGTTTCCTTCAATTGCAACGAGTCGTCCTGTCCCTGCAGCTGAAAAACACCTCTATAGCATGATGCTGCCACCACCATGTTTCACTGTTGGGATTGTATTGGGCAGGTGATGAGCAGTGCCTGGTTTTCTCCACACATACCGCTTAGAATTATCACTAAAAAGTTCTATCTTTATCTCATCAGACCAGAGAATATTATTTCTCATAGTCCTGGGAGTCCTTCATGTGTTTTTGAGCCAACTCTATGCTGGCTTTCATATGTCTTGCACTGAGGAGAGGCTTCCGTCGGGCCACTCTGCCATAAAGGCCCAACTGGTAGAGGGCTGCAGTGATAGTTGACTTTGTGGAACTTTCTCCCATCTCCCTACTGCATCTCTGGAGCTAAGCCACAGTGATCTTGGGGTTCTTCTTTACCGCTCTGACCAAGGCTCTTCTCCCACGTTTGCTCAGTTTGGCTGGACGGCCAGGTCTAGAAAGACTTCTGGTGGTCCCAAATTTCTTCCATTTAAGGATTATGGAGGCAACTGTGTTCTTAGGAACCTTGAGTAATGCAGAAATTCTTTTGTAACCTTGGCCAGATCTGTGCCTTGCCACAATTCTGTCTCTGAGCTCCTTGGGCAGTTCCTTTGAGCTCATGATTCTCATTTGGTCTGACATGCACTGTGAGTTGTGAGGTCTTTATATAGACAGGTGTGTGCCTTTCCAAATCAAGCCCTATCAGTTTAATTAAACACAGCTGGACTCCAATGAAGGAGTAGAACCATCTCAAGGAGGATCACAAGGAAATGGACAGCATGTGACTTAAATATGAGTGTCTGAGCAAAGGGTCTAAATACTTATGACCATGTGATATTTCAGTTTTTCTTTTTTAATAAATTTGCAAAAATTTCTACATTTCTGTTTTTTTTTCAGTCAAGATAGGGTGCAGAGTGAACTTTAATGTAAAAAAAAATGAACTTTTTAGAATTTACCAAATGGCTGCAATGAAACAAAGAGTGAAAAATGTAAAGGGGTCTGAATACTTTCCGTACCCACTGTAGATCACTTAGCTGCAAAGATGGTTCTTTAGATATTGGGAATGTTGGCTTTTTTTTAAGATTTTGCTGTGGATTTGCCATAAATTTCACTCTTTGCACTATGTAAAAACCATCTAACCACCATGTAAAAATCTGTGGCATACTTTAAAACTCAGGAGTGGGATCCTGATGATTCAAGCCATTGTTTCGCACATGCCCCGGTCTGTTAGATTTTCTTGTGCTCCACATCCAACCATGCAAGTATACCATGTGTTGTATTTCGTGGGCCTATATAAGGCCTCCCATGACACACACCTGTGTCTGGGTATTGCTCTAAGACTTGCTAGTAACTCTTTTAGTAGTGTGTGTACACTTGCAGTCCACAGTCATCAAGGCGTCTCCTTGCTCTCTGTTGTCTCCCGTTCATGAGTTACTTGTCTGCTGTTTTCAGTAACCTTGCTGTTGGTCAGCGGAGGACCTCACCTACTTGTCTGCGGTTTCCAGTAACCTGGCTCCACCTAGCTGCTGTTTTGACGCTTGTGGCCCGTGTGCAGGCCCAGATTGGTAATGTGCCAAAGCGAGCAGATGCTCAGTGGGCCTGTGGCTCAGTACTACAAAGTGGGCCGCCGGCCCTTTCAAAGTGTCACTGAAGGCCCTGTATGCACGGTTGCGTGCTCTCTCACTTGCATGCGCCACGGCTGCGGCCCTTGTAGGTGAGTGCGCATTTTGGCTGCAGCCCTTGTCGGTGAGTGGGCGCCGCGGCTGCAGCCCTTGTTGGTGAGTGCGCTGCAGCTGCGGCACTTGTCAGCACGTGCACGCCACGTCCGCGGCCCCTGTCAGTGTGTGCGAGCAAGAGAACGCGCGCACACCGGGCCTTCATCCAGAAGTCTGAAAAGACTGCCGCGGGGCACAGTGCTCTTCTGTCTGACGCTGGCCTGTACTAGCATCAGAGCATCTTTTTCTGGTTCCTTTTCCAATCACCAGCCCCAGCCAGGGATCCACTCCTCTGTACAACTGACGATGAACCCTCTTCAGCTCTTCATCCTCCCCCCATCTCAGGGATCTGGGTGAGTCCCAATATGGAAACTTTATGTATATACAGCAGTTGCAGTATCGCCTGTATACTGTATATAGACTGCTGTATATACTATAAATAGGTGATACTGTGACTGTTGTGTATACTATATATACAGTACAGACCAAATGTTTGGACACACCTTCTCATTTACAGATTTTTCTGTATTTTCATGACTATGAAAATTGTACATTCACACTGAAGGCATCAAAACTATGAATTAACACATGTGGAATTATATACTTAAAAAAGCGTGAAACAACTGAAAATATGTCTTATATTCTAGGTTCTTCAAAGTAGCCACCTTTTGCTTTGATGACTGCTTTGCACACTCTTGGCATTCTCTTGATGAGCTTCAAGAGGTAGTCACCGGCAATGGTTTTCACTTCACAGGTGTGCCCTGTCAGGTTTAAAAAGTGGGATTTCTTGCCTTATAAATGGGGTTGGGACCATCAGTTGTGTTGTGCTGAAGTCTGGTGGATACACAGCTGATAGTCCTACTGAATAGACTGTTAGAATTTGTATTATGGCAAGAAAAAAGCAGCTAAGTAAAGAAAAACGAGTGGCCATCATTACTTTAAGAAATGAAGGTCAGTCAGTGCGAAAAATTGGGCAAACTTTGAAAGTGTCCCCAAGTGCAGTTGCAAAATCCATCAAGCGCTACAAAGAAATTGGCTCACATGAGGACCGCCCCAGGAAAGGAAGACCAAGAGTCACCTCTGCTTCTGAGGATAAGTTTATCCGAGTCACCAGCCTCAGAAATCGCAGGTTAACAGCAGCTCAGATTAGAGACCACGTCAATGCCACACAGAGTTCTAGCAGCAGACACATCTCTTCAACAACTGTTAAGAGGAGACTTTGTGCAGCAGGCCTTCATTGTAAAATAGCTGCTAGGAAACCACTGCTAAGGACAGGCAACAAGCAGAAGAGACTTGTTTGGGCTAAAGAACACAAGGAATGGACATTAGACCAGTGGAATTCTGTGCTTTGGTCTGATGAGTCCAAATTTGAGATCTTTGGTTCCAACCACCGTGTCTTTGTGTGATGCAGAAAAGGTGAACGTATGGACTCTACATGCCTAGTTCCCACCGTGAAGCATGGAGGAGGAGGTGTGATGGTGTGGGGGTGCTTAGCTGGTGACACTGTTGGGGATTTATTCAAAATTGAAGGCATACTGAACCAGCATGGCTACCACAGCATCTTGCAGCGGCATGCTATTCCATCTGGTTTGCGTTTAGTTGGACCATCATTTATTTTTCAACAGGACAATGACCCCAAACACACCTCCAGGCTGTGTAAGGGTTATTTGACCAAGAAGGAGAGTGATGGGGTGCTACACCAGATGACCTGGTCTCCACAGTCACCAGTCCTGAACCCAATTGAGATGGTTTGGGGAGAGCTAGACCGCAGAGTGAAGTCAAAAGGGCCAACAAGTGCTAAGCATCTCTGGGAACTCCTTCAAGATTGTTGGAAGACCATTTCCGGTGACTACCTTTTGAAGCTCATCAAGAGAATGCCAAGAGTGTGCAAAGCAGTGATCAAAGCAAAAGGCTACTTTGAAGGACTTAGAATATAAGACACATTTTCAGTTGTTTCATACTTTTTTGTTAACTTTTGGTCTGTACTGTAGATGATACTGCGATTATACACAGCAGCGTATATATATATATATTATCTAGCTTATACTGTCATTGCTGTATATATATTACATAGGTGTGTAAGGCAGCGCTCAACATCATGCTGGGGGACACTCGCTGCATCGGGTCAATTAAAGCACACCAGCCACGTTTTCCAGTATTTCACAGTTTATTACTCTTCATAACTGCTTATAACCGAGTCCAACTCAGTGGCTCGCCAACATATTACACATATAATGTCCAAGAGCCTTTCAAGTGGCAGACAGGCCCACTTGGCTCCAGTTACAGCCTTCAGCAAAGTCACTTATATCAATGTCCATATAACGCAGTCTTTTACCTTTGCCTGGTTTTAGCTGCTTCAGTCAGATTTGTTCTGCCACCGCTGTGGCTTTATGGCTTCCCAGATGAAGGGTTTCCACCCCTCGCACCTTCAAAGGCTACTGGTATGTTTTCACACCTAACATCCAGCCTCTGCCTTCCAGGACTCTTGCCTTCCAAGCCTCTTGCCCTCCAAGGCTACTGGCATCGCTTACACATAAGGATCCAGCCTCTGCCTTTCAGGCTTCACCAGGCTTCACTAGGCCTCACACTCTAACGGTGTCCCACACAGGGAACAGGCCTCACGCCTTTTACACCTGTCTCAAATCTACCAGGGTTTATATATCCTCTAGTGCACACACAGGACCTGTGCTGATGTCAGTCATGTGATCAGACCTTTTGTGTGCACAGGACCTGTGCGATGTCACAGTCATGTGACTAGTCACGAGGGGGGAGGTACATGATCGGCCAAAACACACCCTGGACCATTACAGTAATGCCGCAAGCCGCTGTATTACAGGTGATACTGTGATTATATACAGCAGTCACAGTATCAGCTATATTTAATATATATAGCAGTCGCAGTATCAGTATTGTATATAGAGCAGTTGCTGTATCACCTGTATATTGTATATACAGCAGTTTCATTATCACCTGTATAATGTATACATAATGTATATACAGCAGAGTTGCAGTATGTAATACCGCAACTGCTGTGTATAGTTGCAGTATCACCTATATAAGGTATATTCAGCAGTTGCAGTATCACCTATGTAATGTACTGTATATACAGCAGTCTCAATGTGATATATATTCAGCAGTTTTCATGTCCCCTATGTGATGTGTACAACATGATATAGTATATAGTATAATGCTGTCTTAATATAGTGTATAATGTAGAGTTGTGTATATATAGTGTACAGATGTTTATATAGTATAATGCTGTGTATATGGTATATAGTGTGTGTTACGGGACCGGGTGGTGGAACCTCTGTGCCGCCGTGCAAGGAGGGACCCAGAGGGGCGTAACTAGGTATCAACCCGAACCGACCCTGGTCGGACGGCGGCTAACGACTCCGTGAAGCAGGGAGGATCCGAGCAGAGGGACCATTTGCTACTCTGGAGACGACCTTGTAGAGAGCAGGTGGCTCCCACGGGTCAGATGGCTGGGACTGACCGGTATGACGGATGGACACAGCAAGCAGGCAGTCTCTGGGTTAGCTGACAGGTGGTCACGGCACGTGACGGCAGAGCAGGCTGAAGTCTCAGGGTTAGCAGACAGGTGGTCACGGCAAGTGACAGCAGGAGCCTCCAGGTAGGCTATCAGGTGGTCACGGCAAGTGACGGCCAAGCAGGCAGAAGTCTCTGGGTTAGCTGACAGGTGGTCACGGCACGTGACGGCAGAGCAGGCTGAAATCTCAGGGTTAGCAGACAGGTGGTCATGGCAAGTGACAGCAGGAGCCTCCAGGTAGGCTATCAGGTGGTCACGGCAAGTGACGGCCAAGCAGGCAGAAGTCTCTAGGTTTAGCTGACGGGTGGTCACGGCAAGTGACGGCAGAGCCTCCAGGTAGGCTAGCAGGTAACAGGCAGGTAACCGGCAAGTGCTCCCAGGTGAGCAGGCTAGCAGGCACGACAGGTAGCAGGCGGGTAACTGGCAGGTGCTTCCTGGTAAGCAGGCGGGCTTGCCCATAGACAGACTGGCGGGTAGAGCGGAAGGCTGACTGTCGGGCTGGAGAGTAGTCAGGCTGGCAGACTGGAACAGTAGTCAGGCTGGCAACAGGACCTATAAGAGAGGGGAAGGAGCTCGCGCCGGCAGCAGCGGGGAGAGGAGCGCTGGAGGACGCCGCGCCAGGAGCGGGAAGGTGAGAAGGACGGCGTCTCTGCCTGGCAGAGGGCAGAGACGCCGATGTTACAGTGTGGAATACACACTATATACACGGGCACACCACTCCACTCTATATTATCTAACACACTATATATTGTGGAGCTGTGTATGTTGTGTAAACTTCCCCTCTCCGATTAATTGTGAAAAAAGTGGAGGACTCTTTATTAGCCCATGTGGTAACATTTTGGATCCATAACAGAACATTTCTCTGCGATGCAACTGAAATGTTGCCACATGGGCTAATAGAGTCCACTGCTTAAAGGGAATTTGTCACCCCCCAGGACGTTTGTTAGCTGTTAATACGGGCATACATGTGATAGAATGGTTATAATAGTCCTACCTGTATACCCATATCTGCTGTCTTATTGTGGAGAAATCCTCTTTTATTTCTTTTTACGGTAATGCATTTTTCCAGGCTCAGGGGTGTGCGATGCCTGGAAGAAAACTCTGCCTCAGGTCTTCATTTGCGTACCACCCCCTCCCATCAGTATCACAGCCCCTTTGACGTGTACTCTGCTCATTGAATGGCGGAAAGGGCGCAGGCGCAGGATTCCTTGGCCACCAAAACACATCACAGGGTCCTGTGATGCTGATGGGAGGGGGATGGTACGCAAATGTAGACCGGAGGCACCGCACGACTTATAGCCTGGTAGAACGCATTACTATAATGAAATAAAAGATGATTTGTCTACAAGACCGCAGATATGAGGCATACAGGTAGGACTATTATAACCATTCTATCACCTGTATGCCTGTATTAATAGCTAAAAACTTCCCAGGGGGTGACAGATTCCCTTGATTTGGTGCTGCTCATTTATGAGCTATATACTGCCTGCGGGGTGCAAATCTAAGTATCTGTGTATACACACATACTGCACAGTACCACTTCTGTCCTGTATATATACCCTGCATAGTACCACTTCTACTGTTCTGTGTATATATATATATATATATATATATATATATATATATATATACACCGCACAGTACCACATCTCCTGTCCTGTATATACACACTGCACAGTACCACTTCTCCTGTATATATACACTGCACAGTACCACTTCTCCTGTCCTGTATATATATACAACCCCTGACAAAAATTATGGAATCACCGGGCTCGGAGGATGTTCATTCAGTTGTTTAATGTTGTTGAAAAAAAGCAGATCACAGACATGGCACAAAACTAAAGTCATTTCAAATGGCAACTTTAGGGCTTTAAGAAACACTAAAAGAGATCAAGATTAAAAATGTGGTACTCAGTAAGGGTAATTTTTTTCAGACCAATCAGAGGGAAAAAATGATGGAATCACTCAATTCTGAGGAAAAAATTATGGAATCATGAAAAACAAACACACAAAAGAACACTCCAATTCATCACTAGTATTTTGTTGCACCACCTCTGGCTTTAATAACAGCTTGCAGTCTCTGAGGCATGGACTTAATGACTGACAAACAGTACTCTTCATCAATCTGGCTCCAACTTTCTCTGACAGCTGTTGCCAGATCAGCTTTGCAGGTTGGAGTCTTGTCATGGACCATTTTCTTCAACTTCCACCAAAGATTTTCAATTGGATTGAGATCTGGACTATTTGCAGGCCATGACATTGACCTTATGTGTCTTCTTTCAAGGAATGTTTTCACAGTTTTTGCTCTATGGTAGGATGCATTATCATCTAGAAATATGATGTCATCATCCCCAAACATCCTTTCAATTGATGGGATAAGAAAACTGTCCAAAATATCAATGTAAACTTGGGCATTTATTGAAGATGTAATGACAGCCATCTCCCCAGTGCCTTTACCTGACACACAGCCCCATATTATCAATGACTGTGGAAATTCACATGTTCTCTTCATGAAGTCATCTTTATAAATCTCATTGGAACGACACCAAACAAAAGTTCCAGCATCATCACCTTGCCCAACGCAGATTCGCGATTCATCACTGAATATGATTTTAATCCAGTCATCCACAGTCCACGATTGCTTTTCCTTAGCCCATTATAACCTAGTTTTTTTCTGTTTAGGTGTTAATGATGGCTTATGTTTAGTTTTCTGTATGTAAATCCCATTTCCCTTAGGTGGTTTCTTACAGTTTGGTCACAGACATTGACTCAAGTTTCCTCCCATTCGTTCCTCATTTGTTTTGTTGTGCATTTCCTGTTTTGGAGACATATTGCTTTAAGTTTCCGGTCTTGACGCTTTGATGTCTTCCTTGGTCTACCAGTATGTTTGCCTTTAACAACCTTCCCATGTTGTTTGTATTTGGTACAGATTTTAGACACAGCTGACTGTCCACAACCAACATCTTTTGCAACATTGCATGATGATTTACCTTATTTTAAGAGTTTGATAATCCTCTCCTTTGTTTCAATTGACACCTCTCATGTTGGAGCCATGATTTATGTCAGTCCACTTGGTGCAACAGCTCTCCAAGGTGTGATCACTCCTTTTTAGATGCAGACTAACAAGCAGATCTAATTTGATGCAGGTGTTAATTTTGGAAATGAAAATTTACAGGGTGATTCCATAATTTTTTCCCTCAGAATTGAGTGATTCCATCATTTTCTCCCTCTGCTTGGGCTGAAAAAAAATTACCCTTACTGAGTACCACATTTTTAATCTTGATTTCTTTTAGTGTTTCTTAAAGCCCTAAAGTTGCCATTTGAAATGACTTTAGTTTTGTGCCATGTCTGTGATCTGCTTTTTTTCAACAACATTAAACAACTGAATGAACATCCTCCGAGCCCGGTGATTTCATAATTTTTGCCAGGGGTTGTACATTGCACAGTACCACTTCTCCTGTCCTGTATATATACACTGCACAGTACCACTCCTCCTGTCCTGTATATATACACTGCACAGTACCACTCCTCCGTCTTGTATATATACACTGCACAGTACCACTTCTCCTCACCTGTATATGTACACTGCACAGTACCACTACTCCTCACCTGTATATATACACTGCACAGTACCACCTCTCATGTTCTTTTGTTGGAGAGGAGTCAATATTGGTTTAGTATTTTCAATATTATTATGGCCAAATAAGAATAATTATTGGAAAACCTGTTTACATAGATTATCCCAAGTAATCCCCTTTCCTCTGGATAGAGGTTAACTGTCCAATCACTGGAGATCTGACTGCTGGGGCCCCCATGATCCCGAGAACTAGAACTCTGTTGAGCACCATGTAAATGCAGCGGTGGTCGATCATACACACTATGGCGCCCTTTACATGTGGTTCTTCAAATGACTCCTTTTAGGAGAGTGAGGGGCATGACATAGTAAAGAAAAATTCACTGATGAGTGGTAATGAGTGTTATAGTATGTGGGGTTTGTGTGGCAGGGCTGCTTTTTTGACCCAGTCTGGCCCTGCCTGTATACTCAACCAAACCTTGGGCTTAGACGATCCACCTCTCCTAGTAAGCCCGCTTTGTGTAACAGCCATATTCACTGTACAGGCTTCTCTACTGGGCCAAGGCTGTAGCTTAAAGAGGTTGTCCGCTCATAAGATATTGATTTGCTATCCTTATGATAGGTCAACGGTATCAAGTTGTGGAGGTCTGATATCTGGCACCCCCACTGATCAGCTGTTATAAACTGCAGCTGTAGATTAGGGGCTCAGTGTCCGCTACACATTGAATAAGGCTATGTGCCCACGTAGCAAATTTGATGCAGAGCGTTTTTGCCTCTCTCTGGCAGAAAAAAACGCATGCAGATTTACATGTGTTTTTTCTGCCAGAGAGAAGCGTTTTTTCAGCGTTTTCGCATGCGTTTTTTCAAGCTGTTTTCCAAGCGATTTTGAGCATCATTTGGACGTCAGCGGTCGCGTGACCATCAGCTGACTAATTGACTTCACCGCAGGTCCTGCCAGTACACCGCGGGACGCCAAGGAGAGAGGACGCCGCCGGGAGGAGACCGGAGAGGTGAGTATACAGGTTTTTTTTATTTTTAACTTTTTTATTTCTTTTTTTCACCGCGTGATAGCCGGGATGAAGAGGCGTTGTAGTCTCCTCTTCATCCTGGGTACCACACACACTGCGATTACGCTGAAAATTCGCGGCCATTGAATTTAATTGAAACGCAGCAAATCCACATATACCTGCGGGTTTGCTGCGCTTCAATGTTCCTCAATTGCCGCGATTTTGCAGCGTAATCGCGGTAGAAATGGTCATGCTGCGTTTTGCAACCCAATGCGAATTCGGCGCGCTAATTAGTGCATCATGTGCACAGAACATCCGAATTCATATTGCTTTGCATGGCAGACTGTTTTACAAGCGTTTTCGCGGCCGTAAAAACGCCGCAAAAACATTACAAAAACGCTACGTGGGCACATGGCCTAAAGCTGTGCGGTGCAGATCCATGCAATATGTTTACATATGACTTAATACTGCGTCTTTTCAGGTATGTGAACACAGTGTTTTTCTTGAAGTGTCTTTCTTGGTACTTTTGTCTTTGTTGTTTCTGATTTAAACTTTTAAATAGTGAGTGGCTTCTAAGAGGAAGCCGATCAACAAATAAACACGTCACCTTTTTTAACTGCTTCTCTGTTTTCGAAGCCTAAAGCAGTTAAAAGAAGTGACAAAAGACAGAACATGTGCACAGCAATGTCTTTTACAATGCTGTGCATGATCATTTTTTGTAGCCGATTTTAGCGCTTTTTCAGGCGAATTCAAGGTGGAATATGCCTGAAAAAGTTGTGTTCACATACCCTAACATGGTCTGAACAGAAGTGCATAACTGAAGGAAATGGCATAATATAACACAAAAACCTATAGTGGCCTGATAAATTCCTAATGGCTTCAGCTCAGCTTTTCCCGCTGGTCTGTTTTTATCCCTGTCTGCTTATAAGATTGCTGCAACCCAATGATTGACTGCAGCAGTTATGTGGATTCCCTATTTAATCATTTTTCGTCAAGATTTGGAAACCCCTTTAACTTAAAAACAATAAGAAAAATTGTATATGACTTAAAAGCAATCCTAAAAGTCAGTATCCACAATTTAAAGAGCCTCGGCGCATGACTTAGGATAAGAATCCGAACCATAAATTCCATTTGCACAAACATGTTTCCTGGTGTTTGCCCTTCATCTGTGAAAAGCAGGAGAACTGATTTGGCTGGGTGTGAGACCTCTGACAGGGGGTCTATGTGTTAAAGTTTACTTTTGTGGAGAGTATCAAGTTATCACAGGCCTCTCACCCAGCCAAACCAGTTCTCTTGCTTTGCACTGATGAGGGGCAAACACCCAGAAACATGTCTGCAAATAGATTTTCTGTTTTGGCTTCTTGTCCTAAGTCATGTGGTAATGTCCTTTTAAAGGGTCACTATTGACTTTTAGGGTTGCTACCCCCAATAGTTGGCTCTAGAGTTCATATCTTCCTTTCTCAGGAGGCTGTTTATTTATTTAATTTCTCAGGGGAGCTTTGCATGGCCTATAAGTCTCCTTACACCAAACCAGCGCTCTTCACAAATAGACATTTTAACCCTTAGACTATCAATAACACAATAAGAGGGTCATTTGTGAAGGATAAAGGGTGACTGCATAAATAAATCAGCGCGCAGTCAGTGATAGATATAAATACATAATTCAGGCAGATCTTCTTACCACATAATAGATGAATGTCTGCTCCTTGCACATTTGCATTCAGCCGTCACATTCACAAAATTTACTCCTTGTTTTTGTTTTTCTCTCATATGTCGAGACGTAAATAGCTTTATATACATGAAGTCTACCCTACGTATAGACAGGCCTCTGTCCTTTATCTTGTCCTGTACATACAGACCCTGAAGGTTACACACATGTGACATTATTTCTGATCATTTTAATGGCAGGCATCTTTTTAAAAGCCATTTAACTACAAACACCGGGTTTTCCTCCCTCCTCACAAAACCTTTTAAAATGTATTGAGTTCCTGTTGATGGATAAAAGCTGCAGGCTGATTCCCCACTGATTTCTCCACAACAGCATTAAAGCACCAGACCAGCCACACAAATATTTTTTTTTACTTATCACATTTTCCAGTGTTTGACTCCTTTGGTTGTCCACCTTTGGGGACAATTGTTTTTTTTCTTTTTACTTAAATGTATGTAGTTGGTACAAAAAAAAATATTTTTGCAATTGGGTTCCATTAAAAAATATTGCACCGTTTTCATTTTTACAGTATCATTGTTGATCTGCACATTCAAGTTCGATGTGGTCTGTGGTCAAAAAACAGCTGAGTGGAGCTCAGAAAAAGACAGATAAAAGAGTTGCAAACTCTCCCCTCATTATTATATTGCTGATAGATTCTCAGTTAACTCATTATGCATCCAGCAAAAGACGGTGCTCACAGAGGCTATAGATAGTAAATGGTGCAAACTTTTCACCCAAATGGTAAAAATTATTTTTTAGCCCCACATACATGCATTTGAGTAAACCCCTTTAATTTTCTGTAACACCCAGTAAGTAAATTTAGGGCACATTTAATTTCCATTTAAATATTCAGTACCAAGTGGCGCAATGCTCACATATTGTACTAATTAATCAATTAATTCATATTATACCTCTTTGGGGTTTTTTTATGTTTGTTTTTTTTCCTGTGCATCCACCGTAATTTTTCTAAATTGATTTTAGATCTACAATATATTTACCGTATATATAAAACTGCCCTTAAGGTAAATGTCTGCTTTTGGATACCATTGTGTGGGTTTTTATTCCATTGTGTAGATTTTTATTAGGTCATAATTCTGATCTAATTAGTTTCTTAAAATATCTTCATCCCTGTCCGGGCACAATTTCACTAATACGGAGCTCAAAATCCCCTGCGTTGCGACAGATTTTAAAAGAAAACATGTGAACTTCAGCCGCCGCTAACCGGAAACTTTCTAGCTTTCTGGATCGAACTTCTATGTTCACTCAATATTTTTTGCTAAATATTTTCTTTTTTTTTTTCCTTATATGCATAGCACCATTTAAGTTTTTTTTGTGCCCCTACTTGGTTACTTGCACTCATCATAAGAGATAGTTTTGGCGCTTACTGCATACTTTTTGGATTTTGAACTTGAGCCGAGTATTCTTTATGGCAACATTTTTGCAGTAGCTTCAAGATGTGAACCCAACCTTATAAAGGAGTCTAGTGGTACAAGCTTTATATGTTATACCTATGCAGAGGATTTGGAATTCTTGCAACATCAAGAAGGAAAATTTGTGGAATTATGGAAATCAGAGGATGGATAGACATGTTAATATTATGCAAATGATGAAAAAACAAACATTTTCAATATATCTCAATTTAAGAAGTATAGAGTGCAAGCGACAAGTGCAGAAATCCCCACACTTACACTCCTTGTGTGCCATCAATGAGGTTGTTAATGGTTGTCCGCTGCTGGCAGCTCATTTTGCAATTGCCAACTAATGACGTCTAAGATGTGCTCGATGGGAGACAAGTCCGTAATTTGACTTCTGGTCACATTGGAAGCCACTATGCGCTGCTGGATGTGTAAGTGATCATGGTCTCTGTTGTGTGCTATAATGCTGCACTATAGAGTCTGGAATTAGTAATTGCAGGGTGATTGGCATTTGCCAGAGAACACCAAGATTGGCAAATTCGATACTGGCGCCCTGTGCTCTTCAAGGATAAGAGCAGCTTCAAACTGAGCACATGGGACAGACGTGACAGAGTCTGGAGATGCCGTGGAGAATGTTCTGCTGCCTGCAACATCCTCCAACATGACTGGTTTGGCAGTGGGTCAGTAATGGTGTGGGGAGGCATTTCTTTGGAGGGCCGCACGTGTGCTAGCCAGAGGTACTGTGACTGTCACTAGTTACCGGGATGAGATCATTGTGAGACAATATGCAGGTGCAGAGGGCCCTGGGTTCCTTCTCAAGCAGGACAATGCCAGACCTCATGTGGCTGAAGTGTGTCAGCAGTTCCTGCATGATGAAGGCATTGATGCTTTGGACTTTACTGCCCGTTCCCCAGACCTCAGTCCAATCAAGCACATCTGGGACATCATATCTCGTTCCATCCACCAACGCCACGTTGCACCACAGACTGTCCAGGAGTTGACTGATGCTTTAATCCAGGTCTGGGAGGAGATCCCTCAGTAGAACATCCGCCACCTCATCAGGAGCATGCCCAGGCGTTGTAGGGAGGTCCTATAGGCACGAGGAGGCCACACACACTGCTGAGCATAATTTCCTTGCCTTGAGGCATTTCCACTGAAGTTTGATCAGCCTGTAATATGATTTTCCACTTTGATTTTGAGTTTCATTCCAAATCCAGACCTCCATGAGATATTCCTTTTGATTTACAGTGATCATTTTTATGTTTTATTGTTCTCAACGCATTCCACTATGTAATCAATAAAGATTTGTATAGTTGTGCTCAAAAGTTTACATACCCCGTGTAAGGCAGCTGTGTTCACACCATGCAGTAACTGAGGCAGTGACCCAAAACAAGTCCAACAAAAACAGCTTTTATTCAGCAACTCACGGGTAAACAGAAAGTCCTCCGGTTTGCAGCCGGGTTGACATGAGTCCATAAACAACGGTTGCCGGGGACAACGGCCACGCAGGGCCGCTCAGAGCCTGACAGGTGCAGAGCCTTCCTAGGCGGTGGTTCAGCCACACACAGTCCTGCTGAGCTAACCTGCTGTGCTCCTAGCAAGTTGCAACATAGAACAACACTAATCCTTAGTGCAGGAGTTTTAAAGGACCTGTGGCAAGAGCCACTGGAAAACCCGGGTTGGAGGGAGGAGGCCGCCCCACTGCCTCCTGTGACCTCCTCCAAGAAATGAAGGCCCTGCCGGGTTTTACTTAATCTGCCTTAGCCAGGTAGTCTGACCAGCTCATTGCTCACCTTCATTCCTGCATTGCAGCCGCAGCTGTGTCTGTGACTGCAATGTACTCCAATGGATTTAATTACATAGTTACATAGTTACATAGTTTATAAGGCCGAAAAAAGACAAGCGTCCATCCAGTTCAGCCTATTTCTTGTGCACTGCAGCTATTCCGCAGCGTTGATCCAGGGGAAGGCAACAAAAAACCATGCGGTATAGGCCAATTTACATCATTGAGGAAAAATTCACTTCCCGACACCAATCTGGCAGTCAGATTAAATCCCTGGATTAATTAACTAAGCATAAAATGTAATTTTATTGTTCTCAAGAAAGGCGTCCAGGCCTCTCTTGAACTCATTAAGTGAGTTGGACATCACCACTTCCTCTCCCAGAGAGTTCCAGAGTCTCACGGCTCTGACCGTAAAGAATCCCCTTCTATGCTGGTGCAGGAACCTCCTTTCCTCCAGACACATAGTGTGCCCCCTCGTCTTTGTCACCATCCTTGGTATAAACAGGTCATGGGAGAGATCTCTGTACTGCCCCCTGATGTATTTATACATGTTTATGAGGTCTCCCCTAAGCCTTCTCTTTTCCAATGTAAATAGGCCTAATTTTGACAACCTCTCTGGGTATTCTAGTCCCTCCATTCCCTTTATTACCTTAGTCACCCTCCTTTGTCCCCTCTCTAGCTCCAATATGTCTTTCCTGAGCACCGGAGCCCAGAACTGTGCTCAATATTCTAAGTGCGGCCTTACCAGCGCTTTATACAGAGGAAGAACAATGTTCTCATCATATGCCCCTATTCCTCTTCTGATGCATGCCATGACTCTATTTGCCTTCGCAGCTGCTGCCTGATACTGGGCACTCCAATTTAATTTGCTATTAACCAAGACGCCCAAGTCCTTCTCCATGTCAGATTTCCCCAACGGTTTCCCATTTAATATGTATGGGTGACTGCTGTTTTTCTTTCCCATGTGCATGACCTTACATTTATTGGCATTGAACCCCATTTGCCATTTTTTGGCCCAACCCCCCAATTTATCTAAATCCTCCTGTAGCTGTGCCCTATCCTCATCTGTATTAACTACTTTACAAAGTTTAGTATCATCTGTAAATATTGCTATTTTACTATGCAACCCTTCCACTAGATTATTAATAAATATATTAAATAATATAGGGCCCAAGACAGACCCTTGAGGCACCCCGCTAGTAACCCTGACACACCCTGAGCTTACTCCATTGATAACCACCCTCTGCTTTCTATCACTCAGCCAGCTATTTACCCACTTGCACACATTATCCCCCAGACCAAGCATTCTCATTTTATATACCAACCTTTTGTGTGGCACGGTATCAAACGCTTTGGAGAAGTCAAGGTATACAACATCCACTGACTCTCCCCGGTCCAGCTGTGAGCTCACCTCCTCGTAGAAGGCCATCAGGTTTGTTTGGCAGGAGCGATCCCTCATGAATCCATGTTGATATGGAGTTAGACAGTTATTATCATTAAGATTTTCTACAATAGCATCTCTAAGAAATCCTTCAAACAATTTACCCACAACAGACGTTAAGCTTACTGGTCTATAGTTCCCAGGGTCACTTTTAGACCCCTTTTTGAATATTGGTACCACATTTGCTTGGCGCCAGTCTAGTGGGACAGTCCCTGTCCATAAAGAGTGCTTGAATATAAGATACAGCGGCCTGTCTATCACATTACTTAATTCTTTTAGTACCCGGGGGTGTATGTCATCTGGGCCTGGTGACTTGTCTATTTTGATATTATTTAGGCGTTTCTGAACTTCCTCCTGGGTTAGGTGGGTGATATTTAGCGGAGGGTTTACTTTATCACTCTGCATTTCCTCCGATAAATTGTTTTCTTTTGTGAAAACAGTGGAGAAGAAGCTATTGAGTAGGCTTGCTTTACCCTCATCGCCCTCTATGATTTTACCCTGGTTATTTTTCAATGGGCTAACTCCATCAGTTTTAATCCTTTTACTGTTTATATAGTTAAAGAACAGTTTGGGATTCGTTTTGCTTTCCTTGACAATTAGTCTCTCGGTCTCCTCTTTTGCTATTCTTATTTGTTTCTTACAGATTTTGTTTTTTTCCCTATAAGATATTAGCGCTTCCTCGCTGCCTTCTTGTTTAAGTTTACCGAAAGCCCTTTTTTTTGTTTTTCATTGCCCTCTTGACTTCCTTATTTAGCCACATTGGCTTCCTCCTATTCCTAGCCCTTTTATTTCCATAAGGTATGTACCTTCTACAGTGACTATGTAGGACTGTTTTGAAAATTTCCCATTTTCTATCCGTGCTCCTATTACTAAAGATACTATCCCAGTCTATAAGGTGAAGGGCATCTCTTAGCTGATCAAACTTTGCCCTCCTGAAGTTCAGTGTTTTTGTGACTCCCTTGCTGGGCACCCTACTGAAGCACATGTGGAATTGTATAATGTTGTGGTCACTATTTCCCAGGTGCCCCCCGACCTGCACCTCAGTTATACTGTCTGGCCTGTTAGTTAATATTAAGTCTAAAAGGGCCGTCCCTCTAGTTGGTTCCTGCACAAGTTGTGACAAATAATTGTCTTTGATAATTGACAGAAACCTGTTTCCTTTCGGAGATCTACAGCTTTCGGTTTCCCAGTCTATATCGGGGTAGTTGAAGTCCCCCATAATAATCACTTCGTTATTTTTTGCTACTTCGTCTATTTGTCTCATTAATAGACTTTCCGTGGCTTCTGCTATATTTGGTGGTTTATAACAGACTCCTATGATAATTTTATTATTGTTTTTTGCCCCATGTATCTCCACCCATAAGGACTCGACCTCCTCATTTCCCTCCCATACATCCTCCCGTATTGTAGGCTTTAGACACGTCTTTACATATAGACAGACTCCACCCCCTTTCCGACTTCTTCGATCCCTTCTAAACAGACTGTAACCCTGTAAGTTAACTGCCCAGTCATAGCTTTCATCTAACCATGTCTCGGTTATTCCCACTATGTCATAGTTACCTGTAGATATTTCTGCTTCCAGTTCATCCATCTTGTTTGTCAGGCTCCTGGCATTTGCTAGCACGCAGTTTACACGATTTTGTTTTGTTCCAATCTTCTCCCTGTGGATTGTATTAGAAATTTTCTTACCTCCCTTCCAAGTATCTTGTCTTGGACCTTCTTTGTCGCACTTCATATCTTTCATTAGTATGTTCTCTGGTTGCATGTTCGTGTCCGGCGTTTTTCTTCCCATCCCCTCTTCTTCTAGTTTAACGCCCTCCTGATGAGTGTTGAGAGTCTCCTGGCGAATGTGTGTTTCCCGGGTTTGTTGAGGTGTAGTCCGTCTCTGGCAAGGAGTCCGTTGTAGAGGTAATTCACACCGTGGTCCAGGAATCCAAATCCTTGTTGTCTGCACCATCGTCTCAGCCAGTTGTTCACATCAAGGATCCTGTTCCATCTCCTGACGCCATGCCCGTCTACTGGAAGGATAGAAGAAAAAACTACCTGCGCATCCAGTTCTTTTATTTTCTTCCCCAATGCTTCAAAGTCCTTGCAGATTGTCGGTAGGTCCTTCTTTGCCGTGTCATTGGTGCCAACATGTATCAGAAGAAATGGGTGGACATCCTTGGAACTGATGAGCTTCGGTATCCTATCGGTAACATCCTTGATCTTAGCCCCTGGGAGGCAGCATACTTCTCTTGCGGTTATGTCTGGTCTGCAGATAGCTGCTTCTGTTCCTCTCAGTAGTGAGTCTCCCACCACCACCACTCTTCTTTTTCTTGTCGCTTCTGGGTGTTTCTGGGTGCTCTTTTCTTTTTTGCTTGCTGGTAGTTCCTCATCATTAGGTGTGCCATCTTCGTCCTCCACAAGTCCTTGGAATCTGTTTCTCAGTTGTGTGGTTGGTGGTGTCTCCATGGTCTTCTTGCTTCTTTTGGTCACTTGCCTCCACTTGTCTGCCTCTGGAGGTTCTCTGATGCTTCCTTGACTTTCCATGACCAGTAGTGACGCTTCTGTTCTGTCCAGGAAGTCTTCATTTTCCTTGATGAGTTTTAATGTCGCAATTCTTTCTTCCAGTCCCAGCACCTTTTCTTCTAAAAGAGCCAGTAGTCTACACTTCTGGCAGGTGAAGTTGGTTTCAGCTTCTGGTCGATCTGTGAACATGTAGCACATGTTGCAGCTCACCATGTAGGTTGTCACATCTGCCATGCTGCTCCTTGTCCCTGCTGACTTGATGTCTGTCTTCTTTCCTGTGATACCCTAGGATAAACAAAGTAAACAAATGCTTTCCAAGCAGCTGGTCCCGGCTGTACCCAACGATCTTCTAGCTGAAGGAGACTCTTCGCTTTTCCCAGAAGGCACCTGGAATATGCAAATTGTCCTCTTCAAGCTTCAATCCCTGGTTTGGTGATGCTTTCCAAGCAGCTGGTCCCGGCTGTACCCAACGATCTTCTAGCTGAAGGAGACTCTTCGCTTTTCCCAGAAGGCACCTGGAATATGCAAATTGTCCTCTTCAAGCTTCAATCCCTGGTTTGGCGATGCTTTCCAAGCAGCTGGTCCCGGCTGTACCCAACGATCTTCTAGCTGAAGGAGACTCTTCGCTTTTCCCAGAAGGCACCTGGAATATGCAAATTGTCCTCTTCAAGCTTCAATCCCTGGTTTGGCGATGCTTTCCAAGCAGCTGGTCCCGGCTGTACCCAACGATCTTCTAGCTGAAGGAGACTCTTCGCTTTTCCCAGAAGGCACCTGAAATATGCAAATTGTCCTCTTCAAGCTTCAATCCCTGGTTTGGCGATGCTTTCCAAGCAGCTGGTCCCGGCTGTACCCAACGATCTTCTAGCTGAAGGAGACTCTTCGCTTTTCCCAGAAGGCACCTGGAATATGCAAATTGTCCTCTTCAAGTTTCAATCCCTGGTTTGGCGATGCTTTCCAAGCAGCTGGTCCCGGCTGTACCCAACAATCTTCTAGCTGAAGGAGACTCTTCGCTTTTCCCAGAAGGCACCTAGGTCTCTGTACACATTCTGGGGGATATATAACGTCCCTCGTATACAATCCCGGTCACTGCCTCACATATCCCCCCCCTCTGTTCAAACTTGTGGGGTTGAACATTTGCAGAGACAGGAACCACCTGGTGACTCGCGCATTCCTCTCCTTGGCATTCCTCATCCATACCAAGGGTGAGTGGTCCGTCACCAAGCGGAACTGACGCCCGAGTAAATAATAACGTAGTGATTCCAAGGCCCACTTAATAGCCAAACACTCCTTCTCTACCACGCTATAGTTTTTCTCTGCCGGGACAAGTTTTCTACTCAAGTAGGTGACGGGTGCTCTTCACCATTCACTTTTTGTGACAATACCGCCCCTAGGCCTACCTCCGAGGCATCTGTCTGTACAATGAAGGTTTCACTGAAGTTGGGGCTGATGAGGACCGGCTGTCCACACAGGGCCAACTTCATGGACTGAAAAGCTTCCTCTGCCTGAGGGTTCCACCGAACCATTACCGATTTTTTTTTCCCTTCAAGAGATCTGTCAGGGCCGCCGTTCGCCCAGCAAAATTAGGTATAAACCGGCGGTAATACCCAAGGATGCCAAGGAACGCCCTCACCTGTTTTGTACTTGACCGTTTAGGCCAGTTTTTTATAACATCAACTTTATTGATTTGGGGCTTGATAGCTCCTCGACCTATCACATACCCCAAATATCGGGCTTCCTCTAGCCCTATCGCACATTTTTTGGGGTTTGCCGTTAACCCTGCGGCTCTGAGAGAATCCAGCACCGCTTGTACCTGTGATAGGTGCGTATGCCAGTTGGTGCTAAAGATGATAATATCATCTAGATACGCGGACGCGTACTCCTGATAAGGCTTGAGCACTATGTCCATCAACCTCTGAAATGTAGCCGGGGCCCCATGTAACCCAAAAGGTAAGACCACATAGTGGTATAGACCCTCTGGAGTTACGAAGGCGGTCTTTTCCTTCGCCGAATCTGTGAGAGGTACCTGCCAGTAACCCTTGGTGAGATCGAGCGTGGTAAAGTACTGGGCCTGCCCCAGTCTCTCAATCAGCTCGTCCACCCGGGGCATTGGATAAAGGTCGAACTTTGACACTTCATTCAATTTCCGGAAATCTTTACAGAAGCGTAATGATCCGTCTGGTTTTGGAATCAGTACGATGGGGCTAGCGCACTTACTCCGTGATTCCTCTATGATGCCTAACTGAAGCATTTGTTTTACCTCAGCCGTGATGGCTTGCCTCCGGGCCTCGGGTACCCGGTACGGTCTTATTCGTACCCGTACCCCAGGTTCGGTGACAATGTCATGTTGGATAACCGTAGTCCTACCTGGTAGCTCTGAGAACACGTCGGTATTGTGCTGCACCAGCGAGCGAGCCTCCCGTCGCTGCTGTTTAGTGAGGGCATCACTTATCCTGACCTCCCCCTCGGATGCTTCCCTGGCTGAAGGTGGAGAATTCTCTGGTGATATGCCCGGGGTGATGTCTGTAACTAAACACTCTTGATCTTTCCAAGGCTTTAACAGGTTTACATGGTAAAGCTGCTCAGGTTTCCTCCTTCCGGGCTGATACACCCGGTAATTTACCTCCCCCACTTTTTCTCGAATCTCATATGGTCCTTGTCACTTGGCCATGAACTTACTCTCGGCTGTGGGTACCAGTACTAACACCCGATCACCCTTGTTAAAAGTTCTGACTCTGGCTCTTTTATTATATGTGCGCCTCTGAGCTGCCTGGGCATCTAACAGATGCTCTTTCACGATGGGCATGACCGCCGCGATCCGGTCCTGCATACTAGCCACGTGTTCAATTATACTCCTATGCGGAGTTGGCTCTTGTTCCCATGTCTCTTTGGCTACGTCCAACAGACCCCTAGGGTGTCTGCCGTACAATAACTCAAAGGGAGAGAACCCTGTGGAAGCCTGGGGTACCTCACGGACGGCGAACATCAAATAGGGTAACAACATGTCCCAATCCCTTCCATCCTTAGAAACCACCTTTTTTAACATGGACTTGAGGGTTTTATTGAACCGTTCTACTAGCCCGTCGGTTTGAGGGTGGTACACCGAGGTGCGCAATTGTTTAATTTTTAGCAATTTGCATAGTTCCCTTGTCACTTTGGACATAAAGGGGGTCCCCTGATCCGTCAGGATCTCCTTGGGTAGTCCAAGGTGACAGAACATGGCAAACAGCTCCCGTGCAATCAGTTTTGCCGAGGTGTGGCGTAGTGGTATAGCTTCCGGGTACCGAGTGGCATAGTCGACGACTACCAGTATATGTTGGTGTCCACGGGCGGATTTTACAATGGGTCCAATCAAATCCATTGCAATCCGTTCAAAAGGCACCTCTATCACTGGCAGAGGTGCCAATGGGCTACGGAAGCTTGCAGTGGGTGAGGTCAACTGACATTCGGGGCAGGATTCGCAATTACTTTTGACTTGCGCGTAAACCCCAGGCCAAAAGAACCGCTGTAAGATATGGTCTAGCGTCTTTTTCACCCCTTAGTGTCCACCCAGCAGGTGTGAGTGTGCCATATCCAGAATTTCTCGACGGTACGACTGAGGTGCCACTAACTGTTCTACAACCTCGTCCCTGATCTTATCTGTCCTGTAGAGTAACTCACCGTTGATTACCATGCGTGGAAATACAGTATCTGCAGCGGGCTGTTGAGCTACACCATTTATCTCTAACACCCTTTCCCGCGCCTGAGTCAGGGTGGGATCCCGTAGCTGAGCTGTCCCAAACGTGCCCCGGGACACTTTCAGCTCGGGGATCGATGGGGTCTCCTCGACCTCTCCTGCCAACACCTCTAAGGGAAACCTATCGGGGTCACACTCTGTCCCTAGGTTGGACACCCCTACGGCAGGTTCATCGGGTACAGTGTCTGTAATACATTTTACCGGGGGAGAGTGGATTTTGTTTTTCCACAGAGTCCAGAACAGGGGCAAGTCTCTCCCCAACACAGTCCCATAGGGAAGAGTTTTTACCACTCCCACCACATGTTTTATGTCTCCACATGGCGTGGACTAGACTACCTCCTCAGTTGGGTACTCTCGGAGGTCCCCATGGATACACACAACCCCGACGGGCCGTCCACCGGGGTTGTCTCCTGCCACTAGCGACCCATGTACCAGAGTCACGAGGCTCCCTGAGTCCAGGAGAGCCTCCGTGGGGTACCCATTAACCAGTACCTGACATATTTGGAGTTCATTGTCCCGGGGTTCGGGGCTCGCTGTGCAGACGGTCTGGGCGTACATTGAGACACGGCGGCTATATCCGCAGTCCATGGGTTCCGTAGTCAGGGGACAATTAGCAATCACATGTCCCGGCCCCTGACACCGCCAGCACCTAGGGGTGGTGGTACTGTTAGGTCTTATGACAGTTTGAGAGGGAATCGGTCTCCTGCCACTCTCACTCCGGGGTTCCCCTTCAGCACGGGTACGGTGCTGACTGTCCCCAGCAGAGGGACGCGACCCCTTTCCCGATTCCTGGGTTGGCAGGGATCGACGTGACAACCGAGAGGGGGCGGAGTCTCGAATGAAGTCCTGAGTGGCTGAGTAGCGCTCGACCAAACTGACCACCTGGTCGAGGGTGCCGGGGTCCCCTTGCCCCACCCAACGTTGGATAGCGACAGGCAGAGTCCTCACCAGCTGGTCAACCACCACCCTCTCCACTATCTGGGCTGGGGACAAAGTCTCAGGTTGGAGCCACCGTTTTACCAGCTGCAGGAGGTCATAAGCCTGAGACCGGGCAGGTCGGGTCTCCACATAGGCCCACGAAAACACACGCTGAGCCCTCACGTATGTATTGACCCCCAGCCGGGCAAGGATCTCACCTTTGAGCCTCTGGTAGTCCCGGGCGTCCTCCCGACTGAGGTCGAAACAGGCCTTCTGGGCATCGCCAACCAAAAACGGCGCCACCACTTCCGCCCACTGGTCGGCTGGTAGGTTTTCCTGCTCTGCTGTGCGTTCGTAGATGGTAAGGAAGGCTTCCACGTCGTCCTCCGGTCCCATCTTCCTCAACGCTGAGCGAACCTTGTCCCAGGCCTCTCGACGTTCCAGTGCTGGTGCCGTCGGCGTCTCCCGCAGAGCTGTGAGCTGCTGCATGATCAGTTCATTGGTTTGCTGTTGCTGCCGCTGCGTATGGACCAATTGCCTTAATAGCTCCTCCATTTTATCCACAGGTTTAGGCTGAAAGGTGGCCGGCCGGATTGTGGCTATGCAGCTGCCGGTGGGGGTATGCCTTAGTCACAATGCCCGCATTCTCCACTAAGCTGTAAGGCGGCGGTGTTCACACCATGCAGTAACTGAGGCAGTGACCCAAAACAAGTCCAACAAAAACAGCTTTTATTCAGCATCTCACGGGTAAACAGAAAGTCCTCCGGTTTGCAGCTGGGTTGACATGAGTCCATAAACAACGGTTGCCGGGGACCACGGCTGCGCCGGGCCGCTCAGAGCCTGACAGGTGCAGAGCCTTCCTAGGCAGTGGTTCAGCCACACACAGTCCTGCTGAGCTAACCTGCTGTGCTCCTAGCAGGTTGCAACATAGAACAACACTAATAGTTAGTGCAGGAGTTTTAAAGGACCTGGGGCAAGAGCCACTGGAAAACCCGGGTTGGAGGGAGGAGGCCGCCCCACTGCCTCCTGTGACCTCCTCCAAGAAATGAAGGCCCTGCCGGGTTTTACCTAATCTGCCTTAGCCAGGTAGTCTGACCAGCTCATTGCTCACCTTCATTCCTGCATTGCAGCCGCAGCTGTGTCTGTGACTGCAATGTACTCCAATGGATTTAATAGGTCTCTGTACACATTCTGGGGGATATATAACGTCCCTCATATACGATCCCGGTCACTGCCTCACACCTGACAGAATTTTAGCTTTCTTGCCCATGTTTCAGAGAATATGAATGATGATAAAAAAAAACTTTTTCTTCCCTCATGGTTATTGGTTGGGTGAAGCCATTTATTGTCAAACTATTGTGTTTTCTCTTGTTAAATCTTAATGACAACCAAAAACATCCAAATGACCCTGATCAAAAGTTCACATACCCTGGTGATTTTGGCCTGATAACATGCACAGAATTTGACACAGATGGGTTTGAATGGCTACTAAAGGTGACATCCTCACCAGTGACCTGTTTGCTTGTAATCTGCGTGTGTGTGCATAAAAGCTGAGTGAGTTTCTGGAATCCAGACAGACTCTTGCATCTGTCATTAAGCCACTGACATTTCTGGATTGTGAGTCATGGGGAAAGCAAAAGAATGGTCAACGGATCTATGGGAAAATGTAGTTGAACTGTATAACACAGGACAGGGATACAAAAGGATATCCAAGGAATTGATAATGCCAGTCAGCAACGTTCAAATGGAAAATCAGGAACTCTGTAAAAACCAAACCACGGTCAGGTAGACCAACAATAATTTCGGCCACAACTGCCAGGAAAATTGTTCGAGATGCAAAGAAAAACCCATAAATAACATCAGCTGAAATTCAGGGCTCTCTTTAAACTAGCGGTGTGGCTGTTTCAAGATGCACAATAAGGAGGCACTTGAAGAAAAATGGGCTGCATGGTCAAGTTGCCAGAATAAAGCCATTACTGCGCAAGTGACACAAAGTATCTCACCTACAATACGCCAAACCGCACAGAGACAAGCATCAAAACTTCTGTAACAAAGTAATTTTGAGTGATGAGACCAAAATTTAACTTTTTGGCCACAACCATAAACGTTACATTTGGAGAGAGGTCAACAAAGCCTATGATGAAAGGAACACCATTCCTACAGTAAAGCACAGAGGTGGATCGCTGATGTTTTGGGGATGTGTGAGTTACAAAGGCACAGGAAACTTGGTAAAAGTTGAAGGAAAGATGAATGCAGCACGTTATCAGCAAATACAGGAGGCAAATTTGCACTCATCAGCCTGGAAGCTGCGCATGGGACGTACTTGGACGTTCCAACATGACAATGATCCAAAATACAAGGCCAAGTCGACCTGTCATTGGCTACAGCAGAACAAAGTGAAGGTTCTGGAGTCACCATCTCAGTCTCCGGACCTCAATATCATTGAGCCACTCTGGGGAGATCTCAAGTGCGCAGTTCATGCTAGACATCCCAGGATTTTACAGAAACTGGAGGCTTTTTGCCAAGAAGAATGGGCAGCTTTACCATCTGAGTGTTAGAACCCTCCTGTTTGTTTTTTTCCATCTTGTGTTTTGCGGTCACGTGACCATCTGCCTTTATATTCCAGCTCTGCCCTTTTGGCTGTGCTGGACTTCAGTATTTGACTGTTTCTCTAGCCAGGTGCTTCGGTGCCTTTCTCTGTCAGTTCGCTTGGTCCTTCTGGGACCTCTAGTACCTTTTTGTCAGTTTGTCTTTTTGTGTTCTGCAACAACTTCTCTGTTTAGGAGGTGTCCCATTTTTGTCCCAGTCCTTAGTTCTTTTAGGGACCCCTCCCCTTATGCTATAGGTCTTCGCTAGGAGCAGGCAGCCTGCTACATCGTAGGGATTCAGCTTAGTCTTACTGTTGGAACAGCTTTCCCCTATCTTTTCTTAGTACTTGTTGCAGATCATAACACTGAGAAAATAAAGAACCTCATCCACAACTACCACAAAAGACTTCAAGCTGTCATTGATGTTAGAGGGGGCAATACACGGTATTAAGAACTGGGGTATGTGAACTTTTGATCAGGGTCATTTGGATATTTTTGGTTGCCATTAAGATTTAACAAGAGAAAACACAGTAGTTTGACAATAAATGGCTTCACCCAACCAATAACCATGAGTGGAGAAAAAGTTTTTTTGTTATCATTCATATTCTCTGAAACAAGGCCAAGAAAAGAAAAATTCTGCTGGGGTATGTAAACTTTTGAGAACCATTGTAACTGGATTATTTCATTCAGTGATATCTAGGCTGTGGTATTTAATTGTCCGCCTTATTTTTTTGAGCAGTGTAGTTTCATTTTACGGAAGTTGGTTTAGACATGAGTTTGGTTAAATTTCTGCTGAAAAAAAAATTGCTAAAAAAAAAGTTTGTTTTTCTGGCGGTTTCAAATAATTAACATACATATCATTATTTTATAATTGCTGTTTTTTGCTAAAATAATCTTCAGCTATTTTTGATTGCAATTGATCACCCTGCGTAGAATGCCGCTCAGTATGTAATTAAAGGTTACTTAGGTTTGCTTTCCTTCCGTCGTCTCTAATCAAACCTAACCGACCACCTTGTCTCTTCAATAACTCAGATATTATGGTCCTGTCCTTTTATTGTACGCAAATTTACATTTTCCATCTTTTTTTTTTTTCCCGCTGAGACAGAGTAAAACTGGCACCAGATGAGTTTTTTGTTACTTTTTATACCTTTTTATGATTTTGTATAATATTCGTGCCTTCCTGTTTTTCAAAATCAATTTATACACACAATCATTGCAAGTGAAATTGAGGCAGGAAGCTTCTGAGATGTTTTTCTACATCGCGCTCAATTTTATTTTTTGTTATAGCAATTGCTAATATCTTTTTTTTTTTTTTTTTTTTTTTACCCATAATTGTAAATTGAAAGATATTGAAGTTTCTTTTGGTTTTAGTACAGAAGAAAAGTGCTTAGATTAAGTGTCCTGTCTTATGCCACGGACGGGGGGGGTATTGCGTACATGGAAACTGGGTGAATTAATGCAAATAAGATCCCGTTGCGGAGAAGCACAGGGCAGATAATCATCTGCTGTACCCAAGATTCTGCGCTCTCGTCCTGCAGGTGTCAATATGTCTCCTACCCGCCACAGATGTAGCTGTCGGCCAAGGGGAAGATTTTGACATTAGTGCCGGTTCATCTATATAAGAGAAATAATCCCTACAAAAAGAATAATATAGAACGAGCAGCACATCCTGCAGTGTTGTGCGCTGTGTATAGAGATTGTGTAGGTTTATTGCATGAAATAAAAATCATTTCTTCTTTTACATTTTTTTTATGTTGGGGTATTGGTGTATTATACACTGTGCTACCAGTTTCCATCCTACTCTGTAAGTAAAATCCCATTTAGGCAGGCTGACAATTCCTAGAAACACCCGTTTCCCAATTATCGGCCTAACTAAACAGACCAATGATCACCGGGCATAAGGGAAAAACTCTTGTTCGTCGGGTGAGATGATTTTTAAAGTGATTGTCTACTACTTGGACAGCCGCTGGTTAAATGACTGAGTCCTCACCTCCTGCACCAGCGATGTGGTCCTGCATTTCTAGACATTATGACACGAGTAGGGAATGAGCTGATCCGTGGAAGTTCAGGTACTAATACCCAACCCAAATATTAGTCCAAAGTTCGGTTCATATACTAGAACGGTCCCCGAACCCCATTGAAAACCATGGGGACCCGAACCTTGGATCTGGAAAATTTCTATCTATCTCTTCTCCCGGACTTCCCCCGGAGCTTTGAACATTAAAACGTATTTCCGAAGAAGTCCCTGTTCGGAGTTTAGCACTGGACACTAAGTGTCCAGTACAAACCTCGAACTTTTAAGTTCGGGTTCCCTCATCTTTACATGTCAGCACTGCAGACAATTATCAGGTCAGCAGCAGCCTTGACTATTTTACACTTCTAAATGTTTTCAAACATACATAAAATATATTTTTTAGGGTCTTTAGTCATTCAAATCCAATTTAGTCAAAAAAACACCGATTCTCAAACAAACACAGTCACTTATGTAATGTTAGCACATTACAGGCCAATAACATGATGAACCAAAGGCGCACTTGGTACTAAGTAATGCCAGAGTGCACCCCAAAAATACCAACTCTTAAACCATAGTTGAAAAACAAGGAGAATCAAAAGTTGAACTGGTACATGGAAACTTTTATTATATATTAATACAATCTAGTCATAAAATACGCTAAGATGAGAGTAATAAAAGTATAATAAGAGACAGTGAAGGGGACCGAAGCTGTAAGAAAAAATCCTGCAAGGCTCTATCTATCTAAAGTGCAATGCAGGTAGTTGGACATTTGGTTTGGTATAAGTGCAAAAAATATATACTAATCTCAACGGACAGTGCCATCATAGTTTAAAGCATATCAACCTTACCAAAAAGTGCAGGGATGGGAGCGGACAAAGGACAGCCTAAGCGCGCGTTATGCGATACGTATGATGCTTTCTCAGTCACTTATTAATGTTTCCATTTAGTCACTGTCAGTCTATGATATTTATTCAAATTCTCTCAATGGTAGCGCTTCTCTTAACTTAATCGATACTCGCTGACTCTAAGCTTGTAGCTACAGATTCTATTACCGAGGATCTGTTACTAGGTCAAAAGTGGCCAGTTTCTGGTTTTCATTTATTCCTGCTTCCCACTGTTTCTTCAGCTTTATTTTTTTGTTGGTTTCATATGATTGCAGAAATATGAGCCTCTTTATTCAGTGCTAATTTTTATGGTCTTTACTAAGGGGTGTGCCTCACAGGATCCTCTGGGGTGTGTCTTTAGGCAGCTATGCATTATTACCCCGTGAGCACTGTCCCCTTAGTAAAGAACATAAAAATCAGTTATTTAAAAAAAAAAAAAAGGCCGATATCTCTAACAATATGGCAAATTTTTTTTAAAAAGTAACAGTGGGAATAAAATAAGCGTAAAAATTGGCCACTTTGACCTGGTACTCATGATATTTCAAACTTTCTTATTTGTCAAACTTCTTCAGGTATTCCAAAAGCTGGCTTCAGCACCACATGCAGGGCAAACATTAATGCATAACAAGGACAGCGATGCTTAGATCCTGATTAGAAAGGAGGATCCCCCACTGATTTTTCATATACTCACAAGAGATAAATCTTGGATTACGACATATTTAAAAACACTATAAGGCTGCAACATAAAGAGCGCTGGACCAGTTTCTCCTCCTGGCTTTGTCTAAGGTCACCTTGGTGGTCGGTGCTTTCTGTGTTCTTCTATGGTGTATAATTAAAGGTGTCTCTTATTGCTGCTAATCGGAATATATATTTTTTCATGAATACTTAAAGACTTGAATTTGAAAGTTTCTTACTCTTCCGAGATAAATAGAAGTATATCTTTTCTGTGTATCTATCCTTATTCGGTAGGGTCTTGCTGTAGCATATTGATTCTGTTTAGATTTTCTACTTTAAGGCTGAGTTCACACGATGCGTATTTAATGCGTTTCCGCGGCGTTTTTGCAGTTGCGTAAACGCCGCGGAAACGCATGAAAAACGCATGGTAGAAGGGCAGCAATGTTCCCCAATTGAAATCCGCATGTGCTGTGCCCATGATGCGGATTTTTCCGCAGCGTAAACGCTGCGCTCAAAAATCCGCAGCATGTCAATTTTGCGTAAACGTGGCGTTTTCGCCGCCATTGACTTGCATTAGAACGCGCCAATTCCGCAAGACTGCATCTGTGCTTGCGTAATTGGTGCGTTCTAATGTGCGGATGGTACCCCGGTGTGGAGTAGAGGAGAGTCTCCTCCACACCCAGGTACCATTAAAAAAGCTGTAAAACAAGAATAAAATAAAAAATATATATATACTTACCATCTGTCGGCCCGCGCAGCGCTCCTGCTTGGTTCCCGGCACTTGCAGTGAGTTGAAGGACCTGCGCTGACGTCAGAGCCATGTGACTGGTCACGTGACGCTGACGTCGGCAGGTCTTTCAATTCAAAGTTGCCGGCAGCCGGGAGAGCGGAGTGTAAAGCAGGACAGCGCGGGCCATCGGAGGTAAGTATATACACTCTCTCGGGTCACACTATATAAATCCATGCTGTTTTCATGGATTTATATAGTGTGACCTAGTTGTCAAGCACTTTCCAGGTGATTCTCAAATCGCCTGGAAAGCGCTTGTTAATCTGCATGCGGAAACGCATGTGAATCCGCATGTATTCTGCAGGAAAAACGCATGCACAATCTGCATGCGTTTTTTCTGCCAGGGAGATGCAGAAATGCTGCAGAAATTTTCTGCTTCATTTCTGCATCGTGGGCACATAGCCATATACAGATGTAGCAAAGGTTATCCTGACTCATAAGGCACAATCTTGATAACTTGTCACAGGTTGTTATCTCACTTAAGGCTATGTGCCCACGTTGCAGAAATGAAGCAGAAAATTTCTGCTTCATTTCTGCAAGTCCTCTTCCAGAAAAACGCATGCGGAATTCCGCACGCGTTTATCGCGCGTTTTTCTCGCGTTTTCCACATGCGGAATTGCCTTGCGTTTTTTATGCATTGGACAAAGGCAATTCCGCTTGCGGAAACGCAAAATTAAATGACATGCTGCAGATTTTTGAACGCAGCATAAACGCTGCGGAAAAATCCGCAGCATGTGCATAGAACTTGCGGAATCCCATTGGGGACCATGGGGTGCGGATTAGCAAGCGTTTTACAAGCGTTTCCGCTGCGGAAATTCCGCATCAAAAACGCTTGTAATCCGCAACGTGGGCACGCAGCCTAAGCGGATTAAGATAACATTGCACAAGCCATTGACCAGTGTCAGATTATACTTTATTATGCAGTTATATCCCAGTGTTGTGTGATCCGAGTCAAGGTAACCTTTGCTAGATCTGTTTTAGTTCATGACCACAATTTAGTCCATGACCCCTCTAAATGTTGGTTTGGTTTAACATTAAAAAAGAACCATTATTTTTATTTCGTAAATCAATAGTACACATGAAAATAAGCAACTTTGTAATATATCTTGCCCGAAGCCTGACAAACAAGATGGATGAACTGGAAGCAGAAATATCTACAGGTAACTATGACATAGTGGGAATAACCGAGACATGGTTGGATGAAAGCTATGACTGGGCAGTTAACTTACAGGGTTACAGTCTGTTTAGAAGGGATCGAAGAAATCGGAAAGGGGGTGGAGTCTGTCTATATGTAAAGACGTCTCTAAAGTCTACAATACGGGAGGATGTATGGGAGGGAAATGAGGAGGTCGAGTCCTTATGGGTGGAGATACATGGGGCAAAAAACAATAATAAAATTATCATAGGAGTCTGTTATAAACCACCAAATATAGCAGAAGCCACGGAAAGTCTATTAATGAGACAAATAGACGAAGTAGCAAAAAATAACGAGGTGATTATTATGGGGGACTTCAACTACCCCGATATAGACTGGGAAACCGAAAGCTGTAGATCTCAGAAAGGAAACAGGTTTCTGTCAATTATCAAAGACAATTATTTGTCACAACTTGTGCAGGAACCAACTAGAGGGACGGCCCTTTTAGACTTAATATTAACTAACAGGCCAGACAGAATAACTGAGGTGCAGGTCGGGGGGCACCTGGGAAATAGTGACCACAACATTATACAATTCCACATGTGCTTCAGTAGGGTGCCCAGCAAGGGAGTCACAAAAACACTGAACTTCAGGAGGGCAAAGTTTGATCAGCTAAGAGATGCCCTTCACCTTATAGACTGGGATAGTATCTTCAGTAATAGGAGCACGGATAGAAAATGGGAAATTTTCTAAACAGTCCTACATAGTCACTGTAGAAGGTACATACCTTATGGGAATAAAAGGGCTAGGAATAGGAGGAAGCCAATGTGGCTAAATAAGGAAGTCAAGAGGGCAATGAAAAACAAAAAAAAGGGCTTTCGGTAAACTTAAACAAGAAGGCAGCGAGGAAGCGCTAATATCTTATAGGGAAAAAAACAAAATCTGTAAGAAACAAATAAGAATAGCAAAAGAGGAGACCGAGAGACTAATTGCCAAGGAAAGCAAAACGAATCCCAAACTGTTCTTTAACTATATAAACAGTAAAAGGATTAAAACTGATGGCGTTGGCCCATTGAAAAATAACCTGGGTAAAATCATAGAGGGCGATGAGGGTAAAGCAAACCTACTCAATAGCTTCTTCTCCACTGTTTTCACAAAAGAAAAAACAATTTATCGGAGGAAATGCAGAGTGATAAAGTAAACCCTCCGCTAAATATCACCCACCTAACCCAGGAGGAAGTTCAGAAACGCCTAAATAATATCAAAATAGACAAGTCACCAGGCCCAGATGGCATACACCCCCGGGTACTAAAAGAATTAAGTAATGTGATAGACAGACCGCTGTATCTTATATTCAAGCACTCTTTATGGACAGGGACTGTCCCACTAGACTGGCGCCAAGCAAATGTGGTACCAATATTCAAAAAGGGGTCTAAAAGTGACCCTGGGAACTATAGACCAGTCAGCTTAACGTCTGTTGTGGGTAAATTGTTTGAAGGATTTCTTAGAGATGCTATTGTAGAATATCTTAATGATAATAACTGTCTAACTCAATATCAACATGGATTCATGAGGGATCGCTCCTGCCAAACAAACCTGATTGCCTTATACGAGGAGGTGAGCTCACAGCTGGACCGGGGAGAGTCAGTGGATGTTGTATACCTTGACTTCTCCAAAGCGTTTGATACCGTGCCACACAAAAGGTTAGTATATAAAGTGAGAATGCTTGGTCTGGGGGATAATGTGTGCAAGTGGGTGAATAGCTGGCTGAGTGATAGAAAGTAGAGGGTGGTTATCAATGGAGTAAGCTCAGGGTGTGTCAGGGTTACTAGCGGGGTGCCTCAAGGGTCTGTCTTGGGCCCTATATTATTTAATATATTTATTAATGATCTAGTGGAAGGGTTGCATAGTAAAATAGCAATATTTGCAGATGATACTAAACTTTGTAAAGTAGTTAATACAGATGAGGATAGGGCACAGCTACAGGAGGATTTAGATAAATTGGGGAGTTGGGCCAAAAAATGTCAAGTGGGGTTCAATGCCAATAAATGTAAGGTCATGCACATGGGAAAGAAAAACAGCAGTCATCCATACATATTAAATGGGAAACCGTTGGGGAAATCTGACATGGAGAAGGACCTGGGCGTCTTGGTTAACAGCAAATTAAATTGGAGTGCCCAGTGTCAGGCAGCAGCTGTGAAGGCAAATAGAGTCATGGCATGCATCAGAAGAGGAATAGGGGCATATGATGAGAACATTGTTCTTCCTCTGTATAAAGCGCTGGTAAGGCCGCACTTAGAATATTGTGCACAGTTCTGGGCTCCAATGCTCAGGAAAGACATATTGGAGCTAGAGAGGGTACAAAGGAGGGCGACTAAGGTAATAAAGGGAATGGAGGGACTAGAATACCCAGAGAGGTTGTCAAAATTAGGCCTATTTACGTTGGAAAAGAGAAGGCTTAGGGGAGACCTCATAAACATGTATAAATACATCAGGGGGCAGTACAGAGATCTCTCCCATGACCTGTTTATACCAAGGATGGTGACAAAGACGAGGGGGCACACTATGCGTCTGGAGGAAAGGAGTTTCCTGCACCAGCATAGAAGGGGATTCTTTACGGTCAGAGCCATGAGACTCTGGAACTCTCTGGGAGAAGAAGTGGTGATGTCCAACTCACTTAATGAATTCAAGAGAGGCCTGGACGCCTTTCTTGAGAACAATAAAATTACATCTTATGCTTAGTGATAGTTAATTAATCCAGGGATTTAATCTGACTGCCAGATTGGAGTCGGGAAGTGAATTTTTCCTCAATGATGTAAATTGGCCTATACCGCATGGGTTTGCCTTCCCCTGGATCAACGCTGCAGAATAGCTGCAGTGCACAAGAAATAGGCTGAACTGGATGGACGCTTGTCTTTTTCGGCCTTATAAACTATGTAACTATGTTTTCTTTAGGGTAGGTGCAGACGACCGTTTTCGCCACATCTGAGAAATTTTGGCCAATTATGCTGATCCGAGTGGGATTGCAGTGTGATCAGCGGGGTATCCCATTTTCTTGTGGCTGGAGAGATAAAAAAAAAAGGTTTCTCCACCTTCACCATATAAGAAAGAATAAAAGTCCCCATAGAACAACATGGGAATGAGTGCTGTCCATCAAAATTACAGATACAACTTTTCAGAGTTATACGATCGTCTGTACAAGCCCTTACTCTCAATTCACGGGTAAAATTTGTATGCAGAGAAGACAGATTTTTCTCTTACTGAGCCGAGAGATAACAGTTGGTGCTTTTATAAGTTTATGGAAGGAAAGAGGCGAGCATAAAGATTTTGCTAAAAGTTCTCCTGAAACAACAGCTAGTTACTTCTCAATAGAACCTTATGAGCACCAACTATCATCTCCTATCTCAGTAATGGGAAAATCTGTCTTCACTGAAAACAGATTTTACCTGTGAATTGAGAATTTTGAGAATGAATGATCAGTCCAGGAGGAGAAAGAAAAAAATCTCTCTGATTAAGATCTATTGCAAGGTTTCTTATTTTCACATGTACTATTGATTTATGATTTATGTTTCTATGGTATGATACATTCTTGGCGGATTGAAGGGAGTTTGAGATCAGAGAGACAGCATTGTGATTGGTAGTGTATTGGATTATAATTGATCCTGTCCCAGACAATAACAAGTCAGTTTGCTGCAAATGAGCTTTAAGGCATAAAGAATGATAAAATCTTTGTAATTCTTGTTCTAGCTGGAATATATCCAAAGGGGATTCTGTACAAAGTGACAGTCCATTTTGTAATAAGGTTCAGTAACAGGTAAATGGATGAAATACTAGAAAAATTAGATTGTGTTGCCAACTTCAGACTTGGTCTGCTCTCTTCTGTAGAGTCGTGTTAGCATAATTGAAATTAGGTAATGGATTTTTTTACATACTGGTGAGAGCCACCATTCATCATCTTCTATCTCGTGTTATCCCATGCACTCTTCAAATTTTACGTTTTAGGTGCATATTTCTTTGCCATTGATTTCTAAGGAATTGCTATTGCTTTGACCATGTACCAATATCTTGAGCTTTTGGGGTGTTGATGATCTGTCTTATCTAAATATGTTGTAATCACTGGACCATTTTCTTTTTAAAGTCAGAATATAGTTACATAAATGGTTGTGATAATATTTAATGATCCTTCATTCCTGTCATTGAATGGGTTGTCCACAACTGGACAACCCTTTTCAGTAACCCTAATCATCTTAGTTTAATAGATAAATATTTACCTCCCTGACTGGTGTCACCGGTGTGTCAGAAGTGACAGACAGTCTCCCTGCAGTTGGTTGCAGGAGATCTTTGTTTGGCATTTCAGACACCTTCTTAGAAGCTGTCTCTTTAAGACCCAGCGCTACCTTCCTCTTGCTAATTAACACCCTGGCCTTGGTGTATAAATACCTGCTGTTTGCTAGAGGGAGGTGCCGGCCGTATTCACAAGACCCCTTGCGAAGGCTTACGCAAGAGCAGTGCATTTTCCTCTCTGGAGCTAAGAGGACATATGTTCATCTCTCTGAAGTCAACTAAAACTAAGCTATCTTCCCTTGTTTGTACCTCCTTGTTGTCTTTAGTTGTCAGTGGAGATAGACTAGAGGTCATCCCCTCCCTTCCCTAGCCAGGGCCAAACGCTAGGGAAAGACAGGGCGAGGTTTCTGTGCGTCAATTGGTGCGGAACCAATATAGGGACATTATGGGAGACAGGGTGATAGAAAGGTCAGCCTAGGAAGTCTCCACTACCCCCTTTCCCTAGAGTCTGGGCCCCCTTTTCCCCCTTCCCTTCGTGTTGCACTTACTTTTTCCTACACCTTGCGTGACAACTGGTCCCGCTCCTCCGCTCCAAACGCAGTGTTTTCCGGCGATCTCATGATATTGTTTAAAAACCCTGCAGTCTGTTAGCGGCCACGGATTGGCTGCAGCCTTCACAGTTCCATCTGATTTTGTGCTTTACGCGAAAAACATTAGAACATCTCATTTCTTCGTGAGGTTTATACCTTATTTAAATGTAAGTGGTCCACAAAAAATGGATGATAATTTATCAACATGCTGGATCCAATATTCATCTGTTTTTACTTATTGTGTTGTTTTCTTTCCATCCCTGTCTTATCCTTTTTTATCATTTGCACCTCTTGACATCTGTGTTCTGCCCATTTTCAAAAACTGTCAGCAAAGGGACCCAAGTTATTTACTAGAACTATTCACACTTTTTTTTTATCTATTTTAATATTATGGAGACTTTAGGAGACAAAAGGTAAATTAGGCAGTATTTTTTTAAAATTTATACCACAGATGGGGAAGCTCAATCATTACCTTGATCTGGGACTAGGTGTTATGTTGGCCAGCCTGGTGTTTCTTAACTCCTTCTCAGTCTATGAAGTATAGTACTGTGGAAAAAATGCTGCAAAGTAAGAGAAACCTTAAAAAAAATAGATGTGTTAATAGTTTTTTTTTTTTTTTGCATTTTATCAATATACCATTAGTTATATCTTACATCTTCTTTGGCATTTTCCATGATCTTATCACCCATTACAACAAATCTTTTATATACTTTTATCTTGATCTAATAACGTTAACTGCTTTAATATATTTGCAGTCATTTTTGTAGGTTCTGTGACTCTCAGAATATGGCAGCACCAAAACAAATGTTGTTTTTTTTATAGCAAAGTATTTATTGTATTAAAGTAATGAGCAGAAATATCACTGCATCAATTTAATCTCTCCATTATTGTGCTGATTCGGAGTAAAGTTAAAACTTTATTTGAGCAAGAAATTAAAAGCGTATGATAATAAAAGTTAGGCATTAGATTGTATGTAGTCCAAAATAGTGCAACTGACAAATACATCATGCTGTAATTAAAAAAATAAATAAATAAAAAGCCATTATACAATTACATTGACAAAAAAAGTTAGAGCTCCTGGAACATGACAGTGAAAAACACAAAAAAAAAAATTGTGGGCACTTTAAGGGTTTGTCCGCTGAAAACAAGTTATCACCTCTCCTTTGGACAGGTGATAACTTGTTGGTTGGCAGAACGGGGCACATATTATCCCCAGTAAAATGGAGCGTCAGTGCGTATGCCGTTTTTCTGCAGCCCCATAGAGAATAAATAGAATGGTGGTCAGGCATCTGACCTGCCGCTCCATTTTGTAATGGGGATAAAAGTGCCCTATTGGGAATATATATTGCCCATTCTGCTGATTGATACTGGTCCCAGTGGTCGTACCCCCACCAATCAGTAAGTTATCATCTATCCTTTGGATAAGTGATAACTGGTTTGCACTAAACAACCATTTTAATCAAATTAACCCTCGTCCTTAGGGAGCTAACATAGTTTTCCCCTTTAATCCTTTTATGCAAATTTGGGCTTGATCAAAATAACAAAATCAGCCAAAACTCAGTCTCCCTCGGGTGCAGAGATGTATCTCCATTAATTGTGTATAGCCAACAGTGGCTATGTCACACTTACAGGGCTGCAGCCTATCAGAAGCTCTGCCAATTAATGTAAATGACACAAGCTGCTGAGCTCAGTGACAGGCAGCAGCGCTAAACACCTGACATCGCCGCTGCACCCTATGCACAATTCCCAGATCAGCAGTGAAGACTGGACCCGGGGAGGATCATTACCGGCTGATTTTGTTATTCTCAGCATGATACATTTGCCCAAAAGGTTTAAAGAAAACCTGTCAAGTAAAAAAACGCTATTAACCTGCAGATATTGGGATAATCTGCAGGATAATAGTGCTCTGAATCTGCCCGTGCCCACACTGAGAGCCCCGCTGCCGGGAGGAAATGAACTTTATTCCTCCCGGCAGCTTTTAGCTTTCAGTCATTGGGTTGGGCCAGCAAGGCTCCAGTCACCACTTTCTGAATAGTGAACGGTGACTGTAACCACCCCCGGCACTAACTGACAGTCAGATATAATGCAGAGTCCGCTGTCAGTCAGTGCCGAAGGCGCGGTTACAGCCGCTGCTCTAATGTCGAGCCAGCTGTCAGTCAGTCTCAGGGCTTGATTACAGTCGCCACTTACTATACACTGCATGATGACTGAAGACGCGCTGGCCCACCTGTATGACTGAAAGCCCGAGGCTACCGGGAGGGATACAGTTAAAGGGGTTGTTCACTACTAGGACAACCCCCTTTTTGATCTAAATGTTTGGCCCCAATAAAATTAAAAAGCTTATACTCTCGTGCCATTCCAGTGTTGTCGGCACTCACATTCCTGGGTCTCTCATGCTGCGGTTGCTATGACACGTGAGCCTGGCGCCCAATCAGCGCTGGTATCATTGTTCCTGCCTTCTGTCAAGCCAGGTGTGGGAAAGACTTCGTGCAACACAGAGAGAAAAGGGAAAGGGAGCCCAGATACTAGGGAAAGGGGGAAGTGGAGACCTCCTAGTCTGGTCTAGCGTCACCCTGTCTCAACTACCGTCCCTATATTGCCTCCTCAGCAATCGCCGCACGCGTGCCTCGTCCTACTCTCCCTGGAGTATGGCTACGGCTAGGGATGGAAGGAGATGAGCACTAGTCAACCTCCACTAAACTCTATAGACAACAAGGGTGGACAAAACAGGGGAATGGCTTAGCTTTAGATGAACTCCAAATAAGCACACGGCCTCAAGATCCAGAGAGGACGAAGTACTTCTCCTGCTAAGCTTCACAAGTAGAAATGGATTTAGCCAGCAGCGACTCCCTTTCAGACACACCAGGTATATATACACCCAGGCCAGAGAGGTAGCCGCTCGGTCCTAAAGACAGCCTTTTATCTAAGAAGCTGTCTGCAATGCCAAACGTAGAGATCTCCTGCAACCCACTGCAGAGCGACTGTCTATCACCTCTGACACACCCGTGACACCTTTGTATGAATCGAACATCAAGAGAAAGTGATAGAGCAGCCACAACCTCCACTTCCTCTGGATGTTCGATTTGTCCGAAGGCTTGGACAGTGACGCCAGCGCTGATTGGGCACTGGGATCACGTGACCATAACAACCGCAAGAGAGACGACACCGCTAGAACAATGCCGGCATAGGAGGTGACTATGAGATTTTTTCTTTTATCAGGGCCAAGGGTGGGGTATGAAAAGGTGTTGTCTAAGTAGTGGACAACCCCTTTCATTTCCTCTGGCTGCGAGGCTCTCAGTGCAGGTGCCAGGCAGGTTCAGAACACTATTAACCTGTGGATCAACCCCATATCTGCAGGTTTATAGCGTTTTTTTTTACATGACCTCTTACCTTTTAAAGGCAAAAACTCCTCTAAGCACTGAGATGACGTCACAGACTTCTATGAGCAGATCACGGCTAGCAGATCTACATAAATTATTACCAGTCATTGATTTTTTTCCTTCACAGCCCCATCCCTATTTCATACTTTAAAACTCTCCCAAAACATCTAGGATGCTTCTGGTAAACGGGAGACCTCAGACCTCCCAAATTCCTGGAAGAGTTGGCAAATCTCTTGGATGTCACCAAAATCTTTGGAAAGCAGTGCTTCCCAGCGAATTCTTTGGATGCCCCAAAGATAATCTATCTAGCCATGGCATCAAATGGTACATTCAGGAGACAAGATACTGTGAAAAGTGGAGTATAGAGGAGTATGTCCTGTAAAAGTTTCAAAAGGTCTGGCCGAAGCTTATTTCACCCCTTCCTAAATATAATAAACATGCATGGTTGGCTGACCGAAGAGTGTGTGATTCTGGGGAAACGGCTGAACTTTTAGTAACTTCTAGAATGGAATCCGAATACCTTTCTTATAAATATTGCAGCAGTTCTAAGCTGTGACCTCGTAGACATTTTATTCTGTTGCCATGTTTCTTTTCCAGTGTCTAACCTCTCACTCTGTTTCAATCGATAATTTCACACGTCTGTATTACTATGATGTGGGACTTGTCAGGCTGCTGGCTAATAAAACAGTTTCACAGATCTGGGTCACTGGACAGACCGTATATATAATGAAAGGCTAGAAGCACTGTTGTACTTCATTATCGTTCTGATGTATTTGCTACCAGCTTTCACAAGGAGAAAAAATGGTAAATGTCTTCATAGGAAGCCAGGCCACTCTCCGATAAGGGTCAACACCATTATCTAGTTTATGTATTTTTTATATGTTTCCATCATAACCTCGTGCTAATGGCATATGCTATACCAGTGCAACTTTATAGAGCAAAGCTAATGGTATAGTGTTTTCTTTAGGACTGACCCCATGCCGGGTGACGTCATTTTTTCTTTTCAGATTTTTGAGGAGTATTGTTGAATGTTGAAGAGAGACTACCAACCGGCACATGATTAAGGCCCTGGGGAAATGGCCATGGAAAGGATAAAGAAATCTTACTTTATCTCCTTCTAAACCGATTAATTTAAAGAGTAACCGTCGTTTTCATTTTTATTAAATCAATAGTATATGAGAAGGGAAAAAAAACTTTGTAATATACCTTATCAGAGAAATCTGCCTCTTCTCAATGGGAACTGATATTTCATTACCATAATTCTTAATTCCATGTTAAAGTCTGTATTCAGTGAAGACAGACTTTCCCATTATCGAGATAGGAGATGACAGTTGGTGCTGTTAAGATTCTATGTAGACGGAAGGGGAGAGGAGCTACAGGCAGCACTGTTCCCTTTTCCTCTACCTTCCATCTACATAGAATTTTATCAGCAACAACTCTCATCTCCTATAATGGGAAAGTCTGTCTTCACAGAATGCTGACTACCCCTACCTCTCTGAGCTAAAGTAAGTGTAGAATTTACCTTATGTTTCTGTGCATTCTCTGCTCCTGCACAGTGCCCTGCTTGGCTGATTTTATATATGTTTCAATCCAGATCAATACAACTGCTTGTGTGGTTTTACATAATTGTTAGCTGTTTTTTGGTAAAGCTTAACTCTCCTGCCTCCCCCCACAACACAGCTTGTAATTACTAGGCAGTGCAAGGCTGAGACACAACCTGAGCTATATTTTTTACTTGCTTTTGACAGATCAGTGATGTGAAACTGAAAATGCTGTTCTGTTGATGCATATAACAGAGGATTATCTTCTGCCATATGCATCAACAGAGCAGCATCAACTGAACTGTCTGCTTCAGACAACAAACACAGCTCAACTTATGTTTTAGGTCTGCACTGTCTAGTTATTACGCTGAAACTGCACTGCATCTTGAAGGTGTCCATGCACATTAGATGAAAGAAGATTGAATGAGATGTCTTTCCCACTCCATGACCTTTTACAGAGGCAGTAGAGTAACTTGGTTTTGCCTCGTTTTCGTTTGTATTCACACTCGTCATTAAAGCAGGACAGCTGTTCAGAGGGGTGAGGCCCACATCTATGTCAGCTGAAGCAGCATATCCAGCATCACAATTTCCTCTCTTGCCTTGATTTTTCAAAAGCGCTTTGCTCTAGACTCTAATGGTGGACCTCATGCGTCAAAGGCATGGTTTCAATGGCATTGCCAGCAGGGAGATAACTACTGGATGTCCAGAGCGAGGGTAAATATTCTCTTTCTCAATAGTCACAGCTGTAGTCTAGGCTATCAGTGTGATGTAAAATTGACAAAATTGAGTTAAAATATACTATTTTGGTTACATTTTATTCATTTGATTTTTTTTTGTACCTAGAACACATACCCATTATAGGATATAAGCCTTTTCACGTGCCTGTGTTTTTATTCTTTCTTTAGCACACAGCCAGTCCATCACTAAAAAAATAGATATGTCAAATTTTGATCCGATTTGCAGATCAAACTTGTCCATTTCCATTTAATGGCCCTGTGAAAAAAACAAAAACAAACGGATAGCACATTTCATTTGAGTTGCATGCATGTGCTGTGCATTTTTCATTGGATAATGCTAGGAGTCGCTCGGCACACCTCTATCAGTTTATCATCACATTCCAGAAAAATTGATGACACCGTAACATTGGACCAAACACAGATGAAAACGACTTCCAGCATTCTGTTGCCCATCCTTCTGTATTTTATATATGAGAAAATAACTGACGTGTGAATTCGGTCTAAGGCCTCATACCTATCACTCGTACCTGTGATAGTCTATGGGGCCATTAACATGTCCGTGATTTTTTGACATGTGAATGGCCTGTGAAAAAAATCGGACCACATTTGGATGACATCGGAGTCTGATCCGATCATCATGGACTCTCGGAAAGGAGAAGATGCAGAAACTTTTTTTTTTCCATGTATGAAAAAAACTTATGACACTTGAACCGCACTCTGATGAGAGTCTGATCAAAATAATTGGTCAGTTTTTCTCGTACGTGAGAAAATCATACGTCTGAATGAGTCCGTATTGGTAAGCTATAATCAGGAGTGGAACTATAGATGAAAAATTTTCATCTGTTCTCTGCTTTGGAGCTACTCCTGGTTTTGGCTTATAAATACAGATGCAATACTGACTGAAATACTGCTGTGTGAATAAGGCCCAAGAGATGACTTTCAGTTGCCCGCCACAGACAACATAATATCATTTGAAGCAGAATGAAACATCACACAGGGAAATAACATCCTAAAATTGTTGCCCAAGTCTTACTCGAAGACTAACTTAATTCCGCTTATTTCTGAGCCCAAATGGGTAACATTGCGGTTTCCACTTATTTCTATACACTTTATCTTTGTTGTTCATTTTCATGAGTTTCATTTTGTTCTGTATTTTGTCATCTAAATGGATGGCTATTTAGTAATTTTACTTATCCTACCTTTGGATATTTTCAATGAAGATTGTTTTATTGTTTCAAAATGCTGCCAAACAGTTTTATAGAAAAAAACAAATACATTTTGTTGGAAAAGGGGCATGACCTACCTTGTGAAAGAGTGCGCCAACATTTTGGCACAAAGCAAGCCAACTATTCTGTGGTGTGAACTTGTGACTGGATAGTTTTAAAATTTGGCAGACTTAAGAAAGAACTTGAACCACTATTCATTGTACTCACTTATATAGCGCCATTACTTCCACAGCACTTTACAGACATCATCATCACTGTCCCCTTGGAGCTCACAGTCTAAATCCCATATCAGTATGTCTTTGGAGTGTGGGAGGAAACCGGAGAACCCGGAAGAAAACCCACGCAAACACGGGGAGAATGTACAACCTTGTGGCAAATGTTGGTGGGATTTAAACACAAGACCCAATTGCTACAAGGCTACAGCGCTAACCACTGAGCCACCGCCCTATGTTAGAAGGTCATAAGTATGGAATAATTGTAAGAATGAGACCGTATTGATATATGTGCCCCAATGTCTATAGTTCCATCTTTGTACCTAGATTCTACAGTAGTTGCGCATTTCACATTTACGTAATTTTTTCTGAATAGACTCCTAGTTTATGAGCGCGGATAAAAGTGAATTTGAGACCTGTCACCAAAAGAAAAGATTCATATTTTATATTTGAAACTGAATTCTTGTACTAAATGGTGTTTTAGGTTTTCATATCTCAGGATATGAGGGATTTGTAAACAGGGTTCCAGATCCGCCATTGCTGACATAGTGCCCTGTGATCCTTATTAAAGCAGAGTCGGCTTTACCAGAAGTATATTGACTTTCAATAAATGACATTATTAATAGAACTTCTCTTATTGCTAGAAGGGTAAACGGCTGTCATAGACTTGCATTACATTCTGTACTGTCCTATGAAATATGCATATAAATATTTCGCTCCTCAGTATGTGAGACTGTGCCAAAGAGTTTAATGGCAAATCCTCTGTGAAATAAAGGTTGCTAGGATGAGATTGTACAAGTTAAATACCACTTATTCTGGGAATCTGTCTTCAGCAAGTTCTATCAATACGACATCCTACAATCAAGTCATAAATGTTCTGGTGATCTGCAGACCTGGGCATGATGCCAATAATTCATGAAACAGATCTAGAACTGTATACATCAATTATTTTAGAATTCGGCATGGAGAGCGGTACAATACTGATTGTCTTCAGGCAACAGTGAAATATGGGGTAGGTTCCTTGCAAGTTTGAGGCTGCATCTCAGCAATTGGAGTGATTAATGGTGTCCTCAATGTTGAGAAATACAATCAAATACTTATCCATCATGTAGTACCATCAGGGAGGCGTCTGATTGGCTCCAAATTTATTCTGCAGCAGAAAAGATCATCTCACCAACCATTAAGTGTTGGGCTGGACCAGTCATGCTTTGGGGTTGTGTTGCAGCCAATGGCACAGAGAACATTTCACGGGTAGAAGGAAGAATGGATTCAATGAAATTTCAACAAATTCTTGATGCAAACATAACACCATCTGTTAAAAAGCTGAAGTTGTAAAGAGGATGGCATCTACAAATGAATAATAATCCTGTCATTGAACATCATTGAAAATCTGTAGCTAGACCCCAGAATAGTAATGCATGCAAGACGAATGAAAGATGACAGAGTCTGTCTGGATCCCAGAAACTCACTCAGCTTTTATGAACACACACTGATTACAAGCAAACAGGTCACAGGTGAGGATGTTACCTTTAGTAGCCATTCAAACCCATTTGTGTCAAATTCTGTGCATGTTATCAGGCCAAAATCACCAGAGTATGTGAACTTTTGATCAGGGTCATTTGGATGTTTTTGGTTGTCATTAAGATTTAAAAAGAGAAAACATAGTAGTTTGACAATAAATGGCTTCACCCATCCAATAACCATGAGTGGAGAAACTTTTTTTTTTTATTATCATTTATATTCTCTGAAACAAGGCCAAGAAAGGAAAAATTCTACCTGGGTATGTAAACTTTTGAGCACAACTGTATATGTGTGTGTGTGTATATGTGTGTGTGTCATTTAAAAATGCATTTTGTGTTTAATTGTGTTATCTTTGTCAAATCTTTAAATTTGTTTTGTGATTTGTGACATTTACGTGTGACAAACATGCAAAAGAATAAGAAATCAAGAAGGGGGCAAACACTTTTTCATACCACTGTATATGTGTGTGAGAGTGAGTGTATGTATGTATGTGTGTATGTACAGAGTGCCATCCTCTCCTCACAAAAACAAGGAGAGGATGGCACTCTGTCCCCCTTAGGGGAGAATCACCACTGTGGCCCCCCTTTTTTTTCGTTATTTTCTGCACAAAGCACTTTAGGGTATAGAGGCTCTCCATGTATAAGGGAGCAGTGATACTCCTTGGTGCAGTGCATTTTCCCAACAAGTACATCCCCTGATGATATCTCGTTATTGGGAGGAGAAACTCGTTGGGAGGTTCTCTTTGGGTTAGGTAAAATTACACTTGCCCTTGCTAGGGCGGAAGCAATTGCAGGGGGCACGACAGGGCATTTAGGTCACATTTGCTGTCCAGTGATATCCGTGGAAGTCAGCCAAATATGGTGGCCCGCTGCATTTGAATTGGGCGAGATTTAATCTAAGCACTTTTCTTTGGACTTGTCACTTTCTTCTGTATGGTACTGATATGAGCTTTGTATATATATTTTTCTGACTTTTTCAGTGCCCTAAGGAACATGTGGTCCTATGTTATTTAAATGGACCCGCATTGGATACCTAGTTAACTTGTCATGTTGGACCTATCTAGGTTGGTACATCCAGGGATATACTGTTTTTTTATAATTTAATTAAATATCATGTTTTAAAGTATCTTTCCTGCTATATGTTTATATGTGTGTTTGTATTTATATTAACACTGCATTAAAGTATTTATTCTTCTAAGTACACTTGCACTCAGTTTTTGAAGGAACTATATATCTGTATCCTCAAAGCCATGCTCCAATCTTGTGACACTCACCATGTTACAAGACAGTTTTACACAATTACGGTAGATACAGCGGTCTGTTAAGTACTGAACTCAACTCCCTCATTACACGTAGGTGAATACCATCTGGCTTTGTCAATATTAATTTTGTTCATACATCCATGCTTCTTCTTGTGTTAAGTTGATTATATTGTGTGGTGAACCGGAATTGTTGCCCTGATGAATGATGTCTAGCATCAGCAGTTCATTGGTGAACACTGATGAAAAGTGCATATGTAATATCTCTGTCTTCCATTTATCCTCTAAAATTATATTACTATTGTCAACTTTTAGATGACTGATATCATCTGTTTTTTTTTATTTTTGCCATTGATATATTTATAAAATTTCTTCAGATTTATTTATTGGCAATTTTACATAAGATAATGCAGATTTCAGTGTCCACCAGAGTCAAGTGTTCTTATAGTCTGTTCAGGGAACTTGTAAGATAGATGTCTCTATTTAAGCCTCCATACAGCAGTGTCCGTTCCTCCATAATACATAGTATCCAGGAGAATTATCCTCCGGCAATATTTTTGTAGGATAAATAGATATATCCAACCATAGTGTAAAACAGTAAGGATTGATTTATTATTTCCAATGTATTTTTACTCACATAGATAGATAAAACAGCACTTTAAGATAATTTAAAAAACCATAGAACAGCACGCCTCATGTATCTAGCCCATAGGTCTTAAATTGAATTTCATAGAAATACACACCCTCCCTCCTTCATTTTTATCTTTCCTCTCCTTTCTGAACACTGTGTAACCCTCCACATTCATCACCCAGTCATGGTTCTCGTCCAGCCAGGTTTCTATAATTCCCATCACGTCATAATCTGTGGCTGACATTACTTTCTACAATTTGTGCATTTTGTTTGCATGACTTCTTTCATTTGCCAGGAGACCTTTGTTACTATTTTCACATTTTATCTTTCCTAGGTCCGTGTTTATTCCTCGTCACCTCCCTACGTTCCTCGCTAGCCCCAGCCCTCTCTCTAAATCTTCATTAACTCCTACTGTATTCCTCTCTGCTCTATCTATTCTCTTTTTGCACAACCACCTTCCATACCCCTAGATCCTAGTTTAAAGCTTCTCCATCCATTTTACCACTGTTTCCCCCAGCACAGCTGCACCATCCCTGTTGAAGTGAAGCCCATTTATACTGTAGCGCCTGTGGCTGACATAAGCCTGCCCAGTTCTCCATGAACCCAAACCTAGTATTTCTGAAAGCACCACCTTGGAGGTCCTGGACTTCAGCTTCTTTCCTAGTTGCCTGAAATCATTTTTTAAGGACCTTCCATTTTCCTTTGACTTTTCCATTGGTACCAATACGTACCAAGACTTCTGGGACTTCTCCAGCCCTACCCAGAAATATGTCTAACCAATCCATAATATGCCTAACCCGACCTCCCGGTAGACAACACAATGTTCAGCATTCATGGTCTCAGCAGCAGATCACCCCGTCTGTCCGCCTAATTATAGAATTCCCTACCATTAACATATGTCTGGCATTTGTTGCACTCCCATTTCCTTTCTACCTGCAACACTCAATTTCCTGGTTGCTAGGAGCAACATCCTGCTGTAGTGATCATAGAATGTTAGAGTTGGAAGGGACATCCAGGGTCATTGTGTCCAACCCCCTGCTCAATACAGGATTCACTAAACCATCTCAAACAGATGTCTGTCCAGCCTCTGTTTGAAGACTTCCATTGAAGGAGAACTTACAATGTCTCGTGGCAGCCTGTTCCACTCATTGATCACCCTCACTGTCAAAAAGTTTTTTCTAATATCTGAGGAAACATGTGGGCAAAATACTATCCAGACAACTCAGGGTTAGGTAAAACAGTGTGGCAATACTTTACTGAACCACCAAACAGACAATAACATATAGAACAGTCCCAGCAAAATACCCAAGATTGTGCAAATTTACAGAGTTTCACCCTTCTGCTGACTCGTCGAGATTAAAGCCGCTGCAACTTCGAGAGGCTTCCAGGGCCTACAATCCCCACCGGTAGCACCCCGCTTTTGGCAGGCACTCATAGAGAGGAGGTAATGACAAGTTTAGGAAGCGGACAGTCCATTGAGGTATGTAGCCCGGAGACCCCGAGGGTCCCAACCTGGCTTCTCCGAACATATCCATGGAAACAGATGACCGGATGGTTCCAACCTGGCTTTCTCCAAATGTATCCATTGGTTCTGTGATAATCAATGGAGCAGATCTGTATTCCTCCAGCCAGGGCCGTGGTCCCTTAAGCTGGCATCCTGTAGAATCCAAATCTGTGTCCCTCTTGATGGAGCCATGTTGTCCTAGCTGTTACTCTGATTTCCTCTGCAGAACAATAGAAATCCCTTTTTATATTTACATCTGTGGCTCAGGTAATCATCCACAGGTCATGAGGGGAAGTGGCAGAGGCTCATGTCTCATTCCTTGAGCATTTAATCAGTTTGCATAGTTTGTCCTCCATTGCTCTGCACGTCAACAAGCCACATGGACTTATGCAATGGAAATCAACATATTTAGCAAACATTCATTGTTCAATGACCCTGCATCCCTGTCTTGCAAAGCTAGCCGACAATAAGTTCCAGTAAATATCAACTCAAGTGTCAACATCCAGGCTTATACAAATAATAATCTGTGCTTCTTGACCAACCAAAAAAAAACACATCAATTCAAAAGTTAACATGAGAGAAAGAGAATAGCGTATTTCTCCTGGTCTACCGAATTTACGTCTGGATAATTAAGATTAAATGCTGTGTCGTCACAATATCTAATCTGTATCTTCTCCCTTTTAGTTTCATTCCATTGCCTCTCGTGTTTCCATGTGCAAATAAGAATAAGGATGATCCCTCTACACTGTGACATCCCTTCAGATACACATGTGGTCAAAATTGTTGGTACCCCTCATTTAATGAAAGAAAAGCCCACAATGGTCACAGAAATAACTTGAATCTGACAAAAGTAATAATAAATTAAATCTTTGAAAATGAACAAATTAAAGTCAGACATTGCTTTTCAACCCTGCTTCCACAGAATTTTTAAAAAATTAAACTCATGAAATAGGCCTGGACAGAAATGATGGTACCTCTGAAAATAATGTGACAAAAGGGACATGTTAAATCAAGTTCTGTCCACTAATTAGCATCACAGGTGTCTACAATCTTGTAATCAGTCAGTGGGCCTGTATATAGGGCTTCAGATACTCACTATGCTGTTTGGTGACATGGTGTGTAGCACACTCAACATGGACCAGAGGAAGCAAAGGAAAGAGTTGTCTCAGGAGATTAGAAAGAAAATTATAGACAAGCATGGTAAAAAAAACACCTCCAAGCAGCTTGATGTTCCTGTGACTACAGTTGCATATTATTCAGAAATTTAAGATCCATGGGACTGTAGCCAACCTTCCTGGACATGGCCGCAGGAGGAAAATTGATGACAAATCAAAGAGACGGATAATACGAATGGTAACAAAAGAGCCCAGGATAACTTCTAAAGAGATTAAAGGTGAACTTCAAGCTCAAGAACATCAGTGTCAGATCGCACATCCATCATTGTTTGATCCAAAGTGGACTTCATGGGAGACGACCAAGGAGAACACCATTGTTGAAAAAAAATCATAAAAAAGCCAGACTGGAATTTGCCAAACTACATGTTGAAAAGCCACAAAGCTTCTGGGAGAAGGTCCTATGGACAGATGAAACAAAAATGGAAGTTTTTGGCAAGACACATCAGCTCTATGTTCACAGATGGAAAAATGAAGCATATCAAGAAAAGAACACTGTCCCTACTGTGAAACATGGTGGAGGCTCTGTTATGTTCTTGGGCTGCTTTGCTGCATCTGGTACAGGGTGTCTTGAATCTGTACAGGGTACAATGAAATCTCAAGACTATCAAGGGATTCTAGAGAGAAATGTGCTGCCCAGTGTCAGAAAGCTTGGTCTCAGTCGCAGGTCATGGGTCTTGCAACAGGATAATGACCCAAAACACACAGCTAAAAACACCCAAGAGTGGCTAAGAGGAAAACATTGGACTATTCTGAAGTGGCTTTCTATGAGCCCTGACCTAAACCTGACCTATTGAGCATCTTTGGAAAGAGCTGAAACATTCCGTCTGGAAAATGCAACCTTCAAACACGAGACAATTGGAGCAGTTTTCTCATGAGGAATGGGACACAATACCTGTCGAGTGGTTTAGAAGTCTCATTGATAGTTACAGGAATCGTTTGATTGCAGTGATTGCCTCAAAAAGGTGTTCAACAAAATATTAAGTTAAGAGTACCATCATTTCTGTCCAGGCCTATTTCATGAGTTTAATTTTTTTTAAAATTCTGTGTAGGCAGGGTTGAAAAGCAATGACTGACTTTCATTTGTTCATTTTGATAGATTTTTAATTTATTATTACTTTTGTCAGATTCAAGTTATTTCTGTGACCATTTTTCTTTCATTAGACGAGGCTTGCAAACAATTTTGACCACGTGTGTATTTGTAGACCATTGTTAAATCTCCTCTTAGCCTTCTTTTTTGCAAGCTAAAAATTCCCAGATCCTTTAACCGTTCCTCGTATGACATAGTTTGCAGTCCACTCACCATCCTGGTAGCTCTTCTCTGAACTTGCTCCAGTTTTTTTTGTCTTTTTTTAAAATGTGGTGCCCTGAACTGGACACAGTATTCGAGATGAGGTCTGACCAAGGAAGAGTAGAGGGGGATAATTACTTCACGTGATCTAGACTCTTTGCTTCTCTTAATACATCCCAAAACTATATTTGCCTTTTTTGCTGCTGCATCACACTATTGACTCATGTGCAGTCTGTGATCTATTAGTATACCCAAGTCTTTTACACGTGTGTTACGCACACGTCCGGGCAGAGTAGCGTGAGCGTGATTAGTGATCCCACTGTACCATAAACCGAGGAGTGCCTGGAGGGGCATAACTAAGTATCAACCCAATCTGACCAAGGTCGCACTGCGGCTCAATCGGCTCCGTGAACCAGGGAGGAACCAAGCAGAGGGACAAGGTGCTACTCCAGGTCAGACCCCGGTCACAGCTGTTGACCCTCATCGGGGAATGCAGGAACAGGCAGGTTAGACTGGCATATTAACAGGTGGGTACTGGCAGGCACGGCTGGTAGGCAGACAGGTGGATATTGACAAGCACAGCTGGTATGCAGACAGGTGGGCACTGGCAGGCACGGCGGGCATGCAGACAGGTGGGCACAGGCAGGCACGGCTGACATGCAGACAGGCGGGTACTGGCAGGTAGGAACGTAGGCAGGATAGGGACCAGTACAGACTGGGATACAGGAACAGAGCCGCAGGTGCGGTAGACAAGCAGAGCAAAGCAAAACCCACCAGTGCGGTAGACAAGCGGGGCAGAGCAAAACCCGCAAGTGCGGTAGACAAGCGGAGCAGAGCAAAACCCGCAGATGCGGTGAAGAAGCAGAGCAGAGCAAAACCACAGATGCGGTGAACAAGCAAAGCAGAGCAAAACCCGCAGATGCGGTGAACAAGCAAAGCAGAGCAAAACCCGCAGATGCGGTGAACAAGCAAAGCAGAGCAAAACCGCAGGTGCTGTGAACCAGCAGAGCAAAGCAAAACCAGCAGATGCAGTAGACAGGACAGGGCTCTGTTCACATGGAACAGGCTGGAAAACACAAAAAGATAGCTGGAACACAGGCATTAGATACAGAGGCAGGGAAACAGAACGAGCAGAACCAGATACACACAAGGTACTTGCAATGAAGTAGCGAGTGGACAGAAAACTCACAAACAGAAGTACAGAGACAACGAGTTGGAGTTAGGTGCAGGTTCAGATACTGCAGGAAAAAGGGAAGATACAGACATAGAGACAAACAAGTAACGGACTAGGACACTGTTCAGACAGGATCTGCACCAGGAACAAGATACAGGTAGCGGCCCTGGTTACTCAGCCCCCAGGGTGGCGGAAACAGACTAGAGTCAGGACAGGACCTGGCAATTCAGTTGCAAGAAACACACAGATGGAAAGTGTTGCTCAGGCCCCTCCTACTAGGTGGAGGGGGTTTAAGTATCCAGTGACTCACAGCAATAGGCTGGGGATGCATTAGGACTGCGCACACATTAGGTTTAAGAATCAGGAAGGAACAGCGCCGCCGCCCTAAGCCAGCAGACAAGAGACATACAGACAGCAGGTACTGGAGCAAAGTGTGCAGCCTGGCCTGATAGGTAAGATTGCGGTCTTGCATGGTGGGAGATGGTAAGCCATGCCAGCATGCCGCCAGGGATGTTACAATGTGCTGTAACTTAGTTCTATTCCTCCCATTCTGTAAATGTAATTTTTGATTTTGTTGCCCAGATGTGGAATCTTGCGTTTCTCCCTGTTAAATACCATATTAGTCGCTGCCCGTTGTTCAAGCTTATCTAGAGCCTTCTGAATCCGTTCTCTGTATTCTTTAGTGTTAGCTATCCCTCCTAGCTTTGCACCATTTGCAAATTTGATTAGTTTACTTTCAGTTCCCTTATCTAGATCATTTATGAAAAATGTTGAACAACACTGGGGCCAGGACAGAGACTTGTGGTACTCCACTTGAAAAACTCTTCCATTTGGATGTGCAACCGTTTATTACTACTCTTTGAGTACGATCACTGAGACCGTTATGAATCCATCTAACCGAAGTCTTGTCAATCCCATACTTTGTAATTTTATCAATAAAGATAGTATGATATACGTTATCAAATGCTTTGCTGAAGTCGAGATATACTAGATCTACCACATTTCCCTGATCTACCCAGTCAGTGATTAAATCATAGAATGAAATTAGATTAGTGTCATGGGTGTGTCAGATGTGACACAGTCGCCCTGCAGTTGGTTGCAGAAGATCTTTGTTTGGCATTACAGACACCTTCTTAGCTGTTTCACTCTAGGACCCAGCGGCTACCTCCTTCCTGCTCTAATTGACACCATGGCCTGGGTGTTTAAATAGTTTAACTTTGCAGCAAGAGAGTGCCGGTGATATTCACATGTTTCCTTGTGAATGCTTGGAGCTATTTCAGACTGCTTTCTACTTCTTTGGTACTAGGAGGACGTTTGGAGTTATCTCTCAGAAGTCGGCTCAAGCTAAGCTACTTTTCCCTGTGTTTGTCTCCTTTGTGGTCTTTAGTTGTTAGTGGGGATTGACTGGTGCTCACCCCCCTTCCCTATTCAGGGCCAGCGCTAGGGAAACACAGGGGTTGGTTCCTGTGCGGCAATTGATGGAGAACCAATATATGTGCAGTAGGGGAGACAGGGTGATCAGCCTAGGAGGTCTCTTTCCCTAGAGTCTGGGCTCCCTTCCCCTCTTCCCTTTGTGTTGCACTTAGTCTTTCCTACACACTTTGTGACAATTAGTCTGGCATGACTTGTTTGCCACAAACCCATGCTGGCTCTGATTAATTACTGTATTCTTATCCAAGTACTTTACTTACATACATGCTGTTTAATAATTTGTTCAAAGATCTTTCCTGGTATAGAAGTAGTCTATGATCCTAGTTCTAGACTTGCATCCATAATATCAACCAAACAGGCATGTTTACTAAGGTGTGCCAGCTCAGCCCTAGACTCCCTGGCTACCTACCTTTGTAATAGGAAAGACAATGATCCATCTCCACAGACTCCAATAGTAAAAACAAATGTCTTTTATTTAGAATTTTTAAAAAATATCCAGATGGCGATAATGTAACTCCAGCTAGTAGAAGAACAATACTAGAAGGGAAACACAGGGGCACCAAGGAGGGTAGCGCACCCCTGAGTATTTAAAAAAAAATTCAAAATAAAAGACATTTGTTTTTACTATTGGAGTCTGTGGAGCTGGATCATCGTCTTTCCTATTACCTGTCTACTGAGCGCAAGCAGCGGTGCTGATCACGGATCCCGGAGACACCCAGCTGGTTCATGGAGGTGAGCTGTTTTTTTTCTTTTCCCCTATCTACCTTTGTGCCCTGGCCTTGCCCATCTCCACATCACTGACCTCAGCCAGAGCATGCTCATTGAGCTCTAAACTCCTCTCCAGGTTTGCAATGTTCCTGAGTGTTGCAAGCTGTATATTTAGATTAATTACCTGAGCTTCCAAATATATAACATACTGACATCCAGTGCAGATACATTCACTTTCTAACAGCTGTTTAAGGATGCATACATCTCACAAGATGCACACTTGGCCATATTTTCCATGGAGCAAATAATTAAGCTAATAAACTGTTTGGTTAGACAACATGAAAATCAGCTTGTTTGCAATTGATTTTCCTTTTCTATCTGTTGTCATTCTCATGCTGTGAGAATTTTTATCTTATATTATGTATAGCTGGTTTCCATAGATCTTGGCCACTAGTGACTGCAAAGACCCTGGTAGGAGAGTGTGCATTAGTTAAATTTCTGGAAAAGGGTTAATTCTAAATATCCTAGCCACCTCTTTCCAGTCCATTGATTTCTATACATCAGTTCCCCTCCCTCCCGTCCCTCACATATCGTGACTGTTATTAATCTTTCAAAATCACCAGCCAGCAGCATTAACTTCTAGTTCAAGTCTCCTAATCATGGCTCTGGATCTGTGCACTTGTTAAAATGCCCTGTTAACTGTATGTGTAAATATAGTGATAACAGTGTTGACTATGAACAAACCACTGATGGATGAATGTGTCACAGTACAACTTGTGCTGAGCTTTAAAGTTCTATTAACACTACAGCTATGATGCTCACCTGAACTGTCACTCAAGGAGAGAGCTCGGCCTGCCAGAAACCAGGAAGTAAGGAGACTGCATAGCTCTGAGCTGCTGAAGAGACAACAGTAGCCATCCTCCTTACCGCCGCGCTCCCCGCCCGCCGTCTTCCGGCTCTCCTGCTGCTGCCGGCGCGCACAGCTTCCCGGGCACTGTGCTTAGAGCGCGCGCTCCCGTACTAAGGAGTCCCTGGCCAATGGCCGGAGGACTTCTCATAAAAAAGCCACCTCCTCCAAAATAGAGGTGCCCGTGCAAGGTTGTAGCTTTGTGTTCTAAACTCTGCTTCAGCCCTCAGGTCCCGCTGCTAGTCTGACTACCAGTCCAGTCCACCAGCCTGACTACCAGTCCAGTCCGCCAGCCTTACTACCTGTCTCCGCCAACAAGTACACTCTCCAGCCCGACGGTCTGCCTACGGTCCAAACCCGCCAGTCTGTCTATGGGCCAGTCTTGCCTGCCTACCCGGAGAACATACCAGTTACCTGCCGTGCCTACCAGCCAGCCTACCTTGAGGCTCCTGCCAGTTACCCGTGGTGTCTGCCAGTCCGTCTACCCGGATCACCCGTCAGCCTGCCTGCCGTGCTCTTCTGCTGCACCTGTCAGTCCCTGCCTTCTGACCCGTGGGAGTCACCTGCTCTCATACAAGGACTGGTCCAGAGTAGCACCTGGTCCCTCTGTTCGGTCCTTCTGTGGCACCCCAGGGGTCTGGTTACCACAGTAATAGAAATATTATGTCTGAGAGCAAGTGGGAGGTCTCCTGGTCAGGAGCCCTCAAGCATGCCACACCTCCTGCCCCAGTCCCGGGAGGGGACGAATCTGCCCTATATAAACTGGGTCTGGGGCGGGGTTAGAGAGACAGAGTGAAGTCCCAGACAGAGACGCAGTCTAGTCTGGAGGACAGCAGACACAGGGAAAGCAAGAACTAGGAGCTCTGTAAGAGCAGGAGCGAGTGCCAGGGGCTGGAAGCCAGATAGCTCGCCCTGGCTGAAGACACTAAGACCGGACACGGAGTCCGAGGCTGTGGGGACATCCAGGTCCAGCAGCAGAATCCAACCGGCAGGGGATTCCAGGTCCTCTGGCCATAGAAGCCCGGAGGCACGGTCACAAGCAAGGGACCAGCACCGCCATCGTGGAGCGGAGGCTAACCGAAGGCCCCAAGTCACCGGCCATACGGGTGAGCACCACACGGTACACTCAGGGACGTGGGCTACTTCTACCCGCATACAGCAAGGTAGCCAGGAAGAGTACAGATAGACGGGGAGGCCTACAACTCCACCTGGCCAGGGGAGATCCTGCTTGCTCACAGACTGACCAGGCCTCTACTGCTAACCAGTACTCCCGGGAGGGTCTGCTTTATAACACCAGTAAAGACCCTGAACTGCACTGCACGGACTCTGAGTTGTTCCTGCTGCGCTCGTGCACCATCACTCCCATCATCCACACTAACTGCCCTGAGGCTATACTTCTCCCGTGGGGAGTCATCCCATTCTTAGCTGCACACACAGCACCGGTCTCAGCGGTCTGCCTTGCAGCGGCGGTCCCCACTGACCGCAATCCACGGGTGGCGTAGTCGGACCATTATCATACTAATAAGACTGCCACTGATTTGACCACCCTGGGCACGGACCGGGTCATCGCCACGGAGACTACAACCCCCAGCGATCCGGCTCCGGGTATTCCCCGCACACACGTGCACGCACAACACAGGCCCAGGGGGCGAGTCACTTCCTTGGTTCACTGAGTCGATTGAGCCGCCGTGCGACCTTGGTCAGTCCGAGCTGATACCTAGTTACGCCCCTCTGGTCCCTCCTTGCACCGCTGCACAGAGGTTCCACCACCCGGATCCGTAATATTGAGAATACCTCTATTATTACAGTCATCTTTCCACTCAGGAAGATTTTCTTCCAGTCTCTCTAACTTGTAGTGCAATACGAGCTTCCTTCAACACCATTACATTTTTTTTATTTCAAAATTACAGCAACTTAAAAAATCCAGCTGAAATTAATATATTTCTATGTTCAGAATATATTAGCAGTGCCCAATGTGAATCTCTCACAATAACTATGACTAGTGACTTTGTGCAGAAGCATTCATTTCGGGCATCACTTGAAAGCACATTTTGAAATCTGCTGATAAATGGTAATTTTTATTTTTTTATGTAATTTACTTTTGTAGAGTAACTGTGCATTATCTTTGACTCTGAATAGAGCCTACAATACAGGTGTGAGCTTAGCCTTAAATTAATTGATTTTAAAAGGAACTTGTCATACTCTGTAAAACTTAAAGAAGCACTCCTCCTCCCATCAAAGTTTTTATTTTAATATATCGCAATTATCATACGATATAGCACTATGTACAATTACTCATTTTGCCTTCCTAACCAGTTAATTCTTCTCTTTTCTCTGCTATATGTAGAAACAGGGAGTCTCTTGTCCCTGCATTTATCATTCCCCTCTTCAACTCCTGACCTAGCTGTTCCCTCCTCTCCCTGCCAGGGACTTTTGCAGTGACTGATGACTCACACAGGGAAAATTGACCTCCTGTTTCTACATTCAGCTAGTAAGTTTTTAATCACATGATGTCATAGACCTAATGGAAAACAGAAGACTTAACTGGTTAGAAGGGCAAAATGAGCAATTAAAAGCACACAGTGCTATATAATATGGTGACTGCAACCTATTGAGAGGGTAAAAATTTTAATGGGAGGGATTCTTTAAGCAGTTTCAGAGTAAAATATTCCTAATTTCAATCATGCACCAAGTGTCTGACTCAGGCTGGTTTAGGAAGCATGAGTCTGATAACAGGTTCTTTTTTAATAGGTTGTGGGAAAGAATTGCAAGAGGCGGTATGGTCTGCCAAGGATGCTGTGGAATCTTTGCCAAGAGCGTGCCGCTTTTCCCCCATGTCATCTGAAAACACGTCTGTACAAGGAGAGATGATAACACTCCCACTAATGCACCAGTATGGGTCAGCATGGTGAGTCAATGGTTAGCACTGTTACTTTGAGGTGGCTGTTTCCTGGGTTCAAATCCCATCTTTAAGTAGTTTGAATGTTCTCCCCGTGTTTGTGTGGTTTTACTCCAGGTACTCTGGTTTCCTTCCACACTCCAAGTACATACTTGATAGTGAATTTTAGATCGTGAGCAGTGCATATGTTGGTGCTTTTTAAGCAAGCATAATAAAAAGTATAAGTGCTGAGAGTGCAACCAGGTATTTGATACATCAGAGTTATTTCTTGACCACCATGGTCAATGCTCCATAAAATCTGAGTTTAGATCTTGCATCAATTATTTCACTTTCTTTAGTGCTCAAATCACAGGTCCAACCATGTGCTATTCGGTTCAGCATTGGGAGGGGACAAACTGGATAGTCGCCAAAAGGGCCTCTAGCCTTTACAAGCCAAAACTGCATTGATAATGCCAGTTCAAAGTTAAAAGTGTTGAAGGACCTTTTGTGACGACATCATCATGCGACCAAAGGTCTTTCACCCCGCACGAGTATGAAAGAACTGAAATCACTGGAGTCTTGGTTTCAGGTCCCACCAAGGACGACATCTGCAAGGAGTTTGTGTGGCACCCCAGGTCTGGCCGCCACAGTGGCAGCAATGTCATGTCTGAGAGCCGGTGGGAGGTTCCCTGGTTGGGGACAATTAGCATGCAGCACCTCCTGCCTCAGTCCAGGGAGGGGAGAAATCTGCCCTTTATAAACTGGATCTGGGGCGGGGTTAGAGAGACAAGTTCCAAAGTTCCAGTGAAGTTGCAGATAGGGACAGGTCAGCAGCAGGCTGAGGAGTCCCTGTAGGCAGAGGAGGAACACGAGGCCAAGAGGGGAGCTAGCAGAGCTTGTCCTGGCTAGAGACTTACAAAGCCGGACACTGGAGTCCGAGGCTGTGAGGGTTATAAGCCCAGCAGCAGAAAACCACCACGCAGGGGACTTCAAGTCCTCTGGCCCAAGAAAGCCCGGAGGCTCAGCCACACGAGAGGGACCACTACTGCCCCGGAGGGGTGAGAAGTACGGAAGGCCCGAGTCGACAGTCATACGGGCGAGAACAACATGGTACACTCAGAGACGTGGGCTACCACCACACTACAGCGGGATAGCCAATAAAGAGTGAAGTCAGCACGGTAGGCCTACAAACTCCCCCTGACCAGCGGGATTTCCCAGTTGCTCTCAGACTGACCAGGCCTCCATTGTTAACCTGTATTCTGGACGGGTCTCTTAATACCACCAACAGTAAAGACCCTGAATTGCAAGACAGACTCCGTGTGGTTACTGCTGCTCCCGCGCACCATCACCACCAACATCCCTATTTACTGCACTGAGGCTATACTCCTCCCATGGGGAGTTATACTACCCTCAGCTGCACCCACAACACCAGCCTCAGCGGCCTGCCCTGCAGCGGCGGTTCACTCTGACCGCAATCCACGGGTGGCGTAGTCGGACATTCAGCATATAGACTGCCATTTGGTTTGACCGCCCTGAGCCACGGGACCGGGTCCCCGCCACGCAAGGATTACAACCCCCAGCATCCACAAAAGGTCCGGTTCCGGGTTTCCACACACACACACGGCCCAGGGGGCGCGTCATTTGTATGTTCTCCCCATGTTTGTATGGGATTCCTTCCACACTCCAAAGACATACTAATAGAGAATGTAGATTGTGAGCCCCAATGGGGACAGCGATGATAGTGTTTGTGAATCGTTGCGGAATATGATGGTTTTATATAAGTAATATGAATGAAAATAAATACAGTGTATGTGTTGCATTGACTGTGTGTAGCATACAGTGTGTTTGCTTAACATTGAGTGTGGGTGTTTGTGTGTAGCTGTAAGTAGATGGACATATTGCCCACGTTCCCCCTTAAAAAAAAAAACAAGTGTAACGTTATATTGTGTGATGTGAATGGTGATGTGCATTAATGATGTTAATATTATGTTTTTCAAAACAGTAAGGAGAGTTAGTTAAGCTTGGGACTAGCCCAGAGTGAGAGGAGCTAAGGTGAAGGAACAGAGGCAGTTTCATGTCAGATAGGGCCCAGTATGCGTAGAAAGCAGACCTAAGGTCTGATGCGAGCAGTGCCGTATGATTTGGGTGTCCCGAACATGAGAGGAGACAGTGACAGAGGATAGTGAGATCCTAGAGGAAGGAAGTGGTAGAAAGGTGGAGTGATCGATCGGAGACAGGTCCTGGGACAGGACGCCTAGCAGTACGGCCCAGAGTTTATAACTCCGAGAAGTGACGGGACAGAATACGTGAGACTAAAAGAGAGTCCCGGGCGGGAGTTCCAGAGCGTCAGGGGCGGAGAAGATAAGTACCAGCCATATAAGCAAAATAGTTCCCTAGAGGGGAAAGAAGACGTGGAACCGTGGGTTGAGAATAGGACTTTTGCTAACTGGACTGTAGTACTGAGCTGGGTTGTGGTGAAGTAGAGAGGAATGGTGAAGATAAAGAGCAAGAAAGAGGGAGGGATTGAAACTGTGTGTGGAAAATGCTCCATATTGTGAAGGAAACGTTCATCAAGTTGTGTACCCACTATCTACTGTATATATTCCCCACCAAGGTATCGTTTAGTAAAAAGTTTACTTTTGACTGAAAGTCTCCTTCATTGAACTGTCAAACATCTGGTCCTGGTCAACAAACATCATCGGTAACATGTGGCCCGCAAGGGTGTCTCGAACATCACAAGTCCATACACTCAGCCAAGACCCTCACCTTCGTGTAATGTGCCAGGGCGTAAGAGGTGAGTACCTCGCCCATGGTTACCGCCTCGTGCCTGGTTACATATCCACAGTTCTCAATTCTGGCAGCACAGACAGCAGTTCATAGGTGTAAGCATGTCAGAAATCACAATAGATTTTTCCCTAAGGCCACACTTTGTCTAAAGCCAGCACAGTGCACCACAGCCAGGAGTACCAGCCTCAAACTCAGTTGTGAGATGAAAATATTGGATGAGTTGACATGCTTTCATTGATGTGCGGATATGCCCTCATGTATGAAAATGAAATCGAAACCCATAATTCTTAATATAGACTGCTTTGTTGGAGCAATTGAAGTATAGCTCATTCTTTTAGCAGCATGGACTATAGTGTAAGGTGCAATACCCTTCAATAGTCAGAGAAATAGGCATCTTATTAAAGAGGACCTGTCACTTACTCAAAAAAATTACTAAAATACCCGAGCTCCCCTGATTCTCTCACTCCTTTCCTTTTTGCGATGCATCACTCCATTGCAGAGATATTCACATTTATTACTTTTGGAACGCACGATGTGAAATCTCTGCTTGCTGTTCAACTGGGTGTTTTTTTCAAAATCTTCTCTGACGGTGTGTGCTTTTACCCCTCTCGTCTAGATGCTGCCAATCACAGCTCGGTAGCGTCTGAGATTGCATAATCAGCTGTCGAGCTGAGATTGGGAGCATATGGGAGAGAGGGGTGAATGAACCCGCACACCCCCGGAGATACTCTGAAAAAACACCAAGCTGGACTACAAGCAGAGATTGCTTATACTGCACTTCAAAAGCAAGAAATGTGCACTGGAGTAGCAATTCAAAATGGAAAAACATGGCAGAATCAGAGGAGCTCAGGGATCTTTACAGGGTATTTAACTAAATTTTTTTTTGTTTTTGAGCAAGTGATAGGTCTTCTTTATCCTCTTCAACCCTGGGCGATTTTTCATTTTCTCCTACTCTTTTATTTCCAAGAGCCATAAGTTTTTTATTTTTTCCGTCAATATAGTCGTATGAGGGCTTGTTTTTTGCGGGCCAAGTTGTACGTTTGAATAACATTATTTATTTTGCTACATAGTGTATTGTAAAATGGGAAAAATATTGCAAGCGCTGTGAAATTGCGTAAAAAGTGCAATTCCACAATAGTTTTTCTTGTTTTTTATTTACCATGTTCACTATATGGTAAAACTGACCAGGTAATATGATTCCCCAGGTCAGTATGAGTACGCAGTGTAAGGCGCCGGTGTTCACACCGTGCAGTAACTGAGGCAGTGACCCAAGGAAGTCCAACATAAGCAGCTTTTATTCAGCAACTCACGGGTAAAACAGAAAGTCCTCTGGTTCGCAGCCGGGTTAACATCAGTTCATAACAACGGTTGCCGTGGGCAACGGCCACGCCGGGCCGCTCAGAGCATAACTGGTGCAGAGCCTTCCCAGGCGTGGGTTCAGCTACTCACAGGCCCGCCAAGCTTTCCTGCTATGCTCCTAGCAGGTCCCAACACTGAACAACACTAATCCTTAATGTAGGGTTTTTAAAGGACTTGTGACAAGAGCCACTGGAAAACCCGGGTTGGAGGGAGGAGGCCGCCCCACTGCCTTCCTGTAACCTCCTCAAAGAAATGAAGGCCCTGCCTGGTTTTACTACTCTGCCTTAGCCAGATAGCCTGACTAGGTCAATGCTCACCTTCATTCCTGCATTGCAGCCGCAGGTGAGTTTGTGACTTCAATGCACTCCAATGGATTTAATAGGACTCTGTACACATTCTGGGGGATATGCAACATCCCTCGTATATGATCCCGGTCACTGCCTCACAGCAGATATCAAACATGTATACGTTCTTTTTTATTTAAGTGGTGAAAAAAAATTCTGAAATTTGTATGAAAAAAAGTTTTTGCGTTTGTCGCCATATTCAGGGACCCGTAGCATTTTCATTTTTCGGGTGAGGGCTTATTTTTTGCGCACTGAGCTAACGTTTTTTATTTATACCATTTTGGGGTAGATAACAATGTTTTGATGACCTGTTGCTGTATTTTATTGAAATGTTATGGCGATCAAAAACCTATAATTCTGGCATTTACATTTTTTGTTCTTGTTACACCGTTTACAATTGGTTTAATTTACTTTATATTTTGATAGATCGGACATTTCTGAATACAGCAATATCAAATATGTGTATTTTTTCATTTTTTTATTGTTCTATTTTTAATGGGGCAAAAGGAAGGTGATTTGAACTTTCGTGTTTTTGTTTTTTTTTTAAAAACATTTTTTTTAACTTTTTATTTGAAATAATAGTCCCCTTAGGTGACTTGAAGCAGTGATCATCTGATCGCTTGTGCTATACATAGCACATCAGCATTGCTATGTATAGCAAAAATCATGATCTGACATGAACGCCGGTCAGGAGCCGGCGTTCCCAGGAGCATTGTGATGACAAGCACGAGGGTCTTCTGCAGACCCCTGGCTGTCATGACAGGGGCGCCGATGGGCGGGGCTTGTGACGCTCTTCTGGCCTATGTTTGTTAAATGCCGCTGTCAGTGATTGACAGCAGCATTTAACTGGTTAACAGCCGTGGGTGGATCTCTGATCCAACTGCGGCTGTTAGAGGCTCTCGATGGCTGATTAAATCAGCCATCTATTGCGAGGAAAGATGTGGGCTTAGTACCGGAGACCGTATCAAAGGCATGGACATGGTCGATGACGTAAATATATGTCGTCAGTCGTGAAGGGGTTAAGGTGGATGTCGCAGAAATTCGCTGCCATGGGTAATGCATTTTAAGCCCCCAATAATCAGCAGGTATTACAGGGAATATTGTAGTATTATGTGGGATCTATTCAAATAACTGGCAGCTCATGAAATATAGTGGCAGGCTAATGCCTCCAAAAAGAGGGCCACTGGTAGTCGTGTCCATAATGGGATACATTTATAAACACGCAGTATCTGGCAGATCTGCATTAAATAAGAATTCTGTTTGCTGCTTATTTCCTCATATGAGAAATAATCTCATTTAATCTGCAGGCCCATTACCTATGACATTGCTTTTCTGTGTCTTTGCGTCACATATCCATTTTGTTTGGTCTCTCTAAGTCATAAAGATGACATATAAGCCAGCTGACGGCAGATGACTGCTTTATGATATTCAGAAGTAGAATTCAGCTCTTTAATGTCAAGGGGATAGATATCCTTAAGTATTCCTAATAGCCGCTGTTTGGAGGTGGTAAATGCTCGCTCTTGCAAAGGATAATATCTGTGTACACATGAAACGCCGCTGTGTGTATAAAGAAAACTCATTAGCAAAGTAAGATATGAGTTTGACAAGCAGAATCCACAGCGCGTTCTACAAATCACCATTCCACTGACAAATGGTTTCCACACTTTGTTAAATGTCAAACCATTTTTTTTTCTCTTCGCTGGTTTTCGCAGTGTCAGATTGAGAGATTAGATGAAGGGCCTAATGGGCTATAAGTAATAAATAGCTATAGCTGGGGAAACCAAGACGGGCAGGTTGTAAAGACGCAAAATGTAAAGCGCTGTGGAATATCATAGCACGATATAAGTAACAAATATTAAAATACAAGCTATCGAACTACAATTCTCAGTATATCTTTACATCTATAACATTTAAAGGGGTGTGCACACCTCCACACAAAATGCCATAAATCTTTGATAAATGCGGGTCCCATCTTTGGGGCCTACATCTATCTCTAAAAGAGAGGACCCCAAACCCAGTCATTTATCACAGGCCTTGTTGGATGTATGTTAAATGTCCTATGTGGGGGGGGGGGAATAACTCTTTAAAGGCTTCATAAATTGTAATTGTGAATACAAGCTGTTTTGTTATTTACTGCTTATAAAAAATTAACTTGTAAACTTATGGAATGGCGCATAGTCCCGATGCGTTTCCCCCGTATTATGGTCATTTAGGGGTTCATCAGGGGAATACCACAGTGGGGAAGGAGAGAGAGAGTGGTGCTGCAATAAGCGCAGGAGCTCCCCGGGCCGTAATCAGGATAGACAGGCGCAGCGGTTAGGAAGGGATTCATGTAGGGCGAACCAGTCCCTAATTCCTCCCTCTTCCTTTTTTTGACCCGTTTGAGATATATATATATATATATAGTGTGTGTGTGTGTATATGTTTGTACCTGTCTGCATCTAGGTGCGGTTAGTACCTGATTTTAATATTTTATAAAGATACGTTTTTAGGGGTTCGTTTTTCTGGTTGTTCATTAACCTGTCTTTTCCTCTAGCTTGAGATATACGACTTTGTTACTTGAATGTTAAGGCATCGTTTATCTTTTTGTTACGTTGTGTCTCCAGACCTTGCATGAGAGTTTCCCATCCCTACACTCTACAGTAATTGTCCCTCCCTTCTTGCGGTGTTATTGAATGTGTCAGCCAGTCCTCTTAATTCACACGCTCTGTGTAAATGCTCGGCTTCAGTTATTTTAATTATGTTGGTTGTCAGAGAGGCCTAGCAGAAAGTCTAATTATACAGCCAAGGCAAGCAGACAAATGGCAAAACTTGTGTGCATTCTGTAGGGTACAGTGGGACCTAAGGACAAGCTGGATGAGCTGTTCTGAGCATATTAAAATGAGGCAATTCAGTTTGCTTCTCTTTACCGTACTGGTTAATTAATTTTATACTCTGATAATTTTGAGAGGCCAGACTTTACGGATGAGGTGATACCAAATTTGTTTACCTTTTTAAACTAGGGAGAAGTAGGGTGATTTCAATTTTTTTTTTTTTTAGATTTTCAAAACTTTTTTTATTTTTCAGTCCCTGTGGGAGATGAGAATCTGTGATCATCTGATTGCTAATACTATAATGCCACAGTATTGAAAGCATGTAGAATAAATCACTGTCTCATATGAAGCTGTAAAGCTCCGCATGAGGCACAGACGCACCAAAAATGGCAGCAACAGGATCCTTCAAACACAAAAGTATAGAAACAGATGCAGTAATCTTTAACTTGCCATAAGGTGCAATTCTTTATTAACGCAGTCATGTAGCATGTTATCTGACAATTTTTGGATTGCTACAGCTGTATGCAATCATAAACAAAAATGATGTAGGAATATATCACCAGAGCCATCACCATTACATGACTACATCACTTCAGCCAGCCATCATCAGTACATTAATACATCTCCAGAACCATCATCAATAAATGAATACATGACCAGAACTATCATCAGTATATTAAGACACCACCAGAACAATTATTAGTACAGGAATACATGACCGGACCCATCATTAGTATAGGAATACATAAACAGAACCACCATCAGTACATGAATACAGCACCAGATCCGTCTTCAGTGCATGAATACATTACCAGAACCATTGTCAGTACTCCGCCTCTAATCCACAGGTGGTTTTAATTACAGCAGGAACTTACTTTCCATACACATGCAGACTTTAGTCTATAAGAGAGAACACACATTGGTAGGTTCCTGGCAATGAGAAATGCCTTACCGTGGCTGCCGGGTACACATGAATTGGCCATTTTATGCTCTAAGATTTCTCACTTATTTCCATTTTCTTGAGCAGTAATGCAATTCAAATTTCATATATTTTATGTTTGCATAGTTAGCACTGCAGAGTGCTACTTTATTTGTTAGTATATATGGAGATAGCTGCTCTTAGTAAGCACCTGTACACACCAGTGTTCTGTTTTGGCAGTGACAGTCAGTCTTTTTCGTTTATAAGCCACAATGATGTCAGAATATTTTGAGCCAAGAGCAAAGATAGGGAAGGACAAATATTTCCTCTAAACGTTGATGATAGAACTTGAAGAATATTTTCAGTCCTCTGTTCATGTGTCGCTCATGCATGATGTGAAGCTGTAGTGTAGAAATAAAGTTTTATACCTGTATTTTATTAATTATCCAGTCTCAAATGGGGAATGATATTACTGCTAATAAGTTGCACAGTGGCAATGTGAATATGAAGACCTTTGTCGTTTGAGACAGACTTGACTGCTGCAGCCATTTACATAACAGCTAGGAGTGTTTGACAGCTATGGCTGAAGCAAGTCCTAGGTGGTCGCCACTGGTTGTAAAGTCAGTAATCTAGCATAGCTTGTACTATTATCACCACCAATAAAAGCCTAAAACCCCTGAAGAATATATAATTATGCTCTAATAGTGACTCGTCCATCATTAGTTCCCATATGAAGTTCAACCCACCATCTTCTCAACTTCCGTCCACCCTTTTATCTCACCTTCAACCTTTATTATGTGACCGTTCACCCAATGACAGACCGTAACTAACACTCACAAGATGAATGAGCTGCTCCAAGAGTAGCGCCTCTATATCATCTGTTTCGCTTGCCAGACTTGTGCCGTTTGTGAACATTTATATCAATGTGTTTACCATCCTCGATCAGGCTACTTTCATGCTGCATTTAATAGTGTCTACACTGTGTTCCAAATTATTATGCAAAAAGTGTTTAGGCGTGATAAGGTAAGAATTTTTTTGTTTGTCAGTTAAACTCATTGATGGTGATGTGTGTCGGGGCTCTTTATATCACTGTAAGCAATTGCAGACACCTGTGCTAGATAGTTTGGCAGGTGTGTCCAATGAAAGGCAAGACTACTTAAGAAGGCTGTCCAACATTATTAAGCAGCCTACATTTTCTGCCAAAATGGGAAAGAAAAAAGATGTGTCGGCTGCTGAGAAGCAACAAATTGTGGAGTGTTTAGGTCAAGGCATGACTACAATCAACATTGCCAAGACACTTCATCCTGATCATCGCACAATCAAGAAGTATGTAGCTGATTCACAGTACACACGTGTGCGTGCTGATAAGGGAAATTTGAGGACTCTTTCCTACAGGCAATTACGTCAGGTTAAAAGAGCAGCGGCAAAAAAGCCTTGTCATAGCAGCAGACAAGTTTTTGAAGCTGCTGGTGCCTCCAACGTCCCCCAAACAACAAGATGCAGGGTCCTTCAGAGGTTTGCAGCTGTACGTAAGCCATCCTGTCGACCTCCTCTATCCACTGCACACAAGGAGAAACGGCTCCAGTAGGCCAAACAATACAGTAGGCACCACTCTAGTTATACGGAGTGCCGACTATTCCTTTTTGATACTGATCGTTTGAAGTACGAGCACACGTCTTTCCTGATGGCAGCGGTAAGCAAAACTTTTAATGAAGAGGAGGCTGCAAAGATTATTTTGTTATCCACAATCTCGACAGAATTTCTTAAGATACCTACAAGTGAATTTAAAAGACGAGATCTGGAAAAAGAGATGAAAAGGCTGGTTTCTTATGAACTCCATGCAGCAACATTAACTGAATACTACAAGGAGAAACGAATACCACGAGGGTTGAGAGTGCACCTACGCCCAACTCTTTTCTCAGACGATTTGGCTTTTTGTGACGGATTTGAACAGATTATAAATAAGTGTTCACTGGACTTAATTCTCCTGACAATTGATAGATTACAAAAAGCTATTACTGATTTGGGGACTGAAATTAATAATATCGAGACTCAATTGAGTACTTGCTTAACAGTGGATGAATTGACTGCCCTGAAAGACTCTCTGAATATCTCCATGGATAATTTTCGTAAGGATCTACAGGAAAGAAAACGCCGAAAGTTTGCTAGAGACACAGAGGATTATCTTATGAATAAGGTCTACAAGTGGCGGGACCCGGCTTTTGGTTATGAAAAATACTCCAGAACTTTTTTCCGCAGCAGTCAATATTCTTCGGATTCTGGGAGTGATACTTCAGGATCTTGGAACCCGCAGCGCCCTTTTTTCAGGAGAGGAAGAGGACGACACTTCAGAAGAAATCGAGGAGAGCCGGTCGTCATCACAGGAGGAACTACTCCAGCGATGACAACAAGGTCGCAGGTACTAAGGACATGCTAGTTATTAATATTTCCTCGAAGACTTTACAACCGTCACAAATAGAACTGCTACAGAAAGGTTTATCTTTTGGTGTTATGTCTAAACTTAATGGTTTTCAATTAGATCTGGACTTAAATCGTTTCTTTAGAAATGTAAGGTTAAAAACACATTTCTCCACTATACCACCACCGGCACCAGTTAGATCTGTTGTAGATAAGGAGGAGTGTTTGAAGTTAGCAGATTTAAATTTGAGAATTAAGAGCAGTTTTTCGCCACCTAAGATTTATCACCCGACAGAAACATATATTAGCTTTGTTACAAGAGAAGTTGAATCTTTATTAAATCGGACACAACTAGGAGGTTTTTCTTACAGTAGTAATCTAACCATGAAAGAAAGGGAAGCCCTTAAACTTTTACAGGATGATAAGACGATAGAGATAAAGCCCGCTGACAAAGGGGGATCAATTGTAATAATGGATAGGGAGAGATATATTGGGGAGATAATGAGACAATTATCAGATTCTACAACTTATCAACCATTAAAAGGGAACCCATTGAAAGATATACAAAGGAAAATTGAGATAATGATAGATAGATATAAATTAGGGGGTAATATTGATTCAAAGTTGGCTGAGTTTTTGATTAAAGATGATCCTATCACCCCAGTATTTTATATATTACCGAAAGTGCATAAAACTTTAATTGATCCTCCAGGCAGACCAATTGTGGCGTCCACAGAGTCAGTATTATCCCCTCTATCTATAACATTGGAACACATTTTGACCCCTCTAGTAAAGAAAAATAAATCTTTTTTATTAGATACAGGAGATTTTTTGGAAAAAATTAAAACTATTCATAATATATCTGCAGATGCCATCATTACTACAATAGATGTTACAAGTTTATATACATCAATAGAACATGAAAAAGGATTAAACGCAGTGAGGTGGCTTCTTGAGATTAATGAATTTCCAGGGGTTCAAAGAGATATAGTGATGGAGTTACTAAAGGTGGTTCTGTATGAGAACTATTTTTTATTCCAAGATGTATATTATAAACAGAAGAGGGGATCGGCAATGGGTGCGAATGTGGCCCCCCCCATACGCAAATACATATATGTCATTTTTTGAGGAGCATTATGTCTATGAACATCCTCTATTCAAGATACATGGAAGAGCCTGGTTTAGGTTCATAGATGACATTTTTTGCGTATGGGAGGGGCCACAAGAAACCCTAATGACATTCTATGATGATTTGAATAGTGTATGGAGTGAACTAAAATTTACCATTTCATACAGCACTGAGAGGATAAATTTTTTGGACACTATGGTAATTAGGAATGAGAAAGGGGACTTTGAGACAGATTTATATAAAAAAGATACGGACAGGAATAGTATCTTACATTTTAGGAGTGCACACCCATATTCTGTTAAAAAGGCTATCCCCAAATCACAGTTTCAGCGAGTGACTAGGATTGTTACCAACCCCTCCATCTGTTCAAAAAGAATTGAGGAAATGTGTGAAAATTTTAGATTGAGAGACTATCCCCAACGTATTCTAGATGGGGCATTAAGAGAGGTGGTTACTGATGAAAAAACACGTAGAAGGGATGAATCACGTATATGCTTTGTGAGGGAATATCATCCGGTCAATTTAAAAGTAGATCAGATTATAAAGAAATATTGGCATATTCTAGGGCAGGCATATCCGAGTGTGATGGAATTTAATATACCTCCCCTTATCTGTAACAAGAGATTGCCCAATGTGAAGGATAAACGAATACGGGCGGATGTTGGGAGCGATGCAATAATTCCAAGACAAACTTTTCTTTCAACAAAAAATAAAGGAACGTAGCCCTGTCTGAATTGTGCTCAATGTAGTAATGTAATTAAGGGGGAATATTTTAGTCATCCTAGGACAGGTAAAAGATTTAATATTAAGGGCTTCTACACGTGTAAATCTACAAATGTGGTTTACCAGATAAAATGTCCGTGTGGTTTTTCATATATTGGAGAAACAATGCAGTCAGTAGGAACACGGGTTAATAAACATAAATCCACTATCAGGTGTGGAGATACTTCGCTTCCCCTTCCATTACATTTTAAGGAAAAAGGACATTCAATAGCCCAATTGAAATATCAGGTGTTAGAACAAATAGATACACCTAGAAGAGGAGGTAGTATCAAAAAAATCCTTTTACGTAGAGAAGCCTTTTGGATTTATACTTTGGGAACTTTATATCCGAATGGCCTGAATCGAGAATATGATGTTAGTGGTATTGTGTGACTAGGATAATGAGTAATATATACATCCTATTTTTCTTTTTAGACATCTCAGATGCGATGAAATCCTGAAGTATCTGCATAGGAACAAATGGGATGCATATTATACTTGCCACATTTTGTCGGGTTAAATAAGATTGAATGCGGAGATAAGACATGATTTAAGCCGGACGGCTTCCCTATGTATTTCTAGGAATCACGGGTGGACAGTTAATTATACTGTCACCTTTAACGAAATAAATAAGGTCTAATTGAGGGAATAGAGGATAACAAAGGATAAATTTAAAAAGTCACTCTTATCTCAGACAACGATCTGGGAGAGGTGAGAATCACTTACGACATAGATGTTCTCTATTCCCGTATGTCTGTGATTGTTCCTTCAGCAGTAGCTTTATATGTAGTTACAATTTATAATGAGCTATAAAGTGATATAGAAATAATATGATGAATTTTTTCTACTATGTGAATTGGGATCTATGGGAATATGGCAGTATACTGATCTCTTTATAAGGTATTTACTAATAGAATTATAAAGGGCAAGAGAATAAAAGATAGATTTAGTCACTTGTTGCAGGCTGTTCATGAGGAATCAGTTGTATATACAAATGTAATAAACAGTATTGTTCTAATAAAAATCTTTTTGAAAAAATCTAAAAATATCAAGGAATTTTTTCCAGAAAAATTATATAATGTTGAATGTGTTTAATAAAAAGAACATTGAGAAATTTAGATGGGAATATTTTTGATACATTTATGAAATGGAATCCATATTTTAGGATTTATATTCTCATATTTGGTTGGAGATTATTTATATATATGAATTTACTTGTCATTGATATATTTGATTCCATGGGAAATATTTAAAAATCTTAAAAACATTAAGGATTTTTTCTGGAAAAACTATGAAATGTTACATATTTTTAGCTAAAAGAATATGGAGAAATAAAGATATAATGTGGTATATGCATGCAATAAATTTTACAATCTGCGATGTATATGGTTTTATGTGTAGTCGGGGATTATTTAAATATATGAATTCACTTGTTCTTTTTCATTGTGCAACTTGAGTTTATTATTGCTTAATTTTTTGTATGTTGTTGTAAATTCTGTTATATATAATTTTTTTATTGGTCTACTCTTTTTTTATGTTAATGAGAATTATGTCATTTTCGTGGATTTGTTTATAAATATCTTGACTGAATGTATTTAACCACAATTGAAAAAAGCCTTGGACAGGCTGAAACGTCTTGTGTGAGTTGTGGAATAAATCAACTGATTATCAACACGTGAGTGCCGGGATTTTCTTTTCCTACAAACAATACATGAAGACTGACTTCAAAAATGTTATGTTCACCGATGAGTGCCGTGCAATGCTCGATGGTCCAAATGGATGGAGTGGAGGATGGCTGGTTGATGGACACCCCACGCAAACACTGCTACGGCGCCAACAAGGAGGAGGTGGAGTAAGGTTTTGGGCTGGAATCATGGGGAGAGAGATTGTCGGCCCCTTTAGGATCCCTGAAGGGGTAAAGATGAACTCCATAATGTATGTTGAGTTTCTCAAACAGCACTTCCTGCCATGGTTCAAGAAGAAGAACCGTGCATTCCGCAGCAAGATCATTTTCATGCATGATAATGCACCGTCTCATGCTGCACATAACACATCTGCATCTCTGGCTGATATGGGCATGAAAGGGGACAAACTTATGGTGTGGCCCCCATGCTCCCCTGACTTCAACCCCATTGAGAACCTCTGGAGCATCATCAAAAGGAGTGTCTATGATGGCGAGAGGCAGTTCACATCTAAGCAACAGCTCTGGGAGGGTATTCTGTCCTCATGTAAAACAATTGAAGCAGAAACCATCCAAAACCTGACATATTCAATGGACGAGAGAGTTCAGAAGCTCCTTTCGAACAAGGGGTCCTATGTGCAAATGTAACATCACCTAGAATAAAGTTTTGAGTTGAAAACTGTTTGATTTCAGTTTGTAATAACCTGCTAATGCTTATAATTTCAAAAATGACCATTTTTTTCTTTATTAAAATGAAAAGGTTGAAAACTCTGCTGTGCATAATAATTTGGAACATGCAGTTTGAGTGTTTTATTTTTTTAAAAATATACTGTTATCATAGGCAGTTTGTACAAAAACCTTTCAATTGTACTCTAATAGTTATTTGACTGGAAAATTACAATGACTGCAATTCATATAGGTAATTTGGGAAAATCTGAGAAAATATTATTTGCATATTAATTTGGAACACCGTGTATTTCCTGTATTCACAGAGGAACGCTCTCCTACTTAAAGAGGTTGTCCGGTCAAAAGTGATAAGTCTGCACTCACTCTGTGTGACTGCAGACTTATGAATCCCCCCAGTGCAGGCACTGTGCGCTGCGGGGATTCGCCGGTTTTAGACTCTGTAACAGAGGATATGTATAAGTTGTACATACCCCCGGCCAGTCTGCGCTGCCTCGCTCCATACACTTGTATAGAGCAAGGCCGAACCCTGTTTAGTGACGCAGTTGGCCAGTGGGCACGTCCGACTAGAAGGCGCCGCCTCGCTCAATGCAAGTGTATGGAGAGCGAGGCCACGCCAACTGGCTGGGGGTATGTATAACACGTACATGTCCTCTGTTACCGGGTCTGAAACCGGTGAATCCGCGCAGCACACAGTGCGTGCGCTTGTAGACCGAATACCGAGGAGGTCTTTCACAGATTACAGCGGGCCGAGGACAAAGGATACTAGAGTCAATTTGTTGGGGTAACACCTTTTTACTAAGGACTGGAACTGGGTTGCCCTGGCAATGGAAGAAAGGAACAGCAGTAAACCTCACACACACCTACAGTAGCTCAAGGCAGCTAGGACCCTTGCGCTACACAACCATCAGGGCCAGGATGTACTAACAACAGAACTAATTTGCCTACCCAATGGTTCTGCCTAATGCAGTAACCGTGCATTACCCAGAGGAATGATAAGAACAGATAGGTGTACAAGATGGCTCGTACAGTGGTGTAGCGCAAGTTAACAAACTTAACAAATCTCTATGTTTACAATCCTGTTATTCTAACTATACACAATCTCCCTACAGGGGGGAGTCTCTAACTAAGGTTTGCCCAAAACCTGCCCACAACCCACGTCTATGAGAACTGGTGTTTGGCGTCAAAGAAACCCTGCCATTTGCATGTACCAACAGGATCCTGTGGTGATATTTGAGCTCAGATCTTACCATCCGGTAACTGTTCTTTGAATAAGCTGGAGTCTGAGGAGAGGGTCCTGAACTAGTCTCAGGAGTGCAGTTTTCAGTCTGTAAGGCCAGCAGAGGGTCCTGCACGTCACTCAGATGCACTGGTGAGGAATCCACCTTTGTATCCAACAACAGTTGTCCCTTCAAGGTAGCTCCTTCTCTCTGCCCAGAGCCACAGGCAAAGCTCCTCCTTCAGGCAAAGTTCTTTTAGACTCTCTTCACGCTTCACACATCAGCTCATAGGATGCAGCTCCACCATGTCTCTCCTCTCTCCACTCCTGCTTCTCTCTTTTCTGCTGAATTACACCAACAAGTTCACCAAAGAGTTCCTTTCTTTTAGAGGCAACGGGGGCCTCTGGTGGCCGGAGGCTGGTAAAGCAGCACTGTCCACCCAACTCCCTGTCACACGCTGGGGGGATTCATAAGTCTGCTGTCACACAGAGTGACTGCAGACTTATCACTTTTGATCGGACAACCCCTTTAAAGAAGCACTCTCATCAATTTTTTTATCCTCCTTATACACTGCAATCATCATATTTATAGCACTCTGTACTTACAGTTGCTCATTTTGCCTTTCCACCCACTTAATTCGTCTCTTTTCCATTAGGTCTATGACATCATGTGTTTAAAAACAGACTAGCTCAAACCTTCTAAGCTCTATGTAGAAACAGGAACTCCATTTCCCCTGTATGAATCCTCACTAGAACTACAATCCTACATCACTGCAAAGTCCCTGGTAGCCAAGCTCCTCCCCCTCTTCAACTCCTAAATCAGCTGCTCCACTCCTCCCCCCCTTCAGGGACTTTGCAGTGAGTATAATTGTAGTTCTAATGATTACTGGTTAAGGTTAAAGCTCTTGTTTCTGCACAGAGCTTAGAAGGATTGAGCTAGTCTGTTTTTGAGCAGCTGAGTTAGGAGTTGAAGAGGGGGAGGAGCTGGGCTACCAGGGACTTTGCAGTGATTCATGCAAGGAAAATTGAGTTCCTGTTTGTATGTGGAGCTTAGGAGAATTCAGTTAGTCTGATTTTAATCACATGATGTCATAGACCTAATGGAAAAGAGAAGAATGAACTGGTAGAAAAGCAAAATGAGCAATTGTAAGTACACAGTGCTATATAATATGACAATTGCAATATATTAAGAGGATAAAAACTTTGATGGGAGGAGGAGTGCCTCTTTAAAATCTATGTATAGACGGTTAAACTGACTACAGTATTTCAGGCAGGAATTTTATAGTACACAGTACAGATGAGCAAATCTGACCGTGGCCAGTGACAGCCGGGCAGGAGATCTGTGAACCACTTCCAAGCTCTTTTAAATACTCGGCTCGCACAACATTGTGCGAGTGTTATGTCACACCACGAAAAGTGCGTAGTATAGGTTTTTTATATAATATATATATATATATATATATATATATATATTATAGATCCCATCTGTGACACATGCCATTGTATGCCTATGAAGTGGCATCCATCAGGCGTATTTGTCTGAAGGTTGCTGAAAAATGAAATACCCTTATTAATAAACTTGCCTAGGCCTCACGTTCATACCAATATTTGAAACATTCAAGATACACCCGATTCCATTATGTGGCCCCCTTTATTATGTATGCCAGCATAAATTTTTGGCCTTTTATAGGTTCCTTTTAAAAAGCGGGATGTTGACAAACGCCATCTATTACACCACATGGCGTAATGTAATATATAACTGTAGATTTTCACTGTCATGTGGGAATCTTCCAGCTTACATTTGCATTCTAGATTCTACCCTTTAATTACAGCTAGTCATCGATTTGTGTATTTGCTCTTTTTGTCTAAGTGGATTTTCGTCTACAGCCAAAGCCGTGTGACTATGGTGTTCATTAAACTTCAGAGATTTTAATGCGGAGAGAGCCTCCTTTATAGGATATTGACTTGGAAGCAGTAATAAGGCAACACTTCTCTCTGTTCTCCATAGAGATGCTGGCAGGTTCTCCCTGCCTTGTCAGCTTTGCAGATTTGTGTTGCCTTCGCTATCAAAAAGGACATTACTGACTTAATCAGAGGCAGAAAACTACCCTGAGGTCGTTTGCAGCTTCTCTGACTCTGGAGATGAAGAAGAAAAGTTAATTTGGCAATGAGACTTAAGAAAAAGTTTTATCGTATGAAAGAGACAGGCGGCTCATTTCATCACTTGTAATAAGGCTCGTTCGAACTAAACGCTATACGTTCCTTGTAGAAATGCAAGGGAGACACTTGTTGCTGACCCGTGACATTGTAAAGATGGCTATCGGACCGTTGTGGCATCATGGCTTAGTGTTCATTTCTTAAACAAGCTTTTTCACTTGGATCCATAGTGTAAAGCGATTTTCCATGACTAATCTAATCTAACCCAAGTAATAATAGTCAGTGGGAGATCTGGCTGTGGGGAAGAAAAACAAATTACTGGTTGTAGAAAGCCTGGGATTCCAAACTGTTGCATGTGTGCCCTGGGGGGTCAGCACCATGGCCCCCATTAATCAAAAATGGCCTCATGGCTGAGTTAAAGCATAGCTCATTTATTAACATACTGTATATTGTGACCGAAGGTAGAAATAGTCCTAAATGTGCCATGACGTAGTCATTAGAGATCACGCTGGCCAAAATGATGGCAATTTTTCTATGAATTTTTTTGTTTGAGAAACACCCCACCCAACATCAGAAATTAGCATTAAATGTTATAGTATCGGTTGACCAAAGAGCAAATTGTATATGAACATGAGCAAAGTCTTCATTACTGCAAGTCGCTGGAACAGAACAGGAATGCAGCTCTCGGTTGTATTATAAAATTTAAGCCTGGACCATTGCAGGAAAAGAAGACCAAGTTAAATAAAGGCAAAGTTCTGCACACCAAGAAATGATCTCTTGTGTCTGCATTAAACACATTTTTACACAGTCATTTATTTATTAGACAAAGTACTAGAATAAAAGCCACAGACGTTCTCATAAGGTGTATTGGCCACAGAGGTGATCGCCTAAATGCTGTAGCCTCAGGTGTGCCCTCCCCTAAAGGGGTTTACCCACCATCACACCATTATATAGATACCAACATGAATATTTTAAATTTACATGCTGATCGCAAAAACTATCAACAGTTATAACCTTTTCTTACATAGTATGCAGGGCTGTGGAGTCGGTAAGCCAAACCTCCGACTCCTCAATTTCCCTGACACCGACTCCATAGCACTGCCTCACTACTGAGCATGTACATAAAGTGCAGCACAGATCCTCTCAACTAGAAGCCGAGATCCTTAGATTAGGAACAGAACAGACATTTATAGGACATTTCATAACTTATAAATTCTTATGAAAACATTTACAGCACATACTGCATTGAACTACTGAACCCAATTTATTATATATTTTAGGAGTCAGAGTCGGTCCATTTTATACCGACTCCAACTCTACCAAAATGGATACAGTCTCCACGACTCCAACTCCACAGCCCTGATAGTATGGTGCCACCTGGTGCTTAAAGTATCCAGCAATATTCACTTGTATCTGGGCTGGTCGCACATGCTCAGTTGATCTTTTCACAGTCAGTTCTCTGCATAGTGATCTTCTATGCACAGCAAAGCAGCCAAGAGGAATAGTGAACAGGGCTAATTCTCTTGGCTGCTCTAAAAGAAACTGTGGCTCATTATACAGCGATCAGCAGCTCTCCGCTTATTAGATGGACACACATAGATTGAGGCCACCTGGGTTTAAAGGGGTTTTCCACCAAGTAGTTCCTCCTTGCAAAATAAAAATGAAATATGCTTGCCCCCTGCATCAGCGCATGGTCTCCCGGGACTCTCATGACATTGTTATGCTACGTGAGCCCTGCAGCCAACCAGCGGCTGCTATTGGGCTGCTGCGCTCTCACTACTTCCACTTGCCTGACGTTTGTCTAAAGCAAGTGAGAGCATAGCAGCCCCTGATTGGCTGAAGGGCTCACTTGGCATAACACGAGAGACCCAGTGCTGGAGGTGAGTATATGTCTTTTTTTTTTTTTTGCAAGGAGGACTACTTATTTTAGAAAGGGTTGTGCAGGTAATGGACAACCGCTCTAAACCCCAAGTGGCATCCAACTGTGTATGTCCATCTAATAAGCTGAGAGATGCTGATCGCACATGCTCAATCACTTACCCCGCAGCCAGTTTTCTATATAATGGGCCACTGTTTTTTTTAGAGCAGCCAAGAGAATTAACCTCGGCCCTATTCTTCTTGACTGCTGCAGTGCATAGAGGATCACTATGCAGAGCATGTGCGACCAGCAGCTCTCCGCTTATTAGATACATATGCACATGGCTGTGCACTCTTAACACCAGGAGGTGCCATATTATGTAAGAAAATGTCTGTTTCCTTAATTGCATTTAAACCACATGTAAATTCAAAATACTATTAATTTTCTATCCAAAGAACGAATAAGACAGCTCACCACACCTGCAACAATTTTATCCTGGCATCCAGAGCAAGCATAGAAGTACAAATTGAAGAAATTCCAGCACTCCATCCTCCTTGAAAAAACTCTTTATTGATTATTCTATGTGCTTAGACATCATATAAACGAATAAATAACAGCTGATGGGTTTCGGAAATACATTCCTTAATCATAGATTTTTTATTTTCTTTGATCATAAGTTTGATTAGTAATATTGGGCCAAATGTTACCTCTCTAGACGCCCCTATAGACATCCTAAAGAGGGAATCCCCATTTGAGACCATTGCATCCCTTTTCAATGGTGATCTCGGTGGCTGGCTAACTTTTGCCCCGACCTTTTGCTCTCTACATGTACCCTTTGGTATGTTGGTGTTATGCTAGAGTAGCAACTCACTCAGGATAATAGATGAAGCTAAAAAACTGCGACTGACCCTGTCGGTTGCTGTATAGACTAACTATACTGACCCCACAGTCCCTCGTGGTTCCTGCGTGAGCATAGATAGCCCTAGCCACGAACTAAAAGGAGGCAACTCAGACCTATGCTACTTGAAGGGCCATTGAGTGCTTCACATTCCTCTTAAAGAGGGCAGAGCAGAGTGTGAATTATCTACAAAAGGCAAAATGTGATAAAAAAGGAAAGATCCCTCAGTAAGAAAAATAAACCACGAAATACAAAATAAAGTATGAAGCATGTACTGTTAGATTATATGCCGCCTACTTCATAAAAATAAAAAGAAGCTAGGTGCAGAGTACAGAAGAGAAACGGCAAGGAGAAAAACCCTAGCTGGAATTTCACCTACTGACTTTAAACTACAGTAGAATGGCTGGAATACAAAAGAGACTATCACCAGCAGGAAATGCTGGGGGACAGAATGTAAAGCCGCACCTGAAAGATGATAGGGCAGACAAATGAAAACACCTGTGTTACGCTAAACAGACTGCAGTCAGAATAACAGAACTTAAACACCTGAAAAAAGGTGTGTCTGCTGTGTCAAGAGAAGCCAGCCACAAAACATAAGCTCAAGGGTTCGAACCCAGACACATGACAGTTGGTTTTCCATATGGTCTGATTCCACTCATTGATCAGCATCAACCCTGCTTGCGTATATGAGCTTGCTTCATATAATATGTAAGCAGTTTTTTTTCATGCATAGATAAATACTCAAACCATCTGGTTTTTTTTCTTTGATATAGATTTAATCCAGCAATGTACTTTAAAAAATCCCATTTCTGTGAATGAGTCGTGACTTTCCCTGTCTATTTGTGCCGATTAGAGATGTTTCCAACGGGCGGAAGAACTCTGCACGGTAACATTTGCAGTAAATTAATCCGACAAGGTGGTGCACAGCAAGCCCTTTTACTCTACAAGGCAGCACAGTGGTCTCTGCTGGGAAGCTGATCACTGTGTTATACGAGTCTTTTATTTTATTCGAACTTCGTGTACCCTCCCTTAGGCCCAGTGATAGACTACCAGCATCATTCACATCCATGATCTCTCAATCTACAAAATAATACAGCCTGCCATAAAACCTAATGCGCACGTTAATTATCCTTTATTTGTGTGCCCTTGTGAGTAATTAAAATCAATTTCTAACAAACTATGAGTTTCCCGAGGCCTGTTCTTTCCCACAGTGTTCCTGGCTTGTGGTTTTCAACTTATGAACTGAAGACATCGCCAATTACATTCTGTTTGAGATCAGGGTTGGCGAGAACTTTTACATTTTACTGTTCCACGTAATGTCTTGCATTGTTAACACCATGGTAAAGTCCAACTGTCTCCTATTCGATAAATTAGAACCGATGTTGCAGAAAGCAAATAGAACAGAATAATGATCATAGCAATATGTTTTTTTTTTTGCTTTTTAAAAATGATATGTCTAGCAAGAATTGTGTTTTTTTAGTCAAAGTGTCATAGCAAATGTAAACCAACTCAATGGGCTACAACATTAATTAAAGGGTTTGTCCAGTGGCCCCCACAATATACATAAATGAGCTTTAAAGGAGTTGTCCGATACTTGTACAACTCCTTTTCAAATTAAGTACTTCCCAATGTAAAATGAAATATACCGACCTCATGCACCAGCGATGTCACCTTTGGGTATTCCAAGGCTCATGTCTATGACTTAGCTAGTGAACTGACCCGTATAGCCTTCCCCTTAAAGAGAATATGTCAGCAGGTTTTTCTGTTTAATCTGAAAGCCGTATAATATGGGGCAAGACATCCTGATTCCAGGGATGTGTCACTTACTAGCCTGTGTGTTGTAGTTTCAATATAGTCAGTGTTTTATTAGCAGGAGATTATCACTGCCTGACTAGATCGCACATGTATGGCAGTCCAGCTAAGCTGTGTAACCCCGCCCCCACCACTGATTGGCAGCTTGCTGACATGTACACAGGAAGCTGCCAATCAGGGATGTGGGTGGGGTTATACACAGCTCAGCATTCTGACCACTACTACATCTATAGCAGAGAAAACAGGGATTCTATCAGAACTGCATCAAGCAGTCCAGTAAGTGAAATATCCCTGTATTCAGGCTTTCTTGCCCTATAATATGCAGCTGCCAAATAAGATAGCAAAAACTTGCTGTTTGTTATAGTGAATCTTAACGGCTCTGGTCATGTGTCAGTGCATTAAATGTTCTCCTGTGTTGAGTGGAGAAGTGGAGATGCAGCTGCTAAACCTCAGACACGAGAGGCAACCTGTCAATTCAACCTTTTAATGGCAGTGAGAATGTAACTATACAATATTCTTATTTTCTCTCCTAGAACTGACCAGTTGGGCATGTTTGGGAAAAAGGAGTTTGACCTTTTGGCTCCATTTGTTGACAACTTTAGCCTAATGACCTACGACTATTCAAACCCTCATAGGTGAGTATTAAAATACAGACAATAGTTATCTAGAATGTAGTAAATATATCACATAAGGAACCTGGAAACAAACAGCTAGGGAAAAAATTAAGTTAATATTTCTCACAAACTTATATAACTTATAGGGAGCCAATTACAATTGCTCATATAGATTCTCATGGGCTTCAATGAAAGAATAGAAATGCCTTGTAAATTGCACCTAAATGCAAAAACCATCTGCCAATTATAGGGTAACTGAGTTTCCTTGTCTGACTGTGCATTAGTAAGGGAGACAAGTTCAGTTACTCCGGTCTTAAAATATATAACAATATTCTACAATTTAAGTGATTTCCCCATGAACAACACTTATTTCCTGTTCTACTGGGATCCCCAACAATCTCGAGAATGGGGATTCCAAGTGGGGTAGATGTAAAGGAGTTGTCCAGTACTTTTATATTGATGAACTTTCCTTGGTCTAGGTTATCAATATTAGATCAGTTGAGCTCCTATGAGGAGGTAAGTCCCAGACTGGACCACGGAAACACAATGGATGTTGTCTATATGAACTTTTCAAAGACGTTTGATACGGTGACATGTAAAAGGTTGGTACGTAAAATGAGAATAATGGAACTAAGAGAAAATATATGTAACGGGGTTAACAACTGGCTCAGTGGTAGGTATTAATGGAATAGACTCGGATTGGGTCACATTAAACAGTGGGTTACCACAGGGGGTCAGTATTGGGCCCTCTTCTTTTTCACATATTTAATAATGACCTTTTAGGGGGCATACAGAGTATAAATTCAATATTTGCAGATGATCCTAAACTCTGCAGGGTAATCAACAAAGTGGAGGATAATTTAATATTACAGAAGGATTTATGTAAGCTGGAGGTGTGGGCTGAGAAATGGCAATTGAAGTGTAGTGTAGATAAATGTAAGGTTATGCACTTGGGCAGAGGAAATAAAATGTGTACTAAAATACATTTGTACTAAAATAAATGTGTACTAAAATTATCTACTAAAGTACAAAACACTGGGTAAAACTGTTACTGAAAAAGACTCGGGTGTATAGGTGGATGGCAAACCCAACGTTAGTGACCAGTGTCAGGCAGCTGCTGCTAAGTCAAATAAAATAATGGGATGCGTTAAAAGAGGCCTAAAGGCTCATGACAAGAACATAATTTTACCTCTATACAAGTCATTAGTGCGGGCGCACTTAGAATACTGTGTACAATTTTGGTCTCCGCTGTATAAGAAGGATATAGCTGACTTAGAGTGGGTGCCAAGGTTATTAAGGGAGTGGGTGGACTGCAATACTAAGACAGGTTAATAAACTTGGCATTATTCAGTTTGGAAAAGCAAAGGTTTAGGGGAGATCTTATTACAATGCACGAATATATAAGGGAACAGTACGGAGATATTTCTAATGATCTTTTTACACTTAGGCCTGTAACGGTGACAAGGGGGCATCCTCTACATTTAGAGGAAAGAAGGTTTAATCATAATCACAGACTCAGATTCTTTACTGTAAGAGCAGTGAGACTATGGAACTCTCTGCCGCATGATGTTGTAATGGTTGAATCTTTACTAAAATTCAAGAAAGGTCTGGATTAGTGTTGAGCGAGTATGTTCTATTAACCCTTTAGCCGAGTATGCTCTGGCCGAGCTCCGAGTATTTATAGCTGCTCGGTGATAAGGTTGAATCGCTCCCCTGTGCATGATTTGCAACTGTTTGACAGTTTTATTACGTGTGGGGAATGTGTAACAAATAGACATTCCTCACATGTAATAAAGCTGTCAAACAGTTGCAAATCATGCACACGGGAGCGATTCAACCATATCACCGAGCAGCTGTAAATACTCGGAGCTCGGCCCGAGCATACTCGGAACAGAACATACTCGCTCAACCCTAGTCTGGATGCCTTTCTTGAAAAATATAATATTACAGGTTATGGGCATTGAATTCTGTGATGGGTGATGGGGCGTTGATCCAGGGAACTTGTCTGATTACCGTATGTGGCGTTGGGGAGGATTTTTCCCCCCAATATGGAGCTATTAATGTCTGCCTCATGGGGTTTTTGCCTTCCTTTGGATCAACATTTTAGACTATAGGTTGAACTTGATGAACTTAAGTCTACCTTCAACGTTAAAAACTATGAAACTGTTAAATCCGGCACCCCAAAATGACCGGTTGTCCCCTGTGCCAGCTGCGGCTGGGTGTTCTCAGTTGCAGAACTGCACAGCTCCATCAGCTGTATAGTGACCATGGCTGGTTAATGCACATTCACCACCTATTTGAATCAATAGGGGGCAGATGTCCAGAACCCGGCAGTGGCCACTGTGTAGTTGACTGAGCTGTAAAGTTTTGATTCGTAACTGATAACTTGTGATCAACAGCTGAAAGGCTCGCCGTTGTGTGTCCCACCCCATGACCTGATGTTAATAATCTATCCTAAGGATAAGCCATTAATATAAAAGTCCCGGATAGCCCCTTTAAATTATTAGCATTTTATTATTTATCTGTCAGTTGTTTAGATGCTGCGGTTGCAATTGCTTGAAGCATATTAGGGGTTATATGGCCAGAATTAGAGTTCTCTCTGATCCCTGCCATTACACTACTAGCCCAGCTGTTAATGTCGGGCTCCTGATCACTATGCAAAAGAGAGATGACCATGGTGCAACTGAACGCCAAGCTACACTGTAAAGCCGTGTTATACAGGCTGTGAACTTTGTCATATTAGTTAACCTGCTGGGATAGGTGTACTATATTAGACAAACATATTGGTAGATGAGGCTATCAACATGTATTTCTGCAGGGAGCATTTATTAAAGAAGTTGTCCACTATTTTGCATTGATGACCTATCCTTAGGATAGGCCATCAATGTCTGATCGGTCGGGGTCCGGCACCCCTGCCAATCAGCTGTTATCATTGTCGGCTTCCACCTGCCGGAAATATTCACTGGCGGAGGGCCATCTTCTGATTGTGGCCGCCACAGGGTTACTACACATCCGCCTCCTATTGACCAGAAGACGGATCAGCTTGGCAAATGAGTACTTCCAGCTGGTGGCTGCCGCCACTGATAACAGATGATCGGCTGTGGTGCCGGGTGTCGGACTACGGCCGATCAGACATTTCTGGCCTATCCTAAGGATAGGTCATCAATGTAAAAGTAGTGGACAACCTCTTTAATTTACCCCTATAAAAAGGGAGTTGTGAGAACTCTCTGGTCAGATATGGATCTCACTTTGAAAACCAGTATATTCTACCTTCTGTATACATTAGAGAAAGTATCACACTACCGGCTTAGGTGTTCAATAGCCAATTATTGTATAAATGATGTAGAAAATAACATGACATTTTGATATTGAACTTCCAAATACAATGCAAGGATTTATCTGTAATATTACTTTGCAGATCTCTCGGTAATAAATAAAATACATATTGTCACAGAAGAGCTGAGAAACCCAAGGGAAATGCAGGTTTCGGTACAGAGTTATCATTCAGTTTCTGGATATCCAGGGACTTTCAAAAGAGAAGGTTATTTTCAGCCATGCACGAGTATACATCTTGTCCTAATGCTGGTTGATAGCCCACAGAAAATATCATTCGCTTTCCCAAATACCGTCTTGTTATTTTTAAAGGAACAGTGATTTATTATAGCGCAGAATCAAAAAAAGTCAACTTTCTTCAGCTCTATCTTTCTTCTAGTCTCTTCGGTAGACCATGAAGGGTTACAGAGACTCGCAGGCGGGTTCATTTAATCATTTAACTGCACTGTGATATTTAATTTAGCCAGACTATGATTGAGGAAATTGAGGAACTCTCACAATTTACAGAAATGGCAGCGCTGCCTGGTGGATCTGCGAAACGAGCCCAATATTAGAATATCATATTACCATTTACATTCTGCTACAAGGTCTACTCGCCGAATGTTAGAAATGTAAAAGAAAGGTTTAATTGAGATGGTCTAGCTTCTATGCACATTTATAACCTGTGTCTAAATTGAGTACCTGCCATCTAGTATGAGGGATGGGGGGCAAACATCATCAGGGGGTCAAACTGTGCATTTATTATTAGTTGGATCTGTCTTCTCGCCAGGACTTTGATGCTCCATGTTCAAGGAAATGAATATACATTGCAATTTTGTTATGAGATCAAGGTTCTGCACAAGGCTGCGTCCAATTTTTAAAGAATTTAAAACTGTATCCAACAATTTTTTATGAATCTGAAATTAAAGGGGTTGTCCTCTACTTGGAAATGCCCGAGTATTTTCAGTAAAATTAGAAAAGCTTAACCTCACCTCCCGCACCAGCGCCATTCCAGCGATTCCATCTTTGGGGTCTCATTATGTCACATGAGCGCTGCAGCCAATCAACATTTGCTGATTGGCTGCTGCTCATCATTATTCTGTCAAAGCAATTATTCTCTGTGACTACATATTAAAGGAAGCAGAGTGTCAGCTGTCACTGATTGGCTGCAGCACTCAAGTTTCATAATAATGTCACGCGAGCACCAGGAGATCCAGTGCTGATATTGCTGTAACAGCGCTAGGGTAGGAGGTGAGAGTAAGCTTTTCTCAGTGTACTCAAGAGACTGGCACAATTAAGAAGGGGTTGTCCAATAGTGGATAACCCCTTTAAAATGGAAGCAATTTGATTGAAAGTGTCTAATTGTTAGCTCCTCTGTACACCTATGCTTCTCTTTAGTTTCAACATTACAAATATATCCTGTGTAGTCTGGTCCTATAGTCGTACTCCCTTCATCTAACCCAGGGATGTCAAACTTAAACACACAGAGGGCCAAAATTAAAAACTTGAACAAAGTCACGGGCCAACGAGTATACAGTATAATGGGCCCCACAAAGTCCTCCATACAGTATAGTGGACCCCACATAGTCCTCCATACAGAATAATAGTCCCACATAGACCTCCATACAGTATAATGGGCCCCACATAGTCCTCCATACAGTATAATGGGCCCCACATAGTCCTCTATACAGTATAATGGGCCCCGCATAGTCCTCCATACAGTATAATGGGCCCCACATAGTCCTCCATACAGAATAATGGCCCCACATAGTTCTACATACAGTATAATGGGCCCCACATAGTCCTCCATACAGTATAATGGACCCCACATAGTCCTCCATACAGTATAATGGGGCCACATAGTCCTCCATACAGTATAATGGGGCCACATAGTCCTCCATACAGTATAATTGGCCCCACATAGTCCTCCATACAGAATAATGGCCCACATAGTCCTCCATACAGAATAATGGCCCCACATAGTCCTCCATAAAGTATAATTGGCCCCACATAATCCTCCATACCGTATTATGGCAAGACATAGTCCTCCATACAGAATAATGGGCCCCACATAGTCCTCCATACAGTATTTTGGCACCTCATAGTCCTCCATACAGAATAATGGCCCCACATAGCTCTCCATACACTATTATGGGCACCACATATTCCTCCATACAGTATTATGGGTACCACATAGTCCGCCGAACAGTATTATGGGCACCACATAGTCCTCTATACAGAATAATGGGCCCCTCGTAGTCCTCCATACAGTATTATATTCCTCCATACAGAATAATTGCCCCATATATTCCTCAATACAGAAAAATAGCCCCACATAGTGGTGATGGTTCTGGTGTCATGGGCCAAATAAAATCACCCTGCGGGCCAGAGTTTGACATGTATGATCTAACCCCTCCTTCTTGCTGAAGACAGTTTAGGAAAAACACTGCTGCCATTTTTCTGAAGAGTCTTCTGCTTCAAAACCCCAGCGAGCATGCCTATGTCTATAAGACGCTGTGTGCATATGCTCTAAAGGAGTTATTGCTGTTGGGCCTCTTCTAATGCTGCCTTGGTGCCCTGCCGACCCCCGCGGTTCCTCTTCCAGCCAGGATTTGCATACGATCAGCTGTAGCAGTGTCGATCTATGTGGCCAGAAGAGGAAGCTCAGAGCCGGCCTTTGTCCTTCCTGTTCTGGCCAACATTACATGAGACTATTTATTGTTAGAAGAGGATCAGTGGGGATCTTGAGTATCATACTTTTTAGAGCTTGCTGGGTATAAAATGCCTGTAACCCTATGTTGTGATGACTTTTTGACAACTGAGCTTGAACCTGTACAGATTCTTTCACATTTTTACACTTGACATTCTGCTCATTATTCCAAGTCACAGCGGGTTATGTGGACAGCTTGGGCATCCAGTGTCTGATGGACAGGTTAGATAAGCCCTTAGGAATGAACCTGGCAATGCACAGATGGTCATAGTCTTTTTTATTGATGTTCTTGCCTCTGCAAAAATGACTCTCAAATGTCCTCATCACTCCTGACTCTGTCCAGAGGCTGCAGCTGCTCCTGCAAAATGTTCTATTAAACTGCACTCAGGCTGCCCCCGCCGCTGTATGGACGCAGTCACCTGCTCTTGTTACTTTGCTCTGTCGTCAGTGATGTGAATGACAAGTAAAACCTCTTACTGCACCTTCGCCCTCTCTCCTATCATGTCTGCCGTGCTAGTCACTCAGATGTGAAGAAGCGATCAATGCCTTTCCCTTTTTAGATTGAGGTCAATGCTTGAACAGGTTGCAAATAAAATATGCATTAAACTGTGTAAGCCAAAAAGTAAAAAAGCGGAGACTTGAGAAGCTCCTAAAGAAAAATGGTGTCACTTACTGTATGATTATCCTAGATAATACATTTCTTAGGTCTGACAGGTCTAGAATTGTTACGTTTTTGCTACAAAGTGATAATAAAAAGAATTATTTATTCACTATTTCAACCTTATATTCAATATTTCTTAGATTTTCCAGTTAGAATTTTCATTTTTTTTTAGAAAGAGAAAGGGGGAGCTCACCCACAAAACACCTGATGTGCTTTTCACTATTGCTTCATCAGGGGTCAATGGTGAAACACGCTTCGGGTGTTTGGTGTTTCTATTTAATATTTGATTTTTAACTAGAATATTTGATGTTGGCTGATTACTGATGTACTTTTTGAATACTCACTTTTTTATGTATTTGTATATTATTACCATAATCAAAGGGAACTTGTCACTAGATTTTTACCATATTAGGTAAGGTCACCACCCTTCAGATCTGATATATGGCATTCTATAATGCTGTATATACAGTACAGACCAAAAGTTTGGACACACCGTCTCATTTAAAGATTTTTCTGTATTTTCGTGACTTTGAAAATTGTACATTCACACTGAAGGCATCAAAACTATGAATTAACACATGTGGAATTATATACTTAACAAAAAAGTGTGAACAACTGAAAATATGTCTTGTATTCTAGGTTCTTCAAAGTAGCCACATTTTGCTTTGATGACTGCTTTGCACACTCTTGGCATTCTCTTGATGAGCTTCAAGAGGTAGTCACCGGAAATGGTCTTCCAACAATCTTGAAGGAGTTCCCAGAGATGCTTAGCACTTGATAGCCCTTTTGCCTTCACTCTGCGGTCCAGCTCACCCCAAACCATCTCGATTGGGTTCAGGTCTGGTGACTGTGGAGGCCAGGTCATCTGGCGTAGCACCCCATCACTCTCCTTCTTGGTCAAATAGCCCTAACACAGCCTGGAGGTGTGTTTGGAGTCATTGTCCTGTTGAAAAATAAATGATGGTCCAACTAAACGCAAACCGGATGGAATAGCATGCCACTGCAAGATGCTGTGGTAGCCATGCTGGTTCAGTATGCCTTCAATTTTGAATAAATCCCTAACAGTGTCACCAGCAAAGCACCCCCACACCATCACACCTCCTCCTCCATGCTTCACGGTGGGAACCAGGCATGTAGAGTCCATCCGTTCACCTTTTCTGCGTCGCACAAAGACACGGTGGTTGGAATCAAAGATCTCAAATTTGGACTCATCACACCAATGCACAGATTTCCACTGGTCTAATGTCCATTCCTTGTGTTCTTTAGCCCAAACAAGTCTCTTCTGCTTGTTGCCTGTCCTTAGCAGTGGTTTCCTAGCAGCTACTTTACCATGAAGGCCTGCTGCACAAAGTCTCCTCTTAACAGTTGTTGAAGAGATGTGTCTGCTGCTAGAACTCTGTGTGGCATTGACCTGGTCTCTAATCTGAGCTGCTGTTAACCTGCAATTTCTGAGGCTGGTGACTCTGATAAACTTATCCTTAGAAGCAGAGGTGACTCTTGGTCTTCCTTTCCTGGGGCGGTCCTCGTGTGAGCCAGTTTCTTTGTAGCGCTTGATGGTTTTTGCAACTGCACTTGGGGACACTTTCAAAGTTTGCCCAATTTTTCAGACTGACTGACCTTCATTTCTTAAAGTAATGATGGCCACTTGTTTTTCTTTACTTAGCTGCTTTTTTCTTGCCATAATACAAATTCCAACAGTCTATTCAGTAGGACTATCAGCTGTGTATCCACCAGACTTCTGCACAACACAACTGATTGTCCCAAACCCCATTTATAAGGCAAGAAATCCCACTTATTAAACCTGACACGGCACACCTGTGAAGTGAAAACCATTTCCGGTGACTACCTCTTGAAGCTCATCAAGAGAATGCCAAGAGTGTGCAAAGCAGACATCAAAGCAAAAGGTGGCTACTTTGAAGAACCTAGAATATAAGACATATTTTCAGTTGTTTCACACTTTTTTGTTAAGTATATAATTCCACATGTGTTAATTCATAGTTTTGATGCCTTCAGTGTGAATGTACAATTTTTAAAGTCATGAAAATACAGAAAAATCTTTAAATGAGACGGTGTGTCCAAACTTTTGGTCTGTACTGTATGTCCCCAGTTTGGCCTGCAAGACAAGAAAAAGGCCTTTTATTATACTCATCTATGGGGCAGTCCGTTCCTATGGGCGTCGCTGTCTCGGTCCGGAGCCTCCCTTCTGGCGATGCCGTCCTCCTCTCTTCTACTTCGTATGGATGACGCTTTTTCCGTCATCCACACAGTGCCCCCAGCATCGCACTCCTGCACTAGCGTACTTCTCAGCCCTGACCAGGGTAGAGTAAAGTACTGCAGTGCGCATGCGCCGGGACTCTTTGGCCTTTCCCTGCGCATGTGCACTGCAGTACTTTGCTACTTTGCAGGTGCGCGATGCCAGTGGACACTGTGTGGATGACATAGGACGCGTCATCCACACAAAGCAAGAAGGAGGGAGGCACTGAACCAAGACAGCGATGCCCATCAGACCCGAACGCCCCATAGGTGAGTATAATAAAAGGTCTTTTTCTTGTCTTGCAGGCCGGATTGGGGGCATATATGCAGCATATTAGTATGCTGTATATCAGGGCTGAAAGGTAGTTTATATTATATATTTATATTGCTTCACTTTATATAAACTATATCACCTTGTGATCTATACTAATTACCTTGGGGTCCCACTGTGACTGACGCACCAATTTTAGCCTTTGTCTGTACTGTTGGAATCATTGATATAACATTGTTTTTAGTATTTATATTTCAAAACAGTTTGTTAAAATTTCATTATATTTACCATACTTTGTCCTGGCACACATTTTTCTTTTTTCGGTTGTACAAGATAATAGACAAGTCTAATGTTTTTTTTACGACCACTTAATATTTTTAGAACCTTTTTCACTCTGTAACAATGTTATTTTTCATCTAGACCAGGTCCCAACTCTCCAATTTCATGGGTTCAGGCATGTGTGCAAATTCTAGACCCGGAGTCGAAATGGAGGAAGAAGATCCTCCTTGGGTTGCACTTTTATGGGATGGACTATTCTGCTCTTGGTGCATCTGGCGAGCCAATTCTTGGGAGCAGGTAAGAAGGGAATTTCTATCAAGCCTGAAATTTGTGATTCTAGCAAGAAGCCTTCCAATTCTTTATCTCGTTTTATTTGCAATGTCTAAATTTCAGGTTTCAGAAATAGTTATAGTGATGTTTTCCCACTTGTTGTTTTTTTTTTTTTTTTTTTTGCTATCTCTGAGAGGTTAAACAAAATGATCAGCTCGCTCCGCTCTTAGAGAAAGACTCAGATGCTGTTACTATAATTGTTTTACGTATTTGTATCTCGGAAGGAATCAGCATAGCTCCGAGCACAAAACAGCAGATTCGGGCAGATCAACTCCTCCGATATCTGCTTGAAGAACGGCACTTTCAGAATTGCTTTGCTATAGAAGGATTGTACTGCTACTTTGTATATTTTAGATGCCGGCGAGTTCTCCAGACCTCACTATTTGTCAACGCTGCTGATATAAATTGCAGCATTCTACACACAAATGGTAACCGCTCCCTCAGTGCTCACTGTAAACACCTCATAAATATAACAGCCACAATGAGAAGTCATTTTCAAGGCGACTTTGGAGGTAATATATAGAGAAATAACTGTGCAGTATGCACTAATGTTTGTTAACCAGCGCATAAACAACATTCACTAGAATTGCCAAGGAATTGTAAGATTTCTGTTCTCCAATCTGGTATGTTCTCATATTATAGCTATAAACGGAATGTCCAATATTTTTGTTTCATAATGTAACTTTTTTTGGCGATGGCCGGGTTTTTCCTACACTTCATGTGTTAACTGCTTCATTATGAGTAATATTGCACCTTATAAATCATCCAGGCTTGGACTGGCCCACAGGAGAATAGGAGAAACCTCCAGTGGGCCACCATCCTCTCATATGAGCAGTACTTGGCACAATATACTTGAATCACTATGTACAGACAAAAGCAGCCCTTATTCATTTAACAATCTACCCAGTTCATTGTTATATACATTTGTGATTGAGGATAATATCTCATTTGCATTTGGCTAAAAAGTGGGGCCCTGGAGTTGGTTACTTGTGGGCACTCCAGTCCAACACTGATATAACCCATACATATAAAGAACAAAGGTCAAGAAGGGCCCCCAGCAGTAGATTAGTGTGGTCATTTATTTATTTTCATCACTTATATAGTGCCTTTAATTCCACAGCGCTTTACAGACATTTTCATCACTGTCTCCATTGGGGCTCACAATCTAAATTCCCTATCAGTATGTCTTTGGAGTGTGGGAAGAAACCGGAGAATGAGGAGGAAACCCAAACAAATACGGGGAGAACATACAAACTCCTTGCAGATGTTGTCCTTGGTGGGATTTGAACCCAGGCCCTCAGTACTGCAGGGCTGCAGTGCTAACCACTGAGCCACCATGCTTCCCAGCATTACATACAGTGGGGAAAATAAGTATTTGATACACAGCATTTGATACTAAGAATGGAGAGGTCTGTAATTTTTATCATAGGTACACTTTGCCTGTGAGAGACAGAATCTAAAAATAAGAAAATCACATTGTATGATTTATACATAATTAAATTGCATTTTATTGCATGAAATAAGTATTTGATCACTTACCCACCAGCAAGAATTCTGTCTTTCACAGACCTGTTAGTTTTTCTTTAAGAAGTCCTCCTACTCTGCACTCATTACCTGTATTAATTGCAACTATTTTAACTCGTTACCTGTATAAAAGACATCTGTCCACACACTCAATCAATCACACTTCAACCTCTCCACCATGGACAAGACCAAAGAGCTGTCTAAGGACACCAGGAACAAATTTGTATACCTCCACAAGGCTAAGATGGGCTACAGTACAATAGGCAAGCAGCTTGGTGAGAAGGCAACAACTGTTGGCACAATTATTAGAAAATGCAAGAAACACCAGATGACTGTCAAGTTCTGCTTTCTTTCTTCTTATCAAGAATACACACATATTGAATCCAAACAAACTCCATAATAATCTATTGGGGCCTCAGTTTCAGTTTTCATGTCTGAAGCAACCGATCACTTTTTCTTTTTTTTTTTCTCTTCTTAAAACAAAACTAACAAATTGAGCCTGTGCATAACTGATGCAAATGGAGGCCGAAGGTCACATTGGTTATTGTAAAGTTCCTCTTGGTTCTATTATGTGTCCATAATGGAACCAAGAAGAAATAGAAGAAAAAGCACATCAAGTAGAATGTTTTCTTTTATTCCAAAAACTGACATGTACGGAAACCCAGAGAGACCCCATGGTAATCAACAGGGCCCCACTATTCTTTTTGCATAAAGTCAATCCATGGATTCGTTTTCGACATTACTCCGTTTCTGTTTCCAAAAATGGAACAAATGAAATGTCAAAATGGAAATGTGAACAGAGCCTAGGCTGAGCTCCTGTATAGCAGTGCTACAGTTTATGTATCCTATATCAGATAATTGTACAGTCGCTGTTATAAAAATGACTCTTCTCAAAATGAAAATCATTAACGAAAGCTCTGAGGAACCAATGAACCAGCAAGAAATACTGTAAGATTACTAATAACTCTGAATGCATTTGCAAGGTTAGGCTGTATATTGCATATGTATTCATGATCATCGCCAAACCTTATGTTACATATTCAGGGAATAGCCTAAACATGCTGAATGATCTGATTTCAACCATCTCTTCTTGGTGAGTTTTATTGCAGTAGTTGAATGAATGTATCTGACCCACTGCTATCCTGTATTACAGATTGTATATATTGGCCTGAGGCTGGTAACCAGCCTCTGGTTATGACAGGATTTCCCTGGACACAGGTCTCTAAAATATTGCTATATTTAGGCTATACAAATGAAACTGTTCTCCATTAATACAGTCCAAAAACATTTCCAACTATCCCCAAAAGTGGATTCCTGCAGCTGCCACAGCTTTTCATTTGACATTAGACATACATTAGCAAGGACATGAGAAAACACTGCCATATTGCATCCATGTCTACCTGTATGAGATAATTCAATATATGATTTAAAGGGAACACCGAAAGTGCCACCTCTACCTCATACTTCTTCTACTGTAGTTAACAAAGATATTTTTAGTAGTCCCAATCAGAGTTTCATTAGTAGCTCCAAACCATGTGTCATCAGTAGCCCCAGTTCATGTGTCTTCAGTAGCCCCAGACTATGTGTCTTCAGTAGCCCCAGACTATGTGTCTTCAGTAGCCCCAGACTATGTGTCTTCAGTAGCCCCAGATTATGTGTCTTCAGTAGCCCCAGATTATGTGTCTTCAGTAGCCCCAGACTATGTGACTTCAGTAGCCCCAGACTACAGTACAGACCAAAAGTTTGGACACACCTTCTCATTTAAAGATTTTTCTGTATTGTCATGACCATGAAAATTGTACATTCACACTGAAGGCATCAAAACTATGAATTAACACATGTGGAATTATATACTTAACAAAAAGTGTGAAACAACTGAAAATATGTCTTATATTCTAGGTTCTTCAAAGTAGCCACCTTTTGCTTTGATGACTGCTTTGCACACTCTTGGCATTCTCTTGATGAGCTTCAAGAGGTAGTCACCGGAAATGGTCTTCCAACAATCTTGAAGGAGTTCCCAGAGATGCTTATCACTTGTTGGCCCTTTTGCCTTCACTCTGCGGTCCAGCTCACCCCAAAATATCTCGATTGGGTTCAGGTCTGGTGACTGTGGAGGCCAGGTCATTTGGCGTAGCACCCCATCACTCTCCTTCTTGGTCAAATTGACCCCAAACACACCTCCAGGCTGTGTAAGGGCTTTGTCCTGTTGAAAAATAAATGATGGTCCAACTAAACGCAAACCGGATGGAATAGCATGCCGCTGCAAGATGCTGTGGTAGCCATGCTGGTTCAGTATGCCTTCAATTTTGAATAAATCCCCAACAGTGTCACCAGCAAAGCACCCCCACACCATCACACCTCCTCCTCCATGCTTCACAGTGGGAACCAGGCATGTAGAGTTCATCCGTTCTCCTTTTCTGCGTCGCACAAAGACACGGTGGTTGGAACCAAAGATCTCAAATTTGAACTAATCAGACCAAAGCACAGATTTCCACTGGTCTAATGTCCATCCCTTGTGTTCTTTAGCCCAAACAAGTCTCTTCTGCTTGTTGCCTGTCCTTAGCAGTGGTTTCCTAGCAGCTATTTTACCATGAAGGCCTGCTGCACAAAGTCTCCTCTTAACAGTTGTTGAAGAGATGTGTCTGCTGCTAGAACTCTGTGTGGCATTGACCTGGTCTCTATTCTGAGCTGCTGTTAACCTGCGATTTCTGAGGCTGGTGACTCAGATAAACTTATCCTCAGAAGCAGAGGTGACTCTTGGTCTTCCTTTCCTGGGGCGGTCCTCATGTGAGCCAGTTTCTTTGTAGTGCTTGATGGTTTTTGCAACTGCACTTGGGGACACTTTCAAAGTTTTCCCAATTTTTCGCACTGACTGACCTTCATTTCTTAAAGTAATGATGGCCACTCATTTTTCTTTATTTAGCTGCTTTTTTCTTGCCATAATACAAATTCTAACAGTCTATTCAGTAGGACTATCAGCTTTGTATCCACCAGACTTAAGCACAACACAACTGATGGTCCCAACCCCATTTATAAGGCAAGAAATCACACTTATTAAACCTGACAGGGCACACCTGTGAAGTGAAAACCATTTCCGGTGGCTACCTCTTGAAGCTTATCAAGAGAATGCCAAGAGTGTGCAAAGCAGTCATCAAAGCAAAAGGTGGCTACTTTGAAGAACCTAGAATATAAGACATATTTTCAGTTGTTTCACACTTTTTTGTTAAGTATATAATTCCACATCTGTTAATTCATAGTTTTGATGCCTTCATTGTGAATGTACAATTTTCATAGTCATGAAAATTCAGAAAAATCTTTAAATGAGAAGGTGTGTCCAAACTTTTGGTCTGTACTGTATGTGTCTTCAGTAGCCCCAGACTATGTGTCTTCAGTAGCCCCAGACTATGTGTCTTCAGTAGCCCCAGACTGTGTCTTCAGTAGCCCCAGACTATGTGTCTTCAGTAGTCCCAGACTATGTGTCTTCAGTAGCTCTAGTCCATGGGTCACCAGTAGCTCCAGTCCATGGGTCACCAGTAGCTCCAGTCCATGGGTCACCAGTAGCTCCAGTCCATGGGTCATCAGTAGCTCCAGTCCATGGGTCATCAGTAGCTCCAGTCCATGGGTCATCAGTAGCTCCAGTCCATGGGTCATCAGTAGCTCCAGTCCATGGGTCATCAGTAGCTCCAGTCCATGGGTCATCAGTAGCTCCAGTCCATGGGTCATCAGTAGCTCCATTCCATGGGTCATCAGTAGCTCCAGTCCATGGGTCATCAGTAGCTCCAGTCCATGGGTCATCAGTAGCTCCAGTCCATGGGTCATCAGTAGCTCCAGTCCATGGGTCATCAGTAGCTCCAGACCCTGGGTCATCAGTAGCTCCAGACCCTGGGTCATCAGTAGCTCCAGACTCTGTGTCATCAGTAGCTCCAGACCCTGTGTCATAAGTAACCCTAGGCCATGTGACATCAGTAGCTCCAGACCATGTGTCATCAGTAGCTTCAGTCCATGTGTCATCAGTAGCTCCAGACCATGTGTCATCAGTAGCTCCAGACCATGTGTCATCAGTAGCTTCAGTCCATGTGTCATCAGTAGCTTCAGTCCATGTGTCATCAGTAGCTTCAGTCCATGTGTCATCAGTAGCTTCAGTCCATGTGTCATCAGTAGCTTTAGGCCATGTGTCATCAGTAGCTTTAGGCCATGTGTCATCAGTAGCTTTAGGCCATGTGTCATCAGTAGCTCCAGACCATGTGTCATCAGTAGCTTTAAGCCATGTGTCATCAGTAGCTTTAGGCCATGTGTCCTCAGTAGCTTCAGTCCATGTGTCATCAGTAGCTCCAGTCCATGGGTCATCAGTAGCTCCAGTCCATGGGTCATCAGTAGCTCCAGTCCATGGGTCATCAGTAGCTCCAGTCCATGGGTCATCAGTAGCTCCAGTCCATGGGTCATCAGTAGCTCCAGTCCATGGGTCATCAGTAGCTCCAGTCCATGGGTCATCAGTAGCTCCAGTCCATGGGTCATCAGTAGCTCCATTCCATGGGTCATCAGTAGCTCCAGTCCATGGGTCATCAGTAGCTCCAGTCCATGGGTCATCAGTAGCTCCAGTCCATGGGTCATCAGTAGCTCCAGTCCATGGGTCATCAGTAGCTCCAGACCCTGGGTCATCAGTAGCTCCAGACCCTGGGTCATCAGTAGCTCCAGACTCTGTGTCATCAGTAGCTCCAGACCCTGTGTCATAAGTAACCCTAGGCCATGTGACATCAGTAGCTCCAGACCATATGTCATCAGTAGCTTCAGTCCATGTGTCATCAGTAGCTCCAGACCATGTGTCATCAGTAGCTCCAGACCATGTGTCATCAGTAGCTTCAGTCCATGTGTCATCAGTAGCTTCAGTCCATGTGTCATCAGTAGCTTCAGTCCATGTGTCATCAGTAGCTTCAGTCCATGTGTCATCAGTAGCTTTAGGCCATGTGTCATCAGTAGCTTTAGGCCATGTGTCATCAGTAGCTTTAGGCCATGTGTCATCAGTAGCTCCAGACCATGTGTCATCAGTAGCTTTAAGCCATGTGTCATCAGTAGCTTTAGGCCATGTGTCATCAGTAGCTTCAGTCCATGTGTCATCAGTAGCTCCAGACCATGTGTCATCAGTAGCTTTAGGCCATGTGTCATCAGTAGCTCCAGACCATGTGTCATCAGTAGCTTTAGGCCATGTGTCATCAGTAGCTTTAGGCCATGTGTCATCAGTAGCTTCAGTCCATGTGTCATCAGTAGCTTCAGTCCATGTGTCATCAGTAGCTTCAGTCCATGTGTCATCAGTAGCTCCAGACCATGTGTCATTAGTAACACTAGGCCATGTGTCATCAGTAGCCTCAGTCTGTGTTACTAGCCTAGTCACTGTATCCGTATTAGCCCCAATCCACGTTTTTCATTAGTTGCCCCAGTCACTCAGTAATTTTTAATGGTGGATCATTCGACGGCAAATACCTTTTGATAGCGTCTCATTATTTAGTGAAGTCTACCATTAGGGACCCCATTTGCTGGTCAGCAATGAAAGCAGAAACAACGAACAGCTGTCCAGTATGTCTGGGGATTACTTAGATTTCCCATTCATTTCAGTAAGTGATGAAAACATAAAGAGCAATATGTGATAAGGGCAAGACACTAGTTATCAAATTTGCTGATTTTACGGCCAATATTAAGAAGATCCTCTTACCTTAGATTCTGGTGTCTTAACACTAGAATATTCCATCAATCTCTAATCATGGCGACCTGAACACTATGACACCAATGGCTTAGTTAAACAAAGGGGCAGCAGCCTTGAAACTAATGTTGGTGCCAATTTTTTCTGATGCCTGATGGTCAGCCATTGATAATTCTGAGCTAACCAGAAGAGGTTGGATCCCCACCAATCGGACATTGATGACATGGCTTAACTTAGAAAACCTCTTTAAGACATACTGGTAGGGAATTTAGATTGTGAGCAGTGATGATGATGTTTGTAAAGTGTTGTGGAATTAATGGTGGATTATAAGCGAGTAAAATAAATATATAATTTTGAAGCTTTTCTATGCAAATTGCCTCTTCAGAGAGGAAGAGGACTTGTACTCTATTGCGCCACCTATTGGAAGTAGCAATCCTACAAGTCACAATCAACCCTTTAACGAGTCGTGCAATATGACTTAGGATAAAAGCCAAATCAGAATTCAATTTGCAGACACGGTGTTTCGGGCTGTTGGCCCTCATCAGTGCAATGTATGAGAACTGATTTGGCTAGGTGAGAGGCTCTGGACTGAGGTCTAAGGGGTAGCGTTTCTCCTTGTGGAGAGTGACATACCAGCTCTGGCACGTCAAGGTAAGGAGGCTTATTAGCCATGCAATGCTCCTCTGGGAAATTTAATATGCAAATTGCCTCTTCAGAGAAAAAGAGGACTTGTACTCTCTAGCGCCACCTATTGGAAGTAGTAATCCTAGAAGTCACAATCAACCCTTTAACGAGTCTTGCAATATGACTTAGGATAAAGTAGAATCGTTTTAGGATAACGCCATTGTCTTTCTCTCTTATTCTGATCATACATTTCAAAGATCCTTGACAATGGAGGATCATTGGAGTTTAGAAGAAATATCTGATTCTTTTTATTTTATTATCTTAATGTCAGCTCAAAACTGTGATTTCGGAAAAAATCAGTCCTTGATTAGGAATCATCAGAAAACATTAAATTAACATTTCTAATTCTCTTTGCAGCCTGACAAGAGATCTGGCTGTCATACGTATATTGTTTTCACAAGCGAAATATGTTTTTTGATTTTTTTTTACACCAACACCTGCTGCTTTTAGATTTATGCATTTCTAATTCTTTCTTTGGATCTATTGTAGAACCATACATTTGTGAAGGCCAGTGCACCGCTGAGCATCTGTAAAAATGTCCAAATGTATTCAGTATCAAAGTGTCTAAGGCATTTTTTGGGGAGTTTTCTCAGAACATTCATGTTGTGTGCATGTTAACCTATTAACATGCATGCTAAATGTTTCCATAGGTTTAAGCCCTAATACTTGCATTGGGATATCAGGTGCTCGTGGTCTGAGTGGCAGGATGCATAACTTGCTGTAGAAACACATAGTTCATTAATGACAGTTAATAATTCTGAGATTTTGATAATCCTGCACCGGTCAGGTCCATCTAATACCAGGTTTAGGAAGAGAATTGTGGTTGTGAAGAGTTACTAGGCTAGAACAAAAAGATTATCATGACCATGGTCCACCTGCCACTTTGGTAGCCCATGGCTGCCAAACTAGAACACTGCGAACCTCTTACTGCCTGCAACATCCCAGGTGCCTGTTCTGATTAGTAGGTCACTGTGATGTCATTATATTGTGGCACAACACGTGCGTGGTGGCATCATGGCGACCTACTAATCAGAAGAGGAGTCAGGGATGTCACAGATAGTGGAAGGTTCACAGGCCTCTATTCCGGTGGCCATGGACTCCCAACATGGCTGTTAGAGCAGAGTCTTGCCAATCTTTTTATTACCAATTCTAACCTATCCATTGGAAAAGTGATAACTGGTAGATTGTAAGGGATCAGACTAGAAGGTTACCCACCAATCCCCAGAATGGGGTCCCAAATCCTCTGTGTTAATAGAGTGGTGATAGAGCATGCACTGTCTAGTGACTCCTGGAGGTCGCTGACTATTGTGCTCGGCTATCTTTGACAGTTGTGCATGATTGACCACTGTTTTTTATCAATTGGAGGAATCGGGACCCCCCTTATGACAGTACATATGACAACTAGGACCCCCACAATCAGTTATCACCTATACAGTGGGTCATGTTTCATGTACGTTCATTAGAGAGATTCCATTGATTACATCTCCTTCTGTGATAAGTTAGGATATACAAACTAATGCACATCTTCGGATTGGATCTTCCTTATACCAAGATCATCCCACCTGCAAATAGCTTAAAATAGCAAATAATTCCATATGTTATCTTTTTTTCCCCTGGTAGGACAGTATATTGCAATGGCGAGGTAATTAGGTTACCTTATGTTCAGAACATAAATTGTCATTTAATGTTAGGAGATCCGCAGGACAGTTCCACTTCAGTGATTTTAATGGATTGGGTTTTCTCTGGGAGATGGTACATTTTGGCATCGGAGAACAGCAGCACAGCATCAAGCATGCAAGGTGACACGGTCTATGTGCTCATTAGTTCTGTCGCTCCTTGGTTAGGAACACTGTTTGCATGTCCTTTATATTACTCGCTAATGGAGACAGAAGGGCGACCTGTGTGATGTATGGAGCAGTGCCATTATCCTGTGGCACCATGGGCTTGTTCATTTTGTTCTGTAGTGATGGTTGTAGAAGGATTTCTGTGCAATGATGATTAACCTTGGAGCCAACTTCCTCCCTATATATTACACATTAAATGAGGGTCTAGTCTGGGCAGCTCTTGTCATGTGCATTATTATTGGGGGTCCTGGACTGAGACAAGCAGTGGCTTCGATCTGATGGACTCATACCATCCACTATTACATAAATGTCCATTCTGCTCCATTTACCCACTGATTGATGATCAGCGTTGTGACTTTCTGGGAAAAGGCACTCATATTGGATTAATTGCTGCAAGACTATGACCGCTGAATGGGAGCCCTAACAACCACTTCTTACCTAACAGCATCTACAGCTCTTCTTTTTATTAGCCAGCCTGGCATGATGTCACCTATGCATCACGCCGCAGCTATGATGTCACACCGGAGGAAAAAATTAGGGTAGTTTCCGACACAACCAACTGGGTGTCGAGGTTTTTAACTTTTATTGACTTTTAACTTGATTCAATAAATGTACAGTTTTTATCCAGTTGGTTGTGCCAGAAACTACCCTCGTTTTTTCCTTTGTCAGCTGCAATCACCAGCAGGTACGGCACCCACTGGTTTCTAATTACAGCAATGGATCCATCTATACTACGTGTGTGATCAGCTCCAATCTTCCTTCTCTCCCCTACCTCCTTTTATGTTGTCACACCAGGCTAATCAAAAGAAGAGCCACCAATGCTGTTAGGTAAGAGACTGTTCTCACAGCTGCTGTCCAGCGGTCTCACACCTCTTTCGTGGTAGATGAACCTGGTTGTATGCATCAATTCTGTAACATCTGTGCCGATCCATATCTCCTCTGTTTCCACTTTAGCCACTGGGCAGTGGCATGCCTTTATTGTTGGCGACGTGACAGCAAAAGTCTGTTTTTTTCTAGGACTTTTGGTTCTGCATTATCAGGAAGCTATGGGGATAATTTTTTTCAGTTTTTTTATCGCTCCTTCCCGAGATCCCTGTGAGCTATTTAAACCCCTGAAGCTCTGACATCCACTGCCACTCAATAGTTCTGTTAATCTGGCCTATATATCTGTTCTGTGCTCCTGTTGTGTCCTCCTGACTTATTCTGTTCTCTGATCTCGGCTTGAATTTAGATCACTTACTTGCTTTCTGATTTTGTCTCTGATATGACCTCCTGGTATCAACCACGCAAGACGACCCTTCTCGCCACCATCTTGCTCCACCGAGTGACAGCTGACTCTGTGACCCCAGATCCCTGTACAGGATGTGACAAAGTCACTGGCAAAGTACTGGAGGGGACATATGTAGCACTGAGATTGTTAGCTTCAGTAATATAAACCTAGAAAAATGATACAGCACACGAAGTGCTGAGAGGGGTTAATCAGCCATGTTTAGTGCTAGGATGATTGAACAGCTGTAAAGTGGGAAGAGTCCAGAGGATAAATACCCATCTTTCTAGAGCAATATGTGTGGGTAGGCCTGGAGGTGCAAATTCTGGAGCTGTGATTTCATGTTAAGGAAAGCTGGACCTTGTGTTGTGTGTTCCTGACGCGGGCAGATTCTTGTAGCAACACGGACTGTGCCATACGTTATGTTTTGTTTTCCTGTTAGGCCGGGAAGGCCCTGCTTGTTTTGCTAACCTTTGCCGTGGTTTGTGCAGTACTTTTAATAAAGCCACTGGAAGATTTAAAGAGATAGTGTTCCTGTGTCTACCTCTATGTGCAGCTGACTGAACTGATCTACCACAAGGGGTTAAACTGAGAAGACCAGCACAACCCCTGGGATCTAGTAAAGAGAATGTCTTGTGCTAAGCCTGTCCATGGAAACCCTATTAACAGCTGCCAGGTTTCCGCGGACACTGCTATCTTGACAAATTCACACCTACTCTGTTCAGAACTTTCAGGATTAGTTGGGTTTCTGCTTAATTTTTTTTTACATTTTTTTTCATTGATGGCTTATTTTTAGGATAGGTCATCAATATATTGTTTGGGGTCCGATTCCTGGAATGATCAGCTCTTTGAAGGGGTCAAAATACTCCTGTGAGCACCACACCTCTTTAACTCTTTATCAAGCGGAGCTCAGTAGTCTTGGGGATCACAGCTGATCATCAGGGTTGTCTATGGGCAGTCAGATTCTCACCGATTTTATACTGATAGTCTATCCTAACACAGATTAAACCGTAAAACCCCTTTAAGCAGTGATAATGGTTGTAAAAGTCCCACATAAGGAAGGAACTCTGCCTTCTGAAGACTACAGAGTTTGACAGACAGAAACTGACAGTGACATTGCCCAAGGTCATGCTAATCCAATTGAATATTTCTTTGCAGTCTAGTCGGTTTCCAGCAAGCAATCCATATGTCAGGGACCGCGAGTTCTCAGCTTGCTCCTGACATAACCTGGCACAGAAAGCTTACACTGTCAGTTCAGACTACAGTAATAACCAGCAAGATCACACACACCGCAGCTTATGTAGCCGCTTCTTACCAGTGGCTTTTTATGGAGTTAAAGGGAAACTTTGTTTGTGCAGTCTCTTGTAGTTTCCTGAGTGATAGAATATATCAGACAGAATGTATCTGGCTGTTGCTTAGCAAAAGTGTAAGAATGTTTTGATTGACAGTTGCAAATCCTCTTAGACTCTGCTGGGATCCTAAAACATAGAAACTCATGACAAAATTTAGAGCCGGCCCCACCAAGCCTTAAAGCCCAGACATACTGTACGTGTAAAACAAACCATGCTGATTGCCTGCAGCAGCTTCTAGAGGGGCCTTAGGAGCTTACTGTCTTATTTTGGGATTCACCCTTTAGTAATAAGAAGTTATCCCCTTTCCATAGGACAAATGATAACTGTGGGTACAAAAGTGGGGACTCCCTGAGAATTGGGCTCTGCAAAGCCACATCCTAAATACAGCAGAGGTTCACATTTGGCCTCCTCTCCATTCTCTATGGGGAAAGCTGGAGAAAGTAACGTTTGGGACTTCTCTATTTATTGCAGCACCACAGAGGTCGAGCGTGCTTATCTCCACTGTATTCAGGATGCAGTTCTGCAGAGCCCTATTCTTTGCATCACTGGGGTCCCAGCGGTCAGCAAGTTATCTTCTTTCCAACGGATAAAGGATAACTTGCTATGTTGCAAATATCCAGTAAAGTTCAATCTATAATAGTATGCAGTAAGCTCCTGAGCTCCCTCTAGTGGTGGCTGATGGTGGTCAGAGCATAGATCATCATTTTCTCTACATGCTTCTGTCAGCCATTTGGTCTACAGCCAATCCATCTACAGTCTAGTGTAACTGCAGACACCGCTCATTCTCAGTCCAGTATAAATGTTTTCTTGCTTTTTCATGTAATTATATTTCATTAGATTACCAAAATATATTATTTAGCTCCTACATTTTTAGACCTAAAAATGATTCCATTAGCCTGAAGCTCCTAAAAGGGGGGTTTTCCACCCTGTACTACTTTTTTTATTCAGTTAATTTTTAGGATAATTTTAGAACAGATCTTTGTGAAGGTTGGAGCTGCTGTTCAAACTTGAGAATACCCCTTTAATGAAGACCCACCTTTTTTGGTGTCTGTGACAGTTCCCCCCATGCCCTTAGATGGAGAAGCGCAAGCTTACGGGGTAGTGCCTTAACTTTCAAAGTGCACTGTGCATAGAATAGTGATGGGTCCTCCCGCTCTTTTTGGTGATCTGGATCATTTGCCACTGCTCACCAAAAATAGCCGATTCTTTTGGATTCCAAATGGATCCCTCTTAAATATTTGTTTACACACAGATGAGCAGTGATTTATGGCAAAAACATCTCGGTCCGATGTGGTTGAAACCCCCCTTTTAGGTTTCGGTCAAAGCAACCACTGAATACAGTCATTTTACCCCCTGGTAAGAGCCATTCAGAAACTACAAGCAGTGCTGACTCCCATCATTCACAGAAGGGACCCGGATCAGTCGCGAAAAACCCAACAGTAGCATAAAGAAAGCCTGCAGCCATTTTTTTTTATAAATGAGGAGGAGATTGAGAATCGGAAGAACAGCTCCAGTAGGATTAAAAAGGATGATGCCAGGTATTTTATCTAATCTGAGAGGAACATAATGTAGAGAAAGAGAACCCGACTCCAGTGATGAATCACTTAGTCTACTGGGTGCAGCAGTTATGATACCAATACCATCAGAGTTTTTAGATGTAGCAGAGCTCAGAAAGCTAACCCTGCCCACATCATAGTTTTCTGTATTGTATAATGGCAGTGAGCTGTTAATCAGTGCTGGGGGTATAGTTGGACCAAGATTCACACAGGCACCAGTCCTGGAGTGATAATCTCTTGCTGATAAAACACCCATTGTATTGAAAAAAACAGCACACAGCCTAATAAGTGACACATCGCGGAAATTAGTTTCTCAGTCCCTACCTCATGCTGCCCACAACCTGCTGACAGATTACTTTTAAGTACCTGCAGCTCAGTGGAGGTCCTGGTCATGAGATCCCCACCAATTGCTCAAATGACCGCTGAGAAGTGCGCAGCTCAGCAGTCAGGAGTGCACAGCTCCGGTATGAGTGCACACACATAGTGCTGAGTATGGATTTAATAGAAAGCCTAAATGTCTCTTGTATCTGTACTCTGCTCTGTGCACACTTACGCTCCTGCCTCCCGAGCTGCGCACCTCTCAGCGATCCTTTGAGCAATTGGAGGGGTTCTCAGGACCAGGACCCCTACTGACTTACAGGTAATTAAAGTGCTTAAAAATATTTTTACAAACAAATGATAAGTTTAGTTACTCTTAAAAAAAAATGTTGTTAAAGGAGTTTTCCAATTAACAAAATTTAATTTTAATCAATAGATGTTTGAATAATAAGAAGTTCCACAATTGGATGTGTTTAAAAATAGTGTTAATAATGATCAGACCATGTTCCTGTACGGTCAGACACAGGCATTACACAGTACACAGCAGGGGCACATTTATAAGATTATCTCAGCACAGGAACATTTTATTTAAACACATCCAATTGTGGAAGTTATTATTATTCCAAAATCTATTGATTAAGATGTACTTTTGTTAGTGGGAAAATCCCTTTAAGGTCTCTTGACCCGTCACAATAGCAGTTTCACAAGGAGTTAACCTTCTTCATCCTTTCAACAACATACTGAATCATTTATTGAGTAGAATACCCCGTCCCTCTGCTGAGACCTCTGGAATTGTATCTGTGCTATGTGTGTAAAGGTTAGGGGGGATTGTTCTGAGCGAATATCTGCGCTCTGATAAATAAAGTAGCTGATTATTTATTCATTAAACTGAAGCCATGCAGCGGATAACATGGCAATGTTATTAATGGGAAGGTGTAGGCATTACCTGCCAAATTACATCCAGAGAACCACTGACGTTCCCCGGTCTTAATCCAGCTATTTCAGGACTTAGCGCCTGATTTATTGGTTAATATCTGCTTTTTTTTATTATTTCAGCCTAAGGCTGAACATTTTGTAATTAATAGGGTAATATGAGATTATTAGGTTGGAAAATCTCACTATGTCTTATATTTTCATTACCATCACCGCTTTTGGCTTACACTTATAGGGGTTGTCTAAGAGGGAAAACCCATTGTCATAAACCCTTTAAGATACATAGAAGGATCTTCTCGTGGGTGGAGGACCTTCCTGTTCTGCATTACACAAACAAATCATTAAATTGGCCTGTGCAGTGCATAATATTCCCTGTGTTAGTGATGCACTTTTTAGCTGTTGACCGAATAATCTTTCTTCCCCCAAATCTTGTACGAACATACATGCTGGGCTCAGCCGAGCGTGCTTCTTTTGGGTTTTTATTTCCAGTGGAGAGAGGGGAATAAGATGTAGCGGAACAATTTAGCTGTGGCTTTTCATGTAGAGGAGCAAAGAATCTGGCGTGGAGAAATTCAACACCCCTGATCTCTTGCACCCATGTAGATCTGTAGAATGAATGTAGAGGTCCCTTCTATATTTTCCTTGACCATAGTGGTTCCTATGCAGTGGGCTGGGTGCATTGCTGTGCCGGGAAAATCAGTGTAGGAACCACAGCGTTCAATCATGCTGCTGCTTCTTCATTCTAAGGGCAGAGACAGACTGCCGTATAACTTGTGCGATTGTCGCATCGCACTGAACGGACTGACCGGCACGTCTCCTGACCTGAGCGTGACATCATGATGTATTTGTATGCAGCTGTCAAGCTCAGGTCAGGGGAGCTGATAGCCAGTACGAGGTTTACGATGCGATCCTAGCACGAGAAATATGGCAGTCTGTCTCTGCCCTAAGGGGATTTCACACTGCGGTTAGGCACCTGTTCAGTGGCTCACATTGGGGCTTATGTCTGAACCCCCACCGCAAAACAGCATTCAGACGTATGCGCAGACTCGGCTATAGTCTAGAATGATGCCAACAGATCAAATGTGCACTCTGTTGTGCATCATTTTTGGGCGTTTAGGCTTACTGGAGGTGGACACACTCAGATGTAGTAGATCATAGGGATCCCAGCAGTCTGACCTTTACCTCTCAGTAAATAATAGGTTATGCTAGACATATGCCATCATTTAGCTTTGGGAAAAAACCCTTACGCCATATTTTAAGTGGCTGTTTTCAGGCAGGAACAGTAATGTTTTATCCATGTGATTATTGGCCTTCTATCTTCCAATACTTTGAATGGGTTGTCCTGGACTTGTATATCGATGACCCATCCTTAAGCAGAGCATTACGGCTACCAACAAGTAGAGCATTTTTCTCGATCTACCCATACACATGCATACTTGGCCTAGCAGGCATGTGTTCAAGGTGAAAAATGGAGATTAAAGGGGTATTCCCATCTCCAATATCCTATCCCAATATGTAGTACGTGTAATAATAATAATATTAGCAAATATCTCCAATTAGAAATGTAGTATAGTATTTTTGATTCGCTATCTCTTTCCTCATGTGCAGGCAATACAGGACCTTAGGTATCCATGGTTACGACCACTAGCAACTAGCTAACTAACTGTGACTTTATCAGTGGACGTAACCATGGATACCTAAGGTCCTGCTATGCCTGCACATGAGGAAAGAGAGACAATGAATCAGAAAAAATATACTACATTTTTAATCGGAGATATTTGCTAATAATGCTATTATTACACCTACTACATATTGGCATAGGATCTTGGAGATGGGAATACCCCTTTAAGTTGCTAACTAATATCTCTGGTGGCTGCTTTTCTCCCTTCAGAACAAAGGAATAGGCATGTTGAAATCAAACACACCTGATCCTTTTTTGACATACATCTGCTAAATAAAAATTGGCCAAACACTTTATATACGTTAGATGGTTGGCTAAATCTGCCAAAATAGTCTGGTTCATCCATTAGACTGACATGTCAGCGTAGTTTAATGGGAAATCAACTATATTGCAAATTATTTGCCCAAAAAAACTTTCTCTGGTTTACTTACATTTTGTACACTAAGAGTAATTTTACAGGTTATATCCAAGATGACATTTCTTTAAAGCGAACCTGTCATCAGGATTTAGCCCAATAAACTAAAGGCATGGCTATAATGGCACTGTGATGCTGATTAATATGATACCTGATGTTAAGAGATCTTCTCAGTGGCTGCTGAATACTCCCCTTATAAAGTTTTCAGAAAATGACGTCTTGCATGCTTTGGGGTGGGACGTGGGGGTAGGGTCCTCTTCTCGTTCTGTGCTCCCCCCCCCCCCCAGCCTCCTCTGTTTCTTGTGCAGGTCCTTTGCAAAAAGGAGACAGGTCACTGAAGAATCAATGACCATGGTATAATGTCCCCTTTCCTGGGCCCCTTCCTGTAACAATGTCCCTTATCTTGGTATAATGTCCCCTATCATGGGCACCTTTCTGGTATAATGTCGCATCCTATAACAATGTCGCCCATGCTGGTATACTGTCCCCAATCCTAAGCTCCTTCCTGGTATTATGACCCCCATCCTGGTGTAGTGACTCCTATCCTGGACCCCTTCCTGGTGTAATGTTCGCCATCCTGGGCCCCTTCCTGGTATAATGACCCCCTCCTGCTATAATAACTCCCATTCTTGGCCCCAACCTGGTATAATGAACCCCATACTGGGCCCCTTGCTTGTATAATATCCATATCCTGGGTCCCTTCCAGGTATAATGTTCTGCCCACTCTTTACCAACAAATTAAAAAAATGAACAATTCTTCTTACCTTGCTTTGCTCTCACGACGTGCGCCGTCCTTCTGTAGCCTGCAGCTGACTTGGGTGCCACATGATTTCACTGTCATGCACAACTCTTGACGGGCATGCCGACATTGCTGCTGGTCTCTGATTGGCCGGCAGCGGGTATTGCAGTGTTGGGAACCACAGGTCCCTGCCCCGCAATACACCTCAGCTGAATGTGCATCCTCAGATGCACATCCAGCTGAACTAGGCACTGGCATCGGCAGGACCCCCTCCTGCACGGATCACTGCGACCGCATTCGTTACGCCCCTGAGGATCACATAAGTTTGCCTTCATAGAGAACATGGAAAGGTGGTATCCTGGTAAGACCTTGTCTTTAAAAGCTGAATTGTAGATTGTTAGACTGTATGTTCTTTTTTTTATAGATGGATTATAATTGCTATTCGCAGATAACTGAACAGTGCAGACTGTGTGACTCACCATTCGATTACCAAAGCTATGTGACCAATATACTATCAATTTTAAACATGCAATGGCATGGCTAACCATAAAGAGTGCCTAGTGATTTTTTTAGTATGAGGTCAAGTGGTGCCATACAGCATTGTCATTTAGGAATCCATCATTTTGCCCCCTCTATTACTGATCTAGAGCATACAAAAGGATATTGAATTGACAAGCAACGTGTTTTATGTTCTTTTCCCACACTCTTTTTTATGCAGGCATTTATCTAGCATATTGGGTTGCCCTACCATTGATCGAGCGCGCTCTGTTGTGCTTTTCCACTTGATAATGACTTACAGCAAATCTCTCTCACTAATCTCTTCCTATTGTGCTTGAAGCGATCTCACCTTGTTCATGCATTCACATCTTCATGGTGGCTGGAGAGTTGTCTGCTATGCCAAGATCTGTTTGCCAGATACTAAAGTCTCAGCTATCTCAGTCCTTCTCAAACTTTTCTTTTTCTAGATTGGGGAACATAGGGATTTGCAGTGGCACCTGTCAGGTTTCCACTGTCCACAGTTTCTCCGAAGCAGAACTCTGATTGTTCTTCGTACACAAATTATTGTTCTGTAATAATTTCATACAGTTCTTAAGCTCTTTCTCATCTCATTCCAGGGGTCGTAGCTTTTTAAAGGGAATCTATCTGAAATTTGTGTAATGAAATCTGAGAGCAGCATGTTGTAGGGGCTGAGACCCTGATTCCAGTGATGTGTCACTTACCAGGCTGTGTGTTGCTGTTTAAAAATAAAATCAGTGATTTATCAGAAGGAGATTATCACTACAGGACTAGATGTCTTGTGCTTCCTAGTCCAAACACACCCCCTCCACTGATTGGCAGATTTTAATGTACACAGAAAGCTGCCAATCAGTGGTGTGGGCGGGGTTATATACAGCTCAGCATTCTGAGCACTGCTAGATCTGCAGCAGAGCAAACTGTGATTGTATCAATATTATAGCACGCTACCCCGTAAGTGATATATTTCTGGAATCAGGGTCTCAGCCTTATGTTATGCTGCTCTCAGATTACATAGCAAAAACCTGGTGACAGATTCCCTATAATTAATTCTCTGTCGAAGTACAGTATGAAGCTTTTTTTTTTTTTGCAGTAGAAGTAGTAGCTAAAAGTGGCACCATTTTGAGAGGGATGGGATAAAAAAATAATTCTGTTTTTAATTTTTTTTTCTTAACTATACTCTATACATTCTGTGGGCCAGTATGATTAGGATGATTTCAAATGTATTTTAATTTTTACTACTTTTGCCTAATAAATGCACTTTTTTTTTTTAGTGTTGTGTGTGTACCCTATTCTGAGAGCCATACGGTAACTTTATATGTGTGTTTTTATTTTTTTTTGCAGGGCAAGCTGTAGTTATCATTTGTACCATTTTGTGTTGCATTCACCTTTTTGATCACTTATTATATTCTTGCAAGGTAACATGAACAAAAAACAGCAATTCTGCATTATTTATTTATTTTTTTACTTATATTGCTGGTGGTCTTGATAATACTGAGTTCACGTCTTTATTTGTGCTACTTTTGCACAATTGGTTTTCCAATTTTTTGTGATGTGGGATCAACAAAAAAAACAGCAACTGGTTTTGGGGTTTTTGGACTTAAAAAATTCCCTTTGTCAAACTGCTTAGATGGTACAATCGCTTTTGACCACTACATCTAAGAGGTTAAACGGCGGGGATTGGAGCTACTGTATATATTACCTTTGCTGTTAGGGGATGCTCAAACAAGTGTCTTTTTGGTCCAAGCAATGTCCATGAAAAAATGGACAGCACTATGACCAGTGTTATTCCATGGGGCTGCTCGGATAAGTGTGTTTTTTCACTAATGGAAACAAATTTCTGCATGCTGTAGCTTCTTCCGTATGTTGGGTCAGACTCACCCATTCAAGTCTATGAAAAAATGTGCGGAAAAGAAATGGATTCCATACGCATCATTCGTATAGTATCCATTTTTTATGGATACATTGCAATTCTTTAACATAGGAAATAGTCTTGTAAATTATTAAAGGGAATATGTCACCAGGTTTTTGCTATGCAATCTCAGTGCAGGGTGATGTTGGGGCTGAGACCCTGATTTCAGCAATGTATCACTTACTGGACTCCTTACTGTCTGTTATGCACACGCCCGGGCTAAGCGGCGTGTGCGTGTGATTGGTAGTGATTCCACTGGACCGTGCCGGAGAGTGAATGCCTGGAGGGGCGTGACTAAGTATTCACCCGATCCGACCAGGGTCGCACGACGGCATACGACGCCAGTGCACCAAGGAGGAACCGAGCAGAGGGACCAGGTGCTACTCCAGGACAGACCCCGGACACGGCTGTTGACCCACACAGGGGAATACAGGAACAGGCTGGTAGGCTGGCACACAGACTGGTGGGTATAGGCAGGCACGACTGGTATGCAGGCAGGCGGGTATGCAGGCAGGGGGGTAAAGGCAAGCACAGCTAGAGTGCAGACAGGGAGGCACTAGCAGGTAGGAACACAGGCGGGATAGGACCCAGTACACACCGGGACTCAGGAACAATACAGGCAGAGGGTTACAGGCAAGCACAGCTAGAGTGCAGACAAGGCTGAGCAGGGCAGGACAGGACTGCCGGAGCAGCGGGCAGAAGCAGGGCAGGACAGGACTGCCGGAGCAGCGGGCAGAAGCAGGGCAGGACAGGACTGCCAGAGCAGCGGGCAGAAGCAGGGCAGGACAGGACTCTGTTCACACGGAACAGACAGGAAGGGAAAGACAGAGCCAGACACCCACAGGGTACTTGCAGTGAAGTAGCGAGTGGACCACAAACTCACAAACGGGAGTACAGAGACAACAGGCAGGAGTTAGGTACGAGTTCAGACTCTGCAGAAAAAGGAAGGGAACGGACATAGAGGCAAAACAGGTAAAGGATAGGAGAGAGTTCAGACTGGAACTGAGTGTACGGAGGAGACCGACACTGCAGCGGGATACAGGAGCAGGTCTGGGAATACTGCCCCCAGAGAGGCGGGACGAACAGGCAAGGAGCGTGTTCAGACAGGACAGACAAGATACAGGAGCGGGTCTAGGTAATCGGCCCCTAGAAGGCGGGAGGAACAGGCTAGGAGCGTGTTCAGACAGGACAGACAAGATACACAGAAAGGACTCAGTTCAGACACGGGAACTAATACCGCAAAGCAGGAGACATACAGGACTCAGTTCAGACACGGGAGCTGATACCGCAAAGCAGGAGACATACAGGACACAGTTCAGACACGGGAGCTGATACCGCAAAGCAGGAGACATACAGGACTCAGTTCAGACACGGGAACTGATACAAAAGCAGGAGACATACAGGACTCAGTTCAGACACGGGAACTGATACAAAAGCAGGAGACATACAGGACTCAGTTCAGACACGGGAACAAATACCGAAAAGCAGGAGACATACAGGACTTAGTTCAGACACGGGAACTAATACCGCAAAGCAGGAGACATACAGGACTAAGTTCAGACAGGCCTGGAAATACAGCCTCCAGGAAAGGCAGACAAGGAAACAAAGACGGGACCTGGCACCTTCAGAGTGCAAGCACACACTGAAGGAAAACACTATGCTCAGGCAGGGATAGAAGGGAGCTGCTGAGCTATATACCAAGTGTCAGACAGCAATAGGCTGAGGACGCACAAGGGGTGTGACCCACAGCAGGTACAAAAAGCAGGAAGTGATCGGGCGCCGCCCTTAAGCAGCAGAGACAGACACAAACAGACAGCATGGAGGGAAGCCAGAGAGACACTCTGGACAGGAGATCAAGTGCGCTCTCTTGCACAGTGGGAGATGGACCACCATGCAAGGACGCCGCCAGGTATGTTACAGTACCTCCCCCCTTACGCCCCCTCTTCTTCAGGCCTGCCAGAATCTTCCGCAGGGAATTCGAGGACCAGTCGTTCACTGGGTTGGAGGGGGACAGAGACTTGAGGGTAATCTCTGCTTCGAGGTACATCTTGTCAAGCTCACAGGAAAAAATAGACGGGTTATCAGGTACATAATGAGGAAAAGTCACTGTCTCTTTGTTATCTGGTGGTACCCCGGAGGATTCAGGAAACAACTGGAGGTCCTCCGCCGGGTCAGAAGAGTGCAGAGGCTCAGAGAAAACAACTGCTTCAGAGTACACTAGGTCGGACTCACTGGAGGAAGCAGGCGAGGTATCGGGTACCGAGTATAGGAAAGTCTCTGTCCATTCACCACCAGGTGGCACCCCGAAGGGTTCTGAACACAACTGGAGGTCCTCCGCCTGGTCGGAGGGGTGTAGAGACTCGGGAGTAACCTCTGCTTCGGAGTACACTAGGTTGGACTCACTGGACGAAGCGAGCGAGGTATCAGGTACAGGATATAGGAAAGTCTCTGTCCATTCACCACCAGGTGGCACCCCGAAGGATTCTGAACACAACTGGAGGTCCTCCGCCTGGTCGGAGGGGTGTAGAGACTCAGGAGTAACCTCTGCTTCGGAGTACACTAGGTTGGACTCACTGGACGAAGCGAGCGAGGTATTAGGTACAGAGTATAGGAAAGTCTCTGTCCATTCACCACCAGGTGGCACCCCGAAGGATTCTGAACACAACTGGAGGTCCTCCGCCTGGTCGGAGGGGTGTAGAGACTCAGGAGTAACCTCTGCTTCGGAGTACACTAGGTTGGACTCACTGGACGAAGCGGACAAAGTATTGAGTACCGGGTGTAGAGAAGTCTCTCTCCATTTGTCATCGAGTGGTATCCCGGAGGATTCAGGAGGCAACAGGGGATCCTCCGCCAGGTAGTAGAGGTGCACAGACTCAGAGGTAACCACAGCTTTGGAGCATCCTTGGACATGCACACCGGTTAAAGAGAGAGAAGCATCTGATGCCGGGTGCAGGAAGTTCTCCTGTGTGGAGTCTGGATGGGCAGAAGTCTCTTCGGGCAGGAGAACTGGTGCACTACCCACGCACACTACCCATTGGGGTTTCTCCGGGATATTGGGAAGTGAAGCTTCAGCAGGAGCCTCCGGGTTAGGATCATCGAAGACCATTAGAAAGGCCACCAGGAAGGCCATTAGGTCCCGGAGGATCGGATCCTGTGTTTCATATAGGGGGTTGATCCATTCCAAGGCATCACCCGCCAGGTAAGACATCATAAAAAAAAGGCCACTTTAGCCCAATCGGAAGGAAAATAAAGAGGGTAGGCCTTAAAGTGTAGCATGCATTGCTCCACAAATGCACGACACTGTCTTGGATCCCCATAGTAACGTGGCGGATCCGCAGGAACGAGAGCTGATAGATCCATCTGGACGGTGCGTAATTCGCCTGGAACTCAGCTAAGGGAAAAAAATTTATTTATTTATTTTAATGCATATATTCGCTGGAAAACTTCTCAGAGGGCGAAGGCCGTGGGGCTCAACGGGAACCATGGCCTGAGCATGCTGTTATGCACACGCCCGGGCTAAGCGGCGTGTGCGTGTGATTGGTAGTGATTCCACTGGACCGTGCCGGAGAGTGAATGCCTGGAGGGGCGTGACTAAGTATTCACCCGATCCGACCAGGGTCGCACGACGGCATACGACGCCAGTGCACCAAGGAGGAACCGAGCAGAGGGACCAGGTGCTACTCCAGGACAGACCCCGGACACGGCTGTTGACCCACACAGGGGAATACAGGAACAGGCTGGTAGGCTGGCACACAGACTGGTGGGTATAGGCAGGCACGACTGGTATGCAGGCAGGCGGGTATGCAGGCAGGGGGGTAAAGGCAAGCACAGCTAGAGTGCAGACAGGGAGGCACTAGCAGGTAGGAACACAGGCGGGATAGGACCCAGTACACACCGGGACTCAGGAACAATACAGGCAGAGGGTTACAGGCAAGCACAGCTAGAGTGCAGACAAGGCTGAGCAGGGCAGGACAGGACTGCCGGAGCAGCGGGCAGAAGCAGGGCAGGACAGGACTGCCGGAGCAGCGGGCAGAAGCAGGGCAGGACAGGACTGCCAGAGCAGCGGGCAGAAGCAGGGCAGGACAGGACTCTGTTCACACGGAACAGACAGGAAGGGAAAGACAGAGCCAGACACCCACAGGGTACTTGCAGTGAAGTAGCGAGTGGACCACAAACTCACAAACGGGAGTACAGAGACAACAGGCAGGAGTTAGGTACGAGTTCAGACTCTGCAGAAAAAGGAAGGGAACGGACATAGAGGCAAAACAGGTAAAGGATAGGAGAGAGTTCAGACTGGAACTGAGTGTACGGAGGAGACCGACACTGCAGCGGGATACAGGAGCAGGTCTGGGAATACTGCCCCCAGAGAGGCGGGACGAACAGGCAAGGAGCGTGTTCAGACAGGACAGACAAGATACAGGAGCGGGTCTAGGTAATCGGCCCCTAGAAGGCGGGAGGAACAGGCTAGGAGCGTGTTCAGACAGGACAGACAAGATACACAGAAAGGACTCAGTTCAGACACGGGAACTAATACCGCAAAGCAGGAGACATACAGGACTCAGTTCAGACACGGGAGCTGATACCGCAAAGCAGGAGACATACAGGACACAGTTCAGACACGGGAGCTGATACCGCAAAGCAGGAGACATACAGGACTCAGTTCAGACACGGGAACTGATACAAAAGCAGGAGACATACAGGACTCAGTTCAGACACGGGAACTGATACAAAAGCAGGAGACATACAGGACTCAGTTCAGACACGGGAACAAATACCGAAAAGCAGGAGACATACAGGACTTAGTTCAGACACGGGAACTAATACCGCAAAGCAGGAGACATACAGGACTAAGTTCAGACAGGCCTGGAAATACAGCCTCCAGGAAAGGCAGACAAGGAAACAAAGACGGGACCTGGCACCTTCAGAGTGCAAGCACACACTGAAGGAAAACACTATGCTCAGGCAGGGATAGAAGGGAGCTGCTGAGCTATATACCAAGTGTCAGACAGCAATAGGCTGAGGACGCACAAGGGGTGTGACCCACAGCAGGTACAAAAAGCAGGAAGTGATCGGGCGCCGCCCTTAAGCAGCAGAGACAGACACAAACAGACAGCATGGAGGGAAGCCAGAGAGACACTCTGGACAGGAGATCAAGTGCGCTCTCTTGCACAGTGGGAGATGGACCACCATGCAAGGACGCCGCCAGGTATGTTACAGTACCTCCCCCCTTACGCCCCCTCTTCTTCAGGCCTGCCAGAATCTTCCGCAGGGAATTCGAGGACCAGTCGTTCACTGGGTTGGAGGGGGACAGAGACTTGAGGGTAATCTCTGCTTCGAGGTACATCTTGTCAAGCTCACAGGAAAAAATAGACGGGTTATCAGGTACATAATGAGGAAAAGTCACTGTCTCTTTGTTATCTGGTGGTACCCCGGAGGATTCAGGAAACAACTGGAGGTCCTCCGCCGGGTCAGAAGAGTGCAGAGGCTCAGAGAAAACAACTGCTTCAGAGTACACTAGGTCGGACTCACTGGAGGAAGCAGGCGAGGTATCGGGTACCGAGTATAGGAAAGTCTCTGTCCATTCACCACCAGGTGGCACCCCGAAGGGTTCTGAACACAACTGGAGGTCCTCCGCCTGGTCGGAGGGGTGTAGAGACTCGGGAGTAACCTCTGCTTCGGAGTACACTAGGTTGGACTCACTGGACGAAGCGAGCGAGGTATCAGGTACAGGATATAGGAAAGTCTCTGTCCATTCACCACCAGGTGGCACCCCGAAGGATTCTGAACACAACTGGAGGTCCTCCGCCTGGTCGGAGGGGTGTAGAGACTCAGGAGTAACCTCTGCTTCGGAGTACACTAGGTTGGACTCACTGGACGAAGCGAGCGAGGTATTAGGTACAGAGTATAGGAAAGTCTCTGTCCATTCACCACCAGGTGGCACCCCGAAGGATTCTGAACACAACTGGAGGTCCTCCGCCTGGTCGGAGGGGTGTAGAGACTCAGGAGTAACCTCTGCTTCGGAGTACACTAGGTTGGACTCACTGGACGAAGCGGACAAAGTATTGAGTACCGGGTGTAGAGAAGTCTCTCTCCATTTGTCATCGAGTGGTATCCCGGAGGATTCAGGAGGCAACAGGGGATCCTCCGCCAGGTAGTAGAGGTGCACAGACTCAGAGGTAACCACAGCTTTGGAGCATCCTTGGACATGCACACCGGTTAAAGAGAGAGAAGCATCTGATGCCGGGTGCAGGAAGTTCTCCTGTGTGGAGTCTGGATGGGCAGAAGTCTCTTCGGGCAGGAGAACTGGTGCACTACCCACGCACACTACCCATTGGGGTTTCTCCGGGATATTGGGAAGTGAAGCTTCAGCAGGAGCCTCCGGGTTAGGATCATCGAAGACCATTAGAAAGGCCACCAGGAAGGCCATTAGGTCCCGGAGGATCGGATCCTGTGTTTCATATAGGGGGTTGATCCATTCCAAGGCATCACCCGCCAGGTAAGACATCATAAAAAAAAGGCCACTTTAGCCCAATCGGAAGGAAAATAAAGAGGGTAGGCCTTAAAGTGTAGCATGCATTGCTCCACAAATGCACGACACTGTCTTGGATCCCCATAGTAACGTGGCGGATCCGCAGGAACGAGAGCTGATAGATCCATCTGGACGGTGCGTAATTCGCCTGGAACTCAGCTAAGGGAAAAAAATTTATTTATTTATTTTAATGCATATATTCGCTGGAAAACTTCTCAGAGGGCGAAGGCCGTGGGGCTCAACGGGAACCATGGCCTGAGCATGCTGTTATGCACACGCCCGGGCTAAGCGGCGTGTGCGTGTGATTGGTAGTGATTCCACTGGACCGTGCCGGAGAGTGAATGCCTGGAGGGGCGTGACTAAGTATTCACCCGATCCGACCAGGGTCGCACGACGGCATACGACGCCAGTGCACCAAGGAGGAACCGAGCAGAGGGACCAGGTGCTACTCCAGGACAGACCCCGGACACGGCTGTTGACCCACACAGGGGAATACAGGAACAGGCTGGTAGGCTGGCACACAGACTGGTGGGTATAGGCAGGCACGACTGGTATGCAGGCAGGCGGGTATGCAGGCAGGGGGGTAAAGGCAAGCACAGCTAGAGTGCAGACAGGGAGGCACTAGCAGGTAGGAACACAGGCGGGATAGGACCCAGTACACACCGGGACTCAGGAACAATACAGGCAGAGGGTTACAGGCAAGCACAGCTAGAGTGCAGACAAGGCTGAGCAGGGCAGGACAGGACTGCCGGAGCAGCGGGCAGAAGCAGGGCAGGACAGGACTGCCGGAGCAGCGGGCAGAAGCAGGGCAGGACAGGACTGCCAGAGCAGCGGGCAGAAGCAGGGCAGGACAGGACTCTGTTCACACGGAACAGACAGGAAGGGAAAGACAGAGCCAGACACCCACAGGGTACTTGCAGTGAAGTAGCGAGTGGACCACAAACTCACAAACGGGAGTACAGAGACAACAGGCAGGAGTTAGGTACGAGTTCAGACTCTGCAGAAAAAGGAAGGGAACGGACATAGAGGCAAAACAGGTAAAGGATAGGAGAGAGTTCAGACTGGAACTGAGTGTACGGAGGAGACCGACACTGCAGCGGGATACAGGAGCAGGTCTGGGAATACTGCCCCCAGAGAGGCGGGACGAACAGGCAAGGAGCGTGTTCAGACAGGACAGACAAGATACAGGAGCGGGTCTAGGTAATCGGCCCCTAGAAGGCGGGAGGAACAGGCTAGGAGCGTGTTCAGACAGGACAGACAAGATACACAGAAAGGACTCAGTTCAGACACGGGAACTAATACCGCAAAGCAGGAGACATACAGGACTCAGTTCAGACACGGGAGCTGATACCGCAAAGCAGGAGACATACAGGACACAGTTCAGACACGGGAGCTGATACCGCAAAGCAGGAGACATACAGGACTCAGTTCAGACACGGGAACTGATACAAAAGCAGGAGACATACAGGACTCAGTTCAGACACGGGAACTGATACAAAAGCAGGAGACATACAGGACTCAGTTCAGACACGGGAACAAATACCGAAAAGCAGGAGACATACAGGACTTAGTTCAGACACGGGAACTAATACCGCAAAGCAGGAGACATACAGGACTAAGTTCAGACAGGCCTGGAAATACAGCCTCCAGGAAAGGCAGACAAGGAAACAAAGACGGGACCTGGCACCTTCAGAGTGCAAGCACACACTGAAGGAAAACACTATGCTCAGGCAGGGATAGAAGGGAGCTGCTGAGCTATATACCAAGTGTCAGACAGCAATAGGCTGAGGACGCACAAGGGGTGTGACCCACAGCAGGTACAAAAAGCAGGAAGTGATCGGGCGCCGCCCTTAAGCAGCAGAGACAGACACAAACAGACAGCATGGAGGGAAGCCAGAGAGACACTCTGGACAGGAGATCAAGTGCGCTCTCTTGCACAGTGGGAGATGGACCACCATGCAAGGACGCCGCCAGGTATGTTACACTGTCATTCTGATACAATCACTGTTTTCTCTGCTGCAGATCTAGCAGATCTCTGAATGCTGACCCCTTTATAACCCCACCCACACCACTGATTGGCAGCTTTCTATGTACAGTGTGGAGAGGCATAAAGCTGCCAATCAGTGGTGGGGGTGTGGTTGGACCAGGAGGCACGAGAAACCTAGTCCTGTAGTGATAATCTCCTACTGATAAAACACTGATTTTATTGAAACGGCAGCACACAGCCCAGTAAGTGACACATCACAGAAATCAGTCTCTCAGTCCCTACATCATTCTGCTCTCAGATTTTATAGTAACAACCTGTTGACAGATTCTCTTTAATAACTGCTGCTGTAGAAAATGAGATTGCACATGGATTACAAGTGAGAAAAAAATTGTTAGAACGTGGGAACCCAACTGTCAATTATGCCGAGTACATTAGCAATGAATTGTATTTTTTTTCTGTATCTTTCTATGTTTATCTTCTCTTATGTCCTAGAGGTGATTTTAGAAGGTGCGAGGTCACTCCGAATTCAGTGTGCTGTAACCAGATTGAACAAATCTATTTAATTGTATTTCATTAGATGCTATTTTACTCCGCTTGGCTGATTGAAATGATTTTATTATATGCAGAACTCAAGGGAGACGCTGTCGATCTGAGGGAGGTTGGGAGCTGTTCTCAGGAATGACTATGTATAATCATTTTGAAGGGTGATTATTTTTTATATTTTTGCTCTGACATTATTATTCCTCATTTCGTACTCCCAAAGCACAGACCCAGTTGGCTCAATGTCAGGGACGCATTTGGCGTAATAATGGGCTAGAACGTTATTTTAACATTGTATCCAAGAATCTGAAGAATTCTCTTTTGGTTTGTCGAGATTTATGCGGTCATTAGGAGCGATGTGCTGTTGTCTCTGATCCCACGTTACAACCCTATACACACAGACCTGTTTTGTCCTTTGTGATGTCACTAGGCACGGATTTCCAAAAATATATGATACTTTAAGCAAATTTCGAACCGAACAGGTGACTTATGTAGGTCTTTATACAGTACAGACCAAAAGTTTGGACACACCTTCTCATTTAAAGATTTTTCTGTATTGTCATGACCATGAAAATTGTACATTCACACTGAAGGTATCAGAACTATGAATTAACACATGTGGAATTATATACTTAACAAAAAAGTGTGAAACAACTGAAAATATGTCTTATATTCTAGGTTCTTCAAAGTAGCCACCTTTTGCTTTGATGACTGCTTTGCACACTCTTGGCATTCTCTTGATGAGCTTCAAGAGGTAGTCACCGGAAATGGTCTTCCAACAATCTTGAAGGAGTTCCCAGAGATGCTTAGCACTTGATGGCCCTTTTGCCTTCACTATGCGGTCCAGCTCACCCCAAACCATCTCGATATGGTTCAGGTCTGGTGACTGTGGAGGCCAGGTCATCTGGCAGAGCACCCCCATCACTCTCCTTCTTGGTCAAATAGCCCTTACACAGCCTGGAGGTGTGTTTGGGGTCCTTGTCCTGTTGAAAAATAAATGATGGTCCAACTAAACGCAAACCGGATGGAATAGCATGCCGCTGCAAGATGCTGTGGTAGCCATGCTGGTTCAGTATGCCTTCAATTTTGAATAAATCCCCAACAGTGTCACCAGCTAAGCACCCCCACACCATCATACCTTCTCCTCCATGCTTCACGGTGGGAACCAGGCATGTAGAGTCCATCCGTTCACCTTTTCTGCGTTGCACAAAGACACGGTGGTTGGAACCAAAGATCTCAAATTTGGACTCATCAGACCAAAGCACAGATTTCCACTGGTCTAATGTCCATCCCTTGTGTTCTTTAGCCCAAACAAGTCGCTTCTGCTTGTTGCCTGTCCTTAGCAGTGGTTTCCTAGCAGCTATTTTACAATGAAGGCCTGCTGCACAAAGTCTCCTCCTAACAGTTGTTGTAGAGATGTGTCTGCTGCTAGAACTCTGTGTGGCATTGACCTGGTCTCTAATCTGAGCTGCTGTTAACCTGCGATTTCTGAGGCTGGTGACTTGGATAAACTTATCCTCAGAAGCAGAGGTGACTCTTGGTCTTCCTTTCCTGGGGCGGTCCTCATGTGAGCCAGTTTCTTTGTAGCGCTTGATGGTTTTTGCAACTGCACTTGGGGACACTTTCAAAGTTTTCCCAATTTTTCGGACTGACTGACCTTCATTTCTTAAAGTAATGATGGCCACTCGTTTTTCTTTACTTAGCTGCTTTTTTCTTGCCATAATACAAATTCTAACAGTCTATTCAGTAGGACTATCAGCTGTGTTTCCACCAGACTTCTGCACAACACAACTGATGGTTACCAACCGCATTTATAAGGCAAGAAATCCCACTTATTAAACCTGACAGGGCATACCTGTGAAGTGAAAACCATTTCCGGTGACTACCTCTTGAAGCTCATCAAGAGAATGCCAAGAGTGTGCAAAGCAGTCATCAAAGCAAAAGGTGGCTACTTTGAAGAACCTAGAATATAAGACATATTTTCAGTTGTTTCACACTTTTTTGTTAAGTATATAATTCCACATGTGTTAATTCATAGTTTTGATGCCTTCAGTGTGAATGTACAATTTTCATAGTCATGAAAATACAGAAAAATCTTTAAATGAGAAGGTGTGTCCAAACTTTTGGTCTGTACTGTATTTAATTTACGGCGCCTTTCATTCAGTAGAGGACATTTATTAAATTGACCCCACTTTGTGGCATCCAAAAGTTACAAATTATAATGCATATATGCCATAATTTGCAACTTTTCTTAAAAAGTGGGCAACATTTTGCAGAAGGGGCAAGGCCTGCATGGCCCAGCCCATTTACTAGAATTTACACCAGAAGGGTAAATTTTAGTGCAGACCTATGCCAGCCTCTTGCTTTTTTGGTTCGTACCCAGCATGTGCCTCTTAATAAAGAGGTCACTGGCATAAAATGCCCCACTTTATAATTATTTGCCAGTCCTAATAAATGTTTTTCTGGTGAATTCTGTTTCCAGGATTATTCACCGTCTTTGTTACCTTTTTTTGTGCCATGTAGGGCTGTGGCCCGATGTTGGGTTAGAAGTTAACAGTGAAATATGTAACACACAGCAAACAGCATTTTTTATGTATTTTTAATACTTTAGGTGCTTTTTGGTTTTATGTATGGCTTTCTTTTTTCAATCGATTTCCAATAGACTTGAACAAAAAGATGTGTGTGGGTAAAAAAACAAAAAAGAAAAGTTGCTTGAAGAAACACAACAAAACATGAAATTCATGCAAATTACAAGCCAAAAAAACCCCACACACACTAAAAGTAAGATGAAAGCCATGATTTTTTTGCTGGGTTTTTGACATGTTTTGCTCATAAGAATAAGGCCACGACCCCACTATCAGTATTTGATCAGTATTCGGTCAGTATTTTTTCTCAGGAGTGGGAGCCAAAACCACGAATGGGTGATAAATGCAGAATTGGTGACTTGTTTCTATTCTACCTTTTCTCTGATTGTTCCTCACCAGGTTTTGGCTCCCACTGCTGAGAAAAAATACTGACCGAATACTGACCAAATGCTGATAGTGAGGCCGTGACCTAATAAATACTGTTTGCTACAGAAGATAGGGATGGGATCTATTGTGACTACTGGAGAAGTGGCTGGTGTGATTACTGTGCAAGTGAAACTGACTACTGGGAAAATCTGCGTCAAGTTCTTTTAACTGGGATTGACTGGTTCCCATTTTTAGAACTTATATTTAGACTTTACTGCGTTTTTTCCTGGGAACACCAAAAAGGAAAATTGTGGAATTATGTATATCACAGGATGGACAAATGATCAAAAAGTTTAAACAAATTTTTCAAAACATCTCAATTTATTCAATATGGAGTTTGAGCACCATGTGCAGAAATCCTGGCATTTACAGCCTTGGCTAGCTATCAATATGATCATTAATAGCTGTCTGAGGAATGTCTTGCTGCGCTGAATGCACTTGGGAAAATCATCAAAATCCGCTGCTGGCAGCTGCCTTTGCATTTGCTGACCAATGCAGGCCTGAGTAGCATTGTCATGTTGAAAAATGGCTCCTGTCACTTTGGAGAAACAGCTGTACAACTGGTTCCATGGCCAAATCAATGTAATGCTGAGCTGTTAGTTTACCTGGAGTAAAGACTGGAGGCATCCGGCTACCGTACATTATGTGACTCCATACCATAATTCTGAGAGAAGGACCCATGTATCGTGAAGGCCTCTTCATCGCAATACCCACGAGGTCTCCAGATCAATATCCAGCTATCAATGCATTCAAGACAAAAGCGAGAATTTTTAGGCAGGTGTGGAAAAAAATGCTGCAAAGTTAGAATGATCTCAAAAATGGAAGTGATAATAGTTTATTTTTAGCAATTAACAAAATGTGAAATCTAAATCAGTTCAGTATTTGATATGACCATAATTTTGCCTTCAGAACATCATCAATTCTCCTAGCTACACTTGCAAATAGTTTTTGAAGGAACTAAGCAGGGACATTGTTCCAAACATCTTGGAGAATTAACCACAGATCTTCTGTGTATGTCGCTTGTGCAAATCCTTCTATTTCCTTATGTAATCCCAGACAGACTCAACGATTTGTGGATCAAGGCTCTGTGGGGTAGACATTGCCTCTTTTTGGACTTCTTGTTCATCATTACAGTGAAGTTAGTACTTAATTAAATTGGCTCTATGCTTGTGGATGTCATCCTGCTGCATAATAAATTTGGAGCCAATCAGACGCCTCCGTGATGGTATTGCATGGTGGATAAGTATCTGCCTGTATTTCTCAGCACTAAAGACACCATTAATCCTGACCAAATCACCAACTCCATTTGCGGAAATACAGCATCAAACTTACAAGAAACCTCCACCATGTTTCACTATTTCTTGCATTATTGTACTGTTCTCCAGTCCTTTGGCAAACAAACTGCCTACTGATACAGCCAAATATATTGCATTTAGACTCAGTAGTCCAGAACACCTTCTGAAGTTACTCTGCACTCCTGTTCCTATGTTTTAGTGCATAGTTTAGGCATTTGACCTTACTTCCATATCAAAGTTATGGCTTTTAGGCTGTAATTCTCTTATGAAGACCTCTTCTGCTCAGACTCTAGTTTATGGTTGTAGCTGGGGCCCCCTGGTTTTTGCCTGTTCTGGCCTGATGGCACTGCTGAACATCTTACGATTTAATAAGCATGATATGCCTTTCACATGGTGCACTAAATTTCCTTGGCTAACCACTGCGTCTATAGTCTTCAATGTTGTTCATTTCTTGGTGCGTCTTCAAAAATATGTGAGCAGCACATCTTGAAACCCCAGTCTACTTCGAAATCTTTGCCTCAAAGAGACCTTGCTGGTGCATTATAACTACCCTGTGTCTTATTGCTGTGCTCAGTCTTGGCATGGTATATAACCTGTAACATAAAACTGTCTTCCACAGCCTTTTTTTTGGAGTAGCGTTTGGCTGTTTCTCACCCAGTGTTAAGCCTCTTACACAGATGTTTCAGTTAGTAACGCTGTTTCAACCTATAAATGAACAGGATGAGCATTATTACTTGTTTAGTATAATTAGTTACTCATAAAACTGACTATATTTGTACAAAATCCCTAATCTTAACATCACCAAGACTGTCTGGGATTACATAAAAAGGCCAAAGGATTTGAGCAAGCGACATCAACAGAAGTTCTGTGGTTAGTTCGCAAAGATGTTTAGAACAACCTCCCTGTCGAGTTCCTTCAAAACCATGCGAAAGTGACAAGTGTTCCAAGAAGAATTGATTCTGTTTTGAAGGCAAAGGGTAGTTAAACCAGATATTGATTTGATTTAATTTCTCTTTTGATCATTCACTGTGCATGTTGTTAATTGCTAAAAAGAAACTATTAACACTTCTATTTTTGACAGCATTCTTACTTTGCAGCATTTTTTTTCCACACCTGCCTAAACTTTATGTATTTGTTTGTGTGCCCCATAAACATTAAACTTCCAAATAGATTACGATTAATTCATTTGATAATACAAATTATAATATGAAAGATTATTTATATCCTAATTTCTTCAGATTCAGAGAATAAAAAAAAAACACAGGCCAGCAGTGAAAGAATTAAAAGAGGCTTCTAAACGCAGCATGAGGATTGAAACTCCGCTCATACTACCATTTATTCTTTAGTCTGTCTATCTTAAAACAAAAGTGCTAACTAGCTGAATGGAGGGAATTTGCATCCCTGTAATTTTGCTGCGTGTCTTGTGTAATGAAGTATTGAATATTCTCCAGCAGCGGGCAGATTTACACGATTTGGGAGGGATTCCTGTAGAGCGATGAGAGAGAAAATACAGCAAATTATCTCATGCTTCCCTGTTATGTGTCAGCTGATGAGCCTAACAGGCTGGAGCTGTATCCTCTCCAAGTAATTACCATGCACTCTGGTACCCAGCACCCACTCCTGGCCATGGCTGCTGTGGAATGCAGATGGAATTGTCCCCCTCTCCCGCCCTCACACGCTTTCTCCCTCTCTCATCTCTGATAATAAGCAAGGTTTGGAAAAATATTGTTTTGCTGGCGGGTGACCTTTTCCCTGCATGCCTGCCTTCGTGTTCTGTAATAATGCCATGACCTTCCAAGGTGGCCCTTATTATAGCTAGATTGATGCGTGCATTCTGGGTAGCATAGAACCTTAGGCAGAAGGAAACAAGGGGTTAAAATTCCTGAAGGAAGACAATGGGATTGAATAATTTGTGTGTATCCACCATTTTTTATTTGGTTTGCATCTAGTACTTGTTCGTATTGTAACCTGCTTATTAAACTCTTTATTTTACCATTTGGTTCCATCATTCTTGAAGGCCAGACGAGAGGAGACTGGAGCACCTTTTTTGGCGTCAAAATGATGGAAGCCTCAATAAAAGTCCAGGCTTGGACTGGCCCACAGGAGAACAGGAGAATTCTCAGGTGGGCCCCCAACCCTCTTATATGAGCAGTACTTGGCACAATACAGGGTGGGCCATTTATATGGATACACCTAAATTAAATGGGAATGGTTGGTGATATCAACTTCCTGTTTGTGGCTATTAGTATATGGGAGGGGGAAAACTTTTCCAGGTGGGTAGTGACCATGGCGGCCATTTTGAAGTTGGCCATTTTGGATCCAACTTTATTTTTTTCAATGAGAAGAGGGTCATGTGACACATCAGACTTATTGAGAATTTAATAAGAAAAACAATGGTGTGCTTGGTTTTAATGTAACTTTATTCTTTCATTTGTTTTTTACAAGTTTATGACCACTTATAAAATGTGTTCAAAGTGCTGCCCATTGTGTTGGATTGTCAATGCAACCCTCTTCTCCCACTCATCACACACTGATAGCAACACTGCAGAAGAAATGCTAGCACAGGCTTCCAGTATCCGTTGTTTCAGATGCTGCACATCTCGTATCTTCACAGCATAGACAATTGCCTTTAGATGACCCTAAAGTTAAAAGTCTAAGGGGGTCAGATCGGGAGACCTTGGTGGCCATTCTACTGGCCCACGATGACCAATCCACTTTCCAGGAAGCTGTTCATGTAGGAATGCTCGGACCTGACACCCATAATGTGGTGGTGCACCATCTTGTTGGAAAAACTCAGGGAACGTGGCATCTTCAGTGCATAAAGAGGGCAACACATCATCATGTAGCAATTTCACATATCCAGTGGCATTGACGTCTCCACTGATGAAAAATGGTCCCATTATCTTTGTACCCCATATACCGCACCATACCATCAAGATACGAGATGTGCAGCATCTGAAACAATGGATACTGGAAGCCTGTGCTAGCATTTCTTCTGCAGTGTTGCTATCAGTGTGTGATGAGTGGGAGAAGAGGGTTGCATTGACAATCCAACACAATGGGCAGCACTTTGAACACATTTTATAAGTGGTCATAAACTTGTAAAAAACTCAGGAAAGAATAAAGTTACGTTGAAACCAAGGACACCATTGTTTTTCTTAGGAAATTCTCAATAAGTTTCATGTGTCACATGAATCTCTTCAAAAAATAACTTTGGATCCAAAATGGCTAACTTCAAAATGGCTGCCATGGTCACCACTCATCTGGAAAAGTTTTCCCCCTCCCATATACTAATGTGCCACAAACAGGGAGTTGATATCACCAACCATTCCCATTTAATTTAGGTGTATCCATATAAATGGCCCACCCTGTATATGTGAAACTCTATGTACAGACAAAGGCAACATCTTATTCATGTAACTATCTATCCAGTTCATTGTTGTATAAATCTGTGATTGAGGATACATTTGCATGTAGCTGAAAAGCTGGGCCTTGGAGTTGGTTATGGTGGGCCCTTAGCACCCCAGTTCAATGCTATAAAAGCCTATAAGTCATTGTGGTCCGTCAGGTCCCGCTTGGTTCATTTGTGCAGCAGATCCGGGAGGCTTCAGTGCTTCCATTATGAATTCGTTATGTGTCTTTTCATCTTCAAGTTTGTGCACATGATGTCTGTTTTCAGATGGGCCCGCTCAGAAACCCTCCTGAAAAATCGCCCAGAAAACATTCAAAATATTGAACATTTCATTGTAAAAATGATTTTCTGTTCATGCCATCAGGCTTTTGAGCATCGTTTAACAGCTTCTGGATTCCAAAGTCACTAAGAGGTTAAAAAACAGTGACTTGTCCATTCTTCAGGAGGCTTCCATTCTGAAGACCTTCTATATTTTAAAATACAATTCAATGGGAAGTGTGACATCTGGGCGTCTTTTTAAGCATTTTGCTTAATTGATGATTACTTGGAAAAAAAATGCTAGCATTACTTCATTATTGAATGATAATAAAGGAAAAAGCCAGTAAAAAATGAAGCCACAAAAATGCTCAAAAAACCCCACTGGTGTTCAAAAACATTGAAAAATTGCTCAGGAAGCGCCAAAAAAAAAGAAGCTAAAATAGATGTTTCCTGAATAAAAACACTGGCATTTCCTGGAGTGTCTTCCTCTTGAAAAACTAGGTAGGTTCACCCGTCTAAAAAAGACCTAGTGTACACATACCCTTCCCATCAGCTGTTTGAGTTACCTTGGCTTCCTACACTTGTAGAAGTTTGGGTTTTGTTTGCCTGGAGTTTTTGTTTTTCTTCCTAGGTGGCCAATGGCACATAAAAATGCTGAACCACCAGCAGCAACCAGCTGGTCTGGCACCTGAAACCCACCGCGAACAAGTGATATAAGTTTGGGAAGTTTCCGACTATCACAAATTTCTTTGTATCGGCAAGGGTAGGTGCACATGACTGCACTATCAGTCCCAGTGCAATCCGCCAAAACATCGGATCGTATTCAGACCAATGTTTTTCTATGGGGCTGATCACATCAGACTTTTTACTTGGACCGCATCGGTCCAATGATAAAATCACTACATGCCTGAGATTGATCTAACACTCGGATCACACTTGGGCATGCAAGTCAATGAGTCAGTGGAAAACACCGGATTGCACTCGGATGACATCTTCTCCTCATCCGAGAGAATTGGATCACACTCTGATCAGAGTGTGATTTGCATAGTTTGCCTGATTCTCCCGGACAAGAGAATATACGCCCATCTGCACCTGCCCTAAGAAAAATAAACGTGGTCTCAGACTGTGCCTATTAAAATGTCCCCTCCTTGGAAAACTCTTTTTATATGATGACTTCCTGGCGATCAATTGATCAACACAAGTTTAGAGGCCTCATTCAGACGCCAGGGATTTTTCTGGCGTGCAACACCTAGTCCGAGTGTCATCAGTGTTTTAGATCTTAGTGTCATCAGTCTTGGTCAGTTGTCATCTTTTACAATTAGTGATTTTATGTATGAAAAAATAAAATTAATGACAAAGCTTGGCTTACACATTTACAATGTAGTCACGGACTGCACACGGATTGTATACTGATGCCATCCGTGTATTTTTCACGAACCCATAGACTTGTATGGGTGATTTTGCTCCTTGACAAGGATCAAACAAGGACTTGATGGATTTTGTGATTTTTTTTTTTAATTTTTTTGGACAAAAAACAGGGACATGTGAAAAGCTCCATAGATTGTAATGAGCACATTGTTTTAAGGCCATGGCCTCACTATCAGTATTTGGTCAGTATTCCGTCAGTATTTTTTCTCAGGAGTGTGAGAAAAAACCAGATGAGGCACAATCAGGAAAAAGGTATAATAGAAACAAGTCACCAATTCTGCATTTATCACCCACTCCTGGTTTTGGCTCCCACTCCTGAGAAAAAATACTGACCAAATACTGATAGTGGGGCTGTGGCCAAACTGTGAAAAACGTGGACAGAACACATATGTGAAAAATGAACATCTGAATGAAGCATAAGGAGGCTGTGGGCCGTCGCACATTGCCCAGGAAATATAGAGTATTTCAAGGTGTCCACTCAAGTAAACGGCTGCCATATATTACATGGTTATGGTGCACCATCTCTGTCCTTTGTCTTAAAGGGGTTGTCCAACTGTGGAGACCATTTTTTTTCTTAAATGCCGGTAATATAATAAGAAAATATAATTTTTGCAATTGGATTTCATTAAAAATATTTGCCGTCTTCAGCCACTGTGTGACGCTGTCTATTACAGGATGAGTTAACTGAGAATCTGTCATCCAGCCCAATATCAAGGTCTGGAACCGGGAGTTAGTAATTTTTTTCGGTTTTTATTCTCAGCCACTCTTTAGTGTTTTTTTGGAATTTGCCGGGAAGCAAAGAGCCTGTCAAAGCAAAACAAGGAACATTTTTAATGAAAGACAATTGCAGAAATGATTTTTAGCCCCCAAATACATACATTTGAGTAAAAAAATATAAAAAGTTTTCATTGGTGGACAACCCCTTTAAGGCCACCATAGACATTAGACTACAATCCAGCTCGAGTCCACACGGTCAGATGATGTAATGGGTGAATGAAGGACCCAAAATGTTGGATTTCCAACCACCAATCCTTTTGCTCTCCGGGAAATAAGCTACCGCCAGAGGAGTCTTTCATGCAGCTCTCAGGAGCACTGGGGCTCTCAGAAGAGATAGTTGTCTAATGTATATGATTGGCTTAATAGAGCGAAATCCCAAACGGGGGCCTCAACGTCCAAATGCTTCTACACACATTCAATCATCCATTTTCGGGCTTACTCGCTCGTATTTAGGATCGATCTGATGGCAGGAAATGATTCGCTTCCAGATACTTCTGGTGCTGCTCGTCTTAGACAAAGTCATTTTTAACACATTTTTTTAAACACTTTTTCCATTGATCGTGGAATAAAAAGCTACACAAGTAAAAAAAAGAAAACCATGAGTATAAAGAGCAATTTTTTTCCCTTGCCAATTAACGGTGCTCTTCTATAAAGCTGTGTGTGTCTATATAGATATAAGTGTACCTATTCTTGGATAATCATGAAAAGAACAGCCACTCGAGCGGCAAAAACGGGTTAACACATAATTTGATTTGGGACAAAACCTTGTCCTGCTTTGTGTAAAACGTCTTATCTGCCGGAAAAGCCATTTAAATATGAATAGAGTGAAGGGGATTGTGCTGAAATCGCTAATCTCTTTTAATTTGCCTGGTGCTGAGTCTGTGGGGGCCTGATGCTGAGTCTGTGGGGGCTTGATGCGTCTATTGTCTCAGAGAGCAGTTTAAGCAGAGGGAAGGAAAATCGTTTCTCCCTGCCTGTCCAAACTCTAAGCAGTGTCAAGCTGTCACCGCTCATCCCCACCAGCAGCGAAGCAGCTTCTCCTCCGCTAGAAATTGTAGGAGCCGCTCTGAACCCGAATCAATAACCCTCCAGAGCGATATGCCCCATCAGCCTTTAATCGTTTATCCATATTGTTTGGCTCTTCAGGAGTCTGAACTTTTTATACATTTTGCTTTTCAGCAACAAAAAAAAAAAATAGGTCAATAATATAAATCTAAATAAAAATTTCCTGATTTATCTTCAGCTTTGCAACATTTAGTTTCGAATAGGGGCGCCGTTCGTTCTTTTCTCCGATGCTTCTAAAATAATGTTCTCCTTCAGACGATCCTCCATAGAGGACCTGCCATTGGTGCAACCTGTGCTGCCTCACCGGGGCCCAGAAGGTAAGGAGCCACTTCTACCTCCAAAGCAGGGGCAATTGTGCATTATGATGCGTTATTGGACTGCAAAGGGCCCTTATATTGTTCTTGCACAGCGGCTTCTTCTGTCTGTGTCCGCTCCTGTCCATAAATGTGGCTGCACCATAAAAAGAAGGAGTATCTCAAATTGTACAACACCATTGTATTCTCTATGAAGACGTTTATAGTGGGGAAAATAAGTATTTGATACACTGCCGATTTTGCAAGTTTTCCCACCTATAAAGAATGGAGAGGTCTGTAATTTTTATCGTTGGTACACTTCACTTATGAGAAACAGAATCTAAAAAAGAAAAAAAAAAAGAAAATCCCATTGTATGATTTTTAAATAATTAAATTTCATTTTATTGCATGAAATAAGTATTTGATCACCTACCAACCACCAAGATTTCTGGCTCCCACAGACCTGTTAGTTTTTCTTTAAGAAGTCCTCCTACTCTGCACTCATTACCTGTATTAATTGCACCTGTTTGATCTCGTTACTTGTATAAAATACACCTGTTCACACACTCAATCACTCACACTCCAACCTCTCCACCATGGACAAGACCAAAGAGCTGTCTAAGGACACCAAGGACAAAATTTTAGACCTGCACAAGGCTAGGATGGACTACAGGACAATAGGCAAGCAGCTTGGTCAGAAGGCAGCAACTGTTGACCCTATTATTTTGGCGGCAATGGCTAAAGTTTTGCACGCAGGTGTTTACTTATTTATTATGCGTTGCATATATATAGCGCCATCATATTCTGCAGCGCTGTACAGACATCATCATCACTGTCCCCATTGGGGCTCACAATCTACATTCCCTATCAGTATGTCTTTGGAATGTGGGAGGAAACCGGAGGAAACCCACGCAGACAAGGGGAGAACATACAAACTCCTTGAAGATGCTGTCCTTGGTTGGATTTGAACCCTGGACCCCAACAATGCAAAACAACAGTGCTAATCACTGAGCCACCCTGCTGCCCGTCGTTCTAAATAAAAAAATTCCCCTTCCAACTTTTAAGAAAATTACGCTCCACTTTTCTATGGAAAGGAAAGCAAGAGTAAGTAAATGTTATACATATATATTTCTCTTTTTGCCGTTCCAGGTTGGATAGGATGGGGTTGTATGTTAAATCTTGTTTGATATTTGTTTAATTTTTATATTTTGAAGAAGTGGAAAAAATGTTCTCTGTTAACTATTTTGGATGCCACATTTGACTTTTGTTTGGGTATTTACCATCTTACATTATCAAACACTTTCCATGGGGAGGAGAAGGCAACTTGCTACAATTGAACCTGAGAGATTCCACTGCCGGATTCAATAAATTCATCTAAAAATATACATCTGTCTATAATATCCAGTATTGTATATTTTACTATTGTTTGTAAAACTTGCGAGGCAGCAACATCCAAAACCTTAAAGCATTTACGGTAACTCCTCCAAGCATACTAATGATTAGGATAGGTGCATACAACCGTTTTCTCTACACCCGAAAGAAAAAAACAGCCTGTCCAGAGTTTGTCCAGAGTTTGTCCAGAGTTTGTCCAGAGTTTGTCCAGAGTTTGTCCAGAGTTTGTCCAGAGTTTGTCCAGAGTTTGTCCAGAGTGACATCAGTTTTTCTCGAAGGTGTAGACAGAAAAAAAAAAAGTTTCTCCATCTTCTTCATTCTGTCAGTCCGTGAAGATTGGACCGCACTTGGTTGTAATCCAAGTGCAGTCCCATGTTTTTCACGGACCCATAGACTTGTATTGTCGATTTTTAGCTCATGCTCGGATCAAAATTAGACATGCTTCCATTATTTTCCTCGGACGAATCAGTCTCAGGAAAAAACGGACATGTGCACAGCCCCATAGAATATCATGGCTACAAGTGCTATCCGTTAAAACCAAGGATTGCACTCATCTGATTTAATTGGTCATATGCACAAGCTCTGACATTTAATAATGGGACAGAGCCAAAATGACATGATGCATCACAAAAAATATATATTTTCATACAAAGAAACTATACGCCAAAGCAGTTCTGAAAAATACCTTAAAATGTTTGTATCTAAGAAAACTGGACACACTGGGGGATTTATTCTCAATCATTAAGCTCACTTGATCATTAAAGGGGTATTCTGAAGGTTTGAAGTTGTCCCCTATCCGTTGGATAGGAGATCGCTGGGCACCCTACTGATCTTAGGAATCGGGGGTCTGAAGAGCTGTGTGCGAATGTCGCTTCAGTCATTCAAAATGGCACCGCCAGAGATAGCGGAGCGCTGCGCTTGGCTGTGCTTCGGCACTCCCAAAAGAATGAATAGAGTGGCGGTGCGCTTGATCGGCCACTGTACCATTTACATTGGGCTCTTCAGAATTAATGCCGTTGGGAAAAAAAATAAGCAAGGGTAAATGGTCACTTTCTTGCCTGGGTAATAAATACTGAGTTGTGTTTGCATGGTTTGGCCTTCTACCTTGCCATAAAAATAATAGATTAAAATGTAATATCTGTAAAAGAAACATTTATATTTTATGTCCGCATTGCTGTTATTCCTGTGAAACATCTGATGTATAAAGATAAAGAAACTGAGCTGTAGGTGCTTGCACTGTATGTTCAGGATTCCAATCGTGTGATAGGATTTTGTTTTGTAAAATATGACATAAAAGAAAAGAAAAAACTATAGAGTAGTTTGCTCCAACGTTCCGTATGGTTTATTATTTTAAAAACAATTATTTAAAAACACAATGCGTTTCGGCTATCCAGGCTTCATCGGGTGTATCACAAACATCTGAGAGGTTAATAATATTATCTTTAATACTTTGAGGAGGGCTCTTTTTAAAAATTTGGTGATCTGTGGTTTCCAATACAGTGTATGTGCCCCTTAAAGCTACTCAAGAAACTGAATTAGTCCCTGGGAAAAAAAAAATACTTTCTGACAGTTTCTTAAAACGTGAAAAATAGTTGCTAAGCCTATTAACTGTCTAATGTCCCAAAACAAATAAATTGACATAAAAAATGAGGGCTGCATAAAGTAGACATATGGGAAATGTTAATTATCTATTATTTTGTGTGATATAACTAGCTTTTTATAAAGGGGATGCCCATTATCAGCTATTTTTAGCTTACAGGCTGTGTTATGTATAAAATAACAACCTGGCTTTACTCATCATCCCCAGGTCTAGCACTGTGTTTCCGACGCTGCCCCGATTTCCGGTGAGTGGTGGCAGCAGGGACATCACATTGATAGTGCTGCAGCCAGTCAGTGGCTCTGCTCGTGTAGACAGCTTATAACCATAAGTTTTTTGAAAGGGGGTAAAACTGCTTTAAGGGGTTAAACATTAGGTTCTTTTCTCCGAGCGCATTACCTATAACCACATTACAGCACTAGTACAAATTAACACTGAAGTGGTTATTAAATTGTGCTACGATATAGGACCGGGCTGCATTGCTGCTGGAAAGTGATACCGAGGTACACTAAGTACACCTTTCAAATTTCTATGTACAAGCTTTTACACATGATAGAGCTTTTAACCATGAACCCTCGGCAAACCGTAATTATGTCCCAGTGCTCGTACTAATGCATGTACGTTGTTCTTCCCCATAATAGGAAACTGTTTGCGAATTCACAAAACTTCATTAACTCCAGTAAATGTATCACCCTTTGATCTCATTTAGTGCAGAATCTGGGTTATGTATTTTCCAACCAGGATGAAACACTACAGGTTAATTTGGTCAGACTTTCATTATCCATCTTGGTGATTGAGTTTTCATTTTTCAATCTTCTTGCTCATTTTTCCATATTTTATTGGTAACCTCTCCGCTAGTTGGTACAGAAAAATCCTTGAAAGCCGCTGCTTATTGCGATCCGGAACCGTCCAAAATCTTAGGCTGCTGCTTTGCATTGGCAATACGACTTGGTGTGAACTGCAGATTTAGTCATCGTTATTGCTAAATAGTAACTAAGCCTTTTATAAGCTTTTTTTAATATGCCAGTACCATTATCATTACAAGCAGATTGGTAGGGGTCCAGGAAATGACACCCCCACCAATGTCTCAAAATCCCACCCTGAGAGATGCGCAGCTCAGCAGACAGGAGCCTCCTTTACATTATATGCTTTTATGTAAATTAGTAAAAAAGCAAAATTCAAATTACCATATATCACTTAAAGAGTACAAAGGTGCCCAGAAATTCAGATTTATTTTTTTAGCTATTAAAGCTTTTCTAAATCCCCCTTCCTTATCTGACTCCCTTCCCACTTTTCTTTATCATACATCCCGGTCTCTTACCATTGGTATTGGTTGTTAGTTTCTTCATGAATCTTCATTTATCTGGATTCTGACTCACTGTTCATCTAGACACTGTGCGCATGCTGCCTATTTATACGCTGAACTCGTTGCCTATCTGGACACTATGCACAGCCTATATGGATGCTGTGCACTCGTTGCCTGTCTGGACGCCGTGCTCTACCTATCCAGACGCTGTGCACAGCCTATATGGACGCTGTGCACTCATTGCCCATCTGGACACTGCGCTCGTTAACTATCCAGACGCTGCGCTTGTGGCTATCCGAACGCTGCGCTCGTTGGCTATCCGGACTCTACGCTCGTTGGCTATCCAGACGCTGAGCTCGTTGGCTGTCCGGACGCTGAGCTCGTTGGCTGTCCGGACGCTGAGCTCGTTGGCTGTCCGGACGCTGAGCTCGTTGGCTGTCCGGACGCTGAGCTCGTTGGCTGTCCGGACGCTGAGCTCGTTGGCTGTCCGGACGCTGAGCTCGTTGGCTGTCCGGACGCTGAGCTCGTTGGCTGTCCGGACGCTGAGCTCGTTGGCTGTCCGGACGCTGAGCTCGTTGGCTATCCGGACGCTGTGCACTCATTGCCTGTCTGGACGCTGTGCACTCATTGCTTGTCTGGACGCTGTGCACTCATTGCCTGTCTGGACGCTGTGCACTCATTGCTTGTCTGGATGCTGTGTTGTTTGCCTATCTGGACGCTGCACAGCATTATATACATGAACGCTATATTCTTTCTACTATTTCACTCTATATAGCACAGCTCTATTATTTTTGCAGTATGCATCTTTTTTTGCAGGCTCTCAGTGGTACATTTTTCTGATGACTGTTTGCCACATACAGTTATATGAAAAAGTTTGGGCACCCCTATTAATCTTAAGCTTAATGTTTTATAAAAATTGGTGTTTTTGCAACAGCTATTTCAGTTTGATATATGTAATAACTGTTGGACACAGTAATGTTTCTGCCTTGAAATGAGGTTTATTGTACTAACAGAAAATGTGCAATCTGCATTCAAACAAAATTTGACAGGTGCATAAGTATGGGCACCTCACCAGAAAAGTGACATTAATATTTAGTAGATCCTCCTTTTGCAAAAATAACAGCCTCTAGTCGCTTCCTGTAGCTCTTAATGATTTCCTGGATCCTGGATGAAGGTATTTTTGACCATTCCTCTTTACAAAACAATTCCAGTTCAGTTAAGTTTGATGGTCGCCTAGCATGGACAGCCCTCTTTAAATGATCCCACAGATGTTCAATGATATTCAGGTCTGGGGACTGGGATGGCCATTCCAGAACATTGTAATTGTTCCTCTGCATGAATGCCTGAGTAGATCTGGAGCGGTGTTTTGGATCATTGTCTTGCTGAAAGATCCATCCCCTGCGTAACTTCAACTTTGTCACTGATTCTTGAACATTATTGTCAAGAATCTGCTGATACTGAGTGGAATCCATGCGTCCCTCAACTTTAACAAGATTCCCGGTGCCGACATTGGCCACACAGCCCCAAAGAATGATGGACCCTCCACCAAATTTTACTGTGGGTAGCAAGTGTTTTTCTTGGAATGCTATGTTTTTTTGCCGCCATGCATAACGCCTTTTTGTATGACCAAACAACTCAATCTTGGTTTCATCAGTCCACAGGACCTTCTTCCAAAAAGAAATTGGCTTCTCCAAATGTGCTTTTGCATACCTCAGCCGACTCTGTTTGTGGCGTGCTTGCAGAAACGGCTTCTTTCGCATCACTCTCCCATACAGCTTCTCCTTGTGCAAAGTGCGTTGTATAGTTGACCGATGCACAGTGACACCATCTGCAGCAAGTTGATGCTGCAGCTCTCTGGAGGTGGTCTGAGGATTGTCCTTGACTGATCTCACCATTCTTCTTCTCTGCCTTTCTGATGTTTTTCTTGGCCTGCCACTTCTGGCCTTAACAAGAACTGTCCCTGTGTTCTTCCATTTCCTTACTATGTTCCTCACAGTGGAAACTGACAGGTTAAATCTCTGAGACAGCTTTTTGTATCCTTCCCCTGAACAACTATGTTGAATAATCTTTGTTTTCAGATCATTTGACAGTTGTTTTGAGGAGCCCATGAAGCCACTCTTCAGAGGAGATTCAAACAGGAGAACAACTTGCAAGTGGCCACTTTAAGTAGCTTTTCTCATGATTGCATACACCTGGCTATGAAGTTCAAAGCTCAATGAGGTTACAAAACCAAAAAAAGTGCTTTAGTAAGTCAGTAAAAAGTAGGTAGGAGTATTTAAAACAAGAAAATTATAAGGGTGCCCATACTTATGCACCTGTCAAATTTTGTTTGAATGCAGAGTGCACATTTTCTGTTAGTACAATAAACCTCATTTCAAGGCAGAAACATTACTGTGTCCAACAGTTATTACATATATCAAACTGAAATAGCTGTTGCAAAAACACCAATTTTTATAAAACATTAAGTTTAAGATTAATAGGGGTGCCCAAACTTTTTCATATAACTGTACATTATATGAGCAAAAGGTATTGTTACACCTACCGGAGCTTTTATTACATCCATTCTAAATTCGCCAGCATTAATATGGAGTTGGATCCCCTCCTATGCAGTTAAAATAGCTACTTCTTCTAGAAAGGCTTTCTACGAGATTTTGGAGAGTATCTGTGGGAATTGTATCCCATTCATCCAGGTAAGAAAACACTGAAGTTGGGCAAAAGGGCCGGGCTCACAAAGTTGTAAGCTTACAATCGTGCAAAATGTCTTGGTATGCTGAAGTATTAAGATTTCTCTTCACTGAAACTAAGAGACACAGCCCCTGGAAAATAACCACATAGTATTATTCCACCTCCATGAAACTTTTGATTTTCAGATGCAGTCAGGCAAGTATTGTGTTAGCAACTGACCTGGGTTGGAGTAGTACTATTGCAACCACTAGGGGCAGCACGGGCAGGTAGCGTAGTCAGGAAAAGCCATGAATCGGTACACAGAAATAGCAGTATAATCTTGTATGAGGCCAGGCCAGGTTTAAATAGGGTGTGCAATCAGGATCTCACATGATGACGCCAATCAGGAACAATACAGGATGGGGCCGCATAGGAACAACACAGGTACTAGAATCTAGGTTAGCCAGGAACTGTCCAGTGAGCTGAATAGCTCACAGGGAAGAGCTGGTGCACAAGAGCTGCTGGGTTCGAGTCCTGACATAATGTTTGCATGGCATTTACCAAACTCCTGGCATTCGCCAGATAGATGCATGATTTATTACTCTGCAGAATGGTGGTGGCAGCTTTACATCACTCCATCATTCGCTTTGTGTTTGGTGATATAAGGCTGCATGGAGCTGCTCGGCCATAAAGCTCCTAGTATGAATTCTGCAGTAATGGAGGCAGCAGAGCGTTGGTGAATGTAATGAACCGACTTGTTACACCGGTGGCTCCTATTACAGGACCGCGCTGGTATCAGTGAGCTCTGCACCACCGGCCGTTCAGTCACATATTAGTAAAGGCAGACAGCATGGCGGGGGACCAGTGGTTATACACACGGGGCAAGGGGCTGGAGGTTGGAGGCAAATGTGCTGGATGTTATACACTGGGGGCGAGGGGCTGGTGGTTATACACTGGGGGCGAGGGGTTGGATATTATTCACTGGAGGGCGAGTGGCCAGATGTTATGCACCAGGGGGACAGGGGCCGGATGTTATGCACCGCGGACAAGGGGCCGAAGGTTATACGATTTGGGGGCAAGGGGCTGAAGGATATATACCAGGGGGCGAGGGGTCGGAGGTTATATACCAGGGGCCGAGAGGTCGGAGGTTGTACACCAGGGGGTGAGGGGCCAGAGGTTATACGCCAGAGGGTGAGGGGCCTAAGGTTATATGCCAGGGGACGAGGGGCCGGATGTTATACACCATGGGGCAAGGGGCCAGATGTTATACGCCAGGGGGCGAGGAGCTGAAGGTTATACACCAGGGGGCGAGGAGCTGAAGGTTATACACCAGGGGGCGAGGAGCTGAAGGTTATAGGCCTGAATTCAGTGACTAAGATGTGGCATAATATTTTTGTCCATATAACGTGTGTTTAGAATACCCCTGTTTTTGTTATATTGGTACATATAAATAGTCACTCATTCTGTTATGGTTTCATTTGATCACAGTTTGCTTTCTCTAGAATGTTTATTTATTTTTTTTACCTTTTTACAGAATATTAACAGCTTTGATAATAGCAGTTGTGGAAAGGACACAAGTCCTATGTGACATTGCTTGCAAAAAGTTGAGGGAAAGCTTATGAATATGCTCTCATGTTATATAGTATATGGAATGGTTTCTGCTCAAGAGAGTATAATGTCAGAAGTTGTACCTTGGATTATGTTTTCTTTTGACCAGCGGACTAGTCGAGCTGTGACTCACATTGGCATGCGTACTACGTAACTGGACAGCGTAATAGTGCCATTTTTTATCCTGTAAACCCATACAACCCAGAAAGGTGTCCCATGTGTTCCCACACGATAAATGATAATCTGATATTTTTAAAAGGGCAAATAGTTGTTCAAATTATCCAAATGTTGAGAAACGAAACAGGGTATTGTGATTGAATGCGGAGTAAAGGATTTTATACACTGCTGATCATTACGGGAGAAGTTGCCGTGTGCTTCAGACTCCGTTCTCGGCTCATCAGATTGCCAAATGCTTTTCCTAATTGCAGACTCTGAGCAAAGAACAAAAAAAAATTTGAATGCACATCTGAAACGTTTCCGAACGCTTCAAAAGTTTTCAATTGTTTGTTTTCAGTCACTGACGCACGTATATTTTATCCTGTACCTTGCTGGTCGATACCTAGGGAATTAAAATTCCTCCAGTAACAACACATTACACTTGAGATGGCAGCCGAAAAGGAGATTACAATAATACATTACACTTGAGATGGCAGCCGAAAAGGAGATTACAATAATATTTGGCAATTCCTTTTTCAAGGGTTTGTTCAGATTGGGCAAATATGTCTAAAATTGTGTCACGTCATGCCAAGCATATTGGAACGTTGATCCCCCCCACTATCAGCTGTAGACGCCAGGAGTCCCACATTATACAGATGTGTCTTTTCATAACTTGTCTGTAAACCTCAGATATCCCGAGATGTATGGTATGAAGAGCTGATCTGTGGTAAGCCGGAGAGGCCTCTAAACACTGACACATCAGTCGTTTTTGGTTCAATACACCGTTTATATCCAGCCGCTGGTAAGAGCTGATGGATGGAGGTGTCGGACCCCCACTGATCTGATATTGATGAACTATCCTACGTGTCAACAAATAACTGAAGAACATTGCATCATTTTCATAGACAAATATATGTATGAAATATAAAATATATTTTAAAACTTCACTTTTAATAAAAAAAAAATATTTCTAAATGCCAAAAAATGGTTGGTCAGTGAATAACATTGAGTGTTATAAAAAAAAAACGTATCTTATCAAAACCTTGTATCCCGAGACTACTAACAGCCTCAGGGCCATATCAGTGTTGATGGAGGCCTCTAGGTGTCCGATAACGGCTATTGATCTCATGATGATGGAGTATTTTTCATTTTATATTAATGCCATACATGATATCCCTTACTTGCTACACTCCATTACAGGGCAGAAGAAACCTCACATGAGCCAAGGAGGTGTTAATAGTAGCCTGTCCCAAGGTAGACTTAGTCCCTGGGTAGGGGGACACCAGGAAAATGGACCCATTTAGGATATGTCCACACATATCGCAGATACAGCTTTTTTACAATGCTGTCAGGGTGTGACTGTGGAATTGCTAGGGACAGTGGGCTCGTTATTCTGTTCCTCAGGCTAGGATATCCCTGTCCCCAGGATTACCCCTGATGGTGGGGACGCCTGTGTCTTGTTCCTTGCTATGGTCCTAGATGACGCTAATCTGTTTATTCCCCACATCCCCCTTCTCAGGGAGGTAGGGCAGAAGTGTATGAGATAACACAAACAAGATAAACAGGGAAAAACAGACACACAGTCACACAACAGTATAACTGGAATATACACTAAGGCTATGTTCACACATTGCATTTTTTCACTGTTTTTTAATGCATTTTTTTATAAAAATTTTCAGTTTTCAGTTTTACAGTATCAGCAAAGTTTATGAGATTCCAGAAATCTCATGCACACACCTTGGTTTTTGTTTAATCAGTGTTTTGTGCTTTCCATGTTTTTTTTTTGCAGAAATAGAGCATGTCACGTCTTTCAGCTTTTTTTCTTAGCATTTTTTGTGCCAAAACCAGAATGAGATTTTTTTTTTTCCACTGAAATTTATGTACTTGTATAAAGAGACAAAAGGACAGTGAAAAATACGCAGCAAAAAAGCAAGAAAATTCCTGATCAAACCTCCTGGCAAGAGATCAGGTTTTGCTGCAGAAAAAAACCGCTGAAAAAACGCAATGTGTGAACATAGCATATGGAACAAAAAGTGTAAAGCCAGTGAGACAAAAAAGCATCACAAAGAGAACAAAGTAAAAGGAAAGGCTACATCAAAAACCACTGGCAGCAACTTTAGAAATAACCACCAGTAAGCCTGGATATGTCCACCTTTCCAAACCAGGACAGACAAACTATAGCTGGCATTACCTGAATAGTCAAGCCAGCATATATAGGAGGAGAGAAGATATGACCTCTTCTCCCACAGCATGTGACTAAAGAAGATTAACAACCTAGCCAACAGAGATTTAACTCTTTCTAACCTGCCTAGGAGCTACAAGTCTGAGTCGACGCCGAGTCTCCTTGCTTGATCATTGTTCCTTGTGACAGTTGAACTTTATTTTTTTTGCATAAAATCTGCTTTTAATTATCCAAAATAATAGATGCTGTTGAGTTTTTCATATTTTAGTGCATTTTATTTTGCTAGGCCTCTATGGGGAGCCGGAAAAAAAGTACTTATAAAAAAAAGTGTGTTTTTAAGTGCCGTATGATAGCTATTCTGTAAAAAAGCATTGAAAATGCTGCTTCAAACCTGGACCAAAGATGCATTGAGTAATGGGGAAAATGCAGCAAAAAAGCACAGTAAAAGCGCAGTAGTCAGAGGAGGCTGTTCTTGCATATCTTGGTGTGGACACCTGCAGAAAAGATGTAGATAAAAGCCGCAGAAAAAAAAAATGCGTCATTTACATTGTGTATGAACATGGCCTCATTCTTTATAATTCACAAATGGTCTGATTTACTTATTGCATTTGCGCCTTTTTTGTCCAGTTTTTGGTGTTGTTTTGTCTGTTTTTTATTTGAGACAATTTCGTTTAATTTGCACCTTTTTTAGAGTATTTTATGTATTTACCTGTTTTGGTGTTTTTTTATCACATTTTGCAACATTTTGCTCAAAAAAGATACCAAAAAAATGTATTTTAGACGTTGCTCCAAATTCAGGAACTGCGTGAGCCAGTTTGAAGAATATGGCGCAAAAATCTAACACGAATGCTACAAGACAAAAAAAAAATTACTTTAAAAAACAAAAAGATGAATCGAGGCCGAAGTGAACGCTGAGATGCCCTTAGTTGGAGAGACCATTAAATGCTCAACACCCATGTCTGTGTACTTTTCGGAATGACATTTTACTGAGTTATAAATTACATTGTATTTATAAAGGGGACATATTGCAGTTTTATCACTAAATAAACTTGCATTTCGGTTTAATTGTCCTTTATAATGTTAGTGCGTTCTCCTGGGTCTTCTACGGTCTGCCCACCCGTGCCTCAGCAGCAGCTGGGGTGCTAATACGTAGCCGCCCGTGTCCCATTCTCGTATTCCGTTCTCCAGAGGGAACAGCCAGGTAATCAGAGCTGTGTGTGTGTCTGTGCTGCAAAGGAGCAGTTGGAGTAAATCTCGCAATCAAATTGAGCCATGATTGTATTAAAATGGAGATATGGATTTCAATCACAAGCTGGGAAATAAAGGCTGATCCGGCACCAGAGACATCTCAGCAGGTAGATTCACTTGATTGTCTTCAATTTTAAGAGACGGGTTGGACGCCAAAAAAGCAGCTTTAGTTACAAGAGTAAAATGTTACTGTGTTTTACTTGAAACACATTTATGACAATATGTCAAAATTAATTAATTTTGCGTGTTTTTATGTCGTCCTTATCGCCAAAGTTCTGTCTGTAGAAACCTGAATTTTGGAAGGTGTGGTTGCCCATACAGAACATGTCTCCTTTTTAGGTAAAACAGATTCAAATAACCCATGTTATACATGGATCTGTCGAGCCTGCCAGATCTAAAGACCTTCTGGCTTTTCGCTTTTTCTCATGCCATTTCTTTTCAAGAATCAGCCCATGGACACAAATTAGACTCGAATAGTTGCTCATCAGCTGACATTGAATCTGTAAAGCTGAAGAACATCCATGATGTTTCCATTAAGCTGTAACCACTAAGCTGTGTGCTTCTTTTTGGAGTAAAGTTGAGTAAAGGTTGCCATACTAACTTTTCTTTCATCGGGTATTCATCGGGTAATGGTTAGAGGGTCAGAGAATACCCGATGAAAGAAAGGCCAGTATGGCAACCCTTACTGAACTTTACTTCAAAAAGTCACACTCAATCGCTTCGCCCTTCTTGGCTTACAAGGTGACTTATGCCTTGCTTGGCATCTATCAGCTCTGTACAGTCTCCTCATTTGTAGAACCCCCATTTTCTCTGAGCACTTCTTTCATTACCCCCCCTCACTGCTTTTGCAGGTCTCCAACTTGGCTCAAAAAGCATCACTGAAGTTCATTGTGTCTTGGCTGCACTTCACAAGTGCTCTTCTCAGCTCCTTGCTCCACTGTGGAGCCATGTCACTGCTCCATCTTCTTGTCTGCATTTGTATACCTGCCTGTTGCAGCCCTGTCTCTCTCTTTCTGCTACGGCATCTAGTTTCTCAGTAGGCAGCTTTCCTAACTCCTTCTTCTCTGCAGCCACGTCCTAATGGCCCGATCAGGGCACTCATTCTTAGAGGAGGGAATTATGTCTTCACATGGTATACACCCAATGTTCCTTCTTTGGCGCCAGCACCTTCTTTTACTCTAGTCTCTTTACATTTGCAGAAACCTCCACCAATGTGGCATTGGGTTTCCATGCCAGTTGTGGTCCAAAAGAAAGCGCTTGAGTCTGCCATATTTGTTCTCCTTTTAGACCCTGAGACCTAAGGGGGCTAGAGTACCCTGTCCGTTTACACTAACAATACGTATTTAAAAAAATGTTATACTTTGTGTACCCCAAAACGATGCCATTAATAATTACAACTAATTTTGCAAAAAAACAAGTCCCCATACCATTGTGTTGGCAATAAAAAAAAACTTTGGATGAAAATTTGAAAAAAAAAACATATCCCAAAGGACTAAAACTATCCTTAATGGGTTAAGCTTTGAATTGTGCGCAGTATTCAGTATATGTCTGTGTGTTTCCAATGAAGCCAGAATACAAATGCTCTTCCGAGATGCGGTTCTGCTAGAATAGCTGACTGACGTACATAGACTTATATGTCTACTTCTGGCAAAATGGCAGCACGAGGCCTGACTGCTGATCCATCTCAGCGGCATTGAAACATACACTATAATAACTTACACTCCTTGATTTATTGGATCAGTTGGGCGTGCGAAGTTATAACGCATCAGTATACATTGAGCTGGAAAAGAATGAAAGGCCCGTCTTATCCAAGGAGTAAGAGGAAAACAAACATGTACGTAATTTGGTGCCATTTTATTCACGTTTGTTTTACAGTTACAGGGCGAATGATATATTGTCTAATGCACGTCAGCCATGTAATCGTAGTGATCGATTGCCTGCGGTCTCAGGCTATAGATCAGCAAGGATGTATTGGCTAAAGCTCGCCGGTCATAAATACGCGTGCTCAAGAGTTCAGCTCTCCTTTTTATGCATTTGAAGCAAGATTTCCAGCAGCCTCCTCGTGTAATTATCTTCGATAAAGAGATTACTGGCTTTTCCTAGTGAAAAATCGTTCCTTTGTGTCGTATGAAAAATGGATGTTTCTTATTTGCTATAATAATGCTGTTGCTTTGTCATCTGCAAAACACTTATTGTCTTTTATCTGTTTGGTTAGGAATGACATAATTATTTTTCAAACTCTAGAAATTCAATTACAGCGGATGGCAGACGCACCTTCCAATGTTAGGTCGTCACATTGCACAAAGGAAAAAAAAATAACATGTTCCTAGTTGCCCAAGAAACACAGAAAAAATATATATTCAGTATGCAAGATAATAAGAGATTTGGAAATACAAGGGTAGGAAATCACTATATCCGAAGATAATATGCTTTTATACTACATGATAATGTTTATATACACTTACATAATTCCCACATAATGTCAAGTTTAAGGGAGAAGAAGCTTGTAATTTTTGGCTATTTTAGAAGAACCGGTCATCAGTTTAAATGTGGCCAATTTTTCTCTTTTTTTTCCTATTGATCCCACAAATATTAAATTTTTATATATTTTTTTCATTTAGTGCTATTATGTATGGTCTTTAGCAAAGGATGTTGCTCACTAATGCAGAGCAGCCTGAAGACACTCCCCTGAGGATGCTATGAGCCACTCCCCTGAGGATCCTGTGACACATGATCTCTTGATGAAGACCATAAATATTTATGACGCGCCCGTGGGGTACTCTGTGCAAGGCGGTCGTTGCTAGGGGAGATGTCACAGTGGCGGTGACCCAGTCCGTGACCCAGGGCAGTCAGTATTATTTACAGGGGATTTATAGTTATATATATATATATATATATATATATATATATATATATATATATATATATAGTTCGTGATGCCACCTGTGGTATGCGGCTAAAGGTAGCCACCGCTGCGGAGCAGGTCCTCTGGAGCTGATGTTAATGCAGCAGAGTTGGTTTAGCTTTCCACAGGTAGAGCTTAGCTCTAGGGCCGTGCTGAGTTATTATGGATGTTGCGGTGTAGTGCAGGGGGTGATGGCGCAGCAGTAATTCACAGAGACAGTGGGGTGCAGTCTTCAGGATTTACACACAGTTGTTGCAATCCAAGTTACAGGTACCGGTGTAATTTCCCACGTCGCGCTGCGTTCACCAGCCAAGGGGTTCAGAAATCCCTCAAGTAGTTCCAGAGCACTTAACGGGACCCCTTTCTGTGTGCCTTTCTCAGTCGTCTTCCTGAGCTGGCTCTCACCCTCCTGCCCTGCGCCTCACAATCAGTGTCCCAAGCCGGTAGCCTCGGGTCTTGTCGGCCGACCTGCAGTCCCCTGGACCCTATGTGGGCACCTTTTCGGCGATGTAATTGAGGCTGTGGCAACTGCACCCTAAAAGTACAGAAGCCTCCGGTTTATACCTGAGCCTTGTAGTTCTCCACTAGTTTAGGGGCCGATCCCCTCTCTGCGGCCTGATCCCTCCACGTTCCTGCAGATTCGGGCGTACGGGTGGCCTCCAGCACTGCCCGTACCCCTAGGATCCCCTCGTTTCTCCTGGAGCCTTCCTTCCTGCTCCTCTCCTCTCTTCAGTCTGTCCTGGGCCTCTCTCACTAGGCCCTGCTCCTGAGCAGAGCTCCTGCTGAGCTCCTGCTCCACACACTCCTCCCCTGACTGACCTGTTCTTTCAAGATCGCTTCTCTATTTATATCACTTCCTTTCCTGTGCTCCCCTGAACTACGTCCTCCACCCACACCCACTACATAGTTCCACCCTTCAGCTAGGGACCAGGGACTGTGCTCTCCCTCAGGAGCAATCTCGCCCTGCCCCCACTGAAGTGGAATGTGTTGGATGCAGGTGTTAGGGTCCCGGGCAGCACTCTATCCTTACCTGAGAGTGAGATACCACACCTCTGGGTGAGATGCAGTACCTCTGTGGTGACTGAACCCGCAGGGGCGCCACATACCCCCCTGGTAAAACACAGCACGTCTGCGGGCTCGAACAGAGTAAAACGCAAAATATTTTAAAGACATGCAATTTTTAGAATGCATTCGCATAGAAGATTTTAAACAAACTTTTTCTTCCCTTTATGGGAGGCACATTTCTTGAACATTTCAGGTTACTATATCAAAACATTACAAAAGCATTTTCAATAACATTCTTCTTCACATATATAAAACATTTTCCACATAAAACATTCTTAGCAGGTTATAGCATATTGTATAACATTCTTCAAGTAGATAAAACATTTCTCATATCAAACATTTTTAGTAGGCCACAGCTCAATCTGCAACTGGCTGTCCATTCTTTTCAACAAGGTGCAATCTAGCAAACATGAGCATGAGGGACCCGTCCGAAAACCCTCAACGTAGGCCCTGGGCGTGGCTGCAGGGCATAGGTGATCCAGGTGTTGGACCACGTCTTCGGCCACGCCAAACGGGTTTTTGTTCTGAGGTCATCTTTGTTGCATAAAACCAATAAGGGGCACTTTAAGAAATGCAACTATTTACAAGTAAAAGTTTGTAGCTGCTCACCGTCCACGAGCTAAATGTCTCTATACCCTTACCGGGTAATTATGAAAACACACTCAACACTTTTGAAACTCGCAATGTTTTTGCCGTTCCCTTCCGGGTAACTAACTATATACAGTACTTTTCAACAGTTCAATAATGGTGCTCCCTCCGGGGAAGCACCTGTCCACGATAGGCTGGCCCAGCCGGGTCATCAGCTCTAGATGGCGAGGGTTCGCTCTCCTCCACCACCCTGTGGACATTCAGGGCGTACCACCCCCTCTCACCTCTATGCCTGGTGTAGGTGACGTGATCACCAGTGTAGAGATTCCGGTCTGGATGTCCTTCCTTTAGGTGGGACTCCACGTCCCTTCTGTTGACGAAGAGATCCGTCTCGGTATATGGGTCCCGGATGAATCCCCATCCTCCATCCAGGTTAAACTTCACTACGGCCCGTCGGCACGGGGACCATGTGCAGCTTCTTTGTTTTTGCGGGCCTGGGCCTTCTCCTCCATGTTCTGGGCCTCTAATCTCTCCCAGCGCACCCGCCGGAGGTGCCGCTCTTTTTCCAGCTGCGCCAGCTCCCTCTTGCAGTGCTCCACCCGGCGCGCAGCCTCGGCTCTGGTTTCCCGGGGAAACCCCATGAGGTCCCCCCCAGGGTTATCCCACAGGAACTGGTCCTCTTCACTCCCAGAGATGGCTACGGGCTCAGGAGCGGGTAACAGCGGGAGGCTACGGTCTTCCACAACCGCGGACCAGTCCCAAGGCAAACGCCCGTACACCCACTCAGGTGTCGGAGGCAGTGACTCCTGCAAGGGGCCTAGGAGCGGGCCAGCGTCACTGGTGCCTGGGAGTGACAATTCCGGGCCCCGTGGTACGTTTAGGGCGTGCACACCCGGGGACGGATGGTATTCAAGGAGGGCTAGGAACTGATCATCGCTTTCCACGCCCGGGGACGGAGGGCTTTGAAGGGGGACCAGGAGCTGGCCTGTGTCTGTAGCGCCTGATGTAGAAGGCTCTGGGACCAGGAGCGGAGTGGGCGCATGCGCGCCCGGTTGCGGAGGTTACAGCAGGGGGCCCAGGAGCAGATCACATCTTTCAGCACCCGGGACAGGGAACTCTATCAGGGGGCCCAGGAGTAGGTCAGCGTTTTCAGCGCCCGGGACAGGGAGTCTTATCTTACCTGCTCCCGCGGCCACTCCTATGCTGCATGCTGCCTCCTGGTTCTGGTCAGGCCCCGCCGGGGCTGGGGCGCTGCTGGTCACTTGCAGCTCTGACTGCTGCCGGGTCGCCAACTTCTCCATCAGCTCCGCTCTCCAGGTAGCAATCGCAGCTTGCTGGGCCTCTTCCAACCTCCTGCCCAGTTCCTGCATTTCATCCCGGATGAAGCTGGTGTCCTCCAGAGACAACTTGGCTAGCATCCCCTCCACGGTGAGGGGTTCTGCCGCGGGCTGCAGACCACAAGATGGAGCTTCAGGCTGACCTCTCTCCATCTTGCCTGCCGGGTGTGGTCTGTCTAGACTGCCCGAGACCACACCCTGTCTCCCAGTTTTCTTCTTTTTTCCTCTCCCCTTTCTGGGGCTGTCCCATGGCTGCTTGCTGTCGGCCACACCTGAGGGCAGCTCCCCCATCTTGATGGACACATCCACATACATGGTTACTGCTGCTTGGGGCGTGCTCCACTTTTGGCGCCATTCTGGGACCCGGCCCTCAATCGAAGGTTCTATGTTGTCCTTGATAACGCACATAATGGCGCCCGTTCTTCTGGGGCGGGCGCCACATTCAGTATAGAACACAGTCTCTAGGCTCACAATACCCGGTGATAACGGGTGGGTTCATATCCTGTTCATGACGCCAAAGTTAACGTGCCCCCTGGGCCGTGGGGTACTCTGTGCCGGGCCGGTCGTTGCTAGGGGAGATGTCACAGTGGCGGTGACCCGGTCCGTGACCCAGGGCGGTCAGTAAAAAGGGGTTACATTTACAGGGGATTTATAGTTTATATATAGTTTGTGACGCCACCTGTGGAATGCGGCTAAAGGGAGCCACCACTGCGGAGCAGGTCCTCTGGAGCTGATGTTAATGCAGCAGAGTTGGTTTAGCTCTCCACAGGTAAAGCTTAGCTCTATGGCCGTGCTGAGTTATTATGGATGTTGCGGTGTAGTGCAGAGGGTGATGGCGCAGCAGTAATTCACGGAGACAGTGGGGTGCAGTCTTCAGGATTTACTCACAGTTGTTGCAATCCAAGTTACAGGTACCGGTGTAATTTCCCACGTCGCGCTGCGTTCACCAGGCAAGGGGTTCAGCAATCCCTCAGGTAGTTCCAGAGCACTTAACGGGACCCCTTTCTGTGTGCCTTTCTCAGTCGTCTTCCTGCGCTGGCTCTCACCCTCCTGCCCTGCGCCTCACAATCAGTGTCCCAAGCCGGTAGCCTCGGGTCTTGTCGGGCGACCTGCAGTCCCCTGGACCCTATGTGGCCACCTTTTCGGCGATGTAATTGTGGCTGTGGCAACTGAACCCTAAAAGTACAGAAGCCTCCGGTTTCTAGCTGAGCCTTGTAGTTCTCCACTAGTTTAGGGGCTGGTCCCCTCTTTGCTGCCTGATCCCTCCACGTTCCTGCAGATTCGGGCGTACGGGTGGCCTCCAGCACTGCCCGTACCCCTAGGATCCCTTCGTTTCTCCTGGAGCCTTCCTTCCTACTCCTCTCCTCTCTTCAGTCTGTCCTGGGCCTCTCTCACTAGGCCTTGCTCCTGAGCAGAGCTCCTGCTGAGCTCCTGCTCCACACATTCCTCCTCTGACTGACCTGTTCTTTCAAGATGGCTTCTCTATTTATATCACTTCCTTTCCTGTGCTCCCCTGAACTACGTCCTCCACCCACACCCACTACATAGTTCCACCCTCCAGCTAGGGACCAGGGACTGTGCTCTCCCTCAGGAACAATCTCGCCCTACCCCCACTGAAGTGGACGTGTTGGATGCAGGTGTTAGGGTCCCGGGCAGCACTCCCTCCTTAACTGAGAGTGAGATACCACACCTTTGGGTGAGATGCAGTACCTCTGTGGCGACTGAACCCGCAGGGGCGCCACATTTACACTAAATGAAAAGGTCCGTATCTATGGAGCTGTATGGCGAATTTATAAAATAAAGAAGAACGGATTGCTCAGGGGAGCAGTGAGGGAAAAAAACTAGCCACTTTTGATCGGGTGACCGTTTTTTTTTTTTAAAGAGGTTGTCCCATCATCGAGTTCACATAAGATAGCTTCTAATTTGGAGGACCTGCAATGACCATGTATTGCACAGTGACTTGAATTATTTAGATATGAGTAATGTAATGTAACATTTTTTTTAATGCAAAATTTTAAAATCTTTTGTCTGGATGCATTTTCTGTAGTTATAAGTGGCTATTAGCTGATGCCTAGGTGGCTACACTTACAATAGGGGTTGCCTTAAAGGGAATCCGTCTTCGGGTTTTTGCTATGTAATCTGAAGATAGCAATGAGGTAGGGGTTAAAACACAATTTTCAGGGATGCCTCTCTTATGAAGCTCCTAGGTTTTGTTTGCTTACAATGATTGTTTTAGCACCAGGAGCTTATCATTGCTATGGCTAGGTGAGCCCTGATCTAACACACCTCCTCCTGTGATAGGCACCTCACTGTCTATGGACACTGTATATACAGAGCCAGTTGTGGGCGGGGTTAGATGTGCTGTGAGCGGGGTTAGTTTCTCAGCTCTGCTTTATTGCTAAATGTAAAAACTCTGATAGTTTACTGACTGCAGCTGTTCTGACACAAAGTGATACATCGTTGGATTCAGCTTCTCTTTGCCTACATCAGGCTGCTCTCAGGTGAGGTAGCAAAAACTTGCTGACAGATGCCCTTTAATGAGATGAATAAGAACCTTTAAATATATATTGTTTTGTTATTTGGAATCTAAATAGGCTCAAAAGTTGTTTGTTTGTTTTTTATTTTTTTTATATATCGTGTTTAGAACTCGTATCCATAAATGCAGATGATTATTTATGCATTTGTTTCACATCTGCATTAAAGGGTGTTTACAGTATTGAATGAAAAATCTGCAGTCACTCTATGCAACCGTAGTCTTCCGAATTGTGCAGAGTGCACATTGCCACAATTCCCATGTATGTCCCAAGCGAGTGTTTGGTTGCTTGCCAACTAGTCTCTCATCCGGCTTCTCTCATTGGGTCAAGTTAGCACGTGATGGCAAGTATGGAAATTGCATACGCGTATAGGAATCATGACAGTGCGCACATTGCACACTGTCACAATCTGGTAGTCTTTCATTTCAGATCAATGAACCCCTTTACGTATTCTGTTTTTCTGCTTCATTATAGGAACGGAAAAATGTAATGCAGGGGATGGATAAGTCAGATGACAGACACAGACAATGCCCAGCAGACCCCTTTCAGTATAACTGAGTCAGTTGGTTTTAAACCCTGGTGTTTGGCATTCACTTTGAAAAAAATAGTTGTATATGCCAATTTTTTTTTACAGTACAAATTACATCATCTCCGATGGAGGCACAGAACTGTAATCAGAGCCTATAATCACATAGTATGTGGTAAGCTCATAAGTTCCCCCTAGTACTGGCTGCAGGCTGTCAGAATGTTATGTTTTATATCTGTCTGTGCAGGAAATTTGGAGCTCTGACTGGATATATTAAGTGATAATAGGTAAAACGTTTTGGACCTAAAATTATATGAAGATAAAAGGTAAGGATTTAGATCGAATGTCCCAGTATTGCCAATTTTTACATGTCAATAAAAGGGAAAAACACAGCGCCTCCTAGCGCAATAACTTCAAGAGGTGTTTGTAAACCCAAAGTAGTGGAAACTAATGCAGAGCTGCTCACCTTAGGAGGTTGCGAACAGAGCAGGCACAGCACTGGTGGTCAGCGTACGGGGTAGATCTGAGTAAACCAGAAAAGCAAAAAGGGTTGTTGTAAGCAAAGACCACCAAATGAAGGGATAAATAAAATCACCTTTTTATTTATCAAATAATTAAATATTCATCACCACTTGAGATATGTAATAAAGGTCTAACAAGGAGAAGAATAGACAGAGGGGAAAAAAACATCAAGATCCAATGCAATACATATCATTAATCATACTAGCAAGCACCATCTCTAACAGTTCCCTATAGGAACACTTGAAGGTGAGTAGAGTAGTATATAGAAAGAGTGTAATTAAAGTGACAGTGTTCAAAAGTGCCAGATATTTGCTCAGTATGCCATGTAATGCTTACCCATAATAGAAGAGGATTAGATGCATCCACCGAAGACTACCCCGACGCGCGTTTCACGTTGTGCTTTCTCAAAGGGAGGTGTAGATCTGAGGGCACGAGTAACCAGCTGTGGGAGCCACCTAGGAGCGCTTGTGATGTCCGGCATCTATGCAAAACTCATAAAATAAAGTCTGGAGGAGAATACTGAGCCTTGGGTGTACTGGTGGAGGAAGTTTGGATGTAATGAAAATTAGATCCAACAGGATGGAGAATAAGTGAGTATTTTATTGTTAAAAAGTTACTGACAGGTTAAAAAACCCCAAAAAGGCATGAAATGAAAGGTGAACAGTCCATGCAACGCGTTTCAATGCTGGACATCAGGCACCTGATTCAGACTCTGGTCTGGCTTTGAAACACCTTGTTGTTTTTTTACCTGAGAGTAACTTTTTAACAATAAAATACAAATTTATTCTACAGTACATCTCGTTGGATCCACTTTTCACTCCATCTGGACTTCTTCAACCAGTTGCGCCCAAGGCTCAGCATTTTCCTCCTGATTATATATTAAATTTTAAGATTTAATAGCTTTTTAACACAGAGTTGCAACGATAAAAATCACCTGGTGATACCCACCGTCTAATGGCGACTCCTGATGTATTTTCCTTTTGAATTTCGAGAATCTAGTCCTCGCTGCCGACTCAGTCCTCTCCAGCTGCTCCAAACATAAAGAATGGACTTTTGCGCCAGAAGGAACACTCCCATCATAATAGCGTATGTTGCCATAGTGTATACATAGCAGGGGATTGTTATCACTTATCACTTACACTTTAATTAAAATCAGTGGCCTTCTGAGGATATTTGCTGTGCTCATCAGCTCTTCATATCAGTCATTGTAAAATCGATGGTGGAACATTTCAAAAGCAGAAATTACCCAGTTGTTTTATCTTTGTCATTGTTGGACAGAGATTTGTACAAAATAATTTCTTTTCAATTGTTTTTATGATTGCCGGGGGCTGGTGTATTGTAGGCTGTGATATTGCACCATTCAAACCTCCTTAAATTGCAGTGTTGCTGTGGCAGTATGATTATACTGTAGTGGCGCGGGCTTGTGTATGAAGTTTTTAATAGTTTTTTTTCCGTTCAGAAATTGAGACGTCTTTGCTGTCTTTCACATTTACACTTGGAGGGGACAAATGCTTAAAATGTTTGGAGGCTTCTTAATGTAACGCACTAAAACAGATTCCGACAGTTCTCCCCTAACATTAATAGAAATGTTCATTCTTACGTCTTTTTTTTTCTCCATAATCTAGAACATCAGCTATCAACGGCTATAAAGGGCTGTAAATCTTGGCTCACATGTGTCACTGATTAAAACAGGTCAAATTTTTTCAATTTTGTTTTAAAAGGGAACCTGAAAGCTTTCCCATGTCCCACAAACCGGCCCCTTGTCTTTATTCCACTCTTCCAACAGGCCCCTTTTGTTTTCCATTTAATTAATTTCCATAAAATTGTATTTTTAATTAGCCCAGGAATATGCAAATCAGTAGGCGACTAGTCGAGGGGCATTTTCTCCCCCCTCCCCCCATACTAATCTTTCCAATAGTCATGTTATCACACCCTTGTAGACGTGAGTAATATGATGTGCAAGAGCGATGTCACCGCCAGTTCTTTGCAAGTCTTTGCCTCCTTGACAACATGCAGTAAGCCAGGTGTACCCGACCCGGCATCATCAGTGCATTGGGAGGCAGCAGTGATGTAGGAAATATCCATCCGCGAGATTTGCAGAGACAGTGGTGACGCCTTGGTGAGTCCAGCGTCAATGCTGTCACCCTGGGCATGTGCAGTGTGCTCATGAAACCAGGGTATGATTATTCTGCTTTCACCTGTCTCCAGACCATGGAGACCTGTAAAAGGCCACAGCGGTTAGGTGACTAGAACAGAACGGTGTTGGATGTGCTGCTAATAACAGACCAACTCCAGCGATGACTATTACCAGAAATGTAGAGAACCTGGAACAGTGGTGAACCTTCCCAATATTTTCTGGCCTACCAAAATTTTTCCAAGGGCATATCGACTCATCCAGGAAGTTGCAAAAGAGCCCAGGTAAACAATTAAAGAGGTTGTCCACTACTTTAGCATTGATGACCTATGCTTAGAATAGGTCATCAATGTGTGATTGGTCAGGGTCCGACACCCGGCACCCCCACCGATCAGCTGTTATCGGTGTTGGTGGTGGCCGCCGGCCCAAAAATACCCCAACCGATCAGACATTGGGCTTAATCTGCAGGTTAATAGCGTTACTAACCTGCCCGACTCGTAGCCGAGTAGCCGAACACTGCGGAGGAAAATTAACTTTATTCTCCCAGGCAACATTCGGGGTCAGTCATGGGGGTTGAGTCAGCGCTTGTTCAGTTACTGCTCTGAAAATACAGAGCGACCGCTGTAACAGCACCCCCCGGTCCTGACTGACACTGGCTCTACATTGGGGCCGGCTGACAGTCAGGTCCAGGGGCACGGTCTCAGCTGCCACTCTGTATTTTCAGGGTGGAGACTGAACCGGCACTGCCCCCATGACTGAAACTGGAACGATGCGGGGGGAAATGTAGTTAATTTTCTCCCGGCAGCGTTCGGCTACGTGCAGGCGCCGGGCAAATTAGTAACGCTATTAACCTGCAGATATCTGCAGGTTAATAGTGTTTTTGCTGGTGACAGGTTCCCTTTAAATATTCTGCACTTTCACATGTGAATACAGAGAGGTATGAAATTGCTTACAGTGCTCTAATTAAGTATTAATAGGCAACCAAGTCCTACAGTTCTTTAAAGAGGTTGTCCACTACTTTAGCATTGATAACCTACCTATGGAAAAGGTTGTCCAGATTTTGCTGCTCCCTCTGCAGCCAGCATACTTTACCCTATCTCTCTACTGTGGGAGCGATTGCTCTTCAGGGCTACCGTAGTTACATTTGACTTGACGTTCTGTTCTCTTTCCACAACTGTTTCCTTTAAATATCAATGATATCCAGCAGTACAAACATTAGTACAGTCCTAAAAATAATAAAGGAAGGCGTTAGCAAGCCGGGTACAAAAGCCACAGTAATTTTACCAAGTAGTCTATTCAGCACTCCATGAAGCCCCGTCTTTATTACAGCTAGCTGCGTGGATTGAGTCTTTATTTGCATTTTAATCATTTGCAGAATTTTTTTTTTTTTTTCAGTTTGCTTTTATCACGTATTTTGACATTTCGGAATTAATAATTTCACAAAAGGGATTTTTCATTATTATCCGATCTATGATTAGAATGGTCTTTTTTTTTTTGCCGGCTGTTATGATAAGATGCAGGCATAAAGATTAGTTTGTTTTATGTTGCTAAGTATATTTAATTAGTACACCAGGAAGCTTTCTGGATATTTAATGACAGAATTAATGATTTGGATGGTGTCATTTTTTTTAACCTTTCCATCAAAAAATGTATTTGGGTGTTCTTAAAGAGGTATTCGCATCTTTGAGATTTAGGCTGATCCACAAGAAATATGCAAGAAATACATGATAGGTGTAAGTCACATCTACGAATCCCTTACTCTTTAGAAAATGGAGGTCATGTGACTCCATTCCCAATTCACACCTTCTTTCCCAATTAAATAGAGGGTTTTTTTAGTTGGAGTTTAGGGTATGTGCACATGTTTTTTAGTTGCTCGTGTACCTGCTGAGTTTTGCCAGATGAAGACTTTTCCGGGAAACCCCGTCGGTGTCTTTCATGAAACGTCCTTCCTTGGCGTCGTTTTGGTCATTTTTGCTGCAGCTTTGCCTCTGTTTTTTTTTTTACTTCATATGTAAGGTACTGAGTGGCTTCTAATTGAAAGCCACCAAAATAATGGACTTCTCACTTCTTTTAGCTGCTTCGTGGCTTTCAATGCCTGAAATGGTTAAAAGAAGAACCAAAACTCAGAACATACAGTTGTGCTCAAAAGTTTACATACATAATTTTACTTGCAGAATTTTTCCTTTCTTGGCCTTGTTTCAGAGAATATGAATGATATCAAAAAAACTTTTTCTCCACTCATGGTTATTGGTTGGGTGAAGCCATTTATTGTCAAACTACTGTGTTTTATCCTTTTAAATCTTAATGACAACCAAAAACATCCAAATGACCCTGATCAAAAATTCACATACCCTGGTGATTTTGGCCTGATAACATGCACAGAATTTGACACAAATGGGTTTGAATGGCTACTAAAGGTATCATCCTCACCTGTGACCTGTTTGCTTGTAATCAGTTTGTGTGCATAAAAGCTGAGTGAGTTTCTGGGATCCAGACAGACTCTTGCGTCCTTCATCCAGCCACTGACGTTTCTGGATTGTGAGTCATGGGGAAAGCGAAAGAATTGTCAACGGATCTACGGGAAAAGGTAGTTGAACTGTATAACACAGGAAAGGGATACAAAAAAATATCCAAGGAATTGATAATGCCAGTCAGCAGCGTTCAAACTGTGATTAACAAATGGAAAATCAGGGACTATGTAAAAACCAAACCACGGTCATGTAGATCAACAAAAGTTTTGGCTTTCCTGCCAGGAAAATTGTTCGGTATGTGAAGAAAAACCCACAAATAACATCAGCTGAAATTCAGGACTCTCTGAAAACTAGCGGTGTGGCTGTTTCAAGATGCACAATAAGGAGGCACTTGAAGAAAAATGGGCTGCATGGTCGAGTCGCCAGAAGAAAGCCATTACTGTGCAAATGCCACAAAGTATCTCGCCTACAATACTCCAAACAGCACAGAGACAAGCCTCAAAACTTCTGGAACAAGGTCATTTGGAGTGATGAGACCAAAATTGAACTTTTTGGCCACAACTCTAAACGTTACATTTGAAGAGAGATCAACAAGGCCTATGATGAAAGGAACACCATTCTTATATTAAAGCAAGGAGGTAGATCGCTGATGTTTTGGGGATGTGTGAACTACAAAGGCACAGGAAACTTGGTAAAAGTTGAAGGAAAGATGAATGCAGCACGTTATCTGCAAATACTGGAGGCAAATTTGCACTCATCAGCCTGGAAGCTGCTCATGGGACGTACTTGGACGTTCCAACATGACAACGATCCAAAACACAAGGCCAAGTCGACTTGTCATTGGCTACAGCAGAACAAAGTGAAGGTTCTGGAGTGGCCATCTGTCTCCTGACCTCAATATCATTGAGCCACTCTGAGAAGATCTCAAGCGCGCAGTTCATGCTAGATAGCCCAGGAATTTACAGGAACTGGAGACTTTTTGCCAAGAAGAATGGTCAGCTTTACCATCTGAGAAAATAAAGAACCTCATCCACAACTACCACAAAAGACTTCAAGCTGTCATTGATGTTAGAGGGGGCAACACACAGTATTAAGAAATGGGGTATGTGAACTTTTGATCAGGGCCATTTGGATGTTTTTGGTTGTCATTAAGATTTAAAAAGAGAGAACACAGTAGTTTGACAATAAATGGCTTCACCCAACCCATAACCATGAGTGGAGAAAAAGTTTTTTTGTTATCATTCATATTCTCTGAAGCAAGGCAAAGAAAGCAAAAATTCTGCCGGGGTATGTAAACTTTTGAGCACAACTGTATGTGCATGACAAGTTGTTTTGACATTGCGATGCATAAGTTCATTCTTTTTACCATTTTTTAGGTGCTTTTCCATGCCGCTTTCTGAATGCACCAACCATGTGCACATACTCTAAGTGTTTTTCCATCTTGATAAGACTCGGGTGAACCGGAGGTAAATAGGCAGATGCTAAGGGCATAGGGCGAACCGGAAGTAAATAGGCAGATGCTAAGGGCATAGAAGTGACAGCACTGAGTAATCAACAGAAACACTCAAACAGCTTTCCTCGAAGATCATATAAAATGGTAGTCATCCCTTTTCAACATAGATAATATAACACTGTCAAGGGATAGCTGCCCAATTCTGTTGTTTTTCTGCTGACAGCACAGATCAGAGCTAGAAGCAGCAGCTTCATGTGATCAGCCTGTTGGCCGTTCCATTGAGCTTTCTGTTGCATGCAGAACTAACATAGGGGTCATCAGGTGGCTCCAAGACATCGGGGACCACCAAATTGGTTAGAATAAAAAACTGTATATATGGTGTGTCAGCAGCAAATACTCAAACCACTCACTTGTATTTTGGTAAAACGTTACAAAATGTTGGCATACCGAGCATGGGATAGAACTGTCCTGGTATCTAGAGGCTAAAGACATTAGGCAAAGGATCTGGCATGTTGACTTGCTACATCTAATCCTTCTGTTCACCTGGGAGGTAAGACCCAACTAGAAGTGTCTGGGTCTTACCTCCTTAAATAAGGAGCGACTCATTAATCCCTCCTTATTTAAACCACATTGATATTCTGCCAAATTTAGGGCAGCAAGGTGGCTCAGTGGTTAGCACTGCAGCCTTGCAGTGCTGGGGTCCTAGGTTCAAATCCCACCAAGGACAACATCTGCAAGGAGTCTGTATGTTCTCCTTGTGTTTGTGTGGTTCTTCGGTTTCCTCCTACACTCCAAAGACATACTGATAGGGAATGTAGATTGTGAGCCCCAATGGGGACAGTGCCCATAATGTCTGTAAATTATCTGAATTGTAAAGCGCCATTGTATGTTGGCGCTATATAAATAAAAAGATTCTTATTATTATTGTGTATGTACTGAAGTTGCAATAGCTGGCTGCTGGCCTTATGAATATTATGGTGCTTTCACATTGCTTTTCGGCACCCGTTTAGTGGCCCCATCGGGGCTTACGTCCGAACCCCCCTCAAAACAGGATTTGGACGTATGCACTGATGGGGCCATAGACTGTAATGGTGCCACCAGGGAGAACGTGCACTCTGACGTGCATCATTTTCAGGCGTGTATGCCTTCTGGAGGCGGACACCCAGATGCAGTCTACTACGTCTGAATGTCCACCTCCAGTAGGGTTACACTCTCAAAAATTACGCACTGCAGAGCGCACGTTCGCTCTGTCGGCACCATTATAGTCTATGGCCCCTTCGGCGCATGCGTTCCAAATCCTGTTTTGCAGGAGGATGGGGGGGTTCGGACGTAAGCCCAGAAGGGACCACCAAACGAGTGCCGAAACGCAATGTGAAAACACCTTCGACAAGCAGCTATCTAAAGCACATGGCCACATTCATTCATCTCGGTTCAAGCTCTAGTTGTGACGAATGAGGTAATTACTATATTTATACAAAACTTTACAACTCTTTAGCTTCTAAGAGAGTTAATCACCAAGAGACGAAAGGTTACATGCATATTGATGATTGTGACATTGCCTTCTGCTGCATATCCCGTATTATGGCATTCAGGCCACACATTGTGCACATATGATTTAAAAATCAATATTTAATGAATATCAAACTAGATTGTAAAGTATGAAGTAAATGAGATGGGCTCTATGCAGACATTTTAGTATTGCTTTATATCCATATCACATATTCTAGCTTTACAAGGGAAGATATTGGCACAAGGATGATGCTTTCTGCCAGATTTTTTTTTATTGTTGAAAAAATTCAAAGGTAAAATAACATAATGTATGCACACGAGAATCCTATTATGTACATTAATCACAATAAATATCAATCATATGAGAAGCAATTTGTAGGGGTGCATAGATATGATGGACTGTGATGTAGAGAGACCAATCGGTAATGAAAGAGGAAACCAAAAGAAGGGAAAAAACAACAATAGGTCAAAATGAATGTGGTGGAAGTTATATAAACTTTATTGTTCAAATATTTGGTTTGAAAGAATTATGCAACAAAAACAACAAGGAGGCGCGTGTCAAAGTAAAAACAGTAGTGCAGGATAATCTAAAATACATCAGATGATATGGTATAAGGAAGAAACTACTGACCTATGTTAGCAATGCGTGTACAGGTCACTAAATTAGAATATCATCAAAAAGTAAATTTATTTCAGTTCTTCAATACAAAAAGTGAAACCCATATATTATATAGAGTCATTACAAACAGAGTGATCTATTTCAAGTGTTTTTTTCTGTTAATGTTGATGATTATGGCTTACAGCCAATGAAAACACTAAAGTCATTATCTCAGTAAATTAGAATACTTTATAACAACAGCTTGAAAAATGTTTTTAAAATCCGGAATGTTGGTCTACTGAAATGTATGTTCAGTAAATGCACTGAATACTTGGTCGGGGCTCCTTTTGCATCAATTACTGCATCAATGCGGCGTGGCATGGAGGCGATCAGCCTGTGGCACTGCTGAGGTGTTATGGAAGCCCAGGTTGCTTTGATAGCAGCCTTCAGCTCGTCTGCATTGTTGGGTCTGGTGTCCCTCATCTTCCTCTTGACAATACCCCATAGATTCTCTATGGGGTTAAGGTCAGGCGAGTTTGCTGGCCAATCAAGCACAGTGATACTGTTGTTTGTAAACCAGGTATTGGTACTTTTTGCAGTGTGGACAGGTGCCAAGTCCTGCTGGAGAATGACATTTCCATCTCCAAAAAGCTTGTCGGCAGAGGGAAGCATGAAGTGCTCTAAAATTTCCTGGTAGACGGCTGCGCTGACTTTGGTCTTGATAAAACACAGTGGACCTACACCAGCAGATGACATGGCTCCCCAAACCATCACTGATTGTGGAAACTTCACACTAGACCTCAAGCAGCTTGGATTGTGGCCTCTCCACTCTTCCTCCACACTATGGGACCTTGATTTCCCAATTAGGCTAAGTGCCCACGATGCAGAAATGCTGGTGATTTTTTCTGCATCTCCCTGGCAAGAAAAACGCATGCGGATTTTACATGCGTTTTTCCTGCCAGGTAGAAGCGTTTGTCAAGTGTTTGCCAAGCGTCATTGAAGGTCCTTTCACACCATCGCGAGCCACCAGGGAGCCAGGATGCACCCTACAAGAGACTGGGGGCCATTAGAAGGTGAGTATAATGTATATTTTTTATTTTAAATTATTTTTTTTTAACAGGTACTATGGTACCCGGGTCTGGAGGAGAGTCTCCTCTTCTCCAGACCCGGGTATCGTCCACACATTGAATCGCTTAATAACCACATGTGCACATGTAGTAATGCGGATATTAAGCGATTCAATGCAAGTCAATGGCGGCAATTACGCCGTGTGTCCGCAAAAATAATGGACATGCTGTGTATGACTCGCCCCCTGGGCCGTGGGGCACGCGGATCCGGGCGACAGGGGAACGATGGGGGTAGTAGTGGCGGCCCGGTCCCGCGGCTCAGGGTGGTCAGACCAATGGTAGTCTGCTATGCACTTTAGATAATGTCCGACTACGCCACCCGTGGATTGCGGTTATTAGGAACCGCCGCTGCAAGGCAGTCCGCTGGGGCTGATGATGTATGCAGCTGGGATGGAGTGACTCCCCACGGGAAGAGTGCGGCCCCAGGGCAGTGTAGTGGATGGTGGGAGTGATGGTGGTGAGAGTCCCAGTACCAGTAGTGCTGGAGGCGCGAAGGAGCACACAGACAACAAGTTACAGTCCAGGGTCTTTACTCACAGTTCATTTGTTCCGGGTCACTTCTGTACAGGTAGTGACCGCCCCAGGTGTGGGGCTCGGTCAACTCCCAAGCAGTTCAGGAGCATGGCACAGGACCCCCTTTAATCCTTTCTCTGGCCTGCCTCACCAGTTACTCACTTTTGTCCAGCTGCCGCGGACTTGTGCGGTTAAACGTGGGCCCCGTCCTCCGCTGTCCTATATGGTGCCTTCCTAGCAGGTTTGATGAGGTGTCGCACCAATAGATGATCACGACGACCGGTCTTTGGCTGAGGGTTGTTTCTCCTCCACCAACTTGGGATCCGGTACCCTTAATCTGCCTGACCCTGCACCCTGGATTCTCATGGGTTCTTAGGGTCCCTTCCACCTTCTTGTTCCTGAGCCCTTCTGTTTCTCTGTCTCTCCTTCTCTTTCTCTGTTCCTTTCTGTTCCTTTCTGTTCCGTTCTCTTGGAGCTGAGATGAGCCAAAATCCCAGCTCCCCTTCTCCTCCTCCTCGGCCTCTCACTAGGCCCTCCTGGAGCAGAGCTCCTACAGAGCCTCTACTCCCTGTCTTCTCCTCTGGCTGAACTGACCCAGAACTAAGATGGTGCCCACCTTTTATACCTCCCTCTGACCATGAGCCCAGGTGACCAGCAACCAATGAGCTCCTACCTACGCTCAGGAACCAACCCCTATCTGCCCCTACAGCACTGGGTGTTCCACCCCCCTCCCCACTCCAGGCAGGGACATAGTCGGTCGTGCCTGCACTTCTGTCTAATGGGAGCACCGTTGAGCTGTCCCTCGGAAATGGGGTGTGTGTGCTGTATGCAGCTAACTGAGCCCTGGTCCATACTCCATCCTTACCTGGGAGTGGAATACCACACCTCTGGTTTGAGGTGCAATACCCCTGTAGCGGCCGAACCCTCGGGGCGCTACATGTGACGCGCCCCCTGGGCCATATTCTTTAGGGGAATACCCGGAGCCGGATCAGATGGGGGTTGTAGTCTCCGAGTGGCTGTGACCCGGTCCGTGCCCAGGGTGTCAAGCTCAGAGTATGTGGCAGTCCTACAGATGTTACAAAGTTCGTTATGTCGACTACGCCACCCGTTGGATTGCGGTCACTACGGCCGCCGCTGCAGCAGGGTCCGCTGAGGCTGATGGTGTTGGTGCAGCTTTAGATAGTATAACCCCCAACGGGAGGGGTATGGCCTCAGGGGGTCAGGTGCAGAGGATGGGGGTTGTGGTGGTGCAGCGTAGATGATAATTAAAGACAGAGTCGGGTTGTGCAGTTCAGGGTGTTTACTTACTGCAGATATTCCGGTCACTCCGGCCTTGAGTGACCACCCGAGCCGTGCTGCGTCCACCAGGTCCTGGATTCAGCCAACCCCCAAGCAAGTCCGGAGCGTGTCCCTGAGCCCTCCTTCTTGTCCTTTTTTCTGGCCGTCCCCACCAGGGATCCACCTAGGTCCAGCTCCCTCGGGCCTTCTGTTGGGAGACCCTTGGCCTTGGGTTCCCTGACCCTACACGTGGTTTGCCTTCAGGGTGGATGTGGTGGGTGGCCGTGGCAGATCCTGCCCACGGCCTCCGGTCTCTGGCTGAGGTATGCTTTAGCCCCCACCAGTTTGGGATCCGGTACCCTGTTGCCAACTCTTCACCCTAGGGTTGTACTTGGGTTCTCAGAGTTCCTTCTGTCTCCCCCTCTGGGTCTTTCTTGCTCTCCTCTCTCACTCTCTCTGGGCCTGGGGCTGCTCTTCTCCTCTGCTCTGCCCTTCAGGTTATACTCTGACAGACTGACTGACCTCTCACAGACTGACTGACCTCTCACAGACTGACCCTGATCTTAGATGGTGCCCACCTTAAATACTCCCTCTATGTGTGAGCTCAGGTGACCAGCACCCAATGAGCTCCTAACTTTACCCAGGCTGCTCCCCCTATCTGCCCCTACACTACTGGGATGTACCACCCCCCTCCCACTCCAGCCAGGAACAGACTCGGTCGTACCTGCACATTTCTAAGTGGGAGTACCGTTGGTCTGCTCCTCGGAAATGGGATGTGTGTAGTGCATGCAGCTTTCTGAGCTCAGTTCCACACTCCATCCTTACCCGGGAGTGGAATACCACACCTCTGGGTTGAGGTGCAATACCCCTGTAGCAGCCGAATCCTCAGGGTGCTACATTCCCCCCTGGTAAATCACAGCACGTCCTCGGGCTGTAAGATATAAAAACACCAAAACATACAATTTTTGCATAAACAACATAATAAAAACATATAAAACATATATATCAGCAATAAAACTTTTTTCATAAATAACATTCTCGTAGACTTCTCTTGCTTCTAGCTCCTCCTCCGGACACTGTGCAACGTGTGCCCGGGAAAAGTGCAACAGTTTCTCTAGAAAAATGGTTTTCCTATAAAACCGGTAGGGGGCGCTTTAGGAAGCGCAACTATATACAAGGGATATGGCCGCTCTCAGTCCTCGGCCAGGGGGATTAAGGGAAATACGGGTAACAGTTCAATTCTCTGGTCCCAACGGGGACTATAATAGCAGCAACGGTTCACTGTGCCCCGACGGGCAACTATATACAGCTTCTACTCCGCTGTACTCAACGACGACGTCCTCCTGCTCTTTCTTTGTGATTAACTTTAGCTTCAGACCCGTCCGGGTCCTCTTGCTCCTCCTCACACCGCAGCTCCTCCTCCGTCAGGCGATGCACATGGAGGGCGTAGGGTCCTTTGGCACACTTGTGCCGGGTGAAGGTGACCTCGTCCCCTATATACAGGTCACGACCTCTGTGTCCCTCCGGTAGGTGGGACTCAACGTCTCTCCTGGTCACGAAGACGTCGCCTGGGGTGCGGTGATCCCTGATGAAACCCCACCCATGCTGCAGATTGAACTTTATCACAGTCCCGATGGTACGGGGACCATGCGCTGCACGGGGGTTTCTCCTGGTCCGGCTCTTCTGCTCCGCGCTCCTTATTTGGGCTTGTTGTTCCCGGACCCGCCTCTCTCTCCGCTCCCTCTCAAAGACCTCGAGCTGCTGCCGGCAGCACTCTGCACGCTCTGCTGCAGCTGCCCGAGTCTCCTGAGTGAACCCCATGAGGTCTTCTCCGGTGGGGTCCCACTCAAACTGGGTCTCTTCTAGCGGGGGCGAGATCCTCTTTACGGGCTTTGGAACCGGAATCAGGGGTTCGTCTAGGGGTCTCTCTTTCCGGAGTCGGGGATGGTGAAACTCCGGTGGCCATATAAAGGGCTGCCCATCCGGGCACGTATGTTGGGCGAACAGATCTTCTCCCAGATGCGGCACTCTTGGTTTTATGGGCGCGGTGGTGGTGGCGCCCGGGTTGCCCAGGCCTTGCGGCCAGGCCTGGGGCACCTGGAAAGTGAAGGGCACCGTAAGGACGGCGGCGCCCTGGGCTACTTGGCCCTGCGACCAGGCCGGTGGCTCCGCGGAGGTAGGGGGCGCTGTTGGTATTGCGGCGCCCGGGGGTACTAGGCCTTGCGACCAGGCTGGTGGTACTTCCTGCTTGGTCACGCTCGGGGTCGAGGCGTGTGACGTCACAGGGGTCGCGGCTGCGGCTTCCGGTTGAGGCCTAGTCTGTGGCGGTGACGTTGCGGTTACGGGCACGGCAGGGGGTACTTCGGGCTCTGCGACGGGGAGCTGGGGCAGGTGCGCGGTTTCCCGGTTTGGGGTAGAGACGTCCCCTTTACCTGCCTCCTTTCGTTCGGCTCCCTTCTCGGCGCCGTCTCCAGCCTTTAGTCCTCCTGCGCCATCCTCAGAGGCGGTCTGTCTCCTCGCCTCGGGTGGCGTGCTCCGCTGACGAGTTCTTGTCTGCTGGACCATCTCACGGCTCCATTCTGCTAACGTCTCTCGCTGCACCCGGGCCATCCTCCGTGCGAGGCCCTCCAGCGCGGTCTGTGCACACTCCCGATCTCGGGGGAGCTGTGCCAGGACCTCCACTAAGCCTAGTGGGGTCGTTGCTTCTAGCAGGCTCCTGACCAACGGGTCGGTGCTGCTCTGCTCTCCTTCCGTTGTCTCCAGCAGGCTCCTGGCCAGCGGGCCGGTGCTGCTCTGCTCTTCTTCCATCTCCGGGTAAGCTTCTTCTGGACTCAGCTCTAGGCTTCTTGTCTCCGGGTGCGCTCTCTCCAGACTGCTCCAGGCGACACCCATCTTTTCTCTCTTCTTCTCAGTCCTCCCACCTCGAGGGCGGTCCCGGGGCCACTTGGTGATTGTCAGCTCCAGGGGCAGTTCTTTCACGCTGACAGACACCTCTAGCATCACAGTCTCTGTTGGTGGGGGCGGTTTCCACTTTTGGCGCCATTTTCGGTCCTGGCCCACGATGGGAGGCGGCCTCTTGCCACCCTCTGGCACGCCCATAATGGCGTCCGCTCTTCCAAGGCGGGAAACCTTTGGAAATGGCGGGAATCGTCTCCCAGTGGCGGGAAACTCTGCGGATGGCGGGAAAAAGCTGTTAATGGCGGACAACCGGCGGGAATCGATCTGTGATGGAGTCCGATGGCGGGGACCCTCCGGAACCGGCAGGAGACTTCTTTTTGAGGTAAACTTGTTCTTTTCTTCAGGCACGCAGTACCCGGGTGTTGCGGGCACGTAATCCTGCCGACTACGCCAAAGTTGACGCGCCCCCTGGGCCATATTCTTTAGGGGAATACCCGGAGCCGGATCAGATGGGGGTTGTAGTCTCCGAGTGGCTGTGACCCGGTCCGTGCCCAGGGTGTCAAGCTCAGAGTATGTGGCAGTCCTACAGATGTTACAAAGTTCGTTATGTCGACTACGCCACCCGTTGGATTGCGGTCACTACGGCCGCCGCTGCAGCAGGGTCCGCTGAGGCTGATGGTGTTGGTGCAGCTTTAGATAGTATAACCCCCAACGGGAGGGGTATGGCCTCAGGGGGTCAGGTGCAGAGGATGGGGGTTGTGGTGGTGCAGCGTAGATGATAATTAAAGACAGAGTCGGGTTGTGCAGTTCAGGGTGTTTACTTACTGCAGATATTCCGGTCACTCCGGCCTTGAGTGACCACCCGAGCCGTGCTGCGTCCACCAGGTCCTGGATTCAGCCAACCCCCAAGCAAGTCCGGAGCGTGTCCCTGAGCCCTCCTTCTTGTCCTTTCTTCTGGCCGTCCCCACCAGGAATCCACCTAGGTCCAGCTCCCTCGGGCCTTCTGTTGGGAGACCCTTGGCCTTGGGTTCCCTGACCCTACACGTGGTTTGCCTTCAGGGTGGATGTGGTGGGTGGCCGTGGCAGATCCTGCCCACGGCCTCCGGTCTCTGGCTGAGGTATGCTTTAGCCCCCACCAGTTTGGGATCCGGTACCCTGTTGCCAACTCTTCACCCTAGGGTTGTACTTGGGTTCTCAGAGTTCCTTCTGTCTCCCCCTCTGGGTCTTTCTTGCTCTCCTCTCTCACTCTCTCTGGGCCTGGGGCTGCTCTTCTCCTCTGCTCTGCCCTTCAGGTTATACTCTGACAGACTGACTGACCTCTCACAGACTGACTGACCTCTCACAGACTGACCCTGATCTTAGATGGTGCCCACCTTAAATACTCCCTCTATGTGTGAGCTCAGGTGACCAGCACCCAATGAGCTCCTAACTTTACCCAGGCTGCTCCCCCTATCTGCCCCTACACTACTGGGATGTACCACCCCCCTCCCACTCCAGCCAGGAACAGACTCGGTCGTACCTGCACATTTCTAAGTGGGAGTACCGTTGGTCTGCTCCTCGGAAATGGGATGTGTGTAGTGCATGCAGCTTTCTGAGCTCAGTTCCACACTCCATCCTTACCCGGGAGTGGAATACCACACCTCTGGGTTGAGGTGCAATACCCCTGTAGCAGCCGAATCCTCAGGGTGCTACACATGTATTTTTCCACAATGATAATCCGCAGTGGAAATTTCCACAGCATGTGCACAGCACATGCGGATTATCATTGGGGACCATGGGGCACGTATTACCAAGCGGTTTTTAAGCGTTTTCGCTGCGGAAATTCCGCGGCAAAAACGCATGAAAAACGCATAGTGGGTACGCTGCCTTAAAATTGGAATTCTGGGACCTTGTAGAGTGCGTCAATGACTGCCTTCCAGACATCTGTCAAGTCAGCAGTCTTCCCCATGATTGTAGAGCCTACTGAAACAGACTAAGGGACCTTTTTAAACACTTAGAAAGCCTTTGCATGTGTTTTTTGTTAATTATTTTAATTTACTGAGATAATGACTTTTGTGTTTTCATTGGCTGTAAGCCATAATCATCAACATTAACAGAAATAAACACTTGAAATAGATCACTCTGTTTGTAATGACTCTATATAATATGAGTTTCACTTTTTGTATTGAATTTAGTGAGAAGCACCTGTATAAAATGGCCACATATTTACTGGGCAGGTGGGATCCACCATTAATGAAAAACACTCTTGGGCAGACGGGAGGAGAAAAAGGAGGCTGTCACAGCCTTTAATAGTAAACTGCAAAAGGACCAGAACCTCCAAACAGAATGCAGATAATGTGAACAGGTGCAAGCGGCTATGACTTCATAATATACAAACAAGAGAATACATTAGCTCTCTGTAAGCGCTAAGATGTATGCAAACATTGAATATATGTGACTATTTGAACTGCATTACTGCTACATGGAATATACTTACAAAAATGAAGGTAGTTAACTCGTAAATTGGCTCATTCATGTGGGCCCATCAACCATGGCAAGGTGACCTTTCTTTGATGGGATCGTAAAGCTAATATTTATCAAACATGCCTCTCCAGAGCTATAAGCCTACAAATTTTGTGGGCAGGTAGGATCCAGCATTAATGGTTGATGGGCACAGATGAATTGGCCAATTTATGCGCCAAGTACCTTCATTTTTGTAAGTATATTCAATGTAGCAGTAATACAGTACAAATACCATATATTCAATGTTTGCATACATCTTAGTGCTTATAGAGTGCTACTGTATTATCTTGTTTGCATAAATACCCTCAAATTTGATTTCTCCAATTGTCCCCATCTTCAGCTAGAAAATCACTTTTACCCATGATCGTCCTCTGTTTTGACCAGGCCCTTGTGCTTTTGAGATGGCATAATACACCAGGCAAACTGTGCGTTTACTCATTCTACATCTATTATTTTGGTATCCGTGTGAATTTACTGGCACAATCCTACATTTATTTTGGGCCTGCAGATACAAATACAGGTGAAATGTATTGTAATCTGTAACATACCTGGCGGCGTCCTTGCATGGTGGTCCATCTCCCACTGTGCAAGAGGGCGCACTTGATCTCCTGTCCAGAATGTCTCTCTGGCTTCCCTCCATGCTGTCTGTTTGTGTCTGTTTCTGCTGCTTAAGGGCGGCGCCCGATCACTTCCTGCCTTTTGTACCTGCTGTGGGTCACACCCCTTGTGCGTCCTCAGCCTATTGCTGTCTGTCACTTGGTATATAGCTCAGCAGCTCCCTTCTATCCCTGCCTGAGCATATTGTTTCCTTCAGTGTGTGCTTGCACTCTGAAGGTGCCAGGTCCCGTCTCTTGTCTCCTGCTTTTTGTATCAGTTCCCGTGTCTGAACTGTGTCCTGTATGTCTCCTGCTTTGCGGTATCAGCTCCCGTGTCTGAACTGAGTCCTGTATGTCTCCTGCTTTGCGGTATCAGCTCCCGTGTCTGAACTGAGTCCTGTATGTCTCCTGCTTTTCGGTATTAGTTCCCGTGTCTGAACTGAGTCCTTTCTGTGTTCTCTTGTCTGTCCTGTCTGAACACGCTCCTAGCCTGTTCCTCCCGCCTTCTAGGGGCCGATTACCTAGACCCGCTCCTGTATCTTGTCTGTCCTGTCTGAACACGCTCCTTGCCTGTTCGTCCTGCCTCTCTGGGGGCAGTATTCCCAGACCCGCTCCTGTATCCCGCTGCAGTGTCGGTCTCCTCCGTACACTCAGTTCCAGTCTGAACTCTCTCCTATCCTTTACCTGTTTTGCCTCTATGTCCGTTCCCTTCCTTTTTCTGCAGAGTCTGAACTCGTACCTAACTCCTGCCAGTTGTCTCTGTACTCCCGTTTGTGAGTTTGTGGTCCACTCGCTACTTCACTGCAAGTACCCTGTGGGTGTCTGGCTCTGTCTTTCCCTTCCTGTCTGTTCCGTGTGAACAGAGCCCTGTCCTCCCTGCTCAGCCTTGTCTGCACTCTAGCCGTGCTTGCCTGTAACCCTCTGCCTGTATTGTTCCTGAGTCCCGGTGTGTACTGGGTCCTATCCCGCCTGTGTTCCTACCTGCTAGTGCCTCCCTGTCTGCACTCTAGCTGTGCTTGCCTTTACCCCCCCTGCCTGCATACCCGCCTGCCTGCATACCAGTCGTGCCTGCCTATACCCACCAGTCTGTGTGCCAGCCTACCAGCCTGTTCCTGTATTCCCCTGTGTGGGTCAACAGCCGTGTCCGGGGTCTGTCCTGGAGTAGCACCTGGTCCCTCTGCTCGGTTCCTCCTTGGTGCACTGGCGTCGTATGCCGTCGTGCGACCCTGGTCGGATCGGGTGAATACTTAGTCACGCCCCTCCAGGCATTCTCTCTCCGGCACGGTCCAGTGGAATCACTACCAATCACACGCACACGCCGCTTAGCCCGGGCGTGTGCATAACATAATCTTTTCTGTCATTGCTCCTCTCTCCCCTTGACCTGACAGCAGCAACTAAGACTTTATTATACTTGGGCATCTCAGACATAATGCCTCATCTACCAACTCTTTTAATCTTTTATTGTGGCTACAAATATTCTCCTACATAATAAAAAATTGACAGGTCACAAAATTCCCTCCATGACAGTTTGCAGCCTGTCAACACCAATGATACCTGTAAATACCTGAAAGCCCGCTATAACTTATCTACCCCTGAATTCTCCAAAGCCTGGCAATTATTCCACGTAAGACAACTTGACTTTTTTCTGTATTTTATTTTGCTTACTTAACAACTTTTGCTGCTTTGTAGCCTCCTTTAAAGGGTTTTTCATGAATAAAAAAAACATGTTTGCTGTGATAAAAATAACAAAATCTTCTAGTACTCACCCTCCCCAGGTCCAGTGCTGTGTCTCTGTCGTGGCGCCTTTGATTATGTATAGGCTGCAGCAGTGATATCATGTCAATAACGCTGCAGCCGACCACTAAGCTCAGTGATGTAGATGACAGGACATGACAGTGATAGGCAACGTAACGTTACAACTGTTGCAGCCTATATATAATCACCAGAGCAGTGATGGAGACATCACTGGACCTGGGGAAGGTGAGTACCAGATGATTTTGCTGTTTCATTAACATGAAACATGATCTTTTACATAAGATATGAAAATGGAAACTTTTCTAAACATCTTGTCCCATATTTAGAGGTGTTTGCTTAAGAACAACTTTTATCGCCTATCCCCGAGATATTTGGTTCCTGGGAGTCTGACTGCTGTGTCCTCCACTGATCCTTAGAATAGGGGTCCCACATCATCTATTTAAATGGAGTGCCATTTACTCATGCACACTGCAACTCCAAACATTGTGTATGGGGCTAATTGCGATAGCTGGGCATAGCGGCTGGCTATTCTTGGTCTGTTCCATAGGCTTTGAAATGGAATGGTAGTATGTATGTATGAACAAGGATCCATATAAACATGGAGCCCTCTTTCTCGTAATCAAGTTCCTAGTGGTGAGACCAGTCATCAGAGCGATAATTCATAGGTGGATTGCATTTGGACCAACCCCTTTAATACCTGTCCTCACTTTGACACAAATGTCAAGGTTTGCAGCAACTTAGAGGGATTGGTCACTAGTTTTTTATTAATGACCTATCTATAGTATAGGCTATCAATATCTGATAGGAGAGGGTGTGACACCCGGTAGCCCAACAGTCAGTTGTTACTAGTGCCAGCAGTACTTGGAAGTTCTCAGTTGCTGCCGAATCACAGCTGTTCTGACATTTCCACAGATACACCTCCTATCCAAATGATATAGGGGACGGATGTGCAGTACCCAGCTGCGGCCACAATTGTTTTGACGGAGCTACTGTGTTCCAGCAGCATCCGAGAAATCCTGGCCTGATCGGGGGCTAGGGGGGGTTAGTGGTGTTGCACCCCCACGATCGGTTATTGATGGCCTATAGGCCATAAATAGGCCATGCCTATAGGCCATAAATAAAAAAAGTAGTAGCCAGCTCCTTTAATGCAACATACTGTACAGTTGTTGACTTAATTGCTGTGCACATGTTATCACCTAGCTCTAATCTCAGTTGTTTAAATCCTTAGATGCTATGATCAAGAGCGACAGAAGCATCTAAGGAGTTTGAAAGAGGAAGGAGCTTTCTATATCAGTCCATGGGCAGCACGGTGGCTCAGTGGTTAGCACTGCAGCCTTGCAGCGCTGGGGTCCTGGATTCAAATCCCACCAAGGACAACATCTGCAAGGAGTTTGTATCTTCTCCCCGTGTTTGTGTGGGTTTCCTCCGGGTTCTCCGGTTTCCTCCCACACTCCAAAGACATACAGATAGGGAATGTAGATTGTGAGCCCCAATGGGGACAGCAATGTATGTAAAGCGCTGCGGAATATGTTAGCGCTATATAAAAATAAAGATTATTATTACTAGCTGGAAGCTCTGTAGGTCTCTGTACAATATATGAGTTAGTTGTTTTAGTTTCACAAAATTTTATAGAAGGAGTAAAAAATATATTTATTACATTTCCAATCAGGATAGTCAATTTTTCCCCATGCAGGGGACATTTAGCATTAATTCAGAATAATGCAGACAGAAAATGTTATTTAACCATATTTTCTTTTTTTGTTTTTTTTTAACTAATAAATACAACATGCAAAACATGAAAGTATTAGTTATTTTAGTTTAGTTAGGGTTCCAAATTCTGGTTGTACAATACATTGTTTACTTGCTAAACTAAAATGACACATATTAAAATCTAAAGAATAAGCAAAGCTGTTAGAAGAAAAACATAATACAATAACTTGACGAGTTTCAATTTTGGAAATGAGTGGATATTTACTTAAAGGAAATTTGTCGGCAGGTTTTTGATGTGTAATCTGAGGACAGCATGAAGTAGAGGTTACAACACAGAATTCAACGATGTGTGACTTCTCAAGTTGTGTGCTGTAATTTACTTATAATGAAGGTTTTATCACTAGGAGATTATCATTGCTCTGACTAGCTGGCATGCACTTGCTTGTGTGACTCCACCCCTTCCTTTGATATGCTGCTCACTGTCTATGGATTTTGTACACTGAGAGCCTGGTGTGGGCTGGTTCAGCTTTCTTGGCTCTGCTGCATTGCTAAATCTAAAAACTCTAATTGTGTCAGAAACACTGCACCCAGTACGCTAAGTGATACATCATTGGATTCAGAGTCTCTTTTCCTAAATTTTGCTGCTCTCAGATGAGGTAGCAAAAACCTGCTGACAGATTCCCTTTAAATGTAAAAATGTTTGTGCTGCAGACATTTGGTTTTAACCTCTTTGAATCCCTACAGCCCTACGCCTGACAGAACATCTCTTACTGATTAATTTGAATGTACTGTGGCCTGAGCTTTATAAACAATACAAGACTGAAGGTCACGTAGCATAATGTGAATGGACAATGAGATACTTACATTTTGTGCTTATTCCTCTCCACTACAATATCCAGCAAACAGGCAATTCCAGAATTAGAAAAATGCAGAAATGATGAATAGCAAATAATAAAAAGGCTCAGAAATAGATTTTCCTATTAAGTGCTTTCAATCTACCTATTATGCAAATTACTTCTCCTACAGACTGAAGAAAACTGTCTCTCTAGCACCACTTATAGATAGTTAATATTAAGTTTATTAAAAATTCCTGGTCTCCCCTGATTCTGCTGTTGTTTTCTGTTTTGTGCATTGTCGCTCTATTGCAGAAATAATCACATCTATTGCTTTTGGAGCGCAGTATGTGAAATCTCTGGGCATTTCATCAGGTGGCGCAACCCCTCCCTCCCATATTTTGCCAATCACAGCTCGACAGCTGATATTGCAATCAGTCTGCTGAGCTGTGATTGGCAGCATCTGGAAGGGAGGTGTGAAAGCACACGCCTCCAAAGAATACTCTGAAGAAACACCTAGTTGAACTACATGCAGAGATTTCACATACTGTGCTCCAAAAGCAACAAATGTGAATATCTCTGCAATTGAGTGATGCATTGCAAAATGGAAAAGAGCAGCAGAATCCGGGGAGCTCAGGGATTTTTACAAGGTATTTAAAGAGGTTGCCCTGTACTTTTTTTAAATTGCCCAATGTATTCAGCATGTGGGCATAAGTATATTTGTAAATACCTTGTGTTGCTGATAATGCCTGTGAGCAGCTCTATCGGTGGCCGCTCACAGGCATCACGTGACCCCGCGCTGACGTCACGACAACTGAGGTTTGACTCAGCGCTGGTGTCCCCGCGGTGGCTGCTGGGTTGTGGACAGGGTTATTCCCCGCGTCACACCCAGCATCCACCACGCAATTTCCCAATGAATGGGGAGAGGGAGATCGTGCGGTGGATGTTGGGTGTGACGTGCAGGGTAACCCCGCCCACTACCCAGCAGCCACTGGTGGAATGCAGAAGAGGGGCTCTCGACTGCAGCCTGGACTTGTCGTGACGTCAGCGGATGTCAGCGCCGGCTGCAGCCAGGGGTCACGTGATACCTGTGAGCGGCCAGTGATGGTGCCACTCACAGGCATTATCTGCAACACAAGATATTTACAGAGATACTTATGCCACATGCTGAATACATTGGGCAACTTAAAAAAAGTACCGGACAACCCCTTTAACTCAATTTTTTTTTAACAAGTGGCATGTTCTCTTTAAAAAGCCTTGAAGCATGACTCTGAATATTAGTCAAAACAGAGTGGCACATCTGGTGTTTCAGAGTTTTTGCTCCTCATTAGTACAGAGCAAGGTCTGGTTGGTTTGGTAATTCTTAACCAGCTGAAGCTTCTTCTTTGAGTATTTTTTTTTGTGCAGAACTTTCTACACCATTTCTGTATCTCTTGGTAGGAAAACGCAGCCTCAAAAATGTTGTGTTTTTGCCTGCATTTTTTCATTGAATTCAATGGGTGAAAAACGAAGGCAAAAACACACAGAAAATTGACACGCTGGAGATTATTTTCTGCACCAAATCTGCAAGTCAAAAATAAGCAACGTGTGCATGACACTTCAGGATTCTCATTCACTTTGCTGGCATCAGGATTACTTCAGGTTTTGCTAGCAAATCTGAATGGCAGAAACGCACCAAATCTGCAACGTGTGCACACAGCCTTACACTGCTTTACATATTATATTATTTATCTTGAAATATAAATATTCTAGTAAACCCTTGATTGTTTCTGTGAAAACTGGATAGCAGATAATACGATGATTATTAGATCTGTCACAGGTTCTTTGTGAACCTAATTAAGCTTGACTTTTCCCACTTTCCATATTGCCAACATTGGTTTTGATGTGGAGGAGACACATAGGTGTGCATTAGAGCTATTTGCACAAAACAGTTGATTTCTGTTATGTATCCTACGGTGCCCATATACAGTAGATGAGAGTTGGCCAAACCTGTCTACCATCTGTTGTGTATGGCGACCTCCGTCTTTTTCCTAGGAGATAATGGATCTGCCAGTTGGAATTTTAACGCTTGATTCTTTTGTTTTCCGGGGATATATATTGCTGTCAGAGGTATCTAACAGTGGTTTTCTCCTTTTTGGCCATCAACTATTTCATGTGTATGCTTAGGTTTAGATGTCAGCTGACAGATATCTTTCCCGGCCTTCCAACACACATGCTTGACTGGGAAGAGGTGCGTTAGCCACTACCAGAAACTTTAGGTGGTGGATTACCTCCTACAAAACCAATAGTATCAGATGTAGAAATTCAACGTGCCCAATGCCCAATCCTTCTTTCGCCAGGCATCTTCTGTCAAGGTAGAGTGGGTAGGTCGCCATACACATTATATCGGCTGGCTTTAGAAAGTTGTTTGTTTTTTTTCCCCATTGCAAATGTTACACTCCTAATTTTTATCACTTTCTATAGAGTGCAGCATTTCCTGCAGAAATCAGTTGTACATGTGACGTAACCGATACCGCCACATGTGACGTAACCGATACCGCCACATGTGACGTAACCGATACCGCCACTTGTGAAGTAACCAATACCGGCACATGGAAGATATCAAGTCTAAACATGGCCACAACTTATGTTGAGCAGAGGCAAGTAATAGCCACTGCTACCCCTACCACTCCACAGTATTACTTTTAGCTGGATGTTCATTTTATTTTACTATTTGTTACATTCTGTATGAGCATATGGTTACTCTCAATAGTATACTGAAGATCAATATGTTTGCATTGTCTCTGTGGAAACAGGAATAGCATAAACCCAGGCACAACATAAGCAATTATTCATCCAATACAAACAAAAGTCAATTTTTCATAAGGTTGTAGAGTAGAGTTGTTCTGTCATCTTCACTGATTATTTATCATTAGTGTTGAGCATTCCGATACTGAAATATCGGGTATCGGCCGATATTCGCGGTATCGGAATTCCGATACTTAATTCCGATACTTTTGCAATATCGTATACCGGAATCGGAAGTTCCCATAATGCAATGAGCCATTTTCATTTTATTCAGCCAATGAGGATCCTAAGAAGTGTGGGCACATCCTGTTAGGCATGTAGGCATCTTAACTAATGGCATGGCTGTGATTGGCTGCTGAAATTATGTCATGATGCACTATAAAAGCCGCCGCCGCCATTTTGAGCTCACTCTGCTGTGAATTCAGTTAGGGATAGGACGCTGTTGTTCTGAGGGACAGTTTTAGCTACCTATTTGCTCTATACTGCTTTACCCAAGCTACTTTCTAAATCACTGTGCCTTGCAGCGCTAGTGCACAGTTCCCTGTGCTGTTCACCACTGTCTGCAAGGTCTGTGTGTGTGAGTGCAGCTCACCCTGTAGTGTGTGCTTCAGCCAAGTCTGGTTGTAGTGCACTCAGTGTGTGTCACTGCCTCATACATTGTCCTTTTTTGCCAATTCATAATTTTTCCTGATATCTCCTATTAGTGTGGTGGTTCCATCTGTATTCAGCTAAATTGGTTCCAAACACACTATATAGGAGTAGATAGAGAATTTTTTTTCCGTCTTGCAGCACTAGTGCACAGTGCTCTGCATCTGTACTGTTCACCGCTGTCTGCAAGGTCTGGTGTGTGAGTGCAGCTCACCCTGTAGTGTGTGCTTCAACCCCGTCTGGTTGTAGTGCACTCAGTGTGTGTCACTGCCTCATACATTGTCCTTTATTGCCAATTCATAATTTTTCCTGATATCTCCTATTAGTGTGGTGGTTCCATCCGTATTCAGCTAAATTGGTTCCAAACACACTATATAGGAGTAGATAGAGAAATTTTTTTGGTCTTGCAGCGCTAGTGCACAGTGCTCTGCATCTGTACTGTTCACCGCTGTCTGCAAGGTCTGGTGTGTGAGTGCAGCTCACCCTGTAGTGTGTGCTTCAACCCCGTCTGGTTGTAGTGCACTCAGTGTGTGTCACTGCCTCATACATTGTCCTTTTTTGCCAATTCATAATTTTTCCTGATATCTCCTATTAGTGTGGTGGTTCCATCCGTATTCAGCTAAATTGGTTCCAAACACACTATATAGGAGTAGATAGAGAAATTTTTTTGGTCTTGCAGCGCTAGTGCACAGTGCTCTGCATCTGTACTGTTCACCGCTGTCTGCAAGGTCTGGTGTGTGAGTGCAGCTCACCCTGTAGTGTGTGCTTCAACCCCGTCTGGTTGTAGTGCACTCAGTGTGTGTCACTGCCTCATACATTGTCCTTTATTGCCAATTCATAATTTTTCCTGATATCTCCTATTAGTGTGGTGGTTCCATCCGTATTCAGCTAAATTGATTCCAAACACACTATATAGGAGTAGATAGAGGAGTCTTTCTGCAGCATTGGGCCCTGCAGCCCCAGCCAGATTAGTATTAGCCTATTTTTTGCAGCCTCATCTATTGCATTGTAGGTTACCTTCCTACATTGTAATAGCTACAAAAAGTTTGTGATACTATCGTTATTACATCTTTAGGCACATCCAGTGTCTTTTTGTGACAAAAAAAAACCTAAATAAAGTTCACCAAACACTCCACTTTACAGTTGTGTAGGCCACATTAGCTCATATTAAAGTCTAGTCCACACTTTATAAAATTAGTGTTTCTTATACCTGTTAGCAGCTGTTCAGGAATAAGCACACTAAGCCCTTAGTACTTTTCTGCCTATCTTTATCAGTCTACCAAGATGAAGAAGGCAGGGAGTAAGGCATGTGGGCGTGGGCGTGGAGTTTCTGCAGGGAGAGGACGTGAGGATTCTGTGCCTGCAGGGAGAGGACGTGGGGATTCTGTGCCTGCTGCGGGCACCAGTGACTCAGCATCCCCCAGTTTTACCAGGGAACAGTCCTTTATGCGCAGCTTTGTAGGAGCTAGCCCTACCCCACTGCTGCGCGAGGACCAAATTGAAGGCGTTGTCGGATGGATGGCAGCTAACGCATCGACTTCAATTAGTTCCAGATCCTCTCAGGTCCTGAGCACTGAAGAGCACCCATCTGTCTCTTCACCACCTGCCAAATTGCCCAGGCAGTCAGAGAGCTCTGGACAGGAGCCATCTCTACTTCTGTTCTCTGAATCTCTTGGCTTGGAAAGAGGGGGCCAGCCAAGCAGAATTCTAGAATTTGAAGAAGAGGTAGTATGCAGTGATGCGCAACCGTTTTGTCTCTCTGAATCTGAAGAGGCGGGTGGGCCAGTGCCTATGGTCAGCAGCACACCTCAGTACGCATCTGATGATGAGACTCAGGTGCCACTTTCTGGTGCGTACTGTGCTGTCGAGACTACCCAGGAGAAGCAGTTGTTTGAAGAGGGTGGTGTAGATGATGAGGTCCTTGACCCATCATGGCGTGAGGGACAGGAAGGTGGTGGGAGCAGCTCTGAGGAAGAGATTCCCCGAACGGACCAAAAAGGAGGGAGAGGGAGGGGGCAGACTTGGTTGCCTGTAGCCTCCACTTCGGCACCCATTAGGAGCATGGCTCTTCCAAAATCCAAAGCGGGCGCTCCCAAGACTTGCAGTGCCTGGTCCTTTTTTGACACAGTTGCAGATGACATTTGCTTTGTCAAATGCAAGCTGTGTAATCAGAAGGTGAAAAGAGGGAAAAGTGTCAGCAACCTCAATACCACAAATATGTGGAAACATGTGCGGACCAAGCACATGGTGGAGTTACAAAAACACACTGAAGACCTAGGCCAACCTACAGCGCCACCTACCACCTCTTCAGCTCGTGTTGTAGCCTCTTCCTCCAGCTCACACACAGCTGGTTCGGCTTCCTCACAGGATCGCCATGGAAGAATCTCTGGCACTGTTGTACAGAGACACAGTGTAATTGCACCCACAGCACCACTTTCCCAGTCATCCTCACACTCCCAGGCCAGTCTACAGCCATCGTTAGCACAGGCATGGGAGAAAAGGCGCCCATACTCGGCAAACCACCCCCGAGCACAGGCTCTGAATGCTGGCATTGCTAAACTACTGGCCCTTGAAATGCTATCATTCAGGCTGGTGGAGACTGACACATTCCGTAACTTTATGGCATTGGCAGTCCCACAATACAACGTGCTCAGCCGCTTTTATTTCAGCAGGCAAGCCGTCCCTGCCCTGCAACATCATGTGGAGGGAAAAATTAAACATGCGCTACAAAACGCCGTCAGTAGCAAGGTCCACCTGACCACTGATGCGTGGACCAGTAAGCATGGACAGGGACGATACCTTTCCCTCACTGCCCATTGGGTAAATGTTGTGGAGCCGGGTACAAATCTTGAGAGTGGCGCTGTACGTGTTCTGCCAACTCCAAGGATTGCAGGAATCCAGTCTGTACGCATTGACTCCTCCTCATACTCCAGTTCCTCTGAATCAGCGCTGCAGGAGCCGTCACGGTCTACCTCCACATCGACCCGTGAACGGTTACCTGTTATGATGACCGATATGAGCACAGCCGTGGCCAAACGTCAACAGGCCGTATTAAAATTAATTTCTTTGGGGAATCGAAGCCACACAGCGCAGGAGCTCTGGAATGCCATCAAGCAGCAGAGCGACGTGTGGTTTGTGCCAGCGAATCTCCAGCCAGGCATGGTAGTGTGTGACAATGGCCGAAATCTGGTGGCAGCTCTGGGCCTAGGCAACCTCACTCACATCCCATGTCTGGCACATGTGCTCAACTTGGTCGTGCAGAGTTTTTTGAGGGACTATCCGGATCTTGATGCACTGCTTCACAAGGTCCGCATAGAGTGCGCTCACTTGCGGCGTTCCAGCAATGCAAGATCACGCATTGCAGCTCTGCAGCGCCGATTATGTCTTCCGGAACATCGCATCATATGTGACCTACCCACCAGGTGGAATTCAACGTTACATATGTTGGAGAGGTTGTGTGAGCAGCAGGCAGCAGTAATGGAGTACCAGCTGCAGCAGGCGCAAACAAGTCGCAGTGCGCGCCGTTCACACTTCACCACCACTGAGTGGGCCTCTATGAAGGACATTTTCCACGTTTTGCGTGCCTTCGATTATTCCACGCGGATGGCGAGTGCAGATGATGCATTAGTCAGCATGACTATCCCCCTTATCTGCCTGCTTGAAAAAATACTGCAAGCACTAAGGGACGAGGTTTTGGAAGAGGTGGAGGATGAGGAGTCACAAATGCCATCTGCTTCTCTACAGTCTGCGCAACGTGGTTCCTCACAAAGGCCTAGGCAGGGGACACTTTGTGAGGAGGATGAGGAGGAGTCAATGGATGAGGAAGACATCTGTCCAGAGGAGGGAGGTACACAATGCTCTAGTAGTCAGTATCTAGAGCGAGGGTGGGGTGATGCAGAGCAGACAGAGATCACGCCTCAAGCAGGGGACAGCGTTTCTTGGCCAGTTGGCAGTCTGCAGCACATGGTTGATTTCATGCTGCAGTGCCTGAGAAACGACCGCCGCATCGCCCACATTCTCAACACGGCTGATAATTGGGTGTCCACCCTCCTAGATCCTCGCTACCGGGACAACTTACAAAGCCTCATAACACCGTTGAACCGGGAGCGTAAAATGCGGGAGTACCAAGACGCACTGGTGCATTCCATCATGTTCTCCATTCCAACCGAGAGCAGTGCTGCTAGTGCTTTACAAAGCAGCTCAGTGCGTCGAGGCAGTGGAGGAAGCTCTGCACAAAGAGGGAGCAGAAGCAGCGCCTCAGCACAAGGCAAGACCAGTATGGCCGAAATGTGGCAAAGTTTTGTGTCCCCGCCGCCACAAATGTCTACACCATCACAGACGGCTCCAGTCAGCAGGAGGCAACGTTTCCGTCAGATGGTGACAGACTACATGTCTTGCCCTCTTAGTGTACTCCCAGACGGCTCTTCTCCCTTCAAGTTTTGGGTCTGTAAGCTGGATACATGGCCAGAGCTAAGTCAGTATGCATTGGAGGTGCTAGCTTGCCCTCCTGCTAGTGTATTATCGGAACGCGTCTTTAGTGCCGCAGGTGGTGTACTAACAGACCGTCGCATGCGACTATCCTCCGATAACGTTGACCGGCTTACTTTTCTCAAAATGAACAAGGCCTGGATCTCTCATGAATTTGCCAGTCCTCTTCCAGAATAAATAATTGTTGGCAAAAGTATCCAGGTCTCCTGTTCTGTTCATGTGTCTACCACCTGAACTGTAATCCCTGAGCTCCAACACCGCCAGTTGGCGCTCGGAAGTGCCGTCTGCACAGTCAACACTTGCTGCCGTGTTATTGGGGTTCGGTAACGTCAGCTGTTCCCCTGCTGTGCGGACGGCAATTTCTCCTGCTTTGTCCACATCCACTGTACTACACATTTTAAAGTTGCTCCAATTACACCTCTTTCTCCTCTGTTTTCATTCTTATCCCTGGGCTCCAGCACCGCCAGTTGGCGCTCGGAAGTGCCGTCTGCACAGTCAACACTTGCTGCCGTGTCATTGGGGTTCAGTAACGTCAGCTGTTCCCCTGCTGTGCGGATGGCAATTTCTCCTGCTCTGTCCACATTCTCACTACTACAGATTTTAAAGTTGCTCCAATTACACCTCTAGCTCCTCTGTTTTCAGTATTATCCCTGGGCTCCAACACCGCCAGTTGGCGCTCGGAAGTGCCGTCTGCACAGTCAACACTTGCTGCCGTGTTATTGGGGTTCGGTAACGTCAGCTGTTCCCCTGCTGTGCGGACGGCAATTTCTCCTGCTTTGTCCACATCCACTGTACTACAAATTTTAAAGTTGCTCCAATTACACCTCTGGCTCCTCTGTTTTCATTCTTATCCCTGGGCTCCAGCACCGCCAGTTGGCGCTCGGAAGTGCCGTCTGCACAGTCAACACTTGCTGCGGTGTTATTGGGGTTCGGTAACGTCAGCTGTTCCCCTGCTGTGTTCACGGCAATTTCTCCTGCTCTGTCCATATTCACTGTGCTACTTATTTAAAACTTGCTCCAATTACACCTCTGGCTCCTCTCTGTTTTCATTCTTATCCCTGGGCTCCAACACCGCCAGTTGGCGCTCGGAAGTGCCGTCTGCACAGTCAACACTTGCTGCGGTGTTATTGGGGTTCGGTAACGTCAGCTGTTCCCCTGCTGTGCGGACGGCAATTTCTCCTGCTCTGTCCATATTCACTGTGCTACTTATTTAAAACTTGCTCCAATTACACCTCTGGCTCCTCTCTGTTTTCATTCTTATCCCTGGGCTCCAACACCGCCAGTTGGCGCTCGGAAGTGCCGTCTGCACAGTCAACACTTGCTGCGGTGTTATTGGGGTTCGGTAACGTCAGCTGTTCCCCTGCTGTGCGGACGGCAATTTCTCCTGCTTTGTCCACATCCACTGTACTACACATTTTAAAGTTGCTCCAATTAAACCTCTGGCTCCTCTCTGTTTTCATTCTTATCCCTGGGCTCCAGCACCGCCAGTTGGCGCTCGGAAGTGCCGTCTGCACAGTCAACACTTGCTGCGGTGTTATTGGGGTTCGGTAACGTCAGCTGTTCCCCTGCTGTGTTCACGGCAATTTCTCCTGCTCTGTCCATATTCACTGTGCTACTTATTTAAAACTTGCTCCAATTACACCTCTGGCTCCTCTCTGTTTTCATTCTTATCCCTGGGCTCCAACACCGCCAGTTGGCGCTCGGAAGTGCCGTCTGCACAGTCAACACTTGCTGCGGTGTTATTGGGGTTCGGTAACGTCAGCTGTTCCCCTGCTGTGCGGACGGCAATTTCTCCTGCTCTGTCCATATTCACTGTGCTACTTATTTAAAACTTGCTCCAATTACACCTCTGGCTCCTCTCTGTTTTCATTCTTATCCCTGGGCTCCAGCACCGCCAGTTGGCGCTCGGAAGTGCCGTCTGCACAGTCAACACTTGCTGTGGTGTTATTGGGGTTCAGTAACGTCAGCTGTTCCCCTGCTGTGTTCACGGCAATTTCTCCTGCTTTGTCCACATCCACTGTACTACGGATTTGAAACCTCCTCCAAATACACCTCTGGCTCCTCCGTTTTTAGTATTTACCCTGGGCTCCAATACCGCTAGTTGCTGCTCAGAAGTGCCGTCTGCACAGTCAACGCTTGCTCCAGTGTTATTGGGGTTCAGTAACGTCAGCTGATCCCCAGCTGTGTGTCCGGCAAATTCTCCTGCTTTGTCCACATCCACTGTACTACGGATTTAAAACCTCCTCCAAATACACCTCTGGCTCCTCCGTTTTTAGTATTTACCCTGGGCTCCAATACCGCTAGTTGCTGCTCAGAAGTGCCGTCTGCACAGTCAACGCTTGCTCCAGTGTTATTGGGGTTCAGTAACGTCAGCTGATCCCCAGCTGTGTGTCCGGCAAATTCTCCTGCTTTGTCCACATCCACTGTACTACGGATTTAAAACCTCCTCCAAATACACCTCTGGCTCCTCCGTTTTTAGTATTTACCCTGGGCTCCAATACCGCTAGTTGCTGCTCAGAAGTGCCATCTGCACAGTCAACGCTTGCTCCAGTGTTATTGGGGTTCAGTAACGTCAGCTGATCCCCAGCTGTGTGTCCGGCAAATTCTCCTGCTTTGTCCACATCCACTGTACTACGGATTTAAAACCTCCTCCAAATACACCTCTGGCTCCTCCGTTTTTAGTATTTACCCTGGGCTCCAGCACCGCCAGCTGGTTCTCGGCAGTTCCATTGGCTCTTGTACCTTCTGCTACCCATCCGGGTTCCAGTACCGTCAGCTGGTTCTCGGCAGTGTCTTTGGCACAGGTACTCCCTCCTGCCCAGCCTGGTTCCAGCACGCCAGCTGTTTCCGGGTAGTGTCAACGTCACTTTGCCTCCAGTGCGTTGTCCTGTCGTGTTGCGGTCGGGTTAGCCGACTCTATGGTGCCTGCAGTTTAGGTGACTCCTATGTGGGCTGCGGGATCTGGCAATGAAGGATGGTTCCATAGTGCCAATAGGACAAGCACCCCCTGTAGGACTGTGGGTTTTGGTAACTGCGGCCGGCTCGCGGCCTTGAACTTTTTTTTACATGGGTACCTTCTGCTACCCATCCGGGTTCCAGTACCGTCAGCTGGTCCTCGGTAGTTCCTCAGCCTTCTTGTACTTTCTGCTACATTTCCAAGTTCAAGCTTTTTGAAATGGTTCTTGGTAATCACTCTGGATCTCCCTGACGAGGACCCTGAAGACGAGGACCCTGAAGACCAACCCGAAGAAGACGAGGACCCCGAAGACGACGACCCTGAAGACCACCCCGAAGAAGACGAGGACCCTGAAGACGAGGACCCTGAAGACCACCCCGAAGAAGACGAGGACCCTGAAGACCACCCTGAAGAAGACGAGGACCCTGAAGACCACCCCGAAGAAGACGAGGACCCCGAAGACGAGGACCCAGAAGACCAACCCGAAGAAGACGAGGACCCCGAAGACGAGGACCCCCGAAGACGACGACCCTGAAGACCACCCCGATGAAGACCAAGAAGATGACCCTGAAGAAGTTGACCAAGAGGACAAAGAAGAGAAGACAAGCACCAAGATACAGAAGAACAAGAGACAGAAAACCAAGAAGCAGAAATACAAGAAGCTGCAGAACAAAAAGCGGAAGAACATTAAGCATAAGACTAAAAAACAGAGCAAAAGATAATATCTAAATTATAAGCAGAAGATGACTAAGCAGTGTATGGGGGTGAGTCCGTTCCTCCTCGTGGTGCCCCTGGAAAAGACCTGCTGCTGCAGGCCAAACTGAACGCGGACAAATCCTGTTGTGAATCTTTTGTGACGGGCAGAACGAAAGGTGTAATGTCCAACCTTTTATAGATAACAACTACAGGAATGCCTGTCACAAATAAGAATATGATGAATATGAAGAAGATGAAGAAGTAGAATATGAAGAATGTAAAAAAAAGAATAATACGAAGAAGGTGAAGAAGAAGAAGGTGAAGAAGAAGTGGATGAAAAAGATGCTGAGGATGATGAAGGAGAAAGTGTGGGAGAAGTAAAAAAGAAGGTGAAGAGCATGGAAGTAGTGAAACATAAATATCTGACAAAATATAAAAATACTTAACATAGTTAATATTTCCGTAACTCAGAGCATCTTAAAAAAATAGTAATTCCTGCTATTCCATTTGACTGGGCTAAACCTCTATGCCTTTATTGTCTCCCCCACTTCCCCCAATACATTCTACATTATTCTTAGTTGTTTTCCTTCATGTAGAATTAACCTACAAGGAAAGAAAGGGTTTATTTTAATTCCGATATTTATGTCCCATTGACTTGCATTGGTTTCCGGTATCGGAATCGGCGATATCCGATACTTTTTCGGTATCGGTCCGATCCAATCCGATCCGATATTTCCCGATATCGGAAGGTATCGCTCAACACTATTTATCATCTGTGTTTTCATAGCCATAAACATTGCAAAGAAATTCCACTAAGTAATGTTTTACTCTGAAGTTAGTTTTTAGTCATTTCTGTAACATGGTCAATCACCCTATGCATGTTATTAAAGCAGATCTGTTAACAGATTTCACAATACAAACTGTATATATTATGAAATAAATCTTAGACCCAATGAGGCTGGTGTACTTATTTTGAAGAATCTGGATATTAAAATTAGCAACTATAGAATGAGATGCAGTCATCTTGTGAAATGGATCCGCTAAGCTGTATGTCAGAATGAACAGTTAGAACTGGAGACTTTGGGTCAGAGATGCAGCAAAGCAAGATAACAGGATGACACGTGGAACAGCAGAACTGGATGTGCAAACAGGCACCTAGGAGGAACAAAGCTGTATATGTGGTCAGTCACCTTCGTACAGTAGAGCAGTGTTAGCTAAAGACACCTTAGAGCATCAGAGTCCCGTAGACAGACAGGTATCTTTGAATAGCAGAGCCGAGTGTGTGGGTAGCACCTTGGAACAGTTGAGCTGTGTTGGCAGCAGGGACCTCAGCATAACAGATCCTAGTGTGCAGACATCAGATGTGTGTTTGTCAGGTGAAACACTTTACAAAAACTACAGCAGAACCCAGTAATAGCCGAGCTGTTCTTTACAGGTGTCTTACCTAGGTTTACTGCACATGGTATCAGTGTGGTCTTACAATCCATACTCAGACAGTGAACTTACTACCTGTGCTCAGGCAACGTGCAGATGTCTAATCCAGCCTTAAAACGCCTAGAAGCGTGACATTCGAGGTGCACGTTCGATTAACATGTTAAGCTGTCGGCCACGAGATCAGAGAGAGACAGCTGTCATTAAAAGAAGATGTGTGGACTGGTACTGGAGCCAGGACAGGTGAGTATCAATAGCTCATGAGTCCATGTGTATTCAATCTCCATCCACACTGACAGATGCAGCGTGTACTGAGTAATGTGAGATCTCAGCAGAAGAAGTGACATTTACAGCTGTCGATCAGGCTAGGTGGGAAGAGATTGAGCTATGCATTCACAAAGTGTACAGCAATTCTGACATGGTTTTTCAAAGTAAGAACACCAGCCTCATCAGATTTAAGAGATTAATGTATGCTGTTTGTATGGTGAAATATGGCGACAGATCCGCTTTAATAAAATATATTTTTACTGTACATTTGTTTTTTATCCACTTAAATGTTTTTTCTTCTCTTGAATACTGCATACTCATGTTGAATGGTGGCGAAGATTATCTCGGTAAACAGTCATAACAAAATTTCGGATGGTGCATTCATATATTTATTTTAGCTTAGCTCCAAAAATGTTTCATAACATGCAAAGAATTTAGCAAAATATGGCTCCAGTGGATCAGTTTTTGCTTTTTTGTCAAACTTTCACTGGAGTGTCACATTGAGGTCTAAGGGACAAGCAGATGTCTCACTAACTATTAGGCATCTGCCAATGTACACTCGTTTCAGATGACAACATATTAGCTGACCCTGAAATACAATTTCACTTTGGAAGCCTCTTTACTGAACGTAATGGGAAATCAGAAAATTAACAGTTCCCTTGTACAATGTTACTTTGATTTCATTTGGCCTTGGAAGCTTTTGGATAATAATGAGAGATCTGGTGGGAATTTAATATATTCTATTGTCCAAAGTACCATATTTTGTCCAAATAGTGTTACATGGAGCCCATATAAAGCTATGCAGTAGCCACATTGCAGCCTTTTTTTTCCAAATACAACCATATTGTGCTATCCTTTTTTTATATAACTAACATATTGCCATATATGTGTGTGTGTGTATGTATATGTATGTATATATATATACAGTACGGACCAAAAGTTTGGACACACCTTCTCATTTAAAGATTTTTCTGTATTTTCATGACTATAAAAATTGTACATTCACACTGAAGATATCAAAACTATGAATTAACACATGTGGAATTATATACTTAGCAAAAAAGTGTGAAACAACTAAAAATATGTCTTATATTCTAGGTTCTTCAAAGTAGCCACCTTTTGCTTTGATGACTGCTTTGCACACTCTTGGCATTCTCTTGATGAGCTTCAAGAGGTAGTCACCGGAAATGGTTTTCACTTTACAGGTGTGCCCTGTCAGGTTTAATAAGTGGGATTTCTTGCCTTATAAATGGGGTTGGGACCATCAGTTGTGTTGCGCAGAAGTCTGGTGGATACACAGCTGATAGTCCTACTGAATAGACTGTTAGCTGCTTTTTTCTCGCCATAATACAAATTCTAAGTAAAGAAAAACGAGTGGCCATCATTACTTTAAGAAATGAAGGTCAGTCAGTGCGAAAAATTGGGAAAACTTTGAAAGTGTCCCCAAGTGCAGTTTCAAAAAACATCAAGCGCTACAAAGAAACTGGCTCACATGAGGACTGCCCCAGGAAAGGAAGACCAAGAGTCACCTCTGCTTCTGAGGATGAGTTTATCCAAGTCATCAGCCTCAGAAATCGCAGGTTAACAGCAGCTCAGATTAGAGACCAGGTCAATGCCACACAGAGTTCTAGCAGCAGACACATCTCTTCAACAACTGTTAAGAGGAGACTTTGTGTAGCAGGCCTTCATGGTAAAATAGCTGCTAGGAAAGCACTGCTAAGGACAGGCAACAAGCAGAAGAGACTTTTTTGGGCTAAATAACACAAGGAATGGACATTAGACCAGTGGAAATCTGTGCTTTGGTCTGATGAGTCAAAATTTGAGATCTTTGGTTCCAACCACAGTGTCTTTGTGCGACGCAGAAAAGGTGAACGGATGGACTCTACATGCCTGGTTCCCACCGTGAAGCATGGAGGAGGAGGTGTGATGGTGTGGGGGTGCTTTGCTGGTGACACTGTTGGGGATTTATTCAAAATTGAAGGCATACTGAACTAGCATGGCTAACGCAGCATCTTGCAGCGGCATGCTATTCCATCCGGTTTGCGTTTAGTTGGACCATCATTTATTTTTCAACAGGACAATGACCCCAAACACACCTCCAGGCTGTGTAAGGGCTATTTGACCAAGAAGGAGAGTGATGGGGTGCTACGCCAGATGACCTGGCCTCCACAGTCACCAGACCTGAACCCAATCGAGATGGTTTGGGGTGAGCTGGACCGCAGAGTGAAGGAAAAAGGGCCAACAAGTGCTAAGCATCTCTGGGAACGCCTTCAAGATTGTTGGAAGACCATTTCCGGTGACTACCTCTTGAAGCTCATCAAGAGAATGCCAAGAGTGTGCAAAGCAGTCATCAAAGCAAAAGGTGGCTACTTTGAAGAACCTAGAATATAAAACATATTTTCAGTTGTTTCACACTTTTTTGTTAAGTATATAATTCCACATGTGTTAATTCATAGTTTAAGTTGCCTTCAGTGTGAATGTACAATTTTCATAGTCATGAAAGTACAGAAAAATCTTTAAATGAGAAGGTGTGTCCAAACTTTTGGTCTGTACTGTATATATATATATATATATATATATATATATATATATATATATATATATTAGTGTCCTATTCGACAAGTGTCTGACAGTCATTCAGGGCAGGAGTCAGGTAACCCACACTTTGTACTCTCTTCCAACTATGCACTTTATTCCTGTGTCCATATTCCTGAGTGCTCTTTTCATCCACATTCACCGCCCCATCCCCCCTCCATCACCACTCATCCATATCTGCCCCTCTCTCCTTCCCTCTCCCATGTACAGCTCCCATGCTCTTTTGAACTTCCTGAAAAATGTCACTATATCTTATCCAAAGGTATTGCACAAGAAACCACGGTCACAAATCCAAAAACTATCTGCTCTTTCTCTTTTTACTTCTACTACTCATTTCAGGGGATATCTCTCCTAACCCCGGTCCACCCTCCGCCAACCTCAACCTCTCCCACACCTCACATCGAAACCCTGCTAACCTTATTATCATCAGCTGTACTCCTTCATCTCCCTCCTTCAATTGTGCACTGTAGAATCCACAGTCTGTATGCAACAAGCTTCCTTTCCTGCACAATTACTTTCTGACTGACTCTCTCAATTTGCTGGCACTCTCTGAAACCTGGATCCAGGATTCTGACACGGTCTCCCCTGCCGCTATTTCTCATGGCAGCTTGCATTTTTCCCATTCCCCGAGACCTGCGAACAGACTTGGTGGTGGAGTCGGCATACTCCTGTCCCTACAATGCACCTTCCAGGTCATCCCCCCAGTTCCATCACTCTCATTCCCTTCTTTTGAGGTCCACACCATCAGGCTCTTCCATCCCCTCTCCCTCAGAGTAGCAGTTGTATACCGTCCCCGAGGCTCACCCACCCAGTTCCTTGACCATTTTTCTGCTTGGCTGAGGCACTTCATGTCCTCAGATTTACCAACCCTTATCCTGGGAGACTTCAACATCCCCATAAACAGCCCCACCTCCCATCCGCATCCCAACTTCTATCTTTAACCACTTCTCTTGGGCTCTCACAGCTTTCAACCTCTGAGACACGCAAACATGGAAACACCCTTGATCGGTCTTTGTCCAGCTTTGTTCAATCCCCCACACATTCAGAAATCTACAAGCCATTAACCCTCATACACTTACAGACTCTCTTCACTCATCACTGTCTCCAACCTCCTCTTTTTCCTGCCCTGATCTGTCGGTAAACCACTACAATGACACTCTCAGAAGCATGCTGGACCAAGTAGCGCCCCTCACCCTCAGAACCTCTAAACACAAATTAAAGCAGCCCTGGCCCACACCACAAACCCGATTTCTCCAGCGATGCTCTACAAGTGCCGAACACCTATGGAGGAAAACTCGCACACTAGAAAACTTTATCCACTATAAATTTATGTTAAAAACATATAATTCTGCCCTTCACCTCGCCAAACAGACCTACTTCACCACCCTGATTCTCCTCACTATCCAACAACCCCAAAAAACTCTTCGACACCTTTCAATCCCTCCTCAGTCCTAAAGCCCAGGCCCCCATCACTGACATTTGTGCTGAGGACTTGGCCTCCTACTTCACAGAGAAAATAGACTCCATCCGTCAGGAAATCAGCTCTCAGCCTCCAAGTGCCATGACTCCCATCCCTCCCCACATCCCCTCTGGATCACTCTCCACATTTGATCCAGTCACAGAAGAAGAAGAAGTCTCCAGGCTCCTCTCTTCTTCTCATCCCACTACATGCACCACTGACCCCATCCCCTCACATCTACTCCAGTCTCTTTTTTCAGTCGTCACTACTCACCTAACTAAAATCTTCAACCTCTCCCACTCTTCTGGTATCTTCCCCTCCTCCTTCAAACACTCCATTATTACTCCATTATCAAAAAAAACCTTCCTTGACCCTTCCTGCATAAACAACTACAGACCAGTCTCCAATCTTTTCTTCATCTCTAAACTCTTGGAGCTCCTGGTCGACTCCTGCCTTACCAGTTACCTCTCCACTCACTCTCTTCTAGACCCATCATAGTCCGGCTTCTGCCCCCTACATTCTACTGAAACTGCACTCATCAATGTAACCCATGACCTTCTGACAGCAAAACGTAATGGTGACTACTCTCTGCTCATTTTTCTTGACCTCTCTGCAGCTTTGAACACCGTTGACCTCCATCTCCTACTCTCTATGCTCCACTCAATCGGCATAAAGGACACTGCTCTCTCCTGGTTCTCCTACCTATCTGACCGCTTTTTCAGTGTATCCTTCACTGGCTCCACTTCTTCCCCCCCTTCCTCTCACTATTGTGGCTCCTAAGGGTTCGGTCCTTGGCCCTCTTCTCTTCTCTCTCTACACAGCCCCAATTGGACAGACCATCAGCAAATTTGGTTTTCAGTACCATCTTTATGCTGATGACACACAACTATACACGATCCCTTGACCTTACCCCCACTGTACTACAGAACACCTGTGATTGGCCACAGTTTCTAACATCATGTCCGCGCTCTATCTGAAACGCAACCTTTCCAAAACTGAACTACTTCTGCTCCCGCCGTCTACTCACCTCCCTAAATCTGACATCTCTCTCTCCATGTGTGGCACCACAATAACTCCGAGCCAGCAGGCGCGCTGTCTGGGCATTGTGTTTGACACCAATCTTTCCTTCACCTTCCATATACAATCTCTTGCCCGCTCTTGTCTCTTGCACCTGAAGAACATCTCTAGAATCTGCCCCTTTCTCACCTTGGAAACAAAAACCCTCACTGTTGCCCTGATCCACTCCCGCCTTGACTACTGTAACTCTCTATTAATTGGCCTCCCCCTCACTCGACTTTCCCCCCTCCAGTCCATCCTTAATGCTGCAGCCAGGTTCATCTATTTGGCTAACCATTACTCAGACTCCACCGCTCTGTGCCAGTCATTGCACTGGCTGCCCATGAATTATAGGATCCAATTTAAATTGCTTGTTCTCACCCACAAAGCCCTCCACAGTGTGGCACCCCCCTACATCTCTATCCTCATTTCTGTTTATTGCCCTACCCGTTCTCTACGCTCCGCAAGCGACTTTCGACTAACATCCGCACTAATCCGTACCTCCCACTCCCAGCTTCAAGACTTCTCCCGAGCTACACCTATTCTTTGCAATGCTCTACCCCAAGAAATTAGGACGAACCACAACTTACACAGTTTTAGGCGCTCCCTAAAAACACACCTGTTTAGGGCGGCCTATCACTTTCCCTAATCGAAGTCCTTTTATATTCTTATAGCCCATCCCTTATTTTCCAAACATAAGTCTCCACCGAACCCAAAAGCACTACAGATACTGGCTGGTGATAAGCTCATGCGGCCTTTATCTATCCCTTATCCCCTCAAGATGGCTGGACCATCATTGTAAATAAGCCACTGTGCTTTGTGTCACCCCCACCTCAATGTAGATTGTAAGCTCTTACGAGCAGGGTCGTCATTATTTTTGCTTTAATTATTGTATTATCTTTAGCTATGTTACTTATGATTGTTGAATATGAACCTCTGAATTGTAAAGTGCTGCGCAATATGTTGGCGCTATATAAATAAAGATTATTATTATTATTCCCCCTAGCTTCATACCTTGTTGTGACAGTCATACATAATGCCTGGTTCAGCCCACATAGTAACGAAACCTGTAAATAAAATATAACCACTACTGATAAATATAAATGTAATATTATTGAATATAACAAATATATATATTTAATAAAAAATATACAGAAAAAGTCTTAAAACATATGGGGAGCTACACAGAAAATTGTTATGAGAATTACATCAGATATGGGGTCACATCTTTAGGCAGGTCAGTGATATCTAATATTGTGTTAACATAGCAAAAAAAGTGCTCAGCATATAGTGGAGTATAGCCAGAGTATCTAATTACTGTAAACAGTGTATAATAAAACATCCCAAACATAACCGGTAAATAAGCTAGGAAATACACCATGAAGGGAAAGAATAATGTAGGAGAAAAAATATCACAAACCTACCCAAAAAAGGAGCCCCCACTCCAACTTACGTTTCGCCTCAGCTTGGAGTGGAGGTTTGAGAAAAGCTCAGGCAAAACGTACGTCTGAATGAGCGCTCCTCTATTGGGTGGGTTTAGTCATTTTTCTGATAAATAAAATATAACCACTACTAATAAATTTAAATAATAATAATAATTTAAATGTAATTTATTGAATATAAGTGTGTATATATATAATATATATTTATTTATTTAGAAGAATTAATATATATATATTGTAAGATGGCCGCCAGACAGGTCCTCGAGGGGACATATGTATCATCGAGGTTGGTAGCTTTGGTGATGTAAGCCCAGAAGAGCAGGCTCCAGCACGTATAGTGCTGAGAGAGTTAATAGGGTGTGTCAGGGCCAGGTTTACGAACAGTCAGAGAGATGGGTGGGACTGACTGCTCATATATCCCCTCCCCGGAACGTGGTACGGCAGATATAAAGGAGACTAGTTGTCCCATTCATTGTCTACGTGTGGAGGTGTGCAGACCTCCACCACATCCAGTGTTTTTTTGTCTTTGTTAATGACTAAGGAGCTGTTCACTAACCTGGTTCATGGAGTTTTAATAAAACAACCTTGACGTCTTACTGAAACCGCTTCCTGTGCCTACCTCTAAACGCAACCGAGTGAATGGAAACCTTACAATATACAGTGGGGGAAATAAGTATTTGATCCCTTGCTGTTTTTGTAAATTTGCCCACTGACCAATACATGAACAGTCTATAATTTTAAGGGTAAGTTAATTTTAAAATTGAGAGATATAATATCCCAAAAAAATCAAGAAAATCACATTGTATAAATTAGATATTTTTTTTTTGCATTTTGCAGTGAGAAATAAGTATTTGATCCCCCTGGCAAATAACACTTAATACAGCAGTCAGATGTTTTTTGTAGTTGATGAGGTTTGCGCACATGTCAGGAGGAATTTTGGTCTACTCCTCTTTGCAGATCATCTCTAAATCATTAAGATTTTGAGGCTGTCGCTTGGCAACTCGGAGCTTCAACTCCCTCCATAAGTTTTCTATGGGATTAATGTCTGGAGACTGGCTAGGCCACTTCATGACCTTACTGTGCTTCTTTTTGAACCACTCCTTTGTTGCTTTGGCTGTATGTTTTGGGTCATTGCCTTGCTGGAAGACCCAGCCACGACCCATCTTCAATGCTCTTACTGAGGGAAGGGGGTTGTTGGCCAAAATCTCGCGATTCATGACCCCATCCATCTTCCCTTCAGTATGGTGTAGTCATCATGTCCCCTTTGCAGAAAAGCCCCCCAAAGTATAATGTTTCCCCCACCATGCTTCACGGTTGGGACGATGTTCTTAGGATTGCACTCATCCTCCTCCTTCCTCCAAACACGGCGTATTGAGTTAATGCCAAAGAGCTCAATTTTTTTCTCATTTGACCACAGCACCTTCTCCCAATAACTCATAGAATCATCCATGTGTTCATTGGCAAACTACAGACGAGCCTGTGCATGTGCCTTCTTGAGCTGGAGGACCTTGCAGGCACTGCAGGATTTTTAACCTTTAAGGCGTAATGTGTTACCAGTGGTTTTATTGGTGACTGTGGTCCCAGCTGCCTGGAGATCATTAACAAGTTTCCCCCATGTAGTTTTAGGCTGATCTCTCACCTTCCTCATGCTCAAGGATACCCCACGAGGTGAGATTTTGCATGGTGCCACAGATCAATGTCGATTGACAGTCATTTTGTATTTCTTCCATTTCCTTACTATTGCACCAACAGTTGTCTCCTTCTCACCCAGCGTCTTACTTATGGTTTTGTAGCCCATTCCAGCTTTGTGCAGGTCTATGATCTTGTCCCTGACATCCTTAGAAAGCTCTTTGGTCTTGCCCATATTGTAGAGGTTAGAGTCTGACTGACTAATTAAGTCTGTGGACAGGAGTCTTTTATACAGGTGACTATGTAAGACAGCTGTCTTTAAGGTAATGAGCTGATTAAGAGCGTCTAACTGGTCTGTAGGAGCCAGAACTCATAATGGTTTGTAAGGGATCAAATACTTATTTCTCACTGCAAAATGCATCAAAAATTATCTAATTTATACATTGTGATTTTCTTGATTTTTGGGGGGATATTGTAGCTCTCAATGTTAAAATTAACCTACCCTTACAATTATAGACTGTTCATGTCTTTGTCAGTGGCAGTGGGCAAACTTACAAAAACAGCAAGGGATCAAATAATTATTTCCCTCACTGTGTATATATTAAAAAATGTACTGAAGATCTCGCTGTAGGCCGACATGAAGGCAGAAAGGAATTTAAAATATATGGACATCTTTGGGCACTTTTTTTTTCTACTTAAAGGGTGTTTTTTGTAACCTAATTTTAGAGCAGCATAATGTAGCTACAGAGACCCTGATTCCATCCATGTGTCACTTACTGGGCTGCTTGCAGCATTTTGATAAAATTACTTTTTTATCAGCAGGATATTATCACTAAAGGACAAGGAAACTTGCTGCCATATAGTCCTCTATATTCATGATCTCTGTATAACCCCACCAACACTGATTGTCTGCTTTCTGCCTATGCACAGTGTACACAGAAAGCTATCAGTGGTGTGAGCGGAGTTATACAGAGCTCAGCATTCAGATCTGTAGCAAATAAAACTGTGGTTTTATCAAAACTACATCAAGCAGCTCAGTAACTGATACATTGCTGGAATCGGGGTCTCTGCCCTATATTATGCTGCTCTCAGATGGGGTAACAAAGTACTGGTGACAGATTCCGTGGAAATGCATGCATTTTGGGCTCAAACATTTTTTTTGCAATTAGGTATCATTAAAACTTTTGCTGGCTGCAGAATTAGTTAACTAAGACTCTGACAGTCAGCTCCTTCTGTCAGAAAGTTTGCAACTCTTTTCGGATAAGTTCCCACAGTGTGCATATGCTGTGGTTTTTCTGCTGTGTATTCTCATGCTGACTAGCCACAGCGTACTACAGTTCAAGCAAAATGGATGAGATTTATATAAATCTGAAACCCACTGGGCTTTTTTTATTTTGTAGAAATTGAACTGTGGTGTGATTTTCAAATTTTTGTTTGCTGATCATTTATTTGTTGAAGTATGCATGTGTTTCCATAGCGGAAAAGCAATATAAAATTAATGTAATCCGCTGATAACTTTATCAGTAAAATGTTATTAAAGCGACATAAGTCAACAAACAAAGTTTCCAAAACAAAGTTGTTTTATTTAAAACTTAACCTACTGAAAAGAGACAAATAAATTACAGTAAGTGGAAAAAATGCTTTAAAAATGCTTGTAGCAAAAAAATAAAACACAATAAAAAAAAGCTAGTAACCTACATTTGCTAATTGGTGCAGACAGACTGCGCATTAAATACGCACCATGGGAACTTAGTCTTATCAGTCTTCTACTGAGCGTCTCTCCGCTGATTTAGGATCACATGAACATTCAGCTCTCCTTTGATTTGGTCATGAATCAGTGGAGAGCAGGAGCTCAGAAAAAGACAGATAATAGAGTTATAAACTCCCCTTCAGACTGATTCTTGGATCATCTTATTGTGCAAACTGCAATGAGCACAGAAACAAACAGCTTTGAAAGCCAAAATGTTGCAAAATTTTTAACAAAACCCAAGTGCAAAAATCATTTTTAGTCCAAAATACATGCATTTAAATAAAGGAGGAAAAAGAATGCCCCCAAATGTGATATCCTTTAAGTCCATGCTAGAGTTATAAACTGAGGTCCAGCTAATCTCTGGAATCTCCAGTATACAATTACGGTGATGGCTATTACTGTAATTGTTATTTTGAGACTGTGCTGATTGATGTTCACTATGATATTTATACAGAACACCCTCTGAAGGAACGTTCATAAAGACAAGAGTCACTTACAGTAATCACCCAGCTGATTATACAAATAGAGTCCATCCCTCTAAGAGCATCGAAACCGTCTCCGAATCTGAGAGGAGAATCATAAGCGGTGATTGGAAGGAGTTCACACTGTTATTTCTGATGGCAGGCCGGGTGTTATGTAATCACACTGACTGCTGCTGCTGGAGACAATTGCTAAATGCATATCAAGTGTGGCTCTTCTCATACTTTAGGATTGCTTCTGATTTTTGTTTGCAGTCGTAAAAGAAGAATTAAATGTAGAAAATAAAAACGTATTGGTTATAAAATCACCATTTTATACTGCTCTGCTCTGACTCTGTCTTGGTCCATATGAAATTAATTGCCACCATAACATAATACGTGCTGAGCAAAGAGAGATGTGTCCGCATTGCGGCTTCCTCGGGCTTTTCACCACCCAGCTTGTCTTGATTGACAGACAATATATATATATATATTAGACATATAGGGAGAGAACTGCCAATCAAGTTAAGGTTACATTCACACATCCACGTTAATGTAGGAGGTCATTAATACAAGAAAAACGGTCCTAGTTTCATCACTGATTCTGTTCAGAGTTTTAGCCGAGTTTGATCTAGTAGTCCATGAAAAATGGCATCAGAATACGGTCCGATTTTTTTCACGGACCTGTAGACTTGCATTTTGACCAGACACTCTGATCAATATCGGACATGTCTCTGTGATTTTGCATGGACCACGCGGTCCAAAAAAACCAACAGATATGTGAACAGTCCCATAGACTATAGTATGCACAAGTTCAAGACCTTCCCTTGACTACAAGGCTAGATGAGCTAAACTCCTCATGTACTGAGATGATTCTAACTGCCCCAAACATATGATTGCATTGTTGTAATTCTCCACCACGCAGGAGCACAGTGCAAAAACCTGCTGATAGATTTTCTTTAAGACTTGGGCTTTCTTTTTCTTTAACAACCTTTGGCTCGATCTCGAGCCATGGCGACTTGATGGATGAACGCTCTGTAGGAAGATCAATCTTGTGCAAGCCTAAATTGGTCCTTCACGGTCTTCTCCACCGTTATCTTGACAGCATCAAGCCATCGGGCTGCTGGTCTTTGTCTTCACCTTGTTCCTTTTATTCTTCTGACCTTGATGTCCTTCTCCAGCGATTGCTCTCTACGTATGATGTGTAGAAACTAGGCAAGTCATAGATTGGTGATCCAGGCTTCCAGTGACATGTCTGGCTTCATTTGTTCCAAGATTGATTTGTTTGTTCGTCTTGCCATCTGTGGTATTGATAACCTCCTTCTCCAGCACCACTGTAATGCACACGCCCGGGCTGAGCGGCGTGTGCGTGTGATTCCACTGGACCGTGCCGGAGAGTGAATGCCTGGAGGGGCGTAACTAGGTATTCATCCGATCCGACCAGGGTCGCACGACAGCATACGACGCCAGTGCACCAAGGAGGAACCGAGCAGAGGGACCAGGTGCTACTCCAGGACAGACCCCGGACACGGCTGTTGACCCACAAAGGGGAATACAGGAACAGACTAGTTAGGCTGGCACACAGACTGGTAGGTATAGGCAGGCACGACTGGTATGCAGGCAGGCGGGTATGCAGGCGGGGGGGTACAGGCAAGCACGGCTAGAGTGCAGACAGGGAGGCACTAGCAGGTAGGAACACAGGCGGGATAGGACCCAGTACACACTGGGACTCAGGAACAGAACCACAGATGTGGCGGACAAACACAGCAGAGTAAGGCCGCCCAGAGCGGTGAGCGAGAGCAGGGCAAGACGAGACCGCCTAGAGCGGTGAGCGAGAGTAGAGCAGGACGAGGCCGCCTGGAGTGGTGAGCGAGAGTAGGGCAGGACGAGGCCGCCTGGAGCGGTGAGCGAGAGTAGAGCAGGACGAGGCCGCCTGGAGCGGTGAGCAAGAGTAGAGCAGGACGAGGCCGCCTGGAGCGGTGAGCAAAGGGTCAGAGCGGAGCGAGACTGCCGGAGCAGTGAGCAAAGGGTCAGAGCGGAGCGAGACTGCTGGAGCAGTGAGCAAAGGGTCAGAGCGGAGCGAGACTGCCGGAGCAGTGAGCAAAGGGTCAGAGCGGAGCGAGACTGCCGGAGCAGTGAGCAAAGGGTCAGAGCGGAGCGAGACTGCCGGAGCAGTGAGCAAGGCAGAGCAGGCTAGAACCGCCGAAGCGGTGAGCAAGGCAGAGCAGGGGGGACAGGGCTCTGTACACACGGAACAGGCAGGAAGGGAAAGGCAGAACCGGATACCCACAGGGTACTTGCAGTGAAGTAGCGAGTGGACCACAAACTCACAAACGGAAGTACAGTGACAACGAGCAGGAGTTAGGTACGAGTTCAGACTCTGCAGAAAAAGGAAAGGTACGGACATAGAGAAACACAGGAAACAGGCTAGAAGAGTATACAGACACAGTAGCAAGATACAGGAGCGGGTCTAGGTATGCAGCCCCTAGAAGGCGGGAGGAACAGGCTAGGAGCGTGTTCAGACTGGACAGACAAGATACGGGAGCGGGTCTAGGTATGCGACCCCTAGAAGGCGGAACGAACAGGCAAGGAGCGTGTTCAGACCGGACTGGAAATACAGCCTACAAGAAAGGCAAGCAAGCAAACACAGAAAGGGACCTGGCACATTCAGAGTGAAAGAGCACACTGAATGAAACACAATGCTCAGGCAGGGATTCATTGGAGCAGCTGGGTTAAATACCAGGTGACAGACAGCAGTAGGCTGAGGACGCACAAGGGGTGTGCCTGCAGCAGGTACAAGAAACAGGAAGTGATCGGGCGCCACCCTTAAGCAGCAGACACAGAGGCAAGCAGACAGCATGGAGGGAAGCCAGGCTAGCAGACTGGACTGGAGATCAAGTGCGCGCCCTTGCACGGTGGGAGATGGACCACTATGCAAGGACGCCACCAGGTATGTTACAACCACATTTCTAAGGCGTTGATTCTTCTTCTGTCTTGTTTCTTTATCGTCCAGTTTTCGCATCCGTATGTTACCACAGAAAAGACCAATCTATCTACGAGCCGTGTCTTCGTCGCCAGTGAAATATTCCTCGATTTGAAGATATTGTCCAGTGACTTCATTGTTCATTTGCCCATAACTATTGTTATATTGATTTCCAGTGTCGTCGCTACATCTTGAGTAATAATCAATCTGAGTAGGTTGAAGTCCTTTACAACTTCCAGATTGTCGCCGTCCATCTCAAATGTGTCCCGGTCGTACCTGAGTCAATATCTTTGTCTTCTTTGTGTTGAGTAGCAGTCCTATGGTCAAGCCCTCCATCTTGACACTCCGAAATAAGTCCTTCACTCCATCTACACTTGTTGCTATCAATATTGTATCTTCTGCGTATTTAAGATTGTTGATGATTCGTCCACAAATTTTTATTCCTTCTTCATTTTTGGCAAGTCCTGCCTTCCTGAAAAATAGCTTCTTCATATAAATTGAAGAGAAATAGTGACAGGATGCAGCCTTGTCTGACAGCTCGCTCTACTATGAACCATGCCGTTTCACCATGTTCTCTTCGGATTGTTGCTTCTTGGTTGATGTAAAGGTTCTTATTGAGGCTGATCATATGGTTCTGCACACCGATATCCTTCATGATATTCCAAAGTTACTGGTGATCAACAGTCGAAGGCTTTGCTGTAGTCAATGAAGCAAATATAGATCTTCTTGTTGTATTCTTTGGCCTCTTCCATTATCCATCTAATCTTATCAATCTACATGATAATGTTTGATGCCTGCTAGTCACTGTAAATTCTCGCAACCCTGTTGGTATGCGGTATATGCTTTTTATTTTATAAAAGCCATTGGCCGTTGCATACAACTATACGGGTGTCACGCTGGGTATGGGAGGAACCCAGCTTATAACGACAGGAAAAGGTAATGGTGCCCTACAAGTAGGGAAAGGGGGAGTGGAGACTCCTAAAAAGCACAAACGACAAACCCCGACTCCCCTATATAGGTTCTGCACCTATCACCGAGCAGGAAACCTGGCCCTAGCTGACCCTAAGGCTAGGCCCTAGATAGGAAGGGGGAGGGGTGATCATTAGTCAGCCCCACTGCAAACTAAAGTACACATAGGGGAAACAAATATGGGAATACACTTAGCTTCAAGATGACACCGGAGGAAACACGGCAACAATCCACAAAGGAACGCCAAGAAAATTCTATCTGTCTACTAGAATTCCAGGCCTGAATAGAATCAGAGCACTCTGTCACCAGCAACTCTCTGGAGAAACTGAGTGTATTTAAGGATACAGCAAGGGCGTGCTAATTAGCAGCAGAAGTTGAGGATCACCGCTGGGTCCTAAAGGTATAATCCCCAAGCAAGGTGAGGATCACCACTGGGTCCTAAATGGAGAGGGATCAAGAAAAGATCAAGAAGATGTTTGCAAAGCCAAACGCAGCGATCTTCTACAGCCGGACCCCGTATGACTGTCTGTCAAACCTGACACACCCGTGACAACGGGTATGGCGTTGCTTATATTTGACAGAAATTCTCTAGCATGAACGGTGAGTGTATGCTCCACAATGATGCGGAGAGAGCATTACCTGTAAAGGAAGAAGCCAACGTGAGTGTCTTTAGTTACTTCGATATAACTTTGGAGAAGATGCCCACGTAGAATAGTGTTTCAGCGTCATCTGTGCTTCCCACTAATGCCCCACAACTGTAAATTAACTTAATTTTATAGCCATCAAGTAGCTAATAGAAAACAAGTGCATTTAGCAAGCCATTGATTTGAATGAGGACATGCACATTGCTGCTTATTGTCCCTTCATTGCACTCCTGCGTGGCGGATATTACTCTGCCGCCATCATCCTATCAGCCGAAGGTTTCACATGCACTTTAGCAGCTGCTTTATTAGCGTAACTTTATGTGAATTGTTTGGAGCTCGGTGCTGGTGAAGTCACAGCAGCTTCTGTGTGATTTCCATTATGTAGATGCTCAGAGATATATATCCAATGGAGCATATTAATTAAAGACAATGTTTTCCTACTTGTTTTCCTTCTGTCAATTTGCTGGGAAATGGCCCATGAAAGCTGATTATTTTTGGTGAGGAAGCAGAATTGTACGATGACTTGCTCGAGCTATCTTGCTATTAAGGAAATGAATGGCATTTACTCATTAATAATATTGTATACAGATTTTGAATATCGCTCTCCACATCCTCATTTCCATCCTGGCTGATAATATATTTTAGTTGCCTTCTGTTTTCTGATTGTCATTATACTGTATCGAACTAATATGTATCGCACATTTGCTTTTGAGCTGGAGATTTGTAATGAATGTGTCATGTAATATTAAATATTCATTGCAGGAGGTTGTGTCAGTGGGGAAACATTATGATTATACTTCTATTTTGGAGCAACAATGTAACAACTTGTCAGCATTGGATACAGGAGAGCTTAAAGGGATTTTCCGGGCTGAAATTAAAAGTCTAAGGTCAGTCTACTTGACAGCAGATTGACAAACCGAGACAGTGCACAATGCGCTCACTGTCACGATTCCCCGGCATGCCCAGAGTGAGTAGGTGGTCAATGTCAACTAGTCCTCCCCAGCTTCCCTAAGTTCTCATATGACCTTTCTCAATAAAAGAGAATATTTAAAGCACCACTCCAGCATTTTATTTCAGTGCTGGAGTGGTGCCAGTAATGTAAGTTCCCTGACCTTAGTATTATATTTACTAGATGGTGTCTTCAGCTCTTTCCGGTACTGGGCCGTCATCTTGTGGCCGCAACGTCTGACTGACCAGAAGTTAGCAGTAACATTCACAAGCTCTCAGTGTAAGTCTATGAAAGTCTTGTTCTGGCCCTCGTAGACTTACATTGAGTTGTGTCTTCCGGATCTCCCAGCAAACACTGGAGCAATCGCCAGGTCACAACCTGCAGAAGACGATCGGAGCGGCATCCGTAACAGATGAATACGATGGCTGGTATATATATATATATATAAGACTGGGGACAGGGAACTTAGATTAGTGGCACCATTCTAGCTGTAAATTTAAAAAAACGCTGGAGCGGTGCTTTTTGGCTGGGTTCACATTAATGCTTTGCTCTCCATTGATCACTACATCAGGGTTCCTGTTGTAATCCCTGAAAAAAAAAGTCTTCTGATGGGAACCCTGACCATAGTCCTGATGGAGCCAATGGGGACTCTGTGGACACTGTCTGGCCTCCGTCCTGGCAGTAGTCTTCTTTTTCAGACAAGCTTAATAACATAGTGCTCTGCAGTGTGCACTATATTAATGTGAACCTAGCCTAAACTGGATTGTGCCCTTTACAGCACCTTCTGTTCAGTAATGGTATCCAAATAACTATAGTGGTACATATGACTACACCACACAGTATCCAATTCTAAGTACCATAAAGTATGGCAGTCAAATAACTGCCATATGTACCTTAGGTTGCCAAAATAACATTCCTATAACATACTTACACCTCTGTACACTGAAAAAAAAATATATATATATTATATAATATATATATATATACATGCATATATATATATAATATATATATATAGTTGAAACCAGAAGTTTACATACACTACATAGAAAGACACATCTGCATGTTTTTCTCAATATCTGACATGAAATCAGAATAAACCTTTCCTGTTTTAGGTCAATCAGGATTACCATAATTTTTAATATTTGCTAAATGCCAGAATAATGAGAGAGAGAGAGAGAGAGAATGTTTTAAGGCATTTTTATTATTTACTGCAAAGTAAAAAGTTTACATACACTAAGATTACTGTGCCTTTAAACAATTCTGGACTGCCCATAAGATGATGTCATGTGTTTGGAAGCTTCATCATATGGGCAGTTCAGAATTGTTTAAAGGCATAGTAATCTTAGTGTATGTAAACTTTTGACTTTGCAGTAAATAATAAAAATGCCTTAAAACATTCTCGCTCTCTCATTATTCTGGCATTTAGCAAATATTAAAAATTATGGTAATCCTAATTGACCTAAAACGGGAAAGGTTTACTGTGATTTTACGTCAGATATTGAGAAAAACATGTATGTGTATCTTTTTATATAGTGTATGTGAACTTCTGGTTTCAACTGTATACACTATGCCTAAAGAGAAATGCCACATCTTTAATAAAGACCACCATGCAGCACTCAAGTAATAACATCTCCGCTGCATCCATTGCATCTGTTAGCCCTGCTACTTTTACCTGATTCTTCCTATGTCAGTTGTCTCAAACACGCGGCCCGCGGGCCGCATGCGGCCCCTCCAGCTGCTTCTTGCGGCCCGCAGGCACAGACCACGTAACTATCGCGGCTCTCACCAGCAGCCGCGACATCAGCGCTGTAAGTGTATTGCCGCGCAGAGCTGACCTCTGCGTCCCAGCGCAGCGGTGTATGACGTCACTGCCATACGCAGATGTCAGCGGCTGGCCTCTGATAGGCCGGCGGCTGGCACTGGTATTGCTGTGCAGAGAGCTGGTCTCTGCGCGGCAATACACTGCATTACAGCGCTGATGGCGGCTGCTGGAGAGAGCCGCGATCGTTACGGGGTCTATGCCTGCGGGCCACAGGTGCAGAAAGGACCCCAAGGGAACGGAGGACAGGTGAGAATCTTTTTTTTTTTTTTTTTTTTATCTGTCATGTGAAATACAGCACAAGGGACCTGTGCTCAGTATAGGGAGGGGGGGCACTGAGCGCAGTATGGAGGGACCTTGACCCTGAGCGCTGTATGGGGGGGACGGGGACCCTGAGCGCAGTATGGGGGGGGACGGGGACCCTGAGCGCAGTATGGGGGGGACGGGGACCCAGAGCGCAGTATGGAGGGGTACGGGGACTCAGAGCGCAGTATGGAGGGGGACGGGGACCCAGAGCGCAGTATGGGGGGGGACGGGGACACAGAGCGCAGTATGGGGGGGGACGGGGACACTGAGCGCAGTATGGGGGGACGGGGAACCTGAGCGCAGTATGGGGAGGGGGACGGGGACCCAGAGCGCAGTATGGAGGGGGACGGGGACCCAGAGCGCAGTATGGAGGGGGACGGGGACCCAGAGCGCAGTATGGAGGGGGACGGGGACCCAGAGTGCAGTATGGAGGGGGACGGGGACCCAGAGCGCAGTATGGGGAGGACCCTGAGCGCAGTATGGGGGGGACGGGGACCCTGAGCGCAGTATGGGGGGGACCCTGAGCTCAATATGGGGGGGGACCCTGAGCGCAGTATGGGGGGGGGGACCCTGAGCGCAGTATGGGGGGGGCGGGGACCCTGAGTGCAGTATGGGGGGGACGGGGACCATGAGTGCAGTATGGGGGGGACGGGGACCATGAGCGCTGTATGGGGGGGGCGGGGACCCTGAGCGCTGTATGGGGGGACGGGGACCCTGAGCCCAGTATGGGGGGACGGGGACCCTGAGCACAGTATGGGGGGATAGGAACCCTGAGCGCAGTATGGGGGGGTGGGGACCCTGAGCGCTGTATGGGGGGGGACCCTGAGCGCAGTATGGGGGGAGCGGGGACCCTGAGCGCAGTATGGGGGGGGACCTGGATGGGGGACATGTCTGCAACATAAGGACCAGGATGGGGGACCATGTCTGCAACATGGGGGACCTGGATGGGGGACCATGTCTGCAATATGGGGACCATGTCTGCAATATGGGGGACCTGGATGGGAGACCATGTCTGCTGGATGGGGGACCTGGATGGGGGACCATGTCTGCAATATGGGGGACCTGGATGGGGGACCATGTCTGCAATATGGGGGACCTGGATGGGGGACCATGTCTGCAATATGGGGGACCATGTCTGCAATATGGGGACCATGTCTGCAATATGGGGACCATGTCTGTAATATGGGGGACCTGGATGGGAGACCATGTCTGCTGGATGGGGGACCTGGATGGGGGACCATGTCTGCAATATGGGGGACCTGGATGGGAGACCATGTATGCAATATGGGGGACCTGGAGGGGAGACCATGTCTGCAATATGGGGGACCTGGAGGGGAGACCATGTCTGCAATATGGGGGACCTGGAGGGGAGACCATGTCTGCAAGATGAGGACCAGTTCAAAAGGTGTATAGAAAATAAAATGGTATCACTTTGTCATGCAAATAATGCGGCCCCCCAAATGAAATGTTTTTCCGTGTGCGGCCCATATGCCCAGCTGAGTTTGAGACCCCTGTCCTATGTGATTACAAGGGTCTAAGGCTGTGTGCCCACGATGCGTTTTTGGTGCGTATTTTGGTGTGTATTTGCAGCACGTAAGCGCTCCAGAAACGCATTGCATACCTTATCCCATGACTTCCTATGACATTCTGCAAGTTCTGTGCACATGGTCCGTATTTTTTCTGCGCAGATTTTACTCGCAGAAAAAATACGGGCATGACCAATTCTTGTGCGTTTCTGCATGCGTATTTGCCTATACAATGATTTGGAAAAACACATGTCAAATACGCATGCAAATACGCGTCAAATACGCGTCAAAAACGCATGTAAAAAACGCATGCCAAGGAGATACAGAAATTTTCAGGAAAATTTCTGCTTCATTTCTGCATCGTGGGCACTAAGCCTAAGGCTGCTCTGCGATCAGTGAAGTCTGTGTATACAATGGCGACTGGATATGTGCTATAGGGTATACTGGGTAATAAAAGTGCTAGTGCTTTTTATTAAAGAACTTGTACTAAAAATGAATGAAGCTACTAAAAGACAACAATCCATCTGTGCAGGTTCTTAAATAGGAGAAGCTTCTCTACAGCCTGTCTTGAGCCTTTCGCACAATCACTTTACAATTTATCAGCCTGGTGACTCTGGAGTGTGGTGGAAGCAACTCATATGCTACTAGGAGAAAGAGGGATGAAGGAAGGAGAAAAAACAGTATTGGGGACTATGGAACTAGGCAAGCCTCTCCATGAAGAGATGACGAATATTAATGATCCTGAATTACAAGGCAGAAGTAGTCTGTCTAGTAAATGCACTGCGTTGGGAAAAACTGAAATGGTTACTACACATGTAGATTCAGGTGCCACCACTTTAGCAACTGTGCCCCCTGAATTATTCGGGAGAAGACTGCACTCCGCTTCAGAGCAGAATATGCTTTTCTTTCATAAAGGAGTACATTTTTTAAAATTGTGATATTCTTCCTTGGTTTTACATGGGACTGCTATAAGCTTTGTGCATTATTGTGTTCTGCAGACAGTGTAGCACCTATTGTCTCAGAGTGTTGTATCCTCCCAATAATTCCTGTATCATGGCAGTGCCTATTTATGTCTTTTTTGGCACAGTAACCGGTGCAATGACTTTCTACGTTTTTTTTTCCGTAATCTGCAGAACTCTATTGTATAAACCAGATCTGCTAAGATCTCATTGAACGCCGCACTCTCATGCACGGGGCTCAGGACCTCGGTGTCTGTGCTCAACCAGTCTGTAAGCTATAATGGATCATCAATCATTGCAGTGATGCAGCAGTGGAGGGGATGCCATGGCAGAGCTACGCTTTTCTGTATTTCGGAATTGGCTATAAGCACCTCCAATGATTACTCCTGAAGAGAAGGCTGTCACACCTGTGTAATATACGGAGTGCCAAGCTGTGCCATCTGCTGCAGCCCATACCACACAAAACAATGCCATTGTGCTCTGTAAAGAATTGTAAGCCTTTTTGTTCAATGTTTCACCATTATGTTGCAATAAAAATAAGAAGTGTAAATCCAGTATTATATTCATGTGGAATTGACCTTACATGATTCCAAAAAATTGGGCCAAACTATATGTATCTTTCTTTTTTTAATAAGTATTTTAAAACAAAGACTTGAACTTAAAGCTCCTGTGCCCCAGTACAAAATCAGTCTTTTCCCCTATACTCATGTGCCTCTTATATAAGTGGTTCCTTGTTATGTTGTAGAGGGGCCTTCTGACCCACCCAAGTACCAGAGCCCAGATGTGACTGCTAGCTCTGCATTCCCTATAAAATGTCCAGGCATAAAAATATATTTGTGTTCAGATTTTTTCAGTAATGCAAGTGTGAACTTAGTATAACATTTATTAATAGTTTTCTTTTAAAAGTGTCTGGTTGGGTGGCAAAAGAATATTCATGCCACATGGTGCACTATATCTCATGATGAATGAAGTAACTAGCCTCCGAGAACTGTGTCTCCATACTTGTGAGACAGTTATCGTTGGAGCCTCATTCTCCAGATTCCAAATTTAGTATTATCCTAAGTAGAAGGGGCTCACAAGTGCCCACCAACCTCCCTTCTCCAGACCAAAAGTCTGGACACTTTTACCAATCCAGCAGTCACTAAAACTTTAGTCCAGTGTTTCCCAAACCCCATCTTCACGGCCCCCCCACAGGTCTTGTTTTCAGGATCTCCTTAGTATTGCACAGGTGAGAGAATTCCTGATGCCTTGATGATACTTCAATCACCTGTGTAATACTAAGGAGATCCTGAAAACATGACCTGTGGGGGGCCGTGAGGATGGGGTTTGGGAAACACTGCTTTAGTCCAAGGATTAAGCATATACAGTGGGGGAAAAAAAGTATTTAGCCAGCCGTCAGTTGTGCAAGTTCTCCCATTTAAAAAGATGAGAGAGGCCTGTAATTGACATCATAGGTAGACCTCAACTGTGAGAGACAAAATGAGAAAACAAATCCTGAAAATCACATTGTCTGATTTGGAAAGACATTTTTTTCAAATTTTGGTGGAAAATAAGTATTTGGTCAATTACGAAAGTTCATCTCAATACTTTGTTATATATCCTTTGTTGGCAATGACAGAGGTCAAACGTTTTCTGTAAGTCTTCACAGGGTTGGCACACACTGTTGCTGGTATGTTGGCCCATTCCTCCATGCAGATCTCCTCTAGAGCAGTGATGTTTTGGGGCTGTCGCTGGGCAACACAGACTTTCAACTCCCTCCAAAGGTTTTCTATAGGGTTTAGATCTGGAGACTCGCTAGGCCACTCCAGGACCTTGAAATGCTTCTTACGAAGCCACTCCTTCATTGCCCTGGCGGTATGCTTGGGATCATTGTCATGCTGAAAGACCCAACCACGTTTCATCTTCAATGGCCTTGCTGATGGAAGGAGGTTTGCACTCAAAATCTCACGATACATGGCCCCATTCATTCTTTCATGTACACTGATCAGTCGTCCTGGTCCCTTGGCAGAGAAACAGCCCCAAAGCATGATGTTGCCACCCCCATGCTTCACAGTAGGTATGATGTTCTGTGGATGCAACTCGGCATTCTTTCTCCTCCAAACACGAGTTGTGTTTCTACCAAACAATTCTACTTTGGTTTCATCTGACCATATGACATTCTCCCAATACTCTTCTGGATCATCCAAATGCTCTCTAGCTAACTTTAGATGGGCCCGGACATGTAATGGCTTAAGCAGGGGGACACGTCAGGCACTTCAGGATCTGAGTCCCTGGCTGCGTAGTGTGTTACTGATGGTAGCCTGTGTAACGTTGGTCCCAGCTCTGTGCAGGTCATTCACTAGGTCCCCCCGTGTGGTTCTGGGATTTTTCCTCACCGTTCTTGAGATGATTTTGACCCCACGGGGTGAGATCTTGTGTGGAGCCCCAGATCGAGGGAGATTATCAGTGGTCTTGTATGTCTTCCATTTTCTAATTATTGCTCCCACAGTTAATTTCTTCACACTAAGCTGCTTGCCTATTGCATATTCAGTCTTTCCCGCCTGGTGCAGGGCTGCAATTTTGTTTCTGGAGTCCTTTGACAGCTCTTTGGTCTTCACCATAATGGAGTTTGGAGTGTGACTGTTTGAGGTTGCGGACAGGTGTCTTTTATACTGATAACAAGTTCAAACAGGTACCAATACTACAGTTAATGAGTGGAGGAGCCTCTTAAAGAAGAAGTTACAGGTCTGTGAGAGCCAGAAATCTTGCTTGTTTGTAATTGACCAAATACTTATTTTCCACCAAAATGTGAAAAAAAAATTCTTTCCAAATCAGACAATGTGATTTTCAGGTTTCGTTTCTCATTTTGTCTCTCATAGTTGAGGTCTACCTATGATGTCAATTACAGGCCCCTCTCATCTTTTTAAGTGGGAGAACTTGCACAATTGGTGGCTGACTAAATACTTTTTTTCCCCACTGTATATGGCTGGAATCGTGCAGCCAGTGCCTGATAAATTCCGCCCGTGGATTGGGTAGGTGTATCAGCTGTCAGGTTCCCTTTAGGAAGGAGATCCTATATGGTGGACCTGTATTTGCTGCACATCTGGCTCCTTGTGTGCTGTAATAATTGCAGCAATAATAGTAAATAAATATATATATATATACTAGATGGTGGCCCGATTCTAATGCATCGGGTAATCTAGAATATTCATGCGGCCGACCGGGCGCGACTAAGCAGCGAAGCAGTGTTTAAATGGGTTGTGTACTACTTTAAATTAACTTCACAATGTATCCCCTCGGTGCCCCTAATGAATTTTGTCATTACGTCATGTTGTCAATCCTGCTTGTGACAACATCGCTGACGACGCACAGCCAGCACGTAATTCTCCCGCCTGCAGCCGGATCTTGCTTCCGTTTACATCACAACTATTTGCGGTTGCAGCCAGGGGTCTGCTGTTTCGCGCACCACAGTGAATGACGGGCTCTGGGCGGGGTTATCCCACATCGTGTCACATCCAGCATCCACGGCGCGGTCTGTCAATGTGGTTTGTATGGCTCCATCATTCCTCTAATCCTGGTTTGTATGGCTCCCTTATCTTGGATTGTACGGCTTCCTCATCTTAGCTTGTATGGCCTGCTTATCCTGGTTTGGTATGACCTTCTCAATCCCCCATCTCTACAGCACAGTTCAAAAACTAAACCCTAATCCTCACCTTGTTTCCTTTTCTCTGCTCCAGCGCTGTCTGTCCTGTTTTCAGCAGCTCCTCGCAGGATGTGAGGCACAGCACGCACTCTCAGATACTGCCGTGATTAACTGCTATCTGTAGATTCGCTGCTTTCCACGCCGGGACTAAGTGCGTGGAGAGGCACAAATCTGCATTTACTTTAGTAGCAGATGCTGCAGATGTCGCTATGAAGATTTAACAATAATACAATGAATACACAAAATAATACTTTATTAACTATTATTGGTTATAGAACTTAATAGAACTGAACAAAATTATTAAACAGATGATCAAAATATATAAACTATTCCATGAATATGTAACAATATTTAACAATAAATCATAGGACAAAAGAAGTACAACCCTAGAATATATTTCTTAACAATATCAACCTAAAATATTTTTGTACACAACATTTTTGGTGAATACTTTTGGACTATCTCTAAGCAACTTTCCTTGTAAATGGGTATCCAAAACTTGCACCTTGACATTGGATCTCATTTTAACTCTTGAATATGCAACATAGAGTTGTCCATGACCAAAAACGGGCTCCGGTAAATATATGCCAACACGGTGTAGAGTTTGACCTTGTGACTTGTTTATTGTCATGGCAAATGCTGGTTTTACTGGAAACTGTCGACGTCGAAGCCTAAATGGAAGACCGGTGTCTAAAGGACATAAATCAATGCGTGGAATGAACACTTCGTCTCCTTTTGCAGATCCAGTGATCACTGTTGCTTGAATTATGTGGGAATGGAGTCTAGTAACAATAAGGCGAGTTCCATTACATAGGCCATTTCTTGTATTTAGATTCCGCAGCAACATTAAGATTGCTCCAACTTTAAGTTGTAGTCTGTGGGATGGCATTCCTGATGGCGTAACACTATTTAAAAATTCAACTGGATAATGCTCTCGTTCATCTTCATTGTCGACATCCACCGAATCATCACTTTTGTACAATTTATACTCTCCAGGCATTCTATCCATCACACGGGAATTTAGCAGAGCTACGTCATCGTTCTTGGGACAGAGAATTGCATAGGAAGAGGCCCTCTCAACACTGCTTTGGTCGTTCACATCTATTTCAACGCGTTGTCCAAAAACATCACTTACGATGCAGTCAGTGCACAACATGTCTTCTGGTATTTCAATAATGTCTTCTCCAAGGTTATATTCATTGCTAAGTTCACCATTACCAAATTTAAGAAGCCAGTTGCTGTACTCTGGGTCAGAAGATCGCATGTTGTTAATTAGTTGTAGTTTATTAAACTCTTTCCAAAGGTCTGACATTTTTAAGGTTGACTCGATAATATTTGTTCTTGTTCCATTTGGTACAACTGGAAGGCATTGCCTAAAATCTCCGCCAAAAACTTTACCTCCAAAAGGAATTTCATTTTTTTCAGCAATATTTGTAGTCATAACTTCACGCAGAAGTCTGTCAATTAAGCTCAAAGCATATTTGGGCGTCATGGTGCACTCATCAAGTATCAAAAGATTTGCACTGTTCAACTGTTTTCCTGCAAATGTGTCTTGTTTGATTCTGGAAACGGAGATTTCATTGACCGGAACTGGTATCCCAAAGAGTGAATGCATAGTGCGACCTCCTCTTAAAAGGTTTGCTGCAATACCTGTTGTAGCCGATGGCAATACGACTTTTCTTAACCCTCTAACGTGATGCATTAAAACTTCATAGAGGTATGTTTTACCGCTGCCTCCAGGACCGTCAATAAAGAAACATTTTGCCGTTGGATCGGCTTGGTTTTCTACAGCGCTCACAATAGTGTCATATGCAATCCGTTGTTCTTTATTTAAGGAGTTTTTCTTTTCTGTTGCCAGCAATAATTCATAAGCTTCATCATACTCTTGAATTTGTGCAACTTGACTTGCAGGCTGTGGCAAATTAAAGTCTGAAAACGTTTTTCCATGCAGTAGTAGGATATTTTGGACATCTTGCATGGCATAAGATTCGCAATTGTGACAATTTCCACTTTTGTTGTGAAGACGTAAGCAGTAATCTTCAATTATATGTTCTTTGAAATTTGTCCAAAGTTGAGCCGGATTTGTAGGCGGTCCAAAGACACAAATGTAGGCAAACAATTCACGAAGTTTCTTAGGCATATGTAGGGTAACTGCGTCTTCTGAAGTAAGTGTCCACATAGTATCATCCAATAGAAGTCCTAAAGCCGAAGCTGCAGCTTTAAATGTATCGTGCAATACTCCATTAACTGTTTTCAAATCTTCGTAACTTCTAGCTCCTTTGACATGCAGTAGTAACAGTCGAAGGCAATATCTTTCTTGATCCTTGACACTAACCGTACACATGCGTCCAATTATTCTGCTAAGTCCTCGTTGTCTTGGCTTCCAAGTTTTATTCCAAACGTAATGCTCTGGAATCTCTCAATACAAATACTACCTTGCGGTTTTGTCACATTGGTTAAGCAAAAACCATTCCATTAATGTTGACGTTGTGCTTAAATTTTTGGAGACATCTTCGACTTGAGTATTTTCAAAGAAATAAAGCTGCTGTTGATTTGGTAAATGAATAGCTAAACGTATAATGGCATGGGACTGTGAATGCATTGGAAATGCAAATATTCTCCAAGCAGCTTCTGGAGCACTGACCTATCTTGAGTCAACAAACCGTGATTCATCGTGATTGACTGTTTTTTGTTGGATTTCGACGTTAGCTTTGTCATGCCCCTTGTAGATGTACTTGAAAAGATATTTAACACTTTTGATTGAAGCGCAGATTTCCACGTTGATGTGACAGTTGTAGCGTTTTAATAAGTACGGGTTGTATGGAACTATCCATGAGTTATTTATAATCTTTTTGTTGTGTACAATGTTATCAATCAGTTGTCTCCGGTAGGATGGGTAGCCGTCCAAATCTTTAACAGTGTGCTGTTTCAACTGCTTTGGAAACCCTTTTGTACACTTTCCGTTTTCCATGCATGGACTTTTTGGATTTGCTACACCGCATGGGCCATGAACCATATTACAGATTACAATATTATACAATTCAGGATACTTTTCTTGGTTAGGAATTTCAGCCCACACTATGTTGTCAATTTCGTCCTCCGTGCGAAACTTGGAATCCGCGTCTAAAATAATTAGTATATGCGCATGTGGGAGACCTCGTTTCTGAAACTCTATGAAGTGTACCATTGCTACGACTGTTCCAAAAAGGCCTTTTGTGATGTCTTTAAAAAGGATGCCGAGTTTTAGTCAAAATACGCGTGCAACTAAGTCCGGCCTGTGTTCAACTTGCTGCCAGGGTTGTAGATTTTCTGTAATTTCCGGCCATTTAGGATTACAGGTCATTGTTAAAAAAATGTCAGGTCTTCCATACTTTGTTACTATTGCCATTGCATCTTGATAACGCTGTTGCATGTTGCGGGGGCTACCTTCAAAGGATGACGGGAGAATTACTGTTTTTCCAATTGGAATTCCTTTTTGAATGGATTGTTTTTGCAAATGTTCTTGAAGAACGCAGTAGTCTTCAACTTTAAGTTGTTTTTGGTTCCTTCGTATGAAATTGAGCCGATTTGCTTCAATTTTAACGTATGTGTCTATTAAGTACTGTTTTGTCAGTTTCCCACCGTTTAAAATAGGATTGAAGTAATTTCGCACAGACAGAAGAAAACTGTAGTACTGTAGTTGTGTAATTCTTCTTGAAGTTCCTTGTTGGTGTAGGTTTTCATGCCACCCTTGATCACCGCTTGGAAAGAATAGCGGATACAGAAGAGCATCAAGGTTGCTGTGCAAAATGCTAATCGGTTGTGTTTTAGGAACGAAAGGGTTGTTTTTGTCTGGCTTAAGATGGACTAATATATCTCTTTGAAAAGGAAGCTCTCCATCATCGTTTTGAAAAACAACTGTGACCTCACTTACTCGTGGTTTGTTGTAACATATGGGATCTTGTTGACGTTCTTGTTTAATGGCCATGATAATAGAAGGCATTTCCGTCCCATTTTGTATAGCTCTCTGTTCTTCCTCAGCTTCAACGTCTTTTAGCATGTGATATGCGGCAGCAAATGGGCTGATTGTTTGTAAATGTACGGCCATTAGGTTCATCAGTTCGGCATTACACTTTTCATTTTCTTTTCGGTTCATCCTTTGTTCTGTAGCCTCATTTGGATCAAAGATGTATAATTGTGCTAATGTTGGTGGTTGTCCTAGTTCTGGGTGAAGTGTTCCAGTGCAGTGGTAGATCTGGCCATGAATTTTAAAACAATACGGTCCGAATCCAGGGGGCGGTGCCATGTTGGCACCAAATGGAGCAAACGCATGAGAACTGTTGATACTTCTGATATTTTCCATAAAATTTCTACTGTGTTCATGCGTTCCTTTCATCAACTGCTCAAACAGATCCGAGTAGTGACATCTTGGTAGCATCACTTTTCCTTTTTGGCAGCATTGAGTAAACTGATTGTCAGATGTTTTTTCCTCGATAAAATTCATAGATTCGCATTTGGAACAAACTACATTCATCTTCCCACAGTAGTGTTGAATAATGATAGTTTCATTGTCTGTTACGTAACGTGCAAGTTGTTGAATGTTCTGCTGGGTTTGCCTTAGTTGGTAGAGCATTCGTTTTTGATAAATTTGTCGATCGTGTTGTTCTCGGTTTGTCCTGGATTCTGGAGATTCATTCAGGCGACATTGTCTATGGGATTCCGCATCGTGTTCCTGTCTAGCCGCAGTGTGTTGCGGTGTTTCCCGTTCCCGACGTTGTCTGTGAGATTCCGCATCCTGTGCTTGTCTGGTGGCAGTGTCTTGTGGTGTCTCCTGTTTCCGACGTTGTCTGTGAGATTCCGCATCCTGGGCTTGTCTGGCGACAGTGTGTTGTGGTGTCTCTTGTTGCCGGCGTTTTTGTTGAGATTCCGCATCCTGGGCTTGTCTGGCGGCAGTGTGTTGTGGTGTCTCTTGTTCCCGACGTTGTCTGTGACATTCGGCATTCTGGGCTTGTCTGGCGACAGTGTGTTGTGGTGTCTCCTGTTCCCGATGTTTTCTGTGAGATTCCAGCATCCTGGGCTTGTCTGCCGGCAGTGTGTTGTGGTGTCTCCTGGTCCCGAAGTTTTCTGTGAGCTTCCGCATCCTGGGCTTGTCTGCCGGCAGTGTGTCGTGGTGTCTCCTGTTGCCGAATTTTTCTGTGAGCTTCCGCATCCTGTGCTTTTCTGGCGGCAGTGTGTGGTGTTGTCTCCTGCTTCCGAATTTTTCTGTGAGCTTCCGCATCCTGGGCTTGTCTGCTGGCAGTGTGTTGTGGTGTCTCCTGTTCCCGGCGTTTTTGGTGAGATTCTGCATCCTGGGCTTGTCTGGCGGCAGTGTGTTGCGGTGTGTCCTGCTCCCGTCGTTTCTTGCGATATTCTGCATCCTTGACTTGTCTGACGGCAGTGTGTTGCGGTGTCTCCTGTTCCCGGCGTTTTTGTTGAGATTCTGCATCGTGGGCTTGTCTGGCGGCAGTGTGTTGCGGTGTCTCCAGTTTCCGGCGTTTTTGGTGAGATTCGGCATCCTGGGCTTGTCTGGCAGCAGTGTGTTGCGGTGTCTCCTGTTTCGGGCGTTTTTTGTGAGATTCGGCATCCTGGGCTTGTCTGGCAGCAGTGTGTTGCGGTGTCTCCTGTTCCCGGCGTTTTTGGTGAGATTCGGCATCCTGGGCTTGTCTGGCGGCAGTGTGTTGCGGTGTGTCCTGCTCCCGTCGTTTCTTGCGATATTCTGCATCCTTGACTTGTCTGACGGCAGTGTGTTGCGGTGTCTCCTGTTCCCGGCGTTTTTGTTGAGATTCTGCATCGTGGGCTTGTCTGGCGGCAGTGTGTTGCGGTGTCTCCAGTTTCCGGCGTTTTTGGTGAGATTCGGCATCCTGGGCTTGTCTGGCAGCAGTGTGTTGCGGTGTCTCCTGTTTCGGGCGTTTTTTGTGAGATTCGGCATCCTGGGCTTGTCTGGCAGCAGTGTTTTGCGGTGTCTCCTGTTCCCGGCGTTTTTAGTGAGATTCGGCATCCTGGGCTTGTCTGGCAGCAGTGTGTTGCGGTGTCTCCTGTTCCCGGCTTTTTTTGTGAGATTCGGCATCCTGGGCTTGTCTGGCGGCAGTGTGTTGCGGTGTCTCCTGTTCCCGGCTTTTTTGTTGAGCTTCCGCATCCTGGGCTTGTCTTGCGGCAGTTTGTTGCGGTGTCTCCTGTTCCCGGCGTTTTTGGTGAGATTCCGCATCCTGGGCTTGTCTGGCGGCAGTATGTTGTGCTGTCTGTTGCTCTCGACGTTGTCGTTTTCTTGCTGCTTCTGCTGCTTTTCGGTCTTCCTCCGTGGCGTATTTTCGCTTACGACTCATTATAAAACAGGAAACTTAAAGAAGTATCTCTTCAGCGCGCTGTCACTGGCAGAATGTGTTCAGTAAACCTGACAAAAGTCCCTCGCACAGTGTGACAGAAGTCCCTCGTACAGTGTGAGTGAAGTCCCTCGCACAGTGTGAGTGAAGTCCCTCGCACAGTGTGAGTGAAGTCCCTCGCACAGTGTGAGTGAAGTCCCTCGCACAGTGTGAGTGAAGTCCCTCGCACAGTGTGAGTGAAGTCCCTCGCACAGTGTGAGTGAAGTCCCTCGCACAGTGTGAGTGAAGTCCCTCGCACAGTGTGAGTGAAGTCCCTCGCACAGTGTGAGTGAAGTCCCTCGCACAGTGTGAGTGAAGTCCCTCGCACAGTGTGAGTGAAGTCCCTCGCACAGTGTGAGTGAAGTCCCTCGCACAGTGTGAGTGAAGTCCCTCGCACAGTGTGAGTGAAGCCCCTCGCACAGTGTGAGTGAAGCCCCTCGCACAGTGTGAGTGAAGCCCCTCGCACAGTGTGAGTGAAGCCCCTCGCACAGTGTGAGTGAAGCCCCTCGCACAGTGTGACTGAGAAAACCTGCTCAGTACGTTATGAGCATTTTGTGAGTCACATGACCACATGGGCGGAGTTAGCCGTGCTATCTCCCGAAGGTGGCGTAGATATTTGAAATGTTGCGGTAATTGGCCGGAGAGCGTGTTTAAATTTGGCGCGAAAATCTGTGATTGGTCGCGGGCGGCGTCCGCGACCAATCAGAGAAGCGGGTTTTAAATCTCGCGGGCCGTGTTACTAAGCAGCGGACAGTGTGTTTGAATTCAGCGTTAAAATCTCTGATTGGTCGCGTCAGGAGGGCGCGACCAATCAGCGTATCGTATTGGTGAGGACCGGGGAGCGGCTGCCTGTGCGGCTACTTCCGCTCCGAGAAGCCGGGAGATGAGCGACTGCTCGCAGCAGAAGTATCCGGACCCGCAGCGCCGCACCCCGGTCCTCCCTTCACACCCTAGCCGCATGGATGTCAGCGGCGCTGCCTGTGCGGATACTTCCGCTCCGAGAAGCCGGGACATGAGCGGGCGCTGGCAGCAGAAGTATCCGGACCCGCAGCGCCGCTCCCCAGTCCTCCCTTGACACGTTAGCCGCTGATCTCCCCACAGTTTCCTCATGGTGTTACAAAGGTCCTGACATTTTTGTTAAAAATCGCTGATTGGTTGCTTGCTCTGCCCGCGACCAATCACCGTTTTGGGCGCCACATTTAAATATCGGCCGCGACCATTCACCGATTTTGGCGCCACATTTAAATAGCGTCCGCGACCAATCAGCACAGCGTTGTTTAAATGTGGCGCCAAGATCGGTGAATGGTCGCGGCCGATATTTCAATGTGGCGCCCAAATCGGTGATTGGTCGCGGGCATTGGTCGCGGGCATCTTCAGGGGGTTGAATACTACTTGTAGGCACTGTATATATATATATATACACACACACACACACACACACACACACACACGATTGTTCTGAGTGAATCAGCACAATTGGAGGAGAATGTGTCAATGGTTTACAGTGTCCTTATAATATTTGCCAACATAAGTAGTTTACACTTAGAGAGCTTTTGGAATATATTACATTAGCAGCCTGTCTTCAGCTTTCTTTGTATCTGGATTATTGTACCATTCGATCTTTCATGTTATAGTTCAGAATATTTTCACAGGAGCCCTTCAGTTAGCTCATCACAATTTGTGACTATTAAATAAAGATATAGCGTCTTCCCATCGCACAGATGCTCCCGCTAATGAGAGCGCTATCCTGACCCAGCAACGAGTAATGTTCTCCGCACAGGTGAGGAAAACATCATTACAAGAATGCAAATTTTATACCAATGAACTGGTTCCTTTTTACAACTAGAAATGCAGCTACATTGTCTATCTGAAAAGGAAAAAATGCACACTATTTACAGATGCGATTTACTAGTCTCATATCATCGAATGCTAGAATGTTAGAGTTGAAAGGGACCTCCAGGGTCCTCTGGCCCAACCCCCTGCTCAATGCAGGAGTCACTAAACCATCTCAGACAGATGTCTGTCCAGCCTCTGAAGACTTCCATTGAAGGAGAACTCGCCACCTCTCGTGGCCGCCTATTCTACTCATTGATCACTTTCACTGTCAAAAAGTTTTTTCTAATATCTAATCTGTATCTTCTCCCTTTCAGTTTCATTCCATTGCTTCTTGTGTTTCCATGTGCAAATGAGAATAAGGATGATCCCTCTACACTGACAGCCCTTCAGAAATTTGTATACAGCTATTAAGTCTCCTCTTAGCCTTCGTTTTTGCAAGCTAAACATTCCCAGATCCTTTAACCGTTCCTCGTAGGACATGGTTTGCAGTCCGCTCACCATCCTGGTAGCTCTTCTCTGAACTTGTTCCAGTTTTTCGATATCTTTTTTTTTTTTTTTTAGATATATTTTTAATATGGTAAATGGGAAGAATCATTATAGTTCTAGTGGTTAAAAGAATAAAAAGGGGTATGGTACCGTGGGATAATCTTGTTTTTCCCACTTATAGTGGTATAATGGGACTTTACCGGGAACCTGTCACTAGATTCATGCTTCCCAAACTGAAAGCAGCATGAGTCAGGCCCTGGATGTGAGATTACATCCAGGTTTGTTTTTCTCTGAAAAGCTCAAGAAAACGTACTTTGAGGATCCGGCCTTTGATTGACAGATTTCTGTCTATGTAGTCACGTGGGAGAGTGAGCTAGAGAGGAGCAGGGAGCAGCTGGCCATGGGCGGCACTGGACTAATCTGATATCCTCCTATGGTCCCTGGCTGGATCTTCAAACTATGTTTTCTTAAATGACGGCTCATTTTAGAGAGACACATACCGGATGCAGTCGTGCCGCCAGGTTCCGATTCCTGTTGCTAGTGATTTGGGCAGCATGAGTCAAGTTACAGGTTTCCGTTAAGCATCGATGACCTTAGATATCCTTAGAAGATGCCACCAATATTTGATCACTGTGATTCTTACTTCTGGGAGCCCTACTATGAGAATATAGAAGGGTCTAAGCGAACAAAATATTCCTGCAAGTACCAAAACCACTTTTTTTTTTATAATAAAAAAAACAACGCACGTTGAGTCGGTGACTTATCCGGACAGGTAGTTTTACCTGGTACTGCTACTTGTTCACCTGTATGGTATAAGCCAATAGGACTTGTAAGTGTTGTAGCCCTTTTATTGTGCGGATTGGATGGTGTCTCACAGGCAAAATTCCCACTGATCAAACATTGATTGTAAAGATTTTTTGTTAAATTATTTTTAAGTTATTATATACATTTTTATTTTGCTTATCTGTAGGACATTTTCTGTATTTTTTTGCTTACTGTCTTATTAATTATCATTCAGTTCAGTATATAAATAGTATGAAGTTCTCTTACTGCTGCAGCCAGATAAATGATATCATTTAGCTCTCTGCAGGGGTTTCACAACCCACATAAGATAAATCGCACTCTGCTTTTAATACATTACATGTTTTTTGCATGTCGACCTTTCTAAATGTAGCTTTGGGTTTAAGCTGTGGCAGAATGTTTATGGGATATTATAGGAATAAAGATTGGAAATTCTGGAAATTCGGCATGTTTTATGAGTTCCGGTCTTTCCACAACTTCTCACCATACTGTCAAACTGGGTATGGGGAGAACACAACGTATAACGGCAGCCTCACTGCAAACTAAAGTACACACAACGAAAATAAACAAGGGAATACACTTAGCTTTAAGATGACACTGGAGAGAACATGGCTACAATCCACAAAGGAACTCCAAGGAAATTCTAGCCGACTACTAGAATTCCAGGCCTGAATAGAAGAACACTCTATCACCAGCAACTCTCTGGAGAAACTGTGTGTATTTAAGGATACAGCTAGGGTGTGGTAATTAGCAGCAGAAGGGGAGGATCACCGCTGGGTCCTAAAGGTATAATCCCCAAGCAAGGTGAGGACCACCGCTGGGTCCTAGAGAGAGAGGGATCATGAAAAGATCTGGAAGATGTTTGCAAGGCCAAACGCAGCGACCTTCTACAGCCGGACCCCGTATGACTGTCTGTCAAACCTGACACTCTTGACACATACCTGAGACAGGTACACAAGGTATAGCCAAATGGATTACTTTTACTGTCGAAATAGTAAATAAACATTGTAGTTTATATACCATCAGCATATCTGCAAATAAATTTGTTAAAAGACGACATTCTAGAGTCTGCAGAAATATGGCTACGAAAACAGAGCTCCATCTATTTCATATTCAACGAATTGTCCACTTAATTACAATACTATATTATTGACTCCAGTATGATCGAAAATTTAAAAACATTTATACTTTCCTCCTTGATACTCAGCTCTGTGTCTCCCGCTGGTCTCTTCATTTCCTCTTCTGGCGGAGGACATCACGTGACTGTTGCAGTCAATCAGTGGCCATTGAGCACTAAGTCTACACCAGTCACCTGGCTTCCTCTTCCGTCAAGGGACGACACAATGCTGATTACAGATAAATTACATATTCAGAACCCTGGATTCAGTAGCGAGGTGTTGTAAAATAGTGGACAACCCCTGACTAGTCATTGGCTAGGACTTTGGGATATTTTGTTTATAGAGATGTTTCTAGATCAATTCGCGGGACTTCGGTCCTTGTCAGTGGCACTGGAAGTACTGGCAGCTAGATGGGGGACCCACGAATCTCTTAGCCTCCAGCGTCCCCGGCACGGCATTTAATTTGTCGTGGTTTGCTCGACCTGATTCCTTTGTACAATTGCAGCAATGTAGTAGCGGCTTAGAGCCGTCAGTGTTTGGCTGCACAGCCAAAATCGCTGTTTCGGTCCAGTCTTATAGCTTGTGCTGTCTTTTGAAAGTGATTTTTGCTTGTGTGGGCGCTTTTATATGCTCACATAGAAATGTATCTGGTTGCAAATGTATTCCGATTCCTTATAGTTAACAAGTGATAATTGGAAGTAAAAGGCCCGCTATGGGACACATAATCTATTAACTAAAAGTCACATAAAAATATATTGGTCATAATAGCCTGAACCCGTGCAACGATTTTAACACATAATTATAATTACTGTACATATATTCTATTATTTATAATCCACAGTGAACGTTGTTAGAAAAACAATATCGTAATTTTTTATTAATTCTGGCATTTTTAAAAATTCATATATATTTAACAATACCTTACATACACCACATAATGTTATCTAAAAAAAAATCTGCACTGATACACAATTCAACTAAGCGCACCATGGCTGAAAAAAAACATATAAAAAAAACGTAGACAAAAAACTGCAAAATTGTCTGCTCACTTTAAGGGGCGAGTAGATAAAATACAATATGCTGAAGGGACGATAAGAATAAACAATATAATAAACTAAATAAATAAGAAGGGAAACAAAGATCCCATATAATAAAAATGTAAAAAGTTCTGGTAAAAATGGGGCTGGAATGTTCCGCAGGATCGTCATGCTCTATTAGTTTATCGAGATAATTGTAGTAATTTCCTGACAATATTTCACAGAACCAAGAATACTCGCTGCCTACAGATACAAGAGGACTTTGTTTTTTTGTTTGCACAAAAATTATGGAATCACCGGGCTCGGAGGATGTTCATTCAGTTGTTTAATGTTGTTGAAAAAAAGCAGATCACAGACATAGCACAAAACTAAAGTCATTTCAAATGGTAACTTTAAGGCTTTAAGAAACACTAAAATAAATCAAGATAAAAAATGTGGTACTCAGTAAGGGTAATTTTTTTCAGACCAAGCAGAGGGAAAAAAATATGGAATCGCTCAATTCTGAGGAAAAAATTATGGAATCACCCTGTAAATTTTCATTTCCAAAACTAACACCTGCATCAAATTAGATCTGCTCGTTAGTCTGCATCTAAAAAGGAGTGATCATACTTTGGAGAGCTGTTGCACCAAGTGGACTGACATGAATCATGGCTCCAACATGAGAGATGTCAATTGAAACAAAGGAGAGGATTATCAAACTCTTAAAAGAAGGTAAATCATCACGCAATGTTGCTAAAGATGTTAGTTGTTCACAGTCAGCTGTGTCTAAAATCTGGACCAAATACAAACAACATGGGAAGGTTGTTAAAGGCAAATATACTGGTAGACCAAGGAAGACATCAAAGCGTTAAGACCGGAAACTTAAAACAATGTGTCTCCAAAACAGGAAATGCACAACGAAACAAATGAGGAATGAATGGGATGAAACTGGAGTCAATGTCTGTGACCGAACTGTAAGAAACCGCCTAAAGGAAATGGTATTTACATACAGAAAAGCTAAACATAAGTGATCATTAACACCTAAGCAGAAAAAAACAAGGTTACAATGGACTAAGGAAAAGCAATCATGGACTGTGGATGACTTGATGAAAGTCATATTCAGTGATGACTCATATTCCAGTGATGATGCTGGAACTTTTGTTTGGTGCCGTCCCAATGAGATTTATAAAGATGACTGCATGAAGAGAACATGCAAATTTCCACAGTCATTGATGATATGGGGCTGCATGTCAGGTAAAGGCACTGGGGAGATGGCTGTCATTACATCTTCAATAAATGCCCAAGTTTACATTGATATTTTGGACAGTTTTCTTATCCCATCAATTGAAACGATGTTTGGGGATGATGACATCATTTTTCTAGATGATAATGCATCCTACCATAGAGCAAAAACTGTGAAAACATTCCTTGAAAGAAGACACATAAGGTCAATGTCATGGCCTGCAAATAGTCCGGATCTCAATCCAATTGAAAATCTTTGGTGGAAGTTGAAGAAAATGGTCCATGACAAGACTCCAACCTGCAAAGCTGATCTGGCAACAGCTGTCAGAGAAAGTTGGAGCCAGATTGATGAAGAGTACTGTTTGTCACTCATTAAGTCCATGCCTCAGAGACTGCAAGCTGTTATTAAAGCCAGAGGTGGTGCAACAAAATACTAGTGATGAATTGGAGTGTTCTTTTGTGTGTTTGTTTTTCATGATTCCATAATTATTTCCTCAGAATTGAGTGATTCCATTATTTTTTTCCTCTGCTTGGTTTGAAAAAAAAATACCCTTACTGAGTACCACATTTTTAATCTTGATTTCTTTTAGTGTTTCTTAAAGCCCTAAAGTTGCCATTTGAAATGACTTTAGTTTTGTGCCATGTCTGTGATTTGCTTTTTTTCAACAACATTAAACAACTGAATGAACATCCTCCGAACCCGGTGATTCCATAATTTTTGCCAGGGGTTGTATGTTAGATCTGCCTCTATATCTCCAAGGTTCTATGTTGCCAGCCAATAAAGGGAAACTTTCGCCAGGTTTTTCTCTACCTAATCTGAAAAAAGAGAGATATGTAGATACAGAGACCCCGATTCCAGCGATTTATTGCTTATTAGGCTGCTTGCTACAGTTTTGATAAAAATCACAGTTTTATCTTCTACAAATTTAGCAGTTCTCTGAATGCTGAGATCTGTATAACCCGCCCACACCACTGATTGGCAGCTTTCGGCCTATGCACAGTGTATACAGAAAGCTGCCAATCGATGGTGTGGGCATGGTTATACAGAGCTCAGCATTCAGGGAACTGAAAGATCTGTAGCAGATAAAACTGTGATTTTATAAAAACTTCAGCAAGCAGCCTAATAAGCAATACATCGCTGGAATCAGGGTATCTGTCCCTAAATCGTGCTACTCTCAGATGGGGAAGCAAAAACCTTTGTTACTGATTCCCTTTGATTAGACAGTCTGGTCATACAGGCAGCTCGGAGAGCCCCTAACAAGTAGTTTTATGTGCACAGTGCATTGCAGGCAGATTATTCAGGTAGTAATACAGCTTCGTATACCTGTAATAAGCAGCTATTGATTTTCACAGGCGCTCGGCAGGTTTCTCTGAACCCTGAGAAGAGAATATTGAACACGGTAATATAATGTCTGCGGTGGCAGCTACAACTTAATCTTGCAGCTCGATACGTTTATTCCAGCGCAATAATCTGCGTGTTTTTGTCTGGCCGTTATTGAGAGGCTTTTTTTTATGGTTTTGCAGTATTAATATTTTATACACCCATATAAATCTTGATTGTTTCCCTGGACCTTGATGACTCCGGAAGCCGATTGTGGTTATTACTCTATATTAGAAACAGGTGAAAAATGCATATTTAATATCTGCAGGGAAAGCAAGAGAATGTCTTTGTTGATGTGTATTTGCTGCAGAGTGCTGTATTGTACGTAGTTTCTAAGTTCAGATAGAACTGGTAAAAGCATATACTGTGATTTATTGTGTGTTTTATGTACAATGAATGCATGCTTTTTTGCATGCTTTTTTATGGGTTTTTACTTGTTTTTTCCCCATTGATTAGAATGGGTGAAAAATGCTGTAAATACTCTGAAAGAATTGACATGCTGCAGATTTGAAAAAAAAACCAAATGCTAAGAAGGTTCAAATCAGCAAGAAAAAAATGAGCAGCATGTGCATGACATCTCCTTTGCTGCAAAACGTAGCATATGCCCTAAGGGTCTGTTGACACTTGGCATTTTCACACAGTGTGTGAAAAACGCTCATTTTTGGCGTGCTTTTGTGTTGTTGTTTTTTTACCATTCATTAGTGTGGGTGAAAAATTCTGTAAAAGCTCTGAAAGAATTGACATGCTGCAGATTTGGAAAAATGCTTTGATGGTTCAAATCTGCAAGAAAAAGAATAGTCAGCATGTGCATGAGATTTCAGAAATCTCATTCACTTTGCTGGTACTGTAAAATGCTGCAATTTTTTTTGCAGGGAAAACTAGGCAAAAACGCCACTTGTAAACATACCCGAACGGTCATCTGTGAAGAATATTAGAAATATAATTTCATGTCAATCATTTATATCCTATTTGGCATGGGATTATAAGCATCCTTTTAGTGTTCAGTTGTAACAGAACAGCTAGCAGCAGGGGGGGAAAGTCAAGAGTCAAAAGACTGTGAGTGACAGATATCACACGTTGAGCCAGCTCAGCTCAGAACAAAGGGCTTGCGTGCCATGTGAATACCATGTGGTCTGAGTAAACTATGATTTCATAACGAAAAATTGGACTTATCGTACGTCCTAGTTATACTTTGTCTACAGGTCAGCGATCCCCAAACCGGACCGCACATTGTCCAGTGTCCCAATCCGTTCTGGCCTCATAGGGTAGGGAGATACGTAAAATATCTGGTGGGAAACAGATAGTACAGCTGTGTTTAGTCTCCACGTGTAGCATAGGCCCATTAAGGAGTTATGATCCATCTGAAGTTTTGGAGTTATTATCTGCCAGGGGCACGGGGAGGGGACTCAGGTTCAGCCCAGAGGGCAGGTGGGGAGGTACCCATAGGAGATATAAGCTGGAGTAAGGCCATGTGGCTCTCGCTCTGATGCATGCGGCCACTTCGAACAGGGGGGCTCACGTCGAGTAACGTGCTGCGAAGGACCGAAGAACCCACTGGAAGCTCAGGCCCCCATGAGGCCCAGCGCAGACATGGTCAGACGTCACCAGTAATTGACATGATTAATCTGCTTATACCTTTTGTCCTACCACTATTTATTTGCATCTCTGACCATTACATATGTTTCATCCTTGTGTATATAGTGTATTGTCTAGTGTGCTCTTAAGGTGATTAAATATATAATTTAACCTTGGGCTGCTTTTTGATCTTGATCCACGAATTCACATGTCCGTTTTTCGGGTTAATATCCCATGCAACCGGGGCTGGTTTCTGGCCCAATATAATTCCCGTTAATGGACCGGACTTATATCAAATAGGAACTGGTGGCGGCTATACCATATACCATGCTGATATGGTTCTGTTTCACTAGGGCTAGTAAAAGGGACCTCTCAGTCTGTCAGGGGTGTGAGCAAGTGTGGGGCCACGTCATTGACTGAGTGGGCCACCTCTTCTCACTCCCTGTGAGCCACGTCAGTGACTGAGTGGCCATTCAGTGTATATGTTTACTCACATAGGTCTGTGTTCCCATTGGGTTCATGGTGTAATCTGCTTATGTGAGACACACATGGTAATCCTTGGTCAACCAATATAGGAGAAAACCAGAGAACAAAGAAGAAATTTAGGCTCTGTTCAAGCTTGTGGTGAACATTTGGCACATGCCTCGTAAAAATTGCCTGATATTTTACAAGGCATGTATAGCCACAACATGCAGCAGTATACCATAGGGTTGCAGACAATGACCTTGTCAAAACAGCCCCTTTTCAGATTGAAGTAGGCCAGTGATGTCAAACTGAAACACACAGAGGGCCAAAATGAAAAACTTGGACAAAGTCACGGGCCAATCAGTATACAGTATAATGGGCCCCACACAGTCCTCCATACAGAATAATGGGTCCCACATAGTCCTCCAAACAGTATAATAGCCTCACATAGCTTTCCATACAGAATAATGGGCCCCACATAGTCCTCCATACAGAATAATGGGCCCCACATAGTCCTCCATACAGAATAATTGCCCCACATAGTCCTCCATACAGTATAATGGGCCCCACAAAGTCCTCCATACAGAACAATGGCCCCACATAGGGGTGGTGGTCCTGGTGTAGCGGGCCAAATATAATCACTCTGCGGGCCAGATTAGGCCCACAGGCCAGAGTTTCACAGGTATGAAGTAGGCGAATCAGTTGTTCACAAAGGGTATTGCAAAGGATATGAAGTGTTATATGCTGTTCGTGTATTGCCAAGGAGAAATGGATCGACAAGGACTAGACAATATGAGGTTATTTTCCTTAACAAATAGTTCCCAAGCAGGAAACTCCTATATAGGCTCCTTCAGGGCCGGCTCCAGGTTTTCATGGGCCCCGGGCTAAAAAGTCTCAGTGGGCCCCTTTAACACATATCATGATTCATGATGCACAGATATGGCGGAGAAATATAGGTATACAACACAGGGCCCAGGCTGTCCCCTCACCCTTCACATATGCAAACATGCACACAAGCACAGTAGGCAGACATGCGCACACACAAACACACAGTACGCAGACATGCGCGCACACACAGTACGCAGACATGCGCGCACATACAGTACGCAGACATGCGCGCACATACAGTACACAGACATGCGCGCACACAGTACGCAGACATGCGCACACACACAGTATGCAGACATACGCACAAACACTGTACGCAGACATGCACACCCCCACACAGTACGCAGACATGCAAACGCAGACATGCACGCACACACAGTATGCAGACATGCACGCACACATGGTATGCAGACATGCACACACGGAACGCAACATGCACACATGCACACACACATACACACAGTACGCAAATGTTCACACACACATACACACACTACGCAGACATGCACGCACACACGGTATGCAGACATGCGCACATGCACACACAGTATACAGACATGCACACAGTAAGCAGACATGCGCGCACACACAGTACGTTGACATGCGCGCGCACACAGTACGCAGACATGCGCGCACACAGTACGCAGACATGCGCGCGCACACAGTACGCAGACATGCGCGCGCACACAGTACGCAGACATGCGCGCGCACACAGTACGCAGACATGCGCGCACACAGTACGCAGACATGCGCGCGCACACTGTACGCTGACATGCGCACACACCCACACAGTACGCAGACATTCACACACCCACACAGTACGCAGACATGCACACACCCACACAGTACGCAGACATGCAAACGCAGACATGCACGCACACACGGTATGCAGACATGGACGCACACATGGTATGTAGACATGCACACACGGTACGCAGACATGCATACACACAGTACGCAAATGTTCACACACACCTACACACACTACGCAGACATGCACGCACACACGGTATGCAGACATGCGCGCATGCACCCACAATACACAGACATGCACACAGTAAGCAGATGTGCACATGCACACAGTACACAGACACGCACACAGTACACAGACATGCACACAGTACACAGACATGCACACAGTACACAAACATGTATGCAGACATGCACACAGTACGCAGACATGCACACACACTCAGTACGCAGACATGCACACACATGCAGACTTGCGCATACATGCAGGCATGCGCACACATGCACATGGTACACAGATATGTACACATACAATACACAGATACGCACATACACAAACATACACAGATACGTACACATACAGACATACATACATATTGGAACACAAATTCTTAAAAACACATAAAACAGACATAAATATATATACACACAGATATACACACTGACATACACAGATATTCACATCATACACACACACACATTAGAAATATTTTTATTATGGGGATTGAGGATGCTGACAACAAGACTCGCTCACCTGCCCTCGGCCGGTGTCCCATCCAGCTCCTTAGGCATGTGGCTGTGCAGGGCCGCTGGCATGTCTTTGATGGTAACAAAGAAAAATTTTTTTTCATTTATTTCTATTTTCTACACCAGTTATGCTATTCATATTTCATATCTATATACTCAGTGTTACAGTGTGCTACTTTATTTGTTCATTATATATGGAGGTAGCTGCTCTTAGTAAGCACCTGTTCACACCTAGTTTTTGTAGTGGAAGTGCCGTCATTTTCTTTGTTATCTCACAATTTTGGACTTTTCAGAGCCCGTCAAATCTCTCTTCTGACCCATTTTGCCAAAGGAAAGGAAGTTGCCTAATAATTAAGCACACCTTATATAGGGTGTTGATGTCATTAGTCAACACCCCTCCTCATTACAGAGATGCACATCACCAGATTTACTTAATTGGTAGTTGGCTCTCAAGCCTATGCAGCTTGGAGTAGGACAACATGTATAAAAAGTATCATGTGATCAAAATACTCATTTGCCTAATAATTCTGCACACAGTGTATGTGTATTTGGAATTGTAAGCAAAGCACTTCCTCTAGTATGTCTTGCTTGCGTGCGTGCGTGCGTGTGTGTGTGTATGTATGTATGTTTGTGTATACCTTCCTCTGATATGTTTTGTGTGTGTGTGTGCTTATACCTTCTTCTGATATGACTTATGTTTCTGTATGTATGCATGTGCATATGTGTATGCCTTCTTCTGGTATGTATTTGTGTGTGTGTGTACTTTCTTCTGGTATGTATTTGTGTGTGTGTGTACTTTCCTCTGGTATGTCTTTGTGTGTGTGTGTATACCTTCCTTTGGTATGACTTTGTGTGTGTGTGTATACCTTCCTCTGGTATGTCTTTGTGTGTGTGTATACCTTCCTCTTGTATGTCTTTGTATGTGTGTGGATACCCTCCTCTGGTATGTCTTTGTATGTGTGTGTATACCTTCCTCTGGTATGTATTTGTGTGTGTGTGACGCGCCCCCTGGCCCGTGGGGTACTCGGTGCCGGGCCGGTCGTTGCTAGGGGAGATGTCACAGTGGCGGTGACCCGGTCCGTGACCCAGGGCGGTCAATCAAAAGGGGAATATTTACAGGGGATTTATAGTTCTTATATACAGTTCATGACGCCACCTGTGGTATGCGGCTATGTGGAGCTGTTGTTAATGCAGCAGAGTTGGTTTAGCTCTCTACAGGTAGAGCTTAGCTCCAGGGCAGTGTAGATGTTGCTGTTATGGAAGTAGCACTCGTGGTGCAGTGTAGTGCAGGGAGTGATGGCGCAGCAGCAATAACTGACAGACTGACAGAGACGGTGGGGTGCAGTCTTCAGGGTTTTACTCACGATTTTCAGACTCCAAGTTACCAGGGCCAGGGTAACTTCCCACGTCGTCCTGTGCTTACTCGGAGGGGTTCAGCCAACCCTCAGGTACCTCCGGAGTACATAGGGGGACCCCCTTCTGTGTGTTCCTTCTGGCCGTCTCCCTGCACCTCACACCCAGTGTCCCAATCCAGTGACCGCGGACCTTGTCGGGCGACGTCTTCTCTGTCCCAAGGGTCCTCTATGGCTACCTTCTTGGTGAGACAGATGTGGATTGTGGCTGCAGTACCTTGAATACTACAGCCTCCGGTTTCCTAGTTGAGACTTAAAGAACTCTGCTAGTTTAGTGACCGGTCCCCTCTGTGCAACCTGACCCATCCACCGCCTGGCAGATTCGGGCTTACGGGTGGCCTCCAGCACTTCCCGTACCCCTGGGGTCCCTTCCATGTTCCTGGTGCCTCTCCTGCTCCTCTCTCTCTTCAGTCTGTCCTGGGCATCTCTCCAGGCCCTCCTCCTGAGCAGAGCTCCTACAGAGCTCATTCTCCCTCTCTTCCTCTCACTGAAGAACCCTTCTAGATTGTTCCACCCTCTTTTTTATCACTTCTTTCAATGCTCCCCTGATTTACTTCCTCCACCCACACCCACTACATAGTTCCCCCTCACTTTGGTTCCCCCCACTCCAGCCAGCGACAAGGCTCAGCAGGAAGCGTGATGCATCTTGCCCCTCCAGCTGGTCTGGAGTAGTGTAGTGTTGGATGCAGGTGTTAGGGTCCCGGGCTGTACTCCTTCCTTACCGGAGAGTGAGATACCACACCTCTGGGTGAGATGCAGTACCTCTGTGGTGACTGAACCTTCAGGAGCGCCACGTGTGTATACCTTCCTCTGGTATGTCTTTGTGTGTGAATACCTTCCTCTGGTGTGTCTTTGTGTGTGTATACCTTCCTCTGGTGTGTCTTTGTGTGTGTATACCTTCCTCTGGTATGTCTTTGTGTGTGTGTTTACAGCTTTCTCTGGCATGTCTTTGTGTGTGTGTGTGTTTACAACTTCCTCTGGTATGTCTTTATGTGTGTATATACCTTCCTCTGGTATGTCTTTGTGTTTGTCTATACCTTCCTCTGGTATGGCTTTGTGTATGTGTGTGTGTGTATACCTTCCTCTGGTATGTCTTTGTGTGTGTGTGTATACCTTCCTCTGGTATGTCTTTATGTGTGTATATACCTTCCTCCGGTATGTCTTTGTGTGTGTGTGTATACCTTCCACTGGTATGTCTTTGTGTGTGTGTATACCTTCCTCTAGTATGTCTTTGTGTGTGTTTGTTTACACCTTCCTCTGGTATGTCTTTATGTGTGTATACCTTCCTCTGGTATGTCTTTGTGCATGTGTTTGTATACCTTCCTCTGGTATGTCTTTGTGTGTTTGTATACCTTCCTCTTGTATGTCTTTGTGTGTGTGTATACCTTCCTCTGGTATGTCTTTGTGTGTGTATATACCTTCCTCTGGTATGTCTTTGTGTGTGTATATACCTTCCTCTGGTATGTCTTTGTGTGTGTGTATACCTTCCTCTAGTATGTCTTTGTGTGTGTTTGTTTACACCTTCCTCTGGTATGTCTTTATGTGTGTATACCTTCCTCTGGTATGTCTTTGTGCATGTGTTTGTATACCTTTCTCTGGTATGTCTTTGTGTGTGTGTATACCTTCCTCTGGTATGTTTTTGTACCTGTGTTTGTATACCTTTCTCTGGTATGTCTTTGTGTGTGTGTATACCTTCCTCTGGTATTTCTTTGTGTGTGCGTGTGTATACCTTCCTCTGGTATGACTTTGTGTGTGTATATACTTTCCTTTGGTATGTGTTTGTGTGTATGTGCATACCTTCATCTGGTATGTCTTTGTGTGTGTGTATACCTTCCTCTGGTATGTCTTTGTGTGTGTGTCTACCTTCTTCTGGTATGTCTTTGTGTGTGTGTGTGTGTGTATACCTTCCTCTGGTATGTCTTTGTGTGTGTGTATACCTTCCTCTGGTATGTCTTTGTGTGTGTGGCTACCTTCTTCTGGTATGTCTTTGTGTGTGTGTGTCTACCTTCTTCTGGTATGTCTTTGTGTGTGTATACCTTCCTCTGGTATGTGTTTGTGTGTGTGTATACCTTCCTCTGGTATGTCTTGTAAAGGACATATTGATATTCATGCTATAGCTACCCCATTTTTGCAGCTTGCTCCTAAAATCATGTTATTATTACTATATACATACTTTCATTTTTTTATCCTGCTCCACATGCAATTTTCTCACAATAACTTTTTCTCTCAAGAACATTCTATGAGACACCCTGCTCCTGTTATCTAACTAGTCTGAGCCGGGATGTGTAACCTTGTAGCTTTCCATCATGCACCGAACTAACGATAATATGACCATATGTGTGTTTCCGTAATAATTGTACTAACATTGGTTCAAGCCTGTAGTATGGCTGTAAGTGATTGGCTATTGATATACTCAAAACAATATATAATGCTAAGTAGAAATAAACGGGGTTAGAGATTCTCGAATCCTCCCATACAGAGCTTTGTGTCCGTCTGGTTTCCTGATTGCAATCAACCTTGTAACATAATAATTTGAGACTCACTTGGTCAACTGTGAAGGGTCATTGCTGCCCTCCCTCAACAGTCTTTGTGTGTGTGTGTCTACCTTATTCTGGTATGTCTTTGTGTGTGTGTATACCTTCCTCTGGTATGTCTTTGTGTGTGTGTGTCTACCTTCTTCTGGTATGTCTTTGTGTGTGTGTGTGTTTGTATACCTTCCTCTGGTATGTCTTTATGTGTGTGTGTATACCTTCCCCTCGTATGTCTTTGTGTGTATGTATACCTTCCTCTGCTGTGTCTTTGTGTGTGTATACCTTCTTCTGCTGTGTCTTTGTGTGTATACCTTCCTCTGATATGTCTTTGTGTATGTGTGTGTATACCTTCCCCTGGTATGTCTTTGTGTGTTTATATACCTTCTTCCGGTATGTCTTGCATGTGTGTACGTGTGTGTATATATACAGTTGAAACCAGAAGTTTACATAACTATATAAAAAAGACACATATTAATGTTTTTCTCAATATCTGACATGAAATCAGAATAAACCTTTCCCATTTTAGGTCAATTAGGATTACCATAATTTTTAATATTTGCCAGATGCCAGAATGATAAGAGAGAGAATGTTTAAGGCATTTTTATTACTTCATGCAAAGTCAAAAGTTTACATACACTAAGATTACTATGCCTTTAAACAAGTCTGGACTGCCCATATGATGATGTCATGTGTTTGGAAGCTTCTGATCGTTTTTTGCCAACATCTGAGTTAATTAGAGACTCACCTGTGGATGTAATTTAATGCACACCTGAAACACACTGCTTCTTTGTGTAGCATCATGTGAAAGTCTAAAGAAATCAGCCAAGATATCATGAAGAGAATTGTGGACTTGCACAAGTCTGATTCATCCTTGGGTACAATTTCAAGATACCTGAAGGTGCCTCATTCATCTGTACAAACAATTATATGCAAGTACAAACAAGATGGGAATGTCCAGCCATTATACCGCTCAGGAAGGAGACTGGTGCTGTGTCCCAGAGATGAACGTGCTTTGGTCCGACATGTGCATATCAGTCCAAGGACAAAAGCAAAAGGCCAAAAGATGATGGTGGAAGCTGATAAGATTGTGTCAATATCCACAGTGAAACGAGTACTGTATCAACATGGGCTGAAAGGCCACTCTGCCAGGAAGAAGCCATTACTCCAAAAGAAACCAGATTAATGTTTGCAATTGCACACAGGAACAAAGACCTTAATTTTTGGAGACATGTCCTGTGGTCTGACGAAACTAAAATTAAACTTTTTGGGAATAATGACCATCGTTACGTTTGGAGGAAAAAGGGAGAAGCTTGGAAGCCTAAGAACACCATCCCAACTGAGAAACACGGAGGTGGCAGCATCATGTTGTGGGGTTGTTTTGCTGCAGGAGGGACTGGTGCACGTCACAAAATAGATGGCATCATGAGAAAAGAAGATTATGTGGCAATACTGAAGCAACATCTCAAGACATCAGTCAGGAAGTTAAAGCTTGGGCTGAAATGGATCTTCCAAATGAACAATGACCCCAAGCATACTGCTAAAATGGTAACAAAGTGGCTTAAGGATAACAAAGTCCATGTTTTGGAGTGGCCATCACAAAGCCCTGATCTCAATCCTATTGAAAATGTATGGGCAAAGCTGAAAAGGCAGGTGCGAGCAAGGCGACCTACAAACCTGGATCAGTTACACCAGTTTTGTCAGGAGGAATGGGCCCAAATTCCAACCAACTATTGTGAGAAGCTTGTGGAAGGATATTCCAAACGTTTCACCCAAGTCATTCAGTTTAAGGGCAATGGTACCAAATACTAATGAAATGTATGTAAACTTTTGTATTTGCAGTAAGTAATAAAAATGCCTTAAAACATTCTCTCTCTCTCATTATTCTGGCATTTGGCAAATATTAAAAAATATGGTAATCCTAATTGACCTAAAAAGGGAAAGGTTTATTCTGATTTCATGTCAGATATTGAGAAAAACATGCATATGTGTCTCCTTATATAGTGTATGTAAACTTCTGGTTTCAACTGTATGTGCATGTTTGTGTATATTTCTTTCTCTTGTTTGTCTTGTGTACAGTATGTAAATATACACACAAGACATACAAGATGAAGTGCTTTGCCTACAATACCAAATTCAAATGCCATATAATCAGAACCTAGTTTATAGAAAATAGCTACCTAATTATTATTTACCCAAAAAATATTTTAAAAATGGTATTTATCTACTTTCTAGATCACATAGATAAATGCTAATTATACCCAAATAATGTCAGATTGTGATTTAAAATAAATGCAGTTATTCAGTTCTCAGTATACAAAGCCAAAATCCTACCGCCATATTGTATCAAAATACGAACATTGTCATACTGATAATATAGATAAAGCAAGAGACAGATAGGTCTGTTAAATTATAGTGACACAGTTCTCTATAGGCGTGTTTAGACATTCGTATTTCATGGTCCATATACCGATCTCAATGCCAGCACTGACCGTGAATCTCTTGACCCCAATTCTTGGCATATATGAGACTGTAAGTTCGGGTCAGGATACCCATGGTCAGTTCAGGCATTGTGGACTATATATGGACCACGAAATTAAGTTGTCTGATCCCGGCTTTTTTGTTAGGACGATAGCTTCCTACAAATTGGGCATATATGGTGGATCCCAGAATACAATTTTTGAGGTTGAAGGATGCCTAAAAATCTATAAAATGCAAATAAAATGTATATACCTGATAATGGCATGTTTATAAGACTGTTGAGGAGGGGGATATTGGCACATCATCCATATGTGATATGTGCAGAGACCGCGCCTCTTATATGCGGTATCAGCCTTTGTATAGGATTATAAATTGAATCTTTGTATAAGAGATACAGTAAGAGATGCACTCCCTGTCTCAGTTTTACAGCAAGTAATCCTGTTCTTTCCATGTGATATGGGGTTTCGGTTCTTACACGCCAAGAATTTATCCAGAAATTCATTTATTCCTGTATTATGTATGTGACAGTGGCTGCTGTTAATCAATAGATATAAACACATCAAATGAGCACGATTGCCTCTACCCTCGGAAAACTAACGGTCATAAAGAAAACCCAGGTTTAGCCGTGAACATCTAATATATTCTACAAGGATTACAGCCCTTTACTGTGATGTGGAGTTATTGGTGGGAAGCCTGAGTAGAATTTTAATGTCCCCGGCTCCCCATCGGATGGAGCTTTACTGAGCTGCCTATACATCATTCAGCACAAGGGCTGACTTTATATCCTTTAATAAACTTGCCGAGCACAGATATCACAGCAAGACCGGGGACGTGAGATTTAACTTACTGCTTACCAACCTCGTGATGACCTTATAGCCTGTTCTAGTCATAGACAAGTCACACATGAGATGTATGGACCTTTAATTCCTATAACTAATGTGTGTACATGTTTGTGTACGGCGTATTAATGATTTATGCAATTTATGATGGATGGATGATACCAGAGGCACATGTATTCTGTGAAATCTGCATCTTCGTTTTTTATATCATCTCTAAGGTCTCATTAAGACATATATCTTACGTAATGTTCCATTGTGTTTTTCACGGACAGAACATATATCCATTATAATCTAAGAACATCTTCACGTTTTTCTTTCGGACCGAAAAAAAAAAAAAAGAGACATGTTTGGTTTTGCTCTGATTTGCGGATCAAACGTGACCTATCAACTAAGCTGCCCATAAAAAAATTTTGCACTTGGAAGCCATCTGTGTATAGGCAGTCACCGGGTTACGAACTCGATGGGTTTTGTTTGTAACCTGAATTTGTATGTAAGTTGCAACACAGTTGGCAAAAAAACCCTAATATTTGCCTCATCGCTGACCTCTCTGACCACCCCGCTGCTGACTGCCTGCCATCCGCTTTTCTTTTCGCCGTAGTTCTTGACTTCCGGCCATCTCCAGTCCTTATAGGTCACTGCGTGTTGTAAGATCGTGCCTTCATGACGTCAAGATGTGCGCCATGACCTTATGATGCACAGTGACCTCGAAGGCCTGGATGTGGCCGGAAGTCCTGGCCTACAGTAAAAAGGTCAGAGATGCAGTGCACAGAAGAGGACTGACGTCGAATAGTGGGGTAGCCAGAGAGGTGAGTATTAGTTTGTTTTTTTGCTAATACTCACCTCTCCGGTCAGCTCTCTACCGTCCGCCTGGTCCTCTTCTTTTTGCTATATCCGGCTGCATCTCCAGCCTTCTCTCTATAGGCCAGGACTTACAGCCGCATCCGTTCCTCTGACCTTACTGCGTTTCATAAGATCGCGGCAAACGTCTTGACGTCACAACCTTATTAAATGGAGTGACCTTCGAAGCTTGGACTGAGCTGGAATTCCTGGCCTACAGCGATGAGGCCTAAAATGCAGTGTGCGACAGCAGAAAGAAGAGGACCAAACGGGGAGGCGACCAATTAGGTATTAGCTTTGTTTTTCTTACATCTTGCGTTCATAGCTATGAGTCGTATGTAAGGCAAATGTTCGGAAGTCAGGGACTGCCTTATCCTAATTCTGTCCATTTTTATTGTTTAGTAGGAAAAAATTGGATGGATTTTTTTTATGGTGGAAAAGGACACACAGACCAAAAATTAATATAACGGGATCTAGTGCATTGATGAACAACAGTCCCTTTTTTTTTTTCGTACGGGGGAATAAATCGGATATCTGATTGAGGGCCAAGTCTGATTTTGTATGGCATTATACATATGACCACAAATAGTAAAATATACTGGTGCGAATAGCAATATCCAGGAGATTCGGTGGAATAATAAGATCACACGTTCTAATAAATTATTAAAGCTCAGGGATTTACTACATTGCCATTAAAATTAAAGAAAGTGATAGTGAGCAAAAGGAAGAAGGTGGAATTTTGTTGTGACCGGGGATTAGATTAGGAAGTCAAATAAGGGTTTATCCCTAATTTAACTATTACATTTCTTTCTTAGATCACACATAACATACTTTTTTTTTTTCAGTCAGAAAAATTTTACATAAAAGCTCCTGTGACTAGAGTTATATTAGTATTACATGTTTATTATGGCACCCCATGGTGTTCTTTTGTTTCCCTCTTAATAGGTCCACCTACTGTGTCCAGCGTTGGTGGTCACACGTTCAGTAGCTCGATCCTACTGATAGAGTGATTCCAAAATTTCACAGAGCAATGCAAACTTTTTTTTCTTTTCTAAGCGGTCATCTACAACTACTTATTTTGGGATATCTCGAGCCAACGATAAAGGTCCTTACATGGGGCCTTTCTGACTCTCCCTGAAAGATGATGTCGAGGGACCAAAGGTTTTGTCGGTTAGAATTTCAACTGTGGATCCTATTTTTTGGCGGGGAGATCTTCTACTTCTAGTCACCTGGCCGAGCTGAGTGTTCCTGTATTTTGGGGACTCTTGTGAGAAAGCTGTTGGCCGTATGATCGTTCAGTTGACCGGTATCTAATGGGTATAGAAAACTAAAGGAAGGACACATCTCACGCCAAGACTAAGGAGGGTCACATCTGTACTCTACTTCGACAACGACTGACCTTTCTTAACTTCTCTTCACTGTTGTCAGGAGAGAGAGATCAGTGGTATGTATTGATGTGAAAAAAAAAATTCTAGTAATGTCATTGGAAAATTTTCATTAACATGTGATACTAAACATGCAAACATACTGAACCAGTGAATAAATATCTACATCAGCATTCTCTTGGGGGAATGGGGGTTTAATAACGGTGCCTCAAGAACAACCTATTAAGGTTTATTTTCTTTGCAAAGCACTTTCTCTTTTTCACCCACCACATCAGTGAGGGTCGTGGATGCTGGGAGCAGAAATGATGAATGCTTTGGATTCGAACATGACACATCTGATATTACAGTAGTAAGGGGAAGGAGATGCTGGTGGAAGTGGAGGAAGGTCATTATCATTGCCGTATATAGGGTTGTCCTAATTGGCCCAGTTTTATGATAAACAGCTTGCGAGTGCTTTTTTTTAGTGCTCATCTTTCTCCTTTGAGATCTTCAAACAGCTCCTATATTGAAACATACATTATTTAATGCAGAGTGCTGGGTTATTATTTACGCTATACTGTGAAGACACCCAGGTGACATCTTCACAAAATCTCCATTATTCCCACTGCTGTCAGGTTACATTTTCCTGTGTCTCAGAAGTCAGTAGAGCAGTCTCTAGGGAATAACTATAGAAAGCAGATTTGCACCACTGCTTTCAATGCCTTACCATAACACAATTCAAAGAGATCACTGCTTCACGAGTCCTGACCTCCGGGCATCAGGGTAACTCATCTGCTGGCGGTGGAATAGGCTGCAGCTCATTGCACCGCATTATGCTGCTTATTCCGCAGCCATTGAGGGGATTTACCATTAAAACCTGTGATTCTGAAAACCTGATGGAGCGCACAAAATAGATTACTTGTTGCTTTTTTAGTCTTGCGTACCAATCGTGCAGAATGGGCCTAAACAACTTGTGGCTTTCCAGCATCCCATCAAGTTCTGCCCGCATGTATATAATATGGTTTGTACAGTAGTTGTATACATAGCGGATATTGAGCAACCTGTATTATACAGAACAGAATATTACAGGTTATAAGGAATTCCTCTTTACACCCCGATTTCACAGATTTACTGTATATATGCTGATGAATAATAATAATCTTTTACAGTTAGGTCCAGAAATATTTAGACAGTGACCAAATCTTCGTGATTTCAGCTCTGCAGGCCACTATTTTTAATTTAAAATGAATCAAATATGATGCAATGGAAGTATAGTGTTATGCACACGCCCAGGCTGACTGGCGTGTGCATGATTTAGTGATTCCACTGTGCCATGAACCGGAGAGTGCCTGGAGGGGCGTAACTAAGTATCAACCCGATCCGACCAAGGTTGCAAGACTGCTAACGACGCCGTGCACCAGGGAGGAACCGAGCAGAGGGACCAGGTGCTACTCCAGGCCAGACCCCAGACACTGCTGTTGACCCACACCGGGGAATACAGGAACAGGCAGGTTAGGCTGGCACACAGACAGGTGGGTATTGGCAGGCATGGCTGGCATGCAGACAGGTGGGCACTGGCAGGCACGGCTGGAGTGCAGACAGGAGGATACTGGCAGGCACAGCTGGTTTGCAGACAGGAGGGTACTGACAAGTACGGCTGGCGTGCAGACGGAGAGATACTAGCAGGTTGGAGCACAGGCTGGATAGGGTCCAGTACAGACTGGGATTCAGGAACAGAACCGCAGATGCGGTAGACAAGCAGAGCAGAGAGGAACCGCCGGAGCGGTGGGCAAGGCGGAGCAGAGAGGTACCGCCGGAGCGGTGAGCAAGCAGAACAGGGAGAAACCGCCGGAGCGGTGAGCAAGGCAGAGCAGGCAGGAACCACCGGAGCGGTGAGCAAGACAGAGCAGGCAGGAACCGCCGGAGCGGTGAGCAAGACAGAGCAGGCAGGAACCACCGGAGTGGTGAGCAAGGCAGAGCAGGCAGGAACCGCTGGAGCGGTGAGCAAGGTAGAGCAGGCAGGAACCGCCGGAGCGGTGAGCAAGGCAGAGCAGAGAGAAACCGGCAGAGCGGGCAGAAACCGACGGAGCGGTGAGTAAGGCAGAGCAGAGATAAACCGCCGGAGCGGTGAGCAAGGCAGAGCGGGCAGAAACCACCGGAGCGGTGAGCAAAGGCAAAGCAGAGGGGACAGGGCTCTGTTCACACGGAACAGACTGGAAGGGAAAGGCAGAACCAGATACACACAAGATACTTGCAATGAAGTAGCGAGTGGACTCTAAACTCACAAACGGAAGTACAGTGACAACGAGTAGGAGTTAGGTGCAGGTTCAGACTCTGCAGAAAAAGGGAAGGTACGGACATAGAGAAAAACAGGTAACAGACTAGGAGAGTGTTCAGACAGGAACTGACACTGCAGCGAGATACAGGAGCGAGTCTGGGTATGCTGCACCCAGAAGGCGGGACAAACAGGCTAGGAGCGTGTTCAGACTGGCCTGGAAATACAGCCTCCAGGAAGGCGGACAGACAACAGGCTAGGAGGTAGTTCAGACAGGCCTGGGAATACAGCCCCCAGGTTGGCGGACAGGCAAGAACAGAACAGGACCTGGCACATTCAGAGACAAGGAGCACACTGAATGATAGAATTGCTCAGGCACCAGCTTCCAGGTGGAGCTGGTTTAAATATCCAGTGACAGACAGCAATAGGCTGAGGACGCATTAGGGGTGTGCCCACAGCAGCTACAAGAAACAGAAAGTAACCGGGCCGCCGCCCTAAGCAGACAGAGCAGAGACAGACAGCATGAATAGAAGCCAGGCTAGCAGACTGGACTGAAGATCAAGTTTGCTATCTTGCATAGTGAGAGATGGTGCACCATGCAAGCCCGCCACCAGGTATGTTACATATAGACTTTCAGGTTTAGTTAAAGGGTCCGAACAAAAATAGCCTGTGAAATGTATAGGAATTGCAACCATTTTTCGACAGTCTTCTGATTTCAGGGGCTCAAAAGTAATTGGACAAATTAACTTTACCGTACACAAAATGTTAATTTTTAATACTTTGTAGAGAATCCTTTGCTGGCAATGACTGCCAGAAGTCCAGATGCCATGGACATCACCGATCACTGGGTTTCCTCCTTTCTGATGCTTTGCCGTCTTTTCTGCAGCTGACCTCAGTTGTTGCTTGTTTGTGGGTCTTTCTGCTTTAAGTTAAGCATGTGAAATTAAGCATGTGAAATTCTGCTTGATGGGGTTGAGATCTGATGATTGACTCCGCCATTGAAGAATATTCAACTGCTTTGCCTTAAAAAACTCCTGAGTTGCTTTTGCAGTGTGTTTTGGGTCATTGCCCATCTGTACTGTGAAGCGTCATTCAATCAATCTTGCTGCATTTGGTTGAATCTGAGCAGAAAGTATCGCCCTGTACACACATAATTCATCTGGCTGCTTCTGTCTTCAGTCACATCATCAATTAACACTAATAACCCAGTACCATTAGAAGACATGCATGCCCATGCCATCACACTGTCTCCACCATGTTTTACAGAGGATGTGGTATGCTTTGGATCATGAGCCTTCCAAGCCTTCTCCATACTTTCTTCTTCCCATCATTCTGGTACAGTTTTATCTTAGTTTCATCTGTCCAAAGAATGCTTTTCCAGAACTGAGCGGCATCTTCAGATGTTTTTGGCAAAATCTAATCTGGCCTTTCTATTTTTAAGGCTCATTAATGGTTTGAACCTTGTGGTCAATTCCATTTATTTGCTCTCATGAATGAAGTCTTCTCTTTATTGAAGACTTAGATACTGAAACACCTACTTCCTGGAAAGTGTCCTTCACTTGGGTGGATGTTGTGAAGGGCGTTTTCTTCATCATGGAAAGGATTCTGCGATCATCCACCACTTTTATCTTTCATGGATGTCCAGGACTTTTTCAGTTCCTAAGCTCACTAGTGCGCTCTTTTTTTGGCAGAATGTACCAAGTTGTTCATTTCGCCACTCCTAATATTTCTGTAATCTCTTTTTCATTTTTCAGCGTAATGATGGTATGTTTATCTTACATTGAGAACTCCTTTGACCGCATATTGTGGGTTCACAGCAACAGCTTCCCAATGCAAATGCCACACCTGGAATCAGCTGCAGACCTTTTTCCTGCTTAATTAATGATGAATTAATGAGGGAATTGTCCAGTTACCTTTGGTCCCTTTAAAAAGGCAGCTACATATTAAAGAACTGTAATTCCTAAACTATTGTCCAATTAGGATATGAATCCCCTCAAATTAAAGCTGAGAGTCTGCACTTTAAGCAGATATTGATTATATAACTGTATCTTGAATATGTTTTGGTATGCAGCTAAAATGGCAAAATTTGTGCCACTGTCCAAATATTTGTGGAACGAACTAATGTAGTCAGCAGCTCCTTACAATTGGGGAGACAACACGCAAGTAAACTGACAAATAAGTAAGCTCTGAGACGAAAAAAAATAATTTTTGCCCAGAAAAGCTTACAATCTATTCTAAATGATCTATGATCCATTCAATGGTATAACAATAGTCTATGGTTATCATTTAGAACTGGACCGCAACACTTTACACATGTTCCATGTTTACACTTGTCATAGAAAGAACCAACCATTTATATCAACTACAAGAGGAGAGAACCCTTTTATCATTATCTTGCCTCTTTTCAATGCCTTTATATAAACATTGTTTAAACGCTTATTCCCATATTCTTATGATGTAAAAATTGTAAAGTTCTTGCAAAAACAAGCAACTTTTCCATTTTCTTGTTATGTTAAAATTTCTTTGTTCTCAAGGCCAGAGGGATTTTTAATTGTATTGTCAAAAGGCCAATACTGAAGTGGGAGAACATGCCCAGTGCTTACAAGCTCTTCTCAATAGAATTTGAAAGCTCTACTCTGAAATTGACCTGATCACTGTTACTCCAGGTACCTTTAGCTCCTGATCTGGCCAACTTCATTGCTGCTATGTTTCCGATGCTATAGTTACAAAGCAGCCTCATGTGGCAATATGAAAGAGAGCGCATTTCAGGTCAACGGCATAATGATGCTGATGGTCTGAACTGTCAATCAAGCAGGAGCACATCGCTGCCCGGCAAGCAGGAAGCTGGGAGGCTGGGAAGCGGTGTGCTCCTGGCGAAGAAGTCAAATATAACAATCTCAAGGGTTTTATCATAATGACAATCTATTTTCATATATCCTATTAAGGCATATGAATGTCAGAGTTGGACGACAGAGTTGGACTTCAGAGTTGGACTCTTCCTTTGATGGACCCAGCTAGACTGTATGTCTCATGGTCAGCCATTCATTTCATACTAAGTAATGGTACATTACTAGAAATCACTGGGGATTAGACAAGTGACATGTGGCTGATCTTCGGATCACTGGGCCAAATTCTTTTTAAAGTTGGGTTGTATTCAGGTCACCATGAATGGAGAGCTGGAGGCTTGTATGTGGACATTTTGGACGCAGTTACTGAGTCTGGCATTGTAAGTGTACATGACTATGGGTGGTAGATACATCCATAATAATCTGTGTATGCTTCCATCAATATTAACTAGTGTTTTGTTTTTAATGGCCTTTGACTCAATCTCGAGCCATGGCAACTTGATGGATGAACGCTCGGTAGGAAGATCTATCTTATGCAAGCCTAGATAGGTCCACCAGGGTCTTCACCGCCGTTATCTTGATAGTATCAAGCCATCGGGTTGCTGGTCTTTCTCTTTGCCTTGTTCCTTCTATTCTTCCAACCCTGATGTCCTTCTCCAGTGATTGCTCTCTTCATATGATGTGTCCAAAGTAGGCAAGTCGTAGCTTGGTGATCCTTGTTTTTAGAGCTCCTTTATTTTGTCTTTATAGATGCTGTAAATTTTTGAAAAGAGCCTTTTCTTAAGATGACAAAAAACAAACCAAGTAAAATAGTACAGAAGGTTTTTTCTTTATGACAATGAGTGTTGATAATTACGGACATGTAGATCTGTCTTCCTAATGCCTTCATTGTTCCATTGTTTTATATTGTCAAAGGTTTATTAGTTGTTTTACAATATAAGAACAACACACTGTTCTCATGTATACAAGGATCAATACCGGAATTTGGCATGACAATAAGATGTAGTGTTCTATGTAGAGTGTTTGCAGACAATCATGTAGAACAGGCTGGCACCGTTCCATTGTTTAAGAGGGGAGATCTGTGACTGTCATTCACCCACATTGTTGCTGAGAACAATGGCTCTTTATGTAGTATTGAGGTAGGCATATAGTAACAAATAAACAGAAATAAAAATATAAAATTCACGCTACATTCGTTGTGGTTTACCTGTTTCCTTTGTTTTCCAAACCACTGTATTATGGGCGAGGTAGTGCTGGGTTCTGTTTATTAAATGTCACATATTGGATGAGATTCATTGTTTTTTTAAGTAATAAAAATGGAAGAATTAGGCTAAAACCATAACACTTACTCCAAGGGCTGGGGTACCTTGGACAAATTAGAGGAATATTAAAAAAAAAAAAAAAAAAAAAGTACACCCTGCTTGGAGATTTTTCTGTAATTTATAACTCCACTTCTGCACTTAAGGCATATCAATAGTATAAAGTATATCAGATGTAAAAGGAAATGAACACTTCAAAAATTACCAAAAGGTGATCAAAACCGACTTAAATGGTGTTAACCTTTGGGGGTGATATTGTTAGAATTTAGGCCCCCCAGTGAATTATTTTGCTACCCTGGGCAATTGTAATGATTTGAAGGGAATCTTTCAACAGGTTTTTGCCACCTAATTTGAGAGCAGCATGATTTAGAGCCAGAGACCCTGATTCCAGCGGTGTGTCACTTACTGGGCTGCTTGCTGTAGTTTTGATAAAATCACTCTTTTATTAGCCGATTATCACTAGAGGACTAGGAAACCTGATTCCAGGTAGTCCTCTATATTCATGAGCGCTGTATGACCCCGCCCCCACCACTGATTGGCAAATTTCTGCCTATGCACAGTGTACACAGAAATCTACCAATGAGAGTGGTGTGGGCGCAGCTATATAGAGCTCAGCAGGGAGAACTGGTAGATCTGCAGCAAAGAAAACAGTGATTTTAGCAAAACTGCAGCAAGCAGCTTAGTAAGTGATATATACGCCAGGCCAGCATGCAGCTGCATACCTTTTTCTTTGCAGTAGCGTACTAACTTATGGTATTCAATATAAAGATGTACAGTGAGGAAAATAAGTATTTGAGACACTGCCGATTTTGCAAGTTTTCCCACCTACAAAGAATGGAGGGTTCTGTAATTTTTATCATAGGTACACTTCACCTGTGAGAGACAGAATCTTAAAAAAAAATCCAGAAAATCACATTATATGATTTTTACATAATTAATTTGCATTTTATTGCATGAAATAAGTATTTGATGCAATCGAAAAACCGAACTTAATATTTGGTATTGAAATCTTTGTTTGCAATTACAGAGGTCAGACGTTTCCTGTAGATCTGGATCAAGTTTGCACACACTGCAGCAGGAATTTCGGCCCACTCCTCCATACAGATCTTCTCCAGATCTTTCAGGTTTCGGGGCTGTCGCTTGGCAACATTTGAGTTTCAGCTCCCTCCAAAGATTTTCTATTGGGTTCAGGTCTGGAGACTGGCTAGATCACTCCATGACTTTGAAATGCTTCTTACAGAGCCACTCCTTAGTTGCCCTGGCTGTGTGTTTCAGGTCATTGTCATGCTGGAAGACCCAGCCACAACCCATCTTCAATGCTCTTACTGAGGGAAGGAGGTTGTTGGCCAAAATCTCACGATACATGACCCCATTTATCTTCCCTTCAATACGGTGCAGTCGTCCTGTTCCCTTTGCAGAAAAGCACCCCCCCAAGTATGATGTTTCCCCCACCATGCTTCACGATTGGGACAGTGTTCTTGGGGTTGTATTCACCCTTTTGGAGCCCCAGAACGAGAAAGAGTGACAGTCATCTTGTGTTTCTTCCATCGTCTAATAATTGTGCCAACAGTTGTTGCCTTCTCACCAAGCTGCTTGCCTATTGTCCTGTAGCCCATCCCAGCCTTGTGCAGGTCTGAAATTTTGTCCCTGGTGTCCTTAGACAGCTCTTTGGTCTTGGCCTTGGTGGAGAGGTTGGAGTGTTTGATTGAGTGTGTAGACAGTTGTCTTTTATACAGGTAACGAGTTCAAACAGGTGCAATTAATACAGGTAATGAGTGCAGAGTAGGAGGGCTTCTTCAAGAAAAACTAACCGGTCTGCGAGGGCCAGAATTCTTGCTGGTTGGCAGGTGATCACATACTTATTTCATGCAAAAAAAATGCAATTTAATTATGTAAAAATCATACAATGTGATTTTCTGTTTTTTCTTTTTAGATTCTGCCTCTCACAGTTGAAGTGTACCTACGATAAAAATTACAGACCTCCCCATTCTTTGTAGGTGGGAGAACTTGCAAAAGTAGCAGTGTATCAAATAATTATTTTCCCCACTGTATAGTAAAAAAAAAAAAAAATGTATTCCAAGTAGTATACTTTTTTTGTTTTTAACAGTAGCGTACTAGTGATTTGGAGGTATACTTCAGATGATCATTCTAACATGTGGATTCAACATAGGGCTTTGACAATCTTATGACAAAGGTTTCACTTACTAAGATCCCCAGCCGTAAGTGTTCGATCTCCTTGCAGGTCCTTCACAGGGAAATGAAATATTACGGTACACAGTGCCTATTGAAATTAATGGGTTGTCCCTATAATGCAGGACTCTATTCTGTATGAGGAAGAGAATCCTTAACAGAGGGCCCTCGATATAAAATAAGAATTTCCTATTAGGCTTATGGAAAAAAACATGCAAACCCTTTAAAGCACAGATTAAGGACTGCAGGGGAGGTGATGGATATGGGATGCAGCCATAGATCCCTCTGGATGTATTGCACATACATTTAAAGTCTATGTACATGCTTACGCTGGCATACTGCCAATCTTTCTCTTTCTCGAATTTTTTATTGTGTTCTATACAGGATTTCAGTAAGCTGAACATGGCAATGTACGTAGTGCCTCCTTATCGTTAGATAGGGCAGCATGCAAGTGTTAAGGTCCACTTTACAGAGGAATCTCAGCTTTTCACAGTCTGACTTACAGACCTTTGCCATACGGATAGCTTGCTGAGGTTTGTTGCTCCAGTTGAACAGTTTGTGAAGTCGTGCAGAAAGATAGATGCCAAAAGAAAAAACATAGAAGAATATTGGCACTTCAAAAATGGATTTTACATTTTCTCTTTTGCATTATTAGGATTTTTCTACATCATATTTGTGTACACTTGAGAAATGCGCCCAATGTACAGTACAGACCAAAAGTTTGGACACACCTTCTCATTTAAATATTTTTCTGTATTTTCATGCCTATGAAAATTGTACATTCACACTGAAGGCATCAAAACTATGAATTAACACATGTGGAATTATATACTTAGCAAAAAAGTGTGAAACAACTGAAAATATGTCTTATATTCTAGGTTCTTCAAAGCAGCCACCTTTTGCTTTGATGACTGCTTTGCGCACTCTTGGCATTCTCTTGATGAGCTTCAAGAGGTAGTCACCAGAAATGGTTTTCACTTCACAGGTGTGCTCTGTCAGGTTTAATAAGTGGGATTTCTTGCCTTATAAATGGGGTTGGGACCATCAGTTGTGTTGTTCAGAAGTCTGGTGGATACACAGCTGATAGTCCTACTGAATAGACTGTTAGAATTTGTATTATGGCAAGAAAAAAGCAGCTAAGTAAAGAAAAACGAGTGGCCATCATTACTTTAAGAAATGAAGGTCAGTCAGTGCGAAAAATTGGGCAAACTTTGAAAGTGTCCCCAAGTGCTGTTGCAAAAAGCATCAAGCGCTACTAAGAAACTGGCTCACATGAGGACCGCCCCAGGAAAGGAAGACCAAGAGTCACCTCTGCTTCTGAGGATAAGTTTATCCGAGTCACCAGCCTCAGAAATCACAGCTTAACAGCAGCTCAGATTAGAGACCAGGTCAATGCCACACAGCGTTCTAGCAGCAGACACATCTCTTCAACAACTGTTAAGAGGAGACTTTGTGCAGCAGGCCTCCATGGTAAAATAGCTGCTAGGAAACCACTGCTAAGGACAGGCAACAAGCAGAAGAGACTTGTTTGGGCTAAAGAACACAAGAAATGAACATTAGACCAGTGGAAATCTTTGCTTTAGTCTGATGAGTCCAAATTTAAGATCTTTGGTTCCAACCACCGTGTCTTTGTGCGACGCAGAAAAGGTGAACGGATGGACTCTACATGCCTGGTTCCCACCGTGCAGCATGGAGGAAGAGGTGTGATGGTGTGGGGGTGCTTTGCTGGTGACACTGTTGGGGATTTATTCAAAATTGAAGGCATACTGAACAGCATGGCTACCAGAGCATCTTGCAGCGGCATGCTATTCCATCTGGTTTGCGTTTAGTTGGACCATCATTTATTTTTCAACAGGACAATGACCCCAAACACACCTCCAGGCTGTGTAAGGGCTATTTGACCAAGAAGGAGAGTGATGGGGTGCTATGCCAGATGACCTGGCCTCCACAGTCACCAGACCTGAACCCAATCGAGATGGTTTGGGGTGAGCTGGACCGCAGAGTGAAGGCAAAAGGGCCAACAAGTGCTAAGCATCTCTGGGTACTCCTTCAAGATTGTTGGAAGACCATTTCCGGTGACTACCTCTTGAAGCTCATCAAGAGAATGCCAAGAGTGTGCAAAGCAGTCATCAAAGCAAAAGGTGGCTACTTTGAAGAACCTAGAATATAAGACATATTTTCAGTTGTTTCACACTTTTTTGTTAAGTATATAATTCCACATGTGTTAATTCATAGTTTTGATGCCTTCAGTGTGAATGTACAGTTTTCATAGTCATGAAAATACAGAAAAATCTTTAAATGAGAAGGTGTGTCCAAACTTTTGGTCTGTACTGTACATGTCAAGTATATTCATAGAGCGATCAGGCCATTATACTGTAATCATAGAGTGATCAGGCCATTATACTGTAATCATAGAGCGGTCGGGCCGATATACTGTAACCATAGAGCGGTTGTTGGTCCGATATACTGTAATCATAGAGCGGTTGTTGGGCCGATATACTGTAATCATAGAGCGGTTGTTGGGCCGATATACTGTAATCATAGAGCGGTTGTTGGGCCGATATACTGTAATCAGAGCGGTTGTTGGGCCGATGTACTGTAATCAAAAAGCAGTCGGGCCGATTAACTGTATTTATAGAGTGGTCGGGTTGATGTACTGTAATCATAGAGCGGTTGTTGGGCCAATATACTATAATCATAGAGCGGTTATTGAGCCGATCTACTGTAATCATAGAGCGTTAGGGTCAATATACTGTAATCAGAGAGTGGCCGGGCTGATGTACTGTAATAATAGAGCAGTTGGGCCGATATACTGTAATCATAGAGTGGTTGGGCCGATATACTGTAATAATAGAGCAGTTAGGCTTATGTACTGTAATCATAGAGTGGTCGGGCTGATATACTGTAATAATAGAGCAGTCGGGCTGTTGTACTGTAATCATAGAGTGGTTGGGCTGATATACTGTAATCATAGAGTGGTTGGGCCGATATATTGTAATCATAGAGTGGTTGGGCCGATATACTGCAATCATAGAGTGGTCGGGCCAATATACTGTAATCATAGAGTGGTTGGACCAATATACTGTAATCAGAGTGGTCGGGCCAATATACTGTAACTATAGAGTGGTCGGGCCAATATACTGTAATCATAGAGTGGTTGGGCCAATATACTATAACTATAGAGCGGTCGGGCCAATATACTGTAATCATAGAGTGGTCGGGCCAATATACTGTAATCATAGAGTGGTTGGACCAATATACTGTAATCATAGAGTGGTCGGGCCAATATACTGTAACTATAGAGTGGTCGGGCCAATATACTGTAATCATAGAGTGATTTGGCCAATATACTGTAATCATAGAGCGGTCGGGCCAATATACTGTAATCATAGAGCGGTTGGGCCAGTATACTGTAACCATAGAGCGGTCGGGCCAATATACTGTAACCATAGAGCGGTCGGGCCAATATACTGTAATCATAGAGCGGTCGGGCCAATATACTGTAATCATAGAGCGGTTGGGCCAATATACTGTAATCATAGAGTGGTCGGGCCAATATACTGTAATCATAGAGTGGTTGGGCCGATATACTGTAATCATAGAGCGGTTGTTGGGCCGATATACTGTAAACATAGAGTGGTTGTTGGGCCGATATACTGTAAACATAGAGTGGTTGTTGGGCCGATATACTGTAAACATAGAGCGGTTTGGCCAAAATACTGTAATCATAGAGCGGTTGGGCCGAAATACTGTAATCATAGAGCGGTTGTTGGGCCAATATACTGTAATCATAGAGTGGTTGGGCCAATATACTGTAATCATAGAGTGGTTGGGCCAATATACTGTAATCATAGAGCGGTCGGGCCAATATACTGTAATCATAGAGCGGTCGGGCCAATATACTGTAATCATAGAGCGGTCGGGCCAATATACTGTAATCATAGAGTGGTTGGGCCAATATACTGTAATCATAGAGTGGTCGGGCCAATATACTGTAATCATAGAGTGGTCGGGCCAATATACTGTAATCATAGAGTGGTCGGGCTGATGTACTGTAACCATAGAGCGGTCGGGCCAATATACTGTAATCATAGAGTGGTTAGGCCAATATACTGTAATCATAGAGTGGTCGGGCTGATGTCCTGTAATCATAGAGCGGTCTGGTAATTTACTGCACTATTTCATACCATTTTACAGTACAACATTTAGAAAGGTGTAGAGTATAACAAATACTATGCTGTATACCTTTTTGTACAGGGCAACCTTGTGGGCTACTTATCCCAAAGTATGCAGTGGGATACATCTCACATGGTACAATTATTCAAAACAAATATACATGGGAATAGTTGCAGCCTTGTCTGAGGTTTCCATCAAGAGCTTTCCCTATATGTCAAGTAAAAACCATTAACGTGATGTATGCAGCCAGCTATGGATGTTTCCATCCAGGTTTCCATGGCTACACATCATTTGTACACTTACCATAACCTGTATTCCTACAAATAGTGACACGACCAAGAGTTTTATGTGTTAATATATCTATTGTTGAGTAGAGCAGAAAGTGAGAGTATATACTGTGTGTATAATATATGACCCTGGAAGTGGTCATGGCAACCAGAATTAGAACATTCATTGTTTGTCATTGTCAATCGGCATTTTTCAAAGAAACCTCTAATTTCAACCATAACGATCGGTTGTCAATGGGTTTGGTGAAACAAACAATCGTTCATTTCGTCCAACAATCGACCACCGAAGGATCATTATTGTTCAAGACACCAGTCAGGCTTGTTGGATTTCTTAGGTCTTCGATCAGCACAGGCCGAAAAAATCCAATATTAGCCAATGCAGTTTGGGCCATCAACGAACAATTGTTAGTCGGCCCATTATCTAATGTATATTGGGGTCTTTACTCCTGGTGAAGTAAATGGTCGGCTCCTGACTATTATAGGACAACCTTGTAGGCCCTAGAGAAAAGCATGCTTAGCTAATTAAAGATGAAGTGGCTTGGTGTTTCGTTACACTGGAGCCGCTTCTTTCTAGTTATTTATGGGTGGCCAGTCCCATATTCGGGCAATGTTCCATCAATGTCTGTCCCTAGACAACCCCATTTAAATGAGTATTCCATTTTTATATGATGCATGTCACTAGTGTATATGTCTTCATAAATGTTTCATGGGAACCTGACCTTTGAGACCCCACCAATATTATATTTTTCATGTATAGCTGAGTCTGGACCTGATCACCCAGGTGTGGATAGTCGCCGACTGGCTATAGCATCTTTGTGCAGGGAAAACAGGTGAAGGGCACACAGCGCTATACCAGCCCTGCAGCCCCTTTATTCTCAGGATGGGTGGGGGTCCTTGAGATTGGACCCTCTACAATCATAAAAAGATGACATATCCTAGCATGAGAATACCCCATTTAGGTTTCATCATAGAGATTCTTTTTGCCTTTTTCCTCTACGTCCATTGCAGCCGCAAGCCCTGTTCTGGTGCCCTGATCAGAGCGCCTATGGTACCAATGCCAAGGATTATATTTGTATGCATATGATAAGTTTGACATCATAGAGGGGGAAGTCATGCCAGTGATTTGGGAAAACCCCGGGTAAATAAGGAGGCTTGGCGCGCGCTAAGCGCAGTACAATGCTTATTTGTTGGATTTGTTGAATTATATTACACAATCAATATTCCTATTGAAATAAGTGTAAGTGTTGGGTTTACAATATTGAATGCAATTAATCATATTAATTAGAGTACAGTAAAATGTGCCGAAAGGACTTTTTTGCTAAGTGTCCATTGATACAGTAATGGTCACGTTATCCAAAAGGAAAAATGTGCATGTGAGAAAATGTGAAATGACAGATGTTTTATTATTTTAATTAGTTTTATGGATTTTTATGCAGACTTTATATTACATAATTGTGACTCGTGCATAAATTGATTTATTTCTTTTTAAAGATTAAAACACAGTAGGGGAGACATTATTATAGTATGCAGAAATTCCTTAATATCTCATGGTGGCTTCAGGCTTCTGTTCTTCCAGGTCTAGTCATCGGTTTCAGATTGGAACTAGTTTTTACGTTACACAAAGGCAAATGTATGTCCTGCAGGTGGCTAGGTAGCAACATGTAGGTCTCTGGCCCTTGGCATGTGGTTTCCTACCTGTAGCTGTATAATACTATACATCACAGATTTATCACATTATTGATACTTGGCATAATATTGAGAACCACATTGGTGTTACCGTACTTGTTTTTTTCCTTTAAAGAGGACCTGTCACCAGGTCAAAAGTATGAAGTTTTGGCTCTATTATATTCCTGTTGCTCTCCTGAGTAATCTGCTTTTTGTTTTCTTACAATCTGCCATACAGTACCAGAGATATGGGCCTTTTTATATACAGTAGTGCAGATTTTTTAGTTTCTACCATTCGGGCATGGCTCACAGGGTAATTATGCAGAGCAGCCTAAAGACCCACCCCAGAGAATCCTCTGAGCCACACTCCCTTGGTAAAAACCATAAAATTTAGCCGATATCTCTGGAAACCGTATGGCAGATTAAAAAATAAATACTCAGAGGGGTTACCAAAAGCACAATGAGCAAAAGCTAACCATGTTTGATGTAGGTGTCAGATTCTCTAAGGTGCATTTATACTGCACAATTATCAAGTACAAGCATATTCCTAGGAACACTCATTTGCTGGAGAATAGTGCAGGCTAAACAGGCTTACCCAAAAGATGAGTGTTCTCGCCAGCACATTGTCCTTTGTAAACAAGATTTGTGCTGCCTAAAGCAATGGCACCCTGTGCTCACTGAGCCGTCTATTACAGATGTTTAGGGTGTATCTGAAGCACAGTCTTCCTTTTAAATGGCCCTCAATCACAAATAAGGCCACACACGTGGATCGTTGACACACTGTGCCACTGGCCGGGTTTCCCTAGGAGGGGGGTAGCTAAGCTGCTACCTGATTTTCACTATAGCTCCTGATTGTGGAGTCAGGCTTGAGCTGCAGGTAGCCGCCAGGTACCACTCCTAGGCAGTCCATGGTACAGCAGCTGGTGACCCTAGGGGTCAGGATCACAGACACGGGCTCGGAGTCTCTCACACAGGCAGCGGGAACAAGTTCTGGGTTAGACAACACAGGTCGCAGGCACAGGTTCAGATTCAGACTAAGTGGTTTCTACAACAGGTTCGGGTACTAACAGAATTGGTTCAGGGATCGGTTCAGGAATAGGTTCAGAGACCTGACAACTAACTTAACAGGGACAAACACAAACTAACACTAAGAAGGGCGTTGTACAGGCACCTCCCTACAGGAGAGTGTGCCTTAAATACTAGATTCCTCCCAGCTATTGACTGGGGGCATTTCCAAAGTGTGTGCACTGCCCCTTTAAGAATCGGGGAGTGCGCATCGGGAGACCTGCGCGACATGCGCAGGCCCTGGAGACCAGGAAGCCGAGCAGGGCACGGAGACACTGCTGAGCAGCTGGTGCAGGGAGTATGTTGGCATTCCTGCCAGGAGGAGGGAGAGGGGACATTCAGGGATGCCGGCATTAAGGTTGCAAATATTTACCAATCAGCGGACATTTAACACCTTAAAATCGGTAAAGGTAAACGCACCTTAAGGATCACATCTTTGATAGATTGGATGTTCACCACCCAGTTTAGACCTGTTATCTAAAGTAATATAACCATTCCTTGACTTCATTCTTTATATCTGTTATGTAAAACGGTTAACTGGGGAACGTATATTATTGCTGAAACTCAAAGTTAAAGAATTAACACTCACCCTCACCAAGGACCTGTTCTGGTATTCACCCAGTCCCTGTTGGTCTGTGCTTTCTTGATCCTGTCCTTGAAATACCGGAAATGGGCAAAGAGCAGACAAGTGGTTTGCGGATTGAGCCATTGATCATGGACCAGCAGGGAAGTGGGTGAGTGCTGTCACAGGAAATCCATGTAAAGTTTGCCCCAGTAATAAACAAAAAAAACAAAATACATATTTTATTAATGATTTATTCATAATAAACACAACATCTGTGAGTTAGAGTATTTCAGTGGCATTCTAAGACATTTCAGCAATAATTTATATTGCCTAGAGACAACCGCTATAAGATATAGATTCCAGACTGTAACAAAATAGTCAGTTGTCTACTGATATATTCCAAGAGTATTTGAAATTAACAGCAGCCCTGCAATATTAATATATTCCTCTTCCAGTTTATGGAATAAAATGATTGGATAAGGGTACTTTCACATTGCGTTCTGCGTCCCCATTGGGGCATATGTCCAAAATCCCCTGCAAAACGAGAGCTGCATCAGCAGTACCAGCAACACATGTACCAGCAGCACATGTAGGAGCAGCAGCAGCTACAGCAGCACCGAGAGCTGCTGCAGCAGTACCAGCAACACATGTACCAGCAGCACATGTAGGAGCAGCAGCTGCTACATCAGCACGAGAGCTGCAGCAGCAGTACCAGCAACACATGTACCAGCAGCACATGTAGGAGCAGCAGCAGCTACATCAGCACCAAGAGCTGCAGCAGCAGTACCAGCAACACATGTACCAGCAGCACATGTAGGAGCAGCAGCAGCTACATCAGCACCAAGAGCTGCAGCAGCAGTACCAGCAACACATGTACCAGCAGCACATGTAGGAGCAGCAGCAGCTACAGCAGCACCGAGAGCTGCTGCAGCAGTACCAGCAACACATGTACCAGCAGCACATGTAGGAGCAGCAGCAGCTACATCAGCACCGAGAGCTGCAGCAGCAGTACCAGCAACACATGTTCCAGCAGCACATGTAGGAGCAGCAGCAGCTACATCAGCACCAAGAGCTGCAGCAGCAGTACCAGCAACACATGTACCAGCAGCACATGTAGGAGCAGCAGCAGCTACATCAGCACCAAGAGCTGCAGCAGCAGTACCAGCAACACATGTACCAGCAGCACATGTAGGAGCAGCAGCAGCTACAGCAGCACCGAGAGCTGCTGCAGCAGTACCAGCAACACATGTACCAGCAGCACATGTAGGAGCAGCAGCAGCTACATCAGCACCGAGAGCTGCAGCAGCAGTACCAGCAACACATGTTCCAGCAGCACATGTAGGAGCAGCAGCAGGTACAGCAGGAGACAAATAAACTCCTGATGCAGCAGGTCCAACAGCATCTTCCTGCAGTATTTCCCGATTGAGTTGTATACAGCGGTAATATCATTGATGGAACACGTGTTGCTGAACTCTTACTGTACTCATTTTTTTCTTATTTCTCGTGTGCGTTTCCATCAATTCAGCCTAGAGCAAAAACAGGTGTGAAAGCAGAGTCAGGGCATAATCCTGAAGTTTTCCTTGTTGGATCTGGTACCTGTATATTCACACGGTTGGGTGTCCTCTCCTGTGCCGCAGAGCACAGATTGTTCCCCATTTTTACAGGATTATATTACTCTCAAGGAACAATGTTTTAAGAAAGCGCTAATGGAGGTGAAATATCTCAAGGGTAGTCATTAGGAGCTAGCTACTGGCGAACGCCCACCTCCACTACTTTATTCGGCAGCTCAGGCACATAAATTATCCATAGAGTTGCGGCACCCTATGCTCCCACCTTTCCCCAAAATAAAGTATCTGCGGCTCAGTCTGGTAGGAAAATCACTTGTATGAAAGTAACTATTTTTATGTCTTGCTCAGCTTCTGTTCTCAGTCTCCGGAGACACAGCTGGTATTCTTTAACCGGTCACTCGAACATTGCAGACTAGCTGCAGAGAGAGATGCTACAAAGGCTTCCATGCCAGTCTTATTAAGAAGTCTTTAACGGTGCCAGAGAGAAGGAGGAGAGGTATCTTTTATACCCTGTCAGAGGTCTCACTAATTGGCCTTTTTACTTTAGTTTGCTACAGTTTTTATTATAGGTTTCGGTGTAAAGCGATCTTGATTATAAAGGTCAGTCTTGGAGGTTTGCTTAGTGTCATAAATATACACTTTGTAGGAACTCTCATTTCTATGAAATGACTGGTTATTAAGTGTTTATAGCCTACTTCATTTAATTGATCACTTAAATTGAAAAGTGCAAGGCGAATCCTGCGCACACAAATGGTAGATTGCCGGGTGCGGGCTATGTTGTTGTAAAATATCCATAGATATTGAAAGGTGAAAATGCACCTTCTACTTCTGCTATGTTTAGTGTGTCGAGAGGGATGGGGAGTTGTAAAAAAATCTAAATAATATTTTCTTCTAAACCAGATAGAAATAGAAAATGTATTGGAGCGCTATCTAGACACCAGATATTAGCTGCCATTTTTGGAAGTTTATTCTACTGTATGGCGTGGATTTGGAAGAGTGCACAAATTTAGGTAAGAATGTGTATCACTAATTGTATGTTACAAGGAATATTTAACTAATAGTTTCCATTAGCTTATTACCTTGCTTCAATATTTGTTACCTCTTCTCTACATGGAACGTGGATGAAGTCCATCAATAGCTATATTCTAAGATGGCTTGATTGCCTACAGGTTTAAAGGCCCTTTTACATGAGTCAATGTAATTGGCGAATGCACTGGCAGACACAGACAGAAAATTGCTCCTGTGCAAGAACAATATATGGGCCCTTTGCAGTCCAAGAGCTCCTAAAAATGCAAAATTGCACCTGCTTTGGAGGTAGAAATGCGCCCCCTTACCTCTTGGGCCCCCAATTGGGTACCAATGCTATGTCCGCCCCTGGACGAATGAGTGTTTATAAAAAGGTGCGTCCTCTATCACCCGTCCATGTAAACATGTTGCTCATCGGCCATCGAATTAGCAAAATGCATGTCCATTTCCTAAATAGATAATTCGTTTTTGCTGGCGTGAAAATCATTATTGCCGGCAGCACATTATCCAATAAAGGGAAGGGATATGCTGCCAACAATGTGCATGCTGTATGGGGACAGAAGAGTCGTAATTATGATTGCTATGTCCCTATACAGCTTGTATCAGGCGTGTGAACGGACCATTAAACAAATGGGCCATCTGAGAGCAGCATGATGTTGGTGTAGAGACCCTTATTCCAGTGATGTATCACTTATTGTACTGAATGCTGCAGTTTTGATTAAAAACAGTTTTCTTTGCTGCAGATTTAGCAGTTCTCTGAATGCTGAGCCCTGTATAACCCCACCCACACCACTGATTGGCAGCTTGCTGTGTACACTGTGCATAGGCAGAAAGCTGCCAATCTGTGATGTGGGCATGGCTAGACTACCTGCCAGCATGCCAAGTAGTCCTGGTGATGATCTCAAACTGATAAAACTGTGATTTTATAAAAACTACAACTAGCAGCCCAGTAAGTGACACATCGCTTGAGTCCTGGTCTATCTCTACATTATGCTGCTCTCAGATTAGGTAGCAAAAACCTGATTCAGATTCTGTTTAATGTATAATGAATGACAAACTGTATCCCTCCTATGTATCCCTCCTAGGTAGGTTATCACCAAGCTTGCCTTAAAGGAATATTTGTATTTTAGGTACCAGGGGTAACACCTTATGTCCATATATTAAACAGACAGGCCATTGATTGCAGAGAAATTGAACACTTGTTGTCACGGGGTTACCGCAACGGGGTGGAGTTAGAAGACCACAACGTCTGAGGGCTCGTACTCCGGCTCCGAGAAGAAGCACTTCTCCTTCATTTTAAGACATGTTTTATTTCTTCTGGCAGAACAGGGGTTAAACGGCCATGTTGGAAATCTTGATGCTCACTGCTGAGCTCGGTTAGCCACTCCTTTTCCCTTTGTAATCTGGGCTTTGATATTAGTCCTTGTCAGAGCTAGCTTTTGCTGCATGGCTAACGGAGGGAGAGGAGTTATTATGAGAAGGAGACTTGGACGGATTATCAGAGACTGTTGTTTGGTTTGTACACGTGGTAATTACTTATTCTTGTCCATTTTAGTTTATTCCCCTACCTTCATACCTTGGTGCTTCCCTATGTTATATTTGTGTGCCTGGAGTTTTTTTGTTTACCCCTGTCTGTGTAGCCTTGTTTGTCAGGTGGGTGTTCTACGGTGCACAGCAGCGCCCCCTTCCCTGGGTAGAGGAGGAGAACAGACGGAGGACTAGCACAGGAGTTAGGGCGAGGGCAGAGGCCCCGGCATCCTCACCTTCAGAGGTATCCCAGGGAATAGGGCGAGCTAGGGCTCCCCCTAGTGCTAGGGACAGGGTAGGAGCCCCTGTTCCCTGATCACCAACCAACCATGCAGTGACACTTGCTGCCTGATTCCCTCACAGATTGCAGTTGTTCATTGGGGTCCTAGCAGTGGGACAATCTATGGTTTAAGGCACACGTGTCAAACTCTGGCCCATGGGCCTAATCTGGCCCGCAGGGTGGTTGTATTTGGCTCCTGACAGCAGAACCACCACCCCTATGTGGGGCCATTATTCTGTATGGAGGACTATGTGAGACCCATTATTCTGTATGGAGGTCTATGTGGGGCCCATTATTCTGTATGGAGGACTATGTGGGCCCATTATTTTGTATGGAGGACTATGTGGGGCCTATTATTCTGTATGGAGGACTATGTAGGCCCATCATTTTGTATGGAGGACTTTGTGGGGCCCATTATTTTGTATGGAGGACTATGTGGGGCCTATTATTCTGTATGGAAGACAATGTAGGGCCCATTATTCTATATGGAGGACTATGTGGGGCTCAGTATACTGTATGGAGGACTATGTGAGGCCCATTATTCTGTATGGAGGACTATGTGGGGCCTATTTTTCTGTATGGAGGACTATGTGGAGCCATTATTCTGTATGGAGGACTATGTGGGGCCCATTATACTGTATGGAGGACTATGTGGGGCCATTATTCTGTATGGAGGACTATGTGGGACACATTATTCTGTATGGAGAACTATGTGTGGCTATTATTCTGTATGGAGGACTATGTGGGGCCATTATTCTGTATGGAGGACTATGTGGGGCCATTATTCTGCATGGAGGACTATGTGGGGCCCATTATACTGTATGGAGGACTATGTGGGGCCATTATTCTGTATGGAGGACTATGTGGGGCCCATTATTCTGTATGGAGGACTATGTGGGGCCCATTATTCTGTATGGAGGACTATGTGGGGCCATTATTCTGTATGGAGGACTATGTGGGGCCATTTTTCTGTATGGAGGACTATGGGGGTCCATTATACTGTATGGAGGACGATGGGGGCCCGTTATTCTGTATGGAGGACTATGTGGGGCCATTATACTGTATACTGGTTGGCCCATGACTTTGTCCAAGTTTTTCATTTTTGCCCTCTGTGTGTTTGTTTGACATCCCTGGTTTAAGGGAAGCTCTTCCAATAAAAAAATATTTGCCCAGTTTAACTTATACAGATTTGTCCTTCCAATAATAATAAATCAATAATAAATAATCCTTACCTTTCTGTGAATTTCATAAAGGACTCCAATTTCTCACTATATGAATTCGATAATTTCTTATGCAGACACACATAGCATAAACAACGCCCAACACGAACTGCATTGTTAAGAGTTATACCTTCATCCTTGCATCCTCTATCTTACTGCTTTGCTTGTGTAGTTGTCAATTCAACCTCTAGCTGTATACGTTTACAACATCTAAGGACTTAACTAGGGGGGTGTTATCAGGTCTTGTGCCAAGAAGCCATTTTGCCCTGATTATGGTACTTACCGGTAGACACTAGAGCAGCAAACCGTTCCTTTTCCCCAGGTGACGGAGAGACTAGCTATGGATTGGTGTTAATCGGTCATGTAATATAAGTGTTCTCAGGTGAGGTTCAGCAGTTGTACAATACTTCATTCCCAGTGTGGTGGTAACAACGTATGCATGGTCACTGTCCATTAATGTAGAATTGAAACGGAATGCAATGGATAGTGCTACCCCCTTGTCCTTGGGATTCATTATGGCTTTAGCACAACGGTAGTCACACATCTATGACTTTTGTGATTGACATGCTACGTTTACATATATATAATCCTGAACACCCCCTTTAATTATTTCTGACTACACAGAGAAGTGCAGTCTCTGGGAAATTTCTCTCCAAATCAATGAACCAGTGATTGATGGATATTGGCTCCAGAGAACAGTAGTAATGACTAACTGTGAATTAGAAGTTCTCAAAAACGTATAAATAATTAGATTGAAAGCAGATCTGTTCATCTATTGTGGCATAGGTCAACCGTTATTCTCATGTCTGGGGCATTTGGATGATAACCTTAACAGCGACTGGACCCGTTGAAGCGTCGGTTGTACATGAAGTGGCCATCGTCCACACGGTGACCCACTCCCCCTGCATCCATGTTTTAAAATACTTGTTCAGTAGAGAAAAGGTTTTCACCGGACACCGAGTGCCACCCATTCATAGCTTTACCAGGATTTCTTAATGGTGTCTGTACTGATGGCTACCGGTGGATGTCACTTTTAGCCATTACGTAGAAAAGACCCAGTTATGACCATTGAAAAGCTGGAATGAACTTTTTACAACTTGACTGAAAAGGACGACCTAATGTCTTGTATTTAATGGCGAGCTTTTACGTGGACATGCTCTTTATCATCAGAGTGTTTTTTTTTTTCATTCTTTTTTTTTTTATTACCGTGCTCTTTTTACCGATGATTTCTCTGTAGCCATTTTGTGCTTGCACTTAAAGTGAAAAGTCAAAGTAATTTAGTGGCTTAAAACTGCAGCGCTGCTCTGTTTTTCTGAGGTCATTTCAGAGCAAATGTGGAGTAACTAAAATCCAGGCGGCTACGGCTTTTTCTATCCTCCAAGCAACATATTGAACATTGCTTGTTTCCAGCTAACAGTCAATTAATGCTTTACTAACAAGCCATGTCTCTCACTCAGCCGGTGTATGAAAGTATTGTAGACCGTGGGGCATACTCCGCTCGTAGACTGCCACTTTACTGTTCACTCGGTGGATTATATACAGTCTGTGCTGTCAAGCATAGCACTGCATACGTATTTACACTGCTCAAAAAAATAAAGGGAACACTTAAACAACAGAATATAACTCCAAGTAAATCAAACTTATGTGACATCAAACTGTCCACTTAGGAAGCAACACTGATTGACAATCAATTTCACATGCTGTTGTGCAAATGGAATAGACAATAGATGGAAATTATTGGCAATTATCAAGACACCCTCAATAAAGGAGTGGTTCTGCAGGTGGGGACCACTGTCCACATCTCAGTACCAATGCTTTCTGGCTGATGTTTTGGTCACTTTTGAATGTTGGTTGTGCTTTCACACTCGTGGTAGCATGAGACGGACTCTACAACCCACAGAAGTTACTCAGATAGTGCAGCTTATCCAAGATGGCACATCAATGCGAGCTGTGGCAAGAAGGTTTGCTGTGTCTGTCAGCGTAGTGTCCAGAGGCTGGAGGCGCTACCAGGAGACAGACCAGTACACCAGGAGACGTGGAGGGGGCCGTAGGAGGGCAACAACCCAGCAGCAAGACCGCTACCTCCGCCTTTGTGCAAGGACGAACAGGAGGAGCACTGCCAGAACCCTGCAAAATGACCTCCAGCAGGCCACAAATGTGCATGTGTCTGCACAAAAACGGTTAGAAACCGACTCTATGAGGACCCGACGTCCACAGATGGGGGTTGTGCTCACAGCCCAACACTGTGCTGGACGCTTGGCATTTGCCACAGAACACCAGGATTGGCAAAGTCGCCACTGGCACCCTGTGCTCTTCACAGATGAAAGCAGGTTCACACTGAGCACATGTGACAGACGTGACAGAGTCTGGAGACGCCGTGGAGAGCGATCTGCTGCCTGCAACATCCTTCAGCATGACCGGTTTGGCAGTGGGTCAGTAATGGTGTGGGGTGGCATTTCTTTGGAGGGCCGCACAGGCCTCCATGTGCTCGCCAGAGGTAGCCTGACTGCCATTAGGTACCGAGATGAGATCCTCAGACCCCTTGTGAGACCATATGCTGGTGCGGTTGGCCCTGGGTTCCTCCTAATGCAGGACAATGCCAGACCTCATGTGGCTGGAGTGTGTCAGCAGTTACTGCAAGATGAAGGCATTGAAGCTATGGACTGGCCCGCCCGTTCCCCAGACCTGAATCCGATTGAGCACATCTGGGACATCATGTCTTGCTCCATCCACCAACGTTACACAGCAGACTGTCCAGGAGTTGGCGGATGCTTTAGTCCAGGTCTGGGAGGAGATCCCACAGGAGACCATCCGCAACCTCATCAGGAGCATGCCCAGGCGTTGTAGGTAGGTCATACAGGCACGTGGAGGCCACACACAATACTGAGCCTCATTTTGACTTGTTTTAAGGACATTACATCAAAGTTGGATCAGTCTGTAGTGTGTTTTTCCACTTTAGTTTTGGGGGTGACTCCAAATCCAGGCCTCCATTGGTTAATAAATTTGATTTCCATTGATGATTTTTGTGTGATTTTGTTGTCAGCACATTCTACTTTGTGCAGAACAAATTATTCAATGAGAATATTTCATTCATTCAGATCTAGGATGTGTTATTTGAGTGTTCCCTTTATTTTTTTGAGCAGTTTATATTCAGGAAACACTTGGAAACATGTCCTAGGCAATTTCTATAGTTGACATAAAAGTCATACAGTTATCAATGGGTTAGTGCGGCTCAGTTATTGATTGGAAAGTAATGGAAAATAATAATAAAATATATATAAATAACCTTAAATACCCTTTAAAAGAGTATTCCATATCTTTTATGCACACAGCATATGCCAAACACTAAAAATCTATCGGCATGTTGTCACTGACGCGTTTCAAAACTATACGTCCTTAATGAGCTATGTGTAAGGACGTATAGTTATGAAATGCGTCAGTGACTTGACATGCCAATTGGTTTTTAATGTTTGCTGTAAAAAAATATAGGTGAAGATTTGAAAAGAAGACTGGTGCCAGTGTATTTCTACTTTTTATCGTGATGAAGACTTGCACATGTGGTGAGCTGTTAGATTTTTCTCCCCTATAGTGTAGTATGCTACCATTTAATATATTGGCATTAGATGTTGCACCAAACTTCAGGCATACAGATTTTAGATGTATCCAAATCTAAAGTGTTTTATTTGAATGGTAAAAGTTAAAAAAAACAACAACAAATCTATCAAATAGATGACAGCTGTACTCATCTGCCCGTGCTGTCTGGGTATATGATACTGATCTCCTATCCCTATGATAGCTCATCAATATCAGATCATTGGCATCTAGCTTCCGAATTGATCAGAGGTTAGCAGCTGCAGCGACAGTTCTATATAAACAGCTCCGTTGAATGTGTAGTTGCCTCTGCTAGGTACTGCAGATCAGCTCCTACCTAAGGGAATAAGATCTGATCTGCTGTTCTCAGCACCAGCCACTACACATTGAATTGAGCTGCACTGTTCTGCTCCGTTTATTGTTTACATCCAGCCTTAGCCGATCGGTGGAGTTGATGGATGTCCGACCTAACCTAGGTCATCAATATCATATGCCCGTAAAACCCCTTTAAATGTGTACTTCTGAAAACTGGTGTGTACCTATCCTTACCTGGGTGGGTCTTATGGCAGTATTCATCCTGGAGATTTTGGTACATGGTTAGAGTGCTAGAATAATAATGAATACCAACACTTACACAGTAGAAATGAGGCGGCCAAAAGAATAGATAATTCTTACCATGAGATTTACAAGGTATGCAGATGTGGCGCCCCTGAGGGCTCAGTCGCCACAGGGGTACTGCACCTCAGCTTGAGGTGTGGTATCTCCTCTTCCAGGTAAGGATGGAGCATCTCTCAGGACCCCACTTCACCACTCAACACTACACCACTCCTGTCCTGAAGGGGGCCTAAATGCACCAGGGTGCTGCCCCGGCCCGGGATAGAGGAGATGGGGGGAACCAAAGATAGGGGGAACCATGTAGTGGGTGAGGGTGGAGGACACACTTTTGGAAAACACTTATTCATTCATATTTAATCTATGGCCATCTTAAGTTCAAGGTCTTTGATTGAAGGTCTTCTGTCAGGGTCCAGCAAGAGGCTGTAGCTGGCGGAAGGTTCGCGGTCCTCGTACTCTGCCCTTGAGACGAGGAGCGGGTCAGAGTTAACCACTGTCTCTACCCGGTCATGGTCCTGACCTAAGAAGGCCTTGGAGGGGAGTGGAGGAGATAGGCTCCACAGGCAAAAGGATCCCAGGGGGATAAGGACGGAGCGGAGTCGCCACCTGTATTCTTTATTCTGGCCTAGTCAGAGGGATTCCTGCTGCAAGAGGGGTAACCGGCCCCCGATATCTGACTTTGCTACTTCACGTCTAAGTCAGAAAAGCCCGCAGGCTTAGTGGATCCCAGGGGGATACGGACGGAGCGGATTCGCCACCTGTATCTCTTAAACTGCTTTTATTCAGTGGGACCTGGCCTTACACCACGTTCATACCACACACAGTCAGGAGAAGACTTAGTGGGAGAACTTACCAAGGAGAGGAACACACACCAGAGGGGTCTCGACAGGTGCTCCTGATCTACCTGGAAAGTGCTGAACCCCCTTCCCGGTGGCCGCAGTACGCCGTGTGTAGCAGAGAGAAGCTTTGCGGCTGAAAGTTCATCTGAAGTGAGTAAAGACCCGGATGACTTCATACACCGCCTCAGCTTGTTATTTCTTACGCAGCACTGCACCCACCATTCCTTCTCACACTGCCCTGAGGCCTGCTCCGCCTGTGGGGAGCCGTTCCATCTTAGCTGCCCCTAACACCAGCCTCAGTGGACTGTTGCAGCGCTGGTGTCTATCACCGGAGACCACAGGTGGCGTAGTCGAAATACCACTCATCCTTAAAAGCCCAATACCTTCTTTTTATTGTGACAGCTCTGGGCACGGAACGGGTCGAGGCCACGACTGCATCCCCCGCGACCCCTACACTGACCCGGCTCCGAGTAACCCCACCACTCAGGGAGGGCTAGTGCGCCCACACAAACTTGGCGTCACGAACAGGATTGCGTGCCCGCAGCAACGGAAAAGAATAGTCCCCATTGCCTACGTGTACTGTGCGCCTTTTCACAAAAAGACTGTCGTTTCACATTCATTTGGCGCCCGCCCAGGAAGAACGGACGCCATTATGTGCAAAAAGAACAGCAACCAAAGTCCTCCCATCGTGGGCCTGGCTCCCCAATGGTGCCAAAAGTGCAGACCGCCCCCTCCAGCAGAGACAGTCCACATAGTAGTGTCCGTCAAGACGGATGGGACATCCCAAGGAGTGCCTGTCAGCCAGCCGCCCTGGAGCCGCCCCAAAAGAAGGAGGAGAAACAGACCGCACCCAGCAGCAAAGATGGAAGCAGCAAAGGAGATGTTCTCCATCACTGGCACACCTGCTGCTACCCCCCTCACTATAGAGGGAATCTACCTGACCGCGGAGGAGGCTGAGTTCCTCCGTTGTGAAATGCAGGACCTGACCCGGAGGGTCGAAGAGGCCCAGCGACTGGCCGCCGCAGAGTGGAGAGAAGAGGTGTTGCGGAGGATCATGGCCCGCCGCCAGAGCTCGTCGCGCCTGACAAGTGAGGCTCCAGCCCAGGCGGAGGAAGCCCAGGAGGCCCCGTGCAGCCCAAGTGCGGGTAAGACTGTAACCCCTATCCCGGGCGCGGGACGCACCGAAGCCCTCCTAGATATCCTGCCGGCACCCCTATCCCCGGGCGCCATCGTATGGGAGCAGCTCCTGGCTCCAGAGGCCGAGGCCCAAGCCACCGCCACTATCGGAAACCTGCTATGCCTCTCGACTCCCGAGCCGTGAACCGCCTGCGTTTACCTGGGCGAACACCTGCCCCAACCCGGACTGGTCCGCACCAACAGAGTGCCCGCTGCAGCCCCTGTTACAGCCGCTACCCGCGCCCCCGGTCACCTGTCAATTGGCCGAAGAGTTTGCCTGGGACAACCGGGGGGGCGACCTGATGGGCTTCCCCCGGGAGACCCAGGCCGAAGCGCGTAGGCGGGAGGAGACCTGCAGAAGAGAGCTCCTCCAGTTCGAGAAGGAGCAGCGAGACAGGAGGGTCCGCTGTGAGCGTCTGGAGGTGCGTGCCAAGGCTGCCAAAACACAGGCCCGCCAGGCGGAGGTCACCCATCCAAGCCCCCGGGAAGAAGGCGTTATCGTGCTCTTCCACCAGGTGGCAGGATGGGGCTTCATCTGCAGCCCACAGTTCGACCGAGACGTGTTCGTCACCCGGCGGGACGTTGAGCCGCGGCTGGAGCAGGGCCACCCTGGCCGGAACCTCTACCCGGGCGGTTTGGTGTCCTACACCCGCAACCACGGGGAGCGTGGGTGGTATGCCCTGGATGTCCACAGGGTGTTCAAGGAGGATGCCCCCACTCACCTACCTACAGAGGACCGGTCAGGCTCCGGTGGGGATATCGTTGTTAAGCAGCCCCGGGAGATGCGTCTCCCCTTTGTGTGAACAGTTATTGGTTTTCCAGTTTTACTTCACCCGGACTCAGTTGAAAGAGACATTTGTCCCTGCGGATGCTAAGCAGTAGACAGACTCACTTTGTATATAGTTTGCACCTATTTCGGTGCTCCCTCTTGGTTTTATACAAAACCACTTCTACCTCAGACCTCAGAAGCAAAACCTGTCTTGTGTGGCTCTACTGGAGGTCCAACTCGGGATCTCCATGCCCTGCAGCCACCCCAGGGCCTACGTTGGGGGTTTGGGACAGGTCCCTCATGCTGCTGAACTGACACTTTCTACCGTATTTTCTACAGTACTGTCTACATGCATAATGTCTCTTTAATGTTTTCCATACATGCATAATGTCTCTTTGATGTTTCTCTATATTTATATTATATATATATATATATATATATATATATATATATATATATATATATATATATATATATCATGCAACGTTAAAGTGTCCTAACCTCCCATAAAGGGAAGATTGTTCCATGTTTACAAAAACTTTTAAAAATTGAATGTCTGTACCAACTCTTTACTCTATTGCAGCCAGTGGATGTGCTGTGTTTCCCCGGGGGGGAATGTGGCCCCCCTGAGGGTTCAGTCGCCACAGGGGTACTGCACCTCAGATAGAGGTGTGGTATCTCCTCTTCCAGGTAAGGATGGAGCATCTCTCTGGACCCCACTTCAACACTCAGCACTACACCACTCCTGTCCTGAAGGGGGCCTAAATGCACCAGGGTGCTGCCCCGGCCCGGGATAGAGGAGATGGGGGGAACCAAAGATAGGGGGAACCATGTAGTGGGTGAGGGTGGAGGACACACTTTTAGAAAACACTTATTCATTCATATTTAATCTATGGCCATCTTAAGTTCAAGGTCTTTGATTGAGGGTCTTCTGTCAGGGTCCAGCAAGAGGCTGTAGCTGGCGGAAGGTTCGCGGTCCTCGTACTCTGGCCTTGAGACGAGGAGCGGGTCAGAGTTAACCACTGTCTCTACCCGGTCATGGTCCTGACCTAAGAAGGCCTTGGAGGGGAGTGGAGGAGATAGGCTCCACAGGCAAAAGGATCCCAGGGGGATACGGACGGAGCGGAGTCGCCACCTGTATTCTTTATTCTGGCCTAGTCAGAGGGATTCCTGCTGCAAGAGGGGTAACCGGCCCCCGATATCTGACTTTGCTACTTCACGTCTAAGTCAGAAAAGCCCGCAGGCTTAGTGGATCCCAGGGGGATACGGACGGAGCGGATTCGCCACCTGTATCTCTTAAACTGCTTTTATTCAGTGGGACCTGGCCTTACACCACGTTCATACCACACACAGTCAGGGGAAAACTTACCAAGGAGAGGAACACACACCAGAGGGGTCTCGACAGATGCTCCTGATCTACCTGGGAAGTGCTGAACCCCCTTCCCGGTGGCCGCAGTACGCCGTGTGTAGCAGAGAGAAGCTTTGCGGCTGAAAGTTCATCTGAAGTGTGTAACGACCCGGATGACTTCACACACCGCCTCAGCTTGTTATTTCTTACGCAGCACTGCACCCACCATTCCTTCTCACACTGCCCTGAGGCCTGCTCCGCCTGTGGGGAGCCGTTCCATCTTAGCTGCCCCTAACACCAGCCTCAGTGGACTGTTGCAGCGCTGGTGTCTATCACCGGAGACCACAGGTGGCGTAGTCGAAATACCACTCATCCTTGAAAGCCCAATACCTTCTTTTTATTGTGACAGCTCTGGGCACGGAACGGGTTGAGGCCACGACTGCATCCCCCGCGACCCCTACACTGACCCGTCTCTGAGAAACCCCACCGCTCAGGGAGGGCTAGTGCGCCCACACACAGAGTCTATAGAAAGCTGAGTGACTACCTTCTTATCCCACTGTTGTTATCAGATTTTTCTCTTTCTTCTTTAGGTTACAACAACTTTTACGTAAAGCTGACTTTATACATAAGTAATTTATGAAAAAGAAGATCTTTACGTTGTCACCTCTATTGAGAACGTAGGGAACCTGTTACATTGATCATGTAATCTGATTTTTGTTCAACATGTTTTAGACCCGAAGGAACTGATCAGATTGATAGATTTGGGGTATTCAGTTGAACATTTTTTTCATTCTTGTCTTAGGAGTCCAGTGGGCGGTTCTAGTCACTGATTGACAGCTATCTCTCTGCACGCTGAGACAGATAAGACTCAATATTGAATGATGCCACCCACTGGACTCCTAAGTCCAGGGTGAGCAGAATTACAACATGGCTATCCCAAGTGAAGTCCAAGCATTGGATGGCACCCATAGACATTTTCAGGAGACTACTTTTTATGTTTATTACAGATGAATTCTGGTGATTAAAATCTATATCTGGGGTTATGGAGGCCAGAATCATTGCACTACATCTACAAGACAAAGGCAATGTTCTTATAAGACCAAAATCAAATGTACACAGCCAGTGAAGGGAGGGAGGCATTGTTATTCACTGCAGTCGTCTTCTGAAATGAAGCTGGGTATTGGGAGGTCTCGGAGCTGCAGAGCGAAGCCTGGAAAGCAGAGACCTCGGCAATAATGTTTTCCTGTGTTAGGTCAATAGGCTTAATCAGAAACCGACAGAGTCTAGCTTAATGTGTTCATCAGCAGTGAGGAGCAAGTGTGAAAAATCTTCCTGTTTTAATAGATTTGAACCTCCCCGTTGTCAGCAGACTTAGATTTTGCAGCGACGTAGTAGACGTAGCGTAGTACTGCAGGAGTAATGAGCTTCACTATGCTAAGTGAGACAAACACTGTCCTGTATGATGCAGCATTAATGGAAACCATCTGTAATGTTTCTCTGCTACAATCTAATTATGGTAGAGATAAGTTGTGTAAGATATTGTGTGTATACGGATCTGGATTCTAGTGGGGAGTACACTTCTCTTACTTTGAGAAACTTAAAATAGATGTCATTACCTCTCTTGTGCTGATATGAGCTGCATTGTATATTATAGTCTGTTCTTATCCCAATTTGCACTTAGAAGTTGGCTGTCTTTCCATTAAAGCTGGCCATACACGTTAGATGGCTGACAGCTGAAGAACGCTTCAGCCCTACATTCAGCCAACTTCTATCTTAGCCAACTCTTCCATACACAGGAGAGATGAAAAGATTCAAAGCGCTATAGGGTCTTATTCAAGTTGTGAAGGAGAAAAAAAAATAGATTTTTGCTCACCTTGTAGGTTTGTGTGTGACACAACCACTAAATTAGCATATATTCCAACTGCTGCAGCTTCCAAAGAAGATGCTGAAATAAGCCATGGGTAATGGAAGTAATCTGAGCTGCTGGGCAATGACAAGCCATGACCGTGTACGGCCAACCCGGGTTCCATAGTTCCGTAATACCCCTCCCCATCTTACCGACCTCAAGTAGCTTAACAAATAAAAACACTGCACCTGTAATTTCTTTGGATAAATTTGGCCACAGCGGCCATTTTATTAACAAACAACATTAACATATAAACATTATTATTCAAATAAATAAATAAGAAGGGAGGGTTCTTGGAGTTAAAAATTAGATCTGGCATAACTAAACCGAAATCGAACCACCGTATTACCCTCAGCCGTCCATCACCAGCTCGAGGGCACCAAAAGCTCCCAGGGTAAAACCCCGTCCAGAGCCCCAAAAACCAAATGCCAGATCACCCCGCTTAATCAAGCCACTGCCTGTAAATTTCCAATAACTTTCCCACCGACACTTCTGTGCCAACTCCAAGAACCCCACCCCCCGCCAAGCCACTGCGACATACCTTCTTACACAACTTTACATAACACTTTTAATATAACCCATTATAATGCATAACATCAAATGCCCCTTTAATTCTTTCACGATAAACAACCACCCTTTTACCATTAATCACAAAATATACCAAAGGAAAACAAAAAAGAGAGGGTGGGTGGGTGGGAACTTCTCTCAATGGCTTCTTCCCTGGACTGCCCGTTTTCCCGCACTTTTCCCTATTATACCTCTTCCCCCCTTTACCCCACCCCCATCCAAATGCCAGCCCCTCCAAACCTATACCCAATCCCGACCATTGGGATTTAAAAATTGCACCCTCCTGGCCAATCCCGGTCATGTGGGGCTTCCTTCTAGGTTCCCATGCCTCCAGCCCCCTTCTTGACCGTGTACGGCCAACCCGGGTTCCATAGTTCCGTAATACCCCTCCCCATCTTACCGACCTCAAGTAGCTTAACAAATAAAAACACTGCACCTGTAATTTCTTTGGATAAATTTGGCCACAGCGGCCATTTTATTAACAAACAACATTAACATATAAACATTATTATTCAAATAAATAAATAAGAAGGGAGGGTTCTTGGAGTTAAAAATTAGATCTGGCATAACTAAACCGAAATCGAACCACCGTATTACCCTCAGCCGTCCATCACCAGCTCGAGGGCACCAAAAGCTCCCAGGGTAAAACCCCGTCCAGAGCCCCAAAAACCAAATGCCAGATCACCCCGCTTAATCAAGCCACTGCCTGTAAATTTCCAATAACTTTCCCACCGACACTTCTGTGCCAACTCCAAGAACCCCACCCCCCGCCACAAACGAACAGCCCTGACCACCTCAGGCTCGTGAGCGCCCCAACACTGCCAAAGCCCTCTCAATCCCCTCCTGTATAGATAATGCCCATAAATCAATCCCAATATCGTTCAGGTGCACCCCATCCTTTGCCCAAAAATCACCAACCCCTGCCTCGAGATCAAGATGCCGAACACTTACACCCCCATTTCTACCAACAAAAGCTGCTATGGCTCTATTCAACTTTACTCGTGCCCTATTAATGCCCTTCACTGATCTGGCCTCCCTCCAATTTTTTCTCGGCACAATGTCAGACCAAACCGTCAACACCCCAGGAAAAGATGTCCATAACCTTAAAAAATCAATTCGAATATCCCTCATCAATTCCCTAACTGGCCGAACCCCCAAATCATTCCCCCCTATATGCACCACCAAAATGTCCGGCGCCCGGTCCAAACGAGCCGCCTTATGGAATTCAGGAAGCACCCTTCTCCATACCATCCCTCTAAAACCCAGCCACCGGACCACCACTTGCTCTCTGCTAAAACCCAATTGCCTACCGTTTGGCCTCACATCCGCCCGCAGCGCCCCCCAATGAACGAAAGAGTGTCCAAGAATCCAGACTAATAACGGGACGTCACCTGCAATAAGACAACCAAAGAATTGTATTCACTTCTGACCAGATAAAACATAAGCCTGCACACCTAATGCCGTACATAGGACAGATAACGATCTGAACTCCACCTCCCGATGCGTTTTATCACATCCTTTCCTAAACCCAAACCGTCCGCTTCTGACGCCGCACCGATTCTGAAAGAATGCGACCCGTACACCTCAGGACTAAGGCCCAACTCCCGGATCCCTTTTTTAAATACTGCAATAAATTGAAAACGTGACAGAAACTCTCCGTTTTTATGACACAATAATGGGCCCTTACGTCCCGACCAAACCTGCCAGTAAGCCATTAAACATCTCCTAGGACACATAAACGATCCATCAACTTCCCCCAATACCACTAGCTTGCCTCTGCCCAATTGATCCATCTTCGCCCTCCTAATCCAAAATTCGATGCCCCCTTTCCGACCGCTCACATCCTCGGCAAACAAACCCCCAACCTTATTCCTACTTGGTGCCACCAACTCACCTAATCTTAGTGCGCCAAAGAACGCCAATGAAAAAGCCAACCTAAACAGAGTGGCTTCAAAAACTGAACAACAAATCTTATCCAACACTAAACCCAACCGCTCTAAAATACTAAAAGTCACCGGTCTTCGTTTATCTAACACCTTACCGCCTCTCCTAAAGCCCCTAAGTGCTTGCTTCACTAAAAACGATTTTGTAACATCTTTTAACCCCTGCAATTTAAAAGCGAATGCCAATCCTGCTACAAATTTACTAACTTTTGACACAGACCATCCAATCTCTGCTGCCCTTCCCACAAGAAACAACACCGCCATCTCTCTATCTCCTTCACCTTCCACCACACCCCACTCCAGAATCCAACTTTGCCATACTCGCCACGATGCCTCGTATGATGCCCAGGTCTGCCTCGTAATGGACTCCCTTATTAACCGTCCGGCTCCTCCATAACCAGTTGCCACAAATGCGAAGGGCATTCTTGACCCACGTCCCCTGCCTCTGGTGCTAGCGCCCGAAAACGGTCCCACTGAAAACGAGATAAGGCATCTGCTATAGAATTTTGTACACCTGGAACATGGACCGCTGTAATCCAAGCGTTCAGCTTAAGACAACAAAGTACTAGTTCCCTCAGTAACCTAATCACAGGCGGGGATGAGGCCGACAAGCTGTTGATGACAGACACCACTCCCATGTTATCGCAATGAAACCGAATTCTCCTGTTGGCAAAACACTCCCCCCAAATAGTAACCGCAACAACAATAGGGAACAATTCCAAAAACGCCAGGTTCCTCGTAAGTCCCCTCTCCGTCCACCCAATCGGCCATGCCCCAACACTCCACCGCCCTTTCCAGTAGGCCCCGTATCCAGCACCTCCCGCAGCATCTGTAAAAATCTCACAATCAAAACTGCTTACAAACTCCTGCTGGATTAATGACCTGCCATTATAGCTTTCCAAAAACAACTTCCAAACCCTCAGATCCTCCTTGTGTTCCTTATTTAGGCGGATAAAATGATGAGCCCCACGCACTCCTGCTGTGGCGCCTGACAACCTGCGACAAAATATTCTGCCCATTGGCATAATCCTGCATGCAAAATTTAAGCGCCCCAACAGCGATTGTAGCTCCCTCAGGGTCACCTTGCGCAACCTCCTGACTCTATCGACCTCCTGCTTGAGCAGACACAATTTATCTTCAGGTAACCGGCCCTCCATCCTTTCTGTATCAATTACAATGCCCAAAAAACTTAGGATTGTGCAAGGGCCTTCTGTCTTTTCTTTTGCCAATGGTACACCAAAATGCTCCGCTACCCACACCATAGTACCTAACAAATTCCTACACAATAACGATTGCGGAGGGCCTATAAACAAAAAATCATCCAAATAATGAATGACTGAATTAACTGATGCCAGGTCCATCACCACCCATTCCAAAAAGGTACTAAACGTTTCAAACAAAGAACACGAAATTGCACAACCCATTGGCAAACACCTATCCATGTAATATGCCCCATTCCAAAAACAACCTAACAACGGGATGCTATCCGGGTGAACTGGCAGCAACCGAAAAGCCGACTCGATATCCGTCTTGGCTAGCAACGATCCTGACCCATAACGCTGTACCCATCGCACCGCCGCATCAAATGATGTATATTCAACTGAACATAATTCCTGTGCAATGCCATCATTCACCGAGAGCCCCTTCGGGTACGACAAATGCTGAATCAAACGAAACTTATTCAGCTCTTTTTTGGGCACAACCCCCAGTGGCGAGATAATCACCCTGCTGCTAGGTAATACCCGAAACGGTCCCGCCATCCTGCCCAATTCCACCTCCTTAGCCAACTTCACGCTAACCACATCCGGATGAAGGGAAGCCGACGTCAAATTTTTTAGTGAAAAGGGGACCTCGTGCTCAGGAGGAGGGATTCTAAAACCTTCCAAAAACCCATCCGAAATGACCTTAGCCTTCGACTGATCAGGATACCTACTTAGAAAGGGGGCCATCGCGTGAACCCTCACCGGAGTCACCCCTTTGACCGGTACCCACTGTCGGCTTTCCCTTACCCTTCTTAAAGCATTTTGATGCTCCGTGTGAGCTTCCATTACAATGGGAGCACACGTGTTTGAATTTACAGGAGGTCCCGTACTTGCATTGGCCGTCATTAAATTGCCAGCAAGTTCCCACTTCCTTCTTAGTGCTTTGTGCCCCTTGGTTACCTCCCCCTTGTCCTGCTGGTTGGTTACCACTACTGCTGCTCCCGTGAAAGGACTGCCCATACCTCACTGGGGCCATAACCTTCAGCCACAACCCAATGTCCTTTTGATCCCATCTGATCTCAGGGCGGACTGCCTTCCTCTGACGAAATTGCTCGTCATAACGTAACCATGTCTGACCCCCGTAAGTCCTATGAGCCTCCCCAATAGCATCAAGGTAGCAAAACAAACCCGAACAATTATCAGGAGCTTTTTCTCCAATAACGCTAGCCATTATTGCAAAAGCTTGCAACCAATTGACAAACGTCTGTGGAATCAACCTCCACCTACGCTTCTCTTCTTCCTCTTTTTTACTGTCTTCCTTTTTTCCCTTATCCAGGTTAAACTTTTCCAACGGAAGAAGGGAAAAAATTTCGACATACTCGTCCCGCCAAATTTTTTCTTTAACCTCTTTTTTTAAATGCGCCCCCAATGGCCCCTCAAAGCACACGTATACCTCCCCTTTCGCCCTATCATCCAGTTTTATACTATCCGCATTATCCTTTTCTGTCTGCACACACACCGACACCCCAGAAGGTGTCCCAGCTGTACACCCCGCCGACCTGGCCGACTCGCTCCCCACCTGCAACAACGCCGGTTGACTAGGTAGCCAAGCCCCCGCCGGTGACAACCCCCTTTGAATGGCCCCCCCGCCGTCTATTCTCGCCAAAATGCGCGACATGCTAACCAACAAATCCCTAAACCCGTTACATCTGACCCACTACTTCCCCTAACATTTTCCCCGCTGGGCCCAGACACCTGCCTATCGCTTACCCCATCCGCTACAGACCCCGCGGGCGACAAACCATACATAGACGCATACTCACGAAGCTGCGCAGGTGCTGTGTCCCCGCCAGCCGTACTCCCCGAGTCCTGATGAGTCCTTGGTTCGTCTTGTTCTTCTCCATAATCCAGTCCGACCGACCCCTGCTGCTCAAGGCCCGCGCCCCTGGCCTCCTCGTCACCAGGGGGGACCCGAGCCCGTGCCGACCTCCCCGCCGTTCGTCCTCCACTCCTCACCGCCGACCGTGCACATCCGCGATTTTTAGACCCGGACTCACCAGCCCGATCCGTGTTGGTCCGTGGATAACTGCCAGGCAAATCCGTGCTGCTGCCCGCCGCTCCATCCCTCTGCCTGGAGAAACTTGAGCCAGGCAGCAGGTCCTGGAATTGTTGCTGCCTGCCCGTGTAGCTCCGCTGCTGTCTGCGCCCGACAGGAACGTCGCCAGGTGTGCCTGCCGCGCTGGTGTTCCCTCCGTTCCCCGCTGCAGGATTGCCGCCCTTTTTTCTTTTAAATAACCGGCGTCTTGAATCGCCGCTAGATCTTGGAGCGGGGGGCGTGTCACTGCGCCCGCCGCTCATTGGCTGTGCGTCCCTCTCGTCTGTCTCCGGGGCCGGAAGTGACGTAGTCCCCATTTCCGGTGAGGCCCCGCCCCCCGGATGACGCGTCTGCGGCCCGGGCCTTGCTTCCGGCGTGGCCTGGGCTCTAGTACTGCGGCGCGCCGACGGGGGAGGCTGCACCACGACGGACCGGGGAACTTCAGTCGCGGACCGCGACCCGTTGCAGGGGGAGCCCGCAGACCGGCTGGGCGGATTCCTGCCGCGGCGGGCACGCCGGCAGGGGATTCCGCCGGCATGCTCCCCGGACACAGGGTCCCCTGAGGGGCTCCGCAGCCTGCGCCTGCTGCCCGTACCAACCATCTCCGGGGAAAGCCTCTCGGGGGGCCGCGTCCTCCTGGCACTTCTTCCCAAACCCGACGGGGATTCTTCCTCCCCGGCATTCCCCAGAAGTCCGGCCAGCTGGGCCTCAAGCCACCCTCCTTGCCTGGATCTGGCAGTCTCCCTCAGCCTGGCGATAAGGGACTCCACAGACTCCATAATAGCGAGAAGAGTGTCCCAGCAATTAAAAAGGTAAAATAATTTTTTTTTTTTTTTTTTTTTTTTTCAGTGCTCCAGAACTTCTCTCAATGGCTTCTTCCCTGGACTGCCCGTTTTCCCGCACTTTTCCCTATTATACCTCTTCCCCCCTTTACCCCACCCCCATCCAAATGCCAGCCCCTCCAAACCTATACCCAATCCCGACCATTGGGATTTAAAAATTGCACCCTCCTGGCCAATCCCGGTCATGTGGGGCTTCCTTCTAGGTTCCCATGCCTCCAGCCCCCTTCTTGATAGAAAGTGGAATAATGGTTTGTTGTTAACGCATTTCAAAGTCACTCCGACTCCTTCTTCAGGACGACCAGTTGAACCAGAGATCTGTTCAAGCTACTGTATTTTCACACTATGAATATAGCTAAAAAATTGCCAACACTTGAGACGTTTCTGCTCAACATGATCATTTTTCAAGCACTTAATAGTGCTCATATCCTCTCCAAACCACCATATTATTACTGGCTCGGACATTTTTGAGAAAGTATAGTTAAAAGATCCGGCCAGGGACCAAAGCCAGAGCAAGGCTTATTCGGCACCACCCCAGCCGGGTTCTTACTGTACTGCTCTTGTTGATTGACAGATCTGTCTAATAGTAAGAAACCTGTCAATCAGTCACCTGGAGCAGTGCTAGGAAAAGCCGGATCTTCTAACCATATCCTCTCTGAAACGCTGGAGCATTTCAGAGAAAAAAACATCTGGCTACAGTTGTGCAGCCAGTCTCTGATTCCATGGTGCCTGCAGTTTGGGCAACATGGATAGCATGATGTGTTCCCTCTAAATTAATACACAGGTACACATACAAACATTTATATTAACACTATGCAACAGCAGCCTGCAATTAATGAATACATGACTTCCACTAAAGGTACAAACATAAAAAAATGTTAGGGACTTAGTTTTCAGTTTTGATCAAAACCCACCTACCAGCAACAAGGTGACCTAATCTCAGGAGGGGCTTTGACTCTTTACTCTTAGGTTATGTTCACATGTCCAGTAATCATCCGTTAGAACGGATCCTGCAGCAATCCGTTAACAAAAAAGTTCTGCAGACACAACTTTTTTGTCCAGCTAAAATAATCTGATTTCAACTGGATTTCTTTTAACATCAAAGTCTATGGAAAACGGATCAGTTAAATAGGCATCAGTTTTTCTTTCATTTGAAAAGGATCCGTTTTTTGCTTACTGGATCAGTTTCAAATGGAACAAAACGGATCTGTTATCCTTAGACTTCAATGTTAAAAATACAGATCCAGTTAAAATCAGTTTTTCTTAGCTGAACAAAAAAGTTGATCTCCACAACTTTTTTTGCCAACGGATTGCTGCTGGATCCGTTCTAACTGATGAAAACTGGACATGTGAACATAGCCTTACTTTCCATGTGCCTAGTCTTATGTGAACTGGGAAAGATCCGGATCTGACTCACCCCCTGGGCCAGTGCTGTAGTGCGGCGCGCGTGCGCGCGGGGGATACCCGGAGCCGGATCCGATGGGGGTAGTAGTCTTCGTGTGGCGGTGACCCGGTCCGCGCCCAGGGTGGTCAAAGCTTAGTGGCGGTTATTGGTATGATGGTATTAGTGTCCGACTACGCCACCCGTTGAATGCGGCTATGAAGCCGCCGCTGCAGGGCAGTCCGCTGAGGCCGGTGGTACAGATGTGCAGCGTGGATGGTATAACCCCCAACGGGAGGGGTATGGCCTCAGGGCAGAGGATGTGAATGATGTTGGGAGAGATGGTGTGTATGTCCCAGCACTGATGGTGCCGGTCCGACGAGGAATCACTGAGACGTGCAATTGCAGTTTTCACAGCTTTACTCACAGTTCTTTATCAGGTCCCTTGTGCACAGTTAGGACCACCCGAGCCGTGCTGCGTCCATCAGGTGCGGGACTCGGCCAACTCCCAGGCAGTTCCAGAGCGTGGTCCTGAGCTCCCCTCTCTTCCTTCCTACTGGCCGTCCCCACCAGGGATCCACCTTTGTCCAGCTCCCTCGGGCCTTCTAGTGGTGAAACCTTTCCCGGTTTCCCTGACCCTATATGGTATGCCTTCCTGGTAGATATGGCGAGGGGTCGCGCCAAAACTTGTCCACGACCTCCGGTTCCTGGCTAAGGATAATTGGCCTCCACCAGTTTGGGATCCGGCACCCTGTTCTGCCAACCCTTCACCCGTTATTTCATGGGATCTTAGGGTTCCCTCTTTACTTGCGTCCCTGGGCCGCTCCTGGTGTTTCTGTTCTTTCTTCCTCGTCCTTCTCTCTCTCCTTCAGGCCTCCACTCCAGGCCTGGCTCTGGAGCTGGGCCCAGACTGAGCCACAGCTCCCTGTCAGCCCTCTCTGGCTCAGCTCCTCTCTGAACAGACCCTGATCTCCGATGGTGCCCAACTTATATACCTCCCTTCTGACACCCGAGCCCAGGTGACCAGCACCCAATGGGCTCCTACCTATGCCCAGAGTCCCTCCCCTGTCTGCTCCTACACCACTGGGATATTCCTCCCCCCTCCCCACTCCAGCCAGGGACAGTAGCTGTCGTACCTGCACATCTATCTGGTGGGAGTACCGTTGGTCTGTCCCCCGGAAATGGGGTGAGTGTAGTGCATGCAGCTAACTGAGCCCAGTTCCACACTCCATCCTTACCCGGGAGTGGAATACCACACCTCTGGTCTGAGGTGCAATACCCCTGTAGCAGCCGAGTCCTCGGGGTGCTACATTCCCCCCTGGTAAACCACAGCACGTCCTCGGGCTGGAAAAGAGCAAAAGCAAAATAAAACATACAAAAATTTTAAAGTGTACACTCACATGTAAGACATATCAACTTTCAATCATCCCTTTATGGGAGGTACTTTTCTCTTTTAACGTTACAGGTATAAAACATTACGGAAACATTATCAGACTTTCTTCACATACTTATAAAATACCATTAACTCTTTTAGCATCATATAAAACTTTTTCATATAAAACATTCTTGACCAACACGTTCTTGATCTCTGGCCACCGTGCAACTTGTGACCAGGTAAAGTGCAACAGTCACTAGTTCCAAAGTAGAAAAGCAGTTCTTCTATAAAACCAGTAGGGGGCGCCTCAAGAAGCGCAACTATTTACAGGGTGTTGACCGCTCTCAGTCCTCGGCCAGTGGGAATAGGGGAATGGCTGCTCACAGTCCTCAGCCTGGTTGGGGATTAGGGCACACAGGTAACAGTTCTTTAATAGTTCCATACTAGTCCCAACGGGGACCACACTCTGATTAGCAGCATGACAGGTACCCTTACGGGTAACTATATACAGTCCCAGTTACCGTTCATTAGTAACCATGTCCTCCTGCTCCTTCCCGAGGGTAGTCTTCAGACCCGTCCGGGTCCTCTTGGCTTTCCTCGTACTGCCACTCCTCCTCAGTCAGCCGGTGTACATGAAGGGCGTACGGTCCTTTAGCACACTGATGCCGGGTGAAGGTGACCTCGTCACCTGAGTAGAGGTCACGTCCCCTGTGTCCTTCTGGAAGGTGGCTCTCGACATCCCTGCGGGTAACAAAGACGTCGCCGGGGGTTCGGTGGTCCCGGATAAAGCCCCAGCCATTCTCTAGCTGGAATTTTATTACGGTCCCGGTGGCGCGGGGACCGTGGGCCGCACGGGGGTTTCGTCGGGCCCGGCGTTTCTGCTCCGCGCTTTGGGCCTGCAGCTGTTCCTCGCGGATCCGCCTCTCTCGCCATTCTCTCCCAAAGACCTCTAGCTGTTGACGGCAGCACTCCTCACGCCGGGCTGCGGCCGCCCGGGTCTCCTTGGTGAACCCCATGAGGTCCTCACCGGTGAGATCCCATGCGAATTGGGCCTCCTCCATCGGGAGCGGGACAATTTTGGCGGGCGCCGGTGCCGGGATCAGAGGCTCACACAGGGGCCGTTCCCTCCGGAGTCGGGGGTTGATGTACTCCGGTGGCCACACGAAGGGCAGCCCGTCCGGGCTAGTATGCTGTGCGAAGAGATCTTCGCCCAGGGGCAGCACTGTGGAGGTAGAGGGCGCTGTAGGGGCAGCGGCGCCCGGGGGTGCTCGGCCTTGTGACCAGGCCGGGGGCATTTCCTGTTTTGCCGCGCTCCGGGTCAAGGGGCGTGGCGCGGAAGGGGGCGTGACTGCGGCTCCGGCCGCTTGAGGCCTAGTTGGGAGCAGTGGCGGTGCGGCAACGGGCGTGGTGAGCAGGACTTCGGGCTCTGCGACGGGGAGCTGGGGCAGGCTTGCGGCTACTGGGCTCGGGGTGATGACGTCCCCATTACCTGCTTCCATCCCTGCGGCTCCCTCCGCGGAGTCGTCTCCGGCCTTCGTCCCTCCTGCACCATCCTCAGGGGCGGACATGCTCCACGTTGCGGGTGGCGCCTCCTGCTGGCGGATCCCAGCCTGCCGGGCCATGTCCCTTCTCCACTCGGCCAGCGCATCCTGCTGTGCTCGGGCCATCTTCCGGGCCAAGGCCTCCAGCGCGGTCTGTGCACGCTCCCGATCTCTGGGGAGCTGTGCCAGGAACTCCACCAGGCCTTCTGGGGTGGCGGCCTGCAGCAGGCCCCTGACCACGGGGTCGGTACCGCTTGTCTCTTCCTCCATCCCCGGGTGCGATCTGTCCAGACTCCTCCAGGCCGCACCCATCCTCTCAGTTTTGTTCCCTATCCGCCCCCATGGGGAGTGGTCCCGGGGCAACTTGGTGACTGTCAGTTTTAGGGGCAGCCCGCCCACTCTGATGGACATCTCCATTATTGTACTCTCGGCTGGTGGGGGCGGTCTCTGCTTTTGGCGCCATTCTGGGGCCATGCCCACGATGGGAGGTGGTCTCTTGCCACCCTCTGGCACGCCCACAATGGCGTCCGCTCTGCCAGGGCGGGAAACCGTCTCAGATGGCGGGAATCGTCTCCTGATGGCGGGAAAGTTCGCTGATGGCGGGCAAAGGCTGCAGATGGCGGGCAAACGGTGGGAAACGACTCCGGACGGCGTCCGATGGCGGGAACCCTCTGGAATTGGCGGGAGACTCCTTTTTGAGGTAAATGTGAACTTTTCTTCAGGCACACAGTACCCGGTGGTTGCGGGCACGTAATCCTGCCGACTACGCCAAAGTTGACTCACCCCCTGGGCCAGTGCTGTAGTGCGGCGCGCGTGCGCACGGGGGATACCCGGAGCCGGATCCGATGGGGGTAGTAGTCTTCGTGTGGCGGTGACCCGGTCCGCGCCCAGGGTGGTCAAAGCTTAGTGGCGGTTATTGGTATGATGGTATTAGTGTCCGACTATGCCACCCGTTGAATGCGGCTATGAAGCCGCCGCTGCAGGGCAGTCCGCTGAGGCCGGTGGTACAGATGTGCAGCGTGGATGGTATAACCCCCAACGGGAGGGGTATGGCCTCAGGGCAGAGGATGTGAATGATGTTGGGAGAGATGGTGTGTATGTCCCAGCACTGATGGTGCCGGTCCGACGAGGAATCACTGAGACGTGCAATTGCAGTTTTCACAGCTTTACTCACAGTTCTTTATCAGGTCCCTTGTGCACAGTTAGGACCACCCGAGCCGTGCTGCGTCCACCAGGTGCGGGACTCGGCCAACTCCCAGGCAGTTCCAGAGCGTGGTCCTGAGCTCCCCTCTCTTCCTTCCTACTGGCCGTCCCCACCAGGGATCCACCTTTGTCCAGCTCCCTCGGGCCTTCTAGTGGTGAAACCTTTCCCGGTTTCCCTGACCCTATATGGTATGCCTTCCTGGTAGATATGGCGAGGGGTCGCGCCAAAACTTGTCCACGACCTCCGGTTCCTGGCTAAGGATAATTGGCCTCCACCAGTTTGGGATCCGGCACCCTGTTCTGCCAACCCTTCACCCGTTATTTCATGGGATCTTAGGGTTCCCTCTTTACTTGCGTCCCTGGGCCGCTCCTGGTGTTTCTGTTCTTTCTTCCTCGTCCTTCTCTCTCTCCTTCAGGCCTCCACTCCAGGCCTGGCTCTGGAGCTGGGCCCAGACTGAGCCACAGCTCCCTGTCAGCCCTCTCTGGCTCAGCTCCTCTCTGAACAGACCCTGATCTCCGATGGTGCCCAACTTATATACCTCCCTTCTGACACCCGAGCCCAGGTGACCAGCACCCAATGGGCTCCTACCTATGCCCAGAGTCCCTCCCCTGTCTGCTCCTACACCACTGGGATATTCCTCCCCCCTCCCCACTCCAGCCAGGGACAGAAGCTGTCGTACCTGCACATCTATCTGGTGGGAGTACCGTTGGTCTGTCCCCCGGAAATGGGGTGAGTGTAGTGCATGCAGCTAACTGAGCCCAGTTCCACACTCCATCCTTACCCGGGAGTGGAATACCACACCTCCGGTCTGAGGTGCAATACCCCTGTAGCAGCCGAGTCCTCGGGGTGCTACAGATCCAGCTATGTTGCTTTAATTAAAAGCAGTTTTGACCATGGGAGTGCATGCACCTGCATATTTAATACTGTAAGTTGTCTCGACCATTGTTTAAATTCTCTGCATTATGCATTGGGGAATGTGGTTACCTCCAACCCCGTGCACAATTATCCATTCATCTTTCCCAGACTGATTTTAACTAGAGCAATATAGTTGGATTCTGCTGTTCCCCAGTTCATATAAAGCTTAGAAAAATGGAGAGGTGAATCTGTAGAGTCAGCGTTCCACCTGAGATGAGATCACCATGTTGCAAGTAGATGGGCTTAAGCAATTTTGATCAAGCAATATAAACTACGAATCTCACAATATATGTTTGTAGCTTTTGTTGACTTTGTGTATTAGTTGTAGAGTATCGTTGCGTAATGTTTGTATTCCATCAAGTTAATTTAGTCCCAACAAGTCTACTAAGGATGCCGAATGAGAATCTCTATTGCCAGGATAGTAAGCGTTAAAAAAAATGAGCTACGCAATTTGCTAACTCTGGGTTGGGTTAACACATTTAGCAAATTGAATTTATAGATATGTTTTAAAAAGAATACAGCAGCTTGAACCTGACTGTAGCCGACCTTCCCAGTGCTAATGGATTTGAGCACTTTTAATAGCATGCTATTAATAAGCCAGGCACAGAAGTGCATTATACAATGATTGACATTTCTTTTGGTCATCCTCATCTCATTACTTTGCAGGAGACATAAAGGTCGGGGTGGGAGAGATGAGTAGTGTTATTGTAAGCAGATGCTTATCAACATAGAATACAATCAAGTAGGGTCAGGAGTGCAGCACTGAGGACAGAGAAAGGCCTGGTTTTGTGTTTAGTATCTATTATCTCATCTGTTCAGCTAAAACCTAAAGAGGCAAAAATACTAATAATGTTTAAAGAGGACTTGACGAATTTTCTCCTCTATCGACTTTGCAGCAATACTGATGGTTTTAGGAAGAACGTTGTGTCTAGATATTTTTCTCACTGCCATTAATATCCAGGCACCACTGTGAAACATACTCGAAAACAGGTATTGGTAGTACTTCACTGAAGAGCTGCATCCATATCATTGGTGGTATCATTTCAACAATGCGCAATGCGTTGCTTTCCTCTGGGGTCCTATGCAGACAGTCATGTCATAAAGCTTTAGCACTGCAGTAATGGTCAATTATGGGCCCCACCACACTGAACCCTACATATGGACAGGCAGGTCTTTGAATGCTAAATCCATTGACACCTTTATGTCTTCTATCTGTTGCTGCATTCCTGAGAAATCACCATATGAATTTATATGCAAATGAGATGTTGGATGTGCCAGAGCATGTCCAGAGCCTTTGCCTCCCCAGGTTGTTTCCTCGCCCATCATCAGTCTCTTTAGGTTGATTGATAGCTCTCTGCCTGTGTGCTGTCAAGCGCTTAGCAAGGAAATTAGACATTATCTATCAAGGTAAAAAGGCTTGTACTGGGCTCGGAGTCAATCTCAGGAGGCAGAAACTCAAAAAGTGCTCTGTCACACTCAGAGCACTTAATGCCTTTTTTGCATATGAATTAAAACTGATTTCTTAGGAATGTAGCAACAGATTGAACATATAAAGGTGTCAATTGATTTAGCATCCAAAGACCTGCATGCCCATATATGTAGCATGATTGATCCCTCTAGTCAGTAAAGTAATGCTACGTTTCTCTTACACCCATTCAAATGCAATTTCTCCTTGAAAAGCTAAAGGTTTTTATAAAAATTCTATACCAATGTCATTATTAGAACACTTACATTTCAGTATTTTTTGGGGAAACACATTAGTATAATTTGGGAGTCCCCCAAATCTGTGTCAAACTTCTGCTTTGTACTAATGAGGGTCAGTTATCCCAAAACATATGTCTACAGGACGGCTCTCAATAGAGGGTCGGACGCTGACTTATAATGTAGCTACTGCCTTTAAGTGGCAACAGTAAGAGAGTTTTCTTCCCTTATGAGGGAGAATATTGTAGTAATTTAATTCTTTCTATAACTTGTAAGTATCTTTCACATAAAGGATACAAAGGTACTGACTGAAATTGGTTGTACGGCCTTGGGGTACAAGTCTGCAGTCACTCTAAACGCGCTGTAAGGACTCTCCTGCACCAGGAGCTCTCTGTCATATGACCACATGTATGCGATATGCACTCTTCCGGCCACATTCTGGCTAGACGCCTCCGGCCTTACTCAATACACTTGCATTGAGTGAGGCTGCGCACGTCTAGTCAGCACGTGACCACACGTATGCAAATTGCATACTTGTGGTCACTCGTCCGCCGCTCCCAGCATCAGAAAATCCTCACAGCACACAGTGCTTCCATAAGATCCTGAGGAAGGTATTAAACCTTTACCTACTAAGTACAGTGAAATATACAGCTGCTTCTGTTTGTCCTTAGTAGCAATGCATCATTCTCTCCAGTAATCTGTTGAGGAACCTGGCAGTAAGTGATCAGTTTCCCTAAAGTACCGTAACAGGACGAATTACTAGATTTCACAATACAAACTATATCTATATAAATAAAAATGTAAATGTTCGTTTGTTCAAAATCTCAAATCTCCGAAAGTTCTTCACCGATTGCTTTGAAATTTTGGCACAACATTGCATTAGAGGCCGAAAGACGCTGCTGCTCATCACCATCACCGCCTGAGCGGCGGCCGCCTCTGCTCTCCGGCACCGCTGATGCGGCTTCTTCTCCAGCAGGTGAGTCTTATTTCCGACTGCGCAACAACAAGCGGAGGAGGGAGGGAGGCTGCATGGAGAGGCGAAGGCCGCGGCCTCCGCTCTGGGCGCTGAGCTGGGCCCGAGCCTCGCAGCAGTGGGCAGATAGCGAGCAAGTGCAAATCCCACCATGTCACCGACGGGAGCGGCGCTGTGATCTGGCTGGTACCGGCCCGGGACATGTCAAGCGGATCACCCCCTCCTCCTCTGCCGCCACCTGCCTTTGTCTCTGTGCCCCCTTCTGTCACATTCCCTTTGTACTAGGGAATTGCATTACTAGCAATCCCTGACATGACCGGCTCCATTGTGACACCTGACAGCAAGTACCGACCTCTTTAGTGACCTGTGCAGAGTATAGGCCTTCAGGGGTCACAGGGTACAGGCTGCCACCATGCCTGTCTGATGGGCACAACTATCAACAGCACCAGCATTGCCCCACCAGATATATATAAATAAAAATGAACTTTACATTCGAATACACGCATGTTTTTATATACCAGCTGTTGGATGTAAAAGCAACACACACTATACCCCAACAAAAAATATTGTATACCCAAAAGCATTGTGAAATTAAATATTTTAGAAACGTGCACTTTCTCTTTTCTTTCTTTTCCATTTAACCAAACTGAGCCACAGCAACGGGTGGCCGGGTAAAGCTAGTACATTAATAAAGAAGCACCCCTGTTAACTTTTATTTTCCTCAAAACTTGTGTAAATGTTTGTACAGTGTAGGTGTATTATACTCAATGCTCACCATCTTCTCTGGTGTCCATCACAGCTTCGCTCCTCTTCTGAGTCACGTGACGACAATTCAGACTGAAGCCAGAAGTGGCTTTTACAGTGTAAGTCTATTGAGCGTCAGAACCAGGATTTATATACTTGCATTGTAAAAGAGACTTCTGGCTGAATTGCTCTCACGTGACTCAGGAGAGGGCCCGAACAGAGATATGAGCCTTTATATTTAATACTAAGGAGATGTTTATCACAGGGTGATTATGAAAAGTAGCCTAAAGCCACGCCCCCAGAGAATCCTCTGAGCCACGCCCCTTGGTAAAGACCATAAAAGTTAGCACTAAATAAAAATACTGATATCTCTTGAACCATATGTTGGATTTAAAAGGAAAAAAAAACAACAGAAAAGCAATGGGAATAAAATGAAAGCAATAACTGGGTACTTTTGTCCTGGTGACAGGTCCTCTTTAAATATCCCTGATGAGACTGGTGAAGTTGACGCGCCCCCTGGGACATATTCCTTTTTGAGGGGAATACCCGGCACCGGATCAGATGGGGGGTTGTAGTCTCCGAGCGGCTGAGACCCGGTCCCGTGCCCAGGGCGTCAAGCTATGTGTTATGTGGCAGTCCTTACTGATGTTATAAGAGTTCTTTTGTGTCGACTACGCCACCCGTTGTAATGCGGTCACTGTGGCCGCCGCTGCAGCAGGGTCCGCTGAGGCTGATGGTGGATGTGCAGCTTGGTGGGATAACCCCCAACGGGAGGGGTATAGCCTCAGAGGGGACAGGCGCAGAGGATGGGGGTTGTGGTGGTGCGGTGCAGCCGGCAATGAAGACAGACTCGGGTTGTGCAGTTAAGGGAGTTTACTTACTGCTGATGTTTCGGTCACTCCAGCTGTTAGTGACCACCCGAGCCGTGCTGCGTCCACCAGGTCCTGGATCCGGCCAACCCCCAAACAAGTCCGGAGCGTGGCCCTGAGCTCTCCCTCTGTCCTTTCTTCAGCCGTCCCCACCAGTGATCCACCTAGGTCCAGCTCCCTCGGGCCTTCTGTTGGGCAACCCTTGGCCTTAGGTTCCCTGACCCTCCATGTGGTATGCCTTCAGGGTGGATGTAGTGGGTGGCCGTGGCAGATGCTGCCCACAGCCTCCGGTCTCTGGCTAGGGATGTTTTTGCCCCCACCAGCTTGGGTTCCGGTACCCTTGTGCTGACTCCTCACCCGGTGCTCTAATTTGGGTTCTTGGGTCCCTTCAGTCTTCCCCCTCTGGGTCTTTCTCTTTCTTTCTCCTCTCTCTCTCTCCAGGGCTGCTGTTTCCTTCTCTCTCCTCTCCAACTGACTTGTTCTCAGCGTCTGACCCTGATCTAAGTTGGTGCCCTCCTTATATATCCCTCTATGTGTGAGCTCAGGTGACCAGCACCCAATGAGCTCCTATCACTACCCAGACTGCTCCCCCTATCTGCCCCTACACTACATGGGATGTACCACCCCCCTCCCACTCCAGCCAGGAACAGGCTCGGTTGTACCTGCACATTTCTAAGTGGGAGTACCGTCGGCCTGCTCCTCTGGAATGGGATGTATGTAGTGCATGCAGTCTATCTGAGCTCAGTTCCACACTCCTTCCTTACCCGGGAGTGGAATATCACACCTCTGGGTTGAGGTGCAATACCCCTGTAGCAGCCGAATCCTCAGGGTGCTACATTCCCCCCTGGTAAATCACAGCACGTCCTCGGGCTGTAAGACATAAACATCACATCACATACAAAATTTTTCATAAACATATAAAATATATAAAACATTATATATATATAAAACTTTTTCATATAAACATTCTCGTCGTCTCTGGTTCCTCCTCCGGACACTGTGCAACGTGTGTCCGGGAAAAGTGCGACAGTCTTTCTAGAAAAATGGTTTCTCCTATAAAACCGGTAGGGGGCGCTTTAGGACGCGCAACTATATACAGGGGAAATTTGGCCGTTCTCAGTCCCCGGCCAAGTAAAGGGAAAGGGATGGCTGCTCACAGTCCTCAGCCTGGTTTGGGTAGGGGACACACGGGTTAAACTGTTCACTGGTCCCAACGGGGACTAAACTTTAAAGCAGCCACGGTTACTTGGGTACCCCGACAGGTAACTATATACAGTCCTTTGTACTATCTCAGTCATAGTACCTTCTAGCCTTGAACCCGTTTGGGTCTTCTGGCTCCTCCTCCCTACACCGCAACTCCTCCTCTGTCAGGCGATGCACGTGGAGGGCGTAAGGTCCCTTGGCACACTTGTGCCGGGTGAACGTTACCTCGTCACCGACGTAGAGGTCACGGCCTTTGTGACCCTCTGGCAGGTGGGACTCGACGTCCCGTCGGGTAACGAAGACGTCACCCATGGTGTTCCGGTCCTTTATGAAGCCCCACCCATGCTGCGCATTAAACTTTATTACCGTCCCGATGGTACGGGGACGATTTGCTGCACAGGGGTCCCTTCTGGTCCGACTCTTTTGCTCCGCGCTGCGGGTCTGGGCCCATTGCTCTCTGACCCGCCTCTCCTCCCGTTCTCTCTTAAACTCTGCCAGCTGTTGACGGCAACACTCTGTGCGTTCAGCTGCAGCTGCCCGAGTCTCTCCGGTGAACCCCATCAAATCTTCTCCCGTGGGGTCCCACACGAATTGGGCTTCTTCTAGTGGAGGCGAGACCCGAGTCACGGGCTTTGGAGCCGGAATCAGGGGCTCACACAGGGGACCTAACTTCTTTTGTCGCTCCAGTTCCAAGAATTCTTCGGGCCAGATGAAAGGCCGCCCGTCCGGCCACGCTAGCTGGCTGAAGGGGTCCTCTCCCAGATATGGCACCCTTGGTGTTTCGGGTGCGGGCGCGATGGTGGGGGCGCCCAGGTTACCCAGGCCTTGCGGCCAGGCCGGGGGCATCTGGAAGGTAAATGGAACTGTTAACACGGCGGCGCCCTGGGCTACCTGGCCTTGCGACCAGGCCGGAGGCTCCGCGGAGGTAGATGGCTCTGCTGGGGATGCGGCGCCCGGAAACGCTAGGCCCTGCGACCAGGCCGGAGGCTCCTCTTCCTTCGCCACGCTCCGGGTCACGACGCGTGACGTCACCGGGGTCGCGACGGCGGCTTCCGGTCGGGGCCTAGTCGGTGGCGGTGTCATGGCGGTCTCGGGTACGGCCGGGGGACCTTCGGGCTCTGCGACGGGGAGCTGGGGCAGATAAGCGGTCTTCCGGTATGGGGTATAGGCGTCCCCCTTACCTGCTGCCATGCGTCTCGCTCCCTCTTCTGCGCCGTCTCCGGCCTTGGGTCCTCCCGCGTCATCCGCAGAGGCAGTCGGTGTCTTCTTCCAAGGGAGCGGGTTCCGTGGACGGGTTCCAGCTTGCTGGGCCATCTCCCGGCCCCACTCCGCCAGGATCTCCCTCTGCACTCGGGCCATCCTTCCCGCGAGGCCCTCCAGGGCACTCCGCGCGCACTCCCGATCTCGGGGAAGCTGCGCCAGGATCTCCGCTAAGCCTAGCGGGGTTGTTGACTCCAGCAGGCTCCTGACCATCGGGTCGGTGCTGCTCTGCTCTCCTCTTTCTTCCTTTTGCAGGCTCCTGGCCAGCGGGCCGGTGCTGCGCTGCTGCCGCTCCATTCCCGGGTCTATTCTTCCTCTCCTCGACTCCGGGTGCTCTCGCTCTGGACACCTTGCCTCCGGGTGCGCTCGTTCTAGGGTGCTCCAAGCGACACCCATCTTTTCTCTTCTCTTTCGTCTCCTCCCACTTAGAGGGTGGTCCCGGGGCAACTCGGTGACTGTCAGCTCCAGGGGGAGTTCTTTCACGCTGACAGACACCTCCAGCATCACAGTCTCTGTTGGTGGGGGTGGTTTCCACTTTTGGCGCCATTTTCTGTCCCGGCCCACGATGGGAGGCGGCCTCCTGCCCTCCTTTGGCACGCCCATAATGGCGTCCGCTGCTCTTCCAAGGCGGGAAATCTGCGGTTTTGGCGGGAAGCGTCGCCCAGTGGCGGGAAACTCTGCAGATGGCGGGAACAAGCTGGAAATGGCGGACAATCGGCGGGAAACGACTGGTGATGGAGTCCGATGGCGTGGACCCTCCGGAACCGGCGGGAGACTTCTTTCTGAGGTAAACTTGCACTTTTCTTCAGGCACGCAGTACCCGGGTGTTGCGGGCACGTAATCCTGCCGACTACGCCAAAGTTGACGCGCCCCCTGGGACATATTCCTTTTTGAGGGGAATACCCGGCACCGGATCAGATGGGGGGTTGTAGTCTCCGAGCGGCTGAGACCCGGTCCCGTGCCCAGGGCGTCAAGCTATGTGTTATGTGGCAGTCCTTACTGATGTTATAAGAGTTCTTTTGTGTCGACTACGCCACCCGTTGTAATGCGGTCACTGTGGCCGCCGCTGCAGCAGGGTCCGCTGAGGCTGATGGTGGATGTGCAGCTTGGTGTGATAACCCCCAACGGGAGGGGTATAGCCTCAGAGGGGACAGGCGCAGAGGATGGGGGTTGTGGTGGTGCGGTGCAGCCGGCAATGAAGACAGACTCGGGTTGTGCAGTTAAGGGAGTTTACTTACTGCTGATGTTTCGGTCACTCCAGCTGTTAGTGACCACCCGAGCCGTGCTGCGTCCACCAGGTCCTGGATCCGGCCAACCCCCAAACAAGTCCGGAGCGTGGCCCTGAGCTCTCCCTCTGTCCTTTCTTCAGCCGTCCCCACCAGTGATCCACCTAGGTCCAGCTCCCTCGGGCCTTCTGTTGGGCAACCCTTGGCCTTAGGTTCCCTGACCCTCCATGTGGTATGCCTTCAGGGTGGATGTAGTGGGTGGCCGTGGCAGATGCTGCCCACAGCCTCCGGTCTCTGGCTAGGGATGTTTTTGCCCCCACCAGCTTGGGTTCCGGTACCCTTGTGCTGACTCCTCACCCGGTGCTCTAATTTGGGTTCTTGGGTCCCTTCAGTCTTCCCCCTCTGGGTCTTTCTCTTTCTTTCTCCTCTCTCTCTCTCCAGGGCTGCTGTTTCCTTCTCTCTCCTCTCCAACTGACTTGTTCTCAGCGTCTGACCCTGATCTAAGTTGGTGCCCTCCTTATATATCCCTCTATGTGTGAGCTCAGGTGACCAGCACCCAATGAGCTCCTATCACTACCCAGACTGCTCCCCCTATCTGCCCCTACACTACATGGGATGTACCACCCCCCTCCCACTCCAGCCAGGAACAGGCTCGGTTGTACCTGCACATTTCTAAGTGGGAGTACCGTCGGCCTGCTCCTCTGGAATGGGATGTATGTAGTGCATGCAGTCTATCTGAGCTCAGTTCCACACTCCTTCCTTACCCGGGAGTGGAATATCACACCTCTGGGTTGAGGTGCAATACCCCTGTAGCAGCCGAATCCTCAGGGTGCTACATACTTACTTTGAAAATGCCTGTTAGAATCATTTTAGTTTCTGGGAGCAGTTGATTTTAAAGGGTACCTGTCATCTGATTCCTGCTGCCCACACCCAGGGCAGCATGAATCAGTGCCTGTCTGCATGATTGCAGCTAGGTATATGTTTCTCTGAAACGTCAGAGTATATACTTTAAAATCCAGCCAGGTATTATAGCTGAAGAATACACTAGTCCTATGCCGCCCCAGTATCACTCCATGTGATTGACAGGTCTTGCACTATGAAAACCTACAGAATTTGGCAGAAGCCACTGACCCAAGGGTAAACCATGTATATTGGTTGTAGTCAAATATACAATTATTAAACCTATAAAGAAAGACTACACATGCCATAAATAATTTAAAGACATAACTTTATTATTACCATATAAAAGCATTTAAACTAAACGGTCTTATAAATATCAATAGAGAAATGATAGGTTATGTTTATGACGCGCCCCTGGGCCTGCTGTGTCGCGCAGCGTCTCGCGCACGGGGGCTTACCCGGAACCGGATCAGATGAGGGTTGTAGTCTCCGAGTGGCGGGGACCCGGTCCGTGCCCAGGGAGTCAAACTCAGTGTGTGGCAGTCTTGATAGATGTTATTTGAGTGTCGACTACGCCACCCGTTGACTTGCAGCTATGGAGCTGCCGCTGCAGGGCAGACCGCTGAGGCCGGTGTAGAATTGTGCAGCGTGATAGTATAACCCCCAACGGGAGGGGTATGGCCTCAGGGCAGCCGACGTGGAAGATGGGGGTAGCAGGAACCACTCAGAGACGGTGCGGTGTAATTCAGGGTCTTTACTGGTAACAATGATAGACCCTCCCGGAGTACTTGCTAGCGAACGGGGCCTGGTCAGTCCTTGAGCAGATGGGATCTCCCCTGGCCAGGCGGAGTTGTAGGCCTCCCAAACTGACTGTACTCTTCTGGCTACCTTGCTAGAAGCGGATATAAGTAGCCCACGTCCCTGAGTGTACCGTGTGGTGCTCACCCGTATGGCCGGTGACTCGGGGCCTTCTAATGGCTTCCGCTCCACGATGGCGGTGCTGGTCCCACGCGTGTGACCGTGCCTTCGGGTTTCTGGGCCTGAGGACCTGAAATCCCCTGCCGGTCGGCTTCTGCTGCTGGGTAAGAGTTAGTCCCCACAGCCTCGGACGCCGGGTCCGGTAAGAAAGCTTCTCAGTCAGGGCGAGCTCTGCAGCTGCCAGCCCCTGACTCGTAGTAGTATTGCTCCCACTGAGCTTCTGCTGTTTCTTCCTATGACTGTTTCTCGTCTCTACTTCTTCTCTACTCACTAACCCTGCCTCAGCCCTAGGTTTTTATAGGGGAAGTTCTTCCCCTCCCAAGACTGGGCAGGAGGTGTGGCATGCACAGGATCCCTGACCAAAGGACCTCCCACCTGCTCTCAGACATAACACTACATTACTGTGGAAACCAGACCCCTGGGGTGCCACATTCCCCCCTAGTGAAATTTAGTACTCCGGGACTAAACATATTTTAGAAAAACATAACAAGGTAAAAACAATAATAATACAATAAGAAAAACATATAAGGATGGTTACGGCATGTCTGTAACCGGGTGCAGTCTTTGAAGAAAAGCAAGGTGTCCATTTCACCAAAACAGGGAGACGTAACCAGGTAGGGGTTTGTCCTGCCCCGAGTCCTTAACAGTCTTTAGTCCGTCCTGGGTTACGCTCCAACTATGTACAAGGATTCCCGGTAAATCCACCAAGGACTCCTACAAAGAACTAGAAACACAAAATTATACACAAGCAACAATACACAGGTAAACATAAATAAAACAATTTATACACTTCAAATCCTCCAACGTGCGGGTAACTGGCCCCTAGTGGCCCTAGTGGACCTACGGAGCTGACTGTCTAGTCCTGAACTACAGGGTGTAGGAGCTGTCAAGGGTAAACTGGGCAGCTGTCTACCGGCTCTTTGGCTCACTAGGGATATGGCAGGCTCACTGCAAGCAGAGGGTTGATCCTCCTGGTCTGCTGGTGTGGGGTCTTCTGCCTCCTGGACCGGCTGTTCTTCCAGCTCTACCTGTTGCTCCGTAGGTACTTGGGATGCTGGTTGGAGGAAGGTGAGTACGGGTACCACAACTGCACCATTGACTTGAGTCCAAGACCGAGGGAAGTCCCCGAGCACAGTACTAACCATATCTTCCCTTTCCTCTACGGGTCGATGGTCTTCTTGTTCCTCTTCAGGGTTCCTCAGTTGTTCGGGACACTTCTTCAGGTGGTCCCGGGATACAATGGCTGTGGTTTCCCCTCCGTCTTTACTGATGGTACAAACCTTTGGGTTCTCGTGGCTTGAGGGCAGTACGGTGTACGGGTCCTTCTCCCACTGGTCGTCCAACTTGTGGAGCCGTCTCTTCCTCTTCAAGACCTGCTCTCCGGGTACCAGGGGAACAGCGGGAGCATATTGGTTGTAAGTTTTCTCTTGTCTTTCCCTAGCCTGACAGAGACTTCGCTCCACGCTCTCCTGTACTCTCCGGTACTGCTGCTGCCTCTCTGTGTCCCAGTCTGCTTCTGGTGAAGTGTCCTCGGGTGTCAGGACTCCCATTTCCAGGTCAACAGGTAACTTACCAGGTCTTGCCCTCATTAGGTAAGCCGGGGTACAGTTGGTGGAACCTACCGGGATGTGGTTGTATAGGTCCACCAGATCGGGCAACTTCTCAGGCCACAGACTGCGTTCTTCCAGGGGCAACGTTTTTAGAAGATCCATTACCACCTGGTTCATTTTCTCACAAAGTCCATTAGTTTGCGGATGGTAGGGTGTCGTCCTTATCATCCGGCAGCCATACAGATTGCAGAATTCCTGGAAGACCTCCGCTTCAAAGGCAGGTCCCTGGTCCGTCAGCACTTGGTCCGGGTACCCGTGTGGACGGCAAAAGTGCTGCTGGAAGGCTCTAGCTGCTGTTTGAGCCGTTAAGTCCTTGACGGGGACGACAACCAAGAACCGGGAGTAATGATCCACGATGGTTAACGCGTAGACGTAGCCACTTCTGCTTGGGGTCAGTTTTACATGATCCAAGGCTACCAGTTCCAACAGTTGCCGGGTGACGATGGACTGCAGGGGAGTCTTCTGGCTGGCACGGTCCTTCCTTCTCAGGTTGCACGGGCCACAGTCTCTGCACCACTTCTCAATGGTTCCCCTCATGCCTACCCAGTGGAATCGCTCGCGCAGCAGGAACTCCAGCTTCTTCCACCCGAAGTGTCCAGCTCCGTCGTGGTATGCCTCCATCACCATGGCTGCGTCTCTTCGTGGCACCACTACTTGCCAGAGTAGTTCATGCGTCCGGGAGTTAACCATTCTGCGGCACAACTTCCCCTTGTAAAGGAACAGTCGACTCTTCTCTGCCCATAGTTGTTTGGCTTCCTCCGGAGTGTCTGGTTCAAGGCAAGCCTCCGGGCGAGTCAGCATCTCCTTCACCAGTCGGACGGCAGGGTCGCTGTCTTGCGTTTCCACCCAGTTGTAGTGAGGTAAGGGGTTCAACGTAGCAGCCTGTTTACTCCTTACCCGGTGGGAATACTGGATAGTCCCATGACGGTGGAACGCAGGGAGTTCAACTTCTTCCAGTCCCTCCGGATCTTCTCCTTCGTCCGGCAGGTTGGGCATCCTGGACAGGGCGTCCGCGTTGGTATTGGAGCGTCCGGCCCGGTATTTGATTGTGAACTCGTAGTTGGACAGACGGGCCATCCACCTCTGCTCCAGGGCACCGAGTCTTGCCGTGTCCAGGTGTGTCAACGGGTTGTTATCCGTGTACACGGTGAACCGGGAAGAAGCGAGGTAATGCTTAAAGCGCTCGGTGACTGCCCATACTACGGCCAGGAACTCTAGCTTAAATGAGCTGTAATTCTCGGGGTTCCTTTTGGTGGGTCGCAGTTTTCGGCTGGCGTAGGCGATTACTCGTTCCTTCCCCTGCTGGATCTGGGACAGTACGGCTCCTAGCCCGATGTTACTGGCGTCGGTGTAGAGGATAAAGGGCTGGCTATAATCCGGGTACGCCAGGATTTCGTCCCCCGTGAGGGCCATCTTCAGCTGGCGGAAGGACTCTTCTTCCAGCTCCTCCCATTTGAAGGGCGGCTTCTGGTTCTTGGCCTTCCGGGACTGGCCTATCAGGAGGTCCTGCATAGGTGCTGCCTTTTTGGTGAAACCGGGAATAAACCTTCGGTAGTAGCCTACCAACCCGAGGAACTGCCGCACTTCTTTTACGCTGGAGGGGCTTGGCCATTCCTTAATTGCGGTGATCTTATCGGGGTCGGGAGCCACTCCGTCAGCGCTCACCACGTGTCCCAGGTACTGCACCTTTGGTTTCAGGAGGTGACACTTGGAGGGTTTCACCTTTAGGCCGTAACTCGCCAGAGCTTCGAACACTTCCGCCAGGTGTTTCAGGTGGTCCTCATACGTCTTGGAATATACGATGACATCGTCCAGGTACAACAGGACCGTCTCGAAGTTTCTGTGGCCCAGACAACACTCCATTAGTCGTTGGAAGGTTCCTGGTGCGTTGCAGAGTCCGAACAGCATGCAGGTGAACTCGCTAAGTCCCATCGGGGTGGTGAATGCGGTCTTCTCCCGGTCCGCCTCTGCTACAGGAACCTGCCAGTACCCGCTAGTGAGATCCAAGGTAGAGAAGAAGTTAGCAGATCTTAAAGCAGCCAATGACTCCTCTATCCTTGGTAAGGGGTACGCATCCTTGTGTGTGATACGGTTGATTTTCCGGTAATCTACACACATCCTCATGGTGTTGTCTTTTTTTCTGACTAAGACTAGTGGAGCTGCCCAGGGGCTACAGCTATCCCTGATCACCCCAGCCTCCTTCATGTCTCTAAGCATCCCCTTGGCGTGTTGGTAGTGGGCAGGGGGTACGGGTCGATACCTCTCTTTTATAGGAGGATGGTCTCCCGTGGGGATGTGGTGTTCTACCCCCTTGACTCGCCCGAAGTCTAACGGGTGTTACTGAACACTCTCTCGTACTCTTGAACCACCCGATAGACTCCTTGTTTCTGGTGTGCGGGAGTGGAGTCAGTACCCAGATGTAGTTGCTGACACCAGTCCTCCATGTTTTTCTTAGAGCCGTTACCTTCCTCCGGGTGAGATGGAGGCAAGGGTTCCACAGATTGTATAGAATTTTGGTTAATGGTATATAATTTGGCTAGCGTGGCATACCGGGGCAGGTACACTTCCCTCTCCCCGATATTTATTATGCGAACAGGCACCCTCCCATGGCGTACATCAACCACCCCCCGTGCTGTCAAAATGGTGGGCCTACTGTCCGAGTAAACTGGTTCTACCATTGCCTGGTAATCCCTACCTCTCAGACCAATAGCTGCCCGGCACCAAATCATCATTTCACTTTTTGGGGGCATGGCAATAGGAAAAGGGTCACACATTCTTACGCTACCAATCTCACCGCCGGAGAGTTCCACCTGTTGCCATCGCATCAGTGCCCGGATCTCTTTCTGGAGCACCCGCTGCTCGCCGGAGCTGGCGTTCTTGGCAACCTGTTGTAAAAGGAAAATCACCTCTGCAAGACAATTTTCAATTACATTAGTTCCTAGCGTTATCTTTGGGTGACTCTCGTGTTTGTCAATGTCTACAATACTCAGTCCCGGTGCTGCTAGTTCGACTCTACCAATTTTAATGGTCGCCTCTTTAAATCCGATCTGTGGCACGGGCTGACCATTGCTGGCGATGATACTCAAGTCGTCGTAAGGGTAGCGGGTTATATCCGAGTCATTCCAGTACTGCTTGAAGAGCACGTACGGGATGGTGGTGACCTGTGACCCGGTGTCTAGTAGGGCACTCATAGGGATGCCATCCAGTACCACAGGCAAGACTGGACGTCCTCCGACATATTTGTCGCGCCAGTTCGATGGGCCTGGTGATCTTTTTCCTGGGGGTTGGCCCTCTACCCCCAGGTTGTGCCAGTTTAAAGGACAGTACCTTGCCATATGTCCGGGTTGATTGCAGCGGCGGCAGATGGGTCGTCCGTCCTCGTTGTACCGGTCACTGGGTCTTCCTCTGGCCGGTGGGGTCCTCTTTGGTCGACGCCACGGGATGTAAAGACTGCACAGTTCGGGTTAACGCAGCAACGCTTTTAGCTAGCTCTTGGAACTGATGGTGCAGGTCTGGAGCCGGGTCATTGTTCAAAGCCTGCGCATCAGCCCCTACAGGCCCTGCCGACAAGGGCACCGCCTCCTGGTGGTAAGTGATAGCTGGGCGCCTGTGGGTCACAACGCCATCCGGTGCCGGTTCTCGGAGCACCCGTATGGCTCTGTCCTTGAACTGTGCAAATCCCAGATGAGGGTCCTGTAGGGCCATTGCCCGCAACTGGGTTCGGTGGGCATTGCAATATAAACCCTCTATAAATTGTTCAGTCAACAGCCTGTCCTCGTCTCCCACGCCGTCAGGGTCGGTCTGCTTAACGGCTCTCAGGGCCTCTTGTAGGTTCAGGGCATAGTCCCTTATACTCTCATGGGCCCGCTGTTTACACCCGTAGAATCTAAGCTTGATCTCGGCTGAGGTGCGGGTATCAAAGGTGTCCCTCAGCCGGGTTAGTATCCCTGCGACAGTCCTCCCCCCAGGTGGCCAGGACTTTACCTCCCTTCGGGCTGCTCCGGTTAATTGGGCCACCAGGATGCTCACTTTTTGCTCCTCTATGAGGGGGTACACCTGGAAGAGGCTATCCAGCCTTTCTCTAAAGTCCTGCAGGGTATGTGACTCCCCTGAGTACTGGGGTAGCCAGGCTGCCCCCGGGATATAGGGCATGGTGAAAGGCATGACCGCGACAGCGGTGGCGCTGGCGGGGGTTGAAGCGGTGAAGCTCTCCTCCGTATCCGACATCCTTCTCCCCCCTAGTGGACCGTGGCCTACCTTGCGATGATCCTCTTCCATAGGCCGCGGCTCCGCAGTGGATCGTCAGGGTTGAGGACCTTCCGTCGCGCTCCGGTGACGTCGGCGTCTGCTGGGCTCCTTCCAGGACCTTACGCAACGTCCGGACGTGAGGCGGGGCTTCAGTTCTCGCGGGCTTTTCGGAGTCCACGCCCCTCTTCTTCCCGCGCGGCGTCCTCAAGATGGCGTCCAACGGCGCGAAAACTCCACGGATGGCGGGAAGAAGGCTGAAGATGGCGCCGGATGGCGGAAATCTTCACAGATGGCGGGAAGAAGGCTGAAAATGGCGCCGGATGGCGGGAATCTTCACCGATGGCGGGAAAACTTCACGGATGGTAAGTTTTAAAAGTCTCTTTTTCAGGCACGCAGTACCCGGTGGTTGCGGGCACGAAATCCTGCCGACTACGCCAAAAGTTGACGCGCCCCTGGGCCTGCTGTGTCGCGCAGCGTCTCGCGCACGGGGGCTTACCCGGAACCGGATCAGATGAGGGTTGTAGTCTCCGAGTGGCGGGGACCCGGTCCGTGCCCAGGGAGTCAAACTCAGTGTGTGGCAGTCTTGATAGATGTTATTTGAGTGTCGACTACGCCACCCGTTGATTTGCAGCTATGGAGCTGCCGCTGCAGGGCAGACCGCTGAGGCCGGTGTAGAATTGTGCAGCGTGATAGTATAACCCCCAACGGGAGGGGTATGGCCTCAGGGCAGCCGACGTGGAAGATGGGGGTAGCAGGAACCACTCAGAGACGGTGCGGTGTAATTCAGGGTCTTTACTGGTAACAACGATAGACCCTCCCGGAGTACTTGCTAGCGAACGGGGCCTGGTCAGTCCTTGAGCAGATGGGATCTCCCCTGGCCAGGCGGAGTTGTAGGCCTCCCAAACTGACTGTACTCTTCTGGCTACCTTGCTAGAAGCGGATATAAGTAGCCCACGTCCCTGAGTGTACCGTGTGGTGCTCACCCGTATGGCCGGTGACTCGGGGCCTTCTAATGGCTTCCGCTCCACGATGGCGGTGCTGGTCCCACGCGTGTGACCGTGCCTTCGGGTTTCTGGGCCTGAGGACCTGAAATCCCCTGCCGGTCGGCTTCTGCTGCTGGGTAAGAGTTAGTCCCCACAGCCTCGGACGCCGGGTCCGGTAAGAAAGCTTCTCAGTCAGGGCGAGCTCTGCAGCTGCCAGCCCCTGACTCGTAGTAGTATTGCTCCCACTGAGCTTCTGCTGTTTCTTCCTATGACTGTTTCTCGTCTCTACTTCTTCTCTACTCACTAACCCTGCCTCAGCCCTAGGTTTTTATAGGGGAAGTTCTTCCCCTCCCAAGACTGGGCAGGAGGTGTGGCATGCACAGGATCCCTGACCAAAGGACCTCCCACCTGCTCTCAGACATAACACTACATTACTGTGGAAACCAGACCCCTGGGGTGCCACATTTACATTAATTCAATGATTCAAAATATAGCTAAAAATGGCTCTAAAATACAGGAACTGATATAGTGTTACAGGACAAATTAAAATAGATATATGATAGATGAATAGGGGGAAGACAATTCCCTAAATATGGTAAACGTTCCTAATATATAAATTCCATTTGAAATATCACAGTGTCACCACTAAGAGAGGTAGATATGTAGGGGGAAAAGTGCTTAGTGCATAAAATAGTAATTTATACAAAGTTATTTAAATTGATAATGGAAAATATATATGACACTATATGCAAATATCCAAAAAAGTGCAATAATAAGTATGCAAAAAGTGACTACAAAGTGCAAAAGGAGTACTGCATATAATATGCTGCATACTATGGCATACATGACTAGCCTCCCCTCATAAGCATATAATAAATGGGCCCTTCCTGATGCGTCTACATAAGAGACCACACAGGGACAAAAGATAAGAAACAGTAAACATAATAAGACTGGCTCAAACAAACCACATCACCTCAGATGTTTGTGCCCAAAGCACGTTTCGCCATAGCTTCATCAGGGGGCATCAATTGCTGTATTTTTAAGCTATTTTTTAGATTTATTTTGAATCATTGAATTAATGTATCTAACCACTAATTTCTTCATTGATATTTTTAAAAATGTCTCCACGTACATGTTTTAAATGCTTTTATATGCTAATAATAAAGTTATGTCTTTGAATTATTTATAGTATGGGTAGTCTTGATTAGTAGGTTTAATAAGGTCTTACACACAATAGAGGGACCTGTCAATCATCTACAGCGATGCTGGCAAGAGTCGGCCAGGGATGATCTTTAAAGTATATTTAAATGCCCGGAGACCCCTTGGTATAGTTGTATTATAGGGATTTCATTTTTGCACTCACTTGCAGTTATTTCTTTGCCTTGAGTATATCTTGTGCTCTTTTTTTGCAATCTTATTTAGTATACATCTTTAGGCATCCCAGGCTTCTTCCTATTACATGTGTGTGGGCGGAAAGGTGTCTAATGCAGGGCTCTTATTAGGATGCAGCAATTTGGGTATAATTGGAGCTTATCTGCTCATTTCAAGGTATTTTTTAAACCATTATACAATGAAAAGAATAAAAGAAAATAAATGAGGACATAAGACCTGAAGGCATAATAAACTATGACAAATTAGCTAGTGACAATGAGTGCGGACAATGATACTCTCTGTTAATTGTTTTTAAATGGTTGGTCTTTTATGTGCTTTCTGGAATAAAGCCTATTTTTCTTGTATTTATCTGGTAGTTTGTGTAGTGTATTTCTTTTACCTGTGCCCTTATCACACACCCGCTTTTCTCTTATTTTACTCTGAATAGGTTGTCGCACTTGTATCAGCATTTCAGCTATTTCTGATTAGCGTGTTTTACATTGTGACCTTGTTTAACACTGTGAAGAACCCAAATTGAGCCATAATTACCGTCTAATGTATTTTAGCAAGAAGCGGTGAACAAATGAAAAGGGAGTATGACCACAGGATCAGACAAAACAGGATTGTGCTACTGCAGGCACAAAATGGGTCATTTATTTAGTTCAGACCAGACCTGGGCAAAGTGCAGCCGACGGGCCACATTTGGCTGTTCCAGTTCGGACTGCGGACCGAGATAGCCAAACAGCTGAAAACAGTGGCCTTCAGGCCGCACCATGCTGTCGTCTCCCCCTGCTCAGCGTCCAGATCTCACGGCTATCTCCTTCCTCAGGATGCAGATAGTGCTGAACATAATGGTGGAGGAGAGAGACGACGGCTCCTTATTCCACCATTCACACGATGACATCACTGCATCACGTCTGCCGTGCGGCGCGTCAGTGCACATGGTAAAGACCACCGGAGCGGAGCGCCAGGAGAACAGGAGCAAGGTGAGTATGTGTGTGTTTTTGTTACTGTATATGTGTGAATGTGAGCGGGATGTGTGTCTGTATATAGGAGGGCTATGTGGGTGCTCATACTGAATATGGGGGACTCATACTGTATATAGCGAGGCTATGTGAGGTCTTATATTGTATGTAGGGGGAATGTGCGGAGTTCATACTCTGTATACGGAGGCTATGTGAGGGCTTATAGTATATACAGGTGGCTGTGTGGGGGCTCATACTGAATATAGGAGGCTTATGCTGAATATAGGGGGCTGTGTGTGGACTCATACTGTATATAAGGGACTTTGTATTGACTCATACTTAAATAAGGGACTGTGTGTGGACTCATACTTTAAATAAGGGGCGGTTTGTGGGCTCATACTGTATATGGGGTGGCTTTATGTGGACTCATACTGTATATAGGGGTGCTCTGTGTGGGATCATACTGTATATAGAGGGGGCTGGGTGTGGACTCATACGGTATATATAGTGGGGTGTCATCATACGTAATAATTATATTAATTAATAATTAATCTGTCAATATTGAGCAGAATTAATTTCCCCTATTGGTTCTGCCCTCCACAACAGTCACGGTCTCTCATGTGGGCCCCTTGAGAAAATTAATTGCCCCCTTCAGAATTGACTATTTGCAAAGTTGCTTTTTTTCCTTGTTTTAGATGTGTTGAAGCAATTTTATATATTGTTACAAATATAGTTATTTTCTGAACTTTTTTTATCGTGTTTTTTTTCATCAATGGTGCATTATTTAAAAAAAAAATATATTGCAGACAACCCTCAAAAAGTAATGACCGTTTCTAACTTTGTAAGAGCTTTTCCCAGTGAAATTACTGAATTATGTATGTAGTGATATCTTTACATAGACAGTGTATGAGAACCACACATGCAGGCAGAGGAAATGTATCAAATGGAGCTCATACTCTGCAAATTTTACAACTCTTTCCATGTTCCTGTTATTAACTCAGAGATCCCACAGCCGCTAGATAATTAAAAAAAATCAGACATAACAGCTTTCACAATCGCATCTACTAATTAACAGCAATAAAACAGGCTCTAAATCAGGGGGAAAAAAATTAACACCCGCTCTCATCCGCAGCAAATCTGAAGCTAATGAGACCTCTTCTATTCAAAGTGGAAACACTGGGATCATCCTGTCACTTCTCCACATTAACCCATGAAATCCTAATATTCTATATAGACACACTGATTTTTTTTTTTTTTAAGAACTGCATTTTTTTTGTTTTCAGCCAAAACCAGGATTGCATTCAGATAGAGATGTCTTTTTTTATATTCTTGTAATCCTTTAAGATTCACCTCTTTATTTTGTTGGCAAATACTGCCATAAACCAGCACTGTGTGATACCGCTCTGAGTTTACACTTCATCATTCCCTTAGGGCTAATGGGTTTGACATGAATATTCTTCAACTGTTGTACATTTCATAACCAACCATTTATACATGTTACTGTATGGCACATGCTGATAAAACACTGATGTATTGAAACGAAAACACTCAGCCTAATAAGTGACACATCCTGTCACGGGAGAGTCAGATGTGACAGACAGTTGCCCTGCAATTGGTTGCAGGAGATCTCCGCTTTTGGCATTACAGACACCTTCTTAGCTGTCTTAGCTAAGACCCAGCTGCTACCTCCCTCCTACTCTAATTGACAATCAGGCCTGGGTGTTTAAATACTTCCTGGTTGCTACACAGAGGTGCCTGTGATATTCACATGACCCCTTGTGAAGTCTTGGAGCAAGTGCAGTTCTTACTTCCTCTCTGATGCTAAGAGGACTTGTGTGCCATCTCTCTGAAGTCGACTCAAGCTAAGCTACTTCCCCCATGTCTGTGTCCCCTTGCTGTCTTTAGTTGTCAGTGGGGATCGACTAGCGCTCATCCCCCCTTCCCTATCCAGGGCCAAGCACTAGGAAAATACAGGGTTAGGTTTCTGTGCGGCGATTGGTGAGGAACCAATATAGGTACGGTAGGGGAGACAGGGTGATTGCAGATCAGCCTAAGAGGTCTCCACTTCCCCCTTTCCCTAGTGTCTGGGCTCCCTTCCCCTCATCCCTTTGTGTCACACTTTGTTTTTCCTACACTGTGCGAGACACATCCCTGGAATCAGGCTCTCTTGCTCTATATTATGCTGATCTCAGATTAAATAACAAAAAACTGTTGACATATACCCTGTAATTCCCAACTTTCCTCCATAGATAGAGGGGTTAAGCGTCTGACAGATACCTCTAGCAGCAAGGACTTAACTAGGGCAACTTTTAGACCGGAGCCCCCAACAACCACTAGCTGCTTGCTTGATTGCATGGGCCTCTATGTCTCTGCTAAGGTCTGTAAGATACAGGTGCATCTCACTAAATTAGAATATCATCAAAAAGTTAATGTATTTCAGTTCTTCAATACAAAAAGTGAATCTCTTATATTATATAGAGTCATTACAAACAGAGTGATCTATTTCAAGTGTTTATTTCTGTTAATGTTGATGATTATGGATTACAGCCAATGAAAACACAAAAGTCATTATCTCAGTAAATTAAAATACTTTATAACACCGACTTGCAAAATGTTTTTAAAATCCGGAATGTTGGCCTACTGAAATGTATGTTCAGTAAATGCACTCAATACTTGGTCGGGGCTCCTTTTGCATCAATTACTGCATCAATGCGGCGTGGCATGGAGGCGATCAGCCTGTGGCACTGCTGAGGTGTTATGGAAGCCCAGGTTGCTTTGATAGCAGCCTTCAGCTCGTCTGCATTGTTGGGTCTGGTGTCCCTCATCTTCCTCTTGACAATACCCTATAGATCCTCTATGGGGTTAAGGTCAGGCGAGTTTGCTGGCCAATCAAGCACAGTGATACTGTTGTGTGTAAACCAGGTATTAGTACTTTTGGCAGTGTGGACAGGAGCCAAGTCCTGCTGGAGAATGACATTTCCATCAACAAAAAGCTTGTCGGCAGAGGGAAGCTTGAAGTGCTCTAAAATATCCTGGTAGACGGCTGCGCTGACTTTGGTCTTGATAAAACACAGTGGACCTACACCAGCAGATGACATGGCTCCCCAAACCATCACTGATTGTGAAAACGTCACACTAGACCTCAAGCTGCTTGGATTGTGGCCTCTCCACTCTTCCTCTAGACTCTTGGACCTTGATTACGAAATGAAATGCAAAATTTACTTTGCATTTACTTAGTGTGAATGACTGCCTTCTGGACATCTGTCAAATCCGCAATCTTCCCTATGATTGTGGAGCCTACTGAAACAGACTAAGGGCCCTTTTTAAATGCGTAGGAAGCCTTTGCAGGTTTTTTGTTAATTATTCTAATTTACTGAGATAATAACTTTTGTGTTTTCATTAGCTGTAAGCCATACTCATCAACATTAACAGAAATAAACACTTGAAATAGATCACTCTGTTTGTAATGACTCTATATAATATGAGTTTCACTTTTTGTATTGAAGAACTGAAATAAATCAACTTTTTGATGATATTCTAATTTAGTGAGATGCACCTGTAATTGCCCCCTTCATAAAAAAGAACATATATAATACTGTGCAAGAGTTTTAGGCAGGTGTGGAAAAAATGCTCCAATGTAAGAATGCTTTAAAAAATAGAAGTGTTAGTAGTTTATTTTTTTATTAATTAACAAAGTGCAAAGTGAAAGAAGAAAAAAGAAATCTTAATCAAAGCAATGCTTGGTGTCAAACCTCAAACCCTTTACCTTCAAAACTGCTCAAAACTGCATCAATTTTTCTAGGTGCACTTGCACAAAGTCAGGGATTTTTTTAATATTCACTATTATAGTCAGGGTATGAGTAACTAAATATACTAAACAGTTGATAATGATCATGTTCATATTTAGGTTAAAACAATCATTTAGAGAAACAGCTGTTTAAGGGGCTCAAAACTAGGTAAGGCACAGCCAAACTTTGCTATAAAGGTGAAGACTCTTTCATGACACAGGTCTTACACTATGGCAAGACTGAGCACAGCAACAACACACAAGGTAGTTGTACTGAATTGTGATGGCATAAAGATGAGCCGAGGTCATGTCCAATGAACTCAGCTTACCTCATGCACGTCACTGACAGCGTGGGAAAATTCTCAGCGCTTGAGCAGGAGAATTCTCCCACGCTGGGATGGCATTGAGATGACAGGCTGGATCACAGCTGAGCGCTGCCATCCAGCTTGTCATCCTTCAGAGACACTGCAGAGCGCAAGCATGCCTGCGCTTCTCAGTGTCTGCCGCATGGCAAGATGGGTGGCAGCGTTCTGCTGCGGTCCAGCCTGTCATGTGAATGTAGCAGAGCTGAAACTGTCATGGGAACCATGGAAAGGTAAGGATGATGTTGCTTTATTATTTTACTTTTATTGCAGAAGATCGTTGGCTTCAGCTGGAATGGGCGATACGGTAAGTATGGTTTAATATAGAACAATAAAGAATTGTGTCTTTATTTCAATTAAAGGACTTTATTCTGGGTGTTTGTGTTTTTTTGTAACTTTGACTATGGGGTTAGTAATGGGGGTGTCTTATAGACGCCTCTCCATTACTAACCTGGGCTTGATGTCAGCTGGCATTTTAAGCTGACATCAACCCCAACCCTATTACCACACTGCGACCGCTACAGGGCAGTGGGAAGAGCGAGGCTAAGTGCCAGAATTGGCGCATCCTATGGATGCGCCATTTCTGGGGCGGCTAATGGCTGGTGTTTCTAGCCTGGGAGGGGGCCAATATTCATGGCACCCTTCCTGGGCTATTAATATCAGCCCCCAGCTGTCTGCCTAGCCTTTGCTAGCTATTAAAATAGGAGGGACCCCACGTCATTTTTTTTGGGGTCCCCAATTTTAATAGCTAGTAAAGGCTAGGTATTCAGCTGGGGGCTGATATTAGTAGCCTGGGAAGCTCCGTGGGTATTACCCCCTTCCCAGGCTTCAAACATCTGCCCCAGCCGCCAGCTTAACCTCCGCTAGAGACTAAAATTACGGGGAACCCCACGCCAATTTTTTTTTTTTTAATAAATCCTTTATTTTAACACTAAATGACAAGTACAGTAATCAACACTATCACTGTACTTCTTATATATGTGACTGACATGTTTCTATCTATCTAATCTATGTGTGATGCTCTATTCTTTCTGTTATAAATTGTCGGGTACCGCTGCTGAATTGCTGGCCGGCTTTTTTAAGGAGACTGTGCATGAAAACACTAATATTTTTTTAATAAATCCTTTACACTAAATGACAAGTACAGTAAGCAACACTGTCACTGTACTTCTTATGTATGTGACTGACATGTTTCTATCTATCTAATCTATGTGTGATACTCTATTCTTTCGGTTCTAAATTGTCGGGTACCGGTGTATGCCGCTGCTGAATTGCCGGCTTTTCATGTTTCACTGTGAGCACTGTTCCCATCGATTTGGGCAACCACTGTAATGCCACAACCACCATGGCTGTGGCATTACAGTGAGTGGCAGACAATCCCTGCATGATTGGTGCTCTAAATAGCGCCAGACATGCAGGACACGCTTTTGGTGCACGAACAGTTATCGAACATAACCTCGAACAGCCGAATTTTTTGCAAATCGTTCGCGTTCGTCGAAAGACTCGAACACCACCCAAAACAGCTCGAATTTGAGATTGGCGAACAGTTCTAGTCGAACACCGCTCATCTCTAGTTGTTTACTCTTGCCCTCCAGCTTAATCGGACAGTTCAGGTAACTAGCTGTGCTGTAATAAGTGAAGTGAAGACTGAGTCGCCCACCCACCCCTGAACTTTTCTTGCTGCTGCACTGTCTGCTTCAGGCCCAAATAAGTAATATGCATCCAGGCACCATTACCATCCCTAACTGCAGGACCCCATCCAACCTCTACATTGTAAGCAAGATTGAAAAGGGAGAGGAAACGTTCATTAGGAATGAAATGGTGAGGGAGGGGGACCCTTAGTCAGTTAAGGGCGATATGAGTAGTAGGGAACAGGGGATGACTTAGGTACACCCTCTCTAACACCACCCATATCACCCCTAATTAAATGGAAAATAAATGCTTGCTGCTAGATATCCCCACAAATCATAGCTATGGAGAGATATGGAGAAATACAAAGGGATTGTAAAAAGCTGATGTTTTTTATTAATATGTCCATTCACCTAGCAGAACGGTCGAGGTTCCATTATTCATGTCTTGATGTCATGCCACTATAGTCAATTCTCATTACAGACTGATAAAATACGTAGTTTAGTTCATTGTTTAACTAAAGCTGCTTTGACCAATTCCATGGATCAGTGATTGCCATTAAATTTAATTCAGAAGTCTGCTGCACTTAACAGTATATTTATTCATTCTTTCATTATTATGCAGTTAATGAGTCTGAAAAGTCCACCCAGAGGCACCTTTTACAACAGTTCCTCAAGAATTGATGCAGAGGAAATCAAAATCAAAACTCCATAGCAATACATTTTTCAATTAATTATCTCAAGTTAAACATTTCCCTCTTAATCCAACATGGTTAATCAAAACTATTTCCAAAATCAGTCAACCGAGGTTTCTTTAAGGTGCATTTGCATGAGCTATTTTATTATCACGTGGTCAAAAACGTGCTTTGTAAGCGATTACTTGCTGTATATTTTCTTTCAATCTTTCACCTGTGAAAAATGCACAGCCGGTAACCACATAGCAAAATCGCGGCAATTTGGTGTAAAGTGAGCCACAGCAGGTCAAAGATGTCTCATGTGAATGTACCTTTTAAATTTTTGCCTCCATTTATAGATACAAAAGCATTCATCCATCATATTGCAGTGGAACTCTTCTAATTTAGAACTTTATGGGATGAAATTCCTAATCCAACATTGCATGGGAATGTATTTGTAATATGTGGACTACCCTACCCATCATCTGCTGATGAACCCATCACGCAGACTAAAAAAATAGCGTCTGACCCTAGATTGTTATCTATGGGGCCAAAAAAAGAGGAAAAATATTTTATGCATTAAGAGTGTGAATCGGACTATACTGTAAAATCACTAAACTTTTACAACCAAACAGTAAAAAAAATAACAATATAAAAAAATATATAAAACTAGGGCATTACCGTGTTTGGTATAAAGAGCTTTCTATCTTTGTTATTTTACAATTTCTACTTAAATTTCTAAAATTCTTTCCAAAAAAATCAGTGGGGGAGTGGAAAGGTGTCGCAGATTGTTACTACTGGTCTGCGCCACCTTAGATTTGGTAATTTCGGCAGCTCTGTGTGGAGTTTGTGCCCCGTGCTTATAGATTTCATCTGCCGCACTGGCACAGGCATAAGACAATTTAGTGACTGGGCCAGATTCCACACTAGATTATACAAACCCCATTATGTACCAAGCTCACTGTCTGGGCATAGCTCTTCATGACATTGAACCCACCTCAATGTCTTGGCATAGATTTTTATCATATGACAAATGTGCCTTCCTCTCTGGGCATAGCATGTACTCAATAAAATCTTGGTGTTTCAATTGTAAATTATGCTTTATAGACATCCTAAAATGAGTCCAAAGAACCAAGGCAAAAATCTAAAAATTATGACGCCATTTAAAGAAGTCCAAGAAGAAAAAAATATACAATAAATGTAACATAAGTAAAAAAAGAAAATGTATCGGTTGTACTCATGTATCAGCCAATACATTTTCTTTACTTACATTGAAGGTAAAGTTTAGAGCATGAATCCTGTACAGAAGAACAAAGGTCCCGAGGGTCTTGTATTACGGAGCTGTTAACACTTCGTGCTGTCGTACGGTGCCCTATTCTCTCCATGCAATAGTCCTACTTCTGTATATAACTCATGTAATGGAACGTGCCACGGTTTATTCTTAAAAGAATCTATATAAATCTTTAATAAAAAGTACAGTATGTGCCGGCAGACTTCTACAGATGTTCTACTACAGATTCATACAACTTGGTCTCATCTTAGTACACCTATACAAATTCTCATAATGCAAACAATCAATTAATCCTATTTATTATTATAGCACCATTTATTCCATGGCGCTTTACAGTGGGTACGGAAAGTAGTCAGACCCCTATAAATGTTTCACTCTTTATTTCATTGCAACCATTTTGTAAATTCTAAAAAGTTATTTTTTTTTCTCATTAAAGTACACGCTGCACCCCATCTTGACTGAAAAAAACAAACAGAAATGTAGAAATTTTTGCAAATTTATTAAAAAAGAAAAACTGAAATATCACATGGTCATAAGTATTCAGACCCTTTGCTCAGACACTCATATTTCAGTCACATGCTGTCCATTTCCTTGTGATCCTCCTTGAGATGGTTCTTCTACTTCACTGGAGTCCAGCTGTGTTCAATTAAACTGATAGGACTTGATTTGGAAAGGCACACAAGATGGGGTGCAGAGTGTACTTCAATGAGAAAAAAAATTAACTTTTTAGAATTTACCAAATGGCTGCAATGAAACAAAGAGTGAAAAATTGAAAGGGGTCTGAATACTTTCTGTACCCATTGTACATGTGAGAAGGGGTATACATAATTAAAAACAAGAACAACAATCATGAACAATACAAGTCACCAACTGGTACAGGAGGAGCGAGGACCCTGTCCGCGAGGGCTCACAGTCTACAAGGGATGGGTGAGGATACAGTAGGTGAGGGTAGAGATGGTCATGCAGCGGTATGGAGAAGTGAGGGTCAAGGTAAAAACATAAATACAACCAGACGTCAGTACCAGCCGCGATACTGTATATGAAGGAGAGGACAGAACCATAGTCAGGGCTAGACTCCCATGAAGGAAACAGGACACCGGAGAAGGATGAAAAATGTCCGGTTTCTTCAGAACTCGACACAGTCGTCAGGAAGAGTTGTGGCTGTCTCACAAGACGCCTCACTGGTAGGTAACAACACGTATTAATAAAAACAGAGTACATAAAGTTTTCTGAAAATAAACTGCTCTAATAATGCTGCATTCACATAACTGTAGGCTACACCCCCGTAGAGTTTCATGGAGGGGGAGGAGTCCTGAGGAGATAATTTGCATATTCCCACTGCATTTTGGGGTAAGTGAAGAGTCTCCGCGAGCTCAAAGAACACTGGATTTTGGCTGTTGGAGCTGAAAAGAGGACATCGGTAAACCAGGGGAGGAGTCCTGAGGAGATAATTTGCATATTCCAACTGCATTTTGGGGTAAGTGAAGAGTCTCCGCGAGCTCAAAGAACACTGGATTTTGGCTGTTGGAGCTGAAAAGAGGACATCGGTAAACCGCGCGCCTACCGGCGTGCCCATTTTGAAGCTTTTTTTTAAGCTTTTTTCACTGTTTTCAGAACATTAACAATAAGAACATGGAAGAGTCCAGGAGCCATTTGGTGAGCTGCATATCCTGCTACATGTTCACAGACTTGCCAGTGGAAAAGCCAAACTTCACATGCCAGAAATGCAAGTTTGTGTCCCTGTTGGAGGAAAAGTTGCGAAATCTAGAAGAGAGGTTAACTACCTTGAAAATCATTAAGGAAGGTGAAGAGTTCTTAGACAGAGCAGAATTATCTCTTCATGATTCAGAAAGAGAAGAAATTCGAACTACACCTGACGAAACAGAGGAATGGAAGCATGTGACCCACAGAAGCAGGAGGATCGAGAGGCAGTCAGCACCCATACTGCTCAGGAACCAGTACCAGGCTCTCACGCAGGAGAACCATGAAGAAATACAGCAAAATAAGACTTTGCCAGCAATGAATAACCTTGTAAGCCCTCAGAATCCTCCTGGATGGAGAAAGAAGAATGTTGTGAAGAAAAAACGGAGAGTGGTGGTCATGGGTGATTCCCTGTTAAGAGGAACAGAGGCCGCTATCTGCAGACCAGACATAACCTCAAGAGAAATGTGCTGTCTTCCAGGAGCAAAAATTAAAGATGTGTCTGACAGGATATCAAGACTCTTCAGACCTACAGATCACTACCCATTCCTGCTAATACATGTGGGGACAAATGACACCGCAAGAAAGGACCTGGAAACCATCTGCAGTGACTTTGAAGACTTAGGCAAGAAAGTGAAAGAATTGGGAGCGCAGGTGGTCTTCTCATCCATCCTCCCAGTGGATGGCCATGGAACAATGAGGTGGAATAAAATTCTACAGGTGAACAACTGGCTACGTCGATGGTGCCGTCAACAAGGATTTGGATTTCTGGATCACGGAATGAATTACCTATACGATGGACTACTTGCTAGAGATGGGGTGCACCTTACGAAGACTGGAAAACATGTATTTGGAAGTCGCCTTGCTACACTCATCAGAAGAGCTTTAAACTAGAACAATGTGGGAAGGGAAGCAAAAGGCCAGAAAAAGCCATACAGCTGACAAATACTATTGAGATCTCTGCTACTGGAAGTGGAAAAGAAGAACAAAGACAAAACAATTTAAATAATAAAAATATGGGAGGAAGAGAAACCAATCACAAACTAAAATGTTTTTATACAAATGCACAAAGCATGGGCAACAAACAAGGAGAATTGGAACTACTAATGCAGGAAAAGGAATATGATGTCATTGGAATCACTGAAACTTGGTGGGACGATACACATGATTGGAATAAAAGGCTAAAAGGATACAACTTATTTGCAAGAAACAAACTTGATAAACGAGGAGGAGGTGTTGCATTGTATGTTAGAAAAGCGTATATCTGCACAGAGATTGAAGCTTCAGAGACTGGGAGTTCTGTGGAAACTGTTTGGGTAAGAATACAAGGAGAGAACAACGGAAAGGACACCATTGTAGGCATTTACTACAGGCCACCTGGGCAAGCTGAAGATATGGATGAACTCTATATGTATCAAATGACCAAGTTCTCCAAAAAATATGACGTAGTGGTCATGGGAGATTTCAACTATCCAGACATTTGTTGGGAATCTCTCTCAAGTAAAACTAACAGGTCAAGCAAATTCATATCCTCTCTTGCTGACAACTTTATCTTCCAAAAGGTAGGGGAGAAAACAAGGGAATCTGCTACTTTGGATCTAATCCTTATAAACAGGGAGGAAATGGTTGAGGAGGTAAAGGTGGCTGGGACCCTAGGAGGCAGCGATCATGCTATTATAGAATTTTGGATAACTAGAGGAGGAAGACATGTGAAGACTCAAACTTCAAGGTTAGATTTTAGAAAGGCAGATTTTAAGAGACTCAGAAAGAGAATAGGAGGGATCCAATGGCTGGATGTCCTTAAGGACAAAAATGTCCAGGAAGGATGGGAAATTTTTAAAAATGAGATTCTCAAAGCACAATCGTTAACAATCCCGAAAAGTAGGAAGAATGGGAAGCATTTAAGGAAACCAGGATGGATGAACACAGAACTTAAACACATGCTAAAAAGAAATAAATAAATGTTTATTAAATGGAAAGAGGGAGGCATATCTAAAGAAGATTATATTTCAGTCTGCAGATCCTGCAGGGCACGTATCAGGTTAGCTAAAGCTGACAATGAATTAAGGCTTGCAAGAGATGTCAAAAGCAATAAAAAAGGATTTTGGGGGTATGTCAAGAGTAAAAGAAAAGTCAAAGATGCTATAGGATTTTTACAGGATGAAAATGGAGAAATGGTAAGAGAGGATGTTGAGAAGGCCGAACTTTTTAATTCCTATTTTGCATCTGTTTTCTCTCAGAAAGAAAATGTAACATCAACTGATCTTCACTGTCCTTTTAAAGGAATAGAGGAATCCAAGTTATCTGTAAACAGAAAGATTGTGAGGGAATATTTAGCTAACATGAATGAGTTCAAGTCTCCAGGCCCAGATGAATTAGGCTGTGTGCCCACGTAGCGTTTTTCAAGCGTATATGCTGCGGAATTTCCGCAGCGTAAACGCTTGAAAAACGCATGTATATCCGCACCCCATGGTCCCCAATGGCATTCCGCAATGTCAATGCCCATGCTGCGGATTTTTCCGCAGCGTATATGCTGCGGTCAAAAATCCGCAGCATGTTCATTAATTTTGCGGAAGCGCAGCGGAATCAATGTGCGGATGGTACCCAAGTCTGGATGAGAGGAGACTCTCCTCCAGACCTGGGTACCAAAGAACCTGTAAAAAAAAGAATAAAATAAAGTTTATACTTATCTTCTGATGTTTTCCCTCCGTCGCGCTGTTGTCTGAAGGACCTGCCACGTCATTGAGTCATGTGACCCACCACATGACTCAATGACGTCACCGCAGGTCCTGCACACAACAGCGTGAGCCGCTCAAGCCTCCGGACGGGGCAGAGAATGCATCAGAAGGTGAGTATAAAGTTTATTTTTTTATTTTTTACCATTCTGAACAAGTTGTCAAGCACTTTTCCAAGTGATGCTTGGAGAAGTGCTTGATAACCCGCATGCGGAAATGCATGCAAAGACGCCTCACAAACGCTTCTACCTGGCGGGAAAACCGCATGTAATATCCGCATGCGATTTTCCCGCCAGGGAGAAGCGTAAAAAATATGCTTCAGGTCCGCAACGTGGGCACATAGCCTTACACCCCAGAGTACTGAAGGAGATCGTAGAAGAAATTTTAGAACCACTCTCCATAATCTTTGAAAATTCTTGGAGAACAGGAGAAGTCCCAGAAGACTGGAGAAGAGCAAATGTTGTTCCTATCTTCAAAAAGGGGAAGAAGGTGGAACCAGGGAACTATAGGCCAGTGAGTCTGACTTCTATACCAGGAAAGATCTTTGAACAAATTATTAAACAACATGTATGCAAGTACATGGATAAGAATGAAGTGATTAACCAGAGTCAGCATGGGTTTGTAACTAACAAGTCATGTCAGACTAACTTAATTTCCTTCTATGACAGAATCACTGACTGGGTGGATCAGGGAAATGCTGTAGATATAGTATATCTTGACTTCAGCAAAGCATTTGACAAAGTATCTCACACCATCCTTATTGAAAAAATGACCAAGTATGCAATGGACCAGGCAACTGTTAGGTGGATTCATAACTGGCTTAGTGATCGGACTCAAAGGGTGGTTGTAAATGGCTTCACATCCAGCTGGATGAATGTCTCAAGTGGGGTACCACAGGGCTCCGTCCTGGGACCTGTATTGTTCAACATCTTTATCAATGATTTAGATGAAGGAATTGAGGGTAAACTGATTAAATTTGCTGATGACACAAAGCTAGGAGGGATAGCTAATACTAGAGAAGAGAGAGAGAGGATTCAAAAAGACCTAAATAAACTGGAGCAGTGGGCAGCAACCAACAGAATGGTTTTTAACAGGGAAAAATGCAAAGTACTACATCTGGGCAATAAAAATGAAAAAAGCATATACAGAATGGGAGGAATAGAGCTAAGCAACAGTACATGTGAAAAAGACTTAGGTATACTAATAGATCATAGACTGAACATGAGTCAACAGTGTGATGCAGCAGCAAAAAAGGCAAATACAATTCTGGGATGTATTAACAGAAGCATACAGTCTAGATCACGTGAAGTCATTATCGGTCTTTACTCCTCTTTGGTCAGACCTCATCTGGAATACTGTGTACAGTTTTGGGCACCACATTTTAAAAAAGACATAGACAAACTGGAGCAAGTTCAGAGAAGAGCGACCAGAATGGTGACTGGTCTGCAAACCATGTCCTATGAGGAACGGTTGCAGGATTTGGGAATGTTTAGCTTGCAAAAAAGAAGACTGAGAGGAGACTTAATAGCTGTCTACAAATATGTCAAGGGCTGTCACATTGTAGAGGGATCATCTTTATTCCCATTTGCGCAAGGAAAGACTAGAAGCAATGGCATGAAACTAAATGGGAGGAGACACAGATTAGATATTAGAAAAAACTTTTTGACAGTTAGGGTGATTAATGAGTGGAACAGGCTGCCACGAGAGGTGGTGAGTTCCCCTTCAATGGACGTCTTCAAACAGAGGCTGGACAGACATCTGTCTGAGATGATCTAGTGAATCCTGCTTTGAGCAGGGGGTTGGACCAGATGACCCAGGAGGTCCCTTCCAACTCTACCATTCTATCTATACGCACGTCCATGAATATCACGGATCCGAGTGCGAGATCCATGAGACTCAGAGCAGGTTCTATTCTAATCAGTGTTTGCATCTCAGACTTGGCCATACAAGTCAATCATGATCTGTGAAATGTTTAACCACTTCGCGCCAGAGCCTGTTTTTGCCTTCGTGACTGGGCCAATTTTTTCAATTCTGACCACTGTCACTTTATGAAGTAATTACTCTGGAACGCTTCAACGTATTCCCCTGATTCTGAGATTGTTTTTTTCGTGACATATTGTACTTCATGATAGTGGTAAAATTTCTTTGATATAACTTGCGTTTATTTGTGAAAAAATCGGAAATTTGGCGAAAATTTTGAAAATTTTGCAATTTTCAAACTTTGAATTTTCATGCCCTTAAATCAGAGAGATATGTCACACAAAATAGTTAATAAATAACATTTCCCACATGTCTACTTTACATCAGCATAATTTTGGAACCAAAATTTTTTTTGTTAGGGAGCGATAAGGGTTAAAAGTTGACCAGCGATTTCTCATTTTTCCAACAAAATTTACAAAAACATTTTTTTAGGGACCACATCATATTTGAAGTCACTTTGAGGGGTCTTTATGACAGAAAATACCAAAAAGTGACACCATTCTAAAAACTGCACCCCTCAAGGTGCTCAAAACCACATTCAAGAACTTTATTAACCCTTCAGGTGCTTCACAGGAATTTTTGGAATATGGAAGAAAAAAATTAACATTTAACTTTTTTCAGAAAAATGTTACTTTAGACCCAATTTTTTCTATTTTCACAGGGGTAACAGGAAAAAATGGACTCCAAATTTTTTTGTGCAATTTCTCTTGAGCGTGCTGATACCCCATATGTGAGGGAAAACCACTGTTTGGGCGCACGGCAGGGTTCGGAAGGGAAGGAGCGCCATTTGACTTTTTGAATGTAAAATTTGTCTGAATAATTAGCGGACGCCATGTTGCGTTTGGAGAGCTCCTGAAGTGCCTAAACAGTGGAAACCCCCCACAAGTGACACCATTTTGGAAACTAGACCCCTTAGGGAACTTATCTAGATGTGTGGTGAGTAGAGATGAGCGTTGTTCTACTCGAACTGTTCGCCAATCTCAAATTCGAGCTGTTTTGGGGGGTGTTCGAGCCGATCGGCGAACACGAACAATTTGAGAAAAATTCGGCTGTTCGAGGTTATGTTCGATAACTGTTCGTGCACCAAAATCATAACTGGATTTTTTCTCAGTAATGATGAAAATTAATGTTAATACGCAGTTTGAGTGTACAGCGGGGCGGGGGGAGGGGCAGGGGATGGATCTCTGCAGGAACAATGAAGATCTCCATTTTTTTTTCTCTTTCCCGCATTTGCAGTGGGGAGGTGCAATCTGTCAGCCTATCAGCAGCGCACACACGGAGCGAAGTGCTTTTTTTCACACAAGCAAGGGCATGTGTCATTGGCAGTGTATGTCACATGTCCTTGCCCTATAAGACCAAGCCATTTTCCCCGTCGCCACCATTTTCTCACTGCTGCAGCTGCGTGTTAGACGGCACCGCTGTTGCTGTGTGCGCTATACCTTGTTAATTTCAAGCCAATTTTCGCACAAATATACAGATAGCTTGGGAGTAGGGAATAGTTGTGATTGCAGTCCTTTTAAGGACTAGGTTACAGCATTTCCTACGACTTTTATCAGGCAGGTCTGTGCTCTTAAATAGATAGATTGTGGGAGTAAAGACTAATTGTAATTGGAGTCCTTTTCAGGACTAGGTTACATCAGTTCCTATCAGTTTTTGCCAGGCAGGTCTGTGCCAGTGCTGTGCAAGTTTTTTTCACAGCATTTGGCTGAATCTAGCAAAGCTAATCCTTTTTGGCCTATTGCAGAGTGTGTTAGTCAGTGGAGTAGCCTATCTGTGTTGCAAGATATACCACCTGTGTATAGAATACCAATTTTTTTACTGCACCTAGTGAAGTAAAATCTTTTGGGCATAGCATCATTCTATTAGTCCATCTATACTGACCTCCATCAGGTTGCAAATTAAAAATAATTTTTTTCTGCATCTAGCTCTGAAAAAATATTTGGGCTTCTAGCAGTGTGTGGGACTTGGTCTATTAGTCCATCTATACTGACCTCCATCAGGTTGCAAATTGAATAAAAAAAATTTCTGCATCTAGCTCTGAAAAAATATTTGGGCTTCTAGCGGTGTGTGGGACTTGGTCTATTAGTCCATCTATACTGACCTCCATCAGGTTGCAAATTAAAAATAATTTTTTTCTGCATCTAACCCAGCCAATAGTTTTGGCCTAATACCACAGTTTGGCCACTCAGCTCTGCTCGGTTACCATCCATTGTTTTTTTGTGCAAACAACTCCAGAGTTGTGAATTAGTTAACCACCAAAATGAGTGGAAAAAGGCCTGCTGCTGGTGGAAAGGGGAATAGGCGTGTTGGGAAGGGGAAAAAAGGTTGTGTCCGTGGGGTAGGTGCAGAAGAAAGACCATCTTCCAGCCAAACTAAAATGTCTACTTCTTTTAGCGGACAATGTGATAAGATCCCTTTCTTACGGCCACGCCAATCGCTACAAATTCGAGATGAGGCACAAAAACAGCAGGTGCTTCAACGGATATCAAGTGCTCCTTTAAGTGGGCTCTCCTCCACATCAACTTCAACATCACAAATACTCCAGTCCTCAAAGGTGTCACCCAAATCGCACTTGCTTCCTCACAGCTCCCAAATCTCCAGCTGCCCGTCTGAGTATGAGGTAGAACAGATGGTTGAGTCTGCAGAGCTGTTTACTCATACTATAGCCTGGGAATCAGAGGTCGACTCCAGCGCTTCTGTGAATCCAGACGAGGAAATGATCTGCACTGATGCCCAGAATCTTTATGAGTCGGATCCAGGACCAGACGCAGAAGGTTCTGACCATAATGTAGACCCTCATTCCCAAACTGTAACTCCTGTTGGTGGAGACAATGAGGAAGACGATGATAAGACTCAAATACCTGATTGGAGCGACAACTTTAGTTTTTTGTCAGGGCAGGAACAGGTTGGCTCTGAGGACGACGGGTGTGATAACGCACAGGGTGATGATGATGAGGTCGGAGATCCCACTTACTGTCAACCCACAGTCAGCCAAGAGATGAGGTCAGCAGAGGAGGTGGAGGAAGATGCTAGTGACGACGAGGTCAGGTTGCGCCTTCCTGGACAGAGACGTAGTACTGGAAGCACGTCAACAACTGCATCCTCAAACACAACTCTGCCTCTCACCACAAGTCGTGGTGGCTCTTCAGGTCGCATGGGTGCTAAGCCTTGCATAGCCTGGGCATTTTTTCAGATCAATAAAGATGACCCAACTCGTGTTATCTGTAACATTTGTCAGCAAAAGCTAAGTAGAGGCCAAAAAATACATAGTTTGAGTACTTCATGCATGAACCGGCACATGGACATGAAGCATAAGTTGCAGTGGGAAGCTCAGTGTGCTACAATGCGGGCTAGCCGGCCGGGCCAACCACCGTCTGCCATATCTTGTGCATCCGCGGCCTCTTCATCCTCTGTGACTGGGGGGACAGCAGTCACACCTGTTTTGGGGCGCAGACCTGCCACCTCTTTACCCGCAACAGCCAGCGTGATTGGCAGGTCATCATTTTCTTTGGAGGTGGTAACACCAGCTGGTCTTGAGCGCTGTCCGACATCGATAGCACCACCTTTGGATCAAGGCAACCTAACATGTCCGCCTGCATCTTCCTCACAGACCGGCAGTTTGCCGGGGACACCCTTATCAACCCCGTCTAAGCACAATAGCCAGCCCTCGGTCCCTCAGATGTGGACAAGTAAAAGACCATTTCCTCCTAGCCATGAGAAAGCTAAGAGGTTGAATTTCACCATCTGCAAGCTCTTGGCTACAGAAATGCTGCCTTTCCGCCTGGTGGACACAGAGGATTTTCGAGACCTTATGTCCGTCGCAGTGCCCCAGTACCAGATGCCCAGTCGGTACTACTTCTCAAAGAAAGGTGTGCCTGCGCTCCACCAGCATGTCGCACACAACATCACCGCTTCTTTGAGAAACTCTGTGTGTGACAGGGTGCATTTCACCACAGACACTTGGACGAGTAGGCATGGACAGGGGCGTTACATGTCGCTGACTGGGCACTGGGTAACTATGGTGACAGCAGGACAAGGGGCTGCTGTCCAAGTCTTGCCGTCCCCACGAGTTGTGCGTCAATCCTCTTTATGTCATTTTTCCTCCACTGCTTCTGCCTCCTCAACCTCCTCTCGGTCTTCCACCTGCACCCAAAGCCTGTCTGGTCATGCCACAAGCTTTCTAACTGCGCAGAAGGGATCCTGCACACCTCCTTACTATGCTGGCAGTAGGGCTCAACGTCATCAGGCGGTTTTTACATTGAAATGTCTGGGAAATGTGAGTCACACAGCTGAGGAGTTGTGGTCAGCTCTGGAGAACCAATTTCATGAATGGTTGTCTCCACTGGACCTGAAACCAGGGAAGGCCGTGTGCGACAATGCTGCAAACCTGGGTGCGGCCCTTCGCCGGGGCAATGTCACACACGTGCCTTGTATGGCTCACGTGTTGAACCTGGTTGTCCAGCAATTTTTAGCCCACTATCCCAGACTAGATGGCCTTCTGCAGAGGGCACGGTCGCTGTGTGCTCACTTCCGCCGTTCGCATCCCGCAGCTCAGCGACTTACATCTCTACAGAAGTCGTTGGGCCTGCCACTTCACCGGCTAAAATGCGATGTGCCTACCCGGTGGAATTCAACTCTGCACATGTTGCAGCGACTGTGGCAGCACCGACAAGCCCTGGTGCAATACGTTCTGACGTATAGCCTGGGCCAACGAGATTCAGAGGTGGGGCAAATCACGCTGGAGGAGTGGTCTCAGATCAGGGACCTATGCACCCTTCTGCACAGTTTTGAAATGGCGACGAAGATGTTTAGTGCTGACGATGCCATTATCAGCATGACTATTCCGGTGATTTACATGCTGGAGCACATGTTAAACAGAATTCGGAGTCAGGTGGTGGCACAAGAGGAGGTGGAGGAAGTAGAGGAGGAGGAGTTGTATGCGGAAGGGCTAACATCTGGAAGGTCCAGACGGTCGGCAGCACCAAGGCGGCAGGCATGTGAGGGTGGGGGAGATGATTTTACCAGGGCGCATGGTAGCAGCCAAACTAGTGAGGAAGGTGCAGGAGCCCAGGAAGAAGTGGAGGACGAACTGATGGAAGACTCATCAGATGAGGGAGACCTTGATCACATTTCTGTTGTGCGAGGTTGGGGGGAGAGGACAGAGGAAGGAAGCATGATTGCTACCTCGCCACCAACACAACAGGGACTTGGTGCTCCTGGATGCGCAACACACATGAGTGCCTTCTTGCTGCACTACCTGCAACATGACCCTCGAATTGTGAGAATTAGAAATAATCCTGACTACTGGGTTGCCACACTGTTAGATCCCCGGTACAAAAGTAAATTTGCAGAAATTATTCCTGCCATAGAAAGGGATGCACGCATGCAGGAGTATCAGCAGAGACTGTTGCAGAATCTTACATGTGCTTTTCCACAAAATACCAGTGGTGCACGTAGTGAATCTCACAGTTCCAACTTGCCAACCGTGGGACCGTCAAGTGTTCAGCACTCAAACCGTAACAGAACCACAGTATCTGCTGGTAACATCAATTTTGCGGAATCATTTCACCACTTTTTTAGCCCATCCTTTGCAAGGCCACAGGAGACAAGAAGTCTGACACATAGTCAACGCCTAGAGACGATGGTACAGGAGTATCTCCAAGTAAACATTGAAGCCACGACTGTGTCACTGGACCCTTGCTCTTTTTGGGCTTCCAATCTGGATAAATGGCCGGAGCTAGCCACTTACGCCTTGGAGATCTTGTCATGCCCCGCAGCCAGCGTTCTGTCTGAACGTGTGTTCAGCGCTGCTGGTGGTGTGCTGACAGATAAGCGCACGCGGCTCTCCACTGATAATGTAGACAGACTCACGTTCATAAAGATGAACAAATCATGGATCCGAAATGACTTTTCTACCCCTGTGTCATCCTGGGGAGAGTAAAAGCTTGATGATTGGTTAAAATCACCCTACCAACCGTTTTAAGCTTTCAAATTACTAATCATGTTTATCTGTATCTTGACTGGAAAATAATTTGGGCTTTGTAGCAGTGTGCAGCACTGATCCTATTAGGCCATCTATAATAAGCTTCACCAGATTTAAAATTAAAAATAATTTTTAGCTGCATCTAGCCCGGAAAATAATTTTGGGGCTCCGAGATGCGCAAGACACATAAGTGCCTTCTTGCTGCACTACCTGCAGCATGACCCTCATATTGTCAGAATTCGAAGTAATCATGACTACTGGGTTGCTACACTCTTAGATCCCCCAAACTTTTCGATCAACCTTTTCATTTTAATAAAGACCAAAAAAATGGTCATTTTTGAAATTATAAGCATTAGCAGGTTGTTAGAAACTGAAATCAAACAGTTTTCAACTCAAAACTTTATTCTAGGTGATGTTACATTTTCACATAGGACCCCTTGTTCGAAAGGAGCTTCTGAACTCTCTCGTCCATTGAATTTGTCAGGTTTTGGATGGTTTCTGCTTCAATTGTTTTGCATGAGGACAGAATACCCTCCCAGAGCTGTTGCTTAGATGTGAACTGCCTCCCGCCATCATAGACACTCCTTTTAATGATGCTCCAAAGGTTCTGAATGGGGTAGAGGTCAGGGGAGCATGGGGGTCACACCATAAGTTTGTCCCCTTTTATGCCCATATCAGCCAGAGATGCAGATGTTTTATGTGCAGCATGAGATGGTGCATTATCATGCAGAAAAATGATCTTGCTGTGAAATACACGGTTCTTCTTCTTGAACCATGGCAGGAAGTGCTGTTTGAGAAAATCCACATACATTATGGAGTTCATCTTTAGCGCCTTCAGGGATCCTAAAGGGGCCGACAATCTCTCTCCCCATGATTCCAGCCCAAAACATTACTCCACCTCCTCCTTGTTGGCGCTGTAGCCGTGTTTGCGTGGGGTGTCCATCAACCAGCCATCCTCCACTCCATTCATCTGGACCATCGAGCGCTGCACGGCACTCATCCGTGAACAAAACAGTTTTGAAATCAGTCTTCATGTAATGTTTGGCCCACTGGAGCCGTTTCTGCTTGTGTGAAGTGGATAGAGGAGGTCGACAGGATGGCATATGCACAGCTGCAAACCTCTGAAGGACCCTGCATCTTGTTGTTCGGGGGACGTTGGAGGCACAAGCAGCTTCAAAAACTTGTCTGCTGCTATGACAAGGCTTTTTTGCCGCTGCTGTTTCAACCTGACGTAATTGCCTGTAGGAAAGAGTCCTCAATTTGCCCTTATCAGCACGCACACGTGTGTACTGTGAATCAGCTACATACTTCTTGATTGCCAAGACACTTCATCCTGATCATCGCACAATGTTGATTGTAGTCATGCCTTGACCTAAACACTCCACAATTTGTTGCTTCTCAGCAGCCGACACATCCTTTTTCTTTCCCATTTTGGCAGAAAATGTAGGCTGCTTAATAATGTGAGAGAGCCTTCTTAAGTAGTCTTGCCTTTCATTGGACACACCTGCCAAACTAATTAGCACAGGTGTCTGCAATTGCTTACAGTGATATAAAGAGCCCTGACACACATCACCATCAATGAGTTTAACTGACAAACAAACAAATTCTTCCCTTATCACTCCTAAACACTTTTTGCATAATAATTTGGAACACAGTGTACATGTGCTTTTCCACAAAACACCAGTGGTTCACGTAGTGAATCTTACAGTTCTAACTTGCCAACCGTGGTCTGTATGGAATTGTTCAATAAAGGGCCCAAAATTAAGATAACATAGATGGGAGAGGTCTCTATGAATAGGAATTCCTAAGTATTTGATACCCTGTGAGGGCCAGGCAAAGGGAAAGTTGGACTGGATGGAATCCTATATGGATTTAGGGAGGGAGACATCGAGGGCCTCAGACTTCGCTGCATTGATTTTAAAATTTTACCATGTAACAAAGTGATCTATTTCAGCCATAACAGCAGGGATGGATATATGTGATTGAGTGATATATACTAGGACATCATCAGCAAATAGAGAGCACTTGTACTCGGTGCCTCCCACCTCAATCCACCTAATATTGGGGTTATGGCGAATTGATGAGAGCAGGTGCTCCGTCACTAGGATGTATAAGAGAGGGGACAGAGGACATCCCTGCCTTGTCCCATTGGTGATTGTGAAAGGTGATGAAAATGTTCTGACGCACCCCCTGGGCCTTGGGACACCCGGAGCCGGACCCTTTTTGGTGGATGCTGGTGGTTGTAGTCTTCGTGGCGGCGATCCGGTTCCGTGGCTCAGGGCGGTCAAACCAGTGGCGGAACTATTTATGTGGTTTTGATGTTTAAATGTCTGACTACGCCACCCGTGGATTGCGGTCAGAGTGAACCGCCGCTACAGGGCAGACCGCTAAGGCTGGTGTTGTGGGTGCAGCAGAGCGTAGCATAACTCCCCACGGGAGGAGTATAGCCTCAGGGCAGTGTATGCGGAGGATGGGGGTGATGGTGCAGGGCAGCAGCAGTAACGACACGGAGTCAGTGATGCAGTTCAGGGCCTTTACTCACAGTTCTTATTATCCAGACCACGTCTGCAGGTAACGGCTGCCCACGTCGTACTGTGCTCACCAGGTGAGGGGCTCAGACAACTCCCAGATAACTTTGGAGCGCTTCACAGGACCCCCTTTGTGTGTCCTTTGTCTGGCCTTTCTTACCAACACTTCTGTCCGGCTGCCTCGGGCCTCCTCTTGGTAAACTTGGCGCCAGTTTCCCTGACCCTATGTGGTGCCTTCCTAGCGGGTGGAGCAAGGGGCTGCGCCACATAAAATGTCAGAGCCTCCGGTTTCTAGCTGAGGGTCGTTTCCTGCCTCCACTAGTTCGGGGACCGGTCTCCCCCTTTGGCCTGACCCCTCCACGCAGGTGGATTCGGGCGTGCGGTGGCGACTCGCCCGTCCGCACCCCTGGGATCCCTTCATTCCTCGTTCCTGGAGCCTTCTCCGCTCCTCTTCCTTCCTTCTCCCTCTTGCAGGCCTGGGCCTCTGTTACTAGGCCCGCCTCCGGAGCAGAGCTCATGCAGAGCCCCTGCTCCCTGCCACTTCTGCTCAGACTTCTCTGCACTGAACTAAGATGGTGCCCACCTTTTATACTCCCTTCTCAATGCACCCATCAACTGCTTCCTCCCTGCTCCTGCACTGCAGGGTTCCCCTTCCTCAGTGTTCCCTCCCCCCACTCCAGCCAGGGACAGGGACTGTCGTGCCCATCTCAGGGGCATATTGGTCGCCCTGCCCCACGGCAATGTGGTGTAATGCATGCAGGTGTCGGGTCCTGATCCACACTCCATCCTCATCTGAGAGTGAGATATCACACCTCTGGGTGAGGTGCAATACGTCTGTAGCAACCGAGCCCTCGGTGCTACAGTTCCATTTATCTTCAGCCTAGGTGACGTATTGTGATACAGGGCCGTGATTTTGGCTATAAAAGGGTCCCCTAGACCCCTACCCCAAGCTTTTTAAGAGAATCATATATGGCGTGCCAGGAGACTCTATGGAATGCTTTCTCAGCATCCAACGAGAGTATCTACTTACAAATTTTTAACTGCATCTAGCCCAGGAAATACTTTGTGCCTAGTAGCAGTGTCTGCTAGTCAGCGGATTATCCCGGCTGTTAAGCAAGCTACACCACCTGTAGTTTGGACACTTAATTTTTTCAAAGGAAATGCTTCGGGACCACGGGATACTTAGTGAAGAGCATCAGGAGGCACCCCAAGGCATAGGGGCTGGGACTGGCACTAGGATGCCTTGCGGTGGACAGCCGAGCTCGATCCTTATAAAAGCTTTTTAACTGCAGCAGCTTTAGTGGACGCTACTGGAGCTGGAATTACGCGGCTGCTGGCATGAGACTTGCCCTCCAATAGATCCTTGTAAATGGATTTAAAGTGTATTCATTTGAATTAGAGGGACAATTTAAATTAAAAAGCTTAGAGCTGCCTCCACCACAGGGGGGCTCTCTCGACCCACCAGCGGACAGGCACCAGTATTGGGAGAGGGGGGCTGGCCGTCAGGGTTCACCGCGGCTCTGGCACAAACCCGGCGACACGGAGGTGGCACGGGCAGGAGCTGACTGGCCGTCTCGGCTTCTCACTTTTTGGATTTTAGAAGGGCATGACATGCCTATATCTGTGTCTCCCCCTCCTTTTACTCCTCCACCTCTTTTCTTTTCGCATGACTATATGTACTTGTCACTTTTCCATGTGTTAGTTGTGTCTTCTGAGCAGTTTGTCAGCTTTTGGACACCTTTGAAGGTGTTTTCTATGTGTTTCTATGTGTTTTTGTTTGCCTGCCATTGGTTTTAACGGTGTTCGAAGGTGTTCGACGAACAGTTCGACGAACAGTTCGGCGAACACACGGGTGTTCGACGAACCGAACCGAACTCGAACACTACGGGGGTGGCTCAACACTATTGGTGAGCACCTTGAACCCCAAGGTGCTTCACAGAAGTTTATAATATTGAGCTGTAAAAATAAAATTTTCACATTTTTTCCACTAAAACGTTTTTCATCCCTTAATTTTGCATTATCATAAGGGTAACAGGATAAATTGCACCATGAAATTTGTTGTGCAATTTCTCCTGAACACGCTGATACCCCATATGTGGAGGCAAACCACTGTTTGGGCGCACGGCAGGGTTTGAAAGGGAAGGAGCGCCATTTGACTTTTTGAATGTAAAATTTGTCTGAATAATTAGCGGACTCCATGTTGCATTTGGAGAGCTTCTGAAGTGCCTAAACAGTGGAAACCCCCCACAAGTGACACCATTTTGGAAACTAGACCCCTTAGGGAACTTATCTAGATGTGTGGTGAGCACCTTGAACCCCAAGGTGCTTCACAGAAGATTATAATATTGAGCTGTAAAAATAAAATTTTCACATTTTTCCCACAAAACCGTTTTTCATCCCTTAATTTTGCATTATCATAAGGGTAACAGGATAAATTGCACCATGAAATTTGTTGTGCAATTTCTCCTGAGTACGCCGATACCCCATATGTGGGGGAAAACCACTGCTTTGGTGTACGGCAGGGTTCAGAAGAGAAAGGAGCGCTATGTTGGCTGGGATAGGTGGCACCATGTCACATTTGAAGAGTCGCTGACATGCCGAAAAAGCAGAAACCCCCACAAGTGACCCCATTTTGTAAACTACATCTCTCAAGGAATTCATCTAGGGAAGTAGTGAGTATTTTTTAATTTTTAAATTTATACCATTGGACAGTGAAAAAAGCATAATTATATTTTTACCACAAAAAAATGTTTTACCCTCAGATTTTACATTTTCACACAGGGCAATGTGTAAAAATGGTGCCGAAATGTGTCACACAATTTCTTCTAAAAGTGGCAATACCCCATATGTGGCTGTATCGTACCGCTCAGCCATACGGCGAGATCTGGGGGGGACGGAGTGCTATTTGACAATTGGAGAACAAATTATTGTAGAATAGGCATTTGGATTTGGGAGCACAACATTTTCTGAATTTCTTTTGGGGGGCAAGGGCCATTTCGCTTTTCCAGAGCCTTTCTGCTACCAGTAACTTGGAAGTCCCTTAGATTTTTAACAGATGATGGACCTGAGTGGGGACTAGCTTTTTTTGAGGACTGAGTTGAAGCTTTTATTGGGAACATTTTATGTAACATTTATCCGGCGCTCTAGGCTGAGCACTTACATCGGGGTTTCCATCTAAATTTCCAAGTGATATAATTCAGATGAAACCCCTGCGGGATCCATTCACTGTAAAGAGGCAGCAGAGTTACTCTGGACTCCGTCTGGCCTCTGTTTAGCTGTGTCCTTTTTTTCAGAAGTGCACAAAACTGTGGCCAACCGCACTTTTATGCACGCCTAAAACAAATGACACCGTGAGATCCCAGGCTAGACGGCGTCCACAGTAGCCTATATCTGCCTCATTACAGGGAATCTTCGGTCATGGGTTCCGGCTGAATCACGTATTTCAGAGATTTACACGGAAACTCTGGTGTAAGTGCTCAGTGCAGAGCGCAGGATAAATGTGAGCAGAGCCTTACTGCGATCTTTCGGAGACATAATAAACAAATCAGTAGCAGGTGAAGAATTGGTTTTATTTATTTTTTACGCCGTTCCTCGTGCAGTATAAGTGATGAGATTACTTTATTCTTCGGGTCGGTGCGATTACAGAGATACCAGATTTATATCGGGTTTTTATGACTGACAGCTGTCACACACTAAAAGACGCTTTTTTTTGCAAAATCTAGTTTTTGCATCACCATATTTTCAGAGCTATAATTTTTCCATATTTCGGCCGACAGTCATGTGATGGCTTGTTTTTTGCGGGACGAGTTGACATTTTTATTGGTACCATTTTTGGGTACGTGACATTTTTTGATCGCTTTCTATTCCGTTTTTTGGGAGGTAAAATTAACAAAAACCAACAATTCAGGAATTGTTCTTTGAGGGTTTTTTTTATGCCGTTCTGCGTGTGGTAAAAGTGATAAGGCAGCGTTATTCTTCGGGTCTGTACATTTACAGCGATACTACACTTACTGTATTTTTTTTTATGTTTTGGTGCTTTTACACAATAAAACAAATTTATAGAAAAAAATATTTTTTTTGCATTGCTTTATTCTGAGCACTATAACTTTTTTATTTTTCGGCTGATGGAGCTGTATGGCGGCTTGTTTTTTGCGGAACAAGATGACGTTTTCAGCGGTACCATTTTTATTTCTATTTTGCTTTTTGATCGCATTTTTTCCACTTTTTGTTTGGCGATATGATGAAAAAGCATATTTTTTTGCTCTGTTTTTTTATTTATTTTTATTACGGTGTGCACAGAAGGAGTTAATTAGTGTGACAGTTTTATAGCTCGGGTTGTTTTGGACGCGGCGATACCAAATATGTGTTCTTTTTTGGTTTTGTAAAAATATACGGATTTATCGGTTTAATATTTTATTTATTTATTTTTATTTATTTTGTGATTTTTTTTTTTAACAGTTTAAAAACTTTTTTTTTAACTTTTTTTACATTTTTACTTAGTCCCTGTATGGGACATTAATTTTTATTTTTCTGATCACTGATCTCATGTAATGTAATAGACATTTATTACATTACATGAGATCTTCCCTGACTGTTTCAGTCAGAGTCTCCTGTCTGGCTCAGCTGCAGCTGAGCCAGACAGGACACCATATATGGCAGAGCTGGAGGCGGTCATGTGACCTCCAGCTGCCATAGCAACCCCAGGTCCTGGAAGGAATCGGAGGTCTTCGGAGAGGTAAGTAAGACGACCCCCTCTCCTCCTGCTGTCTCCTATATGCCGTGATCACTATAGATCGCAGCATATAGAAGACAGCAAAGGGTTAACATCACTGGGACCTGATCCAATCAGGTCCCGATGATGTTCCCTGTCAGAGCTAACGCTCTGCACCGGAATCGCAGCGCTTGCAGGACCCTGGGGGTCCTGAGCGCTGCGAGACCACCCACCGTTTTTAAACGTCCGCGCTGCACAGAGCCCAGGCAGCGCGGACGTTTATGTACAGTGGGCGGTTGGGAACCGGTTAAAGGCCCCGTCACACTTAGCGACGCTACAGCGATCCCAACAAAATACGACCTGTCAGGGATCGTTGCTGCGTCGCTATGTGGTCGCTGGTGAGATGTCAAACAGTCAGATCTTCCCAACGACGCAGCAGCGATGCAGCGACCCGTAACGATCTGTATAACGATGCACGCCTATGTGTTTCTGTGTCTGAGTCGTCAACAAGGTCGTTGGTAAGGTGTCAAACACACCGATGCATGCTACCCAGCGGGGCCTCAACGATCAAAGAAATGTCCAGACCATTCTGACACGACCAGCGATCTCACAGCAGGGGCCTGGTCGCTGCTAAGTGTCACATGTAGCGAGATCGCTACAAAACTTGTGACTCAGCAGCGATCTCGCTAGCGATCTCGCTTAGTGTGACGGGGGCTTTAGATTTGCTGTGGTTTTTCTTCTGTGTCTCCTGGATCCCTTGCACAGAGATCAATTTGAATATAATTTGGATTAAATAAAAAACTTCCAGGAGTCTGTTTGTTAGCTTGGGAACAATCGCATCTCTTTTATGAAAAAAAAACAGCAAAAAAACAAAACAAATACAAATGAAACACAGATGTCATAAGGATGTGACTTGAATGACGCAAGAAAAAAATGGTCCGTTTCTCACAGATGGTAAAATTGACACAGATCTGTGAATGTAGCCCAAGACAGAGGCAAAAGAGAGAGGACAGAAATGTTCATGAACATTAGTAAGAATTAATTCTTGGACGCTACCTCCCTACTGCACTGATTTTCCTTGACGAGATCCATCTAGTAGTGAGTCTTAAGTCGGCCATACACAATAGACAGGGTTGGATTAAGAGTAGCCGGGGCCCGGAGCAGTTTAGAAGGTGTGGGTCCCACCGGGTACCCAATGGATCAAGTGACATGTCACTTGATCCCTTTTTGATAGATTATGTGATAGGTCATGTGAGTAACACACAGGTGCTCTGGTGCAGATCTGTAGATGGAAAAAGACAGATAGTGGCGTGCATAATGCGCTATACATAGCACAGCACTATATAAAATAGAGCGGGGGGGGGGATTCATTTTCCCAAGGGGCCACATGAGAGACTGTGACTGTTGTGGAGGCTGAAGCAATAGGCTGAAATTAATTCTGCTCAATATTAATATTAACTTATTAATTATAATAATTTTAATTTAATTGCATGACTTAATATTGAGCACAATTAAGTATGCGGACACCCCCCTATATACAGTATGAGTCCCCACACAGATCCCTATATCCAGTATGGGCCTCCATATAGCTCCCAATATACACTATGAGGCCGCACGCAGCTCCATATATACAGTGTGAGGCGGCACGCAGTTCCCTATATACATTATGAGGCCGCACGCAGCTCCCTATATACAGTGTGAGGCCGGACGCAGCTCCCTATATACAGTGTGAGGACGCACGCAGCTCCCTATATACACTATGAGGCCGCACGCAGCTCCCTATATACAGTGTGAGGCCGCACGCAGCTCCCTATATACACTATGAGGCCGCACGCAGCTCCCTATATACAGTGTGAGGCCGCACGCAGCTCCCTATATATACTATGAGGCCGCACGCAGCTCCCTATATACAGTGTGTGTATATTCACATATATACACACAAGCATACATTAGCACATGTATATAACCTCAGCTCCATACAAATATGTAGCGCCCCGAGGGTTCGGCCGCTACAGGGGTACTGCACCTCAACCAGAGGTGTGATATTCCACTCCCGGGTAAGGATGGAGTGTGGACCAGGGCTCAGTTAGCTGCATGCATCACACACACCCCATTTCCGAGGGACAGCTCAACAGTGCTCCCACGAGACAGAAGTGCAGGCACGACAGACCATGTCCCTGGCTGGAGTGGGGAGGGGGGAGGAATACCCAGTGATGTAGGAGCAGAAGGGGACGGTTTCTGAGCATAGGTAGGAGCTCATTGGTTGCTGGTCACCTGAGCTCACACACTAGGGGAAGGTATATAAGGTGGGCACCATCTTAGTTCTGGGTTGAGTTGAGTTCAGTGAGAGAAGGAGTTCAGCCAGAGAGGGCTGACAGGGAGCTGTGGCTCAGCCTGGGCCCAGCTCCACGAGGCAGGCCTAGGGTGAAGGCCGGAGCCAGAAGAAAGGAACAGAAACAGAAAGGAACAGAAACAGAAAGGAACAGAAAAGGAAGAGAAGTACCCAAAGTGTAGAAGGGCTCAGAAACAAGAAGGCAGAAGGGATCCTAAGAACCCACGAGATATAGGGTGAAGCATCAGGCAGAATAAGGGTACCGGATCCCAAATTGGTGGAGGAGAAATTACCCTCAGCCAAGAACCGGAGGTCGTGATCATCACTTGGTGTGACCCCCTGCTAAACCTTGCTAGGAAGGCACCATATAGGATAGCGGGAAACGGGGCCCACGTTTGCCCGCATAGATCCGCGGCAGCTGGACAAAAGCTTGGTCACTGGTGGGGCACGAGCCAGAGAGAGGACAGAAAGGAGTCCTGTGCCATACTCCTGAACTGCCTGGGGGTTGACCGAGCCCCTCACCTGGTGGACGCAGCACGGCTTGGGCAGTCACTACCAGTACCGAAGTGGCTTGGAGTATACGAACTGTGAGTAAAAGACTATGGACTGCAACACATTGTCTTTGTGCTTTTTACTTCGCCAGCACTAACGGTACTGGGACGCCCCGCACTACAATCCCCACCATCCACGCTCACTGCCCTGGGGCTACACTCTTCCCGTGGAGAGTTACACTACCTCAGCTGCACACACCATCAGCCTCAGTGGACTGCCTTGCAGCGGCGGTTCATAATAGCCGCAATCCACGGGTGGTGTAGTCGGACATTACCTTAAGCACATAGTAGACTACCACTGGTCTGACCACTCTGAGCCATGGGACCGGGTCGCCACTACTACTCCCAGCGTTGCCCTGAAGCCCGCTCCCGAGTGCCCCACGGCCCAGGGGGCGAGTCAAATACATTTTGGATGCTTTTACAGCCTTGATTGGAGCATCCAGACACATAGCGCTGGGCAGCCTGCCTCCGGTCCGGCCCACACTCCTGGATCCTGTTCTTAAAGTCTCCCGCGCTCCGTGACGAGGAGACTGGCAGACATGACCGTGCACAGCGGGGTGCGTCATGTGGCTGCGTCTGCTATCCCATGATGCCGCCGGCCGGGCACAGCAGCACACAGAAGTACAGTGCCGGCCGGCAGCTGCTAAGACTGCAGGCCCCTCGGTTGGTTGGGGACCAGCGCAGCCCTCCTCTGCTCTGCACAGTTAAATGCGGTAGTAGTCACAGGAGGTCCAGGGCTCAGGCAAAGAAGTCCCCAGATTTACAGCGACACCACTTGCGCCACCAATGGCGGTGCACAAAACATTATAGTGAGGGCAATCTGGCCATGGGCCCCCCCCCGGAGTCCCGGGCCCCGGACGGTAGCCCAGATTGCCCTCATTATAAGCCGCCTATGACAATAGACTTATGTTGGTCAAACCAGCTGACGTCAACGGGTTTGGCCAGTGGTCTAATGTGTATGGGGCGGCCAGCCAATTGATGATCGGGAGAGATGTCGAAAAGGCATGTCCGATTTTGGACTGCCGATCATATTGTGCTTCCCGAGATAAGCTGCCGGTCGACCTGTCGGTAGCTTTCTCATAGAAGGGAGTCTCGGCTGAGATGGTCAACCAAATGATCTTTCATTGACAGCCATCTAATGTGCAAAGGGCTTTAGGGGCAACTCTCTTTGGAAAATGCAAAATAGATCATCTCCAGAAAGAAGAAAAAAAAACACTTTCTGGCCGGTCTGACCCTTTTGAAACATTACGTAAAGGCCATCCATACGTAGCTAGCACTTTTTATTTGTTGAGCTGTTGCTCCATGACCGTACAGAGTCTGGGAAAGATGACATGATCATCTATGAGTGGCCCTGGTGACAGAGTTTTCCTTCTGGAAGGGAGCTGGTTTATATTTTATTTGGGCAAGGGGCAGCTTTTAAATGCAAAATGGTCAATGCAATTTTGGTTGAAATCCAGAAAATCGTTTCAATTTGACGGGTTGACAACAATATATGCAGATGTGGCAGTTATCTAAATCCAGTTGTCAAACATTTAATATCTGCATCCTATTAGCTTGATGATTTACAAAGATTAGTTTAATGATATCAGAAATCTAAAAAAGTCCATGTGCTTAATTGTGTATCTGTATATATGTGTGGATGGGGGTGGGAGGGTCATGTTCATTATCTCCTCATTTCTGCTATTTCCATGAAATGCTTCCAGTCCAAAGATAACTGTACCTTCTCCTCAGCTGTAAATTAACCGCTAGATATGCAGAGCAATGTTCAGATGTGGCCCATGAGAAATTCATCACCCAGTAAATACCAGAGCTCATTCTGATCTTTTAGGAGATGCTAAATACATCAGTGTAAGTGCAGGCGGCTGACGTTAATGTGTGCACCTGTCTCCAAGCACATACTGGGGGGTAGACACTGAATAATGGTGCAATTGTCAACACGGTTCAAGCACAGCAAATGCAAGTACGTAGAGTTAAGCATTGTGTCGGATTCCTCTTGGAACGCCATTTTCTTCTTATCACAGATTAATTAGATTTTCAGACATTTGGACATTTTGCATAGATAGAGAAATTAAGTAGAGTTTATGACAATCAAATGACAGATTAAAGAGCCAGTATGTCCTAAATGACTAAGGTAACGTGTTACATGCACGCCGCTAGGTTCAGTAAGGACGAGATGGGTTTCATGAATTCTTTGGAATCCTGGGGGAACCGTTACTCAGGAAGACCATAGGCTGCAGCTTCTCTCAGGCACACAATAGATTCAATTGCTGACCAGACACATCTGACAAGAGTCTTTTTCAACAGTTTAACAGTGGAATTGAATCTGAAGCACAGCCAGTGCAATTCAGGGATATTACAGCAACAATCTTCATTACAGTACAGTCTGAGTTTCTTGAGCAACCGGCTCCAGTAACAATACAGTAGTTTCTTCACAAGGCACAGTACTACAGTCTCTTCAGTAGCATAATTCAGCACACTACCACCACACAGCCACAGGCTTTTCCTTCACAAGGACACAGTAGTACACAGCATTCTTAATCCTGCATGTGGATGGAGGGGGGGGGGGTTGATGAGGGAATTGATCCCTGTGACACAATTCCTTCCAGTCCTTATCTTCCTGCCCGATAAACTCCCTGAACTAACAGTGCAGAGTATTATCTGACCTGTGTTTAATTTCTCTCCTGATCTGAATCCTGTTCAGTTGCCTTCTGGCAGATCCAGATAACACACCACCTTTCTCTTCGGCTTCAGCCAGACTACAATAACAAGTTCCCCACAATCCCCCTGGGGCTCTGCTAAAACACTCCCCTTCTCCTGTGACTGTGTTTACCCCTCTAGTTGCTGGATGCTTCTGGAGCACAACACTTCCTGTCTCCTGTGCTTGTATTACATCTAATAGTTGCAGGATGCTTTTGAAGCAACAGCACTACTTCTGAATGTCACAAACGCATTACTCCAAATGAATGCCATATTAATGCATTAGACCAGTTTTTTGGACGATCAACTTTGCCGCCATTTTTCTTCTTTAAGTGTGTGGCTAGAAAACCATCAATGAGTGCATGATTCATGGCAAATTTAGAATTGCTCCATCTGTAGCTTATCCAGGCATTTACCTGGATATTTTATGAACGTTGTACAGGAAGAATATTACTTACATTCTTTTCTTTCAAAATGCCCTTTTTCCTTCATGCTGGTGACCCACTTGTGCTAGGAAAACCAATTATGAGAGTAAGCCATTACAAAAATACATCTGCCTGCTACACTGACAGCACCATGCAGAGAGTCAAAGATAAAATAACATTGCCTAACTTATTAAACTCAACATTTACTATTTCCACTCATGTGTCATCTTTAGAAGAAATTGACTCATAGACACAGATAAAAAAAAGGGTGATCAGTCAATTAACTTGGCATGTGGCTCACTTTAGTTGTGCCTAGTACATGGGACTGTTACGTATTGAGTCATAACATACATTGATTACCTAAGTATTTAAAGAACAAAAGTATATTAAAGGCTATGGACACCATTTTTTGATGGTTAATTTCTTTCCTAAATGCCAACTTTATCGACTTTCTAAACAGTCTTTATAAAAAATGTCCTACCAATTTGCTGCTGCAGAGTCTGGGTAACTACTTCATTTAGCTAGTTATTCTGCAGCTTCTGGCTTTTATCCAACAGCTACGGTCTTATTCTGTACTCTCTCTACTCTCACAGTTAGAGATAGCAGCAGAGAGAAGATTGTACACACAGAATGATCAGTGGAATAGAGATGGGTAAATGGGTGTAGTTGGGATCCACTTGTTGCAGCTAATTCTGAGCTGATGGGACTGCTGGAAATTTTCTGATTTTGAAGGGAAGTAAGAATGATGCGTCTTGCATCTGCTGCACTAAGTAACCTTGGGCAACTAACTATGTCTCTGGTCCAAAATGTTGCCCATTTGTTGGTACTTTTACCAAATAGCTTGAATATCTTGAAAACGGAGTCCGCTTTGAAATCTTACATTAGGAAAAACCTTGTTGATGCAGTATAACTAACTTGAAGTATAACGGTTCAGTCTTACCATTGTAGCAGAGTTTGACTGTGCCTTACCTAGTTTTGAAACTCCTAAGCAGCTATTTCTGTTTCAGTTTAAGGGAATCTGTCAGCATGTTTTTGCCATGTAATCTGAAGACAGCAGGAGATAGAGGCTGAAACACAGAATTCAGGGATGTGTCACTTGTCAAAGTGAGTACTGTTGTTCACGAACTGTGAAGGATTTATCACTAACTGGACTACATTAGTCCAGCAACAACCCCTCCCCCAGTGATAAGTATCTCACTGTCTAATGACTTTGTACATGGAGAGGCTGTTGTGGGCAGGGTTAGCCTTCTCAGCTCTGCTTCATTCTAAATCTAAAAGCTCTGTGTCAGAACGATTGCACCCAGTAATCTAAGTGATACATAATTGGATTCAGCTTCTCTTTATCTACATTATGCTGCTCTCAGATAAGGTAGCAAAAGCCTGCTGACAGATTCCCTTTAATGACTGTTTTAAACTAAATATGAAATGATCATTATCATTGTTTAGTATACTTAGTTACTCATAAAGCTGACTATAATACTGCAAAATCCCTGACTTTTGTGTGAGTGAACCTACAGATAGCAACAGATGTACAAACACATTGATGAGTAGAGAAGAAATAATGTCTTAAAGAAGAGCAAGCTGTGGATAGAGTAAAGCACACACTCGGCACAGTTTGCAGTGGAAGTAAGGAGCTGTGTATGTGTATGAGAGTGGAGACTAAAGAACACCTAAGTGGTTGCATATGATTGGTCATTATCCTAAATGGAGGAAGTTGACGTCCCTAGTGAAAACTATCTGATAACACCCACTTGGACTTAACAAAAGTTAACTATTAGGTGCCAAATAGTTTGATTGCTAATATTTCCGCAACAGAAAGGCAAAATTAAAAAAATATATACAGTACAGACCTAAAGTTTGAACACACCTTCTCATTTAAAGATTTTTCTGTATTTTCATGACTATGAAAATTGTACATTCACACTGAAGGCATCAAAACTATGAATTAACACATGTGGAATTATATACTTAACAAAAAAGTGTGAAACAATTGAAAATATGTATTATATTCTAGGTTCTTCAAAGTAGCCACCTTTTGCTTTGATGACTGCTTTGCACACTCTTGGCATTCTCTTGATGAGCTTCAAGAGGTAGTCATCGGAAATGGTTTTCACTTCACAGGTGTGCCCTGTCAGGTTTAATAAGTGGGATTTCTTGCCTTATAAATGGGGTTGGGACCATCAGTTGTGTTGTGCAGAAGTCTGGTGGATACACAGCTGATAGTCCTACTGAATAGACTGTTAGAATTTGTATTATGGCAAGAAAAAAGCAGCTAAGTAAAGAAAAACGAGTGGCCATCATTACTTTAAGAAATGAAGGTCAGTCAGTGCGAAAAATTGGGAAAACTTTGAAAGTGTCCCCAAGTGCAGTTGCAAAAACCATCAAGCGCTACAAAGAAACTGGCTCACATGAGGACTGCCCCAGGAAAGGAAGACCAAGAGTCACCTCTGCTTCTGAGGATAAGTTTATCCGAGTTACCAGCCTCAGAAATCACAGTTTAACAGCAGCTCAGATTAGAGACCAGGTCAATGCCACACAGAGTTCTAGCAGCAGACACATCTCTTCAACAACTGTTAAGAGGAGACTTTGTGCAGCAGGCCTTCATGGTAAAATAGCTTCTAGGAAACCACTGCTAAGGACAGGCAACAAGCAGAAGAGACTTGTTTGGGCTAAAGAACACAAGGAATGGACATTAGACCAGTGGAAATCTGTGCTTTGGTCTGATGAGTCCAAATTTGAGATCTTTGGTTCCAACCACCGTGTCTTTGTGCAACGCAGAAAAGGTGAACGGATGGACTCTACATGCCTGGTTCCCACCGTGAAGCATGGAGGAGGAGGTGTGATGGTATGGGGGTGCTTTGCTGGTGACACTGTTGGGGATTTATTCAAAATTTAAGGCATACTGAACCAGCATGGCTACCACAGCATCTTGCAGCGGCATGCTATTCCATCCGGTTTGCGTCTAGTTGGACCATCATTTATTTTTCAGCAGGACAATGACCCCAAACACACCTCCAGGCTGTGTAAGGGCTATTTGACCAAGAAGGAGAGTGATGGGGTGCTACGCCACATGACCTGGCCTCCACAGTCACCAGACCTGAACCCAATCGAGATGGTTTGGGGTGAGCTGGACCGCATAGTGAAGGCAAAAGGGCCAACAAGTGCTAAGCATCTCTGGGAACTCCTTCAAGATTGTTGGAAGACCATTTCCGGTGACTACCTCTTGAAGCTCATCAAGAGAATGCCAAGAGTGTGCAAAGCAGTCATCAAAGCAAAAGGTGGCTACTTTGAAGAACCTAGAATATAAGACATATTTTCAGTTGTTTCACACTTTTTTGTTAAGTATATAATTCCACATGATTTAATTCATAGTTTTGATGACTTCAGTGTGAATGTACAATTTTCATAGTCATGAAAATACATAAAAAAATTTAAATGAGAAGGTGTGTCCAAACTTTTGGTCTGTACTGTATATAAAAAAAGTATTCCACTCCGCAGCCAATATTACATCCTAAAACCAGTTCAACATGAAAAATTTGACAAAAGGTCCTCTTTAAAAACCAAGCAGCCAAAACCACATTACACAAACAGCTATTTGCAGTGAAACATTTATGGTTTTGCCCACAGTTCAAATTACTGGCCCTGGCCCATTTCACTTTACCCTAATACCAACGATTACAATCAAAATTATTCAATTGCCATTGCAAATTTGGTTTATTAGCAAAATGTCCAAACTTTCTACTCTTTGCAATAAATCAAACAAGAAAAAATTAAATAACTCAACAAAACTATAATATAACTAAACTAATATAATAAAACTGATATAACAAATGGTTTCAAAACAAAAGGCTATTTTTGATGTTTACTGCAGCACCAGTATTATTCAATTACTTGAGGAACAGAGAAGTAGAATGAATGTGCCAAACGGATCAGTTACATTACTGGTGCACACAGAAGCAGAGGGCTACCACTCAGTATTAGGGTGCAGTTAGATGACCGTATAAATCGGACCAAAGTTGGATCGTAGTGCTTAGGAATGGCCAGCGGGTTTCCAATCGCGAGTTAGACAGCTTCATATATTTCTATACATCTGTTGGGTTGGGAGAGCCTTGGCCAGTCTGAGCATTGTGTTCGCATCTCAGTCCGATTTATAGGGCCGTCTGACTGCACCCTTAAACTGATACAAAGTGGAACCCCGCCGGACCCCATAATAATAAATGGGTCTCCTTCATTTGCATCAGTTATGCAATGGATCTGTTTTTGCACATGAATTCTATTTATCTGCTCCTCTAACGGAATGTGTAAACAGAAGTGTAAACATAGTGTAAGGCTGTGTGCCCACTATGAGTTTTTCAAGCGTTTTTGCAGCGGAATTTCCGCAGCGAAAACGCTTAAAAACGCTTGGTAATACGTGCCCCATGGTCCCCAATGATAATCTGCATGTGCTGTGCACATGCTGCGGAAATTTCCGCTGCGGATTATCATTGCGGAAAAATACACAGTATGTCCATTAATTTTGCGGACACGCAGCGTAATTGCCGCCATTGACTTGCATTGAATTGCATATTATCCACAGGTGCCCATGCGGATATTAAGTGATTCAATGTGCGGATGGTACCCAGGCCTGGAGAAGAGGTGACTCTCCTCCAGACCCGGGTACCATAGAACCTGTTAAAAAAATAATTTAAAATAAAAAATAAAGATTATACTTACCTTCTGATGGCCCCCGGTCTCCTCAGCGATGCGTCCGGTCTCTTGTACAGCTCGCGATGGTCTAAAAGGACCGGCGGGGACGTCATTTAGTCATGTGACAGGTCACGCGACTGCTGACGTCGGCGGTCACGTGACCTGTCATATGACTAAATGACGTCATGGCAGGTCCTCACACCACCGTGAGCCATACAACAGACCGGACGCAGCGGAGAAAACACCGGGGGCCATCAAAAGGTAAGCATAATCTTTATTTTTTACCATTCTTATTCTTTTTTTTTAACTATTACTTGGTCACACTATATAAATCCATGCCGGTTGCATGGATTTATATACTGTGACCAAGTTGTCAAGCACTTTTGCATGCAAAAACGCTTGACAAATGCTTCTACCTGGCAGGAAAAACGCATGTAAAATCTGCATGTACAATCCGCATGCGTTTTTCCTGCCAGGGAGAAGCGGAAAAAATCACCAGCATTTCTGCATCGTGGGCACTTAGCTATGTAGCGCTGCCGCTTAGGCTATCTGTATTTTATGTATTTTTTTTAATTATTTGAAAATATATAAATACAAAATAGAAAAAAAAAACTATAATATAATTAGCAGCTTTTCCTTTACTATTTGCATGAAACAAAATTTTCTACGTCGTTGATTAAAACAATACTTAAAATAGAGGGTTGTCCTCAAGATAAAGACTACAAACTACATGAAAATCAACTTCAAGATTTGCGTAACTTGGATCCTAATGGGCACAAGTTCTAGTTTTAGGCTATGTGCCCACGATGCAGAAATGCTCAGGATTTTTCCTGAGCGTTTCTGCATCTCCCTGGCAGAAAAAACGCATGCAGATTGTACATGCGGATTGTACATGCGGATTGTACATGCGGATTGTACATGCGGATTGTACATGCGGATTGTACATGCGTTTTTCCTACCAGGCACATGCGGATGTGAAGCGTTCTTCACACGCATTTCCGCATGCGGGTTGACAAGCGCTTTCCAAGCGATTTTAGCATCACTTGGAAAGTGCTTGACAACTTGGTCACACTATATAAATCCATGCAAACGGCATGGATTTATACAGTGTGACCTTAAAGAATGTTTAAAAATAAAAAAATAAATCTATACTTACCTTCCGATGGCCCCCGCAGTCTTAATTCGCTCTGTCCTGGCTGCCGGCAGATCGCGGTACACTACACTGAAGGACCTGCCGTCACATGACTAAATGACGTGAGCGCAGGTCCTTCAGTCCACCGTGATCTGCCGGCAAGTGAAGACAAGGAGACGGGGGCCATCAGAAGGTAAATATATTTATTTTTTATTTTATTCTTTTTTTTTACAGTTTGCTATGGTACCTGGGTCTGGAAGAGAGTCTCCTGTCCTCCACACCCGGGTACCATCCGCACATTAGAACACATGGAATCCGCATGTACAGATGAAGTGATGCGGAATCCAAGCGATTCAATGCAAGTCAATGGCGGCGAAAACGCAGCGCTTCCGCAAAATAATTGGTAGTGCTGCGTTTTTTTCCGCAATGATAATCCGCAGCGGAAATTTCCACAGTATGTGCACATGCGGATTATGATTGCAGGACATGGCAGACCTTCTACCATGCGTTTTTTAAGCGTTTCTGCAGCATTTTTGCCGCTGCGGAAACGCTTAAAAAACGCATCGTGGGCACACAGCCTAAGAGGAGTGTAAATATTAGATTACCTGACTTAAGATCTGGCATTTGTTGGCTAATTGTTTCTGAAATATGTTTCACTTTTCCTTTAAACTAGATTAAAACACTTCCATAAAAGAGAACAGATACTAATCAGCACAATAACTAATGAACTTGCTTTTGGTAACCCTAGGGACAGACACATTAAAGGACCGCTAAACCTACAAAATGTGGCTCCGTATACGTGAGCCCTGCAGGTAAATTACCGGCACTTGTTTATTTATTGGATCCCTGTCATCCGTGGACTTTAGAATAAATGTAAAGTAAACTAAACTCATTATCAGACAGATTTTCTTTGAACAATCCAATCATCTTCTGGACTTTTTTTTAAAGAAGTTCTCATCTGAAATGTCTTTTCAAAGTTTTCAGATCACCATGATGGCAGAGACTAATGAAAAAAGTGTGGAAAAGAAAATCGATGCACAATGATGCTCTGCACTCTTACACTTTAGTATCAAGCTTAAATAATTAGGGGACTTAAATAGCGGGAGTAGTTCTTCATTTTTATATTGGCCACAAACCCCGGCCTGACCATAGATCTCTCCCTGTACGAACATCCTCATTGGCATATACGAAGCTGTTAGTTCAGGTCACGAGATACACAGTCACAAGAGGACCTGTGGCCGGAATACAGATAAGAAACTATGGCTGCTAAGTAAAGATGACCAAAAAATTCACTACCTTGTTCTGGCGTCCATTTCAGTACTACATGGCAGCAGGACCAAGGCAGTGCAACATCTCCTGTCCTGTACTCAAAGGTCAGTATCCCATGTGGTTCTTGTGATTACTGGTCCTCACGCAACAGCATAACATCTCCCGATGGCTGCAAGGAGAAGTAGTATCTCATCACTCATCGTGGATCTGGGTTGACGTTTGATTTTTTATTCTTTTTCATTGAAAATAGGACCATTGGGGATATCATTAATGTGTGATGGTGACGCGCCCCAGGGCCTGAGTCGCGCAGCGTTGCGCACGTGGGAGCCTACCCGGAGCCGGATCAGATGGGGGTAGTAGTCTCGTGGCGGTGACCCGGTCCGTGCCCAGGGAGTCAGACTAAGTGGCAGTTTATTAGCAGTAGATGGTGGATGACTACGCCACCCGTTGAATGCAGCTATGGAGCTGCCGCTGCAGGGCAGACTGCTGAGGCCGGTGGAAGGATGGTGCAGCGTGGATGGTATAACCCCCAACGGGAGGGGTATGGCCTCAGGGCAGCCTACGTGGATGATGGGGGTAGCAGGAACCACTCAGAGACGATGCGGTGTAGTTCAGGGTCTTTACTGGTGACAAAGATAGACCCTCCCGGAGTACTTGCTAGCAATCGGGGCCTGGTCAGTCCTTGAGCAGATGGGATCTCCCCTGGCCAGGCGGAGTTGTAGGCCTCCCCAACTAACTGTACTCTTCTGGCTACCTTGCTAGAGGCGGGTAAAAGTAGCCCACGTCCCTGAGTGTACCGTGTGGTGCTCACCCGTATGGCCGGTGACTCGGGGCCTTCTAATGGCTTCCGCTCCACGATGGCGGTGCTGGTCCCACGCGTGTGACCGTGCCTTCGGGTTTCTGGGCCAGAGGACCTGCAATCCCCTGCCGGTCAGTTTCTGCTGCTGGGTAGAAATTAGTCCCCACAGCCTCGGACTCCGGGTCCGGTGATACTTCTCAGTCAGGGCGAGCTCTGCAGCTGCCAGCCCCTGACTCCTTGTAACACTGCTCCCACAGAGCTCCTGATGTTCTGTTCCTATATTTGCTTCTTTTCTCTGTCTCTACTTCTTCTCTACTCACTAACCCTGCCTCAGCCCTAGGTTTATATAGGGGAAGTTCTTCCCCTCCCAGGACTGGGCAGGAGGTGTGGCATGCATAGGATCCCTGACCAAGAGACCTCCCACCTGCTCTCAGACGTAATATCTCTATCACTGTGGCAACCAGACCCCTGGGGTGTCACATTCCCCCCTAGTGAAATTTAGTACTCCGGGACTAAACATATTTTTGGAAAAACATAACAAGGTATAACAATAACAATACAATAAAGAAACACATAAAGGTGGTCACGGCATGTCCGTAACCGGGTGCAGTCTTTGAAGAAAGCAAGGTGTCCATTTCACCAAAACAGGGAGACGTAACCAGGTAGGGGTCTGTCCTGCCCCGAGTCCTTAACAGTCTTTAGTCCGTCCTGGGTTACCCTCCAACTATGTACACAGGATTCCCGGTAAATCCACCAAAGACTCCTATAAACAACTAGAAACACATAATTATACACAAGCAACAAGAAAAACAGGTAACCACAAATAAAACAATTTATACATTTCAAATCCTCCAACGTGCGGGTAACTGGCCTCTAGTGGACCTACGGAGCTGACTGTTCGAGCTGTTAAGTCCTTGACGGGGACGACAACCAAGAACCGGGAGTAGTGATCCACGATGGTTAGTGCGTAGACGTAGCCACTTCTGCTTGGGGTCAGTTTTACATGATCCAAGGCTACCAGTTCCAACGGCTGCCGGGTGACGATGGACTGCAGGGGAGTCTTCTGGCTGGCACGGTCCTTCCTTCTTAGGTTGCACGGGCCACAGTCTCTGCACCACCTCTCGATGGTTCCCCTCATGCCTACCCAGTGGAACCGCTCGCGCAGCAGGAACTCCAGCTTCTTCCATCCGAAGTGTCCAGCCCCGTCGTGGTATGCCTCCATCACCATGGCTGCGTCTCTTCGTGGCACCACTACTTGCCAGATTAGTTCATGCGTCCGGGAGTTAACCATTCTGCGGCACAACTTCCCCTTGTAAAGGAACAGTCTACTCTTTTCTGCCCACAGTTGCTTGGCTTCCTCCGGAGCGTCTGGGTCAAGGCGAGCCTCTGGCCGAGTCAGCATCTCCTTCACCAGCCGGACGGCAGGGTCACTGTCCTGCGTTTCCGCCCAGTTGTAGTGAGGTAAGGGGTTAAGCGTAGCGCCTTGCTTACTCCTTACCCGATGGGAATACTGGATAGTCCCATGACGGTGAAACGCGGGGAGTTCGACTTCTTCCAGTCCCTCTGGATCTTCTCCTACGTCCGGTAGGTTTGGCATCCTGGACAGGGCGTCCGCGTTGGTATTGGAGCGTCCTGCCCGGTATTTGATGGTGAACTCGTAGTTGGACAGGCGGGCCATCCATCTCTGCTCTAGGGCACCGAGTCTTGCCGTGTCCAGGTGTGTCAACGGGTTGTTATCCGTGTACACGACGAACCGGGAAGAAGCGAGGTAGTGCTTAAAGCGTTCGGTGACTGCCCACACCACTGCCAGGAACTCTAGCTTAAATGAGCTGTAATTCTCAGGGTTTGTTTCGGTGGGTCGCAGTTTTCGGCTGGCGTAAGCGATTACTCGCTCTTTCCCCCGCTGGATCTGGGACAGCACGGCTCCTAGCCCGATGTTACTTGCGTCGGTGTAGAGGATAAAGGGCTGGCTGTAATCCGAGTACGCCAGGATTTCATCCCCCGTGAGGGCCATCTTCAGCTGGCGGAAGGACTCTTCTTCCAACTTCTCCCATCTGAAGGGCGGCTTCTGGTTCTTGGCCTTCCGGGACTGGCCTATCAGGAGGTCTTGCATAGGAGCTGCCTTTTTGGTGAAACCGGGGATGAACCTGCGGTAGTAGCCTACCAACCCGAGGAACTGCCGCACTTCCTTTACACTGGAGGGACTTGGCCATTCCTTAATTGCGGTGATCTTATCAGGGTCGGGAGCCACTCCGTCAGCGCTCACCACGTGTCCCAGGTACTGCACCTTTGGTTTCAGGAGGTGACACTTGGAGGGTTTCACCTTTAGGCCGTAGCTTGCCAGAGCTTCGAACACTTCCGCCAGGTGTTTCAGGTGGTCCTCATAAGTCTTAGAATATACGATGACATCGTCCAGGTACAACAGGACCGTCTCGAAGTTTCTGTGGCCCAGACAGCACTCCATTAATCATTGGAAGGTTCCTGGTGCGTTGCAGAGTCCGAACGGCATACAGGTAAACTCGCTAAGTCCCATCGGGGTGGTGAATGCGGTCTTCTCCCGGTCCGCCTCTGCTACAGGAACCTGCCAGTACCCACTAGTGAGATCCAAGGTAGAGAAGAAGTTAGCAGATCTTAAAGCAGCCAAAGACTCCTCTATCCTTGGTAAGGGGTACGCATTCTTGTGTGTGATACGGTTGATTTTCCGGTAATCTACACACATCCTCATGGTGTTGTCTTTCTTTTTGACTAAGACTAGTGGAGCTGCCCAGGGGCTATAGCTATCCCTGATCACCCCAGCCTCCTTCATGTCTCTAAGCATCCCCTTGGTGTGTTGGTAGTGTGCAGGGTGTACGGGTCGATACCTCTCTTTTATGGGAGGATGGTCTCCCGTGGGGATGTGGTGTTCTACCCCCTTGACTCGCCCGAAGTCTAACGGGTGTTTACTAAACACTCTCTCGTACTCTTTAACCACCCGATAGACTCCCTGTTTCTGGTGTGAGGGAGTGGAGTCAGTACCCAAATGTAGTTGCTGACACCAGTCCTCCATTGTTTTCTTAGAGCCGTTACCTTCCTCCGGGTGAGATGGAGGCAAGGGTTCCACAGATTGTATAGCATTTTGGTTGATGGTATATAATTTGGCTAGCGTGGCATACCGGGGCAGGTACACTTCCCTCTTCCCGATATTGATTATGCGAACGGGCACCCTCCCATGGCGTACATTAACCACCCCCCGTGCTGTCAAGATGGTGGGCCTACTGTCTGAGTAAACTGGTTCTACCATTGCCTGGTAATCTCTACCTCTCAGACCAATAGCTGCCCGGCACCAAATCATCATTTCACTTTTTGGGGGCATGGCAATAGGGAAAGGGTCACACATTCTCACGCTACCAATCTCACCGCCGGAGAGTTCCACCTGTTGCCGTCGCATCAGTGCCCGGATCTCTTTTTGGAGCACTCGCTGCTCGCCGGAGCTGGCGTTCTTGGCAACCTGCTGTAAAAGGAAAATCACCTCTGCAAGACAATTTTCAATTACATTAGTTCCTAGAGTTATCTTTGGGTGACTCTCGTGTTTGTCAATGTCTACAATGATCAGTCCCTGTGCTGCCAGTTCAACTCTACCAATTTTAATGGTCACCTCTTTAAATCCGATCTGTGGCACGGGCTGACCATTGCTGGCGATGATACTCAAATCGTCGTCAGGGTAGCGGGTAATATCCGAGTCATTCCAGTACTGCTTGAAGAGCACGTACGGGATGGTGGTGACCTGTGATCCGGTGTCCAGTAGGGCACTCATAGGAATGCCATCCAGTACCACAGGCAAGACTGGACGTCCGCCCACATATTTGTCGCGCCAGTTCGATGGGCCTGATGATCTTTTTCCTAGGGGTTGGCCCTCTACCCTAGGTTGTGCCCGTTTAAAGGACAGTACCTTGCCATATGTCCGGATTGATTGCAGCGGCGGCAGATGGGTTGTCCGTCCTCGTTGTATCGGTCGCTGGGTCTTCCTCTGGCCGGTGGGGTCCTCCTTGGTCGACGCCACGGGATGTCCTCCGGTCCGGATGCCAGCTGGATCTTCCCTGGAGTGGAAACCTGTAAAGACTGCACAGTTTGGGTTAGCGCAGCAACGCTTTTAGCTAGCTCTTGGACCTGATGGTGCAGGTCTGGAGCCGAGTCATTGTTCAAAGCCTGCGCATCAGCTCCCACAGGCCCTGCCGACAAGGGCGCCGCCTCCTGGTGGTAAGTGGTAGTGGGGCGTCTGTGGGTCACAACGCCACCTGGTGCCGGTTCTCGGAGCACCCGGATGGCTGTCCTTGAACTGTGCAAATCCCAGATGAGGGTCCTGTAAGGCCATTGCCCGCAACTGGGTTCGGTGGGCATTGCAATATAAAACCTCTATAAATTGTTCAGTTAACAGCCTGTCCTCGTCTCCCACGCCGTCAGGGTCGGTCTGCTTAATGGCCCTCAGGGCCTCTTGTAGGTTCAGGGCATAGTCCCTTATACTCTCATGTGCCCGCTGTTTGCACCCGTAGAATCTAAGCTTGATCTCGGCTGAGGTGCGGGTATCAAAGGTGTCCCTCAGCCGGGTTAGTATCCCTGCGACAGTCCTCCCCCCTGGTGGCCAGGACTTTACCTCCCTTTGGGCTGCCCCGGTTAATTGGGCCACCAGGATGCTCACTTTTTGCTCTTCTGTGAGGGGGTACACCTGGAAGAGGCTATCCAGTTTTTCTCTAAAGTCCTGCAGGGTATGTTACTCCCCTGAGTACTGGGGTAGCCAGGCTGCCCCCGGGATATAGGGCATGGTGAAAGGCATGACCGCCACAGCGGTGGCGCTGGCGGGGGTTGGAGCGGTGAAGCTCTCCTCCGTATCCGACATCCTTCTCCCCCCTAGTGGACCGTGGCCTACCTTGCGATGATCCTCTTCCGTAGGCCGCGGCTCCGCAGTGGATCGTCAGGGTTGAGGACCTTCTGTCGCGCTCCTGTGACGTCGGCGTCTGCTGGGCTCCTTCCAGGACCTTACGCAACGTCCGGACGTGAGGCGGGGCTTCAGTTCTCGCGCGCTTTCGGAGTCCACGCCCCTCTTCTTCCCGCGCGGCGTCTTCAAGATGGCGGCCAACGGCGGGAAAACTCCACGGATGGCGGGAAGAAGGCTGAAGATGGCGCCGGATGGCGGGAAAACCTCACGGATGGCGGGAAGAAGGCTGAAGATGGCGCCGGATGGCGGGAATCTTCACGGATGGCGGGAAGAAGGCTGAAGATGGCGCCGGATGGCGGGAAAACTTCACGGATGGTAAGTTTTAAAAGTCTCTTTTTCAGGCACGCAGTACCCGGTGGTTGCGGGCACGAGATCCTGCCGACTACGCCAAAAGTTGACGCGCCCCAGGGCCTGAGTCACGCAGCGTTGCGCACGCGGGAGCCTACCCGGAGCCGGATCAGATGGGGGTAGTAGTCTCGTGGCGGTGACCCGGTCCGTGCCCAGGGAGTCAGACTAAGTGGCAGTCTATTAGCAGTAGATGGTGGATGACTACGCCACCCGTTGAATGCAGCTATGGAGCTGCCGCTGCAGGGCAGACCGCTGAGGCCGGTGGAAGGATGGTGCAGCGTGGATGGTATAACCCCCAACGGGAGGGGTATGGCCTCAGGGCAGCCAACGTGGATGATGGGGGTAGCAGGAACCACTCAGAGACGATGCGGTGTAGTTCAGGGTCTTTACTGGTGACAAAGATAGACCCTCCCGGAGTACTTGCTAGCAATCGGGGCCTGGTCAGTCCTTGAGCAGATGGGATCTCCCCTGGCCAGGCGGAGTTGTAGGCCTCCCCAACTAACTGTACTCTTCTGGCTACCTTGCTAGAGGCGGGTAAAAGTAGCCCACGTCCCTGAGTGTACCGTGTGGTGCTCACCCGTATGGCCGGTGACTCGGGGCCTTCTAATGGCTTCCGCTCCACGATGGCGGTGCTGGTCCCACGCGTGTGACCGTGCCTTCGGGTTTCTGGGCCAGAGGACCTGCAATCCCCTGCCGGTCGGTTTCTGCTGCTGGGTAGAAATTAGTCCCCACAGCCTCGGACTCCGGGTCCGGTGATACTTCTCAGTCAGGGCGAGCTCTGCAGCTGCCAGCCCCTGACTCCTTGTAACACTGCTCCCACAGAGCTCCTGATGTTCTGTTCCTATATTTGCTTCTTTTCTCTGTCTCTACTTCTTCTCTACTCACTAACCCTGCCTCAGCCCTAGGTTTATATAGGGGAAGTTCTTCCCCTCCCAGGACTGGGCAGGAGGTGTGGCATGCATAGGATCCCTGACCAAGAGACCTCCCACCTGCTCTCAGACGTAATATCTCTATCACTGTGGCAACCAGACCCCTGGGGTGTCACAATGGCACCAGAGGGACATCATGAGTGAAAGCACAAAGTGGGCATAACTTATGTATGACAGTAAAAATGAGCTATTTTTATTGTATGGGGACAGAAAGGGAGCATTATTAATGGGGCACAAAGGGGGGCATAAATATTGTATGGGAGCACAAAAAGGGAAAAATTATTTTATGGGGAAATAAAGGGGGGCATTATTGTATAGAGACAAAGGGGAACATTGCAAAGGGGACATAATTTCTGAATGGGTGTACAAAGCGGGCACCACTCTGATATGGAGGCATAAAGGGGACACTAAAGATTTGCGGAGGTAGGAGAGGTGTGCTGTTAGCTTTGGTTGGGAGGGGGGTTAAATTATTATTATGTAGAGTCCTTTGGAGTTTGTTGAGAGGATGGTAAAAGTGACAAGACAAAAATTTATATATGGCATATTCTAGAAAAATAAGATTTGTATGGAAGATATTAAACATATCATAGAAAAACATAATTCACCTGTTTCTATGGGTGTAACAATCTCCTGTAGTTGGGCAATGTTAATCATGTGAAGCTAAAGCGCCAAACTGCATACTTTCTTTAGTGTCCAGGAGCAAAAACGTTGTCATAGTGGTCATTGCCAGATGGAGAAGAGAGGATATATATCTACATTATACATATATATGGTATACATAGCTGATATTTATTAGTAAATGGTCACTTTGTGGTGGTAATATTGGTCTCGTTATAGTGTTTTTTGCTCATGATCAGTATTGTGGTATTATTCAGTTCTTATACAGTGGTAATATATGGTCATGGCGTGGCCGTGCAAACGTTGTAGACAGGTGTAAAAAAATCTTCTAAAATAAGACTTGTTTAAAAAATAGAAGTGCTACTAGTTTATGCAAAGTGAATGGAAAAAAAAGAGAAATCTAAATCAAATCTGTATTTGGTGTAACTGCCCTTTGCCAAAACAGCATCAGATCTTCTATTTACACTTGCACACAGTTTTTTAAGGAACCCGGCAGTGGGCGCTGTTTCAAACATCTTGGAGAACTAACCACAGATCTTCTGTGGATGTCACTTGTGCAAATCCTTCTGTCTCTTCATGTAATCCCAGACAGACTCGATGTTGAGATCAGGGTTCTGTAGGGCCATATCATCGCTTTCAGGACTCCGTATCTGGCTGTATTTCTCAGCCTTGAGGACACCATTACTCCTGAATAAATCCTCAACTCCAATTGCTTCACTGTTGCCTGCAGACACTCATTATTATTATTGTGCCGCTCTCCAGCCGTCAGTGAACAAGCTGCCTTCTGTTACAGCCGAATATTTCACATTTTGACTCATCAGTGCAGAGTACCTGGTGCCATTTTTGTACACCACACTTCCTATGTTTTCGTGCATAGTTGAGTCAATTGGTCTTGTTTCCATGGTGAAAGTATTTTTTTTTTGCTTAAATAATTCCATAAAGACCACTTGTCATCAGACTTCTCCGAACAGTAGATGGGTGTAGTTGGGTCCCACTTATTGCAGTCAGTTCTGAGCTGATGGGACTGCTGAAAAACTTCAGATGTTGACTACTAACTATGTCTATAGTCCTCAATGCTGCCCATTTATTGATGTTTCTTCAAAAGAGCTTGCACAACAGATCTTGTAAATGGAGGCTGCTTTGAAATATTACCCTGGGAGAGACCTTGCCCAGACACTGAGGAGCACAAGCATGCCTGCGCTTCTCAGTGTCTGCCGCATGGCAAGCTGGATGGCAGCGTTCTGCTGCGGTGCAGCCTGTCATGTGAATGTAGCAGAGCTGAAGCTGTCGTGGGAACCATGGAAAGGTAAGGATGAGGTTGCTTTATTATTTTACTTTTATTGCAGGAGATCGTTGGTTTCAGCTGGAATGGGCGTGATGGTAAGTATGGTTTAATTTAGAACAATAAAGAATTGTGTGTTTATTTCAATTAAAGGACTTTATTCTGGGTGTTTGTGTTTTTTTTAACTTTGACTATGGGGTTAGTAATGGGGGTGTCTTATAGACGCCTCTCCATTACTAACCTGGGCTTGATGTCAGCTGGCATTATAAGCTGACATCAACCCCAGCCCTATTACCCCCTGCCACCGCTACAGGGCAGTGGGAAGAGCGAGGCTAAGTGCCAGAATTGGCGCATCCTATCGATGCGCCATTTCTGGGGCGGCTGACGGCTGGTGTTTCTAGCCTGGGAGGGGGCCAATATTCATGGCACCCTTCCTGGGTTATTAATATCAGCCCCCAGCTGTCTGCCTAGCCTTTGCTAGCTATTAAAATAGGGGGGACCCACGTCATTTTTTTGGGGGTCCCCCATTTTAATAGCTAGTAAAGGCTAGGTATTCAGCTGGGGGCTGATATTAGTAGCCTGGGAAGCTCCGTGGGTATTACCCCCTTCCCAGGCTTCAAACATCTGCCCCAGCGTCTGCTTAACCTCCGCTGGAGACTAAAATTACGGGGAACCCCACGCCAATTTTTTTTTTAATAAATCCTTTATTTTAACACTAAATTACAAGTACAGTAATCAACACTATCACTGTACTTATTATATATGTGACTGACATGTTTCTATCTATCTAATCTATGTGTGATGCTCTATTCTTTCTGTTCTATATTGTCAGGTACCGCTGCTGAATTGCCGGCCGGCTTTTTTAAAGAGACAGTGCATGAAAGCACTAATATTTTTTTGAATAAATCCTTTAACACTAAATGACAAGTACAGTAACCAACACTATCACTGTACTTCTTATATATGTGACTGACCTGTTTCTATCTATCTAATCTATGTGTGATGCTCTATTCCTTCTTGTCTAAATTGTCGGGTACCGGTGTATGCCGCTGCTGAATTGCCGGCCGGCTTTTTTAAAGAGAGTGTCTTCTGAGCAGTTTGTCAGCTTTTGGACACCTTTGAAGGTGTTTTCTATGTGTTTCTATGTGTTTTTGTTTGCCTGCCATTGGTTTTAACGGTGTTCGACGGTATTCTAAGGTGTTCGACGAACAGTTCCTCGAACATCCTGGTGTTCGACGAACCGAACCGAACCCGAACACTACGGGGGTGGCTCAACACTATAAACAACCCCTACTCTGGATATGCTATCGGCTGCCATTTAGTGATAAGTTTAATATGCTCACCACTCTAAAAGAGTGGTTGGCAGTAAGATTACCAGAGTAGGCAGTATTCCGGTTGGTACAGAGAGTAGGTGTCAGCGTGTACTTCTCTCTGGGGTTGTCCAACACAGACAAGAGCAATATTAGCTATTGTCAACTAACTGCAGGTTTTATCAGACAATGCCGGTGCCTGGGCCCACCGGAGAATCCTCCAGTGGACCAGTCTTACCCATGAGCCATCTATACAGGGCTGTTGTTTCTATAGGTAAATCCATCCCTGGTGATATATACTGTATATATTATTGAGGTAAATGCTACTGCGTAAATAACAGTTTCTCTGTGAATTTGATGGATAGTAAGTATATTTATGCATTATCCGATCACAATAAGGTTACAAGTGTTGTGATTTGAATGCAGAATTTTTGTAATTCTCTGAAGCTGCACTTATCAGCTTTCTCTAATTATGTCTGGTGCTTCCGATGGCTGGTAATTAATAAACGCCATCACATGGGAGATGTGCCGGATTTCACACCAACATAGGAAGCCTTTTGGGCCTGAGTATGTGCATTTTTACTTTAATTAAAAGCTGGAAAGAAACATTCTCCCTCTGTCTCTCTCTCATCGACTTGCTGTTCACTTCCTCCAGCCAGGAATAAATAACTTTGTTAAATAAGCAGTGGTTTCTGCATTAAGTTTATTATCGTGTTTGCTCATTAGTGATGTTATTTTTTTTCCTGTATTATAGTAGTTTCCCAATTCTGGTAATTAAGCAGCCGATTACTCTCAGACTCCCATTCATTCAGCTGATAAGTGGAGGTTCTGAGACTCCGACCACCACATATTTGATATTGAAGGTCTATCCTAGTCCATCAGTTTTAAAGTATTAATTTGTTGCTTTCCCTCAATTTGCTATTTGCCATGCTCTTATTGGGAACGCTGTACCTCTTTCTATTTGTATATATTTTTTTATTGTTTTTCAGAATTGGATTGTAATCTCAATATACCCTGGTCATTTTGACAGATTTTTATTAACAATGCTAGATAATATCCTTTAAAAGTTTTGGACACCTTTGCACTGATTTTTTTGTTTTGTTCTGGCCGCTTACTTCCTAATTGCAAAATTATTCGACTTTCTATGTAGTGTTCATTAAAAATTACCTACAAATTTGTTGTAGATTCTGTGTAGCTTGTGTACATAGCTGGCTGTCTTGTTGCTTCTGACATCACACTGCTATTGGCTGGGATCTCACTGCTCTCCCCTCTCTTCTTTTAGTATTGGCAGGTCAGGGAATGGGGAAAGCATCCATTTATTCAGTGAAAGCAGATGATATAGGCTTAGCTGTCCTGAGCGGACACAGGCAAAAGGGGGCCCCATGTGCAAGAATAATATATAAACCCTTTGCAGTCCAATATGTCATCATAATGCACAATTCTACTTGCTTTGGAGGTGGTAGTTGCACTCTTATCTCTGTCATCTCTGAAATTAGTATTAGGCCACGGCCCCACTATCAGTATTTGGTCAGTATTTTTTCTCAGGAGTGGGAGCCGAAACCAGGACTGGGTGATAACTGCAGAATTGGTGACTTGTTTCTATTATACCTTTTCTCTGATTGTTCCTCACCTGGTTTTGGCTTCCACTCCTGAGAAAAAATACTGACCAAATACTGATAGTGGGGCTTTGGCCTTAAAGTAGTAACAGGTCTATGTAATGAAGTAGCAATACTTTTAGTTTAAGAATCCATTGGATACCTTTAGAGAAACATCCTTTATCTTCATATACAAATAAAGTATGTGGAGCACAGTGGGTGGAGGTGCTCAGTCCAGGACATCATTACTTCCATAGTTTCACCAGCTATATTGTCCTAGTGATCTGTAGAGGAAAAAGTATTCAGACTCTTGCCATTGTCTATGCTGTAAAATATAGGTAATTGGGTGTTCTCTAACCGCCCCACTGTAGTTTTTTTGATAAGCTATTGCTTTCTGGTACACTATAACCAACGTACATGAGGTTTATAGCTAAATATCATGAGGTGTGATGACACAGCTTTTCTTCTTAATTATGCCAGACATACATTCAGTAGGCCAGGAGCCATACACCTTTATTTTTATGTTGACTTTTGAATTTGTGTTCTTCTTTGGTTGATCAACACAGACTATTGTTTGTATAAACCTGAATGTTGATCACCTTGAGTTGATATTTGGTAATTGATGAATGGCTGTTATTTACATCTTATATCAATATGATCTTTGAACAATGGATGTTTGCTAAGATATGTTAAATACCATAGTAGGGAGTTTGCTAGTCAACATTGGGGGGATGAACTGTGGATACTCGAGCACTGTGAATTAACATCATGATCCCTGACCTGTGAATGATGGCTTGAAAGGACAAATGTGAACTATAAAAGGGGGTCTCTGCGTCTGTTCTCAGAGACTCTAAAGGATGTCATCCTAAGGGACCACAGCCCTGGCTGGAAAAATACCGATCTGCTCCATTGACCATTGCTGAACTCTCAGAGACAATTTGAGGAATCCAGATTGGGACAATCAGGTCACCTGACTATGTACCTCACTGCTCTAATCCCGGTGGGCCAGCAGAAGGGTGAGACTCTGTAATTTCCACCATCTTCTGTATTTGCTGGGACTGTTCTATATGTTATTGATTGCTGTTAGTTCAATAAATTATTGCCACACTGTTTGCCATCACCCTGTGTTGTCTGAGTAGTATTTTGCCCTCCGTAAAAGAGAGGGGGTGTTCAGTGGTATGAGCCCTGGTCCAGCTGTCTTTCTAAAGACAGCTGGGCCAGCGGACAAGAGCACCCACTGACCCTCGTTTCTCCACATGAGGGTTCTTTAACCCCTTAATAACATCTGACGTACTAATACGCGTCTGTGCCCTGGGACTTAAGAGCCAGACCCGTATTAGTACGTCATGGCGATCGCGCGCGCACACAGGCTGTGCGGGCGCAATCGCCGCCGGGTGTCAGCTGATTGTCACAGCTGACACCCGGTACTATGTGCAGGGAGCGGTCCTGCACCGCTCCCAGCACATTAACCCCCGCGATGCTGCGATCGAAGTCGATCGAAGTCGATCGCGGCATTGCGGGGGCAAGGGGAGGTGATCGGCGATACTCACCTCCTCTTCCGGCTTCCAGCGCAGTCTGCAAAGGCTTCCCGGGTGTTGCCATGACGACCCGATGTCGTCATGACAACATCGGGTCACCAGAGAGCAGGAAGATTGCTTGGGCATGCGCAGTGCATCTCCAAGCAATCTTCACACTGTGCACTTCTGACAGCCTTCATGGCATAGGGATGGTGCTTCATTCCTGTGCCATGCAGGCGATCAGAAAAAAAAAAGTGAAAGTCCCAGAGTGGGACAAAGTAATAAAGTGTATAAACTGTGTGAAAGTGGAAAAAAAATAAATAAAAATGTGCAAAAATATTATAAAAAAATAAAAAAAATAATACACCAAAAATAAAAATATAATGTACCCATCAATAAATATTATTATAAAAAAAAAAAAAAAAAAAACAATAAAAGTACACATATTTGGTATCGCCGCGTCCGGAACAACCTGACCTATAAAACTGTCCCACTAGTTAACCCCTTCAGTGAACACGGTTAAAAAAAAAAAAAAAAAAAAAACGAAGCAAAAAACAATGCTTTATCACCATACCGCCCAACAAAAAGTGGAATAACACGCGATCAAAAAGACGCATATAAATAAAAATGATACTGCTGAAAACGTCATCTCGTCCCGCAAAAAATAAGCCGCCATACAGCTCCATCAGCCGAAAAATAAAAAAGTTATAGCTCTCAGAATAAAGCGATGCTAAAAAATATTTTTTTCTATAAAATAGCTTTTATTGTGTATAAGCGCCAAAACATAGAAAAATGATACAAATGTGGTACCGCTGTAAACGTACTGACCTGAAGAATAAAGCTACCTCATCAATTTTACCACACGCGGAACAGAATAAAAAAAAAAAAAAAAAAAAACAATTCCTGAATTGTTGGTTTTTGTTTATTCTGCCTCCCAAAAATCGGAATAGAAAGCGATCAAAAAATGTCACGTGCCTGAAAATGGCACCAATAACAACGTCAAGTCATCCCGCAAAAAACGAGCCGTCACATGACTGTCTGCCAAAATCTGGAAAAATTATAGCTCTCAAAATATGGCGATGCAAAAACTAGATTTTACAAAAAATGCGTCTTTTAGTGTGTGACAGCTGTCAGTCATAAAAACCCCATATGATTCTGGCATTGCTGTAATCACACCGACCCGAAGAATAAAGTCGTCTAATCACTTATACCGCACAAGGAACGGCGTCAAAAATAAACTCTTGGGTTAGGATTGGGCTAGGGTTAGGGCTGGGTTTGGGGCTAGGGTTGTGCTGGGGCTAGGGTTGTGCTGGGGCTAGGGTTGTGCTGGGGCTAGGGTTGTGCTGGGGCTAGGGTTGTGCTGGGGCTAGGGTTGTGCTGGGGCTAGGGTTGTGCTAGGGCTAGGGTTGTGCTAGGGCTAGGGTTGTGCTAGGGTTAGGGCTGGGGTTGGGATTTTTTTCAAAAGTAAGAAAAAAAGATGACGATATGGCGACTAGTGTTGAGAGCAAGTGCTCGCTACTTGAGTTTGCATCGGGTGCTCTGGTATGCATTGAGTATCGTGGGTATTTGAGTGACATGCTCGAGTCTCTGCCCCATATGCTTCGCGGCCAAAAAACTTTACGGGGATTGCCTGCCATGCACGAGCGATCCCCGCATGTTTTTTTTTAGGTGTCTAATAACCGTGAAACATGCGGAGCAGGGACTCAAGCATGTCACTCGAGCACACGCTGTACATGGTGCATACCTGAGTACCCGATGCAAACTCAAGTAGCGAGCACTTGCGCTCAAGAATAATGACAACTTATTCAATATGATGACCTAATGTAAACAAATTCTGTGCCGTACCTCTGGGTTCAAAATGTTCACTATACACCTTAATAAAATCCTTGAGGGGTATAGTTTCCAAAATGGGGACACTTGTGGGGGGGCTCCACTGTTTAGGCACATCACGGGCTCTCCAAACGCGACATGGTGTCCGCTAACAAATTGAATGGAAAATCGGCTCAAATTGTTAGCGGACGCCATGTTGCGTTTGGAGAGCCCCTGTGTGCCCAAACATTGGAGCTCCCCCACAAGTGACCCCATTTTGGAAACTAGACCCCCCAAGGCACCTATCTAGATGCATAGTGAGCACTTGGAACCCCCAGGTGCTTCACAAATTGATTCGTAAAAATGAAAAAGTGAAAAAAAAAACACTTTTTCATTTTTATGAATCAATTTGTGAAGCACCTGGGGTTCCAAGTGCTCACTATGAATCTAGATAGGTGCCTTGGGGGGTCTACTTTCCAAAATGGGGTCACTTGTGGGGGAGCTCCAATGTTTGGGCACACAGGGACTCTCCAAATGCAACATGATATCCGCTAACAAATTGTCGGCTCAATTTGTTAGCGGATATCATGTTGCATTTGGAGAGTCCCTGTGTGCCCAAACATTGGAGCTCCCCCACAAGTGACCCCATTTTGGAAACTAGACCCCCCAAGGCACCTATCTAGATGCATAGTGAGCACTTGGAACCCCAGGTGTTTCACAAATTGATTCATAAAAATGAAAAAGTGTTTTTTTTTTCACTTTTTCATTTTTACGAATCAATTTGTGAAGCACCTGGGGGTTCCAAGTGCTCACTATGCATCTATAAAGGTGCCTTGGGGGGTCTAGTTTCCAAAATGGGGTCACTTGTGGGGGAGCTCCAAAGTTTGGGCACACAGGGGCTCTCCAAACACAACATGGCGTCCGCTAATTATTCAAGCAAATTTTACAATCAAAAAGTCAAATGGCGCTCCTTCCCTTCCGAGCCCTGCCGTGCGCCCAAACTGTTTTTTCCCCAAATATTGGGTATCTGCGTGCCCAGGGGAAATTGCACAACAAATTTTGGGGTCCATTTTTTCTTGTTACCCCTGTGAAAATAAAAAAAATTGGGTCTAAAGTAACATTTTTGTGAAAAAAGTTAAATGTTCATTTTTTTCTTCCACATTCAAAAAATTCCTGTGAAGCACCTGAAGGGTTAATAAAGTTCTTGAATGTGGTTTTGAGCACCTTGAGGGGTGCAGTTTTTAGAATGGTGTCACTTTTGGGTATTTTCTGTCAAAAAGACCTCTCCAAGTGACTTCAAATGTGATGTGGTCCCTAAAAAAATGGTTTTGTAAATTTTGTTGGAAAAATGAGAAATCGCTGGTCAACTTTTAACCCTTATAGCTCCCTAACAAAAAAAAATTTTGGTTCCAAAATTGTGCTGATGTAAAGTAGACATGTGGGAAATGTTATTTATTAACTCTTTTGTGTGACATATCTCTCTGATTTCAGGGCTTAAAAATTAAAATTTTGAAAATTGCTAAATTTTCAAAATTTTCGCCAAATTTCCATTTTTTTCACAAATAAACGCAAGTGATATCGAAGAAATTTTTCCACAATCATGAAGTACAATATGTCACGAAAAAACAATCTCAGAATCAGGGGGATCCGTTGAAGCGTTCCAGAGTAATTACCTCATAAAGTGACAGTGGTCAGAATTGTAAAAATTGGCCCGGTCATTAACGTGCAAACCACCCGCGGGGCTTAAGGGGTTAAATTGTAGTTTTTGGTTGCCTGTTCAGTACAAAACCCTCAAGTATTATGTCATGTTCTTTTCTGTAAAATCCACACTCCCTGTATAATGAAGTGGTTATAGCTCAGTTTCTATTAGGAAACCAAGATATTCATGTAGCTACTTTATTGTCAAAAATGATCAAACATTCACAATGTATTGTCTTGCACAAGAAGAAACAAATTCTCGTAAGAGATCATCATGTTAGGCGCATGATCAGAATGGTAACTAATACATTTCGTCTATGAATCTCTGGATATAAATAGGCAATAAAGATCTTTGAGGCAGATTTTATGAAAATACGTTTAAAACTAAAAGGAGGGTCATTTTGCCTGACAGGTTTATGATGAATCGTCTGCGGTGATCTCATCCTTTTTACTGTTACATTCTCTGTATTTCAGTGGAAAGATGAGTCACTCCTGCATAAAATAGCCAGCGTCCCATAGAGTTAAGCCGAGGTGCAGGTAATTAAAATGTGCCAGGCAGATAAAGGAAGGATTAATTAAGCAATAATCTGTGCCAATACCTGACTGATTCTTTTTGTTCGGGGGTCAGGTGAGTTGCAGCAGAGGATACTTTGTCTCGTTGACATCAAGATGTGTCATAGACATAATCTCTGGGGGCAGAGGTGCTCGGAGATCACTGGTGGCAGATTTAATTTATGTGATTAGACTGGAACTAAATTGTTTTATACATTCTGGTAATTGGTTTATTTACATTGGGCCATGATTGTGGTAAAAAAAAGTTTAAAAAAAGCATACCGTCTATTAATAGTTATAGTAGACAATGTGCACTCGTATACTGCTGCATTTACCACCTGCTAACAGAACATGGTACTTTGCATCTATAAAGTGGAAGAGTAGTTTATATCGCTAAATGTCATTGTGTTTAGTCTCCAGAGACGACCTGTCACCGCTCCTGACACTTCTGTTTATTTATAATCCTGGTAAATAATTCTGGAGCATCTTCTCTTGTAAAGCATCATCCAGACGTCCGATTTTCTTTTATGAGTGCTATCCATAGTTTTCACAGACCAAGAGGGCTGCAGAAAATCACGATGACATGTCTTAATTTAATCCTAGCGTCAGATCAAAATTGGCAATGCAATTTTATTGGTCTGTGAAAAAATAGGACCGCACTCGGATGACTGATTATCACAGACTGTCAGAATGGAGAAGTTGAAGAAACGTTTTCTTTCTTTATCTCCGCATACGAGGAAAACTTATGCCACTCTGATCACACTCTGATCACACGCTGATCACACGCTGATCACACTCTGATCACACGCTGATCACACGCTGATCACACTCTGATCATACTCTGATCACATTCTGATCACACTCTGATCACACTCTGATCACATTCTGATCACACTCTGATCACACGCTGATCACACTCTGATCACATGCTGATCACACGCTGATCACACGCTGATCACACTCTGATCACACTCTGATCACACGCTGATCACACTCTGATCACACTCTGATCACACGCTGATCACACGCTGATCACACGCTGATCACACGCTGATCACACGCTGATCACACTCTGATCACACTCTGATCACACGCTGATCACACGCTGATCACACGCTGATCACACGCTGATCACACGCTGATCACACTCTGATCACACTCTGATCACACTCTGATCACACTCTGATCACACTCTGATCACACTCTGATCACATTCTGATCACATTCTGATGACACTCTGATCACACTCTGTTTATATCTGATCAAACTCTGTTCAAAATAATTGGTCCATTTTTCTCATACGTGAGAAAAACGGACATTTGACTAAGGTCTAACTTGTTGCGGTGCTGTTCCCCTGTTATTCCTCTCGAATATTTATGCATCAATTCACAACCGGGGTTGGTCATTCACTTTGTCAAAAGGAGTGTCCTTACATAGCCTTAAAGGGAATCTGTCAGCAGATTTTTGCTATGCAATTTGAAGACAGCAGGAGATAGAAGCTGAAACACTGAATTCAATGATGTGTCACTTATTAGGCTGTGTGCTGTTTTTTAGTTAAAATGAAGGATTTATCACCAGGAGGTTATCACTGCCCAGACTAGCTGCCTTGTGCCAAGTCATCAGACCACGCCCCCTCCTCTGATAAGCAGCTCACTGGTAATAGACTTTGTACATACAGAGCCTGGTGGAGTTGGCTTTTTGGCCATTTTTAGCGTTCTTTTTTCAGTGTTCTTCACATCGGTTTTTATAAGGGGGTGGTGTGAAGTGTGAGGCTCCTGATTCATTAAGAGGCGTTTGCAAATGCCGCTGCTCATCATAAATTTGATGAGCGGCGGTCACAACACGCCTATCTCTACCATCTTTGTCAGAGCTGGGTGCAAATGGCATGAGGATGCTAAGTCACCTCCAGTTACACCAAAATTGTTCAAATTTTCAAAGCTTTTTATTTTATTTTGTCATAAAAGCTTTGATAAATCCGGTCCATAACATCTCCGGAAATACTTGTTGTGTCAGGGGGTAACAGAGGAGGTGCAAACTGTGTGTAAACATCCACTGTTAAAGTAACATTGTAACAAATGGAGTAGTCTTATGCTTTCTTTCCTTAAGTAGGAAACTTTTCTACTAGCTAGATATCTTTGTTTAAAAGGGAGCTTTACGGTCACAGACACAGTTACAGCGATGGGTAAAATACAAGTTGAAACTCACCTTTCTGCCCGCATTGAGACTTTGCATGGTGGAGAAATCTGATTTTAAAGCATCAAGGGGACTCTCTATTCCTCAAGTTTTATGACTCCCTTATACGAGTCTGCCTGATAACTTAATCATGGCAATGATTGATGTCTGTACAGCTTCACCATGTCAGTCTGTGGTAGAAAAATCTTGCACATACTCTGTGTTCCTGATGCAGCGCATGTATGGTACCCAACCCTTCTGTGTGCAGATGCCTCCTTAACCTCTTTTCGGGAAGTAATGTACATCTACATCATATTTCTGGTAGGGTGTATGTAGTAAGCTCATGAGTTGAACCCACTCCATACGATACAGCCCAGACAGTGATCAGGGTTGTTATTTAACCCCTTAGATGTTGCGGTCAAGTCGTGATAGCAGAATTTAATATGTTAGAAATGAGAGTCCCTTCTGTCACTCATCATGACATTCCCTTCCATCCAACCCCTGCTCACGCGATGCAATGGTTGGATGCTGATGGTTTTGTCATGGCAGCTGTGTCGTCCCTTTTGGTATTCTTATAAAGTCCAGCTCATGACTGAGCTTCATAGCAGATTATTAATTTAATAACAGACCTTAATACCAAAGTATATTGTACAAGCGCCCATATGGGGTACGTGCCTGTAAAAGTCCAGTCTTTCAAAATATTAAAGTATTTAACCCATATGGTAAATGCCATAAAAAAATCAAAACTCCAGAGGTGCGGTCTTTTAGTCACCTCTGTTCTCCTAAAAATTTAATTAAAAAGCTATCAAAAAGTTTATATGTACCCAAAATAATACGTTCAATAAAATCTATAGCTCAATGAATGGAAAGAAAAAAACAGTTAAGAAAAATTATTTTTGTTTACATTTTTTTTTAAAGTGGTATAATAAAAAGAAAATGTTAAAAAAAATGTTTTTTTTCGTAATTTTACAGACCTCAGGCATTCCCGTAGACAATGAAAGGAACAAATGCCGAGCATGTCCACCTCCACTACATGCAAGACCGGGAAGCAAGGTCCCATTCAGGGTCCCTGAAGGTCTCAGCAGTCAGACTCCAGCGATCAGCAATATGTAACTTGTTTTATTTTGGATTAATCCTTTATATAAATGGAAGGATAACTTCAAAGAAATGATTGTGAATTTAGCTCAAAATTGTGGACCTGAAACAAAGGGTACACTTTATAGAAGTCATCTCCCGAAAACAACATCTGTCCATGTGCCCATTATAGGGCAAGTAGAGATCAGAAAGGTTGATCTCCCACGTAGGACCACCTTGAACCAGAGCCGAGACTTGACCTTGCAAACACTGACCAGCTGCTTATCGCCAGGGATTAGAGAAGCCGATCGGTGCCATTTTCATTTTTAGGTGGACTGTCTTTATGAGGAATTATGGCATCTACGGGGTGGAGAGTAAAACGACCTCCTTGCTGTATTTGCTGTGTATATTCCCTTATGATGTAGACTCGCCAATAATTGAGGTGTAGGTCATGTAGTGTCTGTGTCATGGGACGATGAGATTATAAGGAGTGTGGTCTTTACAAGCAAGAACACCAACCAGGGCACATGAAAAGCGGAGGGATAACTGGAGAATTTGAAGATAATGTATTCAACCTACCTGGCTGCGAATGAGTCCAGAAATCATCTCAGCTCCTAGGAGCGATAAGAGGCACTTTCAATAAACATTGATTTTAATCTGAGCTGAGATTTATTACCATGGCCTGAAATGTTTGAAGAGACGACTTAATGAAGTGGAGATCAATGTTCTCAGCTTTTCAAATTGAATCAGCCGCAGCCACAGCCCATGGCTCCCGGCATCGCCTGATACCGAGCAGGACTCTTCGGTACTGGAGGTAAATGCAGGTCGGCTGAAAATATGATAATATATTATTGGCAAAGTTATTGGATAGTCCATGTTACTTATACAGCCGGCTCGTAGATTTGTTGGTAACTTATTGTGGATTCACAAATATAGTATTTTCCTGGGTTTTTTTTTTGCCACTTTATCTTTTTAGGCAAAAACTTTGTTATCTGTAAGGCAATAAGAATACAATAAACAATCTACAAACAATTTGAGGATTTTGTGCTGTTTTTATTCACTTTTGGGATACATACACAGTTTTTTGAGGAGGTCTTAGAGCAGAAACTGAGTAGAAACTCTCCAGATCTCAAAACTCCTCCAAAACTTGGAGTTTCTGCTCTGAAAAAAATCTGTGTTCACATAGCCTTGTTGTGTCTTTTGGGTGATTATTCGAAGTGCTGTGAGCTTTTTTTATAACACTTTCTCATTATGGTTTTGAATGTATTTTAAAAAATAAATGTATTATAAAAAAGCTGAAAAGATGTCCTAGAATTATTACAAGTAACTACTAAAAGTGACATTGCAGGAGAGTTGACTAATGGCTTTTAGATACTTTTGGTATGTTGTAGGTTACGTCTGTACAGATGCCATTCTGCAGCGGATCCTCCATTTTTATTAGTACTTTATGCAGTTACAATAAAGGTAACGCAGTTTGGTGGTCTTCCGATTATAGAAATGATTATGTTAGAATGGTTGGCTTTTATCTCACGAGGATGGTGGTTGATGCCATAGAGCTTACAGACACTTAACGCATCCCTCTTGGAGGAGCAGCCCCCTCGATTGTCCAGCCCTGCTCATCACAGCGATAAATCAAACCTTAAAGGTTCATTAGCTCCTTTAATAACATTGGATTCATAAGTCATGGAAGTTATTAGTTCCTGTTACATCCGCTGATTATATAATTACGGTAAAATACATTTTCAACGGCAGCACAACTGCGGTAGACAATTAGTGGAGTTCACAAGGTGCTGAGGTGGAAATATTGTGCGTCTGCCGCCTCTTAATAAGAGCTGTCATCTTTGTTGGCCCATTTTTTCTTGGTCCCTCTTATCTTGTCTCTTTGTATTATGCGTAAACATTAAAAGAGTTGAATGGGTGGCAATTTTGTTTTCTCATAAATCCGGACAGTAACTTGTAGTAAATGACTGGTCTGGGGTCAGGAATGGGCTTTCAGGATAATTGAGCTCCCAGTGTAACACCAAGTGCTCCGTATAAATAAGGGCTTGTGTGCACAGCGACGTACAGCTCCCTAGTAGGGATTTGCCTGGCTTCCATCTGGTGCTGTGTGTACGCAGTATCTCATACATATGGAATTTGTTGTGCGGAGCCATGATACATCTCTGTGCATGAGCCTTGAGAGAGATACAGAGTTAGTAAACATTCATACTGCCAGCGCTCTTAATTAAGACTAGACCTACATGGCAGCATGACGTTTAGGCTGTGTGCCCACTATGCGTTTTTCAAGCGTTTTTGCCGCGGAATTTCCGCAGCGAAAACGCTTAAAAAACGCTTGGTAATACGTACCCCATGGTCCCCAATGATAATCCGCATGTGCTGTGCACATGCTGCGGAAATTTCCGCTTCAGATTATCATTGCGGAAAAATACGTAGCATGTCCATTAATTTTGCGGACACGCAGCATAATTGCCGCCATTGACTTGCATTGAAACGTTTGATATCCGCATCACTACATGTGAACATGCGGATATGAAGCGATTCAATGCGCGGATGGTACCTGGGTCTGGAGAAGAGGGGACTCTTCTCCAGACCCGGATACCATAGAAACTGTAAAAAAAAGAATTTAAAATAAAAAATAAAGATTATACTTACCTTCCGATATCCCCCGGCCTCCTCAGCGATGTGTGTGATGTGTTGGGCGGCTCGCGGTGGTGTGAGGACCTGACATGACGTCATTGAGTCATGTGACAGGTCACGCAACCGCTGACGTTGGCGGTCGCGTGACCTGTCACATGACTCAATGACGTCATCGCAGGTCCTCACACCACCGCGAGACACTGGGGAGACCGGACGCATCGGAGAAGGAGACCGGGGGCCATCGGAAGGAAAGTATAATCTTTATTTTTTATTTTTCACCATTCTTATTCTTTTTTTTAATATATTACTTGGTCACACTATATATATGCCGGTTGCATGGATTTATATAGTGTGACCAAGTTGTCAAGCACTTTTCCAAGTGATGCTAAAATCGCTTGGAAAAGCGCTTGATAACCCGCATGCAGAAATGCATGCAAAAACGCTTGACAAACGCTTCTACCTGGCAGGAAAAATGCATGTAAAATCCGCATGTGTTTTTCCTGCCAGGGAGAAGCGGAAAAAATCTGCAGCATTTCTGCATCGTGGGCACATAGCCAAAGAGAAATGCAATAACATTGCTGTCTCATAGCAACTTTAGTTGTTTGCAGCTCACCAGTGTCGGACTGCGGTGCCAAGGACCCACCAGTAACCAACTCCAGGGCCCCACTTTTCAGCTATGTGCAAATGTGACATTATCCTCAATCACAAATTTACATAACAATGAACTGGGTAGATTGTTACATTAATAAGACGCTCCTTGGTCTGTACATGGTGATTCCAGTATATTGTGCCAAGCACTACTCATATAAGAGGGTGGTGGCCCACCGGAGGATTCTCCTGTGGGCCAGTCCAAGCCGGCATGTCACCATGTAGCCCACCCCCTAAAACTTTTACCTGTTTCTGAAAACGACATATATGAGTGTCATACTTCAAAATAATTGGATGAAAGCGTAAAAAAAGCTGTTATTCAGAAGCAGAGGTGCATTCTCAGCTTTTTGTATGCACTGTGGATTTCGAAGCTTTCCCGTATTAATTTTACCATTCAATAAAGTGCAAATTATTTGTAATACACCAGTGCAGGTTATGTAAAAAAATGTTACCCTGAGATGCACAGGATATAAAAAAAAAATGCATTTACAGAGGAAAATGTGAGATTATAAAAATACCCACCTGATATATCTTCTGTGTGTTCTTCGCTGTGCTGTCCCTATGGCTCTTATTTACTTTGTGGTCTCTGTTAACATTGCGGCATTTGCCATAAAGTTCTTCCACATAATCACTGCAGCCAATGATGCTGTCCGAATGTACAGCACAAGACCACAGGCCTGTGATTATCTGCAGGGCTCATGTGGATATACGGCACGGGATCGCTGCATCAAGTAATCAGAAACTGCCGGGGACCGCTTGAGTGGTGGGACATTTGACAAGGTGGTACTGTTCTTCAGTATTGTGGCCACTTTATTCTCAGAGTTGATGTGGGAGTTCAGACCCTCGCCGATTGTGAATTGATGGAAAATCCTAGCAATCTATAATATAATCGTAGATGCGTCCCTCTGTCCGAAGCCTCTATAGACAGCGCAAGCGCGACGCACCTGCGCAGTCTGGCTCCTGACAGAAGATCGCATCCAGCCGTTACAGGTAAGAGGAGTATATGGCGCCGGAGATTGCGGTATGCTTAGTCACTGAATTCATACCGCGATCTACGGCGCCATAAGGACATACTTACCTGACTGGGAGGAGTGTTGCCGTGGGGCGTCTGTTCTGGCCGGAGGCCGGGGCAGGAGTGCGGCGTCAGAATCGGCGCATGCGCATAGTGCGCTGTCCGATGCCATTTTACTGAAGACACATTTGCAGTTTGTCGTCAACAAAATGGCGCCAGACAGCGCGGTATGTGCACGCGAGTACTCCGGCGCCATACTCCTCCACTGGCCTCCGGTAGAACAGGATGCAGCGCTGGAGCACAGGGAAGAAAGGTGAGTATAAGTGTTTATTTTTGTGTGTGTGTGCAGCATGATAGGGATGAGCGGTGCCATACATACCAGGATTGGGGGGTGAGGGGTACCATGCATACCAGACTAGGGATGAGGGGTGCCATGCATACCAGGATTGGGATGAGGGGTGCCATGCATACCAGGATTGGGATGAGGGGTGCCATGCATACCAGGATTGGGATGAGGGGTGCCATGCATACCAGGATTGGGATGAGGGATACCATGCATACCAGGGTTGGGATCAGGGGTAACATGCGTACGATGATAGGGATGAGGGGTGCCATGCGTACCAGGATGGGGATATGGGGCACCATGCATACCAGGATGGGGATCAGGGGCGCCATGCGTACCAGGATAGGGATCAGGGGCGCCTTGCGTACCAGGATGGGGATCAGGGGCGCTATGCGTACCAGGATAGGGATCAGGGGTGCCATGCGTACCAGGATGGGGATCAGGGGCGTCATGCGTACCAAGATGGGGAACAGGGGTGCCATGCATACCAGGATTGGGGATGAGGTGGTCATGCATACCAGAATTGGGGATGAGGGGGGCCATGCATATCAGAATTGGAGGTGAGGGGTGCCATGCATACCAGGATTGGGGATGAGGGGTGCCATGCATACCAGGATTGGGGATGAGGGGTGCCATGCATACCAGGATTGGGATGAGGGGTGCCATACATACCAGGATTGGGATGAGGGGTGCCATGCATACCAGGATTGCGATGAGGGGTAACATGCGTACGATGATAGGGATGAGGGGTGCCATGCATACCAGGATGGGGATATGGGGCACCATGCGTACCAGGATGGGGATCAGGGGCGCCATACGTACCAGGATGGGGATCAGGGGCGCCACGCGTACCAGGATGGGGATCAGGGGTGCCATGAGTACCAGGATGGGGATCAGGGACGTCATGCGTACCAAGATGGGGATCAGGGTCGCCATGCATACCAGCATTAGGGAACAGGGGTGCCATGCATACCAGGATTGGGGATGAGGTGGTCATGCATACCAGAATTGGGGATGAGGGGGGCCATGCATATCAGAATTGGAGGTGAGGGGTGCCATGCATACCAGGATTGGGGATGAGGGGTGCCATGCATACCAGGATTGGGGGTGAGGGGGCCATGCATACCGGGATGGGGATCAGGGGTGCCATGCATACCAGGATGGGATGGGGGTCGCGTATAATAAGAAGGGGGAGGCATATATACCAGGATGGGGGATATTAACAGAATTGAGGGACATCTATAATATAATCAGGGATGTGTCCTTCTGTCCGAAGCCTCTATAGACTGAACATCCGCGATGCTACTGTGCAGTCTGCCTCCAGACAAAAGAACACATCCAGCCGTTACAGTTAAGAGGGGTGTATAGCGCTGGAGATCGCGGTATGCATAGACACTGAACGCATACCGCGTTCTCCAGCACCATAAGTACATACCTGACCTGGAAGAGTGCTGCGGCGGCCCCTCTGTTTTCCCTCTGGAGGCCGGGGGAGGAGTGCGGCGCTGGAATCAGCGCATGCGCATGGCTCGCTGTCCTGGCGCCATTTTAGTGAAGACACATTTGCAGTGTGTCTTCATCAAAATGGCGCCGGACAGCGTGTTATGGGTACACGCGTACTCCGGCGCCACACTCCTCCCCTGGCCTTTGGATGGGGGAGCAGGATGGGGGCGCCGGATGGGGGCAGCACATACCAATAAAAATGCTCGCCACCCGGGCATAGAATGGGTTCAATAGCTAGTATTATATAAGATGGGAACAATTCCATAAAAACCTGTATTGTCCATGGAGTAATAAAATTGTACACTTGTGACTTATACTCAGCTCAGGACATAATTTCTTGTGTTGCTGAGCTGTGTGGGAAGGGGACTGGCTGACTAGCTCATTGTAGTAGTTTAGCCAGCCCTCCTCTCTGTTTATGCATTGGTGATGACAGAAAAGGGGTCTGGCTTAGCTTTTGAAAGGTGAAAGTACGGCAGCCTCCATTATATTCAGCCTATGGCCAACTACTTTTGTGAAAATTGGGTCATGTATGGGAAAATAATGAGAATTTTTAGGTATGCACTCACAGATTCATGAAGCCAGTGGTCAAAAAAGCACAATTGTGGCTGATGGGTGAAAAATATAGGGTCAGTAGGTTTGAAAAGCTGTCCGTACATGTCTAATTAATTTTTTTTACTCACTTATATAGCGCCATTAATTCCACAGCGCTTTACAGACATCATCATCACTGTCCCCGTTGGGGCTCACAATCTCGATTCCGTATCAGTATGTCTTTGGAGTGTGGGAGGAAACAGCCTGGAGGAAACCCACGCAAACATGGGGAGAACATACAAACTCCTTGCAGATTTTGTCTTTGGTTAGATTTTAATGCTGGCCCCAGCGCTGCAAAGCCTTGAATTTGTGGTATATAAAGGTGACTAGCCCAGGGGGATGGGGATTACTCGGTAACCGGGCCTTTAGCCTGGCCTTGGGGATGTCGCGGTGGTCGGCTCCCGAGCCCGTACCCTGGGGTCACTCTTTAAAAAGGGGATTGGTTTGTTTATTAGTTTTATGAAAGTTCGTGACGCCACCTGTGGCTTCTGGTGAGAATCACCAGCGCTGCGCAGTCCACTGAGGCTGATGATAAGGCAGCTCGATGGTATAGCTCCCCACAGGTGGAGCTAGGCCTCAGGGCAGCGTACGGAAAGGGGATGCAGGACAGCCGGGTCAGAGCAAGAACAGGGACAGACACGATAGTCACTTCAATACCTTTTACTGATGGAAATTCAGGCACGTCCAGGAGCACTGTAGGGTGAAGGGTGCATATCAGGATCCTCCCCAATGAGCGGGTGTAGGGCCTCCTGTTACTTGCCTCTGCGTAGTAAGTTTCTGACCTTCCTGGAGCTAGGCCTAACTTTGTCTCTGTCCTGCGCTGGCTGACCTTGTGGTAGGGCCTTTTCTTGGAGTACACGCTCCTCAGCTTGCGGGGCCTATGTGTCTCCTGGCTCTATTACGTATCAGCACTTTAGCAATCCTGGGACTTGTAGTTCTCCAGGGATTCCGGTTATGCCTTACTGGGTCACAGAGATCCCGGTAAGCTTCGGACCCGGTGTCCGGTAAATTCTTCGGGGTGAGCTAGTTAAGCTCCTCTGCCCCCTATGTACTAACTCTCCACTCGCCTTCGGCCTACTCGGGCCCTCACTAGGCTACTCACACTAACGGCAGCTTGCCGCGCTTCACTGATCTTATGGCGCCGGCACACCTAAAGCTCACTTCTCTGAGCTACACTGAGTCTTGGTCTGGATAAGCTCCACTGCAGGATAGCAATTGCAGGAGCTAGAACAGGCTTTTGTCCTCTGAGGTAACTCTTCTCAGACTGTACTGGACTCACTGCTAAACCAGAATAGACTAGACTAACTGCTGCCTGGCTCCACCTTTCCTATTTATCTATCTCTAACGGGCTCCCTCTGGTGGTCTGAAGTGGAAGGTGGAGCTGTGTGAATGGTTATGGGGGCCTCTTGCGGAGGAATCCATCAATGCACTCTTCCAGGATCTGTGAAACCAAGCGCAGCTGGGTGTCACACAGGTGCATCTCACTAAATTAGAATATCATCAAAAAGTTCATTTATTTCAGTTCTTCAATACAAAAAGTGAAACTCATATATTATATAGAGTCACTACAAACAAAGTGATCTATTTCAAGTGTTTATTTCTGTTAATGTTGATGATTATGGATTACAGCCAATGAAAACACAAAAGTCATTATCTCAGCAAATTAAAATAATTAACAAACAACACCTGCAAAGGCTTCCTAAGCGCCTAAAAAGGTCCCTTAGTCTGTTTCAGTAGGCTCCACTATCATGGGGAAAACTGCTGATTTGACAGATGTCCAGAAGTCAGGCATTGACACACTCCACAAGGTCCCAGAGTTTCAATTTTCATTTGGAAATCAAGGTCCCAGAGTCTGAAGGAAGAGTGGAGAGGCCACAATCCAAGCTGCTTGAGGTCTAGTGTGAAGTTCCCACAATCAGTGATGGTTTGGGGAGCCATGTCATCTGCTGGTGTAGGTCCACTGTGTTTTATCAAGACCAAAGTCAGCGCAGCCGTCTACCAGGAAATGTTAGAGCACTTCATGCTTCCCTCTGCCGACAAGCTTTTTGGTGATGGAAATTTCATTCTCCAGCAGGACTTGGCTCCTGTCCACACTACCAAAAGTACCAATACCTGGTTTACACACAACAGTATCACTGTGCTTGATTGGCCAGCAAACTCGCCTGACCTTAACCCCATAGAGAATCTATAGGGTATTGTCAAGAGGAAGATGAGACACCAGACCCAACAATGCAGACGAGATGAAGGCTGCTATCAAAGCAACCTGGGCTTCCATAACACCTCAGCAGTGCCACAGGCTGATCGCCTCCATGCCACGCCGCATTGATGCAGTAATTGATGCAAAAGGAGCCCCGACCAAGTATTGAGTGCATTTACTGAACATGCATTTCAGCAGGTGAACATTTCAGATTTTAAAATCATTTTTCAAGCTGTTGTTATAAAGTATTCTAATTTACTGAGATAATGACTTTTGTGTTTTCATTGGCTGTAATCCATAATCCTCAACATTAACAGAAATAAACACTTGAAATAGATCACTCTGTTTGTAATGACTCTATATAATATATGAGTTTCACTTTTTGTAGTGAGGAACTGAAATAAATTAACTTTTTGATGATATTCTAATTTTGTGAGATGCACCTGTATGTACCTCTGATGTGTCCACATTCATATACTGAATGGCCTGCCTCTGGCCAGTCACTAGAGATGATCAACCAGATTGCAGCAAACTCTTCAACCTTATTTCCATTGTCACAGCATCACAGCAAACCTTCCAAAATGTCCTTTGGGTATTCTTCATCCAATTCCATTTTTCCATCCTCCAGACTATGCTTCTATTTTGAAATCCTATTATTATTATTGAAGACGCATGTTTTATAATTTGGTTATCATCTTGGTTACTTTTAATAAAACTCATTTGCATGTCAGAGGTCCCGTTACTCTGATGTGTAGTCCTGAGGCAGATGCTAGAAATTGGATTACATATTGGATGGTCGCAGCGCATCTCTCGTGATGGGACTATTTCCAGCATTAAGCCCATTTGCACAATGTACTGGATCCTAACAGCTGCTATGTTCGGAGTCCTGTGCTGGTAATGGGGGATCAGGTTCTTACACTTGGTATCCAAATAATGTTTCATTCTCCTTGTGTACATTCATGTTTGTGCAGCAGTGGGAGATTCCTGGACTCTCCCGCCTCCGTGAGAGCCAAGCTTGAAGCGAGCACTTAGGTGCTGACAGCAGGAGTGATCTGGGAGTTGCTACAAGAACTTCTGCTCATTATTTCAACTACGTTATCCCGCGCTTGTGCATATTACAGCGCAGTGTGAGCATTTAATATATTTCTGAAGGCTTCTCTGTCTGCTGACTAATGTACTGCCAGCTTCCATAAGGTCATTAAGTTAGAAAGTCTGATCAGTTGATGTGTGCTGTCCATCACGTCTATGTGCCAGGATGTTCAGGACTTCATCAGTACGCTGCAGGCTTTTAGGTACTTCTGGTGGCCACCATGATTTCATTATGCTGATGGCTGCATTACTTATCTTAGATATGACTTTTGAAAAATGTATTTGTAACGGCTACACACTTTTATGATTGACGGCTTTTAACGTTATCTCGACAAATACCAACACGATATAGGAACATGGTGCACAACTGTGCATTGGGCAGTAGGAGCCAAGATAGAGGACACGGTTTTCTGCCAGGAGAATCGGTGCAAGCTATGAGATGGATGGCCATGTATGCCATCAGTGCTTACACTGAGATCCTTTTCTCACACCATGGCTCGAATATTGTAGAGGCTGTCCTCAACTTCTTTTCCTTTGACACTCCTTTTTTTTCCCCCTCATGAAATAAAAACAGACCCGACTGTTGTATTAAAATGGGCAAGTCGGCGTTTATTGTAATAAACATAACAATAAATAATAATAACTTTTGATTAAAGGAGGTTCTTGGAGCTCCAAAAGGCCTGACGTTACACCAAAATATTTTTATAATCTTCCGGCATTACCCCCAGCCACGACCACCAGCTTGAGGTCACCTCTGTCACTGGAAATACCTTCTCCATCTACCGACTCCCCAAGGACCCTGCCCTGAATAGTCACAAAAACTCCGCCATCCCATTACCAAATCCCAAACACAATTGGAGGGGGCCATCTACTTGATGCAGAACCCCCCCACCACAATTTTCCACCAACTCCAAGAACCCCTTCACACCGCCAAGCCAAAATGACACCATGACAATCCTACCTAAGCCCTTTTACCAAAATAAAACATAACAAGAAAAGGCCAGGGCGGGCGGGACCTTTTTCTGTACCTTGGTCAGATGAGTGTCCCTCAGCCCCTCCCCTTTTTATATATAACAGCTCATTCGTAACAACTCCCCCCACCCCCCTGTAATACCGCTTCCTTAAACTTTTATCCCCACTAACTCTCCCCAACTACGTGCAGACTAGTTCACCCCTTGTCTGCCCTACAAAGCCAAGTCATGGGTCACTATGCCCATAGCTTTGCTGGGGCTCCATTTTGCCCTTAAGGCCACGGCCCCACTATCAGTATTTGGTCAGTATTCGGTCAGTATTTTTTCTCAGGAGTGGGAGACAAAACCCAGAGTGGGTGATATATGTAGAATTTGTGCACTTGTTTCTATTATACCTTTTCTCTGATTGTTCCTCACCTGGTTTTGGGTCCCACTCCTGAGAAAAAATACTGACCAAATACTGATAGTGGGGCCGTGGCCTTACAAGTGGTCTGGACAGAGTTGAGCTTCAGGGCTTGTAATCTCTTGGCACAGATACATATTATTTGCTGGCATTGTTTGTAAAAGACAGAATAGAACTGAAATGGAATGAAACCGTTTCCTCCGTTCCTGTTAGATCCCTGCAAAGCCAATTTTAGTTTTATTTGCAGCTTTTATGCGCGTTTGAATTTGATATCGGGAGAAAAAAAATTCTTTATTCCGCAAAAGAGGCTTGTTTTCATTGTGACTGCAAAATCCTGCTTCATTACAAGACTTAGCCTCCTCTCACTGTAACCATTAAATCTCATCACAAATTCAAAAGGCCAGATCTAAAATCCACCGAAATCTCGAGAAGAGCGAAAATTAGTTTTTTTTCGTCTGCGGATGTCACAAAAAGCTTGGAAATTGCAGAGCCTTTTTTAAACATATCCCCAATTGTTATACGGCAGCTCCATTCACACATTTCTAGTTGTATAATGGCAGGAGTATTCAGATTGTTCTCCAGACTGCTATCATCAAGGCTCTGAGATGCAGATCCTAGATTAGTCCTTACTATTACAGATACATTTGCGCATTACTGTTTGGAAATGGTTCTGTTGTCTCGTCTTATATTTACAGTCATTCTCATTTTAGTGGCAGAAAAAGAACTGCAGAAGTGTATGTTTAGAGTTTTTGCCATGTCCATCTACTATATAATCGGCTTATCCCGTCTGTCTGTCCGTCCAGGAAATCCCGCGTCGCTGATTGGTCCGGCCGCGGCCAATCAACGACGCGGGATTTTAGAACAAGATGGCGGCCGTTAGTGGCTCATCTGTCGCACAGAGGTCAGCGGCGATGCAGCCAGGAGATGACCGGCGCTAGCCGGTCATCTCCCGGCTGCTCACAGCAGAAGTACCCCGACCGGCGGCCTAGGCAGCGCCGCTCGCCGGTCCTCCCTTCACACTTGCCGTCGGGAGATAGCTGCTGATCTCCTGACGGTAGCCGCATGGAGGTCAGTGGCGATGCAGCCGGGAGATGACCGGCGCTAGCCGGTCATCTCCCGGCTGCTCGCAGCGGAAGTACCCGCACAGGCAGCGCCGCTCCCCGGTCCTCACTAACACGGTAAATTTTCCCAGGTTTTTGTTGTAAAATTAGGGGTCTCGGCTTATACTCAGGTCACCGCGCACAGGCAGCATGTGACCCCCGGCTGCAGCTGGCTCTTGCTTCCGCTTATATCACGACTATTTGAGGCTGCAGCCAAGGGGTCTCCTGTTTCGCGTTCCACGGTGAGTGATGGGCTGTGGGCGGGGTTATCCCCCATCCTGTCACACCCGGCATCCACCGCACGCGCATTCATTGACAGAGCTTGCGGTGGATGCTGGGTGTGACACGATGGGGGATAACCCCGCCCAGAGCCCGTCATTCAACGTGGTGCGCAGAACAGGAGACCCCTGGCTGCAGCCGCAAATAGTCGTGATGTAAGCGGAAGCAAGAGCCGGCTGCAGCCGGGGGAATTACGTGCTGGCTGTGCGTGGTCAGCGATGTTGTCACAAGCAGTATTGACAACATGACGTAATTACAAAATTCATTAGAGGCCCCGGGGGATACATTGGGGGCTTAATTTAAAGTAGTGCACAACCCAATTAAACACTGCTTCGCTGATTAGTCGCGCCCGGTCGGCCGCATACATATTCTAGAATACCCGATGCGTTAGAATCTGGCCACCATCTAGTTAGCTATAATAGGTCAACCTTTTAACACAAAAACATTCTCTCTGCTGTATATGTTTTATTTCTTCTATAAGTAGACATATGCATCTAGTCCTATACACATCAGGGATATGTCATACATGTTGGGGGCAGGGGCATAAAGATTGCAGTTGCAGAGGATGCGACTGCAACCGGACCTGTGCAGGAGTGGGGCCCACCGACAACAACGCCTATTTCAGTTGAATGTGCGTCCGAGTATGCACATTCAGCTGAAGTGTGTTGCTGTGCAGAGACCCTCCGGCTCCCTGCACTGCACTACAAGCTGCCAGCCAATCAGAGGCTGACAGCTGAAGTCAGCGTGCCAATCATGTGCAGCATATGGCAGTAACATCATGCTTTGCCAGTGCCACACTGAAGTCAGTTCCGGAAGAGAACATGCATGTCATGGGAGCGGAGGGAGGTAAGAAGAATCTTTCCAGTATGGCGGTCATTATACAAAGAAAGGGGGTCAGGATGGGGGTCATTATACCAGGAAGTGGCCAAGAATGTCTGACACTATTATAGGATGGGGGACAGTATACCAAGAAGGGACCCATGATAAAGGACATTATGCTAGGATGGGGGACATTGTTACAGGAAGGGTCCAGGATGGGAGACATTATTACATTAAAGGGTCCAGGACAGGGGACATTATACCAGGAAGGAGCCCAGCATGGGGGACATTATACCAGGAAGGGGCCAAAGATGAGGGGCATTATAAAAGGAAGAGGCCCAGGACAGGGGATATTATAACAGGAAGGGGCCTAAGATGGGCAGACATTATGACGGGATGGGGGACATTATTACAGAAAGAGGCCATGATGGGGGACATTATTACAGAAAGGGGCCCAGGATGGGGGAGATTATTACAGAAAGGGGCCAGGACTGGGGACACTTTTACAAGAAGGTGCCATGATGGGGACACTTACATGTATGTCTTTATACGATCTGGAATGCTACAAAGATGCTTACATCTGACCAATATGTAGATGAGGGCCCAGGTCCAAACTTTGCACTGGGGCCCATGGGACTCTAGTTACACTACTGGTTGGGAGTGTTTATATATTGTTTGTTTCATAACCGATAATTCCAACACTAACTAATTAGGGTTTGATGTTTTAAAGAGAACCTCTCAGTAGATTCATGCTGCCCACACCACAAGCTGCATGAATCAGAGCCTGGCTACATGATTGCAGTCAGGTACATTTTTCTCAGAAATGCTGCAGCTTTTCAGAGTTTTCCTATGGTCCCTGGCTGGATCTTCAGAGACCAGACTAGTCCAGTGCCACTGCAGATGATTGACAGGTCTCTAGTTATGTTCAAACATAGGAGAGACCTGTCAATCAACTAGAGCCATGTAAGTAGAAGCCAGCTCACAGGATCCTTTGGGTTGTGTCTTTAGGCTGTTCTGCATTATTACCCTGTGAGCCACTCTCTCTTAGTAAAGACCATAGAAATTGGCACAAAATAAAAAGACCCATATCTCTGGAACCATATGTCAGATTTAAAAAAGTGGATTATTCATGGGAGCAGCAGGAACAAAGTAGGTGCAAAAACTGGCCACTTTTGACCTGTCGACAGTTCCGAACATGCCAATTTCGACAGGACTGGCTGACCCTCTGATGGGCATGAGACTTTCAGACTGTCCTCCGACAGATTATGTTGGAGAGAAGAATCGGTCAATTGGAATTTCAAAGCCCAATCCTTTTGTTTTTAGGCAAGATAAGCCACTGCCAGAGGTGTCTGGGTAGCTTCTTTCACTTCTCTCCCAGTTGAAAACAAATGAATGCTTGGCTTTAAGAAACCTTAAAGAAACCCACAAAAACACAGAAAGAATAAACATGAAGATGTACTTCTTGCTGAGATTAAAACCCAGGATCCCAGTGCTGCAAGGTAACAGAGCTAACAACTGTGCCTTTGTTATTCCTATTCTTTTATATTTCCTTTTATTTTTCTAGGAGTAACAGTTTGATATCTGCTGCTACATATTTTATATGATTATTATTTATGGTTACATGTGTACCTGCTCCATTTGTACTATCTCTTAACAGAAAAAGAAAACTTAAATAATGCTAAAAATATAAAGGGTTGTTCTCATGATTCTTTCTCAAGTAGCGAACCACTGCCTTGCCTTGTAACTTGCCATGGGGCGGTGCATTACTGAAGATTGACAGTTCGGGCCAGCTGCATGATCGTACCATTGGTCCCAGTTACGCACTCACCCATGCTGCAGGCATAGGCATAGGTCTGCAACATGGGAGGAGTGCAGGGATACTTGGCTGGGCAGATCCAGCTTGCAAGCGTTCACTCCTTGTCTAGAAGACCGGCTAGTAACCTTGAGAGCAAGCAGGTAACCAGAGAATCAAAAATTCTTCCTTCCATTAGAATTTTTCATAAGAGGTAAATTGAAAAGTTAGTTGTTTTTACAAGCACTTTGGAATTCTACCAATTTATTAAGATGAGACAACCCCTTTAAGTACATGAAAAAGGGCGCCCTAGTTACAGTTGGAGCCATCCTGTTTATGGGCAGCAAAGTGGCTCAGTGGTTAGCACTGTTGCTTTGCAGCTCTGGGGTCCTGGGTTCAAAATCCCACCAATGACAACAACTGCAAAGAGTTTGTATGGGTTTCCTCCGGGTTCTCCGGTTTCCTCCCACACTCCAAAGTCATACTGATAGGGAGTTTATATTGTGAGCCCCAATGGGGACAGTGATGATAATGTGAGTAAAGTGCTGTGGAATATGATGGTGCTACATAAGTAAAATAAATTAATATTTATCTGTGGTTTGAGCCTACTCAGAGATTTCCTATTCCTGAGCACAATAATGTTAGTAAAGTAGACATGGAAATAGGACTGGGGTCATGGCTGTTTATTTCATTCACATGATAGGAAAAAGCTGTGCACATGAGGGCCTGTCCTTAGTGTATTTCTTAAATTCAATCACTCAGCTTCCATTGGTCAGAAGGTCATGTGACTGTTCTATTTTATTTAAAGGGGCACTAAATGTAGAAATGCATAATAAAATATAGTTCCCATCGCTACTTGTCTGCAGTATCAACTTCATGTTAGTGAAACAATCTTATAAAAGTCCACGATAGAATATAGTGTTAATCCCCTGCTGATCAGTTTCATTTTATGTTGGTGACTGACTGAGAGGGCAGGTCTTTACCAAGGGGTGAGGAAGTTTAGCAATCTTGTCTCCCTGCAAACTGGGCAGAGGAGGGAGGATCCTGCTGCAGTCAGTTGTCTTACAGCTATATACAGGACAGTGATGAGGAGGACGAAGGAGAGACGTAACTGATCTCCAGAAATACATGCATGATGTTTCTTTAATTATTTCTTATTTTTAGTTCTAATATGACACAAAATATGATAAAAAGAATGGAGGAGATTAAGCTCAACTGCTGCTCCAGTAACTGGAACTACTTCTGGAGCTCTAGTTAAATGAAAAAAATGCATTAAAAAAAACAGTAGAATAAATTAAAAATTGAAATTCTGGAAATTAAGGCTTGCCAATGGTTGTTGGGCCAACAGCTATCTTTCCGAAACCTCCCATGCACATACACACTCGATTCAGCCAAGCATTCATATGATCTCAATAGGTAGAGGTGACTAAAGGTCCGTTTAAATGGCCCAACCGGTGGCAAGATACGACTGCCAATTGGTAAACCTTTACCAATAGGCGGTCGTTTAATCTCCTGTTTACACAGGCAGACCAAAGTAAACAATGCGCACTGAGTGATCTATATTAGATAGGCTGTCATAGTTCTCGGCAGCAAGAGTCTGGTTTACACGGGAGAGTCCACCGCCGCGAACGTTGATCTTTTGCACTGGAGAAAAGATAATTTCAGCCAATGATCGAGCATTTTTCTCATTCATCAAATGTTAGGCAGCCTGTTTACACTGCAGAATAATCATGAAACAAGTGGTTTTCTGAACACTCGTTCACGATTATCTTTCAGTGTAAATACAACTATAGCTGATCCAAAGTAGTGAATTATATCTTCAGGCACCAAATGTTCAGGATGGTGAAGTTCTTATCTCCCCTACATATGTTGGGGGGAATCGGAAGGCAGTCATGCATATAAGATGTACAGTATATTGGCCAAATCAGCTGATCATCTAATGTGTATCGACAGCTTACAATCCAACAACCTTCAACCATGAAAGCATTCCTCCTCTGAACCATGTCAAACCTCGTAGGATATGTATCTGAGTGTGGTAACAAAGTTTTTCATCTAGATTTGATAGAAGAGGGCTCTATAATGCCTATTAGCATAATTATTTTACAAGCCGCACACACTTCATCCGTTTCTAAATAAAGTTGTGGCTAAATTAACCTACTATCTATATATCTTCGTTGTGAAAATATCTTAAATATCTTATTTGCAAGCAGTTTTTATGTCTTAAGAGGGAGTATGCTATGCAATAATGTCCTATTATCAGAACAGCCTTAGCTTTGATACAAGCAGTAGTGCACTAAGTTTTGTAAACTCCAGACTGCAGCTCCACTGTATCTATAACATCTTTGCATTGACATTTTTTTCAATGTTTTTGGTCATGGGAATGCAAAATAGTATAACGTTCAAAAAAGCTTGAATTAAAGCTTTTCTACTATCTTTTTGCTGTAAAGTCTATACAACTCCTCTACATAGCTGGCTATGCTGATGCTCATGCCTTTCTCTCTCTCCCTTACATCTTCCAATGTTAGAAATAGCATCAGTAAGTGGAGGAGATTTTACATGACAGATAAGAGTATGTAGAAGCAAGGAAAGCATCCAGGAAAGGCAGCTCGCACAAGCTGAACTGTATCAGAAATTTAGATAGGAAGAAAAGCGCACACAACCCAGTCTGGAGGGGGACATTCTACAGACTGTAAAAGTGTAGAAAGAAAGTGAAACACCCGTAGCAAGTTCTGCAGTTTTGGGGAATCCCACAATCCTTAGCATCAGTGTCTGTCATCGCAAAGGAGAATAGATCCTTTTCTGGGCCATAGAAGGAGAAATTGGTTGTGCTGATACATGAAAACCTAGGTAAGATGTATTACTGGGAGGGACATGTCAACCTGAGAATAGTCTAAAACTAGAAATGCAAATTTCATACTACGGCGGCTGAAAATTGTAAAAGATTCCAGATTGTAACTGAGTGCAACTTTTTTTTTGTAAAAGAACCAATAACTAAATCATTTTAAAGGTGACCTTTGCCATTAAAGAGAAAGGCTTAGTTCAGGTAAAGTACATGGGGATCAAGTTTTTAATGGAGATCGGCTCACAAAATTTCAGTGATATTGCTCAATAAATGATCCTCTGTACAAGGGTTTGTCTATATAATGTATTTACTCTAAGTCTAAGGTAGAAGAGTGGATAGAGAAGAGATGCTCACTAATTCTGTATTGTGCTAGAAATCATACCAAGACATTTGGACAATTGTAGCTTCCAATTTTTTGGGAACAGTTTGGTGAAGGCCCTTTGTCTGTTCCAGAATGAGAGACTGTCATCCATTGCACTGAGCAAGGTCTATAAAGACATGATTGGTGGAATTTGGTGTACATGTTCGGCTGGCTGCACTGAGCCTTGACCTCAGCCCCATCCAACATGGGATGCACTTGAACAGAGAATGCAAGCCATGTCCTCTTGTCCAACATCAGTGTCTGATCTCACAAAAACTCTTCTGGATGAATGGGCAAAAAATTCCATAGGCACTTCCAAATTCTTGTAAATTCTTCCCAGAAGAGAAGAAGTTGTTATACCTGCAGAGGGACCGAGTCCATTTTAATGACTATAAGATATCATAAAAGTTCATGCAGTGTAATGCGTAGGCGTCTCAATACCTTTGTGTTATGTACAGTGGCATCTAAAACTTTGGGCACCCATGGTCAAAATTACAGTTATTCTGAACAGTTAAGTTGGTGAACATGAAATGATCTCTAAAAGGCCTAAAGCTATGGGCAGCATGGTGCCTCAGTGGTTAGCACTGCAGCCTTACAGCACTAGGGTCCTGGTTTAAATCCCACCAAGGACAACATGTGCAAGGAGTTTGTATGTTCTCTTCGTGTTTGCGTGGGTTTCCTCCCTGTTCTCCGGTTTCCTCCCACACTCCAAAGACATACTGATAGAGAATGTAGATTGTGAGCCCCAATGGGGACAGTGCCCATAACGTCTGTAAAATTGTTTGAATTGTAAAGCGCTGCGGAATATGTTGGCACTATATAAATAAAATAAAAGAAGAAAAAGAAGCTAAAGATGACACATTTCCTTTGTATTTTAAGCAAAAAAAGATATACACTGCTCAAAAAAATAAAGGGAACACTTAAATAACAGAATATAACTCCAAGTAAATCAAACTTCTGTGACATCAAACTGTCCACTTAGGAAGTAACACTGATTGACAATCAATTTCACATGCTGTTGTGCAAATGGAATAGACAATAGATGGAAATTATTGGCAATTATCAAGACACCCTCAATAAAGGAGTGGTTCTGCAGGTGGGGACCACAGACCATATCTCAGTACCAATGCTTTCTGGCTGATGTTTTTGTCACTTTTGAATGTTGGTTGTGCTTTCACACTCGTGGTAGCGTGAGACAAACTCTACAACCCACAGAAGTTGCTCAGGTAGTGCAGCTCATCCAGGATGGCACATCAATGCGAGCTGTGGCAAGAAGGTTTGCTGTGTCTGTCAGCGTAGTGTCCTGAGGCTGGAGGCGCTACTAGGAGACAGGCCAGTACACCAGGAGACAAGGAGGGGGCCGTATGAGGGCAACAACCCAGCAGCAGGAACACTACCTCCGCCTTTGTGCAAAGAGGAACAGGAGGAGCACTGCCAGAGCCCTGCAAAATGACCTCCCGCCGGCCACAAATGTGCATGTGTCTGCACAAACGGTTAGAAACCGACTCCATGAGGGTGGTATGAGGGCCCGACGTCCACAGATGGGGGTTGTGCTCACAGCCCAACACTGTGCAGGATGCTTGGCATTTGCCACAGAACACCAGGATTGGCAAAGTCGCCACTGGCGCCCTGTGCTCTTCACAGATGAAAGCAGGTTCACACTGAGCACGTGACAGATGTGACAGAGTCTGGAGACGCCGTGGAGAGCAATCTGCTGCCTGCAACATCCTTCAGCATGATCGGTTTGGCAGTGGGTCAGTAATGGTGTGGGGTGGCATTTCTTTGGAGGGCCGCACAGCCCTCCATGTGCTCGCCAGAGGTAGCCTGACTGCTATTATGTACCGAGATGAGATCCTCAGTCCCCTTGTGAGACCATATGCTGGTGCGGTTGGCCCTGGGTTCCTCCTAATGCAGGACAATGCCAGACCTCATGTGGCTGGAGTGTGTCAGCAGTTCCTGCAAGATGAAGGCATTGAAGCTATGGACTGGCCGGCCCGTTCCCCAGACCTGAATCCGATTGAGCACATCTGGGACATCATGTCTCGCTCCATCCACTAACGTCACGTTGCACCACAGACTGTCCAGGAGTTGGCGGATGCTTTAGTCCTGGTCTGGGAGGAGATCCCAAAGGAGACCATCCGCAACCTCATCAGGAGCATGCCCAGGCGTTGTAGGGAGGTCATACAGGCACGTGGAGGCCACACACAATACTGAGCCTCATTTTAACTTGTTTTAAGGACTTTACATCAAAGTTGGATCAGCCTGTAGTCTGTTTTTCCACTTTAATTTTGGCGGTGACTCCAAATCCAGGCCTCCATTGGTTAATAAATTTGATTTCCACTGATTATTTTTGTGTGATTTTGTTGTCACATTCAACTTGTACAGAACAAAGTATTCAATGAGAATATTTCATTCATTCAGATCTAGGATGTGTTATTTGATTGTTCCCTTTATTTTTTTGAGCAGTGTATATTGTCATTTTTTTAATTTTAGAAATTACAAAACGGAAAATGGGCCAATGCAAAAGTTTTGACACTATTGGAGATATGTGTGCTCAGATAACTTTGACCAAGGTTTCAGACCTTAATTAGCCTGTTAGGGTTATGGCTTGTTCAATATTATTGTTAGGAAAGGCCAGGTGATGCAAATTTTCCAGCTTTATATAAACCCAGCCTCCTCTAACCTTGTACCAAAAAACAGCAGCCATGGATTCTTCTAGCCAGATGCCTAGCACTCTGAAAATGAAAATGGTGGAGGCCCACAAAGCACGAAAAGGCTATAAGAAGATAGCAAAGCGGTTTCAAGTTTCCCTTTCCTCAGTTCGAAATGTAATTAAGAAATGGCAGTTAACAGAAACAGTGGAGGTCAAGATAAGGTCTGAAAGAAAATTTCAGTGAGAGCTGCTCGTAGGATTGCTATAGAGGCAAATCAGAACCCCCGCTTGAGGGCATAAGACCTTCAGAAAAATTTAGCAGACTCTGGAGTTGTGGTACATTGTTCTACTGTTCAGAGACACCTGCACAAATATGGCCTTCATGGAATAGTCATCAGAAGCAAACCTTTCCTGCGTCCTCACCATAAAATTCAGGGTCAGAAGTATGCAAAAGAACATCTAAACAAGCCTGATGCATATTGGAAACAAGTCCTGTAGACTGACAAGGTTAAAATAGAACTCTTTGGCCACAATGATCAAAGGTATGTATGGAAAAAAAAGGGCGCATAATTTCAGAAAAAGAACATCTTGCCAACCATTAAGCATGGGGGTGGATTAATCACACTTTGGGGTTGTGTTGCCGCCAATGGCACAGGGAACATTTCACGGGTAGAGGGAAGAATGGATTCAATGAAATTTCATCAAATTCTTGATGCAAATATAACACCCTCTGTAAAAAGCTGAAGTTGAAAAGAGGATGGCTTCTACAAATAGATAATGATCCTAAACAAACATCAAGATCCACAATAGACTACCTCAAAAGGCGCAACTGAAGGTTTTACAATGGCCCTCACAGTCCCCTGATCTGAACATCATTGAAAATCTGTGGCTAGACCTCAAAATTGCAGTGCATGCAAGATGACCCAGGAATCTCACAGAACTGGAAGAATTTTCCAAGGAAGAATGGATGAAAATCCTCCAAACAAGAATAGAAAGACTCTTGGCTGGCTACAAAAAGCCTTTACAAGCTGTGATACTTTCAAAAGGGGGTGCTACTAGTAACTAACCATGCAGGGTGCCCAAACTTTTACATTGGCTCATTTTCCTTTCTGGTATTTGACCTCGGACATCCTGACTACCCTGTCTCATGGTTTGTCCGTGAGAGGTGACTCAGCGTCACACATGTCATATCAACTGGATAGATGTTAAGACCTGTATCCAGGACATATAGTATTTGCATATACTAGTCTCTCCATTTCTATGAAAGACCCCCCAAAAAAAGGTGTCAGTGGTGTTAAAGATCTGAATATTCTTTTTAATGGAATTTATAAACTTAAGAAGCTTCTGACATGTCATGGAAACATGGCAGAAAGAGTAGTGGTGGTTAAGGTCGTAGGGCTCACTAAAAAAAGGGGGCCTACTAAATTTTCACGACTTTTACACAGGCAATAATGCAGGGTGCAGCACAGTGGCTGAGTTGTTAGCACTGTGGTCTTGCAGTCCTGGCGTCCTGGGTTCAAATCTTACCATGGCCAAAATCTGTTTATATGATCTCCCCGTGTTTACGTGAGTTTCCTCCGGGTTCTCCAGTTTTCTCCCACCCTCAAAGACATACTGATAAGGAATACAGATTTTGAGCCCCAGCCCCAATGAGGACAGAGATGATGATGTCTGTAAAGCGCTGCAGAATATGATGCCTAATAAGTAAAATTAATTAATATTTATCTATCGATAGCAGAATAGATCCAGGCAATGACTAAGGACCCTATGGTCTGAAATGTTTAAAATTTGGAAAAGATGAAAATATATATATTTTTGCCTAAAATACTAAGGAAATGTGTCATCTTTAACTTTAGGCCTTTCAGGGATCATTTCATCTTCAACTTGCTTAACTGTTCACAATAACAGCAATTTTGACCAGGGGTGCCCAAACTTTTACATGCCACTGTACATGTGATTAAAATATCTAAACTCTGCCTCCTGAATTCCTGTTAAAGGGGTTTTCTGGTTTCGAAAAAATCCTGTCCCTGGGATGCAGTTTGTTTTAAAAGATTAAACTTTGCTTTACTCACCCTACCTGGGTCCAGCGCTAAGTCTCTGCTGCTACTTCCGTTGTCTATTAATATTTGCTGCGCTTCCGTCATGTGGACAGCGTTGCAGCCAGGAACTGAGCTTAGCGGCTCTGCCAGATTTGACTGCTGAGCTCCCTGTTTGGCTGCAGAGCTGCCGATGTGACGGACAATAACAGACATCGTGAGCAGCAGTGGAGACCAGCGCTGGTCCCGGGAGGGGGAGGAAAGACCCAAGGGAAAGGGGTTTTCTGAAATCGGAATAACACTTCAAACTAAATATACAACAAGCTATGTATTTAATAAATCAATGATACAATATTAATCATATACAAAATGTAATATCTTTATATCTGGAGCTGGAGTCTGTACATTTCTACGGACTTCACAACTCTGACTACATTGCTCTGTGCAGGTGTGACTGGTAAATAATGAAGGGAATATGATCGGCGGGTCTTCTGGGAGCCAGACGCCCCACTGATCTAATATTGATTGCCTATTCTAAGGATAAGTTCTCAATATTGTGTTCCTGGAAACTCCTGAACAGAATGAAGCCCTGCTATTAATTTCCATTCACTTTCACCTAACGTATATACTGTACAGTATGTGATAGTGACTGTGGTCGGATCAGTACGGATGTGCTATAAAGAAGATTTCTACATAATTTACGGTATATTCGCGGTCTGTGAAAAGATGGGAGACATCTCCTATAGACCTGTGACACTTGTCACTTGAGGAATAGTAGCATCTGTAAGACCAAGATAACTCAAGGGCTTATGTGTAGACTTTATCTTGGGCGTTTGTGGAGGTGATTTTTTAAGGTCAGACTGGACTGACATTTCTAGGATGGATAAATTTTAATAGAAAAGTGAGCAGAGACAATTATTTAGATTTATCTAGTGAATGTATGTATTTTGGGAGAATACCACGACCCAAGCAGATCGCAGATGCAACACAACATTTGTATTGTGAGATATTGCTTTAGAAAACTTGAGAATGACATTTAGGGATGTTCAATTACTTTTGCAAAGACAATTTGAGAGGCGGTTTCAAAGTGAAAAAGAAATCAGATATGTCCGGAGGGAAAGGTTAGATAAAAAAAAAGTCTGCAGACAAAATCTGAGAAATTATTATTTTATTACAAGTATAAGGCAGACCCTCATTTACAACTTCCCACTTCTTGCCAATGTTATTTGTACAGTAGATAGCTGCAGCTCCATACACAATATTAGACTCCAGAGATGAATATCTCAGTGGCCTCTCACCTGTGGCTCTTCTCCTTTTTCATAATTACAACTCCATGTTGTAATGGTTTCAACATTGACTGTGACCAAGGAACGCTGAGAGTGACAGCTCAGCTGGCCTATGGGATCTGGAGTGTGCTGGACTGTCAGTTTTGTTAGTGACAAACCAATCTGATGCTGGGGTGTGCTGGGTTGTCAGCATTGTGATTGACAGCCCTGCTACTCAGTCTGGTCTAGCCTACGGGCGCTTCCCCAGGTACCTCTCATCCTTAATCATTTGCAAAGTATTTAGCTGGTTAGCTGCTAGTAGTCAGTGTCAGTTGTAGCTTTGCTTAAGTTAGGCATGTTTGCTTAGCCCTGTGTCTCTTTTCTCTGACCTTGTTGCCAGACAAAGGATTTGTCTTGGCTATTCGTGTAGATTATCCCTCCTGCTCTTGACGCTCAATGACATCAAGTACCTGACCCCGGACTTGGCCTCTGATTATTCGTTTGTTTTACTCCCTTGTCTTGACGTACTTTTCTGGCTTTGGAACCCAGACTGTTACCTGACCACGCCTTTGTCTTACTCATCTGTACTACGAGCCCTTCTGATATCTGACCTCCGACCACCTGACTACCCTGTCTCATGGTTTGTCTGTTAGTAGTGACTCAGCGTCACACTTGTCATATCAACTGAATAGATGTTAGGACCTGTATCTGGGACATATAGTATATGCATATACTAGTCTCTCCATTTCTATGGAAGACCCAAAAATTGATGAGCATGTGCACCCATCACTCCATTCTTAACACCATGCACAAGGGCTCTTTTCACAAGATAGATGCAGGTCCTACAGATATGCCATAAATGTCCCAGATGTGACAACCACTTTAAAGGCTAATTACATCTCTTGGGTAGAGGGTTAATGAAACGCATATGTTTTAACTTAAAAATCACTTTTGTAATTGTTTTTTATTTAAAAATTTGTTAGTCCATAGCGTCACTCTCCCCTGAAAGGTGTCAGTAGTCTTAGAGATTGGAATATTCAAAGGGAATTTATGAATTTAAGAAGCTTCTTATATGTCATGGAAACATGGCAGAAAGGGTAGTGGTGTTTAAGGTCCTGGGACTCACTAAAAAAAGGGGGCCAGTAAATAATCATGACTTTTACACAGGCAATAATGCAGGGTTCAGCACGGTGGCTCAGTGGTTAGCCTTGTAGTCTTGTAGTCCTGAGTTCAAATCCTACCATAGTCAACATCTGTTGCTATGTTCTCCTCGTTTTTGCATGAATTTCCTCTTGGTTCTCCAGTTTTCTCCCATACTCAAGAGACATACTGATAAAGAATTTATATTGTGAGCCCCAATGAGGACAGTGGTGATGATGCCTGTAAAGCGTTGCGGAATATGATGGTTAATAAGTAAAATAAATTAATATTTATCTATGGTTTGATCCTGTGGAATATGATGGTGCTATGTAAGTAAGAACAAGGAGCATCTGTAAAATGAATCTAGATTTGAAGTGGTCACCATTATGCCAGAACCTATCTTTCACTACAGCTCTAATTCACCAGATCATCATAGCTATAGTCCACCAGATTATCAAAGCTGTAATCCACCAGATTATCATAGCTGTAGTCCACCAGATCACCATAGCTGTAATACACCACATTATCATAGCTATAGTCCACCAGATCACCATAGCTGTAATCCACCTGATTATCATAGCTGTAGTCCACCAGATCCATCAGAGCGCTAGTCCACCAGATCATCATCGCTCTAATCCATCAAATATCATAGCTGTAATCCACAAGATCATCATAGCTGTAATTCACAAGATCATCATAGCTGTAATCCACAACATCATCATAGCTGTAATCCACAACATCATCATAGCTGTAATCCACAACATCATCATAGCTCTGATCTACCAGATCATCATAGCTCTAATTCACCAGATTATCATAGCACTAATCCACGAGGTCATCAAAGCGCTAATCCACCAGGTCATCATAGCTCTAATTTATTTATTTTACTCACTTATATAGCTCAATTAATTCCACAGCGTTTACTAATCCACAAAATCATCATAGCTCTAATTCACCAGATCATCATAGGTCTAATTCACCAGATCATCATAACTAAAATCCATCAGATTATCATAGCTCTAATTCACTAGATTATCATAGCTCTAATTCACCAGATCATCATAGCGCTAATCTACAAAATCATCATAGCTCTAATCCACAAGATCATTATAGCTCTAATCCACCAGGTCATCGTGGTCCTAATACACCAGATCATCAAAGCACTAATCCACTACATCATTATAGCTCTAATCTACCAGATCATCATAGCGCTAATCCACCAGGTCATCATAGCGGTAATCCACCAGATCATTATAGCTCTAATCCACCAGGTCATCGTGGTCCTAATACACCAGATCATCAAAGCACTAATCCACTACATCATTATAGCTCTAATCTACCAGATCATCATAGCGCTAATCCACCAGGTCATCATAGCGGTAATCCACCAGATCATTATAGCTCTAATCCACCAGATCATTATAGCTCTAATCCACCAGATCATTATAGCTCTAATCCACCAGATCATTATAGCTCTAATCCACCAGATCATTATAGCTTTAATCCACCAGATCATTATAGCTCTAATCCACCAGATCATTATAGCTCTAATCCACCAGATCATTATAGCTCTAATCCACCAGGTCATCGTGGTCCTAATACACCAGATCATCAAAGCACTAATCCACTACATCATTATAGCTCTAATCTACCAGATCATCATAGCGCTAATCCACCAGGTCATCATAGCGGTAATCCACCAGATCATTATATCTCTAATCCACCAGATCATTATAGCTCTAATCCACCAGATCATTATAGCTCTAATCCACCAGATCATTATAGCTCTAATCCACCAGATCATTATAGCTTTAATCCACCAGATCATTATAGCTCTAATCCACCAGATCATTATAGCTCTAATCCACCAGATCATTATAGCTTTAATCCACCAGATCATTATAGCTCTAATCCACCAGGTCATCGTGGTCCTAATACACCAGATCATCAAAGCACTAATCCACTACATCATTATAGCTCTAATCTACCAGATCATCATAGCGCTAATCCACCAGGTCATCATAGCGGTAATCCACCAGATCATTATAGCTCTAATCCACCAGATCATTATAGCTCTAATCCACCAGATCATTATAGCTCTAATCCACCAGATCATTATAGCTGTAATCCACCAGATCATTATAGCTCTAATCCACCAGATCATTATAGCTTTAATCCACCAGATCATTATAGCTCTAATCCACCAGGTCATCGTGGTCCTAATACACCATATCATCAAAGCACTAATCCACTACATCATTATAGCTCTAATCTACCAGATCATCATAGCGCTAATCCACCAGGTCATCATAGCGGTAATCCACCAGATCATTATAGCTCTAATCCACCAGATCATTATAGCTCTAATCCACCAGATCATTATAGCTCTAAATCCACCAGATCATAATTGCTCTACTCCACCAGATATTCATAGCTCTACTCCACCAGATCATCATGGTTCTAATCCACCAGATCATCATAGCACTAATCCACCAGATTGTCATGGCTCTAATCTACCAGATCATCATAGCGCTAATCCACCAGGTCATCATAGCGGTAATCCACCAGATCATTATAGCTCTAATCCACCAGATCATTATAGCTCTAATCCACCAGATCATAATTGCTCTACTCCACCAGATATTCATAGCTCTACTCCACCAGATCATCATGGTTCTAATCCACCAGATCATCATAGCACTAATCCACCAGATTGTCATGGCTCTAATGCATCAGATCGTCATGGCTCTAATCCACCATATCATCATTGCTCTACAAGAGCCGTGTCTGTCAGCAGAGACCTCCTCCTTTTAGGTGCTGGCTATACGCACTGTGGCTATACGTACTGTGAATGCGCCCCTAGACGGACCACCATAACGAGACTCCAGTGATTAAGCTTCTTTTATTTGGGTGAACAGCGGAACATTGATAAAATGTAACTGTAAGGCCTAAATCTCTTGCATGTCTGATAGTCGTGCGATAAGGGCTAATTGAATGCCATGCCTTACTGCTCATTGAATCGGAGCAGGTACCACGCTCCTCTCAGTGAGCCCTTAAGCTTTCATCTATTAGAAAAGGAAACATTCATTAATCAAGCATAGCGGCAGCTAATTATTGGGTGGTATTTGAGGTAAAGTTTAATGCCATCCTTTCAATGCTCGACTAATTTCTCTTGAAACGTACAGCTGATAGCGAGCGCCGAGCTGCAGAGACCATTATCTCTATGTTAAGTAGAATATATGAGGGAAAAAAAAACATTTGTTGCCTTTAAGCTGACTCCGCATTAACCCCACCGCTTGTTTCATCTACAGGTACATTGAGATACTGAAGGAGCATAAGCCGAAGATACTGTGGGACCAGCACATTGCCGAACATTACCTTGAGTATAAAAAGTGAGCACCGCATGGGGCAATCCTGCTCTGTATGGGATGGATCAGGGCGGACAGGGAAAGGACACAAATCTGTAGACCACCATGGCCAACAAAATCATGCTGAACTATCCGGCACTCAGCAATAATTTATAGTTATTTTCTCTGCTTAGTGGCTGATTGTATTTCATGTCGGGAAAATTGTCACAAAAAGTAGAACAAATGGCTCTTAACCATCATCAGATTACCCAGGCTTATTGTTAAAGAGAAATGGGGTCTGCCCCCCCTGGAAAGGTTTAACCAAACATAGCTAAAGTGGATGTCTGTCATATTTCCAGACTGTAATCTCTGCAATGTTCAGCTTCTTAAGACATGTTGTTTTTTTTGCAGGAATAAAGGAGGAAAGCATGCAGTCTTCTATCCAACCCTGAAGGTGAGGAACCAAAAAGTACATTGTCCGCCTCATACCTGTCTATAGGGGAGAAGGAGGGGCCGCTATAATATCCATATCTACATACAGGGTTGGACTAGCCCACCAGAGTACCGGATAATCCTCTGGTGGACCCTGGCTTCTCCTTTAGGAGAGTTCATAGTGCAAACCTTGCAGCTGCTGTGGGGCTCGAGTGGGGGAGAAAGGTGGGCCCTCAGAATCAAATCCTCTGGTGGGCCCAATGTTCTTCAGTCTGACACTGTCTACATAGGTTCACTAAGCCATGTATGTTCACTTTCCATATAATCGTGCCAGGTCTTCTAATTCATAGCTTTTTACCAGAAGGAGAAAGTCTGTTGCTGCTGCTGTTCTTGCCATGGATATGCCAATGGATGAGCAGAAAAGACTTTTTAAAGCTGTAAAACACAGCAATGAATTGCATGAAGGGAGAAAATGAGTTATAAGACCTTGTTCACACAGTACCATACACGACTTTGAGATCTATATGTACGTTGCCAAAATATTTTCAAGCTGTTTTTTTTTACCCACTGATACAGTAACCAGTACACATAGAGATGTTTCTCACAGATCTCTCTATACCCAGCTTAAATTGTTCAATCTGCATTGAAAAATACCATTATCAGGTATCGGATAGTCTAAGACTTCATGTTCTTTCCAATTGAAGTTGGTAGAAATAAGCTCTAAGTCCAAAACCAGACATTGGTAGTACCATGGCACGGCCCGTGGAGCATATCATCACTTCCAGCTGGCACACGTCCCACCAACTGTGCCCCACTAACAATTTGGAGGTTTGCATTACGGTTTTGGGAAGCACGGTGATAGAGAACGCAACAAGCAGCATTATTACACTAGGGTACGGACATTGCCATAGGATTACATTTATGCACCACACATAACTGGTACAGATCCATAACATGGTTGTGTGCAGTACAGGGTCTAAGTTGCTGGTCTTTCAGAATATTTGATTTATGGTGAGAAAGCTTAGAGAATCTGTGATGTAATTTATACTGCCTGGACCATGGGCAGCATGAATTAGACAATGGCTGTATTAATGCTTATTTTTTTATATAAAAACCATGCGGTGTATCACAGGAAACATACTCTGGGAGTCTGCCGGGGATTATGTATCTCAGCTGAGTAGCAATGCAGATATCTGGTGGCTTCTACCTGCCTTGCTCCCCTTCTTTCCATATATACACGTAATGTGAGAGATTTGTCAGTCTAAGAGAGTAGGGTGGGGACAAGCCGCCAGAGATCAGCCTTGGACTAGTCATCTAAAACATATGGTCCCCATATACACTGCTCAAAAAAATAAAGGGAACACTAAAAGACCAGATCCTAGATATCACTGAATGAAATATTCCAGATGCAAATCTTTATTGATTACATAGTGGAATGCGTTGAGAACCATAAAACGTAAAAATGATCAGTGTAAATCAAAATTAATATCCCATGGAGGTCAGGATTTGGAATGATACTCGAAATCAAAGTGTAAAATCAAATTACAGGCTGATCCAACTTCAGTGGAAATGCCTCAAGACAAGGAAATGATACTCAGTATTGTGTGTGGCCTCCACGTGCCTGTATGACCTCCCTACAACGCCTGGGCATGCTCCTGATGAGCCGGCGGATGTTCTCCTGAGGGATCTCCTCCCAGACCTGGATTAAAGAGTCAGTCAACCAGGGGAGGAGTCCTGAGGAGATAATTTGCATATTCCCACTGCATTTTGGGGTAAGTGAAGAGTCTCCGCGAGCTCAAAGAACACTGGATTTTGGCTGTTGGAGCTGAAAAGAGGACATCGGTAAACCGCGCGCTTTTTCTTTAAGCTTTTTTCACTGTTTTCAGAACATTAACAATAAGAACATGGAAGAGTCCAGGAGCCATTTGGTGAGCTGCTTATCCTGCTACATGTTCACAGACTTGCCAGTGGAAAAGCCAAACTTCACATGCCAGAAATGCAAGCTTGTGTCCCTGTTGGAGGAAAAGTTGCGAAATCTAGAAGAGAGGTTAACTACCTTGAAAATCATTAAGGAAGGTGAAGAGTTCTTAGACAGAGCAGAATTATCTCTTCATGATTCAGAAAGAGAAGAAATTCGAACTGCACCTGACGAAACAGAGGAATGGAAGCCTGTGACCCACTGAATACTCAGTGCGAGAGGTATATACCGTATGGGAATAAAAGGGCCAGAAATAAGAGGAAACCAATATGGTTGAATAAGAACGTAAAAGGGGCGTTAAATAGCAAAAAAGAGGCATTCAAGAGATTAAAACAGGAAAACAGTAAGGAGGCACTAATGTGTTACAAGGAAAAAACGAGAACCTGCAAAAAACAAATAAAAATAGCAAAGGAGGAAACAGAGAGACGTATTGCTAGGGAAAGTAGATCAAATCCCAAACTGTTCTTTACGTATATAAATAGTAAAAGGATTAAATCGAATAATATTGGACCGATAAAAAGTGATGAAGGCAAAATCATAGAGAAAGATGAGGATAAAGCTAATCTATTAAATAAATTTTTTTCGTCAACTTTCACAAAGGAAAAAGAACTAACAGGCGAAATGAGAAGTGACAAGCTTAATCCTCCACTAAGTATGACAAATCTAACCCAAGCTGGGGTACAGAAACGCCTCAGTAACATTAAAATAAACAAATCACCAGGACCTGATGGCATACACCCACGGGTACTAAGGGAACTAAGTAATGTGATAGACAGACCATTATATCTTATATTTAAGGACTCTGTTGAGACTGGGTCTGTACCACTTGATTGGCGACAGGCGAATGTAGTGCCAATATTCAAAAAGGGAGCGAAAAGTAACACCGGAAACTATCGGCCGGTGAGTCTGACGTCCGTTGTGGGCAAAATTTTTGAAGGCTTTATTAATGAGGCAATCATGGAGCATCTTGATGCTAATAATCTATTAACCCCGAACCAACATGGATTCATGAGGAATCGCTCCTGCCAAACAAACCTGATTGACTTCTACGAGGAGGTGAGCTCTCGAGTAGATCAGGGGGAACCAGTGGATGTCGTGTATCTCGACTTCTCAAAAGCGTTCGATAGCGTGCCACATAATAGGTTGGTATACAAAATGAGAATGATGGGGCTGGGGGAAAATGTCTGCAAGTGGGTAGCTAACTGGCTAAAGGATAGAAGGCAGCGGGTGGTTATAAATGGAATATACTCAGATTGGGTAAGCGTCACTAGTGGGGTACCACAGGGGTCTGTACTAGGCCCAATGTTATTTAATATCTTTATTAACGACATAGTCAACGGGATAAATAGTAAAATATCAATATTTGCAGATGACACAAAGTTATGTAAAACAATTAATACAAAAGAGGACAGTGCAGACCTACAGAGGGATTTGGATAAGCTGGGTAGGTGGAGCATTAAATGGCAAATGAGGTTTAACGAGGAGAAATGTAAGGTCATACATATGGGAAGGAAAAATGGAAGTCACCAGTACTCACTGAATGGGAAATCATTGGGGAATTCAGAGATGGAGAAGGACTTGGGCATCTTGATTGATAGCAAACTAAATTGGAGTGCCCAAAGTCAGGCCGCTGCTGTAAGGGCAAACAGGGTAATGGGATGTATCAGAAGAGGTATAGCTGCAAAGGATGAGAACATTGTTCTTCCACTGTACAAAGCACTGGTCAGACCACACTTGGAATACTGTGCTCAGTTATGGGCCCCAATATATAGAAAGGATATAAATGAGCTTGAAAAGGTACAAAGGAGGGCAACAAAATTAATAAGGGGAATGGAGGGACTGCAATACCCAGAGAGGTTGGCAAAACTAGGACTATTCAGCCTGGAAAAGAAGGTTGAGGGGGGACATAATAAATGTGTACAAATATGTTAGGGGACAGTATAGAGACCTTGCCCGGGATTTGTTCAAAAGGAGGGATATTACGGTAACAAGAGGGCATTCACTAAGACTGTAAGAGAAAAGGTTTCAGCACCAGCATAGGAAGGGGTTCTTTACGGTAAGAGCAGTGAGAATATGGAATTCACTGAGTGAGGAGACGGTAATGTCGGATTCACTACACCAGTTCAAGCGGGGACTGGATGCTTTTCTAGATACCAGGCAGATTTCTGTATATACTTAACAATAGAATAAAATAGTAGGTTGATACAGGGATTTATTCTGACTGCTGGTTTCAGAGTCGGGAGGGAATTTTTCCTCAGGTGAAGATTGGCCAAATCATTTGGGGTTTTTGCCCTCCTCTGGATCAACTTTAGCAATTACAGAACTAACAGGTCGAACTTGATGGACGCAAGTCTTTATTCGGTTTTACTAACTATGTGACCCACAGAAGCAGGAGGATTGAGAGGCAGTCAGCACCCATACTGCTCAGGAACCAGTACCAGGCTCTCACGCAGGAGAACCATGAAGAAATACAGCAAAATAAGACTTTGCCAGCAATGAATAACCTTGTAAGCCCTCAGAATCCTCCTGGATGGAGAAAGAAGAATGTTGTGAAGAAAAAACGGAGAGTGGTGGTCATGGGGGATTCCCTGTTAAGAGGAACAGAGGCCGCTATCTGCAGACCAGACATAACCTCAAGAGAAATGTGCTGTCTTCCAGGAGCAAAAATTAAAGATGTGTCTGACAGGATATCAAGACTCTTCAGACCTACAGATCACTACCCATTCCTGCTAATACATGTGGGGACAAATGACACCGCAGGAAAGGACCTGGAAACCATCTGCAGTGACTTTGAAGACTTAGGCAAGAAAGTGAAAGAATTGGGAGCGCAGGTGGTCTTCTCATCCATCCTCCCAGTGGATGGCCATGGAACAATGAGGTGGAATAAGATTCTACAGGTGAACAACTGGCTACGTCGATGGTGTCGTCAACAAGGATTTGGATTTCTGGATCACGGAATGAATTACCTATACGATGGACTACTTGCTAGAGATGGGGTGCACCTTACGAAGACTGGAAAACATGTATTTGGAAGTCGCCTTGCTACACTCATCAGGAGAGCTTTAAACTAGAACAATGTGGGAAGGGAAGCAAAAGGCCAGAAAAAGCCATACAGCTGACAAATACTATTGAGATCTCTGCTACTGGAAGTGGAAAAGAAGAACAAAGACAAAAAAATCTAAATAATAAAAATATGGGAGGAAGAGAAACCAATCACAAACTAAAATGTTTTTGTACAAATGCACAAAGCATGGGCAACAAACAAGGAGAATTGGAACTACTAATGCAGGAAAAGGAATATGATGTCATTGGAATCACTGAAACTTGGTGGGACGATACACATGATTGGAATACAAGCCTAAAAGGATACAACTTATTTGCAAGAAACAGACTTGATAAACGAGGAGGAGGTGTTGCATTGTATGTTAAGGCCCCGTCACACTAAGCGATATCGCTAGCGAGATCGCTGCTGTGTCACGGTTTTGGTGACTCACCAGCGACCTCACCAGCGATGTCGCTATGTGTGACACTTTGCAACGATCAGGCCCCTGCTGTGAGGTCGCTGATCGTTGCAAAGTGTCCTGGACCATTTTTTGGTCGTTGGCCTCCCGCTGGCCAGCACACATCGCTGTGTGTGACCAGCGGGACCAACGATCTGGCTGGTAACCATGGTAAATATCGGGTTACTAGGGGCACGCGCGCACTTAGTAACCCGCTGTTTACCATAGATACCACTCTGCTACGGTGAGCGGAGGCTCCAGCGCACCGTAGCAGAGTGGTATCCATGGTAAACAGCGGGTTACTAGGGGCACACGCGCACTTAGTAACCCGATATTTACCATAGTTACCAGCCTGCTCCTGCTTAAGCAGCAGGCTGGGAACGGGAGCAGGACATCGTGGAACGATTCTTTCCACGATATCGCTGCTCCCCTCATCGCTGGTGAGCCTGCCTGTTTGACAGCTCACCAGCGATGTATTAGCGATGCAGCAACGATCCCTGACAGGTCGTATCGTTGTCGGGATCGCTGCTGCATCGCTTAGTGTGACGGGGCCTTTAGAAAAGCGTATATCTGCACAGAGATTGAAGCTTCAGAGACTGGGAGTTCTGTGGAAACTGTTTGGGTAAGAATACAAGGAGAGAACAAAGGAAAGGACACCATTGTAGGCATTTACTACAGGCCACCTGGGCAAGCTGAAGATATGGATGAACTCTTTATGTATCAAATGACCAAGTTCTCCAAAAAATATGACGTAGTGGTCATGGGAGATTTCAACTATCCAGACATTTGTTGGGAATCTCTCTCAAGTAAAACTAACAGGTCAAGCAAATTCTTATCCTCTCTTGCTGACAACTTTATCTTCCAAAAGGTAGGGGAGAAAACAAGGGGATCTGCTACTTTGGATCTAATCCTTATAAACAGGGAGGAAATGGTTGAGGAGGTAAAGGTGGCTGGGACCCTAGGAGGCAGCGATCATGCTATTATAGAATTTTGGATAACTAGAGGAGGAAGACATGTGAAGACTCAAACTTCAAGGTTAGATTTTAGAAAGGCAGATTTTAAGAGACTCAGAAAGAGAATAGGAGGGATCCAATGGCTGGATGTCCTTAAGGACAAAAATGTCCAGGAAGGATGGGAAATTTTTAAAAATGAGATTCTCAAAGCACAATCGTTAACAATCTCGAAAAGTAGGAAGAATGGGAAGCATTTAAGGAAACCAGGATGGATGAACACAGAACTTAAACACATGCTAAAAAGAAAGAAAGAAATGTTTATTAAATGGAAAGAGGGAGGCATATCTAAAGAAGATTATAATGCAGTCTGCAGATCCTGCAGGGCACGTATCAGGTTAGCTAAAGCTGACAATGAATTAAGGCTGGCAAGAGATGTCAAAAGCAATAAAAAGGATTTTGGGGGTATGTCAAAAGTAAAAGAAAAGTCAAAGATGCTATAGGATTTTTACAGGATGAAAATGGAGAAATGGTAAGAGAGGATGTTGAGAAGGCCGAACTTTTTAATTCCTATTTTGCATCGGTTTTCTCTCAGAAAGAAAATGTAACATCAACTGATCTTCACTGTCCTTTTAAAGGAATAGAGGAATCCAAGTTATCTGTAAACAGAAAGATTGTGAGGGAATATTTAGCTAACATAAATGAGTTCAAGTCTCCAGGTCCAGATGAATTACACCCCAGAGTACTGAAGGAGATCGTAGAAGAAATTTTAGAACCACTCTCCATAATCTTTGAAAATTCTTGGAGAACAGGAGAAGTCCCAGAAGACTGGAGAAGAGCAAATGTTGTTCCTATCTTCAAAAAGGGGAAGAAGGTGGACCCAGGGAACTATAGGCCGGTGAGACTGACTTCTATACCAGGAAAGATCTTTGAACAAATTATTAAACAACATGTATGTAAGTACATGGATAAGAATGAAGTGATTAACCAGTGTCAGCATGGGTTTGTAACTAACAAGTCATGTCAGACTAACTTAATTTCCTTCTATGACAGAATCACTGACTGGGTGGATCAGGGGAAATGCTGTAGATATAGTATATCTTGACTTCAGCAAAGCATTTGACAAAGTATCTCACACCGTCCTTATTGAAAAAATGACCAAGTATGCAATGGACCAGGCAACTGTTAGGTGGATTCATAACTGGCTTAGTGATCGGACTCAAAGGGTGGTTGTAAATGGCTTCACATCCAGCTGGATGAATGTCTCAAGTGGGGTACCACAGGGCTCCGTCCTGGGACCTGTATTGTTCAACATCTTTATCAATGATTTAGATGAAGGAATTGAGGGTAAACTGATTAAATTTGCTGATGACACAAAGCTAGGAGGGATAGCTAATACTAGAGAAGAGAGAGAGAGGATTCAAAAAGACCTAAATAAACTGGAGCAGTGGGCAGCAACCAACAGAATGGTTTTTAACAGGGAAAAATGCAAAGTACTACATCTGGGCAATAAAAATGAAAAAAGCATATACAGAATGGGAGGAATAGAGCTAAGCAACAGTACATGTGAAAAAGACTTAGGTATACTAATAGATCATAGACTGAACATGAGTCAACAGTGTGATGCAGCAGCAAAAAAGGCAAATACAATTCTGGGATGTATTAACAGAAGCATACAGTCTAGATCACGTGAAGTCATTATCGGTCTTTACTCCTCTTTGGTCAGACCTCATCTGGAATACTGTGTACAGTTTTGGGCACCACATTTTAAAAAAGACATAGACAAACTGGAGCAAGTTCAGAGAAGAGCGACCAGAATGGTGACTGGTCTGCAAACCCTGTCCTATGAGGAACGGTTGCAGGATTTGGGAATGTTTAGCTTGCAAAAAAGAAGACTGAGAGGAGACTTAATAGCTGTCTACAAATATGTCAAGGGCTGTCACATTGTAGAAGGATCATCTTTATTCTCATTTGCACAAGGAAAGACTAGAAGCAATGGGATGAAACTAAATGGGAGGAGACACAGATTAGATATTAGAAAAAACTTTTTGACAGTTAGGGTGATTAATGAGTGGAACAGGCTGCCACGAGAGGTGGTGAGTTCCCCTTCAATGGACGTCTTCAAACAGAGGCTGGACAGACATCTGTCTGAGATGATCTAGTGAATCCTGCTTTGAGCAGGGGGTTGGACCAGATGACCCAGGAGGTCCCTTCCAGCTCTACCATTCTATGATTCTATGATTCTATGATTCAACTCCTGGACAGTCTGTGGTGCAACTGTTGGTGGATGGAGCGAGACCTGATGTCCCAGATGTGCTCAATTGGATTCAGGTCTGGGGAACGGGCAGGAAAGTCCAAAGCATCAATGCCTTCATCATGCAGGAACTGCTGACACGCTCCAGCCACATGAGGTCTGGCATTGTCATGCATCAGAAGGATCTCAGGGCCAACCACACCAGCATATGGTCTCACAATGAGTCTGAGGATCTCACCCTGGTACCTAATAGCAGTCAGGGTACCTCTGGCGAGCACATGGAGGGCGGTGCGGCCATCCAAAGAAATGCCACCCCACACCATTACTGACCCACTGCCAAACCGGTCATGCTGAAGGATGTTGCAGGCAGCAGATCGCTCTCCACGGCGTCTCCAGACTCTGTCACGTCTGTCACATGTGCTCAGTGTGAATCTACTCTCATCCGTGAAGAGCACAGGGCACCAATGTGGAATCTGCCAAGCTTGGTGTTTTCTCCTGCACGGTGTTGGGCTGTAAACACAACACCCTCTTGTGGACTTCGGGCCCTCATACCACCCTCATGGATGTTAGTGGCCTGCTGGAGTTAATTTGCAGGGCTCTGGCACTGCTCCTCCTTGCACAAAGGATGCATGAGAGGTTGTTACACCTGGAGAGACATTCGAGGGGCATCAACCCAGCGGCAGGACTGGTATCTACTTCTTTGTGCATGGAGGAACATGAGAAGCAATGTCAGAGCCCCACAAAATGACCTCCAGTGGGCAACTGGTCTGCATGTTTCTAACCAAACATGGAAAACCGACTCCATGAGCGCCCAAGGCACTGTGCAGCTCAATTGGCATTTGCCAGAGAACACTAGAATTGACAGGTTTTCCATTGGCATCCCGTTCTCTTCACAGTAGTACCACTGATTGTCCAGGAGCTCACTGATCCATGTCTAGAAGATCCTCAGGACACCATCTGCCGTCTCATCCGGAGGATGCCAGGCGCTGCCAGGAGTGCATACAGCACATGGGGGGCCATGCTCATTACTGAGTCACACTGTGATTTGCCATGATGAAATTTACAAAAATTGAATACACCTGTGATTTAAATCTTTTACTTTGATTTCCAGGCTGATGAGGAATCCTGTGCTCGGTTGATGATTTTGGTTCCCATTGACTAGTGATACGTCATTTTGTTCTCATTGAGCTTTATATTTGTTAAGATCTTCAACTTGAATCTTTTTTTCATCAAGATCCGATCTGTGATTTAAAGGGGTTGTCACTACTTTATATCCCCCCCCCCATGTATCCCCCCGGGGCCCCTAAGACTTCTTGTAAATACCTTACGTTGCTGATAATGCCTGTGAGCGGCGTCACGTGACCCCCGGCTGCAGCCGGCTCTGACATCTGTTGATGTCACGACAAGTGCTGGCAGCAGCTGGGGGTCTTTGTCTTCCTGGTTCCAGGGGATTGCCAGGCTGTGGGTGGGGTTACCCCCCCCCCCCCGCGTCACACCCCGCATCCACTGTGCGCCCTGCCTCTCCCCATTCATTGGGAAAGCGCGCGGTGGATGCCGGGTGTGATGTGGGGGGGTAACCTCGCCCACAACCCAGCAGCCACAGCGGGGACCCCAGCGCTGAGTCACGCCTCACTTGTCGTGACGTCAGTGCGGGGTCATGTGATGCCTGTGAGCGGCCAGTGATAGCGCCGCTCACAGGCATTATCAGCAACATAAAGTATTTACAAGAAGTCTTAGGGGCCCCGGGGGGATACATTTGGGGGGGGGGAATAAAGTAGTTGACAACTTCTTTAAATGATTCCTTTTTTTTGAGCAGCCTATTTTATATTGTACTTTCTTTTGGCCCAAAAATCTGTTTTTTTTAAAAAAAGAGTATTCTCAAAAATGTAGTATAACAATGATTCTCCCTTCATACCAGTTTTTCTGTAATTCTTTTTAATCTATCAGTCTATACAGGTTCGACTGGACCTTGCAAAGGAGCTGGGAACTGGGATTTCCATCTGGGAGCTGGGACAAGGCTTGGACTATTTCTATGACCTTTTATGATTTAGCAAGCATTGGATAACAAGCTGTGATTGTACCAGGGACTGACCTGTTTATTAAAAGCAATACAGATGACACCGAAGCTGGAAGTTCATACCTTGGTCTGTTCACACAGCACTTGGGGTTTGATGTCCCTAGTGCCCTGCGTAATCTCTAAATTCTTTATTTCTTCACCTTTCTGCACTTTTCCTCTCGATGGGACTTTAAATAGCTGAAAAAAAACTTTCAAACCATGAAGTTATGTTTTTTTTTTCCCTGAAAGGAAGTCTGGAAGTAGTTCTCAATGACTTCACATGAAGTTCTGTATAACAAACTACTTTGAATATGTAGACTAGTGATGAATGCTGCAACTTCAGGCTTTAGTCAAGGGTCCCTGGTAAGATATAGAGTCTTAAACTTCTGCACAACGCCGACTATGCATTGGACGGGCAAATTGATGCTCTGAGCCACTCTAAGTTTTTTTATTTTAGAATGACTTTCCTGTACCAGATATACTTAGTCGAACTTCTGCCTTATTTTCAATTTCGTCACTTTTGATGTTAAAGTGAACTTGTCATCAGGATATAAGACGCTTAACTAAAGGCATGTGAGTAAAGAGCCTTTCATCCTTAATAAATCCTTACTTGTAGCATTTTATTTTTCATTTTAGAGAAATCCAGCATTGAAGTGCAGGGGGCCGGCACTGCACTTCCAGTTCTCTTGCCTCTCTCCCTTTTTCCCGACCCACTGCCGGCCTCCGGTCTCTGACAGACAGGGCACTCTTCTCTCAGTGGCTTGCCTTCCCTGCCTGTGAGATTTTGCACAGGCGTCGTCATTGCTCTGGTGTCGTCTATCAGAGGGGGCAGCGCAGCTCAATAGTCCAGCTCTCACAATGCCATACTGCGTATGCACTGCCCTCTTTGAGAAGATGTCCCCAAGGTAATGACGGTGCCTGCTCAAAATCGGGCGGTAGAGACAAGTCATTGAGCCAAGAGAGACCTATTTGTTGGAGGTCAGTGGTGGGTTGGGAAAAGGGAGTGAGACACAAAGCTGGTAGTGCAGTGTCCACCCCCTGCTTCTGCAACTAAGACACCGCCCACTTTTACTGCAGTCGTAATGCGAGCTAGCAGTGAACTAGGTTTTCATGGCAAATTTTAGCAGCTGCTCCCCCTAGTCTTTAAGGCTATGTGCCCACGATGCAGAAATGAAGCAGAAAATTTCTGCAGCATTTCTGCATCTCCCTGGCAGAAAAAAACGCATGCAGATTGTGCATGCGGTTTTCCTGCAGAATACATGCGGATCCACATGCGGGTTCACATGCGTTTCCGCATGCAGATTGACAAGCGCTTTCCAGGCGATAGCATCACTTGGAAAGTGCTTGACAACTAGGTCACACTGTATAAATCCATGCAAACAGCATGGATTTATACAGTGTGAACCGTAAAAATTAAAACAAATAAAGCTATACTCACCCCCGAGGCCCCGGCGTGGCTGCAGCGCTGCTTCCTGGCTGGTTCCCGGCTGCCGGCACATCGCGAGACAGAGCGGTGAAGGGCCTGCGGTCACATGACTGTGACGTCACCGAAGGTCCTTCAGCGCTGCTGGCATTCAGAGAGAAGACGCCGGACAGGTGAGTATAAACTTTATTTGTTATTTTATTCTTTTTTCACAGGTAGAATGGTACCCAGGTCTGGATGAGAGTCTCCTCTCCTCCAGAACTGGGTACCATCCGCACATAGAGACGCATAGAAGCCGCTTGTAAAAATGTACAGTCTCGGTTTCTGTGCGTCTCAATGCAAGTCAATGGCGGGAGTTCCGCTGCGCTTCCGCAAAATTAAATGACATGCTGCGGATTTTTGTACGCAGCATAAACGCTGCGGAAAAATCCGCAGCATGTGCATAGAACATGCGGAATCCTTTTGGGGACCATGGGGTGCGGATTACCTAGCGTTTCACAAGCGTTTACGCTGCGGAAATTCCACAGCATAAATGCTTGAAAAACGCTACGTGGGCACACAGCCTAAAAGTGGAAAATGTCAAATCTTTTTTAATTATTTTTCATATTTTGCATTTTGAAAAAAAAAAAAGTTATTTTTTTTAATTAAAACATTAATACTTTGCATATATTCAATTGTTGAAAAACAATTTATTTTTGATGGCACATTCCCTTTAAACGCTAGAGTTTTCCAAGATGTCAAAATAAAATTCTACAAGCAAGGTAAGGATTTACTAAGGGTTAAAGGCTCTTTACTCACAACCTATTAGTTAGAGGTCTAATATCCTGATGATAGACTTACTCAGGTTCACTCTTGTTTAAAGTGAACCTATCATAGTTCCAAGGAAATAAACAGTTATTTTGATGCAAACTAGCAACATTTTTTTTTTAATTTGATTCATAAATGTTGCAACTTTTGAGCTAGAACTTTTTTAATAAATATATAAGGAAACAATGCTGATCTGTTTTGGGAATGCTATTATTCTGGAACATAATTTGCATAATTAAAATTAAAAGGGAATAAATGAAATATTCTGTTAATGTGTTGTTTTGTAATAGAGTTTTAATCACAGGAAGTTGCTCATCTGGGATCCGGACGATATTAGGTAATGTATAACATTAAACATGCTATAATAGATCACTTTTCTATTTGAAAATCTTGGGGATTGTTTGCATTTTCCTGCGTTCTCACCTTTTGATGAAAAACGACATAGAAGATCACTGAGGCACAGAATGAAGGCACCTATCAAACATATATGAGCTCAGCGATATGCAGCATTTACCTAAAGAGTTATTTTTACTTTTTCCCTACGTTTCAGCCACTTTTTTCCCTTTTACAGCTGTCTTCACTGATTATGTTGTCATGCGTCTGGGTTCGAACCCTTGAGCCTGTGCTTTGTGGTCGGCTTTAATGTCTGCCAAGCCACAGTAGATACACCTTTTCTCCGGGTGTTTAGTTTCTGTAATTATTGCTTCAGTCTTTTAGGGGTAACAGGTGTTTTTATTTATTCATTTGTCTGCCCCATCACCTTTCGGGTGCGGCTTTATACTTACTTTATTTTTACTTTCCCCCTGCTGGTATTTCCTGCTGGTGATAGTCTCATTTGGATGTCCATACTGCTGTAGTTGAAGCCAGATAGTGAAATACCAGCTAGGGTTTATCTCTCTGCTGTTTACGTTCTTTACCTTGCACCTATCTTGTGTTTCTTTTTAGGAAATAGGCAGCATACTTATTTAATCCTTTATTTTTGTATTTTGTGGTTTGTTTTACTCACTCTGGGATCTCTTTCTATTTTCAGCACACTTTTCCTTCTGTAGGTAATTTACACTCTGCTCTGCGCTCTGGTTCTTCAGGAGGAACGTGAGGCGCTCGATGGGTTTTTAGGCAGCATAGGTCCGAGTTGCCATTGTCTAGTCTGTGGTTAGGAATATCTCTGCTCACGCAGGAACCACTAGGGACTGCGGGGTGAGGATCACTAGTCTGTTTGGAACCGGCAGGGTCAGTTGCAGTTTTTAATGTACCTATTTTTCCTAGTGACTTGCTACACAATCATAACACATGGTCTCTGACAGCATGAAATCCATACACAGAGAGATATGGTTACCTGCTGCAGCTTATAGATATATTTGGAGAAAGGATAGGAGCAAGGAGAGGCTTCTGGAGTTATACAGAGTGTTTTACCTCATTTAGAGCTTGATTCACAGCTACTCTGCTCAGTAGTGTTCTATCTTGTTGCTGCTGCTTCTGAGGGTGTGCTAAAGAGGAGAGCAGTCTCTGTGTGCTATGTATAAGAGAGGACATAAGCAGCTAGTCTCCATGCATAGGCTCGGATACAAAGTTAAAAAAAAAACAACTTGTGAAAACTATAGAATTTGAGTCACATAATGGCCAGAAAAAAATTCTATTCTTCATGTACCCGCTCACAGCGGTTTATTCTGGAATAATAGATACACTTTAAAGCTGGAGGACTCCTTTGTGCCTGCCCAAACGGCAGAACGATGTCTCAGTAGTCATCGAATGCTAACACAAGGTGTGAATAGGTTCTCCCTGCTGCAGGCTCAGACATTCCCTGCACGTAGTGTAATTTGTACAGGCGGGCCCTGCTAGAATTGATGGTCCACTTGGATCGTAATTCTCCCTGCCAGTGTCCTTGCTACACTGCTGTTTTTTTTTCTCCTCTGCTGCTGAGCAATCGTTTTCTACAGCACTAATGCCTAAGGAGTTTAACTTTTGAAATGCAATAATGGTCTGATAATAGTAATTCTATGTTACAGTACAAGATAATTTTATGATCCGATGTCTAGAACCAGTGTTTATTGAGACCGGCTGAGTCAAGGAGGTAAGTTATGAACATGATAAGAGTGACTGGATGACAATCGAATGTCTAGATACCATTTTCAGGGAGTCCCAGGTACGATGAAGACAGTGACCATAGATAGGTACGTGACTGTCTTAGAAAGATTACAGATGGGCTTTATATTTCTCTTAGCTAACACTTATTTTTTTTAGGATTTTACTACAATATAGTTGTATGCAATATGACATTTGGGTCACGTTGGTCAGGTTTTGGAAGTTGGGATCTCCATTGGTGTAGGCTTTTCTTTGCAGTGATTTTTAAGAGAATGTCTCAGGTATGTGATTGTAAAAGAATACATTTTATATATATATAGACCAAGAAAAAGTAGAGGAGCTGATTGATGTCAAATTTGTCTTTGTGAAGAGCTCCGATACATTTGTCATCTATCAATGAATCCCTTGCCCAGTAAGGCTGGAGTTACACACAGATTTTGGCCTCAACCCCAGTTGCACGAGCAAGGTTCGCTAGGTGTCGCTGCTACATCGCAACGCAACACAAGTGAGTGGAGTTCCATTGTGACTCCGGAGGAGCTGTGACCGCGACCCTAAAAATCTGATGCAATTGGACTTCTTGTGACTTTCTTGTCACAGTTGCTGTATGCTCGAGGTCACAATGCAACCTCATTCACTTGTGTTGCGCAGCAATGTAGCAGCGACACCTAAAAAAACTCTGGTCATCGGTGTGTGAACAATTTCAAAAAATAAATAAATTTAAAAATAAAGAAAACAAATAACACAACTCTGATTTAAATAATATGTGATTTTCTTCTTTCTGTTTAATGGAGAGCTGAACACAATATATATGAAATGTTAGGTCCAGGTTTATTACTAAGTTTTGGGATAGGCTGCACCAGGCTTTATAATTACAATTCACTGCAAATCATTTCTTAATATAATTCCAAGCAAGATGATGGCTTTTAGCTGTAAGAAGCAGCCTCGATGTGGACATCTCTTCTACCTTCTTGGAAGTCATGCATTTCTTGTTTGGTTCCTTTGTAGGCTACTACCTGCATGTTTCACATTAGTCTCTTCTTATCCAGCTTAGAGGGGTTGTTCAGTTTCCAAGATTATGATGATGTATAAAGTAACAAACTGGGCTTTTGCTCACCTTCCGTGGTTCCAGCAATACCTCTCCACCGTTGTTCCCATCTTCGTTGATCGGTTGCAGTAGTAACTTCAATTATATATCGCTGCAGCCAATCACGGAGTTCAGCGGTACTACTGATTTAGACGACACAAGTTTCTTAGCTCAGTGTTTTGGCTGCAGCGCTGTAGAAGAGATGTTACCACTGAAACCGATCAATAAAGCAGTGGTGGAGAAGCATCACTGGACATAGGGAAGGTGAGGAGAAGCCCAGTTGGTTATTTTATACATCACTGAGCTTATGGACTAATAACCTTTGAAATGGGACAACCACTTAAATGGAGTTGGAAAAAGTCACTTGCCCTTGACTTTTCTGGCTTTTCAGGCTTATGCCCTGATTTCTGCCATATATAATATTCTCCTAAAGAGATCCTGCAGACAGGCTTCGACTGGCCCACAGCAGAACAGGATAATCCCCCGGTAGGCCGCCCCTGTGAAAAAGTGCTAATGAGTAGTGCAGAAAAAAGTATAATGTAATCATTCATTAAACAAGCTAGCCAAATTACCATTACATAGAAGCAAAAGTAAATTTGTGTACTAGGGTCAGGTTATTTTCACATGTAGCTGAACAGTGGGCCCCAAGAATCAATGTTACTGGTGGGCCTTTGCCATTCCAGTCCGACAATGCCTGCAGACATAGGAAAGTGGCAAACCTTCATGATGGGCAAGATGGAAGGGATGTAAGTGACTATAATCAACTAAAATGTCAGATGTGAGTCATTGTTGCTTTTTTGAAAAAAACGTCTGTCATCAGATTTTGCATTACAAACTGCATATTTTATTAAATAGAGCTATTAAACCTGATGAGACTGGTGTACTTGCATTGAAAATCTGCGTCAGAATGACTATATAATCCTTATATAACGATTGCTCATTTTAAGATTGCCAGTAAAACTTTATTATACGATTTGACAACCATGTTATCATTGATTTTCAAAGTAAGTATACCAGCCTCATAAGGTCTAAGAGATCTAATACATTTACACATTATTTGTAGGGAAAAGGATAAAACACGGTCATTTGTGGGGTATAAGGTTTGTTTGCACATAAATATTTAAGGATGGCCTTAAAAATATATATCATAACAAGGGAGGTAAAACACTCCTTTTTTAGACCTGCCACGGATCCACTAACTCCACATCGCTTTAGCATTTATCGACAGTAGTGCCTGCTTCTCCATCTATCCTATGCGCAGCGTGCTTCAGAGAGCCTCCACGCTGCTCTCGGATTAACCAGCAGCTTGTTTGCTAAAGCACTGTGTGCACGGGGTCAACTGAGAAGCCTATGAATATTGTAGATGAATGCAGAGAGGACTGAGATCCAGTGCAGAAGAGGAAGACAAAAAGGCACTTTGGGCCAGATTCATTACTGCACTTGTTCTTTTTTTGTCTAGTTTTTTTTGTTTTTCACCTGTTTTTATTTGCATCGTTTTTTTAAAGTCTATTATATTTATTTTATGTATTCGCATATTTCTTTTCATTTGTTATGTTCGTCATTGTTGAAAGAGTTTAAGGTTTCTGAATGTTTTGGGCTGATTTATCAATTACGGCTTTTTAAAAAATTGCGAATTTTTTTGAGAAAGTGCACGCCAGTGTTTCCCTCCCCCAAAGCAATTTTATGCACACCTGGAATTTTTGCATCAATTTTGCAATATTTTAGTGGAACATATGACTGTTTGCACAAAAAAAAAAAATATATGCAAATGCAGAAGTACGTTATCTAAGATAAGATAATCCACTTAGCTGTGCTTGTCTAGATTGTGTCTCACATGCTGAATAATTTGGCGCAAAAAAACATCAATGAGTACAAGACAAAAAAAAAAAGAAAACCGACTTGAAGTGTTGAATGTATAGATAAAAAAATATGCAAATGATAAAGCACTTGATGTTAAACCTATAAAGAACTCAAGGGTTGCTTTAATGGCAATATGTCAGCAGGTTTTGCTATGTAATCTGAGAGCAGTGTGATATAGGGACAAATAGCCTGACTCCAGTGATGTATCACTTACTGGACTGCATGCAGCAGTTACAATGGGTACGGAAAGGATTCAGACCCCTTTAAATTTTTCACTTTGTTTCATTGCAGCCATTTGGTAAATTCTAAAAAGTTTTTTTCTCATTAATGTACACTCGGCACCCCTTCTTGACTGAAAAAAACAGAAATGTAGAGATTTTTGCAAATTTATTAAAAAAGAAAAACTGAAATATCACATGATCATAAGTATTCAGACCCTTTGCTCAGTATTGAGTAGAAGCACCCTTTTGAGCCAGCACAGCCATGAGTCGTCTTGGGAATGATGCAACGTTTTTCACACCTGGATTTGGGGATCCTCTGCCATTCTTCCTTGCAGATCCTCTCCAGTTCCATCAGGTTGGATGGTGAACGTTGGTGGACAGCCATTTTCAGGTCTCTCCAGAGATGCTCAATTGGGTTTAGGTCAGGGCTCTGGCTGGGCCAGTCAAGAATGGTCATAGAGTTGTTCTGAAGCCACGCCATTGTTATTTTAGCTGTGTGCTTAGGGTCATTGTCTTGTTGGAAGGTGAACCTTCGGCTAAGTCTGAGGTCCAGAGCACTCTGGAAGAGGTTTTCATCCAGGATCTCTCTGTACTTGGCCGCATTCATGTTTCCTTCAATTGCAACCAGTCGTCCTGACCCTGCAGCTGAAAAACACCCCCATGGCATGATGCTGCCACCACCATGTTTCACTGTTGGGATTGTATTGGGCAGGTGATGTGCAGTGCCTGGTTTTCTCCACACATACCTCTTAGAATTATCACCAAAAAGTTCTATCTTCGGCTCATCAGACCAGAGAATCTTATTTCTCATAGTCTGGGAGTCCTTCATGTGTTTTTGAGCAAACTGTATGCGGGCTTTCATATGTCTTGCACTGAGGAGAGGCTTCCGTCTGGCCACTCTGCCATAAAGGCCCGACTGGTGGAGGGCTGCAGTGATAGTTGACTTTGTGGAACTTTCTCCCATCTCCCTACTGCATCTCTGGACCTCAGCCACAGTGACATTGGGGTTCTTCTTTACCTCTCTCCCACGATTGCTCAGTTTGGCTGGATGGCCAGGTCTAGGAAGACTTCTGGTGGTCCCAAACTTCTTCCATTTAAGGATTATGGAGACCACTGTGCTCTTAGGAACCTTGAGTAATGCAGAAATTCTTGGCCAGATCTGTGCCTTGCCAGAATTCTGTCTCTGAGCTCCTTGGGCAGTTCCTTTGAGCTCATGATTCTCATTTGGTCTGACATGCACTGTGGGCTGTGAGGTCTTATATAGACAGGTGTGTGCCTTTCCAAATCAAGTCCTATCAGTTTAATTAAACACAGCTGGACTCCAATGAAGGAGTAGGACCATCTCAAGGAGGATCACAAAGAAATGGACAGCATGTGACTTAAATATGAGTGTCTGAGCAAAGGGTCTGAATACTTATGACCATGTGATATTTCAGTTTTCCTTTTTTAATTTGCAAAAATTTCTACATATCTGTTTTTTTTCAGTCAAGATGTGGTGCAGAGTGTACTTTAATGAGAAAAAAAATGAACTTTTTAGAATTTACCAAATGGCTGCAATGAAACAGAGTGAAAAATGGAAAGGGGTCTGAATACTCTCCGTACCCACTGTATCTGCTGCAAGACTCTGAATGGTGAGTCCTCTCTAACCCACAGATATAGCCCACACCACTGATTGGCCGCTGTTCAATCTGCATTTGCGGAAAGCTATCTATAAGTGGTAGGAAAGAAAGAATATAGACTATCAGCTCACCTATTCACAGATGCAGGTGTGCACGGATCCAAATTCCAAAGGAAACGGTCCATATAACAAAGGCAGTTGATCCGGCACTTCCAATAAAACGGATATTTTTATTTAGGAAAATTCATCCATAAAGGGTATATAGTTCCATAACAAATGCACATAAATTTACGGAAAAGTATATCATCTGAGGAAATAGTCCCAACGGAGATGCATTCAAGATGTTGGTTGACGCGTTTCGAAATGATACTTCTTAGGTTATGTTAGGTTAGATTAGTGTCATAGAAAAATTGAAAATCTTTTCTTCTCTCCTGTCATAGATATTAAAAAGTCTTTCTCCCAAACCCCTCTTGCCTCTCACCCCTCCCTTATCCCCCATTTGTCACAAGATTAGAGCTGACAGCCCAGCATCTGTCTCTCTGCAAATTATCACCCACACAGAAGTAACTTAAACAAATGCTGGTACACAAGAGGTGCCACCAATCCAATTAAAATGCGAGGGTCTTTCCCCCTGGCAGAGGGAGGGGGCAATTAGACACAGGCTGCGATCAATCTACGTGTAGGTGAGGAAATTCTATTCCCAGGACATCAAAGGGAATTGAATAGGGAGTCCCAGGCCGTCCAGCACCGATACGAAATATGGAATAGCTCAAGTTCCATAATTCCAATAATAATGGGACCTATATTTTAGTGACGGGGTCAGCTAGGGAACAATATGGATATTTTCCTGTCGCCGTAAGCCTCTCCGTGGAGCTGTAGCGCAAAAGCACCAGAATAACGGATCGCAGCTACGCAATGTATGGTCTCTAAATGAAAGTAAATTCATAATGGAATATATGGTATCACTTTTGGACTTCAGGGATCCAACAGCGATAAGCTATCCCAAAAACCAGATATCTTACTAAAAATGTGCAGGCTAGAGCCCAGCCCCTGTGATGTCAGGACAGGGGGTGTGTGGGCAGGTTCCCTCTTCAGCATAAAATAATCTGCTGAGGTTGGAGTAGTATTCATTGCGGGAGTTATATTTAATATAGCAACGGATCCTGTCCGCTTAACGGTCAGAGGAGAGCTCTCCTCCACCTATACTGAGTTGTCCCTGCGATTTGTATAGGGTAAGTTTCTTCTTTAATCCTGTTTATTTTGTGTAACTGTATATTCTGTATTGTAATGTCCCCTTTGTAAAATCCTTGTATACTTTTCTTAAAATTCTGCACAGAATTCTCAGAAGAACCGTGCAAGTTTTCAGTGACAGGAATGATTTTCCAATCCAGCCACTGATGTTCTGTAATATCCCACCGCTTGCCACCAATTTGTCAGGGTTCCACAGGGACGACACCGGGGAGATCACACAATATCTCACCGCTGCCGTCACTCTGTCAGGATTTCGTCAGGGATTTGCGAGCACACGGTCCTGAGTACTCACTACTTAGGTATTGGCAAGCGACCAGTGAGCTTATGGCGTCACACCTCCGGATTCCAACTCATGGAATATGTGTATACACACCGTACGGTCACTGTCCGCTTCACGATAACCCAATTATTATTGTTCGCTGCCATCACCGGCCGAGTTTGAAATATAATAAGGGCCTGGCCGGACGCCTGCGTTCTGGTAGCGTATATGGCTTCGGGGGAGGGAACGATTACAGAGCAAAAGAAACACGACTATTAAATTTTATATTTAATCCAAAAGGGAGGCAGTGTTATGAAAAATATACAAGGATTTTACAAAGGGGACATTACAATAAAGAATATACAGTTACACAAAATAAACAGGATTAAAGAAGAAACTTACTCTATACAGATCGCAGGGACGACTCAGTATAGGTGGAGGGACCCTGACCGTTCAGTGAACAGGATCCGTTGCTATATTAAGTATAACTCCTGCAATGAATACTACTCCAACCTCAGCAGATTCTTTATGCTGAAGGGGGAACCTGCCCACACACCCTCCTGTCCTGACATCACAGGGGCTGGGCTCTAGCCTGCACATTTTTAGTAAGATATCTGGTTTTTGGGATAACTTATCGCTGGTGGATCCCAAAAGCCCAAAAGTGGCTTATGAATTTACCTCCATTTAGAGACCACACATGGCATAGCTGCGATCAATTATTCTGGTGCTTTTGTGCTACAGCTCCACGGAGGGGCTTACAACGACGGGAAAATATCCACATTGTTCCCTAGCTGACCCCGTCACTAATAATATAGATCCCATTATTATCTGAATTATGGAACTTGAGCTATTCCATATTTCGTATTGGTGCCGGATGGCCTGGGACTCCCTATTCAATTCCCTTTGACATCCTGGGAATAGAATTTCCTCGGCTACATGTAAATTGATCACAGCCTGTGTCAAATTGTTCCCTGCCTGTGCCAGGGGGAAATACCCTCGCATTTTAATCGGGTTGGTGGCACCCCTTGTATGCCAGCGTTTGTTTAAGCTACTTCTGCTGTGGGTGATAACTTGCAGAGAGACAGATGCTGGACTGTCAGCTCTCCTCTTGTGACAAATGGGGGATAAGGGAGGGGTGAGAGGCAAGAGGGGTTTGGGAGAAAGACTTCTTAATATCTTCTTAATAACCCTACCAGAACACAGGCATCCAGCCAGGCCTGTATTATATTTTAAACTCAGCCGGTGGTGGCAGCGAACAATAATAATTGGGCTATCGTGAAGCTAACCGTAACCGTACGGGGCGTATACACATATTCCATGAGTTGGAATCCGGAGGTGTGACACCATACGCTCACTGGTCGCTTGCCGATACCTACGTACTGAGTAGTCAGGATCGTGTGCTCGCGAATCCCTGACGAAATCCTGACAGAGTGACGGTAGCAGTGAGATATTGTGTGATCTCCCCGGTGTCGCCCCTGTGGAACCCCGACAGTTAGGTTATGAATAAGAAGTATCACTTCGAAACACGTCAACCAACATCTTGAATGCATCTCCCTTTGGACTATTTCCTCAGATGATATACTTTTCTGTAAATTCATGTGCATTTTTTATGGAACTATATACCTTTTATGGATGAATTTTCCGAAATAAAAATATACATTTTATTGGAAGTGCTGGATCAACTGCCTTTGTTTATATAAGTGGTGGGAGTTGAGGCTACACAAAGCAGGAGGACTAGATGGCACAAGACATCTGGTCCTGTAATGATAGTTTCATGCTGATAACTCAGTGATTTTATTGAAACTGCATATAGAAGCCTAGTAAGTGACACAGCGATGGAATCAGGGTCTCTGCCCCTACATAATGCTACTCTCAGATTAAATAGCAAAACCTTGCTGACAGATTTCCTTTAACATCAGCTCAAATATCGTTTGCTATCATGTTCAGGCTCAGTGGCATGACTAGAGTCTGATGGGCCCTGGTGCAATATTTGGACCTGAGTCCCCACCTGTATATTTGTCAAATGTATATGCCCTTGTAGTGTTCCAAATCCTGTGAAGACATACTTGTTTGCCATCTTATGTAACAATATCCCCGATCCTGACCCCTTCCTCTAATAGTGTCCCCCATCTTGTCCCTCTTTCCTGTACTAATGTCCCCCATCCTGGCCCCCTTTCCTGTAATGTCGCACATTCTGGCCCCTTCCAGTAATAATGTCCCCATCCTGACCCCTTCCTGTAATGTTCGCCATCCTCGCCCCTTCCTGTAATCATTTCCCCTATCCTGGGCCCCTTCCAGTACTAGTGTCCCCCATCCTGGCCCCTTCCTAAATTAATTATCCTTGTCCTGGGCCCCTTCCAGTAATAATTCCCCCATCCTGGAATAATGTCTCCATCGTGGGCTCCTTCCTGGTATAATGTCTTCCTTTCCTGGTATAATGTCCTCCATGCTGGGCCCCTACCAGCAATATACAGTATGTCTCCCATCCTGGGCTCTTTCCAGTAATATATGCCACCCATCCTGGGCCCTTTCCAGTAATATATGTCCCCCATCCTGGGCCACTTCCAGTAAGATATGGGTCCCTTCCAGTAATATATGCTACCCATCTTGGGCCCCTTCCAGTAATATATGTCCTCCATCCTAGGCCCCTTCCAGTAATATATGCCCCACAGTAATAATGTCCCTTTTCTTTAGCTCTTCTCCAAAAAATGTAAAAAAATAATACATGATTCTTCTTACTTTTCCCTGCTCCTATGACGTGTGTGATCCTCTTCTATAGCCAGTGCAGAAGCTGATTTCAACGTGCAAGCGACGGGCAGTGCACGACTTCACTGCAATGCGCCGCCATTGACTTGCATGCTGATGTCAGTTGCCGGCCTCTGATTGGCTGGCAGCGTGTGTTGCAGTGCAGGGACCCGATCGGTCTCTGCGCCGCAGTAGATTTCAGCTGAATGTGCGTCCTCATCGGACATCATTCTGAAGTAGCTGCTATTATTGGCCGGCCTCACTCCCGCACTGGCCCGGTCGCGCAGTCGCACTCGTTACACCCCTGCTCAGGCTTTATAGTGATTATCTGCAGTCTTTCAACTGTAAAAAATGTTGTATCAGTTTTCAGCCTCTGATATTTCCATAACTGGACACCAGCAATAGTAAGAAAGCTGAAAAACGATTCACTATTTTCAGGGTGTTCGCCTGCTGTGTATGTTGCCATATCCAGGGACCTGTCCAGGTGTTCTTCACCTCCAGCTCCACATCCAACGGCAGCCGCTCATCTGGTATTTCAAGTGTATACAGAGGAGTGTGAGGAGCTGAATCTGCTCTGTGTACAAACTGAAGGTTAGCAGGAATAATGAGGCCTGAAAGCATTGATCACAGTGCAGTGTGAGGAGTTTGTCAGATGAAATGCATCTCAAACACACCGCGCAGACGCTTAATACGCCTGTCAGCCCGCCGAATAAACACATCTCCTCCAACCCGGAGGAATTAATGCCCTCAGTATGATGCCAGTAACTGCTTCTCTGCCAGAATTTGGCGCCACCGCACCCTGATCAGCTTTTATAAGCAATTTCCAGGACATTTTTTTTATGTAGGAACGGTCTATCAGTCGTGTAAGGGTTAACCTGCAGGTAGTATAATGGATTTGGTTTTCGTGCTCGACAAATATGTTGTCCAGATGGCTGAACATCCTCTATTTTCTGAAGCCTAAATACCACAAAGCTTCGTCTATGACAGCTTGTGCCCTATTTGTGGCATACAGAATAAAAGGCGCCAGCAGGTTCCATTATTCTCCCACTCCAATCAAAATGTTTCAGAACGAGTATTGTTTTCCCCGCAGTATCTGCAATGTTCCAGGCAGACGTGTTTGTCCTGTGTGAAGAGAGAATCCTTGTGTGATTCATGGATTAGGAGGTGGTGTCCCACTCAGATGTTGTGATCACAGACCCCCCTCTCTGTGGAGCCCTGAACATCACACGGACCCTGCGGTCATAGATTTAGCGGAAATGGCCAAACTCGATAATGACAACGGCAGGAGATCTTTGTGGACGTTCTTCATTTCACGTCTATTGCTGTGGTTTATGTATTTAGACGAGAATCCCCCCATGGCACCCTGACACTAAAATGTGCAGATTCCAGCGGTATTGTCCTCAATGCAGAATACGCTTCAAAGCCAAGTGGGTACTGACCAGGTGTCTATTATATGGACTCTCAGTGAATATGAATAGCGGTACCAGAGCGCCAATAACAGGGCAAAAATATTAAAAGGACTGATTTATTAATACACACAACGCGTTTCGGTGGACACAGCCACCTTCATCAGGTGTAACAAGCAGCAAACAATTGATCCTTATATACATTTGACTAGGTATCCAATTACTTATAATGGGCGGGGCCAGATACAGAGTAATACCTCTATATTAACCCCTTGAGTTCATATATGCTCAATAGAGTAAAAAGGATTGTTATAAATTAATACCCAATGAAGCATATAGGGTTCTTATAAAAAGGATTCGCAGTATAAAAACTTGTGAATCCTATAATCATAATACTTAATAGGATATATTGTTATCTACCACCCTATATTTTATATTATGAAAAACAAAATAATAATAATTTTTACATACAACATAAAACAATGTATAAATAGAAACTGATTGTAATTTTATAACTTTATATCATAATTAGGGAAATATAGTAGACGATGAAAGGAAAGAGAAAGCTCTCTTTATTCCAATATCACACATGTATTTACAGGCAATTAAAAAATTCCTAGATGAGGACCCAAACTTACAAGATCCTCAAAAAAACTTTTTATTGAGGGGTATAACTTTCATTCTTGAGAACAATGTATTTTCTTTTGAGGGGGTGATGTATCGGCAGCTGAGGGGCTGCGCGATGGGGACGAGGTTTGCCCCCAGTTATGCAAATCTATATATGGGGGCATTCGAGTCTATCCACATCGCGCAATCCCTCGGTGCCGATAAACCCATCGTTATGTACCGCCGCTTTATAGATGATCTGTTTATCATATGGAGGGGAAATACTGTGGAGGCTGCCAAATTTATTGATGAATTAAACTCTAACGACTGGGGTCTTTCCTTTACCTCTACCATATCTGAGAATAATATTCAATATCTCGACCTTCAGATAAATATAGACAATTCGGGCAAAATATCCACATCTACCCACTTTAAGGAAGTGGATGTAAATAGCTATCTTGAATTTGACAGTGGCCATCTACCCAGCTGGATTAGAAATATTCCATACGGTCAATATTGGCGTGTCAGAAAAAATTGTACACATGATTCGGATTTTTTTCTGGAATCTAAGGTTTTACAAAAACGTTTTAGAGCTAAGAGATACCCCCAGAAATTATTAAAGGATGCTTTCTCCAAAACTAGATTGTAGTGCCGGCGTCCCTGCCCTCTGCTAGGCAGGGACGCTGTTCCCCTCACCGCTCTGCTCCGTGCCCGGCGTCCCTCTCCCGCTCTGCTGGCAGCGCGCGCTCCTTCCCGGCCACTGTGCTTAGGGCACGCGCGCGCGCCCTCCCTCCCTCTTAAAGGGGCCGCGCGCGCCGTCCTAAGGAGTCCCCGGCCAATGGCCGGAGGACTTTACCATATATAAGGCACCTCCTCCAAAATGGAGGTGCCCGAGCAATGTTGTTGCACCGTTCTACTCTGCTTCAGCCCTCAGGTCCCTTGCCAGTTACCTGCCAGTTACCTGCCAGATTCCTGCCAGCTTGCTGTCCTAATCCTGCCTGATTTCCTGTTACCTGCCTGCCTGAGGTCCGACGGTCTGCCTTACAACTCCGGTCAGTCTGTCTAAGGACCAACTTGCCCGCTCACCTGGGAGCGCACATCAGCTACCTGCCTGCTTGCCTGAGGTCCGACGGTCTGCCTTACAACTCCGGTCAGTCTGTCTATGGACCAGCTTGCCCGCTCACCTGGGAGCGCTTCTCCGCTACCTGCCTGCTTGCCAGCCCGGAGGCTCCGCCGTCACGTGCTGTGACCACCTGCTATTCCAGAGACTCTCGCTTGCTCACCTGGGAGCACACATCCTCCATCTGCCTTGCTAGCCTACCTGGAGGTTCAGCCATCACAGGTCGTACCTACCCTTTACCTAGAGACTGCCCCGGTCACTTGCCGTGACCTCCAGCCCGTTCTTCCAGAGACTGCCCCGGTCACTTGCCGTGACCTCCAGCCCGTTCTTCCAGAGACTGCCCTGATCACTTGCCGTGACCTCCTGCCCGTACACCCAGAGACTGTCCCGGTCACCTGCTGTGACTACCTGCCTGGTCGCCACCCGCTCCCTTACAAGGACCGCTCCCTTGTATAGTAGCCCAGAGGTTCCGCCTCCCAGACCCGTTACAGTTTGCTCGGGCCATGGAACCCGGTGGCACCCAAGCTCCCTCGCTCTCGGACCTGTGTCATGAACTGTCCCGTCAGAGGTCCCAACAGGAGTCCATCCTGGGTCACCTGCGGAATGTCAATACTCGCCTGGACACTCTGACTGCTCCACCAACAACCTCCGCCAGTGCCATGTCTCGCAATCCGGCAGCTCCGCTGTCCACTAACACCATGATATCCTACCCCGGACCTCGGCTTTCTGCACCTCCTCGCTTCGGAGGCGACTCAGCCCAGGCTCGGGGGTTCATAAATCAGTGCACCCTGCACTTTGAACTATTGTCCCACCAGTTTAACTCCGACCGAGCCAAAATTGCATTCATCATGTCCCATCTCACCGGGGAGGCCCTGGCCTGGCTAAATCCTCTATGGGAGAGAGGAGACCCCCTGGTGTCCAACTTGCCTGCTTTTCTCACGGCTTTCCGGAAAGTCTTCGACGAACCCGGACGGAAGACCTCATCCGCATCATCGTTGCTACGCCTCCGTCAGGAAAGTCTCACCGTGGGCCAATATGCCATACGGTTCCGTACCCTTGCCTCGGAGCTGGCCTGGGATAACGACGCTCTGGTTTCCGTCTTCTGGGAGGGTCTGTCCGGCCGTATTAAAGATGAACCTGCCGGTCGGGACATTCCTACCACTCTCGATGACTTAATAACTCTTGCCACCCGGATTGACCTACAGTTCCAGGAGCGTGCCAGAGAGGTCACCCGTGAGAGGAGGTTTCCACGTCTAGCTCCTACTTTTCAGAAATCCGTCTCTCCCCAGGTACACTCTTCTGAGCCTATGCAGGTCGACCAGACCAAGATGGTCAAAACCCGTCAGGACTTACGCCGTGCCGAAGGGAGCTGCTTCTACTGTGGCAGTAAGGAGCACCGGATCCGTGCCTGCCCGGAGAGGTCGGGAAACGCCTGTGTCTAGGTTCGCTCAGAGAGGTCCACCTAGACAAGAATAAATCCTCTCCATCCCTGCTGTTGTCAGTTTCAATCGTCTACGGGGAGAACCGTTATTTCGAACTAGCCCAACTGGACTCTGGAGCAGCCGGGAATCTACAGTCCCTGGTAGAGAAATACCGCATCCCCACCAAACCTCTGGCTGTACCCTTGTCTGTTGCTGCCGTGAATGGGGGGCTCTTACCACGCCCCATCCAACTCATCACCGAATCCATTACTCTGCAGGTGGGAATGCTGCATTCTGAAAGTATCTCCTTCCATGTTCTGCCTGGACTCTCTCACGCCCTCTTGCTAGGCCTACCTTGGCTCCAGAAACATGCACCCGTTCTTGACTGGCAGACCGGAGAAGTCCTTCGCTGGGGACAGGGCTGCCATAAGACCTGTCTGGTTCCCGTTCATCCCGTCCGTCCTTCTCCTACCCCTGCTAATCTACCTGGACTTCCGATTCCTTATTGGTCTTATGCTGATGTCTTTAATAAAAAGGAGGCAGAGACACTACCCCCTCATAGACCATACGACTGCCCTATCGACCTGTTACCTGGTACTTCTCCTCCCCGTGGGCGTATTTATCCATTATCCGCTGCTGAGACCCGGTCGATGTCCGAATATATTGAGGAGAATCTGGCCAGGGGATTCATCCGGAAATCTACCTCCCCGGCGGGAGCAGGCTTCTTTTTCGTCAAAAAGAAGGACGGCTCTCTCCGTCCCTGTATAGACTATAGAGGCCTTAACCAGATCACGGTGAAGAATAAGTACCCCCTTCCGCTCATTCCGGAGTTATTTGATCGTCTGAGGGGGGCTAGAATCTTCACCAAACTGGACCTCCGTGGGGCGTACAACCTGGTTCGTATCCGTCAGGGGGATGAATGGAAGACGGCATTCAACACCCGGGACGGCCACTATGAATATCTGGTAATGCCCTTTGGCCTCTGTAACGCTCCTGCCGTCTTTCAAGAGTTGGTCAATGACATCTTCCGGGACCTTCTCTACTCCTGCGTAGTGGTGTACCTGGACGACATCTTGGTCTTCTCTCCGGATCTCCAGACTCACCGGAGGGATGTTCGTCAGGTCCTGCTCAGGCTCAGGCAGAACCATCTCTACGCTAAATATGAGAAGTGCCTCTTTGAGCAGACCTCGCTTCCGTTTCTGGGCTACATTATCTCTCAGACTGGCCTACAAATGGATCCTGAGAAACTGTCTGCCATCGAGAAATGGCCCCGACCAGAGGGGTTGAAGGCTATTCAACGGTTCCTGGGCTTCGCCAACTATTACCGCCTCTTCATCCCGCACTTCTCTTCCCGGACTGCCCCAATTTCCGCGCTCACCCGTAAGGGTACTAATCCCAAAGAGTGGCCGCCCGAAGCAGAGGAGGCCTTTCTTTCCCTAAAACAGGCCTTCTCTTCCGCCCCGGTGCTGCATCGCCCGGACGGCAACAAGCAGTTCTTCCTGGAAGTTGACGCCTCCTCCTCTGGAGCCGGAGCGGTACTTACTCAAAAATCATCTTCCGGGAGAATGGTAACTTGTGGCTTCTTCTCCAAACTCTTCTCCTCTTCTGAGCGCAACTATTCCATAGGAGACCGAGAGTTATTGGCCATCAAGCTGGCGTTGGAGGAGTGGCGTTACCTACTCGAGGGGGCTCTTCACCCAGTAATAATTTACACTGACCACAAGAACTTGGCTTACCTCCAGCATGCCCAGAGACTTAACCCGCGCCAAGCCCGGTGGTCCTTGTTTTTTGCTCGCTTTGATTTTGTTCTTCATTTTCGCCCGGCTGACAAAAACGTCAAAGCAGACGCCTTGTCCCGATCCTTTCTGGTGTCCGATCTCGAGGAAGAACCTAAACATATCATCGATCCCGCCAGAGTAATGCAGGTGGCTCCCGTGAGTCTAAATCGTCTCCCTCCCGGTAAGATGTTTGTTTCAGTACCTGATCGGGAGAAGATCCTACACTGGGGCCATTCGTCTAAACTAGCTGGCCACGCCGGTCAGAAAAAGACCCTCCAGCTTATTGCCCGGCACTATTGGTGGCCTACCCTGCACAAGGACATAATAGACTTTGTTTCTGCCTGTGTGTCCTGCGCCCGCAACAAAGTCCCGAGACATCTGCCAGCCGGACGCCTCCTTCCGCTTCCTGTACCTGCTGCCCCCTGGCAGCATATAGCAATGGACTTTATAAGTGATCTCCCCGTCTCTGCCGGTTGTACGGTCATTTGGGTGGTCGCTGACCGCTTTTCCAAGATGGCTCACTTTATTCCCCTGCCAGGCCTTCCGTCTGCACCCGAGCTGGCTAAAGACTTTATCCGCCACATCTTCCGTCTTCATGGCCTGCCCCTCCACATCGTGTCGGATCGTGGGGTACAGTTCACCTCATGTTTCTGGAGAGCCACTTGTAAACTACTAGACGTCACCCTGGACTTCTCTTCCGCTTACCACCCACAGTCCAATGGTCAAGTGGAGCGGATCAATCAGAACCTGACCAGTTACCTCCGGCACTTCGTTAATGCCCACCATTCTGACTGGGTGGATCTCCTACCATGGGCCGAGTTCTCTTATAATAATCACGAGAGCGAATCCTCCTCCAAATCCCCGTTTTTTGTAGTCTTTGGTCAGCATCCTCGGATTCCTTTTCCTGTCTCCACCTCTGTGGACAACCCGGCTGCGGAATCTCTCGTTAGCAAATTTTCCTCCATATGGGAGAGTACCCGGTCCGCACTCCTTCTGTCATCCGAGCGTATGAAAAGACACGCTGACAAAAAACGCCTGGATCCTCCACAATTTCGTCCAGGAGATAAAGTCTGGCTCTCATCTAAATATGTTCGACTCAAGATACCTTCTTACAAGTTAGGACCTCGGTTCATCGGTCCTCTGGAGGTCATCAGTCAGATCAACCCGGTGGCCTATAAATTGAAACTCCCGGCCAACTTACGGATCCCTAACTCCTTCCATGTATCTCTCCTCAAACCCGTGGTGCTTAACTCTTTTTCCAAGTCTACAGGTACGCCTCCTGCTCCGGTTTCTGCTGAAGACGAGTTTGAGGTAGAGAACATTCTTGCCACCAAAAGGGTAAGAGGAAAGACCTTTTTTCTGGTAGATTGGAAGGGGTTTGGTCCTGAGGAGAGAACGTGGGAGCCCCGGGAGAACATCCATGCCCCTCTCATCCTAGCTAAATTTCTATCTGGCCTAAAAAAGGGGGGGCCTAAAGGGGGGGGTACTGTAGTGCCGGCGTCCCTGCCCTCTGCTAGGCAGGGACGCTGTTCCCCTCACCGCTCTGCTCCGTGCCCGGCGTCCCTCTCCCGCTCTGCTGGCAGCGCGCGCTCCTTCCCGGCCACTGTGCTTAGGGCGCGCGCGCGCGCCCTCCCTCCCTCTTAAAGGGGCCGCGCGCGCCGTCCTAAGGAGTCCCCGGCCAATGGCCGGAGGACTTTACCATATATAAGGCACCTCCTCCAAAATGGAGGTGCCCGAGCAATGTTGTTGCACCGTTCTACTCTGCTTCAGCCCTCAGGTCCCTTGCCAGTTACCTGCCAGTTACCTGCCAGATTCCTGCCAGCTTGCTGTCCTAATCCTGCCTGATTTCCTGTTACCTGCCTGCCTGCCTGAGGTCCGACGGTCTGCCTTACAACTCCGGTCAGTCTGTCTAAGGACCAACTTGCCCGCTCACCTGGGAGCGCACATCAGCTACCTGCCTGCTTGCCTGAGGTCCGACGGTCTGCCTTACAACTCCGGTCAGTCTGTCTATGGACCAGCTTGCCCGCTCACCTGGGAGCGCTTCTCCGCTACCTGCCTGCTTGCCTGCCCGGAGGCTCCGCTGTCACGTGCTGTGACCACCAGCTATTCCAGACTCTTGCCCGCTCACCTGGGAGCGCTTCTCCGCTACCTGCCTGCTTGCCAGCCCGGAGGCTCCGCCGTCACGTGCTGTGACCACCTGCTATTCCAGAGACTCTCGCTTGCTCACCTGGGAGCACACATCCTCCATCTGCCTTGCTAGCCTACCTGGAGGTTCAGCCATCACAGGTCGTACCTACCCTTTACCTAGAGACTGCCCCGGTCACTTGCCGTGACCTCCAGCCCGTTCTTCCAGAGACTGCCTCGGTCACTTGCCGTGACCTCCAGCCCGTTCTTCCAGAGACTGCCCTGATCACTTGCCGTGACCTCCTGCCCGTACACCCAGAGACTGTCCCGGTCACCTGCTGTGACTACCTGCCTGGTCGCCACCCGCTCCCTTACAAGGACCGCTCCCTTGTATAGTAGCCCAGAGGTTCCGCCTCCCAGACCCGTTACATAGATCCCTATCACACAACTTGTGTATCAACAAATCCAAGAATACCAGCCAAGAGCCATACAACGATTTCAGTTTAAATCTGATTACTACTTATGGTAAACCTACGCAAGTGTTATCCAGTTTATTAAAAAATACTGGTTCATTTTAAGTAATGATCCAATATTAACTGGTCATTTACCGGAATTTCCTCATGTCATATATCGGAGGAGAAAAAATCTAGGAAACTATATAGCCCCTAGCAATACAACAATTGGTAGAAGACCGAACCATTTAAATTCAGCTCCTATTAGCAATAATGGATGTTATAAATGCAACGTCCCTAAATGCTTATGTGTCACCCTGGCCTGGATGCCACAAAATGTAATAAAGCTGTGTCTGAGAGCAAGGGGGAGGTTCTCTAGTCAGGGGAACATTAGCATGCAATGCCTCCTGTCTCAGGCCAGTAGGGGGAGCAGGCTGTCCCTATAAAAGCTGGTGCTGGGGGCAGGGTTAGAGAGAACTTGATGGCCTGTCTCAGCACTGAGACTTGTCCCAGAGCAGAGCAGGGACAGACAGTTGCACTGCACCTAAGAGGAAGTGTGTCAGGAGGAGAGCCACAAGCCAGAGACAAGAGGCAAAGTGAGCCTGTCTTGGCAGATAAAAGACTTACTTTACCAGACTTTGGTGTCTGAGGCTGGGAGGATTCTACATCCTCCAGCAGATAACCAGTTCGCAAGGGACTGTATATTCCTTGGCCTAAGAAGCCTGGAGGCCCTGCCACAACCGAAGGGACCAGTAAAGCCGTACAAGGCTGGGAGAAGAAAGGAACCCACGTCGCAGGCCATACAGGCGAGAATACACGGAAAGCTCGGAAATGTGGGCTGTTACTCTATAAGGAGGAGATAGCCAGAAGGAGCGCAGAAAGCACGGTAGGCCTACACCCTCACCCTGACCAGGGCCAATTTCCCCGTTGCTCTCAGACATCCAGGTCCCCTCCTAGCTGGGACTGTTTATGGGTCAGTTTACCTGTTTCAGTAAAGACCCTGGACTGCAACCTATTGTCTGTGTGCTCCTTCGCGCCTCCAGCACTACCCGTACTGGGACTCTCACCACCATCACTCCCACCATCCACTACACTGCCCTGGGGCCGCACTCTTCCCGTGGGGAGTCACACCATCCCAGCTGCACACCTCATCAGCCCCAGCGGTCTGCCTTGCAGCGGCGGTACCTAATGACCGCAAATCCACGGGTGGCGTAGTCGGACATTATCAATAGCACATAACGGACTACCACTGGCCTGACCACCCTGAGCCACGGACCGGGTCGCCACTACTACCCCCATCGTTCCCCTATTGCCCGGACCGTGTGCCCCACGGCCCAGGGGGCGAGTCAGCTTGGGCGTAGTCGGCAGGATTTCGTGCCCCCAACCACCGGGTACTGCGTGCCTGAAAAAGACTTTTGTAACTTACCTGTGGCAAAGTTTCCCGCCATCCGGAGCCGATTCCCGCCATCAGACGCCATCTTGGACCGTTTCCCGCCGTCTTCCCGCCATCCGCAGCTGTTTCCCGCCATCGGACGCCATCTTCAGGACGCCGCGCGGGGAAAAAGAGGGGCGTGGACGTCAAAACCGCGCGAGATCCGAAGCTCCGCCCCACGCACCGACGCTGCGCAAGGTCCTGGAAGGGAGAGAGAGCGACGCTGACGTCATCAGGACGCGACGCCAGGTCCTCGTCCATAGCAGCAGCAGCGGAGCCGCGGCCTACAGAAGAGGATCGTCGGAAGGTAGGCCACACTTAACTAGGGGGGAGGAAGATGTCGGACACAGAGGCGCCCACTACCACCAACGCAGCTGCAGCAGCGGTGATGCCCTTTTCCCTGCCCTACATCCCTGGAGCGGCCTGGCTGCCCAAATACTCAGGGGAGCCCCATGCCCTAACTGACTTCAAGGAAAGGCTGTACAGTTTGTTCCACGTTTACCCCCTGACAGAGGAACAGAAGGTCAGCATACTAACAGGGCAGTTAACTGGCGCAGCCCAAAGGGAGGTAAAATCATGGCCCACTGAGGAGAAAAGGACTGTGAAGGGTATTCTGGCCCGGCTGCGGGGTACCTTTGACACACGTACCTCCGCTGAGATTAAAATGAGGTTCTATGGATGTAAGCAGCGGGCACAGGACAGCATCAGAGACTATGCCCTAAATTTGCAGGAAGCCCTGAGGGCCATCCAACAAGCTGACCCAGGCAGCGTGCAGGATACGGATAAGCTCCTAACATAACAGTTCATAGAAGGTCTGCTGTCTAGCGCCCACAGGACCCAGCTGCGCCTCATGTTCTTTCAGAACCCTGACCTTTGCCCAATTTAAGGACAGGGCCATAAGGGTGCTCCGTGAATCTGCAACCAGTGGCGCTATAAACCCCCGGCGCCCTGCTCTCACCTACCACCAGGAGGCGGCGCCCTCCTCTATGGACCCCGTGGGGGCTGATGCACAGGCCCTGAACCAAGCCCCGTCGAAAGACCTGCACCACCAAGTGACCAGGAGCGTCGCAACGTTGACCAGGACCGTCCAGGCATTGCAAGTGGACCCGGCAAGACCCATCGAGCTGGCTTCAAGTCCGGAGAATGTCCCGTGGCGTCGACAGAGGAGGATCCCGTCAATCCGAGGGAGGCCCACAGACCGCTACGCAGAGGATGGACAGCCCATTTGCCGCCGATGCAACCAGCCCGGACACATTTCCAGGTACTGTAATTTAAACGGGTCCAACCTGGGGCAGAGGGCCAACCCCCAGGCATAAGATCACCAGGCCCTTACAATTGGCGTAATAAGTACGTTGGGGGGTGCCCGGTTTTACCAGTGGTGCTGGACGGTATCCCCATGAGCGCCTTGCTGGATACTGGGTCGCAAGTAACCACTATCCCTTATGTACTTTTTAAGCAGTATTGGACTGATGCTGATATCACACGGTATCCAGACAGTAACTTGAGCATCATCGCCAGTAATGGCTTACCCGTGCCGCAGATGGGGTTCAAGGAGATGACCATTAAAATTGGTAAAGTTGAACTGCCGGCACAGGGAGTGATTATTGTGGACATTGACCGTCGTGAAAGTCACCCTAAAATAACTGTGGGTACTAACGTAATTGAAAATTGTCTTTCAGAGGTAATTGTAATCTTACAACAGGTGGCGGTGAATGCTAGTTCCAGCCAACAGAGAGTCCTCAACAAGGAGATAAAAGCCCTGATGAGACGGCAGCAGGTAGAACTGTCTGGTGGTGAGATCGGTAGCGTAAGACTGAGTGACCCATTCCCCATTTCCATGCCTCCCAAAAGTGAAATGATGATCTGGTGTCGGACTGCAATCGGGTTGAGAGGTAGAGACTACCAAGCCATGGTAGAACCCGTGTACTCAGACAGCAGGCCCACCATTTTGACAGCCCGGGGGGTGGTTGATGTCCTTCATGGGAGGGTGCCCGTCCGCATCCTCAACATTGGGGAGAGGGAAGTACACTTACCCAGGTACGCTACACTCGCCAAACTGTTTGTTGTCGAACACAAAGCTATCAGGGCCGTGGAACCCTTGCCTCCATCTCCACAGGCGGAGGGTAATGGCTCCCAGAAACAAAAGGAGGACTGGTGCCAGAAACTCCACGTGGGTGCTGACTCCACTCCCCTGCACCAAAAACAAGGAGTCTAGCGGGTGGTACAGGAGTACGAGAGAGTCTTTAGTAAGCACCCGCTAGACTTCGGCAGAGTAAAAGGGATAGAACACCACATCCCCACAGGGAGCCACCCACCAATAAAAGAAAGACACCGACCTGTACCCCCTGCACATTATCAGAATGCAAAGGGCATGCTAAAAGAAATGAAAGAGGCTGGGGTCATTAGAGATAGCTATAGCCCCTGGGCAGCCCCCTTGGTTCTGGTGAAAAAGAAGGACGGCACCATGAGAATGTGCGTGGACTATAGACAAATCAACCGTATCACCCACAAAGACGCATATCCGCTGCCTAGAATAGAGGAGTCTTTAGCCGCACTAAAATCTGCTAACTTCTTTTCTACTTTGGACCTTACTAGCGGGTACTGGCAGGTTCCTGTGGCAGAGGCTGACAAGGAGAAGACCGCCTTCACCACCCCGATGGGACTGAGCGAATTCAACTGCATGCCTTTCGGGCTCTGCAACGCACCAGGGACCTTCCAGCGGCTGATGGAATGCTGTCTAGGGCACCGAAACTTCGAGACGGTTCTCCTTTACCTGGACGACGTGATCGTCTATTCGAAGACCTACGAGGACCACCTAAAGCACCTGGCCGAGGTGTTCGAAGCCCTGGCAGGCTATGGCCTGAAGGTGAAACCATCGAAGTGTCACCTGCTGAAACCAAAGGTCCAGTACCTAGGGCACGTGGTAAGCGCGGAAGGAGTAGCCCCCAACCCTGACAAGGTCACGGCAATCAAGAGCTGGCCAAGCCCCTCGAACATCAAAGAGGTGAGATAGTTTCTCGGGTTGGTAGGCTACTACCGAAGGTTCATCCCCGGGTTCACTAAGATGGCAGCTCCTATGCAGGACCTCCTGATCGGACAGTCTAAGTCCAGAAGTCAAAAGCCACCCTTCAAGTGGGATAAACCGGAAGAGGAGTCCTTCTGCCGGTTGAAGATGGCCCTCACGGGGGATGAGATCCTGGCCTACCCTGATTATGGACAGCCTTTTATTCTCCACACAGACGCCAGTAATGTGGGACTGGGAGCCGTACTGTCCCAAAACCAACAGGGCAGAGAAAGGGTGATCGCGTACGCCAGCCGGAAGCTGAGGCCCACCGAGAGGAACCCGGAGAATTACAGCTCCTTCAAGCTAGAATTCTTGGCGGTGGTGTGGGCCGTGACGGAACGCTTCAAGCATTACCTGGCCTCCGCAAAGTTCACCGTGTACACGGACAACAACCCGTTGACACACCTGGACAATGCAAGACTGGGTGCCCTAGAACAGCGGTGGATGGCCCGTCTCTCCAACTATGACTTCGTGATCAAGTACCGGGCCGGCAAAACCAATGCCAATGCTGACGCGCTATCAAGAATGCCTCAGTTACCTGAAGGTGACGAAGACCCAGAAGAGCTGGAGGAGGTAGAACTCCCCGTGTTTCACCGGTATGGAGCCGCTCAATACTCCCACCGCGTGAAGGAGGAGGATCTAACAACCGTGATGATAAATCCCCTACCTCACCACAGCTGGGCCGAGACCCAAGATAGTGACCCTGCCATCCGCCTGGTGAAAGATCTGCTGACCCAGGAAGATGCCCGCATAGATCCGGATGCTCCAGAGGAAGCCAAGCAGCTATGGAAAGAGAAGAGCAAGCTGTTCCTCTGCGAAGGCAAGTTGTGCAGAAGGATTGTCAACCACCGGACGCACAAGCTGACCTGGCAAGTCGTGGTCCCAAGGCGGGATGCAGCTATGGTCCTGGGGGCTTACCATGACAGAGCGGGACACTTCGGTTGGAAGAAACTGGAGTTCCTACTAAGAGGAAGGTTCTTTTGGGTCAGCATGAGAGGAGCTGTAGAAAAATGGTGCAGAGACTGTGGCCCTTGTCACCTAAGGAGGAAGGACTGTGCCAGCCAGAAGACACCCTTGAGGCCCATCGTCACCACGCAGCCTCTTGAGCTGGTAGCTCTGGACCACGTCAAATTGGCTCCAAGCCGGTCTGGATACATCTATGCCCTGACAATCGTGGACCACTATTCCCGTTTTATAGTGGTGGTCCCGGTAAAGGACTTGACAGCCCAAACAGCGGCCAGAGCCTTCCAGCAATATTTCTGCCGTCCACACGGGTATCCGGAACAGGTCCTGACAGACCAGGGTCCAGCGTTCGAGGCTGAAATCTTCCAGGAGTTCTGCAACCTCTATGGCTGTAAGAATATTCGGACAACGCCTTACCATCCACAAACCAACGGGATGTGTGAGAAGATGAACAATATAGTCATTGATCTCCTGAAGACGTTGCCCCTGGAGGAACGCAGCCTGTGGCCAGAAAAACTGCCGGACCTGAAAGACCTATACAACAATATCCCGGTGAATGCTACAAACTGCACCCGGCTTACCTGATGCGAGCTAGACCAGGTAAGCTGCCCGTAGACCTGGAGATGGGAGTCCTAATACCTGAGGACACCTCTCCGGATGCGGACTGGGATACAGAAAAGCAACTGCAGTACAAGAAGGTACAGGAGAGTGTGGAGAAGAGCCTGGCCCAGGTGAGAGAGAGGCAAGAAAAACTCTTCAATCAACACGCCCCTGCTGGTCCCCTAGAACCTGGTGAGCAAGTCCTGAAGCGGAAGAGAAGGCTACATAAGTTGGACGACCAGTGGGAAAGGAAACCCTACACCGTGCTGCAGTCTGATCACGACAACCCGAAGGTGTGCGTGATCACCAAGGACGGAGGAGAAACCACTAGCACCGTCTCCAGAGACCACCTCAAAAGATGCCCCGAGCAACTCCGTAGTGCAGAAGAGGATCAGAGTGACCTTGAACCCGCAGAGGACAAGGAAGAAATGATCAGCACCGTTCTCGGAGAGTTCCCTCAGTCCTGGACTTGCATAAACGATGCCATAGTGGTACCCGTCCTGCATTTCCTGCAACCGGCACAGCAGCAACCAACACCAGAGCCAGAAGGTGAAGAGGAGCCCAGGAGAGTCAACCCTCTGCTGACAGTGAGCCTGCCATGCCTGCGGTAAGCCAAAGGACCCGCAGACAGCTGCCTGCCCTACCTGTACACCCAGCTGGTAGCTGTACCCCTAACGCTAGTGGGGAAAGCCAGGTTGGTCCACCACCAGACAGTGGGCTACGTAGATCAACCAGGAGCACAAAGGGGCAGATACCCGCTCGCTGGAGAATATAGAGTGTACTAAAATTGTAAATAACCCTGTTGCCAAATGTTGAATTGTTTGCAAAGTTACATGCATGTTTGGTAATTCTGTGTTTCAGTTTCTTGCAGCTACCGTAAGGACTCAAAGGTTATGGACTTTTAATAACCGGGACCTTGTATGGACTGCGTTCGGAGCCTGACCCAGGAATGAACTAAGTGTTATGTTCTGCTACCAAAGCTAAGGAAAGAGAGGAGATCTGTCCCTACTATAAGACTCAGCTGAATCCCTACGATGTAACAGGGAACCTGATCCTGCGATCAGACCTGCTAAAGTCCTAATCTAGTCTGTACGGAGACCTATAGATGTGAGGAGGGAATCCCTACAAGTACTAAGGACTGGGAGGAATATGGGACACCTCCTAACAGAAATAGTAGCAGACAGACGAACAAACAAAATAGATAGAACATAGAGGTCCGTAGACCAAGCAAACTAACAGAGTTAGATACAGAGCACAGGCTAGCTAGAAAGTAGATATACAATGAAGTCCAGCAAAGCCAGAAGGGCGGAGCAGGATTAAATAGGACAACAAGGTCATGTGACCAGCAAAGGAAAAAAAAACCTAACAGCAAGGTTCTAACAGTACCCCCCCTTCTAAGAGGATCCTCCGGATCCCCTAGGACCAGGCTTATCAGGAAATCTCCTGTGAAACGCTCTGATAAGTCTGGACGCGGAAACATCATCTGACCTCACCCAAGAGTTATCCTCGGGTCCGAAACCTTTCCAGGCCACAAGATACTGCAAACTACCTCTATACCGTCTAGAGTCAAGGATGCGAGAAATTTCATATTCCCCGTCCTCCACCACCGGAGGAACAGAGGCAGAGGCGTCACCATCCGACACAACAGCTTTTTTTAACAGAGAGACATGAAAGACCGGATTAATTCTCCAGGAGGTAGGAACCTCCAACCTAACAGCAGATTGGTTGACAACCTGAAGCACCTTAAAGGGCCCTACAAACTTGGGACCCAATTTCTTAGAAGGAATCCTCAACCGCAGATTCCTAGAGGACAACCAAACCATGTCACCAACAGCGAACAAAACCTCCTGTCGTTTCCTATCAAAGTAGTCTTTAGATTTTCTGTTGGCCTCCTGAAGATTACCACGCACATCCGTCCAAACTCTTTCCAAATCACCGGAAAAATTCTCCTCCTCAGGCACGGCAGATCCCAACTTGGAGAACGACCCAAACGACGGATGTCTCCCAGAACAACAAAAAAAAGGCGAACAACCAGCAGAAGAAGATGTATGATTGTTCAGAGCAAATTCGGCAAGTGGCAGAAACTCAGACCACCCCTCTTGATTGTCTGCCACAAAACAACGCAAGAACTGCTCAACATCCTGGTTTTTCCTTTCTGTCTGGCCATTAGATTCAGGATGATATCCGGACGAAAACGACAAATGAATTCCCAACCTGTCACAAAAGGCACGCCAAAAACGAGCCACGAACTGAGGACCCCTATCAGAAACAATGTCAGTAGGAACGCCATGAAGTCTGACAATTTCCTTGACAAAGGCCTTAGCGAGAGTTTTAGCGCAGGGCAGTTTGACGAAGGGAACCAAGTGACACATCTTGCTAAAACGGTCCACGACCACCCAGATGACAGTAAAACCCTCAGAGGAGGGAAGGTCAGTTATAAAGTCCATAGCCAAATGTGTCCAAGGAGCACTGGGGACCTCCAAAGGACAAAGCAACCCCGCAGCAGGAGTATGTGAGGACTTAGATCTAGCACATATAGTACATTGGCGCACCCACTTAATGACTTCCTTCTGCCATCCAGGCCACCAAAAACTGCGACCCACCAGTCTCTTGGTCTCAGAGATTCCGGGATGACCTGCCAACCGAGATTCGTGACACTCAACAAACAAATCTCTCCTAAAGGTCCCAGGCACAAACAACCTCCCATGAGGAGTGTTAGATGGGGCATTCTCCTGTGCTTTAAGAATCTCATCTTCCAAAACGGAGTCTAAAGCAGCTATCACAACACCTTCTTGTAAAATGTTTTCCTCTTTCTCAGCACCGACTATGGGAGAAAAACTGCGAGACAAGGCATCCGCCTTAACATTCTTAGTACCAGGGATGTAAGTAACGGAGAAATTAAACCGCGAGAAAAACAGTGCCCACCTAGCCTGACGGGCATTCAGGCGCTTGGCAGCATCAAGATATATCAGCTTTTTATGATCCGTAAGAACCTGAACGGGAAATTCCGCACCTTCCAAGAAGTGGCGCCAGTGTTCAAATGCGAGTTTAATAGCCAATAATTCCCGATTACCAATATCGTAATTCAGTTCAGTCTCCGAAAAATTTTTTGAAAAAAAAGCACAGGGATGTAATCCATCCCCGTTATCCTGAGACAATACTGCGCCAACCCCCACAGAGGAAGCATCAACCTCAACCAAAAACGGCCTAGTAACATCAGGCTGCATAAGGATGGGAGCAGAGGTGAACCTCTCCTTGAGATACACAAAAGCTTCAATGGCCTCAGAAGACCACTGAACCGCATCAGCACCTTTCCTGGTGAGATCAGTCAGAGGTTTGACAATACTAGAAAAATTTTTTATGAATTTTCTGTAGTAATTGGCGAAACCCAAAAACCTCTGTATCGATTTCAAACCAATAGGCCTAGGCCATTCCTGCACAGCCTGAACCTTAACCGGATCCATCTCAAAACCTTTGCTGGAGATAATGTAGCCCAAAAAACTAATTCTCTGTACAGCGAACTCACATTTCTCCAGCTTAGCAAAAAGCGAATTGTCCATTAATAACTGTAATACCTCACGCACGCTCCGCCAATGAGACTCCAGATCTGGCGAATAAATCAAAATGTCATCCAAATACACAACCACATTTTTACCGATCAAAGGTCTAAGGATGTCATTAATCAGATTCTGAAAAAATGCAGGAGCATTAGTAAGACCAAAAGGCATAACCAGATTCTCAAAATGACCCACAGGAGTGTTAAAAGCAGTCTTCCATTCATCACCCTCCTTCATGCGCAACAGATTGTATGCCCCCTTAAGGTCAATTTTAGAGAACCACTTGGCCCCCAATAACTGGTTAAACAGATCAGGAATCAATGGCAGTGGGTAAGGATTGCGTACTGTAATTTTGTTAATCTCACGAAAATCCAGACAAGGACGTAAACCGCCGTCCTTTTTTTTTACAAAAAAAAATCCAACCGCCACAGGAGACTTAGAGGGCCTAATGTGACCGGCGGCCAAACTTGTCTGTATGTATTCCTCCAAAGCCTTCCTCTCAGGAATGGTAAGGTTAAATAAACGACTTTTAGGAAGAGTCGCTCCAGGGACAAATTCAATAGAACAATCATAGTCTCTATGGGGAGGCAAAACCTGCGATTCCTTCTCAGAAAAAACTCTCCAAAAATCCTGAATAGGAACAGGCAATTCTCCCCTATCCAAAGCTGCAATACGCCCGTTACAACACTTGTCATAACATTTATGGCTCCAGGATTTAATTTCACTGGTAGACCAATCCAGTACAGGATTGTGAAATTTTAACCAGGGCAAACCCAATATTACTGGAGAAGGCAAGTTATTCAACACTACCAAATCCAATTTCTCATGGTGAACACCATTAATAGTGAGAGGAAATTCACTGACCTTGAGAGTAATATTCTTCAAAGGGGAGCCATCCACAGAAACCACAGCAATGGGGGATGATAAAGGTTCAGGTTTTAAATTGAGTTTTTCCACGAATCCCCCATAAATTACATTCAGTGTAGACCCGCAATCAACAAACACCCGAAATTCCATTAATTTTTCCTGAGCAATCGTGGAAGCAGCTAAAAATATACCCTTGGAATTTAAACAGGCAATACGGGCGTGACTGACCATTTTTTTTTCTTTCTTCATACGAAGCTCACAGCCTTTAATCAAATGACCAGATTTTCCGCAATAGAAACACAAGCCTTCTGAAAAACGACGGTCTTTTTCTTGAGAGCGAGGTGCCACCGATCCAATCTCCATCGGTTCACCACTGTTAGTACACACATTATCATAACCAGAAACTGACATAGCAGAGGATTTGCTCTCATTAACCCTAGCACGCAGTCTTCTATCCACCCGTATAGCTAATTGCATAGCCTGTTGCAAATCCTCAGGTGTAGGATAAGCAATTAGCAGGTCTTTAACCCTTTCACTGAGCCCAGCAAGAAATAGACTTTTCAGAGCAGAATCGTTCCACCCTGTTTGAGTGGACCAACGACGAAAATGAGTACAATATTTTTCGACATTACCTGATCCTTGTTTTAAACGTCTCAACTCAGTCTCAGCTGATGCCACACGGTCAGGATCATCATATAATAGTCCTAAAGCAGAAAAAAAACTATCCACTGATCTGAAGCATGTATCACTAGGTTGCAAAGAAAAGGCCCACTCCTGAGGCTCTTTGCGCAAAAGTGACATTATGAACCCTACGCGCTGGGATTCATCCCCAGAGGACTTGGGTCTCAAACGAAAATACAATAAGCAAGCATTTTTAAATGAAAAAAATTCTCGATGTTCACCAAAAAATAAATCCGGCAAACATACCTTAGGCTCCAAGAAATATGCTCCAGGACAGTTACTCACGTGCTGACGGAGCTCAGCCACTTCCAGAGAGAGTCCCTGCAGGTGTTTAGCCAAATCCTGAACCGACACCATGATGGAACAAAAAAAAAAAAAAAATAAATAAATAAAAAAAATCTTTCCTTAGAGAATTTGCAGGCTGGACTTACTGTTATGTTCTGCTACCAAAGCTAAGGAAAGAGAGGAGATCTGTCCCTACTATAAGACTCAGCTGAATCCCTACGATGTAACAGGGAACCTGATCCTGCGATCAGACCTGCTAAAGTCCTAATCTAGTCTGTACGGAGACCTATAGATGTGAGGAGGGAATCCCTACAAGTACTAAGGACTGGGAGGAATATGGGACACCTCCTAACAGAAATAGTAGCAGACAGACGAACAAACAAAATAGATAGAACATAGAGGTCCGTAGACCAAGCAAACTAACAGAGTTAGATACAGAGCACAGGCTAGCTAGAAAGTAGATATACAATGAAGTCCAGCAAAGCCAGAAGGGCGGAGCAGGATTAAATAGGACAACAAGGTCATGTGACCAGCAAAGGAAAAAAAAACCTAACAGCAAGGTTCTAACACTAAGACTGTAAAGGACTTGGGGTCGGACAGACCCCCACCTGGTTAAGGCTCCCGTTGTTCTGGTGATATGGACACCCGGTCACAGACCACACTGTGACCTTAAGAACTTAATCTGTGCGTCGTCTGTCTGTTATTGTTTTATGGTTATGCATATTATCTTTGTTTATTGTTTAGTCCCGGAGTACTAAATTTCACTAGGGGGGAATGTGTCACCCTGGCCTGGATGCCACAAAATGTAATAAAGCTGTGTCTGAGAGCAAGGGGGAGGTTCTCTAGTCAGGGGAACATTAGCATGCAATGCCTCCTGTCTCAGGCCAGTAGGGGGAGCAGGCTGCCCCTATAAAAGCTGGTGCTGGGGGCAGGGTTAGAGAGAACTTGATGGCCTGTCTCAGCACTGAGACTTGTCCCAGAGCAGAGCAGGGACAGACAGTTGCACTGCACCTAAGAGGAAGTGTGTCAGGAGGAGAGCCACAAGCCAGAGACAAGAGGCGAAGTGAGCCTGTCTTGGCAGATAAAAGACTTACTTTACCAGACTTTGGTGTCTGAGGCTGGGAGGATTCTACATCCTCCAGCAGATAACCAGTTCACAAGGGACTGTATATTCCTTGGCCTAAGAAGCCTGGAGGCCCTGCCACAACCGAAGGGACCAGTAAAGCCGTACAAGGCTGGGAGCAGAAAGGAACCCACGTCGCAGGCCATACAGGCGAGAATACACGGAAAGCTCGGAAACGTGGGCTGTTACTCTATAAGGAGGAGATAGCCAGAAGGAGCGCAGAAAGCACGGTAGGCCTACACCCTCACCCTGACCAGGGCCAATTTCCCCGTTGCTCTCAGACATCCAGGTCCCCTCCTAGCTGGGACTGTTTATGGGTCAGTTTACCTGTTTCAGTAAAGACCCTGGACTGCAACCTATTGTCTGTGTGCTCCTTCGCGCCTCCAGCACTACCCGTACTGGGACTCTCACCACCATCACTCCCACCATCCACTACACTGCCCTGGGGCCGCACTCTTCCCGTGGGGAGTCACACCATCCCAGCTGCACACCTCATCAGCCCCAGCGGTCTGCCTTGCAGCGGCGGTACCTAATGACCGCAAATCCACGGGTGGCGTAGTCAGCAGAACGTAGCAGACTACCATTGGCCTGACCACCCTGAGCCACGGACCGGGTCGCCACTACTACCCCCATCATCTCCCTATTGCCCGGATCCGAGTGCCCCACGACCCAGGGGGCGAGTCACTTATGCTGTCAATCCATTGATAACGGAGCTAAAACATTCGTCTCTGTGGTCACTGGAGAGATATATCCCATTCGCTTTAGACTTACATGTCAGTCCTCATATGTGATATATCTGCTCCAGTGCACCTGCGGCCTGCAATACATTGGCCGCACTATCCAGGAAATGCACTCCAGATTAAATAAACATCGCCAAAATATTAGAAATGGCTTTCCCCTACGTAGTGTTTCTAATCATTTCTTAAAAAAACATCAAAAAAATCCTAATAACCTAAAACTAACTATCATTGATCATATAGTTGATACACATCATGATAGACTAAATCGTCTCATTACACGTGAAAATTATTGGATTTTCAAAATGGGAACCTTGTCTCCTGAAGGTTTGAACCTTAATATAGAGAAGACAACTTTTTAAATAATTGTTTTTATATTTTAGCAAATTTATTATATATATCTTTTATATGGGGGAGGAGAGAGAGAAGGAGGGAAGAGGGGAAAGGAGAGAGGGAAGGGAGGAGGGAGGAGAGAAAGAAAAGAGAAAAAATGTATAATTTTTTTTTTTTGAATTTTTAAAAAAAAATTTTTTTTTTAGATTTTGAAAAAATTTTTTTTTTTTTTCTCTTTCCTTTCTTCGTCTACTATATTTCCCTAATTATGATAGAAACTGATTGTAATTTTATAACTTTATATTTATACATTGTTTTATGTTGTATGTAAAAATTATTATTATTTTGTCTTTTATAATATAAAATATAGGGTGGTAGATAACAATATATCCTATTAAGTATTATGATTATAGGATTCACAAGTTTTTATACTGCGAATCCTTTTTATAAGAACCCTATATGCTTCATTGGGTATTAATTTATAACAATCCTTTTTACTCTATTGAGCATATATGAACTCAAGGGGTTAATATAGAGGTATTACTCTGTATCTGGCCCCGCCCCTTTGAAGTAATTGTATACCTAGTCAAATGTATATAAGGATCAATTGTTTGCTGCTTGTCACACCTGATGAAGGTGGCTGTGTCCACCGAAACGCGTTGTGTGTATTAATAAATCAGTCCTTTTAATATGTTTGCCCTGTTATTGGCGCTCTGGTACCGCTATTCATATTCACTGATTGTCCCTTTTTCCCCCTGTTGGGGTGCGGTAGAGCTGCCTTTAATTTATTGTTCTTTCACCTGTAGGAGGAATGTAATTAGAATTACTACCCTGGTGTTGGTGAAGCTGGGCGTCCATCTCGGCGTTACATGCAACTAACCTGACCACGTGATCCACCACCGAGAGATCAGGATCTGTGAACGCCGCTGGAAATAGATGACAGCCACCAACAGAGCGGAGCTTGTGGAGCTTTACACTGGGGTTGTGCAGAGGTGCACAACTCCATAAGGTTAGTAGCCATCCTCACACCCCTCTACAATTGCAATACTGAGTCACCCATTGCGCCTTGTTCTCTCCTCTCTTTACATATTATATTGACTCTGGCAAGGACAGCAATGACATAATTTCTTATATATATATATATATATATATATATATATATATATATATATATATATATATATATACACACACACACAGTGTATAAGATCGCTGTGAGTTATAATTAGGTGCATATGGCTGAAAATGTCAATAATTGGATTATTGTATGTACAGTACTTGGGATCTGTACAAGAGACCTGATTTTAAAGGGAATCTGATAACAGGTTTTTGCTATTTAATCTGAGAGTTGAATGATGAAGAGACAGAGACCCTGATTCCAATGATGTGTCACTTGCTGGTATGCTTTCTGTAATTATGATACAATCACAGTTTTCTCTGCTGCAGATCTAGCAGAGCTCGGAATGCTGAGCTGTGTATAACCCCGCCCACATCACCGATTAGCAGCTTTTTGCATACACTGTGCGTAGGTAGAAAGCTGGTAATCAAGGGTGTGGGCGTGGTTGGACTAGGAGGCACAAGACACTTAGTCCTGTATTGATAATCTCGACCTGATAAAACACTGATTTTATTAACACAACAACACAGCCTAGTAAGTGACTGGAATCAGGGTCTCTGTCCCGACATATTACATGGCAAAAATCTGCTGACAGATTCCCTTTAAATGGGCCAGGGACATTTGTTCATTGCTATGATGTACCACCAATGATTAACTAGCAGAGATCCAGCTACTTTGAGACTTACTAGTAAGGGGAAGCAGCAATGCTTTGCCACTTGGTGTCCATTCAGATTTTTTTAAATAGATGGTCATGGTCTTAACTACATTACAGCCTCTAAAGAAATCCAAGTGGTGCTGATGAGAGGCAAAGTGACGCAGTACTTTTCTGCTGCTGTCACTTTAGTGTTTGGAGGGGACCATTGTGGTCATACCCCTGACAGTGATGGCAGTCATATGCCACCAATGCCTCTCTGGAGACAACCCCCTTTTAAAAAATGTAGTTTTTAAAAAACAAAACAAAAAAAAACATTTTTACGCCTCCCTTTTTTAAGCACTTTAGCCCTATTCCATCTAGGAGAAACCTATAGCATTACTCATGCAGATCCTCTGGTTATGTAAAGACTCACAGAACTACCATGACATTTAGGCTTACATTCATACGACCGTATGTTTGGTCCCAGTGCTGTCTGTGGAAAAAACTCACCAGTGTTATTGAATAGGAAAAGAAGATTTATCCAGCGATGATATTATTAATAAAAAATAATTTCTCTTTATTGAGTAAAATTTAAAAGATAATCCAGTGGATACAGTCAAAGTCAACTACCATGCACCTTCCATGGTGATCCAGATCGATGCGTTTCGACTCGTTAGGTCTTAGTCATGTTCTCATGATGATCTCATGACAAAGACCTAATGAGTCGAAACGCGTCGATTATCTTTTAAATTTTACTCAATAAAGAGAAATGAATTTTTATTAACAATCTCATCGCTGGATAAATCATCTTCTTTTCCTGCTGTGCTTGTGCTCGACCCGTACTAGGGCGGTTCCGTGCGATGACCTTCTAAGGAACACTAACTTACTGGTGAGCTGAGTCTCCTTACCCCTATTTTCCTTTTTGTTTTCAAATGTTATTGAATAGGGCTGTTCACATGACCATTTTAATGGTTGTCCAGGTTGGGGTTCAAGTCTGCAGTCACTCTATGTGACTGCACACTTGTTAATCCTCACGGCGCGCAATGTGCACACTGTCAGGATTCTCCAGTGACAACTTAAGTGAATTGGGCGAGGCTGGATAACTCTAGTCCAGTCTTTCAGATGCGAATACATTTGAAGACTGTGGCGCCAGGGGCAGAGAAAGCGCTTGTTAGCCCATGCCCCAATGTGCAGCAGCGTGATGAGGTCAGCATGCTGCGGATGTCATCACACTAGTGATGAGCGAGTATGTTTTGTTAACCCTTTCGCAGAGAGTATACTCGGGCGAGCACCGAGTAGTTACAGCTGCTCGATGATATGTTTGAATCACTCCCATGTGCATGATTTGCAATGGTTTGACAGCTTTAATACATGTGAGGAATGTCTGCTTCTTACACATTCCTCACATGTATTAAAGCTGTCAAACAGTACGCTGTAAATACTCTGTTCTCGCCCGAGCATACTCGGCAAAAGGATTAATAGAACATACTCGCTCATCACTACATCACACAGCTGCCGGGGCCGCACAGGCAGAGGAGTCGTTGGGCACTGGAAAGCACTCCATGAAGGATCCAAAGATTAAGTGTCATGTTATTTTAGATGAGGGCCCGGGGGAGGAAAGGATAGTGTTGCTACGAGTGCACATAATTTGGCAATTTGGGACATTATGGGTGAAATTATGGGGCAATTTGGGACATTATGATGGACATTATGGGGCAATTAAGGGGGATTGTGAAAAGGGGCATAGTATAGCAAGGGACAGTGGGGAGGGGGGACTTGGAAAGGGGCAATATGTGGAGGGACATTATGGAGAGGGGTTGTGTGGGGGAGATATTATATAGAGGGCAGTGTCTGGGGGATATAATACAAATGGGCAGAGTGGGGAGACAATTTGGAGAAGGGCAGTATGTGGGGGGGGTATTTTATAGAGGGACAGTGAGGTGGAGTATTTTGGAAAGGGGCAGTGTGTGAAGGGTATTATAGGGAGGGGCAGTTTAGGTGGGGTATTTTGGAAAATGACAGTTTGGGGGATATTTCAGAGAACGTTAGTGGGGTATTTTTTATAGATTGTAAGCTTGCGAGCAGGGCCCTCTCTCTTAATGTAACTGTTTAAACTGTCCTTACCTTATATTGAATTTATTGCCTGTATATGTCACCACTTAATTGTAAAGTGCTGCGGAATATGTTTGCGCTATAGAAATAAAATTATTATTATTATTATTATTTTGTGCTGGAAGCACATTAAGGGGAAATTATTTATTCAGGGACAGAGCATGGGAGATATTTTTATTTATAGAGCAGTATAATGATGCTTTTATTTTTAAGGGCACTGTGTCGGGATGTGCTGCTGAAGACTAAGAGGCAAATCTGGAGAGAGAACCTCTGGGGATGAAATCTCATCATGGCGTCTGTGCTACATGTAGACAAAAGGGATGGGAATTACTCTAATCAGAGAAGATGTCACTTATAAGGTACCTGGATGTAAACATGTATTTGTGATACTACCAGCGTCTCATTACTGCTGGTGTTTCTGTATGGTCCGCAGCCTGATGATGTCTGGTATCAACAACTCGCATAATTTCTTTACCATTGTTAAGGACATGCTGGGAATTCTAGGTTCATGCACTACAAATTTATGTGGGTCTGACCTGACATTACAATTGATCACTGTACTAATCTTGGTTTTGCATTCATGTACTGATGGAGGTTCTTTTGCTGCATTCATGTACTGACTGTGTTTCTGGCACTGCATTCATGTACTGACGGTGTTTCTGGCTCTGTATTCATGTACTGGCGGTGTTTCTGGTGATGCATTCATGTACTGGCGGTGTTTATTTTGCTGCATTCAAATACTGATGGTGGTTCTGGGCCTGCACTTATTTGCTAACAGTGGTTCTTGGCTATATTAAAATTTAAAAACTGTCAAAAGTTAGAGAATTGAGATTAAGAGGAGGATTTGGTGAGTTTCTGCTCTAAAAAAAACCTCAGTTTAAGTTAGCGTGTGTTTTTGAGCAGAAACTTTCCAAATCCTTCTCAAATACTCAAAATGTGATTCTGGTGATGTATTAATGTACTGATGGTGGTTCTTGTGATGTACTCATGTAAGTACCCCTTTTAAAAAAATTGCAGCCCTTGGGATTGGTTCAGTATGGCAATGTGGCCCTTGGACCAAAAAATGTTGTGTGCCCCTGCTGTATTCGGAATGTGTCTTGAAGTGTGCAAATCGCATATTCATATGATTGCCCGCTCCCTGTGCCAGAGAATCCTAACAGCTTGCTCTGTGCGTGCTGTAAGGATTTACCAGTCAACAATCAAATAGAGTGACTACACACTTGAGCCCCAAGCCTGGACAACCCCTTTAACTATGTACAAGGCAAGTGTGCCTAACAATACACATGCATATTTCTGTGCAGAAACCCCAGTGGGCACTGTAATAACTGCAACTAGTCTTTTAAAATTCTGTATCAGTTAGACCAAGATAATTTTCCAGTAGATAGGAGTAAAAATATATGACGTGCTTTAATACCCTCTGAATACAAGCGCAGAATAATATACTGCAGCTGGCCAGGTCCAAGGACAGCGCCATTGTTAGAAAGCTGAATTAATAAAAGTAGGCAGCGTGGGAAGGAAAAAAGGTTATCGAGAGTTAAACATTGCAGAACCGGATTTATTCGGTAATGCCGGCAGATAAACCTGAGCTGTGTATAATATGCCAATTCAGCTGCATTCCCCTGGATCCATCTCTCTGGAGTCTGCCCAACAGGGGCGATAAAGCGAGCGGCTGCTGATAACTATCTTGGCATATCATATCCTGCATTTACATCTCCTCTAATCCTTTCAGCTGCCAGCCTTGCATGTTTTGAATATATCCGCTCAGTTTTAATGTGAAACATAAATCTCTTTCTGTTTGATGTGTTTTAAGCTTTCGCCGCAGACTATCTATCCCATGTCTGAAGTTAGGTATTTTTTATTCCTGGTCACTAATAAGCAGTAGGATAGTGGAGGGCATGGAAAAGGTTTGCATTAATTCTGTGCACATAGGCACCCGGGTCATTATCATTGCCTGGTTTCATGCCGCAGATAAAATAGTTAAGTGCTGATTGCACTGGGTATTTGGTGCAACGGTATAAAAGCGGTAATGAGAATATTCAGACCCAGGCTAGTGCTAGACTGGACGCTGCAGCACAGCTTGTACATCCGATCACCGGCTATGTTGTAGCATTTAGAAGGAGAGCTCCAGAGCAGATGTCTGTGTCTAATCCATCTATCTTATGTCTGGCTCAGACAGGTCTGCGGCACATTACACCTGTGTGTCCGCTCTGTACTCATTACCTGTCAGTAGTGTTTACACTGCTGCCTCCATCCCGGTATTGTATCCTCACTACAACTTCCATCTCTGCCTCTTTCCACGCCGGTGATGACTGTCAGATGATGTGGATGTAAGTGCATTAAGTGCAGCTCTTTCACCGTACTGACCTAAGATTGTATAACCCTCACCATACAGGATATCAGTGTATAGCGCGGAGATAAATGGGAGTTCACCATGTTCTCTCTTTGCAGGCAGTTGGCATCTTATCATGATTTACTGTTAGAGAACAAATTAACCAGCTGAAAAAAAGTATAAGGTGCTAGAAAAATACATATTGAGGTGGAATTGCAATTTTTGGAATAATAAAGGGTCATTGCATAATGAAATGTTATCCAATTTTCTAGTATCGCTTGCTAATTGTTTCCGATTACTGTCACTCAATAGCAACCGCCAATGTTTACTTCAAGGGGATAAAAAAAAAACCCAGAGAAGATCACAGAGGTGCAGGGTTTGCTACCTCTGATCATTGCACTGTAAGGAGCTGAGCACCTCTGCAATCGTCACATGAGGACAGATCTGTATGCCCTAGAAGCACGGGCATACATAGAAATCCTAGCAGAAGTTCTAATTGGGCTCCCCTCCACAAAAAAAAATATTTGGCGGGGTCGCAGAAAAGCATATGTCACAACTTTGCATCCCTTACAAAGTAATTTTCCTCCTACTGAAGCCCTAGATTCCCCTTTCATTGCACCCATAAAGTGTGATGCCAACAAAAGTGCCCCACAAACACTGTATGATACCCCCACAGTGAATTCGTCCAGACAGGGCCATTAGGGCATTACTGCCCTTACTATTGTATGGGGTCCGGTGAGCAGAAGTAAAGAGGGGGAGCCAGTGTCCAGTCCGGCTTCTCCTCTTGTGCTTCTGCTCACCGGGATATAGGGTATAATAATGTAGTGTGTGCCGGTGCACCACCATCACCGGCGTACGTTTTGGTGCAGGGAGCCTTCGTTGGAGCTCTGTGGTACAGCCATGCAACTCCAAGGGAGTATCTCCTTCTCTTCTGTGACGCGCTGGTAATGGTGCGTACATGATGATCTCATCACGTACGCCCCGGCATGTACACGTGCCATTCACTAGAATACCAGAAGTGGAGCTGTGCCTGTAGGGGATCGTATGAGAGGTAAGTATGAAAAACTTTTTTTTATTTTAATGAATTAAATGGGCTTGGGTGGGAGCAAATGATGACGAATTGAGGGTGGGGGAAGGGAAACAGTGAATGATGATATATTGAGGGTGGGGGACAGCAAATGATGACTTAAGGGTGGGGGACAGCAAATGATGAATTAAGGGTGGTGGCCAGGGGACATCAAATGATGAATGAATTGAGGGTGGCGGATGGGGGACAGCAAATGATGAATTGAGGGTGGGGATGGGGGACAGCAAATGATGAATGAATTGAGGGTGGCGGATGGGGGACAGCAAATGATGAATTGAGGGTGGGGATGGGGGACAGCAAATTAATGAATTGAGGGTGGCGGATGGGGGACAGCAAATGATGAATTGAGGGTGAGGATGGGGGACAGCAAATGATGAATGAATTGAGGGTGGCGGATGGGGGACAGCAAATGATGAATTGAGGGTAGGGGACAGCAGATGATGAATTGAGGGTGGGGGCCGAAGGACAGCAAATGATAAATTGAAGGTGGGGATGGGGGACAGCAAATGATGAATTGAGGGTGGGGGACAGCAGATGATGAATTGAGGATGGGGGCCAGGGGACAGCAAATGATTAATTGAAGGTGGGGGGTGGAGAGAGCAAATTATGACTTGAGGGTGGGGTTGGGGAGCAAATAATGATGAATTGAGGGTGGGGGGGAGCAAATGATAATGAATTGAGAATAGGGGATTGGGGACATCAAATGATGATGAATTGGGGGTAGGAGAGAGAGAGCACATGACAATGAATTGTGGTGGAGGGGCATGTGAATATAATGAATCGGGGGAGCAGGAGGTACAGAGTGGGGGGTGTTGAGGATGCAGGATTGTGATTAGGATTGAATTGGGGGAAAGAGTACAGGTTCTATTAATTTATATATTTATTGGGTGGGGAAAGTGGCTATTTATAGTTAGTGGTGGATTACAATTTATATTTGGAATGGTGGGCTGCATGATAACTAATTATATATTAATGGTGGGTGCACGTCTGTATTCAGCTGTGTAGTGTAGAAGTTGGGGAAAAAGTTGGGAATGTGCTCTGGAAGTGGCGCTCTAGATAACGGTGTTATTTTATGCAGAGACAAGTCCTGACTGGAAGAAGTGAGCAATCTGCACTGGATGAAGAAGAAAAGCGAAGATGACTGACTTCAACTAGACATCACCGGTGAGTTAGTGTACCCTTACACTATATACTATATACAGAGCTCCTGTGTATAATATCGCTGCTGATCACTGTATTACCTGTACACTGACACTATATACAGAGCTCCTGTGTATAATGTCACTGGTGATCATTGTATTACATGTACAATATTCACAGCTCCTGTGTATAATGGCACTTATGGTAATATTGTGGTTTTTTTTTATTAATGATCAGTATTGTGGTGGTAATATGTGGTCTGGTCATGGTGTGACGGTATTTGTCCCTTGTATGTGGTGGTATCGGTCATTTTAAAAAATATATGTGACATATTCCCTTAAAAGAAAATTAAATAAAAATATACCTAAAAAGAGTATTGGATATTTTAAGAAGTGCTTTATAGCTCAGAGTGGAGTAGGGCCCAGCCAAATAGTCTACCTTGTCGTGGTGGCGGCTTAAAAAATCTTTAAAATTTTTTAAGCTGATGGCTATTTATATGATATGGCTATTTATGTGATATGGTGTTCAGTGTGAACTGTTAATGTGTGATTGGTGAGGACGTGGTGTAGAAGTGGGCGGTGAGACTGTGGAAGGTTTGAGGGGTGGAGCCTGGGCAGAGTCTCACGGGGGCCTGAAAATTTTGCCAGTATGGGGCCCTGAAATTCCTGGTGACAGCCCTGCCTCCACACCCACAGTATAATGACCCTACTGTACCCCACCTCAACTTTCCCGGGACAGTATGGTGACCCAAACACAGTATGATCCCTCAATTGTGAACCCTACACAGCTCTCCATGCAGTATAATGGGCTTACATACAGTATAATGGCCCCCACTAGCCCTCCAAACAGTATAATGGCCCCCACACATTGTATAATCGCTTTCATAGAGTATAAAGGCAGCCACATAGCCCTCTATTTATTTATTAATTTTCTCACTTATATAGCGCCATTAATTCCACAGCGCTGTACAGACATTATGGGCACTGTCCCCATTGGGGCTCACAATCTAAATTCCCTATCAGTATGTCTGTAGAATGTGTGAGGAAACCGGAGAACCCGGAGGAAACCCACGCAAACACGGGGAGAACATACAAACTCCTTCCAGATGTTGTCCTTGGTGGGGTTTGAACCCAGGACCCCAGCGCTGCAAGGCTGCAGTGCTAACCACTGAGCCACCCTGCTGACCTATGAAGTATAAAGGCTCCCACATAGCCCTCCAAATATAATGCCCCCCACATAGTCCTCAATATACTATACTGCACCCCATAGTCCTCAATACAGTATTATGCACTCCCCATAGTCCTCCATATACAGTAGGAGAACAAATGGATGTCAAATTACCATTCTTCTGATTGGCCATGAATGTAAAACCCCCGGGGATATACCCCTTTAACATACAGTATATTGGAAAATTGGACACATCTTCAGCACACATAAGCTTTATTTGCCGAAAACGAATGTCTCTTTAAGGTACAAATGTAATAACACTGATGACAGCTGCAGTGGACAACTTTCCTGAAATATTACCATTAGGTCAGTCTGAATGCATGTCCTGTTATTCTGTGCTTTATTGCCCAGCAGTGTGCCCAGGCTTTATACAGCACCAGTACACATCACAGAGCAGAATGGTTCTCGGCCTCAGGGCTCAGACACGCAGCAGGGCCTCTGGTGTGCAGTATGTATGGAGATGTTCTCCCCTAGAAGCAATACTCATGACAAAGAATGCTACTGTTTTTATGCTGCCATGTTAGATCTGAGGCATATGACAGTACAGCAGGGGCGCCTTGCACCTCCACAGCAGAATTTGTATGAATATTGAAAAAGTAATAATCAGAGTGAAAATAATTGTAAATCTTGCTGAATATTCACGGGTCGATCACCTATTATTTATCAATAACTTGGCTACTATAATGTATCCTGCATGGGATGTGAGTGCGACAAGACCTGCTCAGTAGTTGTACTATTCTGGGGTGGTATAAACTGCATCCAATATCCAAAAATGTATATGCTTAAAGAGCACCTATCACCAGTCGGTGGCTGCCCTATTTATTTAAGAAAAGAGTGGGCAGCCTCAGATTGTTGAATATTCAAAATAACACTTATTAACAAAAGGGATCTGTAATGTCCCCCTAAAGGACCCGACTTTCTAGCAAAAGTTGGGATTCTGAACTTTAAGGGTGGGAGATGCCAGCATGCAGAGCGGTATTACAGAACCCAGAAAGAGTGAGATCTCGCTCTCTGCACTAACCCAGCAGTGCCGCATGCTTTACCAAGCTGTTACTGAACGGGAACTGCTCAAATTATTTTTGGTAACCGCTTAGTAAAGCAGCGGCAGTGCTGGGTTAGTGCAGAGAGTGAGATCTCGCTCTTTCACAATGAGGAGGGCGATGGATGGTTGTGGGATCCCACCCACTCTGTATGCTGGGGTCCTACAACCCGGACGTTAGGACTCATCTTTTCCCAGAGAGTCAGATCCTTTAGGGGGGACATTAGGGACCTCTTATTTAGAAAAATCTCCAGTGTGAGGCTGCTCACTCTTTTCTTAAAAGGAACTTGTACCTTGGAAATTGATATTTATTTACAGTCATGGGGTTAATCTGCAGGTAAATAGCATTACAACGCTGCCTGGCCGCCTTATTTGAAAGCACAGCTACCAGGACAAACCAACTTATTCCCACCCTGGAGCTGCCAGCTTTCAGTCAAAGGGGGTGGTGGTAGGAGCGATTACAGTCACATCTCGCAGCACCGCTCACTATACTGTGTGTGGTGGCTGTAAGCATGTCCTTTGATTGACAGCTCACGGTTCACAGCAAGCTGTCAGTCAAAGTGCAGGGTCGTGCTTACAGCTGATGCAAACCCAGTATAGTGAGCGATGACTGTATTCTCTCCCAGCACCACCCCTTTTACTCAAAGTTGGCTGTTCCTGGGAGGAAATGAGTACATTTTCTCCCAGTGGTCGCGTTTTCCAAGTTGACAGGCTCCCTTTAATTATAAAGAGCAGCCCCAGTCTGTAACAGGTACTCTATACACAATATACCCAATATGATTTTCTATATTATGACTGGAGACAAACATCCAAGCATTGTCGAGCGGTTGCAACCACATCTTATTATGCTGTATTGTATTCTGCTAATTTGCTATTATAGAAGTAAAGGGAGTTGAGAGACCCTCTGAGACTGTTACAGACGACAGCTCTGCCGGCGTATCACTTGTCTCCCACCGGTGAACACCTTTGATTTCAAACCGTCCAGACAACGAGGGGACGCCATTAGCAGTTCCTGAGGTCAATTTACTTTGACATTATGCAGGAAGCAGAACGGCAATGCGGCGGGGTGTGCATAAGCCCTTACATGGCTCCTACATGGAGTCTAGTAGTTAAAAGGGCCGTGTAGTCCCTCAGAGTGTTCATTGCATACATATATTAGAGACACGGCTTAATAAGTGCTGAGAGTAATTTCCCTGTAGATATGAATCAACTATTGACTTTATTAGCTCCTCGGCGGCCAGGGATCATCTGTCCAGGACCCAATACACACACAGCGTCTGATAAACATTTTTATTAGAACAAATTTTCACTATACTTCTTGCATAAATTATGTATATAAGTATATACACTGAAAATAGGGAAACATAGTGAGAAACTCTGCAGGAATCTTACCAGGAAGCAGTCACCATTGACTCACAATGTGGATTGAGGGAACAATGTCCGATGTAAGAATAACCCCTCATAAAGGAAGCGGTGATCTACTGTTTCGGCAAGGTTGTGCCAGTATATAAACCGAACCATAAGTGCTTTAATATAAATGGAAACATTGAGATGGAAGGGACAAGCTCATTAGCTGCCTTTACGGTTTGGACACAGCTGTCCGGTGTCACTTCCAGGTATCCTTCAACAGAGCAATGCTCAATGGACATCTCGAAAGAGTCTCAACCAACAAATGCATAGTCTTTTCTCTGATTTCTGTATCAATCTTTATACAGATGTCTCCTTTTATGTAAGACATTGTTTCTATATACACATCTAAATCTGGCAGCCTTCCAGTGTGCGGACGCATTACCGACCTTCTTTAAACAAGCCAGATATGCCTTCACTAGATGTAAAAATATGTGATTGCTCATCACCGCCTACAACATTAGGCGAGTAGTTTTTAAGACCGGGAGAAAAAAAAATAAAACCTAAAATTATAATACAGGGTGAAAGAACGCATTACGGATATAGTGGAGCTTAGCAAAATATATTGTGGTCCAGTCAACGGGCTCCATACAAACTTAGGCCGTTGGGTTGCCTATATGGCCTCAAACCTCATGGTCACACATTTATATTACTGCGTAGTATGGCTACTTTTTGACAAGCTGTGAATGTAGCGTTGCGGTATGTAAAGACATACCCCGAGTACGGTACATTCACACAGAGACTGTTCTGCAATGTATTGTTCATCGGGCCTGTATATGGAAAATATTCTGAAAAACACAAAACTCAAAGCAATGGTAGACTACACATAGACTAGTTCACACAGAAAATCCTTTTTCCAATACTTTGAAAGCCTTGTGGCAGTGACTTCAGGCTAATTATATGGCAGCTTATAGGTTTTTGAAAAACGATGACCTGAATGGTGTATTCTCAGGTGCTTGGTGTTTAAAGACATATTTTCCTCAAAGAAGCCTTATTTCCCTCTCTGTAGGCTGCATTTGATAAGCTTGTGAATATAGACCCATATTATATTGCAGTAATATGGCAGTTAGAACTTTTGGCAAAGTATGCCTATATACTTCAACCAGACGGTAAGCACTAAAGGCAGCACAGTTCTTGTGTAACACAGTATGGGTTGTAAAGAACAGCAAAAGATGTGCTTCCATTGATCATGTGGTGAACAGTATAAAACCCACGGTTTTCCCCCCAGAAAAGCACAGCGGACCTTCCCCAGGTCTTGGCTTTCATAGACCATGTGGCACTGTTTTGCCACCATAATCGTGGTCTATATTGTAGAGTTGTCCACTTCCCACCTGGTGTCTGTCCTCCATCCCTGGAGAAAGTTGCGATGTTTGAGGGCTCTTGTGCTTTTCGAGGCTGTCTGTGGTGGTTTCAAAAAAAGGAGGAAGAACAGAACCAAGGAAGATCTGCTTTGAAAACCACATTAAGTTCCTCCCGGGTTACATCTCGGTAATGAGAGCAGGGAGTTGACGGGGTGGATGTCTCAGGCGTAGTATGTGTCAGTTTTTGCCATCTGGCAGTACATTGTCATGGCAAAAGTAAGTCCGAGGATCTATAGAAACAAAGAGAATCTTAGTTCTGGTAGAGACACTAGATCTCCTGTCACTAAATCAAAATGTATTAGAATCGATTTAATGAAGTCAATTAAGTTAGACCCCAAAACTTACATGATACTGGTCACTAACTTTACTTATAAAGGCAAATCTGCAACACCAGTAATGACCACTAGATAAGAGCGGCGCTGCTTGTTTTCTAGTATACAACCTCTTTGTACTGTTGTCTCATCTGGTGCGGTTTTCTAAAGAAAGTGTCTTTATAAATTAGTTGCCTTATCCAGCTCTGAGGCCCCATTCTACTTTTACCAAAACTACTTTTTTATATCTATATATCAACGCAGCTTGCCAGGCTCTTGTGTTTTTCCTGCTACTGCCATATTGTACATATTATGTAAATGCAATCATTTCTGTGCTATGGACAATTAGCGAGTGACATTACTGACACTTGCTTACTATCCCTGGGCAATTTTTTAAGAAGATTTAATATGTAATATTTGCTTCTGTGTTTTAGATTTTGTTCTGTATCATAGAATTGTCTGACATGACAATTTCAGGGAAGACTACAGGTATACTGTATACAGGGCCCACTACATGTGAACCTATTAAGGTGGTCAGCAAGAGCCTATTTGTCACCAGTATTTGCCATATGCAATCAAACCACACACTAGAATTTCTGCTTTCATGAATGGTCGTCAGCTTCATAAATAATGCAATATTCTTCCTCCATATTCACTTTCATTCCAATCTCATGTGCTCTGCAGGTCATAGCCTTCATACCTCATGTCTAGAACTGCAGTTAACCTATTCTGTAGAGAATACAGGACCATTAGAAAGATGTCACAGCTGGAATGGACTGACCTGTACAAGAGCGGTGCAGAGCCCAAAGATCCCGACCGCCAGGAGATTCTCATGGAGCCAGATCTTCACTGTGTCATAACAAGGCTGAAATACAGCAAAGCACATCTGTGAGCAGCAGCATAGTCTCTCGGCTTATGTATAGACACCGAGAAATCTATACCAACTTTTTTTTTTTCTTTTAATAGTCCCTGCTTTCATCAAAAACCTGGTGATAGATTCCCTTTAAGGTCATTCTTCCATCAAAATAAGTGATCACCTATTTACAAGATAAGTGATAACTTATTGAACACTGGGACCAGCACCAATAAGCAGAATGGGGCACTTTTGTACCCCGTGCGTGTGCTCGATGGCCTCTCCATTCACATTCTATGGGGCTGCTGAAAGTACTTGTCAGCCTCATAGAGAATGAATGGAGCGGCCGTCAAGCATACACCCGGGGGACAAAAGTGCCCCATTCTGCCAATCAGTGCGGGGCCCAACGGTTGGACCCCACCGATCAACAAGTTTTCACTGCACAAGTACTTTAATATTGTACATTAGATAGAGAGGATTAAGCCTCAAAGTGGGTTATCTGATGGAAGTAATTATTTGTTTATGAATTGTATAATAATTGAAATGATTAATATTAGTAATAATTGCGTGGATCGTCCTGATTGAGCACCGGTCTCGCTATCCCAGAAGTTTTGTGCTTCTGCTCTTGCAACAGAGGTTAACAGCTTCCTCCCCCTGTGACAGTGATGTAGTAAAGGGGGCTGGTTGTGTAGCTTAGTATGATCGGCTAAGCCAGCCCTTTTAAGCACATCACCGTCACTGAGAGTTGGAAGAAGCTCTCGTCCTGTGTTGGCAGAATAGCATTAGTGGAGTTTCTTGGTCTATATAGGAGGTCTGAAATAGGAAAATGCACTTGTCATTTATAGACTTCCATTTTATAACATCTGTATTATCATTACCATAACTAGACATCCTGGGTTATTCTGAATTTACTTTACAATAGGGGTCAATGGAACAGAAAGGGGCACAGAAGATGTAGATGAAATACAATGCCTAAAACTGACCTCTGGATGGTTTTGCCTAAAAATTTTCATGGCAAGTAATGGTTACAGAAATCATCATGTAAGTGTAGGGATTTTTCTAGGATTGTCATAATTTTTTTTTAAGCAGGTCAGACATTTTCCAGATCCAAGAGATCATATAACTTACAACCTGCCGACTACATAGTGAAAATCTCTACATATCTAGTAACTTCTGTTTTATGCATTTTTTTATTTAGTGCGTTTCTAAAAACTATTTTTTTTTACCAGATATGTTCCAAAATAAATGTTTCACTTAATCAGTGACAGAGGATTCTATTTGATACAGAGGATCTGGGATTTTGGAGTTCTCTCTCAGAAATGTAGAGGTGTAATGATGCGATTCTGACTGCATGCAGTCACCACTAGGTGGAGCTAACTGTATACGACTCGCTTTGACATCATTAAAGAGAATCTATCAGTAGGATGAACCCTCCTAAGCCGTCTATATGGGCATGTAGGTCATGGAAACGGAATAAAATTAAACCTTGATATCTTTGATCTGATATCTTATTCCAGAGAAATCAATGTTGTTCTTAATATGTAGGCATTACCAGTGTGAGACATGTAAAGACTGACAGTTTGCTCTTCTTATCTCCATGTCTCACACTGGTAACACCTTCTTTCATTTAAAATAAGCTCTGGAGGCAGATTCTCAGAGAGATCTATATCCGGTCCATAGATCTTAACAGCTCATTTACATATTAAGAATAACTTCTCAGTAATAAGACATTGGATCGCAGATATCAAGGTATATTAATCAGCTTCCTATGACCTTATAGACGGCTTCCCAGGGTTGATCCTACTGACAGATTACCTTTAAACGGATATTCTCATAATCAGAGCTTACCACTAGTGATGAGCTAGCGTGCACTATTAACCCTTTCGGCGAGCATGCTCGGGTGCTCGCTGAGTATTTGGCGTGCTCGGCATTTCTTTTAATATCACCGCGCCTGCAAGTGTCACGGCTGTTTGACAGCTTTGACACATGCAGAGATAGCCTGTGGCTATCATTAAAAGAGATGCAGAGTACGCCAAAATACTCGGCGAGCACCCAAGCGTGCTTGGCAAAAGGGTTAATAGAACACGCTCGCTCATCACTACTTACCACCTATAGTGATATTTGGGTGTCCTTAAGGTAGATTCACTATCAATCAGACACTTACTGTAGCGGGGAGACAATAAATTGTGATTCTAGCAAGCAGCGCCCCTTCAATACATCTGCTGCAGTAAAGACTTTGATCTCTGCATGAGAAAGTAGCCCTTCATCCTCGGTGAATGAATATTGAGAAGATAAATCAGTAGTAAATGATGCAAAGTTGAACTTTAAGAGGATATAAACACTGGTATATACTGAAAACTGTATACTTGTATGTGCATTTTTTCCAATTGAAACAGGTAAAAAAAAGAAACCCACAAGGGGCTCAAAAATGCTCATCCCTGTTGTGAATCAAGGCCTAAAAAAAGTGAGAGGAATGTTTAAGCAAAAAACTAATCACAAGTTCAAGGATCAGTCAGTTCTGTAAGATCTCTGCACAATTCAATGGCGCCCTGCAGGCACAATGTAAAGCTGCATTGTGTCAGTGAATAAAAGACCACATACCGCTTTCCACCATGTCCCAGGAGAGTGCAAGCCACAGTTCTCACTGAACTCCAAGCAACAGGAATCTGGGACCCGGCTCATATTATACACCTCGAACCAGTCTGTGTAGTTTGACACCCCACAACACCGAAACTGCAGGAGCAAAGAGAAAGTCACAGTCAGCATGCGTCATCGGGACTCCACATCGGACTTTTCCAAGGACAAAACCTTCCATGTCCCATTTTACCTTCCTTTTTGTCATAGGGCCTGATCTGTCCCTAACAATCACATGGCTATTTCCTATCCTGGCCACCATTTTGTCACGCTACTGACTGTAGCTACAATATTACTAGGATTTTTAATAGGTTTACATAGGACTGCTGGTAAACCCAGCAGAATTTTTTCCATTGTATTATTCATTAGAGTGTTTGGTCGACTTCCTTAAAAAAATCACAATCGCTTCCTTAGAAAAAAAATTCACAATCGCTTCTCAGGCAGTTGTAGACATATAGAGTATCAGATTATTTATTACAATACGTAGCCAGAAATGTGAGTGTAACTGGCGTATTTTAGGCGCCTCTGCTAGTTTCTGTCTCCATGATTGTTTGGTAGGCGGGTCTTCTTTCAGTGATTCAGGAGCTAAAGAGTAACCAATCAGATGTCTCCTCCTGCTGCCTGTGTAGCCAATCAGATGTATCCTCTTGCTTCCCCTCCTTCCCCTTATGCAGCTTCATCTCCCTCCTCTCCATTTTCTGATTTACACAAGACACAGGTTTTGGGGAGGATAAGGATTACAGAAAATTTACAGAAATACTGTTAGAATGTGGGAAAGATGCGGCTTGCCTCTAAAAAGATTGTATGTTTCATATAAGGACATGTACTACTAATTTATATGCCCTTTTCTTCTTTTTATTAATGCTGGGGAAACAGTTTGGCAAAAAAAGGTAAAGTCTCTCCACCCTCAGTCATGGTCCCTGCATAATAAACCCTGAAAATACTGTCAGGAATGAAATGCATGAATATCTGACAAGTTTACTGTAGTTATTGGTGTATATTGTATTAGATCACATTGGAAAGATATTTTTCCAAATTATATAGAACATTTTGGATATGTATAGTATTAAGGGCCACAAATGAACATCATAAGCCCTATTAGGAAATCTAAAAAGTTAATAAAGACAGGTAAGCCATTGTTATTAGAGTTGGTGTGAAATGATTCGCATGTCCCAGTCCATTGGACACGACAGAGGTCTGTGGCTGCTGCGAGGCAGCTGTAGTACCACCTCTTACCTGAACTAGTATTTGCCAAACATTTTTATTGTCTGGAATCACGTAGTCATCTACAGGGCTGGAACTTATTATCTCTCGGGAAGGTGCCGATATTTGGACTTTGGGATGTTTATTACTTACATCAGTTTGGATGATGCTCCATGCGTTGGTGAGGCCGATGTTTCCCTCGGTTCCATACAAGTGCAGACCCTTCTTCAGATCTTGTTGTGCGTACCTATCAATCTGAAAAGAAACACCACCTCAGTGAGTATAACCAATGAAATCTGAAATCAAAGGTAAACCTTTCAGAGGATGCGATCTAACGAGATATAAATATCCTTGTGTTACCAATCTCTTGGAGTGATGGCGCGTTCCAAGCTGCCAGTACTAGAGCTGAAAGGATGAGTTACAGCAATCCTGACTGTATGTCAATGCAAGTTTCACACTAACAGTCTCCATCCATCGTGCTGTTTTCATAAAACATTGAAAGGTATTCTGTTACTAGGATCCCATCTAACATATTCAGCACCTTTACCCTAAAGCATATCATACCCATCAGTAGTTGTGACATGCAGAAGAAGTGTTGTGCTTCAGGAGCATCCAGCAACTAGAGGGGTTAACACCGTCACAGGAGACAGGGAGTGTTTTAGCAGAGCCCCAGGGGGATTGTGGGAAACTTGATATTGTCGTCTGGCTGAAGCCGAAGAGAAAGGTGGTGTGTTATCTGGATCTGACAGAAGGCAACTGAACAGGATTCAGATCAGGAGAGAAATTAAACAAAGGTCAGATAAACTCCCTGAACTAACAGTGCAGAGTATTATCAGGCAGGAAGATAAGGACTGGAAGGAATTGTGCCACAAGTATCATCTCCCTCATCAACCCCCCCCCCCTCCATCTCCATGCAGGATAAAGAATGCTGTGTACTACTGTGTCCTTGTGAAGGAAAAGCCTGGTTGTGTGGTGGGAGTGTGCTGCTAAGAGATCTAATCTATGCTGAATTATGCTACTGAAGAGACTGTAATACTGTGCCTTGTGAAGAAACTACTGGAGCCGGTTGCTCAAGAAACTCAGACTGTACTGTAATGAAGATTGTTGCTGTAATATCCCTGAATTGCACTGGCTGTGCTTCAGATTAAATTCCACTGTTAAACTGTTGAAAAAGACTCTTGTCAGATGTGTCTGGTCAGCAATTGAATCTATCGTGTGCCTGAGAGAAGCAGCAGCCTATGGTCGCCCTGAGTAACGGTTGCCCCAGGATTCCAAAGAATTCATGAAACCCGTCTTGCCCTATCTGAACCTAGAGGCGTGCGTGTAACATTGGTGGCCCATACGGGGAATCCTGAGCAGGAATTAGCGTATAGAGGGAGAAGAGGAAAAGTGTCTGGAAAAACACAGCAGCACAGCACCTCAATTCAACTCTGCTACACCAGTTAAAGGGGACTAGCCCTAAAGAAAACTCACTAACAGCAATGGATGTGGAAATACAAATGGACAGAATTAGTGAGCTGCTTCTTCAGTTAACCTGTGAAGAATTGAGAACAGTAGCAGAAAATATAAAGATGTCAGAAGAACAGATTTCTAAAGCACACAACCGCAGGCAACTGTTAGCTGCCATTAATGCAAAAATGGATGAGCTGGGGGAGAAAGAAGCTGAAGACGTCATGGGGACATTCCTCCAGGAGCTAACACAGTTTCTAACCAGGTTGAAGTTGGAGGATGTAGGGGCGGCACCAATTACCAAAAGCGGGAGTCTCCGTCCACAGACAGAACTACAGGAATTGAAAGAACAATTCAAAGCCCTAACAACAGCTCTGCAGGAATCGACCAAAACCTCTGAACGGGTGACAGACTCAGACAGAACCTTTACCGTGCTCGGGTTAGATAAATCGGGAAGACAGTCCTCTCTAACACCAAAAATCACCATAAGGAAAGAATTCAAGATCGTGGGACAAATTGGAGAGTGTGAACAGAAAGAGAAACTGTCTTATATGAACTTGTTGCACCAGATCGTTGCAGGCTTACAGAAAGGCTACCAGCCAGATGAGATCGTTGAGGGGGCGGTGAAAGCGATCAGCCCAGGACTGAACCTCCGTAGTATGCTAGAAATGAAGAGTCAATTGACCTTGCAACAGCTGAAGAGGATTTTAAAAGGGCACTATAAAGAAGAGCGTACTTCAGAATTGTTCCACCAACTCATTAACCTCTCACAGAAAAATAATGAATCACCCCAAAGTTTTTTGTTCAGAGCAATTGAACTGAAGGATAGACTGTTGTTTGCATCCAGAGATGTAGGAGCGGGGGAGAAGTTTGATGCTGGACTAGTCCAGAAGAAGTTCTTCAGATTATTGGGAACAGGGTTAATCAGCAAAGACATCAAGTTGCAGCTGAAACAGTACCTGAAGATCCTGGAATTCATGACGAAGTCCTAATTAAAAAAATGAATGAGGCAGCTAGTATGGAGTCAGAGAGCGAACAGAAGTTAATGAAAGGCTCTGCTCCTAAAATCACCAAAATGAGTCAGCTGAAGTTGGAGACCACCGGTGGCCAGTCCGAAGATCATCATGTCCTACCTCCAAGAGGGAACCTTAAATCACCAACAAAAGAGAGGACTGCCAGCGCTGACTGGGAGGAAGTAACTGGGAGGAGAACTGCGAGCCGAACTGATTGAGGTGAAAAAGTTGATTCGTTCCAGACCAGAACCTGTATCCCTTAGACCCAGGATAGCATTCCAAAACAGAAGATACCCGGCTTGTGAGGCGTGACGTTCATCAAATCAGAGTGCGGTGTGTGTCCACTGTCTAAGATGTGATGAGGAAGGACATTATTCCAAGGAATACCAATGGTCACGGTCGTTTGGGTTAAAAGACAGGAGGTTGCCAGTGCGGGGTGACTGGTAACCGCGACACGGAGGAGGCCCCAGAGGCAAATCCAAATCTCACCAAACCCCAGAACTGCGCATGAGGTAAAACGGCTGAGTCGGTACTATCCCCAAGTGTGTTCCTATCTACAACAGCTGCAAGAGAGACAGGGGGCATCAGTTACTTAATACCTAGTGCGGAGGTCAAACGATATACCCCTGGGAGGAGGATTCCTCAGTCAGTAAAGATAGCCTAATTAGCTTAATCTGTGAAAGGTGCTTTATACAGTGCCAGCTAGATGGACTCCTGGTAAAAGCACTGTGAGACACAGGAGCCCAAGCGAGCCTTTTAAATGAAGAATGTGCTACTGGCCACATACATGCCTTCGGTCGCTAAAAGAACTCTTAGGAACAGTAGAACTCCACAGCAAAGCTGTCAACCAGAACCAAATCCCTTTCATAGGCTGGGTGGAAGTAACTTTCCAACTGAGGACCACGAAGAACAGCAACACCATTGAGCTTTTGGTACCTTTTCTTGTGACCAGTGATCAGAACGTGGCAGAGTTTCCTATCCTGGGTTATAATGTAATCAGTGAGGTCATCACGAAACACAAGTCAGGGACGCTGGTGGTAGATGAAATTGCCACATCACTTGCCATACCCAATGCCATGGCGGAAAATGTGATTCATAGAGTAAAGAAAGCACAGGATACAATGGACCTAAAAGAAATCAAGGTAGGCTGGCGCCCAACCATCATCCCTGCAAACCAAATGGTGGGGGTGAGGTGTGGAGTCCAGGTAGAACCGGGAAGAAAAGTCCAGAAAAGACTGCTTGTGCCAAAAAACTCTTCAGAACTTCCGGAAGGCCTAGTTCAAAGTGAGACTGTGCTTACGATTCCTACTGGTGAGTTTGCTCGAGTGACCGTACCGGTGATGAATACTACGAAACACTAAATTAGACTGGATCCAAAGACTGTGTTAGGTCACATTGAAACCGTTAAAATGGTATATCCAGCCAGTGTGAGACCCACCCAGGGGTCTACTGTGAATTCAGTCTCCCAACCAAGGAACAGGAGTTGCCCAGGGGAAGAAATTGCACGACCCACCTCAGGGTCCTGGGATCTCCCAGTATCCCTGGAACACTTGTGTGCTGTAGATATAGCGATAGCAAAACAGATGCTGAGAGAAGAGTGTCATGCATTCAACAAAGATGACTCTGATATAGGCTGTATCCTGTCGTTGCAATTGAAAATAAATTTGAAAGACACAACCCCAGTAACCAGAAGTTACATGTCTGTGCCGAAACCATTACACCGTGAAGTGAAAGAGTATTTACAAGACCTAATCAACAGAGGTTGGGTCCAAAAGTCGAAGTAGTCTTATTCCTCTCCTATTGTTTGTGTTAGGAAGAAGGACGGTACGTTGAGACTCTGCTATGATTACCGGGAACTAAACCGAAAGTCAGTACCTGATCGGCACCAGATACCAAAGATTCAAGATATGCTGGATAGCCTAACAGGAAGTACCTGGATCTCTGTCCTTGATCAGGGTAAAGCATACCATCAAGGGTTTGTTGAAGAGTCCAGTAGACCCTTGACAGCATTCAACACACCGTGGGCGTTATATGAGTGGATCCGCATACCGTTTGGACTCAGTTGAGCTCCAGCAGAATTTTAGAGGAGCATGGAGACCTGTTTGGAAGGATTGAGGGATGATATCTGCCAGCCGTACTTGGATGATAATGTGGTACACAGCAAAACTTTACGGGAGCATGTTGAACACGTGAGGACCGTATTACAGCGGTATCAACAACACGGAGTTAATTTGACCCCAAAAAAGTGTGAACTGTTCAAAAGGCAAGTCCGATTTCTAGGGAAAAGTGTGTCCGGAGAAGGATATACCATGGACCCAGCAGAAATCGCTCCAGCACTGGCCTTAAAAGACAAGCGGCCCTCTACTGTTGGGGAGTTGAGGCAGATCTTAGGATTCCTCTCGTACTATCGTACTTACATTTGGAACTTCTCCAGGATTGCCGCCCCACTATACCTCCTCTTGTGGGGGGGCAACAGAGTCAACAAAACCAATGGAGAAAAAGAAGAACGCAGGTAGGACCGGGCTTAACAAAAACAACGCATTTTCGTCCCAACAGCCCATTCTCTGGACAGCAGACCACCAGGAGGTATTGGAAGAACTAGTAGACTACCTGGTAAAACCACCCATCTTGGGATATCCGTATTTCAACTTACCATTTGTTCTTCATTGTGACGCTTCTCAAGTTGGACTGGGAGCTGCCCTGTATCAGCATCAAGATGGAAAATTGAGAGTCATCGGTTACAGTTCTAGAACGTTGACAGACGCCGAGAAGAATTACCATCTACATTCCGGAAAATTGGAGTTCCTGGCATTGAAATGGGCTATCTGTGAACGATTTAGAGATTATCTCTACTACAGCAAAGAGTTTGAGGTATACACTGACAACAACCCTTTGACCTATGTCCTCAATACAGCCAAACTGAATGCAAGAGGTCAGAGATGGGTCGCTGAACTAGCTGACTTCAATTTCAGCATCAAGTACAGGCCAGGAAAATGCAATGCGGATGCTGATGGATTGTCGAGAATGCTACTAGAGCCTGAGGAGTTCATGCAAGAATGCTCGGAGGAAGTCAGTCTGGAAGCAATTGAGAGCACCACCCAAGCAGTACAAGCTTATCAAGAGGAAGACACACCATTGTGGTGTCTGTTGAGGGTGGAAACCACCATAAAAGCAAGAGAACAAATCACCCCTTGTCCATTCAACAACTTCCAAAAGGAAAAATCCATAGAGCACAACGGGAAGATCAGATAATTGGTAGAATACTACTTTATGTGGACCAAAATCGGTTTTCAAGTAAACGGAATAGAGATAATTAGTCACCAGCAGTATCTGTTTTAGTTAAAAAAAAAAAGGACGAAGCTCTACCTCAGTGAATACGGTATCCTGTATCGTAAAGGAGGACAAAACTGGCAGTTGGTACTACCCAGAGTATTCCGTAGGTTGGTCTTCAAAGAACTCCATGAAAACATGGGACACCTGGGAGTGGAAAGGACAACCAACTTGATCTGTGAACGTTTCTTCTGGCCGTACATGTAGAAAGAAATTGAGAGGTACGTGACAAGGGAGTGTGGGTGTCTGAAAGATAAACGTCCCAACACATCAACCCGGGCACCTATGGGCAACATCCAAACTACGTATCCATTTGAGATGGTCTCAATAGACTTTCTACATCTCGAGACGTGCAAGGGTGGTTACGAATACATATTGGTGGTGATGGACCATTTTACTCGATTTGCCCAAGCATATGCCACCACCAATAAAGCTGGTCGAACAGCGGCAGAGAAGATCTTAACTGATTTTGCTTTGAGGTTTTGGTTCCCTACGAGGTTATATCATTACGAAGGAAGAGAATTTGAGAACAAGCTCTTTGCCCAGCTAGGAAAGTACTATAGAATTCAGAGATCCCACACAACGCCCTATCACCCAGAGGGTAATGGACAAGTGGAACATTTTAACCGGACATTATTGTCGATGTTGCGCACTTTAACAGCTGAGGAGAAGAAAGACTGGAAGAGTTCTCTGTCAAAAGTGGTACATGCCTATAACTGTACAAAGAGCGATGCAACAGGTTACTCACCCTTCTTCCTATTGTATGGACGATCGCCAAGACTGCCAATCAACATCATGTTTGATACTCCGGAGTCAGAGACTTACAGAACCTATCCGGAGTACGTTCGGAAATGGAAGGAACGGGTGGCAGAGGTATACAACATAGCGTCCAAAGTGGTTACGCAAGGACAGAGCTACAGTAAGGAGTACTATGATCGAAAATGTTATGGAGCAGAATTGGCACCGGGAAGCCAGATGCTAGTCAAGAACATATGTGAGAAAGGAGATCCAGGAAAACTTTGTTTGTACTGGGAAGACAAGGAGTTTGTGGTCGTAAAGAGGAAAGCCAATGACAATCCAGTGTATGAAATCCGATTGGAAAGAGGGGACAAGAAAACCAGAATAGTCCATCGGAATTTATTACTACCTTGTGATTATCTCCCACCACGACTTCCCAGAAGCAGACTGACATCGACCGAGATCAACTAAAAAACCATCACAGATTGAAGCTCCGCTGGTGGATAGTGACCTTGAAAGTTCCGATGAAGAAGAGCACACCATTGTATTTCTCGGACTGTCAAGGAGAGGGATGTACCATCCTCAGGAGAGTGAACTAAGTCCCGAGGCTCCAGACTTTGTAGGAAAGAGTACAGATGAAGTCCAATTCAGATCTGATGATTGAACACCGGTCACTGGAAAGAACGATCGACGCTCAGGAGAAGTGGAATTACCAGACCATGTGGAAGCAGGCGATTCTGGAGAAGTACAGGAATTTACAGAGGCAGTTCCAGGAGCATCTGAGGAAGCACGGGAAATGAGTGTGGCGGAAGAAACTTCTGTGACTGAAGAACCTGTGGTATCTGAGGAACAACCCACCAGGAGGATGTCGACTCAAGAAGTGAGGAGGCCCGTGATGCTGACGTATGAGACACTTAGTGAACCGAGTCAAGTGCCAAGGACTGTCGACTGTAAGGTATCTCTGCCTACGGACCAGGTAAGCCCACTGGAGTGGTATTCACCATCGACAGGCAGTATGGAAGATGTTGCCTGGTGGAAATAATTGTTTTCATGCTTTGATTTTCCTTAAAAGACTTTGTACAAACAAAGAACTGTTAAGGCCTAGTAAGAGAGAGAGCTGGTTGAAGATATATGAAAAGCTCCAGCTGAAGAGATGCTGTTTGTGTTTATTGTTTATTTCTTAAAGGAGTACTACAAGAAAAAAGGTTGTAGAATAGGTTGTAATAAATGTTTATAAATGTTATGCCAATTTGTATATAAAGTTACTCAACTTTCACCACTATCTCAGAATTGGTCAGATTGACCAATTAAGATGAATGTCGAGGATGACATTTAAAAAGGAGGGAATAGTGTGACATGCAGAAGAAGTGTTGTGCTTCAGACGCATCCAGCAACTAGAGGGGTTAACACAGTCACAGGAGACAGGGAGTGTTTTAGCAGAGCCCCAGGGGGATTGTGGGGAACTTGATATTGTAGTCTGGCTGAAGCCAAAGAGAAAGGTGGTGTGTTATCTGGATATGACAGAAGGCAAATGAACAGGATTCAGATCAGGACAGAAACTAAACAGGTCAGATAAACTCCCTGAACTAACAGTGCAGAGTATTATCGGGCAGGAAGAGAAGGACTGGAATGAATTGTGTCACAGGGATCAGTTCCCTCAGCAAACCCTTCCCCCCTCCATCTCCATGCAGGATAAAGAATGCTGTGTACTATTGTGTCCTTGTGAAGGAAAAGCCTGTGGTTGTGTATGCATAGAAGTGTGCTGCTAAGAGATCTAATCTATGCTGAATTATGCTACTGAAGAGACTGTAATACTGTGCCTTGTGAAGAAACTACTGTATTGTTACTTGAGCCAGTTGCTCAAGAAACTCAGACTGTACTGTAATGAAGATTGTTGCTGTAATATCCCTGAATTGCACTGGCCGTGCTTCAGATTAAATTCCACTGTTAAACTGTTGAAAAAGACTCTTGTCAGATGTGTCTGGTCAGCAATTGAATCTATTGTGTGCCTGAGAGAAGCTGCAGCCTATGGTCGCCCTGAGTAACGGGACCCCCAGGATTCCAAAGAATTCATGAAACCCGTCTTGCCCTAGCTGAACCTAGTGGCGTGCGTGTAACATAGAGCTCACAGTAACATCGCGTACCAATGTCAGAATATTTGTGCCTCACAAAATATATTCCTATAATCTGATACTATGGATAGAGGGATAGAGGGGCTTGAATTTTACCTTGACTATAAAAATGCATCCTATGTGCAAGAATATAACTACTATAATACTGTCACTATATACAAGCAGAGACTAATGGGATATACAGACACTGAACAAGAAAGTAATGCTGGGATGTGCATATGCTAACAAGCAGGCAATGCTGAGATGTGCAGACACTGAGCAAGCAGTTAATCCTGGAATGTGCAGACAATAACAAGCAGATAATGCTGGGATGTGCAGACTCTGAGCTAGCTGATAATGCTGGGATGTGCACACACTGAGCAAGCAGGTAATGCTGAGATAAGCAGATGCTGAACAAGCAGGTAATGCTGGGATATGCAGACACTGAACAAGCAGGTAATGCCGAGATAAGCAGATGCTGAACAAGCAGGTAATGCTGGGATGCACAGCCACTGAACAAGCAGGTGATGCTTGGATGTGCAGACACTGAACAGGAAGCTGATGCTAGGATGTACACACAATGAACAAACAGGTAATGCTGGAATGTGCAGGAAGCTAATACTTTGATGTGCAAACACTGAACAAATAGGCAATACTGGGATGTGCAGATACCGCACAGAAAAGTAATGCTGGGATGTGTAGACACTGAACAAGCAGGTAATGGAGATGTTCAGACACTGAATAAGCAGGAAATAATGGGATGCTAAACAAGCATTTAATGCTGGGATTTACAGATGCTAATAAGGATGTGTATATAATATTTTTTCCACTCATCCCTTTATTTGTCATGCTTTGGTAAAGATATACAATATATTTAAGAAAAGAAAAAACCTAAAAGGAAGCTGTGTGCGCGGCAGTGCAGGGAGTGTAATCTGCCCGGCCACACACACTGTTATCAGGGAGGATGAACAGGTCTGATGAGGGCAGTATTATCCAGAACAAAGACTGTACAAAAGCTGCACATGGCAACATGAAGGAAAACAGATCTGATGGTGATGGGGAATCAATGCGCTTTGTGTGGAAACAAACAGAGAACAACCATTTAACCACTCAGCCCTAATCTGCCATCACATCTGACACTGAGCACTCCGCCATTATCAGCAGTTCCGCAGATGAACCTGGCCTTCAACCAAACGCATTGTCCTCTGTATATAAAGGATGAATATCGTCAGGCTCGGTGTGGGAGTGCCACGCTGAAAATTATGTCTCGTAAACATGGCGTGTGTGCGCAATAAGCACATGTATAACGGCTACAGGACGACCTCATAAGGGAATTGTAGAACAAAATTACAATTAGGTAAGTACTGAGAAATCTGTGTGTCTCTCAGGAGACCACCCATTTCTCAGCGTCCTCCTCACTGTTCTGTGTGTGGCTGTAAGACAACTGACTGCAGCAGAAGCCTCCCTGCTGTGCCCATCTGCAGTAGGACAAATATATTTAAGCTCCTCCCCATTGGATAAAGACGTGGCCTTAGTCAGCCAACAGATCAACAGTTGATTAACCCACGTTGTCTGTAGGATTTCTACAAGACTGGCTGTTTAAAGGGTTTTTCCCACGAACACAAAATCATTTTAATCAATAGATCTTGGAATAATAATAATTCCACAATTGGATGTGTTTAAATAACATGTTCCTGTGCTGAGATAATCTTATAAATGTGCCCGTGCTGTGTACTGTGTAATGGCTGTGTCTGACCGTACAGGAACATGGTCTGATCATACCACATCTCCTGGGCAGGGGAGGAAGCAAACGAGTATACAGACAGTACAGCACGGGATCACAGCTGATTCTTTTTGTGAGGTAAAACATTTCTCTGCCTGTATTTAAACAATGTTTTACTTCAAAGAAAGAATCAGCTGTGATCCTGCGCTGTAATGTCTGTATACTCATTTGTGTCCTCCCCTGCCCAGGAGATGTGGTATGATCAGACCATGTTCCTGCACGGTCAGACACAGCCATTACACAGTACACAGCAGGGACACATTTATAAGATTATCTCAGCACAGGAACATTTTATTTAAACACATCCAATTGTGGAAGTTATTATTATTCCAAGATCTATTGATTAAAACCAACTTTTGTTCGTGGGAAAACCCCTTTAACCCCTTTCTGGCCCAGGGCGTATTAATACGTATCTGTGCCCTGGGCCTTATGGGCCTGATACGTATTAATACGCCCTGGCGATTTCGCCCGTACACAAGCGGTGCGGGCGAGATCGCCACCGGGTGTCAGCTGATTGTCACAGCTGACACCCGGTGCTATGTGCAGGGAGCGGTCCCGCACCGCTCCCGGCACATTAACCCCCGAAATGCTGCGATCAAAATCGATCGCAGAATTCCGGTGGCAAGAGGAGGTAAGCGCTATACTTACCTTCTCTGCCGGCGTCCAGCGGCGTCTGAGTCCCGGATGGTGCCATGGTGACCCAACATCATCATGACAACATCCGGGACACCAGGAGGCAGGAAGTTGCTTTGGTCATGCGCAGTGCACGACCAAAGCAACTTCTCCCTGTGCAGCGCTGACAGGCTGCATGGCATAGGAAGCTGCAGCTCTCTATGTCATGCAGCCGATCAGGCTGCAAAAAGTGAAAGTCCCATAGTGGGACAATGTGAACAAGTAATAAAAATGTCAGAAAGTGAAAAAAAAAATTGTAAAAATATTTAAAAAAAATGAAAAAAAATAATAATAAAAAAATAAAAATATATTGTACCCATAAATAAATAATCTTATGAAAAATAAAATAAACCAATAAAAGTACACATATTTGGTATCGCCGCGTCCGAAACGACCTGACCTATAAAACGGTCCTGCTAGTTAACCCCTTTAGTGAACACGATAAAAAATAAAAAACAAAACATAAAACTATGTTTTATCATATCTCCAAACAAAAAATGGAATAAAACGCGATCAAAAAGACGAATGTAAATAAAAATGGTACCGCTGAAAAAGTCATCTTGTCCCGCAAAAAACAAGCCACCATGCAGCTCCAACAGCCTAAAAATAAAAAAGTTATAGCTCTCAGAACAAAGCGATACAAAAACAATTCTTTTTGCTATAAAATAGTTTTTATTGTGTAAAAGCGCCAAAATATAAAAAAAAATATAAATGTAGTACCGCTATAAACGTACTGACCCAAAGAATAAAGCTACCTTATCAATTTTACCACATACAGAACGGCATAAAAAAACCTCTAAAAAACAATTCCTGAATTGTTGGTTTTTGTTTATTCTGCCTTCTAAAAATCAGAATAGAAAGCGATCAAAAAATGTCACGTGCCCGAAAATGGTACCAATAAAAACGTCAACTTGTCCCGCAAAAAAACAAGCCGCCACATGACTCTGTCGGCCGAAATATGGAAAAATTATAGCTCTCAAAATATGGTGATGCAAAAACTAGTCTGCAAAAAAATGCGTCTTTTAGTGTGTGACAGCTGTCAATCATAAAAATCCGATATGAATCTGGCATCGCTGTAATCACACCGACCCAAAGAATAAAGTCATCTAATCACTTATACCGCACGAGGAAAGGCGTAAAAAATAAACTTTAGGGTTAGGGTTGTGCTAAGGTTTGAGTTAGGGTTGTGTTAGGGTTAGGGTTGGGGTTGGGCTAGGGTTAGGGCTGTGCTAGGGTTAGGGTTGTGTTAGGGTTGTGCTAGGGTTAGGGTTGAGGTTGGGCTAGGGTTAGGCTACTGTTAGGGTTGGGCTAGGGTTAGGGTTGGCCTAGGGTTACGGTTGTGCTAGGGTTAGGCTAGGGTTAGGGTTAGGCTAGGGTTAGAGTTAGACAAGGGTTGGGCTAGGGTTAGGGTTGGGCCAAGGTTAGGGTTGGGGTTGGGATTTTTTCAGAAGTAAAGAAAAAAAATGATGACGATATGGCGACTAATGTTGAGCGCAAGTGCTCGCTACTTGAGTTTGCATCGGGTGCTCGGGTATGCACCGAGTATAGTGGGTGCTCGAGTGACATGCTCGAGTCTCCGCCCCAAATGTTTTGCAGCTGTTATACATGCACGAGCGATCCCCGCATGTTTTTTTTTGGGTGTCTAATAACCGTGAAACATACGGGCAGGGACTCGAGCATTTCACTTGAGCACCCGTGATACATGGTGCATACCTGAGCACCCGATGCAAACTCAGATAGCGAGCACTTGCACTCAAGACTAATGACAACTTATTCAATATGATGACCTAATGTTATCAAATTCTGTGTCGTACCTCTGGTTCAAAATGTTCACTATACCCCTTGATAAAATCCTTGAGGGGTATAGTTTCCAAAATGGGGTCACTTGTGGGGGGTTTCCACTATTTAGGCACATCAGTCTCCAAAGGCGACATGGCATCCGCTCTCGATTCCTGCCAATTTTGCGTTCAAAAAGTCACATAGTGCTCCTTCCCTTCTGAACTCTGCTGTGCGCCCAAACACTGTATTTTCCCCACATATGGGGTATTGGCGTACTCAGGAAAAATTGCACACCAGTTTTTGGGGTCCATTTTCTCCTCTTACCCTTGTGAAAATAAAAAAATTGGGGCTAAAAGATAATTTTTGTGGAAAAAGTTAGATTTTTTTAGTTTCACAGCTCCACGTTATAAACTTCTGTAAAACACTTGGGGGTTCAGGGTGCTCACCACACATCTAGATAAGTTCCCTGAGGGGTCTAGTTTCCAAAATGGTGTCACTTGTGGGGAGTTTCTACTGTTTATGCACATCAGGGGCAGATCTGCTAATTATTCAAGCAAATTTTACATTCAAAAAGTCAAATGGTGCTCCTTCCCTTCCGAACCCTGCCGTATGCCCAAGCAGTAGTTTTCCCCCACATATGGGGTATCGGCGTACTCAGGAGAAAATGCATAACAAACTGCATGGTGCAATTTATCCTGTTTCCCTTACGAAAATGCAAAATTGGGGGCCGAAAAACATTTTTGTGGGAAAAATGTAAAAATTTTATTTTTACGGCTCAATGTTATAAACTTCTGTGAAGCACCTGGGGGTTCAGGGTGCTCACCACACATCTAGATAAGTTCCCTAAGGGGTCTAGTTTCCAAAATGGGGTCACTTGTGGGGGGTTTCCACTGTTTAGGCACATCAGGGGCTCTCCAAACGCAACATGGCATCCGCTAATTATTCAAGCAAATTTTACATTCAAAAAGTCAAATAGCGCTCCTTCCCTTCCAAACCCTGCCGTGCGCCCAAACAGTGGTTTTCCTGCGCATATGGGGTATCGGCTTACTCAGGAGAAATTGCACAGCAAACTGCATGTTGCAATTTCTCCTGTTACCCTTATGAAAATGCAAAACTGGCGGCTGAAAAACATTTTTGTTGAAAAAATGTGAAAATTGTATTTTTACACCACACATCTAGATAAGTTCCCTAAGGGGTCTAGTTCCAAAATGGGGTCACTTGTGGGGGGTTTCCACTGTTTAGGCGCATCAGGGGCTCTCCAAACGCAACATGGTGTCGGCTAATTATTCAAGCAGATTTTACATTCAAAAAGTCAAATGGCGCTCCTTCCCTTCTGAGCCCTGCTGTGCGCCCAAACAGTGTTTTTTCCTCACATATGGGGTATCTGCGTGCTCAGGGGAAATTGCACAACAAATTTGGGTTCCATTTTTTCCTGTTACCCCTGCGAAAATAAAAAAAATTGGGTCTAAAGTAACATTTTTGTGAAAAAAGTTAAATGTTAATTTTTTTCTTCCACATTCCAAAAATTCCTGTGAAGAACCTGAAGGGTTAATAAACTTCTTGAATGTGGTTTTGAGCACCTTGAGGGGTGCAGTTTTTAGAATGGTGTCACTTTTGGGTATTTTCTGTCATAAAGGCCCTTCAAAGTCACTTCAAATGTAATGTGGTCCCTAAAAAAAATGGATTTGTAAAATTTTGTTGCAAAAATGAGAAATCGCTGGTCAACTTTTAACCCTTATAGCTCTCTACTAAAAAAAAATTTTGGTTCCAAAATTGTGCTGATGTAAAGTAGACATGTGGGAAATGTTATTTATTAACTATTTTGTGTAACATATCTCTCTGATTTAAGGGCATAAAAATTAAAATTTTGAAAATTGCGATTTTTTTCACAAATAAACGCAAGTGATATCGAAGAAATTTTACCACAATCATGAAGTACAATATGTCACGAAAAAACAATCTCAGAATCAGGGGGATCCATTGAAGCGTTCCAGAGTAATTACCTCATAAAGTGACGGTGGTCAGAAATGTAAAAATTGGCCTGGTCATTAACGTGCAAACCACCCTCGGGGGTAAAGGGGTTAAGGATCATCCAGTAAATGCAGAAGACTAAAAACAGGGCAACTGTATTTCCTCTATCATTTAAACATGTATTTTTAAGTTTTATGTTCCTTTAAGACGACTCCACTGCAGGACTTGAGAACAACTACCGTGAACAATGTATGTAACTGTATACCCAATATGTTGCCCCTGGTCGACCAATGATTGTATATTGTGCTATGGACAACTGTACAGTAAAGCACAGCAGCCTACAATTACCTAAGTAGTAAAATAAGAAATGATGTTGATACGGTATATTCCTGCACTAAGGATTCCAAAATAATGGTGTCCACCTGGGCCATGGGGGACCGTGACTTATACACTGTGAGCATATCCGGGCACATATATGTCAAGTAGTGCACACATGTAGCATTAGTGCTGAGCTACGTGAAGGGAGCACAACTATATATGGCCTTCATTATGACTCCTGAACCGCAGTTACATATGTGCCATCATACCATTCCTCTTCTAAGAACCAATGCGTCCAGTGAAGCTCGCCATGTTGAATTATGTATACACCCAACACAAAATCTCTACATATGTACAGTACAGACCAAAAGTTTGGACACACCTTCTCTCTTAAAGATTTTTCTGTATTTTCATGACTGTGAAAATTGTACATTCACACTGAAGGCATCAAAACTATGAATTAACACATGTGGAATTATATACTTAACAAAAAAGTGTGAAACAACTGAAAATATGTCTTATATTCTAGGTTCTTCAAAGTAGCCACCTTTTGCTTTGATGACTGCTTTGCACACTCTTGGCATTCTCTTGATGAGCTTCAAGAGGTAGTCACCGGAAATGGTTTTCACTTCACAGGTGTGCCCTGTCAGGTTTAATAAGTGGGATTTCTTGCCTTATAAATGGGGTTGGGACCATCAGTTGTGTTGTGCAGAAGTCAGGTGGATACACAGCTGATAGTCCTACTGAATAGACTGTTAGAATTTGTATTATGGCAAGAAAAAAGCAGCTAAGTAAAGAAAAACGAGTGGCCATCATTACTTTAAGAAATGAAGGTCAGTTAGTCCGAAAAATTGAGAAAACTTTGAAAGTGTCCCCAAGTACAGTTGCAAAAACCATCAAACGCTACAATGAAACTGGCTCACATGAGGACCGCCCCAGGAAAGGAAGACCAAGAGTCACCTCTGCTTCTGAGGATAAGTTTATCCGAGTCACCAGCCTCAGAAATCGCAGGTTAACAGCAGCTCAGATTAGAGACCAGGTCAATGCCACACAGAGTTCTAGCAGCAGACACATCTCTACAACAACTGTTAAGAGGAGACTTCTCTGGGAACTCCTTCAAGATTGTTGGAAGACCATTTCCGGTCACTACCTCTTGAAGCTCATCAAGTGAATGCCAAGAGTGTGCAAAGCAGTCATCAAAGCAAAAGGTGGCTACTTTGAAGAACCTAGAATATAAGACATATTTTCAGTTGTTTCACACTTTTTTGTTAAGTATATAATTCCACATGTGTTAATTCATAGTTTTGATGCCTTCAGTGTGAATGTACAATTTTCAAAGTCATGAAAATACAGAAAAATCTTTAAATGAGAAGGTGTGTCCAAACTTTTGTTCTGCTCTGTATACAATCGGAGGCATGCTCCCTTGACTGCATATAACTATATGGCTGTGTGCAGGAGCCCCAGGGCTTTACATAAATACTTCTACTCTATTTCCTATTCTTTATCTGACTTTTTTTCTACATTTTTCTTTGCTTATGGGCAGGTGATTTTCCTGCATCATGGTGATCATAAGCAGTATATAGCTTCCCATACCTGGTCACATAACATATGGCCAGCTCTAGGTTCACATACTTTTTTATGTCCATGTGGTTTATGACGAGTGCAGTACTGGCTGCACAGTAACTATGTAATAATCTGGGTTTCCGTTCACTTGACTTTCTATATGGACACTTGTATAGTATGGAGGAGGTTTCCTGTATACAAGATGCAGAATGATCACATTGCAGCCATTCATCCGGTTCACCAAAGTAAAGAACGATCAGTTCCCCGTCTATGTACACAGTATTGGTACCAAGACAGTAGTGTACATGACTTATCTTATTCTTCAGAGGAAATAATAATTTCTTGAGTCTGTAAAAGTGTCAAAATCCTGCATCCACAATCAGTCAAATCTGCTGTGGATAATTCTAATTCTGCAATAAATCTGCTCAACAAATTTACACCAAATCATGCAGATTTTGGAGCGGATTTTCCTGCGGAGTCTGAATAGAAGAAAAAAATGTCAATGGTTTTAAAACTCGATGTTTCAGATTTTTCTGTAGAACTGCAGGTATGTTCACACCTAGGATTAAAATCCAATATGTGTCTATCACAGCAAAAATCCAACATAGATCCACGCATTTCTGCCACAGGTCTGCCAAGGATTTGTAGTGTGCAGTGCCACAGATCTGCACAAGTGGTAGCTACATATTATTCAGTCCTCTGCTTTTCTAGCACTCTGCTTATTTCTGCAGCAGATTTTTTGTGTGGCACCAACATGTGCTTGGGAAATTTCTGATGCATGTGAACAGGTTTGTAGAAAACCCCTTACATGCATGGGATACAGATTTCACACAGATTTAGGCCTTTCTCAGACGTCCTGTTTTCACATACGTGTTCTATTCATGTATTTCAAAGGAAGAACATCTACGATACTCATTATAATCTATGGCGCCGTTCACATATCTATGCTTTCTTGCAGATTGTGTGTCCACAAAAAAAAGTCAGTTTTTGTTCTGAGATACAGGTCAAACTTGCCATAGCATCTCCATGGGTGACTGAAAAACTCGGATGGCACACTGATGGTCCTATTTACACCTTAGTGCTGGCCGGGTTTCACTGACTGAGGTTCCGCAGCTTCACCCGAATCACTGAACGTAAAAACAGAATAGACGTCCGCTCTGACCGATCTGTGAAAACGGCAGTGCTCGCTGATCAGCTGCAACGCTCACAGGACGTAAACAACCTGACGAGATTGCGGCAAACACAGCTCTCAAAGCAGCACCGGTCCAGGAGGTAAGTACTCTGGTTTTTATTTTATTCAGCACAATGGGACATTGAAAAGGAGTTGTCTGCTACGGGACAGCCCATTTATATATTAGAATAAAAATATGTATCAGATTTTTGCTTTAATTAAAATAATCTATAAAACAAATTCCCTTTAAGTTACTGTAATAAAACAAGAGTCCGTTACATTATGACATCACAAAAGGGTTTTAGTAAGGTAAGATACTGTGTAGTTCCTGTGACATAATCAGTGGGTGTTAGTTTGGTATGCCACAGTGACATCACACGTGAGTTTTTATTTGGTGATCCACAGTAAAATCACAAGTGGGTTTTTATTGGGTGAGCTACAGTGACATCACAAGTAGGTTTTTATTGGGTGCGCTACTGTGACATCACAAGTGGGTTTTTATTGGGTGAGCTACAGTGACATCACAAGTGGGTTTTTATTGGGTGAGCCACAGTGACATCACAAGTGGGCTTTTATTGGTTGAGCCACAGTGACATCACAAGTGGGTTTTTATAGGGTGAGCCACAGTGACATCACAAGTGGGTTTTTATTGGGTGAGCCACAGTGACATCACAAGTGGGTTTTTATTGGGTGAGCCACAGTGACATCACAAGTGAGTTTTTCTTGGGTGTGTCACTGACATCACAAGTGAGTTTTTCTTGGGTGTGTCACTGACATCACAAGTGAGTTTTTCTTGGGTGTGTCACTGACATCACAAGTGAGTTTTTCTTGGGTGCGCCACTGTGACATCACAAGTGGGTTTTTATTGGGTGAGTTACAGTGACATCACAAGTGGGTTTTTATTGGGCGAGGCTCAGTGACATCACAAGTGGGTTTTTATTGGGTGAGCCACAGTGACATCACATGTGGGTTTTTATTGGTTGAGCCACTGTCATCTCACAAGCTCCTGTCATTCAGGTTGAGTTATTGTGACATTTCAGGAAGGTGTCAGTCACAGTTGTATTTTTGTCTGGAAACGTTCCTATACTATAACCCATACGTTTATAATGTGGATAATTCAACTGACTGTCCCTCTATCCCCCCCCCCTCCCCCCAAAGGAATTTTTGTCATTAAATGGGAACTGTACTTTCCAGTAACTTATTAAAATAAGGGTACGTGCACACTATCAGTAATCGCTGCGGATTGGACGCAGCGCACTTGCACTGCGTGCAATCCGCAACTGCCAGATGTTACAGCATAGTGGATGGGATTTCAAGAAATCCCATGCCCACTATGCGTCTCCGTGCATGTGCGGATCAACCACGGACATGCGGCACATCTTTCCAGACCGCGGCATGTCAGTTTCTCTTGCGGAGACGCTAGTCTCCACAAGAGAAATTAGATCAATACAATTTATTGATTGCAGTGAATCTGCATGGTTCAATGAACACCTGCGGATTCACCTGTGTGCAGTGCTTTGGACACAGCATAAAGTATGCTTCCAAAGCGCTGTCCATACCAATCGTGTGCACATACCCCTAAGCTGTCATGCGTGTACATGGGGATTCATACTTTTTTTGGTAATTATATGACTTGTATCTTGCAATTTCTCCAGTTTTCCACTCTGGAGACTCCATTTCATAACTTGCAATTGACTCTGAGCTAGAGGGAGAAAACTAGCGGCTATGAGAGAGTAAGTATTTTTTTTACAATACATTACATATACAGTATTTCTAACGCCAGAATAAATGTATATTGAACGTGTCCCAACCCCCTAAGAGATCGCGCATGGCCTTGGCTTCACCAGCGGACCCTGGATAACAGGGATCTCTTATTCTCTGCTCTTGCTTTATGTACAATAAGTCTTGCTATGTGAGGCTGCAATTCAAAGCACAACTCCCCCTTCAATTTCCCACATGTCAAGGTTTTTGCTTGGCATTCAGATCTGCTATTTAGTCCTATCAGTTGTATGCATAGGTGAACATGCCCCGGGCTGTCACGGTAAGCTGGAGGGCCCGTCAAAAACAAACAGCTGCTGAGCATTGCACAGAATAGACTAAGCAGCGCTCGACAGGCTGGTGAACCTGGAGGCGAGGGACTACGGTCATAAGAACACTCACTTTAAATCCGACTAAGCACTAAACACCCATCCAAGACCCCGAGGCATCGACCCTTATGATTATATAGAGACATAAAGAGAACACTTCATGCACAGTGAAGGAAAATTGTGGGTTTTGGACATTGGCACACGTAGTGTATGTGCACACGATGTCTTATAAACACTGGCACACTTAATATACATGCACACGACATCTTAAAAACACTGGCACACGTAGTGCATGTGCACACGACACAATATAAACACTGGCACACGTAGTGTATGTGCACACGACACAATATAAACACTGGCACACGTAGTGTATGTGCACACGACGTCTTATAAACACTGGCACGCTTAATATACATGCACACGACATCTTAAAAACACTGGCACACGTAGTGTATGTGCACACGACGTCTTATAAACACTGGCACACGTAGTGTATGTGCACACGACGTCTTATAAACACTGGCACACGTAGTGTATGTGCACACGACACAATATAAACACTGGCACACGTAGTGTATGTGCACACGACACAATATAAACACTGGCACACGTAGTGTATGTGCACACGACGTCTTATAAACACTGGCACACTTAGTGTATGTGCACACGACATCTTATAAACACTGGCACACTTAGTGTACGTGCACACGACATCTTATAAACACTGGCACACGTAGTGTATGTGCACACGACACAATATAAACACTGGCACACGTAGTGTATGTGCACACGACACAATATAAACACTGGCACACGTAGTGTATGTGCACACGACACAATATAAACACTGGCACACTTAGTGTATGTGCACACGACACAATATAAACACTGGCACACTTAGTGTATGTGCACACGACACAATATAAACACTGGCACACTTAGTGTATGTGCACACGACACAATATAAACACTGCCACACTTAGTGTATGTGCACACGACACAATATAAACACTGCCACACTTAGTGTATGTGCACACGACACAATATAAACACTGGCACACGTAGTGTATGTGCACACGACGTCTTATAAACACTGGCACACCTAGTGTATGTGCACACGACATCTTATAAACACTGGCACACCTAGTGTATGTGCACACGACATCTTATAAACACTGGCACACTTAGTGTATGTGCACACGACATCTTATAAACACTGGCACACGTAGTGTATGTGCACACGACATCTTATAAACACTGGCACACTTAGTGTATGTGCACACGACATCTTATAAACACTGGCACACTTAGTGTATGTGCACACGACATCTTATAAACACTGGCACACGTGTATGTGCACACGACATCTTATAAACACTGGCACACTTAGTGTATGTGCACACGACATCTTATAAACACTGGCACACGTAGTGTATGTGCACACGACATCTTATAAACACTGGCACACGTAGTCTATGTGCACACGACATCTTATAAACACTGGCACACGTAGTGTAAGTGCACACGACGTCTTATAAACACTGGCACACGTAGTGTATGTGCACACGATGTCTTAGAAACATTGGCACACGTAGTGTATGTGCACACGACAACTTATAAACACTGGCACACTTAGTGTATGTGCACACGACAACTTATAAACACTGGCACACGTAGTGTAAGTGCACACGACGTCTTATAAACACTGGCACACGTAGTGTAAGTGCACACGACGTCTTATAAACACTGGCACACGTAGTGTATGTGCACACGACACAATATAAACACTGGCACACGTAGTGTATGTGCACACGACGTCTTATAAACACTGGCACACTTAGTGTATGTGCACACGACACAATATAAACACTGGCACACGTAGTGTATGTGCACACGACATCTTATAAACACTGGCACACTTAGTGTATGTGCACACGACATCTTATAAACACTGGCACACGTAGTGTATGTGCACACGACATCTTATAAACACTGGCACACGTAGTGTATGTGCACACGACATCTTATAAACACTGGCACACGTAGTGTATGTGCACACGACATCTTATAAACACTGGCACACTTAGTGTATGTGCACACGACGTCTTATAAACACTGGCACACGTAGTGTATGTGCACACGATGTCTTAGAAACATTGGCACACGTAGTGTATGTGCACATGATATCTTATAAACACTGGCACACTTAGTGTATGTGCACACAACATCTTATAAACACTGGCACACTTAGTGTATGTGCACACGACATCTTATAAACACTGGCACACTTACACTTAGTGTACGTGCACACGTCTTATAAACACTGGCACACTTAGTGTATGTGCACACAACATCTTATAAACACTGGCACACGTAGTGTATGTGCACACGACATCTTATAAACACTGGCACACTTAGTTTATGTGCACACGACGTCTTATAAACACTGGCACACTTAGTGTATGTGCACACGACGTCTTATAAACACTGGCACACGTAGTGTATGTGCACACGATGTCTTATAAACACTGGCACACGTAGTGTATGTGCACACGACATCTTATAAACACTGGCACACTTAGTGTATGTGCACACGACATCTTATAAACACTGGCACACGTAGTGTATGTGCACACAACATCTTATAAACACTGGCACACTTAGTGTATGTGCACACGACATCTTATAAACACTGGCACACGTAGTGTAAGTGCACACGACGTCTTATAAACACTGGCACACGTAGTGTATGTGCACACGATGTCTTAGAAACATTGGCACACGTAGTGTATGTGCACACGACATCTTATAAACACTGGCACACGTAGTGTATGTGCACATGACATCTTATAAACACTGGCACACTTAGTGTATGCGCACACGACAACTTATAAACACTGGCACACGTAGTGTAAGTGCACACGACGTCTTATAAACACTGGCACACGTAGTGTATGTGCACACGACATCTTATAAACACTGGCACACGTAGTGTAAGTGCACACGACGTCTTATAAACACTGGCACACTTAGTGTATGTGCACACAACATCTTATAAACACTGGCACACGTAGTGTATGTGCACACGACATCTTATAAACACTGGCACACTTAGTGTATGTGCACACGACGTCTTATAAACACTGGCACACGTAGTGTATGTGCACACGACATCTTATAAACACTGGCACACTTAGTGTATGTCCACACGACGTCTTATAAACACTGGCACATGTAGTGTATGTGCACACGATGTCTTATAAACACTGGCACACGTAGTGTATGTGCACACGACATCTTATAAACACTGGCACACTTAGTGTATGTGCACACGACATCTTATAAACACTGGCACACGTAGTGTATGTGCACACAACATCTTATAAACACTGGCACACTTAGTGTATGTGCACACGACATCTTATAAACACTGGCACACGTAGTGTAAGTGCACACGACGTCTTATAAACACTGGCACACGTAGTGTATGTGCACACGATGTCTTAGAAACATTGGCACACGTAGTGTATGTGCACACGACATCTTATAAACACTGGCACACGTAGTGTATGTGCACACGACAACTTATAAACACTGGCACACTTAGTGTAAGTGCACACGACGTCTTATAAACACTGGCACACGTAGTGTATGTGCACACGATGTCTTAGAAACATTGGCACACGTAGAGTATGTGCACACGACGTCTTAGAAACACTGGCACACGTAGTGTATGTGCACACGACAACTTATAAACACTGGCACACGTAGTGTATGTGCACACGACATCTTATAAACACTGGCACACGTAGAGTATGTGCACACGACGTCTTAGAAACACTGGCACACGTAGTGTATGTGCACACGACATCTTATAAACACTGGCACACGTAGTGTATGTGCACACGATGTCTTAGAAACATTGGCACACGTAGTGTATGTGCACACGACATCTTATAAACACTGGCACACGTAGTGTATGTGCACACGATGTCTTAGAAACATTGGCACACGTAGTGTATGTGCACACGACATCTTATAAACACTGGCACACTTAGTGTATGTGCACACAACATCTTATAAACACTGGCACACTTAGTGTATGTGCACACGACATCTTATAAACACTGGCACACTTACACTTAGTGTATGTGCACACGACGTCTTATAAACACTGGCACACTTAGTGTATGTGCGCACGACGTCTTATAAACACTGGCACACTTAGTGTATGTGCGCACAACGTCTTATAAACACTGGCACACTTAGTGTATGTGCACACGACATCTTATAAACACTGGCACACGTAGTGTATGTGCACACGACATCTTATAAACACTGGCACACTTAGTGTATGTGCGCACGACGTCTTATAAACACTGGCACACTTAGTGCATGTGCGCACGACGTCTTATAAACACTGGCACACGTAGTGTATGTGCACACGACACAATATAAACACTGGCACACGTAGTGTATGTGCACACGACGTCTTATAAACACTGGCACACGTAGTGTATGTGCACACAACATCTTATAAACACTGGCACACTTAGTGTATGTGCACACGACATCTTATAAACACTGGCACACTTACACTTAGTGTATGTGCACACGACGTCTTATAAACACTGGCACACTTAGTGTATGTGCACACGACATCTTATAAACACTGGCACACGTAGTGTATGTGCACACGACACAATATAAACACTGGCACACGTAGTGTATGTGCACACGACATCTTATAAACACTGGCACACTTAGTGTATGTGCACACGACGTCTTATAAACACTGGCACACTTAGTGTATGTGCACATGATGTCTTATAAACACTGGCACACGTAGTGTATGTGCACACGACACAATATAAACACTGGCACACGTAGTGTATGTGCACACGACACAATATAAACACTGGCACACGTAGTGTATGTGCACACAACATCTTATAAACACTGGCACACTTAGTGTATGTGCACACGACGTCTTATAAACACTGGCACACTTAGTGTATGTGCACATGATGTCTTATAAACACTGGCACACTTAGTGTATGTGCACACAACATCTTATAAACACTGGCACACGTAGTGTATGTGCACACGATGTCTTATAAACACTGGCACACGTAGTGTATGTGCACACAACGTCTTATAAACATTGGCACACGTAGTGTATGTGCACACGACATCTTATAAACACAAGCACACGTAGTGAATGTGCACACGACATCGTATAAACAAAGGCACACGTAATGTATGTGCACACGACATCTTATAAACACAAGCACACGTAGTGTATGTGCACACGACATCGTATAAACACTGGCACACGTAGTGTATGTGCACACGACATCTTATAAACACTGGCACACGTAGTGTATGTGCACACAACATCTTATAAACACTGGCACACTTAATATACGTGCACACGGCATCTTATAAACACTGGCACACGTAGTGTATGTGCACACGACACTTTATAAACACTGGCACACTTAGTGTATGTGCACACGACATCTTATAAACACTGGCACACTTAATATACATGCACACGACATCTTATAAACACTGGCACACTTAGTGTATGTGCACACGACATCTTATAAACACTGGCACACTTAATATACATGCACACGACATATTATAAACACTGGCACACGTAGTGTATGTGCACACGACATCGTATAAACAAAGGCACACGTAATGTATGTGCACACGACATCTTATAAACATTGGCACACTTAGTGTATGTGCACACGACATCGTATAAACACTGGCACACGTAGTGTATGTGCACACGACATCTTATAAACACTGGCACACGTAGTGTATGTGCACACAACATCTTATAAACACTGGCACACTTAATATACGTGCACACGGCATCTTATAAACACTGGCACACGTAGTGTATGTGCACACGACACTTTATAAACACTGGCACACTTAGTGTATGTGCACACGACATCTTATAAACACTGGCACACTTAATATACATGCACACGACATCTTATAAACACTGGCACACTTAGTGTATGTGCACACGACATCTTATAAACACTGGCACACTTAATATACATGCACACGACATATTATAAACACTGGCACACGTAGTGTATGTGCACACGACGTCTTATAAACACTGGCACACGTAGTGTATGTGCACATGACATCTTATAAACACTGGCACACTTAGTGTATGTGCACACAACATCTTATCAACACTGGCACACTTAGTGTACGTGCACACGACGTCTTATAAACACTGGCACACTTACACTTAGTGTACGTGCACACGACGTCTTATAAACACTGGCACACTTAGTGTATGTGCACACGACATCTTATAAACACTGGCTTATGTAGTGTATGTGCACACAACGTCTTATAAACACTGGCACACTTAGTGTACGTGCACACGACGTCTTATAAACACTGGCACGTGTGCGTGTGCCAGTGTTTAGAAGATGTCGTGTGCACATACACTACGTGTGTGTAGCATCGGCGTCTCTGCCCCGTACTAGGCAGAGACGCCGTCCCTCTCACCTCCCCGCTCCTGGCGCGGCGTCCTCCAGCGCTTCTCTCCCCGCTGCTTCCGGCACACGCTCCTTCCCCGGTAGTGTGCTTAGGGCGCGCGCGCTCCCCCTCTCTTATAGGGACCGCGCGCCGTCCTAAGGAGTCCCCGGCCAACTGCCGGAGGACCTCCCATATATAAGGCTCCTCCTCCAAAATGGAGGTGCCCGAGCAATGTTGTTGCAAAGCCTTTCAACTCTGCTTCAGCCCACAGGTCCCGTTACCAGTCACCTGCCAGATTCCTGCCTGTTACTTATCTATCTGCGGTCCGACAGTCTGCCTACCAGCCCTGCCAGTCTGTCTATGGATCAGTCTGCCCGCTCACCTGGGAGCGTTCACCTGCTACCTGCCTGCTAGCCTACCTGGAGGCTCTGCCGTCACTTGCCGTGACCACCCGCCTGTCAAGAGACTGTCCCCGTCACTTGCCGTGACCTCCTGCCCTTCTACCCAGAGACTGTCCCCGTCACTAGCCGTGACTACCTGCCCGCCTTCCCTGGGAGCCACCCGCTTCCTTACAAGGACTGCCCCCTTGTATACTTGCTCAGAGGTTCCACCTCCCAGACCCGTTACAGTGTGCCAGTGTTTATTAGATGTCGTGTGCACATACACTGAGTGTGCCAGTGTTTATAAGACGTCGTGTGCACATACACTAAGTGTGCCAGTGTTTATAAGATGTCGTGTGCACATACACTAAGTGTGCCAGTGTTTATAAGATGTCGTGTGCACATACACTACGTGTGCCAGTGTTTATATTGTGTCGTGTGCACATACACTACGTGTGCCAGTGTTTATAAGACGTCGTGTGCATGTATACTAAGTGTATCCTTAATAATAAAGACCTTCATTTAAAAACTGCATTTTGTGTTTATTCGTTAATATTTAAATTTGTTTTTGTGATCTGAAACATTTAAGTGTGACAAACATGCCAAAGAATAAGAAAACAGAAAGGGGGCAAACACTTTTTCACACCCCTATAACAATGAATGAACACATGCACTGCAATGTAAAAATGACTTGCGATGACTATGTTCCGTCTTTTGATCTCCTTTTAACCGCTTCACGTTTGTAAAGATGCCAAGTGGTTAAAAGACCTGACCTGTCCGTTCATCACTATTTTATACAAAAAAATAATACCACCAGGGGAAAAGGCATAAAAAAATGAACAAAGATGCCAAAATAGATGCATGAGGAATAACAGCGCTAGCACTTGAAGTATCTCTTGGGAGCAAAATGTGGCAGTTACGCCGGCGTCCAAAAGACGCCATGTGCATATACCTTAAGTGTGCCGTGTCCAAAAGACATCATATGCGCATACCTGAAGTGTGCCGTAACAGCCACATTTTGCTCCCAAGAGATACGTCAAGTGTATGAGCACACGACATCTTATAAACACTGGCACACGTAGTGTATGTGCACACGACATCTTATAAACACTGGCACACGTAGTGTATGTGCACACGACATCTTATAAACACTGGCACACGTAGTGTATGTGCCCACGACATCTTATAAACACTGGCACACGTAGTGTATGTGCCCACGACATCTTATAAACACTGGCACACGTAGTGTATGTGCCCACGACATCTTATAAACACTGGCACACGTAGTATATGTGCCCACGACATCTTATAAACACTGGCACACGTAGTGTATGTGCCCACGACATCTTATAAACACTGGCACACTTAGTGTATGTGCACACGACACCTTATAAACACTGGCACACGTAGTGTATGTGCACACGACATCTTATAAACACTGGCACACTTAGTGTATGTGCACACGACATCTTATAAACACTGGCACACTTAGTGTATGTGCACACGATGTCTTATAAACACTGGCACACTTAGTGTATGTGCACACGACATCTTATAAACACTGGCACACGTAGTGTATGTGCACACGACATCTTATAAACACTGGCACACTTAGTGTATGTGCACATGATGTCTTATAAACACTGGCACACGTAGTGTATGTGCACACGACGTCTTATAAACACTGGCACACGTAGTGTATGTGCACACGACGTCTTATAAACACTGGCACACGTAGTGTATGTGCACACGATGTCTTATAAACACTGGCACACTTAGTGTATGTGCACACAACATCTTATAAACACTGGCACACGTAGTGTATGTGCACACGACATCTTATAAACACTGGCACACGTAGTGTATGTGCACACAACATCTTATAAACACTGGCACACTTAGTGTATGTGCACACGACGTCTTATAAACACTGGCACACTTAGTGTATGTGCAGATGATGTCTTATAAACACTGGCACACTTAGTGTATGTGCACACGACGTCTTATAAACACTGGCACACTTAGTGTATGTGCACATGATGTCTTATAAACACTGGCACACTTAGTGTATGTGCACACAACATCTTATAAACACTGGCACACTTAGTGTATGTGCACACGATGTCTTATACACATAGGCACACGCAGTGTATGTGCACACGACGTCTTATAAACACTGGCACACGTAGTGTATGTGCACACGACATCTTATAAACACTGGCACACTTAGTGTATGTGCACACAACATCTTATAAACACTGGCACACGTAGTGTATGTGCACACAACGTCTTATAAACACTGGCACACGTAGTGTATGTGCACACGACGTCTTATAAACACTGGCACACGTAGTGTATGTGCACACGACATCTTATAAACACTGGCACACGTAGTGTATGTGCACACGACATCTTATAAACACTGGCACACGTAGTGTATGTGCACACGACATCTTATAAACACAGGCACACTTAATATACGTGCACACGGCATCTTATAAACACTGGCACACGTAGTGTATGTGCACACGACATCGTATAAACACTGGCACACGTAGTGTATGTGCACACGACATCTTATAAACACTGGCACACGTAGTGTATGTGCACACAACATCTTATAAACACTGGCACACTTAATATACGTGCACACGGCATCTTATAAACACTGGCACACGTAGTGTATGTGCACACGACACTTTATAAACACTGGCACACTTAGTGTATGTGCACACGACATCTTATAAACACTGGCACACTTAATATACATGCACACGACATCTTATAAACACTGGCACACTTAGTGTATGTGCACACGACATCTTATAAACACTGGCACACTTAATATACATGCACACGACATATTATAAACACTGGCACACGTAGTGTATGTGCACACGACATCGTATAAACAAAGGCACACGTAATGTATGTGCACACGACATCTTATAAACATTGGCACACTTAGTGTATGTGCACACGACATCGTATAAACACTGGCACACGTAGTGTATGTGCACACGACATCTTATAAACACTGGCACACGTAGTGTATGTGCACACAACATCTTATAAACACTGGCACACTTAATATACGTGCACACGGCATCTTATAAACACTGGCACACGTAGTGTATGTGCACACGACACTTTATAAACACTGGCACACTTAGTGTATGTGCACACGACATCTTATAAACACTGGCACACTTAATATACATGCACACGACATCTTATAAACACTGGCACACTTAGTGTATGTGCACACGACATCTTATAAACACTGGCACACTTAATATACATGCACACGACATATTATAAACACTGGCACACGTAGTGTATGTGCACACGACGTCTTATAAACACTGGCACACGTAGTGTATGTGCACATGACATCTTATAAACACTGGCACACTTAGTGTATGTGCACACAACATCTTATCAACACTGGCACACTTAGTGTACGTGCACACGACGTCTTATAAACACTGGCACACTTACACTTAGTGTACGTGCACACGACGTCTTATAAACACTGGCACACTTAGTGTATGTGCACACGACATCTTATAAACACTGGCTTATGTAGTGTATGTGCACACAACGTCTTATAAACACTGGCACACTTAGTGTACGTGCACACGACGTCTTATAAACACTGGCACGTGTGCGTGTGCCAGTGTTTAGAAGATGTCGTGTGCACATACACTACGTGTGTGTAGCATCGGCGTCTCTGCCCCGTACTAGGCAGAGACGCCGTCCCTCTCACCTCCCCGCTCCTGGCGCGGCGTCCTCCAGCGCTTCTCTCCCCGCTGCTTCCGGCACACGCTCCTTCCCCGGTAGTGTGCTTAGGGCGCGCGCGCTCCCCCTCTCTTATAGGGACCGCGCGCCGTCCTAAGGAGTCCCCGGCCAACTGCCGGAGGACCTCCCATATATAAGGCTCCTCCTCCAAAATGGAGGTGCCCGAGCAATGTTGTTGCAAAGCCTTTCAACTCTGCTTCAGCCCACAGGTCCCGTTACCAGTCACCTGCCAGATTCCTGCCTGTTACTTATCTATCTGCGGTCCGACAGTCTGCCTACCAGCCCTGCCAGTCTGTCTATGGATCAGTCTGCCCGCTCACCTGGGAGCGTTCACCTGCTACCTGCCTGCTAGCCTACCTGGAGGCTCTGCCGTCACTTGCCGTGACCACCCGCCTGTCAAGAGACTGTCCCCGTCACTTGCCGTGACCTCCTGCCCTTCTACCCAGAGACTGTCCCCGTCACTAGCCGTGACTACCTGCCCGCCTTCCCTGGGAGCCACCCGCTTCCTTACAAGGACTGCCCCCTTGTATACTTGCTCAGAGGTTCCACCTCCCAGACCCGTTACAGTGTGCCAGTGTTTATTAGATGTCGTGTGCACATACACTGAGTGTGCCAGTGTTTATAAGACGTCGTGTGCACATACACTAAGTGTGCCAGTGTTTATAAGATGTCGTGTGCACATACACTAAGTGTGCCAGTGTTTATAAGATGTCGTGTGCACATACACTACGTGTGCCAGTGTTTATATTGTGTCGTGTGCACATACACTACGTGTGCCAGTGTTTATAAGACGTCGTGTGCATGTATACTAAGTGTATCCTTAATAATAAAGACCTTCATTTAAAAACTGCATTTTGTGTTTATTCGTTAATATTTAAATTTGTTTTTGTGATCTGAAACATTTAAGTGTGACAAACATGCCAAAGAATAAGAAAACAGAAAGGGGGCAAACACTTTTTCACACCCCTATAACAATGAATGAACACATGCACTGCAATGTAAAAATGACTTGCGATGACTATGTTCCGTCTTTTGATCTCCTTTTAACCGCTTCACGTTTGTAAAGATGCCAAGTGGTTAAAAGACCTGACCTGTCCGTTCATCACTATTTTATACAAAAAAATAATACCACCAGGGGAAAAGGCATAAAAAAATGAACAAAGATGCCAAAATAGATGCATGAGGAATAACAGCGCTAGCACTTGAAGTATCTCTTGGGAGCAAAATGTGGCAGTTACGCCGGCGTCCAAAAGACGCCATGTGCATATACCTTAAGTGTGCCGTGTCCAAAAGACATCATATGCGCATACCTGAAGTGTGCCGTAACAGCCACATTTTGCTCCCAAGAGATACGTCAAGTGTATGAGCACACGACATCTTATAAACACTGGCACACGTAGTGTATGTGCACACGACATCTTATAAACACTGGCACACGTAGTGTATGTGCACACGACATCTTATAAACACTGGCACACGTAGTGTATGTGCCCACGACATCTTATAAACACTGGCACACGTAGTGTATGTGCCCACGACATCTTATAAACACTGGCACACGTAGTGTATGTGCCCACGACATCTTATAAACACTGGCACACGTAGTATATGTGCCCACGACATCTTATAAACACTGGCACACGTAGTGTATGTGCCCACGACATCTTATAAACACTGGCACACTTAGTGTATGTGCACACGACACCTTATAAACACTGGCACACGTAGTGTATGTGCACACGACATCTTATAAACACTGGCACACTTAGTGTATGTGCACACGACATCTTATAAACACTGGCACACTTAGTGTATGTGCACACGATGTCTTATAAACACTGGCACACTTAGTGTATGTGCACACGACATCTTATAAACACTGGCACACGTAGTGTATGTGCACACGACATCTTATAAACACTGGCACACTTAGTGTATGTGCACATGATGTCTTATAAACACTGGCACACGTAGTGTATGTGCACACGACGTCTTATAAACACTGGCACACGTAGTGTATGTGCACACGACGTCTTATAAACACTGGCACACGTAGTGTATGTGCACACGATGTCTTATAAACACTGGCACACTTAGTGTATGTGCACACAACATCTTATAAACACTGGCACACGTAGTGTATGTGCACACGACATCTTATAAACACTGGCACACGTAGTGTATGTGCACACAACATCTTATAAACACTGGCACACTTAGTGTATGTGCACACGACGTCTTATAAACACTGGCACACTTAGTGTATGTGCAGATGATGTCTTATAAACACTGGCACACTTAGTGTATGTGCACACGACGTCTTATAAACACTGGCACACTTAGTGTATGTGCACATGATGTCTTATAAACACTGGCACACTTAGTGTATGTGCACACAACATCTTATAAACACTGGCACACTTAGTGTATGTGCACACGATGTCTTATACACATAGGCACACGCAGTGTATGTGCACACGACGTCTTATAAACACTGGCACACGTAGTGTATGTGCACACGACATCTTATAAACACTGGCACACTTAGTGTATGTGCACACAACATCTTATAAACACTGGCACACGTAGTGTATGTGCACACAACGTCTTATAAACACTGGCACACGTAGTGTATGTGCACACGACGTCTTATAAACACTGGCACACGTAGTGTATGTGCACACGACATCTTATAAACACTGGCACACGTAGTGTATGTGCACACGACATCTTATAAACACTGGCACACGTAGTGTATGTGCACACGACATCTTATAAACACTGGCACACTTAATATACGTGCACACGGCATCTTATAAACACTGGCACACGTAGTGTATGTGCACACGACATCGTATAAACACTGGCACACGTAGTGTATGTGCACACGACATCTTATAAACATTGGCACACTTAGTGTATGTGCACACGACATCGTATAAACACTGGCACACGTAGTGTATGTGCACACGACATCGTATAAACACTGGCACACGTAGTGTATGTGCACACGACATCTTATAAACACTGGCACACGTAGTGTATGTGCACACAACATCTTATAAACACTGGCACACTTAATATACGTGCACACGGCATCTTATAAACACTGGCACACGTAGTGTATGTGCACACGACACTTTATAAACACTGGCACACTTAGTGTATGTGCACACGACATCTTATAAACACTGGCACACGTAGTGTATGTGCACATGACATCTCATAAACACTGGCACACTTAGTGTATGTGCACACGACATCTTATAAACACTGGCACACTAAGTGTACGTGCACACGACGTCTTATAAACACTGGCACACGTAGTGTATGTGCACACGACATCTTATAAACACTGGCACACTTAGTGTATGTGCACACGACATCTTATAAACACTGGCACACGTAGTGTATGTGCACATGACATCTTATAAACACTGGCACACTTAGTGTATGTGCACACGGCATCTTATAAACACTGGCACACTTAGTATACATGCACACGACATCTTATAAACACTGGCACACGTAGTGTATGTGCACATGACATCTTATAAACACTGGCACATTTAGTGTATGTGCACACGGCATCTTATAAACACTGGCACACTTAATATACGTGCACACGGCATCTTATAAACACTGGCACACGTAGTGTATGTGCACACGACACTTTATAAACACTGGCACACTTAGTGTATGTGCACACGACGTCTTATAAACACTGGCACACTTAATATACGTGCACACGGCATCTTATAAACACTGGCACACGTAGTGTATGTGCACACGACACTTTATAAACACTGGCACACTTAGTATACATGCACACGACATCTTATAAACACTGGCACACGTAGTGTATGTGCACATGACATCTTATAAACACTGGCACATTTAGTGTATGTGCACACGGCATCTTATAAACACTGGCACACTTAATATACGTGCACACGGCATCTTATAAACACTGGCACACGTAGTGTATGTGCACACGACACTTTATAAACACTGGCACACGTAGTGTATGTGCACACGGCATCTTATAAACACTGGCACACGTAGTGTATGTGCACACGACACTTTATAAACACTGGCACACTTAGTGTATGTGCACACGACGTCTTATAAACACTGGCACACTTAGTGTACGTGCACACGACATCTTATAAACACTGGCACACTTACACTTAGTGTACGTGCACACGACGTCTTATAAACACTGGCACACTTAGTGTACGTGCACACGACGTCTTATAAACACTGGCTTACGTAGTGTATGTGCACACGACGTCTTATAAACACTGGCACACTTAGTGTACGTGCACACGACGTCTTATAAACACTGGCACACTTAGTGTATGTGCACACGACACCTTATAAACACTGGCACACGTAGTGTATGTGCACACGACATCTTATAAACACCGGCACACTTAGTGTACGTGCACACGACGTCTTATAAACACTGGCACACTTAGTATACATGCACACGACGTCTTATAAACACTGGCACACTTAATGTATGTGCACACGACGTCTTATAAACACTGGCACACTTAGTATACATGCACACGACGTCTTATAAACACTGGCACACTTAATGTATGTGCACACGACGTCTTATAAACACTGGCACACTTAGTGTATGTGCCCACGACATCTTATAAACATTGGCACACGTAGTGTATGTGCACACGACATCTTATAAACATTGGCACACGTAGTGTATGTGCACACGACATCTTATAAACACTGGCACACGTAGTGTATGTGCACACGACGTCTTATAAACACTGGCACACTTAGTGTATGTGCACACGACATCTTATAAACATTGGCACACGTAGTGTATGTGCACACGACATCTTATAAACACTGGCACACGTAGTGTATGTGCACACGACGTCTTATAAACACTGGCACACTTAGTGTATGTGCACACGACATCTTATAAACATTGGCACAAGTAGTGTATGTGCACACGACATCTTATAAACACTGGCACACTTAGTGTATGTGCACACGACATCTTATAAACATTGGCACACGTAGTGTATGTGCACACGACATCTTATAAACACTGGCACACTTAGTGTATGTGCACACAACATCTTATAAACACTGGCACACTTAGTGTATGTGCACACGACATCTTATAAACACTGGCACCCGTAGTGTATGTGCACACGACGTCTTATAAACACTGGCACACGTAGTGTATGTGCACACGACATCTTATAAACACTGGCACACGTAGTGTATGTGCACACGACATCTTATAAACACTGGCACACGTAGTGTATGTGCACACAACGTCTTATAAACACTGGCACACTAGTGTATGTGCACACGACGTCTTATAAACACTGGCACACGTAGTGTATGTGCACACGACATCTTATAAACACTGGCACACGTAGTGTATGTGCACACGACATCTTATAAACACTGGCACACGTAGTGTATGTGCACACGACATCTTATAAACACTGGCACACTTAATATACGTGCACACGGCATCTTATAAACACTGGCACACGTAGTGTATGTGCACACGACATCGTATAAACACTGGCACACGTAGTGTATGTGCACACGACATCTTATAAACATTGGCACACTTAGTGTATGTGCACACGACATCGTATAAACACTGGCACACGTAGTGTATGTGCACACGACATCTTATAAACATTGGCACACTTAGTGTATGTGCACACGACATCTTATAAACACTGGCACACGTAGTGTATGTGCACACAACATCTTATAAACACTGGCACACTTAATATACGTGCACACGGCATCTTATAAACACTGGCACACGTAGTGTATGTGCACACGACACTTTATAAACACTGGCACACTTAGTGTATGTGCACACGACATCTTATAAACACTGGCACACTTAGTGTATGTGCGCACGACGTCTTATAAACACTGGCACACTTAATATACATGCACACGACATATTATAAACACTGGCACACGTAGTGTATGTGCACACGACATCTTATAAACACTGGCACACGTAGTGTATGTGCACACGACATCTTATAAACACTGGCACACTTAATATACATGCACACGACATATTATAAACACTGGCACACGTAGTGTATGTGCACATGACATCTCATAAACACTGGCACACTTAGTGTATGTGCACACGACATCTTATAAACACTGGCACACTAAGTGTACGTGCACACGACGTCTTATAAACACTGGCACACTTAGTGTATGTGCACACGACATCTTATAAACACTGGCACACTTAGTGTATGTGCACACGACATCTTATAAACACTGGCACACTTAGTATACATGCACACGACATCTTATAAACACTGGCACACGTAGTGTATGTGCACATGACATCTTATAAACACTGGCACACTTAGTGTATGTGCACACGGCATCTTATAAACACTGGCACACTTAGTATACATGCACACGACATCTTATAAACACTGGCACACGTAGTGTATGTGCACATGACATCTTATAAACACTGGCACACTTAGTGTATGTGCACACGGCATCTTATAAACACTGGCACACTTAGTGTATGTGCACACGACATCTTATAAACACTGGCACACGTAGTGTATGTGCACACAACATCTTATAAACACTGGCACACTTAATATACGTGCACACGGCATCTTATAAACACTGGCACACGTAGTGTATGTGCACACGACGTCTTATAAACACTGGCACACTTAGTGTATGTGCACACGACATCTTATAAACATTGGCACAAGTAGTGTATGTGCACACGACATCTTATAAACACTGGCACACTTAATGTATGTGCACACGACATCTTATAAACACTGCCACACTTAGTGTATGTGCACACGACGTCTTATAAACACTGGCACACTTAGTGTACGTGCACACGACATCTTATAAACACTGGCACACTTACACTTAGTGTACGTGCACACGACGTCTTATAAACACTGGCACACTTAGTGTACGTGCACACGACGTCTTATAAACACTGGCACACTTAGTGTATGTGCACACGACACCTTATAAACACTGGCACACGTAGTGTACGTGCACACGACGTCTTATAAACACCGGCACACTTAGTGTACGTGCACACGACGTCTTATAAACACTGGCACACTTAGTATACATGCACTCGACGTCTTATAAACACTGGCACACTTAATGTATGTGCACACGACGTCTTATAAACACTGGCACACTTAGTATACATGCACACGACGTCTTATAAACACTGGCACACTTAATGTATGTGCACACGACGTCTTATAAACACTGGCACACTTAGTGTATGTGCCCACGACATCTTATAAACATTGGCACACGTAGTGTATGTGCACACGACATCTTATAAACATTGGCACACGTAGTGTATGTGCACACGACATCTTATAAACACTGGCACACGTAGTGTATGTGCACACGACGTCTTATAAACACTGGCACACTTAGTGTATGTGCACACGACATCTTATAAACATTGGCACACGTAGTGTATGTGCACACGACATCTTATAAACACTGGCACACGTAGTGTATGTGCACACGACGTCTTATAAACACTGGCACACTTAGTGTATGTGCACACGACATCTTATAAACATTGGCACAAGTAGTGTATGTGCACACGACATCTTATAAACACTGGCACACTTAGTGTATGTGCACACGACATCTTATAAACACTGGCACACTTAGTGTATGTGCACACGACGTCTTATAAACACTGGCACACTTAGTGTATGTGCACACGACATCTTATAAACATTGGCACAAGTAGTGTATGTGCACACGACATCTTATAAACACTGGCACACGTAGTGTATGTGCACACGACATCTTATAAACACTGGCACACTTAGTGTATGTGCACACAACATCTTATAAACACTGGCACACTTAGTGTATGTGCACACGACATCTTATAAACACTGGCACACTTAGTGTATGTGCACACGACATCTTTTGGACACAGCTACACTAAGGGTTATGTGCAGTCAACATTTTTTGGACACGGCACACTTAAGGTATATGCACATGGCGTCTTTTGGACGCCGGCGTAACCGCCACATTTTGCTCCCAAGAGATACTTCAAGTGCTAGCGCTGTTTTTCCTCATGCATCTATTTTGGCATCTTTGTTCATTTTTTTATGCCTTTTCCCCTGGTGGTATTATTTTTTTGTATAAAATAGTGATGAACGGACAGGTCAGGTCTTTTAACCACTTGGCATCTTTACAAACGTGAAGCGGTTAAAAGGAGATCAAAAGACGGAACATAGTCATCGCAAGTCATTTTTACATTGCAGTGCATGTGTTCATTCATTGTTATAGGGGTGTGAAAAAGTGTTTGCCCCCTTTCTGTTTTCTTATTCTTTGGCATGTTTGTCACACTTAAATGTTTCAGATCACAAAAACAAATTTAAATATTAACGAATAAACACAAAATGCAGTTTTTAAATGAAGGTCTTTATTATTAAGGGTAAAAGAAATCCAAACCTACAGGGCCCTGTGTGAAAAAGTGATTGCCCCATAAAACCTAATAACTGGTTGGGCCACCCTTAGTGCAAAAATGATTTTTAGTCCAAAATACAAGCATTTAAGGAAAAAAACGCCCCTGAAAAAGTCAATATTCTTGAAAGGTTTGAACATGAAAAAACAATTTAATTTCTAGATATTTGTCTCAGGACTATGACAACATTAATATGTGACACCCTGATGGGGGTTTGTTATGCTTTTGATGGACACTTCCATCTTCTCTGTCCATCCCAGAAAAAGCAGTCCTATGTAAAGACTGTCAGAAGTCCTAGTGCAGCACCATATCCAGGTATAGCTCTGCTGTTCTGATTTACTTGTCACAGTGCCCAAGAATGTATTAATATAAAAGGAAATGTTCCCAGAACGGCCTACAATTCCCTCCGCAAATATTCATCTTTCATCCCATATTGCTTTTTCCTAAAACAACAAATGGCGGCATCGAACCATTCTGCAGAGGGCACCTTGTATGTGGGACTCGTAGGAGAAACAACTGCACTGAAGCTGCTTATTGAAGCAAGGCCCATGTAGGAAATACTTTAGTGCATGATGATGGTGATCCAGGCTGAAGTGCAGTCAATTATTCATGGAGGTCATCTCTAAGGCAGCTCTGACAGGCAAATGCACACTACCGCCAAATCACCAGCCGGTTAGCGGTGCACCATACAGACAAGGTTTGTATCGTAGTTACTCGCATTATAGCACCGCACAGAGAAATTACTCCAGTGCTCTCTAATATGTCATCTTAAACCAGAGGATAAATTCACATTGGGCAGAGTTGTTCCAGAAATTTCGGCTAATGAAAAACCGTTTGATGCATCTGATTGGGGTTGTTTCGGTGGGATTCCATGCATTTCTGTAAGCCTGTCCTCTTCATGTGAATGGGGCTATCTCCGACAGTCCCATAAAGAATGAGCACAGTGAATGTGATGCTGAGTCGCTACTACTCACGGACAAGCCAGAAGGTAGCGTAGTCAGGAGGTCTGAGGTCAGATATCAGGAGGACTCATGATACAGAAGGGTAAGACAAAGGCGTGGTCAGTTATCAGTCCGGGGTCAAATGCCAAGAGAACAGGTCAAGACAAGGGAGTAAGACAAACAGATAATCAGAGGCCAAGTCCGAGGTCAGGTACCTGAAGTCAGAGAGCGTCAAGAGCAGAAGGGATAATCTACACGAATAGTCACAACAAATCTTAGGTCCGGCAACAAGATCAGAGAATTAGACAGAGAGCTAAGCACATACCAAACTAAGCTAAGCTACAGCTGATACTGGACTACTCACAGCTAGCCAGCTAAATAGCTAGCAAATCACCAAGGGCGGGAGGCACCTGGGAAAACATCCACAGGCTAGGCCAGAGGGCTAGTCAATCAAAATGCTGACAGCCAAGCACGCCCCAGCATCACATTGGATGACTGGACTGTCACTCACAATACTGACAGTCCAGCACACTCCAGATCCTATAGGGCGGCTGAGCTGTCACTCACGGAGTCCCTAGGCCACAGTAAAGATGAAACCATGACATTAGAGGTGTGCATGCTTGACCTCCACCACATCCTTGGGAATGGTGGGGTACCCAGGGATCAATAAGTTATCCCCTATCCTATCGATAGGACTCCTGTAAGGATGAGGTCTTGTGCAGCAGATTTGTTGCAGAAATGTCTGTGACTTTTCCCTTTATCTGAATGGGGCTTTATTCAGATGGGGCTTTTCAAAGCCCAATTCTTGGGATCAGTGGTGGTCCCAGCGATTAATAAGTTATCTCCTCCCCTAACCTCTATATATAGGGAACAATTTATAAATTTGGTAAAGCTTGTTTAAACCTCTCTGTCTTCACACTGGGGTTCTCATCGTGGTATATTACTTAATACTAGTAAAATATTACATACTTAGGAACTATAGGGACAGAAAAAATTTAGCTCCAACACGAAATGCACCAGAGGGATCCTTTGTAATGGGGTCCGTTTGGCTTCCATTCAGATTGCCATAATTTTTACAAAAAAAAAGCATAGCAGCGGAGTCTCCGATGTAATTGTGATCCAAGCTTTAATTGTTAATAGAAATGTGTGTCGAAGCAAATAAAATCAGGAATTATTAATATTCCTAAAGAAAAGTCTTGTCCTTAGGCCCAATCTCTCCCACTAGACCTGACCATTCTCTTCGGTGACTTGTAAATAATCATCTCCTATCCTGCTTGGCTCATACATCACTTCTATCATATGTAATATAGTGTTTGCATGTAAGCAGGAAAGCAACAATTATTTACACCCACACCAAGTAATCATTGAAGTGAAGCAATATCTTCATGTGACAGCACAATGCTTTACGTGTGGGACTGGAGCTCGTTAGGGGAATTCTGAATTGCTGCAAAGAGACCAAGCTGAGCGGAGCTCGTCATTAGGTATGGCTGTTATCACACACTAAATACATGAGAGTAAGCGGACGCTCCGTCTTATTAGTATGTTTAACCATCTTAGCCTTAATGAAAGCTACATAAAATCAAAGACACAACCACGTAATGAGCATAGAAGAGCATTAATAATCTATTCCGTCATTGTGCATTGACCATAGTAGCTCAGATAACAATCACGGTAATAATGATGGCGGCTTTGCGCAACCCTGGACCATGTCTGTGCTCTCTGGCTGTAGACAGGAGATTCCGGGTTTGATTCGCCCACCTGGTGTGATGTTATCTGTGTGGCGCACAGGTGACATCTTGCCAGCCCGACTAATCATAAGTCGATCATGAAGGATAAGGAAATTTATGCAGCTCCTGTCCACAGCTAGAGAGCACTGACCTGGACCGTAGACTAGGGATGTGCAGTCATCTCTAGTAATAATGTTGCTATGATTAAGACCCTTTGTAACTACTTAAAGAGGTATTCTTATGTTATTAAATTGCTTTAGTTAGCATGAAAATAAGGAGGTTTGCAATGGACTTACTTTTTCTATCTTCCGTTATTCTCCTGCAATCAGAGCTTTTATCTTACTTGGTTTGCAGCTTGTTTCCATGGACCTTGACCACTGAAGCCTGGCCTAGTGTGCACAGTAGCTACATTCCAGGAGAGACGTTAAGACCTAAGATCTTAGCCACCTTTCTCTAGCCCATTGATTTCTAAACAGCAATTAGCTGGACACCTCCCTCCCTCTTTCAGCTCCTGACAAGCTGCTGTTATATATCTTGCAAAATCACCAGCCCCCACCATTGGCAGTTTCCAGAGCAGTTTTCCTAATCAGGACTCACATTTCTGAGGCATGTGCTTGTTCAAAAGCTCTGGCCCTGGATGGTAGGTTTAAGTCTTTCCAGGAGTTCCAGAATGAGTTTGGGGTCTCCAGCAAGGGATTTTATAAATACCTGCAGTTGAGGCACGCCTTCATGACACAAAATGGTCGGGAGCCTATTATTCAAAGTAGAGGAACAGCTTTCTTGGACACAGTGGTGGGGAAGGGGACAACAAGAGGGGTAATCTCGCTTCATTATAAATGTCTAATGGAACAGGTCCTCAAAAAACGAGGCAGTAATCTTAGAACTAAATGGGAGCAAGACCTGGACCCAATAGAGGAAGACACATGGGAAGATATTTTACAGTCCATATCACTAGTGTCGACAAGCGAAGGGCAAAAACTTTTGCAATACTATCTGATTCATACCCCTTTGCGCTTACACAATTTTGGTTGCAAAAACGACTCAAACTGTTATAGGTGTGGTAATCCTGATGCAGATCTATGTCACATAATGTGGAACTGCCCTAAACTTAGGGGATTCTGGAGAGAGATTCTAGATATTTGAATGTGAGATTCCCCATGATCCTATTGTGTGTCTATTGGGATATGTAAATTGCTTACCATGTCAAGAGGCCCATCAGATAGCTATCTTCCGTCTACTATACCAGGCCAGGAAGCTGATAGCTTCGCACTGGAAACACAATGAACCTCCAAACATAAAATAATATATCCCTAAAATCAACAATATACTTAGACTAGAGAGATATGTATACCAGAGAAGGGGGAACCCTCTTAGGCTGTGTGCCCATTATGCATTTTTCAAGCGTTTTTGCAGCGGAATTTCCGCAGCGAAAACGCTTAAAAAACGCTTGGTAATATGTGCTCTATGGTCCCCAATGATAATCCGCATGTGCTCTGCACATGCGGAAATTTCCGCTGTGGATTATCACTGCGGAAAAATCCGCAGCATGTCCATTAACTTTGTGGACACGGGGGCGTAATTGCCGCCACTGACTTGCATTGAATCGCTTAATATCCATATGACTACATGTGCACATGCGGTTATGAAGCGATTCAATGTGCGGATGGTACCTGGGACTGGAGAAGAGGAGACTCTCCTCCAGAGCCGGGTACCATAATACCTGTAAAAAAATGAAAATAAAAAATATACATTATACTTACCTTCTGATGGCCCCCAGTCTCCTGTACGGTGCGTCCTTGCTCCCCGGCGGCTCGCAATAGTGTAAAAGGACCTTCCATGACGTAATTTAGCCATGTGATAGGTCACGCGACCGCTGATGTCGGCGGCGTGACCTGTCACATGACTAAATGATGTCATGGAAGGTCCTTTTACACCACCGCGAGCCGTACAAGAGACCGGACGCACCGGAGGAGGAGACCGGGGGCCATCAGAAGGGGAGTATAATGTTTTTATTTTTTACCATTTTCATTCTTTTTTTAACTATTAACTTGGTCACATTATATAAATCCATGCCGGTTGCATGGATTTATATAGTGTGACTTTATATAGTGTGATCAAGTTGTCAAGCACTTTTCCAAGTGATGCTAAAATCACTTGGAAAGCGCTTGATAACCCGCATGCAGAAATGCATGCAAAAACGCTTGACAAACGCTTCTACCTGGCAGGAAAAACGCATGTAAAATCTGCATGTGATTTTCTTGCCAGGGAGAGGCAGAAAAAATCAGCAGCATTTCTGCATCGTGGGCACTTAGCCTAAAATTTGAAAGATTGTAGGCACCCTGGTTGGATTCTCCGGGCCTGGCCCCTATGACATTAACATGGTCAAGAGTGTTAGCGACTGCATTGATTAGATAAATCAGATTTGATTGTAATATAAATGTAATGACTGCAGCTAATTGATAATTAGCAGATTGATATCAAGTAACTAAATGAACTGTGCATGTTTATAAATAAGGGAGAGATAGAAAGTGACCAACACATCTGATACGTAATAAAATAAATCCTTTTATTGCATGAGAAACAAGTTTTACAATGTGAAGAAATTGGCAATGTCTATAAACTGTTTCTCCCCTTTAAGGTCAAAAGAGCCGGTGGAATGGGTGGGAGTTGGGGGGAAATTTGAAAGGATGTGATTGTCAACTTACCTGTTCATGTTGAAAATGTTGAAATAAAAATTATTTGATTTAAAAAAAAATAAAAAAAAAGCTCTGGCCCTATGTGTAAGTATAGTGATAGCAGTGTAGACTGCGAAAAAGTACTGATAGCTGAATGTATTACAGTTGAATATAAAACTCAGCGTAAGTTCTAAAGCTACAGCTCTGCTACTGTTGAGAAATGTCACTCAAGAAGGAATGGCCACCCATCCAGAAACCTGGAAATAAGGAGACGGCAAAACTGTGAGCTGATCAAGAGACAACTCGACAGTATATGTGATACATCAATCTCTAACAGAGAATGTGCAAACAGAGCCTTAGGGCTCATTCAGACGTCCGATTTTCCCGTACGAGTGCTATCCATGGTTTTCATGGATAGCACTCGTACATATGCTTTTCTATTGGGCTGTCGACGGAAAATATCCGAGACATGTCTGATTTTGATCAGAGGGGTGGATCAAGATCGGCAATGCACCTCAATGGGTCTGTAAAATATTGGACTGCACTTGGATGCCATCTGAGTGCAATTCAATTTTCACAAAATGTCAGAATAAAGGAGTTCAAGAAATATATATATTTTTTTTTCCACGTAAAAGGAAAACAGATTGACACTTAAACCACACTCTGATCAGAATAATGGGTCCATTTTTCTCGTATGTATAAAAATCGGATGTTTGAATGAGCCCTTATTTTAATCACTCACAGTAGTATAAAAAAAGAAAGAAATGAGGATCTCTCTGACTTATGTAATAATAATAAAAAAAAAGACTATGCAATGAAAGCAATATTCTAATAGGTGTGAACAGAGGCTAGACTCTCCCTCTTATACACTTCATATCCAGACTGAAATGTGCTGCACTTATGGTACATTTCCAGAGACGAGTACAGAATGTGCTTTAGTTAAATGTTGTGCTTCTCTAGAAATCAGCTGGTAATTACCTAATGAAGAGAAGCTTTGTGATACCATCTATTAATACTTCAGTGGTTGCAGTAAATTGCACTTGCGATCCTAAGAGGCTAATTGGATGTTTTGGGTTTGTGTGGGCATGAAGTGGACGGGTAGCAGTCACACTATGTAATAATAACAATTCTCCGCAGTGCAGACTGGCAGCAGCGGGTACTGCTGTACACCTCCTTATCCTGTATAGAGGTCAGCCCAGAGATTTACTAGAGAGCAGCGAGGGGTGAAAGTCGCCTCGCATCTCATCAAGAAATCGGTATCATCAGACAGAAGGGGAATAATAGCTCCGAGCAGGACCGGGACCGCGCATTGCGTCTAGAAAACATGGAGTGGTATATTGAGGCAACAGGGCAGAGCCCACTTGACATAACACATCTGAAGAGTGCATGGATCTCATGCGACATATGGCCTTCCATAAATAATAAATTAATCCTGACTGATTTCAGGATCTCTGCTTGCTCTCTTTGAATGAAATCATTCTAAGGCTGAGTTCACACGATGCGTTTTTCATGCGTTTCCGCGGCGTTTTTGCAGTTGCAGAAACGCATGAAAAACGCATGGTAGAAGGGCAGCAATGTTCCCCAATTGAAATCCGCATGTGCTGTGCCCATGATGCCCGCAGCATGTCAATTAATTTTGCGGAAACGCTGCTCTTTTGCTGCCATTGACTTGCATTAGACCGCATGGAATCCGCATCACTGTATATGTTGATGCGCTTTTCATGCGGTCTAATGTGCGGATGGTACCCGGGTGTGGATGAGAGGACTCTCATCCACACCCAGGTACCATTAAAAAAAAAAGAATAAAATAAAAAATATATATATTCTCACCTTCTGACGGCAGGCGCTGCGCTCCTGCTTGATTCCCCGCACTTCGCGGTTGAATGAAGAAGGACCTTCGCTGACGTCAGAGTTATGTGACGGGTCACGTGACGCTGACGTCGGAAGGTCCTAAAGCCTTCACTGCCGGCAGCCGGGACCGAGCGAAACAGGACACCGGGGGCCATCAGAGGGTAAAGTATATATTTATTTTTTATTTTTTGACATTCACACACTATATAAATCCATGCCGGTTGCATGGATTTATATAGTGTGAAGTTGACAAGCACTTTCCAAGTGATGCTAAAATCGCTTGGGAAGCGCTTGTCAACCCGCATGCGGAAATGTCAGTGAATAACGCTTCATTTCCGCACGTCCCTGGCAGGAAACCGCATGTACAATCCGCATGCGTTTTTTCCTGCCAGAGAGATGCAGAAACGCTCAGGAAAAAATCCTGAACATTTCTGCATCGTGTGCACATACCCTAATGCAGAAAAAATAGAAATCTTGTAATTTTCACACAGGCCACTAGGGCTTTTTAGACTTCAACTTTATTTATTTATTTTACTCACTTATATGGCGCCATTAATTCCACAGCGCTTCACAGACATTATCGGCACTGTCCCCATCGGGTCTCACAATCTAAACTCCCTATCAGTATGTCTTTGGCGTGTGGGAGGAAACCGGAGTACCCAGAGGAAACCCGCACAAACACTGGAAGAATATACAAACTTCATATTGTTTTAGGAAAAAAACACTTGTACATTAGCCACATTGGTCAGATCCTGACCTCATCTTTTGTATTGAAGTGTCTAAGGGAAGAGTCAGACGGCCGGTTAACTTGGACAGGGATCGCAACGCAATGCTCAGACTGGCCGTCGGCTCTCCTGATCCAAGCGACACAGCATGTATTTCTATGCAGCTGTCATGTTCTGGCCTGGAAAGCCGACCGCCAGTTCTAGCTTTAGTAATGAAGAGGTGTCAGCCAGACACCCTCATTACTAAGTGAAGAGTTAAATAACACACACACACAGAGAAAAAAACAAACACTTTATTTGAAATACAACATACACATTCTTTAATAATTTAACTTAACCAATGTACTCACCCCAGGTCAGGCGGAAATTCAAGGATTAAAACGATGGCAAACTTTTCTTTTTTTTTTAAAAATATCTTTATTTAGCTCCAAAAATGCATCAAAATCACCGGAAAAAGTGGCTTATTGCTGCCAAAAGATGCAGAAACCTTGCAGAAATTTCTGCAATCAAATACTGAACGTGCGCACATAGCCTAATCCAGAGCTGAAAACCGATTCTGCAGTGAGTTGGCAGTCTGTCTTGTCTAGATCAAGATGGATTTTAGCTAGTTTTCAGTGAATGATGAGGTCAGGAAGGGAAGAAGCATATTTCTCTGATGAGATATATTTCAAAGTTTCTTTCTTTATAGTTACTTTTACTATTGATTTATGCAAAGTTTGTTGATCTGACAGTGCCTATTTAAATGTAATCCCCGTACAGGATGCTATGAACCCAACCATAAATAGAAATGTCTTTTAAATGCAGACGTAGCCGCTATAATTAGATTGTAAGTAATCCTGCACATGAAAATAAGTGCTTCCCACATTTATAAATACTTAATATTGCACAAGGCAATGTTTTAGTATGATTCTGCATAGACAAGGAAAAGATCAGGCAAATATCAAGGAACTGTCACGTGCAACATACAATACTGGGTTAGTAGAAATTTAAAGGCCATTCACACCTGGTCAACAAATAAAGTAATCCTGAAATGGAATATTAACCCCTTCACAACCTATGAAGTACAGGTACATCCTAAGTTATGTCCCTGTATTTAGTGCGCGCTCCGGCGCTGAGCCTGCATCTTTCCCGGCACATGACAGCTGATTACTTACTGGAAGTGCGTCACAAACCCCGCCCATAGGTGGCCCTGTTACATGATCGTGGGGTGCTGATGGGTTGGTATGGCAGCTGGGGATCTGCAGAAGACCCCCATGCTTGTCATTGAAGATCTCCTACGAACGCCGGCCTGTGGCACGCATTCATAGGGGATGACGATTTTTGCTATACATAGCAGTGCTGAAGCCCTGCTATGTGTAGCACAAGCGATCAGACTATTGCAGCTTCAAGTCTCCTAAGGAGACTTTTGAAGCAAGTGAAAATGTTTTTAAAAATATAAAAAAAAATAAAAAATATAAAAGTTCAAATCACCCCCTTTTGTGTCATTAAATAAAACAATAATAAAAAAAAAAATACACATATTTGGTATCGCTGCGTTCAGAATCGCCCAATCTATCACAATAAAAAACAATTGAACTGATCGGTAAACGGCGTAACAAGAACAAAAATCAAAACGTCAGAATTATGGTTGTTTGGTCACCGCAACATTGCAATAAAATGCAATAACATACACTCAAAATATTGTATCTACCCCAAAATGGTATCAATAAAAACAACAGCTCGGCGCACAAAAAATAAGCATTCACTTGGCTCCAAATCCCGAAAAATGGCACCTTTTTTTTATTTTCTACAAACTTCGGATTTTTTTTTTCAACACTTAAATAAGAAAAAATCTATACATGTTTGGTATCTGCAACTGACCTGGAGAATCATAATGGCAGGTCAGTTTTACCATATAGTGAACATGGTAAAAAAAAACCCACAACTGTGGAATTGCAGTTTTTTTTGCAATTTCACCACACTTGGAATTTTTTTCCCATTTTTCCAATACACTAAATGGTAAAATCAATAGAGTTGTTCAAAAGTACAACTTGTCCTGCAAAAAACAAGCCTTCATACGGCCATATTGATGGAAAAATAAAAAAAAGTTATGCCTCTGTGAAGAAGGGGGGCAAAAAACGAAAAACACAAAAATGGAAAATCCCATGGTCGTGAAGGGTTTGTCCACTGCTTTGATACTGATGACTTATGCATAGGCAAGGTGATAAGAATCAGACTGGCGGGGGAAGACAGGCATTCCATTCCTGCACCAATCAACCGTTTACATCCGCCCGTTGCCAGAGCTGATAAACGGTTTATGAAGTGGAACAGTTCAGCTCCATACACTGTTTAGGGGCCATTGCCAAGAACTGCATATCAGCTCCTATTCGGTAGAGTAGCCACTAAACAGTGTGTGGGGCTGCGATCTTTCACGCAATACATGGTCTACGTTTGCTTATTGCCAGAGATGAAAACTTGAGAAAATTGGCCATTGATAAATGATCCAAACAATACTGGGCTGTTCATCCACTTCAAATCAAAGTCTATGCCCGGACTGTTTTTTTTTTTTGCGATGGAAATATTTAGATATTATAGTCCCATTCAATGTCAAATGTCCTATCCCCAAAGCCCCCAATACACTTTAGATTGCTGTCGCCTGATCGTACAGCCGGCAGCTCTCTTGCCCGGCTACACAGAGATCTATGAGAGAGCCGCTTCCAGGCATCTCACGGTCCAAAGTTGGACACGTCAGATCCTTATCTCTCCCAACATCATCTGCCAAGGGCAACATACACATTCGACTGTAGGCCGAACACGTCGATATTGGCAGGTTCAGCCGACGTTAGTCTAATGTGCATGGGGACTTAACACTGCATACGAGCATCTTTTCCTCTAGATGCAGCTTTTGTAGAAGTCTATTCATTTTATTTTATATTGGGTCTCAGATAATCTTCATCTCATCTCTCCGCATCAGTTTGATCACGTGTTAACTCTCCCGTTCCCCGCCACACAATAGTTAAATGTAAGGCGATTAACTCCACGACTGGGGATTTTTCTTTACGTACCAGGTTCATCCTATTGAAAATAATAGATAATTGATGTGGATAATGGGATGATCATGTCCGTGCAGAGGCCCCTCTTGCCATCTATTGTGTGCGAGCATGCTTCCATTGCGAGGGGGCTGTGAGTAAAGGACGCACTTTAGGATTTCTATTGGAAGGACGTGAGCTGCCAGCCGTAAATCAGTACTATAAAACCCTCGGTCATTAGCTCCCAACACCTTACCCTCACCCCCTCCTTTCCCAATCTCCGAATAGAAACAAATCAATGCTCCTGTTTTTATTTCTGTCCCTGAAGAAGGGGCAACCTTGAAATGTTCTTCCCTGACAACAAACAGCCGATCAGCCATGAGCCGGGTTCACACTGCAGAGAGGGGATCTGCAGAAGAGAGGTGTAAGAGACACACTAAACACCTGTATCAGCCCCCAAAGCCTTCCAGGAGCTTCTCCGTCTTCACGCCTTTCCCCTGCAGTATGCCTGTCAGCATATCTCCCATTGTTCTCAGGTCTATTAATCTGCCTTCTTTATGGCATCCTCTACATAGGGAACAAGCTGCTTTTACTGCACTGCAGACAGGAAATCTCAGTACAATTATTTTTTTTCTTTTATCAACAATCAGTAGGAAATAAAAAAAAAAAATCTGTTGGCTTGAAAATGTGAATAGAAAAAAATAAAATCCACCCGCATAGGAATGTGTGCTAAGCTGAGATGGTTTGGATGCTCATGAATAATTGTGGCGGACTAATGAATTGATTGCGTTACCTTATCTGGTAGAAAACAAGTATTGTGAACAATGGCGCTCTTCATGTTTTATTCTACCGGTCTCAATCAAATGACACTGGATGGATGAAAGTCTCTTAAGTGACACTATGGGGTTTTTCACTTGGTTTAATAAAGCATACAATGCAGCAGCTTATCGCTTATGTGACAATTTGCAATTGGTCTTGAAATGTGTTTTCTTATGTGACAACTCCCTTTAAATTGCAAATAAATTATAATTGTAGTCAGGTATTATAGAGGCCGGGCAGTGAAGTCCAGATGGGTAGTAATCATCAAGCGATTTACTAGTGTCACGGGTGTGTCAGAGGTGACAGACAGTCGCCCTGCAGTTGGTTGCAAGAGATCTCTATGTTTGGCATTACAGACATCTTCTTAGATCTGTCTCACTGTAGGACCCAGCGACTACCTGCCTCTTGCTAATTAACACCCTGGCCTGGGTGTATAAATACCTTCACTTTGCAATAGGAAGGCGCCAGTGATATTCACATGACCCCTTGTGAAGGCTTGGAGCAAGTGCAGTTCTTACTTCCTCTCTGGTGCTAAGAGGAAGTGTGTGCAACCTCTCTGAAGTCGACTCAAGCTAAGCTACTTCCCCCGTGTCTGTCTCCCCTTGCTGGCTTTAGTATTAGTGCGGATTGACTAGCGCTCACCCCCCCCCCCCCCCCGTTCCCTAGCCAGACCCTAGCTCTAAGGAGAGACAGGGTTTTAGGTTCGCCGACTGGTGAGCAACCAATATAGGGACGGTAGGGAAGGACAGGGTAATATCAGATCAGCCTAGGAGGTCTCCACCGACTCTGTCCTTAGTGTGTGGACTCCCTTCCCCTCATCCCTTCGTGTTGCACTTTGTCTTTCCTACACTGTGCGTGACAACTAGTTTATGAGTCCCGTGACTGTGACGTGGTCTTGAAAATAATCAGATGTGAATTTTTATGTGGCGATTCCTTCAAATGGCAATGAAATTGTAGTCGTAGTCAGGTAGTATAAAGGAGGGGGACCAAAATTTACCTGGAAGGTTTAAAGCACCACTCCAGTGTTTTTTATTTTATTTCATCCTCGGAGTGGTATTACTAATGTAAGTCTCAACCTGTAGTAAAATACTAACCAGTTGCCATCTTCTGCTGTTCTCACCGCTGCTCCAGTCATCTTTTGATAGTTGTGACCTGCCGGATTGCTCCAGATTTTGCTGGGCGATCTGGAAGTCACTTCTCAATGTAAGTCTACTAGAGCCAGAACAAGGCTCTCATGGGTTTACATTGACGGAACAGGACCAGCGTGGCACTGGGAAGAGCAGAAGATTGCTGCTGGTAAATATATTACCAGGGGCAAGGTACAGATATTAGTGATTAGAGCTTTAATTCTCTGACTACTGAGCAATTGCATTTACACGCTCTGATTTGGGGACTTTATCAACAACATTTTTAGCACGTCTGATTTCTGTTTCGAAAGTGATATGCAAGGATCAAAATTAGTCATTTGGTGCACAATATAGAAGCTGATAAAGGCACCTTTAATATTAAATTCCAATTTAAAAAAATCCGTAGGGTGAAATGGTTAATAAATGATTTAAGGCCGGCTCACCGTGCTATAGCAGCCGCATGCACGTGAAAATGGTAGGCCACGGCTGCACAATTTATTGGGTTGAACTTCGGTTTTGCCTTTAAAATCTTGCAACCATTGACCACCACCTGTGAGGCTCAACCTTAGGTTGCAACTCCAAACTTCAGCTAGTTACACAGCCAAAAGTCTGCCAACCCGCGGTGAGCCGGTAGCTTTTGTTACTGTTGCTTCCTTACTGAGTGCACTTACTAATTGTAAAAAAAAAAATTGTCTTTTATACTGAGAGTCCTTCTTTTACACAAACAAAAACTGCCTGTAATGAGCAGCGATTATATTGACGTAGGAAGTCAGTTGCCGATCATGAAGGGACACTATTGACTATCTTGTAATCATTCCCTTCCTCAAACCCTCTGATACACTGTACAATATTTTTGGCAGCGCAACAATTTATCTGAAGGGATGTGCGGCTGACAACCAAAAATTTTTTCACCACTCAAAAGATGTGATCAACATAAAATGAACATTTTGTGGTTTGATCACTTGGTAATGATCAGGGACGAACAATCATCGTCCCATGTAAAAGGCCCTTGATTCAGAGTTCACAACCATAATGTTCTCTAGAATAATTATAGTGAAAAAGACAGACATTTACTGGAGGATACAGAGCAGTTAGCGGAGACTGTAAAGGACAAGACGATGGCGAAAAAATAATAATAATAATAATTCACAGCAACCAAAGGTCCGTGTCATGACTGATAAAAAAAAAAAGGTTCAATCATCAAAAAGGTTTACTAGATAACATCGGTTAGTAAAGATGATATAGCTTATCAGGATGATCAAAGTGAACTTCACAGATCAAAAAGACATTGGTCAACAGTTCATGCCAATTCACTAGAGAAGATTTGGAGTCAAGACACTACCCAAGTTTTTTATTTAAGTGCCCAGCAAGTCCCCCATAAAGGGTTGTACCAAAAAACTTGCTGATCCCTGAGGGGTCCAACTGCAGCCTCCGCTCTATTTATTGTCTATGGGACTGACAAGTGCAGCGCTCGGCTAGTCCTATAGACAATGAATGGAGTGAGGAAGACTATATGGTTGGCACTCAAGTATTGAGGTAGGTGCTCAGTAGAAGGATTTTGAGAAATCCTCAGTAACACAGTAGAATACCAAGAGGTTTGCACGGTAAGTGTTCCTTTATTCCGACATAAGGTAAGAATTCACAGAGTCATAAACAGCCAACGTTTCTGTCCATCCCTGAACCTTTGTCAAGGCCTGAGTCATGTAGCGTCAGGATGTATAGCTGCTTCCATGTACACATACTGCCACTACTTGAATCAGGTTTTGACAAAGGTCCAGGGATGGACCCAAAGGTTGGCCATTAATGATGCTGTGGATTGTCATCGCTCACAAAAAGAGAATACTTACCTTGCATAACCAATGAATGGGGAGGAAGCCGTGTATGTGCATCTCCGCGCCGGTCTCATTGTTCTAAAGCCCCAATCTTGGGATTGCTGGGAGTCCCAGCAGTGGGACCTCAAGCGATCACCAAGCAGTTTATTCCATGGTGGATAATGCTTGATGATGAACACTGAACAATCTGTAATCAATCGCTCAGTGCACATAGGCTGCTGTTGTTCTCGTCAGTGTGAGTCCTGTTTACACAGGACAATGCGATGTCGAGAACGAAGGATTTTTGTGCAGCAGAAAAGATCATTTCACCCCACAATTGAGTGTTTTGCTCATTCATCAGGTGTCTGGCAGCCTGTTTACACTGCAAGATTATCAAGAAACAAGCATTTTTAGGAATGCTTATTCACAATAATCTGGTAGTGTAAATGGACCCTAAAGGCCTAGACATCAACAGGGTTCGGCTGACAAGTTAATGTGTATGGTGGCACCTGCCAACTGATCGTCAGGTGAGATGTCAATCAGCATGTCCGATTTTGGACTGCTGATGACTATGTCTTCCTGGAGATAAGCCGATGTCGGCGACTTTCTCACAGATAGCACAGGAGAGTTGGGCAACAGTTGAAATTGCTATCAGATGAGCAATCGTTCAAACAATCGTTTGTCTGACAACTATCTATTGTGTATGGTGGGCTTAAGGATCTTAGGTGTAACTGCCAGAGTAGATGCTGCTAATAAGGGAGCCCATCTTCACCTAGAGGTGAGAAGCAGGTCGTGATAACCATAGTGCAAGCAGAGAGTAGGAAGATTATTACAGATAGCTGGTAGACCAAGGAAGACAGGACAAAAGGGGTCAAAGTAAGGACCATTATTTACTAATAGAGCAGGGGTTTCATATAGAAAATTACATTATGGGGCCCCTTGGTTGCTATCCCCATTGGAGCTTTAATACTGTATGTATATTTATAAATTTGCCACAAACTGAATTTTCTTCTATACTTTTTAGTACACATGTAATATATACACAGATAGAAACCATAGATATCTGCATTTCATTATGGCAGGGATTGATCAACTATGTCAATAAGGTCTGAGTCAGCGTGCGCCCCGCAATGCGGCCGTAAATCATCCATAAATAAAATCACACATTGGATTGGGCATTCAGATTAAAATAAAATTACTCCCAGTCTGGAAATTTGCCTGCTTGTCACTAAATTTCCCAAGCACATCAATTTATAGTCTTCGAGGCACTTGAGAAGTAAATAATGAGTGGCAGCTACTGATGTGCTCTGCAAATTCTGATAAAGTGACGGGTCACAGCCGCCAGAGCTGGATGACAAGCCACCAACTTCCTATTTTACACAGTCGTCTTGCAGAACTTCATATATAACTTTATAAAGACAAATTCACACTGGGCAGATTTGTTGCCGAAATATCTGTGACTCTCGAAATGATGTAAATAGGGCTTAAAGAAATCCATGGGTTTGCCAATAAAATATTCCCATCCATCCCCCTCTTTATGTTTAAAGTGGTTAAATTTCCAAAGTTTCTTGAACTGTTGTCTTTTGGCCAAAACGCATTGGTTTTTAAATCTAGAGATAGCAGTTATATACACTGCTCAAGAAAATAAAGGGAACACTTAAACAACAGAATATAACTCCAAGTAAATCAAACTTCTGTGAAATCAAACTGTCCACTTAGGAAGCAACACTGATTGACAATCAATTTCACATGCTGTTGTGCAAATGGAGTAGACAATAGATGGAAATTATTGGCAATTATCAAGACACCCTCAATAAAGGAGTGGTTCTGCAGGTGGGGACCACAGACCACATCTCAGTACCAATGCTTTCTGGCTGATGTTTTGGTCACTTTTGAATGTTGGTTGTGCTTTCACACTCGTGGTAGCATGAGACGGACTCTACAACCCACAGAAGTTGCTCAGGTAGTGCAGCTCATCCAGGATGGCACATCAATGCAAGCTGTGGCAAGAAGGTTTTCTGTGTCTGTCAGCGTAGTGTCCAGAGGCTGGAGGCGCTACCAGGAGACAGGCCAGTACGCCAGGAGACGTGGAGGGGGCCATAGGAGGGCAACAACCCAGCAGCAGGACCGCTACCTCCGCCTTTGTGCAAGGAGGAACAGGAGGAGCGCTGCCAGAGCCCTGCAAAATGACCTCCTGCAGGCCACATATGTGCACGTGTCTGCACAAACGGTTAGAAACCGACTCCATGAGAGTGGTATGAGGGCCCGATGTCCACAGATGGGGGTTGTGCTCACAGCCCAGCACCGTGCAGGACGATTGCCATTTGCCACAGAACACCAGGATTAGCAAAGTCGCCACTGGCGCCCTGTGCTCTTCACAGATGAAAGCAGGTACTTATTATATATGTGACTGACATGTTTCTAAGTACAGTGACAGTGTTGGTTACTGAACTTGTTGTTTAGTGTTAAAATGATTTATTAAAAAAATAATAGTGTTTTCATGCACCCGTCTCTTTAAAAAAGCCGGCCGGCAATTCATCAGCAGCATACATTGGTACCCGACAATTTAGAACAGAAAGAATAGAGCATCACACATAGATTAGATAGATAGAAACATGTCAGTCACATATATATTATCTATCTAATCTATGTGCGATGCTCTATTCTTTCTGTTCTAAATTGTCGGGTACCGGTGTATGCCGCTGATGAATTGCCGGCTTTTCATGTTTCACTGTGAGCACTGTTCCCATTGATTTGGGCAACCACTGTAATGCCACAACCACCATGGCTGCGGCATTACAGTGAGTGGCAGAGATTCCCTGCAGGATTGGTGCTCTAAAGAGTGCCAAACATGCAGGACGGGGACCCGAGCTCCCGCCCGAGCATCTCGAAAGTACTTGGCGAGCTCCGAGCATCTCTAGTACTGAGATGCTCGGGCGAGTACCGAGCAGTGGCGAGCATGCTCGCTCATCACTAGACATTACATTATTTGGATCAGCCTGTAGTGTGTTTTTCCACTTTAATTTTGGGGGTAACTCCAAATCCAGGCCTCTATTGGTTAATAAATTTGATTTCCATTGATGATTTTTGTGTGATTTTGTTGTCAGCACATTCAACTTTGTACAGAACAAAGTATTCAATGAGAATATTTCATTCATTCAGATCTAGGATGTGTTATTTCAGTGTTCCCTTTATTTTTTTGAGCAGTGTATATATATATATAGATATATATATATATATATATATATAGATATATATATAGCTATATAGATATCCATGTTGCGTTTGTTATGGTAAATATTTATGCTTTGCTTTATTATTTAGACAATTCATATTTCCTTGATAATTCCGTATTTTAATATTAGCTTTATAAGTGATATCTTGTTGTATCTAATATAGAGCTGTCTCTGTATTAAAGCCTTCCTTTGTTCCTGAAAGTATAGTAAAAGTAGATATAGCCAGTTTCTAAGGAATTTATGACTCAGTTTTTCCCAGATTAAATATTCCTTTTTAGGTAATGAAATGTAAGCCATTTCCAGTTTCCTTATCTCGTTTCTTGTAATAAAGATATGTGACCAGGCATCTGAGACACAGACAGATTTGGTTGTGTTTCTCTTGTCTCCGATTGATCGACTCCCTGATTTGATCAAAACAGGCAACTGTGTGAAACCCTTTGAGTTTCTCCTAAAACTTTCTATACAGGTTTCCACATCAGCTTAAAGCTTGGTTTCGGAGTGCTGGATCTTGTCTTCTACTATACGACCCCTAATGTTCGGGAATCCATGCACCTGAGATGGGAGGATTAATTGTGAAGCTGGCAAGAGACAAACTTTCATTCTTTAAAAAAATAGTATGAACCAAATCCAATGTCAAGTCATACATTTAATGTATTCGAATATGTTGACATAAATTAAAGGGGTTCTCTCTTCATCTTAATTGGTTAAAATTGCAAAGTGATTGAAAAAAAACAAGCAACTATGCAATTCTCAAGAATAGAGAGACTTTTAATTCTGTTGTTTATTGACCAAGGTTACCAACCAACTCGCAGGATAACAGCGTGGTCGGTCTCCTAGGTGAGCAGCAAAGCACTTACAACTCTATGCTATAGAACTTGTAAGCGCTGCTCTGAAGCTGGCTGGATAGTCAAATTCATTCAACTTGAGTGCCCCTACGCTTCTTCGATGCTGCAGAGACAAAGTTACGTCTTCTTTCAGCATCGAAGAGTGCATAGTTTGGGCTAGCAGTCCGTCCAAACTGTCAATCAATCATGAGCAAGCAAGAAAAGAGGAGGTTTGGAAGTGAAACAATTCTGAAGATAGAACATGGGGCAACCACTTTTAAGGTTTTGCACTCGGATGTCATCTGAGTGCTGTCTGATTTTTTTCACGCACCCATAGACTTGCATTGCCGATTGCCAAAAACTCGGATCAAAATCGGACACGTCTTCGATTCATCCATGGATCGTTCGGTATGAAGAAAAAAATTGGGCATGTGCACAGCACCATAGAATATCAAAGTTACCAATGCTATCTGAAAACCACACGTAGCACTTGTATGAGAAAATCGGACGAATAGTCATTTCAAGATCCGTACTTTTAGGTGGATCATAGAAGGTTATCTCTGGGATGTTCCAGTTGGATCCCGCAGCAACCATTAGAATGGGTTCCCATATTCCCCATTATGTCTGAATATGGACAAATTTGTAAGTCATGGAAAAACAGAAAAAATGGAAAACAATTATAACAAGTCACCAATCACCGACTTCTGGGTATTGCTTTATCACTTGATTTGTTTTTTTTTACAACTTTGTAAACTTTGGCACATAATGGACAATTAGTGATTATTCATTGTATTATATTCTGGACGGAAAATGGAAGAGACAAAACCTTAATAAAATTCATTACCCAGTAAGATATTCAGCCAAATGGGAGTGATTCACTTGTCTAGAAAAATGAAATTCTTCATTAAAAATCTGATAATTAACATCTGTTAGACTAAACACATGTATCAATATTACAGGGAAAAAGGACAATCATCTCTGCTCAGTGGGGCATGAAGAAGAGGGAGCCGCAACAAATGCACAATAATGCGTATACATCTATAACGGCCCGGCACGTCGCTCGCAGACAACAGGTTCTGATGTGATTAGCAAAAGAAGGTAATCCAGAGCAAGGCACAGTGCTTCATTCCACGCCTCGCTACAAGGCAGAATAATCAACATTTTTGTGACTTTTATATCTAAATGCAATTATGAATATGTCGTACTTCAAGCCAAAAATGTATCCACATCGCCTTTACTTGTCATTTTTTTTGTTTTGGCTTATGTACTAAAAAGTGGTGTAATGGTACAACGTATTGATGAATTTAGCACACCCATTTATAACAAAGAAATGTTGCACATTGCGCAACATTTTGGAAGAAATTGTGATTATAAATGTTCATTGAGATTTGCAGTCCCCCTCCATTAAAGGGAATCTGTCACTAGATTTTTGCCACCTAATCTGAGAGCAGCATAATATTGAGTTGAAGACCCTGATTCCAGCGATGTGTCACTTACTGGGCTGCTTGCTGTAGTTTTGATACTATCACTATTTTATCAGCAGATTATCACTAGAGGACTAGTAAACCTGCTGTCAGATAGTCCTCATATTCATGAGCTCTAGTATACCCCTGATGGGCAGCTATCTGCCTATGCACATAAACCAGCCAATCAGTGGTGTGGGACGGGATTATAAAGAGCTCAGCGTTCAGAGAACTGCTAAATCTGCAGGAGATAAAACATGGATTATATCAAAATTGCAGCAAGCAGCCCAGTAAGTGACTCACTGCTACAATCAGGGTCTCGGCCCTATATTATGCTGCTCTCAGATTGGGTAGCAAAAACCTGGTGACAGATTCCCTTTAATATCCCTTAATCCCTTTTTTTTTCCTTTGGTTGTTCAGCCCAGCCTTCTTGGAAAAAAATTACTTTTTTATTTTCCTACAGGCTTTACAGATGTTCTTTATTTTGGTGGCAGAGCTTAATGGCATCATTTAATTTACCATGTACCAATTTGTTAAAAAAATATGAAAAAAAAATCTCTGTTAAGTGACATAAAACAGCAGTTGCTTTTTTTGGGTTTCAATTTTACAGCATTCATTGTGCGCTTTATTTGTGGCTCAGTACCATTACGGGGATACCAATTGTATATTTTTTATATTTTCTACTTTTACAAACTAAAAAATGCATATATATTTTCTTTTAAATAGCTTTGTGTCACAACATTTGGAGCCCCGTAACCTTTCTTTTTAGGTTTCCATCAATAGATCTGTGTGAAGGCTTGTTATGTGCACAACTAGCTGTGGCTCTTATTGGTACTATATTGGGACACATACTGTGGGGTTTCTAATCATTTTATATTCCTTTTTGAGGAGGTGAGGTGACCACAAAGCAGCAATTTTGTTTTTATTTTTATATTTTACCATGCTGGATAAATAAAGTGAGATTTAAATCATTGGGACATGACAATTTTTTTTTCTTGAGTTATATTTTATTATCAGGATACGTTTCTTCTTATATTTTTGAAAATTATTTCAATTCTTTTAATTTCACCTGGAGACTTGCTGATACAATACACTTCAATACTTATGAATACAGTGCTCAACGCCCAGGCTTATTAGGAGCATTAACATGGCAAACAAGGGGGCCTTTATAAGACCCCCGGCAGCCTTGGCAGCCCATCAGCAAACTTTTGGATGGTCAATGGAATGGTTTCCCATTCTGTCAAACTACTTAAATGCGATCACTATTCACAGCGTTATCTCCAATCTCAGCAGTTGCAGGCAGGTGTCAGCTGTAGAACGCAGTTGTCACCGGTCGGATATGGAACTGACTTAGTTCCTGAAAAAGCTTCATATATCTTTTTTCTACTGTGTCCTTAAAGGGAATCTATCAACAGTTTTTTTTTACTCCATCTGAGAGTAGCATGATGTAGGGGCAGAGATCCTTATTCCAGTGATGTATCACTTACTGGGCTGCTTGCTGCAGATTTGATAAAATCACTGTTTTATCTGCTGCAGTTCTCTAATGCCGAGCTCTATATAACCCTGCCCACATCACTGATTGGCAGCTTTCTGCACAGTGTACACAGTAGCCGGCCAATCAGTGGTCAGGGGCGGGTTTATTCAGAGCTCATGTATGTGGAGGACTGGTTTACTAGTCCTCTAGTGATAATCTCTTGCTGAAAAAACAGTGATTTTATCAAAACTACAACAAGAAGCAACAAATAAGTGACATATTGCAGGAATCGGATCTCTTTCTCTACATCATCACGAGGCTCTCAAATTAGGTGCAAAATCCTGATGACAGATTCCCTTTAAATAGGTTGTACAAGCAACTCAACCATTGCTTAACTCAAGCCATCTATGTGTTGCATTGTCCGGCTGGCCACAGCAAAATCAGCTGATTGATAGAAGTGCTAAGAGCCAGACTGGACATCAAAAAAGTGTGGCCACTAATGGTGTTGCTGTCATATGTACACACATTACGATGCACATATTAAAGTGACATGATTAGCACATTGTCTGCTACAATGCTGACTTACTAGCTGCACATTTGTCACCAAGTCGCCCCAGCCTTAGGGTAAGTTTACACTGACTGATCGTATGGGTGCCAATCTGCAGTTATTTAAAGGGGTTTTCCAGGATTAGATAGGTAATTAAATGTTAAAGGAGTATTCCCATCTCCAAGATCCTATCCCAATATGTAGTAGATGTAATAATAATATTAGAAAATACCTCCAATTAGAAATGTGGTATAGTTTTTAAGAATTGCTATGTCACTTACCCCATGTGCAGGGCATTGCAGTAGCTTAGGTGGTTTGCGACCACTAAGAGGTAACTAACTCTCACTATATGACTGGTCGTAACCATGGATACCTGAGCTATTGCAATGCCCTGCACATGGGGTAAGCAACACAGCGAATCAGAAGAACTATTCTATATTTCTAATTTCATTGCTAATATTATTATTATTATTATTATTATTACTACACCTACTAAATATTGGGATAAGATCTTAGAGATGGGAATATCCATTTTAAGTCACAAACCAGCCCTTTAGGTTCCTTTTATACTAGCGAACAGTACAAGGATGAACAATTGATAATACGATCATTCTGCCTTCCATACAGTTTGCATATTATGAGCAGCACATCTCAGTTTATATGTTGAGATGTTCTGGAGGTGATGGTTTGTGCCCCACATTGATCCTTCTAATTTTGATCGTTTGTTGGCTGTTCGCTGCCACGTTTACATGGGCCAATGATAATCGGGAACAATGGTTCTTACATTAGTTCATCTGATTATCGGCCTGTGTAAAGAAGCTTTTAGAATTAATGGTTAACCCACCAAGGACAACATCTGCAAGGAGTTTGTATGTTCTCCCCGTGTTTGTTTGGGTTTCCTCCTCATTCTCCGGTTTCCTCCCAACACGCCAAAGACATAATGATAGGGAATTTATATTGTTAGCCCCAATGGGGACAGTGCCGATAATGTCTGTAAAGCGCTGTGGAATTAATGGCGCTATATAAGTGAGTAAAATAAATAAATAAATGCTTCATGAGAAATCTCCTTGTAGACTGGGAAAGAAAGCAAAAAACAATGAAGAAAGGCATGGATCGGTCACAACAGGGGGATAACTACGAATATAAGGGCTGGAAGGTAGGAGTAACCCAAAAATTCATGGGTGACAAGTATAGAATTTGTCATACCTGTCATGTAATCTCCGTCCTGATGCCACCTCCGGGTCATACGGCCAGTGATCCTGAATGCACCTTAGTCCGCCCCGACCTCATCTCATTTTCCAATGTCTTTACTTTGTACAATAGGTTTCTTCTTCTGTATGTGTTACATTAATGTGATCTGAATCCTGTTTTCTGAGCCATGGTGTATGCTAGTGCTATGGAAATAATATTAACAATAGCTGCATATCCAATTATCTAATATTTACCTACAAATCCAATATGATGGTTACCCTAATCTGAAAAAAAATTATTCATGATGCAATAGTGCCTGGATCTGCAGTATTCCCTGTGGCGTTCATGGCCTAAGTCATTTACGTAAACCATTTTCCAAGGTTTAAATCCCGGTAGTAACACCAATAATATGCCCCATCCCTCCTAGTACTACATGTACATGTGAAAATGAGCTGGTAGCGTGGGGTTCCACACGGCACGACGCGGCCATGGTGAGAGATGGGCTGTCAGTGGTAATGTCACAGAAAGGGCTTTGTGCGTTTGTAGCTAGGGAGGAAAATTAATGTTGTCTGCTTTGTCAGTCCATAATTCATTCCCGAATCTTTTGCGTTACACGACGGCAGATAAACCTGATGGATGTTTCGGCAGAGAAATCGAGGTCTATATGACACGAGAGGACTTTGTCTCCCCTGAGTTTAATTGTCCACAAAAAATATGGCTGCTGTCTCGGAGTGGCTGTCCGGCCGCCATTTATCTTAGTTACGCTACAAATGATTGGAACGAGGTTGAAGGGCCAAGCGCTCCAAATTATCTCCGCTCTTCCAAAATGCAACAAATATTCCATAGCTGAAAACTGTTAAAAAACAAAAACCTTTATATTATACATAATGGGGTGTCATGATATCAAGGCCAAATTCACATGAGATCCTCTCTGTCTCTCGTGTGAAGAGGATGTGATTGCACTCCGTTTTGTGCCCACGGCTCCACTATCAGTATTTGGTCAGTATTCGGTCAGTATTTTTTCTCAAGAGTGGGAGACAAAACTTGTTTCTATTATACATTTTCTCTGATTGTTCCTCACCAGGTTTTGGCTCCTACTCCTGAGAAAAAATAGTGACCGAATACTGATGGTGGCGCTGTGGCCTTAGGCCCCCTGTCAAAGGCCTCTCACTCAGTCAACTAGTTCTCTTGCTTTGCACTGATGAGAGGCAAAACTCCACAAAACATGGACGCAAAAGTTACTTGACCACCGGGAAAGTGGGGGGCAGCATGAAGATCGGAGGAAAGGCATCTTTTTCAAAGAAAATTAAAAAAAAATACATTAAAAAAATCTCTGTGAATAAAGACTGTAGGGAGTTTGGTGGATTCTCAATTTATTTTCCCTTAGGACCCTATACACTGTACATAGCTGTTGGCTGAACGATGCTTTGTCTGATTGTTGGGCTGCCACCGTCAGACATCTCTGGTGGCAGCTTATCACTGAGAAAACAAAAGGAACGGCAGTCCAAAATCCACCATGCCGGATCCTTAGTTTCTCTGACAATCATCTGTCGGGGACCCCCATATATATTAGACCATTGGCTGAACCCATATTAATACAATTTATGATACGAAAAATAAAACTTTGCAAAAAGTATAAAATATATATATAACATAAAAAAATTGATTTAATATAAAAACACATGTTTTTCAATAGATAATTTTCTCATGACAGATTCCCTCTAAGAAAATGCAGCATTATGTGCCCTACGCCCCACCAATTTAACAGCTTATTACTTCCTCTACCCCTATGTTTTCTACTTCTACATTTGCATTAAACACCGCTCCATAAATACAGGCACTGGCAAACTATCTCCATACATTAGATGAACATCTCCAATCATCAGCCGTTGTAACCTGACTACGCTGTCATATATATTGTGAGTTCAACCGACATTAGTCTGATGTGTTTGGCGGCCTTTAGGATAGGCCATCAGGCTAGTACTGCAGTTTAGCCCCAATACCCTCCGTTACGTTAATGGGTTGAGCTGAAGCATTGATATAGTCATTTAATGAATCAATAATGGAGTCAAACTGCTCCACGACCGCTTTGCTCTGCTGATCTAACCCTGGTGAATCCCACTAATCTGCAGAACACAGGACCCTATGACCCCACAAAACTCCTGGAAACACTTGTTGTAGCCCCAGATCTGTGATGACCAGAGACATTGAATAGTGACATCATCCTGATGACAGCCATTTCTAATGCAGATTTGTACTTGCAGCCTCAAAAATGACTTTGTCCAAATGGCGGCAATTCCCTGTAGATGGAGAATTGGTGTCACGGGTGTATCAGGTTTGACAGACAGTCGTTCTGGATCCAGCTGTAGAAGGTCGCTGCGCTTGGCCTTGCAGACACCTTCTTGATCCTTTTATCTTTGTAATGTAGTGGTATCCTTCTCTCGCTAGGACCCAGCAGTGGTCTCCACCTTGTGCTGCTAATTGACACACACTTGCTTGATCTTTAAATGTCCTCAGTGTCTCCAGAGAGTCGCCAGTGATAGAAGTATATTCCTCTGTTCAGGCCTGGAGTTCTAGCAGTCGGCTAGTTTCTTCTTGGGAGTACCTTGGTGGATTGTAGTTGTGATCTCTCTGGTGTCTTCTCAAAGCTAAGTGTATCCCCTTGTATGTTTGCCTTGTTTGTCATTAGTTGCAGTGGGGCTGACTAGTGCTCACCCCTCCTCTTCCCTACCTAGGGCCTAGCTCTAGGTTCAGCCAGGGATTAGGTATCCTGCTCAGCGATAGGTGCGGAACCTATTTAGGGACGATAGGGAAGTCAGGGTGTTGTTACATCTGTCTAGGGGTCTCCACTCTCTTTCCCTAGTTGTTGGGCTTCCCCCCTTTTCCCATCGTCGTACACTGGGTCCTTCCCATACCTAGCTGACATTTGGGCTCAGAGACTGAGTGATCCTCACAAGCACAGAAATTTACAGCGTGGGTGACCTGCCTCGTGTTTTATCTTTTTTCTCCTTTGTGGAGTAAAACTATTTTAATCCATTGGTACTCGGCACACTGTTCAATAAAATATGCTTTATAGCGTTTCATATAGTAAAGGCTTGATTCAATTGACTCTTTTATGTTCTTTTTATGCCGGGGAAGGTACTTTCAGCTGTAATACAATTCTGTGGGTTTTTTGTTTTCATGTCAGATGAAGGGGGAGGAATATGTAGAAGATGGAAATGGGGAGGAAAAAACAGTGCACCTGTCAGTGGGGTTACGGCACGCTCTATGTGAGGCGGATCATATCTGCATCTATGCGTATTGTGTAGAGGCGAATACAACATTTTAATGTGCTCGCCTGTAAATGCCTTCATATTTGCATATCAGGCTATCACGTTCTTTAGATCGGGATTCACCATTTGATATTGTCATATGAAGCTCCCAGACTCCAGATCAATAATTGAAGATGAGATTTTTTAACTCTTTGTATCATAAATACAAGCTGCCAGACATGTTTATTGGGAAAGACTCAGAGATGGGAGCAGTGTTCGGAAACACAAGATGGACATGTCAACTTCAATGTTGGCTCCAGAGAGAGGTTGAAAACGTCAGGAAATCTGTGGAATGTCCATAATTGTAGAGAGTGGACCATTTGATTAGTGCCCAAAAAGAATTGCAGACAGGTATATATTTCTCTGAAGCAACCTAGGATTTCAGGGAAAATAAAGCAGGAAAAGCCAGCTTTTCCCAGCACCACTCTAGTTGAGTGACAGGTCTCTTCCATGCGAGACACTGGGAAACACCTGTCAATCATCTGGGGCGGTGCACGGAAAAGCCGGCACTGGACTAGTATGGTTTCTCCCTATAGTCTCCGTCTGGCTCTGTAGACTATATTTTCTCTGAAACACCAAGAAATATCTGAGGCTGTAATCATGCAGCCAAGTTCTGATTCATGCTGCCCATGGTTTGGGCAGCATGAATCAGCTGATAGGTTCCCTTTAATTTAAAATATTGTGGGAACCTAGTGGCTTTACTACATTATCAAAGAAACCCCCCCCCCCCCATGTAGTTGATCAGGATGTGTAATGGGGTCCCACAATTAACCACTCACACATTAAAGTGGCAGTGATGGACCCAGTGCCCTGATGTGGCTGTAATGAGCTTATGCTAATTTTTTCATTACGTACTAAGACCTTTATGTGGTCAGGAGCTGGGAGCAAGACCAAACAACTGGCCTATACACCTAACCATCTAAATCAGTGTTTCCCAAACAGGTCATGTGTTCAGTATTTCCATAGTATTGCACAGGTGAGAGAATTCCTGATGTCTTGATGATACTTCATGTGCAATACTAAGGAAATCTTGAAGACATAACCTGTTGGGGGCTGTGAGGACTGGAATTTGGGAAACACTGCTCTAAATGATTGGCCATGACTCTTGGGTTCCAAAGGTGGGTTGAATACCCAGATATACTGAAAATAATAACAGGGAATGTGTCATCAGAAAATGACCTACTGTTTAAATTAGACTTATGTTTAAATGTTTTTTTGTTTTTTTACTTTTCAGACCACGATCTATATTAAAAAAATGTTGAAATCTTGGAATTCTGACAAAGGCCACTGAGTATATTCTAGACCCGTACATCTTGTTCTTCCAGAAGACCCACTGCCTCCATAGACTGACTCAAATTCTATCTTTTGTATTGAAGCATCTAATGAGCGAGTGCAAAGGTTCTGTGACGTCGCCTATTGTGATTGGTGGATCCTGTGTTATCAGCTGTGTATAGAAGCATTGCCTTCCAGTGTAATCCTGACTGTGATGATAATGAGACTACTGAAAAGTCTTCTGTAAAGAACAGGAAGCAGGAGTCCAATATTCCTCCACTGGCCAATGTCAAAATGTGTATATATTTATTTATATATATATATATATATATATATATATATATATATATATATATATATTTATATTTATTATATATTATTTTTTCTTCTTGTAATACAAATTGTGATATGAAAAATAATACTTTGCCACAGTTAAAATAAAAAATACGTTTAACATAAAAAACCCGCTTTTTTTCAATAGGTCATTTTCTCATGACAGATTCCCTCTAAGAAAACACAGAATTATGTGCTCCCCAAGTTAATAGCATATTACTTACTATGATCCTATCTTGCTTTTGTTCTTGACATTTCCATTAAACACAGCAAAATGTCTCCATACAATAGGTGAACTTCTCCATTCACCAGCTGTTGTAACCTGACTGATATCTTCTGAAGCTCAGCTCTGTAGTGCTGTATAACTCTCATTCTGCATGCTGGTTGGCCTGCAATTTCTGCAGTCCCAGTGCTGTATTTTTGTGCCGCACATCAAACCTATTATTTTGCATCCTTAATGATGGTTTGTGGCCAATAAAAAAAGGCTTCATGCAGAATGTGACTAACAACCGTAAAGGTCGGGAATAATGAATGAGTAAAATAATATCTGCCCCCTGCCATAAATGAGCACAGCTACATGCAGCTTATCGAGTATGTAACATTATATCCTGAGCGTCTTTCCACGCTTGCTGACTCCGCACATATTGTTCTATACATTTTTCGTGATGCTCAATTGGCCTTAAACTGACAATTTTCCTTATTTGCAAGCAGCAAATGCAGGACTTATTTCCATTTTCCCGAGGTTTGCTGAATTTATGCAGATCAGCCACTTATGTCTCTGTGTTTGACAAATGCCGGCTTCATAATTACTTTGCAAACAATGAACAGGATTAAAAAAAAACAGCAGCAAAAAACAACAACATCAATTTACCTGAAGACGTGAGCATAAAAGAGCCGGAGAGGGACCTCGCTGCCGTGTAATGCATTAGCTTATGGTGTCAGATGGTGGGAGGCAGGGGGCTCCGCGCCGCAGCCTCTGCAGACTTCTACCGTTATAATGATATGTGACAGATGAAAGCTATTCCCATGGTGGCGACATATGTCTAGTGCCACAGTGCAAACACGGGAACTTAACACCTAGTTTATGATGTGAAGTGAGCACATTGATGGCACGTCATTGTATCGCATGGCTGCTGGTGACAGGTCGGACAAGGCACTTACTACTGACACAGATGGTCACCGGGTCTGCTTAGTGCCAGACTCGCTGGACTATAGGAAGTGGAGTATATACGTATACATCCGTCTAAACAATAATGCAGCTAATGCATAGGCGGCTAAGTGACATTACACTGGAATCACGAGCACTAGGGGGAACGTGAAACATTATGTACAATGCAGCTGAAGACCATTCCAATATTTGGCAATGTGGCCTAAGTTATGCATATCGCCTCTTCACAGGAGAACAGATCAGGGAATTTATTGCCGCTTGTTAGGGCTCGCTCACACCACTGTAATTTCCATCCTGCAAAACATCGGATCACACTCAGACCAATGTTATTCTATGGGGCCGTGCACACACCAGATTTTTACCTCGGTCCAAAGAAAAAAATCGCAGCAGGTCCGAGTTTGATCCGATTATCGAATTGCACTAGGTCATATAAGACACTGAGTGCGGAGTGCGTGGAAACCATCGGACAGCACTCGGATGACAGATGAGTGCACTTTGATTTCCACACACTGACAACAATGGAGAAGATGGAGAAATTTTGTTCTCCATCTTCTCATTTGAGACAGTCAGATCACACTATGCTCACAATCTGATCAAAATCTCATGAAAGTGTGATCAGAGTGTCATTAGCATAAGTGGCCCGACTCTCTTGGATGAGAGACTCTACGGCCGTCTGACCCTAGCCTCGGAAGTAGCAAACGTGAAAGTCAATATTGACCCTTTAAAGAGCCTTAAGATAAGAAGCCACACCGGAATTTTGCCCCTCATCAATGCAAATCAGGAAAAATGGTTGGTTAAGTGAGAGGTCTCTCACAGGGTTAAGTTTCTCCTTCTGTAAAGAGACTATTTACATATTTAATTTTTCATTGAAGCACTGCATGGCCAACTTGGGACTCTCCATAAGGAGAAGTATTACCCCTTAGGCCCCCTGGAAAGGCCTCTCACCCACCCAACCAGTTATCTTGCTTTGCATTGATGAGGGACAAAACATGTATATGCAAATGAAGGGTCTGGTTTGGCTATATAAGCCTATGCCATGTGGAAAGGCCCTTTAAAGGGTTGAAATTAATTTTCAGAACTTCTACTTCCAACAGGTGGCATTAGAGTCCCTGCACTTTTCCGTTATGAAAAGGCTATTTGCATATTTAATTATCCAATGGGAGCATTGTATGACCTATTAATCTGCCAACTTGGCGCTCTACACAAGAAGAATCTTATTTACGCCTTATTTATGTCGTCCAGAATTCCACGTGATGTGTGCAAAAGACTAATTCCTCTGTGTCAAGGAGATCATCCTTGTGACATTTGCAGACAAGTTAAAGGGGAGCTCCATAAAAAATCTCTGTATTTGCTTTTAGGGTAATAATTCAGTCTTTTTTTTTTAATCATGTTCCTCAATATGGATCTCAGAGACATCTAGCAAACCAAAGAGCAAACAAAACCCCGGTCTACCATAGGTAAAAATACTTACCATAATTTGCTGTCATATTTCTGAGCATATTTTAAAAACCTGATCTGCACGTTGCAGAAATTAAAATGCAGATATTGTTAAATCTATTCTTTTTCCAGAATCCATTGTAGATCTCATATTTTTGCAATATAAAGGGTTAAGTCCGCGGTATATTTTAAATGCTACATATGCAGATCTTGCCATGAATTTGCCGCACTTTGTTCACCCTGTGTGCATTTACCCATATTAGGGCAGATTTATTAACACTGGCACTTCATATTGCCAGTCGTAAGCTGATTAGCGTTGTAGGAAAATGCGCCTAATTCAGTAAGAGGCTCGCTATTCTTAATAAATTTAGCATATTTTGTGCTGTCTCCAAGCCAGAGGAGAAAATTTATGCTCCTCCTACGAATTTGTTTAATGCGCCATCAAAGTGGCGAAAATGCAATGATAAATTCCCCCCCAGTTTCTGGCTTACTTTATAGGATCACGAGATCTTTCAAGCTTTTGTATCAATTGTACAGTTTATTTTATTTTTTTTAGTCTATGGCATATGCATGAGTCAATGAAGAATATTCAGGGTTTCCATAATCCATGTCCTTTATTGCCAGAATCAAAAAGTTATTCCTAACTTACTGATCGTTTTAGGTCTCTAGATCCCAAAAATCGAGTCTAGTCTTGGGATCTTCAGAAAGGATAGGACAGATTCTTTGTACTGAGCATAGAGGGGTGTATTTTAGGTAACTGGGCATAATTACAGCCCTAGCGTATGGTATTTCCCCAATGTATGGAAGAACACTACGCAGGTAGAAGATACCTGACACATGACTATCCGTCCTCTAGTTGATGTACAAATTAGTCTTTGTTCACAGCATGTCTAAGACTTGTGTCAGACATATACGTTGGCTGTATCCTCCAGCGAATACCACTGTATAGACAGTCTACTGATCTTTCCTACACAGTTAAACAAGATATGCTAATGTAAACCATGCTGACAGAGGCCGGAAATACAGTTATATGAAAAAGTTTGGGCACCCCTATTAATCTTAAGCTTATTGTTTTATAAAAATTGGTGTTTTTGCAACAGCTATTTCAGTTTGATATATGTAATAACTGTTGGACACAGTAATGTTTCTGCCTAGAAATGAGGTTTATTGCACTAACAGAAAATGTGCAATCTGCATTCAAACAAAATTTGACAGGTGCATAAGTATGGGCACCTCACCAGAAAAGTGACATTAATATTTAGTAGATCCTCCTTTTGCAAAAATAACAGCCTCTGGTTGCTTCCTGTAGCTTTTAATGAGTTCCTGGATCCTGGATGAAGGTATTTTTGACCATTCCTCTTTACAAAACAATTCTAGTTCAGTTAAGTTTGATGGTCGCCGAGCATGGACAGCACTCTTCAAATGATCCCACAGATGTTCAATGATATTCAGGTCTGGGGACTGGGATGGCCATTCCAGAACATTGTAATTGTTCCTCTGCATGAATGCCTGAGTAGATTTGGAGCGGTGTTTTGGATCATTGTCTTGCTGAAAGATCCATCCCCTGCGTAACTTCAACTTTATCACTGATTCTTGAACAATATTGTCAAGAATCTGCTGATACTGAGTGGAATCCATGCGTCCCTCAACTTTAACAAGATTCCCGGTGCCGGCATTGGCCACACAGCCCCAAAGCATGATGGAACCTCCACCAAATTTTACTGTGGGTAGCAAGTGTTTTTCTTGGAATGCTGTGTTTTTTTGCCGCCATGCATAACGCCTTTTTGTATGACCAAACAACTCAATCTTGGTTTTATCAGTCCACAGGACCTTCTTCCAAAAAGAAATTGGCTTCTCCAAATGTGCTTTTGCATACCTCAGCCGACTCTGTTTGTGGCGTGCTTGCAGAAACGGCTTCTTTCGCATCACTCTCCCATACAGCTTCTCCTTGTGCAAAGTGCGTTGTATAGTTGACCGATGCACAGTGACACCATCTGCAGCACGCTGATGCTGCAGCTCTCTGGAGGTGGCCTGAGGATTGTCCTTGACTGATCTCACCATTCTTCTTCTCTGCCTTTCTGATGTTTTTCTTGGCCTGCCACTTTTGGCCTTAACAAGAACTGTCCCTGTGTTCTTCCATTTCCTTACTATGTTCCTCACAGTGGAAACTGACAGGTTAAATCTCTGAGACAGCTTTTTGTATCCTTCACCTGAACAACTATGTTGAATAATCTTTGTTTTCAGACAGTTGTTTTGAGGAGCCCATGATGCCACTCTTCAGAGGAGATTCAAACAGGAGAACAACTTGCAAGTGGCCACTTTAAGTAGCTTTTCTCATGATTGCATACACCTGGCTATGAAGTTCAAAGCTCAATGAGGTTACAAAACCAAAAAAAGTGCTTTAGTAAGTCAGTAAAAAGTAGGTAGGAGTATTTAAAACAAGAAAATGATAAGGGTGCCCATACTTATGCACCTGTCAAATTTTGTTTGAATGCAGATTGCACATTTTCTGTTAGTACAATAAACCCCATTTCAAGGCAGAAACATTACTGTGTCCAACAGTTATTACATATATCAAACTGAAATAGCTGTTGCAAAAACACCAATTTTTATAAAACATTAAGCTTAAGATTAATAGGGGTGCCCAAACTTTTTCATATAACTGTACTTAGTTGAGTGAACACGGTCCTCCATCATATGCCCTGGGGGCTTTCTTGATCAGATATGAGGAGATGTGCATATGCTGTGCTGCTGGTAGATATTAAAATAGAAATATCTGAAGAGTCCAGGGTATTGTAGAGTAAATGCAGTGTATTCGCAACGCATTTCAAAGTCTCTATGACTTCTTCATCAGGAGAACCACAGAAAGTCTTTCTTCTTGACTTTCTGTGTCACTCTTGAAGAAGGAGTCAGAGACTTTGAAAAGCGTTGAAAATAAACAGATTTACTCTATAATACCCTGGACTCTCCGGATATTTCTATTTAAATATCTTATCAACAGCACAACATATCCACATCTCCTTATACCTGATCTCTACGCTGGATCCTCCAACCTGCGGAGCAGCAGCTGGAGTTACACTTTGAGCCCTCCAAAAAGTTGAGCTTTCTCTCAAGTGTGCAGAAAATGGATACTCCGGCTTCACAAACAAAGCAAGTTTCTTTATTTGGGGGTAATGACAAAGTCCAAGACAGTGGTTAAAAGGTCAGATAAATAGCATGGCTAAAGCATCGTACATAGCATAGCTAAGACTTTTACAGGTTTCAAGTGTTTCGCACCCTTAGTCATGAACGAGTGCAATGTACTTGAAACGCATAGATGTCTTAGCTATGCTATATACGATGCTTTAGCCATGCCATTTATCTGACCTTTTAACCACTATCTTGGTCTTTGTATTTACCCACAAATAAAGAATATCCATTTTCTGCATTGATGCTTCAGGGTCCAGGCAAAGACGTCTCCTGCACTCCGAACTACAAGAACATCTGATGATGGTGAGATGGATTACTTTGCTCCTGTTTCTCAGAACTGTACAAGGTGAGCAGTGCCGCATCACCTGCAAACACTGTTGTCTGGATAATGCCCTACATCGCTTGTTTTGTCCACCCCAGCTTTCTTTCTGGTGGCTTTCTTGTCACATACACAGAATAGAAACATAAAATGAGATGAACATGCCCTAAGATGCCAAATATAAAAAGTAAGAGTCATGCACTCCAACAGAAAATTTCTACAGGTCATTGGAGGTTTTGGAGACTTTAATATGGATGTCTCTTAGGATCTCCACCAATCAGCACACTAAAGGTGCTGCAGCGCTCCACCCTGAAGGTCAGACCCAATACTAAGCAAAAGTACTGGAGAACCCATATGTAGCCACAACGCATCCAAAGAAAGACACCAAAATTGTACCAACTCTATGGTAAAAGATCTAGCTTCAAAATGTAAAACGTTCTTTACTCCATCACCTTTGTGCACGTGACTAAATCATATAACAATCCTTTAGGTCTGTTTGCAAAACTAATATTAAAAGTGGACAGTTAAATAAGTTCAGGGGAGTTAGTAATATGGCTTACCTTATCTGTGTAGATGAAGAAGAGGGTAACCACAATGAGCTCAAGTAAGAAGATGATCAACAGTAAGATAAAGAACTGAGGGGAAAAAAAGGAAAAGAAAAGCATAAGTTTATGGGCTTTTTATTAAAAACATAGTAAGGTTAATATGACTTTTGAACACGTCCTGATTACTGCAACACTTTTGTGGACTTCGCACCAAATAACTGGTTCACGTCTGCCTCATTAACCGTCTTTCTCTAACCCTCAGTTGGACTTCTTACAGGTTTGATTTGCAAAAAACTGTTCAACAATGGAAAAATAGAAATCCTTTCAGCTCATCATCCCGCATAAAGATTAGTCCGGCAAGTCCATTATTACCAGTCAGTGATGTATCCGGTGTCATTGAAGCAAATATGACAAGAAGGGAGACAGCAGGCATCCATAAGATAAGGACATCCAACAAACTACAATTAAATAACCTCGAGGTTTACGCGCATCAAACCCTGATATTGGGTTCAAAACTCATAAGTCATATAACTAAGAACCTGAGATGAGGGTTCAAAATGCAAAAACATCAACTTTATTTTTTGTATTTTAATCAACAGAATAAATTAACTAAGAACCTGATATCCGGGTTTGAAATGTGTCCAAAATGCAAGAGCATTTCTAATACTGATAACGGGTTCTTAGTCATCACCGAGAACCTTATATCAGGGTCCAAAATCTGTAAAACTCGATGTTTTATTTTTCTATTGGTGATTTTAATCAATGGAAACAATATTGGACTTTTTATGTCTAATGGATGTGTGCTGTATCAACATTACCACATTCATAGGAATCTCTTCTTACCTAACTGCTAGACCTGAGAGACATGGGTCAGTCTTATTCCTTCTCGATCTACAGTTGAATTTGGCACAGTCGACACCACCCCATGGCAATTACTGAAAACTGTTAGCGCTTTGAGGTTAAAGGACACTGAATTACCTTTCTTTTCACCTCTAACCACTGCTTTAGTGTTTCCATTGATGCAGGTGTAATAATAGGGAGAGTAGAGGTAGCACTTAATGTCTGACCTGAGAGGCTTTGGCTACATAAGACATTAGTATCATAAACAACTCACTTGTAGCTGGGAATCATGTTATAGATTTACATTTACTATGTGCTGATTTCACTTTTTATTTCAGTTGAGGTTCGGTTTTAATAATAGAGACAGGTTAGGACCGTCCCATTGGGTGCACCTTGACATGGTGGGATGGCTTTATGCTTTCTTAATCAAAATAGTGTTAACTAAGTACCCTATGGCATTTACATGTACTATTACCATTTACTGCTTTAATTGCTGTAGGGTATATGCTAATTTTTGTTTTTTGGGGGTTCTTTTTTCTTGGGTTTTGTAAAAATAGGGAGAGTAGAGGTAGCACTTACGGACCAGCCTGGGAGCCTTACTGTCACGGGTGTGTCAGGTGTGACAGACAGTCGCTCTGGAGCTGGCTGCAGAAGGTCACTGCGCTTGGCATTGCAGACGCCTTCTTGATCCTCTCATCTCTTTAGTATTGTTATATCCTGTACTCTGTGTTGGCTTGGAGCACTAGCAGTTAGCTAGTTTCTTCTCTGTTGCCCTTGGAGGACAGTTGGCGTTATCTTTCTGGTGTCTGCTCAAGCTAAGTGTATCTGTGGCGCCCCTGAGGGTTCGGTCGCCACAGAGGTATTGCATCTCATCCAGAGGTGTGATATCTCACTCTCAGGTAAGGAAGGAGTATGGCTCAGGACCCTAACACTACATCCACTACACCACATTTCCGGGGGACAGGGCGACAATGCTCCTACGGGAGAGCACAACTGTCCCTGATCCCTGGCTGGAGTGGGGAGGAACCACCTAGAGAGGGGGAACTAGGTAGTAGATGGGTGGAGGACGTAGATCCTGGGCGCACTGAGAAGGAGATATAAAAGGAAGGAACCATCTTGGTTCAGTGAGTAGGGAGTGAGTTCAGAGTGTGGAGAGTGACAGGAGCAGGGCTCTGTACGAGCTCAGCTCCACAGGCAGGCCTAGTCAAGAGGCCTGAGCCTGAAGGAGAAAGGAGAGGAAAGAGGGAGCAGGAAGGCTCCAGGACAGGAACTGAAGGGACCCTAGGGGTACGGGCCGTGCAACCGCCACCCGTACGCCAGCTGCTGCCAGGAGGTAGGGAGGTCAGGCCAGAAGAAGGGGAACCGGGTCCCCCAACCAGCAGAGACTACAGGGCTCAACTGGGAACCAGAGGCTGTAGCTCTTCAAGTACAGCAAGCCGCCTACACCAGCCACCAGGAAGGTAGCCACATAGGGCCAGGGGACGGAACACACGTCGCCCGCCAAGGCCCGAGGACACTGGACAGAGGTGCCGCTAGGTGTGAGGTACAAGGAGAGAGGCCAGAGAGGACACACAGAAGGGGGTCATGAGAAGTACTGCAGAGATACCTGAGGGTCGACCGAGCTCCTTACTGCGTGAGCACAGGATGCCGTGGGCTCTTACACTGGCCCTGTAAGTGGAACTGCTTAAACCGTGAGTAAAGGATCTGGGACTGCATCATCTGGACTCTGATCATTCTTGCACCGCGACACATTGCACCATCACCACCATCATCCATACACGCTGCCCTGAAGCTACACTCTTCCTGTGGGGAGTTACACTACCTTGCTGCACATACCACCAGCTTCAGAGGACTGCTTCGTTCCACAGGTGGCGTAGTCGGACTATATAATCTTTACACATAGACTACCCTGGTTTGACCGCCCTGGGTCACGGACCGGGTCGCCGCCACGGTGACTACAACCCCCAGCATCCGCAAGGCCCGGCTCCGGGTATCCCCACGGCCCAGGGGGCGCGTCATATCTCCTTTGTTTGTCTACCTTGTTATCTTTAGTTTGTAGTGGGGCTTGACTAACCCTGTCCCCTCCCTCTCTAAGGCCAAGCGCTAGGGGCATTCAGGGCTTAGTTTCCTGCTTGGCGATAGGTGTAGAACCTATATAGGGACGGTAGGGTAGGCCGGGTGATATTAGATCTGCCTAGGGGTATCCACTTCCTCTTTCCCTAGTGTTTGGGCTTTCTTCCCCTCTTCCCTTCATGTAAAACTTAGTCTTTCCCTCACCTTGCGTGACATTATCACCGGCTGTGCATAAAAAAGAAAAAAAAAACTGACACATGGTTTTATTTGTGTTGTTTTTTTTTTCTCTCTCCCTTGGTTCATTAATCCTGTTGCAATGCTGGCAGAGCAGCTGCACAAGCTGTCTCTGGAGGTGACTGACCTTCGCTCTGAGGTTCAGCAGCAACGGCAGCAGCTGCAACCTCCTAATGTTGGGGTCTCTGCGAGTAGGCCGGTCCAGCTTAAACCTAAAATTTACCTCCCGGACATGTTTTCAGGACGTAGGGACAAGTTCTTTTGTGTTCAAGGAAGCTTGCAAGTTATATTTTAAACTTTGTCCTTACTCCTCTGGAGATGAGGTGCAGTCAATGGGGATTGTGATCTCTGTTGCAAGGAGATACTCAATCCTGGGCTTTCTCTTTGCCACAGGGTTCAGTTTTTCTCTAGTCAGTGGAGGGGTTTTTGAGGCTCTAGACCTCATCTATGATGATCCTGACCATATCTCCTTGGCTGAGTCCAGGCTGCTTTGCCTTCAGCAGGAGAATCGGTCAGTAGAGACATATAGCTCCGAATTCTGCAGGTGGGCAACTGATACTAAATAGAATAACCCGGCTCTGAGAAGCCAATTTTGCCAGGGCCTTACTGAAAGTTTGAAAGATGCCTTGGCAGTGTATGAAACCCCAGAGTCCTTGGAGGCTGCCATATTATTGGCAATTCATGTTGATAGATGCCTTCGGGATAGGTGGGTGAGACTACCTTCTCCTTGGCCGTCTTTTCGGTGTAATGCCCCTTTGCCAGGGGAGCGGTCTGGGGGGAACCAGTACTGGTGGAGGTGGAAGAACCCATGCAGTTAGGGGATGCCTCTGCATCGTACGTTACCCCTGAGATCCGCAAAAAGAAAGGCGTGTGCTTTTTTTGTGGAAAAAAGGGACATTTTATTGGGGCCTGTCCCTCGATTCCTAAGCAAAATAAGACTCGATTAACCCTTGGTAGTCTGGAGTTGGATAATCAAGGGGTGTGTTTGTCATCAACCTGCAGTTCTCGGTTTGTCCCGACAGCAGAGGTGGTGCTAGAGAGAAGGACTGAGAACATTTCTGTGTTAATTAACAGTGGAGGTGGAGTCAGCATGGTTGATGCTGAGTTTGTGAGAACTCATGGGCTTGTTTGCTGTACCTTAGCTAAGCCCATTACTGTTTTTGCCATCGACTTAGCACCACTTGCACAGAAAGCTCTGACTCAGACTGTACATAATGTAAGATTGAGGGTGGGGTCTGTTCATTGTGAGATAATTCCTTGTTATGTCCTGGACGGTCTTCCCACTCCAATTGTACTGGGTCTACCCTGGTTGGTGAACCATAATCCGATAGTGGATTGGCAATTCAGAGAGATCATTGAATGGGGAGATTATTGCCATGAGAGCTGTTTAAACAGTTCCCTTACTGCAGTCTCTACAGAGTCCTTACCTGCGTTTTTGTCTGGTTTTGAGGACGTTTTTTCTGAGAAGGGGCGTCAGGATTTGCCTCCTCATCGTGCATATGACTGTCCTATTAACCTGACCCCGGGAGCTAAACTACCAAAGTCCAGACTGTATAATCTTTCTGGCCCTGAGAGACAAGCCATGAAGGCTTTTGTAGCACCCTGAGAATTCGGCTGCTACAGGGGTATTACACCTCAAGCCAGAGGTGTGGTATTCCACTCCCGGGTAAGGATGGAGTGTGGAACTGAGCTCAGTAGGCTGCATGCACTACATACATCCCATTTCCGGGGGACAGAACTACGGTACTCCCACCAGTATATGTGCAGGTACGACAGCGTCTGTCCCTGGCTGGAGTGGGAGGGGGGGTGGAACATCCCAATAGTGTAGGGGCAGATAGGGGGAGTAGTCTGGGTAAAGCTAGGAGCTCATTGGGTGCTAGTCACCTGGGCTCACACATAGAGGGAGTATATATGGTGGGCACCATCTTAGGACAGGGTCTTTTTAGCCTGAGGAGCAGAGCAGAGGAGCTCAGCCAGGAGGGCTGACAGGGAGCTGTGGCTCCGGCTGGGCCCAGCTCCAGAGCCAAGCCTGCAGAGGGAGAGAGGAGAAAAGAAGGACCCAGAGAGAAAGACAAGAAGGGAACCCCAAGATCCCAGAATAAAGACAAAAGGGTGAAGGGTTGGCAGACAAGGGTACCGGATCCCAAGCTGGCAGAGGCCAAAACAAACCTTAGCCAGGAACCGGAGGTCGTGGGCAGGATCTGCCACGACCCTCACCAAATCCACCAGAATGGCACACCGAGCATAGGGTCAGGGAAGCCAGGGAAGGTTCAACCAACAAGAGACCCGAGGGAGCCGGACACAGGTGGATCCCTGGTGGGAACGGCCAGAGAGAGAGAGAGAGTCAGAAGGGAGCTCAGGACCACGCTCCGGAATCGCCTGGGGGTTAGCCGAGTCCAGGACCTGGTGGACGCAGCACGGCTCGGGTGGTCACTCAAGGCCAGAGTGACCAAAAGAACACCAGTAAGTAAAAACCCTGAACTGCATCTCCTGACTCTGAGTCTTCTTTCTGCATCATCACAACCCCCATCATCCACACCTGCTGCCCTGAGGCCATACCCCTCCCGTTGGGGGTTATACCATCACTGCTGCACATATACCACCGGCCTCAGCGGACTGCTCTGCAGCGGCGGCGTCAAAGCCGCACTCAACGGGTGGCGTAGTCGACAATCAAGTTAACATCTACTGCCATAGACTGCCACTTAGTTTGACACCCTGGGCACGGACCGGGTCACCGCCACAAGGACTTTTACCCCTATCCAGATCCGGCTCCGGGTATCCCTTGCACATGGCCCAGGGGGTGCGTCACTTTCATTGCGGAAAGTCTGGAGAAGGGAAATATCAGACCCTCATCTTCGCTCTTGGTGGCAGGTTTCTTCGTGAAGAAGGAAGATGGCGGTCTCCGTCCCTGTTTAGATTTTTGGGAATTGAATCAAATTAGAATCCAAGATCCATACCCTCTTCCTCTGATTCCAGATTTGTTCAGCCAGGTTGTGGGAGCTAAGGTGTTCTTCAAGTTGAATTTAAGGGGAGCCTACAATCTGGTTAGAATCAGAGAAGGGGACGAATGGAAGACAGCATTCAATACCCCTGAGGGGCATTTCGATAGTCAAGGTTATGCTTTTCGGTCTGACCAATGCACCTGTGGTGTTCCAGCATTTCATAAATGATATTTTTCAGCATTTGGTGGGCAGGTTTGTGGTGATCTGTCTGGATGATATTTTGGTTTACTCACCTGATTTTGAGACACATCGGGGGCATGTTAAACAGGTGCTTCAGATATTAAGGGATAACAAACTACGGTATATGCCAAACTAGAAATATGTGTTTGCGCTGTCCAGGAGGTACAGTTTTTGGGGTACTTGTTGTCATCTTCGGGTTTTCAGATGAATCTGGAGAAGATCCGTGCTGCCCTTGATTGGGACCATTCCAGAAGGGGGTAGTCATTTCGGCATTGTACCCTGGACTGGAGGGTGAGGTGTTGGAGGCTCAGGGGGACACCCCTGCCTCCTGCCCTTCGGGGAGGTTATTTGTACCTTCTAATCTGTGCCGCAAAGTGATTAGGGAACATCACAACTCTGTGCTTGCTGGTCATCCAGGTGGTAAGGCAACTGCGGACCTCGTTTCTCGTTGTTTTTGGTGGCCGGGGTTGTATCGGATGTGGTTGAATATGTGTCTGGTTGTAGAATTTTCGCATGTTCTAAAGTATCGCATACCCGTCCGTCTGGTACTCTTCTTTTACTACCTGTTCCTAGCAGGCCATGGACACACTTGTCCATGGATTTTATTACTGACCTACTGGTATCTGCAGGAAAAACTGTGGTTTTGGTTGCGGTAGATAGGTTCAGTTAGATGGTTCACTTCGTCGCATTACCGGCACTTCCGAATGCCAAGAATCTTGCTCAGGTATTTATAAATGAGATCATGAAGTTTCACGGGGTTCCCTCCAATGTGGTGTCAGTTTGGGGGACCTAGTTTGTTTCTAAGTTCTGGAAAGGTTTCTGTTCTCGACTGGGGGTGCAGCTGTCCTTTTCCTCTGCCTTCCATCCTCAGTCGAATGGACAGACAGAGCGCATTAATCAGAACTTAGAGACTTACCTCAGGTGTTTTGTCTTTGAAAACCAGGAGGATTAGACATCTTACTTACCGTTGGCAGAATTTGTTATTAATAATCATCGCCAAGAATCTACCGGCAGGTCACTGTGCTTTGGTGCATACGGTTTCCATCCACAGTTTGGTACTTTTAGTGGGGGAGGGTCTTTGGGAGTTCCGGAGGAGGAAAGTTTTGCTTTATTGCTCTCCTTTGTGTGGCAGGGGTCTCTGAGTAATTTGAAGGTCATGGGAGACAGGTACAAACATATGGCTGACAGGAAACGGTCGCCAGGTCTGGACCTAAGTGTGAATGATTTTGTGTGGTTGTCTACCAGGAATATCGAGTTGAAGGTTATTTCCTGGAAGATGGGGCTTAGCTTTATTGGTCCCTATAAAATAACCGCCGTCATTAACTCAGCAGCGTTTCGTCTTGAGCTACCTCAGGCCCTTAAGCTCCATAATGTGTTTCACAAGTCACTGCTTAAGAAATATGTATAACCTCTTGAGTCCTCTCCCCTGCCGCTGCCCCCAATCATGGTTAATGGTAATTTGAAGTTTCAGATTTCAAAGATTGTAGATTCTTGTCTCCAGCGTTGCTCCCTACAGTACTTGGTGCACTGGAAGGGTTATGGTCCAGAGTAAAGGATGTGGGTTTCGGCATCAGAGTGTAACATCCCTGGCGGCGTGTTTGAATGGTGCACCACCTCCCACCATGCAAGACCGCAATCTTACCTGTCAGTCCATGCTGCACTCTTTGTTTCAGTACCTGCTGTGTCCATGTCTCTTGTCTGATTGCTTAGGGCGTCAGTGGGGCTTTCTGCTTGTTTCTTATAGCTACTGTGTGCACAGTCCTAATGCGCCCCCAGCCTATTGCTGAGTCACTGGATACTTAAACCCCCTCCACCCAGTAGGAGGGGCCTGAGCAACACTTTCACTCAGCTTGTCTTTGCAACTGAGTTGCCAGGTCCTGTATCTAGTCCGTTTCCGCCACCCTGGGGGCTGAGTACCCAGGGCTGCTACCTGTATCTCTGACTTCTTGTCTGTTTCCGCCACCCTGGGGGCTGAGTACCCAGGGCCGCTACCTGTATCTCTGACTTCTTGTCTGTTTCCGCCACCCTGGGGGCTGAGTACCCAGGGCCGCTACCTGTATCTCTGACTTCTAGTCTGTTTCCGCCACCTTGGGGGCTGAGTTCCCAGGCTCGTTCCTGTATCTTGTTCCCGGTTCAGTTCCTGTCTGGACAGTGTCCTAGCCCGTTACTTGTTTCTCTCTATGTCCGTACCTTCCCTTTTACTGCAGTGTCTGAACCTGCACCTAACTCCAACTCGTTGTCTCTGCACTTCTGTTTGTGAGTTTTGTGTCCACTCGCTACTTCATTGTAAGTACCTTGTATCTGGTTCTGCTTGTCCCCTTTCCCTGCCTCCGTATCTACCTCCTGTGTTCTAACCATCTCCCTGCATTTTCCAGTCTGTTCCATGTGAACAGAGCCCTGTCCTGTCTGCTTTCACCTTCTGCTCTCTTCTGCTCATTCACCGCACCTGCGGTTTTGCTCCGCTCTGCTTGTTCACCGCACCTGCGGTTTTGCTCCACTCTGCTTGTTCACCGCTCCTGCGGTTTTGCTCTGCTAGTCCACCGCACCTGCGGCTCTGTTCCTGTATCCCAGTATGTACTGGTCCCTTTCCAGCCTGCGTTCATACCTGCCAGTATCTGCCTGTCTGCATTCCAGCCGTGCCTGTCAGCACCTGCCTGTCTGCATACCAGCCGTGCCTGCCAGTACCCACATGCCGTCATACCAGCCGTGCCTGCCAGCACCCACCTGTCTGCATACCAGCTAACCTGCCTGTTCCTGCATTCCCCGGTGTGGGTCAACAGCTGTGACCGGGGTCTGACCTGGAGTAGCACCTGGTCCTTCTGCTCAGTTCCACCCTGGTTCAAGGAGTCAACTGAGCCGCCGTGCGACCTCGGTCGGACCAGTTTGATACTTAGTTACGCCCCTCCAGGCACTCCTTGGTTCATGGTACAGTGGGATCAATAATCACGCTCACGGGCGCGAGCGTAACAGTTTGCTCAGGCCATGGTTCCCGTTGAGCCCCACGGCCCTTCGCTCTCAGAGACATTTGAATCCTTGTCTGGCGAATACGTGCACCAAGAAAAATTTTTTTCTCAAGCTGTGGCCCAGGCGATTTACGCACCAGCACAAATGGATCTATCAGCACTCGTTCCTGCGGATCCACCACGGTACTATGGGGATCCAAAACGAAGCCGTGCATTTGTGGAGCAATGCATGTTGCATTTCAAATTCTATGCTCACTATTTTCCTACCGATCGAGTTAAAGTAGCATTCATGATGTCCTACCTAGCGGGTGATGCCTTGAAATGGATCACCCCCCTATGGGAAGCATGGGATCCTATCGTCTCTGACCTGCAGGCCTTCCTGGTGGCCTTTCTAATGGTCTTCGATGACCCTAATCCTGAGGCTTCTGCTAAAGCTTCCCTTCCCAGTATGCTGGAGCAGCCCCGATGGGTAATGTGTGTAGGTAGCCTACCAGTTATCCAGCCTGAAGAGACTGCTGCCCACACAGAATTCACACAGGATGACAATGCTCCACAGAATACTTCTCTTCCCAACCTCAAGAGGCAGTCCAGACGTGCAAGGCGTAGAGGTAAACCGGCACGCCAGGTTCTGTCCTCCCAAAGACCTCCTGTTCCCCAGCCTGTAGAGGCAGCTTTCCGCACAGAATCCATGAAGGATGACTATGTTAGTCAGGCAAAGCAGAAGCCAGAACTCAGTCACAAAATCGGATTGAGGTCCCGTTGCGGTTGTTTGGGACCCCCTAACGGTCTTTGTCCAGCGAAGGTTGGAGAATCCCAAGACATTAGGCCTGTAGGAGAGGCAGCCCTTGGCGTTAGTGTTTCCTCTCCACAGATGACCATGACTGTCTCCGTGGCAAGTGAAGGCCTCGGATTAACTGGAAGTTTCGGGCTTAAAGCCTTGAAGAGTCGGTGTCTGATTCCCGTCCGACAACTCCAGAAGCCGGTTTGTGCACTGTCAGCAGAAGGATGAGCCCTACTCAGAAACAGTCAAAATATGTCTGTACAAATTAAGCTCCAGATTGGAGCATTACACATGAAGAAGTTCACATTCCAGGTGCTGTCTGGTTTACCTACAGGTCGTCCAGAGCCGAGAGATTTAGTGCCCGCTCAGGTCTGGAGATCCTGCAAGGTGTTTCCTGGGGGACTGCTGAGGTGTAAGGGGTGTCCAGTCCCCATATCTTCAGGAAAGTCAGCAGTTTCTTCTTCTTCTTCACCAGATCTGCTAGTCGCTGACTCACTGTGCGCTGAAATCTCCGAAGGAAGGGAAACGGAGGCATTGTCCCCACACAGTCTCGACGATTGTATCAATGATCTGGCTTTAGGCACCGCCCCCCGCCTCGCAGACGTGTCATCTCGGAGGCCAGACTGAAGTTGGTCGCTAATCAAGGATCCTCCATCTCTAAGAAAACTGGCAATAAGTCCATCAAGGCGGTGGCTACCTCCAAATCTCTGCACCCCTCCAACCAGGCGGAGGACCTCCAGTTGCCTCCTGAATCCTCCGGGGTGCTATCTGATAACAAATGGAGAGACTTTTCTACACCCTGTACCTGGTACTTCACCCACTTCATTCAGTAAGCTTGGCAAAGTGTACGTCAAAGCGGTGGCTAACCCCGAGTCTCTGCACCCCTCCAATCTGGTGGAGGACCTCCAGTTGTCCCGTGAATCCTTTGGGGTACTTCCCGATGATAACAAATGGAAAGAGACTTTTCTGCACTCTGTACCTGGTACTTCACCCACTTCATCCAGTAAGCTTGGCAAAGTGCACGTCAAGGCGGTGGTTTCCCCTGAGTCTCTGCACCCCTCCAACCCGGTGGAGGATCTCCAGTTGTCCCGTGAATCCTTTGGGGTGCTACCCGATATTAATAAGTGGAGAGAGACGTTCCTGTGTCCTGTTCCTGGTACCTCGCCCACTTCATCTGTTGCTGAGGATGGCCCAATGGAAGGAAACATCCTAGTTACCAAGATGATGAGACCAGCTTTGTTCCCTCTAGTGGACAGAAGAGGAAATCTTCTTGAGGAGAAGGATCGGCCTCCAAATTCTCTTCAGAAAATCCTTGCTGGCTGGTGGAAGAGGGGGCGTAAAGGGGGGGTACTGTAACATCCCTGGCAGCGTGATTTGCATGGTGCACCACCTCCTACCATGCAAGACCGCAATCTTACCTGTCAGTCCATGCTGCACTCTTTGTTTCAGTACCTGCTGTGTTCATGTCTCTTGTCTGATTGCTTAGGGCGTCGGCGCGGCTTTCTGCTTGTTTCTTATAGCTACTGTGTGCACAGTCCTAATGCGTCCCCAGCCTATTGCTGTGAGTCACTGGATACTTAAACCCCTCCACCCAGTAGGAGGGGCCTGAGCAACACTTTCACTCAGCTTGTCTTTGCAACTGAGTTGCCAGGTCCTGTCCTGTATCTAGTCTGTTTCCGCCACCCTGGGGGCTGAGTACCCAGAGCTGCTACCTGTATCTCTGACTTCTAGTCTGTTTCCACCACCCTGGGGGCTGAGTTCTCAGGCTCGTTCCTGTATCTTGTTCCCGGTTCAGTTCCTGTCTGAACAGTGTCCTAGCCCGTTACTTGTTTCTCTCTATGTCCGTACCTTCCCTTTTCCTGCAGTGTCTGAACCGGCACCTAACTCCAACTCGTTGTCTCTGCACTTCTGTTTGTGAGTTTTGTGTCCAGTCACTACTTCATTGTAAGTACCTTGTGTGTATCTGGTTCTGCTTGTCCCCTTTCCCTGCCTCCGTATCTACCTCCTGTGTTCTAACCATCTTCCTGTATTTTCCAGTCTGTTCCATGCGAACAGAGCCCTGTCTTGTCTGCTTTCACCTTCTGCTCTGTTCTGTTCTGCTCTGCTCGTTCACCGCACCTGTGGTTTTGCTCCGCTCTGCTTGTTCACCGCACCTGCGGTTTTGCTCAGCTCTGCTTGTTCACCGCTCCTGTGGTTTTGCTCTGCTAATCCACCACACCTGCGGCTCTGTTCCTGTATCCCAGTATGTACTGGTCCCTTTCCAGCCTGCGTTCATACCTGCGAGTATCTGCCTGTCTGCATTCTAGCCGTGCCTGTCAGCACCTGCCTGTCTGCATACCACCCGTGCCTGCCAGTACCCACCTGCCTTCATACCAGCCGTGCCTGCTAAGTACCCACCTGCCGTCATACCAGCCATGCCTGCCAGTACCCACCTGTCTGCATACCAGCTAACCTGCCTGTTCCTGCATTCCCCGGTGTGGGTCAACAGCTGTGACCGGGGTCTGACCTGGAGTAGAACCTGGTCCCTCTGCTCGGTTCCTCCCTGGTTCACGGAGTCGACTGAGCCGCCATGCGACCTTGGTCGGACCGGGTTGATACTTAGTTACGCCCCTACATGGTTCATGGTACAGTGGGATCACTAATCACGCTCACGCCAGTCAGTCCGGGCGCGAGCATAACACAGAGGTGAATGCCCCCAGGCTGGTTCGTTCGTTCGTTCCACACCTCTTATCCTGAGAAACCTGGTCCTGAGTGTCCGGAGGCCACTCGTAGAAAGGAGGGAACTGTCTCGGGCCAAGCTCTAGGGACATTCAGGGCTTAGGTTCCTGCTCGGCGATAGGTGTGGAACCTATATAGGGACTGTAGGGTAGGCAGGGTGATATTATATCTGCCTAGGGGTCTCCACTCCCCCTTTCCTTATTGTTTGGGCTTCCTTCCCCTCTTCCCTTCGTGTTGCACTTAGTCTTTCCCTCAACTTGCGTAACACTTACTGGGCACATAAGACAGTAGTATCATTAATAACTCACTTGTAGCTGGGGATTATGTTATAGATTTGCATTTACTATGCACTGATTTCACTTTTTCTTTCAGATGGGTTTGAAGTTTTAATAATAGAGAGAGGTTGGGACCATCCCGATGGGTGCACCTTCACGTGGTGGGATGGCTTTTATACTTTCTTGATCAAAATAGCGTTAATTAAGTACCCTATGGTACTTACATGTACTATTACCATTTACTGATTTAATTACTGTAGGGTATATGATCATTTTTGTTTTGTTTTTCTTGGGTTTTGTAATAATAGGGAGAATAGAGGTAGCACTTACTGCCCAGTCTGGGAGCCTTACTGGCCACATAAGACAGTAATATCATAAATAGCTCACTTGTAGCTGGGGAATATGTTATAGATTTGCATTTACTATGCACCAATTTCACTTTTTCTTTCTATTGGGGTTGAGCTGTGAATTATGTGTAGTCCCCTTTTTTCTTTATAGAAACCAAGCTGATCAACACAGATTTGACTTCCAGTATAACATATATGCTAAAAATTCCCAAGTGTACACTTCTTTTCATGTAATCTCTTCTTCTCTGTCATATCTTTTCTATACCTAAACTCCAAAATGGATTCCCTTCTTTAAATCCATCTTTTCTACCACTCGTATAATATGATATTCTGGGGAAGCAAAGTGGATCAGTGGTTAGCACTGTAGCCTTGCAGCGCTGGAGTCCTGGGCTCAAATCCGACAAAGAGCAACATCTGCAAGGAGTTTGTATGTTCTCCCCGTGTTTGCGTGGGTTGCCTCCGGGTCCCTTCCGAACTCCAAAGATAAACTGATAGTGAATTTGGATTGTGACCCCCAATGGGAACAGTGATAGTGATGTCTGAAAAGAGCTGTAGAATATGATGGCACTATATACTATAAGCGAGTAAAATAAATACTGTATATTATATGGTGTACATTGGCATTGTAGTGTGGCATTGAATTTATATTTAACTTGTTCCTCTCATTCATTTCTTCAATTCAGTTACTTGCAAAATCCTTCTGTCAGGAATATTCTTGCACCCAAAGTTCTATTCTTTGGTTTTGAAACTTTACAATTCTGCTTCCTCTTACCTGGCTCCTGTTATCCGTTTTACCTGTGCTTTTCCAATTTTTCTGATGAAATGCATCTATTCTTCTGCGCTATCCAAACTTTCCATTCCTGACTACAAGGCATCTCTTGGGCTGTGTGTGTGCTCTGGGGAACACTTTCTCACAAAATCAAGCAAACTTTCACCAAACTCAACAGTTGATATCAAAAAGTGTGGGATAACCCCAAAAAAACCTTATGTTACTGCGCGTAAGGTCAGTATTGATTTCTATTGTCTAAAAATAACACGTTTCAGGAAGCATCCCCGGTACACTTATATTTTATTTGATGAAGGCGATACTCCCTGAAACGCGTTTTTAGACAATAAATATCAATAATGACCTTACGAGCACTAACGTATGTTTTTTATTTTTATACTGATTGGTTATTTATTGAATAATCCCTGAAGCGCGTTATTTTTAGACAATAAATATCAATACTGATCTTACGTGCGGTAACATGTTTCTTTATTTTTATACTGATTGGATACTCCCTGAAATGTATTATTTTTAGACAATAAATATCAGTACTGATCTTACGTGCAGTAACATGTTTCTTTCTTTTTATACTGGTTGGTTACTGATTGGATACTCCCTAAAACATGTCATTTTTAGACAATTAATATCAATACTGACCTTATGTGCGGTAATAATACGTTTCTTTATTTTTATAATGATTGGACCTAATCGAAAGGACTGTTGCCCCTCGGGAGATGTTTGATCTAGACCTCTTGTCGTCCATATACGTTGTAAAGCTACTATTGTAGTTCTGACACTCACAACAAAACAAGGCGAGTACCTCATTATTATATATTTTAAAATTGTGATTACTTTACTACTCTATGTCGTGCTCTACATTTTTCTAGTTCTGCTGTAAACATTTAATATGATACTGATTTTCTTATGTTTCTGCACGGTTTATCTGATTTAGTTTACTCACTTATGTAATTTTATTTAATATGCTTACTTATCAGATTCTGTAGCGCTTTACAGACATCATCACTGTCCCCATTGAGGCTCACAATCTAATTCCCTTATCAGTATGTGTTTTGAGTGTGGGAAGAAACCAAAGAACCCAGAGGAAACCCACGCAAACACAGGGAGAACATACCAGCTCCTTGCAGATGTTGTCCTTGATGTGTTCTGAACTCAGGATCCCAGCGCTGCAAACCAGCAGTGCTAACCACTGAGCCACCGTGCTACCCACCTTATATATATATATATTTTTTCCTTACTACTATTACACTTAAAAACAGACCCTTCACAGACACAAGGGTTGAGGGGCTTTCTGGCAACTCGGCACAATCTGTTCCTGGAGAGCAGGCATGGGATTTTCTACATGATTATATTAGGTAAAAAAGCAATAAAGACATAATATGTTCCCTCAATACCCTCGTTCTCTCACTTCTTCCCTGTAGAAATTACATTTACAAGAACTGAGGAGTTTCATTAAGAGAGGAAAGAAATCCGCAATGTGCTGTTTCCTTAGTGCCAATAACTACTTGGAGACGATTAGATGGCTGGAAACACACGCATACAATATCCCACTGTTCAGAAGGGACAGCTCTTTATGAGCTGCTCGCCAGGATAAAAGATAGTGGCCATTAAATGACCAAGAGATTCCCTATTTTAGTCAGCAGGGTAACTGAGAACGTCTCTGCGCCATACAATACAAGTCCCAGTGTATATGCCGTCCGGCTTCACGGACAATAAAGGAATACTTTGGTGGGTAATAAGGCTGTGCCGCGGGGGACTGCTCAGACCCTACTGCACATACTATCTCTACAGTAAATATGGCTGAAAGCAGTTTTCACACTTTTTTAACAATATTTTTATGAATATAGATAACAGAAATTCCCTATTTTAAGACAAACGAGAAAAAGTAAATACATCGTACACCGACGTGAGCGTAAGAGAGAGAAGGACAGTCTGTCCTTCAAGGTTCACTTTCAGGATAATGTATATCAAACTTTTTTCCTGTTTTTACACCTTTGATAGATGCACGCTCAGTATCGATAGGTCAATTGGCTCTATTGTGTGTGCCGGAGGTAGGCAAATTAGAATCTGCATCACATAGGGGACAAGGACAATCTCTGTAGACAGCGGTAGAATATGTTGGCACCTTATAGGCAACAGGAAATAAAATAAATGGATCAATGAATGTTATGTAAGTAACTAAATGGAGCTCCCCAAAGTGATGATGGCTACAATTCAATGTTAGAGCATATTTATGGTGTATACTTTATAAAATTTGGGTTATTTTATTCAATGGAGCATAAAAAAGAGAATCTTTAATATGCATTATCTGCTCTGAGTGTGGAGTATCATTCTTACTTATTGAAAAGACTACCATGAAGGTCTAAAAAAGTAGTGCAACATAAACAGGATCTGTCAACTAGTGCAAAAGCAGCCCCAGAGGAGCCTCCGGACCCCTGATAAAGGGTGACCGCATGCTGGCCGTGCAAGTTGAAGTGACCTTCATCGCTGGCACTGAAATATGGTTATACCTTTGTCATGCATAGTCATCCATTCAGTGCCTTCTTCTGCTGAGACAGACATTCTTGGACTCCAAAATGTAACATGGGCGCTGCAGTGGTATAGGGTGAAGTGACAATTCTGAACCACGGCTACACAACACAAGAAAGGCAGAGAGGCGTGGTTCAGACTTATCACTGTGCACCCCATGCCGCTGCAGTGGTCATCTTTAATGCAGGAGGGACCAGAATGCCAGTAAGTAGGGTACACGCAAGACAAATGTATAGTCACTTTTCATTGCCAGGATGGAGGGTCGCTTTAAACAGCACGTTGTTCTCCCAGGTCACCTGTCTGGCTAAAACCAGCCATACACATTAGGTAGCGGTCGGCTGAACAATGGTTTAGCTGATCGTTCTGCCGACCACCATCTCAGCCAACTCTCTGATACACAGGAGCGCTTGGCTGAACTGTGTTCTCTATGAGAAAGCCGCCAGCTGACACGTCGGCCGGTGGCTCATTTCCGAGAGAACAATGTCATCACCAGACGGAAATCGGACAATTGACATCTCAGCCGACGAGCAGTCAGCTGGTGCTCCCATACAGATCAGAAAATTGGCTGAACCCATTGATATCGAAGGGTTTGTCCGACATTAGTCTCTTGATCAATACAATCAAGGAGAGGGATGTGCTATTTAACACACAGAAGGAATTGCGAATTATCCCCTTACCACAAGTTTAGAGCGCAATGTGAATGACGACTATAGCCTCTATAAGCATTTAAGGCACCGGAAATTATGTCAATAAAAAATACAACTCATCCTGCAAACAAAAGAATCCATTATACGGCTCTGTCGAAAAACCAAAAAAGTTCTTACGCCATGTTCCTACATATCGCAAACAATGCACTTTTGCTCCCGCTTTTATTGTGTAAAAAAAAAACCGTGGTTAACAGTCCAAACAAAGTGGATGTGACTTTATGAAACCTCATGTCCACTGGATGTTTAAAGGCGATAATGAACTTCGCATTTTTATTTTTTTTTCTGGAATACATATATTAAAAAAAATATATTACATTTTAAGTGCAAAAATCCCACTGTTTCTGCACTAAAAATGCATTTAAAATATACTGGATCAAATCTTTACCAAATTGCAGCGATTTGGCTCTTGGGGACATGGCCTTAGAGCTGGTGAGTGAAATAATTGCTTGATATTAAAAATCCAAAATTGGTCAAGTCCTTAAGGAGTTAAGCAATCTGTAATAGATTGCATCTGCTGGGACAGGATATCCCGTCACAGCCGGTACGTCTTGCTGAATCTGGGGTGTGTAGGTGGCATGCCACGACTCGCCAAGATTGGCTCACAGTTCCAGCAACATTGCTCTGGACCATTTTGTTGGTGACCTTTTCTGACTCCTGTGTTGTAAGCCACTGAGAACAGAACTTTAGATGAGAAAACAAAATTTATTCATGTACTTCCTAACCACTGATGGCTTCTAACTAGAAAATGAAATGTTTCGTGGAGGATAAGGTGGAAGCTGCACGGCTGTTATTGAAGGATGTGTCACAAGTTATAATTGAAATGTGCATCCGTAATCCCCACCTCTTCCTCGGATGCATCACAAAATAACCACACTTGTGCTGCCGCCATCTCTGTGATGCGTACAGAGATAGTAAAATCAATTTGAGTTCCCGCTCGAAGCCTCCTGGGCAAGCTGTAAAGTGTGTTTTTATTTCCTGCTCTTCCCTCGGCTCCTGACTTCTCTTCTGTAATATTTCATGCTGCAGTTGCTCGGTGTTTGAGCGGAGAGGATTGAATGTCGCACAGCTGGCACCCCCTGTAAGATCACGGTTAACCTTTCTGCTCTCCGTACTGACATACTGCAGGGGCAAAACTAAAGACAATGGTCTCTTTTATGAGTGAATCGATACGGCAAAAATAAAGAACTTTATTAACCTGAACGAGCTTCAAACCGAAAGTTATGTTAAAAAATATTGTGCCACGGGGTGAAAAGTTTAGGTTTTCTGACTCAACGAACAGTCGCGTTCAGGAAAAAATGTTTATGAATCAATTGTGTAGGTGAAGATAAACATTAGATGGCTGTTGGACGAATGATGGTTTGGTCGTTCATTCGACCGGCAGCCATAGACGGGGCACCTGATTGGCAGACTACGCCAGTGTTCTCTAGGAGAACAAAAGGATCAGTAGTCGGATTGCTAGATCCTTGCCTTCCTCGACGATTAATTGTGCAAGGACCCTACATACACATTAGACATCAATATTGGTGGGTTTGGCAGTCTAATTTGTATGGGGAGGGGGCATAAATGGGTTGTCCGGCCTTAGGGTACAAGCCTACAGTCACTCTATGTGACCGCAGACTTGTAAATCCTCACATTGTATGCACTGTGCAGATTCTCTAGTGCCGACACTGGGAGCAGGCGGTCATGTAATTGCAAGCATGCAATTTACATACATGCGGACACATTCTGACTAGATGTGTTAGGTTATGTGACGACATGTAGTCGGCATGTAACTGCATGTATGCAAATTGCATGCTTGCGGTCATGCGCCCGCCCACTCCTGGCACCAGCTCCAGAGAATCCTCATAGCACGCAGTGAGCAAAATGTGAGGATTCCCAAATCTGCAGTCACATAGAGTGACTTCAAGTTCAATAACTCCTGACAGAACCAACTTATTGATAATGGAGTCTCCCAGGTTTTCTATAGGGTGTTTTTGATTGTAAGAGTATTGCTGAAGTCTGTGCTAGTTATATTGATAAAATTAATGAATCCTGATGGAAAGTAAAAAATATGCCTAAGGTTTGGTTAACACCCTTGTTTATATTTTTTATAGGGTGGAAAAGCCAAAATGATTGGATTCGTCACATTACGAACATCAATAGCGCCCATCACACCCCACTGATGATAAGGCTGTCAATCTTTCTTAGAGAATTTGACATACTTTATTATGATCAACTGATAATCCCCAAAATTTTATACTATGGCATCTATCAGTATTAGGTCTTTGTCAGAGCCAGATTAAGAGAATTTTATAGTAATGTGAAAGAAATTGAGGATATGGCTTTAGTAGTTCGGCAAAGTGACTAGCTTTGCCAAACATGTATAAAATTTTACTCCCAGGGTAGTTTTTGTGTTGGATTATATCCCTCGATAATCTATGAAGTTGGGTACACCATTTGGTCCTTGGTATAAAAAAAACAATTCCATGAATTTAAGGTATTTTTATCATTGAATCATTGTATTTGTCATTGGGGCCACTATTTTAAACCATTACAATGTCAAGATATTATAAAAAAAATCAGGCGTTTACTCCTCTTCTAACCTGTATGAATTGCAACCTGACTGGTAGTCCCTGCCAGAGTATGAAAAATAAGACCATTAGCGACTAATGTCATTGTAACCTGAGCGCCATACATTATACATGAACTGCAAGGACAGGCCCATAATGACCTCATTTTTTATGGAGTGTGTATGTATTGACCTTACTCTGCCCTAATGCTTGAATCTCAATTCAGCGGTTTAACGTTCGCTTTCGGTGACAACAGAAATAGCCACAATTATCATTCCACATTGACAATATTGTAGTCTATCCTATAGGTCCCACACACATAGTTGTCCGACAGGTATCTCTCCAGCGTCATCAATACACAGGAACGATCGACACGGCTCTGTGTTCTCTATGAGAGAGTCGCTGCCAGTTCCCTCTTGCAGCAGCTCATTTCCAGAGAGAACAAAAGGATCGGCCATTGAAATTCAGCAGGTTGGGACCGTCTCTGCCCCAACATCATAAACATTAGACTGTTGGCCAATGCTGCCAATATCGGCAGGTTTGGCTGACTTTAGTCTGATGTGTTAACTCTCAAACAGTGCCAACTTGGACAATGAAATACTTAGGCCCTGATTTATCAATGAATTATCATTAGTGATGAGCGAGCACTAAAATGCTTGGGTACTCGTTGCTCGGGTCGAGCAAATTTAAATAATCGGGTGCTCGACCCGAGCAACGAGCCCAAAGTAAGTCTATGGGAAGCTCGAGCATTTTTCCGGCGGCTCCCCCCGGCGGTCTGCAGAGGGCCTAAAAATTGCCCAAATCGACGGGAACAGTGCTCAAATGACATGGGAACAGCATGGGGAAGACCCCTGGAAGCATTTCTGACTCCCAGGTCACTGCTGTCAACAACGTTGTCACAGGTATTACACCACTTTTACAGACTCACAATAAAACATACCAAAACTAAACCAAAATGGATTTTCCCGGGAAATCTGTTAAAGAACATCCTTTCCATGGTAATGACTTGTATATAAGGCAAAATAAATAACCAAAAACAAAAATGCTACTCCACACCTTGGGCTATGTTCACACGTAGTGTTTTTGATGCGTTTTTGCACTTTTGCATTGCTTTCAACCAAGACAAATACATTCACTGGGAAATGTCATTTTAACATTTTACAACCTTATCTGGCCACGTGGTGTGTGACACATCATCGGACACATGCATACAGTGCAGAAAAGACATGGGAACAACATGGGGAAGACCACTGGAAGCATCTCTGACTCCCAGGTCACTGCCTAAAAGTGTGCCTATCATAAGTGATCCTTGGCGCATGCGAAGATGCCTCCCGCCATGTACCTGTCGTTGCAGACTTGCAATAATCACCATCCATGTCCTTGTCCCAGCGCAGTGTTCAGTTGTACCTACCCCATTCCTTGGAATGCAAGCGCAAGTATGCAGGCAACCACCCACAGGCTGCAATACTATACTGACAAATTTTTGACAGCTGCTTGCACTTGAAATGTGGCCTTTTATGCTTGTGGAGGCGGAAGCTGTCCATACTCGGTCCCCAGCCGCCACTATTTCTCCCAGTGTCGTCTCCGCCTTCCAAAAGAATGGGTCCCACAACATTACCCGTGCCCACCCCAGTGCACTTACTGGGAAGGACTGCCTAACCACAAACACTTTGTCAAGTGAATGTGGCCAGGGATGGTACAGAGTCAGTCCACAGCTTTTTTTCTGAGAGTTGTATGTCACCACAGCCATATTCTTTAGCTTGGTGAAAGGACTTGGGAAACCGTATCTACTCCAGCTGTCATTTCTCCCAGGAAGACCTCTAAAGCTGCTTGACCTTGAAATGTGGCATTTTAGGCTCGTGGAGGCGGAAGCTGTCCACAACCTCATGGTGGCGGCGGCTGGGTGTCCATACTCGGTCCCCAGCCGCGACTATTTCTCCCGGTGTCAACTCCGCCTTCCACAAGCACGAGTCCCACAACATTACCTGCTCCCTCCCCAGTGCACTTACTAGGAAGGACTGCCTAACCACAAACACGTGGTCAAGTGAATGTGGCCAGGGACGGGATGGAGCCAGTCCACAGCTTTTTTTTTGCTGAGAGTTGTATTTCACCACAGCCATATTCTTTACCTTGGTGAAAGGACTTGGGAAACCGTATCTACTCCAGCTGTCAATTCTCCCAGGAAGTCCTCTAAAGCTGCTTGCACTTGAAATGTGGCCTTTTAGGCTCGTGGAGGCGGAAGCTGTCCACAACCTTATGGCGGCGGCCGGGTGTCCATACTCGGTCCCCAGCCGCCACTATTTCTCCCGGTGTCATCTCCGCCTTCCACAAGCACGAGTCCCACAACATTACCTGTGCCCTCCCCAGTGCACTTACTACGAAGGACCACCAAACCACAAACACGTGGTCAACTGAATTTGGCCAGGGACGGTACGGAGCCAGTCCACAGCTTTTTTTGCTGAGAGTTGTATTTCACCACAGCCATATTTTTTAGCTCGGGGAAAGGACTGACTTTTGGGAAACTGTATCTACCCCGGCTGTCATTTCTCCGTCACCAGGTTCCGCCCATTGTAACACACGACCATGCCTGGCTGTATGTTCAGCGGTTAGAGCCACAGATAAGGATGCTGTGTTACAGCTTTCAACAACTCTGCAGCGCTGGGCAATTTGTCACCTAAGCATTAAGCATGTTACCTTCAGCACAGCCGATTGCCGCTTGACCAAGGCAGGCTGCAGTGCTTTCAGCTTGTGACTGATGTGGTCTTTCGGAGATGGAGGCAGAACTGGAGGAGGAGGTGCAGGAGCTGAACAATGTGATTACATTGAGGTTACATTGGCGACTCTGGTTTTTATACTAAAGAAAGATACTACGGTGTGGTTTTTTTTACGTTATTTTTTTTTTAAGACAAATGCATTCACCGGGAAATGTCATTTTAATATTTTACAACCTTATCTGGCCATGTGGTGTGTGACACAGCATCAGACACATCCTGTTTCTGTTAGAACTCTCCTGTTAGGTTTTTTCTAGTTTGCTGGTCACATGACCTTTTTTGCCTATTTAATCCGGCTCCGCCCTCCTGGCCTTGCTGGACTTCATTGTAATTTCTACTCTTGAGCTAGCTTGGTGCTCTGTTACCTTTCTTAGTCAGTTTTGCTAGGTCTTCGGACCTCTATGTTCTATGTTGCTTGTTTGTCTTATTTCTGCTACAATTTCTGCTAGGAGGTGTCCATCTTTCTCCCAGTCCCTAGTTCTTGTAGGGATCCCTTCCTCACATCTATAGGTCTTCGTTCAGACTAGCCGAGGACTTTAGCGGGTCTGATCGCAGGATCAGGTTCCCCGTTGCATCGTAGGGATCCAGCTTAGTTCTATTGTAGGGACAGATCTCCTGTCTTTCCTTAGTGCTTGTAGGAGATCATAACAGTTTCATTTATGATGGAGGGACTCTGAAAGTCACAAATCCTATTTTTATAGGGCCATCAGGCGGCCCTTACTATTCTTAAAGGGCCAGCAGTCGGCCCTCGCTATTGTTAGAAAGCCATCAGCCGGCTATGCTTTGTTGTTCCCATTATTAACTAGTGGGTCTCCTATGCTGTTATTGCGTATGCAGTGACAGTAAGGGCTGCCAAAAATTTGGAGGCACTCCAATGCCCCTTGCAAGAGACGTAGAGGTCAGAGAGCCTTCTAAAAACAATGTTCCCATTATTAGGAAGTGGGTCTCCTATAGCTTTTGCCTATGCAGTGAAGCAACGGCTGCCAAAAATTTGGAGGCACTCCAATGTCCCTTGCAAGTGACGTAGAGGTCAGAGAGCCTCCTAAAAACAATGTTCCCATTATTAGGAAGTGGGTCTCCCATAGTGTTTGCCTATGCAGTGAAGCAACGGCTGCCAAAAATTTGGAGGAACTCCAATGCCCCTTTCAAGAGACGTAGATATGTTGATATGGTACATATGGTGGTGATATGGTGGTGGAGGATGAGAATGCGGAGAAGGAGGAGAACAAGAGCAAATAGACAAAATCAGGAAGCGTATACCCATGTCTGGGTGTGAAGACAGAGGTGCATGGGAATAGAGTTAGACCTCCCCAAAAAAAGACACTGTATTTGAGTTTATGTTATGCTGCTATAATTTGGTGGTGTTGAGAAGTCTGGCCCAATCCAGCCCTTGTTCATTTTTATAAGAGTCAGCCTGTCAGCATTTTCAGTTGACCGGTGAATGCGCCTATCAGTTATAATTCCACCAGCGACACTAAAAACCCGCTCTGACAAAACGCTAGCGGCAAGGCAGGCCAGGACCTCCAAGGTGTAGAGAGCCAGTTCATGCCACGTGTCCAGCTGGATACCCAATAATTATAAGGCACAGAGGAATCACAGAGGACGTTGGTACGGTTGGCAAGGTACTCCCTCACCATCTTCCGAAACTTTGCACTCCTTGAGAGTACCCCTCGCCTCAGGGTCTGTGCGATAGGAGGGTCTGAGAAAACTGTTCCAGAACTTTGACAGTGTTCCCCTGCTTCTGCTGGATTGCATTTGAGGCTCTCTCGCCTGTACTCCTTGGCTGTCCAACGAACTGTGACCTCTGCCACCAGCATTTTCAGATGGGAATTTTTTCACTAATTCCGCAACAAAGGCCTTCTCGTACTGCCCCATTTTATTAGGCCTGTCCTGCAAAGGAATAAGAGACATAAAGTTCTCCCTGTAGCGTGGGTCTAGAAGCATCACCAACCAGTAATGACTGTCACCCAAAATTTGGACAACGCGAGGGTCACGGGAAAGGCAGCGTAACATAAACTCAGCCATGTGTGCCAGACTGCAAACAGGCAAGACTTCCGTGTCCTCACCAAGAGGACAACTGATCATGCTCTCATCTTCCTCCTCTTCCTCCTCCTCCCTATCCTCAGGCCATCCATGCTGAACAGACGGTATGGCAGTTGTGCAGGTAGTACCGTCTATAGCACAGGAAACTAGCTCCTGTTCTTCCTCCTCTTCCTCATTGTCAACCAATCCACATTGGGATGAGATGAGGCTGTTCTGTGTGAAATCACCCTGTATGGTTCCTTGCTCCATCTCATCGTGCTCCGCCTGCAATGCATCCTCTTTAATTGAGAGCAGAGAGTGTTTCAGAAGACAGAGAAGCGGGATGGTGATGGTAATTATGGCATCATCGCCGCTTACCATCTTGGTGGAGTCCTCAAAATTTTGGAGGATGGTACAGATGTCTGACATCCATGTCCACTCCTGAGGTTTTATGTGTGGAGTCTGACCTGACTCCCGGCGACATTGTTGATGCAGGTAGTCAACAACTGCCCTCTTCTGCTCACAAATCCTTCCCAACATCTGCAATGTAGAGTTCCAACGCGTGGGGACATCACACACCAGTCGGTGAGCTGGAAGCTGCAAACGCTGCTGAAGCACGGCAAGAGCGGCGGAAGCTGTAGCTGACTTTCTAAAATGGGCACACAGGCGGAGTACTTTGACAAGCAGATCCGACAGATCCGGGTAGGTTTGGAGAAACCGCTGAACCACAAGGTTAAGCACATGGGCCAGGTATGGTACGTGTGTGAGCTCGCCTCACCTCAGAGCCGGCACCAGGTTCCGGCCATTGTCACACACGACCATGCCTGGCTGTTGGTTCAGCGGTGTCAGCCACAGATCTGCCTGCACTTTCAGAGCTGTCCACAACTCTTCAGCGTTGTGTGGTTTGTCACATATTAGCTTCAGCACAGCCTGTTGCCGCTTGGCCGAGGCAGTGCTGCAGTGCTTTCCAGCTTGCAACTGATTATTTTTATTATTTATTATTATAGCGCCATTTATTCCATGGTGCTTTACATGTGAAAAAAGGGGTATACATACGTGAACAATTACAATGATCTTTAACAAAACGTGACGGCAACTGGTACAGGAGGAGCGAAGACCCTGCCTGCGAGGGCTCACAGTCCACAAGGGATGGGTGAGAATACAGTAGATGGGGGTAGAGCTGGTCGTACAACGGTATGGTGGAGCAATGGTTCCTGCAGGTTGTAGGCTTGTCGGAGGAGGTGAGTCTTCAGGTTCCTTTTTAAGGTTTCCATGGTAGGCGAGAGTCTGATATGCTGATGTAGAGAGTTCCAGAGTAGGGGGGACGCATGGGAGAAATCTTGTATGCAATTGTGGGAAGAGGAGATAAGAGGGGAGTAGAGCAGGAGATATTGTGAGGATCGGAGGTTGCGTGCAGGTTTGTACCGGGAGACTAGGTCACAGATATAAGGAGGAGACAGGTTGTGGATGGCTTTGTATGCCATGGTTAGGGTTTTGAACTGGAGTCTCTGGGCAATGGGGAGCCAGTGAAGGGATTGACAGAGAGGAGAGGCCAGGAAATAGCGTGGGGACAGGTGGATTAGTCGGGCAGCAGAGTTTAGGATAGATTGGAGGGGTGCGAGAGTGTTAGAGGGGAGGCCACAGAGCAGGAGGTTGCAGTAGTCAAGGCGGGAGATGATGAGGGCGTGCACTATTGTTTTTGCAGATTCGAGGTTGAGGAATGTGCGGATCCGGGATATATTTTTGAGTTGGAGTCAGCAGGAAGTAGAAAGAGCTTGGATATGTGGTTTAAAGGCAAGATCAGAGTCCAGGGTTACCCCAAGGCAGCGAGCTTGTGGGACTAGGGAGAGTGAACAGCCATTGACGTTGATAGATAGGTCAGATGGGGGGCATAAATGAGATGGTGGAAAGACGATGAGTTCTGAGTTTCTGAGATGGATGCTGAAGAGGAGGAGGAGGTGCAGGAGCTGTAGAATGTGGGGGCAACCCTGATTGACCCAGGGCCCGCAATCCTCGGCAGCGGGAGGATCTGTTCCATCCCAAAGTCCGACTGGGTCCCGACTTCCACTATGTTAACCCAGTGTGCCGTCAGCGAGATATACCGTCCCTGCCCACAATGACTTGTCCACATGTCCGTGGTTAGGTGGACTTTCCCAGTAACTGCATTGTTGAGGGCACGGCTAATGTTGTGGGACAGGTGCTTGTGTAATCCGGGGACGGCACACCGGGAGAAATAGTGGCGGCTGGAGACCGAGTACCGAGGGACGGATGCCGCCATCAGGTTGCGGAAAGCTTCCTTCTCCACGAGCCTAAAATGCAACATTTTGAGCGCAAGCATTCGCGAAACGTGTGAATTTAGTAGTGTGGCCTTTGGGGTGTTAGCTGCGTATTTGCGCTTGCGTTCCTAGGACTGGTATAGGGACAACTGAACGCTGCACTGAGACAAGGACGTGGACATGCTTGCTGATGGTGCTAGTTGAGAGTGTTCAACGACAGGTGCAGGGCGGGAGGCATCTTGGCATGCGACATGGACAGGGGATTGACGTGCAGGCACAACAGCGGAACAAGCAGTGGTGTCACCCACAGACACTGTTGCTGGACCCTAGGGTTCGGCCCACTTAGTCGGGTGCTTTGCTGCCATGTGTTTGATCATGATGGTGGTGGTCAGGCTGCTAGTTTTTCTACCCCTGCTGATGCTTGCCTGGCAGGTGGTGCAAATGGCCTTTTTGGGGTTATCGGCAGAGTCTTTAAAAAACAACCAGACTCAGGAAGACCTAACAGTTGTACTGGCAACTTCCGTCGTGTTGATGTTACAGGGAGCGGTTGCCCGCCTTCTGTCTGTGGCCACCACACTGCTTGTTCTTGCCTGTTGTGGTGCTACGCCTCCCTCCCCATGTGTGCTGCTGTCCTCGCTCTGCATGTCACCATTCCAGGTTGGATCAGTGACTTCATCGTCCAGTACCTCATCTTCCACTTCCGCACCCTGGTCCTCCTCCTGACTTTCTGTAAATTGTGTCTCATCATCATCCACCTCTTGTGAAAGTTTCCCACCGTCGACTTCGTGTGACCGTGACTGCTCAAATATTTGGGCATCACTACATGCAATCTCGTCTTGCCCTGCTTCAAGTGGACCGGGCAAGAGGCCCGAATCTATAAATGGAAAAGTGAACAGCTCTTCGGAGTGTCCAAGTGTGGGATCAGTTGTCTCCGGGCACTCGGCATGGTGGGAGGAAGGAGGATCAGGGTCAGGAATATGTAGTCCAGACTCAAGGCTACTGAGACTTGACCGTGTGGAAGACAGGGTGGTGGTGGTGGTGGCTAAGTGACTGAAAGCATTATCTGCTAACCAACGAATAACCTTTTCACACTGCTCTGTGTTTAATAGTGGTGTTCTGCGGTTCCCTATTAATTGGGACAGGAAGGTCGAGTGACAAGATGTGGGTGTTTGTTGTGGCACAATTTTAGCTTGCCCACGGCCTCGGCCTCTGCATGCACCATCATCACCATCATGTCCACTTCCCCATCCCTTGCCCATTTTAAATGGAGGACAATATTTTCCACGTTCACTACAAATGGCTGGATTTGAACCGCAGTGATATGTGATGCGAATGACGGAAAACCACAGTTTTAAATATCTGGCCTGTAGGTAACTATTTTTCACAGTGTCAATAACTTTACTAACACATTGCAACAAAATTTACATGGAGGCCAGAAATGGCTGAATTTGGAGCGAACTTATATGTGATACATGTGACAGAAAAACACAGTTTTAAATAGCTGGCCTGTAGGTTACTATTTTTCACAGCGACCTGGTGTCAATAACTTCACTGACACACTGCAATTAAATTTAAATGGAGGCAAATATTTTCCATGGTCACTACAAATTTCTGGATTTTTATCGCTGTAATATGGAAAGAATCTGGCTGTATTCTGTTGTAGCAACAAGCAAATGGAGCAGAAAAATGGTGTTCTCTGGATTGCTTTTTAACCAAATAATCAGGATTAAGATAAAAAAAATAATTATCACTGGCCCCTGATACCTGGGGCTATTTCTAGAACTATCTGTAACAGCAGCAGCAGACAGAACTGGAATGGAGCCTCTTGTGCTATATTATACACTGCAGTCTGCCACATACACTGCCTGCCTGCCTAGCTCTGATACAAATATACAGTACAGACCAAAAGTTTGGACACACCTTCTCATTTAAAGAAATTTCTGTATTTTCTTGACTATGAAAATTGTACATTCACACTGAAGGCATCAAAACTATGAATTAACACATGTGGAATTATATACTTAACAAAAAAGTGTGAAACAACTGAAAATATGTCTTATATTCTAATTTCTTCAAAGTAGCCACCTTTTGCTTTAATGGCTGCTTTGCACACTCTTGGCATTCTCTTGATGAGCTTCAAGAGGTAGTCACCGGAAATGGTCTTCCAACAATCTTGAAGGAGTTCCCAGAGATGCTTAGCACTTGTTGGCCCTTTTGCCTTCACTCTGCTGTCCAGCTCACCCCAAACCATCTCGATTGGGTTAAGGTCTGGTGACTGTGGAGGCCAGGTCATCTGGCGTAGCACCCCATCACTCTCCCTCTTGGTCAAATAGCCCTTACACAGCCTGGAGGTGTGTTTGGGGTCATTGTCCTCTTGAAAAATAAATGATGGTCCAACTAAACGCAAACCGGATGGAATAGCATGCCGCTGCAAGATGCTGTGGTAGCCATGCTGGTTCAGTATGCCTTCAATTTTGAATAAATCCCCAACAGTGTCACCAGCAAAGCACCCCCACACCATCACACCTCCTCCTCCATGCTTCACGATGGGAACCAGGCATGTAGAGTCCATCCGTTCACCTTTTCTGTTTCGCACAAAGACACAGTGGTTGGAACCAAAGATCTCAAATTTGGACTCATCAGACCAAAGCACAGATTTCCACTGGTCTAATGTCCATTCCTTGTGTTCTTTAGCCCAAACAAGTCTCTTCTGCTTGTTGCCTGTCCTTAGCAGTGGTTTCCTAGCAGCTATTTTACCATGAAGGCCTGCTGCACAAAGTCTCCTCTTAACAGTTGTTGAAGAGATGTGTCTGCTGCTAGAACTCTGTGTGGCATTGACCTGGTCTCTAATCTGAGCTGCTGTTAACCTGCGATTTCTGAGGCTGGTGACTCGGATAAACTTATCCTCAGAAGCAGAGGTGACTCTTGGTCTTCCTTTCCTGGGGCAGTCCTCATGTGAGCCAGTTTCTTTGTAGCGCTTGATGGTTTTTGCAACTGCACTTGGGGACACTTTCAAAGTTTGCCCAATTTTTTGGACTGACTGACCTTCATTTCTTAAAGTAATGATGGTCCCCCGTTTTTCTTTACTTAGCTGCTTTTTTCTTGCCATAATACAAATTCTAACAGTCTATTCAGTAGGACTATCAGCTGTGTATCCACCTGACTTCTGCATAACACAACTGATGGTCCCAACCCCATTTATAAGGCAAGAAATCCCACTTATTAAACCTGACAGGGCACACCTGTGAAGTGAAAACCACTCCCGGTGACTACCTCTTGAAGCTCATCAAGAGAATGCCAAGAGTGTGCAAAGCAGTCATCAAAGCAAAAGGTGGTTACTTTGAAGAACCTAGAATATAAGACATATTTTCAGTTGTTTCACACTTTTTTGTTAAGTATATAATTCCACATGTGTGAATTCATAGTTTTGATGCCTTCAGTGTGAATGTACAATTTTCATAGTCAAGAAAATACAGAAAAATCTTTAAATGAGAAGGTGTGTCCAAACTTGTGGTCTGTACTGTATATACATATATATATATATATATATATATATATATATATATATATATATATATATATATATATATATATATATATATATACACACACACACACATACATGTTGTGGAATGCCTAGACTAACAGGACGTTCAATGGACTATATGCTATATGCACTGCAGTCTGCCATATACACTGCGTGCCTGGCTAATTCCTGCTATCACCACTGATTATATGCAGCTGGATTTTGTCCTCAGAAGGACTGTTAGTTCAGATGGATATTATAAATATATGTTGTGGAATACTTATACTAACTATAAAGAAGCAAATCTCTCCCTGACACAGCAGCATCTCTCCGTACTGTGCCTGACTCCGGGGTAGACTGTGACGAGCATAGCGGTGCCCGGTCTTATATATACCTGATGATGCTGAGCGGCCAGCCAATCACTGTAATGCCACAACCAACATGGCTACGGCATTACAGTGTGTGGCAGACAATCCCTGCATGTTCACTGGCTCTCTAAAGAGCGCCAAATATGCAAGGAGGGGACCCGATCCCCCGCCCGAGCAACTAGGAAATACTCACAGAGCATCTCGAGCAGTGAGATGCTTGGGCGAGTACCGAGCAGTGGCGAGCACGTTCGCTCATCACTAGTTATTATCCCAACTCTATGTCATGCTCTGCCATTTCCATTAACTTTTAGTAAAATTGGTGGAGCTTAGGAGGGACGGGGTGTGGTGAACCTTAACCGACAAATTCATCATAATTTACGCCACAAATATACACCAGTCCCTGACTGGAGTAACATTTCTGTCAGAGGTGCATGGCAGTTTTAAGATGTGCCTAATAAATTAAGAGTTACATGCCTCTTAATTAATTTTATGCATCTTAATCCATTCACTCCCTTCATTAATAGTGATGAGCCAGTCTCAATGGGGTTGTACGGCCTTGGGGTACAAGTTTGCAGTCACTCTATGTGACTGCAGACTTGTGAATTCCCACATTGTGCACACGGCACGCTGTGAGGATTTTCCAATGCCAGGAGTGGCGGGTGTGTGACCACAAGTATGCAATTTGAATACATGCGGTCATGTGCCGACTAGATGAATGCGGACTCGCTAAATGCAAGTGTATTGAGCAAGACCAAACACATCTAGTCGAAATGTGTCTGGAAGTATGATCGCCTGCTCCCGGCAGCGATGTGAGGTTTCACAAGTCTGCAGTCACAGAGCGATTGCAGACTTTTACCCCAAGGCCGGACAACCACTTTAATGCCTACAGTACAAACCACTTGTATCTGTACCACTTTCAGAAAATGTTTCCCAACATGGGGTGGCTTCTACTTTAGAGTTAGTGTTTTGCAGTTTAGGAGTATAAAAAAGTTGATGTTCGAGTTATACCAATGGCAGTATTTCCGTGCTGTAAAGCTCTGAGTAATGTGGCACCCATAGGAGTCATTGGTGTCATAGGTGAACCTCAGTTTGTCTCCGATTTCATACAGAGCTTTTTTTTTTGTCACATCTGTATGAATGCTCGATCTGATCCTATGAAGTATTGTGTTTAGGTACTAATAAACCCATAATGTGGTGTTGTGCAGTTTTGTAGTATGGAGCCATAGGGGCAGCATTGAGGCACATGGATTTGCAGTGCCTTATATTAGTTGAGGAAATGCCTGTGCAGACACAACCCCTGATGAAGGATGCACCATAACGCGCGTCGGGGTGAACACCACACTGTCTGCAGGACCTCTTGTTACACCCAGGTATGAACTGTGTCCCTAATTATTATTATGCATATCCATATCTCAATCACTGAGATGGGCTGTGTAATCCTCTACAGGGCTTATGTTATACACTGTGAGTATAGTGTGCAATCTTACAGGGCATCTGCCATACAAGTTGTATGGGTGGGGTAATCCTAGGACATTTTGCCACATATTGTTAATGGGCTGTGTAACTTTATAGGGCATCTGACGGGCTGTGCAATAAACTTTTTTTTTTTACAGAAACATAATATATGTATTTTATAAGATAAAATATGGGTTGTGTGATCATATAATAGGTCTTACACAATCTAGTCAATGTAGGTATAAGATTATGCTCAAGTATTACGATGAAACACTGTACACATATATTTATATGAGCCATATATACCAAATACCTTATCTACCATTTTTTCCTGGTGTATACTATCCACATCCAAATATATATATACCATCCCTATACATATGATACATCATTCATTTTCACATTCGAATTTCTGATTGTACCATATTCACACCTACAACATCTATTTTGTGACTACCTTCAAGTGTCTTTCCCTGGTGTGTGTCCTGCAGCTATATTCTGTTTTAATCTTTCGTTTAGTATTTTAATCACGTGTGTGTGCTCCTGTTTCTTTGCCACCACGTACCCACTTGTATAAATAATAAAGGTGTTTTAATACTTACTATATATTCTCTGACCATTAACGGTAATTGGGCTAATTTATTGGTTCCATTGCCTTATATTGGTCTTCAATAATTATGAAATGGCTGGATAGAATTTTGTATAGGATGACTTACTAATCCATTGGTGATTTCTAGCTTTTCATTGAAAACTTTAATTTTACAACTTGATTTGAAGCTTTTTTTGCACAATCCATGTCTAATGGACATTTTCCATATATCTGTGTATGATATCAGCTCTTTAATATCTGACATTTATATGCCACAAATTTGACGCTCGTGATATAATTCATCATCAGTATTTCTCACCGGTCTTTGTTTTTTTCTCTATTATGAGGGTATCCAGTATTCGACGACTCTCATAAAGGACGTACTTACACTCAGCAGTAGGTATTTGTTCTCTTTTATAGCACCGATGCAGCCCAGGAAACCCACGATCATCACGATAGTTCCTGTAGCAATCAGCAAGTTGGCAGCAGACAGTGATGGGAAAGAGGAGGAGAGTGTGGCGAAGTTCCCCTGCGTGACAGCCAACCAGATACCGACTCCAAGGATCCCACATCCTCCCAGCTGCCAAGACACAAGAGAGGAGCCCGATGATGAACAGTATGAAAGAACAGCCAGAAACAGACTCACAGTCACTGCACAAGTGGCCTCTGTTTAATCATTTATAAAGGACGACTAATTCTAACAATACAGCTTTTTTTGGGTTTCGGGAAAAAAAAAAGACTAGTGAAGCGTTATATTTTGAGCCGAATACACTGCTGCAAAGTAAACACATTAATCCCTAGATATTTCTAAAAGTATTTACTGCAGTACAAAGAGACGCAACAGGGATCCGGCAGTAATGTACATCAACTTTCCAAGGTGTTTACAGCGGTCTACTAAAAGCCAAGGTGATCGATATCGTTTTGTCCAAGGTATTACAGGGGTGGGATTTCTGACACCAGGAATGATGGCTACATGAAGCCAATTTAATGGTTTGAGAAAACATTTCAGTTCAAAAGACAAAATAAGCATAAAGATGAAGCAGAGCAAAGAAAGTTATAGAACACTTCATTATATCACAATTTTATTGGTGGTTTTCCATTGGTCTAATGTTTATACCATAGTGACACTGGGGTAGATTTACTATGTTAGCAGGAACCTGTCATCTCCAGAAAAAGCTATTTACCTGCAGATATAGTGGTAATCTGCAGGTAAATAGCGTTTAAATCCTGTTTAATAGACTTACTGGAACAGCAGCTACAGGGAGAAAATGAAGTTATATCCTCCCTGCAGCTGCTTGCTTTCCATCATCAGAGCAGTGCAGGGAGCTGTTATAGTCACAGCTTATTACAAAGTGTGTTATAATCCCTCCCCCGCACGTTGATTGACAGTCTGCTCTGCACCCATACCCTGTAAATCAATATGTCGGGAAGAGAATACAGCATGTGCACAGTATAGTGAGTGGTGGCTGTAATTGCTCCCTGCACCACCACAATGACTGGAAGCGATCAGCTGCAGGGAGAATAAAACCTAATTTTCTCCATGTAGCCGCTGCGCTAGTAAACCAGCTAAACAAGATTTCTACACTATTTACCTGAAGATTAACCTTACATCTGCAGGTAAATAGTGTTTTTGGATATGACAAGTTCCCTTTAAGTTAACCAAAAATCTTTTGTGCACAATGTCAAAAAAGAAAGACAAAAATGTATAGTACAAGACCTGCATCACATTTACTATGTGTTATAGATATGTTTTACGCTGACTGTATTTTGACAGTTTAGAAAAGAGTCTAGAAAACAAGAGGCTTGGACAAAAAGAGCCATAAACAGTGCCAAATGTACTAAAGACATACACCATTTTTGGCACAAAATATTGAGTAGAGAATAGAATATCAACTGGGAAATTTGTGCATCTTACGGCAGTATTCATAATGTTCCTCCTTTGTCTCTTCTGCCTGCCATCCTCTTCCACAACTCACTGAACAGAAGAGGTAATTAGTATGCACAATGTGCAATATGTCTGACCTTTACTGTGAGAGGGATCTAGAGTATTTAAAAAAACCCTAACAGGAAAGAGTCCACCTGGTCGCAGTGCAGATTAGCTCTCTCCTAGAAAGAAAGAATATTGGCTAGGAGGCATTACCAAGATAGTTTGTATGTTTTTTACCATGGAGCATTGCCAAAAAAAAAACTCCATACCTATTAGTTTCCTTAAAGGAAAGCAATAATCAGAAAATTACCTATTGATTAAATCAGGTTTTTATGTTAAAAGTTTTTTTGGCAATATTTTTTTTTCTTTTACATAGTACAATTTTTATTTAAAAAAAAAATAGAAATCTTACAATTTTTACACTGCCCAATGGGGCTTTTCTGGACTCTTTTTGTTTTAGGAAACAACACAAATATATTAGCCACAATGGTCGAATCCCAACCCTATCTATTGTCTTGAAGCATCTTAATGAGCATATGCAAAGGTCATTGTGAAGGGAAGGGGAGCAGGGTCAGCTGTGACATCGCCTATTGTGATTGGTGGATCCTGTGTTATCAGCTATGTGTAGAGGTGTTACCTGTCGTAATCCGGCCTCTGATGATAAGACCTCCCCAATCCTGGTATCCCCTCCAGCCCGAGCTCTAGCAGCATCCAGCGCCAAGCAGAAGTGTTCAACTCTGGCACAGTTCACACTGAACAGGCTGCAGCTTCCACACAGTCCTCTGCAGCTCCAACACACAGACTGCTCAGCTTTCCTAGCTGACCCATGCAGTTTCCATTCAGAGATAGACCCTGGCTTGTCTCTCTCCCAGCTATAGCTCACATTCTGGCTGGTCACTCACCAGCAGACTCACACTCTACTCTGCTCAACATCCAGTAGACTCACACTTCGTGCACACAGGCTCTGGTTCTTAGTTAAAACTAGCTAGGTGCATCTAATCAAGACTTGCAGTGCTATGACTTAACTCTAGCCCACCTGGCTTTACTACAATATATATACACTGTATATAGATTGAGATATGAAAAAAAAAGTATTGCCAATTTTTTCTAAAAAAATACATGTGAAATAAAAACCTGATTTAAACAATAGGTCATAGGCAAACTCCTGTGCTCAGGATTGGTAATGATACATGGCTCCAGATGTGTCACCCTTCTTCTCTATTATTGTGGTCAGTTAATTGTCCCTGTAGCTGTGTATATCCCAACTCACAGTAATTTCTGCCCTGCGCTCACATCCTGATATATGATATCTATAAACAACTGAAAAACTAATGATGTGTTTTCACAGATTATTTATCCCTTTAAATAAAGACAACTGAGATATTGATATAGTGGAAGAAGAATAACTAATTGCAAGCGGTAACACCCATCGTATTACTGACAAATCCCTTGTGCTTCTTCACAAGAGGACATGGCTACTGTCTGCATCTAATGCCAGGATTTATTCTTCAGTGAGATTGTCATGAAAAGGATTATCGATAAATCCGAGATATAAGTGACTGCAGTAACACAGAGCAATGGTGGAGAAAAAGATGCAAATCATTACCATAGACAGAGACATAAAGCAGGGGGGGGCAGAGAATCACTTGGAAAACCGTATAGCAACTCATAGATCTGGATACAAGGGAAAGTTTTACTTAAATATTATTTCACTATAAGATCTATCAAAATTCACTTTGTTCAGCCTTTTCAGATTACTCTTTGTAATTTTTAGCAAATGTGTTGGTGTTAGATGGTATCGTCCTGCTTCCCTTCATTCCAGAATCACACTTTTACCAAGATATATACATTGTCATGGGTAGTATCCCTGTGAGGAGGTGGACATTCAGATGTAGCAGACTGCGTCTGGGTGTCCGTCTCCAGTAGGCACATACTCCCGAAAATGATGCACGACAGAGCACACGTTCACTCGGTCGGCAGTATTACAGTCTATGGCCCCATCGGCATATGCCCGAATCCCGTTTTTCATGGAGGTTCAGACGCAAGCCCTAATGGGTGCCTGAATGCAATGTAAAGCACCTTAAGCGGTAGGCTAGACAATGCATTTTCTGCACAGAATCTGCCTCGAGAAGTGAGATGCAGAAGATCTATGCTGTATAAACTACAGCAAGGATTCACACTCACAACAACAGGAAGTGGACAGGAGGCAAAATCCATAAGAAATTTCAGTGGTGTGAATATGTCCCTTACTGTATTAGTCTTACTGCTTCGTAAGAAACCCTTTCCATGGGTTAATTCCCAATCCCTGTTTCTTTATTTGCTAATGTGGCACCCCAGGGGTCTGGTCTCCACAGTAATAGCAATGCTATGTCTGAGAGCAGGTGGGAGGTCTCTTGGTCAGGAATCCTATGCATGCCACACCTCCTGCCAAGTCCTGGGAGGGGAAGAACTTCCCCTATATAAAACTGGGGCTGAGGCAGGGTTAGAGAAGAGAAGAGTAGTAGAGAGAGAAGAGGAGAAGCAGCTATAGGAAAGAGAGATCAGGAGCTCTGAGGAAGTCGTGCTAAAAGGAATCAGGGGCTGGCAGCTGAAGAGCTCGCCCTGATTGAAGAGTTACCACCGGACCCGGAGTCCGAGGCTGTGGGGACTAACCCTGACCCAGCAGCAGAACCCGACCGGCAGGGGATTTCAGGTCCTCTGGCCAAGAAACCCGAAGGCACGGTCACACGCGTGGGACCAGCACCGCCATCGTGGAGCGGAAGCCACTAGAAGGCCCCGAGTCACCGGCCATACGGGTGAGCACCACACGGTACACTCAGGGACGTGGGCTACCTTTACCCGCCTCTAGCAAGGTAGCCAGAAGAGTACAATTAGTTGGGGAGGCCTACAACTCCGCCTGGCCAAGGGGGATCCCATCTGCTCAAGGACTGACCAGGCCCCGACCGCTAGCCAGTACTCCGGGAGGGTCTATCTTTGTCACCAGTAAAGACCCTGAACTACACCGCATCGTCTCTGAGTGGTTCCTGCTACCCCCATCATCCACGTCGGCTGCCCTGAGGCCATACCCCTCCCGTTGGGGGTTATACCATCCACGCTGCGCCATCCTTCCACCGGCCTCAGCGGTCTGCCCTGCAGCGGCAGCTCCATAGCTGCATTCAACGGGTGGCGTAGTCGTCCTACATCTACTGCTAATACACCGCCACTTAGTCTGACTCCCTGGGCACGGACCGGGTCACCACCACGAGACTACTACCCCTATCAGATCCGGCTCCGGGTAGGCTCCCGCGTGCGCAACGCTGCGCGACTCAGGCCCAGGGGCGCGTCAACTTTTGGCGTAGTCGGCAGGATTACGTGCCCGCAACCACCGGGTACTGCGTGCCTGAAAAAGACTGTTCAAACTTACCAGTGGTGAAGTTTCCCGCCATCCGGCACCATCTTCTACCTTCTTCCCGCCATCCGCGAAGTATTCCCGCCATCCGGCGCCATCTTCTGCCTTCTTCCCGCCATCCGTGGAGTTTTCCCGCCGTTGGACGCCATCTTGAAGACGCCGCGCGGGAAGAAGAGGGGCGTGGACTCCGAAAGCGCGCGAGAACTGAAGCCCCGCCTCACGTCCGGACGTTGCGTAAGGTCCTGGAAGGAGCCCAGCAGACGCCGACGTCACAGGAGCGCGACGGAAGGTCCTCAACCCTGACGATCCACTGCGGAGCCGCGGCCTATGGAAGAGGATCATCGCAAGGTAGGCCACGGTCCACTAGGGGGGAGGAAGATGTCGGATACGGAGGAGAGCTTCACTGCCTCAACCCCCGCCAGCGCTGCTGCAGTCATGCCTTTCACCATGCCCTATATCCCGGGAGCAGCCTGGCTACCCCAATACTCAGGGGAGTCACATACCCTGAATGACTTTAGAGAAAAGCTGGATAGCCTCTTCCAGGTGTACCCCCTCACAGAAGAGCAAAAAGTGAGCATCCTGGTGGCCCAACTAACCGGGGCAGCCCAAAGGGAGGTAAAGTCCTGGCCACCTGGGAGGAGGACTGTCGCAGGGATACTAACCCGGCTGAGGGACACCTTTGATACCCGCACCTCAGCCGAGATTAAGCTTAAATTCTATGGGTGCAAGCAGCGAGCACATGAGAGTATAAGGGACTATGCACTAAACCTACAAGAGGCCCTGAGAGCCATTAAGCAGACCGACCCCGACAGCGTGGGAAACGAGGACAGGCTGTTGACCGAACAATTTATAGAGGGACTATATTGCAATGTCCACCGAACCCAGTTGCGGGCCATAGCCTTACAGGATCCTCATCTGGACTTTGCACAGTTCAAGGACAGAGCCATCCGGGTGCTCCGAGAACCGGCACCGGGTGGCGTTGTGACCCACAGGCGCCCAGCTATCACTTACCACCAGGAGGCGGCGCCCTTGTCGGCAGGGCCTTGTGGGGGCTGATGCGCAGGCTTTGAACAATGACCCGGCTCCAGACCTGCACCATCAGGTCCAAGAGCTAGCTAAAAGCGTTGCTGCGCTAACCCGAACTGTGCAGTCTTTACAGGTTTCCACTCCAGGGAAGATCCAGCTGGCATCCGGACCGGAGGACATCCCGTGGCGTCGACCAAGGAGGACCCCACCGGCCAGAGGAAGACCCAGCGACCGATACAACGAGGACGGACAACCCATCTGCCGCCGCTGCAATCAACCCGGACATATGGCAAGGTACTGTCCTTTAAACTGGCACAACCTGGGGTAGAGGGCCAACCCCCAGGAAAAAGATCACCAGGCCCATCGAACTGGCGCGACAAATATGTGGGAGGACGTCCAGTCTTGCCTGTGGTACTGGATGGCATTCCTATGAGTGCCCTACTGGACACCGGGTCACAGGTCACCACCATCCCGTACGTGCTCTTCAAGCAGTACTGGAATGACTCGGATCTAACCCGCTACCCTGACGACGACTTGAGTATCATCGCCAGCAATGGTCAACCCGTGCCGCAGATCGGATTTAAAGAGATGACCATTAAAATCGGTAGAGTCGAACTGGCAGCACAGGGACTGATCATTGTAGACATTGACAAGCGTGAGAGTCACCCAAAGATAACTCTAGGAACTAATGTGATTGAAAATTGTCTTGCAGAGGTGATTTTCATTTTACAGCAGGTTGCCAAGAACGCCAGCTCCGGCCAGCAGCGAGTGCTCCAGAAAGAGATCCGGGCACTGATGCGACGGCAACAAGTGGAACTCTCCGGCGGTGAGATTGGTAGCGTAAGAATGTGTGACCCTTTCCCTATTGCCATGCCCCCGAAAAGTGAAATGATGATTTGGTGCCGGGCAGCTATTGGTCTGAGAGGTAGAGATTACCAGGCCATGGTAGAACCAGTCTACTCAGACAGTAGGCCCACCATTTTGACAGCCCGGGGGGTAGTTGATGTACGCCATGGGAGGGTGCCCGTTCGCATAATAAATATCGGGAAAAGGGAAGTATACCTGCCCCGGTATGCTACGCTAGCCAAATTATATACTATCAACCAAAATTCTATACAGGCCGTGGAACCCTTGCCTCCATCTCAACCAGAGGAAGGTAACGGCTCTAACAAACCAATGGAGGACTGGTGTCAGCAACTACATTTGGGTACTGACTCCACTCCCTCACACCAGAAACAAGGGGTCTATCGGGTGGTTAAAGAGTACGAGAGAGTGTTTAGTAAACACCCGTTAGACTTCGGGCGAGTCAAGGGGGTAGAACATCACATCCCCACGGGAGACCATCCTCCCATAAAAGAGAGGTATCGACCCGTACCCCCTGCACACTACCAACACGCCAAGGGGATGCTTAGAGACATGAAGGAGGCTGGGGTAATCAGGGATAGCTGTAGCCCCTGGGCAGCTCCACTAGTCCTGGTCAAAAAGAAAGACAACACCATGAGAATGTGTGTAGATTACCGGAAAATTAACCGTATCACACACAAAGATGCGTACCCCTTACCAAGAATAGAGGAGTCTTTGGCTGCTTTAAAATCTGCTAACTTCTTCTCCACCTTGGATCTCACTAGCGGGTACTGGCAGGTTCCTGTAGCAGAGGCGGATCGGGAGAAGACCGCATTCACCACCCCGATGGGACTTAGTGAGTTTACCTGCATGCCGTTTGGACTCTGCAACGCACCAGGAACCTTCCAGCGATTGATGGAATGCTGTCTGGGACACCGAAACTTTGAGACGGTCCTGTTATACCTGGACGATGTTATCGTCTACTCCAAGACCTACGAGGACCACCTGAAGCACCTGGCGGAAGTGTTTGAAGCTCTGGCAAGTTACGGCCTAAAGGTGAAACCTTCCAAGTGTCACCTCCTGAAGCCAAAGGTGCAGTACCTGGGACACGTGGTGAGTGCTGACGGAGTGGCTCCCGACCCTGATAAGATCACCGCAATTAAGGAATGGCCAAGCCCCTCCAGCGTAAAGGAAGTGAGGCAGTTCCTCGGGTTGGTAGGCTACTACCGAAGGTTCATTCCCGGTTTCACCAAAAAGGCAGCTCCTATGCAGGACCTCCTGATAGGCCAGTCCAGGAAGGCTAAGAACCAGAAGCCACCCTTCAGATGGGAGAAGCTGGAAGAAGAGTCCTTCCGCCCGCTGAAGATGGCTCTCACGGGGGATGAAATCCTGGTGTACCCTGATTATAGCCAGCCCTTTATCCTCTACACCGACGCCAGTAACATCGGGCTAGGAGCCGTACTGTCCCAGATCCAGCAGGGGATAGAACGGATAATTGCTTACGCCAGCCGAAAACTGCGACCCACCGAAAGAAACCCTGAGAATTACAGCTCATTTAAGCTAGAGTTCCTGGCAGTGGTGTGGGCAGTCACCGAACGCTTTAAGCACTACCTCGCTTCTTCCCGGTTCACCGTGTACACGGATAACAACCCGTTGACACACCTGGACACTGCAAGACTCGGTGCCCTAGAGCAGAGATGGATGGCCCGCTTGTCCAACTATGAGTTTACAATCAAATACCGGGCAGGACGCTCCAATACCAACGCGGACGCCCTGTCCAGGATGCCAAACCTACCGGACGTAGGGGAAGATTCAGAGGGACTGGAAGAAGTTGAGCTCCCCGCGTTCCACCGTCATGGGACTATCCAGTATTCCCACCGTGTAAGGAGTAAGCAATTCGCTACGTTCAACCCCTTACCTCATTACAACTGGGTGGAGACGCAAGACAGTGACCCTGCCGTCCGACTGGTAAAGGAGATGCTGACTCGGCCAGATGCACGCCTTGACCCGGACGCTCCGGAGGAAGCCAAACAACTGTGGGCTGAGAAGAGTCGACTGTTCCTTTACAAAGGGAAGTTGTGCCGCAGAATGGTTAACTCCCGGACGCATGAACTAATCTGGCAAGTGGTGGTGCCAAGAAGAGACGCAGCTATGGTGATGGAGGCATACCACGACGGAGCTGGGCATTTCGGATGGAAGAAGTTGGAGTTCCTGCTGCGCGGGCGGTTCATTTGGGTAGGCATGAGAGGAACCATCGAGAGGTGGTGCAGAGACTGTGGCCCATGCAACCTAAGAAGGAGGGACCGTGCCAGCCAGAAGACTCCCCTGCGGTCCATTATCACCAGACAGCCGTTGGAACTGGTAGCCTTGGATCATGTAAAACTGACCCCAAGCAGAAGTGGCTACGTCTACGCATTAACCATCGTGGATCACTACTCCCGGTTCTTGGTTGTCGTCCCCGTCAAGGACTTAACGGCTCAAACAGCAGCTAGAGCCTTCCAGCAGCACTTCTGCCGTCCGCACGGATACCCGGAGCAGGGGCTGACGGACCAGGGGCCTGCCTTTGAAGCGGAGGTCTTCCAGGAGTTCTGCACCCTGTATGGCTGCCGGAAGATAAGAACAACACCCTATCACCCGCAAACTAATGGACTTTGTGAGAAAATGAACCAGGTGGTGATAGATCTTCTGAAAACATTGCCCCTGGAGAACGCAGTCTGTGGCCTGAGAAGCTGCCCGACCTGGTGGACCTATACAACCACATCCCTGTAGGTTCCACCAACTGTACCCCGGCTTACCTGATGAGGGCAAGACCTGGTAAGCTTCCTGTTGATCTGGAGATGGGAGTCCTGACACCCGAGGACACTTCACCAGAAGCAGACTGGGACACAGAGAGGCAGCAGCAGTACCGAAAAGTACAGGAGAGCGTGGAGCGTAGTCTCTGTCAAGCTAGGGAAAGACGAGAGAAAACTTACAACCAGTATGCTCCCGCTGTTCCCCTGGTGCCCGGAGAGCAGGTCTTGAAGAGGAAAAGACGGCTCCACAAGTTGGACGACCAGTGGGAGAAGGACCCGTACACCGTACTGCCCTCAAGCCACGACAACCCAAAGATCTGTACGATCAGTAAAGACGGAGGGGAAACCACAGCCATTGTATCCCGGGATCACCTGAAGAAGTGTCCCGAACAGCTACGGAACCCTGAAGAGGAACAAGAGGACCCTCGACCCGTAGATGAAAGGTAAGATAGGGTTAGTACTGTGCTCGGAGACTTCCCTCGGTCTTGGACTCAAGTCAATGGTGCTGTTGTGGTACCCGTCCTCACGTTCCTCCAACCAGCATCCCAAGTGCCTATGGAGACACAGGTAGAGCGGGAAGAACAGCCGGTCCAGGAGGCAGAAGGCCCCACACAAGCAGACCAGGAAAATCAACCCTCTGCTTATAGTGAGCCTGCCATACCCCTAGTGACCCAAAGAGTCCGTAGACGGCTGCCCAGTTTACCCTTGACAGCTCCTATACCCTGTAGCTCAGGACCAGTCAACCAGCTCCGTAGGTCCACTAGGGTCACTAGAGGCCAGTTGCCCATACGGTGGAGGATCTAAATGTTCAAGCTGTTTTGTTAATGTTTACCTGTTTATTGTTGCTTGTGTATAATTATGTGTTTCTAGTTATTTATAGGAGTCTTTGGTGGATTTACCGGGAATCCTTTGTGCATATAGTTGGAGCGTAACCCAGGACGGACTAAAAGACTGTTAAGGACTCGGGGCAGGACAGACCCCTACCTGGTTACGTCTCCCTGTGTTGGAGACACGCCGTGACCATCCTAATGTGTTTTTCTTTATTGTACTGTTTCTGTTTTTACTTGTTACGTTTTAAAAAAAAAAAAGTATGTTTAGTCCCGGAGTACTAAATTTCACTAGGGGGGAATGTGGCACCCCAGGGGTCTGGTCTCCACAGTAATAGCAATGTTATGTCTGAGAGCAGGTGGGGGGTCTCTTGGTCAGGAATCCTATGCAAGCCACACCTCCTGCCCAGTCCTGGGAGGGGAAGAACTTCCCCTATATAAAACTGGGGCTGAGGCAGGGTTAGAGAAGAGAAGAGTAGTAGAGAGAGAAGAGGAGAAGCCGCTATAGGAAAGAGAGATCAGGAGCTCTGAGGAAGTCGTGCTAAAAGGAATCAGGGGCTGGCAGCTGAAGAGCTCGCCCTGATTGAAGAGTTACCACTGGACCCGGAGTCCGAGGCTGTGGGGACTAACCCTGACCCAGCAGCAGAACCCGACCGGCAGGGGATTTCAGGTCCTCTGGCCAAGAAACCCGAAGGCACGGTCACACGCGTGGGACCAGCACCGCCATCGTGGAGCGGAAGCCACTAGAAGGCCCCGAGTCACCGGCCATACGGGTGAGCACCACACGGTACACTCAGGGACGTGGGCTACCTTTACCCACCTCTAGCAAGGTAGCCAGAAGAGTACAATTAGTTGGGGAGGCCTACAACTCTGCCTGGCCAAGGGGGATCCCATCTGCTCAAGGACTGACCAGGCCCCGACCGCTAGCCAGTACTCCGGGAGGGTCTATCTTTGTCACCAGTAAAGACCCTGAACTACACCGCATCGTCTCTGAGTGGTTCCTGCTACCCCCATCATCCACGTCGGCTGCCCTGAGGCCATACCCCTCCCGTTGGGGGTTATATCATCCACGCTGCGCCATCCTTCCACCGGCCTCAGCGGTCTGCCCTGCAGCGGCAGCTCCATAGCTGCATTCAACGGGTGGCGTAGTCGTCCTACATCTACTGCTAATACACCGCCACTTAGTCTGACTCCCTGGGCACGGACCGGGTCACCGCCACGAGACTACTACCCCTATCAGATCCGGCTCCGGGTAGGCTCCCGCGTGCGCAACGCTGCGCGACTCAGGCCCAGGGGCGCGTCACTAACAATGCAGCTTTTCTGGGGTGCAGAGCCCAGCACAGGTTCCCGCCATTCTATATCAAAGAAGATCGGACCAACCAGGACTTAATCCTCTGATTGAAAGGTCTACTTAGCAGTAACATGGTCAGTCTCTACAGTAGAAGAGGTTCTTCAGCAGGTCTGCCTGTTGCAAGTGATGGCCAAACTCTACGCTTAGATTTGCCTACACAGGCAATTAAAGTGTGCCTCTAGTTTGGGAACATTTCCCATTAAAACTGATGGTTGGAAATTAAGCTTAGAGAATAGGAAGCACAACTTTACAATCCCGGCAGCCTCTTTGAAATTTTCTTGGTAGGACAAGCTTCCATGTTGTACGGTTGTAAAAGACACTACTCTTCACTACTTGTGGGAGATGCGGCCAAACTAATTTAAAGTGGCATAGAACTTCATACTAAATGGAAACCCATTGTCCATGGCGTTCAGGGTCTTCATAAAGCCATTGGTGTTCCACAGTCATGGACTTCACCAGTCCAACATGTTAGATCATTTTCTATCTAAAGATTTTGCCATTAACATTCTGTTCTACCTTTCTATTTTCCTCAGATTATAAACCACCTGACAACACAGAGAAACATCACATTATTAGTCGTATAACCAGGCGAGCAGATAATGAAATCTGAAAAAAACCTACAAATCATTAAACGAAGAAGACAGCGCAATGGTACAAGGATTGAACACATGGCACATAATTAAGAGAAAATTAGATGAAAATTAAATCAACTCAGTGAATTGCAGCAAGTGATAAAATGTATTGATGTGCAAAAAAAGCTAATACACTAAAGCGGAACGTTCACATTAGATAGCTGCCGACCTAACGATTGTTCGGCTCCCGACTCCGCCATACACAGGAGCGCTCGGAGCGGGCAGGAATTGTGCATTTGTGCAGGTAAAAATCTACAGAAAATTGCAGTGTCAGACAAGGAGATGATTTTTTACACATCTTACCATAAGTTGTAAACTTTTTCTATGTGGACTTTGAAATCTGTTGCGGATTTTCAACACAACTTTCACTCCTTTCGGTGTAGAAGGTGTGGTAAAATCTATGAGGATCAATGACTACAAAAATAAAATAGTTGGCAAAGAGGTATTCTCAAGTTTGGAAGTTATCCCCTATCCTAAGAATAGGGGATAACTTCCTGATCTCTAGGGATTCAACTGCAGGGACCCCCACTATCTTGAAAACCGTGTGATTGGAGCAGTGGTAGATCATGTGCACTGCCGCTCCATTAACTCCTAATGGGACCACCGGAGATGGCTGCGCTCGGCTGGTGATAGTCACTCCCATAAGAATGAATAGAGCAGAGTTTCGCATGATTGACCACCACTCCATTCATACATGTCACGCAAGGTGGGGGAAAGACTAAGTGCAACACGAAGGGAAGAGGGGGAGGAAGCCCAAACACTAGGAAAAGGGGAAGTGGAGACCCCTAGGCAGATCTAATATCACCCTGCCTACCCTACCGTCCTTATATAGGTTCCACATCTATCGCCGAGCAGGACCCTAAGCCCTGTATGTTCCTAGAGCTTGGCACTGGAGGGGGAGGGGTGAGCACTGTTCAGGTCCCACTACAAACTAAAGACAACAAGGTAGACAAACAAGGGGGATAAACTTAGCTTAGCAGACACCGGTGGAGTAATCCCAACTGTCCTCCAAGGGCACAAGAGAAGAAGCTAGCCGACTACTAGTGCGCCAAGCCTGCACAAAGGTACATAGAAGTATCACCGTCAATTCCCTGGCACAAACTGAATGTTTTTAACTCCCAAGCAAGGGTGTGTCAATCAGCAGCAGGAAGAAGGTCGCCGCTGGGTCCTAAAGGAAGAAGGATTAAGACGGCGTCTGTAATGCCAAGCGCAGTTACAATACAGTTGTATGTTCTGGGGATACTCCTGGTCGAACCCCCAGCGATCAGAATGTTATCTTTCATGGATAGAGGATAACATCCAAACTTGAGAATACTCTTTTAAGGATTACAAAAACATAGATTTTTTTTTTCCCCAAAACAGCACCACATCTGAAATATACTGCATCCCAATTAACAGAGATAAACCTTCAACCCCAAATACACAAAACATAACAATTATTGTTTCTTATACATTGTACATCACTTAAATGGTTTTACTAATCGACAGCTGGAAAAAAACGTATCTGGTGCCGAGAGTTGCCATTGAGGCTCTGTGCTTTATTAGCACCGCTGCCACTTTATTCCAGCTATAGTCTGGGGTCACAGCCCCATTATTCCACATTGATGGCATATCTGTAAGGATGTCATCTTTTTACAGCGAAGGCACTAAAGCTTCTCTATGGATCTCAGTCGTAGTTTTAAATGTCTGCAATTTACAGAGATAGATCCTGTTCAGCGTAACACTAGAAATCGCTCAATATCTATGTCGCAGTCCTAATAAAATAGACACGCTGACAACCTGAACTGAACCCAAAGTGGGTACAATGCATAACAATCAGATCATGGACACACTGGTGAAAACAATAGCGTTCTTATAGTGTATCTTCCTGGCACAACACAAGGACAAAACCATAAACCCACCAAGACTGCAAACTTGACAGGTTGCATGGAAACACAAGTCGCTGTTACTAGTCTAACTGGGGGTGCGGTCACGGTTTTAGAAAGGAGCACATTATCAAGACAAGGTTTTCATTCTCTGGATGCAAAGAAGAATGTTTCACTCATTGACCGCAAGAGATGATTTTATTAACAGTGACAGATTGAATCACATAATGCATTAGAAAGTTTTCTTTAACTTTTAATCACATGACCAATAAGTTTAACTTTACATAAATATATAAGAAATGGGAAGCATCTTGCAGCACCCATAATGGCTCTGTTTCGGGTATAAGGCTGCGTGCCCACGTTGCGTATTACAAGCGTATATGCTGCGGAATTTCCGCAGCGTAAACGCTTGTAAAACGCATGTATATCCGCACCCCATGGTCCCTAATGGCATTCCGCAATGTCAATGCCCATGCTGCGGATTTTTCCGCAGCCTATATGCTGCGGTCAAAAATGCGCAGCATGTTCATTAATTTTGCGGAAGCGCAGCGGAATCAATGTGCGGATGGTACCCAAGTCTGGATGAGAGGAGACTCTCATCCAGACCTAGGTACCAAAGAACCTGTAAAAAAAAGAATAAAATAAAGTTTATACTTATCTTCTGATGTTTTCCCTCCGTCGCGCTGTGGTGTGAAGGACCTGCCACGTCATTGAGTCATGTGACCCATCACATGACTCAATGACTTCACCGCAGGTCCTGCACACAACAGCGTGAGCCGCTCAAGACTCCGGACGGGGCAGAGAATGCATCGGAAGCTAAGTATAAACTTTATTTTTTTATTTTTTACCATTCTGATTCTTTTTTTTTAACTATTACTTGGTCACACTATATAAATCCATGCCGGTTGCATGGATTTATATAGTGTGAACAAGTTGTCAAGCACTTTTCCAAGTGATACTTAAATCACTTGGAGAAGTGCTTCATAACCCGCATGCGGAAATGCATGCAAAGACGCTACAAAGACGCCTCACAAACGCTTCTACCTGATGGGAAAACCGCATGTAAAATCCGCATGCGATTTTCCTGCCAGGGAGAAGCGTAAAAAATATGCTTCAGTTCCGCAACGTGGGCACTTAGCCTAATTCAGCAGAATGTGACCGCTGTCCATGGTGCTGAACTTCATTCATTAGTACATCTCCTTCTTGTGTGGGTTGTTACTTTCTAATGATCTTTTGATGTTTTAAGTAATCTGTTCTTGAACTATACAGATAATTGCCCATGGAACTAGATTAATATCAGATGAGATAACGTCCAACGTAGAATAAATTATCTACATATTAGATGTCGTTGTGGAGTTCTCTGATCACATAAAACTATAAGGCCCCAGATTTATTCCTTAAAGGGGACCTGTCATTAATCTACAGATCCAGTTTTTGCTCTTGTTTTATTCCTGCTGCACCGCTGAGTAATCCGTTTTTTGTTTTATTTAAATCTGCCAGAGGTGTAGAATTCTTACTGATCCACAGACCAGGGGTCTTTGGAAAATTTTTCATTTCCTAATGCACCAAATGTTTTGTATAGGAGGAAAGGTCTGGATTGCAGGCGGCCGGTTCATCACCTGAATTCTTCTTCTATGAAGCCATGCTGTTGTGATGGATACAGTATGTGGTTTAGCATTGTGTTGCTGTAATATGCAAGACCTTCCGTGAAATAGACATTGTCTATTTAGAGCTTATGTTATTCTAAATCCTCAATATATTGCTCAGCATCAATAATTATGTATAAGTTGCCCATGCAATAGGCACTAATGCAACCCAATACCTTTAGAGATGCAGGCTTCTGAACTGTGTGCTGATAACAAGCTGGATGGTCCCTTTCCTGGTTCACAGGACACAGCGTGTGAGTTTTTCATAAACAATGTCACATTTTGTCTTCTTTGCATGATAGAGCTTTAACTTGCATTTGTGGATTGCACGGCGAACTGTGTTCACAGACAATGATTTCTGGAAGTATTTCTGCGCCCATGAAGTGATTTTCATGACCCAGTCATGCCTGTTTTTAATGTGGTGCCGCTTGAGGGCCAGTAGAATGCAAGCATCCAATATTGACCATTGGCCTTGCTACTTGGGCACATGGGTTTCTCCAGAATCTTTGCTAATATTAAATAGTGTAGATTGTGGGACATTCAAAGTCTTCACAATTTTATATTGAGGAACATTTTTTTATTAAATTCTGCCACAATTTTAAGATGTAGTTGTTCATAGATTAGTGACCTCTGACCATCTTTGCTTCTGGAAGACTCTGCCTCTCTAACATGCTCTTTTTATACAATCACGTGACTTAGTTGAAAATTGACCTTCTAGATGATTGTTTTTTTAATAGTTTCACTTACTTTTCCAGCCTTCTGTTAACCCTGTTCCAACTTTTTTGAGAAGTGTTGCTACCAAAAATTTCTAAATTAGTTAATTTTTTCAACTGAAATGGAAAAATGTCCAACGTTCACCTTCTGATCTGTGTTATATGTTCTGTTATGAATAAAACATTGCTATAAGAGATTTCCAAATCATTGCATTCTTGATTTCTTTCTATTATACAGAGTGTCCCAACTTTTTGGGAATATCGGCAACAGATTGAAGATCGAAAGATAGATAGATAGAGTCATCCTCATGTCTAGCTTAGGGATATTGCTTCACTATGAATTAGGAATCAGGGCCACAGGAAGAAGAGCTAACAATCTATTCCTCCCATTTGCTCCATGACCCCCCACAGAACAGAGTGTCTGTGGCACAGCCACCTACTTTAAATTGGTCAGCATGAATATGAAACAATAGGTTTGTGTGCCACTCTTCTGTCCTTGTGTAATTCCGCTGTTCCGGTCCTCAAAGCAACAGAGGGCAATGTCCTAGGCAAAGTGGGGCCACATTACCAGATATAAATATTGAGTTTTTAGTGACTGGGAACGTATACGAGGGACGTTATATATCCCCCAGAATGTGTACAGAGACCTATTAAACCTGCTGGAGTGCATTGCAGTCACAGACACAGCTGCGGCTGCAGTGCAGGAATGAAGGTGAGCATTGACCTGGTCAGGCTATCTGGCTAAGGCAGATTAAGTAAAACCCGGCAGGGCCTTCATTTCTTGGGGGAGGCTACAGGAAGGCAGTGGGGCGGCCTCCTCCCTCCAACCCCGGTTTTCCAGTGGCCACAGGTCCTTTAAAAACCCTGCATTAAGGATTAGTGTTGTTCAGTGTTGGGACCTGCTAGGAGCATAGCAGGAAAGCTTGGCGAGCCTGTGAGTAGCTGTACACACGTCTGGGAAGGCTCTGCAGCCGTCAGGCTCTGAGCGGCCCGGCGCGACCGTTGCCCCCGGCAACCGTTGTTCATGGACTTATGTTAACCCGGCTGCGAACCGGAGGACTTTTCTGTATTACCCGTGAGTTGCTGAATAAAAGCTGCTTATGTTGGACTTGCTTGGGTCACTGCCTCAGTTACTGCACGGTGTGAACACCGCCGCCTTACACAGGTTTAAGTTCTATGGATTGTAAGTCAAATGTATGAGATAGCCAAGATGATTATCCATAAAATTATGGTAAATCTCACATTGGAAGCAGTAGTGGATGGTGAGATATGAAGCCTGAAAGTCAAAAGCTCAAAACATTGTTACCCTTTTGATTGTTAGTGTATATGCAAAGATGCAAGAGTCTGTCTGGATCCCAGAAACTCACTCAGCTTTTATGCACACACACTGATTACAAGCAAACAGGTCACAGGTGAGGATGATACCTTTAGTAGCCATTCAAACCCATTTATGTTAAATTCTGTGCATGTTATCAGGCCAAAATTACCAGGGTATGTGAACTTTTTATCGGGGTCATTTGGATGTTTTTGGTTGTCATTAAGATTTAAAAAGAGAAAACACAGTAGTTTGACAATAAATGGCTTCACTCAACCAATAACCATGAGTGGAGAAAAAGTTTTTTTGTTATCATTCATATTCTCTGAAACAAGGCCAAGAAAGGAAAAATTCTGCCGGGGTATATAAACTTTTGAGCACAACTGTACACATACACTACCGTTCAAAAGTTTGAGGTCACCCAGACAATTTTGTGTTTTCCATGAAAACTCATACTTTTATTTATCAAATGAGTTGCAAAATGATTAGAAAATATAGTCCAGACATTGACAAGGTTAGAAATAATGATTTTTATTAGAAAGAATAATTTTCTCCTTCAAACTTTGCTTTCGTCAAAGAATGCTCCCTTTGCAGCAATTACAGCATTGCAGACCTTTGGCATTCTAGCTGTTAATTTGCTGAGGTAATCTTGAGAAATTTCCCCCCATGCTGCCTGAAGCCCCTTACACAAGTTGGATTGGCTTGATGGGCACTTTTTGCCTACCATACGGTCAAGCTGCTCCCACAACAGCTCAATGGGGTTGAGATCTGGTGACTGCGCTGGCCACTCCATTACAGATAGAATACCAGCTGCCTGCTTCTTCCCTAAATAGTTCATGCATAATTTGGAGGTGTGCTTTGGGTCATTGTTCCGTTGTAGGATGAAATTGGCTCCAATCAAGCGCTGTCCACAGGGTATGGCATGGCGTTGCAAAATGGAGTGATAGCCTTCCTTATTCAAAAACCCATTTACCTTGTACAAATCTCCCACTTTATCAGCACCAAAGCAACCCCAGACCATCACATTACCTCCACCATGCTTGACAGATGGCGTCAGGCACTCTTCCAGCATCTTTTCAGTTGCTCTGCGTCTCGCAAATGTTCTTCTGTGTGATCCAAACCCCTCAAACTTTGATTCGTCTATCCATAAAACTTTTTTCCAATTTTCCTCTGTCCAATGTCTGTGTCCCATATTTATCTTTAATGTTAGCTTCATTGAAAAAAAATGTGCTTTTCTTTCAAAAATAATGAAATTTCTAAATGACCCCAAATTTTTGAACGGTAGTGTATATACCCATGTGTAGGATTCTGTCTGGATGGTTAATGGTCAAGGGTGGAATCAGATGTGTATATACTTTAGATTCACTGTGAGAGCACCCAATAAACTAGATAGACAGACAGACAGATATGGAATAGATAGCTATGGGATAGACAGACAGATATGGGATAGATAGCTATGGGATAGACAGATAGATATGGGATAGCTAGATAGGGGATAGGTAGATATGGGATAGATAGATAGATAGATAGATAGATAGATAGATAGATAGACAGATAGATGTACATGGAACAGATAGATAGATATGGAATAGATAGATAGATATTGGATAGATAGATAGATAGATAGATAGATATGGGATATATAGATTAGATATGGGATATACAGATTAGATAGATAGATAGATAGATAGATAGATAGAGATAGATAGATGGGTAGATAGATAATAGATAGATAGACACATTGAAAGATGAGAGATATATAAATATAAGACACATGGATGTGAAAGACAAATGATAGACAGAATACAGTTATACCAGTCTTACATAACACTGTGTGATGGATAATCAGTCATAATAATACACTCCTAGCCTCCCATCTATCAGAGCCGCTCAGTAATTAAAACCCTATCATTCATGCAATGCTTACATCTAAGTCTGGCAATGACAGGATTTGGGATAACATCTGTATGCAGAATCGATGTTCCTAGCGCTGTCCCAGGGGAGACAGGACATTTTCTTTCTCAATCTGTCCCGCACATCTCACGGCTGTGTTTTCCCATTTCCCTGTACCCCATCCCTGCAGTCTCCCCACCTTTCTGGCAGCCTCTTCTTTTTCAGTCCTCTACGTTCTCTTTTTACAATCTCTCTAAATCCCTTCAATCCCGCTCCGCTCCCTCCACATCTCCGTCCTCCCCCTCTCTTCTTGCCTCCTGCTTACTTTTTTGCTCCCTCGCAGTAGTTGTTGTCCCTTAGCATGATTAAACTTTCTGCTGCCTGCAGTGCTCAGGAAGCTTCAGGAATAATATTTATTTCTATCAGGTAGACTTTCTCCACAGTCTGCCGTACAGAATGGATACAGCACCAACAGGGAAAAAGACAAAGGAGTAGCTACACAGCAGCAGCGGATACATACATATTCATGGCACGAAGTTGCAAGGTCTATTAGATTGTGAGCTCTGCAGGGCAGGAGTGACCTGTGTCAGGCAGACATAAAAGGAAGGAGAACAATAAAACAGACAGTATCCTAAGGTGACGGAAGAAACCTCCGGCTCATCATAGAGAATAAACACCCTGTATGCCAAGCTCATATACTGAAATGTGTCCTTTAACCTTTAAGCATCATGATACCTCTCTCTGTGGTAACATTATTCAGTCGGGTTCTCTATGGATGTATGATAAAACAATGGTAACATCTTGATAAAAGAAAATAAATTCAGCATGGCGTCTTTTGTGTATGCAGCAGAATTAAAGGCATATTCTTATCTCAGACATTTATGGCAGACAAAATAGCCAAATACTATTGCAATCTATGGGGTAAAGCTTCTCCTTGTGGAGAGCGCCAAGTCGGCATAAGGAGACTTATGGGGGAGCATTGCATGGCCTTTAAGTCTCCTTACTCTGACATGGCACGCTAAACTCCGTCAGAGGCCTCTCACCCAACCAGATCAGTTCTACTGCTTTGCACTGATGAAGGCCAAAAACCCTGAAACACGTGTCTGCAAATGGAATGTCTGGTTTTGCTTCTTATCTTAAGTCACATGTAAGGGCTAGTTAAAAAGGTCGATATTGACTTTTAGGATCGCTACCTTCAATAGGAGACAGTAGAGATCCTCTCTGAAGAGGATATTTGCATATTGAATATTTTGTGCCCTTACATAGAAGTGGATCTGAGCTGTACTTCTCTATTCACAGTGGTGACAGGACTTCATTGGTGGGATACATAACTATTCCATACCTATCTGACAGGTGAATACCCCATTAAAGTTTGTCACTTGTCAACAGAAAATGTGCAATCTTTGGTCTTGCGAATGACTTGAGTGAAGCTGTACTGCAGATCCCCTGCACAGCGGATGTTCAGCAGCGCTGCTGTGCAGGAAACTAAACTGCAGATCCAATAACTAAATCCACTGTAACTCTAAAAACAAGTAATGTGAATAGGGTTTTTTTCTATTTACAACACCCACCCACCCCCTCAAAAAAAAAAAAAAAAATAGTTCACGGATTGTTTTAATATATCAGTGGACTCTGAAAACTTTGATGAGCCCTATTGAATTCAATTTGGGACTGATCCACATGCAAATCTGCAGCCGAGGTCTTGAGCTCGTGCAAATCGTGTGTGCACAGCGCCACAAAGTTACAGTACTAAACAATAAAATGTCCAGTTGGACAGACCGATAACTTACTTGCTATTGCTGTAACATGCTCATTGTAGTAATACCAGGGCTACGAAGTTTGCTACAACAAAGCAGAGAATCTTTCATGTACAGACCCGCGATTGTTAAAGCCTTGGTCACAATGACACATCAGTCCCACATTGTGTACTTGGCTTTTATTTCACCTGTCTGTGTCTCTGAGAGTGTACTCTGCAGAAATCAATTAAAGCAGTTTATTTGGAAGAATTACTAACGGCACACAATGTTTTATCATGTCTCTGGTCTGAATGGCAGGATCCTATTGTTAGACATCACCGTCTGTAGGGGGGGTTGACGACAAAGAATTTCTCCTTTTTAATGAAACTCTCTGATCTATTAGCATTTATTCCTATGGCTGAATGCGTCCGATCAGATATTGGTTTAGGGGATCAATGGAGAAACCCAAATTCTAAGGGTAGGATATCACACGGCAAATTTCTGTGACTGGCCCAAAAATCTAAATGGGACTTTCAGAATCCCATGCACAAGAACAACCCTAGCCATATACATGATGTGGATTCTGAGGAAAGGTCCTTTTATTGCTACGCTTGGGCAGTATAGATAATCGTGGAAACCTCCAGCTCTATCTGTAGATGCCACAACGCAGCCCACAAGGTGGAAAACACATGCATAAATACAGTGTTAGACTGTGGGACTGACAAATTAAAGCAAACGAGGACAGAAGCACCTGAATACACACAGAGCTCGCATAGAGCCTATATTACCGGGAGAGACACTCCCATAAGAGAAAAATCTGAAACTTGGATCAAACTGCACACTGCATATCAGAGGGCCTGAAAATTAATGAAAGAATGAAGATTGCGGACTAAACTTAGTGCAGTTGTATTAACTAAAGGTAACATAGGTAAAAAACAAAAGTATCCAAAGCCTTTAAACTACATATAAGCAAAAATATTCCATTATGATACAAATGTTTTTCAAAATGAAAATTGAATAGGTTTATTGGGAAAAAAATTCCAACTACAACATTTGCATTGCCTGAAATACAAATTCTGTAGTCTTGTTATTGTTGGAAGACATTTTCCAATCAGGTACATGTATGATATGGTAGGTCCCCTGTTTTCAGAGAAGTGGTGGCACAAAAGTAAGTAGCTTGGTGGTTTCGGTATCACCCATAAAACCAAGAAACTTACTTGAATGCTAACTGTAACTGGGAGACACAAGACCCTTTTGTTGTTATTGGTGGCATTTAAGCAGTTGGACCCTAACCCATCTAATATTTCTAACTTATCAATTAGTCTATAAAAGTTTGTAGAGTTAAAGAAAAGTTGTAATAAAAGGGGCAAATAAAGATGTAAAATCTAAGAATGTAATCATGTTCAATTAAAGGCCCTTTTCCACTCCTGGAGAAATTATTTTGCAGATCCTTCAGATGGTGAATCCTAAGGGCTTGCGCAGATGAGCATATTTTCGGTCTGAGTGCGAGCGGGCAAAACGTCAGATAGCACTTGGACCAATGTTATTTTTCAGGGCCATGCACATGTCGGATTTATTCATTTGACAATCTGAGCGTGCTCAATTTGTATCAGATATTCGATTGCTCTCGGCCATGAAAGTCAATGACTTTGTGGAATGACATGTGAGTGCAGTCCGATTTCCACAGACTGACAGAATGGAGAATTTTTTTTTCTATCTTCTACTTATCCCACACACTGATCAGACACTCTGATCAGAGTGTGATTAGAATAGTCGTATACAGTCTCGCCCAGCATCTTACTTATGGTTTTGTAGCCCATTCCAGCTTTGTGCAGGTCTATGATCTTGTCCCTGACATCCTTAGAAAGCTCTTTGGTCTTGCCCATGTTGTAGAGGTTGGAGTCTGACTGATTAATTGAGTCTGTGGACAGGAGTCTTTTATACAGGTGACTATGTAAGACAGCTGTCTTTAATGCAGGTAACGAGTTGATTAGGAGAGTCTAACTGGTCTGTAGGAGCCAGAACTCCTAATGGTTTGTAGGGGATCAAATACTTATTTCTCACTGAAAAATGCAAAAAAAAATATCTAATTTTTCTCGTACAATGTGATTTTCTTGTTTTTTTTTTTGTGATATTCTATCTCTCAATGTTAAAATTAACCTACCCTTAAAATTATAGACTATTCATGTCTTATCAGTGGGCAAACTTACAAAAACAGCAAGGGATCAAATACTTATTTCCCCCACTGTATATATACATATACAGCAAAAGAGTATAAAACCTAACTTTTAATAAATAGTTAAAAATTCAAATCCACAATAATTCAAATAACATTATTAAAGTATATATCATATATTTCCACTGATTGTTCCTCTCCTGGTTTTGGCTTACAAATGGTGATGTAAAATACTGACCAAATACTGAACGTGTGAACGTAGCCTTAGGATTCAGCAAGCTATAGAGCCTGCAAGAACATTTCCTCATGGATGGATAAGCCCATAAATGTGTGATTTTTGGGGGACTAACTATTGATATGATTTCGGCTGAGCTGCACTACCAGTAATGGTCAACTCTACCAGGCAAGCCACTGTGGCTGGAAAGACAATGAAGGGTCCTTGGCGCTCTAGCTTGTACCACGACCCCTTTGTTCTGTTGATTGTGGAGGTTCCCAATGAATTATAAACCATCAATGTATACTGCTGGAAAAGAATCCTTAAATCGCTCAGTCATTACAACTGATATCCAATTCTAACACTTCCTAATAACTAAGTCAATTATCACGGTCACAGATATAATTGGTTTTATTGGCTAAATTATCAACACTGTCTATGGATTAAACTACTAATACCACGTACAGCTCAGAGACAATACCTGGCAGTGTGGATCCCAGAAGTCTCTACAGGCCCTGACACATCCATTATTAAACAGGACTTAATGATGCGCCCGCCCAGCGCTTACAATCAGCAGCGGTGACATATAGGTAAGCAATGCAATGCAATTTTTACTTCTTGCTGTTTGCTCAACTCAGTGTGTAAAATTCCTCAGCGCTGCTTATTGCACAATTATTTTCGCCTGAACAATTTAACTATAAAACTGTTGAACTAATAGGATAATCTTACGGCTACGCAGCGTGTGTTTTCATTAAAGTACATTTGGTGCAGCGGTGGGCTCCGACATACCATTTATTACACTAGCTCCATGCAGACAATATGTGAAGGAGTTTCTGGGAGAAACACTTCAGAGTAAACTGGGAAAAATTAAGCTTGCTCTGTCTTTGTTTGCAGGGAAAAAAAAGGAGCAGTGATCCATCTCCGGTACCCCACAGTGGCATCGTTCCAGCACACTGTGGAGGCAGTGCATAGCCGAGCAGTCTAAAGGGACTGGCAGCTGAGTCCCCTACTCCAGCCATGGATGCCTTATTCTTAACTATTGCAGACTTTTAAAGAAAACATATTTTTGAAAGCCGGTAATGATGCGACTAGGATGACTAGTCCAAGGGCAAGTCCCTATATACACACATAGGGAGAGAGACCTGTCAGTCAAGGGGAAAGGAGTGGCGAGAAGTTGGCGGGGACATGCCTCTTGGACTAGTCATCTTAACCACATAGTCCCCAGATGGATTTTAAGGCTAAGTTGTGATGTTGAGTGTTTAGTGCAGTTTTTCCTACAGTTCCAGAAAAGTGGATGGGATTTCTCTAATTCTCATGCCCACTGTGCTTTTATTTAGTCAGCGTAAATTGGCCTGCAGTGCATTTTTAAAATGTTAACATGTTAATTTATCTTGCAGTAAATATACGTTTTATTTGCAAATTTTCCCCCCAGACTTCCAAGAGATGAAGAAAAGTCATAGATAAAAAAATACATGAGATTTTAGTGCATTTTCTTAGCGGTAATGCACTAAAAACAAATGTAATCCGCATTTGACTGTATTAGTAATGATATAGCAAAGCTAAGTAACATAAAGAAAAACAAAGCAGCTTTATTTTAATACATGATAAAGGAGACAAAAAACCACAGCTGACAGGACACAATAAAAGCGCACGAAAACGCAACGATAAAAACGCATATAACCTAATTTATATAATTGGTGCTGAAAATCTGCAACATCAAAAATTCAAGAAATAATCATAGTGCAAACTTAGCCTTCAAGTGCCTCTTCTTTGAAACTCTGCAGCGCTTCAGAATAGGGTTATGTACACACACCGCCTTTTTCAGGTGGATTCTGCCTGCTACCCGCCTGAAAAAGCGCTGAAAAATAAAAATGCCAAAAAGAAATAACATATGAAAGAACATATGCACAGCAATGTCTAAACGACTTACTGTGCAAATGTTCCGTCTTTTGTAACTACTTAAAAGTGCTTCAGGCATTGAAAGCCGTTGTTATGGATCTGGGTGGTGGAACCTCTGTGCTGCGGTGCAAGGAGGGACCAGAGGGGGGTAACTAGGCATCAACTCGGACTGACCAAGGCCGCATGGCGGCTCAATCGACTCCGTGAACCAGGGAAGGACCGAGCAGAGGGACCAGGTGCTACTCTGGACCAGTCCTTGTATGAGAGCAGGTGACTCCCACGGGTCAGAAAGCAGGGACTGACCGGTACAGCAGATGAGAATGGCAGGCAGGCTGACGGGTGATCCGGGAAGACGGACTGGCAGACACCACGGGTAACTGGCAGGAGCCTCCAGGTAGGCTGGCTGGTAAGCACGGCAGGTAACTGGTACGTTCTCCGGGTAGGCAGGCAAGCCTGGCCCATAGACATACTGTCTGGTTAGGACCGTAGGCAGACCGTCGGGCTGGAGAGTGTACTTGGCTGGCAGACACAGGTAGACAGGCTGGTGGACTGGACTGGTAGTCAGGCTGGCGGACTGGACTGGTAGTCAGGCTGGCGGACTGGACTGGTAGTCAGGCTGGCGGACTGGACTGGTAGTCAGGCTGGCGGACTGGACTGGTAGTCAGGCTGGCGGACTGGACTGGTAGTCAGGCTGGCGGACTGGTAGTCAGGCTGGCGGACTGGACTGGTAATAAGGCTGGCGGACTGGACTGGTAATAAGGCTGGCGGACTGGTAGTCAGACTAGCAGCGGGACCTGAGGGCTGAAGCAAAGTTTAGTACACAGAGCTACAACCTTGCACGGGCACCTCCATTTTGGAGGAGGTGCCTTTTATACGAGAGGTCCTCCGGCCATTGGCCGGGGACTCCTTGGGATGGCGAGAACGGCCCCTTTAAGAGGGAGGGAGCGCGCGCCCTAAGCACAGTGCTCAGGAGGCAGAGACGCCGATGCTACAGTACCCCCCCTTTTACGCCCCCTCTTTTTAGGCCCGAAAAAAAAAAATTTTAAGAAGAAGCGGGGCGTGGATGTTCTCCCTGGGTTCCCAAGTTCTCTCTTCTGGGCCAAACCCCTTCCAATCCACCAGAAAAAAGTTTTTTCCTCTTACCCTCTTGGTGGCCAGAATGTTCTCTACCTCATAGACGTCCTCAGCAGAGACCAGAGCTGGGGAAGTACCTGGATCGTCGGAAAAAGAATTAAGAACAACCGGTTTGAGGAGAGATATGTGGAAGGAGTTGGGAATCTGTAAGGTGGCCAGGAGTTTTAACTTGTAGGCCACTGGATTGATTTGCTTGAGGACTTCAAATGGACCGATGAACCGTGGACCCAACTTATAGGAGGGTATTTTGAGACGAACATGTTTGGAGGAGAGCCAAACCTTGTCTCCAGGACGGAATTGAGGCGGATACAGACGTCTCTTATCAGCATTTCTCTTCATCCGCTCGGAGGATTGAAGAAGTGCTGATCTAGTGTCCTCCCAAATGGTTGAAAATTCGCTGACCAGAGACTACGCGGCAGGATTGTCCACTGAAGCGGAGATGGGAAACGGAATCCGGGGGTGTTGACCGTAGACCACAAAGAACGGGGACTTGGAAGAAGATTCGCTCTCATGGTTATTATAGGAGAACTCGGCCCATGGTAGGAGCTCTACCCAATCGGTATGGTGAGCGTTGACGAAGTGCCGGAGGAAGCTGGTATCTGGTTGATACGTTCCACTTGGCCATTGGACTGAGGATGATAAGCAGAGGAGAAATCCAGAGAGACATCCAGCAGCTTACACGTAGCTCTCCAGAAGCACAAAGTGAACTGGACCCCTCGATCAGACACAATGTGGAGGGGTGGGCCGTGGAGACAAAAGATGTGATGGATGAAGTCCTTAGCCAGCACAGATGCAGACGGGAGACAACGAAGAGGGATAAAGTGGGCCATTTTAGAAAAGCGGTCAGCGACCACCCAAATGACAGTACAACCAGCAGAAACAGGGAGATCAGTAACAAAGTCCATAGCAATGTGCTGCCACCGGGCAGCAGGTACGGGAAGAGGCAGGAGATGGCCGGCTGGAAGACGTCTGGGAACCTTGTTGCGGGCACAGGATGAACAGGCCATGACGAAGTCTACAACATCCTTGCGCAGGGAAGGCAACCAGTAATGCCGGGTAATGAGCAGGAAGGCCCTCCGCTGGCCAGCGTGGCTGGCTAGTTTAGATGAATGACCCCAGTGAAGAACCTTCTTGCGATCCGGAACCGCTACAAACGTCTTACTGGGTGGGAGACGAGACAGGTCCAAACGAGCCACATTCATCACTTTGGAGGGATCGATGACATGCATAGGCTCCTCCTCTTGATTGGAACACAGGAAGGATCGGGACAAAGCGTCGGCTTTAACGTTCTTGTTCGCAGGGCGGTAATGTAGGGTAAAGTTGAAATGGGCGAAGAACAAAGACCACCGGGCCTGACGCGGATTGAGTCTTTGGGCATTTTGTGGATATGCCAGGTTTTTGTGGTCAGTATAGATGACCACCGGGAGCAGAGCCCCCTCTAGCAGGTAACGCCACTCCTCCAGAGCCAATTTGATGGCTAGCAGTTCTCGTTCTCCTATGGAATAGTTGCGCTCGGACGAGGAGAAGAGCTTGGAGAAGAAGCCGCAGGTTACCATTCTCCCAGACGGAGATTTCTGGGTGAGCACCGCTCCGGCTCCGGAAGAGGAAGCATCAACCTCCAGAAAGAACTGTTTGTTGCAATGCGGACGGTGCAGCACCGGGGCAGAAGAGAAGGCTTGTTTTAAAGAGAGGAAGGCCTCCTCCGCTTCGGACGTCCATTCCTTAGGATTAGCACCCTTACGGGTGAGCGCAGAGATGGGTGCAGTCCGGGAAGAGAAATGCGGGATGAAGAGGCAGTAATAGTTAGCGAAGCCCAGGAATCGCTGTATCGCCTTCAACCCCTCCAGTCGGGGCCACTTTAAGACGGCAGAGACCTTCTCGGGGTCCATCCGTAGACCAGTCTTAGAGATAATATAGCCCAGGAACGGAAGAGAGGTCTGCTCGAAGAGGCATTTCTCAAATTTTACGTATAGGGGATTCTGCCTGAGCCCAAGCAGGACCTGACGAACATCCCTCCGGTGTGTGGGTAGATCTGGAGACAAGACCAAGATGTCGTCCAGGTACACCACCACGCATGAATATAAGAGGTCATGAAGATGTCGTTGACTAGTTCTTGGAAGATGGCTGGAGCATTACAGAGGTGGAAGGGCATCCCACGGTATTCATAGTGGCCGTCCTGGGTATTGAATGCCGTCTTCCACTCGTCTCCTTGGCGGATCTGGACCAAGTTATACGCCCCACGAAGATCGAGCTTGGAGAAGATCTTCACGCCTTTAAGGCGGTCGAACAGCTCTGAGATGAGTGGCAGGGGGTATTTATTTTTGACAGTAATCTGGTTAAGTCCCCTATAATCGATACAGGGGCGTAGTGAACCGTCTTTCTTTTTTACGAAGAAGAATCCAGCTCCAGCCGGGGAGGTAGATTTCAGGATGAATCCCCTAGCCAGATTTTCTTCGATGTACTCCGACATGGCCTGGGTTTCGGCCAGCGACAAGGGGTAGATATGCCTACGGGGTGGAGTGGCACCGGGTACCAGGTTGATAGGGCAATCATATGGCCTATGAGGTGGCAGTGTCTCTGCCTCCTTCTTGTCGAAGACATCTGCATAGGACCAGTAAGTGCCGGTAGACCAGGTAAATTAGCCGGGGTAGACGGAGGTTGAACCAGGCGAACCGGAACCAGGCAGGTCTCATGGCAATCCTGCCCTCAACGGAGCACCTCACCCGATCGCCAATTCAGAACGAGTTCATGTCTCTGTAGCCAGGGTAGACCTAGCAAAAGGGAGTGAGAGTCCGGATAGCACATGGAAGGAGATCCTCTCCGAGTGCAACATTCCCACCTGAAGGGTTACAGGCTCTGTGACGAGCAAGATGGTCAGCAGAAGGAGTCTTCCATCCACGGAAGCGACTGCCAATGGTTCAGTCAGAGGTTTGGTGGGAATCTGATACTTCTCTACAAGGGACTGAGAAATGAGATTCCCAGCGGCTCCGGAATCCAGGTGGGTGGTTTCAAAGAAGCGGATCTCTCCACAGGAAATAGAAAAGGATAGAGTCAAGAACGGAGAGGATTTACTCTTGCCTAGGACGACCTCTCCGAGTGGTCCTAGACACTGGAGTTTCCCGGCTTCTCGGGGCAGGAACGGATCAGATGCTCCTTACTACCACAGTAGAAACAGCTCCCCTCGGCAGAGACTTGACCATCTTGGTCTGGTCGATCGGCATGGGTTCAGGCGAGCGTGCCCGGGGAGTTGCAGGTTGGGAGGCAGGTTTCTGGATAACAGGAGCAAGACGAGGAAATCTTCTCTCCCGGGTAGTCTCCTTAGCTCGTACCAGGAAACGGATGTCAATCCGGGTGGCTAGTGACACTAGGTCATCCAGGGTGGTAGGAATGTCCCGGCCGGCTAGCTCGTCCTTGATCCATCCGTAAAGACCCTCCCAGAAGGTGGACACCAGGGCCTCGTTGTTCCAGGCAAGCTCAGAAGCGAGGGTATGGAACTGTATGGCATACTGGCCCACAGTGAGACTCCCTTGGCGGAGTCGGAGCAATGAGGAGGCAGTAGAAGTCCTTCGTCCAGGCTCATCGAAGACCCTCCGGAAGGCAGTGAGGAAAGAAGGAAGATCGGACACCAGGGGATCCCCTCTGTCCCATAGAGGGTTTAGCCATGCCAATGCTTCCCCAGTGAGGTGAGACATGATGAACGCCACCTTGGCCAGGTCGGAGGGAGACTGATGTGCCAGTAGTTCAAAGTGCAATGTGCACTGGTTCAGAAAACCCAACATAAGATGGGGTCACCCCCAAAACGAGGAGGCGCAGAGAGCCGGGGTCCTGAGCTGGATGCCGTGGCAATGGTTGGCAGAGGCGCCGCCGGAGAGGGTGTCGCTCGGCTCAAGGCGGATACTGGTGGGACGGACAGCGTGTCCAGGCGAGAGTTGACAGACCGCAGGTAGGTCAGGATGGTTTCCTGTTGGGATCTCTGACGAGAAACCTCCTGGTACAGGTCAGCAAGCGAAGGAGTCTGGGGGCCACCGGGTTCCATGGCCCGTGCAAACTGTTAAAGATCCGGGTGGTGGAACCTCTGTGCTGCGGTGCAAGGAGGGACGAGAGGGGCGTAACTAGGTATCAACTCAGACTGACCAAGGTCGCACGGCGGCTCAATTAACTCTGTGAACCAGGGAAGGACCGAGCAGAGGGACCAGGTGCTACTCTGGACTAGTCCTTGTATGAGAGCAGGTGACTCCCACGGGTCAGAAGGCAGGTACTGACCGGTACAGCAGATGAGCACGGCAGGCAGGCTGACGGATGATCCGGGTAGACGGACTGGCAGACACCACGGGTAACTGGCAGGAGCCTCCAGGTAGGCTGGCTGGTAGGCACGGAAAGTAACTGGTACGTTCTCCGGGTAGGCAGGCAAGCCAGGCCCATAGACAGACTGCCGGGTTAGGACCGTAGGCAGACCGTCGGGCTTGGCAGGCGGACACAGGTAGACAGGCTGGCGGACTGGACTGGTAGTCAAGCTGGCGGACTGGACTGGTAGTCAGGCTGGCGGACTGGATTGGTAGTCAGACTAGCAGCGGGACCTGAGGGCTGAAGAAGATTTTAGAACACAGAGCTACAACCTTGCACGGGCACCTCCATTTTGGAGGAGGTGCCTTTTATATGAGAGGTCCTCCGGCCATTGGCCGGGGACTCATTAGGATGGAGTGCGCGGCCCCTTCAAGAGGGAGGGAGCGCGCGCCCTAAGCACAGTGCTCGGGAAGCTGCGCGCGCCGGCAGCAGTAGCAGCAGGAGGGCCGGAAGACGCCGGGCCAGGAGTGCGGCGGCGTCTCTGCCTTTCAGGAGGCAGAGACGCCGATGCTGCAGCCGTGAAGCGGCTAAAAGGAGGAACTGGTCAATTCTTTTGTTGGTTACTGCTTGGAAACTGCCACTATCTAATATAAAAAAAAAAAATCTGAGGCAAGGCCACCACAAAAGCGACTAAAAAGACGCTGGAGAAGTTTCAGGCGAAATTGCCGTATTTTCCTTTTGCTTCAAAAACAAAGCGGGTACTCCAGCATCTATATGATAGGAGCTCATTGAGATGTCAGAGATTTTTCTCGTTTTCAAAAAACAGATTTTCATCAATGTTTAGTCAGTTTGTCATTTTTTACCTGCTGAATTTCATAATTTTTCTTTTGTGTACAGGAAGTTTTCTGACACTTCTCCTATGAAACAAACATGAAACCTGTATAGAAAATTCACATTGGTGATGTCTACAACCCCGTATCAATGTGTCCATCACCTATCAGAGCACCTGCAACATTGTTCAAGTTCTGATAAATAAGTGATTATTTGCTCGTCATTAGTGATGAGCAAGCGTGCTCGTTTAACCCTTTCACCGAGCACGCTCGGGTGCTTTCCAAGTATCTTCGGCATGCTCGTATATTAAGTTCGAGTCCCTGCGTCTGTATGACTTATGGCTGTTAGTCAGCCTCAACACATGCAGAGATTGCCTGTTTGTTAGGGAATCCTCACATCAGTTGAGGCTGACTAACATAAATCATGTAAATGCAGTGACTGGAACTTAATATACGAGCACGCCGAAGATACTTGGAAAGCACCTGAGCGTGCTCGGCGAAAGGGTTAAACGTGCACGCTCACTGATCACTACTTGTCATATCTTGGCTTCCAAATCTTCTCCTTCGGCTTTAACCTCAGCATGTGTGTAATTACATGGAATAATGGCATGTAAGTGAATATCTGCAACCCCTTTAAAGTATTATAATAATAAGAGACTGGATTATTCTCTTTTCGTCCATCGTATAACTTAAAACATTACTGATGACAATCTCACTGACATTTCATATTACCGGCAGACATGAAGAGGCCATATTGTAATCAGGTGGAAGTCACAGTGAATGGAAAAAGAGCTAATTTCTGACTAATTATCTCCTTTCGATAGCACCCACGTCTCTATCATATGACTTCTTGCTCTCTACCAGCTAAACATACTGATCCAGCCACACTTATAATTATAGCACATGTATGAAAAATATATGGAGATTTATTAATAGGAGAATACCCAAATGTAATTTGTATGGTAATGAGAGCTATGTGTTAAATGCTGATCAGAGGTCCTTCTACAGGGTCATCCTCCTTACCCTCCCCGACTCTGCATCTTTTATGAATTATAGCAGAAAAAATCATTTATTCTCTGGTCAATTGGAGAAGTCTATTTATGATCCTGTAATGGAGATCAGTAATCAATGAGACTATTGCATAAGGAGGCCAAAATACTGGCGCAGAAAGACTCTTGAATTTTGGGGATCTGTTTCTTAAATATCTAATGTACGCCATATTTATCCATGTCCAAAGACATGTCCCACAGGTCAGATCTCATACAGAGCATGGGTCCAGAATCAGGACTAGGCTTTCCTTCACTTTGGGCAAAGATTAAGTTTGAAAACCTTGGATATAAATATCCTGGGGCCAAAGCAAAGTGGCTTTCCGAGGCTCATTTTGGCATTCAGATATTGGGGCACGCACATTGACAGCAGAAATGTTTCCACATAATGCACACACTACTTTGAGAAACTTCACATATATAGTGTACTTTTTATCTAAGAGTAATTATGATCATAAGCCTGGGTGCACAAGCTTTTTATTATTCCGTGGGCCACATTGCTAGATTGTACCCAACACTGTTATGTCCAACATTAAAAATTATAATCTATCTTTGGGATAGGTGATAACTTCAGGATTAGTGGAGGGTCTATCCGCTGGGACCTCACTGATCCTGAGGATAAGACTCTGAAATGCCCCATCGGAATGAAAGTGTGGCTGTGCCTGCACACCACCACTCCTCTGCCTGCACGCCACCGCCGCTCTGCCTGCACGCCACCGCCGCTCTGCCTGCACGCCACCGCCGCTCTGCCTGCACGCCACCGCCGCTCTGCCTGCACGCCACCGCTGCTCATTTTGGCATTCAGAACCTGGGGCACGCACATTGACAGCAGTATTAAAAATTATAATCTATCTTTGGGATAGGTGATATCCTCAGGATCAGAGAGGTCCCAGTGGATAAGACCCCCCACTAATCCTGAAGTTATCACCTATCCCAAAGATAGATTATAATTTTTAATACTGCTGTCAATGTGCGTGCCCCAGGTTCTGAATGCCAAAATGAGCAGCGGTGGCGTGCAGGCAGAGCGGCGGTGGCGTGCAGGCAGAGGAGTGGTGGTGTGCAGGCACAGCCACACTTTCATTCCGATGGGGCATTTCAGAGTCTTATCCTCAGGATCAGTGAGGTCCCAGTGGATAAGACCCCCCACTAATCCTGAAGTTAAGACTCTGAAATGCCCAATTGGAATGAAAGGGTGGCTGTGCCTGCACACCAGCGCTGCTCTGCCTGCACACCACCGCTGCTCTGCCTGCAAGCCACTGCTGCTCTGCCTGCACTGCAACGCTGCTCTGTCTGCACGCCACAGCTGCTTTGCCTGCACTGCATTTCAGAGCCTCATTCTTGGGAACGCTGAGGGTCCCAGCTGTCTGCCCCCTACTGATCTACAAGTTATCACCTATCCAATATCCTTCTAAATAGTCTTCATTACACATTTTATACCATTTTGAAGCTGCGGAGTGAGTCCTTTTTCTAGCTGCCTTCTTTTGCAAAAATCTTACAAATCTGTCTGTTACCTAATAGAAATTGCGACTACAGAGAGAAAATTTAGTTATATTCTCCCAGCACCTGGTCACTTCCAGTCATCGGGACCTTGAGATGTGAGCTGGCTGTGATGCCTCCCCCTGCTCCTTGATTGACATTCTGCTCCGCACACACGATACAGAGGAGGATGTCAGTCAAGGAGCAGGGGAGCGATTTCAGCGCACTCACTGTATAATAAGCACTGACTGTTACAGTGTCTTACACCGTCCCAATGACTGGAAGCGAGCGGCTGCAGGGTGAAAAAAACAAAGACATGTCCACATTACCCATTCAAGTGAACAGGTCAGTGAAAGAAACAGATAGCAACCTCTTGTGTTATCCAAGTATCATCAGATTGCTGTCCATTTTTTTACTGTTTAATGGGAAGGAAACGCTTGTTGTTTTTTTTTTTTGCATGAAAAAAAAAATGGATGCCACACATGGAAATTTAAAAAAAAAAAAAAAAAAAAAAAAAAAAATTTTCTCAAATAACTCCACACCCCCCTTCATCATGTACAACTCTTCCAATGTCAACAAAAAATGACCTATTGTGCCCGCCATAGGTGCCCCCATTCCAGGGCAGCTTATCTCCTGCACTGGGTTGAGTTTATCTGTACCGTCGGCATTTGATTTCTGCTCATGTGTACGGATGAGCGAACCCGTGGATGGTCGGGTTCGACCAAACATTACTCCAAAGTTCGGTTCAGGTAACAGAACTGTATCCAAACCCCACAGAAGTCAATGGGGACCTGAACTTTGGTGTTGTAAAAGGTGTCTCTCTCTCCCTGGAACTCTGAACATGAAAACATACTTTCGGGAGAAATCCGTGTTCGGAGTTCAGCACCTAGTGTCTGGTATGAACCCTGAACTTTACAGCAGGGTTCGCTCATCTCTACTCATGTGCACTCGTCAGGCGCTCTCATAGACATCGGCGCTGGCATCATTTATAGTGAAGGAATCAAACAAACAATGAACAGTAAATCATTTGTTTAAATAGAAAAAAAAACATTTAATACTTTAAAAGCAATTTTAGTTCCCTACTGTCATCAGTATATTTGGAGGGTATGTACCAATTATCTGAGAGCATCAACTGAAGCTTTTATCTTTCATGGTTGTCCTTGTGGCACAGACTAATGTGTGCCAACCAAGCCATCACAACAAAGTTATAGAGTGAAGAGTTAACAAGGACAGAGTGATGGAAAAATTCAGTACAGCTGGAGGGATGAACACGGGTGGTAATAACATCCTTTTCCCAGAAGAGATCGTCTGATAATAATCTCTGTGATATTTGCAGTTGTATTAATTTCTCTTCATTACTTAAATACTGCATTTTAATTTTCTGCATTATCGGCAGACCTTTCCAGCGATGGTGATTATCACTGTATAATTGCATCCCATACAAGATGATTGCAATGTATAATAATTATGGGATTTGAGCTTGATTCACACAGGGTGCTTTTTTTGTGAAAAATTTCATATCTTCCATGGTATTTTCAAGGTGTTTTTAAAGGGGTTGCCTACTACTTTTCCACTTTTATATTCAGCGGGAAGCTGAAAGCTGCATCTTTTAATGAGTGTGATGCGCCGTTCAGCTGCCTGTGCGCCACAGTCACAACACGCATGCCCGTCGTCAACTGGTGTACGATTCTGCTATGATTTCCACCACTTTTCTGGCATAATTTACAGTGGTTAAGTCTGGCCGGGCTAGACCATGCCCACCCTGTTAACCTCCACCAACCCAAAGACACAATATTTTGTGCAACAAAGAATTTCTAAAAATGTTATTAATATCCACACCTGTTTTCTAACAAAAAGTGCTTGATGAATTTCCCCAAAAAATATACTAGAAAGTTGTAGAACTTTTCATCTATGAACCTTCACAGTGCACACGGTGCTGGTGCCGAGAGTGGGTGGTCATGTGGCCGCAAATATGCAATTTGAATACTTCTGGCCACATTCCGACTAAACGTGTCCAGCCTTGCTCAATTCACTTGTATTGAGTGAAGTTGCATACGTCTAGTTGGCATGTGACCACATTTACGCAAATGACATACTTGCAATCACGCGCCCGCTGCTCCAGGCGCCAGCTCCGGAGAATCCACGAATCTGTAGTCAGATAGAGTGACTGCAGACTTGAGTCCTAAGCTTGGACAACCTCTTTAAATGCATTTTTGCTAATGCGATTTTACATGCCTCTTTTCAGGCTCTGCATAGAAGTCTATTGGGAAAATAAGAGTGGTCCGTTGCAGCTTAAAAACGCACAGTGGGCATAAGTTTTCATCAATTCACTTCCACTTTTCCCGAACTGTTAACTGGAGCAGATTTTATGCACCAAAAAGAGCCCACACACAGTGTTTCCGCTACATGTGAACATGACTTAAAAGGTTGCTGCAGTGACATTTCAATTGCAGCATGGCAGCTGCAGCCAATCACTATTCTCTGTGTAGACAGTACAAGTCCAGTGATTGCCTGCAGCAGCGATCATGTGCTGCAGTCAGCGTGTCACCATTGCAGTGTGTCAGCACAGAGCAGGAACAATGGTATATGGGGGCAAAGTAAACCAAAGTTTGATAGTTTAAGTTCCCAGGCTTGACAAGATTAAAACTAAGTAATTGATCATATAAAACTTCTTTAAGGGTAGGCAGAAAGAAAACATGTAACTTTCAATAAAGATAAGGAGATTTCTTGGACCAGATGATACTTGTGTACTCACTCTTAAAATCCATGCTAGAATTGCTGTATAATCTATTTGAATATTTTCTACTCTGATATTAAAATCAGCATTTTATAAATCCAACTAAAGAAGGAGTCTATACAGCTATACAGTCTATACAGCTATTCTGACTTGGATCTCAAAAGTAAGTACACCAGCCTCATCAGGTTGAAGATATATTTAATAATGTATGAATTTTGTGTTGCAAAATCTGATGACAGATCATCAATTTTTACATTTTTTTCCCCATTTCTGTGATTTTTCACTAAAATAAAGCCCTTAATCACTCTTTAAGAAAAGGCTAGATATGGACGAGATGGAGCCTAATGGGCATCTCATGTCATGGAGAGACATTATAATATTGCATACTGTATACCTAGAATGAAGCCATGCTGGAAACTCTATGTGTGATGTCAGGCAGGGGCTTCGATGTGTACGTAAGTGTGACCCAGACTTCATTACTATTGATGACACAATATCCTGTAGGCATTTGTTGCCAAATGTTAGCGAGCATGAGAAAACTGAATGTTTTCTCCAAGGCTGTGATCCCACCGAGAATACACAGTCGAGTGCATGGATCACTGCATTGTAATTGAATACAGACAGGCAGACTGGATTCTCATTAAACATTTGGTTTATACTATGGCACACATGTAAGAAACTGTGGAACGAATATTGATATGTAGTAGGTGAAGCCACTATTCAAAGGGTATTTATTACTGAAAATAAAAGTGCACAGAGCCAGAACAGAACAGCTCATGACAGTGTGCAGTGGCCGTTCTCAGGTACTGCAGCTCAGCTCCCATTGAAGTGAATAGAAGCTGAGCTGCAGTACCTAAGAATGACCACTACGCAGTGTATAGAGCAAATAGGTGATCAGCGAGTGTGGACCCCCACTGATCTGATATTGATGACTTATTCGCAGGATAACTCTTGGATAATTTCTTTAAAATTTAGTGTCGCCCCCTAAAGTTTTGTGCTGGTAGTACAAGCTAGATACATTGCAAGCATGCCTGCTAGTTCAGTACAAGTGATGAGTAAATTACTATTCAGCAAAACGCAATCATAAAACATATTCTTCATCTTTTCATTAGATTGATGCAATGAAGCATAAAGTGTAGTGTTATCCGCTATAACTCGTACCTGGTAATCAAGTTTCTTTTCATTTGTTCCTAGAAATACGACAGTCATGATATGACAGCTTAGTTCTAATTACAGCAGGTCTGTACACATTTTACCATAAAGAATATACTGTACATAGTCTATCAGTTTGCACCACGGCATGAGACATATAAGCTTCCTTTATATGTGCATGTGCCCAAAAAAGTTTCAGCAGAATAAACTGGCCGCAGAGATGAATAAAATGTTGCTTGGCTTTTTTTTTTTGTCTGTTTTATGTTTCATATCTTTTGCGGAGATATAAAGCAAGAAAAGTTTCTGGAGCCTAGTATGCTAATAACCAAGGAGGGGGTTAGCAGAGATTCTTCACTGGTGGCATTGACTTTTTCCCCTGTATAATGTTGACCAATCATAAGCAGACATTGTCATGCAAGGAAAAAAAGAAAACTCCTCCAGAGAAGGTCAGAAGTGGCTTTACCTGTATGATATAGTAAGACATGTAATGATACACCGCTCTGCTCTCCTCCTCCTCTGTCGAGATCTACTGTGATTACAAGAGGAGGAGGTGAAAAGGAAAACAAAGCTGTCTGTCGTTACAAACACCTCCCTGCATCTATAACAGGCATCGGGGAGTAATGTCATGATAGTGGCCAAAGATCCAGAGTGGTGTGTGCAGCTCTCATCTCACAGCACTGACAGTGTGTGTGGGGGGGGGGGGGGGGGAGTAGTGAGAGCAGAGCTGACAGTGCTGTGAGATGATAGCTGCAAAGTGTCACATAAATCACTTTGAATCTGCCAGCTATCAAGGAATTTTAGGTTCCCAGCAAAGGGGATCGCCTTGTCGTTGGCTGTTGGGCATGCATGAATAGGCCAATTTATGCGTTAAGTAGCTTCGTTTTTTTCCTATTTTCTAGATCAGTAATGCAATTCCAAGCAATGACGATAGGTTTCCAATCCAATTGAAGTTTTAAAAAAAAAAGTGAAAAATAATCATTATTATGGTTCCATTATGATACTGTATATAGTATATGGACCCAAAACAGTAAAAAATTATCTTCTGACTTGTTTCAGGTCCATCCAACTTTTATCCATTGTTTGGAAATTGGTCAGCGATTCCCGAGGAGATAGGAATGGGGTTAACTCACCATACACTTAGCCTTTTGAGATAAGATTGGGAATACGGGCTTTTTGGTTGGAATATAAATAGATTTTTTTTAGTGGGTGGAAGAGGTTAAGGGAACCTGATTTAAAGCAATAAACTATATATATATATATATATATATATATATATATATATATATATATATATATATATATATATATATATGCATGAGTGCATGCAATTTCAATTCTCAATGTACAGGGTAACTAATAGGGGCCAGTGGTCTGCATTAATGTGGCTAACACTTGCTTTCTAGTCCCACTTCATGTCGTAGACCCTTTTAAATGAAAGAAATGATATGTTGAATATCTTAATGGAAGAGACGCACAACGAGTCTCTTGCGTATAAGAGGTGAATGTACAATTCAATTTACCCTGCAACACGCAATCCTTCATGTATCTCAAAGAATAGGTCTACATGGAAGAGTACGCCATGAACTGACGGAGATCAGCTCCTCCAGATGTGGGAGGACAGAGGACTCGTCACAGTAAATATTCTTTATTGTTGAATGATCTTTGGTGAAATGTCCTACCAGCATTGTCTTCTGTAAGTCCCCCCCCAACTCATCCTTCACATGTCTCCATGCCTGCTCTGCGGGAGATAAATCTGTCTTTTCTTTCCTCCTGAATAAATAAAGATTCCTTGGTTTTTAATGAAATGGTTGGAGAGCCTTGATGACCCCTGTCTTATCAACACGGCACAGGCCCTTTATTAAAAAAAAAAAAAAAAAAGACATTAATTGGAGAAGGGTCTCTTGAACATTTGATGAGACATCAAATACTATACCTCTACAGTTCACATTATACGCTGCTCCTTAAGTGAATTCATTAGAAATCTGGAAAAGTTTCCGGAAAGGAATATCAGCTGGTGGATAGAATAACAGGAGAAGCATTATAGAAATTGACAGGATGGCTATGGCTTAATGCTAAATCCTCTGTTCCCACATCAAATAGTGGTTGTAGGGCATCACCCAGAATATCCAACCGATAAAACTGATCTGTGACGTTATCTACTGAAAGAAAATTCTCTGCGGCTGAACAATAATACGGTGGAAAATTAAAATCATCGATTAGAGCTCATGGTTAGTTCAGGTTTTTTTTTTCAATAACAAACATTATTATTCGAGCAAGGCCAGAAGCAAACCTTCACTTCTCTTAAAGGGAACCTATCAATAGGGTGAACCCTCCTAAGTTGTCTATATGGGCATGTAGGTCATAGGAAGCTGAATAAAATGATACTTTGACATCGTCGATCTGATGTCTTATTCTTCAAAAATTCATGTTTTTCTTAATATGTAAATGAGCTGTTAAGATCTATGGGCCGAACATAGATCTCCCTGAGAATTTGTCTCCAGAGCTTATTTTAAAAGAAAAGGGGGGTTACCAGTGTAAAACGATGTCACTAAACAAATAAATGGGCACACCTAAAGGATGTACAGTACAAACAGCACATATTTACCTAAGTAGGAGCTCCGGAGAACCACTCCACCCGACGCGCGTTTCAAACTGAAATGCTTTGTCCGATCTCATTTACATATTAAGAAAAATGTGGATTTCTCTGGAATAAGACATCAGATCACAGATATCAAGGTATCATTTTATTCGGCTTTCTATGACCTACATGACCATATAGACAGCTTAGGAGGGTTGAACCTACTGACAGATTCCCTTTAAAAAAAACAAAACCTGCAATTGATGAATCAGGCCCTTAGTTACATGCTTCTACATGGCAGAAAATCCTGCAGAGAAGTCCTGCTGCCCTCGTATATTTTATTTTTCATCTCTATCGCATATCACATCATCAGAAGTGCAAGGTGGATGCACTGTGGTGGACTCTGGAGTGCTGTGGTTCATAATAAGGACACTGTGTAGAACTATGCTTGGCACCACAATGGGAGCACTGGGGACCGAGATTTAAAATTATTTACCAATTTAATAGCTCTGGAATACAATATTTAATTGTTTGCATTTTTATGCAAATTTTGCAAACTCAGAAAGAACCAGAACACAAAGTATGATAGAACACAGCGCAGAAAATTAAAACACGTTCATACCCCCTCTCCCACCGCTTCACAATATTTGGCTTATTTTAAAAGTATGCAAAACTTATCTCCAGATATGAATAAATGATTAGTTTACCCAGATTTGGCAGCTCCTAGAATAAGCTGAGGTTTCGTCAATCCCCTAGAGACGCTGCCGCTACCTATACTCGCATTGTCTGTTAGACGGCATTATGTTTTCCTATCGGCAATCTTTGATGAGTTTTTTTTTTCAACATTTAACTAATTTCTGGATGTGTTTTATATTGCTAAGCGGCAATGCTAATATAAAAATATAAAAACTCAATAAAAGGATCGTTAAACAAGCATATGCGAATATGAGACGATGGAAACTATAAACATTTTGATGGATGACCAAAATTAAGACTCGGCTTCTTGCGTGCTTCCTAGTTAAGCTGCTCTTGGTTTTGTTACGTAGACCTCAAAGAGGTAGAAAGTTATTCTTCTGGGACCTCTCGTGGCATTGTGTCATATCTGTGCCAATTAATCCCAGCAGAAGAATACATTAAAAAACAGTGTCAGTATATAATATAACTCCAGGGGAATTTCTAAGACAGGGTAAATGAAAGGAAAATGAAAGGAGAAATCCTGATAAAATTAGAACTCGCTAGGTAGATGATGATGATAGGAAATTCTCTTGTAATGTGTCTTGTTTATTTGGCAATAAATCTGTCTTCTCTGACTTTATTTTACAGATGATTGTAATCTGTCATATGTAAGTGACCATTTCAAGTACCGTATATTCCGGCGTATAAGACGACCTGGTGTATAAGACGACCCCCCTACTTTCCTGTTAAAATATAGAGTTTAGGATATATTCACCGTATAAGACTACCCCTTTTCCAACGCATACCAAACACCGGTAAAAATTTAAAAAAAACAGATTTGAATTTAACATGGTCCTTTTTTAATTTAAATTCTTATGACATGCAGGTATATAGCAGGAAAACTGTCACTCATAAACATATTAAAATAGGGGGGACCCCACGTCATTTTTTGGGGGGGTCCCCCATTCTAATAGCTAGTAAAGGCTAGGTATTCAGCTGGGGGCTGATATTAGTAGCCTGGGAAGCTCCGTGGGTATTACCCCTTTCCCAGGCTTCAAACATCTGCCCCAGCCGTCTGCTTAACCTCCGCTAGAGACTATAATGATGGGGGATCCCACGCCAATTTTCTTTTTAAAAAATCCTTTATTTTAACACTAAATGACAATTGAGGGGTTAATAAAGATGCAGTCCCTAAATTATTATTAATTTTGTAATTAATTTTTCCCAAAAATGTTGACGTGGGCTTCGCCATATTTTTGTGTCCAGCCAGGTACAGCAGGCAGGAACGGGCTGCCCCCAACCACCAGCTGCCTATTTGTACCTGGCCGGACACAACAATATAGGGAAGCCCTTTTTTTTTTTAATTATTTCATGAAATAATTAAAAAAAAAAAGACGTGGGGCTTCGCCCTATTTTTGTGTCCAGCCAGGTACAACTAGGCAGCTGGGGGCTGGAATCTGCAGCGCAGGGAGGCCCAAGCTTTCTGGGCCACCCCCGCTGCAAATTGCAGTCCGCAGCCACCCCGGAAAATGGCGCGTTCATAGAAGCGCCATCTTCTGGCGCTGTACCCAACTCATCCAGGGCCCTGGTGCGGTGGCTCACTGGGTAATAAAGGGGTTAGGGCCAGCTTGGCATTATCAGCTGGCCCTAAGCCTGAAATTCATGGGGTCACGCCAATATTAGACATGACCGCCATGAATTTCTAGTAAAGTAATTAAAAAAAACACAAACACCCAGAAAAAAGTCCTTTAATTGAAATAAACACACAATTTTTTAATGTTCTAAATTAAACCATACTTACCGTCACGCCCATTCCAGCTGAAGCCAACGATCTCCTGCAATAAAAGAAAAATAATAAAGCAACCTCATCCTTACCTCTCCATGGTTCCCAGGACCGGTCCAGCTCTGCTACATTCACATGACAGGCTGCACCGCAGCAGAACGCTGCCGTTCAGCTTGCCATGCGGCAGACACTGAGAAGCGCAGGCATGCTTGTGCTCCTCAGTGTCTGACTGTGACGGCATCCAGATGAGCCGAGATCATGTCCAATGAACTCGGCTCACCTCATGCACGTCACTGACAGCGTGGGAAAATTCTCCTGCTCCACGCATGCGCAGTAGAAGTTTCCCACGCTGTCAGTGACAGACGTCCAGGAGGTGAGCTGAGTTCATTGTCGGCTCATCTGGATGCCGTCACAGCCAGACACTGCAGAGCGCAAGCATGCCTGCGCTTCTCAGTGTCTGCGGGATGACAGGCTGGATGGCAGCGTTCTGCTGCGGTCCAGCCTGTCATCTCGATGTAGCAGAGCTGAAGCTGTCGTGGGAACCATGGAAAGGTAAGGATGAGGTTGCTTTATTATTTTACTTTTATTGCAGGAGATCGTTGGCTTCAGCTGGAATGGGCGTGATGGTAAGTATGGTTTAATTTAGAACAATAAAGAATTGTGTGTTTATTTCAATTAAAGGACTTTATTCTGGGTGTTAGTGTTTTCTTTTAACTTTCACTATGGGGTTAGTAATGGGGGTGTCTTATAGACGCCTCTCCATTACTAACCTGGGCTTGATGTCAGCTGGCATTATAAGCTGACATCAACCCCAACCCTATTACCCCACTGCCACCGCTACAGGGCAGTGGGAAGAGCGAGGCTAAGTGCCAGAATTGGCGCATCCTATGGATGCGCCATTTCTGGGGCGGCTCACGGCTGGTGTTTCTAGCCTGGGAGGGGGCCAATATTCATGGCACCCTTCCTGGGCTATTAATATCAGCCTCCAGCTGTCTGCCTAGCTTTTGCTAGCTATTAAAATAGGGGGGACCCCACGTCATTTTTTTGGGATCCCCCATTTTAATAGCTAGTAAAGGCTAGGTATTCAGCTGGGGGCTGATATTAGTAGCCTGGGAAGCTCCGTGGGTATTACCCCCTTCCCAGGCTTCAAACATCTGCCCCAGCCGTCTGCTTAACCTCCGCTAGAGACTAAAATTAAGGGGAACCCCACGCCAATTTTTTTTTAAATAAATCCTTTATTTTAACACTAGATGACAAGTACAGTAACCAGCACTATCACTGTACTTCATATATATGTGACTGACATGTTTCTATCTATCTAATCTATGTGTGATGCTCTATCTTTCTGTTCTAAATTGTCGGGTACAGATGCTGAATTGCCGGCCGGCTTTTTTAAAGAGACGGTGCATGAAAACACTAATATTTGTTTTAATAAATCCTTTACACTAAATGACAAGTACAGTAACCAACACTGTCACTGTACTTCATATATATGTGACTGACATGTTTCTATCTATCTAATCTATGTGTGAAGCTCTATTCTTTCTATTCTAAATTGTCGGGTGCCGGCTTATGCCGCTGCTGAATTGCCGGCTTTTCATATATTGTCACAGAAGCGATGCGAACTTCCCTGCTCCGGACACAGCGCAGCGCTTCTGTGACAAGTGAAAGCTGTCGGCACAGAAGCCCTGCGCTGTGTCCGGAGCTGGGAATACGCAGCGATGTGTCAGTTTCAGCACAGAAGCGCTGACTGTCTGGACCTACCGCCGCCGTATTTTAACTCCCTCCACCTTATATTAACTCCGACATGGCAGGGATACGGCCACGGCAGCTTATTAACACCCCCAGAGTATCCCCGCATGTCAATTTCTGAAAGTTCAAAAGCATTACCGGCGTATAAGACGACCCCAGACTAGACAGAAGATTTTTCAGTCTTCAAAAGTCGTCTTATACGCCGGAATATACGGTATTCATCAATTTAAAGGGAATCGGTCACCAGGTTTTTGTCACCTAATCTGAGAGCATCATAACGTACAAACAAAGACCCTGATTTCAGCGATGTGTCACTTACTGGGCTGCTTGCTGTAGATTTGATAAAATCATTGTTTTATTAGCAGGAGATTATCACTAGAGGACTAGTAAACCTGCTGCTAGGTAATCCTCCATAAGGCCACGGCCCCACTATCAGTATTTGATCAGTATTCGGTCAGTATTTTTTCTCAGGAGTGGGAGCCTAAACCAGGTGAGGAACAATCAGAGAAAAGGTATAATAGAAACAAGTCACAAATTCTGTATTTATCACCCACTCCTGGTTTTGGCTCCCACTCCTGAGAAAAAATACTGACTGAATACTGACCAAATACTGATAGTGGGGCCGTAGCCTAATCATGAGTTCTGTAACCCAGCCCTTTACACTGATTGGCAGCTTTCTGTGTACACTGTGCATAGGCAGAAACTGGCCAATCAGTGGTGTGGGCGGGGCATCCAGAGAGCTGATAGATCTTGCAGCAATTTTCCATTCACCATAACCTCCAGAAATATCCAAAATAGGCTTAATGGTCTATGTATACAGCATTGCCACACACAGACTGTACAATGGCACCATAGGAAGAAAACTGACTCATAAGCACTCTGTATACACATTATACAATACATATGTATTATAAATGTGTCTATTTAGAAAAGATGAGAGAAGTGGTTAAGAAAAACATGTGGCTTAGCTTCTCTCCAAAAGAAACAAAAGGCAAAAATGTAATATATCCAACCCTTCCCTGACTGTAGGCACCATACAGCAGTCAGACTAACCCTACGTACAGAATAGGACTGACCCACCCGAGGACCGGATGATCCTTCGGCGGGCCCCGGCAGGCACTGCACTGCAGCAGTTCTCTTACAGTTTACACAAAACGATATGCTGCAGAGAATGATGATTTTAAAGCTTAAAAGTCATTGCATTTTGCTGATTTGTCAGGTGATTACTGAATTTTTTGTAAGGGTCAGTAGTTGGGAACAATCATTTTTATGAATGCTCCTTCCCCGATTATCAGCTTGACAAGATGGGAGATAGAGACCAGAACAGACGATGCTGTTAGTCTCACTTATTCATGCTGGGCCCCAAGAATGATTTTCTCCGGTGGGCCCAAACTACTCCGGTCCGACGCTGCCTATGTATATCACAGTGAAGATGATCTAATCGACGTTAGAAGCATTTATCAACAAATATCTAATATGTAAGACATTTTTAAAGAGTAGCTTTCGATTTAATTCTTATTTCATAAATCATTAGTACACAGAAAAATAAACACATTTGTAATATATCTTAGCAGAGAAATTTGCTTCATTCTCCTCCTGGACTGATCTCTTACCCTTACATCATGGGTAAAACCTGTAAAATCTGTATTCAGTGAAGACACATTTTCCCATTATTGAGTAAGGAGATGACAGTTGGTGCTTTTAAAACTCCATGGAGAAGGAGGAGCTAGAGGCCGACAGAGACATTCTGCTGAAAGTTCTCCTAACATGACGTTAGGGTCTGAGCACACCTTGCAGTTTTGTCTCCCCTTTTCTGCACAGATTTGTCACAAAACCTGAAGGATTTCTTAGTACCAGAAAAAAGTGAATGACAATCCTGAAGTCTCATGCACACGTTACTTATTTTTTCATTGCAGATTTAAATCTGCAGCAGGTCAATTCTTTCAGCGTTTTTGCTGCAGATTTCACTCATACTAATGAGTGGGGAAAAATGCATCAAAATGCACGCACAAAACATGTAAAAAATGCATGTATTTTATGCTGTGTTTTTCCTGCCAATACATTAGTATTGGCTGTAAATTTTTGCACATACAGATACAGCTCTCCTTAAAACGTTATAAGCACCAACTGTCATCTCCTATCTTTAGTAATGGGAAAATTTGTTTTACAGATTTTACCCATGAGTTGAGAATTTTGAGAATGAATGATCAGTCCAGGAGGAGAAAGAAGCAGATTCCTCTGATAAGATATATTAGAAAGTTTCTTATTTTCACGTGAACTATTGATTTATGAAAAAAAATTACCATGGCTGGTACTTTTTAATTTAAATTTTGACTTTAGGTTTAGAACTCCCTTATAAAGTGGTGGTAATGTTGGAAGGTCATAGGTAACAACGAAGCTCCCTTAGGAATTAGGATATTGTGTATGTCACGTTACTGTAGCAGGATTTCCCAGGGCAATGGACTCGTTCCTTGTCCCTCAAGCTAGCAGGACCCTAGGCTACTCTTGTACCCCAAATCACCCCTGATGGTGGAGATGCCGGGGTCTCGTACCTTCTTATGCTCCTATATGCACGCTGATCTGTTTCCTTCCCCACCCATAGAGGTATGGGACAAAAGTATATAGGATAACGCAAACCTGACAGACAGGGAAAACAGACAGGGATAAAAGAAAACTACAATCACACAAATACACTCAGAGAACAACCGAGTGGAAATAAAGGAAACAGAAGGAGAGATAAACCAAGTGGGAAAGGATTAGAATAAACACACAATACAAAATCTACACCAACCGACTGCTAGTAATTCAGAACTTTCCTTCACCACTAAACCAGGAAGTTGAAAACGATCACCAGCAATTCCCTAGTGCAAGTGGTGAGTATATATAACTGAGAGGAGTGGCAAACACAGAACAGCTGAGACAATTCAGGGGGAGAGCTCCAGGAGATAGACAGAACTGATTCACCCTTACAATAACAGAGCAAGGAAATCCTGCACTGCTAAAAGGAAGGTGAAGCAGATCTAATACGTGCAGGGGTTTGTGTAACCAGACACGGCAATCTTCTGGCCTATCTCTGTCGCGGTGTCCCAGTGACAGTGTAATTCCGAACCGGAGTCCTTATTTTCTTATGACCAAAACCAACGTGCCACAAAAGACCTATAGAAACAAATTTCCATTTACAACATCGAATTCTGCTAAGAGAACCATTTCTGGTACTTTTAATATGCCGTTCTCTAAGACTGTGTGTTAAAGCTTCTGGATCTGATGGAAAAGAAGCCACAAGTGCTCCGACTGCCATATAATGACACTTAAGACTTTGAAAAACAGCTGGAATGGCTTTTTAACTATTCTTTACACTGACAGTAAAACAAAGAAGCCAAAAAGTACACATAGATTACACCTAATGGATTGGCAGGCTAAGGAAAGGCTGCAGATATATTCAATTTTCCTGTCACCGTCTAGAACAAATCAACATTAAAGGAGAAAATTTGTGGAAGATGCCTGAAGCGAATGACAGACTGATACGATACAATATAGATGAGGACGGGTAGTTAGAGCTGACAATGCAAAGGGAGCGTACAACCAGAATTATAGACAAAGTGTGCACTTGTGAGACTATAGCATTGATCGCACAAAGGATGTGGCTTCTCCACTTATTTTCCCAATTCCCCCATGGCACCTTCTGTGTTGTACTCCACAAAACTCACTCCCTTTCATTATGAAGATGTTGGGAATTGGGAAAAAAGAAGGGGCAAAATATATTTCACGGCACTTTTCTTAAAAAAAGTAGGTATAGCGTAGCTCTAAATAACGCGTGGCCCTTATTTTGTGGTAAATTGGTGTAAATTATAGTGCAAATTATTTGCGCTATAAGTGATTTTTTTGGGCAAGAATGGCCAGAGTCGTACCAAATTTATTCAGAGGAATGCACCTTTATTAGGACTGTACTTCATTACTCTTTGCATGTCAACCACATTGTACAATCTGACAAGCTCTACATAGGGTAAGATCTTAGGATTTTGATATAAATCGATATTTTAATCTACAAATTCCCAGAATGGGAAGTGCTGTCATTGGGATGTTGGAAAGGAATGTGCGCTTTAGGCTTGCAACTTCAATCAGCAATAATTGCCAACAAGGTAGGAAAATTCTTATAAAGGGTATTCCAGCCTGGAGTATTTTTAAAGTATCTAGTGGATAGGTGATATAGCGGAGGGCGTATAACCACTGGGACTTAATTTATTGCCTTAACAAGAAGCCTTGTTCTCCGTCGGAGAAAAACGGTTCGATTATTCTGATCAGAGTTTAATCAGAGTGGCATCAGTTTTTCTCAGACGTGGAAAGAAAAAAAAGAAGTTTCTCCACCTTCTCCATTCTGTGAGACTGTTAAAAGCAGACTGCACCCATAGACTTGCACTGAAAATTTTGATCTGAGGAAAAAATTGGGCATGTGCACAGCCCCATAGAATATCATGATTAAGGCGTTAAGCTGAAACTAGTTGGTCTGCTTTTCCTATGTCTATGGATCTCTTTTGGTGACTTGCTACTACAGTTTTTAATATAATCAATAAACTTCGCTTTTTATATTTTTGGCTACCGCTGGAGGATATTCTTGTTTTTCTGCTACAGAATATCATGGGTATGAGTGCTATTCGTGAAAACCATGGATAGCACTCATCCGAGATAATTGGTTCTGTGCATGAGCCCTTAACATTAGGATACATGTGACACATCTGTGTGCTGTCAGTTTTTTCCTTGGACAGCACATGACCCATAATTCAGGCAAAAGTTGAAAACATAAGTTTACATACAATATATAAACAGGCACATATGCATGTTTTTCTCAATATCTGACATGAAATATCAGTATGAACCTTTCCCGTTTTAGGTCAACTAGGATTACCATAATTTTTAATATTTGCCAAATGCCAGAATAATGAGAGACAGAGAATGTTTTAAGGAATTGTAATTACTACTGCAAAGTCACAAGTTTACATACATTTCAATAGTATTCGGTACCATTACCCTTAAACTGAATGACTTGGGTGAAACGTTTGGAATATCCTTCCACAAGCTTCTCACAATAGTTGGTCGGAATTTGGGCCCATTCCTCCTGACAAAACTGGTGTAACTGATCCAGGTTTGTAGGTCGCCTTGCTCGCACCTGCCTTTTCAGCTTTGCCCATAAATGTTCAATAGGATTGAGATCAGGGCTTTGTGATGGCCACTCCAAAATATGGACTTTGTTATCCTTAAGCCACTTTATTACCATTTTGGCAGAATGTTTCAGGTCATTGTCCATTTGGAAGACCCATTTCTTACCAAGCTTTTAACTTCCTGGCTGATGTCTTGAGATGTTGCTTCAGTATTGTCACATAATCTTCTTTTCTTAAGATGCCATCTATTTTGTGAAGTGCATCAGTCCCTCCTGCAGCAAAACAACCCCACAACATGATGCTGCCACCCCCGTGTTTCACAGATGGGATGGTGTTCTTAGGCTTCCAAGCTTCTCCCATTTTCCTCCAAACGTAACGATGGTCATAATGCCCAAAAAGTTCAATTTTAGTTTCATCACACCACAGGACATGTCTCCAAAAATTAAGTTTTTTGTTCCTGTCTGCTTAATCTGGCTTTTTTATGTTTCTTTTGGACTAATCGCTTCTTCCTGGCAGAGTGGCCTTTCAGCCCATGTTGATACTGTACTTGTTTCACTGTGGTTATTGACACAATCTTACCAGCTTCCGTCATCATCTTCACAAGGTCTTTTGCTTTTGTCCTTGGGTTTATATGCACATGTCGGACCAAAGCACATTCATCTCTGGGACACAGAACCCATCACCTTCCTGAGTGGTATGCTGACTGGACATTTACTGAAGCCATCTTGTTAGATTAGACCACCTATGTTAGTATGATAGACCTTTACCAAATGATCCCTCCATTCCACTCTCTCCCCCTCAATCCAGGCGTAATGGACCTAGGCTATCCCCAAGATCTTCCAGAATGTACCATGCTGTGGAAGTGAAGGGTTCCACCATTTTCTTTTTTCATTTAATGAGCAGCAATTTACAATAAACTGTTTCCATTTTGGAAGAAATTTGCCAGCTTGCGTTTCCTTATTGCTAAGCGCGTCTTGTTGCTCTATTCCCATAAAATGTTTCATATGAGCTGTTAACTCTTCAATGGGTGGGGGTGTTGGGTTCTAGCCAATATTTAAGTAATTGTTTTTTGCCAGGATAAGTAGAGTGTGGAGCAATTTTGGAGGGTTTCCCCTCTTCCCCTCAGGGTTCTCGGTGTTGTTCCAAAAATGTAACAAGGCTAGATAAGGGGAAAGAGTATAACCCGGATCCCATATGGTGTCGATCATAGCTGATACTTGGCCCCAATATGAAACTGAAGCCGGGCATGACCATAGGCCGTGCATGAGGTCGGATAGTGGAAAGTGGCATTTAGGGCAAGTGACAGCGGGTCTTTTTTTAGGTATGTTAAATGCATAGATGGCGCCATGCATGATTTTATGTTGCGTTTCTCTCCATGCTTTGTTTATAATGTGTTTTCTTATTAAATTCCAGCCTGACCTGATCTTATCAGAGATTTCCACATCCTCCAACTGTTGTCTCCAATATTTGAAGAAAGTATCTGGGTGAACTCCTAGTAGATTGGATCTCATTACAGAATAAAGGACAGAAATTGAAGGGGTACCCATTGGAGAAAACAGAATGACATCCAAGACATTTTGGGAGACCTCAAAGGTCACATCTTTTAAATTGGCCATAATGGAGAGTTTGATTTGTTCATATTGGAAATAATTTTGGGGAGGTAGATTGCATCGGTCTAAACACTCGGTACATGTCATCCATCTTTGGTCACTTGAGTGGAGAAGATGGGATGCGTTGTCTACACCTGCTTGTCGCCATTTTAGAAATAGTTTATTTTCATTACCCTGGGGGAATTCTGGGTTTTGCCATATCGGGAGGTGCATTGAAACCCTGAAAGAAAGACCGTATTTTTTCCTGACTGCCTTCCATGCGGAAATTGTGTCCCTAAGGATTGTTGACTTTTTAACTGCCAATGGGAGGGAGGTGAATCGAGAATGAAGGAGGGCAACCAGGTCAAGGGGGTATGCATAATCTGCTTCCAACGTCTAGTCAGAATATGTACGTCTCTTATGGAACCAGTCTATTATATAACGGAAAAGGCAAGCAAGATTGACATTTCTGATGCTTGGGAAATTAATGCCTCCGTTGTCTTTGGAAGCCATAAGTTTGCTCATACTAATCCTGGGACGTTTTCCTTTCCAAATAAAGTGACTGAAGGCTCTATTGAGTATAGTTATGTCCGTGTGTTTCAGGAGTAATGGTAAGGTTTGTAGTTGATACATAATCCTGGCTGTATTGATCATTTTTACCAAATGTGCCCTACCCATAAAAGATAGAAGCAAATATTGCCATGACTTTAATTGATTGAAATTTTTTTTTTATAAGAGGAGGGTAGTTTAAGGTGTATATAGATGAAGGCAAACTGCCTATTTTAATTCCCAGGTAGGTGATATGTGAGGATGCCAGGTATATACCATTTAAAGACCCATCTGGGCAGAGTTTTGTTCCCTTCTCGGTTAATGGAAGTATTTCACATTTTTTAACATTGATTTTAAACCCTGAGTAAGAGGCAAAATTTTTAAGTAAGTCTAATACTATAGGTAGATGTTGGGTGGGGTCAGACATAAAGAAAATGACATCATCAGCAAAAAAAGCCGCCTGAATTGATTTCCTAGTAAACTGAATGCCTGTGAAAGTGCTTGGATCAGACAAGATGCGGACTAAGGGCTCCAGAGCTAAGTTGAAGAGGAGGGCGGACAACGGACAACCCAGCCTCGTTCCTTTCTCAAGGGGGAATGGAGTGGACAAGAAACCCAGAGTGTAAACCTGAGCCCTTGAAGATGAATATAGATTACGAATGTAGTTAAAGAAGGGGCCTGCTAGTGACATTTTGTTAAGACCATATATAACCACTCCCAATTTATGTTATCAAAAGCTTTTTCTGCATCCAAGGAAACTATCGCGGGGAAGCCCTTTAAATCTGGTAAGGAGTGAATTTTATCTAGTACCAGTAGTACTTTTCTGATATTTAGAGTGGACAAGCGACCCTGGGCAGGAGAAATGAGATGGGGTAAGATGGAGGCCAGTCTGTCAGCCATTACTTTAGATATGATCTTAATATCAGTATTAATGAGAGAGATTGGTCTGTATGAGCTACGGGATAGTGGGGTCTTTATCTGGTTTTAGTAGTAATTTAATATACGCTGTGTATGCAGAAGGAAAAATGGGGTCGCCTTGAGATAGTTTATTAAAAATTGATTCCAATAATGGGGAAATTTCCTTTCTCAGAGATTTGAAAAATTCATTTGTGTAACCGTCTGGGCCGGGTGCTTTGTTCGGTTTTCGGTTCTTAATTGTATTTGTGACCTCTTCCAAAGAGATAGGTTTAAAATAGCTAGTTGTTCCTCTGAGAAGATGGGTAGCTTAACTTTATCTAAAAGTGTCATTCAGGAGGGAGGGGTTTGATTTGAATTTTTGTAGACGTCCTTATAAATAGAACCTAATATCTCGTTTATTGTTTTAGGGTTGGTGTGGATTTCCCCGGTGGTGCTTTTTAATTGAAAAATTCCCTGTGGTTTTCTCATCCCCTTAGCTAAATTAGCCAACATCCGCCCCGATTTAATTCCGAATCTATAAAAATAAGCTTCAGATTTGGATAAGTGAAATTTCTCCCTCAAGTCTGTGTATTGATTGAATTCCACTTGTTTTTGCGACCAGTGGTTTTTATTTATGATGGATGGGTAAAGCAAGAATTTGGTGTAGGCTTGTTTTAAGTCAGCAGAGAGTTCCCCATATCTCTTTAGAACTTTTTTTTTGTGGGAAAATGTATACGCCAAAATTTTCCCCCTGAGCACCGCCTTGGCTGACTCCCACACTAATATTGGGTCGTTTTGGTGCTCCGCGTTGTCTGAAATAAATTCTTGCCACCATAATTTGAAGGAGAAGGTAAAAGAGTCATCTTTACAGAAGTAATTGGGAAATCTCCATAGAAAATCTGTGCCTCTGGGAAAAGACTGTGATAGTTCCAGAATTACTGGAGCATAGTCCGAAATAGCGATATTGTCTATGTGTACAGAGATCAATTTGGCCAACAGGGAAGGGGAGACAAGCATATAATCGATTCGAGACCATGAATCATTGGCGTGTGAGAAATGCGTAAATTCTCTATTGGTAGGATTAAGGAACCTCCACGAGTCAACTAAGTGACATGTGGACATGAAAGGTGATAGCATCTTGTCATGTGTAGTTGTTGACTGTATGATGCCTGTAGTATTTTTCCTGTCTTCATGTACCGACACTACTGAATTGAAGTCACCGCCTACTATTTTATTGGAGTTGGGGGTCTAGCAAAAGTCTAGTTTCCAACTGTTTGAAAAAGGATTTATTTCGTACATTAGGTGCATATACATTATAAATGGATAAAACCCCTCAGGGCGTAGATATTAAGTGAACCAATCTACCCTCACTATCTATTTGTTGGCTGATAATCTGGTGTGAGAAGTGTTTGTTGATAAGAATTAGGACCCGAGCCTTTCTATTCACTGAAGAGGAACCATAAACGGCGCCCACCCATAACTTCTTCATCCGAGGGAAATCTGTCTCTGGAAGATGTGTTTCCTGAAGGAGGGCTATGTTGGGTTTTAGGCGTTTTAGATGTCTGAGGATTTTCGTACGTTTTTGGGGAGATCTCAAACCCTTAGCGTTCCATGACACAATATACATAAATAGAAGTAATTGTTAGAACCTTGCTGTTAGTTTTTTTTTCCTTTGCTGGTCACATGACCTTGTTGGCCTATTTAGTCCTGCTCCGCCCTTCTGGCTTTGCTGGACTTCATTGTATATCTACTTTCTAGCTAGCCTGTGCTCTGTATCTAACTCTGTTAGTTTGCTTGGTCTACGGACCTCTATGTTCTATCTATTTTGTTTGTTCGTCTGTCTGCTACTATTTCTGTTAGGAGGTGTCCCATATTCCTCCCAGTCCTTAGTACTTGTAGGGATTCCCTCCCCACATCTATAGGTCTCCGTACAGACTAGATTAGGACTTTAGCAGGTCTGATCGCAGGATCAGGTTCCCTGTTACATCGTAGGGATTCAGCTGAGTCCTATAGTAGGGACAGATCTCCTCTCTTTCCTTAGCTTTGGTAGCAGATCATAACAGTAAGTCCAGCCAGCAAATTCTCTAAGGAAAGATTTTTCTGTTCCATCATGGTGTCGGTTCAGGATTTGGCTCATCGCCTGCAGGGACTCTCTCTGGAGGTGGCCGAGCTCCGTCAGCACGTGAGTAACTGTCCTGGAGCACATTTCTTGGAGCCTAAGGTATGTTTGCCGGATTTATTTTTTGGTGAACACCGAGAATTTTTTTCATTTAAAAATGCTTGCTTATTGTATTTTCGTTTGAGACCTAAGTCCTCTGGGGATGAATCCCAGCGCGTAGGGTTCATAATGTCACTTTTGCGCAAAGAGCCTCAGGAGTGGGCCTTTTCTTTGCAACCTAGTGATACATGCTTCAGATCAGTGGATAGTTTTTTTTCTGCTTTGGGACTATTATATGATGATCCTGACCGTGTCGCATCAGCTGAGACTGAGTTGAGACGTTTAAAACAAGGATCGGGTAATGTGGAAAAATATTGTACACATTTTCGTCGTTGGTCCACTCAAACAGGGTGGAACGATTCTGCTCTGAAAAGTCTATTTCTTGCTGGGCTCAGTGAAAGGGTTAAAGACCTGCTAATTGCTTATCCTACACCTGAGGATTTGCAACAGGCTATGCAATTAGCTATACGGGTGGATAGAAGACTGCGTGCTAGGGTTAATGAGAGCAAATCCTCTGCTATGTCAGTTTCTGGTTATGAGAATGTGTGTACTAACAGTGGTGAACCGATGGAGATTGGATCGGTGGCACCTCGCTCTCAAGAAAAAGACCGTCGTTTTTCGAAAGGCTTGTGTTTCTATTGCGGAAAATCTGGTCATTTGATTAAAGGCTGTGAGCTTCGTATGAAGAAAGAAAAAAAAATGGTCAGTCACGCCCGTATTGCCTGTTTAAATTCCAAGGGTGTATTTTTAGCTGCTTCCACGATTGCTCAGAAAAAATTGATGGAATTTCGGGTGTTTGTTGATTGCGGGTCTACACTGAATGTAATTGATGGGGGATTCGTGGAAAAACTCAATTTAAAACCTGAACCTTTATCATCCCCCATTGCTGTGGTTTCTGTGGATGGCTCCCCTTTGAAGAATATTACTCTCAAGGTCAGTGAATTTCCTCTCACTATTAATGGTGTTCACCATGAGAAATTGGATTTGGTAGTGTTGAATAACTTGCCTTCTCCAGTAATATTGGGTTTGCCCTGGTTAAAATTTCACAATCCTGTACTGGATTGGTCTACCAGTGAAATTAAATCCTGGAGCCAAAAATGTTATGACAAGTGTTGTAACGGGCGTATTGCAGCTTTGGATAGGGGAGAATTGCCTGTTCCTATTCAGGATTTTTGGAGAGTTTTTTCTGAGAAAGAATCGCAGGTTTTGCCTCCCCATAGAGACTATGATTGTTCTATTGAATTTGTCCCTGGTGCGACTCTTCCTAAGAGTCGTTTATTTAACCTTACTATTCCTGAGAGGAAGGCTTTGGAGGAATACATACAGACAAGCTTGGCCGCCGGTCACATTAGGCCCTCTAAGTCTCCTGTGGCGGTTGGATTTTTTTTTGTAAAAAAAAAGGACGGCGGTTTACGTCCTTGTCTGGATTTTCGTGAGATTAACAAAATTACGGTACGCAATCCTTACCCACTGCCATTGATTCCTGATCTGTTTAACCAGTTATTGGGGGCCAAGTGGTTCTCTAAAATTGACCTTAAGGGGGCATACAATCTGTTGCGCATGAAGGAGGGTGATGAATGGAAGACTGCTTTTAACACTCCTGTGGGTCATTTTGAGAATCTGGTTATGCCTTTTGGTCTTACTAATGCTCCTGCATTTTTTCAGAATCTCATTAATGACATCCTTAGACCTTTGATCGGTAAAAATGTGGTTGTGTATTTGGATGACATTTTGATTTATTCGCCAGATCTGGAGTCTCATTGGCGGAGCGTGCGTGAGGTATTACAGTTATTAATGGACAATTCGCTTTTTGCTAAGCTGGAGAAATGTGAGTTCGCTGTACAGAGAATTAGTTTTTTGGGCTACATTATCTCCAGCAAAGGTTTTGAGATGGATCCGGTTAAGGTTCAGGCTGTGCAGGAATGGCCTAGGCCTATTGGTTTGAAATCGATACAGAGGTTTTTGGGTTTCGCCAATTACTATAGAAAGTTCATAAAAAATTTTTCTAGTATTGTCAAACCTCTGACTGATCTCACCAGGAAAGGTGCTGATGCGGTTCAGTGGTCTTCTGAGGCCATTGAAGCTTTTGTGTATCTCAAGGAGAGGTTCACCTCTGCTCCCATCCTTATGCAGCCTGATGTTACTAGGCCGTTTTTGGTTGAGGTTGATGCTTCCTCTGTGGGGGTTGGCGCAGTGTTGTCTCAGGATAACGGGGATGGATTACATCCCTGTGCCTTTTTTTTCAAAAAAATTTTCGGAGACTGAATTGAATTACGATATTGGTAATCGGGAATTATTGGCTATTAAACTCGCATTTGAACACTGGCGCCACTTCTTGGAAGGTGCGGAATTTCCCGTTCAGGTTCTTACGGATCATAAAAATCTGATATATCTTGATGCTGCCAAGCGCCTGAATGCCCGTCAGGCTAGGTGGGCACTGTTTTTCTCGCGGTTTAATTTCTCCGTTACTTACATCCCTGGTACTAAGAATGTTAAGGCGGATGCCTTGTCTCGCAGTTTTTCTCCCATAGTCGGTGCTGAGAAAGAGGAAAACATTTTACAAGAAGGTGTTGTGATAGCTGCTTTAGACTCCGTTTTGGAAGATGAGATTCTTAAAGCTCAGGAGAATGCCCCATCTAACACTCCTCATGGGAGGTTGTTTGTGCCTGGGACCTTTAGGAGAGATTTGTTTGTTGAGTGTCACGAATCTCGGTTGGCAGGTCATCCCGGAATCTCTGAGACCAAGAGACTGGTGGGTCGCAGTTTTTGGTGGCCTGGATGGCAGAAGGAAGTCATTAAGTGGGTGCGCCAATGTACTATATGTGCTAGATCTAAGTCCTCACATACTCCTGCTGCGGGGTAGCTTTGTCCTTTGGAGGTCCCCAGTGCTCCTTGGACACATTTGGCTATGGACTTTATAACTGACCTTCCCCCCTCTGAGGGTTTTACTGTCATCTGGGTGGTCGTGGACCGTTTTAGCAAGATGTGTCACTTGGTTCCCTTCGTCAAACTGCCCTGCGCTAAAACTCTCGCTAAGGCCTTTGTCAAGGAAATTGTCAGACTTCATGGCGTTCCTACTGACATTGTTTCTGATAGGGGTCCTCAGTTCGTGGCTCGTTTTTGGCGTGCCTTTTGTGACAGGTTGGGAATTCATTTGTCGTTTTCGTCCGGATATCATCCTGAATCTAATGGCCAGACAGAAAGGAAAAACCAGGATGTTGAGCAGTTCTTGCGTTGTTTTGTGGCAGACAATCAAGAGGGGTGGTCTGAGTTTCTGCCACTTGCCGAATTTGCTCTGAACAATCATACATCTTCTTCTGCTGGTTGTTCGCCTTTTTTTTGTTGTTCTGGGAGACATCCGTCGTTTGGGTCGTTCTCCAAGTTGGGATCTGCCGTGCCTGAGGAGGAGAATTTTTCCGGTGATTTGGAAAGAGTTTGGACGGATGTGCGTGGTAATCTTCAGGAGGCCAACAGAAAATCTAAAGACTACTTTGATAGGAAACGACAGGAGGTTTTGTTCGCTGTTGGTGACATGGTTTGGTTGTCCTCTAGGAATCTGCGGTTGAGGATTCCTTCTAAGAAATTGGGTCCCAAGTTTGTAGGGCCCTTTAAGGTGCTTCAGGTTGTCAACCAATCTGCTGTTAGGTTAGAGGTTCCTACCTCCTGGAGAATTAATCCGGTCTTTCATGTCTCTCTGTTAAAAAAAGCTGTTGTGTCGGATGGTGACGCCTCTGCCTCGGTTCCTCCGGTGGTGGAGGACGGGGAATATGAAATTTCTCGCATCCTTGACTCTAGACGGTATAGAGGTAGTTTGCAGTATCTTGTGGCCTGGAAAGGTTTCGGACCCGAGGATAACTCTTGGGTGAGGTCAGATGATGTTTCCGCGTCCAGACTTATCAGAGTGTTTCACAGGAGATTTCCTGATAAGCCTGGTCCTAGGGGATCCGGAGGATCCTCTTAGAAGGGGGGGTACTGTTAGAACCTTGCTGTTAGGTTTTTTTTCCTTTGCTGGTCACATGACCTTGTTGGCCTATTTAGTCCTGCTCCGCCCTTCTGGCTTTGCTGGACTTCATTGTATATCTACTTTCTAGCTAGCCTGTGCTCTGTATCTAACGCTGTTAGTTTGCTTGGTCTACGGACCTCTATGTTCTATCTATTTTGTTTGTTCGTCTGTCTGCTACTATTTCTGTTAGGAGCTGTCCCATATTCCTCCCAGTCCTTAGTACTTGTAGGGATTCCCTCCCCACATCTATAGGTCTTCGTACAGACTAGATTAGGACTTTAGCAGGTCTGATCGCAGGATCAGGTTCCCTGTTACATCGTAGGGATTCAGCTGAGTCCTATAGTAGGGACAGATCTCCTCTCTTTCCTTAGCTTTGGTAGCAGATCATAACAGTAATATGGTTAAATCGAATTGGTGGGGTATTTGTAAAATAATGATGGCAGTGATGGCATTCAACTGGGATAAAGAAACAGAAATCATTCTCAACATTATATACCAAAACTGAAGAACAAACATTCAAAACAGTAGAACATATTAGTCCTAGCATGAGCTGAGGCATTTTGTCCCTGCTCGCTAGGAGAACCTTTCCCATGGGCTTCACTTCTGCCCGACCATGTGTATAAGATTTTCAAATAGAATCTCCCATTTTGTTATTTTCATTTTTTTTTTTTTGCTTTTTCCCCTCATTTGCTCCCAGTTCTATCCCCCCTCCCCCAATTAGTAAAACTTGTCATTTACTGTATTAGGAGTCCAAAAAGAGAGAGGGAAGGGAGGGAGCAGCAATTTCCAATTGGCCACTCAGATCGAGGCGTCCCATGTGTAGAGAGGATAATTTCCTGAACAATTAACTTTTTTTTGTCACGTTTTTGTTAGGTCTCCGTTCTCCTTTACCTGTTCGGCTTCCGAATCTCTCTGAGGTTCTTGGATATAAAGCCTCGTTGTCATCTTGAGGGGTCCGATCCGGGCTGACCCCTGGGCACAGCAGGTTATTGACAAAAGTTTCGGCTTTGTCCGGAGATATGAATTCACAAAAAGAGCCATTTGAGTCTTTCAATCGTAGAGTAGATGGGTAGCGGAGTTGAAAGCGGACCTTTTCTTTATGGAGTCTAGTGCAGATGGAGTTAAATACTTTGCGTTTTCTGGTCACTTCAATAGAATAATCCTCAAAGAGCAAAATTTTATGATCCTGAATGACCAACGGGTGACAGTTGTTTATAAGCTCGCATAATGTCAGCTTTATCGTTAAAATCCAGGAATTTCATGATGACCTGTCTAGGTCTGGATGTGTCCCGGTTCGTGGATGTTGAGGGTGGGGGGCCAATCCTGTGTACTCTTTCCACCTTTCTGCCCTCAGGTAATTTTAGAGCCTTTGGGATATCGTTTTCACATAGTGGTTTCAGTACACTTTGGGGATATGATTCCGGTAGTCCCACCAGACGCAAGTTGCTCCGCCGGTAGCGATTCTCCAGGTCATCAATACGGTCTCTCAGGATCATGTTTTCATGAGCAATAGCTGTCACTTCTGCTTGGTCCTCCTTTGAGTCATCCTCAATGGTCGACACCCGCGATTTTAAATCAGTCAGCTGTTCGGCTTGTTCATCTTGCCTAACCTGTAAGTCCATCAGGGCAGAATTAAGCGTAGATTGAATGATAGATTTAATTTCCGGTAGCAATTTAGCCGTGACCTCAGCTGCCAGTTCCAATGGGTCCATTTGTGTGTCCCCTTTCCTTACCGAAGAGGTGTGGGGTGGTCTAAGGGAGTGGCATGTGTGGCACCCCAGGGGTCTGGTTTTCCACAGTAATGTAATGTTATGTCTGAGAGCAGGTGGGAGGTCCTTTGGTCAGGGATCCTGTACATGCCACACCTCCTGCCCAGTCTTGGGAGGGGAAGAACTTCCCCTGTATAAACCCTGGGCTGAGGCAGGGTTAGTCAGTCAAGGAGAGTAGAGACAAGAAACAGCAGAAGCAATACTACTACGAGTCAGGGGCTGGCAGCTGCAGAGCTCGCCCTGACTGAGAAGCTTTCTTACCGGACCCGGCGTCCGAGGCTGTGGGGACTAACTCTTACCCAGCAGCAGAAGCCGACCGGCAGGGGATTTCAGGTCCTCAGGCCCAGAAACCCGAAGGCACGGTCACACGCGTGGGACCAGCACCGCCACCGTGGAGCGGAAGCCATTAGAAGGCCCCGAGTCACCGGCCATACGGGTGAGCACCACACGGTACACTCAGGGACGTGGGCTACTTATATCCGCTTCTAGCAAGGTAGCCAGAAGAGTACAGTCAGTTTGGGAGGCCTACAACTCCGCCTGGCCAAGGGAGATCCCATCTGCTCAAGGACTGACCAGGCCCCGTTCACTAGCAAGTACTCCGGGAGGGTCTATCGTTGTTACCAGTAAAGACCCTGAATTACACCGCACCGTCTCTGAGTGGTTCCTGCTACCCCCATCATCCACATCTGCTGCCCTGAGGCCATACCCCTCCCGTTGGGGGTTATACCATCTACGCTGCACCATCCATCCACCGGCCTCAGCGGACTGTCCTGCAGCGGCAGCTCCATAGCTGCATTCAACGGGTGGCGTAGTCATCCTACATCTACCGCTGTTACATCGCCGCTCAGTTTGACTCCCTGGGCACGGACCGGGTCACCGCCACGAGACTACAACCCTCAAGAGATCCGGCTCCGGGTAAGCTCCCGCGTGCGCAACGCAGCGCGACACAGGCCCAGGGGCGCGTCAACTTTTGGCGTAGTCGGCAGGATCTCGTGCCCGCAACCACCGGGTACTGCGTGCCTGAAAGAGACTTTTCAAACTTACCTGTGGTGAAGATTCCCGCCATCCGGCGCCATCTTCAGCCTTCTTCCCGCCATCGGTGAAGTTTCCCGCCATCCGGCGCCATCTTCTGCCTTCTTCCCGCCATCCGTGGAGTTTTCCCGCCATTGGACGCCATCTTGAGGACGCCGCGCGGGAAGAAGAGGGGCGTGGACTCCGAAAGCGCGCGAGAACTGAAGCCCCGCCTCACGTCCGGACGTTGCGTAAGGTCCTGGAAGGAGCCCAGCAGACGCCGACGTCACAGGAGCGCGACGGAAGGTCCTCAACCCTGACGATCCACTGCGGAGCCGCAGCCTACGGAACAGGATCATCGCAAGGTAGGCCACGGTCCACTAGGGGGGAGGAAGATGTCGGATACGGAGGAGAGCTTCACTGCCTCAACCCCCGCCAGCGCTACCGCTGCTGCAGTTATGCCCTTCACCATGCCCTATATCCCGGGAGCAGCTTGGCTACCCCAGTACTCAGGGGAGTCACATACCCTGCATGACTTTAGAGAAAAGCTGGATAGCCTCTTCCAGGTGTACCCCCTCACAGAAGAGCAAAAAGTGAGCATCCTGGTGGCCCAACTAACCGGGGCAGCCAAAAGGGAAGTAAAATCCTGGCCACCTGGGAGGAAGACTGTCGCAGGGATACTAACCCGGCTGAAGGACACCTTTGATACCCGCACCTCAGCCGAGATTAAGCTTAGATTCTACGGGTGCAAGCAGCGAGCGCATGAGAGTATAAGGGACTATGCACTAAACCTACAAGAGGCCCTGAGGGCCATTAAGCAGACCGACCCTGATGGAGTGGGAAACGAGGACAGGCTGTTGACCGAACAGTTTATAGAGGGACTGTATTGTAAAACCCACCGAACCCAGTTGCGGGCAATGGCCTTACAGGATCCCCATCTGGGCTTTGCACAGTTCAAGGACAGAGCCATCCGGGTGCTCCGAGAACCGGCACCGGGTGGCGTTGTGACCCACAAGCGCCCTGCTATCACTTACCACCAGGAGGCGGCGCCCTTGTCGGCAGGGCCTGTGGGAGCTGATGCGCAGGCTTTGGACAATGACCCGGCTCCAGACCTACACCATCAGGTCCAAGAGCTAGCTAAGAGCGTTGCTGCGCTAACCCGAACTGTGCAGTCTTTACAGGTTTCCACCCCAGGGAAGATCCAGCTGGCATCCGGACCGGAGGACATCCCGTGGCGTCGACCAAGGAGGACCCCACCGGCCAGAGGAAGACCCAGTGACCGATACAGCGAGGACGGACGACCCATCTGCCGCCGCTGCAATCAACCTGGACATATGGCAAGGTACTGTTCTTTAAACGGGCACAACCTGGGGTAGAGGGCCAACCCCCAGGAAAAAGATCACCAGGCCCATCGAACTGGCGCGACAGATATGTGGGAGGACGTCCAGTCTTGCCTGTGGTACTGGATGGCATTCCCATGAGTGCCCTACTGGACACCGGGTCACAGGTCACCACCATCCCGTACGTGCTCTTTAAGCAGTACTGGAATGACTCGGATATTACCCGCTACCCTGACGACGACTTGAGTATCATCGCCAGCAATGGCCAGCCCGTGCCACAGATCGGATTTAAAGAGGTGACCATCAAAATCGGTAGAGTCGAACTGGCAGCACAGGGACTGATCATTGTAGATATTGACAAACATGAGAGTCACCCAAAAATAACTCTAGGAACTAATGTAATTGAAAATTGTCTTGCAGAGGTGATTTTCCTTTTACAGCAGGTTGCCAAGAACGCCAGCTCCGGCGAGCAGCGGGTGCTCCAGAAAGAGATCCGGGCACTGATGCGACGGCAACAGGTGGAACTCTCCGGCGGTGAGATTGGTAGCGTAAGAATGTGTGACCCTTTTCCTATTGCCATGCCCCCAAAAAGTGAAATGATGATTTGGTGCCGGGCAGCTATTGGTCTGAGAGGTAGAGATTACCAGGCAATGGTAGAACCAGTTTACTCGGACAGTAGGCCCACCATTTTGACAGCACGGGGGGTGGTTGATGTACGCCATGGGAGGGTGCCCGTTCGCATAATAAATATCGGGGAGAGGGAAGTGTACCTGCCCCGGTATGCCACGCTAGCCAAATTATATACCATTAACCAAAATTCTATACAATCTGTGGAACCCTTGCCTCCATCTCACCCGGAGGAAGGTAACGGCTCTAAGAAAAACATGGAGGACTGGTGTCAGCAACTACATCTGGGTACTGACTCCACTCCCGCACACCAGAAACAAGGAGTCTATCGGGTGGTTCAGGAGTACGAGAGAGTGTTCAGTAAACACCCGTTAGACTTCGGGCGAGTCAAGGGGGTAGAACACCACATCCCCACGGGAGACCATCCTCCTATAAAAGAGAGGTATCGACCCGTACCCCCTGCCCACTACCAACACGCCAAGGGGATGCTTAGAGACATGAAGGAGGCTGGGGTGATCAGGGATAGCTGTAGCCCCTGGGCAGCTCCACTAGTCTTAGTCCGAAAGAAAGACAACACCATGAGGATGTGTGTAGATTACCGGAAAATCAATCGTATCACACACAAGGATGCGTACCCCTTACCAAGGATAGAGGAGTCATTGGCTGCTTTAAGATCTGCTAACTTCTTCTCTACCTTGGATCTCACTAGTGGGTACTGGCAGGTTCCTGTAGCAGAGGCGGACCGGGAGAAGACCGCATTCACCACCCCGATGGGACTTAGCGAGTTCACCTGCATGCCGTTCGGACTCTGCAACGCACCGGGAACCTTCCAACGACTAATGGAGTGTTGTCTGGGCCACAGAAACTTCGAGACGGTCCTGTTGTACCTGGACGATGTCATCGTATATTCCAAGACGTATGAGGACCACCTGAAACACCTGGCGGAAGTGTTCGAAGCTCTGGCAAGTTACGGCCTAAAGGTGAAACCCTCCAAGTGTCACCTCCTGAAACCAAAGGTGCAGTACCTGGGACACGTGGTGAGCGCTGATGGAGTGGCTCCCGACCCTGATAAGATCACCGCAATTAAGGAATGGCCAAGCCCCTCCAGCGTAAAAGAAGTGCGGCAGTTCCTCGGGTTGGTAGGCTACTACCGAAGGTTTATTCCCGGTTTCACCAAAAAGGCAGCACCTATGCAGGACCTCCTGATAGGCCAGTCCCGGAAGGCCAAGAACCAGAAGCCGCCCTTCAAATGGGAGGAGCTGGAAGAAGAGTCCTTCCGCCAGCTGAAGATGGCCCTCACGGGGGACGAAATCCTGGCGTACCCGGATTATAGCCAGCCCTTTATCCTCTACACCGACGCCAGTAACATCGGGCTAGGAGCCGTACTGTCCCAGATCCAGCAGGGGAAGGAACGAGTAATTGCCTACGCCAGCCGAAAACTGCGACCCACCGAAAGGAACCCCGAGAATTACAGCTCATTTAAGTTAGAGTTCCTGGCCGTAGTATGGGCAGTCACCGAGCGCTTTAAGCATTACCTCGCTTCTTCCCGGTTCACCGTGTACACGGATAACAACCCGTTGACACACCTGGACACGGCAAGACTCGGTGCCCTGGAGCAGAGGTGGATGGCCCGTCTGTCCAACTACGAGTTCACAATCAAATACCGGGCAGGACGCTCCAATACCAACGCGGACGCCCTGTCCAGGATGCCCAACCTGCCGGACGGAGGAGAAGATCCGGAGGGACTGGAAGAAGTTGAACTCCCTGCATTCCACCGTCATGGGACTATCCAGTATTCCCACCGGGTAAGGAGTAAGCAGGCTGCTACGTTGAACCCCTTACCCTACTACAACTGGGCGGAAACGCAAGACAGCGACCCTGCCGTCCGACTGGTGAAGGAGATGCTGACTCGGCCGGAGGCTCGCCTTGAACCAGACGCTCCGGAGGAAGCCAAACAACTATGGGCAGAGAAGAGTCGACTGTTCCTTTACAAAGGGAAGTTGTGCCGCAAAATGGTTAACTCCCGGACGCATGAATTACTCTGGCAAGTAGTGGTGCCACGAAGAGACGCAGCCATGGTGATGGAGGCATACCACGACGGAGCTGGACACTTCGGGTGGAAGAAGCTGGAGTTCCTGCTGCGCGAGCGGTTCCACTGGGTAGGCATGAGGGGAACCATCGAGAAGTGGTGCAGAGACTGTGGCCCGTGCAACCTGAGAAGGAAGGACCGTGCCAGCCAGAAGACTCCCCTGCAGTCCATCGTCACCCGGCAACCGTTGGAACTGGTAGCCTTGGATCATGTAAAACTGACCCCAAGCAGAAGTGGCTACGTCTACGCGTTAACCATCGTGGATCATTACTCCCGGTTTCTGGTTGTCGTCCCCGTCAAGGACTTAACGGCTCAAACAGCAGCTAGAGCCTTCCAGCAGCACTTTTGCCGTCCACACGGGTACCCGGACCAAGTGCTGACGGACCAGGGACCTGCCTTTGAAGCGGAGGTCTTCCAGGAATTCTGCAATCTGTATGGCTGCCGGAAGATAAGGACGACACCCTACCATCCGCAAACTAATGGACTTTGTGAGAAAATGAACCAGGTGGTAATGGATCTTCTAAAAACGTTGCCCCTGGAAGAACGCAGTCTGTGGCCTGAGAAGTTGCCCGATCTGGTGGACCTATACAACCACATCCCGGTAGGTTCCACCAACTGTACCCCGGCTTACCTAATGAGGGCAAGACCTGGTAAGTTACCTGTTGACCTGGAAATGGGAGTCCTGACACCCGAGGACACTTCACCAGAAACAGACTGGGACACAGAGAGGCAGCAGCAGTTACCGGAGAGTACAGGAGAGCGTGGAGCGAAGTCTCTGTCAGGCTAGGGAAAGACAAGAGAAAACTTACAACCAGTATGCTCCCGCTGTTCCCCTGGTACCCGGAGAGCAGGTCTTGAAGAGGAAGAGACGGCTCCACAAGTTGGATGACCAGTGGGAGAAGGACCCGTACACCGTACTGCCCTCAAGCCACGAGAACCCGAAGGTTTGTACCATCAGTAAAGACGGAGGGGAAACCACAGCCATTGTATCCCGGGACCACCTGAAGAAGTGTCCCGAACAACTGAGGAACCCTGAAGAGGAACAAGAAGACCATCGACCCGTAGAGGAAAGGGAAGATATGGTTAGTACTGTGCTCGGGGACTTCCCTCGGTCTTGGACTCAAGTCAATGGTGCAGTTGTGGTACCCGTACTCACCTTCCTCCAACCAGCATCCCAAGCACCTACGGAGCAACAGGTAGAGCTGGAAGAACAGCCGGTCCAGGAGGCAGAAGACTCCACACAAGCAGAACAGGAGGATCAACCCTCCGCTTATAGTGAGCCTGCCGTACCCCTAGTGAGACAAAGAGTCGGTAGACAGCTGCCCAGTTTACCCTTGACAGCTCCTACACCCTGTAGTTCAGGGCCAGACAGTCAGCTCCGTAGGTCCACTAGGGCCACTAGAGGCCAGTTACCCGCACGCTGGAGGATTTGAAGTGTATAAATTGTTTTATTTATGTTTATCTGTGTATTGTTGCTTGTGTATAATTTTGTGTTTCCAGTTATTTTTAGGAATCCTTGGTGGATTTACCGGGAATCCTTGTGCATAGTTGGAGCGTAACCCAGGATGGACTAGAGACTGTTAAGGACTCGGGGTAGGACAGACCCCTACCTGGTTACGTCTCCCTGTTTTGGTGAAATGGACACCTTGCTTTCTTCAAAGACTACACCCGGTTACGGACATGCCGTGACCACCTTTATGTGTTTCTTCTTATTGTACTATTATTGTTGTTATATCTTGTTATGTTTTTTCTAAAATATGTTTAGTCCCGGAGTACTAAATTTCACTAGGGGGGAATGTGGCACCCCAGGGGTCTGGTTTTCCACAGTAATGTAATGTTATGTCTGAGAGCAGGTGGGAGGTCCTTTGGTCAGGGATCCTGTGCATGCCACACCTCCTGCCCAGTCTTGGGAGGGGAAGAACTTCCCCTGTATAAACCCTGGGCTGAGGCAGGGTTAGTCAGTCAAGGAGAGTAGAGACAAGAAACAGCAGAAGCAATACTACTACGAGTCAGGGGCTGGCAGCTGCAGAGATCGCCCTGACTGAGAAGCTTTCTTACCGGACCCGGCGTCCGAGGCTGTGGGGACTAACTCTTACCCAGCAGCAGAAGCCGACCGGCAGGGGATTTCAGGTCCTCAGGCCCAGAAACCCGAAGGCACGGTCACACGCGTGGGACCAGCACCGCCATCGTGGAGCGGAAGCCATTAGAAGGCCCCGAGTCACCGGCCATACGGGTGAGCACCACACGGTACACTCAGGGACGTGGGCTACTTATATCCGCTTCTAGCAAGGTAGCCAGAAGAGTACAGTCAGTTTGGGAGGCCTACAACTCCGCCTGGCCAGGGGAGATCCCATCTGCTCAAGGACTGACCAGGCCCCGTTCACTAGCAAGTACTCCGGGAGGGTCTATCGTTGTTACCAGTAAAGACCCTGAATTACACCGCACCGTCTCTGAGTGGTTCCTGCTACCCCCATCATCCACATCTGCTGCCCTGAGGCCATACCCCTCCCGTTGGGGGTTATACCATCTACGCTGCACCATCCATCCACCGGCCTCAGCGGACTGTCCTGCAGCGGCAGCTCCATAGCTGCATTCAACGGGTGGCGTAGTCGTCCTACATCTACCGCTGTTACATCGCCGCTCAGTTTGACTCCCTGGGCACGGACCGGGTCACCGCCACGAGACTACAACCCTCAAGAGATCCGGCTCCGGGTAAGCTCCCGCGTGCGCAACGCAGCGCGACACAGGCCCAGGGGCGCGTCACATGCCTCCTCGTCACCATCTATTTGGGAGAGTTGTTTCTCTTGATCAAGAATTGAGGCCATCTTGGTATGATTAGAAATGTCAATATGGCGAGAAGAGGTGGGCTGCTTTTGCCCACTACGAATGAGGTAGCGGTCCATAAACACAAAAGTTGGTATTTAAAGATAGCCTTCAGCTAGGTGACCATAACAAAGACCTTGAGGGTTCTGAATGTGGGGATCAGATAGTTAATTGGGAAAGCATAGGGGAGAATATAAGCGGTTAATTAGAATTCACATGGTCGGCGCCTGAACCGGAAAGACTTACAGATTCATATTTTGCAGGTTGTTCTTATTTCATGGTCATCAGAGCAAACTGCCTATTGTCCATTTATAGATTTTGTAGATTTGACGCCATACCGTGGCTGGGTATTAGAATGTAGCAGTAATAAATCTTGGATGCAGTACCGGGTTAAGACTGGTTATGGTGTTATTTTGCATATATCCACAAGATGCTGCCAGAGACTCTGCGATGATGATATTAGAGAGCTTCTGTATATTAGGAAATGGAGAAAAGGAGCCCACTGCAAGATTTTCATGTGCACAAGCTTTTTTTTCCACCTATAGAGCAGTATCTATGTGTCTATAGAGGTTTTATAGTGGAAGGGTAAAGCCACATATAGGACCCGGTTCTATTGGATTGCCCAGTGTGGATTTATTGTGGCCTCTGTCAGAGTCTGTGCTGTTAATAACCAGCTTCTCCTCGAGTCTCACTCTCCCCAAGATGGCGGGCGCTTCTGTGGCGAGAAACCCCCTCAGGCGGCAGATGCGCCTCAGGGTCTTCCCCTACCTCCGCTCCTGATCTTACTGGACAGCGAGTCGAGCAGTCGCAGTGCTTCTCTCCGGTCACCGTCTCTTGTCCTTTGCGGCAGGAGGGAGCCGAGCCCCAAGTGATCCTCAGAGCCACCGCGTGACCACCCCAGTCAGGACCACCGGCACCCTCCTGAGCACGCTCCGGGATTGCCCAGCAGGAAAGACCGTGGCTTAAGGGATCCAGGTAGGCCCGACCTCAGAAATTGGTACCACTGCTCTTGGAGGCTCTCCACGGGATGCCTTCCTATCCTGGGTTGTCACCTGAGATGTTAGAACGGTGGATGGACCCAAGAAACTTGTTTTAATTGCTGAAATTGAGAGTTAGACTCAGTGAGCTCCCAGCTTGATGTCCTTCTCTTTCAGCAGCTAGACATGCCCCTTGCATATGTGTCTTTTTATATAGTATATGTAAACTTCTGGTTTCAACTGGATGACATGATATATATACACACATCAGTTTTAAAAACTGATCCGAGTGAGATTTGGGAGACAGAGCACTTCCTAGTCTCATCCATTATCAATCATACTCATATAAAGCGAATGAAAAATGAAAGAGATTGTGGACTTCAGTGTTCTATCCAAGTTCCATCCGTTTTTGTTGATCCATTGCTAAGAGTTAATGGATAAATAAAAGTTCAGATTAGAGGTAAAGTGTATTATAGTCTTCAGCTGGAGTGTATGCAACATTGCTAAACGCTAACATACATAAATAAAAAAAAAAATAAGTTTTCCTAACTAACTTTTTGAGAGATAGCAAAAGAGAAAAAAAAAATCAGTACAAAGTATATACAGAAAGCACATGACTACAGCAGTAAGGCAAGACGGCAAGGTCAAGGCAATTACTGAGAGAACAAAAGGAGAATATCAGGAGCAAAGACAGGAGGGGACGAAGAATTACCGTAATATAAATTGTAAGAATCCGGCAATAACAGATCTGGGCATATAACAGGAGAGGGGAGAACGGACTGGATAAAAAGAAACATGTCTGCAGAGGTCAGGATCTATGCAGGTGAGGAAGAGACTGAAGATAAAGGGGAATAGCAGAAAATGATTGAAGGACATCAGGACACAAAGCACTAAGTGAACATAATAAGGAACCTGGATGTAACTAAAGAGCAGAGAAATAGTTTGAAGAATATATGACAGTAATATAATTATTCTTAATAAAAAAAAAAAAACACACAGTGGCAGAACCATTTAAAGAAAATGGTTAAAGGGGTTGTCCACTACCTCTTTTGAAATTAAGTAGTCCCCTATGTAAAATAAAAACATATACTCACTGATACTTTTCTGCCATATCGGTGACAGGTCTCCCAGGGATCGCATGACATTGTCATGCCCCGTGAGTCCTGGGGACAATCAGCCCAATAACAGACACAGATTGGCTGCAGGGCTCACATGACATAATGTCACGTCATCCCTGGGAGACTCAGTTCTGACATTAATGGAACGGCACTGGAAGTGAGTATTTGTTATTTTACAAGGGGGACTGCTTCATTTAAAAAGGGGTTGTCCAGGGTGTGGACAACTCCTTTAAATTAACTTTATATCTAATATATGCATCTGCGACAAAAGTCTGCAGTGATTCTATATGACTGCAGACTGCCGAATCGTGATAACATGTATTCACAGTGCAAGAGGGTTTTCACATGACGACATGTTGGCGACTTGCATACTTCTGGTCACATGCCGACTAGACATGTTAAGCTTCTTTCAATAAGAGAATCCCAATGGAGTCTAGGAATAACGGGAATCATGACAGTATGATTTTATAATACTTCTGGCATAAAAGAAAACCTGTGAAGAGTAGAAATGAACAATTATATTTGTACTGCCCTGGTGAGTCATCCAGTCCGGTCCTTTTAGGCCTTCATTTCTGGGCTTGCACCCTCTGTTTTTTTTGCTGCTGCCTACGTCTTATTGAATGCTAGGACATCGCAGGGCCAAAGCACCAAATGAGTTGCAGGATTCTGGGTAAGACTGCCAGGAGCAGAAGTGAAGACTGGATCCCCTCGGAGGACCAGACTGGACGTCGGATCGGGGCAGTGTGAATCAAATTGCTCATCTCTAGTCAGGAGCTTATTGTACCCTAACTAAGGACATCATGAAATAGCGACACTCTTTGCAGTGAAGCACAGTATGCTTTACTCTGAAATTTACCATGCCGGAGAGATTATGTTTGGGAAAGAGCTGGGCACCGGTAGAAGCGATTCCCTCCAGCTTCTCTCGTCTGGCTCAGTGTGATTGACAGGTCTCTCTACTTGCATATAAGAAGAGACATGTCAATCTCTCTTTTACTACGAACTTGACTGGCTTCCATGGACAAACTACTTTGGCCTAGTTCTTGATAAAAGATGCACAGACCATAAAATAGGCCATGTTCTTAAGTTTCTTGGAAGAGTGCCTTTTAATGAGCCATAATACATAACAGACTATTTAAGATTATTTAATTCCTTGAAATAGGTAAGAGTTGCTTTAACTTCACATGGAAGAGATATGAAAGAAAATCTAAGTGTTCAGCTGTTCTACAGCGCTTATTATATGATATATCTTCTTAGTAAAATGTTGCTTAAATGAAATCATTTTATGTGGCAAATTCTTTAACTAAAAGGAAATGTGATAAGTCATTCTAAAAATAAGTCTCTGCTTAAAGACGTAGGTCGTACGGAGTCATCTCCGTAATATTTCACCATTAGGTTGAATTTTGATTTGCATGTACTAGTAAAACCCAGCTCGGCATTGAAAGGTCTGATATCTCAAAGTCATCTTCAACTGCAATAAGATGTCAGGAAGGATGCTTTCAGGTTGAACAAATAAGTAAGACAAGCAGGATCCCACCTTAGAACATAAAATGCACAACACACGGGTTATATATTATGCATGCAGAAACTGAGATGCCTGAAGGAAGTGGAAATCCATATATTTTCCTAGTTCCTTCTTCATGAAATAAAAAAGAACTTAGGAGGATGGACCTGTGCAGTCATGCCTGTATTGATTGTAACTGAGCAAGAACAGAGACACGGGACGCTCATATCAGCCTTTAACATGCACTCGGCAATCTGCTTGTCGCTGAGTAATGCAAGGCCATCCAAATGTGACCAATAAAGAAGGGAAATGGTCCCACTGAGGTGTCATTGTCAGCACATAGTCCCCGTCAGCTCAGGAGATAACCTTGCAAAAAAAAAAAAATTAACCTAAAAAGATTATGAATGAGTCTAATGACTCAAATTATAATCCATGGTGGTTAATGTTTAATACTCCTACATCACTTCCATTAATGGCTATATGCCTCTCAGCACTTTGTAATATGATTTTATGGAATTTTTGATGACTTAAACGCATCCTTATGAAATCAATTTATTTGATTTATTTTACTCACTTATATAGCGCCATTAATTCCACAGCGCTTCACAGACATCATCGTCACTGTCCCCATTGGGTCTCACTATCTAAATTCCCTATCAGGATGTCTTTGGAGTGTGGGAGGAAACCGGAGAACCCAGAGGAAACCCACACAAACACGAAGAGAACATACAAACTCCTTGCAGATGTTGTCCTTGATGAGATTTTAACCCAGGACCCCAGCACTGTAAAGAAACAGTGCTAACCACTGAGCCACCATGCTACCCAATGTATTCATGTTTCATCCCTGGGACCATGCACAAATCAGCCAATAGAAGGGACAACAGAGCTCAATTTAGGCGTGCAGCCACTTTACTGCAGTAGGAGTCACACCGACATCCATATATGTTCAGCGGTGTCTAGTACTGTCTGCCGCTCAGTCTAGTCATGTAACTGGGGATGACAAGGAACCAGGACATAGCCAAATTTGCTGATGTGCTGGTACAGAGAAGAAATATCTGAAGCACGTAAAGGTTCAGTAAAGTAGTCCCCAAACTATATAAGTACATAAAATAAACTCATCAGGTACTCACCCTCCCTGTGTCCAACGAAGACTTCCCGTCACTGCTTTCATCCCGATGTTATGACTAGAACGGTGGCGTCACGTCAAACCAGTCACTGAGCTCAGTGCTCGCACAGAGGTTGACAGTACGTACCGCGGAGCTCAGAAACTGGCCAGAATAGCAGCCAGCGTTGCGTGCTATCAGCTTGTACATGAGCACTGAGCTCAGTGACTGGCTAGAACGGCTATGTGTGCAGAGTTTATTTTATTTACTTTACTTTACAAACTTGGACAACTACTTTACTGAAAGCAGACATTCCCTTTATTAGATTCATGCTGCCCGAAACATGGGCAATATGAACCATAGCCTAGCTGAGTGACAGCAGACACATATGTTTTACTCTAAAACTCTGCAGCGTTTCAAAAAATACATAGCTTGAGAAACTTTTCCCTCTCCCGTTCCAGATCTCTCTCATGTGTGTACATAGGAAGAGATCCGTCAATCAACAGGAGCGGAGCGGGGAGAAGACAATCAGGGAAGTCATTGGACTAGTCACGTTTCTCCCTATAGTCAGTGATCAAATTTTCAAACTATTATGTCTGTGAAACACTGGAGCATTTCAGAGTAAAACATTCCTGACTGCACAGCAAGGCTCTAATTCCTGCAGCATGAATCTAATGACAGGTTCCTTTAAATGGTCACTGTTGTTTCAACAAACTTTGCAACAATCAATTATGCAAGTGACTATAAATGTATCCAATCAGAGAATTTTGCTTGCTTCTTCTCCGCTTATGAGACACTTTTTCTTTTCCCTCTTGTCTCCTGAACCCATCATCCACCCTGAAAAACACCTCATGGTTAAAATCTTTCATTACTCCTTGGATGAGTTGCTAGTAGATTGCTATAAGTATTTAATTCAGTCATTGAGCACTGTGCCGAGGAAGATTTAGGAACAATCAATACGGGGAATCCATACTATTCCAATACAATTGAGAGAGTAAAGCTAATTCAATACTATGGAGTTCTCTTATTGTCAATAAAAGTGAATATAACAACAAATCATTGAAAATTGGGGGAAAAAAAACTGTATTTTGGGATAAGAATGTTGTTCTCTTGGTGGAATTCACTCCTCATAATGCAACTATCAATGGAAAAGCCTGGAGCCTGGTCCTCTCAAGAGTTCGAACTGCCATGTTGAGGTTTAAGCTTCCCAAAAGTGTTACCTATAATACCTACATGACCATCATTGTTTGTAACAGGGATTTGATTATTGAGTCTACTATTTTGACCATTGATTCCCAACTAGATTACTAGCTCTGGAAAATCATGCATCCCATTCCTACTTCAAAGAACCTTGGTGTGGGTGTGTGTTTAGTATCCTGAAATTCTTGCCCAGTTTTAAAATTTAAGTTTTTTTAGTGCTTTGTCAAGCATCTTCAAAAGGAAGATCTTTCAAAGACAAGTCCAGCAATACCTTTACCTGAACAGTCCCCTTCCTCCAGTACTGAGAAATCAGTGATTGAATTGATATGCAAATGAAGCTGAAGAGCTATTTGCAGATCTGAAGCCTCTGTCACTCCAGCTCTATTCTCCACCTATTCCTTGTTGACTCACAGCCTCCATGCTGTGTGAATTCAGGCAAAGGAGAAATCAATCAAAAGAAAAAAGGCTGTACTTGGCAGAGCCGCAGACACCGATAACAGCTGATCGTGGGGGTGCTGGGTGTCGGACCCTGGCCGATCAGACATTGATGACCTATCCCAAGGATAGGTCATCAATGTTTGGCTATGTGCCCACGTGTTCAGAAATGCTCAGGATTTTTTCCTGAGCGTTTCTGCATCTCCCTGGCAGAAAAAAACGCATGCGGATTGTACATGCGTTTTTCATGCCAGGGACATGCGGAAATGAAGCATTCTTTACATGCATTTCCGCATGCGGGTGTCAAGCGCTTTCCAAGCGATTTTAGCATCACTTGGAAAGTGCTTGACAACTAGGTCACACTATATAAATCCATACAAACGGCATGGATTTATATAGTGTGACCCGAGAGAATGGTTAAAAATAAAAAAATAAACCTATGCTTACCTTCTGATGGCCCCCGAGACGTGCTGCGCTCCTTCGCTGGCTGCCAGCAGATCGCGGTACGCTGTACTGAAGGACCTGCCGTCACATGACTATGACGTCAGCGCAGGTCCTTCAGTCCTGTGCGATCTGCAGGCAAGCACAGGGAAGGAGTCCGGGGGCCGTCGGAAGGTGAATATAATCTTTATTTTTTATTTTATTCTTTTTTTTACAGCTTTGGTACCTGAGTGTGGAGGAGAGTCTCCTGTCCTCCACACCCGGGTACCATCCGCACATTAGAACGCGCCAATTACGCAAGTACAGATGCAGTCTTGCGGAACTGGCGCGTTCTAATGCAAGTCAATGGCGGCGAAAACGCAGCGCTTCCGCAAAATTAACGGACATGCTGCGGATTTTTGAGCGCAGCAAAAACGCTGTGGAAAAGTAAGCAGCATGGGCATTGAAAGTGCGGAATTGCATTGGAGACCATGGGGGAAGGTTTACCAAGCGTTTACGCTGCGGAAATTCCGCAGCATAAACGCTTGAAAAACGCATCGTGGGCACACAGCCTAAAAGTAGTGGACAACCTCTTTAACTAATCAATTTAACTTGTAACTAGATTTTGTATACATCAGTACTTTACAAAAAACCGAGAGTACAGCAATCACACAATACTCTAGTATTAGGTAAATGATAGATATAATATATACAACCATACATACAAACATACAAAAATATAGATATCATACAATGAGTATTGTTCCTTTGAATTGGTTTGAGAATCTCCAGTCAGTCCAAATAAAGAGCGATTAAAATGTTTTTTAGGAATTTTTCCTATATGCAATTCCACGATGGCTGGTCCAGAAATGAATTCACAGTTTTTTTGCTCTCATTTATACTTATACAACCCCTGGCAAAAATTATGGAATCACCGGGCTCGGAGGATGTTCATTCAGTTGTTTAATGTTGTTGAAAAAACAGATCACAGACATGGCACAAAACTAAAGTCATTTCAAATGGCAACTTTAGGGCTTTAAGAAACACTAAAAGAAATCAAAATTAAAAATGTGGTACTCCGTAAGGGTAATTTTTTCAGACGAAGCCGAGGGAAAAAATTATAGAATCACTCAATTCCGAGGAAAAAATTATGGAATCACCCTGTAAATTTTTATTTCCAAAACTAACACCTGCATCAAATTAGATCTACTCGTTAGTCTGCATTTACAAAGGAGTGATCACACCTTGGAGAGCTGTTGCACAAAGTGGACTGACATGAATCATGGCTCCAACACGAGAGATGTCAATTGAAACAAATGAGAGGATTATCAAACTCTTAGGCTATGTGCCCACGTTGCATTTATGAAGCAGAAAATTTCTGCTGCATAAATGCAAGTCCTCTCCCGGAAAAACGCATGCGGAATTCCGCACGCGTTTATCGCGCATTTTTCGCGCGTTTATCATGCGTTTTCCGCATGCGGAATTGCCTTGCGTTTTTTATGCATTGGACTAAGGCAATTCCGCTTGCGGAAACGCAAAATTAAATGACATGCTGCAGATTTTTGAACGCGGCATAAACGCTGCGGAAAAATCCGCAACATGTGCATAGAACTTGCAGAATCCCATTGGGGACCATGGGGTGCGGATATACATGCGTTTTTCAAGCGTTTACGCTGCGGAAATTCCGCAGCATATACGCTTGAAAAATGCTACGTGGGCACACAGCCATAAAAGAAGGTAAATCATCACGCAATGTTGCAAAAGATGTAAGTTATTCACAGTCAGCTGTGTCTAAAATCTGGACCAAATACAAACAACATGGGAAGGTTGTTAAAGGCAAACATACTGGTAGACCAAGGAAGACAAAGCGTCAAGACTGGAAACTTAAAGCAATATGTCTCCAAAACAGGAAATGCACAACAAAACAAATGAGGAACGAATGGGAGGAAACTGGAGTCAATGTCTGTGACCGAACTGTAAGAAACCGCCTAAAGGAAAATGGGATTTATATACAGAAAAGCTAAACAAAAGATTTCATTAACACCTAAACAGAAAAAAACAAGGTTACAATGAGCTAAGGAAAAGCAATCGTGGACTGTGGATGACTGGATGAAAGTCATATTCAGTGATAAATCGCAAATCTGCATTGGGCAAGGTGATGATGCTGGAACTTTTGTTTGGTGCCGTTCCAATGAGATTTATAAAGATGACTGCATGAAGAGAACATGCAAATTTCCACAGTCATTGATGATATGGGGCTGCGTGTCAGGTAAAGGCACTGGAGAGATGGCTGTCATTATATCTTCAATAAATGCCCAAGTTTACATTGATATTTTGGACAGTTTTCTTATCCCATCAATTGAAAGGATGTTTGGGGATGATGACATCATTTTTCAAGATGATAATGCATCCTACCATAGAGCAAAAACTGTGAAAACATTCCTTGAAAGAAGACACATAAGGTCAATATCATGGCCTGCAAATAGTCCGGATCTCAATCCAATTGAAAATCTTTGGTGGAAGTTGAAGAAAATGGTCCATGAAAAGGCTCCAACCTGCAAAGCTGATCTGGCAACAGCAATCAGAGAAAGTTGGAGCCAGATTGATGAAGAGTACTGTTTGTCACTCATTAAGTCCATGCCTCAGAGACTGCAAGCTGTTATTAAAGTCAGAGGTGGTGCAACAAAATACTAGTGATGTACTGGAGTGTTCTTTTGTGTGTTTGTTTTTCATGATTCCATATTTTTTTCCTCAGAATTGAGCGATTCCATAATTTTTTCCCTCTGCTTCGTCTGAAAAAAATTACCCTTACTGAGTACCACATTTTTAATCTTGATCTCTTTTAGTGTTTCTTAAAGCCCTAAAGTTGCCATTTGAAATGACTTTAGTTTTGTGCCATGTCTGTGATCTGCTTTTTTTCAACAACATTAAACAACTGAATGAACATCCTCCGAGCCCGGTGATTCCATAATTTTTGCCAGGGGTTGTACAATCTACATGTTAGTATCTGGGGTTTCATAAAAGATGAAGGATCCAAACAATAACATTATTGTCTTGTTTGACAGTGATGATGTCCTTGTCTTCTTTAGCAGAAAATAAGATAAATTGTGCTTCGACCTTTGCATGCAAACGTACTTTATACGGTATCTATATTATGAAAGCCTTAAAATAAATTGACGTTGTTCTGTCGTACGTGGAGTGTGAATGGATGCCTTCATCTACTTGTTTAGCAGATGTTAGAAGTGAAGAAGTTGGACTTAATTCGATGGCTCATTATCATGTGTCTATTGCTTTTATATTGTACGGAGTCTCCAGTGATGACTTCTATATCATCACACTTCATTCTTTGAACGTCGGGTACGAGATCATTAAGGACATTAATTAATCCCGCAGTGAGTGACAATAGATCAATAGATGGCATTAAAGCAAGCAATACAATTGATAAGTTTGCTCAAATGTCTTTCCGATAGAGGAACATTACCGTCCATATCTGGATGAGGGAGAGATTACAAAATGACCATATACAGTAATAAGGTCTATGACAGTGACAGATTAAAAGGCTTATTTTTCGCATTAGTTCTGCTTCTGCATCCAGTGATAATCGCTCTATGTGTAGATCTGTAGTGATTTGTGCAATTGGTGATAATCACTCTTACGCTAATGATGAATAGGACATATTAAAGACTGGCGTTACTGTACAAACGATACAGTCTACTAAAAGCGCTTCCAGTTGACAGCTACATTTCATGACTGGTCCATTGACGCGTATATTGTCTAGCTGTAGGTTAATTACTACAGGAATAGGGAGAAACACTACTGACAACAAATGGAAACATTTAAATAAATGAAAGCTCAAATCCAATCACTTTTAAAGGCTCTTTTGCACTGGTTGATGATTGGATTTAGGAAAGTTCGTTCTGTACATTGCCCGATGTAAACATGTCCAGCGAGCTTCCGGCAGCTGCATGTTTGTAAGTCAATACTTGTGCTGGAAAAATTATAATTGTTCTGCAATGTATAGGGATGCGCTGCCGACAATAATGAAAGCAAAGGGAAAAAATGCGCAATCATAGAAAATGAAAGCATACAAGAATCAAGTGGCACTTGTTATGGATCCAGGTAAAGGACCGTAAAATGTAAGGTCCACTATTTGGGGGGACAATCAAGCTACCTTCATGCCCCCGGACTATTATTTGACCCCCGGCAACTGCAGAGCCTCTCTGAGCTTGTAGGTGGTAAGGATGTCTCCTGCCCCGGACACCACAATGTTGCTCTTTTCCTCCTTCTCTCCAGTTGCCAATTTTAATATTCGGCCACCATTGTAGCTGATGAAAGATGATCAACTGGGGGGTTTGTTGTCGGATCATCACCTGTCTGATAATGATAATACAGTGATACCTTAACCAATCAGTGCATCTACTTATGAATTTTTCAAGATAAGAGCCGTCGCTCAGTTGATTTATTCTTTTAAGATGTGAGTCAAGATCGAGTCACTTAATTATCCTGCTGTGCAAGCAAGTCATTGCTGTTGCACTTTTGACCTTTTATTGTGAATCATTTTCTTGGGGTGGACTCTATTTTAGCACTGCATGCTGCATGCATTTGACATGGGTCTGTACATAGGATAATGGTTATTTTTTGGTTTATGCTTCTGCTATTTTTTCGGTTGCAGTACTGTATGTTATTTCACATGTGCAGCAAGGTACAGTATACTGCAATATTATGTGCACTCTATGACTCGGAAGTGTTGGCTTTAGGATTCAATGTTTGCTATATTTATATGTGAAGATGATTAAATGCAGTTATTAAAATAAAAAAGTACAGTACAATAGTTTATTACACGTTTAATAGTTTTTGATACTGCACATTACTGTATTTGTTATTAATAAAGTAATTTTTTTATATTTAAAAACACCTAATAAAAAAAAGGTGTGGTTTTTGGGGGGCTGGAATTAATTAATAGCATTTCAGTTAATTTTAATGGGGAAATTTAATTTGATATACGAGCAAATTAAGTTGAGAGCTTTGTCACAGAATGAATTAAACTCGTAAGTCAAGGTATTATTGTAGGTTGTCAGTATTATAAGGCTGGAAAACCCTTTGACATTTTAGATTTACACTCCATAGAGTCAGAACTTTTGGCCTCAATCAGTTGGGTTTTGTATCGTCGTCGATGAGATGTTTCGGTCTACATACATCATATGATTGCACGTAATGTTCTGTAATGAGCAGAGTCCTCTGTGTAATAGGAACACAATGTCTCTGTACAGAAGCTCTTAACTTCCAGTTATTACATATATTAACTGTGTGGAGATGTGTGTAAGATGCTGCTAAGTGCTCCAGATGTATAATAATTGAGGAATCGGCTCTGGAGTCTGTGTGTGTGTGTTGCAGCAAGGTAACCTCCAGAGCTTTTAATCTAGCGCTGCATTAAAGGATTTGTTATTCAGTCATTCTTCTAACGTGGGTGCACAAATATGTTTAGGTCACAATAAACACATCTGTAAAGAAAAGCCGTTTTAATGCGAGGCATTATAGCCTATAGCCAGGCACAAAGGAAGCCTTTTATTAATGGAAAGCACATTTAATATATTCGAATGTCACCCCTCTCAGTGGTACTCCGTATTTTCATGTAATGTAATTATTGAAGAAAAAACAGTGCATGTCTAAAATACAGTTTAGTACCAGGCAGCTTATTTTTTCCTTCTTTGCAACTTGCAGCGAATGAGACATTCCCTCCCTCCATTGAATAAGCCTCCATTGGGTACATAAAAGCTTCAAGAGTCAATTAAGTTTCCACAATTAAATCAGTTGGTTGCAAAGTCAACGTCTTGTGCTACAACTCTGAACATCTCAGGATTTGGATAATCATGGGCCATGGACTCGGCTAAAATATTCAATAATGCAGTATATTATAGCCACTGAATATTTAGATTATAAGAGGTCGTCATATGTAGAACTTATAAAGTTTTTAGAGTTCTGGTGCAACTTTAGCCCGGTTACTTTTTTAATTCATTCTTGTGATTCTTTTTCGCTCTGTTGGATTTTGTGCCAAACTGAAGATGTTCTTCTGTCATGTTTTATACATTTTACGCCAGTGTTTTTCTTGGCTCTTTTGCTTGTGTTGTGCCTTTTTAGAGTTAAATGTCGCATCATCCTTTAAAATGTCGCATTTTTGTCTTCAACTGTGCAAAGAAAAAAATAACTACAATTTAGGGCGCCTGTAGACAAGCGTATGGAAAATTGTCAGAGTTTCATTCAGAAAACTCTGACAATTTTTTTCTCCAACTCTCATCTATATGTGTATCCATTTTTTTTTTACGTCCTTGTGACGTCCGTGTGCTGCGTGTGATCTGTTTTCATACAACTACATTAAAACATGTACATAAATCACAAAGAGTTTATTATGTTATAATAGAAATCTATCCGTAAAAATCGGATGTCACGCTGATGGTCGGTCTGTGGGGCATCTGATTTTTTTCTCACACCGATAGACATGAATGTGCGAGTCTCATCCGAAACGTGGATGAAAGTAGAGCATGCTGCAACCTCTTTCTCACAAACACTCGGACCGAGGAAAAAATTGTTCATCTGTACAGCACTATTGAATAACATGGGTCAGTGTACTATCCAACTAAAAATGGGATAGCACATGTATGATTTATACGCCTGTCTGCAAGGGCTCATGTAAATCAGTCTGATCTCTGACCAAAACGCATGGATTGGCCGCGACTCTTGACTCGAGCGTGACAGCCTCATAGAAATACATGAAGCTGTCGGATTCGGGACAGAAAAGCCATGGCCAGTCTGTGCATCAATTTGCACAGACGCCTGAGCACCGCCTTGCACAGACGCCTGAGCACCGGCTTGCACAGACGCCTGAGCACCGGCTGTGCAAATTATATATTAGGTGTAAGCATCTTGAATCTGTTAACCATGCCCACAATATAATACCTACAAGCAACTACCGGAGTCATCCACTTAAAATCATAAACCATGCCCACAATGATTACTAAAAAAACATAAGAGGTAAAAAGCTTAAAAAAGGTTGAAAAAGAGATCGTGAATTAGTGTATAAAGAATGCAGCAAAAAAATAAACATACTCCCCAAAAAAGGTACAAATTCAATGATGAATCAGCACCTATGATTAAGGCGACTAGCTCACCCATCATCCAATAACCATTGAATGTACACGAACAGCATTGTTCCACCTATTTGTAAAAACAAAAAAAAAGTATAGTGATTTGCTTCTGGGTGCATTTTGATATTTTAAATTATGCATGTTCCTTATTATTGATGGTTTCCTCTCACCACCTGCCAATTCTCTTCATTGAAACTAGTGAAAATCGCAAAATGAAATAATTTTAATTCCCAGCTCGCAGGACGCATGTAGGGATGTAGATGTGCCGAACCTAATGTAATACAACATTCGGACATGCCAAATTCGGCCCCTTGATGCAGCATTAACGACACTGATTGACTATACATACTGTAAGCTGTTTGATGCATAAATAGGTGCTGTAGAAAACATGATACAGTATGGGGACTCGTTCTTTTCCCATCATTGTTCATGTAAATACGCGAACAATGATGGGAAAAGAACGAGTCCCCATACTGTATCATGTTTTCGGCAGCACAACACCTATTTATACCGGGGGTAAAAGTGATGCAGATAATTTTTTTTTTGCCAACGATCCGATTATCGTATAAATGATGATTTTGCTCATTTGATTGGTGATCAGCTGTGTATTTACACTGGTGGGGATGTGAATGAGTGTTCCTAGCAGTGCTCCTTTGCTGATTATCTACTCAGTAGATGCACCACAAAAGTGTCTAACGCTTGTGCACTATTGGCAGAGAAGAATGACTCAGAGTAGCTAACAGACGACTGATGGCCATAGAAAGAGAGAAAGAAAATGGCGCATTAAGGTCTTTCTTATTAGGTGGTCTGAGAGACTTGGTTATCTTTTGGAAATTAGATCTTAAGGCAGAAGGTTCTTGAAATTGATAAGGTTGAACGATGAATAATGGGCAATACTAAGGATCGAGGCAAGGGCCAAATTATGGAAGCTAGTGACTGGATTAGGAAATCACCAAGATGGGAGGTCTTGTGAAGTGCTTCCAGTTAGCAGTGATAGATCCTACCAAAAGTGGTCCAAGAAAGTACAAGAGGTGAACCTATGATACGGTCATGGAAACCCAAGGGTCATAAATACAGCAGGTGAAAGAAGTATTGAACACGTGACCAATTTTCTAAGTAAATGTATTTCTAAAGGTGCTATTGACATGAAATTCTCACCAGATGTCGGTAACAACCCATCCAATCCACACAGGCAAAGAAATCAAACCATAGGTGTCCAGAAATTAAGTTATGTGTAATAATGAGAAATGACACAGGAAAAAGTATTGACCATGCTGTAAGGATGAACGCTGAGAGCAGCATTCAGACATTTGCTCAGAATTACTGCAGACTTCTAAGCTGACTTGAGCTCGCAATTGGAACTTAATGGATATTGATCGCTCCCAATGACACAGAGACACGATGGGTAATGGAGCTTGATGCTGCTCAATTGGGGGCGTGATATATATAATATATATAGCCGGAAGAGTGCCGTTTAGATTCTCTCAGTGATATTTAACATTTTACTCGGTGGTAGTATCAATAACTGGATTAAGACATTTTATTGCTATTAAACTGAGTTACAGTGTTTAGTGGCAGAGTACACAGTGTAATCGATAGAAATCCTCTGGGCTAGGTGAGAATCATGGGAAATGTAGTTTATCAATATGATTATAAGTGGAGGTTAGCTGCAATAAAGAGACTGTAAGCAATTTGCTCTATATACAGTATAAAGTACTGTCCAGGACAAATCTTTTCCACAAAACAGATCACTAAATAGGTTATCCAAGGGTCTGAAAAAGGACAACTCATCACTGCCAATCCTGCCAAGATGCTCCAGCGGTCCAATGCCCATCTTTGTATATTGATGCCAGTACAGGGGCAGATATAGTATATGAAGCTACACAAGGTAGCACTGCCACCGAAAAGTGTTTTTTTTACTTATTATTGTGCAGCATCTTAAGGATGGAATTAATGATTCTTGTTAGGTAAAGGGGTTGTCCACTACTCCTTCATGAACTAAATGTTTGGCCCCGATAAAATAAAAGCTTATACTCCCCTCCCGTGCCGGGGCCGTTCCAGCGATGTCAGCAGCACTCGCTCTCCCCGGCGCTCCAGTGCGGTTGTTGTGACACGTGACCACGGCGCCCAATCAGAGCTGGCGTCACTGTCTCCGCCTTCGGACAAATTGAACATGAAGAGGAAGTCAGGGCTGCGGCTGATCTCTGATTTCCTCTTCATGATCAATTCGATAGGAGGCAGAGACAGTGACGCCAGCACCGATTGGGCTGATTGCCCTTAGTACCAGTAAGTTCAGCACCTGACCACTGAGGTCACAATGTGGAGGAAGTACTGAATGCAAAACATACGTTGGGGCTGAGGGACGTCAGACATTACACGTGCTGCATTGGTCACAACTCCTTATTAACTCCTTGTAATGATTTGCAGGTTTACTTCTTATACTGTATCTAATGCTAGGGGTGGTATCCCAGCCCATAATATAGTTCATTAAGCATACAATTGTGGGTAGTGTGCCACTGTGCACGTGTATGTACTTGCTAACACCAGGTTCAGATGGAGATTGTTTCCAAAATATATGTTGAACCTGCTTGTAGAAAATGCATTTACAGTATATGATCTGATATCCCTCACAGTGTGAGGTTCTGTTTTTTAACTATTTATGTCTTGACATGTCTATTGCCATTTGTTTAAATAAAGGCAATTTTATATACATTGTGCTGTGGATGGTGGGTTATTTAGGGGCACTAACCTCTAGTGGTAACCTACCCTATTGATTCCTAATTGACCTGGTTTATTTTCTCCATTAATTCAAGTACCTCCTCAAATTGTCACTGCTCAACTCATTCAGGAACAGTTTTTCTTTTTCTTCTGTGCCACTCTGTTCCAAAGTTATGTCCCCCGATAATAAGAGTGCAAATTTTCCATTTATCCAAGTAGGCGTGTACCACCGAACTCCTCGGTGGGCACGGCCATGTTTTGATTGCTTTTCCTGCTCTGTTGCTGGCCAAACACCCACAGGGAAGTTCTGTGGTACATGCCCAGTTGGTAGAAGGGAGGCGTAACTTTGGAACAGAGGGGCACAGAAGAAAAATAAAAATTATTCCAGAATCAGTGGAGCAGTGGGGGGAAAGGTCAAAGAGTCCTGGCACATGGGCACTACAGTACTTTGCTCTGCCCTTCTGCCCTAGTAAGGGCAGAGAAGTACGCCTGCACAGGAGTGTGATGCCGGAGAGACTGGATGACATATGCACGCGAAGCAAGAAGGAGAACGGCATCGCAAGAAGAAGGGAGGCGCCGGACCAAGACCAGTGACACCCCTCGAACCAGATCACCCCCCCAGGTGAGTATAATAAAAGCTTTTTTTCTTGTCTTGCAGGTCGGATCGGGGGCTTATATACAGCATTATAGAATGCCATATATCAAGGTGGTGGCCGTATCTCATATCGGTCAAACCTGGTGACAGGTTCCCTTTCAAGAGGATCTTTCATTGTGTTTTTTAATTTTTATCAAGTACAGACTCCAAATACCGCTGCGCCACTGATTCTGGAATAATTTTTAATTTTTCTTCTGTGCCCCTCATGTCCAAAATTATGCCCCTGAGTAACAATGGTACAAATGTTCCCTTGCAGGTCGGATCAGTGGCATATATACAGCATTATAGAATGCTGTATATCAGGCTTGAAAGGTGGTGGCCGTATCTCATATCGGTCAAACCTGGTGTCAGGTTTGCATTAAACTATGAATTGTTATTTAAAGTAAAATTATAATATAGTCCTGGTGCTTTTCTACAAAGCAGCATGGGGTTCAAAAACAATTACTTATTTGAGGGTTTCATCCGATGATGATAATGATAAAAATTATATATAAATTACAGATCTTTGCACCTACAAATTTATTCTAATCTACGGTGGCACATTTCCTACCTATAAATGATTTCATGTAAAATCAGACAATAAAATAATATGGTGGGCTAGCTAGAGGAATATGCAAAGAACCATGAGTCATAATAATCCTGGGAGTCCTAATCGACAGCTTTGCTTCCGCAGAGGCCATAGTCATCCTGCTGAAAAAGTCACAACGCTTTGATTTTCCACTTCTCCACGGGGAATTCTACAAATATTGCCGGTCTTGTCATGACTGTATTAGTCTTAGTGCCAATTGTATCAGGATTTTTTTCCACTCTGTTTCTACGTAAGTGAAGGACAAATGACTTCTCACAGGACCTGCTCTTTCCAAACTGGAGACGTTTTTTTGATATGGTTTTAGACACAGTGATTTTGAAAGCTTTATCCTTGAGACTATGATTTTTTCTTTTTCTGTAGAGGCGAAAAGGCAGAGAGACACTAATGGGCGGATAAGATAATCCCATTCACAGCATTGCCAGTCTGAGTGCAAAAAGATTCCCAACGCTCTAAGGCTGACGGAGGCAATCCCTAAATTTGCCAAACCTTGTTATCTCCATATAGAGGCAGTGCAACCAAATATTTTCCCCAGCATTGATCAACGTACAGTAGTCTATAAAGATTGTGTATCAATTACTACTGTTGGAGACCCTAAGAGAACCATCTAATTGTATATAAATGTAAAGTGGATCAGAGCTGTAGTGTTCCCATTGTGATTTACTTCATGCTCTGGAGCAAAGATCTTGAGGAACAGAAAGTTCAAAGTTTTTGATGTTTGGCAGTGGTGTTAGAAAAAGAAGATATTCAACATTTTTAGAGACTAAGAAATACCGTAAATGTCTACAGTTTTGCAACCATATATCACTGTATACTGATTCTGGAATATTTTTTCTTTTTCTTCTGTGCCCCTCTGTTCCAAAGTTAAACCTCCCTTCTACCAACTGGGCCTCAGTGCCCCCTACACAGAATATTATGCCCACAGCATGATGCCCCATAGTATGATTCCCCCACAGATTCCCCACACACATTATGAGGCCCTTACAGTGAACCTCAACAAATTATGATCCCCATAGCTCCACACATACAATATGATGACCCCATGGCCTTCATGCAGTATGATGTCCCCACAGCCCCTCATAATCTAAAACACATAGTATGATGCCCTCACAATCCCACACACAGTATGATTAGTCATATTTTCAGGTTGCATGAGGTTTCGGGTTGTATGAAAAGTTGTAACTGAAGATTAGAGTTAAACCTTAAGAATTGCAAGGATGTCTTTACGGCATACATGTCCGTACTCTGTGGCAGATGAACAAGGGTCATATCAACTTACTCGGCCACCACTCCAATGCATCTTGGGCACCTCTGGCATTTATAAGAACATCATGACATCTGTAGGGACTTGTAAACGCCAGAGGCGCACAGCAGTCCAGCATTCAAGCGGTGGCCAAGGAAGTTCTGCCAGACCCCTCAACTCCCTAGTATGATATCCCCCCATTTCCTTCCCAAACTATGATGTCCACACTGTTTCCCTGTAAGTACTAACAGAATTAGAAGAAAAAACTCACCTAGCTCCATTTCACCAATGCACTACTCTGGTCTGTGCAGTGAGGACTGAGGCTCTGTGCAGCAGGCACGATCTGGTGATATCACGTCTGCTTTCCAGAGACAAGAACGCCCAGGCTGAAAGGTGGCGAAGGGAGCTGAGGATTAAGATGTCATTGAAACTGACACACTGGAGAGGAAGCAGTGCCCTTCAGCACTGTGCCCATAGTACTGTACCCATAGTGGCCATGGGGTCTGCTGCTATTTGCAATCCGCAACTGCCTGAGGGACTGAATATACAGGAAATCTGGGTATAGTGCCAGCAGGCATTAAAACATTTTAATAGGTAAATTGCTTGTGCAAAAGGGCAGCAGGAAACTTTGCCTCATTGGATGACAAAGATTAAAAATATTTTGGAAGCACAAGCAGAGTACATATCTCTGCCCTAGGGGAAAGTGTCAGAGTAATGCTGAGGAAAGGACACAGAGCCTCATAAGTGAAGTGCTTACAGAGAAGACAGTATATTACATGTACGTATTGTGTCCTGCTGAGCGGTTCGTCAGTCTGTCCCAGAGCAATATAGGCTAATGATCTGTAGGATGACACGTCTTTATAATGCAGAATAATGGGACATATTAGTGCAATGTGGAGCCCATTTGTGCCCAGTAGTTTTCTGTCATCATAAAATGAACTATGTAAAATTTGCTGGCGTTTGTCCGATTTACAAAAACATGTGGATGTATGAGAATTTGGTGCAGGTATTCTATTTTTGCATACGTGTCACATTGTTGAAATCTTCAAATTACTTTTAATATTAGATAAAGATAACCCAGGAAGGCACAAAATAATATTTTTAAATTAGGATTTTAATTATTAAAATAAACTACTTCGGCCTATGTGAAAAAGCATTTGCCCCCTTAGCTACTAAATCAGTCAGTTAACAAAATTCAACTTTAACAACTGGGTTGAGTTTCACCCACGATTACTGTCAGAACTGTTGAATCTAAACATCACCTAAAGGGAATCTGTCAGCAGCTTTTTGCTATGTAATCTGAGAGCAGCATAATGTAGGGGCAGAGAGCCTGATTCCAGGGATGTGTCTCTTGCTCAGCCACTTGCTGGAGTTTCAATACAATTAGTGTATTATCAGCAGGAGATTATCATTACAGGACTAGGTGTCACCTGCAAGCCAGTCCAGCTAATCCATGTAACTCCGCCAAAGCCACTGATTGGCAGCTTGTTAAAAATGTACAGAGTACACAGGAAGCTGTCAATCAGTGATGTGGGCGGGGTTATACAGGGCTCAGCATTCTGAGCCCTGCTACATCAGCAGCAGAGAAAACAGGGATTTTATCAAAACTGCACAAAGCAGTCCAGTAAACAATACATTGCTGGAATCAGTTTCTCTGTCCCTATATTATGGTGCTCTCAGATTCCATAGCAAAAACCTGCTGACAGATTCCCTTTAAATAGGAACTGTCTGGCAATATGAAGCGGTATTGAAGCCTTTAGAAAGCAACACGTGATGCCACGCTGTAAAGGGATTCAAATGCAGATGCCAAACAAAGGGATGAAATCTACTAGTCTGGAACTGGTGAACAAACTGCTACGGCTCTCGGACGTCAGCGAACCACAACGAGAGCCATTAACCCCGAATAGGGAAAACTTGGAACACTGCTGAAACTTTCCAGGAATTGCTGACCTACCAAAGCTTCAGCAAGAGCACATCAATGAGCCATCCCAGGGCTCACAAAAACCCAAACAAACATCTAAAGAACTGAAGGCCTCACTTCCCTCAGCTATGGATAATGTACACTATTCCACAAAACAAAGACACTGTGCCAAACCACTGTTGACCAAAAAGAATATTAAGGCTTGTCTGGCATTTGCCAAAAAATATATATGTGACCCCCCAAGACTTCTGGGATAATATTCCGTGAACTGACGAGTCAAAGGTGACATTTTTCGGAAGAATTGAGACCTGTTACATCTGGAGAAAAGGTAACAGTGAATTCCTCCATAAGAACTCATCGCTCAATTATGGTGGCGGTAGTGTGGTGATGTGGTGCTACAGGAGAAGGACGACTTGGCATAATTCATTGAACCATAAATTCTAATCTCCTATCAAAAAATCAAGAAGGGGAGAATATCCACCCATCACTTAAAGCTGAGGCCATTTTACGTTATCCATCAAGACAACAATCAGAGGCACAAAAGAAACTCCTCCTTTAATTGATAAAGGAGCTAGATGGAAGTGAATTAATGGAGCGGGCTCAGGAGCTGAGCCCGCTAAATTTCTGGCAGAAGATCGCTGTGTTATTCAGCAATCATCTGCCTTTAACAGCATTCTTTGACAGCAGAATTTACAAGGTGAAGCCTGGGGGTGCACACTTTTAATCCGCCCATTGGCTCGCCCCGCAACGCGTTCATGGCAGCAGATGGGCTGCTATTAACGCAGGGGGCCTGCTGAAGACCCCCCATGTCATGACGGTACTCCTGTGAACACCACCCTCTGTTCGGTGTTTATAGGCGACCGTGATTTGTTCTATATACAGTATTGCTGAATCTAGTACAAGCAATCGGATGATTGCAGGTTCACGTCCTATGAAGGGACTAAAAAATAAAGCAAATATAACTTTTAAAAATATGAAAGAAAATAAAAAAAATTAGAAGCACCCGTCTTTTCTCTTGAAAATCTTAAAAAAAATGCAAATATATGGTATCGCTGTGTTCATATGTCTAATCTATCTAAATATGAATTTAATTAACCCGACTGGCATAAATTGGTCACCACAACGATGCAAAAAAATATAACAAGATGCAATCAAAATGTTGTACCTACCTCTAAAGGGTATCGATAAAACATCAGATTGCCCTGCTAACACAAGCCCTCACACAACTCCACTGACCACAAAATGAAAATGTTACACATCTCTGAAAACGGCGACATAAGCACAATTTTTATATACCGTATATTTTTTTGTCAGTCATTTCAAAGAACAAATTCGTCTAGCAAAAACATGTGGGTGGAAAAATAAAAAAAAGTCATGGCTCTTGGAAGAAGGGGAGGAGAAAACAAAAGCACCAAAATGAAAAATTGCCTGATCCTTAAGGAGTTCAAAAAAATTAAGGTTTTGGAGTGGCGTCAATCAAAATCCTTTACTTGAATCACATTGAAATGATAGAACAAGACCGTAACCAGTCAACATGTTTTTTTTTTATTTTTTTTATGAAAAACGGTCAGAAAACATTGGCATACTAATCTTTGCCATACTTTCATTCACATCAATCATCATTTAATCATTCACCGGCATCTGACCCACTGTATGAATGTGCAGTATTTCACCGCACATACAGATCCAATAAAAATGATTCACCCTGTGTTGCAAATTAGGTTTATTTGCAAATTTTACAAACTTTCTGCAGTTTGCAAAAAAACCGCAATCAAATAAGAACAATTTAAATGGCTCAACAAAATTAACAACTTGTATCTCCAAATTCAGAACAAAATGCGACTACTGACTATTGTAGTCTGACAGTTACTCAACTCCTTCATGACAAGTGTCTTTAGCACTTCGTAGAAAACCTTTGACTGTTATGAGTAACACCGTACGGAAATACTCACTTGCGGAGCTGGTCATCTTCTGATAGTGGCCGCCACAGAGTATAACACATCCGCCTCCTATTGATTTGAATAGGAGGCGGATGTGTTGTATCAAGAATCGGCCACTATCAGAAGATGACCAGCTCCGCAAGTGAGCATTTCCAGCCGGTGGCCACCACCGATAACAGCTGATCGACGGGGGTGCTGGGTGTCGGAACCCGACTGATCAGACATTGATGACCTATCCTAAGGATAAGTCAGCAATGCTAAAGTAGTGGACAACCTCTTTAACCTATTTCTTATGAGCAATGCCTTCGACTTCACAAATATTCTTGGGATGTCAAGAGAGTGGTCCAAAAAGTTAAAGAGAAGATATTGCCTTGCCAAAGGAAAAGAAAACAAAAAGACTGCAGTCATTAAATGTTCCTAGAGATACTGCACCTGGAAGCATAATTCACAAGTTAAAAGGAACACTGGCAACAATATCTACATGTAGCAAAAAGATGGAGCAGTCATTGGCTGCCATTTGATTCCTCAGGATGCAGGTGGTCAAAACTCATGAGTGACTACAAAAGACCTGCAGCAAGATTTGGTGACAGTAGCACTGAGTTTTCAATTTGCACAGTGTACTGAACACTGAAGGTCTCTGAAGGTCTCCAAGTCCAAACTATTTGATGTACACCTGTACTGACACAAAAGCACAAGAACCATATAAAAAATTCACAGATGTCTTGACAATCTCTTCTGCGGAACGATTAAACACCAAATACATCTGGAGGAGTAAGAATGAAGCATGTGCAGTGGCGAAGCATGGTGGTGGCTCAGTGATGCCTACAATAAAGCATGGTGCTGGCTTGGTGATGCATGCAATGAAGCATAAGGGTGGCTCAGTGATGTCTACAGTTAAGCATGGTGGTGGCTCGGTGATGCCTATAGTGAAGCATAGTAGTGGCTCAGTGGTGCATAAAGTGAAGCATGGTGGTGGCTCAGTGATGCTTACAGTGAAGCATAGCAGTGGTTCGGTGATGCTCTGTGCTGCTTTGCTTCATCTAGCACTGGAAATCTGTAGTGTGTGGAGGGCAAGAGGGATTCAATCAAGCATGAGGTAATCATAGGAGAATAGGTCCTGCCTCCTGTGAAGAAGATGAAGCTTGGGTATGGTTGAACCTTCCAACAAGTCAATAATGCCAAGAATACCTCAAAGTCCACCCAAGCTTGGTTTCAGAAGAAATCCGGGAAAATTCTGGAGTAGTCATCCCTTGAACCCCAAAAGAAAATGTTTGAAAAGATTTGAAGAAGACGATTGCAGTTAACTGAAGTCCATTGCCCATGAGGAATGAGCTAAGATTCCTCAGGAACGCTGCCAGAAGCTGGTGTCTGGTGATGCATCATGTTTGCAGTAGGTCATAACAGCCAAAGGAGCACTAAAATGTATTAAAAACACTTGTCATGAAAAGGTTGAATAATTCGGAGACTGTAGTAGTTACTAAAAGTCGCATTTGGTTTTGAGTTTGGATAAAAAAACTTGTTATATTAGTTGTGTTGAGCTATTTAAATTGATTTTTTTTTATTAGTTTATTGTAAATAGCTAAAAGTTTGTACATTTTGGTAATAAACTGAATTTGCAATGGGGGTTGAATAATTTTGATTGGATCTGTATAGTGATACATTAACCATTAGGTTTAGGCTACACGGAGAATTTTATTGCAAGCTGTAAACCACAGAATCTACAATGCCTCGTCCATCAGCCTCACCTAGTTTCCTGATGCAAACTACTGAGTTAAGGCAACTAAATGAGGTTTTCAGAACACCAATTCCATACTGCAGAAAAAAAATCTATGCTGATTTAGAAGATTGATGCAGATTTTCCATATGTAATCATGTTGTATGGAGAAAAGTGAAGGATTCTGCATTTCATTCTCGTCCTTCCATTTCCCCAACGCTATTTTTTACGGCTTCTTATTATTTCAGTAGCTCTGTTCAAGAATACAATCAGGTAATAATCTTGTAAATAAGGATACACTTAATGATATCTTATTATGTTCACAATTATATTAAGTCTACTTTTAATATACTCCGGTTAGGATTTTTGCAGTGGGAAGTATGATATATTATATAGTATATATAGTATAGTTGCAAACATCTTTTTTCTTTTTGACAACTGTCAACTGTTAGCCAAATGTTGTGAATGCTTAGTTAAAGATGATGAGGGATACATACGACATAACACTTATACCATCTACATGTGTTATTATTACAGTTTTAATCCTGAAATCCAGATGGTTTCAAACAAAGTGAGACGATAATGATGGAAAAAAAATGTCAAGGAACCCATAATAGATGGCAGAACTCATCAATGAGCTTGGGACTAGAGAAATACAAGACCTGAAGTACACATCCTGACGCTGGATAAGAGGAATCTCTACAATAATACCTGGTGACTTAACAACAGTTGGCAACTTTCAGGTTTCTTTGAAGTTGCTGCTACTTTTGATGGAGGTAGGTTATGTGTAGCCTTTGAAAGAGAGAAATAAATGCGAAGACTTGGAAGTGTCTTCCCGTAGATATCAACAAACTTCTCACACAAGAAGGAGAGAATTATTTGACAAGTATAACACATGATTGAAGGTTTGGGGAAGCAAAGGTTTCTTCTTAAATCCTCAGAAACCTAAGCAAACCACATGAAATCATTCCTATTTTGTAGGTGTTTTTTATTTAGGAGAATAATCCATCTTCTGTTCTCCATTACTGTAGAAAATGTGGTCTTGCTGACAGCAGCTATGATGACTACAGGGGTGGACACAAACAGAAGAGGACCCCTGTGTAAGAACAATGTATGGGCCCTTTGCAGTCCAATAGCTGATCATAATATAGGGGTTCCCCTTCCCTTTTGGGACCGCATAGGCTGCACCAATGCAATTTCTGCATTTGGGTGACTATATGTCTCATCAGGGGTGGAAATATCATTGGTGCAATCTGTGCAGTCACACAGGGGCCCAAGAGTTAAGGAGGCCCATTTACACCTCCAAAACGGAGGAATTGTGCATTATGATAAGCTATTGGCCTGCAAAGGGAACGCATAGCGTTTTTGCACAGGGCTCTCTTCTGTGTGTCTGCAAGTGTGTCTCATGATGCCTTTTAAAAGTGTCATAAAAATAAGTGTATCCAGATGAAATCTATTGGAAGGTATAGAAAAAAAAGAAAAAAGGACCAGGAGAGGCTACAGCCTGAGTGCAGTGCAGCGGCATGCATGTCCCATGCAGTGCACAAGTATCATTCCACTTCATTTAGGAGCAGAAGTAACAAGTTGGCAATAACCTTATAGAATGAAGAAAAAGGATGTGTGGTTGTCAGCAAGTACAAGCATTGATTCCTGCTAGGCAATACCACAAACATGTTCATCCTAAAACTTTACTGCTCTGAAGCTTACAGATTACACGATCAAAGGAAAAATGTAAATTTAGATGGCATTATCAGCTTCTAATATATCAACTATAATCCACCCTTGTCATTGAGCAGCAGGTGTCCTTCCTTAAAGAGCACATGGTCCCCGTGCCAAAATGGAAATCCATCTCTTTATAGATAGGTAATCTAGATAATGACTTAGTGGCTGTCTGACTACAATACATTACTTATCTGCCACCAGTTCTATGGCATGTTTCACACACTGATGCAGACTGACCGCAGATCTCCTGCCCTGGACTTATTTATTCCTATTAGGGCTTGTACAGACGACCGTATTGTCAGTCCGAGTGCGATCTGACAAAACCTCGGATCACACTCGAACCAATGTTATTCTATGAGGCCCTACACATCTCTGATTTTATCAAAGCATGCCCGAGCATGCACCCGGCTACGCAAGTCAATGAGTCTGTGAAAAACATCAGACTGTACTGGGATGACATCTGAGTTTCGTTCCGATTTCCACGGACTGACAGAATGGAAAAGATGGAGAATTTTTTATCCATCTTCTCCACATCTGAGAAAACCTGATCAGAGTGTGATTTGCATAATCGGCCCGATGCTCTCGGATGAGAGAGCATACGCTCGTGTGCACTTGCACTAAGGCTGTCGAATTCGGTTCAGACCCTGGGCCAGTCCGAGCATCGGGGTCCATACTCGAATGTGTGAAACCAGTTTAGCTTACAGGCTATATTATAGCCCTGGGCCATATTCACATTTCTGTTGGTTGCCAAAGCCCATCAGACTGTCAATGCCCACAATCTAAATGCCACCAGGGAGTTAGGAGACCCCCATTCTGCTGAGATATGGAACCTCGGAGAAGACAACACAGTGCATTATTTAGAAATTACCTATCTCTGCTCCTGTGTACTTACTACTCCTCATATTTCACACATGGAAAATACATTTGAGCCACCAATAGACACAGACAAGCATGCTCATGGCTAGATGATTGGCGGCAGCACATGATGACATTGTGGGCTCCTGAACCGCAGGTTGTGCATCGCTTTCCTAAACTGCATTTACATTGAAAGCTTATTGTGAGACGCGTGTTCTTAAGGACGCTCTTTTCACGATAATCTTTAGTGTAAACAGGCTGCCGATAAATTGACGATTGAGCAAAACGCCAGTTCTCCGGTAGAAATGATCCTTTACGCAGCATAAAAGATCATCTTTCCCAGCGGTGCATCCTTCTGTATAAACAAGAGTCGCGCTGGCGAGATCCACTACAGATCGCTCAATGGGCATTGTTTGCTGCAGTCTGCTTGTGTAAACTATTAAAAGGCTTACCGATCGGCAGTCGTTTAGTGCTGCCAGGAAGTCAGTGTACACCTTAGACCTTTTGACAATTTACTTTGTAAATTCATGTCAGAATGGCTGTATAGCACTCATATTATTTTATTAATGTAGTTAAAGAGTTTAAGAAGTTTAGATTCCAAGTCTACTAAACTTCTGCCCATCCAGTCTTTCTTGTACAGTTGATAAAAAGGTATGCCGGCACATACCACCCAGATGGAGGCCACGCTTTAATCTTCTGTCAGGTGAATGGAGCCCTATGGATAGGTTTACAGAGGTTGTCCACTACTTTTACATTGATGGCCTGTCCTTAGAATAGGTCAACAATGTCTGATCGGCCGAGTTCCAACACCCGACACCCACACCGATCAGCTGTTATTCAAATCAATAGAAGGCGGATGTGCAGTACCCTATGGCAGCCAATACAAGTAGACGGAGAAGCTCGGCAAGTGAGTACTTCCAACCAGCCGCCGCCGCCATTGATCACAGCTGATCGGCGGGAGTGTCGGACACCGGCCGATCAGACATTGAGGATAGGTCATCAATGTAAAAGTAGTGGACAACCTCTTTATCATATAAGCCAGGATTTTTTCAGGTTTATACTGTAAACACAGTGCTCAGATGTAATGTGCATTGAGTCTAACAGCCCCAACTACAGTTGTCCAAACCCACCAATTTTAAGGCACCGGAAGACTCCCTACTGACAGATGATATAAGCAGAAAGAAAGATTGGCATGGTAATTTTAGGGAAGGGATAAACTGACCCCGGGTGTAAGCAACAGCATACTCCCATCTCTTGATGCTGAACACAAGTATGCTCAATAGATCCAAGCGTGCATGTACATAGGGGGGCAGGAAGAGTAACCAATACAACTGATGAGTTAACAAACCTGTTCTACAACAGAGCGCACCAGACCGCTGATATGAGAGCATCCTAAACATGAGCAAAAAAGGCTCGTTGTACACCGTATTATCACAAGAGCGCAAACAAAAGCCGCCAAACCTTTACAGTCACAAATACTTGTATATTGGAGAGCATTCAGAAATTACTTCTATTTCCAATAATCAGTGGGGATGACTTGTTCAGAACGTAGGATGCGTCACACACTTATTTCAACAGTGAAGATATACAACAATTTCTTCACAGCTTTTAGAACTGAGCTCACAGAAAGCAATCCACCTCGGTGAGAACAGAAGTGTTTCCTATAGTAACCAATTCCCAATAGTTGTGTAACTAAAGTTTCCAAAATGCAACCTATTCTCTCCATACAATGCTTTTATGTGCTGAAACAATTGAGAGAATAGGTAACAATTATAAGAAGTGAAGACCGCAATAAAAAAAATAAAATAAAAAAAAGATAGAAAAATAAGTTACTTTTTTTCCTACATCACACAAAAAATATTCCAGTAAAAGAAGAAACATTAAAGGGAATTTCTTGTGTATTTATTAGGGGTGCCATGTATGCAAGTCTGTAGAAGTAGAAGATAGAAGTAGGAAGAAGATGACGTTTTTTTTTCTTTTTCCATTTTGCTTTAAATATTGTAGGTATTTATAATTTTAACATTTTCTTTGGGGGTGATCATGATGAAGACGCACTTGTCCAAACTATCTATATAGACCACAGGGTATGTGTGCACTTTATGGCAGCTGCAATGAATTGGAGTTAATAGTCAGAAAAGTGTTCACAGACTAAAAGCAGTTTACACGAAGAGCGTTTCACTCTTCCCCAGGGACAATGCTAGTGTAAGTGTTAATACAATGCAAAGAAAGAAAGACGCAACTGCTACTGACCATCAATGAAGGAGCAGTTATAAGGCCATTTCCAAACTATTTGAAGTCCATCATTCTACAGTGTGAAAGATTATTCACTAGTGGAAATTATTCAAGACAGCTGACAATCTTTCAAGAAGTGGACATCATGGCAAATTCACCCCGAGGTCAGACTGTGAAAATGCAAAAAAACAACAACCCAAGATCTACAGCTCAGACTCTAAAGGCCTCAGTTTGTATGTTAATTGTTCAGGTTCATGACAGTACAATTAGGAAAAGACTGAACAAGTATGTATTGTTAAAAACGTTTCACGATAAAATTTCTTCTTTCGAAAAAGAACATGACAGTCGCATCTAAAGAAACTACAAGGTTTTTAGAAAAATGTCCTTTGGACAGCCAAAAACAGATATTTGATCAGACTGGCATAACACAGAATATCCTCAGAAAACACATCATAACAGCTATTAAGTACAATGGTGGAGGGAAGATGATTTGGGCGGACCTGCACATATTGCAGTCATTGAGTTAGCTATAAACTGCTGTGTTCTCCAAATTATTTTAGAGCCAAATCTGAGAACATCTATTCCAAAGCTGAAATTTGGTCAGCTAAAACTGGGTCATACAAACCTACGTGAGAATGGCTAAAAATAAAAAGAATCAAGGTGTTGCAATGGCCAAATCAAAGTCCAAACCTCAAACTAGTTGAAATTTTGTGGTGAGGTCTTGGGGCCTAAGGGGTAATGTTTCTCCTTGTGGAGAGTGACAAGCCAAGCCTGGCATGCCAGAGTGAGGAGACTTATAAGCCATGCATGCTCCTCTGGGAAAATAAATGTGCAAATTGTCTCTTTAGAGAGGAAGGGGACTAGAACTCTAGTGCCACCTATTAGAAGCAGTGACCCTAAAAGTCAATATCGACCCTCTAACAAGCCTTGCTATATGACTTAGGATAAAAGTCAAACCAGACTCTCAATTTGTAGACACGGTGTTTCAGGGTGTTACCTATCATCAGTGCAAAGTGTGAGATCTAATTTGGCTAGGTGAGAGGTTCTGGACTGTGGTCTAAATGGTGGGACCTTAGGAGAGATGTTCAGCGATCCGAATGCAGACCACGATTTCCGGGTCTCGTGATTTGAACATCATATTTGCCTATGAGGCTGCAGGGTTTGGGTTTAGAGACGTGCAGACTGTCTGGGAAATAACAGTCTGTACTTGCAACATAAAACACACACATATGAATTCAGCCTAGCACCGATTCTATATTGCTTTTCTCTCAATTCTATTACCCCTTATAATAAATGAAACAGATAAGGATGCTGCACAGAATACGCATTGTATACTGCATGTGGTATGTAGGTGCAGTGATCCTGACCTTTGAAAGGATCATATAAAGAAAAGCACTAATTCTTTATCACAATGAGCGGTGACAAATATACTCAGGTCTTCCTAATGTCTCTACAAACACATCTAGTAATCAGCCAAAGAAACTAAAAGGTAATAATAGACAAACAGTCGTCCTTCACACAGCCTAGCCTTTTAACTATTAACACAAACAGGAGGTCATCCATTACTCAATATGTGCAGAAAGGAAATCATAAGTATGAACATAAGATCTGAAGGAAAAGAATAAAGCGTTATTTTCTAGGCGCTCACAAGGACTGTGTGTAGAACTGGCCATACTAAACAACATGCAACATAAAGCCAGATTAATAGGGGAGCAGGTTTTTGCCATGCAATCTGACAGCAGCATGATGTAGGGGCAGAGACCCTAATTCCAGCGATGTGTCACTTACTGGACTGCTTAGTGAAGTCACTGTTTTAGCAGCCGGAGATTATTATCACTAAAGGACTAGTTGTCTTGTGCCAAGTAGTCCTCCTGCTCTGTATAACCCCACCCCACGACTTATTAGCATATTTCTGCCTATGCAGAGTGTACACAGAAAGCTGCCAATCAGTGGTGTGGACGGGATTATACTGAGCACTGCTAGATCTGCAGCAGAAAACAGTGACTTTATTATAACTGCAGCAAGCAGCCCAGTAAGTGACACATCACTGGAAGCAGACTCTCTGCCCCTACATTATGCTGCTCTCAGATGGGGTAGCAAAAACCTGTTGACAGATTCCCTTTAAATTATTTTTGTGTTTAGCAAGTAATAAAGCTCAGAAAATCAAACCTCAACTATATAATAATGCTAAAGGTGAAATGACAACTGGACTACTATATAACGTTGGATTGATATATTTAAGGTTGGGGTGTTGTTTCTTTTTAGAATAAAAAGAGAAAGAAAAATCTGAAACAAGGATACAGTTTGCAACAATGATACACCAGCTCAAGAAGAAGTATTTTTGCTAGTACATGCTGATCATGATGAAGGCACTCTGCTCAATGTGAAAGCAAGCAAGATTGCCAAACCTTACTGCTCCGTGGCTAGGCTTCTATGCACCATATATTTCTGGTAGGGAAAACGGAGGCATACATAAAAACATGATAGTGCCAATAATTATAATTTAAGAATTGTCAGCCACTAACACATAAGGGCAATATATACCACTGCATCCATTAGAAATGTGATTGTTGACCATAATGACGTATAGGTGAATTTTTGGGATGATGAGTATCACAGAAGGAACATGGCATCCTCCCCTCAGTTACAATAAAATCTAAGTTTTGTATTTTGTATGTTCCTCTGCAGACTTAGGACCTAACATGATAAGAGATACATTGTGGATTAAGATGGTTCTAGATACGCCGACATCCTGTGGGATAACTGATGCGCTGTCTCTACACACCGAGTATCTGCTTCTACAAAAGTAGCAACCAATCTATGCAGGTGCATATGTGACACCCCAGGGGTCTGGTTGCCACAGTGATAGAGATATTACGTCTGAGAGCAGGTGGGAGGTCTCTTGGTCAGGAATCCTATGCATGCCACACCTCCTGCCCAGTCCTGGGAGGGGAAGAACTTCCCCTATATAAACCTAGGGCTGAGGCAGGGTTAGTGAGTAGAGAAGAAGTAGAGACAGAGAAAAGAAGCAAATATAGGAACAGAACATCAGGAGCTCTGTGGGAGCAGTGTTACAAGGAGTCAGGGGCTGGCAGCTGCAGAGCTCGCCCTGACTGAGAAGATTTCTTACCGGACCCGGAGTCCGAGGCTGTGGGGACTAATCTCTACCCAGCAGCAGAAACCGACCGGCAGGGGATTGCAGGTCCTCTGGCCCAGAAACCCGAAGGCACGGTCACACGCGTGGGACCAGCACCGCCATCGTGGAGCGGAAGCCATTAGAAGGCCCCGAGTCACCGGCCATACGGGTGAGCACCACACGGTACACTCAGGGACGTGGGCTACTTTTACCCGCCTCTAGCAAGGTAGCCAGAAGAGTACAGTTAGTTGGGAAGGCCTACAACTCCGCCTGGCCAGGGGAGATCCCATCTGCTCAAGGACTGACCAGGCCCCGATTGCTAGCAAGTACTCCGGGAGGGTCTATCTTTGTCACCAGTAAAGACCCTGAACTACACCGCATCGTCTCTGAGTAGTTCCTGCTACCCCCATCATCCACGTCGGCTGCCCTGAGGCCATACCCCTCCCGTTGGGGGTTATACCATCCACGCTGCACCATCCTTCCACCGGCCTCAGCGGTCTGCCCTGCAGCGGTAGCTCCATAGCTGCATTCAACGGGTGGCGTAGTCATCCACCATCTACTGCTAATAGACTGCCACTTAGTCTGACTCCCTGGGCACGGACCGGGTCATCGCCACGAGACTACTACCCCCATCTGATCCGGCTCTGGGTAGGCTCCCGCGTGCGCAACGCAGCGCGACTCAGGCCCAGGGGCGCGTCAACTTTTGGCGTAGTCGGCAGGATTTCGTGCCCGCAACCACCGGGTACTGCGTGCCTGAAAAAGACTGTGAAAACTTACCCGTGGTGAAGATTCCCGTCATCCGGCGCCATCTTCCGCTTTCTTCCCGCCGTCGGTGGAGTTTTCCCGCCATCCGGCGCCATCTTCGGCCTTCTTCCCGCCATCCGTGGAGTTTTCCCGCCGTTGGACGCCATCTTGAGGACGCCGCGCGGGAAGAAGAGGGGCGTGGACTCCGAAAGCGCGCGAGAACTGAAGCCCCGCCTCACGTCCGGACGTTGCGTAAGGTCCTGGAAGGAGCCCAGCAGACGCCGACGTCACAGGAGCGCGACGGAAGGTCCTCAACCCTGACGATCCACTGCGGAGCCGCGGCCTATGGAAGAGGATCATCGCAAGGTAGGCCACTGTCCACTAGGGGGGAGAAGGATGTCGGATACGGAGGAGAGCTTCACCGCTTCAACCCCCTCCAGCGCCACCGCTGTGGCGGTCATGCCTTTCACCATGCCCTATATCCCGGGGGCAGCCTGGCTACCCCAGTACTCAGGGGAGTCACATACCCTGCAGGACTTTGGAGAAAAACTGGATAGCCTCTTCCAGGTGTACCCCCTCACAGAAGAGCAAAAAGTAAGCATCCTGGTGGCCCAATTAACCGGGGCAGCCCAAAGGGAGGTAAAGTCCTGGCCACCTGGGGGGAGGACTGTCGCAGGGATACTAACCCGGCTGAGGGACACCTTTGATACCCACACCTCAGCCGAGATCAAGCTCAGATTCTACGGGTGCAAACAGCGGGCACATGAGAGTATAAGGGACTATGCATTAAACCTACAAGAAGCCCTGAGAGCCATTAAGCAGACCGACCCTGACGGCGTGGGAGACGAGGACAGGCTGTTAACTGAACAATTTATAGAGGGTTTATATTGCAATGCCCACCGAACCCAGTTGCGGGCAATGGCCTTACAGGACCCTCATCTGGGATTTGCACAGTTCAAGGACAGAGCCATCCGGGTGCTCCGAGAACCGGCACCAGGTGGCGTTGTGACCCACAGACGCCCCACTACCACTTACCACCAGGAGGCGGCGCCCTTGTCGGCAGGGCCTGTGGGAGCTGATGCGCAGGCTTTGAACAATGACTCGGCTCCAGACCTGCACCATCAGGTCCAAGAGCTAGCTAAAAGCGTTGCTGCGCTAACCCGAACTGTGCAGTCTTTACAGGTTTCCACTCCAGGGAAGCTCCAGCTGGCATCCGGACCGGAGGACATCCCGTGGCGTCGACCAAGGAGGACCCCACCGGCCAGAGGAAGACCCAGCGACCGATACAATGAGGACGGACGACCCATCTGCCGCCGCTGTAATCAACCCGGACATATGGCAAGGTACTGTCCTTTAAACTGGCACAACCTAGGGTAGAGGGCCAACCCCTAGGAAAAAGATCATCAGGCCCATCGAACTGGCGCGACAAATATGTGGGAGGACGTCCAGTCTTGCCTGTGGTACTGGATGGCATTCCTATGAGTGCCCTACTGGACACCGGGTCACAGGTCACCATCATCCCGTACGTGCTCTTCAAGCAGTACTGGAATGACTCGGATATTACCCGCTACCCTGACGACGACTTGAGTATTATCGCCAGCAATGGTCAGCCCGTGCCACAGATCGGATTTAAAGAGGTGACCATTAAAATTGGTAGAGTTGAACTGGCAGCACAGGGACTGATCATTGTAGACATTGACAAACACGAGAGTCACCCAAAGATAACTCTAGGAACTAATGTGATTGAAAATTGTCTTGCAGAGGTGATTTTCCTTTTACAGCAGGTTGCCAAGACCGCCAGCTCCGGCGAGCAGCGAGTGCTCCAAAAAGAGATCCGGGCACTGATGCGACGGCAACAGGTGGAACTCTCCGGCGGTGAGATTGGTAGCGTGAGAATGTGTGACCCTTTCCCTATTGCCATGCCCCCAAAAAGTGAAATGATGATTTGGTGCCGGGCAGCTATTGGTCTGAGAGGTAGAGATTACCAGGCAATGGTAGAACCAGTTTACTCAGACAGTAGGCCCACCATCTTGACAGCACGGGGGGTGGTTAATGTACGCCATGGGAGGGTGCCCGTTCGCATAATCAATATCGGGAAGAGGGAAGTGTACCTGCCCCGGTATGCCACGCTAGCCAAATTATATACCATTAACCAAAATGCTATACAATCTGTGGAACCCTTGCCTCCATCTCACCCGGAGGAAGGTAACGGCTCTAAGAAAACAATGGAGGACTGGTGTCAGCAACTACATTTGGGTACTGACTCCACTCCCTCACACCAGAAACAGGGAGTCTATCGGGTGGTTCAAGAGTACGAGAGAGTGTTTAGTAAACACCCGTTAGACTTCGGGCGAGTCAAGGGGGTAGAACACCACATCCCCACGGGAGACCATCCTCCCATAAAAGAGAGGTATCGACCCGTACCCCCTGCACACTACCAACACGCCAAGGGGATGCTTAGAGACATGAAGGAGGCTGGGGTGATCAGGGATAGCTGTAGCCCCTGGGCAGCTCCACTAGTCTTAGTCAAAAAGAAAGACAACACCATGAGGATGTGTGTAGATTACCGGAAAATCAACCGTATCACACACAAGGATGCGTACCCCTTACCAAGGATAGAGGAGTCTTTGGCTGCTTTAAGATCTGCTAACTTCTTCTCTACCTTGGATCTCACTAGTGGGTACTGGCAGGTTCCTGTAGCAGAGGCGGACCGGGAGAAGACCGCATTCACCACCCCGATGGGACTTAGCGAGTTTACCTGTATGCCGTTCGGACTCTGCAACGCACCAGGAACCTTCCAACGATTAATGGAGTGCTGTCTGGGCCACAGAAACTTCGAGACGGTCCTGTTGTACCTGGACGATGTCATCGTATATTCTAAGACTTATGAGGACCACCTGAAACACCTGGCGGAAGTGTTCGAAGCTCTGGCAAGCTACGGCCTAAAGGTGAAACCCTCCAAGTGTCACCTCCTGAAACCAAAGGTGCAGTACCTGGGACACGTGGTGAGCGCTGACGGAGTGGCTCCCGACCCTGATAAGATCACCGCAATTAAGGAATGGCCAAGTCCCTCCAGTGTAAAGGAAGTGCGGCAGTTCCTCGGGTTGGTAGGCTACTACCGCAGGTTCATCCCCGGTTTCACCAAAAAGGCAGCTCCTATGCAAGACCTCCTGATAGGCCAGTCCCGGAAGGCCAAGAACCAGAAGCCGCCCTTCAAATGGGAGAAGTTGGAAGAAGAGTCCTTCCGCCAGCTGAAGATGGCCCTCACGGGGGATGAAATCCTGGCGTACCCGGATTACAGCCAGCCCTTTATCCTCTACACCGATGCAAGTAACATCGGGCTAGGAGCCGTGCTGTCCCAGATCCAGCAGGGGAAAGAGCGAGTAATCGCTTACGCCAGCCGAAAACTGCGACCCACCGAAAGAAACCCTGAGAATTACAGCTCATTTAAGCTAGAGTTCCTGGCAGTGGTGTGGGCAGTCACCGAACGCTTTAAGCACTACCTCGCTTCTTCCCGGTTCGTCGTGTACACGGATAACAACCCGTTGAAACATCTGGACACGGCAAGACTCGGTGCCCTAGAGCAGAGATGGATGGCCCGCCTGTCCAACTACGAGTTCACCATCAAATACCGAGCAGGACGCTCCAATACCAACGCGGACGCCCTGTCCAGGATGCCAAACCTACCGGACGTAGGAGAAGATCCAGAGGGACTGGAAGAAGTCGAACTCCCCGCGTTTCACCGTCATGGGACTATCCAGTATTCCCATCGGGTAAGGAGTAAGCAAGGCGCTACGCTTAACCCCTTACCTCACTACAACTGGGCGGAAACGCAGGACAGTGACCCTGCCGTCCGGCTGGTGAAGGAGATGCTGACTCGGCCAGAGGCTCGCCTTGACCCAGACGCTCCGGAGGAAGCCAAGCAACTGTGGGCAGAAAAGAGTAGACTGTTCCTTTACAAGGGGAAGTTGTGCCGCAGAATGGTTAACTCCCGGACGCATGAACTAATCTGGCAAGTAGTGGTGCCACGAAGAGACGCAGCCATGGTGATGGAGGCATACCACGACGGGGCTGGACACTTCGGATGGAAGAAGCTGGAGTTCCTGCTGCGCGAGCGGTTCCACTGGGTAGGCATGAGGGGAACCATCGAGAGGTGGTGCAGAGACTGTGGCCCGTGCAACCTAAGAAGGAAGGACCGTGCCAGCCAGAAGACTCCCCTGCAGTCCATCGTCACCCGGCAGCCGTTGGAACTGGTAGCCTTGGATCATGTAAAACTGACCCCAAGCAGAAGTGGCTACGTCTACGCACTAACCATCGTGGATCACTACTCCCGGTTCTTGGTTGTCGTCCCCGTCAAGGACTTAACAGCTCGAACAGCAGCTAGAGCCTTCCAGCAGCATTTCTGCCGTCCACACGGGTACCCGGACCAAGTGTTGACAGACCAGGGACCTGCCTTTGAAGCGGAGGTCTTCCAAGAATTCTGCACTCTGTATGGCTGCCGGAAGATAAGGACGACACCCTATCATCCGCAAACTAATGGACTTTGTGAGAAAATGAACCAGGTGGTAATGGATCTTCTGAAAACGTTGCCCCTGGAAGAACGCGGTCTGTGGCCTGAGAAGCTGCCCGATCTGGTGGACCTATACAACCACATCCCGGTAGGTTCCACCAACTGTACCCCGGCTTACCTAATGAGGGCGAGACCTGGTAAGTTACCTGTTGACCTGGAAATGGGAGTCCTGACACCCGAGGACACTTCACCAGAAGCAGACTGGGACACAGAGAGGCAGCAGCAGTACCGGAGAGTACAGGAGAGCGTGGAGCGAAGTCTCTGTCAGGCTAGGGAAAGACAAGAGAAAACTTACAACCAGTATGCTCCCGCTGTTCCTCTGGTACCCGGAGAGCAGGTCTTGAAGAGAAAAAGACGGCTCCACAAGTTGGACGACCAGTGGGAGAAGGACCCGTACACCGTACTGCCCTCAAGCCACGACAACCCAAAGGTCTGTACCATCAGTAAAGACGGAGGTGAAACCACAACCATTGTATCCCGGGATCACCTGAAGAAGTGTCCCGAACAGCTACGGAACCCTGAAGAGGAACAAGAAGACCCTCGACCCGTAGAGGAAAGGGAAGACATGGTTAGTACTGTGCTCGGAGACTTCCCTCGGTCTTGGACTCAAGTCAATGGCGCAGTTGTGGTACCCGTACTCACCTTCCTCCAACCAGCATCCCAAGCACCTACGGAGCGACAGGTAGAGCTGGAAGAGCAGCCGGTCCAGGAGGCAGAAGACTCCACACAAGCAGAACAGGAGGATCAACCCTCTGCTTATAGTGAGCCTGCCGTACCCCTAGTGAGCCAAGGAGCCGGTAGACAGCTGCCCAGTTTACCCTTGACAGCTCCTACACCCTGTAGTTCAGGGCTAGACAGTCAGCTCCGTAGGTCCACTAGGGCCACTAGAGGCCAGTTACCCGCACGTTGGAGGATTTGAAGTGTATAAATTGTTTTATTTGTGGTTACCTGTTTATTGTTGTTTGTGTATAATTATGTGTTTCTAGTTGTTTATAGGAGTCTTTGGTGGATTTACCAGGAATCCTGTGTACATAGTTGGAGCGTAACCCAGGACGGACTAAAGACTGTTAAGGACTCGGGGCAGGACAGACCCCTACCTGGTTACGTCTCCCTGTTTTGGTGAAATGGACACCTTGCTTTTCTTCAAAGACTGCACCCGGTTGCGGACACGCCGTAACCATCTTTATGTGTTTTTCTTATTGTATTATTATTGTTTATACCTTGTTATGTTTTTCTAAAAATATGTTTAGTCCCGGAGTACTAAATTTCACTAGGGGGGAATGTGACACCCCAGGGGTCTGGTTGCCACAGTGATAGAGATATTACGTCTGAGAGCAGGTGGGAGGTCTCTTGGTCAGGAATCCTATGCATGCCACACCTCCTGCCCAGTCCTGGGAGGGGAAGAACTTCCCCTATATAAACCTAGGGCTGAGGCAGGGTTAGTGAGTAGAGAAGAAGTAGAGACAGAGAAAAGAAGCAAATATAGGAACAGAACATCAGGAGCTCTGTGGGAGCAGTGTTACAAGGAGTCAGGGGCTGGCAGCTGCAGAGCTCGCCCTGACTGAGAAGATTTCTTACTGGACCCGGAGTCCGAGGCTGTGGGGACTAATCTCTACCCAGCAGCAGAAACCGACCGGCAGGGGATTGCAGGTCCTCTGGCCCAGAAACCCGAAGGCACGGTCACACGCGTGGGACCAGCACCGCCATCGTGGAGCGGAAGCCATTAGAAGGCCCCGAGTCACCGGCCATACGGGTGAGCACCACACGGTACACTCAGGGACGTGGGCTACTTTTACCCGCCTCTAGCAAGGTAGCCAGAAGAGTACAGTTAGTTGGGAAGGCCTACAACTCCGCCTGGCCAGGGGAGATCCCATCTGCTCAAGGACTGACCAGGCCCCGATTGCTAGCAAGTACTCCGGGAGGGTCTATCTTTGTCACCAGTAAAGACCCTGAACTACACCGCATCGTCTCTGAGTAGTTCCTGCTACCCCCATCATCCACGTCGGCTGCCCTGAGGCCATACCCCTCCCGTTGGGGGTTATATCATCCACGCTGCACCATCCTTCCACCGGCCTCAGCGGTCTGCCCTGCAGCGGTAGCTCCATAGCTGCATTCAACGGGTGGCGTAGTCATCCACCATCTACTGCTAATAGACTGCCACTTAGTCTGACTCCCTGGGCACGGACCGGGTCATCGCCACGAGACTACTACCCCCATCTGATCCGGCTCCGGGTAGGCTCCCGCGTGCGCAACGCAGCGCGACTCAGGCCCAGGGGCGCGTCACATATGTTACATATATGACCTCCATTACGTGTTTGTACAGTTCAGATATATGGGACATTGCCTCCATACAATTTAGGATACTCAAGAAGCAGAATCTCCTTCTCAGGGCTCATACCCATCAACGTTAAAAAATTGGTCCGATGTTATTCCTGAAAAGTCAGACAAGTGTCATGCGAGTACAATGCGATTTTTCTCACCTAGCATCCGAATGACATCTGTATGCAATGCGATTTTAACATTAGCTTTTACATAAAGCAATTCGGTATGTCATTTAAAAATAGTTTTCAAATTAAATATTCTTAAAAACAGATAGATATAAATATGTGAGACACAGTATATAATCATTGTTTTGCATATGTAGCTTACTGTACATTTAAGTGAAAAATAAATTAATTAAAAAAATGGCGTGGGGTCCTCCATAATTTTTATTAACCAGCAGAGGGAAAGTGGATAGCTGGGGGCTGATGTTTATAGCCTGGGAAGAGGGTAATATACATGGAGCGTCCCAGGCTATTAATATGACTATGAGGTTAGTAATGGGAGCGTTTTATAGATGCCTCGCCATTACTAACCCCTTGGCTTGATGTCAGTTGCCAATACAAATCTGACATCAACCCCAATACTATTACCCCACTTGCCACGGCACCAGTGCAAGTGGCAAAAGCGGAGGCTAAGTGCCAGAATTGTCGCATCTTATGGATGTGTCATTTCTGGGGTGTCTGACAGCTGATGTTTTTAGTCTGGGAGGGGGCCAATCTCCATGACCCCTTCCTAGCCTATTAATATCAGCCCGCAGCTGTCCGCCTAGCCTTTTTTTGTTATTATTGAGGGGACCCCACATCTTTTTTCTGGGGGGGGAGGTCCATTTTAATAACCAGTAAAGGCTAAGTATACAGCTGTGAGCTGATATTAATAGCCTGGGAAGCTCCATGTGTACTACCCTCTTCCCAGATTATAAACATCAGCCCCCAACTGGTTATTAAAATTTAGGGGGACCCCACACAATTTTTTTCTTTAATTTATTAGCTAAATACATGAACATTAAACTACGCACGCCCTGCACTAATTATATATGTCACTGACATCTTTCTATTATCTACTATATAATCGGCTTATCCCGTCTGTCTGTCCGTCCAGGAAATCCCGCGTCGCTGATTGGTCCGGCTGCGGCCAATCAGCGATGCGGAATTTCAGAACAAGATGGCGGCCGTTAGTGGCTCATCTGCCACACAGAGGTCAGCCGCTGATCTCCCGACGGTAGCCGCATGGAGGTCAGCGGCGATGCAGCCGGGAGATGACCCGCACAGGCAGCGCCGCTCCCTGGTCCTCACTAACACAGTTCGCTGATTGGTTGCGGCCGGCGGCGCGAAATTAGGCGTGAAATTTAAAACACCGCTGTCAATCAGCAACGAGTGCAGTCCGGCCGCGAATTGGCGCCGGATTTGAAACACGCTTCGATGATTGGTCGCACCCGCCCAGCCGCCACCAATCAGCGATATTGGCGCGAAATTTAAAACACCGCTTTTCTGATTGGTCGCGGCCAGCCGGCCGCGACCAATCAGCAACTGGCGCAGCCCGGCCGCGAATTGGCGCTGGATTTGAAACACGCAGGCCACCGTCGGGAGATCAGCAGCGACGCAGCCATGAGATGACCGGTGCTAGCCGGTCATCTTCCAGCTGCTCGCAGCAGAAGTACCCTGGCCGACGGCCTCGATCGCCGATCCTCCCTTCACACTTGCCGCGTGGTCAGCGATGTTGTCACAAGCAGTATTCACAACATGACGTAATTACAAAATTCATTAGGGGCCCCGGGGGGATACATTGGGGGGTTAATTTAAAGTAGTGCACAACCCATTTAAACACTGCTTCGCTGATTAGTCGCGCCCGGTCGACTGCATACATATTCTAGAATACCTGATGCGTTAGAATCGGGCCACCATCTAGTTAGTATATATTTATTCTATCTATTCTATTCTGACGGTTCATACTATGAATTTACAGAAATCGGTTTGTGAAATATCGGGTTTTGTAGGAGATGGGTGAGTAAAAATCGGATGGTACACGCATGGTCCGAGTGCCGTGCGATTTTTTTCTCGCACCCATTGACTTGTATTGGCGAGTCTCGTCCGATATACGAGGCCACTCGCAGCATGCTGTGATTTTTTTCCCCAGTCCAATCTGAGCTGAGAAAAAAATCACAGATGAGCAGGGACTCATAGAATAACATTAGTCAGAGTGCAATCCAATTTTTTATTCGATTCCACTCGTCCGTTTTTTCTTGCATATGAGTTTGAGCACTCAGAAAAGAAGTGGTCATAAGAGACCAAAATTAAGGTGACTTTTTTTTTTTTTTTGCTGTTTTCAGGATTTTTTATTGGTTCAGGATCTGAACAACTTGATGAAAGGTCCATGAATGTTATCAGGGTTACCTGTCCAAAACCAGGACCATAATTTAACTATGCAGCAAAGAAAGATAAAAGTCACCTTGGGTTAAAGTTTAATGTCATGTTATTTCCTTAGACAAACAGAATGAAGCAAGTGTGAACAGATGCAAGCCGCTGTGATTGCAGTATATACATACATACCAAACGATGCAGAAAAATATTGTATGAGCTGAAATATATGCAAATATGGAATATATGAAGTGTAAATGATATTACTGCCATAAGGACTACACTTCTAAAACTGAGATACTTTGCACACAAATTGGCAAATTGATATATCCCCACTAGCTGCTACAAGGTGATCTTTCTTTGATGGAAGCCTAACCTGTTTTTAACATACATACCTTTCCAAAATCTTACAAATTTAAAGGGCAGGTAGGATCCAGCACCAATTAAAAACAGTCTTAGGGCTCATTTACATGTCAGTTTAGTGATTTTCATTAGAGCGTCATGAGAGAGCTATCAGAGCGTCGTCAGTGTCATCAGAGCCCCAACCCCACTTCTTCAGACTTTGTGCACTTCGGATTTGTATGCACTTTAAAAAATGTAGTGTTTTATCCCAATGCCAGACTCAACTATCTATGTTTGCATGCTCATGTGAACACTGGCCATGTCATCAGAGTGTCATCTGAATTTTATCAGAGTTTGGTCCGATTGTCATAAGTTTTTCTCGTATGTGAAAACAAAAAAACAACTTTCTCCATCTTTTCCAATCTAACAGTCCGTGAAAATTGAACCGCATTCAGAAGGCATCCAAGTGCTGTCCAATTTTTTCCCAGACCCATAGACTTGAATTGTTGATTTTGATCCGACACTCCAATAAATGTTGGACATGTCTCCGCAATATTGCGAGGAATGCTCAGTCTGAAAATATCAAGGCAATGTGAATGGCCTTATTCACTATTATAGTTTTGAGTGCTCTGTGAGAAACATGAATAGCACTTGTATGTAAAACTAACATGTGAATGACCCCATGAACTGATGGGTGCGGTGCTCAGCTGAATATGGAGGCAGTCACTACCTCTAAATGTATGCTATAAAAATAAATCTGACCAGCACATCCCAAAAGAATAAAGCAAGTGTGAACTTCTCAGTATGTATTGCAGTCACAGCAGTCTGCACCTGTTCACATTTGCTTCATTCTGTTAGGAAGGGCTGGATAGATTTTTTTTTGTGGCATACATCTGTAGGTGGTGACTGCTTCCATATTTGGTGGAGAAAAGCTTGTTCACACATGAAGTTTTTCTTTTACAAGCGCTATCTGTTTTTTTCATGGCTAGCACTCATACCTATGATATTTTATGGGGTTGTGCACATGTCCAAAATTTTCCTTGGACCGAGTGGTCCACAGAAAATGTCAGAAACATGTCCGGTTTTAATCTGAGGGTTGGATCAAAATTGGCAATACAAGTTTATGGGTCTGTGAAAAAAATCGGACAGCACTCGGATGACATCTGAGTGCGGTCTGTGTTTCATGGATTGTCAGAATGAAGGAAGAGAAACTTTTTTTTTCTCTCCGCAACAGAGAAAAACTGATGACACCTGGATCAAACCCTGATTAGAATAATGGGTCACTTTTTCTTGTATGTGGAAAATACTGACGTCTGAATGAGCCTGATTTTAATTAGTCCTGGATCATACTTGTCCTTTAAATTTGTAACTTTTAGTAAAGGAGATGCATGACTGATTAAAAAAAACGGTTAGGGTCCATTAAAAGAAAGGTCACCTTGTTGTAGCTGGTGGGAGCACTAGAATTGGCCAATTTGTGCACAAAATACCTTAATTTTATAAGTATTTTCGATCTGGCTGCAGTGCAGTTTACAGTTCATATATTCAGTGTTTGCTTATATCTTGGGGCACAGTGTGCTCCTGTACTTTTTGGTATATTTATTTCTACAGTTTTCCCCTCATTTAATAGTTAGAATTTGGAAAGGGTTAAATAAATCCTCAGCCGCCCCTGTGTTGTCACATCCATAATGAAGTTATACTTAAAAAGAGACAAAAGAACCAACTGCAGCAACAACATCGATAGTAAATAACAATGCATAAAATATACACAAGCAGAAAACAAACACAATGTAATTGTAACTATATCATTGACTACAAGACATTAAACGAGTAAGTAGAAGGAGGGTGAACCATCCTGGAGAAAAGAAACTGGGCAAAGTAACAATGCATGTCAGACATGGTGCATGCTGCAGTCCTAAGCCTGGTGGATTCACAACCATATCTCAGCAATCCGGGTAAGGCAAACTGGACTATATGGTGAGTGCACACCCAAGAGGGACATACATTGGGGGACAAAGGGGTAAAATGCTATGAAATAATAAAAAGGATCATTACTAACCTATTAAATATCCCAGGGCTCCAGATCCACTGATCCAGAGTCTGCACAATTACTCTTTCTTTTTATATGTTATAAGTTGTTCGATAACATAAGAATAAACCAAGCGCAGATTTTAGCATTGATTTCTCCCTCCTCACTGGGATTGTGCTAGTTATAGACTGGCATTTGTGGAGGAACAGAATGAATAGTAGCAGCTGTTAGATCATAATGTTGGTCTAATTTGTGGAGTGGGGCCTTTGTGTTCATAGCACAACCCTACCAGGGGAGGTAAACTGTTAAGAGGAATACCTATCGACAAGCTCGCCATTTGGTTGCAAAAACAATGTGAATGCAGCTCTTGGCTATAGCACAGGCTGTGAAGCAAATAGTGCAAGAGAAGCAACGCAAAGGAAATAATTTGCCAAGTAATTTTATGCAGACTATATCCATATACAAGATTGGCCATGGAAAGCTGAACCTTGTTGTGTTTCCCTTGTGTAGTTTGTACAGGATAATAGTTTATAGAAAAATGACATAATTACCTCTTACCAGAGACGCTGGAGGTCCCAATCGTCGTCTACGATAACATCCAGCAGCCAATTTCAATACTCCGCACACTTCTATGGCTGGAACTCGTACGAGAAAAACTGACGTCTGAATGAGCCCTTAGATTAACCTCAACTGGTGAGGTGGGGTTTTTGTCACGCAACTGGTGATGTGGGGTTTCCTATACCCCAGTGTTTAAAAATCTCTTATTTTTACAAAAAATGCAAAGATCACGTTTGTTTTAATCGTTTTCTTATTGGCGATTGATTACACATAAGTATAACTAATTTTTGACACCCACAAATGGATGGATGCTAGTGAGACACATATCCTCAGAACAGCATTTATCAAAGAATGTCAGCCAAACAAAAATTCCCTGGGGTGTGGCAGACCCCACCTCACCAGTTGAGGGTTAATGAAGGAGGCCTGATAATCATTCTCTTGTACAAACCACATAAGGGAAACGGGTCTGTTTTTCGGGATCAACTATGTATAAACATGGATTTACGGTACTTACAGACTTTACCCATTTCAATGCAATATACAGTTGTGTGCAAAAGTTTACATACACAGGCAGAATTTTTACTTTCTTGGCCTTGTTTCAGAGAATATGAATGATAACCAAAAAAATTTTTCTACACTCATGGTTATTGGTTGGGTGAAGCCATTTATTGTCAAACTACTGTGTTTTCTGTTTTAAGTCTTAATGACAACCAAAAACATCCAAATTACCCTGAACAAAAGTTCACATACTCTGGTGATTTTGGCCTGATAACATGCACAGAATTTGACACAAATGGGTTTGAATGGCTACTAAAGGTAACATCCTCACCTGTGACCTGTTTGCTTGTAATCAGTGTGTGCATAAAAGCTGAGTGAGTTTCTGGGATCTAGACAGACTCTTGCATCTTTCATCCAGCCACTGACGTTTCTGGATTGTGAGTCATGGGGAAAGCAAAAGAATTGTCAACGGATCTACGGGAAAAGGTAAGTTGAATTGTATAACAGAGGAAAGGGATGCAAAAAGATATCCAAGGAATTGATAATGCCAGTCAGCAGCATTCAAACTGTGATTAACAAATGGAAAATTAGGGGCTCTGTAAAAACGAAACCACGGTCAGGTAGACCAACAAAAATTTTGGCCACAACTGCCAGGAAAATTGTTCGGGATGCAAAGAAAAACCCACAAATAACATCACTTGAAATTCAGGACTCTCTGAAAACTAGCGGTGTGGCTGTTTCAAGATGCACAATAAGGAGGCACTTGAAGAAAAATGGGCTGCATGTTTGAGTCGCCAGAAGAAAGCCAGTACTGTGCAAATGCCAGAAAGTATCTCACCTACAATATGCCAAACAGCACAGACAAGCCTCAAAACTTCCGGTACAAGGTAGTTTGGAGTGATGAGACCAAAATTGAACTTTTTGGCCACAACCATAAACGTTACATCTGGAGAGAGGTCAACAAGGCCTATGAAAAAAGGAACACCATTCCTACAGTAAAGCATGAAGGTGGATCGCTGATGTTTTGGGGATGTGTGAACTACAAAGGCACAGGAAACTTGGTAAAAGTTGAAGGAAAGATGAATGCAGCACTTTATTAGCAAATACAGGAGGCAAATTTGCACTCAACAGCCCTGAAGCTGAGCATGGGACGTACTTGGACGCTCCAACATGACAACAATCCAAAACACAAGGCCAAGTCAACCTGTCATTGGCTATAGCAGAACAAAGTGAAGGTTCTGGAGTGGCCATCTCAGTCTCCTGACCTCAATATCATTGAACCGCTCAGAGGAGATCTCAAGCGCACAGTTAATGCTAGATAGCCCAGGAATTTACAGTAACTGGAGGCTTTTTGCCAAGAAGAATGGGCAGCTTTACCATCTGAGAAATTAAAGAACCTCATCCACAAGTACCACAAAAGACTTCAAGCTGTCATTGATGTTAGAGGGGGCAATACACGGTATTAAGAACTGGGGTATGTGAAATTTTGATCGGGGTCATTTGGATGTTTTTGGTTGTCATTAAGATTTAAAAAGAGAAAGCATAGTAGTTTGACAATAAATGGCTTCACCCAACCAATAACCATGAGTGGAGAAAAAGTTTTGTTATCATTCATATTCTCTGAAACAAGGCAAAGAAAGCAAAAATTCTGCTGGGGTATGTAAACTTTTGAGCACAACTGTGTATTAGAACAAGAAGGGATCCAAGGACATGTAGTTTGCACTGCAAGAGATGAGATGACAATGCGTTGTGTGTTTTTAAATACAAATGACTTTTTTTTTTTTTTTAGGAAAACTGCTTCACTAACTCTTATTTTCATTCACTTCATGCGATGGATGCGCCATATCCCAAGATCCCTTCTTGGCTCCATTGGAGGAATATCTATTTGTTTGCCAGGTTGGCTGCAGTCCACCACTCATTCTACAAACCAGATCTAGTGTTGTGCCTCAGTTAGCCCAATCTAACCAGGTGAGCATATTTTCACTATTTCTCACCTGATTCATTTATTTCTTATTTACTAAGCTTCGATAGACACATTTTTTCTCCTTTCCTAATGGATTTCCAATTATCTCAAATGCAATATATATTGTAATCTTTGCAATGCACAGAGTAAGCCATGGAAATCTTTTTTTTAGGTTGCACAGTTTGCCTTCAAAAGCCTTTCCGATGCACTGTCTATTGCTGGCTGCAGAATGACTTAACTGTGAATCCATCAGTGAGCTCATTTTGACAGGAAAGTTTATAAATGTTATCTTCTGGCTGATTCATGGCCACAAACTTCAGCTGAACTTTTGTGTGGTGATAAATGAGCTGAGAAGAGCTCAGAAAAAAGGAGATAGGAGTTATAAATTGTCCGGTTAGAACAAGGTCAGTGACGGATTCTCACTTAACTCATTCTGCAGCCAGCAATAGAGATTGCAACACACAGGCGAAAGGAGGAACATGGTGCCAAATTTTAAATGAAACCTAATTGTAAAAATGTTCTTTTTAAGTAAAAAATACATGCATCTGAAAAAAAATGATATTGCACCAGAAGGTGTCCATATCCTTTAAGGTTCTTAAATAATGATAGTAGCCCCTTTCTGTTTTCTTACACATTAGCATGGTGCCATATTTCTCAATGATCCAGATGTCTGGTCTACCGTTACTTTAGTGTATACAGCTGATGTTATCACAGAACAGAAGGGACTCTGAGATTTCACATTTACAAGTTCATAGTTGCCAAGATCTTAAAATAATATCAAGGGACACAGCAGCTGACTATGCGGACGTGAACTTAGCCTGCACAACACTTTCTTGTAGTGCTCTTTAACAGTGCTCTTTAACAGTAAAAATAAAGTTTTTATTTAAAGGGAACCTGTCACCTCCTAAAATGCTATTTACCTAGAGATGTAGGGTGTAATCTGCAAGTAAATAGAGTTTAAAGGGGTTTCATAGGATAGGGCATCAATGTATGATCGGCCGGGGTCCCGCATGCGTCACCCCCGCCGATCGGATGTTATCGGAGCCGGCGGCCACCGGCCGGAAGCGCTTACCTGCGGTGCTTGGCCATCAAGTTGTAGTGGCCAGCGCGGAGTACTGCACATCCGTCTCCCATTCAACTGAATGGAAGGCGGATGTACAGTAACAAGCGCCGGCCAAGCACCGCAGGTAAGCACTTCCGGCCGGCACCGATAACAGCTGATCGGCGGGGGTACCGCGTGCGGGACCCCGGCCGATCATACATTGATGCCCTATCCTACGGATAAGGCATCAATGTGAAAGTAGTGGACAACCCTTTTAAATAAAGTCTGTCTGCCTTACTGGAGCAGCGGCTACAGGGAGAAAATGAAATTGTATTCTCCCTGCAGCTGCTCGCTTCTAGTCATCAGGAAAAGAATCACAGCATGCGCGACCTGCATCTGATTATCAGGTTACACTCAGCTTTTCATGGCTCTGGGTCCATGGAAAACAACAGACTGGCTGACATCTGAGTGTTGTCTGATTTTCACGGACAGACTGAATGGAGAAGGTGGAGAAACTTTTTATTTCTCCTCATCCGAGAAAATTAGATCCCACTTTGATCAGAATCTGATCAGAGCGTGATTACTATAATTTGAACAATTTGTTTGGATGAGGGAAAAACGGTGGTGTGACCCTAGCCTTAGACACATTGATTGGCAGCCCTGCAAACCTCCTCCTATCTGCCTGGATCCCCGCCACATGTTCTAATAAGTAGGCCCGGTGGGACACACACAACGTCTTACCTGGCCAATTATCAGAAGAGGCACCTGGGATGCTGGTAGATAGGAGAAGGTTCACAGCGACCTGGTCTGGGGACCAAATTGAAAAGAGTGTCATGTCTTAGGATTCCATCTGGCGGTCCTGTTCTCTTCTGTCGGCATCTCTGTCCGCTGAGCCACTAGCAGGTTCTGTTGCTGTCCGGGTGCTGATTACCTTTTGCCTTTGTCTTTTCTTTTCTGACAGCAGGTGTTTTTCATTTATTATCTAGCCTGTCCTATCACACTGCAGGTACTACTATTTAAATCTCCCCCTGCTGGTCTTCTCTGCTGGTGATAGTCTTTAGTGGATTCTGCTTGGAGGTCTAGTCTGAGTATCTAGGTCTGAGTATCTAGGCCAGTCAGATAAATGTACTGCTGGGGTTTCTTTCTTTTGATGATTCCTTAGGAGGTACGTGAAATACTTGACGGCCTTTTAGGGAGCCAGGTCCGAGTAGTCTCCTCTAGTTTTGACCTTCAGGGTTTATCCAGGTCGCACGGAAGCCACTAGGGCCTGCGTTACTTGATACTATTAGTCTGTACAGTAACCGGGTGGGGTCTGTGCAGCTTTTTCTTAGTTAGATCCTTTATCCCCATGTTTACTACCAAGTGTGCATAACAAAAGTTCCTGCAAATCCTTTTGTTCAACTATGTGTCAAGGTTGCCAACTTGAACTTTCATATTTTCTGACCAACTTATCAAAAAGATCACAGACAGACAATATTTTTTATGGACACATTGGAAAATCACAAAAAATCGTTATGTTTAACAGTGATCTAAAGCCCATAACTCTGATATAAAAACATCAGCTGCATTCACTGTAAAATGATGAAAATTACAGTCAAAATAATCCGTATAAGCTTCTTCAGTTTAAAAAAAAAAATCACCGCCTTACAATTTTTTTATGGAAAAGTAAACAAAATTCCCTATTTTTGTGGAGTGTCCTGGAATTTCTGGACGGTTGACCACCCTTCTCTGTGTGCGCTTATGTTGTGATGGTGTGAATATGTAAGTAGTGACAGTACATTTATACTTGTCTATATAAAAGATCTTGTGGTAGTATTGTTTGTACACAGTATACCGTATTTTTCGGACCATAAGATGCACCTTAAATTTTGGGGAGGAAAATAGGAAAGATATTTTTTTAATAAAATGGTGAACTGTCTTATGGTCCGAATTTACTGTAGCTTATTGGGGACGGTGGCGATGGAGTGGGGTCACAGGAGGCAGGATGGCTGTTGTAAGAAGCTGGTGACAGCAGCGGAGCGATATTGCAGGCCCTGGGCTGGGAGGAGGGGGTGTCCCGGCAGTGCGAGGCTGCGGCCCTGGGCTTTCAGAAAATGTTAGCGGTGAGCAGAGTCCCCGCTTTGACCACTGATTTCCCAGTGGTGGACTTCGGGAAAATGGCTGCCGGAGGCGGCGCATGAGCAGTTTGAGATCCCGAGTCCCAGCCGAGATCTCAATCTGCGCATGCGCAGCTTCAGGCAGTCATTTTCCTGAAGACAACCATCAGGAAATCAATGGGCAGAGCGAGGACTCCGCTAACCGCTAAGATTTTCTGAAAGTCCAGGACCCGCAGCCTCGCACTGCCGGGACACCCCCTCCTCCCAGCCCGGGGCCCACAGCATCGCCCCACTCCTGCTTCCATTGGCTTTCTGCAGCAGCGACCCTGCCTCCCGTGACCCCGCTTCACCGCGGCCGCTACAATTGGACTATAAGACGCAACCCCATTTTCCTCCCAAATTTGGGGGATAAAAGGTGAGTCTTATAATCCGAAAAATACGGTAAGCATTTTTGAGACTTTAGGTAAATGAACTTTTTTAGCACTGTTTGGCAGTATTAATTGTCACCAAGGGATAAAAAACAAACAATGGGGTTTTATAGAAGAACATCCAAACATCCTAAAAAAAGGCTATTATCTCGCGCATGAACAAAAATAAAAGACAACGATAGCAAGTAAAGTGGAAAAGTAGGTGTAAACTGGTATAGCTATATTATTTCAATACTATACGGCACTGATTTGTTGAGATTGTATGGGCGGTATTATGTGAACGGTATTATTATGTGGGCCACATGTGTGCACTATTGTCTGTATATGATATTGTGTAATATAAGTGCAGCATATAGGCTAAATGGAAGGTGTATAAAGTCTCAGAATCCAGAGCAGCATGAGCTGGAAATGTGGCTCGGGGGATATGAAAATTTATACCTTTTGATGTATCTCACCACTGCACATGAATCATAAGGATAATGAAAAAAATATTCTATTCAACAGCAACTCCTACATTATCATAGACAGTATGAGAAGCAGATCCATGTCTCAGCTACTTTAGGTATTCTTATTATCTTCCTATGAACATTTCCAGGAGGCGCCATCATCCCGAGAACCGAAAAAATACATTGTGACTCAATGCTCAATCATTAAAATATATAATATTGCAGGATTCTGAATTAAATTCTTTTTACCAATACAATTAGGATACAAAACAAATACACACATACAGTCATGGCCGAAAGTGTTGGTACCCTTGAAATTGTTCCAGAAAATTGAGTATTTTTCCCAGAAAATTATTGCAATTACACATGTTTTCTAATATACATGTTTAGTTCCTTTCTGTGCATTGGAAGAACACAAAAAAAATGAGACAAAAAGGCAAATTGGACATAATTTCACACAAAACCCCAAAAATGGGCAAGACAAAATTGTTGTCACTTTTCTAAAATTGTGGGTAAACAACTTTGTTTCAAGCATGTGATGCTCGTTCAAACTCACCTGTGGCAAGTAACAGGTGTGGGCAATATGGAAATCACACCTAAAACCAGATAAAAAGGGGAGAAGTTGACTCAATCTTTGCATTGTGTGTCTGTGTGTGCCACACTAAGCATGGAGAACAGAAAGAGATGAAAACTGTCTGAGGACTTGAGTACCAAAATTGTTGAATGATGTTCAACAATCTCAAGGTTACAAGTCCATCTCCCGAGATCTTGATGTTCCTTTGTCCATGGTGCGCAACATAATCAAAAAGTTTACAACCCATAGCACTGTGGCTAATCTCCCTGGACATGGATGGCAGGGAAAAATAAAGAAAGGTTGAAAAGCAAGATAGTCCAGATGGTGGATAAGCAGCCACAATCAAGTTCCAAAGAAATTCAAGCTGTCCTGCAGGCTCAGACTGCATCAGTGTCAGCACAAACTATCTGTCGACATTTGAATGAAACTAAATTAAATGTCATGGTAGGAGACCCAGGAATACCACACTGCTGACAAAGACATAAAAAAGCTAGACTGCAGTTTGCCAAAATGTACGTGAGTAAGCCAAAATCCTTCTGGGAATGCATCTTGTGGACGGATGAGACAAAGATAGAGCTTTTTGGTAAAGCACATCATTCTGTTCACCAAAAACGGAAGGTGGCCAACAAAGAAAAGAACACCGTACCTACAGTTAAATATGGTGGAGGTTCAAAGATGTTTTTGGGTTGTTTTGCTGCCTCTGGCATTGGGTGCCTTGACTGTGTGCAAGGCATCATGAAATCTTAAGATTACCAAATGATTTTGAGTTGCAAATGTAGTGCCCAGTGTCAGGAAGCTGGGTTTGCGTCTTAGGTCATGGGACTTCCAGCAGGATAATGAACCCAAACATACTTCAAGAAGCACCCAGGAATGGGTAGAAAAAGTGCTGGAGAGTTCTGAAGTGGCCAGCAATGAATCCGGATCTAAATCCCACAGAACACCTATGGAGAGATCTTAAAATTGCTGTTGGGAGAAGCCGTCCTTCATATATGAGAGACCTGGAGCAGTTTGCAAAAGAAGAGTCGTCCAAAATTCCAGTTGAGAAGTGTAAGAAGCTTGATGGTGGTTATAGGAACTGCTTGATTACAGTTATTTATTCCAAAGGGAGTGCAACTAAATATTAAGGTGAGGCTGTCAACTATTTTGTCTAGCCCATTTTTGGGGGTTGGTGTGAAATTATGGCCAATTTTCCTTTTTTTCCTCTGTATTTTTTGTGTTGTTCCAATACGCACAAAAGAAATAAACATGTGCATAACAAAACGTGTAATTGCAATAATTTTCTGGGAGAAATACTTCATTTTCTGGAACAAATTCAAGGGTGCCAACTCTTTCGGCCATGACTGTACATGATCCATCCACATTAAATACTAAGTATATGTACTATAGTAAGTCATGAAGTCCTGCTGGGGTAATGTCGATGACATCCTGCTAACTCCTACACACCAATTAAGATGAAAATTAAATAATAAAATACGCTGGTAGAATTACCTCGATACACAGAAAAGACAGATGGATGCCAATGACAAACATTGTGATTCCTGTGTCAGAAATTAAAGTCTTAGATACAGTGTGAACCCAAGAATCACAGTCATCGACTATCATGGTAACAGAAGCGTGACTAACAAAAGGTGGTAACACTGGACTTATAAAATGCAAAATCAGCTCATACGGCTTATTCTCATCTTCCGAGACTGCATAGATGGTCAAGTTGCGAGATGTTTACTCTTTTTATTGCCTCCAAGTTATTCTACTCCCATTACAGTCACTTAGATATTACCGCACACCGTATTACCTGCTACTACTACCAATATGAATCTTTGCACGCCGCTTGTCCTTGGTGTAAAAACATTGCACAAAACTAAAGCTCCTATGGTTATTTATTTATTCTTAAAAGGAAAGATTAATTTATGTGCACCAAAAAGCAGAATGGCAATTACATTCCTCAAATAAGAAAGTGAATGCTTTTGTCCTGCGTGTTACTAAAACTGGCTAACAATTCATGTTCCTTATTGTAGATAAAATACCAACCAGATCAGAAGGGAAAATAGTCCAGTGCCGGTCATTAGAATTATTCCCAGAACCACAACAGTTCTGTTGTGGTTTTTCTGATGAAGAAGTTTGCCCACTTCGAAATGCGTTGAGAATAAAACCGCATAGATGTTCTGAAACCGCATTTGGGGCCTTTATTGTGAATATAGAACCATAGGCGCAGATTTACCTACTCTTCTCCAATACTTGATTATTGTGTTGGATCTTCCAACCCGTTGGTGTTGCAGCAGCTGATACGAACACCTCCCTAAGCGCTATCTCTTGTTGTGGGCCACACAACCTTACAAGGTGAGCATTACCGGATCCTCCTATCCTTCACTGGTTTATCGGATAAGACACTATTGCACTTTTATTGTCCCCTCATTTTATCTAGAATCTTAAAAGATGACTATAATTGGAAACTACTTGTAAACTTTCCAATTTACTTTTTATTACCATTCTGTACCAGATAATAAAATGTTTGTTCTTTAGTCTTTATTGGTAATTCCCTAAGTTGTCAACAACAGCTGCAGTCAAACAGTGAAGGTGGAACATGTGACGTGCTTACATGCTCTTTTCTATTGAGCTTGTAAGCACGGTAGTGAGGCTGGCCGGGATTGCTGGAGCTCACTTAACTCCTGATCCCTGTCAACTTCCGTGTTAATGCACTCCTCCGACGCTGCGAAGACAAAAGTGCCTCATACAGCAGCATTGGAGAACACACAGTTTGGACCAGCTGGGCAACAATGCCGCACGGTTAAACTGTCAATCAAGCAGAGGAGCCCGCACCCCAGCTAGTAGGAAGCCAGGAGGCTGAGAATCGGTGCGCTCTTGCCAAGGATCCTTTAAGTAGTTAAGTCCTTTATAGGAATTTTCCAGTTTTATGTAAATATAGCTCAATTATTGTATAAATTAAAAGAAAGATTCTCTATATTTTTGATATACAGTTATATGAAAAAGTTGGGCACCCCTATTAATCTTAAGCTTAATGTTTTATAAAAATTGGTGATTTTGCAACAGCTATTTCAGTTTGATATATGTAATAACTGTTGGACACAGTAATGTTTATGCCTTGAAATGAGGTTTATTGTACTAACAGAAAATGCGCAATCTGCATTCAAACAAAATTTGACAGGTGCATAAGTATGGGCACCCTTATCATTTTCTTATTTTAAATACTCCTACCTACTTTTTACTGACTTACTAAAGCACTTTTTTTGGTTTTGTAACCTCATTGAGCTTTGAACTTCATAGCCAGGTGTATGCAATCATGAAAAAAAGCTACTTAAAGTGGCCACTTGCAAGTTGTTCTCCTGTTTGAATCTCCTCTGAAGAGTGGCATCATGGGCTCCTCAAAACAACTGTCAAATGATCTGAAAACAAAGATTATTCAACATAGTTGTTCAGGGGAAGGATACAAAAAGCTGTCTCAGCGATTTAACCTGTCAGTTTCCACTGTGAGGAACATAGTAAGGAAATGGAAGAACACAGGGACAGTTCTTGTTAAGGCCAGAAGAGGCAGGCCAAGAAAAACATCAAAAAGGCAGAGAAGAAGAATGGTGAGATCAGTCAAGGACAATCCTCAGACCACCTCCAGAGAGCTGCAGCATCAACTTGCTGCAGATGGTGTCACTGTGCATCGGTCAACTATACAACGCACTTTGCACAAGGAGAAGCTGTATGGGAGAGTGATGCGAAAGAAGCGTTTCTGCAAGCACGCCACAAACAGAGTCGGCTGAGGTATGCAAAAGCACATTTGGAGAAGCCAATTTCTTTTTGGAAGAAGGTCCTGTGGACTGATGAAACCAAGATTGAGTTGCTTGGTCATACAAAAAGGCGTTATGCATGGCGGCAAAAAAACACAGCATTCCAAGAAAAACACTTGCTACCCAGAGTAAAATTTGGTGGAGGTTCCATCATACTTTGGGTCTGTGTGGCCAATGCCGGCACCAGGAATCTTGTTAAAGTTGAGGGACGCATGGATTCCACTCAGTATCAGCAGATTCTTGACAATAATGTTCAAGAATCAGTGACAAAGTTGAAGTTACGCAGGGGATGGATCTTTCAGCAAGACAATGATCCAAAACACCGCTCCAAATCTACTCAGGCATTCATGCAGAGGAACAATTACAATGTTCTGGAATGGCCATCCCAGTCCCCAGACCTGAATATCATTGAACATCTGTGGGATCATTTGAAGAGGGCTGTCCATGCTCGGCGACCATCAAACTTAACTGAACTGGAATTGTTTTGTAAAGAGGAATGGTCAAAAATACCTTCATCCAGGAAATCATTAAAAGCTACCGGAAGCGACTAGAGGCTGTTATTTTTGCAAAAGGAGGATCTACTAAATATTAATGTCACTTTTCTGGTGAGGTGCCCATACTTATGCACCTGTCAAATTTTGTTTGAATGCAGATTGCACATTTTCTGTTAGTACAATAAACCTCATTTCAAGGCAGAAACATTACTGTGTCCAACAGTTATTACATATATCAAACTGAAATAGCTGTTGCAAAAACACCAATTTTTATAAAACATTAAGCTTAAGATTAATAGGGGTGCCCAAACTTTTTCATATAACTGTACATTATGCTTTAATTCTAATATTAATTTGCTGTCAGAAAATAAGAACAAGCTGGTTTATATTCACAAGCTGAAAACCAAGGTGGAAAATCAATTGAAAAAAAAAACCTTAATAAAAGATACGTCGATTATTATTTAATTGGGCTGTGTGCTGGTAAAGAGGTTCCAAGATCTGCCCACAGGATTGCAGGAGTCTGACCGCTGGAAACTCCAGTGACCACAAGAATAGTCATCCCCAAGGTCTCCATGTGATTGGAGCTCAGGTTGCGCGTGCTGGAGCTTCATTAATTTTTTATAGGACTGATGGAGATAACCAAGTAAACCCCTTTTTAGATTTTGGGAGAACCCCTTTAATGTCTGTGACACAATAATTAATAAATTATTTATTTTTACATACAATTCCACACCCTTGGAAAAAATCCAATCTTTTTATAAAAACAGTTTATTTGAAAAAAGCATTAATAGGAGTTGGAATTGTACAATTATACAATGACTAAAGACTTTAAAATGCGTAAGTTTTTTCACTGCGCTGTTGTTAGCTGCGACTCCTTTTAATGCTTTTTTTAAAATGTTTTTATAAGATTTTCTGAAGCTGGACTTTTTCTATTTGCTCTATGAGGCTCCATGCTTCCGGATCTTCTAGTGGGTCAACTGACTCTCTTCTACAATTTGTTATATTGTCCCCCGCCAGCTTTGAGAAGTCGCCCTAGGCGGTGGCCTACCCTGAAGCCCCCTTCTTCCAGCCTGTGAAACAGTATTTTTACCTTTTTATCCGCTCAGTTGAGAAGTGGAAACAATTGTATCCGGTTTAGCAGTGCAGTCAGCTAAACACGATGCCCAAATATTTTTTACAATAGGAATATTATAGCGATTGTCTACTTTTATCCGAATAGATGATGATGACTATATAAGTGCCCTAAAATCATTCCTATTTCTAGTCCAATAAAGTTGCAGTGAAACCCTTTTATTCCAATTTTATCCTCCACGTGTCTTCTTTTTATCTGCAAGGAAAAAAGCCAGTTCCTAGGCAAACATTCCTTGATTTATAATGTCACTGGCAGGCTGCAGAGAGACAGATCTCTTTTCATCTGCTGCGCTGGTGGAGAGGTGTTATGACACCTGAAGGAAACAGTTTAAAGAGAAGAATACATACACACAAACCTCCCACATTTCACCCTTCGCGCACATTACTTTATCAGCATGCCCTTTAAATGCCATTAAAGCACACACATGCACCGACAGTGTGAAAGGAGAGAAGAGAAGATGAAAAATTATTTTCAAAGACATCTGCATGGAGTTCATATAACCCAGGTTTTTCTCCCGCAGTAGGTTTCATATGAAATTGGCTTTTAGAAAGAAAAATTTGATTGTGAACCTCATTGAGGACAGGGACTGATGTACCGTATATTCCGGCGTATAAGACGACTTTTGAAGACTGAAAAATCTTCTGTCTAGTCTGGGGTCGTCTTATACGCCGGTAATGCTTTTGAACTTTCAGAAATTGACATGCGGGGATACTCTGGGGGTGTTAATAAGCTGCAGTGGCCGTATCCCTGCCATGTCGGAGTTAATATAAGGTGGAGGGAGTTAAAATACGGTGGCGGTAGGTCCAGACGGTCAGCGCTTCTGTGCTGAAACGGACACATCGCTGCGTATTCCCAGCTCCGGACACAGCGCAGGGCTTCTGTGCCGACAGCTTTCACTTGTCACAGAAGCGCTGCGCTGTGTCCGGAGCAGGGAAGTTCGCATCGCTTCTGTGACAATATATGAAAAGCCGGCAATTCAGCAGCGGCATAAGCCGGCACCCGACAATTTAGAATAGAAAGAATAGAGCATCACACATAGATTAGATAGATAGAAACATGTCAGTCACATATATATGAAGTACAGGGACAGTGTTGCTTACTGTACTTGTCATTTAGTGTAAAGGATTTATTAAAACAAATAATAGTGTTTTCATGCACCGTCTCTTTAAGAAAGCCGGCCGGCAATTCAGCATCTGTACCCGACAATTTATAACAGACAGAATAGAGCTTCACACATAGATTAGATAGATAGAAACATGTCAGTCACATATATATGAAGTACAGTGACAGTGCTGGTTACTGTACTTGTCATCTAGTGTTAAAATAACGGATTTATTAAAAAAAAAATTGGCGTGGGGTTCCCCTTAATTTTAGTCTCTAGCGGAGGTTAAGCAGACAGCTGGGGCAAATGTTTGAAGCCTGGGAAGGGGGTAATACCCACGGAGCTTCCCAGGCTACTAATATCAGCCCCCAGCTGAATACCTAGCCTTTACTAGCTATTAAAATGGGGGATCCCAAAAAAATGACGTGGGGTCCCCCCTATTTTAATAGCTAGCAAAGGCTAGGCAGACAGCTGGAGGCTGATATTAATAGCCCAGGAAGGGTGCCATGAATATTGGCCCCCTCCCAGGCTAGAAACACCAGCCGTCAGCCGCCCCAGGAATGGCGCATCCATAGGATGCGCCAATTCTGGCACTTAGCCTCGCTCTTCCCACTGCCCTGTAGCGGTGGCAGTGGGGTAATAGGGCTGGGGTTGATGTCAGCTTATAATGCCAGCTGACATCAAGCCCAGGTTAGTAATGGAGAGGCGTCTATAAGACACCCCCATTACTAACCCCATAGTCAAAGTTAAAAAAAACACAAACACCCAGAATAAAGTCCTTTAATTGAAATAAAGACACAATCCTTTATTGTTCTAAATTAAACCATACTTACCATCACGCCCATTCCAGCTGAAGCCAACGATCTCCTGCAATAAAAGAAAAATAATAAAGCAACCTCATCCTTACCTCTCCATGGTTCCCACGACAGCTTCAGCTCTGCTACATCGAGATGACAGGCTGGACCGCAGCAGAACGCTGCCATCCAGCCTGTCATCCCGCAGACACTGAGAAGCGCAGGCATGCTTGCGCTCCTCAGTGTCTGGCTGTGATGGCATCCAGATGAGCCGACAATGAACTCAGCTCACCTCCTGGACGTCCGTCACTGACAGCGTGGGAAACTTCTACTGCGCATGCGGGGAGCAGGAGAATTTTCCCACGCTGTCAGTGACGTGCATGAGGTGAGCCGAGTTCATTGGACATGATCTCGGCTCATCTGGATGCCATCACAGTCAGACACTGAGGAGCACAAGCATGCCTGCGCTTCTCAGTGTCTGCCGCATGGCAAGCTGAACGGCAGCGTTCTGCTGCGGTGCAGCCTGTCATGTGAATGTAGCAGAGCTGGACCGGTCCTGGGAACCATGGAGAGGTAAGGATGAGGTTGCTTTATTATTTTACTTTTATTGCAGGAGATCGTTGGCTTCAGCTGGAATGGGCGTGATGGTAAGTATGGTTTAATTTAGAACATTAAAAAATTGTGTCTTTATTTCAATTAAAGGACTTTATTCTGGGTGTTGTGTTTTTTTTAATTACTTTACTAGAAATTCATGGTGTTCATGTCTAATATTGGCGTGACCCCATGAATTTTGGGCTTAGGGCCAGCTGATAATGCCAAGCTGGCCCTAACCCCTTTATTACCCAGTGAGCCACCGCATCAGGGCCCTGGATGAGTTGGGTACAGCGCCAGAAGATGGCGCTTCTATGAACGCGCCATTTTCCGGGGCGGCTGCGGACTGCAATTTGCAGCGGGTGGGGCCCAGAAAGCTTGGGCCTCCCTGCGCTGCGGATTCCAGTCCCCAGCTGCCTAGTTGTACCTGGCTGGACACAAAAATAGGGCGAAGCCCCACGTATTTTTTTTTTTAATTATTTCATGAAATAATTAAAAAAAAAAAGGGCTTCCCTATATTGTTGTGTCCGGCCAGGTACAAATAGGCAGCTGGTGGTTGGGGGCAGCCCGTTCCTGCCTGCTGTACCTGGCTGGACACAAAAATATGGCGAAGCCCCACGTCAACATTTTTGGGAAAAATTAATTACAAAATTAATAATTTAGGGACTGCATCTTTATTAACCCCTCAATTGTCATTTAGTGTTAAAATAAAGGATTTTTTAAAAAGAAAATTGGCGTGGGATCCCCCATCATTATAGTCTCTAGCGGAGGTTAAGCAGACGGCTGGGGCAGATGTTTGAAGTCTGGGAAGAGGGTAATACCCACGGAGCTTCCCAGGCTACTAATATCAGCCCCCAGCTGAATACCTAGCCTTTACTAGCTATTAGAATGGGGGACCCCCCCAAAAAATGACGTGGGGTCCCCCCTATTTTAATATGTTTATGAGTGACAGTTTTCCTGCTATATACCTGCATGTCATAAGAATTTAAATTAAAAAAGGACCATGTTAAATTCAAATCTGTTTTTTTTTAATTTTTACCGGTGTTTGGTATGCGTTGGAAAAGGGGTAGTCTTATACGGTGAATATATCCTAAACTCTATATTTTAACAGGAAAGTAGGGGGGTCGTCTTATACACCAGGTCGTCTTATACGGTAAGTGAAGTGATGCCAATCTTTATTGCTATATACTGTAAGCAACAGAAAATACTCTCAATAAATACATTGAAAATAATAAGAAAGCAAGAATTAGTTGTTGAATGTTTGTACTTTTTACTTTTTCAGATTTACTACTATATTGTTTCAAAACCACAATTGTTTAGGTTATTCATTATACCATATAAAAGAACATTAAGCACAAGCTGACCTTGTAGCTAGGATACAGCGCAATAAAAGCTATACAGTCACCACTAAATGCTACATAAAATGTATATAACATACAGCACGTATCTAATTACCATCAGAAAAGAACAATCCGGTGCATAAGGATTAAGAATAAAGATTATTTTTTATCCCTATAAGTGTTAAAGGAAATCTCAAGGCATATGATGTATATGACTTATCTGTTGGACAACCAATATCAGATCAGTGGGAGACCAACACCAGGAAGCCCTTTCCCCCCGCTGATCAGCATATAGCAGCAGAGAGATTTAAGCACTGAACGAAGCGGTAGTGACTGCTGAGGAGTATTACTCATCAACTTCTGGCTTCCATGGATGCTGATCGATGGGAGTGCCAGGACCGCCACCAATCTGATATTGATGACTTATCCTAAGGTTATCAAAATCAAATGCCCATAGAACGCCTTTTATTTTCTAATATTTACTAGAAGTATGATATGCCAGTAACTCTGAAATATGGGCAGCATGGTGGCTCAGTGGTTAGCTGGGGTCCAGGGTTCAAAACCAACCAAGGACGACATCTGCAAGGAGTTTGTGTGTTTGTGTGAGTTTCTTCCGGGTTCTCGGGTTTTCTCCCACACTCCAAAGACATACTGATAGGGAATCTAGATTCTGAGCCCCAATGGGGACAGGGATGAAGATGTCTGTACAGCGCTGAGGAATATGATGGCGCTTTGTGAGTAAAGGAAGAGAAAGAAATCAAGTGCCACTGGCAAAATTGTATAATTTCGTAATTCTGAACTTTAATGTCTTCAGATGGCTTGTGCTCACATAGTTTGATCTCTTAGATTTGATATGTGATGTCCAATTTCACTTACAGTACAGAATGAATTAATTGTGAAACCACTGGTACGGCCATTTCTCCAAAGTGTCTCAGGAGTCATTTTTCAACATGACAATGCAGGCCGCGTGTTGCTTTTACTACTGTGAGCAGCCTGCGTGGCCTGCAGCATCTCCAGACTTGTCTCCCATCCAGCACCTCTAGAATGACATTGGTTGGCAATTGCCAGCAGGGGATCTTGATGATTTACCCAAGTGCATTCAGGGTGGCAGTCTGTATGTGGTGCTCATACTCGCTGCTGAATAAATCGAGATGTTTTGAAAATTTTGTTTCCATCTGTTCATCATTTGCATATCATTAACATGTCTATCCATCCTGTGATTGCCATTATTCCACTACTTTTCCAAATATTCCAAATCTTTTGGGGAAAATTGATTTACATGACTCCGGTCCATCGACCAGGTCAGTACTGTGTTACCGCTGGATGGGAGACCTGTGAATCTCCTTACCTACCGGCATGCCGGCTCCTCTTTTGATTAGCTGGGCTGGAGTGACATCATCATAGCTGTGTGAAGCGCACACACAACATCGCGCCATCCCGGCTAATCAAAAGAAGAGCTGGGAATGCCAGAAAATAAGATGATTTGAAGGTCTTCCTTCCAGTGGTCCCAGATTACTGACCTGACCAGGTTTGTGGAGTTGGTAAGCCAAAGCTCTGAATCCAACTCCTCTCAATTTCCATGACTCAGACTCCACGACTCCAACTCCCTCATACATGACTCATGTTTAAGTGATAAATTTACTGTAGCACAGATTCATCTCAGCTAAAAGTTTCCCAAATTCTTATGAAAAAATATTCCCCACAAACTGCATTGAACTACTGTACCCAATTTATTATATATTTTAGGAGTTGGAGTCGGTCCATTTTATACCGACTCCACCAAGATAGACACCGACTCCATGACTCCAACTCCACAGTCCTGCTGACCAATGGACTTCAGTCATGAGTTTTGATCTTCTCACCTCTAACCGCAGACATAGGATGGCCATACAACGCCACCTACTATTCCTCCTAACTTCCATTATGCATCGATGTTTGGCTCAACTAAGTGTGAATGTGTTCTCAATTAGGAAGAAGGTGCAGATTGGTGCCAGAAACTGCTTAGGTCAGCTTATCTCCTGCTTGAACCTTTATTTTCCGTGACATCTGCAGCGGGAGAGTGTTCGGACATCTCTATAAACATTAGATTGTTGGCTGGACATGCTAAAGAATGACAGGTTTGGCCAACTTTCATGTAGTATGTTGGCCATCTTTATTAGCCCTAAGGGACATGGTATCTTCATCATTAGACAATGTAAGTTTAGTCACTAGTCTATCTCACATAACAATTTGACAGCAAAGCAAAAAGAGAGCTTGTTGGCATCAAGTTATACCATTCCGAATCTCATCTTCTGCTACGAAGTATTTCTATCAATAAATTAGATATAAAAAAAATCTTTCAGAGCACATAACACCACCACCTCAGAATGTCTTCATGCCACGTCCACCTAAGTAGGCATCTCCGATATTCCAGTGTTCTGCACATCACGTTGAATGAATGAATATAGGTCTTTGTACATTTCCCCCAGGGCCAGGATACATGGGTGGAAATTACACTCTGAAGTTGGAAACTTTGTGAAAAATTGGAGAGGTGGCAAAGAGCGAGACCATCAGTTTACGAATCCTCTGGGCTCCGTGCCTCAGTCTCCCATCTTATTACATACACATTAAGGACAGCGAGGCATCTGCTCTCTGCACATTTGGCTTTATTTTGATTTCTTCCTTCCCAAATACAAATCATTTCCCAAACGTCTGACAGTGAAAATTACAGAAGGATAGGAGAAGAAAAAGACCTATCTGTCCTAGGTTTAGAAAAAAAAAATATAGGTACATTTTTCACGCACCAAAGAAGGGGAAAAAAAACAATAGGAATGTGACAGTGACAATAGATCAGTGTAATGGGACTGCAAAGAGATTTTTATTTATTTGTGTATGTTTAAAGCGATGCCTCTGGCGAGGGGCATGATGCCGAGATAAGGAGAGAAAGAAGCTTTTGGAAATTCAGTTTCTTTGGGGATCGGAGAAAAATGAATTTGCTAATTAAACGCCACATCTTGACCCCCCAATTCAATGTCCTTAGATCTGCAGGCACGTTGAAGTGATGGGGAGGGAGGTGTAATGGCTTCTGAACAGCCGTCAGTGATTAAACGGCCTCTCCACAGATAGAAGTATCTGCTTGTGTTAATATGCAGGGGCTCCACTGCAAGCACCAGAGGCTTAACCCCGAGCAGCGAGGAAGAATCGGTGAGCGGTCTGTTTTGGGAATTGATATAGAGGAGAGGGAGAAAAGAAAGCGATAAATATTACATGAGCATTGCCAACTCTGCTATAAATGAAGGCACTTTGTAGACAGCATAAAAATATGATCACTGCTGGTCAAGTACAGATCACCAGGCCGCTAGAGGAGCGCGGCGTACATCCATCCTGATGCCTGGATAAAGAATACACTAAGGAGACAACATCCAGCAGCAAGTTTTTGACATTGCCATTATATAAATATATAAATTAGTCCGCACCAGCAACTAAGAATGGGGAAGTCAGTGCCATTTTTTTCTAAATTTTTTTGGGCTAAGGAGGATTTCTAAAAAGAAGTCTTACAGCACAAAATAACTATTTAAACAAAGTATAGATGCTCGGTGCACCCTTGGTGTGACCAAATAGTTCAGTGTTCATTCTCACCTACATGTTTTACATCTGTCTTGACTCTTCTCTGGTTACTGTGTAACATGGTGCAGGCGGTAGCCGTGGGCGAGGTACTCGTCTCTTACACCCTGGCATGTTACATGAAAGTGGGGGTCCTGGCTGGGTGTGTGGACTTGTGCTATGCCCTTGCAGGTAGCATGATGACGGTGACTTTGGCTGGCCAGGACCAGGTGTTGTAAAGTTCAATGAGGGAGACCACCAATCAACAGTAAAAAGTCCTTTACTAAACAGAGAGAGTGGATGCATAATTTCACGAAAGTTTCTTTAACAATTTGGAACATCTTCACACACAGTTTTTAGACCTCTTCAAGTTTACTTGTTCCTGCCTCAAGTTTCTCTGTCTTCACCACCACCCACTACTACAGTCCAGTTAGTGAGAGTCCTATTCTCAAACCGCCGTTCCGAGTCCTCTTTCCTCGTAAGGGAACTAGTTTGCCAATATGGCCGGTACTTAGCTTCTCAGCTTGCTGACTCCTTGGAACCCCCGCCCGGGGCACTCTCTTCATCTCACATTCTCTGTTCCATCCTGGCCTGTTGTCTCTCGGAGTTATAAACTCAGGGCCGTACGGCTAGGCGTCCTATCCCAGGACCCGTCTCTAGTGCATCACTCTGTCCTTCAATAACTTCTCCTTTCTTTATTCTGGATCTCGCTATCCATTGTCATAGTCTCCACTCACGCCAGGGACTCAGACATCATGTATCTTTGCTGTCTAGCCAAACCTTAAGTCTGCTTCTACTGCACGCTGGGCTCTAACTAACTTCCTAAAAAGAAACTGCCTCTGTCCCTTCCACGTAGCCACTCCCACTCTGGGCTAATCACAAAGATTAACTCTCTCGATGCCTTCTCACTACCTGTTGCTGGGCAGAACACAGCTTCACCACATGACAATACAAAACATTAAACAAGCAAACATTATAATGCATCACATCACCACAACACACGTGTCTTCAAGGGAGAATGTGGGCAACTGCAAAGGCTTAGCTGCCAATCAACGAAAGGGGGTTGTAGATAGATACATGGAAAACAAGTATGTCAGAAGATGCAATGCCAATGGTACACCAAGAGCCTGTGCTTGCTTTAAACAGTCATTTTGCGTTAACTGACTAACTATAAAAAGGATCTGACCGCTCTTATGAAAATACTGTAAATAACATAATGGTGTAATTTTTCTTATAAGTTTGGTGCTGTTTGCTCATTAGTTCTCTTTGAAATGCATAAACAATTGCCAACTAGGTGCTACCATTCCCATTATCATTGTCGTCCATCTCTCCACGGTCTAACATTGTTAGTGTGTAGAGGCATACCTCATTGCCAAGAGAAATTAAAACACTCAGTTGTCAATTTAGGCCTGTTTCATACATTCGCGTGCAGACTGTGATGTACAGAGTGTCCGCGAGCCCTTAATCCAAACTTAAGGCAATGCAGTTCGGGTCAGGAGACCCGCGGCCTGATCGTACATGGCGGACCCTACTCTACTCAGACCGTGATGCACGGATGTGTGAAACCGAGGTTATTCATCATTTTTCAGGAAATGACAGAGTTATAATGAAACGGTACCAAATCATTGAGATTATATGGAGAGATGTAGAGTCCTCTTTAATGTAGCATGCACAAAAAAACTCACAAACAGAAGTACAGAGACAACGAGTTGGAGTTAGGTGCAGGTTCAGACACTGCTGGAAAAGGGAAGGTACAGACATAGAGACAAACAGGTAAAGGGCTAGGACACAGTTCAGACAGGAACTGAACCCAGAACAAGATACAGGACCGAGCCTGGGTACTCAGCCCACAGGGTGGCAAGAAACAGACTAGAAGTCACAGATACAGGTAACGGGCCTGGGTACTCAGCCTCCAGGGTGGCGGAAACAGACAAGATACAGGACAGGACATGGCAACTCAGTTGCACAGAACACACTGAAAGAAAGCTTTGCTCAGGCACCTCCTACTGGGTGGAGGGGGTTTAAGTATCCAGTGACTCACAGCAATAGGCTGGGGACGCATTAGGACTGCGCACACTGTAACTTTAAGAATCAGGAAGTAACAGCGCCGCCGCCCTAAGCAATCAGACAAGAGACACGCACACAGCAAGTAATGGAGCAAAGTGTGCAGCAAGGACTGATAGGTAAGTTGGCAGCCTTTCATGGTGGCACGCCGCCAGGGATGTTACAGATGCTACACAACAAAGCAGTGTGTTTCATGTGTGCATTAAAATATATCCACAGGTGTGTCTCTAATTAACTCTGATGTTGCCCAAAAAAATGTCAGAAGCTTTCAAACACATGACATCATCATATGGGCAGTCCAGAATTGTTTAAAGGCATAGTAATCTTAGTGTATGTAAACTTTTGACATTGCTGTAAATAATAAAAATGTCTTAAAACATTCTCTCTCTCATTATTCTGGCAATTGGCAAATATTAAAAATTATGGTAATCCTAATTGACCTAAAACGGGAAAGGTTTATTCTGATTTCATGCAGATATTGAGAAAAACATGCAGATGTGTATTTTTATATAGTGTATGTAAACTTCTGGTTTCAACTGTATACCAGTCCATAATTAATAGTTTTAAGAATGCTATGGCCGTGATCTTGGAATATTTTCTGATGCTTGGCTGAATGTCGTACTGGGCCTTTTCAGCTGAGATATATGGTCTATTTTCTTATTCTACCAATATGGCCACAATGCTACTTAGGGAATGGAAATCATGGGTGTCATCAGGCCGAGTGCATCTTATCTAGACATGGAGGTCATGTTACTGCAGCTGCAGAGCGTTGGTAGCTATTATGGCATTATTATAATTAGGCGTTGAGTGACCTGCATATCACAGTTCAGTAGTGTTAGAGATCATCCTTCCTAGAGCTCGCCCTTCAGTGACCCTTCGTTTTTTTACCCTCATTATAATTTCTATATGCGCGCGGTTAAATAACAATGTGCCATTGATGAAATGTCAAGTTTTCTACATTATTACACCAGCACCGGATATTATACGACCAGTGTGGTCAAATCTGTCAACGTGACATAATACAACTCTACTATCCATTATACAGACATAGAACATAATAATTCAGGCCGGACCACTATAGTCTTGAGAAAATGTAATTCCAACCCAAACAGACATAAAACACCAACTGCCAAAACAAAACAACCCAAGACAATAGTGAAGGAAAATTACACCCCCCGACAAGAATTGATTACCAGACTCAAATTAGCAGAGAATAAAAAAATGCAATACGGCGGCACATCCATCCGATAAAAACAGTTTTCTTTATTTAGATTTCCAATAAAATAAGTGGATGCATGTGATGATTTTAAAACCTGACGCGTTTTTGGTGCGACCACCTCTCTTTATCATAGGATCCTATGGTTAAGGGTGGTAGTAGCGTCAGAAACGCATCAGGTTTTAAATTCGTCACATGGATCCATTTGTTTTAATGGAAAACTAAATAAAGAAAACTGTTTTTATCGGATGGATGTGCCGCCGTATTGCCTTTTCTTCTCTGCATTTAGGCTGACTCCACCAGCTGGATCCGGCACCCTCTGACGAATACATCCAGAGCACCTATTTTCTAGCAGACGTAGCGAGCTTCATATTTTTTCTTATTAGACTCAAATTATTGCACCTACAGCAGAGTATACAACATGCACCACGGCAGGGATGAGCGACCCAGGGTCCGTGCCGCGGCCCATGTCACCTGGGTGTCCCACTCTGCAAAGATTTTAATTTGCAACATTGCCTTACAAATACAACACATGTGTGAACAACATGTAAGCAGCAGGCTCAGAAGCTGATCCTGCTCCATACAGCATGGGCAGTGACTTTTCTGTATAGCTGGGAACAGAATTTAAGGGGAACCGGTGACGATCATGTCCAAAAACACTATTTACGTGCTTACGCGGTTAGTTTGCAGGTAAACAGTGTTAAAACCACGTCTGGCCACATTACTGGAGCAGCAGATACAGGGAGAAAACTAACTTGCATCCTCCCTGTAGCCACTTGCTTAGTTAACAGGGCGGTGCAGGTTATCGGATAAAGTCACCGCTCATTATACAGTGAGCTTGGCAGCAATTACTCCCCAGCACTTTGATTGACAGCCTGCTCTGCAGTGTGTGTGTGGTCAATATGCTGAGGAGTAATCACAGCCATACTAGCTGTACAGTGAGCAGACGTTGTAATAACCCCTTGCACCTCCCATAAGACTGGAAGCGAGTGGCTACAAGGAGGATATAAGTTATTTTTCTGCCTATAGCCATTAAGGCAGGATTTTAATGCCATTTATCTGAAGATGAACTCTATATCTTCAGGTAAATGGTGTTTTTAGACATGACAGGTTCCCTTTAACTACTGTGATTGAACTAGCTCAGATTTCAGCAGTCTGACCTGATAGGTGCTGGTGTCATTTGTGACATTAGAATTTAATGAACTGGTAATAAAGGAAGGTTTCCCTTCCAAACCCCGTCAACCACCTTACAACTTGTTTGTGGGGCTGATGGCATTGTAATGGCAACTGGCGGGCCTACTGAAAACCTCTGTGTCTATAAGCCTACTTACACCAGCTTGGCACAAAAAGAATCATTTCTCCTGAGACCACATCAGAGGCCTCTCACTTAGCCAAATCAGACATTCTGCTTTGCACTGAGGAGGGGCAAACACACCAAAACACGTGTCAGCAAATGGGACTTATGATTTGGCTTCTTATCCTAAATCATGTGACAAGGCTCATTAAAGGGTCAAAATTGACTTTTAGGATCGCCGAACCCAATAGGTAGCATTAGAGTTACAATCCTCTTCCTTTCTGAAGAGGATATTTACATACTCATCATATCACAACACAGAATTGCAGGGACTAAAAAACATTTCTATAATGAAGAATGACCATGAATGAAGAATGAAGTTTCCAAGTACAAAGCCACAATCTACGTCTCCAACCCAGGGCAAAATCTCCTTTGTGGCTGAATTCATAATACAAAACAGATAGCACAAGGACCTACAGAAGTCAATGGGAAAATTCAAGTGAATAATTTTCCCTATAGAACCAGTGTCAATGTACAAAAAAAAATAAAACAAGTTTCATATATGAGATATATTTTTTCCAAGGACGAGGGTCAGATAGCTCGAATTGTGCCAAATGACACAACATGTGTGTAACTTTGGACGGGTGCACAGAACTGCACACAAAGTGCAAACACATGAACTTCCTCTGGCTTTCAAACATCCAATACTTCATCCGGTTATGTGATTTTGGCCTTAGACTGGTAGACATTCAGTCTCCATTGCTTATAAATCATCTACAACTAGAGATGAGCAGATCGATTTGTGGGACTCCCGTCCAGCATCCAGTTCAGTGGTAAGTAGCGGAGTCCCACAAATCTGTAACCTTCCGGCGTCCCCGGTGCATCATTCAATTTGTCATGGATGGCTCAACGTCATCTATGCGATGTGACACATGACATTGCACCAGCCCTGGCTAATAAAAAGCCGCACTGAGGACACCAGAAGGTAAGAGATTCGCGGGACTCCCGTCCAGACGCCAGGTACCACTGACCTGGACCCGAGTCCAGTCAATCTATCCGCTCATTTCTATCTACAACGTAAAATTTATGAGAACCAAAACTTTCTCCATTGCTGCTTTATTTCTTACACTGAGTGAGGACCCCACCAAGTATCTTTATGGCATATATAAATTCTAAATTTGATCCCACTTACTCCCAGGAACACACAGCCATTATTGTAATCACTTGCTCTGTAAAATGTCAGTGCTTTGATCATAAAAAATTCCCATATATACAGAGATGGGCACATATGTCGTATCATTGTGAGACTCATCCAGATCGCTCCCGTGTGGCTGGCATCACCAGGCTGCCTGCACAAGGCGTTCAAAATATCTTATCAGAACAAATATGATTATCTCCTCACGCAAAGCTTTCTGCTAATGTCCCAGAGAGAAGATTAACAGCCGTGCTAATTGAGGTTTCGGGGCTAATCTACTTAAAGTCTACCAATGTCACCGACTCAGACGGGACTGGCGGATGCACAGCCCTTATGTCGGAGGTGCCAGCAACATGTTGCAGTCAATTAACTGCTACACCTTGACTTCCAATTCTGTGCACTTGAACGTATAGTCCGAGTAGGGGATTACATAGTCTGCGGCAGGGATTGGCGGTGGCCAGTGATTAGACGTATTTGTCTATGTTGTTATTCATGTATTGTAAAGAGGGAGCTTTAAATTCTGGGTGTTCCTTAGTCATTGCTTAATAGGGTTAAAAGGTTGATGTGCTGCTGTGCAATGCTCTGCCAGTCATGCCTCCAACACTATCTGCTATATATAATCCATTGCAAAAGATCAGCAGACCAGCACTACCGCAAGTATATACCACTGGAGTATGCAATGCCGATTAAAAGAGAACACCAGACGTGGTGGTGCTCAACTGTGCAGCTATACAATCTTCAAAAGTTACGAGAATAGAAGAAAAATGAGTGGCACTCACCACTGGTGCATTTTCTATTCCAAGGTCAAATGGGAATAGAGGGTAAAGATACACAGACAGGGCTACAGCTGTTTCGCATCTAATTATGCTTCATCCGGCTTCATCAGGGCCGGATGAAGAGTAGGTAGATGCGAAACAGCTGTAGCCCTGTCTGTGTATCTTTACCCTCTATTCCCATTTGACCTTGGAATAGAAAATGCACCAGTGGTGAGTGCCACTCATTTTTCTTCTATTCTCGTAACTATCTGCTATATAATCAGTTACTCATTGCAATGAGTCATTAGGAGCTATTGTTTCTGTTCTATGATCTATACATGTCCATTATAGTAGTCATTACTGGCGTTCATGGATAGGAGTACAACATTACCTACAAATCATCTCTCTTTTATAAGACAGTGCAGGAACCGGAATGCCAAGGCCGATTATCTTAACTGACAATTGCCCTCCATGGGATTTCTTTTCTAAACCACATGATGACATAAGGTGATTTATGAGTATTTTTCGCCTTTCATTCTGGTTTCCATTCAGAATAAATAAGTCTCTTGACCTTTGTGGCCATTACCAAAATGTGTTGTAGGCAAACAGCACCAACCCCTTGTCTACTCTGATTGACCTTTCCTATGTACTCTGGAAGTAATCTGCATAAGTTACACTGGCAGCCTCTCTCTCCACACTTGTACATGACACCCTTATATTTCTTCTACTATGCAAGTGTCATTTTTTAACACTATTATGTAAATTGTTACCTTAAATGCAGGAGAGGGGGTATTTTTTTTGAAATAATGAATAAAAACAACTGTATATATCAAAAACTTACGAATATTTTTAAAGCAACATGAAACCAAGCAAACAGAAGAGAAGTGTCCAAACTGCATGCTCTTTATAGAAATATTAAAGAGAACACAGGTGTAAAACCAGATTTCACAATACGAAACACATTATTAAATAGATCTCTTAGACTAGGTGAGGCCGGTGAACATACTTTGAAAATCCTTGTAAAAAAAAAGCTGTATAATCGTTTCTAAAAATGCTCCCAGACTGTAGATGGATTTATAAAATGGACACATGCCATGGTTTATGGTACTGTGGGGCTAGCCCTGGGTTTGGATTAGGAAGGCGGATAGGAACTCATCAGAGCCTGCCGCTCTGTCTGCTGAGCATAGTTCTGAAAGTCTAAAGAGAAAAGAACAGCAATGGAGGAGGACGGAAAGTCTGATCAACCTCAGCTGTCAGGTGAGGAACTTAAACAAGACCCCATCACCGGCTACAAGCATACAAGAAAAAGAAAAACGTCTCTGTCATGCCCTTGTAGAGGCAGGGAAAACAATAGTAAGTGGGGATGAGGAATGTTTTCTTTTTTTTCTGTAGAGGCAGGGAAAACAATAGTAAGTGGGGGTGAAGAACGTTTTCCTTTTTTCTGTAGAGGAAGGGAAAACAATAGTAAGTGGGGGTGAGGAACGTTTTCTTTTTTTCTGTAGAGGCAGGGAAAACAATAGTAAGTGGGGGTGAGGAACGTTTTATTTTTTCTGTTCTTTTTTAGGGTGTGGAGTCATCCTGCTGTCATGGAAGTTTAATTAGAAAAAAAATTAAAAATGAAACACAGGAAAGTTTGTAAAATGAGCAAAGTATACTAGCAATAATGCAAGAATACTCAACCAAACCAATGCACGATAATATTATACCAAGCAGCACTCCACTATTTTATGCAAGGAACCCAAATGTTTGGATAAATTTAAGAGACATCAGAATAAGTTTTTACATTTGTACAGTATTTAGGCACTAAATACGCAAAAGTCAAACTTTGATCCTCTTTGAGATGGACAGCAGTCGTCAGAAAGCAAAGCCGGGCTGAGAAGTAAATACCGTAATGCTGGGTGATAATGATGTCTTATATACCACAAAGTAATATAGAGAAAGTATCTGAATACTCATGTATAATGCCATCAAGTTAAAGAATATGGTGTAATTATGCCGCAACAGCAGCTTGAACAGCCAATTATCTGTGAAGCCACAAATCCATATTGCAGCACCATAAAGTGATACGCTGATGATCACAGCAAGCTCCAAATGAAGCAACTCCATTGCATGCTGTATATACAGAGGTATCTACCCATAGAGAGGAATATTTCCAAACATGTGGCTCTGTGACAATGGTAGGTGTGGACTGGCTGTGCCAACGGCCGGGCTTACCCTGTAGGGACGTAACTAAGTGACTATCTTGTCTTCACTAGAGCCTTGGATGAGGAGGATAGGCTTGGGCCATTAGGGTTGTCACCAGGTGCCACTTCAGGGCAGTCCCCGAACCTGCAAAAGCTGATCAGCAGGTCAAAAGCACAAATGCGAGGCACAGAGGGTGAAGAAAGAGACGTGATCCGACAGTCCAAGGTCGGTGCGGGCAGCACAGGTTCAAAATATGAAGCCGGGGTCAGGAGTGGAGAGATCAGACTAAACAAGCCGAGTCAGTAACAGGAGAGTCAAAACAAAAACGCACTTAGACATAGAACTAGTGACAAACTGCAGCTAGCACCTAAGCTCAGGCAAGAGGGAGGAGCTGCATAATATATCCAATGCTGGCAGCGGATAGGTGAGGGATGCCAAACTCTGCAGAACACAGTGGTTTTAAATTTTTGCAGCGTCTGGTGGCATCTCTCAATAGCCGGATGGAGATTCTCCAGCAACAGGAGGATGTAGAATTGCTGGAAGTGTTTGCACAAGGCAGCTCAGTGAGATCGTCTGACACTGGGAGGAGCAGAGCAATGCAAGCAGTGAGCAGGACGGTGCTTACAAACCATGCGAGCCACCGGCATAACAGGCTCCTTGCTGAACCTATATGGAGGCCACCCTCTCCTGTTACCATACAGCTTCTTTGAAGTGTTGTCCGGGGTTTTGTCATGTGCAAAAACCCATAGGCTGCAAAAGTTAAAGGGATTCCCCAGTCCCCTTTTTTATATAAAAACAAGCTAAGTGTGCTTTAGAAATATAAAATACAATATACATACATACTGATCCCCTGCTTGTCTTCTTTCTCCCTCTTATTTTAGGGATGGCGCACGAACGTCACAGGAAAACAGTTGCCGCATTGATCACTGCTATGGTCACTGAATTGCTGCATCAGTTACAGAGCCAGGGACCAGTAGGTGAACATATAGTTATCATTTATTTCTAGAGCATACTTGGACCACTATGATAAAAAAAAGTGGACAATCCCTTTTAGCTAGTGTGACATGCAGAAGTAGTGCTGTTGCAGAGTGTGACATGCAGAAGTAGTGCTGTTGCTTTAAAAGCATTCAGCAACTATTAGCAGTAACACAAGCACAGGAGACAGGAAGTGTTGTCCTCTAGAAGCATCCAGCAACCAGAGGGGTAAACACAGTCACAGGAGAAGGGGGGTGTTTTAGCAGAGCCCCAGGTGGATTGTGGGGAAGTTGTTTGCTGTCTGGCTGGAGCCAAACAGAAAGGTGGTGTGTGTTCTGTATCTCACAGAAGCGCCCCTGCAAGTGAAAAGGATTTAAGTCAGGAGTGAAGCTAAGTATAGGTCAGGTAGAGTTCCTGAACTAACAGTGCAGAGTATTGTCAGGCAGAAAGATAAGGACTGTAAGAAATGGTGCCACAGGGATCATCTCCCTCAGCAAACCCTCCCCCCCTCCATCTCACTGTGCTGTAAAGAATTCTGTGCTCATTAATGTGCCTTTGCATTAGAACTGTGCTGTCCTGTGCTACTGGGAAGACTGTGAACTGCTGTGCTGCTAAGGAAACTGTACTGCTTGTCACTGGAGCCTGTTGCTCATAAGACTTAACTTGCACTGGCTGTGCGGCTTCTTATTAAATGCTACTGTTCCACCGTTTATGAGGACTCTTGTCAAGTGTGTCTGGTCAGCAAGTGAAACAACCTATGTGTCTGTGCCTGAGGGTCAATACCCCTGTGTGCCTGAGAGAAGCTACAGCACATGGTCTATGGTCGCCCTGAGTAACGGTTCCCCCAGGATTCCAAAGAATTCATGTAACCTGTCTCACCCCTATCTGAACCTAGCGGTGTGTGTGTAACATTAGTTTTTATTTTGGACCATTTATAATCACAATATCAATAAAAGCAAAAAGTCTCTAGAAACTGTATTTGCTTAAAAAAAAAAAAAAAAGGATACATAAAAAAATGAAAAGGATACATTTACATTGTTTTGCTTCCATGAGGAATCTACAGCATAACAATTTTTCTATCTCCAAAGAAACAGAAGTGCTGTGCAAATTATAGGTGCTATAGAAGATTTTCAGTTTACATTATATAACTATGCCATTTCTTTAGTCGGTTATCTATACGCAGTGTAAAGAGATTTTCTATGTAAATCAAAGGGGAACAACTTTTTAAAGGGACCACAATAAAATGGAACGAAAAAAATGGAACATATTTAATCATTTGGATGAGCCTTATTTGGATAAAAATGTACAACTCTTCTGGTTTTATTGTAGAGTTTAGTACAAAGAGTCATTTAATGTGTCCCACTGCGTCCGTAAGGCTACATTCACACATACATGTGACACATCCTAGTGCAGTTTATTTTTCTTGGACAGCACATCAAGTGCCTATAAGCCATGAAGACATCAGTTGTAAAAACTGGACTGTGAGACTCACAGCGTGTCCTATTCTCATCTGTTTTGCAGATCAGACTCGGGACTATGGGGATCTGTGAGACATGGATGAAACTAGGACATACTTTGTACTTTAGGGTTACATCCTAGTTTCATTCATTTTTAACTGATCCATTGTTAAAGAGTCGATGGATAAAAAAAAAATCAGAGAGTCTACCTGCCTAAGGGGAAAAAAGGATGAAAAAACAACTTGGATGGCACCTGAGAAAAAAGAAAAATTGTTCCGTTTCTCTTGGATGGTAACACAAACATGTGTGAATGCAGCCTAAATCACAGTTTTCATCTATTGATCCATCTAGAAAAATAGTTTTTCCCAGATAAAATAAAATAGCTTATACTCACTTCCTGTGCCGGAGCCGTTCCAATGGTGTCGGAACTCGCAGTCCCGGGGCTCAAGTGCGGTTGTTATGACACGTGACCCCTGCACCCAATCAGTGCTGGCGTATATCGCTCCCCGCCTTCGGACGTATACATAATCAAGAGGAAATCAGAGAGCAGCCAAAATCTCCACCACCTCTTGAGTATGTATGCGTCCAAAAGAGGAGACAGAAGTGCTGACACTGCTGGAACGGCTCCGGCACGGGAGGTGAGTATAACCTTTTTTATTTTATCGGGGCCAAACATTGGGAATGAAAAGGGGCTGTCCCAGTAGTGGACAAATCATTTAAAGGGGTTGTCTGGTCTTAAAGTATAAGTCTGCAGTCACTTTATGTCACTGCAGACTTGTGAATCCTCACACTGTGTACACAGCTCACAGTGAGGATTCTCCGGTGTCAGTATCAGGAACGGCAGTCATGTGACTACAAGTATGCAATATGTATACTTCCGGCCACAATCCGACTAGAATGTTTACAGCCTAGCTCAATCACTTGCATTGAATGTGGCTGCGGCTATCTAGTTGGAATGTGGCCGGGAGTATACATATTGTATACTTGTGTTCACATGACCGCCGTTCCCGATGCTGACACCGGAGAATCCTCACAGTGAGCAGTGTGCACGATGTGAGGATTCACAAGTCTGCAGTCACATAGAGTGACTTTTAGACCGGACAACCCCTTTAAACAAGCATACTTGTGGTCTTCTGCCTGTGGCTGGATGCATCAGGGCTAGGAAAGAATAATTAAGAGAGGATATTCAAAGCTTGGCAGCTTTCTCAGCTTCTCTTCCTCCCTCGTGTTTTTGGTGTCTGCTTTGCATACTCTTGACATTCTCTTGATGAGCTTCAAGAGGTAGTCACCAGAAATGGTTTTCCAACAATCTTGAAGGAGTTCCCAGAGATGCTTAGCACTTGTTGGCCCCTTTGCCTTCACTCTGCGGTCCTGCTCACCCCAAACCATCTCGATTGGGTTCAGGTCTGGTGACTGTGGAGGCCAGGTCATCTGGCGTAGCACCCCATCACTCTCCTTCTTGGTCAAATAGCCCTTATACAGCCTGGAGGTGTGTTTGGGGTCATTGTCCTGTTGAAAAATAAATGATGGTCCAACTAAACGCAAACCGGATGGAATAGCATGCCGCTGCAAGATGCTGTGGTAGCTATGCTGGTTCAGTATGCCTTCAATTTTGAATAAATCCCCAACAGTGTCACCAGCAAAGCACCCCCACACCATCACACCTCCTCCTCCATGCTTCACGGTGGGAACCAGGCATGTAGAGTCCATCCGTTCATCTTTTCTGCGTTGCACAAAGACACGGTGGTTGGAACCAAAGATCTCAAATTTGGACTCATCAGACCAAAGCACAGATTTCCACTGGTCTAATGTCCATTCCTTGTGTTCTTTAGCCCAAACAAGTCTCTTCTGCTTGTTTCCTGTCCTTAGCAGTGGTTTCCTAGCAGCTATTTTACCATGAAGGCCTGCTGCACAAAGTCTCCTCTTAACAGTTGTTGAAGAGATGTGTCTACTGCTAGAACTCTGTGTGGCATTGACCTGGTCTCTAATCTGAGCTGCTGTTAACCTGCGATTTCTGAGGCTGGAGACTCGGATAAACTTATCCTCAGAAGCAGAGGTGACTCTTGGTCTTCCTTTCCTGGGGCGGTCCTCATGTGAGCCAGTTTCTTTGTGGCGCTTGATGGTTTTTGCAACTGCACTTGGGGACACTTTCAAAGTTTGCCCAATTTTTCTCACTGACTGACCTTCATTTCTTAAAGTAATGATGGCCACTCGTTTTTTTTTACTTAGCTGCTTCTTTCTTGCCATAATACAAATTCTAACAGTCTATTCAGTAGGACTAACAGCTGTGTATCCACCAGACTTCTGCACAACACAACTGATGGTCCCAACTCCATTTATAAGGCAAGAAAGCCCACTTATTAAACCTGACAGGGCACACCTGTGAAGTGAAATCCATTTTCGGTGACTACCTTTTGAAGCTCATCAAGAGAATGCCAAGAGTGTGCAAAGCAGTCATCAAAGCAAAAGGTGGCTACTTTGAAGAACCTAGAATATAAGACATATTTTCAGTTGTTTCACACTTTTTTGTTAAGTATATAATTCCACATGTGTTAATTCATAGTTTTGATGCCTTCAGTGTGAATGTACAATTTTCATAGTCATGAAAATACAGAAAAATCTTTAAATGAGAAGGTGTGTCCAAACTTTTGGTCTGTACTGTACATTAGCAGCAATGAGCAGAGTCTGATTCTGTGTTTTGATTTAAAGTATTTAGCAAGGGAAGCCGGGGGAGCCGTGACATCACCAATTGTGATTGGTGCATCCTGTGTTTTCAATTGTGTATTGAGATGTCATCCGTCATTGTAATCCTGCCTCCGATGATAATGAGAATGCTGAAAACTCTTCTGTAAAGAACAGAAAGTCTGAATCTAAAAAAGCTCCAAAAACCAGTAAGGGTATGTGCATAAAAAGTATTTTCAGATGGATCCACTCCAAAACCCACCTGAAAGAGCGCTTATAAAATGCTAAAAAGAATGAACATATATACTGCAATGTCAAAACGACTTGCTATTATTGTGTTCAGTCTTTTTAAGCTTCAGCTCCAAAGTGGTTAAAAGAGGTGACTGTATGTTTTATATTGAAGCATTTAATGAGCATGTGCTAAGGTCAGTATGAAGGATGGAAAGGGAAGCTGTGACATCACCTATTGTGATGGGTGGATCCTGTGTTTTCAGCTGTTTATGGAGGAGTTACCTGTCCCTGTAATTCTCCCTCTGATGATAATGAGAATGCTGAATTTTTTTCTGTAAAGAACAGAAAGTATTAATCTAAAACAACCCCATAAAACAGTTAGGGTATGTGCATAAAATGTCTTTTTCAGGTGGTTCCACTCAAAAACCCACCTGAAAGAGCACTTAAAAAAACAGAATAAACTTATGTACTGCAGTGTAAAAACAACTTGCTAGACATAAAACTATACATAATGTAAAAAAAAATAATAATAAATTGGTGCAAAAGACACTTTAGGAAAAACACCATCCACGTTTTCCTGAAGCATTTTCCTCTTGCAAAATTAGGTGGCTATGTCTTCAGCCAAAAGACGCTCGGTGCACATTCCCCCCATATAGAGCTACCATATTTAAAAAGACCACCTTAGGGGTGAGGGTTAGGGGAGAGTTTATTGTGACATGAAACAGTTTGTGTGTATTAGAAATCACTATACTGTTGATAGAACATATACGGTGCAGACTGGATGGTACAAGACATAATAACCACAAGAAAAGGAAACACATTGACCATAAAGCCATTTCCTCATGAGAAATAAATAATGACAGCAAGGAATATTCCATGCTGCTCAATGACTACATTTAACATCTTCATCACACCAGGCCTTCGGAGTAATGTATTATTTCTCTTTTATGTGTCTCCATGCCATGCTTGGCTTGTGGACCTCTAGCCTATTACTCCAAATGCACAAGCGCACGGACAGCCCCCGTTCTGCCGCTACTAATCAAGTCTGTAAGAGCAATTCTTCACATTTCTCCTCTAAATCTCAGCATCTGTTCTGATTCAAAGCCTGCTATTTCTTCCTCACAGCAAGACGTCTTCCTGTATTTCCATGAATTCTATTCAGGTAGAACTATCTGCAGAAATAAGCAACATTATATGGAAAAAAAAAAGAATACGACATTACCTTGCATAGTCATATTCACATTTAAAACACAACCAGGGCTATTGTGAAGGGAAACTTATATTCAATCTGATGACTTTCTAGGCTCCGCTGCCATATACTGCTGAGCTGAAGCCTTCAGATCTCACCATTCCTCTTCCTAGAACATTCAAATAGGGACTTCTTTGGCCGATACGGATATTAGATTATGGCTCTCAACTCAACCCTTGCATTTAAATATGGAAGAAAAATAATTTTCTTATAAAAAAAAAAAAAAGAAAAGAAAAATATATTGTATTTGCATTTTGATGAGATCCGCAGTTCAGACGGTCTCTTGGTTCTGCCGTCTTTTTCGGTGGGATCAGTTTCAGACGTCGCATTGGGGTGATTGAGGTTAATCAAAACATTAAAGGCAAGAGCTGCACAAAGGATGGTGGCGCAATATCATATAGCGAGATTGTGTCTCATATTATGGATTTCATTGTTGGATCTAGTCTGAAAATGTCACACTGAGACTTCAGATTACAGATTGCTTGAGTATCTTTAAAAGATTATTGGAACAAACCTGGAAATGACAAAAAGCGCAATAGGGTCTTATCTGGGTGGATGGTATGGAAAGGAGCATGCACTATCGCGCTCTCCTTATGTGGCTGTGTGCACACAACCACTGAAAGAGACTTAGGATGCTGCAGACCCATGAGGAAGGAAGGAATCAAAGATGCTGGAACAGTGTGGATTTCACCTGCGCAGCCATCAAATAGTGATAAGACAGGAATCCGGAGATCAATCTCTGTGGCTTATTGGTCGACGCATTTCGAAGTTTCACACTTCTTCATCAGGTAATACCGTGGTTTTGTCCTGGTGAAGAAGTCTGAAACTTTGAAACGCATTGACCAATAAACCACAGAAATTGATCTCCGGATTCCTGTCTTATCACTATTTGACGGCAGCGCAGGTGAAACCTACACTGTTCCAGCATCTTTGGTTTAAAAGATTATTCACATTTTAGACAATTATGACTAGAACTGAGAGAACCGATTCGATGCAAATCAAATTCGTGTAGAGTTTTTAAGAATTTGTTGAACATGGTGAATTCGCACAAATCACCTAAAACTGGCCACCACTATTTTACACATTGCAGAAGATTACATCAGCCAGAAAAGATCAGATAAAGTCTCAGGCATGGCAGGGTGGGCTTCCCTGTAATGCTTTAGCTTTCAGATCACAAAGAATACCATGGCCTATCAGTTGAAACGGTCATAGCCCGCATAAAAGCAGAAGCAAGGAATGCAGCAGCCATTTTTTGGGGAATCTGGATAGTGGGAAGAGGTTACAGCGCACAGCTTTGATATAGAGAGAAAAAAAAAAAAACATTGAAGAAAATGTAGAAATAGTGTGTGGCAACAAAGCAGTGAAGATTACCGTCTGAGAATCTGAAGAAAAGAGAATTGTGTCATGCACATTTTTTTCTGGGCAACTGCACCACTTTCTATTTGACGCAAACCAAATCTTTTGGAAAAAAATCTGGTGAATTCAAATTTCAAAAGATTCGCTCATGGCTTATTACGACACGTCCCCACCAGCAGGAATTACTGGCAAAGGCTGTGGATATGTCATAAATGCTCATAATGGAAAGACCCGAGAAGCAACAGAGGTAAGGCAGACAGAACCCACATTGGCTTGTGCCATAGTTTTGTATTAGTTCATTTTAATCAACAGTTTCTAGTATGGGTAAAACTAACTGCAGAACTGCATGCAAAACTTTTTTAATGTGTAAGGCCACCTTTAGTTTCTAATAGGATTGAAGGCAGTTTAGGGCCTTGAGGATAGTGAAATAAAGGTGGACTTGGTCCTGTTCTGCCCTGCAATGATCTGTTTCGCCAAGGAGCAGTCACAGCCCTGCCAGTGATTCTTCTGCTGCTGGTGATGTCACATTGACAGAGCAGCACCTTCTCCGCCAACGTCATGCTGATTGACTACCGGCTTGCCAGCGGTTAGGCAACTGGGAGTGGACTGTCGATCAACATGAAGTCAGCAGTGACGCCCTGTCGACAGAGAAGTCCAAAAAAGAAAGAGATGCTCTGTTGAAGAGAGGTCAAAACAGATCGTCATAGGGCAGGACAGGCAGGTATTTAGCAACTACCTGCCGGTAAGTTCTTAGCGTAATAGCTAAAAAAAACGTAAAGTCCCGGATAACCCCTTTAAAAAAAAGAAGAAAAGGAGAATGAAAACGATATGTACTGTATAAACTGAGTTTTGGGAGGAGGCTGCCAATCTACCTGTAAAGTATCATCTAACTTGTGACATTGCTGGAGGATTTCCCACTCTCCACGGCTAGAACATTGTTGTCTTATAGCAGTAGACACTAGAAATTAATATGATCTTTTCCAGGTAGTTAAACATTTTTGCATTGATGACATTGATGTATCTGGTAAATGATTAGTAACATACTTAAAAACCCTTTCATCAGATATCTGACATTTTAGTTGATTGCAAACACTTGTTTGTACCATTTCAAGCATGGAAAAATGCAATTATTGCAAATATGCTCCTAAAACGTAGCAGAATCTGACAGGGATTACTGCATTGTATGACGTTTGTTCCAAACAGTCCACATCAGTATGAGCCCGGCGAGTTGCCATTTAGTGAGATGGCTCATTATTAGAAGTAGCTGCTCCCGCTAAACTGGCAATTATAAGGATTAGCTAAAAAAAAACTCCACTTATATAACAACACTTTATTATGCCTTTAAAAAATCCTGATACACTGCCAACCTCAGCATTTTCTATATGCCCTATTAGCAGGGCTGTAGAGATGGTTGGCAAAGTTATGGCAAGGAATTCTGTAGTTTTCTGACTCCTTCAAAAATGTCAAATAAGTAAGAGCAAATTTACTGTAACATGATGGAAACATCGGGCTTTTTCACACCATCATGTAAATTATGGGGTTATTTGGACAGAGCCTAAAACATATTTGACTACAATATAAGATATATTTTTAAAGCAGCAAATGGAGTCGGTACATTTGTACAGACTCCATAACGAGGCTCTTGAGACAGAGTTTCTATGGATGTCTGTATTGAGCCAGTACTCACACAAAGTGGTTTCATCAGGTAGCTTCAACTCGACTGCAGAGACACGTATGAAGATTCCAGGAAAAGTTTTATTTTCAAGCTGAATTTATTTTACTCACTTATATAGCGCCATTAATTCCACAGCACTTTACAGACATTATCATCACTGTCCCCATTGGGGCTCACAATCTAGATTCCCTATCAGTATGTCTTTGGAGTGTGGGAGGAAACCGGAGAACCCGGAGGAAACCCACGCAAACACGAAGAGAACATACAAACTCCTTGCAGATGTTGTCCTTGGTGGGATTTGAACTGAGCCATCGTGCTGAATTCTTGCATTATGCACAATTGCAGTAGATGCAGTAGGTAAAGAGACAATTCTGAAGCAGAGATCTATAGAGGTAATCCTCAGAAAAATATGGCTGACAGACACTGGCACAAGTGGAAGAAGGGAGGGTTGTGAAACAGGGAGGACAAACTTCTAAAAAGGGCAAGCCTGACTGCATAGCAGTGTAACAGCAGCAATACAAATGTCAATACAATAGTGTATGGTTCCCAAGTTGTGGGAAATGACACTTCAACTCCACCCAAAATGAGCTCCGACTACAGGTCCCCAACTACCCAGATCTTGCTGTTAGTGCATACAGATATGATAGGAGTCACTCTGGATGAGCCATACCAAATATCCACTAATGAAGTGTGGAGTTTGAGCCATCAGATGTGGCCGGTCCATGTGCTACATTGTTTGCCATACCCCCACATAAAAATAGTTTGGGGGTTTTTCTCCAACCATAGAAATGGCAACAAGCTAACCACTGGGGGCAGCTTCAATTCAAAAAAGGGGTGTCATAAATCCTTTAAAAGGGTAGCCTCATAAATAAATATTATGTATTCTAATTATTTAAAAAAAAATGCATCTATAGTTTTTAGATACATTTGATAGCACTCTCAGATGTTTTTTTGATTCTCTCGCAAAGTCCACCTAGTGTATCCAATGCTCAGTAACTCAGACTGTCCAGATCCTCTTATATAAGGGTGGTGGAATGATTTCTGCTATTATGCAGCCCAGATAATAAGAATCGGCAAAATACAAGTGACTATTTTCACCGTAATTCAACAAGTTCGGTAGACAATCACTGAGGAAATTAAAAAAGTCTGCAGGGGCCATCATAAAAATTATGTAACAACAAGATCTAGACACAAGAAGATTTAAAAGAAAAAATTACTCCAATTAAAAAAATACGTTCTTTACTATCCAATTGATAAAATTAATACTTTTTCATGGGGATAGTACTTTATAAAGAAAATGCTTAAAACCAATCAAAAAAAATATCTCTCATGGTTTTATCACTTTTTAGCACTATGGTGAGATTTATCAATGCACCAGAATTACGGTGCAATTTGTAGCAAAAAACTTTCATGACTTGCAGCACATTAAATTTAGGCTGTAGAAAATTCTGTGACTTGTCGGTCTAAGGGGCATGGCCTCCCTGAAAAGGAGTGTGGTTTAGTTTAAAGGGGGAGTGGTCCGATACTACACGTCATGAGCCAAGGGCACCAAAGAAGAGACCAGCCAACAGCTAGTGCTCTAGGCATGCACAAAGGTACATAGAAGTATCACCGACGATTGCCTGGAGCAAACTGAGGGTTTTTAACTCCAATGCAAGGGTGTGTCAATCAGCAGCAGGAGGGAGGTTGCCGCTGGGTCTTAAAGGAAGAAGGATTAAGAAGGTGTCTGCAATGCCAAGAACAGTGACCTTCTACAGCCAGATCCAGAGCGTCTGTCTATTACACCTGACATACCCGTGACAATAGCACATGGATTAAGCAGCATGAACCACTTTTATAAATGATTTCTAGACTGTTTAGTTTAAGTTGTAGAGTCTCAAGTTCTGTTTATACGGACCGACCGGCGATGCTGAACGACGGCTGATCGGTAAATAGTTAACAATCGGAAGTCATTTATTAGCTTATTTATATAAACCGCGGTAAACAATGTGCACTTAACAATCGGTAATAGATTGTACAGTGCACATACGCTGAAATAGTTCTCGGCAGCACAAGTCCTGTTTACACAGGAGTATGAGCTGCTGAGAACAATGATCTTTTGTGCAAACTAAGAGATCTTTACACCTAATAAACAAGCGCTTTTATACTCAAAGGTTCAAGGGAAACTAGCGTTCCGAAGACCAATTGTTCACAAAAATCTTTAAGTGTAAATACACCTTAAAGGGAATCTGTCAGCAGGTTTTTGCTATGTAATCTGAGAGCAGCATGATGTAGGAATAGAGACCCAGATTCCAGTGATGTGTTACTTACTAGTCTGTGTTTTGCTGTTTCAATACAATCAGTGTTTTATCAGCAGGAGATTATCACTACAGGACTAGGTGTCTTGTGGCTCCTGGTCCAACCACACCACCACCACTAATTAGCAGCTCTCTGTGTCAATATACAGTGTATACAGAAAGCTTCCAATCAGTGATGTGGGCGGGGTTATACACAGAAAGCAGCCAATCAGTGATGAGGGCGGGGTTATACACAGCTCAGCATTCAGAGCTCTGCTAGATCTGCAATGGGAAATACTGTGATTCTATCACAAGTGCTGCACCCAGTAAACTAAGTGACACATTACTGGAATCAGGGTCTCTGTCCCTGCACTGTGCTGCTGTTGGATTACATACTAAAAACCTACTGACAGATTTCCTTTAAGAATAATATAGCATTGATATATTTACCCCAATTTGTATTACATTGACTATATTGTGCAAACAGCATCCAAATTACCATGCACAGCAAAGAAAAACAGGTTAATTGTATCAAATTAAATTATTCATGTTGAAAAAGGATTAAAATACAATTTAACAGAATAATGTTACTGCCTGGGACATTTAATCTCGCCCTGGATCAGATGAGAGTCAGAAGTTAATTAACAGCCATAATAGGGTATGCTACAATACACAAGATAACAATTTTATACGTCGACACTGTTCTTAACAATCAGATCACAAGATACTTCCAGCAGAGAACACAAAGCCGCAGTATAATTTGAGATCAATATTAGTGTCATGTGAAATATATATCAGTTAACCAGACTTCAAATCAGTCCGTATCACACAGCGAAGAAATGCTGTGGTCTGACTCACCCCTAAAGTTTACAAAGTCAGCGCGGATACTTTATGGCAGGCGCCCGCTGACAGGCTCATACATCCAACAGAGAACAGCTCAGGATGAGGCTATCGGTTATAGGAAGTTTCGCCCCCAGCAGTTCGCCCCCAGCAATTTGCCCCCAGGTACATTTCGCCCCTATCATTTCGCCCCCAGGAAGATTCGCCCCCGCACATTTAGCCCCCGCACCTTTCACCCCCGGACAGGGGCGAACTGGGGGTGATATGTGCGGGGGTGAAATGTGCGGGAGCAAAACATCCTGGGGGCCAAATGCTGGGGACGAAATGTGCGGGAGCGAAATGTACCCGGGGGCGAATTGCTGGGGGCGAACTGCTGAGGGTGAACTGCTGGGGGCGAAACATCCAATTCCCAAGGCCATCGCCGCTCTTTGTACATTTTTTAATGGGTGATATAAAACTTTTTTTGTGATATGCATTTACATTTTAGCGTAGTGCAAGGGAGGGGAATAATAGAAAGCAAAAGAAAAAAACATTTAGGGGCCGATTCATGGAGCTTTAATTGCCAGAAAACTGGAATTGAAAAGTTAAAACTTTTCGAATAATGCGCAATTTTGTAAAAATTTGGAGACAATTTTATACCAGGTCCGCCAACTTTTTGAGAAGCGAGTGAAGCTTGGGGGACATAGCATGGCTAAGGATTTATATCTTTGACTCTGGCGCACCCGTAGCTGAAAGATGGGCATCCTCTTAATGAATTTGGTGCTTATTACTCCACCACAGCCTGGATCAAGACTGGCATATAAAATACCAATCTTGATGAATATTCCTGTGAGTGGCTGATATCATCAGATCCACCAGAAGTGTATTTATGTCTGCAGTAGATGACTGTGAACACTGTAGGTAAAGTGGAGTCAATGATCATAGCTCTGTTAATGAGAAAAACTAAACAGCAGGTATCCAAAGAGAACAGTATCCAAAGGGATAATCTTACTCCATAAAGAGCTTAATGTTGGGGTGAGTTCAAGAAAAACATCAGCTGATATTGTACCGTATATACTCAAGTATAAGAAGACTTTATCAGCACATTTTTTGTGCTGAAAAAGCACCCCTCAGTTTATACTCGGGTATATACATTCCGGTGGTGGATAGTGGTAAGTGGGGGGTTGCGGCGGCGGAGGAGCCGTGCACAGGCAGTAGCCGCTGTTGCAGCTACCATGTATGCCCTCTGCTAAAGGTAAATGAATACTTACTCTTCTCCACGCCCATGGGAGTGGAGAAGAGTGAATAAGCATTTTCTTTAATAGCGGGCACAGAGGAGCCCTGAGCTGCAGCTGTGGTTGACAGTGATTCTATTAAAGAAAATGCATATTCACTCCTCTCCGCCCACATAGTCCCGGCGTGGAGAGGAGTGAATATCCCCGCAGCTCACCTTCGCGTCCGAGGGTGCATGGCAGTGATGTCATGCGCTGCTCAGATGCTGACATGAGCTGCTGGCAGACAGGATGTAGCTGGAGCAGAGGTGAGGAAACAAGTTGAGTATAAGTGTTTATTTTTTTTCATGTGAACAGTGATGGCAGGGCCATGTATACAAGGATTGGGGATGAGGGGGGCATACATACCAGGATTTGGGGTTGAGGAGGCCATGCATACCAGGATTGGGGATGAGGGGGCCATGCATACTAGGATTGGGGATGAGGGGGGCCATGTATACCAGGATTGGGGATGAGGGGGCCATACATACCAGGACTGGGGATGAGGGGCCATGCATACCAGGATTGGGGATGAGGGGGCCATACATACCAGGATTGGGGATGAGGGGGCCATACATACCAGGATTGGGGATGAGGGGGCCATACATACCAGGATTGAGGATGAGGGGGCCATACATACCAGGATTGGGGATGAGGGGGCCATGCATACCAGGATTGGGGATGAGGGGTCATGCATACCAGGATTGAGGATGAGGGGCCATGCATACAATGACTGAGGATGAGGGGGCCATGCATACAAGGATGGGGAGAATGCATACCAGGATTGGGGATGAGGAGGCCATGCATACAAGGATGGGGGCCATTCTTACCAGAATGGGGAGCATGAATACCAGGATTGGGGATGAGGGGCCATGCATACCAGAATTGGGGATGAGGGGTGCCATACATAACAGGAGTGGGGATGAGGGGGCCATACATACCAGGATTGGGGATGAGGGGCCATGCATACAAGGATGGGGGATGAAGGGTGCCATACATAACAGGATTGGGGATGAGGGGGCCATGCATACCACGATTGGGGATGAGGGGTGCCATACATAACAGGATTGGGGATGAGGGGGCCATGCATACCAGGATTGGGGATGAGAGGGCCATGCATACCAGGATTGGGGATGAGGGGGCCATGCATACCAGGATTGGGGATGAGGGGGCCATACATACAAGGATTGGGGATGAGGGGCCATGCATACAAGGATAAGGGATGAGGGGGCCATACATACCAGGATTGGGGATGAGGGGGCCATGCATACCAGGATTGGGGATGAGGGGGACATGCATACCAGGATTGGGGATGAGGGGCCATGCATACCAGGATTGGGGATGAGAGGGCCATGCATACCAGGATTGGGGATGAGAGGGCCATGCATACCAGGATTGAGGATGAGGGGGCCATGCATACAAGGATTGAGGATGAGGGGGCCATGCATACAAGGATGGGGGCCATTCTTACCAGGATGGGGAGCATGCATACCAAGATTGGGGATGAGGGGGCCATGCATACATCTACTTCAGTAGGCCAGAGGAGCAGCATACAGAGAGATTTCTACGCGATCTGCCGTGGGCAATTCACTTTTTGAATTGGCGAAGGTCTCTGTAATCTTCTAAATTTTATTTTTGTTTTCCGTAATGCCATTTACTAATTTATTAATTATGACAACTTTGTTGTTTATTGTGTAAAAAGGCTGAAAGTAAATAGACATGGGTAATTTGAGTTAGTTTTTATTATGCAGAACACACTTTTCTAGCTTCCGAAACTTATTTGTTTTAGAACTCGGGCTGCTAGTATTAAAATACACATCCATAGCTGGTCATACAGTTATATGAAAAAGTTTGGACACCCCTATTAATCTTAAGCTTAATGTTTTATAAAAATTGGTGTTTTTGCAACAGCTATTTCAGTTTGATATGTGTAATAACTGTTGGACACAGTAATGTTTCTGCCTTGAAATGAGGTTTATTGTACTAACAGAAAATGTGCAATCTGCATTCAAACAAAATTTGACAGGTGCATAAGTATGGGCACCTCACCAGAAAAGTGACATTAATATTTAGTAGATCCTCCTGTTGCAAAAATAACAGCCTCTAGTCGCTTCCTGCAGCTTTTAATGATTTCCTGGATCCTGGATGAAGGTATTTTTGACCATTCCTCTTTACAAAACAATTCCAGTTCAGTTAAGTTTGATGGTCGCCGAGCATGGACAGCCCTCTTCAAATGATCCCACAGATGTTCAATGATATTCAGGTCTGGGGACTGGGATGGCCATTCCAGAACATTGTAATTGTTCCTCTGCATGAATGCCTGAGTAGATTTGGAGCGGTGTTTAGGACCATTGTCTTGCTGAAAGATCCATCCCCTGCGTAACTTCAACTTTGTCACTGATTCTTGAACATTATTGTCAAGAATCTGCTGATACTGAGTGGAATCCATGCGTCCTTCAACTTTAACAAGATTCGCGGTGCCGGCATTGGCCACACAGCCCCAAAGCATGATGGAACCTCCACCAAATTTTACTGTGGGAAGCAAGTGTTTTTCTTGGAATGCTGTGTTTTTTTGCCGCCATGCATAACGCCTTTTTGTATGACCAAACAACTCAATCTTGGTTTCATCAGTCCACAGGACCTTCTTCCAAAAATAAATTGGCTTCTCCAAATGTGCTTTTGCATACCTCAGCCGACTCTGTTTGTGGAGTGCTTGCAGAAACGGCTTCTTTCGCATCACTCTCCCATACAGCTTCTCCTTGTGCAAAGTGCGTTGTATAGTTGACCGATGCACAGTGACACCATCTGCAGCAAGTTGATGCTGCAGCTCTCTGGAGGTGGTCTGAGGATTGTCCTTGACTGATCTCACCATTCTTCTTCTCTGCCTTTCTGATGTTTTTCTTGGCCTGCCACTTCTGGCCTTAACAAGAACTGTCCCTGTGTTCTTCCATTTCCTTACTATGTTCCTCACAGTGGAAACTGACAGGTTAAATCTCTGAGACAGCTTTTGTATCCTTCCCCTGAACAACTATGTTGAATAATCTTTGTTTTCAGATCATTTGACAGTTGTTTTGAGGAGCCCATGATGCCACTCTTCAGAGGAGATTCAAATAGGAGAACAAATTGTAAGTGGCCACTTTAAGTAGCTTTTCTCATGATTGCATACACCTGGCTATGAAGTTCAAAGCTCAATGAGGTTACAAAACCAAAAAAAGTGCTTTAGTAAGTCAGTAAAAAGTAGGTAGGAGTATATAAAACAAGAAAATGATAAGGGTGCCCATACTTATGCACCTGTCAAATTTTGTTTGAATGCAGATTGCACATTTTCTGTTAGTACAATAAACCTCATTTCAAGGCAGAAACATTATTGTGTCCAACAGTTATTACATATATCAAACTGAAATAGTTGTTGCAAAAACACCAATTTTTATAAAACATTAAGCTTAAGATTAATTGGGGTGCCCAAACTTTTTCATATAACTGTATATCAAATCTCCTATTTATGGGAGGACTGGATAGTAATATTTGCTACCAAACTATATTTGCAAGCATCGCTCCTCTAGAAAGAGTGCTCAGATCTAATTGATAAAGGCATTAGGTATAGGTAAAGAGAATGCCCAAATCAGAAACCCATCTTAGATAAAATAAGTCAAAGATACACAGCAGATTTTCTGCTTTGGACTTTTCAGATGTAAAGCCCACATTATATTAGAGTCTCCAGCACGGTGGATGAGCTTTTATCAAATGTCCTTTACAAGCTGCGTGAAAAATCCATGTGGACTCTGCACCGAAAATGAGCTTAAAGTGCAGATTTTAAATCTGTGCCATGTGAATTTATGTTCCAGATTTTCACAGTCGATTTGACCCTTTACAATGGTAATTTTGCAGTGGATTCGGTTGCAAATCCCGTAGAAATTTTACAGTGGATTATTTTTTCCGTCCAGTTGCAACCAGTCTACAATGTACCCTGAAGAAACGTAGGGGCTGATTCAAAGCTTTTACGTCAGAAAAGTGTCATAAAAGCTTTGACATTTTTGCACAAAGTGAAGTTGTGCAAAAAATTTGAAATTTTTGGCGTTTCGCCAGTTCGAATCAGCTCTGCCAAAACAGGTAAAGCTGGGGAGGATCCGGGTCAGGTGTAACGGGTGTCAGAAGTGACAGACAGACGCCCTGCAGTTGGTTGCAGGAGATCTCTTCGTTTGGCATTACAACTTCTTAGAAGCTGTATCTCTAGGACCCAGCAGCTACCTTCCTCTGGCTAATTACCACCCTGGCCTGGGTGTATAAATACCTGCTGTGTGCAAGAGGGAGGTGCCGGCGATATTCATTACCCCTTGTGAAGGCTTGAGCAAGAGCAGTACTTCTTCCTCTCTGGTGCTAGAGGACGTGTGCACATTTGTCTTTAGTCGACTAAAGCGAAGGGATTTTCCCTTGTTTTTCCCCCCTTGTTGTCTTTAGTGTTCAGTGGGGATCGACTAGTGCTCATTCCCTCCCTTGCCTAGCCTGAGCCTAATGCCAGGGAAAGACAGGGCGAGGTACGCGTGCGGCGATTGGTGAAGAACCAATATAGGGACGTTAGTGGAGACTGGGTGACACTAGATCAGCCTAGAAGGTCTCCACTCCCCCCTTTCCCTAGAGTCTGGGCTCCCTTCCCCTTTTCCTTTTGTGTTGCACTTAGTCTTTCCCACACCTCGTGTCACAGCGGGGCATGGCTACACCTTCCCGTCCAATGCATCAAAAGTGCTGGCGTTTTGTGCGGAAGAAATGACACTCCAGTCTGAAGTAGCATTTCTGAAGAAGATGCGCACGCCACTCAGAAGATGAACCAAATTTATTAATTAGCCTCTTGATGAATTTGGTGCCTTTACTCCTGCAAGACTGGCATAGCGAGAGTTTATTACCAAAATTATTGGTCAATTCTCCAATGAAAAGCTCTAAGAAGAGTTCAGGTCTCTCTCAGTCGTGCCTCGGGCTATTTAATACTTGAACACTGTTCATCCAAACCACAACATGACCACAAAATGGGAGAAGTGGTAACTTACAGTGAAGCACCATAACAACAAACTATGGAGAATATACACGGATCAGACATAACAATAAAACCACTGACAGGCGAAGAGAAGAACATTGATCACCTTGTGACAGTGACATCTGTCAAGGGTTGGGATACATCAGGTGGCATGTGAACAAACTGTTCTTGAAGTTAATGCTTCAGAAACATGAAAAATGACCAAGTGCACAAGTGCAAGGATCTGAACAACTCTGACAAGGACTAAATTGTGATGGGTACATGACTAGGGCAGAGCATTCCTAAAAAGGAAGATCTTTTGGGTGCCTAAAAAATGTGATCCAAGGAAGGACGAGTGGTGAACAGGTCTTAGATGAGCAAAGCTCATTGATGTGCCTCTGATCCATGGAATCCCATACTCCCAAATTAGAGGACTGAAAGGATCTGCTACTAACGACTTGGTGTCAGATATCACAAAACACCTACATAGGTCTTCTAAGTCCAGCCTTGATGGGTTAGTGATATTGTGGAACAATAGCTGGGACTTACACAGTATTGGGGGTTGGCATTATCACTATAGCTGATTACTATTCTGTGCAAGACGCTAGTTACGCGAGCTGAAGAAAAAGTAGGACATGAGGTCCTTAAGATGATTACAATGGTGGATGTAAAATATTGACAATTTGTGAGGTGATGTAGGTCACCCCAAGGAGAGATCAAATTCATACAAGATGTTGTACGACATACCAGATGGAAGCCAGACATGTTTGTTGACCACTTCACGTTATCAACTTTTTTAGTATAAGTTTTCAAAAATTGTACAAACCAGGAGAATTAGCCCAGGGAAAATGTAAAATTGATGGGTAATCAACCAAAAAAATCCTTGTGCTCCTCATTTTCAAACTCAGAAGGGGACATCCACCTGCTACGGTTTTCTGGGCACTGATCATCCCAACATAGCTTGTATCCTGATCCACACTGTGTATAAAAACTATTAACTTCTCTACTAAAGAGAGTGTTACAGGCAGGGGCGGACATATCATTGGTGCAACCTGGGGGCCTAAGAGCTAAGGGGCCCAAATCCACCTCCAGAGCAGGAGGAACTGTGCTTTATGATGAGATACTTTACTGCAAAGGGCCCATATACTGTTGTTGTACAGGGCTCTTTTCTGTCTGTGTCCTCCAGTGATTACAGATATAGATCTACTGATTTTCTAATGTGAACAGATGTATAGAAGAAGAATACATCAGAAATGAAGCAGCATTAAAATAGATTACATTTGTAAAAATATTTTCGAGGCTGGTGTAGATCCTTCAAAAAGGTTGTCCACCTTTAAAGACATTTATTTATTTATTAACTGCATGCACTTGGGACCAAAAATCATTTTTGGAAGTTGTATGTCGTTAAATTTTTTGCACCGTTTCTCTTTTACAGACTTTTTGCCTTCCTGCTCATTCAACTTTGATGTGGTCTATGGTTATCAATCAGCTAACTAGAAAAATACAGATAAAAGATCTATAAACTCTCTCTTAAGACTTTCATAATGAGCTCACTGACAAAGTCACAGTTAACTCCTCCTGCAGCCAGCAATAGAAAGTATAATGCAGAGCCCACTGAAACCATACGGTGCAATATTTTTAATGAAACCCAATTGCAAATTATAACGAGCTCACTGATGGATTCGCAGTTAACTCATCCTGCAGCCAACTATAGAAAGTATAACGCAGAGCCTACTGAAACCATACGGTGCAACATTTTTAATGAAACCCAATTGCAAATTATAACGAGCTCACTGATGGATTCGCAGTTAACTCATCCTGCAGTCAGCAATAGAAAGTATAACGCAGAACCTACTGAAACCATACGGTGCAACATTTTTAATGAAACCCAATTGCAAATTATAACGAGCTCACTGATGGATTCGCAGTTAACTCATCCTGCAGCCAACAATAGAAAGTATAACGCAGAACCTACTGAAACCATACGGTGCAACATTTTTAATGAAACCCAATTGCAAATTATAACGAGCTCACTGATAGATTCGCAGTTAACTCATCCTGCAGCCAACAATAGAAAGTATAACGCAGAGCCTACTGAAACCATACGGTGCAACATTTTTAATGAAACCCAATTGCAAATTATAATGAGCTCACTGATGGATTCGCAGTTAACTCATCCTGCAGTCAACAATAGAAAGTATAAAGCAGAGCCTACTGAAACCATACGGTGCAACATTTTTAATGAAACCCAATTGCAAATTATAACGAGCTCACTGATGGATTCACAGTTAACTCATCCTGCAGTCAGCAATAGAAAGTATAATGCAGAGTCTACTGAAACCACGCGGTGCAAAATTTTCAATGAAACCCAATTGCAAAAATGATTTTTAGCCCCAAATGCATTCATTTAAGTTAAAAAAAGGTCCATAGAAGGTGGACAACCCCTTTATAAATATTATACATAGTTATTAAGGTACTGCAGTCCTACAGTAATTTTGACAACCTGGTGGTGGAGTCTTGAACGAGGAGTTAAAAATGGACAGATTAGATCTGAGGTCTACATGTCCTAAATTCTGGGCATAGAGTGACTTATTGGACATGTTAGGTACAGCTGGGATCATCATCTGGAGCATTTGCTGCATCGTACGTTGGTTTTCATTGTCTATTGTTACATGTGTTAAGACTTATCTCACGATATGTTTATCGATCAAATGATCCACCAAGCCGGGAAGTCATAAGCAGAAATGGCAGACTATGTAAAAAATGATTTTTGATGGATTGAATTGAACCTTCATCAGCTCTGAACCTCCCGGCAGCTCTTATCACGCGGGTGCCAATCCATCGTGTATATGTATCACAGACTAGAGAAGACATATTACTTTCCTGCTTTTCCGAACACAAACAGCTCTGGAATTGAAGGGCAGTAAACTCATTTACACCTAAATGTACCAGAACAGTCAAGGCTTCAGCACAGCGGTGAATGCAGCCGTATTATTCACACAGGGACTTTCTGCTGGGGCAGGTCTATCTGACACACACAGGAATACAATGGATGTCAGTGACAGAACCAGACTAGGAATAATATGAGCCGGATAGCAGGCACGCAGGGTTACCGGGAAATGTCAGACTGCAGAAGTATGTAGCATACAGTCCATAATTATAGTGCTCATGACATTCGATACAGAGGCCTGACACCTCTTCGGTCCCTGGGGGATTACAGAATTAGATTCATTCTGAAATATTTCATAACTTTTCAGATTTCGTCTGTTTTTCCCAACTGCAGCAGGTTCCTAGACATCACGGTTGAGTTGCACGGTTGAGTTGCAAGAACGAGCCCGTTATGGTCGTCTCCGACCACCAGTCAATGAATATTTACAACATATTGCCCTGGAGCATGTGCTGAGATTCGGCATTAAAGAACTAATCAAGCACTTGTCGTCTTCTTAGCAGTTTTTAATGAGTTTGTGAACATTTTTATGCCATTTTCATAGAAGAGAGAAGGTTAATGACACTTCAGATACACGGAAAAAGAAATAGAATAGATTGTGCACTAATATCTGTACTGGGGTCCTGCTCTTTGTCCCTATACCAATCTCATCGTATTCTTTAAGGGCTCGTTCAGACGACCGTTGTAATCGGACAAGTGCTAATCATTGTTTTGATGGATAGCCCTCATATCCGTGTTATTCTATAAATGTCCGATTTTTCCACTCGCAGCATGCACAATTTGATTCTGAGAAGCGGATGCCACTCACCTATTCAACTCTGGATCTGTGGAAAAAATTGGACATCTGAGTACGGTCCGAATTTCAAGGATTGCCATAATAAAGACGGTGGTGAAGCTTTTTACTTTTTTTCCTCTCCACCTCCGAGAAAATCGGATCAGACTCTGATCTTGGGTAAACTTGAGAATAGCGAAAGGGCCATAGAAACTTTCTGTGAAGTTCAGCCAGAAATGAAGATGACCAAAAACAGGCATATAGACAGGCAGGGGGGGGGGGGAAGCCATTGCTTACACATATACTTACACAATTTGTCCACTTTGGATCTCTAACCAGATAACTTAATTCGCATTTTTTTGGAATCTCAATAGCAAATCGACATTTCAAGAAATACAGAAGATACTTACAAGTAATTGTCAAATTACAATGCATCGTACATTCGCATTTAAGGAAATTTCAGAATCCCCTCCCATCCAATTCTTCCCCAGGAACTTACCCAAAAGAGGAGGTTGAAGACGAACATGAGATATTTCATGCACTGCAGGCAGTTCTGTGCCATCCTGCACCTCTTCAGCTCTAGGAGGAAAATGAAGGAGAGATCCAGGTAAAACACCACGTACTTGTTGCCTTTTGGGGATGTGTACTTCGATTTTGTTGCTTTGGGACCAGGGTTGGTGTGAAACCCAAAGAAGGAGCCACCTGTAGATGCCCCAAACTGCCCACCGTAGAGGCTGCTATAGCGTCGGAAGGCACCACCCTGGGGGAGAGAGTAGTCCTTGCTGTCCAGGGATGGACTGCGATGGTAAGTAGATTCATCTGTACTCGACCGTCTCATGGCGCAGGTGGGTGCCCAAGTTTAGGGGGCAGGGTTGGGGAGGGATAAAACTGGCAGGTAGAAGGGTTTAACCCCCTAAACTTAATTGGCAGTATCAATCCATCCAATGGCAAATTTGTCCCATGATCAAAAGAAGATGAATAGAGAAGAAGCACTTTTTTTTTTTTTAAAGACAGAGTTAGGATTCAGAGTGCCACTCTACCCACCAGTCTTCAGCAAAAGTGGCCATGCTAGCAGTTGCCCCAAACAGAGAAAATCCCTAAACCAATGACTTAGGAGCATTCCCTCCGGTGTCCACCTCATGTCTGAGCTCAGGAGAATGGTGCGGTTGGGTGGCTGGAAGATGCAGGTGGCATGTCCCCGGTGCCCTGCTGCAGCCGCAGGACTAATCTGCTCCTCTCTCGCACAGTCCTGTCTGATCCTCTCTCGTCTGCGCACACACGGACTGAGCTTCATTCACACCGCTCTCATCTCTCAGTGATAATGCTTCACTCTCTCCTTCTATCGCCCCCTCCCTTTTGACATTTTCCCGTCTCTCTCTCCGTTTTGCATGCACAGAAGCAGTTTCTTTGTGGTCCACTCAGAAGCGGGAGAGCGAGGAGGGAAGAGATTTCTCCTACAGCCTTATTTATGCATGCTCAGCACTCTCACTCTCTCAAGGATGCTTCCCCCTTCTCAACCAATCACAAATTTATCTCGGACCATCATCACAGTTTCTAGCAAGGGGTGAAAGAAACTGGTGAAGCTTTGCAATTGACCCCCCCACCGCCTCCTTCCCTAGCAATTAATTACTTAACAAATCAATAAGGAATCCTGAGCAGATAGAACTTGAACCAATCTTACTTGCTTGTTTCCAAGGAAGACCATTCTGCACAATTTGTGGATGAAGATCTAGACCCCGAGCACCAAGACTCTGGAAATCTTGACTTAACAGTTATATTGATCATTGCTGGCTGTAATTGCTACGAACAACACAGATGTCAGAGCGGAATGCATCCGATCCATTGATTCCGTGTACATATGATCATATGAAAAAGGACTTTGCTTTTCACCTTACTAATTAATTCCTCTGCCTATGGCAGCATTGTGCACGGCCTCATGAGAATACAAAGACATTATATTGCTTGCATTGTATGACTGCAAAAAGACATATACGTCCATCAAGCTCAGATGTGGATGAAAGAAAGCAGAAGTGGATTTGTCACATATTTTCGCCCTTTGCATTGCAACATATCTTAAAGGGAATCTGTCAGTAGGATCAACCTCCTGAGTCCTCTATATGAGCACAAAGGGCTTATAATGATGAATCAAATGACACCCTGATATCTGCGATCTGATGTTTTATTCCAGAGAAATCCACATTTTTCTTAATATGTAAATGAGCTGTTAAGATCTATGGGCCGGACATAGTTCTCCCTGAGAATGCAGACCTTTTTATAAACGAACAGGGGCCTTAACAGTGTGAGACATGTAGATCAGGAGAACAGACTGTCAGTCATTACATGTCTCACACTGGTAACTCCCCCTTTCACTTATAAAAAGGTCTGGATTCTCAGGGAGATCTATGTCTGGCCCATAGATCTTAACAGCTCATTTACATATTAAGAAAAAAGTGGATTTCTCTGGAATAAGACATCGGATCGCAGATATCAAAGTATCATTATATTCATCTTCCTATGACCGGCGTGCCCATATAGATGGCTTAGGTGGCTGATGCTACTGACAGATGCCTTTTAACATAGTACGGATGTCAAATTCACAGTTCTGGTCAATTTGCGTTGCATATTTTTTTCACAGTGCATACATTTCGCCAAACAGTGATCCAAATGTTTGTACTTCAAAACACAAAATTTTCCATCTGTTAAATCAGAAGGAAAAATCCACTACATAATCGACCCATGCACACCTAACCAAAAGCATTCGTTACATTAACACGGGTGGGATACGCAGCGGATTTTCCAGTATTACAGTACCAGAATTGTGGATGAAATTTTATGAATCCACAGAGTAAACTGTCCTGCATTTTTGGATTTTAAATAAATTTATATTAATAATTAATGTAAATTGACCACTACAGATATCACTTATTTCCTGCGCGCTGACATACCTGTACTTTAACTTCCACAGTTCAAAGAGATCAAAATAAAGCAGCGGTCACACAAGAGTAGCGTGCCTTTTCTTAAATGGACATTTTTTTAAATAAATTCTCATTCGGATTCATCCTTTAAAACATCAAACTTTCCAATTATGATTACACCAATTTATCCATTTTATTCATAGAGTTCATTTCGCCAGTAAAACTTTTTTTTATGTTTTGCAGGCTGACTTCATGAATTATTCTTTTTTGTAGTGAAATTAAACTTTTATTTAGCAGCATTAGTATGTGCGGATAACCACAGCAAAGGTACGCTGGATTAGTAGTTTGTAAATATTTTATACTTTACATTTGTTCATAAAAAGAAATACGGTAACTTTTAACAGATTACTAAATGTGCTCCAAATACTAATTATACACAATAAGGCTGGGATCAAACCGCTGGATCAAAAAATGGGCAAGTCACGTTCACAAAAGCTCCAAGAGCTGCTCCGTGTCGTCATCTGTATTCCGGACGGTGCAGGAGCTGCCTCATATTATATGCACTATTCTGATTAGTGCAACAGACCAAAATATGCATGATGCGTGGAAAAATGCCCAAGTGCACTAGCACATTGGCTGCAATTGGTTTGTGTGCTGAGGGCTCCGTCGCCAACATGGACTGAAAACATGCTGGTATGAATGAGCCTTAAGGGCAGGTGCAGACGACCGTATTTTCGGCGAGAGTGAGATCAGCTCGCACTCGGACCAACATTGGGCCCGATCGCATGTCCAATTTTTTCCTCTGACAGAGTCTATCAGAGGAAAAAGTCACAGCATGCCCGATTTGGATCAGATTACCGGATCGCACGCGATCATGCAAGTTATTGAGTCAGTGGGAAAAAATTGGACGGCACTAGGATAACATTTGAGTGCAGTCCGATTTTCACAGACTGACAGAATGTAAACGATGGTAAAAAAAAATTTCCCTGAAAAACAGAAAAAAAAGTGGCATTCACCGTCTTCTTAAAAAAAACTTTATTTCAGGTCCTTAAAATATTGCAGCGGTGTGATCTTGTGGATACTGGACGGACGACGGCCGTTTCGCGCTTCAGCGGGTCCTGTGCACCACTGCAATGTTTTAAGGACATGAAATAAAGTTTTTTTAAGAGGATGGTGAGTGCCACCTTTTTTCTATTTTTCATGGACTATGCTATTTGCACTTTTTTTCAGGGTGAGCACCCAAGTTCCCAGAGCCATAGTGTGATCCACCTGTCCAGAGTAGGCTTGATTGTGTAAGCGTGAAGTGCTTTCTGGTGCCGCCTTTTTTCCTTTTCTCCTCTAATGGTCGTATTCACACATGACGTTTTTTCCCCATCTTCTCCTCATCTGAGAAAATCAGATCACCCTCTAATTGGAGATTGATCAAAATGTGATTTGCATAATTGGCACGAATTTCTTGGATGAGAGAAAATACTGTCATGTGCATCTAGCCTCAGCAAAAGGCTATACTCAAGCTATTATCTGTCACGATTCCTCATATCTGAGTGTCTGGACGAAGTGAATGACAGTTCTGCTGTCCAATCTATGACAGGGGCGTGCTGGGCTGTCAGTACGGTGATTGACCGGTCAACCGTCCTATCAGATGATGGGGCGTGCTGAGCTATCCGTGTCTGGAGTGATAGTTTAGCCGTCCAATCACGACCAAGGTGTGCCGGGGCTTAATCCATGTGTCTCCTGTTCAGAGTAATTACCTGACTATTTAACCAGCTCTCTGCTTTTGATTTCTGCCAATTGTAGCTTTAGGCTGTGTGCCCACTATGGGCTTTTTAAGCGTTTACACAACGTAATTTCCGCCGTGGAAACGCATTAAAAACGCTTGTTAATAGGTCTGCAATGTTCCCCAAGGATAATCCGCATGTGCTGTGCACATGCTGCGTAAATTTCCGTTGCGGATTATCATTGCGGAAAAATCCGAAGCATGTCCATTAATTTTGCAGAATCGCGGCGTTTTAAACGCCATAGACTATCATTGAGCCGCATAACATCCGCATGCATACACGTATGCATGCGGATGTTATGCGATTCAATGCGCGGATGGTACCTGGGTCTGGAGAAGAGGAGACTCTCCTCCAGACCCGGGTACCATAGTACCTGTAGTTAAAAAAGAATAAAATGAAAAAAAAACATATACTTACCTTCTGATGGCCCCCTGTCTGCTCCCAGCGACGTTGCTGGTCTTCGGCTGCTCGTGGTGGTGTCAAAGGACCTTCCATAACGTCATTTAGTCATGTGACAGGTCACGCGACCGCTGACATCGGCATGACTAAATGACGTCATGAAAGGTCCTTTTTAGAGCACCGCGAGCCGCCGAAGACACTGGATGCAGCGGAGAAGGAGATCAGGGGTCATTGGAAGGTGAGTATAATATTATTTTTTAACATTTTTATTCTTTTTTTTACTATTTTTACTATTGATTCTGCATTTGCAGCATCAAAACTTGGTCACACAACATAAATCCATGCCGGCTGCATGGATTTATATAGTGTGACCAAGATGTCAAGCACTTTCCAAGTGATGCTAAAATTGCTTGGAAAAGTGCTTGACAAGCCGCATGCGGAAATGCATGTGAAGAACGCTTCACATCCGCATGTCCCTGGCAGGAAAACGCATGTACAATCCGCATGTACAATCCGCATGTACAATCCGCATGTACAATCCGCATGTACAATCCACATGTACAATCCACATGTACAATCCGCATGCGTTTTTTCTGCCAGGGAGATGCAGAAAAGCTCAGGAATAATCCGGATCATTTCTGCATCATGGGCACATAGCCTAACTCATGAGGTGTTTGCTTGCTCTGTGCTCGTTGTCAGATATCCTGATCTTTGCTGCTCGACCTAGGATTTGTCTTGACCATCCGTTTGCCTAGCCCTTTTTTTGTGATCTGCTACCTTCTTGGAATTTTGACCTCGGACTGTTTCCTGACTGTGCCATCATCTCAACCCATCCTCAGTCTATGACATACTCTCTTGGCTTTAGACCTTGGACCTCTTAACTACCCAGTCTCACGGCTTATCCGTTAGTAGTGACTGGAGTCACAGTATTCGGGTTAGACAGGACTGTGGGGTTCACTCATGCACATCACATGAACACAATATATGCCCTGATCTCTACGAATGAGTTACATCTATGTAGACTGATATATTGTGATGGCTCCGTGAGCATGACACAGCAAACTACTTTCACCAACGCATTTGTAGCTGGCTCCAGAACAAAAACCATGCTACATCTTTAGATTTTGCTCCCTTCTACACTGGGTTCCAAATTATTATGCAAATAATATTTTCTCAGATTTTCCCAAATTACCTATATGAATTGCAGTCATTGTAATTTTCCAGTCAAATAACTATTAGAGTACAATTGAAAGGTTTTTGTACAAACTGCCTATGATAACAGCATATTTTTAAAAAAATAAAAAACTCAAACTGCACTCAAAATGCATGTTCCAAATTATTATGCACAGCAGAGTTTTCAACCTTTTCATTTTAATAAAGAACAAAAAAATGGTCATTTTTGAAATTATAAGCATTAGCAGGTTATTACAAACTGAAATCAAACAGTTTTCAACTCAAAACTTTATTCTAGGTGATGTTACATTTGCACATAGGACCCCTTGTTCGAAAGGAGCTTCTGAACTCTCTCGTCCATTGAATTTGTCAGGTGTTGGATGGTTTCTGCTTCAATTGTTTTGCATGAGGACAGAATACCCTCCCAGAGCTGTTGCTTAGATGTGAACTGCCTCCCGCCATCATAGACACTCCTTTTGATGATGCTCCAGAGGTTCTCAATGGGGTTGAGGTCAGGGGAGCATGGGGGCCACACCATAAGTTTGTCCCCTTTTATGCCCATATCAGCCAGAGATGCAGATGTGTTATGTGCAGCATGAGACGGGGCATTATCATGCATGAAAATGATCTTGCTGCGGAATGCACGGTTCTTCTTCTTGAACCATGGAAGGAAGTGCTGTTTGAGAAACTCAACATACATTATGGAGTTCATCTTTACCCCTTCAGGGATCCTAAAAGGGACGACAATCTCTCTCCCCATGATTCCAGCCCAAAACATTACTCCACCTCCTCCTTGTTAGCGCCGTAGCCGTGTTTGCATGGGGTGTCCATCAACCAGCCATCCTCCACTCCATCCATCTGGACCATCGAGATCATTTCATGCATGATAATGCCCCGTCTCATGCTGCACATAACACATCTGCATCTCTGGCTGCTATGGGCATAAAAGGGGACAAACTTATGGTGTGGCACCCATGCTCCCCTGACCTCAACCCCATTGAGAACCTCTGGAGCATCATCAAAAGGAGTGTCTATGATGGCGGGAGGCAGTTCACATCTAAGCAACAGCTCTGGGAGGGTATTCTGTCCTCATGTAAAACAATTGAAGCAGAAACCATCCAAAACCTGACAAATTCAATGGACGAGAGAGTTCAGAAGCTCCTTTCGAACAAGGGGTCCTATGTGCAAATGTAACATCACCTAGAATAAAGTTTTGAGTTGAAAACTGTTTGATTTCAGTTTGTAATAACCTGCTAATGCGTATAATTTCAAAAATGACCATTTTTTTGTTCTTTATTAAAATGAAAAGGTTGAAAACTCTGCTGTGCATAATAATTTGGAACATGCATTTTGAGTGCAGTTTGAGTTTTTTATTTTTTTAAAAATATACTGTAATCATAGGCAGTTTGTACAAAAACCTTTCAATTGTACTCTAATAGTTATTTGATTGGAAAATTACAATGACTGCAATTCATATAGGTAATTTGGGAAAATCTGAGAAAATATTATTTGCATAATAATTTGGAACACAATGTAATAACAGAACTAATCATTAAATCCTCTGGAATAACAGCATTGTATTTAATGCATGCAAACACTGGTTCTAACAATGACAGTAGATAAAGTAGTTCTTCCTAACTTCTATATGTTACACCACACTGCCATCATAGTAATTAAAACAACATACACTGATCCTCTGTAACATCCCTATTGCAGGGCCTGAGGGTGCAGTACATGACATGGGGATCCTTTCTTTGAAGTCCCTTGAATACATAAGTCATGCATGGTCTCCCTCAGGTCCTGTTCTAGGCATAGTACAGTGTATCACTTTCGCCCAGAGTGTTTCCTTAATTATTTGAACATCTAACTTTTAGGTGTTGGAGGTGACCTAAATATAAGAATGTTTATAAAATACAATTAAAGATGATTTCTCCGATTCCACTAGGAATGTAATAAACTATGAGACGGGGGACAGGAAATTATTGCTTCTTAGTAAGTCATATTTGCTTTTCAGGAGTACGGGAAAGCTTTAAACAAAGCTGTTGCTTCTAGTAAGTAGATATAACTAAAGAAATGGCTGAATATAATAGTTAACTTGGCGTTACGGGGTTATGGTGATCACCATTGATTTCAGCAGGAAACATTGCAAATATGGATTGTCTGATGATGGACACTGAAGGCATGGTACTGGGATATATAAGATCTGTAATGTCTGATCATCAGCTACGTTACTATATTGCCCACAGGTGGCTACAATAAAGTGTCTATCTGATGTTTTACTTGAAGGCCACATAGTCAGCAGACTATAGGGAGCCAAGCAACCGGCCTCCAAAAAAAACCCCAATGCCGAGCCAACAGGAGCCTACATGGCTCTTAGCTGCAAGTCCCACCAATATGGACCATGATACTTACTGGGTGCCAGACAGTTCAGCAATGGTGCTGTCCACATTGTGTGGAGTGGTGTCTCTCACGACTAATATCAGATCAAACAGGAGAGTATGTCCGCACAACCCCTTTAAAGGGGTTTTTACCATGAACAAAAGTTGATTTTAATCAATAGATCTTGGAATAATAATAACTTCCACAATTGAATGTATTTAAATAAAATGTTCCTGTGCTGAGATAATCTTATAAATGTGCCCGTGCTGTGTACTGTGTAATGGCTGTGTCTGACCGTACAGGAACATGGTCTGATCATACCACATCTCCTGGGCAGGGGAGGAAGAAAAGAGTATACAGACAGGACAGCAGGAGATCACAGCTGATTCTTTCTGTGAGGTAAAATATTGTTTCAAAAAAGCAGAGAAATGTTTTACCTCACAAAAAGAATCAGCTGTGATCCCCTGCTGTAATGTCTGTATAATCTTTTGCTTCCTCCCCTGTCCAGGAGCTGTGGTATGATCAGACCATGTCCCTGTACGGTCAGACACGGCCATTACACAGTACACAGCAGGGACACATTTATAAGATTATCTCAGCACAGGAACATTTTATTTAAACACATCCAATTGTGGAAATTATTATTATTCCAAGATCTATTGATTAAAATCAACTTTTGTTCGTGGGAAAACCTCTAAGTAGAAAGAAGGCTGACATTCAGCACCCTGGAGAGCGGTACGTCAACGATGCTGGAATATTCTGCATCCACATACAGTACAAGCAGAGAAGGTTTATTTTTGCCTTCCTTTTTCTGAACAGCTTCTAAAACTGAACAGATGTTTCTCTAAACACAGAACCTTATTTCTTTGCATGATTGTATGTATCAATATAAATGAAGACATTATGTAAATTGGTTTAACTCCATTTAAAGCACAAACCGCCTCCATACTGTCATGGATAGGGGTTTTTTTTACATTTCATAATCCTTAAACATACCGTACATTAATCCCAGTAACTCATTCTGGTATTTCACATGGCCTCTAAATCCTAGAGAACAAGGAAAAAATGTTCCCGTATCCACAGTCCTGACAGATATTTGGATTTTACAAATAAAATGTACAATATGATGCCAGTGAATAGGATTTTGTAAAACTCCATTCAAACATTGCCTAAAATCTGTGTGACTTTTGGGGCATGCTATGGACTTCATTTTTTTCACTTTGCTGTAGGCAGTAGCATAACTACTGGGATTCATTGGGGACATCTGCCCTGGGCCCACTCACACAGTGGGGCCCACCCAGAGTGACCGTCACTCTTACCTGTATCAGCATTCAAAGTAGCATGCAGACACAGTTAAAGAGTAACCGTTGTTTTAATTATTATTTCATATATCAATAGTACATGTGAAAATAAGAAACTTCATATATATCTTATCAGTGAAATCTGCTTCTTTCTCCTCCTGGACTCATCTTTTGACTTGCAATTCAGGATTAAAACCTGTATGCAGAAAAGATTTTCACATTGCGAAGATAGAAGATGACAGTTGGTGCTTGTTAGATTCTATGGAGAGGAGGAGGAACTGGTGGCAGACACAGACATTCTGCTACATTTTCTCCTGAAACGACAGTTACTTCTCCATAGAACTTTATGAGAACCAAATGCCATCTACTATCTCAGCAATGGGAAAATCTGTCTGAAATCACTGAATACAGAATTTTGCCCATGAATTGGGAATTTTGAGAATTAATGATCAGTCCAGGAGGAGAAGGAAGCAGATTTCTCGGATGAGATAAATTATACAGTTTCTTATTTTTTGTACTATTGATTTATGGGGGGAAAAAATAAAACAACTGTTATTCTTTAAAGTTCATGTAAGCAATGTATAAAGGATAGAATATATATTTTTAAAGGTAATAAAACAGAAAAAATGCCCAGTATCCACAAAGGTCAAAGCAGCATTGACATTTGTAGCTTTAAATAAGCAGTGTGACATGAAAATAAGCTGCCATTAAATTCCTGAAACAACTTTACAACCTGGATAATTTCTTCATACATTTAAGTAGTTAATTCTTCTATTCTAGCCACTAAAAATAGATATTTTGTTATTCACATATTGTTATGTCTACAGACTATAGTTAAACTGCACATTTCTGCATCAGATTTTCTCTGCAGCAGGAGGATGAGCTGAGCTACAATTTCCCTCTGTCAATGCTCACCGATTCTTACAGTGTTTAGAGTGCAGCAGTCAAATCATCACTGGCTCCACACAACAGGTCGGGCACCAGGGCAGCGGAGGTGACTTCATGCAGCGGTGAGAACTACCAATGCCAGGTACTACTAATGCCAGGGTGCTCAACCTGTTCTAACCAAAGGACCGAGCTGCTGTCACCACTCACTGATAATTACAGTGTTAAGAGTGCAGCAGTCAAATCATCACTGGCCCCACACAACAGGTCGGGCACCAGGGCAGTGGCGGTGACTTCATGCAGCGATGAGAACCAGTTGAGTAGTCTGCTATTGTACTACTAATGCCAGGGTGCTCGACCTGTTCTAACCAAAGGACCGAGCTGCTGTCACCACTCACCGATAATTACAGTGTTCAGAGCGCAGCAGTCAAATCATCATTGGCTCCACACAACAGGTCGTGCACCAGGGCAGTGGCGGTGACTTCATGCAGCGAAGGGAACCAGTTGAGTAGTCTGCCATTGTACTACTAATGCCAGGGTGCTCGACCTGTTCTAACGAAAGGACCAAGCTGCTGTCACCACTCACCGATAATTATAGTGTTACGAGTGCAGCAGTCAAATCATCACTGGCTCCACACAACCGGTCAGGTACCAGGGCAGCGGCGGTGACTTCATGCAGCGATGAGAACCAGTTGAGTAGTCTGCCATTGTACTATTAATGCTAGGGTGCCCGACCTGTTGTAAACGAAAGGACCGAGCTGCTCTCAGCACTCACCGATTCTTACAGTGTTCAGAGTGCAGCAGTCAAATCATCACTGGCTCCACACAACAGGTCAGGTACCAGGGCAGCGGTGGTGACTTCATGCAGCGATGAGAACCAGTTGAGTAGTCTGCCATTGTACTACTAATGCCAGGGTGCCCGACCTGTTCTAACCAAAGGACCGAGCTGCTGTCACCGCTCACCGATAATTATAGTGTTCAGAGCACAGCAGTTGCCAATGATTTGACTACTGTTCTGTGCACACTGTAAGGCTAGGGTCATACAACCTTTTTTCTCTCATCTGAAAAAATCGGTCACATCATGGTAATCAAACTCTGATCATAATGTGATCTGATAATCGGATGCAAGTCGTGCATGCTGCGATTCTTTCCTCGGATCGACTCAGTCCGAGGAAAGAAATTGGACATGTGCACGGCCCCATAGACTGATACGAGGATGAGTGCTATCCTTCGAAACGAAGGATAGCACTTGTCTGATTTTTAAGGTTGTGTGCACGAGCCCTATTTAGTGGTCGGGAAGCAGGGCTGTGGCAGTGAGTTCTTCCTTTGGGGAGAACAGATTGGGCAACTTGCTATTAGTAGTACAAAGGCAGGCGTGCTGATACTGTATGTTTTCATCGCAGGATGAAGTGAAGTCAAAGATGTGGTTCAAGTTTCCTAAGGGGACTAAAGAAATAAAGTGAAAAAAAAATTTGGTCACCTTATCTCCCCCAAAAAATGAAATGAAAAGCAGGACATCGTATGTACCCAAAATGGTATGAAAAATAAAAAATGTCAGCTCACTGAGCAAAAACAAGTCCTAACACCTCTCCTTTGATGGAAAAATAAAAATGTTATGCGTCTTGAAAAATTATGCCACAGACAAATTTTTTTTTTTACAGACTTAATTTAACATTTTTTTCAATTTTTTTTCCACAGTCCACACAACATACGACAGTATCACATTGCAATCCACAATAAAATGGCATTACGCTGTGATGCTAAACTTTATCCCCGCCCTCAAATTACAAACACATCAGACACATGTGACCAGATCACACCCACATTTACTGCTGTAGTAATGTAAACTAATTGTAGACTAAGTTTTTACATTTCAGCAGCTGCTCCCCCTAAAGTTTAAAAGTGGAAAATATAGAAAAGTTTAAAATCTTTTTTTTCACGCTTTATATCATTAATCTATATATATGAAAAAAAAAAACGAACACATTAATACTTCACTTATTTAAATTGTTTTACATTTCTATTTATATGATACATTTATTTAAAAAAACACTGTTATTAATTCTATATTAATTAAGAAAGAAAGTAGCAGCCAGGGCTGCTAAAAGATGCTGATGATTAATTGTTCACAAGGTCACAAGCAAATGTGACCACCTCTATAAAAGCAGAAGTTTTGGCAGTTTGTTGGTCTGGAGCAGTCGGGCATGTGTTAACATGATGCCACGAAGTGAAGCAATTTGTAAGGAAAATTATAACATCAGCAAAATAACTGGTTAAGTCTGCGTCCACATGACTGTCTCTACAAAAAGGACATAATCTCCACCTAATCGTATTGAAGGAACTCAGAACCATAGGCAGTCTCCCGGAAGAATACGGAGATTGACAGGTTGGTCTAGTGAGTCAAGCTTCAAAGCAGGGGCTTGACTCTGATTGTAGCAAGGCTGGATATTCCCTATGTCACGGGTTTACCCTGACAGAGAGGTGCCAGAAGACCGTGGTGTCTGATTTCATATACTCCTGCACTGATTAGAAGCACTTCACCCTCATATTAAACAGTGCAGGTTTCTGCTAGTAGTTCAGGGGTTAAACTGTTCAGTTGAGAGCTTCTAGAAATTTTCAGCAATGATGGTCTCAGCTGTTCAGTGTTGGCCACTCCCCTCTCCTGTATATACTCGCCTCTGGCTATCAGGGATGCCAGTGTTAGATTCATGCTGCCTGGTTCTAGAGCTGGAGGAGTTGGTTTTTTGAGGAGGCATTTGGAGTATTTATCTAAAGACTGTTGCTTGGTGATTCGGCTGTGTGCAAATCCTCTTCCTCTCATATTTTGTTTTTTTCTTACTTCACTCCCCAGTTTTCCACTCTGTTGTTTGTGAGTACGTAGTTATATGATTGATATTTTTATTTATCCCTGTAAATCTTCCCTTGTTAGTCTGGTTTGTACATTCTTATACACTACTACTCCCCATTTTACTGGGTGGGGGAGGGAACAGATTAAGAACTGATTCAGGAGCAAGGTACATGGCCACGGTGTATTCACCATTAGAAATAATCCGAGAAGCAGGGACAGCTAGGGCGCCCTAGTGTTAGGGACAGGGAAGGAGCCCCTGCCCCTGGGATATCCAACAACAGAGTCGAGACATCCTAGTTACTATGTTGGGGCGGGGGTTGGAAACACAAACTATTTAAAATGCAAGGTGCTTGCCCCTAAATTAGCCCAGGGTAAAGTCACAGACCAGCAATTGTAATATTAAAATCTAGGCCGTCCTGGAAACAAGAGTTCAGGACCAGGCATATGAAAGATGGATGGTACAATAGGAAGGCGTTCACATGTGGGGGTCAGTGTCTGCTGATTGTGATTCATAATTAATTTCTCCTTCCCTCAAGGAAACAGAAGATACTGTAACTGTAGGCAGAAAAATGTCTAGGTATTTCTGTTATTTCCCTTTTTATTTTATAACTGTTTTGCATATTTGTGTGCAGTTCTATTTTTTTAATCTTTTGCTGTAAGCACTATATATCTTTATATTAAAGCTTAAATCTTTAATAAGTTTGATCTTTATATGCTCTATGGAATCCATAGCCTTTCAGAGAGCATGTGACCTTTTTTTTGTTTGTCAGATAGTAGCATATTTCGGGGGCTTATCACCCACTGTGCTTGATGAGTGGTGGCAGCGTGTTGTTTAGACAGGGTCTGTGGACTGTATCGGGGTGTGATTTATGCTCACTTTATAGCCTATAACAAAGGTTGAGTGTTGTATTGAGTGAGAGGCCCAATTTGCATACATGCGGCCACGTGCTGAGCAGACATGTGCAGCCACTCTCAATGCAAGTGCATTGAGCAAGGCCAGACACGTCTAGTCGGAATGTGACCGAAGGTATGCAAATCGCATAATGGTGATAAAATGACTGGCCGCTCCAAGCCCTGGCATTTGAAAATCCTCACAGCATAGAATTCAAAGTGGGTGTACTTCGTTTTTCTCCTGACTATACGTGTCTACGATACAGCGAATGTACAGTGAGCTATTCATAACTCCCACAATTAAATTAATTTCAGTACTTTTTGTACTGACATCACGGTGCGTGGACAGATCACAAAATCTCTCAATTTCTCTGCACCAAGTCTATGTGGACATTACATAAATGATCATCAGTGACATCTTTTCAATAATGAATTGGTCCTGGGTAACTCCAGAGCTTTGGCTCACATACTGAGTTTTCCCTTAATAAATTAAACATCTCATTTGATTATTAAACCTGAGAAATAAATACTCTCTGGCCCTTGGGTGATTTTAGGACATTCTGGCTTTACAGCCAATAGGCACATAATAAGTACCAATGAGGAACTGACTCCATCTATTAATAATGAAAAGAATAAATGTATTCATTAAAAATTACAAAAGCCGGCACAAACGGAGTTTATAACTGTATAATTATAAAGAAACCATTATTGTATTTTAGCTACTATATTAGAAGCTCAACGTGTTCCAACAAAAAATCTGAAATTTTCATCCAGAATGTAGATCAAATATTCAGCGCACCCAATTTTTCTGCCTCCAACGCAGCTTCTTTGAGAGCTCACTTTTCATACATACACATATGAATTAGGTTTATTAGAAAACTTTACTAACTTTCTGCTGTTTGCAATAAATCAAACAAGAACAATTTCTATAGCTCAGCATAACTAATATAACAAGAGGTTTCTCCAAATTCAGTAGATAATGCCACTTTTCTGACTACCACAATCTGAAAATTATTCACCCTGTTCATGACAAGCGTCTTTAGTACTTAGGAGAGCCCTTTGGCTTTTGTGACTTGCTACAAACACGTCACATTGCCACTGTGATATACTAACTTCTGGCAGGGTTCCTAAGGAATCTTAACCCATTCCTCATTGGAAATGGTGTCCAGTTCAATAGTATTCTTTGTATGCTGCAATCAAATTGTATAACTCCCACCAAAGATTTTCTATGGAGTACAAGTCAATTGTGATGACCAATCCAGTTTATCCAGGACTTCTTCTGAAACCAAGCCTTGGTACTGTATTGAAGTATGCTTGGGATTATTGTCCTGTTGGATGATCCAATGATGACCAAGCTTCTTACACAATGCAGGATGCTATCTTCTAGGATTTCCTGATACTTGATTGAACCCACCTTGCCGTCCACACACTGCTGGTTTCCTCTGCCAGAAGAAGCAAAGTGTCAAGCTAGGTATGAGGAGTACCCAGCGTATAACGATAAGAAAAGGGGAGGGAGCCCTACTACTAGGGAAAGGGAGAGTGGACACCCATAAACAGATCAAATACAAACCCAGACTCTCCTATAGATCCTAAATAGGTTCTGCACCTATCGCCGAGCAGGAAACTTGGCCCTAGCTGACCATAAGGCTAGGCCCTAGGTAGGGAGAGGACGGGGTGAGCACTAAGTCAGCCCCACTACAAGCTAAAGTACACACAGGGGAAACAAACAGGGGAATAACACTTAGCTCCAAGATGACACCGGAGAAAGAAGGCAACAATCCATGAAGGAACTCCAAGGTAATTCTAGTCGACTACTAGAATCCCAGGCCTGAATAGGTATAACATGCTATCACCAGCAGCTCTCTGAGGATCTGAGTGTATTTAAAGACACAGCAAGGATGTGCTGATTAACAGCAGAAAGGTGAGTATACCTCAGGGTCCTAAAGGGAAAGGTATTATCCCCAAGCAAGGTGAGGATCACCGCTGGGTCCTAAAGAGAGTGGAATCATAAAAAGATCAGGGAGATGTTTGTAAGGCCAAATGCAGCGACCTTTTACAGCCAGACACCATATGACTGTCTGTCAACCCTGACACACCCGTGGCAGTACCCTTCCTTCTACGAGTGGTCTCCAGACACTCAGGACCAGGTTTATCAGGATGAGAGGCATGGAATGAACCAACCCACCTTGGGCATTCACCTCCGATGCTGAAACCCACGCCTTTTCCTCTGGACTGTAACCCTTCTAGTGCACCAAGTACTGAAAGGAACGACGCTGAAGACGAGAATCCACAATCTTCAATATTTGGAACTCTAAATTGCCATCAACCATGACTGGGAGCGGTGGCAAGAGGGAGGACTCAAGAGGTACCACATACTTCTTGAGCAGAGACCTGTGAAACACACTGTGGATCCTAATAGCCTGGGGTAACTCCAGATGAAACACTGCTGGGTTAATGATGGCGGTTACTTTATAGGGACCAAGAGACTTGGCATTTGAAAGTGCCGGTAATGCACTCTTACTGAACCTATCCACAACCACCAAAATCACAGTCTTGCCTGCAGATACCGGTAGATCAGTAATAAAATCCATGGACAAGTGTGTCCATGGTCTACTAGGAATAGGCAGACGCAGAAGAGAACCAGACTGACAAGTATGCGATACTTTAGAACGCACGCAAATACTGCAAGCAGACACATGGTCAACCACATCCTGACGCAACCCCGGTGTTATTTTCTGCAACTTAGAACTAAGGAATAGGAGGGAAAAGCTGTCCCTGCACTGAGACTCAGCTTTACCCTACGCTGCGGTGGGTGCCCTATTCCTTATGAATAACCCCACCAAAACTCCTGTACTGAACTCAAACGAAGACCCGTAGGAAGGGGAAAGGGGTTCCTAAAAGATCTAAGGACTGGGAGCAAAAGCAGGAGACCTCCTAACAGAAAAGCTAGTAGCAGAAATGAAAATTAAAAGAAACAAAACTGGTGGAACAAGAAGTCCCAGGATAACAATAGTCCAAAGCAAGAAGAACTAAACAAGGCTACTTAGCCAGAGCACAAGCGTTACAACACTGATGTTCAGGGGGGAATGAGAGCCAGGTGCTGAGTAATAAAGGGTGCAGAGATCACGTGACCAAGAAACGCAGCACCAGGGGAAAAGACTAGAAGCCAGCAAACCACAACAAGATGGCCGATAGTAAAACAACATAGATTCTAACACCCGGCCGCCAAAAACGATGGGAAAGGAGGTCCACAGTTGCCTTACTACCTGGATGATCAGCAAACACAGAGTTGTGATGTCCCCTAATTACTTTACGGCGCAGATTAGAGGCACAAACAACCTCCCCGAAAGACAGGAGACAGGGGCGTCCCCCTGAGCCTCTAACACCTCCCCTTCCAGGTCAGGGTACAAAGCTGAAATAACCACACTCTTCTGAAAAATAGGGACAGGGTTCTCATGGTCACTACTAACAGGGAAGCTCCAGCTCGAGTCGGGTTTACTGAGTACAGGTGCCGTGGTAAAAAATCTCTTTAAAGAGGAAAAAGCCTGCTGGGGGGGCATTCACCAATTAGAAAAATCCAACCCCTTTTTTGACATGTCAGGGAGGGTTTCACTATTACTGAATAATTTTGGATATATTTCCGGTAAAAATTAGTAAACCCCAGAAAGTGCTGCAATGCCTTCAAGTTCGACGATCTCAAGCAAGTATAGCACGGATCTTCACTGGATTCATCCGAAAATCCGACGGTGACATCAGATAACCCAAAAATAGCACGGACAGTGAAAACACATTTCTCCAGTGTGGCATAAAGTTTGTTACCTCTTAAAATCCGTAGTACCTGTTTAACATGATCCTGATGTGTCTCTAAATCAGGTGAGTAAATCAAAATATCATCTAAATAGACCACAACAAACCTGCCCACTAAATGGTGGAAAAGTCATAAGTTACTTACCAGTAATGGGATTTGTCGGAGACCATGACAGCACCACGAGAGAGGGGATCCACCCACCAAGGACAGGAAACCTACAGGCTTAAAAGGGGCGGCCCTTTCTCTCGCCTCAGTTTGGAATACAGAGCATTGAGAGGACCACCAAGTTAGAAGACATAGCAAACATGATAAATCAACATTTTTAAATATCACCAACTAAGAGTAAAAATCAATAAATAAGGAGTGCTCCCACAAACGTGAAGGGAGGAAATATTAGGGTGCTGTCATGGTCTCCGAAAAATCCCGTTACCGGTAAGTAACTTATGACTTTATCGGTCGACCATGACAGCACTACAAGAGAATTGCAGAGATGAAAAAGTTTAGGAAGGGACTACAGCTTGGAGCACCCTTCTCCCGAAAGTGAGATCAGATGAAACACCCGAATCAAGTCTATAATGCCTATAGAAAGTAGACGGAGAAGACAATGTAGCAGCCTTACATATGTCTTCTATCGATACCCCCGTCTTCTCCACCCAGGAGGTCACCACTGCCCGGGTGGAGTGAGCCTTCAACCCTTGTGGTATTTCCTCACAGCTGGATGTATAAGCTAGGGAAATAGCCTCCCTAATCCATCTAGCTATGGTGGACTTTGTGACTTTAAAGCCTTTCCTAACACCTTGGTAGGATATAAATAACGAACTGTCTCTCTTATAGTCTCTGGTGACCATAAGGTACCTAATTACACATCTCCTTACGTCTAGCGTATGAAACTCTTCTTCCTTCTGAAAACCCGGATTAGGGAAGAAGGAGGGTAGGACTACTTCTTAGAGTCTGGGTATCTACTTTAGGAAGATAAGCGGGATCAGGTTTAAGAATTATTCTATCATCCAGGATCTGAGTGAAGGGCAAGGCTGTAGACAGAGCCTGAATATCGCTAATCCTCCTAGCAGATGTTAAGGCTATCAGAAGTGCTGTTTTAAGGGAGAGGGACTTTAGAGTAGCTAACTCTATTGGCTGAAAGGGTGAACTAGTTAAGGATTTAAGAACCAAATTTAGATCCCAGGGAATCAATTTGCTTTTGACAATGGGCCTGGACCTAAAGGGGGATTTAATGAAACGAGAAATCCAATAATTATTGGCCAGATCACAGCTATATAAGGCGTCTAAGGCGGACACCTGAACTTTTAGGGTTCTAATGGCTAGCCCTAGCTCAAGACCTTTTTGCAGAAATTCTAGAATTTTATTTATTGGAGCCCCCTCATCGACTCTGGAACTGTATAAAGATAAAAACTTCTTCCAGGTCCTTGCATAAATTCTGGTTGTAATAGCTTTATGGCTACGCATTAAGGTAGCTACTAGGCCTTGGGAGAACCCCTTTTTTCTTAATAGCTTCCCTTCAAGTTCCATACCGTCAAGTGGAGGCCAGACACTTGAGGATGGACTATCGGACCCTGGAAGAGGAGATCTGGAACTTCTGGTAGGACCCAAGGATCTGACACAGACATGCTCCTCCACAAGAACCAGGGCCTCCTGGGCCAGAAGGGTGCGACCAGCAGAACTCTCGTCCTGTCCTCCCTGATCTTCCTGATAACCATGGCTTTGAATCTTTTCATATTCTTTTCCTTCTTTGTGTTAGGAAATGTTCTCTGGATGAACTGGAGACTAATGACCATGAAGATACCATGTGTATATGGCCAGCTTACGTACTAAAGACGCTTATCAAGAAGGGGTTGAATAATTCTGAGACGGCAGTAGTGAAAGTGGCATTTAATGCTGAATTTGTAGACACCACTTATTTTAATAAATGCTATTTAATTTTTTTTGTTTTATTGCAAATAGCAGAAGGTTTTTACATTTTCTTGTAAGTTTTGATTGCAGCTGTAGAAGTACACAAACATGTGCGCTGCAAACAACTGGGATGTGAATAAAGCTTTGATCACTTTGCACTGATTGCTGTGGGCAGATCACTCACTAATCACTTCTGATGACCAAACCTCCATATATTCCTATTTCCACTAAGTAGAGAGAAATAAAAATAGTAACTAGCTCTGCTGGAGGACACCTGATCAACTCCTTCAGGTTACAAATGTGATTAGAATTGCCACATTATTCTGCAATCTAATCAGCAATAGGAAAAATACCGGAAACGATTATATGAAGTACCAAGATTTGTGCTAAGAACTTCTGGCAGATAGAAGGGCATAAGCGGCATGTAGGAAGCATCTATAGCCGCGTTATGGGGTTCATCCAGCTCAATTTTATCTCCTGCTCCCTGTATGTAATGTGGGAAGACAACAATGCATGGACTGTATCCTTCTTTATGGAAGGTTTATTTTTTAACACTCTATTTAGGCAGATGCCTAGCCTGTGTTTATATTACTATAAAGTATGGGAGTACTGAATGTGATCTGGATCTCAAGGTAATAAAGGAAATCTGTCACTAGATCCATGCTGCTCGACCCATGGGCATCATGACTCGGACACTGGCTGCACGATTGCAGTCAGGTATGTTTTACTCTGAAGAGCTGCGGCATTTCAGATAAAATATAGTTTGAAGAGCTGGCTGGGGACTGTAATAAGAGACTTGACTAGTTGGACAACACCCCGGTTTGGTTCTGTTTCTCCTCGATTTGCTCCAGTTGCCTGACAGGTCAATCTCCATCAATTATGGGAGAGACCTGTCAATTAACTGGAGCTAGGTGGGAAGAAGAGGTCATCGAACTAGTCCTGTCTCTCCCCATAGCCCCCCAGCAGGCTTTTCAAACTATGAGCCCAATTCTTCAGTTGTGTTTGTTTTTTTTAAAGGGGTTGTCCAGTCTAAAACTAAAAGTCTACAGTCACTATGTGACTGCAGACTTGTGAATCGTCACATTGCGCCCACTGTTCGCTGTGAGGATTCTCCTATGCCCGCGCTGGCATTGGAGAGTCACTCTACGTGACTGCAGACTTGTGAATCATCACATTGCGCCCACTGAATGCTGTGAGGATTCTCCTATCCCCGAGCCGGCATTGGAGAGTCACTCTACGTGACTGCAGTCTTGCGAATCCTCACATTGCGCCCACTGCATGCTGTGCGGATTCTCCTATGTCCGAGCCGGCATTGAAGAGTCACTCTACGTTACTGCAGACTTGTGAATCCTTACATCGCGCCCACTGCACGCTATGAGGATACTCCAATGCCGGCACCGGAGAGTCGCTCTACATCACTGCAGACTTGTGAATCCTCACATTGTGTGCACTGTGCACACTGTGAGGATTCACAAGTCTGCATTCACATAGAGTGACTGCACACTAGTAGTTTTAGACCGGACGACCCCTTTAAGTTACTTTTCTTTTATTGACTTGTGAAATAGGTTGACTTTTTTTTTTAATAATATTGCATCATGGTGTATGTGGTTCATGAATTTTGGCCAAAATCAAAAATGTTCTTTCTTTTTTGTTATTTTAACTTGTTTTGCGACTCTTAGCACAAAGAGTCGCATGTTCTGATAAAATGTCACAAAATCTATGGTAAACTTCAAGGCGTATATAAAATCATTGCATAGGAGGAGGATCGAATACATTCGCCAAATAATTTTGTAACTTTTTAAACAGTCGCAATTTATGAATGAGCCCAAAAAGATCTGAAAATCACCCCCCTTCACGATGACAAACATAAAAAGAAAATGAAAAAAATAAATAAATACGGTAGGTGAACACAAATTATACAGACATTTAGAAGACACCTTTTAAAAAATAGAGAAAGAAGCATACAACAAACAGGTAAAAAAACATAAAAAAAACTAGATAAAAAAGGGTAAATGCAATAATAAGTCAAGCCCTTTGTTTTCTCTGAAATGGCGTCGCGTTTCAGAGTAAAACATACCTGGATACAATTGTGCAGCCATGCGCCGATTCATGCTGCCAGTGGCTTGGGCAACAGGAATCTAGTGACAAGACAGAGTGAGACAGAGAGACAGAGAAGTTCTGGTATGCGAACCAAACTTTGGACTAAAGTTTGGTCGAACTCGACCATCCACGGGTCCACTCCTCGCTAGTGATAGACCTTAAAGTCCTTTGTCCCGATTCATCAAAGTGATTACACTCTGAAAAGTCGCTATTTTGGGGGGAAACCCAGATTGTGCCAAAATTTAGCAACTTTTGCCATTTTCAAGGCAGTTTAATCAGCTCTGCCAAAATGATGGGAGCTGGGGAGATGACGGGGCAGAATGGGGTGTAACTATGCCCTAAAAGTACCGGCATTTCTTTCACCACAAATGTCACCCAGTCCCTGACTGAAGTCACGATTCTGGTGAGGCAACACCAGTAATAAGATGTGAAAAAAGTCATTAGGTAGAGTGCACCTCTTAATGAATTCAGCCCAACTTATTCCCGCCTACCCCTCATTAAGACTAGTGTATGAAGTACCAGCCTTAATGAATCGGGGCCCTTCTATTTCCCTGACATGATTAGTATCTAGAAAGCAGTATCTATGTGAATCTGTAAACAATAAAAGTCCAGATAAAGAAGAAAAAAGGAAAATTATTAAGAAAAAAAAACCCTCACCATGTGCCATAAGACTCACACCTGCTCATTTCAATCTTCATGAAACCTCTGGCCATTTGGTCTATAATCAGATGATGCATGTTTCTTTTTGACGTGACATATGGCACCCTGTATGTGTGGCACAGAGGCTCGGTGAGGCGTACCTACTCCATACCTTACCAATATGTTTTCACATGCTATTTAATGAACTGTAACAATACACTTGAACACCAGATGGCGCAATAAAAAAATCCAATATTTGGGATCCATATGCCATGTACAGCAGTTTTGTTCTGTCACTACTGTCCAATTATCGCACACGTGATGCTGCTTTATGGATCTGTACTATTGTCTGCTCCTAAGATATAGGCTGTGGTATGACCAAACAATAGAAATCCCTACATCTGTTCCTTCCATATAAATTCCATCTATTTTGCATTATTTGTTTATATACCTGGTGCATATAATACTATAAGTGTTATATTTTATACATACGGCATTATACAGGATAACAATCAGTTCTGTAATATTTGGGGTCTGCAAGAAGTTGACAGTAGAGACAAATCTAATTTTAAGACTTGCGATAAAGCATAACCTACGGAGTCCGATGGGAATATGCCTTGTGAGGAGTAACAATAAGTCAAGTTCAATCGACTCCATTTATACTTGGAGGTCAGCACCAGAAAGTGATAGAATGAAGTGCTGCGAGCTGCCATATAAAACAATGTAAGCGTATAAAAAGCAGAATGATTGCTTTTTTATATGAAATGACTTAAAACAAAAATTGCAAACAGAAATCACTGCTGCAACTCTTATAAAGCCGTCATCAGAAATGCGTATAGATAGGCAGAGGGTCGGACCTACAGGTAGTATTAAACCTATTCCTATAGCAGTACAAAGGATCACATATAGGGGATGATATGGACACATCTACCTACAGGACAAAGGGGAACAAAGAAAGTCCGGGATCACATCGGGACTGGAAGACGGAGAGAAGGGGCCAAGTATTCTACTCTCAGCCCCAAACTCCTCCGTGTGTGTTAGGCCTCTTTCACATGTCCTGATATTTCCGATGCTGGAAAAAAACAGTACTGGTGCTATCCGTGTCCGTGTGTGTCTTCCGTGTGCTGTCCTTGTGAACCATCACAGAGGGCAATGCCAGAGAGGGAATGATGAGCGGTGACATCACTGCTCATCATTCTGGTTCTCGCGCTGCGCAGTGTAACACCCAGCGGCTGTCAACTGCGATAACCTTACTGATGTCACCGCTCCCATTACCCCGATTGCCACCGCACCAGGGCAATTGGGAAGAACCGAGGCTAAGCGCCAGAATTGGCACATCTAATGGATGCACCATTTCTGTGGTGGCTGAGGGCTGGTCTTATTAGGCTGGGAAGGGGCCAATATCCATGGACCTTACCTGCCTGATAATATAGGCCCACATCTGTCTGCTTTTCCAGTTATGAAAAATAGGGTGGACCCCAGGTCATTTTTTTACAGTTTCCTCCATTTTTTAACAACCAGCAAAGGCAAAGCAGACAGCTGTGAGCTGATATTAATAGGCTGAGAAGCTCCATGGTTATTGGGCCCTTCGCAGCATAATAAGACCAGCCCCCAGCAGTCTGCTTTCCCTTAACTGGTTATTAAAAAAAGGGGAACCCCACACCATTTTTATTTATTTATTTTTTAGCTAAATACATGTACAGTAAACTACACATGAACAGTATTAATTATATATCTTGTGGACATCTTTCTATCTATTCTCTATCTTTACACATCAAACATCTGTCATTTCTATTTCGGTATGTGTCACACGGATGGCACACAAATGGCACACTTTATGTCATCCGTGTGCACTTGTGTGGGACGTATTGACGTCTGTGCTGCCGAAAAAAAACTAACATGTCCATGTGTAGGCCACGCGGACCGCGCACACCCCATAGATTATAATGGGTCTACGTGTGTATGTGTCTCCAGTACGTGGAAAAACTGTCACCACGCAAACCGGACACACTGACGTGTGAAGGGGGCTTTATATTGTGAACTTGTGAGGAGTGGAGCTTCAAACCGCACAAGTTAGCAATAACCGATTAGCATGTCGAGGACACAAGCTGCCATGCAACTATAATTTATGGTTGTAATTATCTATTTCAGCTCGTCAAGAAAATAAAAAAAAATCTACGCCACCAGTTCTGTAATCAAAGAAATCGCAGAGCGTGCCAAGCCAGGAGATTAGCACTGATTTTATGGGCATCCAGCGCCTGCCAAGATGTAAAGATGTGAAAAAAAAAGCAGCTCAGGAGGATGCTGAGAATTAAAGAAAAAAATGTAGAAATCAAGAAAACTTTAAGCAGATTAAAAATAGTAATAAAAATCTGTACAGAAACGACAAGCAGAATGTAGCACATACATGCACAACTAACACCTTGTCTTCCGAATTTCCATAGGACACATATCACATAAAGAGCCTCCCAAAACTGTCCAAGCAAACCTTCAAGTCATTGTGGCACTAATCATCTGGCCTCTACGAGCAGGCATAGATGTGCAGTATAAATCTGGCATAAATACATGATAATAAATCTGTTGAGTGGCTTGTGGGATCACAAGATACTAAGCTCTGCACCATTGTTTGAAAATTGTTGGGACTGGTGAAAAAAGGCTCCAAAATTTGCAGAAAAGTGGTGCTAGTAACTTAATAAACTCACTGGTTTGTTCTGGAGTGTATACTGTTATCACTATATTTACACATCGAGATAACAGGGGATTTGAACAAGCACACAGGTAGGGAAAGCAAGAGCCCTGATTAGGAGAAATGCAAAGTGTCAATGGTATGGGCTGGTTATTTTACAAGATTTGTATGATCAGATTCAGTGGCGGACACAGACAGAAGAGGTCCCCTGTGCAAGACCAATAAAAGGCTCCATATTTGGTGTAAAAAAGGCTCCAGAATTTGCAGAAAAGTGGTGCAAGTAACTTAATAAATCTTTCCCTATTTGTACTTTAATTTAAGAGGTATTCTCAAATTGTCTATTGAGTAGCTCATAGTTTTGCATTTTTTTCTTCATTATTTCCTGGTTTCAGGGGGGTGGCCTTTCCTCTTTCAGTGACATTTCTCATCAGAAGCAGAGCTGTATCATTAGCAGAACTTGTACTGAGCTTTATAGTTCTACTGTGGCACATTCAGTGGTTTGTTCTGGAGTGTATACTGTTATCACTATATTTAACATAGAGGTAACAGGGTACTTGAACAAGCACACAGTTCAGGAAAGTGAGAGCCCTGATTAGGAGAAATGCTCTTGAAACTGCCGATGGTGAGGGCTGGTGAGTTTACAAGATTTGTATTATCAGATTCATTGGTGATACAGAGAGAAGAGGGCCCCTGTGCAAGACCAAAATATGGGCCCCTCTTTGTATCTGTGACAAAAGTTGTTTTCTAATTTGGAGGTAGAAATGGGCTCTATTAGAAAGCTGTCGGCCAAACGATGGTTGCGCTGACACCTAACTTTCCCATACACAGTAACTCTTGGCCAAGTGATCCGGTGTTCTCTATGAGAGACACTGCCAGATTGATCTCTAGAGAGAACAAAAGGATCAGGCGCTGAAATACAACACATGGGATCCTTCTGTCCCCTGACAACATCGGTTAAATCGAGAGTCAGGAGTTCCCGGCCTCATTAAACCATCAGTCGATCCTGGATGACTTTTATCTAATGTGTATGAGGGGGCTTTACTATTCACCAGATATGGTCCCCTCCTAGCCTCAGAAGCATGGGGGGAGGAAAATGACAACAGCTCTGAGCTCATTTCTGATTTTCAGACCAGTAGTTGTCACCTTTACCGGCACCTCATGGTTCAATTCTTGTATTATAAATGTCACATCTAAGTAGACAGACACCCTGAACATAGAATAAAGGATAAGAAATCCTAAAATCTATTCAAGTTATTTGTCATGTGAGAACATGCTGTGTATTGTGTCTGTGCCGCTAATTTATGTCATAGTGATAATACTGTCGCTGCAGCGTACTTTGCCAATAATTAATATTGGCAAATTAATAAGGGTGATGTACAGTACCCACCTGCGGCCACTATACATCATTCATGGCTGGCCCCCTGCTGTTTCAATGAAGTTACTAAATCACATAATAGAAAGCTATTGTATATATTCCTGAGCTCAGTAAATCCCCCTCATCCAATGCTATCCTCAATCTGTTTAGCAGAATATTGCTAATATTTGTGTATAACCAGCACCCGCACCCCCTGCATTTATATATGGCAGTCTTATTGGAAATATTAAAATACCTCCAATACTGTATTTTTTTGATGACATAAAAAATGTATGAGAAGTAAGATCCCAATGCTAGAATGCCATAAAAATAGCTCAAAGTATCACCGTGGACATTAAAAAATAAATTCATTGATAAAGTCATCTGTATGCGTGTATAGCAGTTGGGGAACTTATAAGGTCAGTAAAAAGTAGCTTCCATTACAGATGAGAAATGCAGTAAATATTATACAACTTCTACAATGCTCTTCAAGCATTTAATTGAACATTCCTTGATCATCTTAATTGGCCACTAGGGGGAGCAGTGAATTACCACTATTTGCTAACAAAAACTGATTTTCATTGTCTGTTGATTAGATAGGGTTTCCCCCATCTGTAATTTATAGTTATCAAATGCGACATACTATACAAATGATACAGACCCCCCTTTCATTCTGCTGTCGATATTTTCATCTTGACACTAGTGTGACACAGAGGGGCAGTCTCCTGTATAGAGCTAAGACTCTCCCGTGACTCTTTCATGCACATAGAATGCACATAGAATGGGAGTCACTGATGTGAAAGCCCAGTATTTGCTAGGTAAAAGGACTATCACAATCTGTAGCGTACACTGACTTATCCGGCGCCCACTGAGTCTAATACTAACCCCTTTTAAAGAGGACCCATCACTTGCCATAAATACATTATTTTTTTATTTGTAAATGCCGCTGTTCCCGCAAATCCGGCGATGTTTTTCTTTTGTTCCTGCGCCCCTCCGTTCCTGAGATATGACCCCTTCTTCCCTGTATGTAAATCGAGTTTGTGCTATGTAAATGGGTTTGGTCATCATTTGCTCTCTATGTTCTATTCTCAAGGATCACGCCCAGTTGGATAAAAAAAACAAAATTTATATACAGGGAAAACGGGCCATAAGTCAGGAACAGAGAGGCGCAGGAACAGAAGAAAAACAGCGCCGGATTCAGAAGAACAGCGGCATTTACACCAGGTAAGAATTTTTTACCTATCTATGGCAAGTGACAGGTCATCTTTAAATACATATTTGGTCACAATTTAGAATAAGTTGTTCAGGAAGCAAGTGATGTTCTGGTGTACACACACTTATTATCCCTTCCCTCAGAAGAAGAAAATAATAAACCACTTTATTCCATAAGGTTTACAGACGTTATAAGACTAAAGTTTAAGTAGGCGCATTAATAGGATTATTCCATGCAAAAGAGATTATAAAGTCAATAACCACAGTCAAATAACGCGGTCAATTATTTTGTGATTTTAGCAATTCCGAGAATATGACGGAGGACACTTGGGGATGGTGGTTCTTATTTGCATTTGTTTTCCATATAGATAAGTTCCTAAATTTTACATCATGGATTCTGTGCAGCAGATGTTGGATGGGAAGATTCAGTAAATCATACTGTAAAATCTAGCATTCTCGAGGGCAGGCATGGAGGTTTAGATGCACAGTATTACACTCTCCGCTGAAGCATACGCTACAAATTCTACACTCATGATCATACTGTGAGATTGCAAACAACATAAAAAGCATGCAAAGACTTACAGTACCGACCACCACATAGGAGGCGCTGTATAGCACCATAATGTATAGTAACCCATTCCCCACCTCAGCAGTTTTATGCTGCACCAAGTTCAGAACAAATGAACCACGTCATGACCAGGACATTTTCCTCCATTAAACCTCAGGTGTCCATTTGGGCTTCTCCGCACTCAACAAGACTGATGGTTCTCTGCTTATACACACACAAGGAGAGACCTGTCAATCATGCAGAGTCTGCTGGGAAACAGCTGGCGGGGACATACTGTACCTCCATGACTACTCATCCTAGATCCTAGTCACCTCATCCCTGGTCCCCATTTACAAGTAGGTTTTTTTCTTGAAACATCGATATTTGCAATGTTGGACTGGAATCAAGGTTTTGCTCGTTTACTGGTGTGTTTAGGGTCGTTGTCTTGTTGAAGCACCCATTTCAAGGCCATATACTCTTCAGCGTAAGGCAACATGACCTCTTCAAGTATTTTAATATATGAAAACTGGTCCATGATCCCAGGTATGCAGTAAATAGGTCCAGCACCATAGTAAGAGAAACATGCCCATATCATGATGTTAGCACCACCATGCTTCACTGTCTTCAGAGTGTACTGTGGCTTGAATGCAGAGTTTGGGGGTCGTCTGATGAACTCTGTGCGGCCCTTGGACCCAAAAAGAACAATTTTCCTTTCATCAGTCCACAAAATGTTTCTCCATTTCTCTTTAGGCCAGATGATGTGTTCTTTTGCAAATTGTATCCGCTTTAGTACATTACTTTTTTTTTTTTTAAACAGTAGGACTTTGCGGGGACTTTTTGTAAGAGATTAGGTTCACACAGGCGTCTTCTAACTGTCACAGTATTCACAGGTAACTTGAGACTGTCTTCGATCATCCTAGAGCTGATCATTGGTTGAGCCTTTGCCGTTCTAGCTATTCTTCTATCCATTTGAATGGTAGTCTTCTATTTTCTTCTGGTTTTGCTTTCCATTTTAAAGCATTGGAGATCATTTTAGCTGAACCCTCTCCAATTTACCTTCTCCAATCAATTTTTTAATCAAAGTGAGCTGTTACTCTGAACAATGTCTATAACGGCCCATATTTCTCATGCTTTCAAGGAGAAATGCATGTACAACATGAGCTTGCTTCACCCTAAAATAAGGGACACCTCATTCTCACCTGTTTCTTCACAGAATGATTGACCTCACTAATTGAACTCCACACTGCTATTATTTTGAACACACCACCTTTCAATTAATTATTCAAATATACAGACTCAAAAACATGCAGATCATGAATACGGAGTCTGGTGGTTTTCTTAGAATGTACTGCACCAACTGGTAAATTGTTTGACATGTGGTAATATATATTATACCAAAAACAGTGATTAATCTGGTTAGTCATATTGGACTGCTGTTATTTTGAACACTATTGTATGACTCGCAGCATTATTCTAGCAGAGTGAGCGGCTATTCACATCATGATGTCAGAATACCACAAGTAGATGTGAAAACCATAAAAAAAGTATTTACAGGTGTTACTCAGTGGAGCCATAGACTCTAATTGTCAGCCCCTAATTTGTTTTATCCCAGCTAAACTCCATCCATACATTTGTAACTTTTGACCATGTGCTGCTGATGCTGTTATTCCAGCCTGACTACAAGTTCAGTACATGATGTCCTACATAGACAGAAGGTCCGTCTCTGATTTTTCCCTCCTATCTGATGACCTAATCACCTACTCAAAACCTCCTGATAGCTCTTAAAAACATCTCCTATCCAAAAAATGACAATCTTCTTGTTCTCATAGATGCCACCATGCTACTGAAGATATCACTTGTGCCTTATAACAGAGCTATGCTATAGTAGATTAATCCACACAATTATTGGCTTCTATAGAAGAATCCCCTGATTCAAATTGCCTGTCTATACTATCTGTGTGATATTTACAGATTTACTTGAGATGCCGCTTCAGATTGTGTCCTCTGCCTCTTGCCTGTAAAAAGCTGACAGGAAGAAACCTATCACAAGCATAAGAAAAGAAGACAAGCTGAAGATGCATCACATAGTATGGATGAATGGGGCTGTCCGGAACTAAATAATTGATGATCTCCCTGTAAGTTGGTGGTGGTCTGACAGAGTGGGCATGTTAACAGTTAGTAGATCGTGACTAGTCCTCATTGAAGGTATTGTCCAGATTACTAGTGAAAGTGGCACATACCATACCATATATTGGCATGATAATGTCTACTATGATTCCTGTAGCCTGCTGGTGGAGCTTTAATAACCACATTATTAACAACTGGTCCCTTTTAGGTTTAGACAGTGATTAAAAACTCACTGATAATATCTTAAAATGAGTTACATGGTGTAGCATAGCTAGGAAGGACAGGGTTAAATACCAGCTCTGCAAGGTCATGATTAGATACACCTATAGGCAGGGTCGGACTGGGGTGTCTGGGGCCCACAGGGGGAATTGACCGCAGGAGCCTACCCTAGAGCTACATGCAAATATGTGTTAGCCGTTTTCCTCATTATAGTGGAGGGTCGTCTGTAAAACAGAGGCGGCTCCTGCACATCTACTGTGCGCCACCATAACTGGGATGTACAATTACAGTAGTTTACATTAAAAGTGTTCTTTGGTGAAAACAAGTTCTCACTGATTCGCAGGTTAGATAGGTGATAACTTATTGATCGGTGGAATCCGAGCATTGGAAACCGCACCGATCGGAACAACGGGGAACTTTTATCCCTGACAGGACACACTTATCCCCATTTTAAAATGCAGCGGTAGGTGGGATGTCTGACCGCAGCTCCATTTGTCCTCTTTGGGGTTTCCAGAAAAAGCCAAGCACATCGCTCGCAGCCACTGAGGGAATGAATGGATTAGTGGTCGAGTCGTACATGCCGCTCCAGTGTAATGGGGATAAAAGTTTCACATTCTGCAGATCGGTGCAGTGCAAGTCTCAGCAGTCAGACCCCCACTAATCAATAACTTATCACTTAACCTTAGGCCTTGTTTGCACGTTTAGTAATTTACATCACTTACTTGTAAGCCAAAGTGGAGCAATCAGAGGAAAAGTATAATAGAAACACGTCACCACTTCTGTATTTTTCACCAGCTCCTGATTTTGGCTTACAGATACTGATGTAAAACACTGACCAAATACTGAATGTGTGAACGTGGCTTTAGGATAGGGGATTACTTGTTTTCACGGAAGAACCTCTCTAAGTGCATATTTGCTACTGTGTAATATACACAGGACAGGATGGGGGGGTTAAACAACGTCAAAGTAATTAATATCCATTGGAAATAAGGAATCTTCCCTTTATTGATATCAGAGAGAACAAGTGACCATCATACACAATACAATCCACTATACCAAGTCCAATAATACCACATATAAGGAACAAATACCGCCACACCATGACCAGACCACATATTACCACCACATAGTGATCGAATAATACCACATACAAGGAACAAATACCGCCACACCATGACCAGACCACATATTACCACCACATAGTGATTGAATAATACCACATACAAGGAACAAATACCGCCACACCATGACCAGACCACATATTACCACCACATAGTGATGGAATAATACCACATACAAGGAACAAATACCGCCACACCATGACCAGACCACATATTACCACCACATAGTGATTGAATAATACCACATACAAGGGACAAATACCGCCACACCATGACCAGACCACATATTACCACCATATAATGACCTAATAATACCCCATACAAGGAACAAATACCACCCACACCATGACCAGACTACATATTACCACCACATAGGGACCGAATAATACTACACTAATGATCATGAATAAAAACCACAATTCTAGTAACATGAATATTACCACTGGTGACATTATAGACAGGAGCTCTGCATATAGTGTCAGTGTACAGGTAATACAGGGATCACCAGTGACATTATACACTGGAGCTCTGTATATGGTTTCAGTGTACAGGTAATGCAGTGATCACCGGTGACATTATACACAGGAGCTTTGTATATAGTGTATAGTGGAGAGGTAATACAGTGATCACCAGTGACTTTATACACAGGAGCTCTGTATATAGTACACAGGTAATACTGGATTCACCAGTGACTTTATACGCAAGAGCTCTGTATAAAGTGTACAGGTAATACAAGGATCACTGGTGACATTATACACAGGAGCTCTGTATATAGTATACAGGTAATACAGTGATCACCAGTGGCATTATACACATGAGCTCTGTATATAGTATACAGGTAATACAGGGAATACCAGTGACATTATACACCAAAGCTCTGTATATAGTTTCAGTGTACAGGTAATGCAGTGATCACCAGTGACATTATACACAGGAGCTCTGTATATAGTGTCAGTGAACAGGTAATACAGGGATCACCATCGGCATTATGTACATGAGCTCTGTATATAATTAAAGGAGAAGAAAAGAGTCAATGCACAAGGATAAGCACTCCTGATGTCTAAAAGATATATATATATATATACATATATATATATATATATATATATATAATTTTATTGATACAAAAAAAAACACACATAGAGTCAATAAAATCACTGAAAAACACCAAACCCTATCCTTACTTTGCAAAATGCCTGTTCAGATGTCTAGATAGATATATTAGTCACGTGCAACAGCAATAAACAATTTGACTGTCACAACCAGACAAATACAGGCCACCCTCATATTGTATAACAATCACTAGGAAAAGATATAATATAAATATACGTTATCAATATAAATTGAATAGTGCGTCCCTGCCAAACCCTATATCGGGACAAACTCACATACCAGTTGGCAACCAGGTATGTATGATAGTGTGTGAACACCAGCTCCAGCCAGGAGTCCCTAGAGAGGGGTAAGGAAAAATTAAAGAGGAGTAGTGGGGAGGTCAGCAGAGTATGAGAAACAGACTCATCCTAGACTATATGAGCCATCAGTTAGGTAACATACCCAAGTGGTTGCGGGCATAAAGAAAGTGAAGCCCGTTTGGTGTGAAAGCCTGAATGGGTATTGTAACAAGGCGGCAGAGGTACCATGAGGGAGCAAGGGCGTAAGGACAGGAGAGTGAGCAAGAGCCCACGCGTATCGCCACAGCGCGGCTTCGTTTGCCCTAACCTGGGCCCCTATGTATCTCCCCTATCCTAAGTCCCTATGTCCACTACCCTGCCCATTCACAGTGGAAAAAAAAAATTCTTCTTACCTTCCTGCGCTCCCCCGGCGTACTCTTGCAGCTTCATATCCGCCGTGGCTGTTAACATGGCCCATCAGAGGCCGCATACTGACGTGGGTGCGCGGCACATGGCAGTGACCTTTAAAGGCTGCTGGCCGGTGGCCATTTAACATCACTGCTATGCACTGCACACTGACGTCAGCTCCCGGCAAAAGAAAGAGTCAGATGTGGCTTATATGGCCGTTGACCAAGTATTGCCACACTGTTTTACCCTATCCCTGTGTTGTCTGAGTTGTGTTACGCCCACGGAGGACCCCAGGTCTTCACATATTGGTGGCAGCGGTGGGATACTACTCAGCCCAGCAGAGCTGGGGGAGCTGCAGGGAACTGGTGTTCGCACACACAGACCAAAGGGCTCCACAACCAGGGAGGCATGTAGACAGACCCAGCAGACCATAGGTGAGGCATACACAGCGGGTTTCGGATGCTACCATGTCCAACCCCACCAGCCCGGCCTTGGGAGGGGGACCAGAGAGGATATACAGCAGCAACAAGAAATAGCAACTACAGGAGTTGTACCAGCTTCAACGGATTGAATAACAGGCCACCGACACTCATCGGATTTAATTAAGGAACCACAGGATGCAGAAGACGGCATGTGTGGACTCAATGGATACCAGTCGTCAATTACGTGTGGAGTTTATTCGCAAGGAAGACATGGAATATGCTCTGAGGAAACTGGAAGATGTAAAGTTTTGTTCTCATGAAGGTGAGTCCTCTTACATTCGTGTCTGTGCTTAAAGACATGCTGATGGACTGTCTATAATAAGTGGAGAAGGATGATTGGGATCCTATCATGTCTGGCTAATTAAGATTGGTGGAGCAATGTGACTATACAGCTAAAAATCTTAATAAGCCAGACAATTAGATTTGCTAAGTCAAGAGAAATACTCTATTATCTTTGTGTATTTGTTTCTAGTCAATAAGAACAGACCAGTATTTGTATAACCATGAATGTTGAATTATATTCCTTTGGAAACAATCATGTTTACTATGCTAATGACAAATTGTACTAGGGGTCAGCTAGATGTTTGTTTGCAACAGCCCCTGTGATACCAACTATGTAAATAGATTAGCTAAAACAATGATAGCTGAGCTCTGCACCTTTACCTCTGAAATGTGACTGATGATCCTTAACCTGTGGATGTGTATTTAAAAAGGACATGTGCTTCTGTAGCAGTGAGTCTTGTAACAGAGATTGGAGAAAGACTTTACAAGGAGAATGAGAGACATCCTTCAGGACAGTAGATGGATTGTATGGCATTACCCAAAGAGACACAGATTTGAATTCTATATGATTCTAGCCTAAGGGTACGGCCCTGACTAGAAAGATTCGGATCTGCTCCATTAACCATCAGAGAGACATGGATAAATTTTGGGGAGACCAGGTTGGAACGAAGAAGTCACCTGGCCCCATGGATACGTTGTTTGGTGTTGCCAGGAGGGGCCCACCGGTCGCCTGCAACCCATGGAGACATTCGGAGAAGCCAGATTGGGACCCACTGGTCATCTGGCTCCATGGAAATTCTCGGAGAGGCCAGGGTGGGACCCTCGGGTCTTCTGGCCTTGTACCTCGATTGACTGCTAGTTTCCTAAGCTTGCCGCTACTTCTTCTCTGTGGGGGCCCGCCAGAAGCGAGGGGCCACTGGTTTAGGTAGTCAGCCTGGAAGTCTCCAAAGTCGCAGCTGTTGTATCCCAGGCGGGCGGAGAAGGAAGGGTGAAACTGTGTAATGTTGTACCATCTTGGGTATTTGCTGGGACTGTTGTTCTGTGTGCTTATTGTCCGCTTTGTGGTTCAATAAGGTATTGCCACGCTGTTTTATCCTCACCCTGTGTTGTCTGAGTAGCGTTACGCCCACGGAAGACCCCGGGTCTTCACACCAGCGCTATGATTATAATGGTGGCAGGTAGGAATGATGTTGACATCTGAGCATTGACTAGATGCCCTGGGTCCCTTGAGGTAGCGTTACCCTATAACTTTCCAAATCAGCCCAATCTCCGACACTTGTACAGCAGCATGTGATATGGTACTGGACTACAAATCCCAGCAGATCACCAGCAGCAGATCATGTAAACCATTACTACTCATATCTAACCTGTGCCATTGAAGGGCTTATCCACCTGGCAGCACTCCACCAGCCACCCGCAGTAGAAATTAGGGGGGTACCAGTAGCCTGTAATGGCCGAGTTAGCTGCTATAGTGAGACCCGTGGTGATAGGCTCCAGGGATACAGAGACATGAAGGAGCAGACACACCAGCAGCAAGAAGAGGAGCCACGTCCCAGGACAGGACCTTCTGATAGCAGCCATGAGAGCTGATAGCAGCCATGAGAGCCGGGAACAGCACAGGTGTATGAGAGCTCTGTGGACCTGTGAGGTGCCAGCCGGCTGCCACTTAACATCCCTGCTGTGTGTCGTGCACTGATGTCAGCGCCCGGCACATAGCAGTGAGGTACAGTGACGCGAGTGACCTTTGATTGGTCGGTGGCCTTTAAAAGCCACTGCTATGCGCCACATGATGACGTCAGCACATGGTGCATAGCACTGACGTTCCCAACGGCCATCTTAACTCTAGTAGTTTGTGCTGCGTGCTAAAGGCCCGTGGTCGTTCTTAAGACCACAATTACTGTCTGGCCCCCACTATATCCGGCATGGGGGCCCACCTAGGACCCGGGGCCCACCGGAGAATTGTCCGGTGTCCCAGCAGGCCAGTCTGAAGCTGCCAGTAGGGTTTTGCTTAAGAACCAGGAAGTAGCTTCATGGAATGGCAGTCTCCTGAGTGAGTGTTAGTCTGCTGGATGAAGGAGAGTCGAGTGTGCTGCTAGTGAGTGATCAAAAAAAATGTGAACTATAGCGGTTTGTGAGAACTGCAGAAAATCGTGTGGAAGCTGCAGCCTGTTCAGTGTGAACTGTGCCCTGAGTTGAACACTTCTATTTGGAGCTAGAAGATGATGGAGCTCGCGTTGAAGGGGATACCAAGACTAGTGGGATCGTGCCTCTTCTATGTATGAGGTCTGCTACGGGAGAAAAGACTAATCTGTTCGGGTGAGCCCTCGCTAACATATATAATCATAATTAAATGCACAGGCCGTGTTCAGGGGACTGCAAGTATCTATGGCTGCTATAGACAATGGCTTGTTTGACCAAGCTGGGGCTAGCTCAGCCGTGTATGAGTAGCCAGGGTCTGTTCTGTTTAGTTAGCGCCTGGACAAAGCCGGGATTTATGTTTATGAGCTTGCTTTGGTGCTATGCAACCTGTGGAAAGTAATAAAAACTGCACGTGTTTGGACCAAAACTGCATTGCCTGTGTGAACACTACCTAATGCCTAACGCCTACCAGGGAGAGTGAACCCCTACAATGGAGAAGTTATAGTCATTCCAGATAAGTGACGCTGTAACTATTATTCAATGTAATTGGTGTATTTAGGAAAAGCGCAGAACTCAATAAGTAAAGAAGTTGTCCCATCTAAACATCCCTTCCATTCAATTAATGAGTGCCCATGCAAAACATGGCTGCATGGAGTAAGAGCAAGGACAGCTCTTTGCTCTGGCTCAAACAGCAGGGGACCCCCAATGACAACCATATGATGTACTAAAGTAGAAATTAAGGGGTGATAAAGACAGAAAAACCCCTTTAACAATACTCTGAAGACTTCCACAGATAATACTTAGAAGTATGTGCAAAGTAAACTGTATGAATACCTATAAATGCACATTACTTCGGTTGTACTACAATCTTACAATGGAAATCCCAATTCCAACACCATATGCCTCAAAACTAGATATCACCGACGTAAACTCTGTGCGGCTCAAAATATCTATTCGCCATTAAAAAGTCCTGACATTGAGACACTGACTTTGTGCTCAGAAACTGGGGAGAAGTGCTAATTTGGCATCAGAGAGTAGCGGCAGCCCTGGCTTCCCGTGCCATCTTTGTGCTCATGCTGTAATGTCCCCACTGGTGCCAAGATGACGGGCTGCACACACCATCTGTTGCCTCAAGCACTTAGCTGCAGGCGACACCGGAGCGTATGCACACACTTACAGATCAGGCAGGTACTGTATATACTCCCCTATTAACAAAAACACCATTTTCAGTTTATTATGCAAGTAGAATATGTAAGATGACATTTAATTTCTTGAGCAGGTGACTCAGTCATGTATTATGTGCAGACAAAACAGTCTTACTAATAGAGTCTGCGGCAGAATAGACACATAATATTAACCTTTATTACAACAAGAAGAACTGGTCATGAAAATAAAAAGACATCTTAGACGCCTCTTTAATGTATAAGAGAACTGCATTATTAAAAAACTAGTCCATTAATAAGACACAAGAGTGTCCCTTCAGGCAGTGACCAGTGAGGCTGCCCCCTGCAGTCAGTGATAGCCCTAGTGCCCTCACAATTACCATCTGAGTATAGCCATGGTCAGCACTAGTTAGTGCTCCTATAATGCCCCATAGTCCGTGCCCTCATAATGACTATCAGAGGTCATCTGTGGTCAGTACTGGTCAGTGCCGCTATAATGCCCCACAGTCAGAGGTAGCCATAGTGCCCTCATAACCACCATCAGAATGCACTCATGATCAGTACTAGTCAGTGCCCCAATAATACTCTATAGTCAGTGGTGGCCATAGTGCCCTGATAACGACCATCAGAGTGTACCCATTATCAGTACTAGTTAGTGCCCCTATAATGCCCCACAGTGAGTATTGCACACAGTGCCCTCACAATGACCATCAGAGTGTACCCGTGGTCAGTACTACTTAGTGCCCCTATAATGCCCCTAGTCAGTGGCCAGCTAGTGTTCTGTCGCAGACACTGATTAGCTACCATTCCTTGACAGGCAGTGTTCTCGCACACATTACTCACACAAAGTATGACACCCCCACAGTGCCCCCACCACAGTATGATGCCCCCACAATGCCCCAACAAAATATGATGCCCCCACAGTGCCCCCACCACAGTATGATGCCCCCACAGTGTCCCAACAAAGTATGATGCTCCCACAGTGCCCCCAGCAAAGTATGATGCTTCCACAGTGCCCCCAACAAAGTATGATGCTCCCACAGTGCCCCCAACAAAGTATGATGCTCCCACAGTGCCCCCAACAAAGTATGATGCTCCCACAGTGCCCCCAACAAAGTATGATGCTCCCACAGTGCCCCCAACAAAGTATAAGGCTCCCACAGTGCCCCCAACAAAGTATGATGCTCCCACAGTGCCCCCAACAAAGTATGATGCTCCCACAATGGCCCAAGACAGAAAGATGTTGTCTCTCCAACACAGCATGAAGTCTCCACAGTGACCCTCAACACAGCAAAATACCCCCACAGCATGATGCCTCTAAAGTGCCCCCACACAGTATGATAATCCCCACAGTACCCTATACAGTATGAGGCTTTAACAGCCCCCCACATACAGTATAATGGCCCCCACACCAGATTATGATGGCCTCCACACAATAACAAGAACAATTTAGAGATATTTTAATGTCAGCATGGATGTCTTCTACAGATGGCAAGGCCCAAGGATAAGCTTAGTCAGTCAAAGTAGTTTGAGATGCCCTACTCTATTTATTTAATAATTTCAGCATTATGAGCTATTTTTTTCTTTTTTTCTTTTTAAGTAAAGTGCTTGATGTATGTATGTTACGCTTGACAAAAAGACAGACATGTACATACCAAAAGATAATAGATAGATATATTAAATTAATAGGCTAGATATATAGATTATATAGATATAACAGCAGTTTATATGGACAGATTAGAAAGAAATATAGAATGATAGATTAAATATGCTATGTTAGCTTAGATGGCTATAATAGATAGGATATACAGAGAGAGGGATAGAATTTTCGTTGCGATCACTGCCCCTCATACAGTGCCTCCTTCCTCTCTCTTCGCACTCGCTTAGTCTAGGAGAGTGTTCATACATGCCAACACAATGCCCACATTATCACTGGTGTAGAGCACAGATGGGAAGGAAGAAAGCAGTGGCCCAAGCTGCATATGTCGCCTGTGCTCTATCCACAATAGCCAGGTTGAAACTAATCTGCCTCTCTTAAGCCAACAGCCTGGAAGTTTCTATTATTTTGGCTGGACAATTGAAAAGGTTGTGTTCAGTTAGAAAAACACATCCATCCCAGCATGGCAACCTGCTGCAGCAAAGTGAAGGGTAGATGGATATAAAAGGTACCGCAGAAACATTCTTTCTTCGTCATATAGACTATTCTGCTTGATGATACAAATGACATGACAACCACTATTTTAAAAGTCCTGTTAGAGCCATTTTTCAGGTCATTGTAATTAAACTTTTTTTTCCATTCTTGTGTCAAGAATGTAAAGTTAGAAAAAGTTTTTAATTCACTTCATTATGTGATTGGGCTTCTTTCCTGTTCAAAAATGTGATCAAAGTTGTCTCCAAACCCCAAGCTCTCTCCAGAAACTACCTTGCAACATCCACACTCCGCGTCCACGAATTCGACAACCATATTTAAAAGGGACTTTCAAATAAAACGCAAAAAAAAAATGACATACACACTATTAATGTCACTTGACTATCTGCCCAACTACTCAATCTCGGACTGATCTCAGTACATTATTATGTACTTTATTATGGTAACAGAACTCATCCATGAATTTTTAGATTCTTATAACCTACAGTAGGAGCTACTTTATCTTTTATATAATGAGGGGTTGGAAAATTTTCAAATTCAAGGAAATTAAAGAGATGATAAATGTAACAACTGTTCTAGTAGAACGGCTGCGGTGTAATAAACTCTCATCTGCACCACTGGTTAAAACTATAAGGCTATGTTCACACATGTTAGGTTTTTTTACATCACAAATCTGCAGCAAAACTGATCTCTGGCAGGTAATCAGCTGCGTCAAAAACGCTGGTTTTGTTGCATTTTTTGATGCCTTTTTTATGTTTTTTTCACTGTCCTTCTGTCTCTATTTATGCATCTACATAAAGTTCTGTGAAAAAAAAAGAACCCCATTCTATTTTGCCATCAAACACACTTAAAAAACGCTGATGCAAATTTTGGTGCGTTTTTGATGCATTTTTTTCACTATCCATTACTTTTTATGGATGAAAAAACGCTGAAAGAAGTGACATGCTCTATTTTCCAAAAACCCAACCAAGGCACAAAATACGCAGCAAAAAAAACAAACAAGATGTGTGAACAGAGAATTCTGGTTTCTCATCGACTTTGCTGGTACTGCAAAACGCAGCTGAAAATTTGCATAAAAATCTGCAGCAAAAAACGCTGAAAAACCCAACATGTGTGAACGTAGCCTAAGCGGGGAGGGGAATGTGGAAGCTACACTACTGTGCACATGTAATCTAACGAGTCACTTGATTTTGCCTCTTCAACACTTACTTTTGCATTGATTTGTTTGCAGTCGTGTCTGAATAGTCTTTGCTGGGACCACTTCACTTCTGTGTGAACTCTCGGCAGAAGAGCTGTAACGTTAAGCATCTTCTGAAGAGAACGTACACAACAATCCTAGACCCCCGACCTCCCATCTACTACAGCAATTATTAATTGGCAGTAATGTTCCAAACTTCTGAGTGCTACAACAGCTTTTGTCTATTAGCAGAAGAGTTGATCAATCCCGCTCTTAACCCATTTATGTGGACAGAATAAAGAAAAAACTGTCTGAAGTTAAAAAATAAAAGTAATAAAAAATCATGGTGTTATGTAACACTGATCAAAGATGAACATTAAAAAAAATAATAAGATAGCAATGAAGTAAAAAAGAGTTAATGAATAACAAAGTCTAATCTCAGATCTGAATACAAGTGAGATGTTATGGATTGGAAATGGACTGTGTGTTATGCTTCTGGGTTCAAACCCTTGAGCTTATGTTTTGTGGTCAGCTTCTCTTTCCATCCAACCACAACAGACACCTTTTCTCCGGGTGTTTTGGTTCTGTTATTCTGGCTGCAGTCTGTTTAGCATAACACAGGTGTTTTCATGTGCCTGTCCTATCACCTTTCGGATGCGGCTTTATATTCTATCACCCCGGCTGGCATTTCCTGCTGGTGATAGCCTTTATTTGGATGTTCAGCCATTCTGCTGTAAATTAGAACCAGTCAGAGAAATTCCAGCTAGGGTTTATCCCTTTGGTGTTACTATTCTTTACTTTGCACATACCTTCTGTTTGTTGTTAGAAAGTAGGCGGCATATAATCTAACAGTTCGTACTCTTTACTTTGTATTCCATGGTTTACTTTACTCACTCTGGGATCTTTCCTTTTTCAGCACACTTTCCCGTTTGCAGATAATTCACACTCTGCTCTGCCATCAGGTTCTTTAGGAGAAATGTGGTGCACTCGACGGCCTTTTAGGCAGTTTAAGTCCAAGCTGTCATTTTCTAGTCTGTAGTTAGGGCTATCTCTGCTCATGCTGGAACCATTATGGACTGCAGGGTCAGGATCTCTAGCCTGTACAGGAACCGGCAGGGCCAGTTGCAGTTTTTAGCTTGTTGACTAATTTCCCGAGAGAATTACTACACAAGCATAATACTGTGGCTGCAAGAAATCTTTCAAACATCAATCGTTATATTATATTTATATTAGTATACATACAGTTATGAGGAAAAACTTAGTACACCCACTTTGAATAATCTCAGATGAACACCGCATAAATTAAGCAGTGCACTTTTACTTTTTTTTTTTTACCAAAATCTAGGCCAAAATGCAGAAGCAGCGTGTGAAAAAAAGAAATACACCCCATGAATCAACAGCTTGTAGAATCACCTTTAGCAAAAAATACTTAAATTAATGCTGCTTTTGTTTGTATGACTTTAGCAGTATCTCATAGAGATGAATGGATTGATCCACTGCAAATTGATTTCCAGCTGAATTTCCTGAAATTCACAGGTCCCAGAAAATTTGAACAATTTTCAATTTTGCAATTAGATTTGGGAGGATTGGAAAAAAAAATACACAGGAGCATACAACTAAACACACATAGGGATAGTAAAAGGCCTAAATCTGATTGTGGTGTACTACTGCAATGATAAATCATATTGAAAATGAGAGTGGTAGTCTCAGTCTCTGAATAATAATCCACAGATTCAAGTGATATAGGGAGGTGCTGGACCAGCATAGTCAGTGTAACAGTGAATTGATTGATCTGTGAGACACCGCAGTAACAGCTCCTTAATAACAGAATTAACAGCAGAGAGGACATAAATCTAAGGCAAAGTTGGCTCAGTAAGTCATGGTAGGGACACTGGCAAAGGTAGTAGCAGCACTCTGTGCCAGGGCAGATCTCAAGGTGGGAATCAAGTGGGAGAGGGGGGACTCAGAAATTGAAAGCCAGATTATGGCTATGGTCATATCATTATTATTTCCCATAATACCATTTAGGTGTCAAAGCAAAGGAGCAGGAAGTGTTGTCATAGAAAACAAGGCTCTTCTGCCAGTCACCTTCTATCTTCAACCCCTAATTAAATAAGATAAAAACGCTTTACATTTTTTAAAAATGCAGTTGTAGGAAATTCTTAGTTATCAGAATTGTTTAGAAATTAAAACTGAGATTGTTTAATATGTAGTTCTGCAATTTTTCATTTTTTACCCCTCAATAATAGTTGTCTTGGACCATTCTAGACTTGGATGGCAGACATTTTCTAGGTTATATTAGATATGAGGCAACTCGAACTGCTAATGGTGTATACACGCACTAACCATTAAGCCATAGTCAAGGATATGTCTCCATTATGAGACTCATTCAGTACACAACATGTAAACCTAATTAACTGCCTCTAATTGATCATTGGTCACATCAGGAAGGCATTTTCGTGCTAATTAAAATGTCTTATAAATACATTATCAGTACAAATGCTCTGTACAGTTCTTCCGTCACCCAATCCCCATGAAGCCGTCTCACTACTAGACTTCGTAGCCTACGTGCTTAGGGATTGTGCTCCTGATCTCATGCTAAGTGACACCAAAACCTTGTAAAAACACAACTCAATAAGATAAATCCACTTTCCATAGTTTACTAATCTGCACAATGATCCTATGATATCATTGCTGTGTCAGATCGTAGAGAGGACTATGCAACTTCTGGCAATTATCAGCCGCAGACAGGCTAGCCCAATCCAACTCTCTCTACTCAGAGGCTGCAGACAGTACTGGATCATGGAGAAAAATATTGTAGACCACTGGACTTCACCCCCTAAAATCAGAGATAATCATCTCTTATAGACTCTAGGTTAACATAAACATAATTTTCCCTACCAATGTTGACCATCAAACATATTAACCTTTTTACCACCCCCAACCATTAGGAATATTAACTTCTTCGACAACCTAGAGTAACCAATAGGAACTTTACCACCTTCACCAGTTTAGACCACAAGAGCTATTCATTCCTAAAATATCCTATATCACCAAGTACAGTGAAGTGAATGGGAGCTGAGCTGCAGTACCTGAGAATGGCCACTAAGTGCATGGTACATCCAACTGCTTTGGGAGCTGCAAACAGCTGATTGGTGGGGGTGCTAGGCGTCAGATTACCAGTGATCTGATATTGAAGACCTACACATTTGTACTGACTTGCCGTGTATTGACGGCCGGCTCCAGGTTTTTGTGGACCCTGGGCGAAAGAGTCTCAGTGGGCCCCTTTAACAGATACCACGATTCATGAATGCACAGATACTGCAGAGAAATATATATATAGTACAAGGCCGAAGATTTCACTTCTTACATTACATGAGCGATATCTATTGCAAATTTTACAATAGCTCAGAAACCGGCGAATCGCTCCACACATTATACTGGCCCCCATAAAATGCTCCATACAGAATACTGCCTGGCCCCCATATAAAGCTCCATACAGAATACTGGCCCCCATAAAATGCTCCATACAAAATACTGCCTGGCCCCCATATAAAGCTCCATACAGGATACTGGCCCCCATATAACGCTCCATACAGAATACTGGCCCACATATAACGCTCTATACAGAATACTGGTCCCCCATATAACGCTCCATACACAATACTGGCCCTCATATAATGCTCCATACAGAATACTGGCCCCCATATAATGCTCCATACAGGATTCTGGCCCCCATATAACGCTCCATACAGGATACTGGCCCCCATATAACGCTCCATACAGAATGCTGGCCCCCTTATAACGCTCCATGCAGGCTGTGCCCCCACTTAATGCTCCATGCAGGCTGTTCCCCCCTACATAATGCCTCATGCAGGCTGTTCCCCTACATAATGCCCCACACAGGCTGTTCCCCCCACATAATGCCCCATGCAGGCTGTCACACCCCCCTCCCTTATAATGCCCAATGCAGGATGTCACACACACCCCTCCCTTATAATGCCCTATGCAGGTTGTGACACACACCCCCCCCTTATAATGCCCCATGCAGCATGTCACCCCCCCTCCCTTATAATGCCCCATGCAGGATGTCACACACCCCACCTGCCTTAAAATGCCCCATGCAGGATGTCACACCACCCCCTCGCTTATAATGCCCCATGCAGGATGTCACACACACCCCCTCCCTAATAATGCCACATGCAGGATGTCACACACACCCCCCTTCCTTATAATGCCCCTTGCAGGATGTCACACACCCCCCCTCCCTTATAATGCCCCATGCAGGATGTCACCCCCCTCCCTTATAATGCCCCATGCAGGATGTCACACCCCCCTCCCTTATAATGCCCCATGCAGGATGTCACACCCCCCCTCCCTTATAATGACGCATGCAGGATGTCTCACACCCCAACCCCACCCCACTATATAATGCCCCATGCCACCATACAATTAAAAAAAAAATCAAATACCTCACTTCTCACCTGCTGCCGCTGCTCCAGACTCCTCAGCGTCGCCGGCGTCTTCCCGCTCTGCACTGTGATGGCTCAGAAGAGAGCACGGTGTAAAGACGTCACCGCGCCCTCTGACCTGAGACGTCACTGTGCAGCAGCCGCGGAAGAGACAGGACCTGCTGCGGAGGCACAGGGAGAGGAAAGTATTGCGCCGGCTGCCGGGGCCCTGAGCAAGCGGGGGGGGGAGGGAGCTGACACCGCTCTCCTCCACTCACGGGTCCCATTGCGTGGCGGAGTGCCCGACGGCGAGTGGGCCCCCCGCCTGCTCAGGGCCCCGGCACTTGCCCGGGTGCTGACGCCGGCCCTGGTAGCAGGCATAGCAATTGATGGTCCATCTCTACTCTGGCATTACAAAAGACAAATCAATTAGATTTCCTGAAATGTAAGAGGAGCAGATGCATTAATATCTTCAGCTATGGAGCATCCCCATCTAAACGGGTTGGTCTCCACTGTTTAAAGGGAAGAATCTGGTGGCACAATTACAGCAAAAGTATGTTTTTCTCTTGGCCGTTTGAGAGAGAATACAGTTAGAATATCCAGCTGGGAGAGAGGAGACTAGTCCAGCACCAGACCCCCTGGCTTCTACCTGTGCTTCTCTAGTTGATTGACCGGTCTCTTCCATGTGTGTACATAGGGAGAGATATGTCAATCATCTACAGTGATGTGAGGAGGAGCCAGTCTGGCGGTGGCACTGGACTAATATGGTCTCTCTCTATGGTCCCTGGATGGCACAGAGAATTTCAGAGAAAAAGCCAGCCTCTGTGGGATCGAAATATGACCTAGCAGGGAAGAAAGATAATAAGGCTATGTGCCTACGATGCGGAAATGCTCCGGATTTTTTCCTGAGCGTTTCTGCATCTCCCTGGCAGAAAAAATGCATGCGGATTGTACATGCGTTTTCCTGCCAGGGACATGCGGATGTGAAGCGTTATTCACATGTGTAATGCACACGCCCGGGCTGAGCGGCGTGTGCGTGTGATTACACTGGACCGTGCCGGAGAGTGAATGCCTGGAGGGGCGTAACTAGGTATTCACCTGATCCGACCATGGTCGCACGACGGCATACGACGCCAGTGCACCAAGGAGGAACCGAGCAGAGGGACCAGGTGCTACTCCAGGACAGACCCCGGACACGGTTGTTGACCCACACAGGGGAATACAGGAACAGACTGGTTAGGCTGGCACACAGACTGGTGGGTATAGGCAGGCACGACTGGTATGCAGGCAGGCGGGTATGCAGGCAGGGGGGTACAGGCAAGCACGGCTAGAGTGCAGACAGGGAGGCACTAGCAGGTAGGAACACAGGCGGGATAGGACCCAGTACACACTGGGACTCAGGAACAGAACCACAGATGTGGCGGACAAACACAACAGAGTGAGGCCGCCCAGAGAGGTGAGCGAGATCAGGGCAGGACGAGACCGCCTGGAGCGGTGAGCCAGAGTAGAGCAGGACGAGGCCGCCTGGAGCGGAGAGCAAGAGTAGAGCAGGACGAGGCCGCCTGGAGCGGAGAGCAAGAGTAGAGCAGGACGAGGCCGCCTGGAGTGGTGAGCAAGAGTAGAGCAGGACAAGGCCACCTGGAGCGGAGAGCAAGAGTAGAGCAGGACAAGGCCGCCTGGAGCAGTGAGCAAGAGTAGAGCAGGACAAGGCCGCCTGGAGCGGTGAGCAAGAGTAGAGCAGGACAAGGCTGCCTGGAGCGGTGAGCAAAGGACCAGAGCCGAGCGAGACTGCCGGAGCAGTGAGCAAGGAGTCAGAGCAGAGCGAGACTGCCGGGGCAGTGAGCAAAGGAGTCAGAGCAGAGCGAGACTGCTGGAGCAGTGAGCAAAGGAGTCAGAGCAGAGCGAGACTGCCGGAGCAGTGAGCAAAGGAGTCAGAGCAGACTAGAACCGCCGGAGCAGTGAGCAAAGGAGTCAGAGCAGACTAGAACCGCCAGAGCGGTGAGCAAAGGTAGAGCAGGCTAGAACCGCCGGAGCGGTGAGCAAAGGCAGAGCAGTCTAGAACCGCTGGAGCGGTGAGCAAAGGCAGAGCAGTCTAGAACCGCCGGAGCGGTGAGCAAAGGCAGAGCAGGCTAGAACCGCCGGAGCGGTGAGCAAAGGCAGAGCAGGCTGGAACCGCCGGAGCGGTGAGCAAAGGCAGAGCAGGCTGGAACCGCCGGAGCGGTGAGCAAAGGCAGAGCAGGCTGGAACCGCCGGAGCGGTGAGCAAGGCAGAGGATGCTAGAACCGCCGGAGCGGTGAGCAAGGCAGAGCAGGCTAGAACCACCGGAGCGGTGAGCAAGGCAGAGCAGGCTAGAACCGCCGGAGCGGTGAGCGAGGCAGAGCAGGCTAGAACCGCCGGAGCGGTGAGCGAGGCAGAGCAGGCTAGAACCGCCGGAGCGGTGAGCGAGGCAGAGCAGGCTAGAACCGCCGGAGCGGTGAGCGAGGCAGAGCAGGGGGGAAAGGCAGAACCAGATACCCACAGGGTACTTGCAGTGAAGTAGCGAGTGGACCACAAACTCACAAACGGGAGTACAGTGACAACGAGCAGGAGTTAGGTACGAGTTCAGACTCTGCAGAAAAAGGAAAGGTATGGACATAGAGAAACACGGGAAACAGGCTAGAAGAGTATACAGACAAGAACAGACACAGTAGCAAAATACAGGAGCGGGTCAAGGTAGCAGCCCCTAGAAGGCGGGAGGAACAGGCTAGGAGCGTGTTCAGACAGGACAGGCTAGATACAGGAGCGGGTCTAGGAATGCAGCCCCTAGAGGGCGAGAGGAACAGGCTAGGAGCGTGTTCAGACAGGCCTGGAAATACAGCCTCCAGGATAGGCAGACAAGAGAACACAGAAGAGACCTGGCATATTCAGAGTGCAAGAGCACACTAAATGAAACACAATGCTCAGGCAGGGATTGATTGGAACAGCTGGGTTAAATACCAGGTGACAGACAGCAATAGACTGAGGACGCACAAGGGGTGTGCCTGCAGCAGGTACAAAAAGCAGGAAGTGATCGGGCGCCGCCCTTAAGCAGCAGAAACAGACACAGACAGCATGGAGGGAAGCCAGAGAGACACTCTGGACTGGAGATCAAGTGCGCGCTCTTGCACAGTGGGAGATGGACCACTATGCAAAGACGCCGCCAGGTATGTTACAGTACCCCCCCCCTTACGCCCCCTCTTCTTCAGGCCTGCCAGAATGTTCCGCAGGGAATTCGAGGGCCAATCCTTCACTTCAAGGAGATCACTTCCACTGTCCACTGGAAAAACTGGTCTCCTCTGGGTAGCTAGGATGCTACCTCCCATCCAGCCACCCTTAGCAACAGACGAAATGGGTGGAGTACCAGGAACAGCACACAAGGAAGTCTCTCTCCACATACTTTCAGGTGGCACCCCAGAGGGTACTGGAGACAACTGGAAGTCCTCCACCGGGTTGGAGGGGAGCAGAGACTTGGGGGTAATCTCTGCTTCGAGGTACATCTTGTCAAGCTCACAGGAAGAAATAGACGGGTTATCAGGTACAGGGTGAGGAAAAGTCACTGTCTCTTTGTTATCTGGTGGTACCCCGGAGGATTCAGGAAACAACTGGAGGTCCTCCGCCGGGTCAGAAGAGTGCAGAGGCTCGGGGAAAACATCTGCTTCAGAGTACACTAGGTCGGACACACTGGACGAAGCAGGCGAGGTATCGGGTGCCGAGTATAGGAAAGTCTCTGTCCATTCACCACCAGGTGGCACCCCGAAGGGTTCTGGAGACAACTGGAGGTCCTCCGCCTGGTCGGAGGGGTGTATAGACTCATGAATAACCTCTGCTTTGGAGTACACTAGGTTAGACTCACTAGGCGAAGCGAGCGAGGTATCAGATCCAGGATATAGGAAAGTCTCTGTCCATTCACCACCAGGTGGCACCCCGAAGGGTTCTGGAGACAACTGGAGGTCCTCCGCCTGGTCGGAGGGGTGTAGAGACTCGGGAGTAACCTCTGCTTCGGAGTACACTAGGTCGGACTCACTGGATGAAGCAGCCGAGGTATCAGGTACCGAGTATAGGGAAGTCTCTCTCCAATTGTCATCAAGTGGTATCCTGGAGGATTCAGGAGGCAACAGGGGGTCCTCCGGTGTGGATTCTGGGTGGGCAGCAGTCTCTTCGGGCAGGAGAACTGGTGCACTACCCACGCACATTACCCATTGGGGCTTCTCCGGGATACAGGGAGATGAAGCTTCAGTAGGGTCTTCAAGGTTGGGGTCAGGAGGTCTCAGGGAGGACAGACCCTGGCGTGACGGCTTGCCTCTACGTCTAGCACGTCTGGACTGCCTCTTGAGGTTGGGAGAAGTATTCCGGAGAGCGTAGTCACCCTGTGAGGATTCTGGGTGGGCAGTAGTCTCATTGGGCTGGAGGACTATTGCGCTACCCACACACATTACCCATCGGGGCTGCTCCGGGATATTGGGAAGTGAAGCTTCAGCAGGAGCCTCCGGGTTAGGATCATCGAAGACCATTAGAAAGGCCACCATGAAGGCCATTATGTCCAGGATGATAGGATCCTGTGCGTCCCATAGGGGGGTGATCCAATTCAAGGCATCACCCGCTAGGTAAGACATCATGAATCCCACCTTAGCCCGATCTGTGGGAAAACATAGAGGGTAGAACTTGAAGTGTAGCATGCATTGCTCCACAAATGCACGACTCTGTCTTGGATCCCCATAGTAACGTGGCGGATCCGCAGGAACGAGAGCTGATAGATCCATCTAGAAGGGTGCATAATTCGCCTGGAACTCAGCTAAGGAAAAAAAAAAATATTTATTTATTTTTAATGCATGTATTCACTGGAAAACGTCTCAGTGAGCGAAGGCCGTGGGGCTCAACGGGAACCATGGCCTGAGCATGCTGTAATGCACACGCCCTGGCTGAGCGGCGTGTGCGTGTGATTCCACTGGACCGTGCCGGAGAGTGAATGCCTGGAGGGGCGTAACTAGGTATTCACCCGATCCGACCAGGGTCGCACGACGGCATACGACGCCAGTGCACCAAGGAGGAACCGAGCAGAGGGACCAGGTGCTACTCCAGGACAGACCCCGGACACGGCTGTTGACCCACACAGGGGAATACAGGAACAGACTGGTTAGGCTGGCACACAGACTGGTGGGTATAGGCAGGCACGACTGGTATGCAGGCAGGCGGGTATGCAGGCAGGGGGTACAGGCAAGCACGGCTAGAGTGCAGACAGGGAGGCACTAGCAGGTAGGAACACAGGCGGGATAGGACCCAGTACACACTGGGACTCAGAAACAGAACCACAGATGTGGCGGACAAACACAGCAGAGTGAGGCCGCCCAGAGAGGTGAGCGAGAGCAGGGCAGGACGAGACCGCCTGGAGCGGTGAGCAAGAGTAGAGCAGGACGAGGCCGCCTGGAGCGGAGAGCAAGAGTAGAGCAGGACGAGGCCGCATGGAGCAGTGAGCAAGAGTAGAGAAGGACAAGGCCGCCTGGAGCGGTGAGCAAGAGCAGAGCAGGACAAGGCCACCTGGAGAGGAGAGCAAGAGTAGAGCAGGACAAGGCCGCCTGGAGCAGTGAGCAAGAGTAGAGCAGGACAAGGCCGCCTGGAGCGGTGAGCAAGAGTAGAGCAGGACAAGGCCGCCTGGAGCGGTGAGCAAAGGACCAGAGCCGAGCGAGACTGCCGGAGCAGTGAGCAAAGGAGTCAGAGCAGAGCGAGACTGCCGGGGCAGTGAGCAAAGGAGTCAGAGCAGAGCGAGACTGCCGGAGCAGTGAGCAAAGGAGTCAGAGCAGAGCGAGACTGCCGGAGCAGTGAGCAAAGGAGTCAGAGCAGAGCGAGACTGCCGGAGCAGTGAGCAAAGGAGTCAGAGCAGAGCGAGACTGCCGGAGCAGTGAGCAAAGGAGTCAGAGCAGACTAGAACCGCCGGAGCGGTGAGCAAAGGCAGAGCAGGCTAGAACCGCCGGAGCGGTGAGCAAAGGCAGAGCAGTCTAGAACCGCCGGAGCGGTGAGCAAAGGTAGAGCAGGCTAGAACCACCGGAGCGGTAAGCAAAGGCAGAGCAGGCTAGAACCGCCGGAGCGGTGAGCAGAAGCAGAGCAGGCTGGAACCGCCGGAGTGGTGAGCAAAGGCAGAGCAGGCTGGAACCGCCGGAGCGGTGAGCAAAGGCAGAGCAGGCTGGAACCGCCGGAGCGGTGAGCAAAGGCAGAGCAGGCTAGAACCGCCGGAGCGGTGAGCAAGGCAGAGCAGGCTAGAACCGCCGGAGCGGTGAGCAAGGCAGAGCAGGCTAGAACCGCCGGAGCGGTGAGCGAGGCAGAGCAGGCTAGATCCGCCGGAGCGGTGAGCAAGGCAGAGCAGGCTAGAACCGCCAGAGCGGTGAGCAAGGCAGAGCAGGCTAGAACCGCCGGAGCGGTGAGCGAGGCAGAGCAGGCTAGAACCGCCGGAGCGGTGAGCGAGGCAGAGCAGGCTAGAACCGCCGGAGCGGTGAGCGAGGCAGAGCAGGGGGGAAAGGCAGAACCAGATACCCACAGGGTACTTGCAGTGAAGTAGCGAGTGGACCACAAACTCACAAACGGGAGTACAGTGACAACGAGCAGGAGTTAGGTACGAGTTCAGACTCTGCAGAAAAAGGAAAGGTACGGACATAGAGAAACACGGGAAACAGGCTAGAAGAGTATACAGACAAGAACAGACACAGTAGCAAAATACAGGAGCGGGTCAAGGTAGCAGCCCCTAGAAGGCGGGAGGAACAGGCTAGGAGCGTGTTCAGACAGGACAGACAAGATACAGGAGCAGGTCTGGGTAATCGGCCCCTAGAAGGCGGGAGGAACAGGCTAGGAGCGTGTTCAGACAGGACAGGCTAGATACAGGAGCGGGTCTAGGAATGCAGCCCCTAGAGGGCGAGAGGAACAGGCTAGGAGAGTGTTCAGACAGGCCTGGAAATACAGCCTCCAGGATAGGCAGACAAGAGAACACAGAAGGGACCTGGCACATTCAGAGTGCAAGAGCACACTAAATGAAACACAATGCTCAGGCAGGGATTGATTGGAACAGCTGGGTTAAATACCAGGTGACAGCAATAGGCTGAGGACGCACAAGGGGTGTGCCTGCAGCAGGTACAAAAAGCAGGAAGTGATCGGGTGCCGCCCTTAAGCAGCAGAAACAGACACAAACAGACAGCATGGAGGGAAGCCAGAGAGACACTCTGGACTGGAGATCAAGTGAGCGCTCTTGCACAGTGGGAGATGGACCACTATGCAAAGACGCCGCCAGGTATGTTACCACATGCATCTCCGCATGCGGGTTGTCAAGCGCTTTCCAAGCGATTTTAGCATCATTTGGAAAGTGCTTGACAACTTGGCCACACTATATAAATCCATGCAAACGGCATGGATTTATATAGTGTGACCGAAAAGAATAGTAAAAAATAAAAAATAAATATTATACTTACCTTCTGATGGCCTCCGGTGTCTTTAGTTGATGCTCTCGCGGTACACTAAAGGACCTGCCGACGTCAGCGGTCGCGTGACCCGTCACATGACTGAATGACATCATGGCAGGTCCTTGAGTCCACCGTGATCTGCCGGCAAGCCAAGACAAAGACATTGGGGGCCATCAGAAGGTAAGTATAATATTTATTTTTTATTTTATTCTTTTTTTTACAGGTTCTATGGTACCCGGGTCCGGAGGAGAGTCTCCTGTCCTCCAGACCCAGGTACCATCCGCACATTGAAACGCATGGATTCTGCATGTACAGATGCAGTGATGCGGATTCCATGCGTTCCAATGCAAGTCAATGGCGGCGAAAACGCAGCGCTTCCGCAAAATAATTGGTAGTGGTGCGTATTTTTCCGAAATGATAATCCGTAGCGGAAATTTTCGCAGCATGTGCACAGCACATGCGGATTATCATTGGGGAACATGGCAGACCTTTTACCAAGCGTTTTTAAGCGTTTCTGCAGCGGAATGGTCGCTGCGGAAACGCTTAAAAACGCATCGTGGGCACACAGCCTTACTGCAAATTTTTAATTACCATTCCTCACTAGCTTCCGATGCTGATCACATAGGTGTGAGCTCCGTGCCAAGTTTTATATTCAGGTCCATGATCCCTGAGCCTCGGATTCTATTACAAATATCTAGGTCACCATCGATATAGAAATGTTAAAACACCTTTACAACTAACACTCTTCATTCTAAGTGGCGGCCAGGAAAAGCGGTGGAACATACACAGTGTATAGACAATTTCCAACAACCCGGAGGTGTTAAAGACCCATGTCACGTACAGATAATGAGGTCTGAGAGTGCAAATTGTACTTTTGCAGTCTTTCAAACTAAAAAGAGCCTCTAATATTTTACACATCAGCTTATTTTCTTACAGATGTCTAATGCTTCAATATCCCAACTTCCCACTTATCATCTGTGTTTTCCTTTTCATCACACGGAAATGGCGCAGAGGACTCATGTTAATCACAAGCGAAAGGAAATTCATTTTTGCCTAATTAAGATTTCTGACAATTTACTACAGCATTTCCTCTCTGCACTTGGACAGAGGAGTGACAAAGCAACATAAAGAGAATTGGTCATTAAATCAGCTAATGATCATGTGATTGGATGGACTATATAAAGCTCCGCATGTAAAGGATCAGGGCAGTGACACCACACTCTAAATCCCCATCACTGCCCTTTCTGATCACATTCAATCATTTCACCACCGTATAGGAAAACTCAGAAAATATTTTTTCCCACAATTTTACGGCACTTTGATTTTTTTTTTACCATTTTTCAGAACATTATATGGAAAATTATTGGTTTTGATCAAAACTAAAACTCATGAAGCCCTTATGTGGCTATTTGACAGAAACATTAAAAAGTTGTGACTCTTGGAAGAAGGGGAGGAAAAAACAAAAGTGCAAAAACAAAAAAACTGCCTGGTTCGTAAAGTGTTAATATAGAAGTTATGGATTCTGAAATCACCAGCCAATTTTGCAACAATGGGAATATAGTTGTCACAGATTTACAGCGACAGAGAGAAGACAGGAGACCGCAGCGTCTGAGTTCACGCACCCCTGCATTGAATAGAAGCACTTCTTCCTCTTATTAAATGGTGCTAATTTCTTTCAGCAGTGCAGGAGTTAAACTGTTCAACTTGGAGTCTCTGCAGCTTCCTTCTTGAAAGTTTTCATCTGTGTAGTGTCATCCACTCCCCTCTCATATGTAGTCACTGCTCTGGCAATCTGGATTGCCAGTGTTAAGTCTTGTACTCACAGACTTGGCCCTATCTTGGATCTCCTCATACCTAACAGACCAAACATTCAGTGTCTCCCACTCACACAGCACCTCCTCATCAGATGATGTCCCCCAATGATCAGTCCTAGGGCCCCTGCTCTTCTACATTTACACCTTCAGCCTGAGACAGCTCATAGAGTCTCACGGCTTTCAGTATCACCTCTATGCTGATCACACACAGATCTACCTCTCTGGACCTGATATCTCCCTCCCTACTAACCAGAATCCCACAATGTCTGTCCGCTATTTCATCCTTCCTCTCTGCTAGATTTTTAAAAGTGAACATGGATAAAACTGAATTCATCATCTTTCCCCCATCTCACTCAACATCCCCATCTGACCTATCCATTAAAGTCAATGGCTGTCCACTCTCCCCAGTCAAGCAAGCTCGCTGCCTCGGGGTAACCTTGGACTCTAATCTCTTCTTCAAACCACATATCCAAGCCCTTTCCAATTCCTGCTGACTCCAAGTAAAAAATATCTCCCGGATACGTACATTCCTCAACCACGAACTACTACTGCAACCTCCTGCTCTGTGGCCTCCCTTCTAACACTTTCGCACCCCTCCAATCTATCCTAAACTCCACTGCCCGACTAATCCACCTGTCTCCCGCTATTTCCTGGCCTCTCTTCTCTGTCAATCCCTTCACTGGCTCCCCACTGCCCAGAGAGCCCAGTTCAGAACCCTAAGCATTGCATACAAAGCCGTCCACAACCTGTCTCCTCCATACATCTGCGACATAGTCTCCCGGTCTGATCCTCACAAGATCTCTTTCTCTACTCCCCTCTTATCTCCTCTTCCCACAATCGCATACAAGATTTCTCCCGTGCAATCCCCCTACTCTGGAACTCTCTACCCCAACACATCAGACTTTCGCCTACCGTGGAAACCTTCAAAAGGAACCTGAAGACCCACCTCTTCCGACAAGCCTACAACCAGCAGTAACCCTTACTCCACCATACTGCTGCACGCCCAGCTGTACCCTCATCTACTGTATCCTCACCCATCCCTTGTAGATTGTGAGCCCTCGCGGGCAGGGTCCTCGCTCCTCCTGTACCAGTCGCCTTTGCGTTTTTGTTTAAGATTATTGTATTTATTTGTTTTTGCTATGTATGCTACAAATAAAGAAATTGGGGGTGGGGTTAGAACAGTCAGTAAAGTAAGAAGGAATAGAGGTACAGAGAGATACATAAAATGCATGTACACTAATGCCAGAAGCCTCACAACAAAATGGAGGAATTAGAATTAATTTTGTTGGAAAATTATTATGACATGGTGGGGATATCTGAGACGTGGCTGGACGAGAGCCATGACTGGGCAGTTAATTTACAGGGCTATAGTCTGTTCAGAAATGACCGTACAAACAAGCGAGAAGGGGGGGGGGTGTTTATATGTAAAATCATCCTTAACCCCTTAACCCCCGAGGGTGGTTTGCACGTTAATGACCAGGCCAATTTTTACAATTCTGACTACTGTCACTTTATGAGGTAATTACTCTGGAACGCTTCAACGGATCCCCCTGATTCTGAGAATGTTTTTTCGTGACATATTGTATTTCATGATTGTTGTAAAATTTCTTCGATATCATTTTGCGTTTATTTGTGAAAAAAACGGAAATTTGGCGAAAATTTTGAAAATTTTTCAATTTTCAAAATTTGAATTTTTATGCCCTTAAATCAGAGAGATATGTCACACAAAAGAGTTAATAAATAACATTTCCCACATGTCTACTTTACATAAGCACAATTTTGGAACCAAAATTTTTTTTTGTTAGGGAGCTATAAGGGTTAAAAGTTGACCAGTGATTTCTCATTTTTACAACACAATTTACAAAACCATTTTTTTAGGGACCACATCACATTTGAAGTCACTTTGAGAGGTCTTTATGACAGAAAATATCCAAAAGTGACACCATTCTAAAAACTGCACCCCTCAAGGTGCTCAAAACCACATTCAATAAGTTTATTAACCCTTCAGGTGCTTCACTGGAATTTTTGGAATGTGGAAGAAAAAAATGAACATTTAACTTTTTTCACAAAAATGTTACTTTAGACCCAATTTTTTTTATTTTCACAGTGGTAAAAAGAAAAAATGGACCCCAAAATTTGTTGTGCAATTTCCCCTGGGCACGCAGATACCCCATATGTGGGGAAAAAACACTGTTTGGGCGCACGGCAGAAATGGCAAAAATGAAAAAGTGTTTCACTTTTTCATTTTTACGAATCAATTTGTGAAGCACCTGGGGGTTCCAAGTGCTCACTATGCATCTAGATAGGTGCCTTGGGGGATCTAGTTTCCAAAATGGGGTCACTTGTGGGGGAGCTCCAATGTTTGGGCACACAGGGACTCTCCAAATGCAACATGATGTCCGCTAACAAATTGAATGGAAAATCGGCTCATGCTCGAGTCCCCGCCCGGATGTTTCACGGTTATTAGACACTAGTCATTTGACGGCTTTTTTTTTTTGCGGGATGAGTTGGCGTTGTTATTGGTGCCATTTTCAGGCACGTGACATTTTTTGATCGCTTTCTATTCCGATTTTTGGGAGGCAGAATAAACAAAAACCAACAATTCAGGAATTGTTTTTTTTTTTTTTTTTTTTTTTAATTCTGTTCCGCGTGTGGTAAAATTGATAAGGCAGCTTTATTCTTCGGGTCAGCACGTTTACAGCGGTACCACATTTATATCGTATTTCTATGTTTTGCACTTTTACATAATAAAAGCAATTTTATAGAAAAAATTATTTTTTAGCATAGCTTTATTCTGAGAGCTATAACTTTTTTATTTTTTGGCTGATGGAGCTGTATGGCGGCTTGTTTTTTGCGGGAAGAGATGACGTTTTCAGTGGTACCACTTTTATTTATATTTGTCTTTTTGATCGCGTGTTATTCCATTTTTTGTTTGGCGGTATGGTGATAAAGCATTGTTTTGGCTTCGTTTTTTTTTTTTTTTTTTTAACCGTGTTCACTGAAGGGCTTAACTATTGGGACAGTTTTATAGGTCAGGTTGTTCCGGACGTGGCGATACCAAATATGTGTACTTTTATTGTTTTTTTTGTTTTTTTTTATAATAATATTTATTGATGGGTACATTATATTTTTATTTTTGGTGGATTATTTTTTTTTTTTTATATTTTTACAATTTTTTTTTTTTTTTTTTTTTTTTTCACTTTCTGACACTTTTTACACTTTATTACTTTGTCCCACTATGGGACTTTCACTTTTTTTTCTCTGATTGCCTGCATGGCACAGGAATGCAGCACCATCCCTGTGTCATGCAGGCTGTCAGCGCTGGACAGGGAGAAGATTGTTTGGAGATGCACTGCGCATGTCCAAAAAATCTTCCTGCTGTCTGGTGACCCGGATGTTGTCATGACGACATCGGGTCGTCATGGCAACATCCTAGAAGCCACGGCAGACAGCGCTGGAAGCCGGAAGAGGAGGTGAGTATCTGCGATCACCTCCCCTTGCCACCGAAATGCTGCGATCGACTTCGATCGCAGCATCGCGGGGGTTAATGTGCTGGGAGCGGTGCGTGACCGCTCCCTGCACATAGTACCGGGTGTCAGCTGTGACAATCAGCTCACACCCGGCGGCGATCGCGCCCGCACAGCCTGTGTGCGAGCGCGATCGCCATGACGTACTTATACGGGTCTGGCTCTTAAGTCACAGGGCACAGACGCGTATTAGTACGTCAAATGTTGTTAAGGGGTTAAAACCCATCTTGCGGGAGAATATATGTGAATCTAATGAAAATGTAGAGTCCCTGTGAGTGGAGATAAGGGGAGGGGGAAAAATAATAAATTACTGATAGGGGTTTGTTATAAGTCTCCAAAAATAATGGAAGTAGCGGAGAATATCCTCGTAAAGCAAATAGATGAAGCAGCGACTCAAGGAGAAGTCATTGTTATGGGGGACTTCAACTACCCTGAAATACATTGGGGGACAGAAACATGTAGTTCAAGCAAAGGTAATAGGTTTTTGACAACTATGAGAGACAATTACCTTTCACAACTGGTTCAGGACCCAACAAGAAGGGGGGCACTGCTAGACCTAATATTAACTAATAGGCCAGACCGCATATCAAATATACGAGTTGGGGGTCACTTGGGTAATAGTGATCACAAAATAATACGTTTTCATGTAACCTTTAATAAGATGTGTAGTAGAGGGATTACAAGGACACTAAACTTCAGGAAGGCAAATTTCCAACGGTTGAGAGATGATCTTAGTGCAATAAACTGGGACGATATCCTGAGACATAAAGCTAAACAAAGCAAATGGGAGACATTTATTAACATCCTGAATAGGACCTGTGCACAATATATACCCTTTGGGAATAAACATGCTAGAAAAAGGAGGAAACCACTGTGGCTAAATAGAGCTGTAAGGGGCGCAATAAGTGACAAAAAGAAAGCATTTAGAGAATTAAAGCAAGTAGGTAGTGATGAGGCATTAAATAAATATAGAAAATTTAATAAATTATGTAAAAAACAAATCAAGGCAGCAAAGATTGAGGCAGAGAGAATCATTGCCAGAGAAAGTAAAAATAACCCCAAAATATTCTTTAACTACATAAATAGTAAAAAACTAAAAAATTATAGTGTTGGCCCCCTTAAAAATAGTCTGGGTGAAATGGTGGATGAGGATGAGGAAAAAGCAAATATGCTAAATTATTTTTTTTCAACCGTATTTACACAAGAAAATCGCATGACAGAAAACATGATTAGTGATAACAAAAATTCTCCATTAAATATCACTTGCTTAACCCAACAGGAAGAACAGCGGCGTCTAAAAACCACTAAAGTTGACACATCCCCGGGCCCGGATGAGATACACCCCCGAGTACTGCAGGAATTAAGTAACGTCATAGATAGACCATTATTTTTAATCTTTAAAGATTCCATAATAACAGGGTCTGTACCACAGGACTGGCGTATAGCAAATGTGGTGCCAATATTCAAAAAGGGGACAAAAACTGAACTTGGAAATTATAGGCCAGTAAGCTTAACCTCTACTGTGGGTAAAATCCTGGAGGGTTTCCTAAGAGATGCTATAATAGAGTATCTGAAGAAGAATAACCTCATGACCCAATATCAACATGGATTTACGAGGGACCGTTCCTGTCAAACTAATCTGATCAGTTTTTATGAGGAGGCAAGTTCTGAACTGGACCAAGGAAATGCAGTGGATGTTGTGTATATGGACTTTTCAAAAGCTTTTGATACGGTTCCACACAAAAGGTTGATAAATAAAATGAGAACAATGGGGATAGGGGAAAATATATGTATGTGGGTTAAGAATTGGCTCAGTGATAGGAAACAAAGGGTGGCTATTAATGGAAAACACTCAGACTGGGTCTCAGTTAACAGTGGGGTACCACAGGGGTCAGTATTGGGCCCCCTTCATTTTAACATATTTATTAATGACCTTGTAGGGGGCATACAGAGTAATATTTCAATATTTGCAGATGACACTAAACTCTGCAGGGTAATCAATACAGAGGAGGACAATTTTATATTACAGGAGGATCTATGTAAACTAGAAGCTTGGGCTTATAAATGGCAAATGAGCTTTAATGGGGATAAATGTAAGGTAATGCACTTGGGCAGAGGAAATAAAATGTATAATTATATGCTTAATTGTAAAACACTGGGCAAAACTGTAACTGAAAAAGACCTGGGTGTATTGGTGGACGACAAGCTCACGTTTAGTGGCCAGTGTCAGGCAGCTGCTGCAAAGGCAAATAAAATAATAGGATGCATTAAAAGAGGCATAGATACCCATGAGGAGAACATAATTTTACCTCTATACAAGTCATTAGTGCGACCAGCCTTAGAATACTGTGTACAGTTTTGGTCTCCGATGTATAAGAAAGACATAGCTGAACTAGAGCGGGTGCAGAGAAGAGCGACCAAGGTTATTAGAGGACTGGGGGGGTCTGCAATACCAAGACAGGTTATTACACTTGGGGTTATTTAGTGTGGAAAAAAGAAGGCTTAGGGGTGATCTTATTACTATGTACAAGTATATGAGGGGACAGTACAAAGGCCTTTCTACTGATCTTTTTACTCTGAGGCCAGAGACGGGGACAAGGGGGCATCTTCTACGTCTGGAGGAAAGAAGGTTTAATCATAATCACAGACGGGGATTCTTTACTGTAAGAGCAGTGAGACTATGGAACTCTCTGCCGCATGATGTTGTAATGAGTGATTCACTATTAAAATTTAAGAAGGGCATGGATGCCTTTCTTGAAAAGTATAATATTACAGGTTATATATACTAGATTCCTTGATAGGGCGTTGATCCAGGGAGCTAGTCTGATTGTCATATGGAGTTGGGAAGGAATTTTTTTCCCCAATGTGGAGCTTAGTGTTTGCCACGTGGTTTTTTTTGCCTTCCTCTGGATCAACATGTTAGGCTATGGGTTGAACTACATGGACTTAGTCTTCCTTCAACCTTAAAAACTATGTTACTATATTTTTCACATGTAAAGCGCCATGGAATAAATAGTGCTATAATAATAATAAATAATAATAAGGTTTGATCCAGGACAACAGCAAGGTATGTGACCCCAGCATCTTCACCATCAAAAGTAACCTGGGGAGCAGGGATAGATAGGGTGCCCCTAGCGTTAGGGACAGGGTAAAAGCCCCTGGTCCCGGGTTATCAGACAACAGTATCGTGACAATAGTATTTTATGTTGGCTATTTAAATAAAACATCCATACATTTATGGCTGTTATCCGCTCTCGACTGCAGCTCATAGAAATGGGGTGCCAAGGAAGAATTGCCAACATAATACAAGGGCATATGATCAGGGGTTGTCAACACCAGACTCTCCAATATTATAACATTCATGTAATGCTTCACCTGATAGTCAACATATGAGTAATGTTAAGTGTTCATTATTACAACCATTTCTTGCATTGAGTATTCCTTAGCAGTGTCAATTTGCATTTCCTAATTGCTGAATTTTTGTGTAACAGTGCTAGTTAAGAATATAATGACATGTTTCTGCATAATTGAGTGCACCCAAGTCAAAGCTATTAAAGCTGTAGCCCCTAACTAACTACTGCACTTTTCTCTAGGATCTTCGCAGACAATGGCGCTTCTCCAGACACATTTAGCTCTAAGAATAAAGCTGCTTAATGTAAGAGCAGGGAAAAAGCTTTTCAGCTTCCAGATATTTTTGATGAATTGTACAGAATGAGAAAAATTTGGCTGATTTCTGCTAAAAACAGCACCACGCTCATGAAAAGGATGCTTCTAGTATTGCAACTTCGCTATATTGAAGGAAAGAGTGCCGAGTTGTAAAACCACACAAAACCTACGGCCAGGCGTAGCAATAGTGTTTTTTTTTTTTTTTTTAAAGCAGTAGTAATCATTATCTAATCCCGGACAAGGCCTTTAAACTATGACATGTAAGTATATAAATGTGTGTGTGTGTGTGTGGGGGGGGGGGTTGGTCTGGGACTCAACAATGTCATTGAACAAGGGGATCCTGGCACTTGGTAAATGGTCATCTCTACTCATCTCTGATCTAGGGATTTCTAAAATCTGCAGAGCATCATGGATGAGGAAGTCAACAACAGGCTGTGTGGTAAATCTGGTTTTAAGTTATTTTATTTATTTATATAGATAGTCTTGAATAAAATCACAAAACCCATCAAGGAAATTATAGCCTAAGAAATGGAGGCACTCACAGGCAAATACAGCATAAGTACATATACTAAAGGATTGTACAGTGTGGAGGAACTCGCTCTAAATCTATTGGGGTTCCAGTTAGGTTTCTATGCCTTATTTAGATTTATATCACAGTTTTAGGTCAATTTAACAAGTCCAACATTCACGGTTTGATTACTGACCACCCTCACTGGTGCATTTTCTGACTCGAACACAACTTCCTATTTGTCTAGGAGGCTGCCGAGATTGGATCAGTAGATCCCCAACCAGTCTGGACAATGCGTGAATGTCCGCTATAAATGTGTATAACGTGCCAGAAGCAATTACATAAATTGCTATCACACAGTAAAATGCCTGCAATTAGGGAAAAGTATCTCATACTAAGTTATGGAAGAATGTTGGCCCATTTTGTGGGCATTAGTTTATGCACAGCTCTCCTAAGGTCCATCCACAGCATTACATTTGTGTTGAAGTCTCGACTATGGTTGGGACCTTTTTGCGCTTTGATTTTTCTCTTTTTCATCCATTCTGATGTAGATTTGACCACAGTCTTTTTGCATCACGCAGTTTCAACCAAACATCTGACTCTAGAATACTTTGGTATTCAGAGGAGTTCACGGTCGACTCGAATTGCAAGGTGTCCAAATCCTATGCCTGCAAAACAAGCCCAATTTCCAGCTTTTTTTTTTTTTTTTAAGAAAGAAGCATCTTTCTCTTGGCTATATTTGTTCAGCCTTTCTCTAATTGTACTGCCATGAATATGCACATTTAACAAGTTGAGAGGCCTTTAGAGTCTGAGCTGTAGCTCTTTGGAATTTTCTAACTACTCTGAGCATTGCACTGTCTGACCTTGAGGTGAATTTGCTGGCATGTACACTACTGGGAAGATTGTCTAGTGTCTTGATTGGTTTATAGTTGTGAATAATTTTTCTCACTGCAGAATGATGAACAGAGAGATTTACTCCAAGCCCTTCCCACATTGATGGGCAACGACAATTATTTCTCTAAGATCACTGCTAATGTTTTTCCTCCTTGGTAGGGATGAGCGGACCTGTGGAAGTTCAGGTTCTGGTACCCGACCCGAACTTTATTCCAAAGTTTGCTTCGCATACTACAACCCCTGGCAAAAATTATGGAATCACCGGGCTCGGAGGATGTTCATTCAGTTGTTTAATGTTATTGAAAAAAAGAAGATCACAGACATGGCACAAAACTAAAGTCATTTCAAATGGCAACTTTAGGGCTTTAAGAAACAGTAAAAGAAATCAAGATAAAAAATGTGGTACTCGGTAAGGGTAATTTTTTTCAGACCAAGCAGAGGGAAAAAATTATGGAATCACTCAATTCTGTGGAAAAAATTATATAATTGTATAACTGTACCCAAACTTGAACTAGAACCCCATTGAAAACAATTGGGACCCGGACTTTTGAGCCGGAAAATTCTGTCTCTCCCTCTTTCTCCCTCCTCTCTCAAACGGACTTCTACGTAAAGTCTGTGTTCGGCGTTTAGCACCGGACAGTAACAGTCCGGTACGAACGCCAAACTTGTATGTTTGGGTTCACTCATCTCTACTCCTTGGCATTTGAGATAACACTTGCCTAAATGCTCCAGATCAGGAAACTGACAAAACTTCTGCGTTTATAGAGGTGGTCACACTTGCTGATGAATAATTAATCTTTGGCATTTGATTAAGGCTACCTGTGCATTGTTTTGATGCATTTTCGCGGCGCTTTTTCCGCGCGGAAATGAACCAAAAATGCTAGGTATTCCATCTTCCAGCTAATGCAATGACAATCCTGATGTGCTGTGCACATGATCAGGAATCTTCCTCTCAGGATTCTCATTGCGTTTAAATCTGCAGTATGTCCATTCTTTGCAGCATTTCCAGTCCATTAAGGTCAAATGAATGGCAGCAAACCCGCAGGTATAAATATATCTGCGGATTTGCTGTGGATGTTTGCTGCGTATTTGACTGACTCAATTCAAGTCAATGAGTCTAATATGCTGCAAAAACACACAAAAGAATGGTACCCGTGCCGGGAAGAAGACTACTACTCCTCCCATCATCTGACCGCCGCTCTGGCTGATAACAGCGAGAGCGGCGCGGCTGAGGGGAGAAGTAGTCTTCTCAGCCGAACCGGCGTCCGTGCGCGGTGTTAAAAAAAAAAAAGTAAAAATCAAGATTAAAATAAAAAAACACCTTATTTTCACCTGTTCGGCGTCCTCCCGATGTCTCCCGGCGACCCGATCACCCGGTGACCCGATCACCCGGTGATACACTGATGGGAGCGTGCTCGCTCCTGGCAGTGTATATCGCTGGGCTGCTCGCTGAGTTCACCGGAGTTCATCAGCTGAGAGCTCCGGAACCTCACTTTAAGGCACAGGTGCTGTGTGGGAATATTTCTACGCAACACTGACGCAGTAAATGAGGTCACCAGAGCTGATCAGCTGATCTTCAGATGATGAACTCAGCCTGCAGCACAGCGATGTACACAGACAGGAGTGATTACACTCCTGTCAGTGTATAGTGCTGTCTTCTACAGCAGTCACATCAGTAATTGATGTGGCTGCTGTAGAATTGACCCGGATCGCCGTGGGACAGTGAAATTACGCCATGACGGTGGACAGGTGAGGGATATGGTTGTTTTTTATTTATTTTTTTACAGGAGACGAGGGATTCGGGGATTAGGCGAATAATAAATAAATTATTAAAACCGTGTGTAATTTTATTTCAATAAAAGATTTTATTCTGGCTGTCTTTAATGAAAAACCGTCAAAAACCTTACTACGGGGTTAGTAATGGGGGCGTCTTATAGACATCTATCCATTACTAACCTGGGCTTCATGTCACCTGCCAATATAAGGCTGACATGAACCCCAACCCTATTACCCCACTCGCCACCACTACACGGCAGTGGGAAGAGCGGAGGCGAAGCGCTAGATTTGGCGTATCTTATGGATGCGTCATTTCTGGGACTGCTGAGAGTTGATATTATTAGCCACGGAGGGGGTCAGGATCCATGGTCCCATCCCTGCCTATTAATATCAGCCCGCAACTATCGGTTTAGCCTTTGCTGGTTAGATTTTATAGGGGGACCCTACATCTATTTTTTTTTCTGAGGTCCCCCTGTAATCTAGCCAGGAAAGGCTAAGCAAACAGCTGTGGCCTGTTATTAATAGTCAGGGAACATTTTTGCTAATGGCCCCTCCCCCGGAAACTAATATCAGCTCCCAGTGGTCGGCTTTCTCTCTGCTGGTTATGAAAATGACGCTGGAGCCATACACCATTTTTTTAAATTTTAGGCTATGTGCCCACGATCCGGACATAGCAGCGCTTTGGACACAGCATATTTTTGCTGAGTCCAAAATGCTGCAGTTAAATCCGCATGTGTTCACTGAACCATTTGAATTTACGGAATTCAATACATTCTAGTGGTCAAATTTCTGTTGCAGAGACTAGCGATTCCTCAAGAGAATTTGACATGCTGCTGTCACGGGTATGTCAGATGTGACAGACAGTCGCCCTGCAGTTGGTTGCAGGGGATCTCTTCATTTGGCATTACAGACATCTTCTTAGATCTGTCTCACTCTAGGACCCAGCGGCTACCTTCCTCTTGCTAATTAACACCCTGGCCTGGGTGTTTAAATATCTTCACTTTGCAATAGGGAGGCATCGGTGATATTCACATGACCCCTTATGAAGGCTTGGAGCAATTGAAGTTCTTACTTCCTCTCTGATGCTAAGATGACGTGTGTGCCATCACTTTGAAGTCGACTCATGTTGACCTACATCCCCCGTGTCTGTCTCCCCTTGCAGTCTTTACGGTCAGTGGGGATCGACTAGCGCTCATCCCCCCCTTCCATATCTAGGGCCAAATACTAAGGAAATACAGGGATAGGTTCCTCTATGGTGATTGGTGAGGAACCAATATAGGGATGGTAGGGGTAGACAGGGTGATTGCAGTTCAGCCTAGAAGGTCTCCACTTCCACCATTCCCTGTTGTCTGGGCTCCCTTCACCTCATCCCTTCGGGTCACACTTTTTTGTCTTGCGGTGCTGAAAGATGCGCCGCATGTAAGTGTCCACGGGTGATCCGCAGCCACAGATGCACGCATAGTGGACATGTGATTTCTAGAAATCCCATCCACTATGCTGTAACATCTAGACGCTGAGGGATTGACGCTGCTTAAACACGTAGCTTCAAACCTGCAACGCTTCCTGATCGTGGGCACGTACCCAAACTCACCCGCAACATGTCAATTTCTGTAATGTAACGCCAGTCTCCACTGCTGATTTTGACCGATTGAAGTGTCATTACATGCAGTGGATCTCAAAAGTGCGGTGTAGCATCGGCTTCTCTGCCCCTCACCGCCGCGGTCCCGGTGCGGCGTCTTCCTGCTCCCCTGCTGCTGCTGTGGCGCGCACCACGTGCAGCTTCCCAGGCACTGTGCTTAGGGCGCGCGCTCCCTCCCTCTTAAAGGGGCCGCGTGCGCCGTCCTAAAGAGTCCCCGGCCAATGGACGGAGGACTTCTCCTATATAAGGCACCTCCTCCAAAATGGAGGTGTCTGTGCAAGGTTGTTGTTTTGTGTGCTAACACTTTCCTCAGCCCTCAGGTCCCGCTGCCTGTCAGTCCAGCCCGCCAGTCTGCCTAACAGTCTTGTCCGCCAGTCTGTCAGTTACCTGCCGTGCCCGCCTGCCTACCTACCCGGAGCACCTGCCAGTTATCTGCAGTGCCCGCCAGCCTGCCTACCTGCAGCACCTGCCAGTTACCAGCCGTGCCCGCCAGCCGGCCAACCCGGAGCACCTGTCTAGCTTTCCACCATACATGCCTGCTTGCCTATCCGGAGCACCTGTTTGGCTATCTGCCATACCAGCCTGCTTATCTACCCGGACCACCCGTCTGCCTTCATGCCGTGCTCATCAGCTCCTGTCATCTGACTCGTGGGAGTCACCTGCTCTCACACAAGGTCGGTCCCAGAGTGGCACCTGGTTCACCTGCCCAGTCCCTCCCTGGTTCACGGAGTCAACTAAGCCGCTGTGTGACCTGGGTTGGTCCGAGTAGGCACTTAGTTACGCCCCTCTGGTCCCTCCTTGCACCGAAGCACAGAGATTCCACCACCCGGACCCGTAACATTCGGCATTAGAATACAGCATTTTGGACGCAGCTAAAATACGTTGAGTCCAAAGCACTGCAAGTTGCTGATCGTGGGGACGTAGCGGCTAAACAAACAGCTGTGAGTTGTTATTAATAGCCAGGGAACATGTTTGCCTAATGGCACCTTCCTAGGTTAAAAATAGCACCTCTCAGCTGCCCAAGAAATTACATGAATGGGAATGCTAATGAGATTGGGTTTAGCTGACACCTAGCCCTTTTGTTTAGTGATGACAAGGTGTCAATCATACCCTTTACTTTAATTAGGTTTAGTAATGAAAGTAAAGAGTTAAATAAACACACAAACAGAGTAAAACACTTTATTTGAAATACAACAGATACATTCTTTAATCATTTAAATTAACCAACACCCCAGGTTTCTTTTTTCAAATATCTTTATTTAGCTCTAAAAACCAATCATTGATGTACAAAAACACATCAAAAATCGCATTAAAAAAGCATCAAAATTGCAGCAAAACGCGCATTTTTTTCTGCAGCGTTTTTCCTGCCAAGAGATGCAGAAACCTTAAGGGATTTTCTGCATTCAAATCCTGAATTTGCGCACATAGCCTAACAGAGCCTGGCTGCCATTTACCTTCTTAATTTCTATGGAATCAGAAAAGGTGTACTTAATTTTTCACATGCTGCTTTTGCATTTTGGCATAGTATTTGTTAAATAAACAATAATATGGTGTACGTTATCATGTGTTTTTTTTTTCATCTGAGGTTGTATTTACCTAATTTAAAGACCATCTAAATACCAGATATTCTTTCATAAGGTCCTGATACGTAGAACCATAAAATTCTAATTTTTTTCGCATGACTCGATCCATCACTCTTGCTAAGAATTATGAACCCTTGTTGCTGTGAAGTTATTCTTAAATTGACCCCAATGTGTCGCCTTCCATAAGGTCCACGTCCCTCTCCTAAAAGTTCAGTGCCAGCTCCTTGGCCTTATAGGCAGATGCACCTAAACAGTAATACAGAGTGACTTACATAAGACATCTTCCTGCATATAGGAAAGCCGAACCTACAGATCTACACTGATATTAGTATGGGCTAATGGCATTTGAAAGCTGTGGAAATATGCCGTTAAAGCACTTATCAACATGCGGCCTGCTTCCCAGATATTAAAAGCATTACTTATCATTACAACAGCCACTTCCCTGTGGAAATTGAGAGTGATTTTGCCACTTTGCAGCATGGCAATATCCTTGGGCTTTGATCTAGCAAATCTCCTCACTCCTACAGGAAAAAAAAGCAGGGAGATAAGCATTTTTCCTTCAGCTTAAAATGTCCCAAAAAGCGCAGTGAGAGGAAGGTGTTGGCAATTTATTTCTTACCAATCTTGCTAATGGCACCTATTATATTTCTGTCTTTCAAAAGTACCAGAAGAGTGTTTCATATTCAGCTGAAGGACAGATACATGGAGCGAGTACACAATATGTATACGGGCAACAGGTATGGGCACTAATATGAACCACAACTACCACACGTCCTGACACATATAGCCCGATATATAATCTCACACAAATGGATATATAGTAGGCCTGAGTGTGTCATATAACTCCTCGGGATTGTTTCTTGTGTATAGTCATAACTCGGAGCTCATATAAAGCCATAGTTATCTTAAAGAGGACCTGTCAATTGCCATAAATATGTAATTTTCTTTACCTAGTGTAAATGCCGCTGTTCTCCTGAATCCAGTGATATTTTCCTTTTGTTCCTACGTCTCTCCGTTCCCAAGATATGGCCCCCTCTTACCTGTCTCTAAATCTAGTAATTTTATCTAAATGGGCGAGGTTCTCAGCTCTTCTCTACAGGAGTCTTATTGAGGGCCACACCCAGTTGGCTAAAACAGTTATATACAGGGAAGAGGGGACCATAACTTAGGAATGGAGAGGCGCAGGAACAAAAGAAAAACATTGCCAGATGCAGGTGAACAACAGCATTTAGACCAGGTAAAAAAATATATATTTGAGGCAAGTCCTCTTTAAGCGTTATGTAAAACATCTACATAAACAAACTAACTAGATTTGTAGCTAAAAACATTGTGTGGTATCATGGTTCCACAAAAGTACTAAATGGTACAGATTAGATAAAAGTGTTGCCAGCGATAAGAAAAACATGAAGTGGCGCCACACCTGTCCATAGGTTATGCCTGGTATTGCTGATCAGCCTCTTTGAAGTACTTGCAGCATGGCCATTCGCAACTAATGGACAAATATTAAACTGCTGCTGGATGAAAGCAGTATGTTTTTCTACTCCTGTACAGCCCCTTTAAAGAGGATTGGGTCATAAGTGTTCAGTTTTTGCTCTCATCTTATTCCCAATGTATTTTTTTTTAATCCACCATACAATTATAGAGATACGGACCTTTTGATTTAGTGCAGATTTTTATAGAAGTTACAAGGGGGTGTGGCTGATGGGATTCTCTGGCGTTGTGTTTTTAGGCTGTGAGCCTCACCCCATTGAAGAGACCATAAAAACAGGCACCGAATAAAAAGGCTCAAATCTCTAGAAACACAAGGTGGATTTAAAAAAAAGGCATAATCAGGGGAGCAGCAAGCATAAAATAAGACCAAAAATTGGCCACTTGTGACCCGATGACAGGTCCTCTTTAAATACCCACCGTTATGGACAATTGCATCTTGTTCAAAGTTGCAGAGAAATATCAAATCTCATATCTGTTCCTCCGCTGCCTGCGTGTGAAGTTTAATTAAACCATAATGCACAGTTACAGTGTTCTGATCAGCCGCACCGCTAAAGTGGCAGGTTGAAAATTAAAGAGGGTTCCACTCTCGGAATTTCATTATCGTCGTAAAAGACTAACAGCTTCACTGATATAAAGGGAATCTGCAAACTCGACACGGATACCGAGGCCGCGTTTAAATATGCTTGTTATAAGGGCTCTATATTACACCAGCTAAAACCCAACGGCAGCCTTCCCGAGCAGTGCTAATCCATAAAATGCAAACTGAGAAAGGAGGAATGTGTTCCAGAATGACGCCGGATAGTGTAAATGGCCCATTCACTTCACGAGAGACATAATAAGAATATTACTGGGCATTTCTTCCACAATCCCATTACTCCTTGGGTATAGCTGTACTATACGGAGATCCAAATATGAGCTTTATTGCCTTGATTTATACTATGGGTTGGTCTCTCGCCCCAGTTTTTCATACACAGATATGGAATCCCCCCGAGACTGATTAGCAATAGTGCTTACATGAGGTTACTGGGGCATCCGTTTTGCTAGCCTGCAGGTCTTGTTCTGGAAAGCTCATTTCTTTTTAATGGCGTATAAGGGAAACCATTTATATAATGATTTTACACAGATGATATGCTGCAGATCTAAACAGCATTTTGCGTCGATCACAAATGACTCAGGTCTTTTCAGCAGATAAGGCAAACTATGGATCAATATAAGTGATAATAATATATGGGTTAAGAGAAATATTTCCTGCTACAATGTAATCATGCTTGATGGCTATTGACAACAAAGGGGATATAACCAAACCGTCTTTACTGTATGCTGCAATCAATGGAAACGATGCAATCAAAATAATGGTGAAATACAGAACAGGCATTTCACGTTTCAACAAGAAGGGACAATGATTGATACTCTTCTACGGCAGAGATCAAATGCCCAGGCCTCTTATTTCAGGTAAGTGGCCTGCGCTCTGATAATCTCCCAGGAAAAGGCAGAAGGAATGACATTGGGGTTACGGGAAGTCCTCGTTACTCACAATTTCAGCCTTCGAGTGGATCCAATTTTACGTATTCCACTATCATTTGGATGTGACCTTGAATATGTCATTTTTTTCCCATATATGCGACTGAAATTCGATCATTATTTGTGTAGGGCAGGACATCATAGGTTATACAGGTCACAATTCCTCATAAATTATTGTTTACAGGAAGCCGTGCTGGTTCTGCTTCATCCTGTGTTCTTTACTCCTTTAATAATTTTATTACCGGTGGTATCAGGTTTGCAAGATTCAATTCTATGGTGTAAGGATGCAGCTGGTAAGATCCTGGATGGAGTGTATCTGCCACTGAGGTACCTAGCCTCGGTGATGTCGGACCCGGAAAAGCAGGCTCCAGCACAGGTAGTGCTGAGGTCCAGGTTTTAGGGACGCCCACCAGAGCTGGGCGGGATTGGCCGTTCCCATACCTTCAGTTCCAGGCCTTGGAATGACCTAGTTAAAGCAGCCCAGCTGCCTTATTCAGTGTCTGTGTTGTTAGGTGAAAAGACCTGTTATGTGCTGGTCAGTTCCTGCCAGAGGCCGACTAAAAATGGACTAGACATTAAGCGGTTGAGACCTTATTTTGCTGCACCAAAGACTGTTTTGCTTATTTCTACCATTTGAGCCGGAGGAAGGCTATTTTGTGTTCCTGTGTACTTTGCTGAAGATCATAATGGATAATAAACTTCAAAAATATTTTGCAGCAGAACAAATAGGTCTGTGCATCTACCTTAAAGGCTGCCAGAGAGAGTGGAATCCCTACAACGGCCACAGGTAAAAGGGTTTTCCACTTTGAGGGAACTGGACACCAAATGTTTTGAAATATCTAAAATAACAAATAGAGCATCTACTTGCCCTCCCAGGGTCCAGCCCCACATAGTGCTCCATGCAGTTTAATGTCCCCACATAGTCCTCCATACAGAATAATGGGCCCCACATAGTCCTCCATACAGTATAATGGCCCGACAGTCTTCCATAAGGTATAATGTCCCCATATAGTCCTCCATACAGTATAATGGCCTCATAATGTGCTCCATACAGTATAATGGGCCCCACATAGTCCTCCATACAGTATAATGGCCCCATATAGTGTTCCATACAGTAAAATGGTCCTACACAGTCCTCCATACAGTATAATGGCCCCACAGTCTTCCATACAGTATAATGGCCCAATATAGTTCTCCATACAGTAAAATTGCCACACATAGTGCTCCATACAGAATAATGGCCTCACATAGTCCGCCATACAGTATAATGGCCCCACATAGTCCTCCATGCAGTATAATGGGCCCCACATAATCCTCCATACAATATAATGGGCCTACATAGTCCTCCATACAGTATAATGGCCCCTCCATACAGTATAATGGCCTCATACAGTATAATCGGCCCCACATAGTCCCCCATACAGTATAATGGCCCAATATAGTTCTCCATACAGTATAATTGCCACACATAGTGCTCCATACAGAATAATGGCCTCACATAGTCCTCCATACAGTATAATGGGCCCCACATAGTCCTCCATACAATATAATGGCCCCACATAGTCCTCCATACAGAATAATGGCCCCATATAGTCCTCCATGCAGAATAATGGGCTCACATAGTCCTCCATACAGTATAATGGCCCCACATAGTCCTCCATACAGTATAATGGGCCCTCCATACAGTATAATGGCCTCATACAGTATAATGGGCCCCACATAGTCCTCCATACAGTATAATGGCCCCTCCATACAGTATAATGGCCTCATACAGTATAATGGGCCCCACATAGTGCTCCATTTAGAATAGTTGTCCCACAAAGTCCTCCATACAGTATGATGGGCCCCAGATTTAAAAAATAAAAAGACAAATACTCAACTCTCCTTGTTCCCCTGCTGCTCCGGTCTCAGCAGCGAGCGCTCTGAAGCTCTTCACTGCTCAGCACAGCAGGCGTGTTGTAATGACGTCATCGCGCCCGTTGCGCTGAGATGTCAGACGTAGAATGAGAATGATTGCGGAGGGAGTGTCAGTTGATGTTCCCTCCTCCTTCATTGCTTTCAACTATATCGGCATCCAGGATACAGATACAGTTTAAAGTGCGATCCCCGTCGGGTAGGGGACAAGCCTGGTGTTGCTGGCCAACTATTCTCACCCTCTGGACCAAAGTTTGACATATGTGTTCTACAATGACGATCAGCAGCACAGATCCACCCTATATTTACAAGTTGTACACTATATGTTTTCCCCCTACAAAGCTGTCAAAATAGTGAGTAAAAGAGAATTCTATATTTTGTTTTCTTTCTTCTTTCTGAAACATTTCTGGAGGTGATAGCACCTTTTAATATATTTTAATGCATCTATACACCTATGACTTACATTTTCTAAGCAAATGTCAATATGCATGTGACACAGTCCAGTCTGCATCATTTTTGTTAACACTGACCAATTGTTAAATAGGGCGAACAAAAGAAACCCCATCCATCTCCTGTGCACCAACACTTTGCTCCCTGCCTCACTTTTCAATGATTCAGCTTCTGTTTGCAGAATAACCTGTGACATTTACTACAGCAAAATAATAAATATGCTTTATTATGATTCCAATGCCATTTACAAAGATGCTGTTTAGGTTACACTGCTTGTGACGAGCAGAAAAGCGTCTTGGTTGCTGAGTATTATTATTGCCAAGTGGCTAGAAGTGTAATCCACACCCGTATCCAGCGTCGGACTGGCCCACCGGGACACCGGACAATCCTCCAGTGGGCCCCCCATGCGGATATAGTGGGTGCCAGCCGGTAACCGTGGTTGGGCCTATCAGAGGCCGCATGCTTCAGCCGGGAGCGTCACTGTGCCTTAGATGCCACAGTACGCTGATATACCGTACATGCCTTCTCTGCAGAAAGAGGCAGCAGTTCACATTACGGATATGTCTTAGGATATTGAAAGTGTTAAAAATCTGATCAACCCTTCATAAATCACCATTTCCCTCTCTCGTTAAGCCCAGAGCTGACCGACGGAGCCTGCAGCTTATTCATGAATGAGCTTGAAATAATTTTCAAAGCAGGTGCATTTTCTATTGTGAGGCACTCTGGGGCACAAAGTAAAATCACCAAGTTATGCAGATACTAAGACAGTGCACCTATGGCATGTAGCACTAGGTGGGGATATGAAATCAAGGTGTCTCAAAACAAGCTGGTAAAAGTATGCCAAAGGAGATCCCCAAAAATATCTAAAGGTCACAAAAATAACACTTTGGTGGACTGCAGTTTATACAAATTTATCCCCCTTGTGGATACGATATAGAGACATGGGACACACAATGCAGCAATGGCAAAATAAGTTTCCCCCACTAATACTTATCGTAGGTTTGGGCAGCAACTGACACAGCATCAGCAATGCAACAGTGTCATAAGAGTTAAATGTCTAGAAAACTTTGGCTAGGGTGTGATATAGAAGGGTTAATATTTTTTCCTCTCTGCTGTATATTTCTCTACATTCTCTACATTCCTGTCTTTTCTCTGTTTTATACTTTGTTTAGAATTATCCGGCCTCATCGTCTCGCAGTCAAGGATTTTATGCTTCTTAACTCGTATGCAATATTCTGCTGAAACCATGTTATGGGGACAGGGTGAATAAAGTCGTCATGACCTGGACAATGGGGGTGAGGAGCTACACGGGCTGCATTGAGTTGCATTGCTAGTAAAGATAAGAGATAGTATTCTTTGTGCGAATAAACAGAAATTGATTAGCTCACCATGTGCAATCCTTTCTCTGAGCGCTCGTTATATTGGAGGGCCTAATCTCTTAATTCGGCCTCACTGGTGATTCGGCATTTCTGACTTTGGGTCAGAATAAAAACAGCTACAACAGGTGCTTTCACAATGCGTTCAGGCACCTGTTCAGTGGCCCCTCAGGGCTTACATCCAACCCCCCCCGCAAACTGGGATCCAGATGTATGCGCCAACGGGGTCATAGATTATAATGGTGCAGGCAGAACAAACGCGAGCTCTGCTGTGCATAATTTTTGGGCGTATACGCCTGCTGGTGGCAGCGTCTGAGCGTCCGCCTCCAGTAGGCGTAAACGCCCAAAAATGATGTACGGCAACTGCTGGCATCATTATAGTCTATGGCCCCGTCGGCGCATACATCCGAATCCCATTTAGCCGGGGGGTTCGGACATAAGCCCCAACAGGGTCACCGAACAGGTGCCAGAACGCAATATGAAATCACCCCTAAAGATCAGGTTGTAGTTGCTGACAGCACACTCAACATTCACATGGTGGTGGCAATATTCTCATATTCAAAAATCCCAAATTTTTGATCATCGTATTCATCAAAAAAAATCTTGTGACATCTTTCAAATAAGCAAAAATTGTAATGTTTATTCACATGCCCCACAAAGTGATGTAACCTCATGAACCCCACAGGAGTCGTTAAAAAAAAATAATTATTCAAGGTTCAAAACATTGGAGAATAAACACTATGGACTGGCGATTTAAACGCTGTTTTTTATGAGGAGGCATGCCGGAGTTAGAGGTTCCTGACAAGTAACATACACCTAACCACAAATTTTACTCCAGTTACCACACTGCCGTCTGCAGGTGTCACTGACTTCCTGATATACTGCATCATGTGGCCGCAAAGTGCCAGTCCCCGACCTTGTGGGAGTGACCGAGCCCTTGCGTTATCTCTCCTGGGAACCGTAAGTCCCTTGTTTCTAATGTGGGTCCACGTAGAGGCGTCATGCGCCGTACATGCTGTGCACGTCAGCTATTCTTTCACATCATGTGATCACTTCTGATTACACAGCCAATTGCTTATAACCTAGCAACTGTTGCTCATCCTAAAACCCCGGAAGAAGCTGGGCGAAACATGAGTTGGGGTGGAGGGACAAAAGTCCTCATGTATCGTTGTAGCAATAGCTTCACTCAATAAGGTATTATAATTATTGTGCAGATGTGACTGAATTGTGTGCTGAACTTATACTGAAGTATTGACATTATACACATAGATATAATGATAGGAATCTGTTGAAAACTTTCTTCTTGGAGTTCTTCACATTACTCTATGTATTGCATTATAGTCTATACACTATTTTCCTTGATTAGGCCTATTTTGTGTCCCTGTCAGTGAGGCATCTTTGTTTTTGAGCGATCTTTTGAGTTCACTTCTTTGTGGTTTTGGGATATATTTTTATTTCTTCCTAATGATTGGTTTTGAATTAGGTAAAATACAAAGCCAGATGGTACTCACGACGCCAACTCTCACTCCCGTGACAGTTCTCAGAAGCTGCTGTGGTATGGTTATGTTGACATCCCACATCACCGCTGCAGTCAATCCCTGAGCTTAACAGCTCATGCTGTATAGCTTAGAAGAGCCGCTGAGCTCTGTGGTTAGATACAGCGGTGATGTGCAATTTTCTGTTTCAATAATTTTTATTAAGGGGTTTTTAACATTCTAGGGAGAGGCGAAACAACCATCCAATCCTCAAATAAACAACAATATATGGAATTTACATAAATGGCTTTGTTATTTTACATGCCAACAAGTGCTATTTTACATGCCAACAAAAGCTGTTGTACCTCCAGCTTTCATCTTACAGATGTCCGCATGGGAGGAGGTGGAAACATAAGAGCAGAATGTAATTACACACCTTAATATCAGGGCAATCATTATTTCTTCTCCGCCACACTGACTGCTGTGAAATGAAAGATGGAAGTGTTTGTAATCATACTCAGCTCTGCTCTATAATACACAGTAGCTGCAGAGATCAAGGCTGAGAGAGGGCTGTCTATCATTACACTATGCGTGTTTTGACCTACTAGGGGCATCATCTTTTTACCCTTGCATGACGCTGCCTTGCTTATGATTGGTCAAAGTCATACAGGGTAAAAAGCTGATGCCGCCAGAGACGAATCTCTGGTTACACCCCTTTGGGCTTAGCAGAAATCAGGATCTCAACTTCACAAGATAATATCTCCGCAAGAGATATGAGAAATTTAAAAATACATTTTATCCAGCCCTGCAGCCAAAAAAAATGGTGAAAGGCCCTCTCTAAAGGGAGTCGGTCAGCACAAAATGACTGTTCAAACCAAGCACAGCAGCTTGTAGAGAACATAGCCTTAATATAAATTATAACTTTAGTTTCCAAATTTCTTGCTGTATTTGCCAGAAATCTTTATTTTTTTTTAAATATGCTAATGAGGCTCTTAGTGAACCTTCCCATCTACTAGCTTTTCATTTATCTCCACCATTCTATGGCTCCTAAGAGCCTGAGCTGTGCTTAGTTTGAATAGTCATTTTGTGATGACAGACTTCTTTTAGGAACCAGGCAGGAAACATTACATTTAGGCAATTGACCTTATCACATTACTGCTGGAGACCTCAGGGCAGTGAAAATGAAATAAATGCCCTCTACACCAGCAAGATAATAGATCTCCTCCATTAGGTGACATCCCTGCCAGGCAAAAGCTATTTGTGATGTGTACGCATGAACTGTACGAGCAGGAGAGGCAGATGATGAAGAGAAGCCAAAGACAAATCTCTAACTGGAAATGTACATGAAAAGGTGCTGAATACGAGGCGAGACACTAGTTACAGACATAACAGAAGAAATGCACAGCAGGATGGCCGCAATCGTATCCGCTCCTTTTACAAGTGACGCGCCCCCTGGGACATATTCCGTTTTGAGGGGAATACCCGGCACCGGATCAGATGGGGGGGGGGTTGTAGTCTCCGAGCGGCTGTGACCCGGTCCCGTGCCCAGGGCGTCAAGCTCAGGGTTATGTGGCAGTCTTTACTGATGTTATTAAAGTTCGTTGTGTCGACTACGCCACCCGTTGTGATGCGGTCACTGTGGCCGCCGCTGCAGCAGGGTCCGCTGAGGCTGATGGTGAATGCGCAGCTTGGTGGGATAACCCCCAACGGGAGGGGTATAGCCTCAGAGGGGACAGGCGCAGAGGATGGGGGTTGTGGTGGTGTGGTGCAGCCGGTAATGATGACAGACTCGGGTAGTGCAGTTAAGGGTCTTTACTTACTGCAGATGTTCCTGGTCACTCTAGCTCCAAGTGACCTCCCGAGCCGTGCTGCGTCCACCAGGTCCTGGATCCGGCCAACCCCCAAACAAGTCCGGAGCGTGGCCCTGAGCTCTCCCTCTGTCCTTCCTTCAGCCGTCCCCACCAGTGATTCACCTAAATCCAGCTCCCTCGGGCCTTCTGTTGGGCAACCTTTGGCCTCAGGTTCCCTGACCCTCCATGTGGTGTGCCTTCAGGGTGAATGTAGTGGGTGACCGTGACAGACTCTGCCCACGGTCTCCGGTCTCTGGCTGGGGAATGTCTTTACCCCCACCAGCTTGGGTTCCGGTACCCTTCTGCTGACTCCTCACCCGGTGTTCTTATTTGGGTTCTTGGGTCCCTTCTTTGTCCCCCTCTGGGTCTCCTTCTTTACTCCACTCTCTCTCCAGGGCTGTTGTTTCTTTCTGCAGGCTTGTCCTCTGCATCTGACTTACTCTCTGCGTCTGACCCTGATCTTTGATGGTGCCCACCTTATATACACCCTCTATGTGTGAGCTCAGGTGACCAGCACCCAATGAGCTCCTACCACTACCCAGACTGCTCCCCCTATCTGCCCCTACACTACATGGGATGTTCCTCCCCCCTCCCACTCCAGCCAGGAACAGGCTCGGTCGCACCTGCACATTTCTAAGTGGGAGTGCCGTCGGCCTGCTCCTCTGGAATGGGATGTATGTAGTGCATGCAGTCTATCTGAGCTCAGTTCCACACTCCATCCTTACCCGGGAGTGGAATATCACACCTCTGGGTTGAGGTGCAATACCCCTGTAGCAGCCGAATCCTCAGGGTGCTACATTCCCCCCTGGTAAATCACAGCACGTCCTCGGGCTGCAAAGACAAAAACACCAAACATACAAATTTTTATAAACCTATAAAACATATAAAATATTATATATATATAAACTTTTTCATATAAACATCATCATAACATTCTCGTCGTCTCTTTCTTTCTTCCTCCTCTGGTCACCGTGCAACTCGTGACCAGGTAAAGTGCGACAGTCTTTTGAAAAGTAGTTTCTCATAAAACCAGTAGGGGGCGCCTTAGGAAGCGCAACTATGTACAGGGAAGTTTTGGCCGTTCTCAGTCCCCGGCCAGGTAAGGGAAAGGGATGGCTGCTCACAGTCCTCAGCCTGGTTTGGGTAAGGGACACACGGGTTAAACTGTTCACTGGTCCCAACGGGGACTAAACGTTAAAGCAGCCACGGTTTCTTGTGTACCCCGACGGGTAACTATATACAGTTTTTCTTTACTACTGTTCTTAATCGTAGTACCTCCTAGCCTTGAACCCGTCCGGGTCTTCTGGCTCTTCCTCCCTACACCGCAACTCCTCCTCTGTCAGGCGATGCACGTGGAGGGCGTAAGGTCCCTTGGCACACTTGTGCCGGGTGAACGTTACCTCGTCACCGACGTAGAGGTCACGGCCTTTGTGACCCTCTGGCAGGTGAGACTCGACATCCCGTCGGGTAACGAAGACGTCACCCATGGTGTTCTGGTCCTTTATGAAGCCCCACCCATGCTGCGCATTAAACTTTATTACCGTCCCGATGGTACGGGGACGATCTGCTGCACGGGGGTTCCTTCTGGTCCGACTCTTTTGCTCCGCGCTGCGGGTCTGGGCCCATTGCTCTCTGGCCCGCCTCTCCTCCCGCTCTCTCTTGAACTCTGCCAGCTGTTGACGGCAACACTCGGTACGCTCTGCTGCAGCTGCCCGAGTCTCTCCGGTGAACCCCATCAAATCTTCTCCCGTGGGGTCCCACACGAACTGGGCTTCCTCGAGTGGAGGCGAGACCCGAGTCACGGGCTTCGGAGCCGGGATCAGGGGCTCACACAAGGGCCCTAGTCTTTGCTGCCGCTCTAGCTCAGGGTACCCTTCGGGCCAGATGAAGGGCCGCCCGTCCGGCCATGTGAGCTGGCCGAAGAGGTCCTCCCCCAGGTGCGGCACCCTTGGTATTGCGGGCGCGGGCGCGGTGGTGATGGCGCCCGGGTTGCCCAGGCCTTGCGGCCAGGCCTGGGGCACCTGGAAGGTGAAGGGCACCGTTAGGACGGCGGCGCCCTGGGTTACCTGGCCTTGCGACCAGGCCGGAGGCTCCGCGGAGGTAGATGGCTCTGCTTTGGATGCGGCGCCCGGAAACGCTAGGCCCTGTGACCAGGCCGGAGGCTCTTCTTCCTGCGCCACGCTCCGGGTCACGACGCGTGACGTCACTGGGGTCGCGACGGCGGCTTCCGGTCGGGGCCTAGTCGGTGGCGGTGTCATGGCGGTCTCGGGTACGGCAGGGGGACTTTCGGGCTCTGCGACGGGGAGCTGGGGCAGGTGGGTGGTCTTCCGGTATGGGGTATAGGCATCCCCCTTACCTGCTGCCATACGTCTCGCTCCCTCTTCTGCGCCGTCTCCTGCCTTGGGTCCTCCCGCGTCATCCGCAGAGGTAGTCGGTGTCTTCTTCCAAGGGAGCGGGTTCCGTGGGCGGATTCCAGCTTGCTGGGCCATCTCCCGGCCCCACTCCGCCAGGATCTCCCTCTGCACTCGGGCCATCCTTCCCGCGAGGCCCTCCAGGGCACTCCGCGCGCACTCCCGATCTCGGGGAAGCTGCGCCAGGATCTCCGCTAAGCCTAGCGGGGTTGTTGACTCTAGCAGGCTCCTGACCATCGGGTCGGTGCTGCTCTGCTCTTCTTCCGGCAGGCTCCTGGCCAGCGGGCCGGTGCTGCTCTGCTCTCCTCCTTCTTCCTTCTGCAGGCTCCTGGCCAGCGGGCCGGTGCTGCTCTGCTGCCGCTCCATTCCCGGGTCTACTCTTTCTCTCCTCGACTCCGGGTGCTCTTGCTCTGGACACCTTGCCTCCGGGTGCGCTCGTTCTAGACTGCTCCAAGCGACACCCATCTTTGCTCTTTTCTTTCGTCTCCTCCCACTTCGAGGGCGGTCCCGGGGCAACTCGGTGACTGTCAGCTCCAGGGGTAGTTCTTTCACGCTGACAGACACCTCCAGCATCACAGTCTCTGTTGGTGGGGGCGGTTTCCACTTTTGGCGCCATTTTCTGTCCCGGCCCACGATGGGAGGTGGCCTCTCGCCCTCCTTTGGCACGCCCATAATGGCGTCCGCTGCTCTTCCAAGGCGGGAAATCTGCGGTTTTGGCGGGAATCGCTTCCCAGTGGCGGGAAACTCGGCAGATGGCGGGAACAAGCTGGAAATGGCGGACAATCGGCGGGAAACGACTGGTGATGGAGTCCGATGGCGTGGACCCTCCGGAACCGGCAGGAGTCTTCTTTCTGAGGTAAACTTGCACTTTTCTTCAGGCACGCAGTACCCGGGTGTTGCGGGCACGTAATCCTGCCGACTACGCCAAAGTTGACGCGCCCCCTGGGACATATTCCGTTTTGAGGGGAATACCCGGCACCGGATCAGATGGGGGGGGGTTGTAGTCTCCGAGCGGCTGTGACCCGGTCCCGTGCCCAGGGCGTCAAGCTCAGGGTTATGTGGCAGTCTTTACTGATGTTATTAAAGTTCATCCTGCCGACTACGCCAAAGTTGACGCGCCCCCTGGGACATATTCCGTTTTGAGGGGAATACCCGGCACCGGATCAGATGGGGGGGGTTGTAGTCTCCGAGCGGCTGTGACCCGGTCCCGTGCCCAGGGCGTCAAGCTCAGGGTTATGTGGCAGTCTTTACTGATGTTATTAAAGTTCGTTGTGTCGACTACGCCACCCGTTGTGATGCGGTCACTGTGGCCGCCGCTGCAGCAGGGTCCGCTGAGGCTGATGGTGAATGCGCAGCTTGGTGGGATAACCCCCAACGGGAGGGGTATAGCCTCAGAGGGGACAGGCGCAGAGGATGGGGGTTGTGGTGGTGCGGTGCAGCCGGTAATGATGACAGACTCGGGTAGTGCAGTTAAGGGTCTTTACTTACTGCAGATGTTCCTGGTCACTCTAGCTCCAAGTGACCTCCCGAGCCGTGCTGCGTCCACCAGGTCCTGGATCCGGCCAACCCCCAAACAAGTCCGGAGCGTGGCCCTGAGCTCTCCCTCTGTCCTTCCTTCAGCCGTCCCCACCAGTGATTCACCTAAATCCAGCTCCCTCGGGCCTTCTGTTGGGCAACCTTTGGCCTCAGGTTCCCTGACCCTCCATGTGGTGTGCCTTCAGGGTGAATGTAGTGGGTGACCGTGACAGACTCTGCCCACGGTCTCCGGTCTCTGGCTGGGGAATGTCTTTACCCCCACCAGCTTGGGTTCCGGTACCCTTCTGCTGACTCCTCACCCGGTGTTCTTATTTGGGTTCTTGGGTCCCTTCTTTGTCCCCCTCTGGGTCTCCTTCTTTACTCCACTCTCTCTCCAGGGCTGTTGTTTCTTTCTGCAGGCTTGTCCTCTGCATCTGACTTACTCTCTGCGTCTGACCCTGATCTTTGATGGTGCCCACCTTATATACACCCTCTATGTGTGAGCTCAGGTGACCAGCACCCAATGAGCTCCTACCACTACCCAGACTGCTCCCCCTATCTGCCCCTACACTACATGGGATGTTCCTCCCCCCTCCCACTCCAGCCAGGAACAGGCTCGGTCGCACCTGCACATTTCTAAGTGGGAGTGCCGTCGGCCTGCTCCTCTGGAATGGGATGTATGTAGTGCATGCAGTCTATCTGAGCTCAGTTCCACACTCCATCCTTACCCGGGAGTGGAATATCACACCTCTGGGTTGAGGTGCAATACCCCTGTAGCAGCCGAATCCTCAGGGTGCTACACAAGCTCCAAGGTCTTAAATGTACACCTACTTTCACCCAAAGTTTTTTCAAGATGACCATGACTTTCTGGTCATCTTTACAGAAATAAGTCCGATTTACACATTCAGCTAAAAATGCCATTGTATCATTATAAGGTTACTAGATATTTAACATTTATGTTACTTTTTGAACCATGCTGTATTTTCTTCTTGGAGACTCTCAGAAGAGTCTGGAATTGGAGAAGAGATTAAAAAGGAATCTGTCAGAAGCCTTTTGCTATTTAATCTGAGAGCAGCATAAAATAGGGGCTGATACCCTGATTCCAACGATGTGTCCCTTATTAGGTTGTGTGCTGTTGTTTCAATACAATGAGTGTTTTATCAGCAGGAGATTATCACTACAGGACTAACGCCTGTGTGCCACCTGGTCCAGCTCCGCCCCCCCGCACTGATTAGCAGCTCACTGTCTATATACAATGTACACTGAGAGCTCGATGTGAACGGGGGACGATTTCTGAGCTCTGCAACATGCTACATCTAAAAACTCTGATTGTTTCACAACTGCTGCACCCAGTAGACTAAATTATACATTGCTGGAATCAGGGTCTCTGGCCCTACATTATGCTGCTCTCAGATGAAGTACCAAAAACCTGTTGACAGATTCCCTTTAACTTCACTAACCATAACCAGATATCCCTGTTCTTGGTTGGACCGATGATCAGAGAATCTAGTGGGATTACTGTGTGACAACAATGTGGACTATGAGGATCATTCTGCTGGCGGGTTGCTTTTTCTTATTTTCCAAACATCCTATAGGTTTCTAGGAATGTTGAATAATTAGTACACAAAGTCCAACACCGGCTGTTCACATGCATTTTTTTTCCCTAACGGAAATGTGAACGCTGCTTATTCCTGTAGAAATACACTGCTCAAAAAAATAAAGGGAACACTTAAACAACAGAATATAACTCCAAGTAAATCAAACTTCTGTGACATCAAATTGTCCACTTAGGAAGCAACACTGATTGACAATCAATTTCACATGCTGTTGTGCAAATGGAATAGACAATAGATGGAAATTATTGGCAATTATCAAGACTGTAATGCACACACCCGGGCTGAGTGGCGTGTGCTTGTATATGTAGTGATTCCACTGGACCGTGCCAGAGAGTGAATGCCTGGAGGGGCGTAACTAAGTATCCACCCGATCCGACCAGGGTCGCACGACGGCATACGACGCCAGTGCACCAAGGAGGAACCGAGCAGAGGGACCAGGTGCTACTCCAGGACAGACCCCGGACACGGCTGTTGACCCACACAAGGGAATACAGGAACAGGCAGGTTAGGCTGGCACACAGACTGCTGGGTATACAGACTGGCGGATGCTGGTAAGCACGACTGGTATGCAGGCAGGTACTGGCAGGTATGACAGGTTGGAGCACCGAGTGGATAGGACCCAGTACAGACTGGGACTCAGGAACAGAACAGCAGATGCGGTGGACAAACAGCAGAGTGAGGCCGCCCAGAGCGGCGAGCAAGAGCAGAACAAGACGAGAAAGCCTGGAGCGGTGAGCGAGAGAAGAGCAGGACAAGGCCGCCTGGAGCAGTGAGCGAGAGAGGAGCAGGACGAGACTGCCGAAGCAGCGAGCAAAGGGTCAGAGCCGAGCGAGACTGCAGGAGCAGCGAGCAAAGGGTCAGAGCAGAGCGAGACTTCCGGAGCAGCGAGCAAAGGGTCAGAGCAGAGCGAGACTGCCGGAGCAGAGAGCAAAGGGTCAGAGCAGAGCGAGACTGCCGGAGCAGAGAGCAAAGGGTCAGAGCAGAGCGAGACTGCCGGAGCAGCGAGCAAAGGGTCAGAGCAGAGCGAGACTGCCGGAGCAGCGAGCAAAGGGTCAGAGCAGAGTGAGAAACCGCAGGAGCGGTGAGCAAGGCAGAGCAGAGGGGACAGGGCTCTGTTCACAGGGAACAGACTGGTAGGGAAAGGCAGAAGCAGGTACACACAGGATACTAGCAATGAAGTAGCGAGTGGACTCTAAACTCACAAACGGGAGTACAGGAACAACGAGTGGGAGTTAGGTACGGGATCAGATTCTGCAGGAAAAGGGAAGGTACGGACATAGAGAAAAACAGGTAACAGGCTAGGAGGGTATACAGACAAGAACAGACACAGCAGCAAGATACAGGAGCGGGTCTAGGTATGCGGCCCCTAGAAGGCGGAACGAAAAGGCTAGGAGCGTGTTCAGACAGGAACAGGCAAGATACATGAACTGGTCTAGGTATGCGGCCCCTAGAAGGCGGAAAGAACAGGCTAGGAGCGTGTTCACACTGGCCTGGAAATACAGCCTCCAGGATAGGCAGAAGACAACAGGCTAGAAGATAGTTCAGACAGGACACAGTTCAGACACGGGAACTGATACCGCAAGGCAGGAAACATAGACAAGACCTGGCACATCAGTGACAGGAAGCCAACTGACAGAACACAATGCTCAGGCATGGATTCCAGGGAGGAGCTGGGATAAATACCAGGTGACAGACAGCAATAGGCTGAGGACGCACAAGGGGTGTGCCTGCAGCAGCTACAAGAAGCAGGAAGTGATCGGGCGCCGCCCTTAAGCAACAGAAACAGAGGCAAGCAGACAGCATGGAGGGAAACCAGGCTAGCAGACTGGACTGGAGATCAAGTGCGCGCTCTTGCACAGTGGGAGATGGACCACTATGCAAGGACGCCGCCAGGTATGTTACAAAGACACACTCAATAAAGGAGTGGTTCTGCAGTCTGGGACCACAGACCACATCTCAGTACCAATGCTTTCTGGCTGATGTTTTGGTCACTTTTGAATGTTCGTTGTGCTTTCACACTCGTGGTAGCATGAGACGGACTCTACAACCCACAGAAGTTGCTCAGGTAGTGCAGCTCATCCAGGATGGCATATCAATGCGAGCTGTGGCAAGAAGGTTTGCTATGTCTGTCAGCGTAGTGTCCAGAGGCTGGAGGCGCTACCAGAAGACAGGCCAGTACACCAGGAGACGTGGAGGGGGCCGTAGGAGGGCAACAACCCAGCAGCAGGACCACTACCTCTGCCTTTGTGCAAGGAGTAACAGGATAAGCACTGCCAGAGCCCTGCAAAATGACCTCCAGCAGGCCACAAATGTGCATGTGTCTGCACAAACGGATAGAAACCGACTCCATGAGGGTGGTATGAGGGCCCGACGTCCACAGGTGGGGGTTGTGCTCACAGCACGCTTGTCATTTGCCACAGAACACCAGGATTGGCAGAGTTGCCACTGGCGCCCTGTGCTCTTCACAGATGAAAGCAGGATCACACTGAGCACATGTGACAGACGTGACAGAGTCTGGAGATGCCGTGGAGAGCGATCTGCTGCCTGCAACATCCTTCAGCATGACCAGTTTGGCAGTGGGTCAGTAATGGTGTGAGGTGGCATTTCTTTGGAGGGCCGCACAGCCCTCCATGTGCTCACCAGAGGTAGCCTGACCGCCATTAGGTACCGAGATGAGATCCTCAGACCCCTTGTGAGACCATATGCTGGTGCGGTTGGCCCTTGGTTCCTCCTAATTCAGGACAATGCCAGACCTCATGTGGCTGGAGTGTGTCAGCAGGTCCTGCAAGATGAAGGCATTGAAGCTATGGACTGGCCCGCCCGTTCCCCAGACCTGAATCCGATTGAGCACATCTGGGACATCATGTCTCACTCCATCCACCAACGTCACGTTGCACCACAGACTGTCGAGGAGTTGGTGGATGCTTTAGTCCAGGTCTGGGAGGAGATCCCACAGGAGACCATCCGCAACCTCATCAGGAGCATGCCCAGGCGTTGTAGGGAGGTCATACAGGCATGTGGAGGCCACACACAATACTGAGCCTCATTTTGACTTGTTTTAAGGACATTACATCATGGTTGGATCAGTCTGCAGTGTGTTTTTCCACTTTAATTTTGGGGGTGACTCCAAATCTAGGTCTCCATTGGTTAATAAATTTGATTTCCATTAATGATTTTTATGTGATTTTGTTGTCAGCACATTCAACTTTGTACAGAATAAAGTATTCAATGAGAATATTTCATTCATTCAGATCTAGGATGTGTTATTTGAGTGTTCCCTTTATTTTTTTGAGCAGTGTATATTACCACAGTAACATTATTTGTTCTAATAAACTAATAAAACTTACAGAGGTTGTTCCCTTTCAGAAAACTTTCCATATAGGCTATGCTAGCTATAGACAAAACAAACAAAAAAAACAAACAAACTGAGTATTACTTACCTTCCCTGGGTCTAGTCCTAACTTTCCTCTGCTGTCCTAGTTTCTGTCATTTGGCTGCAGCGTTGACGTCACATCAAAAGCGCTGCAGCTAATCAGAGAGCCCAGCCAGCAGGCAGTAACTAATGATCTCACTGACTGCTTGCAGCGCTGTTGACGTTATGTCAATGTTACAGCCAGACAGAAAAGATCAGGGCAGAGGTAGATATTCAGGGGTGATCCCAGGGAGGGTAATATTTGGATATTTTTTTTATTGCTACCGGAGCCTATGAAAGAAAAGTTTCTGAAAGGTGACAGTCTTTTTAAGGTTTTGCATAGTAAGGGAATAGTCTCCCACTAATCAGAAATGTTTTTGGCTCTCCTGGGTTGCTTTCTCTTCGATAATGAAAACTAGAAGTCTGCATGGAGCCTGGACATGATTGGGCCTTTGCTCGGCAAAAAAAAAATTCAGCCTAAGTTATTACTAGATTCTAACTAGAACAAATTCTAAAAAGGACAAGACACAATATGTCAATTATGTACGAGAAAAGTATACAGTACTCCTGGTAAGTAGATGAGGTGCCAAAGTAGGATTCCAACCCGTAGAGAAGCAAATAAGTAACTTGGCACTCGAAACTGCAGTGAGTGAAACATTATTTTATTGACAATCCATATACTTATTGTTGTTAACGTTTTGGTCCTTACAGACCTTCATCAGAAGATACAGCGCTGTTTGGTAATTCGACGTATGTCACATTGCCAAACAGCGCTACATTTTGCGGATCACATATATACAGCATAAGGCAATCAGGCTACCATCTTGTGACAGGCTCTGGAACTTCGTTCTTGATCCTTGCTATATACTTTACAGTTCTGATGAAGGTCTATAAGGACCGAAACGTTAACAACAACTATATGGATTGCCAATAAAATATTGTTTCACTTACTGCAATTTTGAGAGCCAAGTTACTTATTTGCTAATATGTCTCTCATGTCATCAGACCATGCAAGTTCATAAGTGACACTGCTCCAGATCCGTAAGAGAAAAACATTTTGGATAGAATATCAAACCCGAGGCTCTGGTCACAAAGTGTTTGAGCCTACTGACAAATGTAATGGTCAGGAACACTTTGCAATCCGTAACCCTACTGGAAGGCTTCCATAGGAAGACCATGTGATACCCCATGGGGTCCTGGAGGTTCTACTCGCACATATGCTAAATGGACTCTGCAGTAGAGATGAGCGGTGTTCGACTCGAACTGTTCGCCAATCTCAAATTCGAGCTGTTTTGGGCGGTGTTCGAGCCGTTCGGCGAACACGAACGATTTGAAAAAAATCCGGCTGTTCGAGGTTATGTTCGATCACTGTTCGTGCACCAAAATCATAACTGGATTTTTTCACAGTAATGCTGATAATCAATGTTAATACACAGTTTGAGTGTACAGCGGGGCGGGGGGAGGGGCAGGGGATGGATCTCTGCAGAAATAATGAAGATCTCCATTTTTTTTTCTCTTTCCCGCATTTACAGTGGGGAGGTGCAGTCTGTCAGCCTATCAGCAGCGCACACACGGAGCAAACTGTTTTTTTTCACACAAGCAAGGGCATGTGTCATTGGCAGTGTATGTCACATGTCCTTGCCCTATAAGACCAAGCCATTTTCCCCGTCGCCACCATTTTCTCACTGCTGCAGCTGCGTGTTAGACGGCACCGCTGTTGATGTGTGCGCTATACTTTCAGTGTTAATTTCAAGCCAATTTTCTCAGAAATATACAGATAGCTTGGGAGTAGGGAATAGTTGTGATTGCAGTCCTTTTGAGGACTAGGTTACAGCATTTCCTACGACTTTTATCAGGCAGGTCTGTGCTCTTAAATAGATAGGTTGGGAGTAGGGACTAATTGTAATTGCAGTCCTTTTGAGGACTAGGTTACAGCATTTCCTAGGACTTTTAGCAGGCAGGTCTGTGCCAGTGCTGTGCAAGTGTTTTTCACAGCATTTAGCTAAATCTAGCTAAGCAAATCCTTTTGGGCCTCTTGCAGAGTGTGTTAGTCAGTGGAGTAGCCTATCTGTGTTGCAAGCTACACCACCTGTGTATAGAATACAATTATTTTTACTGCACCTAGCCAAGTAAAACCTTTTGGGCATAGCATCACTCTATTAGGCCATCTATACTAAGCTCCACCAGCTTGCAAATTACAAATAATTTTTAGCTGCATCTAGCTCGTAAAATAATTTTGGGCATATTAGCAGTGTGTGGTACTCATTCTATTAGGCCATCTATACTAAGCTCCACCAGCTTTCAAATTACTAATAATTTTTAGCTGCATCTTGCCTGTAAAATAATTTTGGGCATATTAGCAGTGTGTGGTACTCATTTTATTAGGCCATCTATACCAAGCTCCACCAGCTTTGAAATTAATAATAATTTTTAGCTGCATCTTGCCTGTAAAATAATTTTGGGCATATTAGCAGTGTGTGGTACTCATTCTATTAGGCCATCTATACTAAGCTCCACCAGCTTTCAAATTACTAATAATTTTTAGCTGCATCTTGCCTGGAAAATAATTTTGGGCATAGTAGCAGTGTGTGGTACTCATTGTATTAGGCCATCTATACCAAGCTCCAACAGCTTGGAAATTAATAATAATTTTTAGCTGCATCTTGCCTGTAAAATAATTTTGGGCATATTAGCAGTGTGTGGTACTCATTCTATTAGGCCATCTATACTAAGCTCCACCAGCTTGCAAATTACTAATAATTTTTAGCTGCATCTTGCCTGGAAAATAATTTTGGGCATAGTAGTAGTGTGTGGTACTCATTGTATTAGGCCATCTATACCAAGCTCCACCAGCTTTGAAATTAATAATAATTTTTAGCTGCATCTAGCCCGGAAAATAATTTTTCTTCCCAATAGTGGTAGCAAAAGAAATATGGGGCGCGCGCCTGGCTAACAAAAATATACACTTCATAACAAAAAACACCAGCCTAGCGCACTGCATTAATAAGATGGCATCATCGTCTCTCCCAGTGCTAGGCCTACTACGCCGGCTAGCATTCATGTGCCTAAAACACAATGTATGGGTCCGCGCTAGCCACGATGCTGAGGGGTCTAAAGCTGCTGCTAACGCTTTATCACAATTCATTTGGCAGATTTTCACAGAGCTCCTCCTGAACGCCCACCCATCGGGCAACAGTTGCCCACCCTCTCTAAGGGATCTAGTGGCGAATAGTTGATGCTATTAATCAGAGCGCCAGTTGCCCCGTCGACGTGGCAAGCATACGGTAAGGCATGGGAAGAGTGGACACGACTAGTAGCAGGCAGACGGGTTGACCAATGTGAACAAGCCAGATTACAAGTCACCATAGAATTTCTCCACCAGCTAATGATAAGGGGCATATCAGGGGCTTCAGCACAGCGGTGTCTGACCAGAGTAGCATTTCACTTCCAACTAATGAATTGGGGAGATGTGACAAAGAGATTCATCATCAGACAATCCATAAAAGGGTGGAAAAGGGGTCAGCCAAGTCAGGAGTGTAGACGCCCCGTCCCGTGTCACTAAAATGGATTTCTCACATCATATCCCTAACACCATTAACATGACACTCACAATTTGAAGCAACACTACTGTCTACTGCATTTGCGATCGCCTTCTTCGGGGCGCTATGCATAAGCGAATTAGTCCCTCAATCCAAAATTACCACCAGTGGAGGCTTATTACAGCAGGACGTAGTCATAGCCAATAATGCAATACGTCTACGCATACGCAAATCGAAAACGGTTCCAGCGGGCAGGGGCACTTGGGTACTTCCCCAACCCACAAATGGTACACTGAGTCGGGTAACAATAGTAAAAACATACATAACCATCAGATCACAAAGTAATTTCTTCCTATCACACATTGATGGAACGCCATTATCAAGATACCAGTTCCAAGTTATATTTAATAAATGCCTAACATCGGCAGGGAACCACCCCAAAGATTACGGGACACACTCATTCCGCATAGGCGCGGCCACGGAAGCAGCAAGAGCAGGACTGTCAGAAACGGAAGTTCAGAGGATAGGGAGATGGCGATCCACGTGTTTGGCGAGATACATAAGACCGGACTTGTTATCCTAACGTGGTGTGTTTCTTTTACAGGTGACGCTAAGCCAACAGTGTGGGTGATAGGCCACTCGTATATATATTGGGCAGAAAAAAGGGCGAAAGTCCGCCCAGGCGGGAGGAAATTAGAGTTTCATAACACATATTTCAACTGGAGAGGTATTAGAGGCCTGCTATGGCCACAGGTACTAATGGAGGTAATCAAGGTAGGGAGAGAGGCAAGAGGTCCGGTCATCTTAGTTATACAGGCCGGGGGAAACGACCTAGGTCATCACAAGAGCGCATAACTAATGGCAATAATGAAACTAGACACTGAGCGCTTCAGAGAATTTTTCACAAAACTAACTATAGTATGGTCAGAGATTGTGCCGATAGCGGTATGGCAAGGTGCGCGAGACATCACGGCCATCGAACGGACAAGGCGGGTAATAAATATTCGGATGGCAAAATTTAGAAGAGACAGAGGCGGTGTAGTGATACGACACCGACAACTGGAAGGAGATAAAGCAGGCCTCATACGGCCCGACAGTGTTCACTTGATGGATATTGGACTGGACATATTCCTGTCAGGACTCCAGGACAGAGTGGAACAAGCGTTAAGAGTGATGCATGGGGGTCAGAGTCCTGCATACGAGTACGCAGGATCCTCCGTGGCCTGGAAATAGAAAGGACATGTTGGAGAGTTACACTTGTTGGCCAACTTGCCGGTGTGGAGACCCAGGGCATGCTGCAACAAGCTGAATTATTTTAGAAATAAAATGCCTTTTTAATGGAATGAGTATAAAGAGTTAATAAAGCTGTGACCGATCCTCACCCATCCAGTTGTAAGAGTTACATTATTGTATTGTCAAGGAAAGGGGGGCGGTAGGGGGGCTGAGCGTCTGGGTTTGGTTGGGAGTCCCCACAGTCTGCCTAGGCTAGATGCATTTAAAAATTCTTATTAGATACACAGGCGGTGCAGCTTGCTTCGCAGCTGGGCTACTACGCCCAAAGTATTGCCTAGGCTAGATGCAGTTAAAAATTCTACGCTGACTAGCAGACACTGAAGCTTTGGAGCAGACCTCTGAGTAAACAGCTCTTCAGACTCAACCATCTGTGTTACCCCAAGCCATAGTGTATGTAGTTTCTTACAGATAAAAGGGGGGGGGGGTGGGCGACCCAACCCTCCTGGAATTTAAGATGCCAACATCACGTAAAACACAGCAAGGGGACTCCAAAAAGAGTCTCCATTTTTTCCAAAAATTGTGGCACAGACACCACTTAAGTGGCATCAATTGCCCCAGAGTCGCTTAAAACGGTTGGTGAGGTGATTTTACCAAATCCTCAAGCTTTTAGTCTCCCCAGGATGACACAGGGGTAGAAAAGTCCTTGCGGATCCATGATTTGTTCATCTTTATGAACGTGAGTCGGTCTACATTCTCAGTGGACAGCCGCGTGCGCTTATCTGTCAGAACACCACCAGCAGCGCTGAACACACATTCAGAGAGAACGCTGGCTTCAGGGCATGACAAGATCTCCAAGGCGTGAGTGGCGAGCTCCGGACATTTTTCCAGATTGGAATCCCAAACTGAGCAAGGATCCAGTGACACAGTCATGGCTTCGATGTTCACTTGGAGATACTCCTGTACCATCCTCTCTAGGCGTTGACTATGTGTCAGACTTCTTGTCTCCTGTGGCCTTGCAAAGGATGGTCTAAAAAAGTGGTGAAACGATTCCACAAAATTGCTATTACCAGCAGATACTGTGTTACTGTTACGGTTTGAGTGATGAACACTCGACAGTCCCACGGTTTGCAAGTTAGAACTGTGAGATTCACTACGTGCACCACTGGTGTTTTGTGGAAAAGCACATGTAAGATTCTGCAACAGCCTCAGCTGATACTCCTGCATGCGTGAATCCCTTTCTATGGCAAGAATTATTTCGGCAAATTTACTTTTGTACCGGGGATCTAACAGTGTGGCAACCCAGTAGTCGGGATTACTTCGAATTCTGACAATCCAAGGGTCATGTTGCAGGTAGTGCAGCAAGAAGGCACTCATGTGTCTTGCGCATCCAGGAGGACCAAGTCCTTGTTGTGTTGGTAGCGAGGTAAGAATCATACTTCCTTCCTCTGCCCTCTCCCCCCAACCTCACCAATAGAAATGTGATCAAGGTCTCCCTCATCTGATGAGTCTTAGGCTGGGTGCCCACATAGCGTTTTTCAAACGTTTATGCTGCGGAATTTCCGCAGCGTAAACGCTTGTTAAACGCTAGGTAATCCGCACCCCATGGTCCCCAAGGGGATTCCGCATGTTCTATGCACATGCTGCGGATTTTTCCACAGCGTTTATGCTGTGTACAAAAATCCGCAGCATGTCATTTAATTTTGCGGTAGCGCAGCGGAACTCCCGCCATTGACTTGCATTGAAAAGCATAGAAACCGCGACTGTACATTTCTACAAGCGGCTTCTATGCGTTTCTATGTGCGGATGGTACCCAGTTCCGGAGGAGAGGAGACTCTCATCCAGACCTGGGTACCATTGTACCTGTAAAAAAAGAATAAAATAACAAATAAAGTTTATATTCACCTGTCCGGCGTCTTCTCTCTGAATGCCGGCATCGCTTGAGGACCTGCGGTGACGTCACAGTCATGTGACCGCAGGCCCTTCACCGCTCTGTCTCGCGATATGCCGGCAGCCAGGAACCAGACAGGAATGAGCGCTGCTGCACCCACCGGGGCCTCGGGGGTGAGTATAGCTTTATTTGTTTTAATTTTTACGGTTCACACTGTATAAATCCATGCTGTTTGCATGGATTTATACAGTGTGACCTAGTTGTCAAGCACTTTCCAAGTGATGCTATCGCCTGGAAAGCGCTTGTCAATTTGCATGCGGAAACGCATGTGAATCTGCATGTGGATCCGCATGTATTCTGCAGGAAAAACGCATGCACAATCTGCATGCGTTTTTTCTGCCAGGGAGATGCAGAAATGCTGCAGAAATTTTCTGCTTCATTTCTGCATCGTGGGCACATAGCCTTACATGCCCATCGCCAGTTCGTCCTCCACTTCTTCCTCGGCTCCTGCACCTTCCTCAACAATTTGGCTGCTACCATGCGCCCGGTTAATCCCTCTCCTTCACCCTCCCATGCCTGCCGCCTTGGTGCTGCCGACCGTCTGGACCTTGGAGATGTTATCCCTTCCGCATACGACTCCTCCTCTACTTCCTCCACCTCCTCTTGTCCCACCACCTGACTCTGAATTCTGTTTAACGTGTGCTCCAGCATGTAGATCACCGAAATAGTCATGCTGATAATGGCATTGTCAGCACTAAACATCTTCGTCGCCATTTCAAAACTGTGCAGAAGGGTGTGTGGCGCCCCTGAGGGTTCAGTCGCCACAGAGGTACTGCATCTCACCCAGAGGTGTGGTATCTCACCCTCAGGTAAGGAAGGAGTATGGCTCGGGACCCTAACACCTGCATCCAACACATACCCGCAGTGGGGGTAGGGCGAGATTGCTCCGAAGGGAGAGCACAGTCCCAGGTCCCTAGCTGGAGGGAGGGTCCTATGTAGTGGGTGTGGGTGGAGAAAGCAGCTTAGGGGAGTACATGACAGGGAGAGTATAAATAGGAAGCCATCTTAGAAAGAGCAAGCCAGTCAGAGGAGGAGAAGTGAAAGGAGCAGAGGCTCTGCATGAGCTCTGCTCCGGAGACGGGCCTAGCCTGGTAGGCCCAGGACTGAAGGAGAGAAGAGAGGAGTGGGAGCAGGAAGGCTCCAGGAACCGAAGGGACCCTAGGGGTATGGGCCGTGCAGAAGGCCACCCGTACGCCCGCTGCTACCAGGAGGTAGAAGGGTCAGGCCAGATAAGGGGAACCGGTCCCTCAACTAGCGGAGAAACAGCAAGGCTCAACTAGAAACCGGAGGCTGCAGCATTTCATGTACTGCAGGCCAAAGTCCACACCAGTCTCACTAAGAAGGTAGCCACATAGGACCCAGTGGACGGAACACACGTCGCCCGCCAAGGCCCGAGGATACCGGATAGAAGTGTGAGGTGCAGGGAGAAGGCCAGAGAAAGGACACACAGAAGGGGGTCCTGCTAAGTACTCCGGAGCTATCTGGGGGTGGAGTGAGCCCCTCACTGAGTACGCACAGCACGACGGGGGAGATTGCTCTGGTACCTGTAATCTGGACTGCAACAACTGTGAGTAAAGATCTTGGGACTGCATCACACGGACTCTGTGTTCATTACTGACTCCCTGCACTACAACCACCATCATCCACCCACACTGCCCTGAAGCTACACTCTTCCTGTGGGGAATAATAATACCATTACAGCAAAACCACAAGCTTCAGAGGACTGCTCCGCAGCGGCGGCCGGCCCCTTTGGCCACACTCCACAGGTGACGTAGTCGGACATTATAAAACCCATATATACAAATTACCCTTGGATTGACCGCCCTGGGTCACGGACCGGGTCACCGCCACAGTGACTACAACCCCCAGCGTCTACCGGCCCGGCTCCGGGTACCCCACGGCCCAGGGGGCGCGTCAACTTCATAGGTCTCTGATCTGAGACCACTCCTGCAGCGTGATTTGCCCCACCTCTGGATCTCATTGGCCCAGGCTATACGTCAGAACGTATTGCACCAGGGCTTGTCGGTGCTGCCACAGTCGCTGCAACATGTGCAGAGTTGAATTCCACCGTGTCGGCACATAGCATTTCAGCCGGTGAACTGGCAGGCCCAACAACTTCTGTAGAGATGTAAGTCGTTGAGCTGCGGGATGCGAACGGCGGAAGTGAGCACACAGCGACCGTGCCCTCTGCAGAAGGCCATCTAGTCCGGGATAGTGGGCTAAAAATTGCTGGACAACCAGGTTCAACACATGAGCCATACAAGGCACGTGTGTGACATTGCCCCGGCGAAGGGCCGCACCCAGGTTTGCAGCATTGTCGCACATGGCCTTCCCTGGTTGCAGGTCCAGTGGAGACAACCATTCATGAAACTGGGTCTCCAGAGCTGACCACAACTCTTCAGCTGTGTGACTCACATTTCCCAGACATTTCAAAGTAAACACCGCCTGATGCCGTTGAGCCCTGCTGCCAGCATAGTAAGGAGGTGTGCAGGATTCCTTCTGCGCAGTTCGAAAGCGGGTGGCATTACCAGACAGGCTTTGGGTGCAGGTGGAGGACCGAGAGGAGGTTGAGGAGGCAGAAGCAGTGGAGGAACTTTTAGATAAAGAGGATTGACGTACAACTCGTGGGGACGGCAAGACTTGGACAGCAGCCCCTTGTCCTGCTGTCACCATAGTTACCCAGTGCCCAGTCAGCGACATGTAACGCCCCTGTCCATGCCTACTCGTCCAAGTGTCTATGGTGAAATGCACCCTGTCACACACAGAGTTTCTCAAAGAAGCGGTGATGTTGTGTGCGACATGCTGGTGTAGCGCAGGCACACCTTTCTTTGAGAAGTAGTACCGACTGGGCATCTGGTACTGGGGCACTGCGACGGACATAAGGTCTCGAAAATCCTCTGTGTCCACCAGGCGGAAAGGCAGCATTTCTGTAGCCAACAGCTTGCAGATGGTGAAATTCAACCTCTTAGCTTTGTCATGGCTAGGAGGAAATGGTCTTTTACTTGTCCACATCTGAGGGACCGAGGGCTGGCTGTTGTGCTTAGACGGGGTTGAGTAGGGTGTCCCTGGCAAACTGCCGGTCTGTGAGGAAGATGCAGACGGAAAAGTTAGGTTGCCTTGATCCAAAGGTGGTGCTCTCAATGTCGGAGAGCGCTCAACACCAGATGGTGTTTCTACTTCCAAATGAAATGATGACCTGCCAATCACACTGGCTGTTGCGGGTAAAGAGGTGGCAGGTCTGCGTCCAAAAACATATGTGACTGCTGTCCCCCCAGTCACAGAGGATGAAGAGGCCGAGGATGCACAAGATGGGGCAGACGGTGGTTGGCCCGGCCCGCTAGGCCGCATTGTAGCACAGTGAGCTTCCCACTGCAACTTATGCTTCATATTCATGTGACGGTTCATGCATGAAGTACTCAAACTATGGATTTTTTGGCCTCTACTTAGCTTTTGGTGACAAATATTACAGATAACACGAGTTGGGTCATCCTTATCGATCTGAAAAAATGCCCAGGCTATGCAAGGCTTAGAGCCCATGAGACCTGAAGAGCCACTACGACTTGTGGTCAGAGGCAGAGTTGTGGTTGAGGATGCAGTTGTTGACGTGCTTCCAGTACTCCATCTCTGTCCAGGAAGGCGTAACCTAACCTCGTCGTCAATAGCATCTGTGACGCCCAGCTGCACTTGGTATCACAGATCCTAGAAGAGTGCATTGATGGAATCCTCCACAAGAGGCCCCCATAAACATTCACACATCTCCACCTTCCACCTCAGACCAGCAGAGGGAGCCTGTTAGGGATATAAATAGGGAAGGTGGAGCTAGGCAGTTCAGTTCCTCTGAAGAGTTCCTGCAGTAGAGAAGCCTAAGAGCGGTCAGTCTGCAGTGGAGCTCAGTCTAGTCTAGAGAACTCAGTTAATAGTTCAGCAGTGGAGCACGAGGCTCCTGCTAGCTAGATTCAGGGAGCCCAGTTAGAGCTTAAGGTGTGCCAGCGCCATAAGATCGGTGAAGCGCGGCAAGCTGCCGTTAGTGTCTATAGCCTAGTGAGGGCCCGAGTAGGCCGAAGGCGAGTGGAGAGTTAGTACATAGGGGGCAGAGGAGCTTAACCAGCTCACCCCGTAGCATTTACCGGACACCGGATCCGTGCTTACCGGGATCTCTATGACCCAGTAAGGCATAACCGGAATCCCTGGAGAACTACAAGTCCCAGGATCGCTAAGGTGCTGATACGTAACAGAGCCAGGAGACGCTTAGGCCCCGCATACTGGGAGCGTGAACTCCAAGACAAGGCCCTACCACAAAGTCAGCCAGCGCAGGACAGAGACAAAGTTAGGCCTAGCTCCAGGCAGATCAGAAACTTACTACGCAGAGGCAAGAAACAGGAGGCCCTACACCCGCTCATTGGGGAGGATCCTGATATGCACCCTTCACCCTACAGTGCTCCGGGATGTGCCTGAATTTCCACCAGTAAAAGGTACTGAAGTGACTACCGTGTCCATTCCCGTTCTTGCTCTGACCCAGCTGGGTCTTGCCTGTCCTGCATTCCCCCTGCATATGCTTTTCTGAGGCCTAGCTCCACCTGTGGGGAGCTATACCATCGAGCTGCCTTATCACCGGCCTCAGTGGACTGCTGCAGCGCTGGTGCTTCTCACCAGATACCACAGGTGGCATCACGAACTCTTATAAAATTAACAATTATCCACCCTTTTAAAGAGTGACCCCAGGGTACGGGCCCGGGAGCCGACCACCGCAACATCCCCAAGGCCAGGCAAAGGCCCGGGTACTGAGTCATCCCCATCCCCTGGGCTAGTCACATCCTCCTCCACCTCCTCTGCTGACCTCATCGACTGGCTGACTGTGGGTTGACAGTAAGTGGGATCTCCAACCTAGTCATCATCACCCTGTGTGTTTTCACACCCGTCGTCCTCAGAGCCAACCTCTTCCTGCCCTGACCGAAAAGTCAAGTTGTCGCTACAATCAGGTATTTGAGTCTCATCATCGTCTTCATCATCGTCTCCACCAACAGGAGTTACAGTTTGGGAACGAGGGTCTACATTATGCTCAGAACCTTCTTCATCTGGTCCTGGATCCGACTCAAAGATTCTGGGCATCAGTGCAGATCATTTCCTCGTCTGGATTAACAGAAGCTCTGGAGCAGACCTCCGTTTCCAAGGCTATAGTATGAGTAAACAGCTGTGCAGACTCAACCATCTGTGTTACCCCATACTCAGACGGGCAGCTGGAGACTTGGGAGCTGTGAGGAAGCAAGTGCGATTGGGGTGACACCTCTGAGGACTGGAGTATTTGTGATGTTGAAGTTGAGGTGGAGGAGAGGCCACTTGAAGGAGCACTTGATATCCGTTGAAGCACCTGCAGTTTTTGTGCCTCATCTGGAATTTGTAGCAATGGGCGTGGCCGTAAGAAAGGGATCGTATCACATTGTCCAAGAAAAGAAGTAGAAATCTTAGTTTGGCTGGAAGATGGTCTTTCTTCTGCAGATGGTACTCCCCCCCACCGCAGGGGGGGCTCGACCCACCAGCGGACAGGCACCAGTATTGGGAGAGGGGGGCTGGCCGTCAGGGTCCACCGCGGATCTGGCACAAACCCGGCGACACGGAGGTCGCACGGGAAGGAACGGACTGGCCGTGTCGGCTTCGCACTCCAGCGTAGTCCCTCTGCCCGCTCGAGCCCGTAACCTCAAAGGGATGCGCAAGAGGCTTTTCTTCCCAGGGCTGTTCCCCACCCAGCAGGAACGTGGGGGAGCTCAGGTCGGCCTTCCACTGTACTCCCTTACCTTCCTCGCCCTCTTTCCTTCTTCCGTTGTCCATCTAACCCCTCGGCTCTGTGGTGTCCGCTCTCCCTCCAGCTCTCTCCTTCTCACAGGTGGACTACCGCGTGTATTCACACTGTGGCGAATCTTTTGGGCCCAGGAATGAGAAGTTGTCGAGGCAATGGATAATATGTGCCCCCTTAGAAACGTCCATTACAACCCATTCGAGGAAGCAACTAAACGCCTTAAATAGTGACCAGGATCTGGACCACCCCATGGGCAAACAGCGAACTATATAGTATGCTCCTTCCCAGAAGCAGCCCAATAGGTGGACACTATTCGGAGGCACAGGTAGTAAGTAAACGGAAAGCCGCATCAATGTCTGTTTTGGCCATTAGGGTGACCTTTCCCAACTTCTTGATCCGCCTGATTGCATTTTCAAAGGATGTACAGTATATACTACTGTACTTGGTTCCGCGTCGATGTTGTCGTTTACGGACCTGCCCCTTGGATATGACAAATGGTGGATTAGTCCGTATGTATTGGGTTCCGTTTTTGGCACAACTCACAACGGGGATACCACTACATCTTGTAAGGAAAGTGTTCTGAATGGATTCTACCTAAAGATATTTATTTTTTAAATTTTCTTGTCACGACGTCTGGGTGTTGGTAGGCTGATTTTAGATTTTTACTCCAGCCTTTCTTGATTTTAGAAGGGCATGACATGCCTATATCTGTGCCTCCCCCTCCTTTTACTCCTTCACCTCTTTTCTTTTCGCATGACTATATGTACTTGTCACTTTTCCATGTGTTAGCTGTGTCTTCTGAGCAGTTTTTCAGCTTTTGGACACCTTTGAAGTGTTTTCTATGTGTTTCTATGTGTTTTTGACATTGGTTTTAACGGTGTTCGAAGTTGTTCGACGAACAGTTCGGCGAACATACGGGTGTTCGACGAACCGAACTCGAATACTACGGGGGTGGCTCAACACTACACCGCAGATGCTGAAAGAACAAAAACTAACTCGGGGGTTAAAAAAAAGTCCAGAGTTAGGCTATGTTCACGCATCATGTTTTTTCATGCAAATTTTTATGCAAATTGTCAGCTGCCTTTTGCAGTACCAGCAAAGTCTATGAGATTCCAGAATTCTTAGTTCACACATCATGTTTTTTTTTTTGTTCAGGATTTTGTGCCTTTCATGTTTTTTTGGGGAAAATAGGGCATGTCACTTCTTTCGGTGTTTTTTCACAAATAGGAAGTAATGGGCGGTGAAAAAAAAGGCTGAAAATACGTCAGCTTTTTTTATGCATTAACCAGAATGAGATTTTTTTTTTTCACGGAAATATGTACATGCATAACAGAGACAAAAGGACAGTGAAAACAAACGCTGAAAAAAACACCAAAAACCCACCCGTAAAAAATCAATAAAACTGCAACAAAAATCCTGAACAACCTCCTGGCAAGAGATCAGGTTTTGCTGCAGAAAATGAACGCAAAAAAAACAATGATGTGTGAACATAGCCTTACAATGACCATCACTAATAAGAAAGGTCCTTTAATACAGGAATGTGGTGAACAGCTTTTTTTGGGCTGCCATGTCTTACTAGTACTTTTTTTATTTGTTTTTTTTTCTTTATTCCGGTATTCTTGATAAATTACTGCTGCATCTCATTTATATTGCCAATGGACTAGAAGTAAAATATAATTTAGCAAATAACGCTAATGGCTGATAGCTAAACGTGCGAGGCTGTGGATATCTGCATTCATGTACGGCTATGGCATTTTATCAGTCACTAGGTCAGTAACAAATCTATAAACAAAAGACAAGACGCAGCCGCACGTACTGTATATAATGTCAGAGAGGAAAATGGATTGTGAAGTATTTCATTATCTTCTGATGGAAAGAAATGCATTAAAATTTCCTTTATTTTCAAGTATGTCTTGATATCACAGTTGCACAGCAACTGGTACTGCGTTATTATCGGCATGTGAATAAACAAGAAGTTTACAAAATGTACTAAGGCCTCACAATATTATATATATATTAACGTGGAAGGCTTTCATAATAATCTACTTTATTCAAGCACTTCAGATAAGATTTCCATTCCATTAGTTTACAGAACATTTCCACTCCATGTACATAATGCAAACACATAGATGCAAATGGGTTTATCCACAGACCTAGAGTGCAGGTAAGGGGGTAACTACAGCGAGGGCCGGGGCTGCAGTCGCATTGGTTTTTGGGTGTTGCTCTTACAGTGGCATCAAGATTATCCAGGTCAGCACAATTAGAAATATAACAAACTTGTATAGTATAGTTTTTTTTTATTATTATTATTTAAACTACTATTGCAGGGTTTTTTGTTATTATTTTTTATCCCCGTGTGTAGTAAAAAAACTTATGAGTGGCTGCTACTGTTTTCCACACCGCTCTGATCCTTCTCCACCATCTTGTGACTGCAGCTCTGACTGACCTGGAAATCACTGCTATCAGTCACCATTTCACTTAAAGGGTTACCCAGGACCATTTAATTTTTTTTACTACGGGCTTAAGAACTAAAAGGCAGGTAGTTGCCTGCTGTCTACGGAATAGATCTCCGCCGGTACAGAGCGATTACTACCAGCTCTTGCCAGCAATGCCGCAGCTTTTGCTGACGTCTCATCGACAGAGCAGCGGCTTCTCTTCTGCTTTGCTGATGGGGCATGACTGCCAATGTCATCATGATTGACAGCCAGCTCCCTTTTGCCTAACTGCCGAATCAGCATGACATCGGCAGTCACGCCCCGTCTACAAAGCTGCCTTGAAGAAGAAGAGCTGCTCTGTTGACGTGGAGCAGCTGAATCGCCGGCAGGAGTGGTCTGTGCCAGATAGAATAGCCAGGTAGTTGCTTCTGTTAGTAACTACCTACCTGTTAGTTTTTAGGTCCATAGTAAAAAATAAAATAGTCCTGGACAACCCCTGAAAATATATCTTATATTCTAGGTTCTTCAAAGTAGCCACCTTTTGCTTTGATGACTGCTTTGCACACTCTTGGCATTCTCTTGATGAGCTTCAAGAGGTAGTCACCGGAAATGGTTTTCACTTCACAGGTGTGCCCTGTCAGGTTTAATAAGTGGGATTTCTTGCCTTATAAATGGGGTTGGCACCATCAGTTGTGTTGTGCAGAAGTCAGGTGGATACACAGCTGATAGTCCTACTGAATAGACTGTTAGAATTTGTATTATGGCAAGAAAAAAGCAGCTAAGTAAAGAAAAACGAGTGGCCATCATTACCTTAAGAAATGAAGGTCAGTCAGTGCGAAAAATTGGGAAAACTTTGAAAGTGTCCCCAAATGCAGTTGCAAAAACCATCAAGTGCTACAAAGAAACTGGCTCACATGAGGACCGCCCCAGGAAAGGAAGACCAAGAGTCACCTCTGCTTCTGAGGATAAGTTTATCCGAGTCACCAGCCTCAGAAATCGCAGGTTAACAGCAGCTCAGATTAGAGACCAGGTCAATGCCACACAGAGTTCTAGCAGCAGACACATCTCTACAACAACTGTTAAGAGGAGACTTTGTGCAGCAGGCCTTCATGGTAAAATAGATGCTAGAAAACCACTGCTAAGGACAGGCAACAAGCAGAAGTGACTTGTTTGGGCTAAAGAACACAAGGAATGGACATTAGACCAGTGGAAATCTGTGCTTTGGTCTGATGAGTCCAAATTTGAGATCTTTGGTTCCAACCGCCGTGTCTTTGTGCGACGCAGAAAAGGTGAACGGATGGACTCTACATGCCTGGTTCCCACCGTGAAGCATGGAGGAGGAGGTGTGATGGTGTGGGGGTGCTTTGCTGGTGACACTGTTGGGGATTTATTCAAAATTGAAAGCATACTGAACCAGCATGGCTACCACAGCATCTTGCAGCGGCATGCTATTCCATCTGGTTTGCGTTTAGTTGGACCATCATTTATTTTTCACCAGGACAATGACCCCAAACACACCTCCAGGCTCTGTAAGGGCTATTTGACCAAGAACGAGAGTGATGGGGTGCTACGCCAGATGACCTGGCCTCCACAGTCACCAGACCTGAACCCAATCGAGATGGTTTGGGGTGAGCTGGACCGCAGAGTGAAGACAAAAGAGCCAACAAGTGCGAAGCATCTCTGGGAACTCCTTCAAGATTGTTGGAAGACCATTTCCGGTGACTACCTCTTGAAGCTCATCAAGAGAATGCCAAGAGTGTGCAAAGCAGTCATCAAAGCAAAAGGTGGCTACTGTGAAGACCCTAGAATATAAGACATATTTTCAGTTGTTTCACACTTTTTTTTGTTAAGTATATAATTCCACATGTGTTAATCCATAGTTTTGATGCCTTCAGTGTGAATGTACAATTTTCATAGTCATGAAAATACAGAAAAATCTTTAAATGAGGTGTGTCCAAACTTTTGGTCTGCACTGTATATATATATATATATATATATATATATATATATATATACACTATGTGCAGAATTATTAGGCAAGTTGTATTTTAGAGGATTATTTTTATTATTGATCAACAACTATGTTCTCAATCAACCCAAAAGACTCAAATATCCAAGCTTAATATTTTTGGAAGTTGGAGTGGGGTTTTTTTTAGATTTGGCTATCTTAGGAGGATATCTGTTTGTGCAGGTAACTATTACTGAGCCGAATTACTACAACATGTATAAAAAGTATCATGTGATCAAAATACTCATTTGCCTAATAATTCTGCACACAGTGTATCTATCTATATAATTGTCTTATCCCGTCGGTCTGTCTGTCTTTCTGTCCTGGAAATCCCGGGTCGCTGATTGGTCTGGCCGCGGCCAATCAGCGACGCGGCATTTCAGAAAAACATGGCGGCCATTAGCGGCTCATGTGTGGCACGGAGGTCAGCGGCGATGCAGCCGGGAGATGCAGCCGGCTGCTCGCAGCATAAGTCCCCCGACTGCAGGCGCCGCTGACCTACATGCGGCTATCGTCGGAAGATCAGCGGCTACGGCCACTTATCTCTCGAGGACAAGTGTGACGCCCCTCCTTTCCCCTCCTCTCCTCTCCCCTCCCCTCTCCTCCCGTCCCTCCCCCTGCTCGATCAGGACCCCGGCACCTGGCGTCATACTTACCCCTCCCCTCCCCACTCCTCTCCTCCCCCCGCTCAATCAGGACCCCGGCACCCGACGTCATACTTACCCCTCCCCGTGCCTGCGCAGCAGCTCCTGTGTCTTCCGCTGCAGCTCTGTGACGTCTCAGGTCAGAGGGCGCGGTGACGTCTTTACACCGCGCTCTCTCCTGACCGGTCACAGTGCACAGCGTGAAGATGCCGGCTACGCTGGAGTATAGAGAAGCAGTGAGGTGAGTATTCGATTTTTTTTTTTTTGTATGGGGCCATAGGGGACCTGCATGGGGCACTATGCGGGGATGGGACATCCTGCATGGGGTATTATATAGGGGGGATGTGACAGCCTGCATGGGGCATTATATGGGGGGAGAGGTGACATCCTGCATGGGCCATTATATGGGGGGAGAGGTGACATCCTACATGGGGCATTATATGGGGGAGAGGTGACATCCTGCATGGGGTATTATATAGAGGGGATGTGACATTCTGCATGGGGTATTATATACGGGGGATGTGACATCCTGCATGGGGTATTATATACGGGGGATGTGACTTCCTGCATGGCGCATTATAAAGGAGGGTCGGGAGACATATGCTAGAATACCCGATGCGTTAGAATTGGGCCACCATCTAGTATGTATATGTGTATATATATATATATATATATATATATGTGTGTATATATATATATATGTATATATATACACATATACATACACACACACATACCTATATATATATATATTTATTTATATATCTTCACATCTCTTACCATATGAGTTAATTCAAACTTTTACAGATGAAGCAGTACCAAAAATGTTTGTTTTGATTTTTTTTTTTTTTTTTTTTATAATGGGGGAAGAGGAGAGTGATTCAAATTTTTATATTATTTAATACTTTAAAAAAATATATATTTTTTTACTTTATTTTTAAGTCACTTTGAGGGACTTGAATCTGCAATCATCTGATCACTTGTTCTGTATACTGCAACCCCCAGTATTACAGTAGACAGCTACAATCATGGTCTCCTTTCACCAAACCCCCAAGACTGCACGACCTGAATGCCAATGTCAATGTCAAAGACTGACAGCAGAAGTTACGAGGTTAACAGCAGCGTTCCATACTTAGCTATGATTGCTGCTGTGTGAAGAAGATACTGGCTGTGTAAAACAGTGTCAACCAGTTATGGTGGGGGCTCAGCTGCCGTACCAGCATGTCCAATGTTAAGAAGTGATTAAGATCATTTGGGTATTTTTCTTGTCTTTGGTTTCTCTTTGTTTAATGGCCTTGTGTGAACATGCATTTACATTTTGCATGCAATCAATTTATGTTCCAGTTCACACCTTCAGGTTTTTTCTTTGCAGTTAGTATGCTTGAGTGCATATAAAAGGGTGTGGCCGCCCTTTGTCTGGGCTGGGACGCTGATCCTGCCTCGGTTTTATGCTTGCACCAGGGATCCAGTCTCTCTGTCCTTGTCCATATGTATGTCACTTGACAAATGGTAAGGTTTTTAATATTAGAGTTAGGACTGTCCCACAAGGGATGCTGTGACGTGGCGGGACAGCTTTTACATTATTTTGATCAAAATTATGTTAACTAAATACCCTTTATTATTTATTATTATTTTTGCACTGTGCGATTTATATATTTACTTTTAATCATTTGGGTATTTTTCTTGTCTTTGGTTTCTCTTTGTTTAATGGCCTTGTGTGAACATGCATTTACATTTTGCATGCACATCAATTTATGTTCCAGTTCACACCTTCAGGTTTTTTCTTTGCAGTTAGTATGCTTGAGTGCATATAAAAGGGTGTGGCCGCCCTTTGTCTGGGCTGGGACGCTGATCCTGCCTCGGTTTTATGCTTGCACCAGGGATCCAGTCTCTCTGTCCTTGTCCATATGTATGTCACTTGACAAATGGTAAGGTTTTTAATATTAGAGTTAGGACTGTCCCACAAGGGATGCCGTGATGTGGCGGGACAGCTTTTACATTATTTTGATCAAAATTATGTTAACTAAATACCCTTTATTATTTATTATTATTTTTGCACTGTGCGATTTATATATTTACTTTTAATCATTTGGGTATTTTTCTTGTCTTTGGTTTCTCTTTGTTTAATGGCCTTGTGTGAACATGCATTTACATTTTGCATGCACATCAATTTATGTTCCAGTTCACACCTTCAGGTTTTTTCTTTGCAGTTAGTATGCTTGAGTGCATATAAAAGGGTGTGGCCGCCCTTTGTCTGGGCTGGGACGCTGATCCTGCCTCGGTTTTATGCTTGCACCAGGGATCCAGTCTCTCTGTCCTTGTCCATATGTATGTCACTTGACAAATGGTAAGGTTTTTAATATTAGAGTTAGGACTGTCCCACAAGGGATGCCGTGACGTGGCGGGACAGCTTTTACATTATTTTGATCAAAATTATGTTAACTAAATACCCTTTATTATTTATTATTATTTTTGCACTGTGCGATTTATATATTTACTTTTAATCATTTGGGTATTTTTCTTGTCTTTGGTTTCTCTTTGTTTAATGGCCTTGTGTGAACATGCATTTACATTTTGCATGCACATCAATTTATGTTCCAGTTCACACCTTCAGGTTTTTTCTTTGCAGTTAGTATGCTTGAGTGCATATAAAAGGGTGTGGCCGCCCTTTGTCTGGGCTGGGACGCTGATCCTGCCTCGGTTTTATGCTTGCACCAGGGATCCAGTCTCTCTGTCCTTGTCTATATGTATGTCACTTGACAAATGGTAAGGTTTTTAATATTAGAGTTAGGACTGTCCCACAAGGGATGCCGTGACGTGGCGGGACAGCTTTTACATTATTTTGATCAAAATTATGTTAACTAAATACCCTTTATTATTTATTATTATTTTTGCACTGTGCGATTTGTATATTTACTTTTAATCATTTGGGTATTTTTCTTGTCTTTGGTTTCTCTTTGTTTAATGGCCTTGTGTGAACATGCATTTACATTTTGCATGCACATCAATTTATGTTCCAGTTCACACCTTCAGGTTTTTTCTTTGCAGTTAGTATGCTTGAGTGCATATAAAAGGGTGTGGCCGCCCTTTGTCTGGGCTGGGACGCTGATCCTGCCTCGGTTTTATGCTTGCACCAGGGATCCAGTCTCTCTGTCCTTGTCCATATGTATGTCACTTGACAAATGGTAAGGTTTTTAATATTAGAGTTAGGACTGTCCCACAAGGGATGCCGTGACGTGGCGGGACAGCTTTTACATTATTTTGATCAAAATTATGTTAACTAAATACCCTTTATTATTTATTATTATTTTTGCACTGTGCGATTTATATATTTACTTTTAATCATTTGGGTATTTTTCTTGTCTTTGGTTTCTCTTTGTTTAATGGCCTTGTGTGAACATGCATTTACATTTTGCATGCACATCAATTTATGTTCCAGTTCACACCTTCAGGTTTTTTCTTTGCAGTTAGTATGCTTGAGTGCATATAAAAGGGTGTGGCCGCCCTTTGTCTGGGCTGGGACGCTGATCCTGCCTCGGCTTTATGCTTGCACCAGGGATCCAGTCTCTCTGTCCTTGTCCATATGTATGTCACTTGACAAATGGTAAGGTTTTTAATATTAGAGTTAGGACTGTCCCACAAGGGATGCCGTGACGTGGCGGGACAGCTTTTACATTATTTTGATCAAAATTATGTTAACTAAATACCCTTTATTATTTATTATTATTTTTGCACTGTGCGATTTATATATTTACTTTTAATCATTTGGGTATTTTTCTTGTCTTTGGTTTCTCTTTGTTTAATGGCCTTGTGTGAACATGCATTTACATTTTGCATGCACATCAATTTATGTTCCAGTTCACACCTTCAGGTTTTTTCTTTGCAGTTAGTATGCTTGAGTGCATATAAAAGGGTGTGGCCGCCCTTTGTCTGGGCTGGGACGCTGATCCTGCCTCGGTTTTATGCTTGCACCAGGGATCCAGTCTCTCTGTCCTTGTCCATATGTATGTCACTTGACAAATGGTAAGGTTTTTAATATTAGAGTTAGGACTGTCCCACAAGGGATGCCGTGACGTGGCGGGACAGCTTTTACATTATTTTGATCAAAATTATGTTAACTAAATACCCTTTATTATTTATTATTATTTTTGCACTGTGCGATTTATATATTTACTTTTAATCATTTGGGTATTTTTCTTGTCTTTGGTTTCTCTTTGTTTAATGGCCTTGTGTGAACATGCATTTACATTTTGCATGCACATCAATTTATGTTCCAGTTCACACCTTCAGGTTTTTTCTTTGCAGTTAGTATGCTTGAGTGCATATAAAAGGGTGTGGCCGCCCTTTGTCTGGGCTGGGACGCTAATCCTGCCTCGGTTTTATGCTTGCACCAGGGATCCAGTCTCTCTGTCCTTGTCCATATGTATGTCACTTGACAAATGGTAAGGTTTTTAATATTAGAGTTAGGACTGTCCCACAAGGGATGCCGTGACGTGGCGGGACAGCTTTTACATTATTTTGATCAAAATTATGTTAACTAAATACCCTTTATTATTTATTATTATTTTTGCACTGTGCGATTTATATATTTACTTTTAATCATTTGGGTATTTTTCTTGTCTTTGGTTTCTCTGTGTAAAACAGTGTCAACCAGTTATGGTGCGGGCTCAGCTGCTGTACCAGCATGTCCAATGTTAAGAAGTGATTAAGACCTGTGATACTTGGGAGAACTGTTGGAGATTTTGCTTTGGGGCATTGGAGTATTAGAGACAGACAACCAGGCAAGAACAAGCTGGTCTGGAAATATAATTTATAGTATCTATCTATATAATTGTCTTATCCCGTCTGTCTGTCTGTCTGTCCTAGAAATCCCGGGTCGCTGACTGGTCCGGCCGCGGCCAATCAGCGACGCGGCATTTCAGAAAAACATGGCGGCCATTAGCGGCTCATGTGTGGCACGGAGGTCAGCGGCGATGCAGCCGGGAGATGCAGCTGGCTGCTCGCAGCATAAGTCCCCCGACTGCAGGCGCCGCTGACCCTCATGCGGCTATCATCGGAAGATCAGCGGCTACGACCGCTTATCTCCCGAGGACAAGTGTGATGCCCCTCCCCTCCTTTCCCCTCCTCTCCTCTCCTCCCGTCCCTCCCCCCGCTCGATCATAGAATCATAGAATCATAGAATGGTAGAGTTGGAAGGGACCTCCTGGGTCATCTGGTCCAACCCCCTGCTCAAAGCAGGATTCACTAGATCATCTCAGACAGATGTCTGTCCAGCCTCTGTTTGAAAACGTCCATTGAAGGGGAACTCACCACCTCTCGTGGCAGCCTGTTCCACTCATTAATCACCCTGTCAAAAAGTTTTTTCTAATATCTAATCTGTGTCTCCTCCCATTTAGTTTCATCCCATTGCTTCTAGTCTTTCCTTGTGCAAATGAGAATAAAGATGATCCTTCTACAATGTGACAGCCCTTGACATATTTGTAGACAGCTATTAAGTCTCCTCTCAGTCTTCTTTTTTGCAAGCTAAACATTCCCAAATCCTGCAACCGTTCCTCATAGGACATGGTTTGCAGACCAGTCACCATTCTGGTCGCTCTTCTCTGAACTTGCTCCAGTTTGTCTATGTCTTTTTTAAAATGTGGTGCCCAAAACTGTACACAGTATTCCAGATGAGGTCTGACCAAAGAGGAGTAAAGACCGATAATGACTTCACGTGATCTAGACTGTATGCTTCTGTTAATACATCCCAGAATTGTATTTGCCTTTTTTGCTGCTGCATCACACTGTTGACTCATGTTCAGTCTATGATCTATTAGTATACCTAAGTCTTTTTCACATGTACTGTTGCTTAGCTCTATTCCTCCCATTCTGTATATGCTTTTTTCATTTTTATTGCCCAGATGTAGTACTTTGCATTTTTCCCTGTTAAAAACCATTCTGTTGGTTGCTGCCCACTGCTCCAGTTTATTTAGGTCTTTTTGAATCCTCTCTCTCTCTTCTCTAGTATTAGCTATCCCTCCTAGCTTTGTGTCATCAGCAAATTTAATCAGTTTACCCTCAATTCCTTCATCTAAATCATTGATAAAGATGTTGAACAATACAGGTCCCAGGACGGAGCCCTGTGGTACCCCACTTGAGACATTCATCCAGCTGGATGTGAAGCCATTTACAACCACCCTTTGAGTCCGATCACTAAGCCAGTTATGAATCCACCTAACAGTTGCCTGGTCCATTGCATACTTGGTCATTTTTTCAATAAGGCGTCATACTTACCCCTCCCCTCCTCTCCCCTCTCGTCCCTCCCCCCGCTCGATCAGGACCCCGGCACCCGGCGTCATACTTACCCCTCCCCGTGCCTGCGCAGCAGCTCCTGTATCTTCCGCTGCAGCTCTGTGACGTCTCAGGTCAGAGGGCGCGGTGACGTCTTTACACCGTGCTCTCTCCTAACCGGTCACAGCACACAGCGTGAAGATGCCGGCTACGCTGGAGTCCAGAGAAGCAGTGAGGTGAGTATTGGATTTTTTTTTTTTGTATGGGGCCATAGGGGACCTGCATGGGGCACTATGGGGGGATGGGACATCCTGCATGGGGTATTATATAGGGGGGATGTGACAGCCCGCATGGGGCATTATATGGGGGGAGAGGTGACATCCTGCATGGGCCATTTTATGGGGGGAGAGGTGACACCCTACATGGGGCATTATATGGGGGAGAGGTGACATCCTGCATGGGGTATTATAGAGGGGGGATGTGACATCCTGCATGGGGTATTATATACGGGGGATGTGACATCCTGCATGGTGTATTATATGCATGGGGTATTATATACGGGTGATGTGACTTCCTGCATGGGGCATTATAAAGGAGGGTCGGGAGACATATGCTAGAATACGACAATGCGTTAGAATCGGGCCACCATCTAGTTGATTTAATATTATTGGCTTGTAGTTGTGAAAAAGAGGTACAGTGGCCAAGCCTAATTTTAACTCTCATGTTGAGTTGCAGTCGGGTTTCTTATTTACCCCACAAAAAAGTAACAGATTTGGGAAACTAATGACACATTAAGAAATTTTTTTCGAATGTAATTGAGACAGAGTAGAAAAAAGTGGACTTTGAGATTCTACATCTACAATTCAACCCCTGAAGCTGCTATTATTTCTCCATAAAATGCACTGCTCTGGCCGTACGGCGTGCTGCCTATGTCATAATTTATATATATATTATATATACTGTGTATATAAAAAGCATTGAAATACACAGCGGTAAATGCCAGCGCAGATTTTGTTGCAGAAAAGGTACATATTTTCTACACATTTGCATAGCAAAAAATGAAATTCATGGCGACATCCTGGAGCATAAATTAACAAAATGTCAATTTACGCTGTGGATTTTCTCAGCAGAGTGTGAATGAGCTTTTGTGAAATCTCATTAACAGCACTGTTACTGTGAACCACACATAAATGCAAATGGCAACAGAAAATCTGCTGTGTATTTGCCCCAAATGAACAAAAACGAATAGTTCCAAACCAAAGGGTACACGTTGGACGCCGGCCCTTACACAGCTGAATTACTACGTGATCAGGTGCCAGACTTACAGGGAATCTGTCAGTAGGATCAACCATCTTAAGATGTATATATGGGAATGCAGGTCATAGAGAGTTGAACAAAATTATACCTTGATATCAGCAATCTGATGTTTTATTCCAGAGTAGTCCACATTTTTCTCAATATGTAAATGAACTGATAAGATCTATGGGCCGGACATAGATCTCACTGAGAATCTGCCTCCAGAGATTTTTTTTAAATGAAAGGGGGCGTTACCAGTGTGAGACATGTAATAACTGACAATCTGTTCTCCTGACCTACATGTCTCACAATGGTAACTCCTCCTTCCAGTTAAATTAAGCTCTGGAGGCAGATTCTCAGGGAGATCTATGTCCGGCCCATAGATCTTACAGCTCATTACATTATGCACTGTTAGGAATCCGTTCTGTTTCACCATAGTACTGAAGTATGGAGAGAAGGGGAGGATAAAACACTTGGTGCATGGCTGTGAATATGCAAATGGTATATGAGCGATGACGTGACGACAGCCGGGAACGGTAAAACAGAAAGGAATCCCAACACTGTGTAAATAACTCACTGTTAAGGCTCATTCAGCGATTTTTTTCATATGCAAAAAACGGTCCAAGTTTCATCAGTTTTTTTGGGGCAGATTTTCAGCACATCTTCATCAGAATGTCAACAGAGTTTGGTCCAAGTTTCATCAGTTTTTTTGGGGCAGAGTTTCAGCACATCTTCATCAGAATGTCAACAGAGTTTGGTCCAAGTTTCATCAGTTTTTTTGGGGCAGAGTTTCAGCACATCTTCATCAGAATGTCAACAGAGTTTGGTCCAAGTTTCATCAGTTTTTTTTTTCAGATGAAAAAAAAAAGATATTTCTCACGCTTTTCCTACCAACCTGTCTGTGGAAATCAGACAGCCACCAGATAGAATTTCCTAATGACCCATAGACTTGCATTGGAGAAATTGATCCAAGAATATGATCAATATCGGACAAATCTCCGTGCTTTTGTGCGGCCCACTCGGTCCAAGGTAAAAAAAAAAATTGGACATGTGAACTACCCCAAAGACTATCAAATGTAGAAAGAAATATGGCACTTCTGGTAAATATAGGTGCCCAGATAGGATCCATTTAAATGTTAGAAAAAATACTCCCCTATCACAGGTGCATGTTCTATCCGTGAAAAACACAGATAGCACTTATACGAGCAAAACTGAATCCGATGAACCCTTAGGATTCACAATGCTACTCAACAATTTACACTTGGGTAGGAAAAGCCCTTTATTGTTTTCACACTTCATGCATGTGCCAAATGTATTATACATGTAAGTCACAATTTGTATACTTGTGTACAAACATCATGATGTTGTTAATTCATTTATTCCTACATACATATATAAATATATAATTTTTTCGTCACTTGAACCACATCATGTGTCTACTCTATAAACACTGATACACCCCACATTGTCATGTGCCTCTCTTGGCGCTCTTTTTTTCAAAATGTTCCTCTAAATAAATCTTTGCGAACCCTGTATATGCATATGTTTTTTATCTCCTGAAGAAGTGGTTTAAACTTTGAAACACTTAGAATAATTTAAAAAAACTTTATTTTACATTATCTCCGGCACTTGACCTTTCTTCATCAGCTGGCAGAACGGATATAAACCATGTACTTTCCATTTTTTTACATCTTGAAAAAGTGCACAGTTGTGGGGAGCGGTAAAATGCCAGCAACCTAAAACACGCCAACCAAGAGATGACAAATATATCATTGCTAGATTTTGATCAGATTGGACTATTGCTCTATTTTTGCCATCTGAAAAAAATATTTTTTACAATATTACTGATAAATGCCCCAAAATCTCTCAATACATGGCATGATTAGTGTACTCTATGGATGTTCTATGTGATTAAAGGGGATGTCCAGAACTTTTCTTTTTACTATGGGTCTTAAAACTAACAGGCAGGTAGTTGCTAACTACTTACCTGTTCTACGCTGGCGCCAGCTCAGAATGGTCACCGACATCTCTAGCCGATGATTCAGCTCCTCAATGTCAACAGTGGAGTTCTTCTTCTTCCAAGCTGCTTTGCTGATAGGGCGTGGTTACGTCATGCTAATTTACAGCTGGCTCCCCACTGCCTAACTGCAGGGAGCCAGTGGTCAATCAGTATGATGTGGGCGGTCACTACCTGTCAGAGTGCAAGAAAAGCCGCTGCTCTGTCAATGTGATATCAGGGGAAGTTGTGACCGCTCTGTGACGGTAGAGATCGGTGCTGGGCACCACAAACTGGTAGGTAGCAACTACCTGACTGTTAGTTCTTAGACCTGTATGTCTTATTAAACAAGTAGCTTGGTAACCTCGGGCTGTGCCATGAAGAATTCTGACTTAATATCTTAGTGAACAGATGACAATATGACGGTGTGCACCCGCTTTGGCATTATCCGCTGAAAGTGCAGACTTCATAGGAAGGTGCTGATAAACACTCCACTCAGGCAAAGTACAAACAATCAAACTGCAAGAAGAATAAATAAATTGCAAAGGTTAAAACTATTTTCTGAGCAACAGGATAATGGATAGATGTGTGTCTCTGCTTACAGGACTGGGGTTATACACAGCGGTGTGTGACATCACTGATGAGCCGGACTGACAGCCATATATGTCACAGGACCTAGGAGGCTAGGCATATATGCCACAAGGTAGGGGATTAGTATAATAGATAGCAATAAAGGTCAGCATCTGGGAGAAGGGAAAAGTCTGGAGATAGTGGTGTGTGTCAGGAACAGGATGATGGATAACTGCGAATGTTCCAGAGTGGAGAGATATCAGTGTGTGTCACTGCAAGATTAGCCATCATTAAAGAGCAGGCTAAGGGGTGACAGATAGCTCCTCATTGCCACCTGTTACAAGACCAGCATGATAGATGGGTGTTGACGTCACCGCGAGACAAGATGAAGGCAGCCTAATGGGAAATCGCTGTGATTAGGAAGTGGCAGACGGAGGCACGCACATGGCAAGACAGGAAAGAAGTCGGTCTTTGCTTTGCCTGACCTGGCCAGCGGAGAGATGACCGTCCCAGCTGTGCTACCCTCTAAGCAAAGCTCCTTTATGCTATTCAAGCAGTTCATTAGTATCACAGCTCCACGGTATTGCACCCATGAATTAATGTCCCGGTGTGGGCCTTGTGGCGTCCTGCGTCTTCAGTACCTGTGGTTATTGCCCAGAAACCTTTATTTTCCAGTAATGACATTAGGAAACGCATATATGGTGACGTAGAGACTGTACAATCCAATGGGTCTTATATTTGACCAGTTCATTATAGAGGGAGAAGAAATTCAAAGCACAAAGAACACAATTGATGGAGAGGTATATACAGAGGAACAATTTAATAATCCTTTTATCACAAGCAAAAGAGCAGAGAGATAACGTTCATGTGCCCAAGTGTTGTAGATACTCAGGGAGTTTGGCGATTCTGGGATATTTCCTTTGATAAAAAAAACTGCTTTAATCTTACAGATACACTTTTTTTTTCCCTCTTTTCCACTTATTCATTTTGAGTTACCAATGAAAAATATAAAAGCTAGCCCATAACCACAAGTCTCCTCTCTACAATGTTATCTGTACTAGACCTGTTCGCTCTTCTGACCGGTCTGTGTTAGAGAATACCTGTATTCTCCATGAAATATCAATTCTGGATTATTTTTTTTGGGAATTCTGCATTGTGCTGTTCCTGTTATTCCTCCTGGAAAGGAATGAATAAATTGACAAGTGTGTGTTACCATTCCTTATGTAAAAGAGGTATGTCTCAATGAAGTCGATGTAACACTAATGTAACTCCGGTTCCCTTTCCTCCTCCATGTAGGGACAATGACATACTCACCGTCCCAGGCACGCGGTGACCTCCCCATTTCCCGCCTGTCTGTGCGTGCCAAACTGACTTCCCGACGGTGCGCCTAGTGAGCAGGCATACTCCTCTGCTCTTAAAGGGGCAGCACACACGTTGGAAATGCCCCCAGCCAATAGCTGGGAGGCATCTAAGTATAAAAGGCACCCTCCCCATTAGGGAAGTGCCTGAGCAACCTCTATAGTTCCTTGAGTAGAGTGTTTGTGCAACTGTAAGTTGCCAGGTCCCTTATCCTGTTTAGTTCAGTGATAGCACAAATCCCTGGTCCTTGTGTGGCCAGGTCCTTAACTTGAACCTCAGGTCCTTGTGAAGACAGGGCCTGAAATTGAACCCCTGGTCCTTGTGTGGCTATGGCCTGAACCCTAAACCGCACCTAGTGGTCCCTGTAGTCTGAAGCCGCACCAGCTGTACCTGAACCCTGAGAAGCCACACCGGCTGTACCTGAATCCTGAGAAGCCACACCGGCTGCACCTGAACCCTGAGAAGCCACACCGGCAGTACCTGAACCTCGAGAAGCTACAGCAGCAGTACCTGAACCTCGAGAAGCTACAGCAGCAGTACCTGAACCCTAGAAGTTGCCAGGTTTACACAAGCAGTTTTCACAGTCTGTATCAGACCACATTCTATCTGTACACGGACTGACAGAAGGTCTATAGTGGACAGGGAGTTAGTATCTAAAAGTTTATGGGAATTAGAGATACCAGGCTATAGACAAGGAGGTAAACACATGAAGAGGAAATAAGTTCAATTTTGGAGCTGTGCTAAGGCATGAAAGCAAGTGAAGACATAAGCACCCAAGGTACACACAAACCTCAAATCCAGCCTATATTACTGTGATAGTTACCCCCACAAGATAAAATCTGAAATTTGGATCAGATTGCAAACTTCATATCAGGGGTACTGAAAATGAATGAATAAAGGAATCAAAATTGCAGACTAAATCTTTTGCTGGATTCATCATAATTGCTCATGAGTAACCAAATATAATCCAATATGATCAATTAGAAATAGAAAAGGATGGCACTTCCCATCCTCTTAAAAAATCTTTATTTCATGTCCTTAAAAAACACATAATCAAGTGGAGGCGGGACGTACAATGGTCGTTTCGTGCTAACCGCGCTTCAACAGGTCCAATGCGCAGATAATTTAAAGTAAACTCCTCTCTAAGGAGGAAACTAAAATAGGGTACATACTCATATACGCATATTACAAGGATATAAGCCTGAGGAGAGAGTTAGACCAGTTATGAAACACGCAGCTTGAATAAAGAAAATCATTTTATGCAACTATTCTATCTTCAATCATTGGCAGCGCTGCTTTGGAGCCCCGTGCATTTACTTTTACGTGTATTATCTTGTACCTGGACTCTCATCCCATGGGATCCAGCGGGCGTAGCTGCAGCTAGTGGAGAGGTTTTTCCTGATTTCATCAGTGCTATGCCGGACACCGCACATCCAGTCCAGGTGAGCACCAACATTAACTGTTTTTGATTAGCCCCGTTGACTTGCACAAGCAGCGCCTTTCCATTTTTTTCTTAGTGGTAAGATGTGGAAAGCTCATAGAGACTTATCCAAAGCAACTTGCAGCTGTAATTGCCGCAAAAGGAGGCTCTACAAAGTACTGACTTTAGGGAGGGGGGTGAATAGTTATGCACACTGAACGTTTCAGTTATTTTGTCCTATTTGTTGTTTGCGTCACAAAAAAAAGAAAATCAAATATTCACAGTTGTAGACATGTTCTTTACATGAACTGATGCAAACCCTAAAAAAAACTGAAGTTCCAGTTTGTAAGGTAGCAAGACACAAAAAATGCCAAAAATATGCAAACATAGCAACACAAAAACACAAATGTATGCAAAAACATAACTTCAAAGAATATACAAGAGAAATAATCAGTGTCCAAGAAAGGAGATATTGAGTGAAAAAAATACATCACATCAGGGGTTGCTGGCGCAATAGAACAAATATAGTGAGTTCAGTATGGCATGATGATGGTTGGACAGAAGGGTCCAGCCCACCTCTGATCAGATGCTAGATAGCGAATATTCACCTAAAGTATATGGGCAGCTTTACAAACAGCTCAGCTGTACATATTAGTGCTTTAAGAACTTCTGATTCATAATAGTAATATATGATGTATTTCTCAACCACAACGCTAAAATATGGAGAACAAACCCGATCCAGCACCACACAACATTGCAGACCTTGTATTCCACATCTAAGGATGTGTCTACTGAAAGAAACAGATATTACAGTATTTATAAATAGGATCAATCTTTCCTCTAACAGTAAGTAGTTCACATTCAATCAACAATTATTGGAAATCTTATACACTACCACATACAGTAATGGTTTCACCTTTCATGGAGGAATTCACTTCATATGGCCCCTAAAGATCAGTGTTTTCGGTTTTCCAGGTAATCAATCAGCCAATTCTTGAGTCAATATTAGAATTACTGTTTGTATCGGATTATACCTCAATTATTAAACAGACGTATTTCTGTAGGTAAAGCACATAAGCACGGTACCTGAGAATATATATTATGCTGTAATGGCCACCTAACGTCATTCTACTCACATAATCAGAAGTTTTATAGGTTTACTGTACATGTAAACAGGCCTTAACAGCAATCAACCACATTTTAACACTGTGGGATTTAAGGTCCAACATTCAGCATTGATTAATTTCTCAATATATCTGTATAGTGCCGAGAGCTTCACTTTTCTCCTAATACAAGCTATCTACTAGGATCTCACTTATTACTGCTTACTTTAATACTGAGGTGTCTATCCTGATGTTTTGGGGCTCCATATTGGAAAAAACACAACTTCTATCTACCACTATTAAGAGATATGAAAGGGATTCTGTCAGAACAAAATGACTGTTCAAACCAAGCACATGTGCTCAGTGCATCCTTGGCATGTCCAAACATTTCAGTGCACCCTTGGCAGGTCCAAATATTTCAGTGCACCCTTGGCAAGTCCAAATATTTCAGTGCACCCTTGGCATGTCCAAATATTTCAGAGCACCCTTGGCATGTCCAAACATTTCAGTGCACCCTTGGCATGTCCAAATATTTCAGTGCATCCTTGGCATGTCCAAATATTTCAGTGCACCCTTGACATGTCCAAATATTTCAGTGCACCCTTGACATGTCCAAATATTTCAGTGCACCTTTCCACCTTGCTTTGCATATATCTCTGCCATATTTTTTCTTGATTGACAGATCTGGCTTTATAGGAGCCATAGGAGGGTGGCGATTGATGGAAAACAAGTACGTTTGGATCGTGCACTGAACTTCCTGGCTACACCAAGGGTGCACTAAGCACTTGTACTTGGTTTTAGCAGTCATTTTGGTGTGACAAAATATAATAAAAAATGGAAATTAGTGCCACACAACACTATCACAGTCTGAATGGTGTCATCAAAAAACCACCAAGTTTCATATTAATGCTGTGTCCAGGCAATTTTTCTAATCAGCAGTATCCATTAGGGTAGAAGCAGGTGGTGAAAAAACAGTTGTCTGTAAATAAGGAGGGGGCGAAAAGCCTGCTGTCCATATGCAAGGAGAGGGTGAGAAACTTGCTGTCTACAGATTAGGACGGGTGAGAAGTGGGCTGTCTGTATATATGGAGTAAGTGAGAAGTCTGCCGCCAATATATTACAAAGTGTTGAGAAGCCAGCTGTCTGCAGATTAGGAGGGATGAGAAGCCTGCTGTCTGCAGATTAGGAGGGATGAGAAGCCTGCTGTCTGCAGATTAGGAGGGATGAGAAGCCTGCTGTCTGCAGATTAGGAGGGATGAGAAGCCTGCTGTCTGCAGATTAGGAGGGATGAGAAGCCTGCTGTCTGCAGATTAGGAGGGATGAGAAGCCTGCTGTCTGCAGATTAGGCGGGATGAGAAGCCTGCAGTCTGCAGATTAGAAGGGATGAGAAGCCTGCAGTCTGCAGATTAGAAGGGATGAGAAGCCTGCTGTCTGCAGATTAGATGGGTTGAGAAGCCTGCTGTCTGCAGATTAGAAGGGATGAGAAGCCTGCAGTCTGCAGAAGAGAAGGGATGAGAAGCCTGCTGTCTGTAGATTAGAAAGGATGAGAAGCCTGCTGTCTGTAGATTAAAAGGGATGAGAAGCCTGCTGTCTGCAGATTAGGAGACATGAGAAGCTTGATGCCTGTACATTCGGAGGGATGAGAAGCCTGCTGTCTGTACAATCGGAGGGACGAGAAGCCTGCTGTCTGTAGATTAGGAGGGATGAGAAGCCTGCTGTCTGTAGATTAGGAGGGATGAGAAGCTTGATGCCTGTACAATCGGAGGGACGAGAAGCCTGCTGTCGGTAGATTAGGAGGGACGAGAAGCTTGATGCCTGTACATTCGGAGGGACGAGAAGCTTGCTGTCTGCAGATTAGGAGGAATGAGAAGCCTGCTGTCTGTAGTTTAGGAGGGATGAGAAGTCTGCTGTCTGTAGTATGGGAGGGATGAGAAGCCTGCTATCTGTAGATTAGGAGGGATGAGAAGCTTGCTGTCTGTAGATTAGGGGGGATGAGAAGCCTGCTGTCTGCAGATTAGGAGGGATGAGAAGCCTGCTATCTGTAGATTAGGAGGGATGAGAAGCTTGCTGTCTATAGATTAGGAGGGATGAGAAGCCTGCTATCTGTAGATTAGGAGGGATGAGAAGCTTGCTGTCTGTAGATTAGGAGGGATGAGAAGCTTGCTGTCTGTAGATTAGGAGGGATGAGAAGCTTGCGGTCTGTAGATTAGGAGGGATGAGAAGCCTGCTGTCTGTAGATTAGTCTGCTGTCTGTAGATTAGTCTGCTGTCTGTAGATTAGTCTGCTGTCTGTAGATTAGTCTGCTGTCTGCATGATACAGCATATCTGCATATAATGGACTAGTTTTATGGCTGCAAGTAGGAGGTGTGAGAGGAAGAACCATGTCTATCAGATTATGATATTACCTGTGGATGTCATGAGAAGGGAATAATCCTTTAACCTATATTAATTTTCGAGGCACATGTCCATAAAAAATTTGGGCTGTCATATTTTTGGCTCAATTTTTAGCAACCTTGGGATTTGGTATAAGGAATCCAGGAAAGCTGGCTATCCTTGGAAAATTACAGCATCGTTAGGGTTTTGATAATTCCTACTATCAGGACCTGGATGCTTAATGGATAATAGGCAGCTTTGGTAGCTGTGCGTTTCCTTCCTAATCTGAATTGGTTTTCTCTGCAGCCCTCAATCAGTCCAGGTGTTGGGCTGATTCATTACAGTGTTTAAAAAGGTGTGCAATGTGTTCTGCTGAGTAGCTTCATTCTGCTAATACACATTAATGGCCAGTTTGTTCTGAGTCAGTTTTGCTTCTGAGTCTATACTTGTTTTCACTGTATTTACATAAAGAGATAACAGAGGCTTTGAACAAGCACAGGGCTCAGGAAAGCCAGAGCAGTGATTAGGAGAAGTGCTCTGGGAAACTGTGATCTACAGGACTGATAAGAGCCCTAGGCAGGAGCTGAGAGAGAGGGAGACCGGGATGAGAAGCTGACTGCTGTATAGAAATGAATGGGCTGGAGAGAGGTGTCTGGGATATTAAAAGTTGACTCCTATTCTAGAATGTAACTTAACTACTGGACAGTGTGAGTGAGGCTATGTGCCCACGATGCAGAAATGAAGCAGAAAATTTCTGCAGCATTTCTGCATCTCCCTGGCAGAAAAAACGCATGCAGATTGTGCATGCGTTTTTCCTGCAGAATACATGCGGATCCACATGCGGATTCACATGCGTTTCCGCATGCAGATTGACAAGCGCTTTCCAGGTGATAGTATCACTTGGAAAGTGCTTGACAACTGGGACACACTATATAAATCCATGCAAACAGCATGGATTTATACAGTGTGAACCGTAAAAATTAAAACAAATAAAGCTATACTCACCCCGGAGGCCCCGGCGTGGCTGCAGCGCTGCTTCCTGGCTGGTTCCCGGCTGCCGGCACATCGCGAGACAGAGCGGTGAAGGGCCTGCGGTCACATGACTGTGACGTCACCGCAGGTCCTCAAGCGATGCCGGTATTCAGAGAGAAGCCGCCGGACAGGTGAATATAACTTTATTTGTTATTTTATTCTTTTTTTACAGGTACAATGGTACCCAGGTCTGGAGGAGAGTCTCCTCTACTCCAGAACTGGGTACCATCCGCACATAGAAACGCATAGAAGCCGCTTGTAAAAATGTACAGTCGCGGTTTCTAGGTTTCTATGCGTTTCAATGCAAGTCAATGGCGGGAGTTCCGCTGCGCTACCGCAAAAATTAAATGACATGCTGCAGATTTTTGTACGCAGCATAAACGCTGCGGAAAAATCCGCAGCATGTGCATAGAAGATGCGGAATCCCCTTGGGGACCATGGGGTGCGGATTACCTAGCGTTTCACAAACGTTTATGCTGCGGAAATTCCGCAGCATAAACGCTTGAAAAACGCTACGTGGGCACACAGCCTGAGGCTCCAAGAAAACAAGCAGTACACTATGTAAGATAAAAGCTCTCACAGCAAGAAGATAAAAAAACAAACAAAAAAAAAACAAGTCAATTGCAAACGCACATATTTTCATGGTGTCTAGCTAACTAAAGCAATTTAATAACATGAGAATACTCCTTTAACAGGCAGTAATAACCTACGCAGGAACCACTCTCCATATCATCTACTATACCACCGAACAAGGTTCATTCTGTTCCTGTAAGGTAGTGGTAGTATCAGGTTTTAAGAATATTTTCTCTGTATGTTACTATTTGAATGCTCCTGTTATCAATATATACATTCTTAAATTTGTTATTGAATTATATTCTTTTGCAAAGGTTAAGACACTGAAAGTCTATGTTTGTGGCACCAAAGGCAAAATGGAGGCTGTAAAAAAATGGTGATATTCTGAGGACCGTTTCACGGCACAATGATGATGAATTGTATTTAAAGGAGGTCAGATCCAATAGTAGAGGCAAATGAAGGATGCCCTGTATATACAGTATAAATCCCCATTATACAAGAGCACACTTACCTTTGCCTGACAGTAATATTTTGTTTAATATTTTTCCCTGTTTTGCAGATTAAACAGGTGAAATGTGTTCTCTGTACTTGATTATTGTCAACCCACATGACTTGTCAAACACACTGTCATCAGCAATCATAGAAGTCTACAATGCAAGCCACGGATATGTTTATGTATGGCGTCCTAGGTAGATCGGCACAGTTCCTACTTTAGCCTTGAGGAATTGAAAAATGTTTCCTACCTTTGTTTAGTAGAAACTTTCCATGATTTACAGAAGTAAAACACCATGCGTATAGAAAATTAATCACCGCAATGTATTCTGCTCTGAAAATGGGTCACATCACACTGCGCTGCACTGATGACAGCTCTTTAAAATAGAAGAAAAGGCAAGAGACAGACAAGTGCTGACCTGTGGCCAGGATCCTCCCTGCTCCCTGTTATTACACATTTCCTGATGAGGAATAATAAATAAACCGCAAACTGAAGTGCAATGCAAGTGATTGGGGGGGCTTTAAAAATCTGCAAGGATTACTGCAGGCTGTGCTGTGGAATACACCTATAGCATTACAAAGGGTGAAGGTCACAATCGAAAACATGCACCGCATTCATGCAAATTTAATGCAGATTTCATTGCAACTTTCTTCACAGCAAATTCACCCTGCGTTGACATAATCCTTAAGACCCCTCACCATACACATAAGTGTAATGTCGGACAAAGACACCAATTTTGGCAATATCAGCCAATCCTCTAAAGTAAATAGGGAAGAAGATATCAGGAGAGAGAAGGATTGGGTATGCTATATTTCAGAGCCCAATCCTTTTGTTCCTAGGAAGATGGGCTGCCGCCACAGGTGTCTGGTAGTGACGCAATTCCCTTTCGCTTTGGAAAACACATGCACGTGTACAGGGAGGTTGGAAGAGATGGATGCATGGAAAGTTAGGGGGGAAGAGGTGGATGTATGGAAGGGTGGGGAGGCTGGAAGATGGATTATGAAAGGTTGGGGAGGCTGGAAGAGATGGATGTATGGAAGATTCAGGAGGCTGGAAGAGATGGATGTATGGAAGGTTAGGAAGGTTGGAAGATATGGATGTATGGAAGGTTGGGGAAGTTGGAAAAGATGTATGTATGAAAGGTTGGGGAGGCTGGAAGAGATGGATGTATGGAAGGTTAGTGAGGCTGAAAGCATGCATGTATGGAAGGTTAGGGAGGTTGGAAGAGATGGATGTATGGAAGATTGGAAGAGATGGATGTATGGAAGGTTGGAAGACATGGATGTATGGAAGGTTGGAAGACATGGATGTATGGAAGGTTGGAAGACATGGATGTATGGAAGGTTGGAAGACATGGATGTATGGAAGGTTAGGGAGGCTGGAAGAGATGGATGTATGGAAGGTTGGAAGAGATGGATGTATGGAAGGTTGCGGAGGCTGGAAGAGATGGATGTATGGAAGGTTGGAAGAGATGGATGTATGGAAGGTTGCGGAGACTGGAAGAGATGGATGTATGGAAGGTTGGAGAGGCTGGAAGAGATGGATGTATGGAAGGTTGGGGAGGCTGGAAGAGATGGATGTATGGAAGGTTGGAAGAGATGGATGCGTGGCACCCCAGGGGTCTGGTTGCCACAGTAATAGAAATATTATGTCTGAGAGCAAGTGGGAGGTTTCTCTGGTCAGGAGCCCTAAGCATGCAACACTGCCCGCCCAGACCTGGGAGGGGAGGAATCTGCCCTTATAAACTGGGTCTGGGGCGGGATTAGGGAGTGAAGTCCCAGACAGAGACGCAGTCAGAGTCTGGGAGTCAGAGCCTGAAGAGGGAAAGCAAGAACTAGGAGCTCTGTAGGAGCAGGAGCGAGTGCCAGAGGCTGGAAGCCAGAAAGCTCGCCTTGGCTGAAGACACTAAACCCGGACACGGAGTCCGAGGCTGTGGGGACATCCAGGTCCAGCAGCAGAATCCAACCGGCAGGGGATTCCATGTCCTCTGGCCTTAGAAGCCCGGAGGCACGGTCACAAGCAAGGGACCAGCACCGCCATCGTGAAGCGGAGGCTAACGGAAGGCCCCAAGTCACCGGCCATACGGGTGAGCACCACACGGTAGACTCAGGGACGTGGGCTACTTCTACCCGCATAGAGCAAGGTAGCCAGGAAAGAGTGCAGATAGTCGGGGAGGCCTAAAACTCCACCTGGCCAGGGGAGATCCTACTTGCTTACAGACTGACCAGGCCCCTACTGCTAACCAATACTCCCGGGAGGGTCTGTGTTATTCCATCAGTAAAGACCCTGAACTGCATCACACGTCTCTGTGTTTCATCGCCGCACCAGCACCATCAGTACTGGGACGCTCACACCATCACTCCCATCATCCACACTAGCTGCCCTGAGGCAATACTTCTCCCGTGGGGAGTTATCCCATACTTGGCTGCGCATACAACATCAGCCTCAGCGGTCTGCAGCGCAGCGGCGGTCCCCAATGACCGCAATCCACGGGTGGCGTAGTCGGACACTTGTTACAACATTAAGACTGCCACTGGTTTGACCGCCCTGGGCACGGACCTGGTCACAGCCACGGAGGACTACAACCCCCAGCGATCCGGCTCCGGGTATCCCCTGCACAGCACAGGCCCAGGGGGCGCGTCAACTTTGGCGTAGTGGGCAGGATTTCGTGCCCGCAACCACCGGGTACTGCGTGCCTGAAAAAGACTTTTGTACTTACCTGTGGCGAAGTTTCCCGCCGTCCGGAGTCGTTTCCCGCCATCGGACGCCATCTTGGGTCGTTTCCCGCCATCTTCTGCCATCTTCCCGCCATCCGCAGCCGCTTCCCGCCATCGGACGCCATCTTCAGGACGTCGCACGGGAAGAAGAGGGGCGTGGACGCCGAAAGCGCGCGAGATCCGAAGCTCCGCCCCACGCACTGACGCTGCGCAAGGTCCTGGAAGGGAGGAAGAGCGACGCTGACGTCATCGGAGCGCGACGCCAGGTCCTCTACCCCGACGATTGACTGCGGAGCCGCGGCCTACGGAAGAAGAGCATCGCAAGGTAGGCCACGGTCCACTAGGGGGGAAGGAGGATGTCGGACACCGAGGGGAGCTCCACCGCCACACCGGCCGCCAGCGCAACTGCTGCTGCGGTCATGCCATTCACCATGTCCTATATCTCGGGGGTGACCTGGCTACCCCAGTACTCAGGGGAGTCACATACTCTAAGTGACTTTAGGGAAAAACTGGATAGCCTCTTCCAGGTATACCCCCTCAAGGAAGAGCAAAAAGTAAGCATCCTGGTGGCCCAGTTAATCGGGGCAGCCCAAAGGGAGGTAAAGTCCTGGTCACCTGGGAAGAAGAGGACTGTCAGAGAAATACTAGCCCGGCTGAAAGACACATTTGGCACCTCAGCCGAGATAAAACTAAGATTTTACGGGTGCAAACAACGGGCACATGAAAGTATAATAGACTATGCTCTAAACCTACAAGAGGCCCTGAGAGCCATTAAGCAGGCAGACCCTGACAGCATGGGAAATGAAGACAAGCTGTTAACCGAACAATTTATTGAGGGTCTACTGTGCAATGCCCACCGAACCCAGTTGCGAGCAATGGCTTTACAGGACCCTGACCTGGACTTTGCACAGTTCAAGGACAGAGCCATCCGGGTGCTCCGAGAACCGGCACCAGGTGGCGCTGTGACCCACAGGCGCCCTGCTATCACTTATCCCCAGGACGCGGCGCCCTTGTCTGCAGGGCCTGTGGGAGCTGATGCGCAGGCTTTGAACAATGACCCGGCTACAGACCTGCACCATCAGGTCCAAGAGCTGACAAAGAGCGTTGCCGCGCTAACCAGAACTGTGCAGTCTTTACAGGTCTCTTCTCCAGGAAAGATCCAGCTGGCATCCAGACCGGAGGACGTCCCGTGGCGCCGACAGAGGAGGACCCCACCGGCCAGAGGGAGACCCAGGGACAGATACAACGAGGACGGACGACCCATCTGCCGCAGCTGCAATCAACCCGGACATATGGCAAGGTACTGTCATTTAAACGGGCACAACCTGGGGTAGAGGGCCAACCCCCAGGCATAAGATCATCAGGCCCATCGAACTGGCGTGATAAATACGTAGGGGGACGTCCGGTCTTGCCTGTGGTACTGGACCACATTCCTATGAGTGCCCTACTAGACACCGGGTCACAGGTCACCACCATCCCGTACGTGCTCTTCAAGCGGTACTGGAATGACTCGGACATAACCAGCTACCCAGATGAAGACCTGAGCATTATAGCCAGCAATGGTCAGCCCGTGCCACAGATAGGATTTAAAGAAGTGACCATCAAGGTCGGTAAAGTTGAACTGCCAGCACAAGGACTGATCATTGTGGACTTTGACCGTCGCGAGAGTCACCCAAAAATAACCCTAGGTACTAATGTAATCGAAAACTGTCTTGCAGAGGTGATTCTTATTTTGCAACAGGTTGCCAAGAACGCCAGTTCCAGCCAGCAGCGTGTCCTCCAAAAAGAGATCCGGGCACTGATGAAGCGGCAACAAGTGGAACTATCTGGTGGTGAGATAGGTAGCGTGAGAATGTGTAACCCGTTCCCTATTGCCATGCCCCCAAAAAGTGAGATGATGATTTGGTGCCGGGCAGCTATTGGTCTAAGAGGTAGAGACTACCAAGCAATGGTAGAACCCGTCTACTCAGACAGTAGGCCCACCATTTTGACAGCACGGGGGGTGGTCGATGTACGCCATGGGAGGGTGCCCGTCCGCATCATCAATATCGGGGAGAGAGAAGTATACCTGCCCTGGTATGCCACGCTAGCCAAATTGTTCACCATCAACCAGAACTCTGTACAGGCCGTGGAACCCTTGCCTCCATCTCAACCAGAGGAAGGTAACGGCTCTAAGAAACCAATGGAGGACTGGTGTCAGCAACTGCATTTGGGTACTGACTCCACTCCCTCACACCAAAAACAGGGAGTCTATCGGGTGGTCCAAGAGTACGAGAGAGTGTTTAGTAAACACCCGCTGGACTTCGGGCGAGTAAAGGGGGTAGAACATCACATCCCCACGGGAGACCATCCTCCCATAAAGGAGAGATACCAACCCGTACCCCCTGCACACTATCAACACGCCAAGGGGATGCTAAAAGACATGAAGGAGGCTGGGGTAATTAGGGACAGCTGTAGCCCCTGGGCAGCTCCACTAGTCTTAGTGAAAAAGAAAGACAACACCATGAGAATGTGTGTAGACTACAGGAAGGTCAACCGTATTACACACAAAGATGCGTACCCGTTACCAAGGATAGAAGAGTCCTTAGCTGCATTAAAATCTGCTAACTTCTTCTCTACTTTGGATCTCACTAGCGGGTACTGGCAGGTTCCTGTAGCAGAGGCGGACCGGGAGAAGACCGCATTCACCACCCCGATGGGACTCAGCGAATTTAACTGTATGCCGTTCGGGCTCTGCAACGCACCAGGAACCTTCCAACGGTTGATGGAATGCTGTCTGGGACACCAGAACTTCGAGACGGTCCTATTATACCTGGACGACATCATCGTCTATTCCAAGACCTATGAGGACCATCTGGAACACCTGGCAGAAGTGTTTGAAGCCCTGGCAAACTATGGTCTAAAGGTAAAACCCTCAAAGTGTCATCTACTGAAGCCAAAGGTACAGTACCTGGGACACGTGGTGAGTGCTGACGGAGTAGCCCCCGACCCTGACAAGATCACCGTGATTAAGGACTGGCCAAGACCATCCAACATAAAGGAAGTGCGGCAGTTCCTCGGGTTGGTAGGCTACTACTGAAGATTCATTCCCGGTTTTACCAAGAAGGCAGCTCCTATGCAGGACCTCCTGATAGGCCAGTCCAGGAAGGCCAAAAACCAGAAGCCACCCTTCAAATGGGAAAAGCAGGAAGAGGAGTCCTTCTGCCAGCTGAAGATGGCCCTCATGGGGGATGAAATCCTGGCGTACCCTGATTACAGCCAGCCCTTTATCTTCCACACGGACGCAAGCAACATCGGGATAGGAGCCGTACTGTCCCAGATCCAGCAGGGGAGAGAACGGGTAATTGCTTACGCCAGCCGAAAACTGCGACCCACGGAAAGAAACCCTGAGAATTACAGCTCGTTCAAGCTAGAGTTCCTGGCAGTGGTGTGGGCAGTAACTGAACGTTTCAAGCATTTCCTTGCCTCTTCCAGGTTCACCGTGTACACGGACAACAACCCATTGACACACCTGGACACTGCAAGACTGGGTGCCCTGGAGCAGAGATGGATGGCCCGCCTGTCCAATTATGAGTTCACGATCAAATACCGGGCAGGACGCTCCAATACCAACGCGGACGCCCTGTCCAGGATGCCAAACCTACCGGACGAAAGGGAGGATCCAGAAGAATTGGAAGAGATCGAACTCCCTGCGTTTCACCGTCAAGGGATTACCCAGTATTCCCACCGTGTGAGGGGCCAGCGATCCGCTACGTTCAACCCCTTACCCCACTACAACTTGGCGGAGACGCAAGACAGTGACCCCGCAGTCCGTCTGGTGAAGGAGATGCTGACCCAGGCTGACGCCCGCCTGGACCCAGACGCTCCGGAAGAGACCAAGCAACTGTGGACAGAGAATAGCAGACTGTTTCTCTACAAGGAGAAGTTGTGCCGCAGAGTGGTCAATTCCCGGACACATGAACTGATCTGGCAGGTTGTGGTACCGAGACGGGACGCAGCTATGGTGCTGGAGGCCTACCACAATGGGGCAGGGCACTTCGGATGGAAGAAGCTGGACTTCCTGCTGCGTGAACTGTTCTACTGGATAGGCATGAGAGGAGCTATTGAGAGATGGTGTAGAGACTGTGGCCCGTGCAATCTAAGAAGGAGGGACCGTGCCAGCCAGAGGACTCCCCTGCAGCCCATCATCACCAGGCAGCCGCTGGAACTGGTCGTGGCTCCAAGCAGAAGAGGGTATGACTACGCCCTAACCATCGTGGATCACTACTCCTGGTTCCTGGTGGTGGTCCCTGTCAAAGACCTGACGGCTCAGACAGCAGCCAGAGCCTTCCAGCTGCACTTCTGCCGCCCACACGGGTACCAGGACCAAGTGCTGACGGACCAAGGACCAGCCTTCGAAGCGGAGGTCTTCCAGGAGTTCTGCAACCTGTATGGCTGCAAGAAGATAAGAACAACGCCCTATCACCCCCAAACCAATGGACTCTGCGAGAAAATGAACCAGGTGGTGATAGATCTGCTAAAAACATTGCCCCTGGAAGAACGCAGTCTGTGGCCTGAGAAACTGCCCGATCTGGTGGACCTGTATAACCACATCCCGGTAGGTTCCACCAACTGTATCCCGGCTTACCTAATGCGAGCAAGACCTGGCAAGCTGCCTGTTGACCTGGATATGGGAGTCCTGATACCCGAGGACACCTCGCCAGAGACAGACTGGGATACAGAACGGCAGCAGCAGTACCGGAAAGTACAGGAGAGCGTCGAGCGAAGTCTCTGTCAATCAAGAGAAAGGCAGGAGAGGACTTATAACCAACATGCTCCCGCTGTTCCCCTGGTACCTGGAGAGCAGGTCTTGAAAAGAAAAAGGCGGCTCCATAAGTTGGACGACCAGTGGGAAAAGGACCCGTACACCGTACTGCCCTCAAGCCACAATAATCCAAAGGTGTACGTCATCAGCAAGGATGGAGGAGAGACCACAGCCACTGTCTCCAGAGAGCACCTGAAAAAGTGCCCCGAGAAGTTGCAAAGCACGGATGAAGATCAGGAAGACCCTCAACCCGTAGAGGAAAAGGAGGAAATGATCAGCACCGTACTCGGAGACTTTCCCCGGTCCTGGACACAAGTAAACAACGCTATCGTGGTGCCCATCCTCACATTTCTCCAGCCAGCCCCTCAAGTTCCTACAGAAGACCAGGCAGAGCTGGAAGAGCAGCCGGCCCAGGAGGCAGAAGAATCCACACCAGCAGCGCAGGAGGATCAACCCTCTGCTAGTAGTGAGCCTGCCGTGCCTCTAGTGAGCCAAAGAGTGCGCAGACAGCTGCCCAGGTTACCCATAACACCTCCTACACCCTGTAGTGCAGGACCAGTTAGTGAGCTCCGTAGGTCCACTAGAGTCACTAAAGGTCAGATGCCCGCTCGCTGGAAAATATAAAATAATACACTGTAAATTTACCTGTTCTTGAAAATGTTTATGGTTTTTGTTGTTGCCTGTTATTAATTATGTTTCTCAGTTACCCTGCAGATTTATTTGGACTAACAGGTTATAGACGCTGGATAACCGGAACAATCTTGTAGATAGTTGCACATTGTGCCTCTTGCGAAGACGGCCGCGGAAGAGAAAACCTGTCTGGCTTGGCCTCATTGCGGCCCAAAGTAGCTAGCTTCAGCCTTGCAGCCACGCCCAAGGCCAACGCAAGAGGTTTGCTTTGGACAGGTCCCCTACTTCGCTTAAAGCTTCACCTTGGGTGACATGGACGCCCTCTTGTTTCACAAACTTCACCTTGGGTGATATGGACACCCGGTTGCGGACACGCCGTGACCTTTAAAGAACTAAAGCTTCTTGTAAATATGTTATTGTTATACCCTGTATTTATGTTTCTTTAAAAATGTGTTTAGTCCCGGAGTACTAAAATTTACTAGGGGGGAATGTGGCACCCCAGGGGTCTGGTTGCCACAGTAATAGAAATATTATGTCTGGGAGCAAGTGGGAGGTTTCTCTGGTCAGGAGCCCTAAGCATGCAACACTGCCCGCCCAGACCTGGGAGGGGAGGAATCTGCCCTTATAAGCTGGGTCTGGGGTGGGATTAGGGAGTGAAGTCCCAGACAGAGACACAGTCAGAGTCTGGGAGTCAGAGCCTGAAGAGGGAAAGCAAGAACTAGGAGCTCTGTAGGAGCAGGAGCGAGTGCCAGAGGCTGAAAGCTAGAAAGCTCGCCTTGGCTGAAGACACTAAACCCGGACACGGAGTCCGAGGCTGTGGGGACATCCAGGTCCAGCAGCAGAATCCAACCGGCAGGGGATTCCATGTCCTCTGGCCTTAGAAGCCCGGAGGCACGGTCACAAGCAAGGGACCAGCACCGCCATCGTGAAGCGGAGGCTAACGGAAGGCCCCAAGTCACCGGCCATACGGGTGTGCACCACACGGTAGACTCAGGGACGTTGGCTACTTCTACCCGCATAGAGCAAGGTAGCCAGGAAAGAGTGCAGATAGTCGGGGAGGCCTACAACTCCACCTGGCCAGGGGAGATCCTACTTGCTTACAGACTGACCAGGCCCCTACTGCTAACCAGTACTCCCGGGAGGGTCTGCGTTATTCCATCAGTAAAGACCCTGAACTGCACCACACGTCTCTGTGTTTCATCGCCGCACCAGCACCATCAGTACTGGGACGCTCACACCATCACTCCCATCATCCACACTAGCTGCCCTGAGGCAATACTTCTCCCGTGGGGAGTTATCCCATACTTGGCTGCGCATACAACATCAGCCTCAGCGGTCTGCAGCGCAGCGGCGGTCCCCACTGACCGCAATCCACAGGTGGCGTAGTCGGACACTTGTTACATCATTAAGACTGCCACTGGTTTGACCGCCCTGGGCACGGACCGGGTCACAGCCACGGAGGACTACAACCCCCAGCGGTCCGGCTCCGGGTATCCCCTGCACAGCACAGGCCCAGGGGGCGCGTCAGATGTATGGAAGGTTGGGGAGGCTGGAAGAGATGGATGTATGGAAGGTTAGGGAGGCTGGAAGAGATGGATGTATGGAAGGTTGGAAGAGATGGATGTATGGAAGGTTGGAGAGGCTGGAAGAGATGGATGTATGGAAGGTTAGTGAGGCTGGAAGAGATGGATGTATGGAAGGTTAGTGAGGCTGGAAGAGATGGATGTATGGAAGGTTGGAAGAGATGGATGTATGGAAGGTTGGAGAGGCTGGAAGAGATGGATGTATGGAAGGCTGGAAGAGATGGATGTATGGAAGGTTGGAGAGGCTGGAAGAGATGGATGTATGGAAGGTTGGAGAGGCTGGAAGAGATGGATGTATGGAAGGTTAGTGAGGCTGGAAGAGATGGATGTATGGAAGGTTGGGGAGGCTGGAAGAGATGGATGTATGGAAGGTTAGGGAGGTTGTAAGAGATATATGTATGGAAGGTTGGAAGAGAAGGATGTATGGAAGGTTGGAAGAGATAGATGGATGTATGGAAGGTTGGAAAAGATGGATGTATGGAAGGTTGCGGAGGCTGGAAGAAGTGGATGTATGGAAGGTTGGAAGAGATGGATGGAATGGCATCTTTGCCCTTGGATCCAAATGAACATAAATATTTTACTTGTAATGCAACTCCTTAAAGGGAACCTGACCAATGATTTATACTCCGTGAACCATAAGTAGTATGAAACAGTTACTGGCTTTGTTATTGTAGTCATGTATATTTAATTCTGTAAGCATTTCAGGGAAAATATATTTTTAAAAGCATCCAGTGAATGATGCGACTAAGACGACCAGTCTAAGAGGCAGGTCCCCAGCGGCTTCTCTCTGCCCCGCTTCCCTAGACTGACAACTCTCTTCTTATACATACAGCGAGCAATGAGTGTAGGGAGCCAGGCAGGGAGAAGCCTCTTGGACTAGTTATAGGAGTCACATTGTACCTGGACAGCTTTTAAATGCATAATTTCTCTGATGTGCCGCAGCGTTCCAGAGTAACACACACAGTATATGGTTGCAACAACACTCTGCTCAAACGATGGGCAGCATGCATCAGAGACAGAGGAATCAGCTGTCAGGTTCACTTTAGTACATTAGCTCATGTACTTATATGCCAGAGGTATACTTTATATGAATAACATGTTTTAATCAATCGGGAAGGCAGCAAGCAGCGCCGGATCAACCTGTAGGTGCCATAAGTCAGGAGAAAGTGCACCTGCTCATGGGAAAATTCACATATGAAGAAAAATACTGTATATACCCAATTAGTGGCATTTATAGGAGCAGGCACCCACACTGCTGTAAGAGTTTACGGAGGACACCTAGGGACAGACAGATGTGCTAGGGCCAACAGGGTTAATCTTCAGCATGCATACAAAGAGTTAAGGCACCAACAATCATTTTTAGAAAACCTTCCACCCCTCTGATGGTAAAAATTAAGTCTTTACGGATGCTTCATGCGTGCAATTAAAGAGCGGGTGCATTCTCCATCACTCACCCAGCAGTATTTTACACTTCTCTAACTCACTGTTCATCTACAGACTGAAGTTTTTGTAAGGAAATAATTTCCGAAATCCTCGCCAGTGTGAAATTAATTCACATGCAAACTCCAATAAATAATTCAGGATTATATAGAGAAATGTACTAGAAAATGCATTTATATCCTCTCCTGTCCCCATCCAACCTAAGATTTAATACATTTCTGAGCCACTGAGTAGGATTTTGTGAACTAAATAACTGCTAAACGTTTCTAGCTTTTTTTGTACTTATTAACTCCTTATATATATGTCTTAATAGGTCATTAGGACCCCAAAAAAAGAGGCCCTGTACTCTAGACCCCCCATGTATGAGTTACAGTGCTCCTGCTGTTCCAAACCTTACAAGACGTATTACAAGGTGTCTTAAGAACTGAAATGGGAAATATGTAGTAGTATCTCCTTACACGAGATTGAAGGCAATTGCTGGTGGTTAAAAAAGCCAAATCTTTACAATAGTTGCGCTGAGACACATGAAAAGAGGCTGTAATGTGACTGATGCCAATAATTCAAACTTGCAGAATTTTTGGGTGCAACTTTACTGTCATAGTCATTATTGTAAGCGGTGTGAGACTTCCTTGTAACCTTGCACAATCTGATTGCTTTTGAAAATAAAAACTCTGCCCATACACTGGTGGTCAAACACACCCGCCTGGCCAACAATTACTTTTTTCAAAAGTATTTAGACACTTACACATTACACCTACAGGAGCATTATAACTTCCAATTCTATATCCATAGGTATTAATGGAGTTGGTCCCCCATTTGCAGCCTTAAGACCTCCCATTCTTCTGGGAAAATTTTCTATAAGATTTTGGAGGTGTCTTTTTGCTCCTTCATCCAGAAGAACATTTGTGAGGTCAGACCCTGATTTTGGGGGAGAGGCTAGGTTCACAATCTCTGTTCTAGTTCATCCCAAAAGTGTTGGATGAGGATTAGGGCCAGGTTCTATGAGGTAGGTCATGTTTTTCCACACCAAACTCCTCCGATTGTGTCTATATGGATCTTAGGCACTGGGAACAGTCATAGGAAACAGAAAAGGGTCTCCAAATTGTTCTCACAAAAGTTGAAATCTACAATTGTCCAAAATGTCTTATATTGGTTAAGCATTAGGATTTCTCTTTACTGGAACTAAGGGGCCTAGGCCGACCCCATTGCGTTTTCCTTCCACCATCAAACGTCACAGTTGACACAATGCAGTCAGGTGGGCAATGTTCTCCTGGCACTCACCAAACCCAGACTCATCCATCGCACACCACATAGTGAAGGGTGATCCCTCACTCCAGAGAACACATTTCCACTGCTCCAGAGTCCAGTGATGGCAGCTTTATGCCACAGCAACCGATGTTTAGCATTGAGCTTGGTGATCTAAGGCCATAGGAACCTATGCAATGAAGCTCCCAGCAGGGGCACAGTTTTGTGCGGATATGAATGCCAGAGGAGGTCTGGACTCTGCAATTATGGGGTCAGCAGAGTGGTGGTGACTTTTCTGCCCTCTGCTCCTCAGCACTCGGCCCTCCGCTCTGTACAATTACGGGGTCTCCACTTCGTGGCTGAGTTGCTGCGGTTCCTTCCACTTCTCAATAATATCACTCACAGGTCAGGAACTGACTTCTTACATCGGTGGCTCCTAATACAGGACCGATCTGGTATCAATGAGCTCTTTACCACCAGCCCTTTTTCACAAATGTTGGCAAAGACGGATAGCATGGCGCAGAAATGGATGTTATACACTTGTGGCAATGGGACTGAATAAAACACCTGTATTGAACTATTAAGAGATGTGCTCCAATACTTCTCTTCTTATTGGTCATGTTCTCACACATTTTTTTGTGCAGAAAATCCACTGCATTTAACAATAAAAGTGGATGTGATTTCATGAAGACTTATGTACATAGTGAATTTAAACACACATTTGAACTGTTTGTTTTTAGGTGCATTGTTTTTCAATTTTTTTCCATGCAGGCTTTCTCTGGGGAGTACGAATAAAATGTGTGTAAAAAACGTGTCTGTCTTGTCTGCCTCTACTTGTTTTCTCACTCTGCTCCTTACTATTCGTTACCTCTCCATAGGAGTTTAAAATGCTCTGTAACCTGATACCTAAGTGATCTGACAATCTGTCTTGCTTTGACCAGGACAGATTTGAGCTGTTAAATAATTTGCAAAAGATTCTTATATTTGCTTGCACTATTCATTTATTCTATTTTTTTTTAAAACTACAGTGTCCATTTAAGTAATTTTTAAACTGCTTTGTAACTTGGTTACTGTGTGCCACTTTTAAGGCACTGTCTAGTTGTATGATCTGGGTATTACACGAGCATGTATTTCTGCACTGAATGGTGACATATTTTGTCAACTATAAAGCAATAATATTTGTAATGTAACTTTGCATGGTGGTAATATTTAGGTACTGAATGGCAATTTTGGGGCAAGTTCCCCTTAATTTTCCCAGTTGTGTAGTAGCATGTTTCTTCCCCTGTACTCCCAGGTGACACATCAGATGGGAAGTTTGATTTATGTTTATAGAGCAGCTTAGTGTAAGACTTTGTTCTCAACTGTAATTCATCTTGCGAAAGCAGATTGACTAAGTTTCCTCAGTTGGATTAGAGGGATCAAGATTTAATTACCATTTAGTCTATAAAATCCATACACCTGAATATAACATATTATTGTGTCCGGGGGCAGAAAGAGACTGGTAAACATAAACATGGGATAGGACCACGCATCCTAAACTATACAAAATTCCAACAGAAATTAGATACTGTAATTATAATCTGAGCCATAATAATGCAAAAACAATCTGTATGGTATAGTATATGTATGTTTGAATATTGTTAATAATTACAGGCAGTCCCCAATTTACGAACATCGGATTTACGTACGACCCCTAGTTATGAACATCAGAATATATTCTCCTCACCCCTGAGCGCTAAAGCCGCCGTCTGGTCCTCCTCTTTCCGCTGTTGCATCTACGGCCTCTTCACGATCACTAAAGTCCAGAGCACTGGGCATCATAAGGACGTGTTGTTGTTACAACTTTATAACGCGCAGTAAACTGTGGCCTGGATGTAGCCAGAAGTCCTGGTCTGTAGTGAAGAGGCCGGAGATGCAGCGGTGGAAAGAAGACCACTGGTCAGCAAGTAGAGGAGCACCCAGATAGAAGAGTATTTGCTACTGTTACTCACCTCTTCAGCGGTTTCCCTGCTTGATGTCTCACCCTCTTATTTCCACCGTTGCATGCTGCATCTCCAACACTTCTGGTCACGGAGGTCACTGCGCGTCATAATGTCACGACTTTAGCGTCCCAACATTGTGACGAGCAGTAATCTCTGAGGCCTGGACAGAGCTGGAAGTCCTGGTTTACGGAGATACGGCATGCAACGATGGAGAGAAAAGGACCGAGTGTCGAGCAGCAGGGTGGCCGAAGAGGTCAAGTGAGTATTCGTTTTTTGGGGGTTTGACCCCAACCCTCTTCCAACTTGCATACATATCCACATTGCAAACAAAGCTACAGAACAGACCTAGTTTGTAACCCGGGGACTGCCCGTACATCATTCAACTTGATCCAACTGGGAAGATGTCAATTTGTTTGTTTTTTTAACATTGGGAAATATTTTGAGTATGTCTATGTATACGACATTGGCCAACAGAACAACTTCCACCCATGAGAACCTAAATTACTAGTAAATGATCAGCTGTCTGAGCATGGATGCAATCAAGAGTTCTTTCTGCTACTACATTATGTCCGGTACTGTATAGAAGTTATTGATCCTTGTATAGTAGATGATAATTATCACAATAGATCAGACAGTGAGCAGTATATATCATAAGAAACCTGTCAGCACATTTCACATATAGAATCAGAGGGGATATCTGTGCCATTCATGATATGACTGGCATGAGAAATCTAGAGAAGCTATATGCAAATCAGGCTGGAAGGGCACTGAAGGCGTGTCCATGCACCTGGACCTCTTCTTCCAAGTGCAACACCACGCCCCCAATGCAACTCTACCCTGATTTGCATACGGCTCCTATGCTGGATTTCCCATGACTGACACATCAGATCTCTACAAAAAGACATCATATTAATCGGGGTAAAATTGCCTATACCGTTAGCCAGTTTCAAGTTGAGATAATTATAAAATGTTAGAGCTTTATTCATTGTTTAATGGATTTTAAAAAACGTGAGTAAATTGCCCCCCCCCCCCAAAAAAAAAGAGATGATAACAGGACATTTACAGAAAACAGTTCAAGAAATCGTTAACCAAAAACTTTGGGAAATATTAACAAAGCCGTAACAAAAACCCAATAAGCAAATGACACAGACAGGGGCTTTTCCTGATGGGTTTTCTATTCGAAAAGCTCATTGTTTTTGACCGCCTCTAAAACCTCAGGGTGCACATATCCTAATGTCGGAAGTATCCAATGGATGTGTTATATTCAATATCAGCAAGCAGAGATCTTAAAATCAATGAGGAATTATGTTAGAAAATATTATAATGCTTCATTATACGTGTTTTTGCTGAAACTGGAATACTGCTATAAAATGTTCACAGTTATATTTGTTATCTTCCTTGACCTTGTTAATACTTACATTAAATTAGTGATTAACTCTGTTGCACTCTGTCTGGCGGAGAGGAGGTTTGCTGGTATCTAAGAGTAAAAAACAAAAGACACATTGAGACGCAGGCTAATAAACACGGCTTCTATAGTAGCTCTGTCTGTAACTATGGCTATAGTTCTTCCCAGAAAGCAACAGCGCTTTTCATTTCCAGATATGGAGACTGGTGCTGCTGCAGAACTTCATTAATGGCTCAGCTCACACAGCTCAATACAATAGTGCCCCTAGTGCCAATATTACTGTATGACCAATATAGGAGAAAGAACTGAGATATATTTGTTAAAATGGTTTAATCCTTAAACAGTTCAAATTAAGGAGCCCCATACATGACGGATAGCGGTGGGCCGAATGATGGTTCGCAGCGGCTAACTCTCCCAACTCCTCTGTCGAGTGCTCCTGTGTTCACTAGGAGAGAGCTGCTGCCAGACTCTTGACAAGAACAAAAGGATCGGTAGTCCGAAATTGGACATGCCGGATCCTTAGCTCCCTTGACATAATCTGTCCGGGGAGTCAGGAGGCTCCCATAAACATAAGACTGTCGGACAATCTTGCAAATATTGAGGGTTGGGCCGACATTAGTCTAAAGGCCCCCCGTACACATTAGAATAGAGAGTCATAAAATGCACCAAATTTATCTTAGTAGTCCAAACTGTTTGATAAATCTAATTTCAAGACTGTCTAGTCTAAGTTTACACCACTTATTAGTTTTACTACTTTGTGTCAGAAATGTGTGCCACAATTTTGGCACATTTTTTAGCTCATTGTATCTCACATTAACCCCTCTTTCTTCCCATATAATATAGGCCCCTTTTCAGAGAGGCCTTACGCACTAGACAGACAAGTTGTAAAAAGACAGATTTTTGGTGGCAATTACAACAGAATTCTGGTGCCTTGAGCTTGATAAATATATGCCCCACTGTATTTGTTAAATCTTGGGGCTTCTGTAGTTTTTTTGCACTTGGGATAACAAGGAAAAATGTGCAATATTTTACTGCATAAAGAGAAGAGCTAAACCTACAGAACAGACCAAAAGTTTGGACACACCTTCTCATTTAAAGATTTTTCTGTATTTTCATTACTATGAAAATTGTACATTCACACTGAAGGCATCAAAACTATGAATTAACACATGTGGAATTATATACTTAACAAAAAAGTGTGAAACAACTGAAGATATGTCTTATATTCTAGGTTCTTCAAAGTAGCCACCTTTTGCTTTGATGACTACTTTGCACACTCTTGGCATTCTCTTGATGAGCTTCAAGAGGTAGTCACCGGAAATGGTCTTCACTTCACAGGTGTGCCCTGTCAGGTTTAATAAGTGGGATTTCTTGCCTTATAAATGGGGCTGGGACCATCAGTTGTGTTGTGCAGAAGTCTGGTGGATACACAGCTGATAGTCCTACTGAATAGACTGTTAGAATTTGTATTATGGCAAGAAAAAAGCAGCTAAGTAAAGAAAAACGAGTGGCCATCATTACTTTAAGAAATGAAGGTCAGTCAGTCCGAAAAATTGGGAAAACTTTGAAAGTGTCCCCAAGAGCAGTTGCAAAAACCATCAAGCGCTACAAAGAAACTGGCTCACATGAGGACCGCCCCAGGAAAGGAAGACCAAGAGTCACCTCTGCTTCTGAGGATAAGTTTATCCAAGTCACCAGCCTCAGAAATCGCAGGTTAACAGCAGCTCAGATTAGAGACCAGGTCAATGCCACACAGAGTTCTAGCAGCAGACACATTTCTACAACAACTGTTAAGAGGAGACTTTGTGCAGCAGGCCTTCATGGTAAAATAGCTGCTAGAAAACCACTGCTAAAGACAGGCAACAAGCAGAAGAGATTTGTTTGGGCTAAAGAACACAAGGAATGGACATTAGACCAGTGGAAATCTGTGCTTTAGTCTGATGAGTCCAAATTTGAGATCTTTGGTTCCAACCACTGTGTCTTTGTGCGACGCAGAAAAGGTGAACGGATGGACTCTACATGCCTGGTTCCCACCGTGAAGCATGGAGGAGGAGGTGTGATGGTGTGGAGGTGCTTTGCTGGTGACACTGTTGGGGATTTATTCAAAATTGAAGGCATACTGAACCAGCATGGCTACCAGAGCATCTTGCAGCGGCATGCTATTCCATCCGGTTTGCGTTTAGTTGGACCATCATTTATTTTTCAACAGGACAATGACCCCAAACACACCTCCAGGCTGTGTAAGGGCTATTTGACCAAGAAGGAGAGTGATGGGGTGCTACACCAGATGACCTGGCCTCCACAGTCACCAGACCTGAACCCAATCGAGATGGTTTGGGGTGAGCTGGACCGCAGAGTGAAGGCAAAATGGCCAACAAGTGCTAAGCATCTCTGGGAACTCCTTCAAGATTGTTGGAAGACCATTTCCGGTGACTACCTCTTGAAGCTCATCAAGAGAATGGCAAGAGTGTGCAAAGCAGTCATCAAAGCAAAAGGTGGCTACTTTGAAGAACCTAGAATATAAGACATATTTTCAGTTGTTTCACACTTTTTTGTTAAGTATATAATTCCACATGTGTTAATTCATAGTTTTGATGCCTTCAGTGTGAATGTACAATTTTCATAGTCAAGAAAATACAGAAAAATCTTTAAATGAGAAGGTGTGTCCAAACTTGTGGTCTGTACTGTATGTAAATAAATACATCAAAGATAGACATTGAAGGATATGAAAACTTTCAGGACTTTTTTTGTACCCATGTATTTTAGGGTAAAACTAATATTTGTAACTATTTTATCTGTCTTTTTCTGAATTCCTCTTAACTGATTTATGACCACAGACAACATGAAAGTTTATGTGGTCACAAACTGGCTGAGAGGAGCTCAGAAAAAGTCAGATAAAAGAGTTAAAAATTCTCTGTCAGGAGAACAACCTTACTGATGGACTCTCAGTTGACACATTCTGCAGCCAGCAATACACAATGCAACGCAGACGCTATAGAAGACAAACTTTTAATGCAACCCAATGTCAGGGGACACAACTCCGCTGCCCCCAATCGTCAGGACAATTACACAATATCAGTCCTTCGTTAGCCCTCTGTATACTACTTGTGGGCTCGTTACTCTGCGTTTCCATTTTCCACAACCATTGAATGAGAACAACCTTTACAGCACCGGGGTAGTAACAGGAGCGGATGTTCTCACATGCTGCACTGAGACTGTGAGTTGAAACGTACAGAAGAAATATGGAGCTAGAAATGAGGTGGAAAAAGTTAAAAATAGGGTTTTTAGAGAATGTAATGTCAGGAAAATCACACCCTGCATTAATACGGAAGGAAAAGCCTACAGATTGAGAAACGACAAGGGATATTTTGTCACTTTTGAGACATGAGTGCAATTACTGAGACTTGTTCTAACTGTGAGACTGAGTAAAAAGAATAAAAATTACATCAGAATTAATGTGACACTCTTAGGACCTGCAAATACCTGAAACTGACATTTCTTTATTGTATTCTGTACTAGTGAAATAGGTGCAAATAAATCCCTCAACTTGGGGACAAAAAAGGTGTAAAATACACCTCCATCTGATCAGACTCCACCGGAGTCCTCATAATCTCAAAGTCATTATTCTATGGTCAGAGGCGTGACCTAAAGGTCTTCTCCAGTAATATAAAACTGGTGACCTACCCAAAATATAAGTCATCAATATCGTCCCCCACTGATCAGCTGTATTAGCTGCGGCGGCAGGTCTATGTAAACATTGATCGAAACTGCACCGTAGTCTGCACAGCTCTGCTCAATGCCAAGCGTCTGCTGCCAAGCACTGCAGGACAGCTCCTATACTCTCTGGGGTCAGTGACCTAAAACTGACCACTTATAGATGAAATTATGGCTAGGTGTTGACAACTGACTTTCTGTTCACAAACTATATGCACCATCCACATTAATGGAAGTGTAAGTTAACATTGGGTCCATTGGTCATCAGTACTTGAGGTCACACAAGATTTAGATCACCACAGAGAAGACATTTCAAAGCAGAGAATAACTAGAAGGGTTCATACATCTATAAACCATGTAATCAAATGTAATTTAGGGCAGGAGAGCGCTGAAATAGAAGGTTACATATTTCTCAAGCCTTTTTTAAAAAATTTTTGGACTTTTTTGGACGTTCTTCCTCCAGAAATTGAACTCTATACTCACTATGAACTGGCATACATTTACGGCACATGTTCCTGTGAAGTCCCTCAGTTGATCTTGGAGTCCAAAAAACAGAACTAAAGATATGTTATTTATGTTGGACCCATATAAACTATCTGTATAATATTCCCATTCCCATTTTCTGAATACCAGAAAAAAAAAATCAGCTCTCAGTCACTGAGGGTAATAGTAAAATTGACGCTTAAGATATATAGCAAAGTTGGAACGTAGTGCACCATTTGCTCAAATATATCAAAAATGTATTTAAAAAATGAAATAAACAACTTTGTAAACAACCTTGACAGGATATTCCCAGCTTGTGTCCAGAGCTCCCGTGTAGTCGTATTTGTCTATACTGTAAGGGTGTCCAAACAAGCTTCATGGAATCCGGTCCTATAGTCATATTTCCATATATCTGACCCTTACTCCTTCCTACCAGGAGATTCTGTAGATTAGCAGAAGAGGAGCCCAGACAAAAGGCAATATAAATGTTAGTTCAGAATACTTAGGCTTAGGTTGAAGTTTTTAACATGGGAAACCAGTTAGGCTGGAAAGAAGCTATAGTTATTTCATATGTTAGTATTCTATTTACATGTTGTCATGGCACTGTAGCAGGATATCCCGGGGCTAGGGTTCCCCCCTATCCCTCAAGCTAGGGACGCCCTAGTCTCTCCCTGTTCCCAATATTACTTCTAATGGTGAACATGCTGGGGCCACAAGCCTTGCTGTGTTCCTATTTCAACTGTTATGTGTCCCCTCCACCACCATCAGGGAAGTGGGGAATAGAAGTGTATAAGAATACACCAACCTGACAAACAAGGGAAGACAGACAGGGTTCAATCAAAATACCAAGCATGCAAAAATGTACTTACAAACAACAGAGTGGAACACCAGGGAGTTAAGGAAGGAGAAACCAAGAGGATATGTACACAGACAAACACCAAGCAACAGTCTTCTGAACAACTCTCCAAACACCACCTCCAACAACCAACACCTCCAACTCCAGAACCAGGCAGTATGAACACTGGCAATATCTGATGGCCAGAGGCCAGAATATATAGCAGGGGGAGTGGCCAACACTAAACAGCTGAGACCATCAAAGCAGGAAACCTTCAGAAGCTCTCAACTAAACAGATTAACCCCTGCACCGCTAGCAGAAACCTGCAGTGTTTAATATGATGGTGAAGTACTTCTAACCAGTGTAGGAGTACTTGAAATCAGACACCGCGGTCTTCTGGCCCCTCTTTGTTGCGGTAAACCCATGACACATGCTTAATGTTACTTTATAACGTATCATTGTAATAGAGAAGCAATCTGCACAACACATAAGAGTAGCTATTTCTCTTTTGCATCCTAAAGATGAGTGGTCTACAAATAGGGACCGGATACATAAGTTGCCCTGACCACACAGACACAATGTAGGGGGGCAGTTATCCTTCCATTGCACGTACTGACTTTGTCCCAGCAGTTATCTCCAATTCTTATGTTCTAAATGCATATCAGGTGTTGGTCTAGACCAGAATCTGGATAATTTTAGGGGTCAGGTTGGTGGTCTGAATAAATTTTGAAGTCTGTTTTTTCTCCTAACAAATAATAATGTAAATAGGTCTACAAAATATGTGGAACATTAATAGGGCACCATCTTTACTGTTGGTGTTTAGCTTTAGCCTATACCAGATCATGGAAACCAGGTAAGCGGACTTTACTAAAGCTAGTTAAGTAACACTGCTGTAGATAAGACTAAAAAAAATCACAGAAGCAATTCAAATGAAGAGAAATGAAAGAAAAATGCCATATTTAGACTCATATATGAGGACCTTACAAATGAAATGCTTATGCAGTTGTCATCAACATTATTGGCACTTTTGAATAATAAAGAGTAGGGATGAGCGGACCTGTGGGAAGTTCGGGTTCTAGTACCCAACCGAACATTAGTCCAAAGTTTGGGTAGCATAACTTTACGCAATATCTCTCTCTCAGATACAGATTTTACTGCAGAATTGAGAATTTTGATCATGACTGATCAATTCTGGCAGAGACAGAAGCAGATTTCTCAGATAAAATATATTACGCAGTTGCTTATTTTCATGTGTACTATTGATTTATGACATAAAAATTAAAACGACGGTTACGCTATAAACGCTCAATGTAAAAGACCTCCAGAAATAAAATATTAAGTGAAACTGCATGGACATACAATATATAAACTCATATGAGAGATACAGGAAAGTGAAAGAAAAAAACAAAGTTCATGTCATCAGCTCACCGATGCAGGCAATGATCCACAAGGAACGCGGTGCACAGACACATCCTGGCTTCGATTTCAGGTAAGTAGAGATGAAAAGAAAAAGGCAAAAAAGTTCAGCTATCACAAAAAAAATTCTTAGAAAAAAAAGTGAAAAAAATAGTATTAAAAACAATTATTTGAATGCTCTAAAATCAAGAAAAAACATAGCATTAGGCCTACACGTTTCGAGCACTGCCACACTCAATCATATGATAAAAGAGTGGGGTAGTGCTTGAAACGTTTAGGCCTAATGCTATGTTTTTTTCTTGATTTTAGAGCATTCAAACAAATGTTTTAATAATAATTTTTCACTTGTTTTTCTAGAAACAAAAATTTTGCGGTAGCTGGACTTTTTCCCTTTTTTCTCTTCATGATACAGAAAAGCACAAGACATAATAAAAAATAATTAGGAAAAGGGGATACAAAACTTCAAACAATGCCAGGACATATATCAGTCACCCGTTATTCAGTTTTAACCCATTCATTTTACTGACCTGTGATAAAAGAGAATAACATCTCTCGACAAGAATACAGCAGCTGTCAGCTGTACACTACAGGCGACACCCTGATGCATCAGTCATGAATGGTGTTGGCACCGACTAGGACTGTTTAACTCCTTAGGTGCTGCTGTCAATAAAAACAGCAGCATTGAAATGGTTAACAGAGCCTGGGGGCTTCCTATTTAACCTCATCAGCACCATGAGATCGTGATTGTGTGGTCCCGATGGTTGCAATGACAACACAAGAACAAGTAATGGCCTCTGGGTCTGTCGGCTATAATGGCCTGTTCAGATGTTAGCAACATTTTAGTGGTGAAAATTTAATTTTTTCCTCTCTGTCTTTCCACTTTTGTGTCAATTCCTGACAAGCACATCAAGGGTTAATAAACAGTTTTGAATATGTTGGGGGGTGCTGTTGTTAAAAATGTATCACTTTGGGGATTTTTCCAATATATAGGTCCCTAAAAAATTAATTTTCTTGAAAAATTGCTCCTAAATTTTAAAGTCTTCTAACATCCTCACAAAATAAAAGGACATTTTACAAATTGTGCTGATGTCAGGTAGACATAACTGGTAAATGTTAATTATTAACTACTTTATGTAGCAAGACTATGTGGATTAAAGGAATAAACATTCAACGTTTGAAATTTGAACATTTTTTTAAATGTTTGTCAAATCGCTGATATTTTTATAAATAAATGCAAAACACATTGACATAAAATTTACCACTAAGATAAAGTACAATGTGTCATGAAAAAAAAAATCTCAAAATCACTGGGATCTGCGATATGTTGAAATATACCAGAGTTATTGTCACATAAAGAGACACTGGTCAGATTTGAAAAATTTGGTTTGCCCACTAAGGGGTAGATAAAAGGCAAAATAAGATGTAATTAATTAGAAATTTGACTCGCCTGTCTCCCTTGTTGGAGCTAACATTTAAAGGGATAGTCCACTACTCGGACAACCCCTTCTCAATTATATCGTTCTCCCATAAAGAATAAAAACACCTTATACTCACCTCTGGTACCGATGCCGTTCCAGCAATGTCGGCGTCAGATGTCCCTGGGCTTGTTTGACGTTATTATGTCACGTGAGCCCTGTAGCCAATCAAAGGTCACTAATGGGCCATTTTATTCTCACTTCCTTAGGACAAAACTGACTTTCTGAAGAAGTGAATATTAAATTCAGTTAGGTTTTGAACTTCCACGATTAAGAGTACCACAAGTGTGAAGGGTATAGAATGCAGTGATATGAGTGAAGGGCTTTTGCGGCACCAGACTCTCCATTATTTTTAGTGGGATTTGGGACATTGATCCTGCTCCTCTGCTGCCATGTAACTATTTTTACCTAAACTGAATGATATCCACACAGCGCTGCTGCTCTCTGGTTATTATTAGATACTTGCAGTAGGCTATTTTCGCACTTAGCAATAATATAGAAGACTGGTTAAATTCATCACTATTGGTTGATTTGCAACTTCTACAATCAGACACCGGACTAAACAAACACAGGTTTGAGAAATCATTGATTTCCATACAGATGGTATATTACTCTAATGTATCCCAGGGTCAGTTTATCTGGAAGGTTCTCGTGTATTCACTTATTTATACTATAGCCTCCGGTGACATCTGGTATTAGGGATCATTTCAATCATTTTAGAAAATAACTAGGTAGAAATCACCAATTACTGTAAGTCTCTGCACTGCATTGCCATCCTCTGCCTCATTCACAGCTATGTCAGTGAGACATGAAATATTCTTCGGTAAGTCACGGTGTAACATTTCACAGCATGACCTATATTGAAATAAATTCATTTTGCAATCTTTATATGGCTCTAACATATTTCAGTGTGCTGTAGACAAGATGCAGCCCCTCATAACAGTCCCAGTCCCCAGTGAGGCACCCAATTGAGTTGGTCTGACATGCACGATAGACCCTTGTGCTAGGAGGCTGAACGGCCGGACACGGGACTCCCTGGCTTTATGCACTTTACAGGATTATATTTTAAGCACTATATAATACCACTTTGCTTGACTCTATATGGGCAGCATTATTTGAGCACTATATGGAGCAATTTTTGTTGACTGTACTGGGGATATTAATTCTTCACTGAAAGCCGTTATTATATTCCCCTATTAGTTGGAAATAATATTATAAAGAAAAAAAGCAGAATAATGTCAAAATGGCATAAAACAGTATCTAGGTAGGAATGCTCCATGTCTACAGCTGAATTTGGACATACCAGACGCATAAAATGCAATATCAAATGTAGCATATTTGACTTTCTTTTTTACTCAAATCTGAGCTCCATTTTTTCCTTGTTTCTCTTTTATGACTTCTTTTCTGTTAATACTGAAAACTTGCATCTTACTTTTTTCCCACTTGTGTACCATTATTTTTCCACGAGTCGCTGCTTTCATTCTGCATTTTTTCATGTTGAACATTCACTTATCTCCTTGCTCCCACCCCTCTCCCCAAAAAAGCGAGCCTAGCGAGCCTGAATTTGGCAGATCTGTCAGAGTAGTCACAGTCCAATGCTGATATTTTCTAGGGAATTCAACACTTTCGTAACTCTACCCTTTCCATTTATAAGAGTCTATTAAGCTACAATAAATTGATTCAAATACTAGAAAAATTTCTGTACACAACATAACATATTTCTATATCTGGTATCTACATTCATATATGTATGAATTCTGCTCTTTCCAGTGAGAGAATATAAATTAAGTTGCAGAAAAAGTGACAAACAAGAGATGATGAAAGTGTCTGAAATATTGAGTAATGCACTCATGAGTGGGATAGAGGAAGCGTAAGGGGTATCTATTTTCACAATTTTAATAGCACATTCATTCCCATTGTCTGTTTTATTTAACACCTTATTAAGGTGAGTTAACCTTTATGAAAAATCTTGGGAAAACACCTCCCTCCTTTACGAAAGTTTCACCGCGGCATTCTGAATTCTGTCATTCTGTTCCGTAAAGGCTCATGCACAAGACCGATGTTCTTGGACGAGTGCTGTCCGTGGTTTTCATGAATAGCACTCGTACCTATAATATTCTAGGGGGCTATAAACATGTCCAATTTTTTCCTCGGACGGAGGAAAATATCAGAGACGTTCGATTTTGATCTGGGTGTCGGATCAAAATCAGCAATGAAACTCCATGGGTCTGTGAAAAACATCGGACCGCAGTCGGATGACATCCAAGTGCTGTCCGATTTTCAAGAACTGTCATAATGGAGAAGGCGGAGAAACTTTTTTTCTTCTCTTCTTGTCTGAGAAAAATTGATGTCACTCTGATCAAAGTCTGATCAGGATAATTGGACCGTTTTTCCTCGCATGAAGAGAAAACAGCCATGTGACCCTACCAGTGTCAGACTGAGGTGCCAAGGGCCCACCAGTAACCAACTCCAGGGCCCCACTTTTCAGCCACATGCAAATATTATATTATCTTCAATCACAAATGTATATAACAATGAGCTGGGTAGATTGTTACATGAATAAGATGCTGCCTTTGTCTGTACATAGTGATTCAAGTATATTGTGCCAAGTACTGCTCATATAAGAGGGAGGGGGCCCACCAGAGGATTCTCCTGTTCTCCGGTGGGCCAGTCCAAGCGTGGATTCTACCCTAATAGGGAGAGAATAACAGAACGGACTCAATCAGTGCTAGAAAGACCTTATTGACCCCGGGTCAATGTTAGGATTCCGCCAGGTTAACTGTCATTTTACCAGAAAATATGATGGTTTATAACAAAGCCTCCAATAGGCGATATCCCTCTTTCATATAGACAAAACATTGTGAAAAAATAGAACAGAGATGATCCTGGGCATATTAATGCAGAGTCAGGGGAACAGAAGCAACTAGTCTCAGGTAGCTGCTGTCAAGGCATGAAGATGATGGTATACATCAATGAGTTTAGTATTAATTGTGGCATTGAGGCACCAACTGCAAATTCGTTTAAAAATATTATTGAGTACACAGGTATGTAAAAATGGCTTTCTATAGATTTTTTTGTTGATTTTAGTAATATTTGAAACCTCATTAAAACGAGGAATGTTTTTATTACCAAAATGATGCATTTTAAAGCCACTTCAGCCCGAAAGAATATCATCCGAAATAGCATTTCAGCCCACATGGAATACAATGCTTTCTACGATCAATCCGATTACGAGCAATCAATAGAGCGTTGGTGTCTAAATACTGAACTGTGGGTACAATCACTTACCCATTAATCCCAATTGATGCAAACTCTATAGCAGAGGAGAAAATATTTTAGTAGAACATACCATGTCAATTAACATCAAAGCAATCAAACATCAGTCGCTAGCATTTAATGAGAACATTGTAGATACTAAACCTCATCTGACCTTGTGATTGTCTCATGAAGTTGAAAGTAGTAATTTATTTTCCAGGGGTGTGCAAACAAAGTTTGCCAAAGTTATTTGAGTTTTCCACTCAAAATACTTTACACTTTTTGCCCAACTTCCATCACGATCTGAATGCCTATGGCCTTGTCCACCATAAGGTGGTGCATGGACTTCACTATGGCACCAGCGCAGTCCATGTGGTGCTTCCATGAACAAAGATCACAGAGGTACAATGTGCAGAGGGACCAGAGCAAAATATTGGCACTGAATTCTGGATACACATGTATGGGTCTGATGTTGTGATAAAGGGAGCTTTAGGGCAGCAATGTAGCTTTGCACCTCTGGGGTCCTGGGATCAAATCCCACCAAGGACAATATCTTCAAAGAGTTTGTATGTTCTTCCCGTGTTTTCCTCCTGGTTCTCCAGTTTCCTTTAACACTCCAGAGACATACTGATAGGGAATCTAGATTGTGAGCCCCAATGGGGACAGCGATGATAATGTCTGTGGAAATTATAGAACTATATAGGCGAGTCAAATAAATAAATGCTGCCCAGACTTAATTTCAGAACAAATCATTCTAGCGCCGTCATTACAAATATGTATGTTTCACTCGAAAACACTGTGGTGTTTCAGAGCAAATATATTTTGAACATAGAGCGAGGATCTGGGTGAGTGAGTGCAAGCTGACGAAACATCGGATCACACCGGGACCAATGTTATTCTATGGGGCCGTGTACATGTCTGATTTTATCTCAGACCAGCTCGGTCAGAGGAAACAATATCGCGGCATGCACGACTTTGTTCAGATACTCGGATCGCACTCGGTCACGCAAGTCAATGAGTCTGTGGAAAACATTCGACTACACTCGGATGACATCTGAGTGTAGTCCGATTTCCACAAACTGACAGAATAGAGAAGGTGGAGAAGTTTTTTCTCCATTCGCTCCTTATCAGAGATAATTGGATCACACTATGCTAACACTCGGATAAGAGTTTGATCAGAATGTGATCTGCATAATCGACCTGATTCTCTCGGATGAGATAATATACCCTTGTGTGACCCTAAAACATACATATAGAGTTGAAACCAGAAGTACCCAAGGATGAGCCAGACTTGTGCAAGTCCACAATTCTCTTCCTGATAGCTTGGCTGATTTCTTTAGACTTTTCCATGATGCTACACAAAGAAGCAGTGTGTTTCAGGTGTACATTAAAATACATCCACAGGTGTGTCTCTAATTAACTCAGATGTTGCCAGAAAACTTCCAAGCTTCCAAACACATGACATCATCATATATGCAGTCCAGAACTGTTTAAAGGCATAGTAATCTTAGTGTATGTAAACTTTCGACTTTGCAGTAAGTAATAAAAATGCCTTAAAACATTCTCTATCTCTCTCTCATTATTCTGGCATTTGGCAAATATTAAAAATTATGGTAATCCTGATTGACCTAAAACGGGAAAGGTTTATTCTGATTTCATGCAGATATTGAGAAAAACATTCATATGTGTCTTTTTATATAGTGTATGTAAACTTCTGGTTTCAACTGTATATAAAAGGAAGGAGCTGTCTCTGATTGATGCAGCCTGTGATATTTGCAGCATTAATCACCTGACAGGACCCCTTTAGGCTATGTGCCCACGATGCAGAAAAGCTCCGGATTTTTCCTGAGCGTTTCTGCATCTCCCCTGGCACAAAAAAACGCATGCGGATTGTACATGCGGATTGTACATGCGTTTTCCTGCCAGGGACATGCGGAAGTGAAGCGTTCTTCACATGCATTTCCGCATGCGGGTTGACAAGCGCTTTCCAAGCGATTTTAGCATCACTTGGAAAGTGCTTGTCAACTTGGTCACACTATATAAATCCATGCAAACGGCATGGATTTATATAGTGTGACCTTAAAGAATGGTTAAAAATAAAAAAATGAATCTATACTTACCTTCTGATGGCCCCCGCAGTCTTGCTTCGCTCCGTTCTCCCTTGCCGGCAGATCGCGGTACACTGCACTGAAGGACCTGCCGTCACATGACTATGACGTCAGCGCAGGTTTGTCAGTCCACCGCGAGTTGCCGGCAAGGGAGGACAAGGAGACCGGGGGCCATCAGAAGGTAAATATAATATTTATTTTATTCTTTTTTTTACAGGTTCTATGGTACCCGGGTCCGGAGGAGAGTCTCCTCTTCTCCACACCCAGGTACCATCCGCACATTGAAACGCATGGAATGCGCATCTACATATACAGTGATGCGTAATTCATGCGTTTCAATGCAAGTCAATGGCGGCGAAAACGCAGCACTTCCGCAAAATAATTGGTAGTGCTGCGTTTTTTTCCGCAATGATAATCCACAGCGGAAATTTCCGCAGCATGTGCACAGCACATGCGGATTATCATTGGGGACATGGCAGGCCTTCTACCATGCATTTTTTAAGCGTTTCTGCAGTGCTTTTGCCGCTGCGGAAACGCTTAAAAAACGCATCGTGGGCACACAGCCTTAAGCTGAAAAAATAATGTGGGAAAAAACCCTCTGGGGCCAAGGGCCTTCTATGTCAATAGGAAAGAATAGTGTAGCCCAGCATTTGTTGACCACGTTACTGACTACAGCAATCGCACAGTTAAATTCCCCTGCTTTACTACAAGTACCTGCGGACTATATAAAAATGGAGGATTTCACAAAGATGCAAGAAGATATAAACACTTTCGGTGACTTGAAGCAATGGAGCTGCCATAGTGACAGACGGGATGCTAATAATCTGTAATTACAAGTCACTAGGGGGCCACCTGCCTGTGCAGAAAACTCATCCCACACAAGCTTTAGAGGAATAAAATGTTGTTTTTTTTAAGAGGTTCTACAAAACACATTACAAAAAAATAATGGAGCACAAAAGTAATATATCTCATTAACAGGTAGACTCCTACGTAGCGGGAAAAGTAACTAAGGTTCATACGGATTCAGTTCTAGAAACATTCAGAATAACCAGGGAGAATCTGAGGATCATTAGAAGACAATGCCAGTGTGAAATGCTGGTCAAATCCTTATCGACGATAACATGAAGCTTCTAGGGTCGCTTCACCTACCAAGGCTGCGATTTAATTTAATCGGGTTCCTTAAATTCTGGCATTACTCCGTCCTCTGCAGCTATTGACTGAAGCTACAACTCACAAACTTCCTGCTCAGTTCACTTGGACAGTTTCACGGATTCTCTGCATAAAAGTTATCCTAGTATTGAGGAGTTGGGTGAGGGGGTAGAGTACCTTTATAGCCATACCGCCACTTCAATATGGTGTAACTGTAAGGGTGTAACTCTCTAAGCAGTGTGTGTACAAAATGTCTGCTGATTTGTGAATGTTATAATATGTGAAACTGCATAGAGTTCTATGAGCACTAATGTACGCGGTTTATAAAATGTATTGTGATTAATGTATAATGTTATGTATAGTGTTTAAGGAAAATCCAGGATTAAGATTACAGTATAAGGTATAGCATAGGATTCATAGTTTAGAATAGGAATGGGAAAAGTGCAGTTGTTGGGTACACTAAATATAGGAAGTTCAGTGCACACTGTTAGAAGATGGTGACTGAAGTTAAGTAGGTGAAAGGTGAAGTTTCCCCAGCAACAGACTGCTGGGGCAAACAGTTTAGTACACAGTTAATACGTTCGAGACCAGCCCTGAAGGGGAGGAGGCAAGGTTATTAAAAGGGGAGCACTTCCTGGTTTTAGTCAGATAGAGATAGATTGGAAGATAAAGAAAGTGTTAGCAGTGTTCAAGGCCAGAGGACAGGAGGGCACTAGTAGTACATACTGTTCAGGCAGCATGAGAACGTCGGCTTCTGTCTTCTGGGGACATCTCTGCAATGTTCGGGGCCTACGTCCACAACTAGACACTGGGAGGTGTGTCTTATTCCCTTCCCACAAGAGGAAGCCGGACGGGAAGATGTGTGAAGGAGACGGGAAAGGACTCATGAGAGCTGTGGGGCCGGATAGAGTATGGGTCAAAGGAGCCATTAAGCGAAGGGATAGCTTAGGCCGAACAAACAGAGAACGTGAAAACATACTGTGTTGTAACTGCGATTGAACGCAAGATGTAAAGTAAAGTTAAACTGTTTGTTAAGAAGCAGGTGTCCCCTGATTTGTGTGTGGATGTTCTTGGATAAGAGGAGCCTGGTTACAGCAGAGGCCTGCGGCCGAAACGTGAGTGTACTGCATCAAATGCACAGCACATGGGAATCGGGACACTGCAGAAAGTGTGAGCATCGTCATTAAAGCGGGGTCAGGTGGAGATTTACTTTTTTTATTTATTAAAAATCGTAGCATGGCAGGATTCTGAGAAGCTCATCATTAGTGTATGGAGACACAAATAGGGGCATTACTTTGGTACAAATGCACAAAAGGGGCATAATTATTGTATGTGGGCACAAAGGAGCAGGGCTGTGGAGTCGGTAAGCCAAACATCCAACTCCCGAGTCCTCAATTTCCATGACACCGACTCAGACTCCACGACTCCGACTCCCTCATACATGGCTCATGTTCAAGTGATAAATTTACTGTAGCACAGATTCATCTCAGCTAAAAGTCTAGACCTGTAGATCAGGAATAGGACAGACATTTATAGGACATTTCATAACTTTCCCAAGTTCTTATGAAAAAAATATTCCCCACAAACTGCATTGAAATACTGAACCCAATTTATATATTTTAGAAGTCGAAGTAGATCCATTTTATACCGACTCCACCAAAATGGGCTCCGACTCCACAGCCCTGCAAAGGAGAGCGTAATCTTTATTTATAGATGCACAAAAAAGAGATAATTATTGCTTGGGGGCACAGTGAAAATGGAAAATGACCTGTATGGGGGCACTGTTACTGTTATAGAGTTCCTATTATTTATAATTGTGTGAAGGTATAAGAGGGACACTATTAGTTGTTGGGGGCACAAAACTGGTGCATGGAAAATGGGTGTGGAATTACTACTATGTAGGGCACTAAGGAGTTTGTTTAAAGGCAAGTCAGGTACTTGAAAAGTGATGTGCAAAATATTTCTGTGTTACATTCTGCAGAAAGAAGAATTTGCCATGGAATACTGGGGCCAAATGGAAAAAACAAGGAAAATGAATGACTACAATCAGAGAGAACGTCACTGGATTTATCCGTACCGTATACACATATATGGTATGCAGAGCACAGGTACATAACTGGTATCTACCACCATATGGTCACTGTATGATGGCAATATTGGTCATGATACAGTGGTTTTTGTTAAAGGGAACCTGTCACTAGATTCATGCTACCTGAACCGCAGACAGCCTGAATCAGAGCCTGGCTATGCTACTGCAGCCAGGTATGTCTTTCTCTGAAACACTACAGCTTTTCAGAAAAACAAAAACACATTTTGTAAAAATATCCTGTGCAAATTGCCTCTTCAGAGAAAAAAATATATAAATATCTGGGATTATAAGGCTAGATGGTACTAGTCCAGTGCAGCCCCCCCGCCGGCTGCTGCCCACCCCACTCTAGGTGACTGACAGATCACTTTCATGTGTGTAATGTAACAATGCTACTCACTTGGGTGTGAACCAAGGTATAACAGGAACCGTTTCTATTTAAAGTCCAGCTGGTTTATTTCAGTCCTCATAAACCACATCACAGAAAAATTAAATACAGGCTTTGTCCGGCACCAAGTAATACATAAAGTAACAAGTCCATACAATAGTGCTGGTTAGCTCGCCTGGCTTAGAGTCCAGCTTCTTAGTCCTTTAGCAAAAGCACTCAGTCCAGGAGATCTGCACACCTCCATACAACAAGCCATGTGTGAGACAAACGGCTCTGAATTTTCCCAGTGAATCACACCCCAGCCCATTGTGGGGGTTTTGTGTTAAATTATGTCCAATTTGCCTTTTTTTTCAGGGTTTTTTTTGTGTGTTTTTCCAATACACACAAAGGAAATAAACATGTATATAACAAAACATGTGTAATTGCAATAATTTTCTGGGAGAAATACTTCATTTTCTGGAACAATTTCAAGGAGGCCAACATTTTTGGACATGACTGTATGTGAATTTATTTTGATGGGGTTCCTCTGAATTGTTATTATCTGGCAGTTGAGGTCAAGTGGTAGGCGCACTTAGGTATTCGTACACATAGTCTTCAGGCTTTTTAATTGTTTTTATATGTTTGTGCTGTGTATATGCTTTTATGTTTGTATATGTTTTTGTATATGTTTGTATATGTATTTGTGTATATGTTTTTATGTTACTTGTCCTTATGTCATGGATATTAAACTAAAATAATTTATATGGTGATCCCTATGCTACTGTATACTTATTTTTTCTTGCTTCGTTTCTGCCATTTTTCAAGTATATGCTAGGTTGATCACATTTTATTCGGTAGTGTCCTCAACTATACATTTCTCTTAAATTCCCAGCAATTTGTCTCTCACCGGGCTGCTTGTTGTAGTTTTAATAAAATCACTGTTTTATCAGCAGGAGATTATTACTGTGATCTTATTAAAACTACATTAAGCAGCACAGTGAGTGACATATCGCTGGAATCAGGGTCTCTGCACCTACATCATGCTGCTCTCAGATGGGGGAGCAAAAACAGTGCAAGCAATGCAAATGGTATAGTATTCGCTGTGTGCAACAAAGGCTAAACTGAAACAGAAGTCCCTTGATCAGCCAGACAGAGAAGCTACAGTACTTGACTGTTGATGACCAAGATGATAACTCTAGTTGGCATTTAATTAGCTGATGGTTTAAGAGAGACATTAGTACGCTCTGAATTATCTCCCCTCTCCAACAATTTAACAAATCCATTCTTCTTCCCCTACAACAGTGCTCTTGTCATTAAGATAATCAACATCAAAGCTGAACAGAGTAGAAGAAAAATATGCCACTGACAAAGAGTGTCTGAGCCAGGGTAGCTGCTGCGGCTGCAAAATCATTAAATGTGATCTCAATTTCTTACTAAATTATTTTCACTTGGTGCAGCTATAATTTTTTTTCTTACACAGCTCAAAAATACAAAACATAAAAGGGAAAAAGGTCGGTGGATTCATTCAGCCCAAACCACGGGCAGCACGAATCAGTCTAGATGCCCAACTGTAGCCAGAAGAACGTTTTAGAAAATAACACTTCAACATTGGCAACTTGTGCTTTTGAGACTCATACTTCCTGTACTTTCAGGAACAGTTTTCAGCAGGCTCCTTATCATCAGAGGCAGGATTACAATGACAAGTAACACCTCTATACACAACTGATAACTCAGGATCCACCAATCACGGTGATGTCACAGCCAGTGGCGTACCGCCAATGGCGGCAGGCCACGCGACTGCTATGGGGCCCGTGAGCCGGGGGGGCCCGATAGCAGTCGCCCCCCTTCTGCAACCCCCGCTCCGCTGTTTGATTGCCACCGCCATTGTGTTCAGACATGACCATGCGCTGTGCGGCTGTGTCTGGTAGTAATGACACGCAGGGGAAACACTGCGCCTTTAATTGTGCTTGTGTCGCCCCTGCCGCGTCATTACTACCAGACACAGCCGCACAGCGCACTGCGTGCGGCCATGTCTGAAAACAGTGTCAGCGGGCGGCGGCAATCAAACAGCGGAGCGGGGGGTGCAGGAGGGGGGCCCCGATGGAGGGGGGGCCCTGTTTAAGGGAGGGTTTGATGAGGGAGATGATCCCTGTGACATAATTCCTTCCAGTCCTTATCTTCCTGCCCAATAATACTCTGCACTGTTAGCTCAGGGAGTTTATCTGGCCTCTGTTTAGTTTCTCTCCTGATCTGAATCCGTAGGCAGAGATACCTGTTTTCAATCGACAGTCCTTGCCACTTGGCTTGGTTTACCAAGTGTCTCATACGTCAGCATCACAAGCCTCGTCTCTTCTCAAGTCGACATCCTCCTGGTGGGTTGTTCCTCAGATACCACGGGTTCCTCGTTTGCAGGAGTTTCTTCTGCCGCACTCATTTCTCGTACTTCCTCAGATGATCTTGGAACTGCCCCTGTAAGTTTCAGTACTTCTCTTGAATCGTCCGTTTCAACCTGGTTTGGTAATTCTGCTTTTCCTGAGTGTCGATCGGTCTCTCCAGTGACAGGTGTTCGATCATCATATCTGAATTGGACTTCATCTGTAATCCTTGGTAAAAACTCTGAAGCCTCGGGACTTAGTTCACTCTCCTGAGGATGGTACATCCCTCTCCTTGCCGGTACAAGAAATACAATGGTGTGCTCTTCTTCATCGGAACTTTCAAGGTCACTATCCACCACTGGAGCTTCAATCTGTGGTTAGTCTCTTAGTCGATCGCGGTCTGCTTCTGGGAAGTCTTGTTGTGGTGGGAGATAATCACAGGGCAGTAATAAATTCAGATAGACTATTCTGGTTTTCTTGTCCCCTCTTTCCAATCGGATTTCATACACTGGACTGTCATCGACTTTCCTCTTTACGACCACATACACCTTGTCTTCCCAGTACAAACAAAATTTTCGTGGACCACCTTTCTCACGTACGTTCTTGACTAGCACCTGGCTTTCCGATGCCAATTCTGCTCCATAACATTTTCGATCATAGTACTCCTTACTCTTGCTCTGTCCTTGTGTAACCACTTTGGATGCTATTTTGTATGCCTCTGCCATCCGTTCCTTCCATTTGAGAACGCACTCCGGATACGTACTGTAAGTCTCTGACACCGGAGTATCGAACATGATGTCGATTGGCAGTCTTAGCGATCGTCCACACAATAGGAAGAAGGGTGAGTAACCCATTGCATCGCTCATTGTAAAGTTATAGGCATGTACCACTTTTGACAGAGAACTCTTCCAGTCTTTCTTCTCGTCAGCTGTTAAAGTGCGCTACATCGACAATAATGTCCGGTTAACACGTTCCACTTGTCCATTACCCTCTGGGTGATAGGGAGTTGTGTGGGATCTCTGAATTCTACAGTACTTTCCTAGCTTGATTCTCAAATTCTCTTCCTTGGTCATGTGTAACCTCGTAGGGAACCCAAACCTCAAAGCAAAATCATTGATTATCTTCTCTGCCGCTGTTCGACCAGCTTTATTGGTGGTGGCATATGCTTGGGCAAATCGAGTAAGATGGTCCATCATCACCAATATGTATTCGTACCACCTTTGCACGTCTCGAGATGTAGAAAGTTTATTGAGACCATGTCAAATGGATACCTCGTTTGGATGTTGCCCATAGGTGCTCGGGTTGATGTGTTGAAACGTTTATCTTTCAGACACCCACACTCCCTGATCACGTACCTCTCAATATCTCTCTGCATGCAAGGCCAGAAGAAACATTCACGGATCAAGCTGGTTGGCCTTTCTGCTCCCAGGTGGAGTTCTTTGAAGACCAACCTACGGAATGCTCAGAGTAGAACCAACTGCCGGTTTTGTACTGCTTTACGAAACAGGATACAATCTTCACTGAGGTAGAGCTTTGTACATTCTTTAACTAAAACAGATACTGCTGGTGACTCATTATCTCTCTCCCGTTTACTTGGACACCGATTTTGGTCCACATAAAGTAGTATTCTACCAATTATCTGATCTTCCCGTTGTTCTCTATGGATTTTTACTTTTGGTAGTTGTTGAATGGACAGGGGGTGATCTTGTTCTCTCGCTTTTATGGTAGTTTCCACCGTCAACGGACACCACAATTGTGTGTCTTCCTCATGATAAGCTTGCACTGCTTTTGTAATGCTCTCAATTACTTCCAGACTGACTTCCTCCGAGCATTCTTGCATGAACCCCTCAGGCTCTAATGGCATTCTCGACAATCTGTCAGCATCCGCATTGCATTTTACTGGCCTGTACTTGATGCTGAAATTGAAGTCAGCTAGTTCAGCAACCCATCTCTGACCCGTTGCATTCAGTTTGGCTGTAGTGAGGACATAGGTCAAAGGGTTGTTGTCAGTGTATACCTCAAACTCTTTGCTGTGGTAGAGATAATCTCTAAATCGTTCACAGATAGCCCATTTTAATGCCAGGAACTCCAATTTTCCGGAATGTAGATGGTAATTCTTCTCGGCGTCTGTCAACGTTCTAGAACCGTAACTGATGACTCTCAATTTTCCATCTTGATGCTGATACAGGGCAGCTCCTAGTCCAACTTGACAAGCGTCACAATGAAGAACAAATGGTAAGTTGAAATCAGGATATCCTAAGATGGGAGTTTTTACCAGGTAGTCTAGTAGTTCTTCCAATAGCTCCTGGTGGTCTGCTGTCCAGAGAATGGGCTGTTGGGACGAAAAGGCGTTGTTTCTTTTAAGCCCGGTCCTACCCGCGTTCTTCTTTTTCTCCGTGGGTGTTGTTGTTGACTCTGTCGTCGTCCCCAAGAGGAGGTATAGCGGGGCGCAATCCTGGAGAAGTTCTGAATGTAAGTACTGTAAGGTAGCACTAGTCATCATAATGGGGGATACTCGCTGCACCGGGTAAATCAAAGCACACCAGTAATGTCCTTCCGGTATTTCACAATGCTGCAGTTTCTTGCACTTCATAAACCACAGTTCACCGGGTCCAACTCAGTGGCAAGCCGACACACATATATATATATAATGTTCACGAGCCAAGTGGCAGACCGGCCCACTTGCTCCAGGTACAGCCTTCAGCAAGGTAATAACATAGCAATGTCCATATTAATGTCCATATAACACAGTGTATTACCTTTGCCGGGTTTAGCTGCTGCAGTCCATTAGGCTTGCCACCACTGTGGCTTTGCGGCTTCCCAGGTAGGGGTCTCCAGCCGTCGTTCCCTCAAAGGCCACTGACATCCACACAGGATCCAGGCTCTGCCTTTCAGGACTCTTCATCAAGCCTCTGCCTTCCAAGGTCACTAGCATCCACACAGGATCCAGTCTCGACCTTTCAGACACCAGGCTTCACTCGGCTTCACTAGGCCTCACACGGTCGGTGTCCCACACACACGGGAACAGGCCTTACGCCTCTCTCACAGAACACACCTGTCTCCCATCAAGCAGGGTTTATATATGCATCCAGTGCACACACACACACACTAACAGGACCTTGCTGATGTCACAGTCATGTGATCAGACAGACATTCTGTGCGCGCAGGACCTGTGCTATGTCACAGTCATGTGACCAGTCACCTGAGGGGGAAGGTGCATGGTCAGGTAAAACACATCCTGGACCATTACCGTAATGCCAGCAAGTCGCTGCATTACATATCCCCCCCCTCTGTTCAAACTTGTGGGGTTGAACACATAATATACACAATCACTATAACCCCCAGCTCACATAGAGACCATGTACTTTACAATTGTGCTACTCAGCCCCTGGAACATTAGTCAACGACATTAGCCCATTCCTTAGGGACCTACCATTTGTCACTGTCACTGACTTCGTCAGGTCACCTTTCCGGGTCGTAAGCTTGTCAGAGCTCCCCCGCTCCCAGAGGTCAGTCGTAACCTTGTCAGGTCTCCCCCGCTCCCAGCAGTCAGTCATACAGCGGTGTGACTCACATGCCCTGGTATCTAAGGTCCGGTTCGACTCCGTAATGTCCCGTCCTCTATTGGGTCGTTTGTATGGGCTGTTCAAACCTGAGTTACTGGAGGTCTCACTACCTCTAAACCCACGCCCACTACTCTCAGGACATCTTGAAAGGTCCCTAACTCCAGCTATAGCTGTTCTGTTATTTAGGGGGCCCTTTCTCTGTCTGGTCTCACAATTTCTAGACGGCTGCCATCTTCTGCTGCTCAGATGATGCTGTCTATTAACTCTCAGTCTAGCGAGATTCAACTGTTCTACCTCTCGCAGGTAGGTCACTCGGTACTCCAACAGCATGCGCATATATCCCAGGCTTTCTTCTGTTCCTACAGCGGAAAATGATACCATGCCGTCTTCGTCTGGTATCCAGTCCTGATGATCACGTGGACTGCTTACTTTCACCACACCAGACTTCTTGACCATCATCTGCATGACTCGACCGTTTCTCCCAACGAGCTTCCTCACTAGAACATGAGGCACCCGGATGACCTCTTCACGCATACTGTGAGCTTTCCTCATCAACTCCAGTTGTCTAACGGCTTGTTCCGTCTTCAACCGGAGAAACCGCTTGGTGCGAATACATCGCCAGTGCATGTCACTTAGGATAGCCACCCTCTTCACTGTGACTTCGGTCGTGGACAGGACCACCAGCTGTTTAGCTTCTGAGGTCAAGTACACCTTACAGGCTCCCACGACCTTCTTAAACTCATCATGCACAGACTCACTGGTGCATTCTTCCCTCAAATCCTCGGGTACATCTACGAGGCACTTGTACCGAGACGTTTCGGTCTCACCAGTGGTTTCCAGACGATCAACCAGCTCAGGTTTCAGGGGCAACTGACCTCCAGCTTCTTCACCCTGTATGCTTCACCTGAGCTGACTCACAGCTACAAATTCACAAATTTTCGTCTTGACCACTTCCATCTCATATTTATCTGTGGTTAACACTCTCTTAGCTCTCCTCAGGTCCACCTTCTCATGGTATAAGGGAGTGAGTGCAACGTGTTCGCCCTTTTCCTTCTCCAAGAAGGCCTCGTTCACTGAGTGATACTTTGTCAGGCGACTTTTGAGCCCGGAAACTTCTTCCTCTAGCTCCGCCACTCGCCTCTCAGCGGCCCGTCTCTGAAGCTCTTCCTGCTTCCAATGGGTTTGTAGCGACTCCTTGAGCTCCTTGATCTCGGCTCCTACATCCCCTGAATCATCCGAGCTCACATCACTCGAGGAGGTATCTGCTTTATACCTCACATCTCCAGTGACCAACTCCTGCCCCTGGTCTGTGGCTTCTCCAATAGACTCCATCATCTTTTTCCGCTCAGCTTCCATCTTGCTGACTGTTTCCTTAAGGCACGTCACCACCCTCTGGAGAGTATCACAGAACATCTGTAGCTCCTTCACCTGAGCTTCCAGACCTAGGGTCTTCCTGCGGAGATCACCATTTTCATCACGGGTGTCCTGCAGGGTGGTCTCAACCACCTGGCGCACATGCTCTGCACCCGCCTTATCCTCCTCTAGTTTTACTTTAACCTTGAGGAGATCCTCATAATCTCTCTTACGTTGTTGCAGTTCCTTACCGAACTTTTCATCGCACTCCTTCTTGGAGTCACACAGTTTCTGGTGGAACTGTTCGCGCAGTCGTTCTAGGTTTTGTTCACGCCCAGCAACTTCATGCTGCAGTGCCTCTTTGAGGGCAGACAGCTCTAACTGTACCAGGGAGAAGCGATCTTTCACCTCGCATAACTCATCTTCACACACCGCTTTGTCAATCTCTAATTGAAAAACCTCCTCCTTGATTTTGCGGCGGTCCTCCTTAATTCCGTAGAACATTTCCTTCCACTGGTTAATTTCCGCGTGGCTTTGCTCCACGTCTCGCTGCCAGTTCCTCATAAGCTGGTGTATTTTCTGCTGTTCAGACTCCAGGATCAACTGGTCTGAGGACACGTTCCCCAGGTTTTCACATAATTGCTGCACGTCACTCTGACCCTGCTGGCCGATAGGCTCCAGCTCTTGGTCACGACTGGCCGCCTCCTCTTTCAGGGCTGTCAGATCCTTCTGACTCGGTATCGTACCGGAGGTTGCTACTGGCAACGTCACCTCCTCTTCTACCTCTAATGGAGGATCCACACTTGAAGCAAAGGCACACAGTACTACATTCTCTTTATTTTCATTTTCAGCCAAGTCTACAGGAGCAACCTTTTTGTGGCCCTTGCGCCGTCTACGAGATGGGGACTTTCTCACCTCGTCTAGCCCCTCCTGACTGACCTCTCCTTCTACTTTCGTAGTGTCACCGTCAGCTACGGGGTCTGTGTCACTCCCCATGGTGTTGTGGACTAACAGGTCACCTCCCACTTTGACGTCACCCCCTTCTACTGGAGCTACCCCATTATCAACGGTCACATTGTCATTTTTAGGAGGTACCAACCCACCACCAGTAATTTTTTTTGATTTTCTATCCTCCACGCTGTTTTGAACAAACGCCCCTTTTTGACTCCGCCCCCTTTTTAACAACCACACCGGCAGGGGAATTTTTACAAGAAAAATGAATAATAGTCTTAGGACTCAGTTCACAACAGCTCTTACCACCTCCCTGGGCACTCTGGGACAACACTGGCGCCCCCGGAGAGTTCATAGAATGGTCCACTGCCGCCATTCCATATGGTGCCCACAGCTCCTGTGGTTCCTGCACCATGTCCAGTTTCATGTCCAGTAGATGTTTCTCAAATACCTGCTCCGGTTTTAACAGGCACTTTAATCGCTCAATAGCTTCAGACTCAGTTGCTGCTCCTTTCACAGCCATTTTTATCTGCTACTGCATTTCCTCAGGACACTATTCACACACCGCTCTCCCCGGAAAAATCTTAGTGGCCCCGCCGAGCCACAGCAAAACCGGATTTGAGTGCGACGACAACCTTCGCAACCCCGCCGAGTTGCAGCCAGATGCTTTAAACTTTGTGAGCCCCGCCGAGCCACAGCAAACCAGGTTTGAGTGCGACGCCAATCTTCGCAACCCCACCGAGTTGCAGCCAGATGCTTTAATACACACTCGTCCTGTGCCGTTGCCCCTAGCAACCGGGCTGCAGTTGCCTCAAGCAACCAGACTACAGTTGCCCCTAGCAACCGGGCTGCAGTTGCCCCTATTCTCGAACCATATGTAAGGCAGCACTAGTCATCATAATGGGGGATACTCGCTGCACCGGGTAAATCAAAGCACACCAGCAATGTCCTTCCGGTATTTCACAATGCTGCAGTTTATTGCACTTCATAAACCACAGTTCACCGGGTCCAACTCAGTGGCATGCCGACACACATATATATATATATAATGTTACATAGTTACATAGTTTATAAGGCCGAAAAAAGACAAGCGTCCATCCAGTTCAGCCTATTTCTTGTGCACTGCAGCTATTCCGCAGCGTTAATCCAGGGGAAGGCAACAAAAAACCATGCGGCATAGGCCAATTTACATCATTGAGGAAAAATTCACTTCCCGACACCAATCTGGCAGTCAGATTAAATCCCTGGATTAATTAACTAAGCATAAGATGTAATTTTATTGTTCTCAAGAAAGGCGTCCAGGCCTCTCTTGAACTCATTAAGTGAGTTGGACATCACCACTTCCTCTCCCAGAGAGTTCCAGAGTCTCACGGCTCTGACCGTAAAGAATCCCCTTCTATGCTGGTGCAGGAACCTCCTTTCCTCCAGACGCATAGTGTGCCCGCTCGTCTTTGTCACCATCCTTGGTATAAACAGGTCATGGGAGAGATCTCTGTACTGCCCCCTGATGTATTTATACATGTTTATGAGGTCTCCCCTAAGCCTTCTCTTTTCCAACGTAAATAGGCCTAATTTTGACAACCTCTCTGGGTATTCTAGTCCCTCCATTCCCTTTATTACCTTAGTCGCCCTCCTTTGTACCCTCTCTAGCTCCAATATGTCTTTCCTGAGCACCGGAGCCCAGAACTGTGCACAATATTCTAAGTGCGGCCTTACCAGCGCTTTATACAGAGGAAGAACAATGTTCTCATCATATGCCCCTATTCCTCTTCTGATGCATGCCATGACTCTATTTGCCTTCGCAGCTGCTGCCTGACACTGGGCACTCCAATTTAATTTGCTGTTAACCAAGACGCCTAGGTCCTTCTCCATGTCAGATTTCCCCAACGGTTTCCCATTTAATATGTATGGGTGACTGCTGTTTTTCTTTCCCATGTGCATGACCTTACATTTATCGGCATTGAACCCCATTTGCCATTTTTTGGCCCAACTCCCCCAATGTTCACGAGCCAAGTGGCAGACCGGCCCACTTGCTCCAGGTACAGCCTTCAGCAAGGTAATAACATAGCAATGTCCATATTAATGTCCATTTAAAACAGTGTATTACCTTTGCCGGGTATAGCTGCTGCAGTCCATTAGGCTTTCCACCACTGTGGCTTTGCGGCTTCCCAGGTAGGGGTCTCCAGCCGTCGTTCCCTCAAAGGCCACTGACATCCACACAGGATCCAGGCTCTGCCTTTCAGGACTCTTCATCAAGCCTCTGCCTTCCAAGGCCACTAGCATCCACACAGGATCCAGTCTCGACCTTTCAGGCACCAGGTTTCACTCGGCCTCACTAGGCCTCACACGGTCGGTGTCCCACACACACGGGAACAGGCCTTACGCCTCTCTCACAGAACACACCTGTCTCCCATCAAGCAGGGTTTATATATGCATCCCGTGCACACACACACACACACTGACAGGATCTTGCTGATGTCACAGTCATGTGATCAGACAAACATTCTGTGCGCGCAGGACCTGTGCTATGTCACAGTCATGTGACCAGTCACCTGAGGGGGAAGGTACATGGTCAGGTAAAACACATCCTGGACCATTACCGTAATGCCAGCAAGTCGCTGCATTACAGTACGATGGTAGGAGAGGAATCCTAAGATCTGCCTCAACTCCCCGACGGTAGAGGGCCGCTTGTCTTTTAAGGCCAGTACTGGAGTGATTTCTGCTGGGTCCATGGTATATCCTTCTCCGGACACAATTTTCCCTAGAAATCAGACTAACCTTTTGAACAGTTCACACTTCTTTGGGGTCAACTTAACTCTGTGTTGTTGATGCCGCTGTAATACAGTCCTCAAGTGTTCAACATGCTCCCGGAAGGTTTTGCTGTGTACTACATTGTCATCCAAGTACGGCTGGCAGATATCGTCTCTCAATCCTTCCAACAAGTCTCCATGCTCCTCTGAAATTCTGCTGGAGCTGAATTGAGCCTAAACAGTATGCTGATCCACTCATATAACCCCCATGGTGTGATGAATGCTGTCAAGGATCTACTGCACTCTTCAACAAACCCTTGATGGTATGCATTACCCTGATCGAGGACAGAGAACCAGGTACTTCCTGATAGGCTATCCAGCATATCTTGAATCTTTGGTATCAGGTGCCGATTAGATACTGACTTTCGGTTTAGTTCCCGGTAATCACAGCAGAGTCTCAATGTACCGCCCTTCTTCCTAACATAAACAATAGGAGAGGAATAAGACGACTTTGACTTTTGGACCCAACCTCTGTTGATTACATCTTGCAAATACTCTTTCACTTCACCGTGTAATGGTTTCGGCACAGACATATAACTTCTGGTTACAGGGGTCGTGTCTTTTCTTCAATTGCAACGACGGGATACAGCCTATATCAGAGTCATCTTTAGAGAATGCATGACACTCTTCTCTCAGCATCTGTTTTGCTATCGCTATATCTACAGCACACAAGTGTTCCAGGGATACTGGGGGATCCCAGGACCCTGAGGTGGGTCATGCAATTTCCTCCCCTGGGCAACTCCTGTTCCTTGGTGGGGAGACTGAATTCAAGGTAGACCCATGGCGGGTCTCACACTGGCTGGATATACCGTTTTAACGGTTTCAATGTGACCTAACACAGTCTTTGGATCCAGTCTAATTTCGTGTTTCGTAGTATTCATCACCAGTACTGTCACTCGAGCAAACCCACCAGTAGAAGTCATAAGAACAGTCTCACCTTGAACTAGGCCTTCCGGAAGTTCTGAGGAGTGTTTTGGCACAAACAGTCTTTTCTGTACTTTTCTTCCCGGTTCTACCCGGACTCCACACCTCACCCCCACCATTTGGTTTGCAGGGATGATGGTTGGGCACCAGCCTACCTTGACTTCTTTTAGGTCCATTGTATTCTGTGCTTTCTTTACTCTATGAATCACATTTTCCGCCAAGGCGTTGGGTATGGCAAGTGATGTGGCAATTGCATCAACCACCAGCGTCCCTGACTTGTGTTTCGTGATAACCTCACTGATTACACTATAACCCAGGATAGGATCCTCTGCCACGTTCTGATCACTGGTGACGAGAAAAGGTACCAAAAAGCTCAATCGTGTTGCTGTTCTTCGTGGCCCTCAGTTGGAAGGTCACTTTCACTCAGCCTATGAAAGGGATTTCGGTCTGGTTGACAGCTTTGCCGTTGAGTTCCATTGGTCCTAAGAGTTCTTTTAGTGACCGAAGGCAGGTATGTGGCAAGTAGCGCCTTCTCCATTCCTCATTTAAAAGGCTCGCTTGGGCTCCTGTGTCCCACAGTGCTTTTACCAGGAGTCCATCTAGCTAGCACTGTATAACGCACCTTTCAACGATTAGGCTGATGAGGCTATCTTTACTGACCGAGGAATCCTCCTCCCAGGAGTACATCATTTGATCTTCACACTGGGCATTAAGTAACTGATGCCCCTGTCTCTCTTGCAGCTGTTGTAGATGGTAACACACTTGGGGATAGTACTGACAGCCGTTTTACCTCATGCGCCGTTCTGGGGTTTGGTGAGTGGTGAGATTTGGATTTGCTTCTGGGGCCTCCTCCGTGTCGCGGTTACCAGTCGCCCCACACTGGCAACCTCCTGTCTTTTAACCGAAACGACCGTGACCATTGGCATTCCTTGGCATAATGTCTGTCTTCACCACATGTTAGACAGTGGACACACACCGTTCTCTGATTTGATGAACGGCACGCTTCACAAGCAGGGTATCTTCAGTTTTGGAACACACTCCTGGGTTTGAGGGATACAGGTTCTGGCCTGGAACGAATCAACTTTTTCACCTCAATCAACTCGGCTCGCAGTTCTCCTATTACTTACTCCCAGTCAGCGCTGGCGGTCCTCTCTTTTGTTGGTGATTTAAGGTTCCCTCTTGGAGGATCTCCATGATGATCTTTGGTCTGGCTACCTGGGGTCTCCAACTTCAGCTGACTCATTTTGGTGATTTTAGGGGCAGAGCTTTTCTTTAACTTCTGGTTGCTCTCTGACTAGAAAAACTAGCTGCATCATTCATTTTTTTAATTAGGACTTCGTCCAGGATCTTCTAGGTACTGCTTCAGCTGCAACTTGATGTCTTTGCTGATTAACCCCGTTCCCAATGAACTCAAGAACTTCTTCTGGACTAGTCCAGCATCAAACTTCTCCGCTTTCACCACCTCCTCAACAATCTCATCTGGCTGGTAGCCTTTCTGTAAGCCTGCATCAATCTGGTGCAACAAGTTCATATAAGACAGTTTCTCTTTCTGTTCACACTCTCCAATCTGTCCCAGGATCTTGAATTCTTTCCTTAAGGTGATTTGTGGTGTAAGAGAGGACTGTCTTCCTGATTTATCTAAGCCTAGCAGGTTAAAGATTCTGTCTGAGTCTGTCATCAGTTCAGAGGTTTTGGTCGATTTCTGCAGGGCTGTTAGGGCTTTGAATTGTTCTTTCAATTCCCGTAGTTCTGTCTGCGGACGGAGATTCCCGCTTTTGGTAATTGGTGCTGACCCTCCATCCTCCAACTTCAACCTGGTTAGAAACTGTGATAGCTCCTGGAGGAACGTCCCCATGACATCTTCAGCTTCTTTCTCCCCCAGCTCATCCATTTTTGCATTAACCCCTTTACCCCCCAGGGTGGTTTGCACGTTAATGACCAGGCCAAGTTTTACAATTCTGACCACTCTCACTTTATGAGGTAATTACTCTGGAACGCTTCAACGGATCCCACTGATTCTGAGACTGTTTTTTTCGTGACATATTGTACTTCATGATAGTGGTAACATTTCTTCGATATCATTTGCGTTTATTTGTGAAAAAATTGGAAATTTGGCGAAAATTGTGAAAATTTCACAATTTTCTAAATTTTAATTTTTATGCCGTTAAATCAGAGAGATATGTTACACAAAATAGTTAATAAATAACATTTTCCACATGTCTACTTTACATCAGCACAATTTTGGAACCAACATTTTTTTTTACTAGTGCGCTATAAGGGTTAAAAGTTGATCAACGATTTCTCATTTTTCCAACAAAATTTACAAAACCATTTTTTTAGGGACCACATCACATTTGAAGTGACTTTGAGGGGCCTTTATGACAGAAAATACCCAAAAGTGACATCATTCTAAAAACTGCACCCCTTAAGGTGCTCAAAACCACATTCAAGAAGTTTATTAACCCTTCACGACCTTCACAGGAATTTTTGGAATGGGGAAGAAAAAAATGAACATTTAACTTTTTTCACAAAAATGTTACTTTAGACCCCAATTTTTTTATTTTTGCAGGGGTAACAGGAAAAAATTGACCCCAATATTTGTTGTGCAATTTCCCCTGAGCACGCAGATACCCAATATGTGGGGAAAAAACACGGGCGCACGGCAGGGCTCAGAAGGGACGGAGCGCCATTTGACTTTTTGATTGTAAAATTTGCTTGAATAATTAGAGGACGCCATGTTGCGTTTGGAGAGCTCCTGATGTGCCTAAACCGTGGAAACCCCACATAAGTGATACCATTTTGGAAACTAGACCCCTCAAGGAACTTATCTAGATGTGTGGTGAGCACCTTGAACCCCCCAAGGTGCTTCACAGAAGTTTATAACATGGAGCCGTGAAAATAAAATTTTCACATTTTTCCCATGAAAATGTTTTCAGCCCCCAGTTTTGCATTTTCATAAGGGTAACAAGAGAAATTGCACCATGCAACTTGTTGTGCAATCTCTCCTGAGTAAGCCGATACCCCATATGTGGGAGAAAACCACTGCTTGGGCGTACGGCAGGGTTCGGAAGGGAAGGAGCGCCGTTTGACTTTTCGAATGTAAAATTTGCTTGAATAATTAGCGGACATGCCCCTGATGTGCCTAAACAGTGAAAAAAACCCACAATTGACACCATTTTGGAAACTAGACCCCTCAAGGATTTTATCATAGGGTATAGTGTACATTTTGAACCCAGAGGTACGACAGCATTTGATAACATTAGGTCATCATATTGAATAAGTTGTCATTAGTCTTAAGCGCAAGTGCTCGCTACTTGAGTTTGCATCGCGTACTCTGGTATGCACCATGTATCACGGGTGCTCGAGTGACATGCTCAAATCCCTGGCCCGCATGTTTCACCGTTGTTAGACACCCAAAAAAAAACATGCGGGGATCGCTCGTGCATGGCAGGCGATCCCAGCAACGTTTGTTTTGGCCGTGAAGCATATGGGGCAGAGACTCGAGCATGTCACTCAAACACCCACGATACTCAGTGCATACACGAGCACCCGATGCAAACTCAAGTAGCGAGCACTTCAGCTCAACACTGGTCGCCATATCGTCATCATTTTTTTTTTCATTACTGTTGAAAACATCACAACCCTAACCCCAGCCTTAATACAACCCCAACTCTAACCCCAACCCTAACCCCAACCCCAACCCTAATACAACCCTAACCCTAGAGTTTATTTTTTTACACCGTTCCTCGTGTTGTATAAGTGATTAGACGACTTTATTCTTTGCGTCTGTGCCATTACAGCAATACCAGATTCAAAAAATTTTTTTGCAAAGACTAGTTTTTGCGTCGCCATATTTTGAGAGCTATAATTTTTCCATATTTTGGCTGACAGAGTCATGTGACAGCTTATTTTTTGCAGGACAAGTTGACGTTTTTATTGGTACCATTTTCGGGCATGTGACATTTTTTGATCGCTTTCTATTCTGATTTTTGGGAGGCAGAATAAACAAAAACCAGCAATTCAGGAATTAATTTTTTTTATATATGCTGTTCCGCATGTGGTAAAATTGATAAGGCAGCTTTATTCTTCGGGTCAGTATGTTTACAGCGGTACCGCATTTATATAGTTTTTTTATGTTTTGGCGCTTTTACACAATAAAAATTATTTTCTAGAAAAAATATTTTTTTGTATCGCTTTATTCTGAGAGCTATAACTTTTTTATTTTTCGGATGATGGAGCTGTATGGTGGCTTGTTTTTTGCGGGACAAGATGACGTTTTCAGCGGTACCATTTTTATTTACATTCTTCTTTTTGACCGTGTGTTATTCTATTTTTTTGTTTAGTGGTATGATGATAAAGCATTGTTTTTAGCTTCGTTTTTTTTTTTTTTTTACTGTGTTCACTAAAGGGGTTAACTAGTGGGACAGTTTTATAGGTCAGGTCGTTCCGGACGCAGCGATACAGAATATGTGTACTTTTATTGGTTTATTTTTTTTTTTTTTCATAATAAATATTATGGGCTCAATTTATTTTTATTTTTTGGGGATTATTCTTTTCATTTTTTTTTTTTTATATATTTTTACAATTTTTTTTGTCGCTTTTCTACTTTTTTTTTTACTCTTACACATTGTTCCACTATGAGACTTTCACTTTTTGCAGCCTAATGGGCTGCATGGCATAGAGGGCAGCAGCTCCCTATGCCATGCAGCCTGTCAGCACTGCACACAGGGGAGACATTACTTTGGTCATGCACTGCGCATAACCAAAGTAACGTCCTGCCTCCTGGTAACCCGGATGTTGTCATGGCGACCCGATGTCGTCATGACAACATCCGGAAGTAGCCGCAGACACCTCGGGAAGCCGGCAGGAGAGGTGAATATAGCGATCACCTCCCCCCTTGCCACCGCAATGCTGCGCTCGACTTCGACCGCAGAATTGTGGGAGTTAATGTACCGGGAGTGGTGTGGGACCACTCCCTGCACATAGCATCGGGTGTCAGCTGAGACAATCAGCTGACACCCGGCGGCGATCGCACCGCACCACTTGTGTGCGGGTGCGATCGCAGCGCGCGTAATAGTATGCAGCTGGCCCTATAGGCCCAGGGCGCAGCTACGTACTATTACTGACAAGGTCGGAAAGGGGTTAATGGCAGCTAACAGTTGCCTGCGGTTGTGTGCTTTAGAAATCTGTTCTTCTGACATCTTTATATGTTCTGCTACTGTTCTCAATTCTTCACAGGTTAACTGAAGAAGCAGCTCACTAATTCTGTCCATTTGTATTTCTACATCCACTGCTGCTAGTGAGTTTTCTTTAGGGCTGGTCCCCATTAACTGGTGTAGCAGAGTTGAATTGAGGTGCTGTGCTGCTGTGTTTTTCCAGACACTTTTCCTCTTCTCCCTCTACATGCTAATTCCCGATCAGGATTCCCCGTACGGGCCACCAATGTTACACGCATGCCACTAGGTTCAGATAGGGGCAAGACGGGTTTCATGAATTCTTTGGAATCCAGGGCGAACCGTTACTCAGGGCGACCATAGGCTGCAGCTTCTCTCAGGCAAACAATAGATTCAATTGCTGATCAGACACATCTGACAAGAGTCTTTTTCAATAGTTTAACAGTGGAATTTAATCTGAAGCACGGCCAGTGCAATTCAGGGATATTACAGCAACAATCTTCATTACAGTACAGTCTGAGTTTCTTGAGCAACCGGCTCCAGTAACAATACAGTAGTTTCTTCACAAGGCACAGTATTACAGTCTCTTCAGTAGCATAATTTAGCATAGATTAGGTCTCTTAGCATCACACTTCTATACATACACAAACACAGGCTTTTCCTTCACAAGGACACAATAGTACACAGCATTCTTTATTCTGCATGGAGATAGAGGGGGGAGGGTTTGATGAGGGAGATGAACCATGTGACACAATGCCTTCCTGTCCTTATCTTCCTGTCAGATAATACTCTGCACTGTTAGTTCAGAGAGTTCCTCTGACCTGTGTTGAATTTCTCTCCTGATCTGAATCCTGTTCAGTTGCCTTCTGTCAGATCCAGATAACACACCACCTTTCTCTTCGGCTTCAGACAGACTACAATAACAAGTTCCCCACAAACCCCCTGGGGCTCTGCTAAAACACTCCCTGTCTCCTGTGTTAACCCCTCTAGTTGCTGGATGCTTCTGAAGCACAACACTCCCTGTCTCCTGTGCTTGTGTTATTTGTAACAGTTGCTGGATGCTTTCGAAGCAACAGCACTACTTCGGCATGTCACATATAGATCACACAAAATGAAATATTCAGCACATACGTATTATATACAGTACAGACCAAAAGTTTGGACACACCTTCTCATTTAAAGATTTTTCTTTATTTTCATGACTATGAAAATTGTACATTCACACTGAAGGCATCAAAACTATGAATTAACACATGTGGAATTATATACTTAACAAAAAAAGTGTGAAACAACTGAAAATATGTCTTATATTCCAGGTTCTTCAAAGTAGCCACCTTTTGCTTTGATGACTGCTTTGAACACTCTTGGAATTCTCTTGATGAGCTTCAAGAGGTAGTCACCGGAAATGGTCTTCCAACAATCTTGAAGGAGTTCCCAGAGATGCTAAGCACTTGTTGGTTCTTTAGCCTTCACTCTGCGGTCCAGCTCACCCCAAACCATCTCGATTAGGTTCAGGTCTGGTGACTGTGAAGGCCAGGTCATCTGGCGTAGCACCCCATCACTCTCCTGCTTGTTCAAATAGCCCTTACACAGCCTGGAGGTGTGTTTGGGGTCATTGTCCTGTTGAAAAATAAATGATGGTCCAACTAAACGCAAACCGGATGGAATAGCATGCCGCTGCAAGATGCTGTGGTAGCCATGCTGGTTCAGTATGCCTTCAATTTTGAATAAATCCCCAACAGTGTCACCAGCAAAGCACCCCCATACCATCACACCTCCTCCTTCATAATTCACGGTGGGAACCAGGCATGTAGAGTCCATCCGTTCACCTTTTCTGCGTCGCACAAAGACACAGTGGTTGGAACCAAAGATCTCAAATTTGGACTCATCAGACTAAAGCACAGATTTCCACTGGTCTAATGTCCATTCCTTGTGTTCTTTAGCCCAAACAAGTCTCTTCTACTTGTTGCCTGTCCTTAGCAGTGGTTTCCTAGCAGCTATTTTACCATGAAGGCCTGCTGCACAAAGTCTCCTCTTAACAGTTGTTGAAGAGATGTGTCTGCTGCTAGAACTCTGTGTGGCATTGACCTGGTCTCTAATCTGAGCTGCTGTTAACCTGCGATTTCTGAGGCTGGTGACTTGGATAAACTTATCCTCAGAAGCAGAGGTGACTCTTGGTCTTCCTTTCCTGGGGCGGTCCTCATCTGAGCCAGTTTCTTTGTAGCGCTTGATGGTTTTTGCAACTGCACTTGGGGATACTTTCAAAGTTTGCCCAATTTTTCGGACTGACTGACCCTCATTTCTTAAAGTAATGATGGCCACTCATTTTTCTTTACTTAGCTGCTTTTTTCTTGCCATAATACAAATTCTAACAGTCTATTCAGTAGGACTATCAGCTGTGTATCCACCTGACTTCTGCACAACACAACTGATGGTCCCAACCCCATTTATAAGGCAAGAAATCCCACTTATTAAACCTGACAGGGCACACCTGTGAAGTGAAAACCATTTGCGGTGACTACCTCTTGAAGCTCATCAAGAGAATGCCAAGAGTGTGCAAAGCAGTCATCAAAGCAAAAGGTGGCTACTTTGAAGAACCTAGAATATAAGACATATTTTCAGTTGTTTCACACTTTTTTGTTACGTATATAATTCCACACGTGTTAATTCATAGTTTTGATGCCTTCAGTGTGAATGTACAATTTTCAAAGTCATGAAGATACAGAAAAAAACTTTAAATGAGAAGGTGTGTCCAAACTTTTGGTCTGTACTGTACATGACCAGTATACAAAGACCAATCTCTAAAAAGGCAATGCAGAAATACTGAAGATCTAATTGTGAGAACAGTGCAAGCTCTGCAATCTAATCTTGTGGGAGGCAATTATCTAGTAATCCAGTCTCAGCATTAGTGCGAATAGGGCTGTAAATGACAAGTGTTATTAAGTAAGAAATTGAAAAGCGGTAAGTCAAAACAGAAGGAGCCCATTCCCCAACAGGATATGCTAATAAGTGAATCTTACAAATGGAAAAAGAAAACCTCTGCGAGATGTTCAGTAAGAAGCCTGAAAAGTCCTTGGCGGAGTAGAAATACTTTTCTACTTTGTTTGCAAATATCACATTAGAAGATCTAAATGAATGGATTGGAGAGAAAGAAATTTTTTGCTACAGAAGTAAAAATCTTAAGGGCACACATATCAAATAATCGAATACATATACAGATCATACACATTATTATTATTTTTAGAGCACCATTGATTCCATGGTGCTGTACATGTAAAAAGGGGTTTAAATAAAAATACAAATATAAAGTACAATGAACAAACTAATAATGACCAACTGGTAAGCTTAGGGCCCTTTCCCACATTCAGTGGCCCCATCGTGATCACGTCCACACCCCTCAAAAAACGGTATTCGAGTGTATGCGCCGATGGGGCTGTGGCACCCCAGAGGGTCTGGTTGCCACAGTGGTAGTAATGCCATGTCTGAGAGCAAACAGGGGTTTCCTGGTCAGGAACACAGTACATGCAACACCTCCTGCTCCAGACCAGAAAGGGGAGGATCCTGCCCTTTATAACTGGGTCCGGAGGCGGGTTTAGGTGAGTCAGAGTCTAGTGTCAGAGTTGAGTAGTAGACACCCAGGAGCAAGGGCTGAGGACTGGAGCTGGAGATAGCTCGTCCTAGCCAGAGCATACACGGAGAACCGGACACCGGAGTCCGGGGCTGTGGGGATTGCATACCCAGCAGCAGATACCGTAGGGCAGGAGATTGCAGGTCTCCTGGCCCCATCAGAAGCCCGGAGGCTTAGCAGCACCAAGGGACCACTACCGCCACAGAGGAGCGAGGAATCCACAAGGCCCGAGTTGCCAGCCATACGGGTGAGCACAGCACGTTACACTCAGTGACGTGGGCTACAACACAGCTGCGAGCAGAATAGCCAAAAGAGTATAGTCAGAACGGCAGGCCTACAACTCCACCTGGCCAGTAGGACTCTATGATTGCTCCCAGACTGACCAGGCCCTCATCACTAGCCAGTACTCCCATTTGGGCCTATATCATTGCCACCAGTAAAGACCCTGGGATTGCACTATACGGACTTTGTGATTATTTCTGCACCGCGACACCCTGCACAACCACCATCATCCACACTGCCCTGAAGCTACACTCTACCTGTGGGGAGTTATACCACCCTTACTGCAAAACATCAGCTTCAGAGTACTGTTCCGCAGTGGCGGTTCCTATTGACCGCATTCCACAGGTGGCGTAGTCGGACATTTACATTCATATACAAATACTACCCCTTGGATTGACTGCCCTGGGTCACGGACCGGGTCACAGCCATGGTGACTACAACCCCCAGAATCTACCGGCCCGGCTCCGGGTACCCCACGGCCCAGAGGGCGCGTCAGGGCCATTGTCTTATAATGATGCAGATGAAGTGTCTGGAGGCAGACACTGAGACATAGTAGACTACTTTTAGTTGTCCACTCCCAGTAGGCATATACAGACAAAAAATGATGCACGACAAAGCACACGGTGACTCCATCGGTATCATTATAGTCAATAGCCCTGTCGGCACATACACCCATATCCCATTTTGCAGGGGGGAGTTGGAGTAGGCCCCGACGGGGGCCACTGAATATGGGGAAGAACGCAATGTGCCCTTACAGTCTACATGTACCTCCATGTCCTTGTAAAATGGAGGAATCAGGTTGTGTGTTTTTAGATTACAGTCACTTGCATTTCTTTGTAAAATAAAACTTAGATAACATATAGGAATGTGATACTTAAGAAGTAGGAGCCACACCCAGATCCTTAAGGTCAATGAGATGTATAAATGCTAATGCCAGCACGTATGCAAGAGATAAGCTGGGCCAATTATGTTGCTACAATGTATGTTCAAAAAATGCCTATATAAATTGACCGATGATGAAATAAACAGAGATCTGCTTTGATACTTAGTGTCAGTGTGGCTCTTTCCTTAGTCTCTGTAACTTAATTTGGAGCAGGGACAACATCTCAGAACGTCCCACACCATGTGGCGACAACGGTTCTAAAGGTGGTGGATAATTGGACGTGTTGGGGCACAGGATTCCAGAGAATGGGGGATAATCGGGAGAAATCTTGGAGGTGATTGAGTCAGGATTCTACAAGTGTGGAAGAGATATGGAGGTCTTGGGAAGACTAGAGAGTACATGTGGGAATAGCAAGCATACAGCTGACATAAATTATTATAAAACATACAGCTGTCATATAGGCCATGCAATAGAACTAGGTCATGGAAACGAAGTGAAGAGGGAAAACCAGAAGTGTATCTAAAGCTGGTGCAGGGGTTGTAATCGTACCAAGACCCAGTAGCCTGGGAGAGGGGCCAAAAAGGTCCCTTTGGCCCATATGATAAAAACAATACTAAGACACATGATAGTTGGGGGCTCTGTTGGAGGTTTTGCATTGGTGTCCTCACGCTTCAAGTCAACCCACTGGGGAAATCCAACATCAGATCCTTCTGTCCTGTGTGACAAAACCCAGTATCATCACTTGAGACCCAATTTGATCTTTGCTATGTATTACCCCCTTTTATTCTAGAGCAAGAATAGATTTCTCTAGAGCAAGAATAGATTTGCATAAAAGACCATCTTATTTTAACATGCAAGCATCAAATAGACAGCAGGTGACCATACTGGTTTGTAAAACCTGGCCATGGATGGAAGTTTTGGCGGATCATTAACATTGTAAGTAATCTCACATATGAGAGTGCAAGGACGGAGTCATAATCTAAAGCAACATTTGATCACATCAGTCGACAAGCAACCTGCCAGGGTAGTAATTGGGTCTTTAATGAGTGCATTACATTACTGTTCCAAGGACACTTCCCATCAAGAGAATATAAAAATAATATCAATGGAATTAGTAAAAGAATTACATAAAATTGGAGGCACATACCTATTTGAGCATGTAGTTTGATGGCCAACAAATGTTGAAGATTTTGAGGTCTTAATAACCATTTATTCTAAATTACTTATATTTTGTTACCAATATGATATTAACCACAATGGTTAGTTCCCAAGGTAGTAAAATGCATAAAATACTGATCACTGGGGGTCCAAGTGCCTTGGACCCCAAATGATCCAGACAACTGGATCCTGGAACTTGGCAACAGGGCAATGGGAAATCCATTTACAGCACTTGACTTTCTGCAGCATAGACCATGATTGCCGTGGAGGTCAACCAGGCACACTTCCTTTCCATTTAAAGCGGTGGTCTTCCGGGTTCAAGAGCCCCACTCTTGGGATTGCTGAGAGTCTGATTCTACGGGATAGGAGATCATTTACTATCTTGGGAACAACCCTTTAATCCAGATTTCTGAAAATGAAAATATGTTAAAAATATGTGATATTGATAAGGGCACTACATATCTAAAAGTGTGCACAAACCAGAACATTATTTATGCATTTGATGAGCAACAGGAGTAGATTGATAATTTGTGCATTATGGCAGTGCCTCGGGGAGCTGACACCCCTTTGGTCAGTTAGCTTTAAAATTAAAGAGCCTGCAAAAAGGAAATATAAGTGATTCTTCAAATGTATGTTATTAACAAATGTACTAGCGCTATGGTTGTAGGCAGGAACCAATGACTCTTTACACTCACACACCTTCAAAATTGAGATTATAAGACTTTAACCCCTTCATAACATATGATGTGTATTTACATCATAAGTCGGGTCTCTGCCTTTGATGTGGGGTCACACGCTGAGCCAGCATCTTTCCCCGCACATGATGGCTGACTTAATCAGCCATCATGTGCCTTTAACAGCCGCGAGTGAAGTGGTGCTTCGGCCTTGGCTGTTAACCTGTTAAATCCCACTGTCAATCTCTGACAGCAGGATTTAACACATTCTACGCTCCCAACAGTGCGCCTGTGACGTCATCACAGGATGCCAATGGGTTGTCATGACAGCCTGGGGTCTACTGATGACCCCGGTGCCTGTCTTTACGATTCTCCTGTGAACGTCAACTTGAGGCCGGCGTTCATAGGAGAGCGTGATTTCAGCTACACAATAGCAGTGCTTCTTATATATAGTACAAGCGATCGGATAATAGCAGCTTCAAGTCTCCTGAGGGGACTATTAAATACAGTAAAAAGTAAAATAAAAAAAGTTTTAAAAATATGGAAAAAAAAACCACAAGTTCTAATCCCCCCTTTTTGGCCTATTGAAAATAAAGCAATTAAAAAAATATATATATATACTTATTTGGGATCGCTACGTTCAGAAAAGTCAGATCTATCAAAATATAAATTAAATTAATCCGACAGGTAAACGGTGTGTTTAAAAAGAGAGGGATCGAAACGCCAGAACTACGTTTTTTCGCCACTGCAAAATTGAAATAAAATGCAATAAGACGATCAAAACATCGTATCTACCCCAAAATGGTACCAATAAAAACGTCAGGTCAGTGTGAAAAAAATAAGCCCTTAACCAGCCCCAGATTCCAAAAATGAGAACGTTACGGGTCTCAGAAAATGGCAAACGCGTTTTGGATGTACAGTACAGACCAAAAGTTTGGACACACCTTCTCATTTAAAGATTTTTCTGTATTTTCAGGACTATGAAAATTTTACATTCACACTGAAGGCATCAAAACTATGAATTAACACATGTGGAATTATATACTTAACAAAAAAGTGTGAAACAACTGAAAATATATCTTATATTCTAGGTTCTTCAAAGTAGCCACCTTTTGCTTTGATGACTGCTTTGCACACTCTTGGCATTCTCTTGATGAGCTTCAAGAGGTAGTCACCGGAAATGGTTTTCACTTCACAGGTGTGCCCTGTCAGGTTTAATAAGTGGGATTTCTTGCCTTATAAATGGGGTTGGGACCATCAGTTGTGTTGTGCAGAAGTCTGGTGGATACACAGCTGATAGTCCTACTGAATAGACTGTTAGAATTTCTATTATGGCAAGAAAAAAGCAGCTAAGTAAAGAAAAACGAGTGGCCATCATTACTTTAAGAAATGAAGGTCAGACAGTCTGAAAAATTGGGAAAACTTTGAAAGTGTCCCCAAGTGCAGTCGCAAAAACCATCAAGCGTTACAAAGAAACTGGCTCACATGAGGCCCGCCCCAGGAAAGGAAGACCAAGAGTCACCTTTGCTTCTGATAAGTTTATCCGAGTCACCAGCCTCAGAAATCGCAGGTTAACAGCAGCTCAGATTAGAGACCAGGTCAATGCCACACAGAGTTCTAGCAGCAGACACATCTCTTCAACAACTGTTTAGAGGAGACTTTGTGCAACAGGCCTTCATGGTAAAATAGCTGCTAGGAAACCACTGCTAAGGACAGGCAACAAGCAGAAGAGACTTGTTTGGGCTAAAGAACACAAGGAATGAACATTAGACCAGTGGAAATCTGTGCTTTAGTCTGAGGAGTCCAAATTTGAGATCTTTCGTTCCAACCACCGTGTCTTTGTGCGACGCAGAAAAGGTGAACGGATGGACTCTACATGCCTGGTTCCCACCGTGAAGAATGGAGGAGGAGGTGTGATGGTGTCGGGGTGCTTTGCTGGTGACACTGTTGGGGATTTATTCAAAATTGAAGGCATACTGAACCAGCATGGCTACCACAGCATCTTGGAGCGGCATGCTATTCCATCCGGTTTGCGTTTAGTTGGACCATCATTTATTTTTCAACAGGACAATGACCCCAAACACACCTCCAGGCTGTGTAAGGGTTATTTGACCAAGAAGGAGAGTGATGGGGTGCTACGCCAGATGACCTGGCCTCCACAGTCACCAGACCTGAACCCAATGGGGATGGTTTGGATGAGCTGGACCGCAGAGTGAAGGCAAAAGGGCCAACAAGTGCTAAGCATCTCTGAGAACTCCTTCAAGATTGTTGGAAAACCATTTCCGGTGACTACCTCTAAGCAAATCAAGAGAATGCCAAGAGTGTGCAAAGCAGTCATCAAAGCAAAAGGTGGCTACTTTGAAGAACCTAGAATATAAGACATATTTTCAGTTGTTTCACACTTTTTGGTTAAGTATATAATTCAACATGTGTTAATTCATAGTTTTGATGCCTTCAGTGTGAGTGTTCAATTTTAATAGTTATGAAAATACAGAAAAATCTTTAAATGAGAAGGTGTGTCCAAACTTTTGGTCTGTACTGTATGTCCTTATTCATTGCAGTCTGCAATGAAAAAGGACATACATCCGAAACGCGTATGTAAGACCTTTTAATTCTATAGGTGGTGGGTAAGGTTTTTATGGACTTTTACTTGCTTCAATAAACTTTGGAACTTTTTCGGACTTGCCTGCTGCTGGAATCCTTGTTTCTCCACTAATAAAATAGACGTAAAAAATGATGCAAATAGAATAATGAAGTGGGCGCTAACAAAAAAGGGCATAAAAGTCAAAAAAACAGACATAAATGATGAATTGGGGCCAATGAGTTTTTCTTTTTGATAAATTGCATGGCTTGACCTTATGTTCTTGTTAGTAATAGTTAAATAATAACTCGCCAATTAGAAGGTGGGTGTACTTACTTCTGGTCATACGGTGTATCTAAATATCACAAGTTTCGGTCACATCAAGCTCTTGTGATCGCAGGGAAGATTCATGGGCCACTATGCTAACCTGAGTTTTAAAACATTTATGAATTCAGAACAAAAGAACCTTCCAAATGGAAGCCATTGTTTGAAGCTCGTAATTATACAGGAAACGCTTTGTTCAAATAGCAGGAATTAAAATGTTCGTTCTCCCTTTCTAGTTCTGATATTTTTTTGGAGATTATAATCGTCCCCCTGAGATTTGCTGCTTGATTATGATAAATGGACTTTGCTTTAAGCTTTCTGCCGGAAGAGAATAGTAGTATTGTGTGTCTCGAAATACATTTTATATAAAATGAAACTTCAAGAGATCATGACAGTGCGACGGGTCATCCTAACATCTATTCCACAACAGAGAGGAGCTCAGAGCAGAGGAGGCCATATCTGATGCTTTATTCCGTGGTGATAGACGGAGCATAAAATAGACATGGATATCATAGCTTGAGGTAGGTCCAGTGCTTAAAGGAGGTTTTCAGGAATATTTATTGCTTCAGTGATGCCAAGGTTGTCAGCACAAGACTACTGGATCCAGTGATTGGCAGCAGTGGTCATGTGCAGTGTAGTTGTGACATCACCGCTGCAGCCTGTCAAGAAAGACCGGGGGTGTTGGACCCATGATGGCCAAGTGCAATTAATTTTGTTCTTTTTACACCAGTTAAGCCCGCGAGGAAATAATAATTATTCCTGGAAAACTACTTAAACCCCATCCCGACATGGCGATTTTACATTCTTGTTTTTTCTTCACGGTCGTCCAAGATCGATAACTATTTCACTTTTCCATCTACATAGCAATATAAGGGATTGGTTTTTGTGTTACCATTTTACCATGCAATTTACTGGAAAATGGGGAAAAAAATCCGAATGCGGAAAAATTGCAAAAAAAGAGCTTTTCCGCAATAATTTTTGGGGTTTTGCTTTTACAATATTCATTATGTGACAAAAATTACCTGGCAATATGATCCTCCAGGTCAGTATAACTATTTCAATATCAAACATGCATAGTTTTTTTTTCATTTTATTAGTGAAAAAAATTGGAAATTCATGAAAAAAAAAAATATTGCTTGCCATTTCTTAAGATCCATAACATTTTTAATTTTTCTATCAATGGAATTGTGTGGGGGGCTTGTTTTTTGGTGTGGATAACACGTTTTGACCTCGTGTTATAGCATTTTTTTGGTGTTGTGGCGGCCAAAAAACCCCCTAATTCTGGCGTATTTATTCTTTTTTTTATTTCTCATTTTGGCGTTTACAGATCAGGATAATTTTATTTTTTGATAAGTTGGACTTTTATGGACACTGTGACACCACATATCTGTTTTTTTTTAAATTTTATATTCCTTTATTTTTAAAGGCAGAAATATGGGTATTTATTTTATTTTTTATATATATATTTTTTACTGTATTTTATGGTTCTGTAATATTGCAGTACATGGTAAAAAATGATGGTGTCCTATGAATGCCAGCCACAGGCTGATCTTCATAGAAGCACCATCATGACAGGCACAGGGTTCTTCAGTAGACTTCCACCTATCATGGTAACCCATCGGTGCCCCACGATTACGATACAGGGGGCCGAAGGGCAATTAGAACAGCACCCCCCCCCCCCAGGCCACATTCTGTAAGTGCTGTTGTCAGAGATTTCAAAGTGCATTTAACAGATTTTAAGAGTTCGGCTCCACCTGTGACTGTTAGAGTTACTGTAGATGATCTCTGAATACACCGCCACCATCTGCTGGGAAAGATGCGGGCTCTGCTCCTGAGCCTGCATCAAAGAAGGGGACCAGACTTATGACATTCCAGTATGTTATACACCAAGAAGAAATGAAACAATTAACACAATGATCTATCCTAGGAATCCATCAACATTTGATTGGTGTAGTTTTGAGTAATAGGAGCCCCTGAACTTGGCTGAACTTCCAAGTCCATTGTTTAGCCAGGCACAGCGGATTGAAATAATTCCTGACCTTCCACTTATGCCCATTCAACTTGAAATGCATGACCAGGCAAGCCAGTATCCACTGTAAATCACTGAAAAAGACGAGGTAATGAACGGCCTTGCTCTGCAATTGTGATATTATCAGCTCTTCCAAACAATACCTTTTGTCTAATAGAGACTAACAAGCAATTCAGAGCCAATAGAATTTCCAGGTAAATAGAGATAAGAATAAGAAGTGCTGCTGTTCAAGAGCGACTAGTTAATCGTAGGAACAGTTATTAGTAGAGATAAGCAAATCGCTTCCATTCACCTTCAATTACATACAAAATTCAATTTTACCAGAATCTAATTTTTTTGCTCAAATTCAACACAATGGATGTCCAGTCGTCGTTTGGTGTATTCCCGAGGGCCGGATAGAGGTTAAAAATACTCCCCTTTTCCTGACCCTCACAGCTCTTGCTTGGTCTTTTTTCCTTTGGCTACCAGTCTTCTTAGTGCCATGGGTTCTATCGGGTCTTTGGAATCTGACTGTAACAACCAATTTTACTTTCATTGCGCACTGACGGTGCGCTCCCTCGCCTGTTCTAATAAGAGGTGAGAAGCTGGCAGGAGGGTGCTCTCTTGCCAGCTTGTCACTGATGGTGCGCTCCCTCACCTGTTCTAACGAGAGGTGAGAAGCTGGCAGGAGGGTGCTCTCTTTCTAGCTTGTCATTGACAGTGCGCTCTCTCGCCTCTCCTAATGACAGTGAGAAGCTGGCAGGAGGGAGCTCTCTTGCCAGTTTGTCACTGACAGTGAGTTCCCTCGTATGTTCTAATGAGAGGTGGGAAGTTAGCAGGAGTGCACTCTCTTTTCAGCTTGTCACTGACAGTGCACTCCCTTGCAGGCTATAAAGATAAGTGACAAGCCGGCAAGAGAGCGTTCTATTGCAAACCTCTCACTTCTCATTAGAGCAGGTGAGGGAGCGACTGGTGGATTGTGAATAAAAAAACAAAAAGGCCAAGCAAGAGCTGTGAGGGTCAGGAAAAGGGAGTATTTTTTTAACCCCTTTCAGACCCTCTGGAATCCGCCAAATGACATTTGACAACCAGCATATGCTCACTATAGGTCAGCCTCTGAAAAGGTTGTCCCTGAAGATAATCTGTTACGGGGTGGGGACAGAAGCTGTGTCAATGACCCCAGCCCCGGGCCCCTGATGATGTCTCGTTTGAGAATCCCCAGTGCATAACTGAAGTATGTTAGAAAAGTGGTTAGTTTTTTTTTTTTTTACATTAAATAGATACTCATATTAAAGTCAGGTAGGTTTCGGACAACCCCTTTAATCTGTACTCCCAGCAGAAATTGACATTTACATCTGCTATCCACAAGTGTAGATTTGAACTAAATTTGGCGGCATTTTCATGCACAATTTTATACCATAAAACTTGTCCAAGGCCAATAATAAATGTCCATCCATGTATATGCCGTAGAACAACCTGATCTTCCATAGGGGGCGAAAGTTATGATTTATCTATAGTAAATTACCAAGTAATATATAAATCCATTTGTGTAGAAGGCTTATTCTTGATGATTGCTAGCTGCTGATTAATAAATATGATGTGATCAATACCTCATCTCAATATATCATGAGAGTCCCTAGAGTTCATAAAAGACAGTGATTTCCATCCAACATCAGGATGAAAAAATTCACAATGCAACCCTCGTCTCTTGTCCATCCTTGACCCCAGCTAGATTTACAGACCACAGTGGACTTGGAGACATAGTTTATAAGTTGTTTTCTTCAGATACTGCAGACAACGGTGATAAATTAGAGGAAAATAAATCCTTGCATTTTGGCTATCCAGCTGTGTGCACTAATACTAGGTAATCCTCGCAGGAGGAGAGCGCAGTCCAAAGCCATGATTTATTGTGGAGTGCATCTGTCTGCAATATACTGTTACCACATACTGTTAATGCTTCACTCCGTACACTGTAAAACACCATTATTCTGAAGGCATGTATATTAATTATGCTACATACACGACTGACAGTTAGGTAAGACATCACTTCAGTGGTCACCCTTATGATGGGTTATCAGCTTTATAATCCCCCTATTATGCTATCACTTGAGACAACAAGAAGAAATTACCATGCAACACAAGCCATATTTATTGGGAACGTTTAAGGGATAATCCATGAAGAATGTATCAGGTGAAAAATGGTAGATCGAAGGGATCTGACTGGTGAGCCCCAGAATGGGTGTCCCCAATCCTATTTCACCCAGAAATAAGATGACCGCTAGGAAAAGTATGAAGAGCGCATTAACCTTTCTGTTCAGACAAAATCAACTGAATCTGGCTCCATAGACTCTACAAAAAGGTTGGCGCATTAATCTTTATTAAATGAACCTCGAGCATCCGCACCGATGTTTTATGCAGAGTCTGTATCTACTGATGAAAACAGCTGAGCACCGTCGTTCGTCTGTTTTCCATAAACGTTAGTGGGACCAGACCAGCTGCTGGGCACCATCACCGATATGGTATTATCACTGCAGTGGATAGCTTCTATACCTCTACAATACCCCATTGCTTTTTGACACCCAGTATAATACTGAATGTTGCAGAAAAAAACAAACGGATAAGTGGTAGAAACATGACTGAAGTTTTATTTACTCGTTGTTTTTTAAGGAGTATTTTAAAGTAGATCCGCTCCAAAAAATACACTCTTTGTATATTCTTCCTATTAACTTCAAGGAAAAATCCACTTTTTGCAGTTCATGTGTCAACTTTTTTTTTCCAACAAGGATTTGAAAACCTCACCAGGGAAAAGAAAGTGACACGGCACTTTTGAGGTCGAGTCATCATGGAATCCGCTAAAAACCTTAAAGTCAAGGAAAGGCTGCAAAACACCATGGGGAAAAAAATCCACTTCAAAAAATGTATCCCAAAAAAAACAAAAAAAAAAAACAGCGTCTCCTGCAATGAATTGTGTGCCCACTATGCGTTTTTTAAGCGTTTCCGCAGGGGCAATTCCGCTGCAGAAACGCTTAAAAAACGCTTGGTAGAAGGCCTGCCATGTTCCCCAATGATAATCCGCATGTGCTATGCACATGCTGCGGAAATTTCCGCTGCGGATGATCATTGTGTAAAAATACGCAATTATTTTGCGGAATTTTCGCCGCCATTGACTTGCATTGAATCGCTTAATATCCGCATCACTGCATTTGTACATGCGGATATTAAGCGATTCAATGTGCGGATGGTACCCGGGTCTGGAGAAGAGGAGACTCTCCTCCAGACCCGGGTACCATAGAACCTGTAAAAAAAAAAAAGAATTAAAATAGAAAATATACATTATATTCACCTTCCGATGTCTCCATAGTGATGTGTTCTGGCTCCCCGGCAGCTCACGATGGTCTAACAGGACCTTCCATGATGTCATTTAGTCATGTGATGGGTCATGCGACCGCTGATGTCGGCAGTCGGGTGACCTCTCACATGACTAAACGACGTCATGGAAGGTCCTTTCAGACCACCGAGAGCCGCCCAACACACCGGAGGAGACTGGGAGCCATCAGAAGGTGAGTATAATATTTATTTTTTACCATTCTTTCACTATAACTTGGTCACACTATATAAATCCATGCCGGTTGCATGGATTTATATAGTGTGACCAAGTTGTGAAGCACTTTCCAAGTGATGCTAAAATCGCTTGGAAAAGCGCTTGATAACCCGCATGCAAAATCGCATGATCAAAACGCTTCACTTCCGCTTGTCCCTGGAAGGAAAAACGCATGTACAATCCGCATGCACAATCCGCATGCGTCTTTTCTGCCAGGGAGGTGCAGAAATGCTCAGGAAAAATCCGGAGCATTTCTGCATCGTGGGCACATAGCCTTATTAGCCTTACTCTTGAAATACTCATTGGATTTTTCCACCTCCAAAAAAAGCTCAGCATTTCAATATATCTTTAAGATTTATAATTAATAATACACAAATTAAATTACAAATTCAGGCCTGATGACGATCCAGACGGTAACCACAGCAAGATACAATACAGGTCCGGCGCCCCCCAATGACCAGTTCATCCTAGCACCGCTGCAGGAGACTGACAGGTCTCTATCTATGCACACATGAGTGAGAGACCTGTCAATCACCTGCAGCAGTCTGGGTGGAACGCAGGACTAATCTTGTATGGCTCCCAGCCTGATCTCCAAAGTATATTTTCTCTAAAATGCTAGACTGTTTCAGAGAATACTATACCTGGTTGCAATCTTGCAACCAGGCTATGATTCATGATGCCGGCAGTTTGGGAAGCATGAATTGCCTGAAAGGTTCCCTTTAAGGCACCCATACATATTAGATAAAAGTCGTAAAGACATGTAATCTGTATGAAAGCCTCTCGACTCTTCAATGACAGATGATGATGGAGGTAAGGATTGGGCAGCTTCAAATTAAAGGCCCAACCCTCTAGTTTTCTGCAACATAAGTCGCCGACAGAGCTGCCTGGCAGTGGCTCTTTCTCATTGAACACACGTGAATGCTATGCTGCGCTGAACGTTCCAGTGTGTCGGGGAGTCGGCAGAGATGACCTTGGGAGAGCGTTGGGAGATGACCTTGTTTGGCCATCAGCTTCCAGATATGCTTGGCCAAATGCTCTTCCAGCCAACAGAAAATTATTGTTGTTCCCTAAGAACAAAGATAATGAGTTGTGGAAAGAAAAAAAAAATAAAGTTCCAGATTTTGATGGATACATTTTCTCATCATTTGTTCCTCCAAACTTTTCTTAATGGAATTTCCATGGCACATCACCAAGAGTGCAGTCTCAAAACTAATAAGGCAGCGAGGGCAGCTGGCATCTCATCCCCAATATTTGGCAACAGCTTGCTTGGGACAACACCTCTGAGACGAGACAAACACTAACAAATGCCTTTTTATCGACACTGTCTGAAGCTGTGTAGCGGAATCAGAGAAATATTTTTTAATAGAAACACATAATTTCTATTGAAGCGATCAAGGGGAGAAATGTATTTACATAAAAGAGACTGTTCCTGCAGTAAAATCAATCAAGAGATTAGAGTCTGCTTATTATTTTCATATGCAAGACTGTTGGCACAAACCCACTCGAGTAGAAAACAACAGAAGTGGCCGGTCCTGGGTAACCTCGAAACTTCGCTATCTGGAAATGGCAGGGTGTAAAAACTAGCCTTGTGTCCCGGCTCCAAAACTGAACCTGCGGTCTCATTAGACAGACCCTGACTTCTATTCTTTCAACTATGATTAGCTTATTAGATGCCTATAATGCTTATTTGGCCAACAGATATCTTCTGACTCCCCCATAAACATTTATGCAAGTTAATTTCACTGGGGAGATAGGAATAAGCTATTGCCAGACTCTTCTGGCACCTGTTTCTCTTCTGGAAAAATTATAAACTGGCACGTTAAAAACCAAATCACTCAATATTTTACTTGTACTGTCAGGCTACTGCTATACACACGAGATCATTGGCGGGTTCAGTCACCTTTAATGTGTATGGCTATCTTTAGACTCTGTTCATATAGCTTTTTCTTTTTCCAAAAAATCTCCGGCACCGGAACATACATAAAAAATATCCATTGGCCTCCATTTACTTTACAGAGAATAAAAAGTATTGGTTTGTTGGCCTCTGCTAAACTGGCAGGTCAAGAACATTGGGGTCTATGGATGATGTTTGTATAATATGCAGTATCATATGTTGGGACATTTCCCCTCTGTGCATGCTGAGCAAAGACCCTAGAGAACATTGGAAATGAAAGAACGACATAAATGGTATTGCTGATTGCAAATTATCACAAATCATGCCCACTTGCTATATATATATGTATACAGCTTGGGAAAGCAAATTTTTATGGTCAACTTCCATAGTTCCTGTTCCTAGCTGCTCTAGCAGGATTTTCCTGACATTTTCTTAGTTAAATTTTAAAAAGCCGCGGTAAGTAAACAGTTTCCAACACAGCATGAGCCTCAATATCTTATTATAGATATATATATTGTAAGGTGGCTGTCAGACACATAGTTGTTTGGAGGTATGTATCAGGGAGGTTCCATGGTGCTTTACATGTGAAAAGGGGTATACATAATAAAAAACATGCACAGTAATCTCGAATAGTACAAGACACCGACTGGTACAGGAGGAGAGAAGACCCTGCCTCTCATACCAATCCAGTAGAACCGCTCTCTCAGTAGGAACTCCAGTTTCTTCCACCCGAAGTGTCCCGCTCTGTCATGGTAGGCCTCCAGGACCATTGCTGCATCCCGTCTCGGGACCACTACCTGCCAGGTCAGCTCGTGCGTCCGGTGGTTGACAAGCCTTCTGCACAGCTTACCTTCGTAGAGGAATATCCAGCTTTTCTCCTTCCATAACTGCTTGGCTTCCTCTGGAGCGTCCGGGCTAGGGCTAGCGTCTGCCTGGGTTAACAGGTCTTTCACCAGGCGAACTGCAGGGTCACTATCTTGCGTTTCAGTCCAGCCGTGGTGGGGTAAGGGGTTGAACATGACGGTGGTTAGGTCTTTGTCTCTTACCCGGTGAGAATATTGAGTGGCCCCATACCGGTGGAATGCAGGGAGCTCTACTTCCTCCAGCTCTTCCGAGTCTTCTTCTCCTTCGGGTAGGTGGGGCATTCTTGATAGGGCGTCTGCGTTGGCGTTGGTTCTGCCTGCCCGGTATTTGATTGTGAAGTCATAATTTGATAGCCGGGCCATCCACCGCTGTTCTAGGGCACCTAGTCTTGCGTTGTCCAGGTGTGTCAACGGGTTGTTGTCCGTGTACACAGTGAACCTTGCGGAGGCCAGGTAATGTTTAAACCGTTCTGTGACGGCCCACACCACTGCCAAGAATTCTAGCTTGAAGGAGCTGTAAGGCTATGTGCCCACGTTGCGGACCTGAAGCATATTTTTTACGCTTCTCCCTGGCGGGAAAATCGCATGCGGATATTACATGCGGTTTTCCCGCCAGGTAGAAGCGTTTGTGAGGCGTCTTTGCAGCGTCTTTGCATGCATTTCCGCATGCGGGTTATCAAGCACTTCTCCAAGTGATTTAAGCATCACTTGGAAAAGTGCTTGACAACTTGTTCACACTATATAAATCCATGCAACCGGCATGGATTTATATAGTGTGACCAAGTAATAGTTAAAAAAAAGAATCAGAATGGTAAAAAATAAAAAAATAAACTTTATACTCACCTTCTGATGCATTCTCTGCCCCGTCCGGAGTCTTGAGCGGCTCACGCTGTTGTGTGCAGGACCTGCGGTGACGTCATTGAGTCATGTGGTGGGTCACATGACTCAATGACGTGGCAGGTCCTTCAGACAACAGCGCGACGGAGGGAAAACATCAGAAGATAAGTATAAACTTTATTTTATTCTTTTTTTTACAGGTTCTTTGGTACCCAGGTCTGGATGAGAGTCTCCTCTCATCCAGACTTGGGTACCATCCGCACATTGATCCCGGAGCGCTTCCGCAAAATTAATGAACATGCTGCGGATTTTTGACCGCAGCATATACGCTGCGGAAAAATCCGCAGCATGGCCATTGACATTGCGGAATGCCATTGGGGACCATGGGGTGCGGATATACATGCGTTTTACAAGCGTTTACGCTGCGGAAATTCCGCAGCATATACGCTTGAAAAACGCTACGTGGGCACACAGCCTTATTCTCCGAGTTACTTTCAGTGGGCCTCAGCTTCTGGCTGGCGTACGCGATCACCCTTTCTCTGCCCTGTTGGTTTTGGGACAGTATGGCTCCTAGCCCCACATTACTGGCGTCTGTGTGGAGGATAAAAGGCTGGCCATAATCGGGGTAGGCCAGGATCTCATCCCCCGTGGGGGCCATCTTCAACTGGCGGAAGGACTCCTCTTCCAGCTTGTCCCACTTGAAGGGTGGCTTGTGACTTCTGGATTTAGACTGACCTATCAGGAGGTCCTGCATTGGAGCTGCCATCTTAGTGAACCGGGGGATGAACCTTCGGTAGTAGCCTACCAACCCGAGGAATTGCCTCACTTCTTTGATGTTAGAGGGGCTTGGCCAGCTCTTGATGGCTGTAACCTTGTCGGGGTCGGGGGCTACTCCCTCAGCACTCACCACGTGCCCCAGGTACTGTACCTTCGACTTTAACAGATGGCACTTGGAGGGTTTCACTTTCATGCCAAAGCCTGCCAGGGCCTCGACCACCTCGGCCAGGTGCTTTAGATGGTCCTCGTAAGTCTTTGAATAGACAATCACGTCGTCCAGGTAAAGTAGGACCGTCTCAAAGTATCGGTGCCCTAGACAGCATTCCATCAGCCTCTGGAAGGTCCTGGGTGCATTGCAGAGCCCGAATGGCATACAGTTGAATTCACTCAATCCCATCGGGGTGGTGAAGGCGGTCTTCTCCTTGTCAGCCTCTGCCACAGGAACCTGCCAGTACCCGCTAGTAAGGTCCAAAGTAGAGAAGAAACTAGCTGATTTTAGTAACGGGTACGCGTCTTTATGGGTGATACGATTGATTTGTCTATAGTCCACGCACATTCTCATAGTACCGTCTTTCTTTTTTACCAGAACCAAGGGGGCTGCCCAGGGGCTACAGCTGTCTCTAATGACCGCGGCTTCTTTCATTTCTCTCAGCATGCCCTTTGCGTTCTGATAATGTGCAGGGGGTACAGGTCTGTATCTCTCTCTTATTGGTGGGTGGCTCCCCGTGGGGATGTGGTGTTCTACCCCTTTCACCCTGCCGAAGTCTAGCGGGTGCTTACTAAAGATTCCCTCGTACTCCTGAACCACCCGGTAGACTCCTTGTTTATGGTGCAAGGGAGTGGAGTCAGCACCCACGTGGAGTTTCTGGCACCAGTCCCCCTTAGGTTTCTGGGAGCCATTACCCTCCGCCTGGGGAGATGGAGGCAAGTGTTCCACGGCCCTGACAGCATTGTGTTCAACAGTATACAATTTGGCTAGTGTAGCGTACCGGGGCAAGTGTACTTCCCTTTCCCCAATGTTTAAAATCCGGACGGGCACCCTTCCATGGCGGACATCAACCACCCCCCGGGCTGTCAAAATGGTGGGCCTGCTGTCTGAGTACACGGGCTCTACCATGGCTTGGTAGTCTCTCCCTCTTAACCCGATTGCAGTCCGACACCAGATCATCATTTCACTTTTGGGAGGCATGTCAATGGGGAACGGGTCGCTCATCCTCACGCTACCGATCTCACCACCAGACAGTTCTACCTGTTGCCATCTCATCAGGGTGTTATGTTCTGCTACCAAAGCTAAGGAAAGAGAGGAGATCTGTCCCTACTATAGGACTCAGCTGAATCCCTACGATGTAACAGGGAACCTGATCCTGCGATCAGACCTGCTAAAGTCCTAATCTAGTCTGTACGGAGACCTATAGATGTGGGGAGGGAATCCCTACAAGTACTAAGGACTGGGAGGAATATGGGACACCTCCTAACAGAAATAGTAGCAGACAGACGAACAAACAAAATAGATAGAACATAGAGGTCCGTAGACCAAGCAAACTAACAGAGCTAGATACAGAGCACAGGCTAGCTAGAAAGTAGATATACAATGAAGTCCAGCAAAGCCAGAAGGGCGGAGCAGGATTAAATAGGCCAACAAGGTCATGTGACCAGCAAAGGAAAAAAAAACTAACAGCAAGGTTCTAACAGTACCCCCCCTTCTAAGAGGATCCTCCGGATCCCCTAGGACCAGGCTTATCAGGAAATCTCCTGTGAAACGCTCTGATAAGTCTGGACGCGGAAACATCATCTGACCTCACCCAAGAGTTATCCTCGGGTCCGAAACCTTTCCAGGCCACAAGATACTGCAAACTACCTCTATACCGTCTAGAGTCAAGGATGCGAGAAATTTCATATTCCCCGTCCTCCACCACCGGAGGAACAGAGGCAGAGGCGTCACCATCCGACACAACAGCTTTTTTTAACAGAGAGACATGAAAGACCGGATTAATTCTCCAGGAGGTAGGAACCTCCAACCTAACAGCAGATTGGTTGACAACCTGAAGCACCTTAAAGGGCCCTACAAACTTGGGACCCAATTTCTTAGAAGGAATCCTCAACCACAGATTCCTAGAGGACAACCAAACCATGTCACCAACAGCGAACAAAACCTCCTGTCGTTTCCTATCAAAGTAGTCTTTAGATTTTCTGTTGGCCTCCTGAAGATTACCACGCACATCCGTCCAAACTCTTTCCAAATCACCGGAAAAATTCTCCTCCTCAGGCACGGCAGATCCCAACTTGGAGAACGACCCAAACGACGGATGTCTCCCAGAACAACAAAAAAAAGGCGAACAACCAGCAGAAGAAGATGTATGATTGTTCAGAGCAAATTCAGCAAGTGGCAGAAACTCAGACCACCCCTCTTGATTGTCTGCCACAAAACAACGCAAGAACTGCTCAACATCCTGGTTTTTCCTTTCTGTCTGGCCATTAGATTCAGGATGATATCCGGACGAAAACGACAAATGAATTCCCAACCTGTCACAAAAGGCACGCCAAAAACGAGCCACGAACTGAGGACCCCTATCAGAAACAATGTCAGTAGGAACGCCATGAAGTCTGACAATTTCCTTGACAAAGGCCTTAGCGAGAGTTTTAGCGCAGGGCAGTTTGACGAAGGGAACCAAGTGACACATCTTGCTAAAACGGTCCACGACCACCCAGATGACAGTAAAACCCTCAGAGGGGGGAAGGTCAGTTATAAAGTCCATAGCCAAATGTGTCCAAGGAGCACTGGGGACCTCCAAAGGACAAAGTAACCCCGCAGCAGGAGTATGTGAGGACTTAGATCTAGCACATATAGTACATTGGCGCACCCACTTAATGACTTCCTTCTGCCATCCAGGCCACCAAAAACTGCGACCCACCAGTCTCTTGGTTTCAGAGATTCCGGGATGACCTGCCAACCGAGATTCGTGACACTCAACAAACAAATCTCTCCTAAAGGTCCCAGGCACAAACAACCTCCCATGAGGAGTGTTAGATGGGGCATTCTCCTGAGCTTTAAGAATCTCATCTTCCAAAACGGAGTCTAAAGCAGCTATCACAACACCTTCTTGTAAAATGTTTTCCTCTTTCTCAGCACCGACTATGGGAGAAAAACTGCGAGACAAGGCATCCGCCTTAACATTCTTAGTACCAGGGATGTAAGTAACGGAGAAATTAAACCGCGAGAAAAACAGTGCCCACCTAGCCTGACGGGCATTCAGGCGCTTGGCAGCATCAAGATATATCAGATTTTTATGATCCGTAAGAACCTGAACGGGAAATTCCGCACCTTCCAAGAAGTGGCGCCAGTGTTCAAATGCGAGTTTAATAGCCAATAATTCCCGATTACCAATATCGTAATTCAATTCAGTCTCCGAAAATTTTTTTGAAAAAAAAGCACAGGGATGTAATCCATCCCCGTTATCCTGAGACAATACTGCGCCAACCCCCACAGAGGAAGCATCAACCTCAACCAAAAATGGCCTAGTAACATCAGGCTGCATAAGGATGGGAGCAGAGGTGAACCTCTCCTTGAGATACACAAAAGCTTCAATGGCCTCAGAAGACCACTGAACCGCATCAGCACCTTTCCTGGTGAGATCAGTCAGAGGTTTGACAATACTAGAAAATTTTTTTATGAATTTTCTATAGTAATTGGCGAAACCCAAAAACCTCTGTATCGATTTCAAACCAATAGGCCTAGGCCATTCCTGCACAGCCTGAACCTTAACCGGATCCATCTCAAAACCTTGGCTGGAGATAATGTAGCCCAAAAAACTAATTCTCTGTACAGCGAACTCACATTTCTCCAGCTTAGCAAAAAGTGAATTGTCCATTAATAACTGTAATACCTCACGCACGCTCCGCCAATGAGACTCCAGATCTGGCGAATAAATCAAAATGTCATCCAAATACACAACCACATTTTTACCGATCAAAGGTCTAAGGATGTCATTAATCAGATTCTGAAAAAATGCAGGAGCATTAGTAAGACCAAAAGGCATAACCAGATTCTCAAAATGACCCACAGGAGTGTTAAAAGCAGTCTTCCATTCATCACCCTCCTTCATGCGCAACAGATTGTATGCCCCCTTAAGGTCAATTTTAGAGAACCCCAATAACTGGTTAAACAGATCAGGAATCAATGGCAGTGGGTAAGGATTGCGTACCGTAATTTTGTTAATCTCACGAAAATCCAGACAAGGACGTAAACCGCCGTCCTTTTTTTTTACAAAAAAAAATCCAACCGCCACAGGAGACTTAGAGGGCCTAATGTGACCGGCGGCCAAACTTGTCTGTATGTATTCCTCCAAAGCCTTCCTCTCAGGAATAGTAAGGTTAAATAAACGACTTTTAGGAAGAGTCGCTCCAGGGACAAATTCAATAGAACAATCATAGTCTCTATGGGGAGGCAAAACCTGCGATTCTTTCTCAGAAAAAACTCTCCAAAAATCCTGAATAGGAACAGGCAATTCTCCCCTATCCAAAGCTGCAATACGCCCGTTACAACACTTGTCATAACATTTATGGCTCCAGGATTTAATTTCACTGGTAGACCAATCCAGTACAGGATTGTGAAATTTTAACCAGGGCAAACCCAATATTACTGGAGAAGGCAAGTTATTCAACACTACCAAATCCAATTTCTCATGGTGAACACCATTAATAGTGAGAGGAAATTCACTGACCTTGAGAGTAATATTCTTCAAAGGGGAGCCATCCACAGAAACCACAGCAATGGGGGATGATAAAGGTTCAGGTTTTAAATTGAGTTTTTCCACGAATCCCCCATCAATTACATTCAGTGTAGACCCGCAATCAACAAACACCCGAAATTCCATTAATTTTTCCTGAGCAATCGTGGAAGCAGCTAAAAATATACCCTTGGAATTTAAACAGGCAATACGGGCGTGACTGACCATTTTTTTTTCTTTCTTCATACGAAGCTCACAGCCTTTAATCAAATGACCAGATTTTCCGCAATAGAAACACAAGCCTTCCGAAAAACGACGGTCTTTTTCTTGAGAGCGAGGTGCCACCGATCCAATCTCCATCGGTTCACCACTGTTAGTACACACATTATCATAACCAGAAACTGACATAGCAGAGGATTTGCTCTCATTAACCCTAGCACGCAGTCTTCTATCCACCCGTATAGCTAATTGCATAGCCTGTTGCAAATCCTCAGGTGTAGGATAAGCAATTAGCAGGTCTTTAACCCTTTCACTGAGCCCAGCAAGAAATAGACTTTTCAGAGCAGAATCGTTCCACCCTGTTTGAGTGGACCAACGACGAAAATGAGTACAATATTTTTCCACATTACCTGATCCTTGTTTTAAACGTCTCAACTCAGTCTCAGCTGATGCCACACGGTCAGGATCATCATATAATAATCCTAAAGCAGAAAAAAAACTATCCACTGATCTGAAGCATGTATCACTAGGTTGCAAAGAAAAGGCCCACTCCTGAGGCTCTTTGCGCAAAAGTGACATTATGAACCCTACGCGCTGGGATTCATCCCCAGAGGACTTGGGTCTCAAACGAAAATACAATAAGCAAGCATTTTTAAATGAAAAAAATTCTCGATGTTCACCAAAAAATAAATCCGGCAAACATACCTTAGGCTCCAAGAAATATGCTCCAGGACAGTTACTCACGTGCTGACGGAGCTCGGCCACTTCCAGAGAGAGTCCCTGCAGGTGTTTAGTCAAATCCTGAACCGACACCATGATGGAACAAAAAAAAAAAAAAAATCTTTCCTTAGAGAATTTGCAGGCTGGACTTACTGTTATGTTCTGCTACCAAAGCTAAGGAAAGAGAGGAGATCTGTCCCTACTATAGGACTCAGCTGAATCCCTACGATGTAACAGGGAACCTGATCCTGCGATCAGACCTGCTAAAGTCCTAATCTAGTCTGTACGGAGACCTATAGATGTGGGGAGGGAATCCCTACAAGTACTAAGGACTGGGAGGAATATGGGACACCTCCTAACAGAAATAGTAGCAGACAGACGAACAAACAAAATAGATAGAACATAGAGGTCCGTAGACCAAGCAAACTAACAGAGCTAGATACAGAGCACAGGCTAGCTAGAAAGTAGATATACAATGAAGTCCAGCAAAGCCAGAAGGGCGGAGCAGGATTAAATAGGCCAACAAGGTCATGTGACCAGCAAAGGAAAAAAAACCTAACAGCAAGGTTCTAACACAGGGCTCTTATCTCCTTCTGGAGGACCCTCTCTTGGCTGGAGCTCGCATTCATCGCCACCTGCTGCAAAATTACAATCACTTCTGAAAGACAATTTTCAATCACATTAGTACCCAAGGTTATTTTAGGGTGACTTTCTCGACGGTCAATGTCCACAATGATCACTCCCTGTGCCGGCAGTTCAACTTTACCAATCTTAATGGTCATCTCTCTGAACCCCACCTGCGGCACGGGCTGGCCATTGCTGGCGATGATGCTCAAGTCACTGTCTGGATAGCGGGTTATGTCAGTGTCACTCCAGTACTGCTTGAAAAGTACATAGGGGATGGTAGTCACTTGGGACCCAGTGTCCAGCAGTGCACTCATGGGGATACCGTCCAGCACTACGGGTAAAATCGGGCATCCCCCTACGTACTTATCACGCCAATTAGATGGGCCTGGTGATCTTATGCCTGGGGGTTGGCCCTCTGCCCCAGGTCGGACCCATTTAAAGTACAGTACCTGGCTACGTGTCCCGGCTGGCTGCAACGGCGGCAAATCGTCTGTTCATCCTCTGAACGACGGGATCCTCCTCAGTCGACGCCACGGGACATCCTCCGGACTGGAAGCCAGCTTGATTGATCCTGACGGGTCCATCTGTAACGACTGTACGGTCCTGGTCAATGCAGCAACACTCTTTGTTAGTTCTTGGACCTGATGGTGCAGGTTTGCAGGCGGGGATGGGTTAGGGCCGGCGCATCAGCCCCCACAAGGTCTGCAGGGTAGGGCGCTGCCTCCTGGTGGTAAGTGATGGCAGGGCGCCGGGAAACTACAGCGCCACCTGGTGCGGGTTCTCGGAGCACCCGGATGGCCCTATCTTTGAACTGTGGAAAAGTCAAATCGGGCATCTGTAGGGCCATGAGGCGCAGCTGGGTTCTGTGGGCGCTGGACAGCAGACCTTCTATGAACTGATCAGTCAACAGTTTATCGGTATCCTGCACGCTGCCAGGGTCAGCTTGCTTAATTGCCCAAAAGGCTTCCTGTAAATTTAGGGCATAGTCTCTGATGCTATCTTGAGCTCGCTGCTTACATCCATAGAACCGCATCTTTTTGTAAAAGGAGGATCTACTAAATATTAATGTCACTTTTCTGGTGAGGTGCCCATACTTATGCACCTGTCAAATTTAGTTTGAATGCAGATTGCACATTTTCTGTTAGTACAATAAGCCTCATTTCAAGGCAGAAATATTACTGTGTCCAACAGTTATTACATATATCAAACTGAAATAGCTGTTGCAAAAACACCAATTTTTATAAAACATTAAGCTTAAGATTAATAAGGGTGCCCAAACTTTTTCATATAACTGTATGCGACTAGCCGGCATACTGTGACAGCCAGGCCGCTCTGGGGATATAGGGCATGGAAAACGGCATCACAGCTGCAGCGGCTACGCTGGTGGTAGAGGGTCCCTCCGCGTCCGACATCTTCCTCCCCCCTAGTTAACCGTGGCCTACCTTCCGGCGATCCTCTTCTGTAGGCTGCGGCTCCGCTCGCGATGCTCTGGGCGAGGACCTTGAGTTGCTCGGTGATGACGTCGGCGTCCGCTGGATCTCCTTCCAGGACCTTGCGCAGCGTCTCAGCGTAGGGCGGGGCTTCAGGTCTCGCGCGTTTTTGACGTCCACGCCCCTCTTCTTCCCGCGCGGCGTCCCGAAGATGGCGCCCGATGGCGGGAAACGGCTCCGATTGGCGGGAAATGGCCCCGAATGGCGGGAAACTTTACTCAGGTAAGTATAAAGTCTTTTTCAAGCGCAATACCCGTTTGTGGCGGGTTGGTCACAATCCTGCCGACTACGCCAAAGCTGATTTACCCCCTGTGCCGTGGGGCACCTGGAACCGGGCTTCTATGCGATGCTGGGGGTAGTAGTGGCAACCCGATCCCGTGGCTCAGGGTGGTCAAACCAAATTGTGGCAGTCTATTTATCAGTGTTTTGAATGTCCGACTACGCCACCCATGGATTGCGGTCAGAGATAACCGCCGCTGCGAGGCAGACCACTGAGGCTGGTGTTGGTGTGCAGCACAGGGGTAGGACAACTCCCCACGGGAAGAGTGTAGCCTCAGGGCAGTGTAGGTGAATGCTGGGGGTGATAGTGCAGGCCGCAATAGTAAGAGTTCAGAGTCCGCTTCAAACAGTCCAGGGTCTTTATTGCAGATGTTATTACTGACCCAACAGGAGTACCGGTTAGGAATGGGCCTGGGTATCTGAGAGCATTCGGGCGAGCCCCACTGGTCAGGGCGAGTGTGTAGGCCTACCGTTCTCTCTCTATGCTCTTGCTGACTATCCCCCTTTTCGTGGTGTAATAGCCCACGTCCCTGAGCTGCCCGTGTACTTTGCCTGTATGGCTTGCGACTCGGGCCTTGGGTACCTTTTGCTTCTCCTTGCTGTACTGGTCCCTCTGTGTGGCGGAGCCTCCAGGCTTCTTAGGCCAAGGGACCTGAAATCCCTCGCGGGTTGGTTCTCTGCTGCTGGGCTTGCAACCCTGACAGCCTCGGACCCCAATGTCCGGTTGTGTACTTCTCTTAGCCAGGACCGACTCTCGTCGCCTCTGTCCCTGGCTCGCAGTCTCTCCTCTGCCTCATGGACTCCTCAGCTGCTGCTGACCTGTCCCTCTTCTCTGAGAACCCTTCTGGACACTTCAGAAGTGGGTTCTGGTCTCCCTAACCCTGCCCCAGTTCCAGCTTTTATAGGGGCAGCCTGCTCCCCCTACTGGCCTGGGACAGGAGGTGCTGCATGCTAATGGTCCCTGACCAGGGAACCTCCCTCCTGCTCTCAGACACAGCCTTTAATATTTGTGGCATCCAGGCCTGGGGTAACACACATTTAATATCACAAAACCCTATAAATAGAACGCCATTTGGGTTGACCACCCTGAGCCACGGGACCGGGTCCCCGCCACGAAAGGACTACAACCCCCAGCATAAGCAGCGGGTCCGGTTCCGTGTATTCCCACACACACGTGGCCCAGGGGGCGCGTCATAAGCGATGCCAGTGGCTTGGAGGGCAGAGGCTTGAAAGACAAGAGTCCTGAAAGGCAAAGGCTGGATGTTAAGTGTGAAGACATACCAGTAGCCTTGGAAGGTACGAGGGCTGGAGACCCCCACCTGGTAAGCCTAAAAGCCACAGCGGTGGCAGAACGAAACCGTTAAGACCCGGCAAAAGGTAAAAGCGGTACGTTATATGGACACTGTTGTAACGGGTCTGGGAGGCGGAACCTCTGAGCTACTATACAAGGGGGCGGTCCTTGTAAGGGAGCGGGTGGCGACCAGGGAAGACGGGCTGGAAGTCTCAGCAGGTGACCGGGACAGTCTCTGAGTGAGCGGGCTGGAGGTCACGGCAAGTGACCGAGGCAGTCTCTGGATGAACGGGCTGGTGGTCACGGCAAGTGACCGGGACAGTCTCTGAGTGAACGGGCTGGAGGTCACGGCAAGTGACCGAGGCAGTCTCTGGATGAACGGGCTGGTGGTCACGGCAAGTGATCGGGGCAGTCTCTGAATGACCGGGCAGATGGTCACGGCAAGTGACCGGGGCAGTCTCTAGGTAAAGGGTTGGTACGACCTGTGGCGGCTGATGATAGACGTGAGCTCCCAGGTGAGCAGGCGAGAGTCTCTGGATGAACGGGTGGTCACAGCATGTGACGGCGGAGCCTCCAGGAAGACCAACAGACAGGCGGCAGATGAGCGCTCCCAGGTGAGCGGGCAGAAGTCTCTGGACAGGCGGATGGTCACAGCACGTGACGGCAGAGCCTCCGGGTAGGCTAGCGGACAGGTAGCAGATGAGCGCTCCCAGGTGAGCGGGCAGAAGTCACTGGACAGGCAGATGGTCACAGCACGTGACGGCGGAGCCTCCAGGTAGGCTAGCAGGCAGGTAGCAGATGTGCGCTCCCAGGTGAGCGGGCAAGCTGGTCCATAGACAGACTGACAGGAGTTGGAAGGCAGACCGTCGGACCTCAGGCAAGCAGGCAGGTAGCTGATGTGCGCTCCCAGGTGAGCGGGCAGGCTGGTCCTTAGACAGACTGACAGGAGTAGTAAGGCAGACCGTCGGACCTCAGACTAGCAGGCAGGTAGCAAGTAATCAGGCAGGAATCTGGCAGGTAACTGGCAACGGGACCTGAGGGCTGAAGCAGAGTAGTGAACAGTGCAACAACATTGCTCGGGCACCTCCATTTTGGAGGAGGTGCCTTATATATGGTGAAGTCCTCCGGCCATTGGCCGGGGACTCCTTAGGACGGCGCGCGCGGCCCCTTTAAGAGGGAGGGAGAGCGCGCGCGCGCGCCCTAAGCACAGTGGCCGGGAAGGAGCGCGCACTGCCAGCAGAGCGGGAGGAGGACGCCGGGCACGGAGCAGAGAGGTGAGGGGAACAGCGTCCCTGCCTAGCAGAGGGCAGGGACGCCGGCGCTACAACTGTTATATATGGACATTGTTATAGTTACTTTGCTGAAGGCTGTAACTGGAGCCAAGTGGGCATAGCTGCCACTGGAAAGGCTCGTGGACATTATATGTGTGATAAGCGGTTTATGATAAATAATAAACTGCTGCATTGTGAAATACCAGAAAGACATAGCATGTGTGCTTTAATTGACCCGGTGCAGCGAGTATCCCCCAGTATGATGACTAGCGCTGCCTTACAGGTGGAAAAAGTACTGAAATTATTCCTATTCTTATTTTTTTTACATGACGAAAATCTGGCATTTTAACAGGGGTGTGTAGACTTTTTATATCCAGTATATCAAGATAGACATGTCAGGACAAGCTGAGAGATGCTCTTTAAATTTTGCAATGAGACCCCATAATTACTTATGATGATTCTTGAACCTGTATGGGTACAGAGCTTTGTCACTCTACACTCGCCCCTCTGATAAACATGATCCCACATATATACCCACCTTTTATAGCACTATTTCAATATATATTTGCAACTTTGTTCACCCAGATATTTGAGTACAATTAATGGGCATTCTGGAACCGCTCGCTCCCTGTATGTGCTGTCATTTGTCTGCTGATTGAATTCAATGTTTACTAGTAATTGTCTGTAAATTGTACAGTAAGAACTTTCAACCCTACAGGGAAAGGCTAGATGCAAACTCATTATTTATGTTTCCAATGGCTTGAAATAAATTTGCAGAAAAAGTACAAGGGTAAAACTTTTTATTTAAAGAAACTTTGATTTTATCAGACTAGTGTAAAGCAAAGGTTAAAATACGCTGCACACGCTCATATGTAGCATCCAGAATGCGCGGCTTCTATATGGTGTTCAAGCATAGCGGCTAGCTGTCAGTACAGGATAAGTAATGCTTTATTCCCAGTCCTCTATCCCTGCATGCCGGGAAATAAATCAATAAATTGCAGCCAGTATATTTTTTTGCTTCGACTACTAGTCAACTGGCATCTACAGTTCAGGCAGTGGGATTTATGTCTTTACAGCGACCTGCTCCCTGAGACTTTTCTTCACAGGTAGATCGTAAATCCCGATATGGAGCGGTAACAAAAGGAAAAAGTGTGAGAGAGGAGAATGGAAATGAAAACTCCATATATAAAGAGTAAATTCTGAAGAATTAAAGGCGGAACAGGGGATTTTCACCTGTTTTTATGTAACAGACAAATGGTACATGCGCTATTGAAGCCACCCATCAAGTAGCGGCATGACCTCTCACTGTCTTGTGACGCATAAGATGAACTATATGTATTGAGAATTATAACTGAAGACAGTAACAAAAACTTTTAATAAAATTCTAATATACTTTATGTTCATGAGTTTGTGCTTCACTTATGCACTCAATAGCGCATTCATTCAGCACTATACCCTAGAGGGAATGTCCATCTTTGGGGACATTTTTTTTTCCTTACTTAACTGCATGCAATTTTGGCTAAAAATCATTTTTGCTATTGGGATTCATTAGAAACTTTGCACCGTTTGCTCCTATAGCCTCTGTATTACATTGTGTATTGCTGGCTGCAGAATAAGTTCTCTGCTCCTCTTCTCTGTGACGTCACCGCTCTTCAGACTCTGGATCACGCTGCGCCCTGCATGACCGAAAGTGACTTTTACAATGTAAGTCTATGAGCTCTAGTTGTGGCGCCCCATAGACTTACATTGTGAAAGCCACTTACGGGTCACGCAGAGCGCAGCGTGACCCTGAGAGTCTGAAGAGCGGTGACGTCACAGAGAAGAGGAGCAGTACGGCGCTGGTCCCGGAGAAGGCGATGGTGGTGAGTATATAAACACATACACACTACATGCACATATACACAGATTTATAAAAAGTAATCTTCATGGGAGGGCTTCTTTAACGAGAACCTGTCAAAAGTTGGCAGTTTTTGCTCTTATTTTATTCCCACTGTTCCCCTGAAAATTCTGTTGTTTTCTTTTTTGTTTCTATGCACAGTAAGGTTCCACAGATATGAGCCTTTTTATTTTGTGCTAATTTATCTAGTCTTTACAAATGAGGCGTGGCTCACAGGATCCTCTGGGGCGTGACTCACAGGATCCTCTGGGGCGTGGCTCACAGGATCCTCTGGGGCGTGTCTCTAGGCTACTCCGCATAATTACCCCTTCAGCCATACCTCTTTGGTAAACATCATAAAACTCTAGCAGTAAAAAAGGTCCATATCTCTGAAACCATATGGAGTATTCAAAACAAGAAAAAAATGGCACCCACAGCGTAGCAGCTGGAATAAAATTAGAGCAAAAACTAGTCAATTTTGACAATACCTTGTTTCTGTTTAACGTATATAGGTCTAAAATTATTTGATAACATATCCTAAAGTGACCAAAATTATGTTTTCTGATCTCCAGACACTTGAGATGAGCAAAAAGATTTGCACTACCTTGGTCCAACGTCCATTTCGGTACTCCATGGCAGCTGGATCAGCGCAGTGCAAACTCCCTTGGCCAGCTCTTAAATGCTGGCATCTTGGGCGTCTCTTGTGATTACTAGGCCACCCTCGTCGCATGTTAAGCCGTCACAGGGGTCTACTAATCGTAATGGTGCATAAGATGCTGGCATGCAAGTGCAAGGAAGCTCACATTGCTCTGGTCTGGTTTCCATGGAGTACTGAAGTGGACACAGGACCAGGGTACTGTAAATGTTTAGGCTCATCTCCGCCGGACATCCTTCATAGATAAATTAAGGAATGAAATGCTTAAAGACGAATAGGGATGTAGGCACAGAATAAGGATAGAATCCTGCAAGCGGGTTGCCCTTCTCAGGGCCGAATATCTCCATTTCCAAGTAATGGATCCAGATCCTCTAGGGAACAGTAACGGGAAAACAACAACGACTACTTTGAAAACTCATCTCAGGATTTAGTATCACACAACTGTTAGTGAATCCCATAAAAAAACAACACTTTTTTATTTGTGCATTGTTGGACACTTCTATTACATTTGGGCTTTTGGGAATAATTTAGATACATTTTAATGATGCAAGAAAAGGTGATGTGTTAGGAATTACTCTACCCTCTGAGATAAGTTAGCTTTGACTAGCGGTATACAGTATACTATTCTTCCTTGTGGTCTCAGCTCCACTGGAAACAAATAAGACTCCTACTGTGCGTGTGGGTAAATGCTTGGCACTGAGCGACTGTGTATGTAGCACGTTACTTTCAGATATAACATGTTTGACGCCTGAAGTTATAACCACAACCTGTAAATTGTCTCTTATGGCTGCGGCTGGGAGTCTACAGCAAAGCCTGCTAGGATTCTTCCTTCCCCCTCTTATTAAAACGGTTCATGAAGAAACGATTGTAGACTGGAAGTTTGGGGCTATACAGGTAGTCGTAAAGTCTCCTATAGGGAGTGGGTTTGGGTGACTTCTGTACATGTTTTGCTGTTGTTGGTGCTATGGGGGTAGCAGTCTGTGACTGGTTGTCCTATGACTATAGATAGACAAAACCTAGGATAAAAACAAAATGAGCAAATACCCTGCAGTAAATAAATTGTAATACTACATGTAAATAACATAGGGTACTTCAAAAAAGCGTAAAAGCCATCCCACCTCGACAATGTGTACTCACTCAGGACGGACCCAAACTCTTGTAATTCCTCTAGCTATGTGTCAGCAAACCTCAAAATAGACGAGAGCAGAGTAGGACCCAGATCTGACTGCTTTTTATCAAAATAGTGTCAATCGGCTCTTTCTTTAGTTTTGCTATGACTATAGACAGTGTATAGCGGTTTGGCAATTGGGAAGAGGGAGTCAAAGCTCTAGAAAAAAAAACATGGCCTAATATCATCATAAATTGCCACTGAGTATGTGTGACGCCCTCCCTGAGCTTTGGGGTTACTCGGAGCTGGGTCAGTGTAGGTGTCGCGGGTAGGGATGCAGTCGTGGCCTGGACCTGGTCCGTGCCCAGGGCAGTCACATAAAAATATTGGGCTTTCAAGGATGAGTGGTATTTCGACTACGCCACCTGCGGTTCCTGGTGACGGCCACCAGCGCTGCGTCAGTCCTCTGAGGCCGGTGTTCTAGCAGCTCAGATGGTACTACTCCCCACAGGCGGGGTAGGCCTCAGGGCAGAGAGAAGGAGGACTATGTGGAAGTATGGTGGGTGCAGTACCGCACAGGAATGAACAAGCTGAGACGGTGTATGAAGTCATCCGGGTACTTTACTCACTTTAGATGCACTTTCAGCCGCAAAGCTTCTCTCTGCTACACATGGCGTACTGCGGCCACCGGGAAGGGGGTTCAGCACTTCCCAGGTGGATCAAGAGCACCTGGGAAGTGCTGGTGTGTGTTCCTCTCCTTGGTAAGTTCTCCCACTGAGTCTTCTCCTGACTGTGTGTGGTATGAACGTGGTGTAAGGCCAGGTCCCACTGGATAAACGCAGTTTAAGAGATACAGGTGGCGACTCCGCTCCGTCCGTATCCCCCTGGGATCCACTAAGCCTCCGGGCTTTTCCGACTGAGACGTGAAGTAACGAAGTCAGATCTCGGGGGCCGGTTACCCCTTTTGCAGCAGGAATCCCTCTGGCAAGGCCAGAATAAAGAATACAGGTGGCGACTCCGCTCCATCCGTATCCCCCTGGGATCCCTTTTGCCTGTGGAGCCTATCTCCTCTGCTCCCCTCCAAGGCCTTCTTAGGACAGGACCTTGACCGGGGTAGAGACAGTGGTTAATTCTGACCCGCTCCTCGTCTCAAGGCCAGAGTACGAGGACCGCGAACCTTCAGCCAGCTACAGCCTCTTGCTTGACCCTGACAGAAGACCCTCAATCAAAGACCTTGAACCTAAGATGGCCGTAGATTAAATATGAATCTATAAGTGCTTCCTAAAAGTGTGTCCTGCACCCTCACCCACTACATGGTTCCCCCTATCTTTTGGTTCCCCCCTATCTCCTCTATCCCGGGACGGGGCAGCACCCTGGTGCATTTAAGCCCCCTACAGGACAGGAGTGGTGTAGTGTTGAGTGGTGAAGTGGGGTACTGAGTGATGCTCCATCCTTACCTGGAAGAGGAGATACCACAGCTCTATCTGATGTGCAGTACCCCTGTGGCGACTGAACCCTCAAGGGCGCCACATATGCATATATTTTTTGCCAAAGAGTAGGGTTTTTTGGTGAAAAAAATGGACTGTTAATACTACCCTGAGAGACTAACTCACAGATGAGAATCTGCTGTAAGCAAACATTTTACTCCATTTAAATGGAAGAAAATGGATACAGGAAAGTAAAAAATGGACTACAATAATGCATCTACTGTGCCCAAGCCTGTATCTTGAAGAAAGTAAGGTTTAATATTGTAGAAACAATTACAGCTCACCATACCCACAAGTGAAACGTCCTCTGGTGCTTGGTACCAAGAGTGAAGGTAGGGAATCCAAAAGGAGAAAGAAACCGGCACTCCATCTTCCTTGTAAAATAATCCAATTTATTTGTTCTATGTATACAAAACCATAACAGACAATTTATTTGTTCTATGCAGGGTCGGCTCCAGGTTTTTCTGGGCCCCGGGCGAAAGAGTCTCAGTGGCCCCTTTAACACATACCACGATTCATGATGCAGAGATACGGCGGAGAAATATATATATATATATATATATATATATATAGTACAATGCAATGATTTCACTTCTTACATTACATGAGTGATATCTATTGTAAATTCCACAATAGCTCAGAAACCGGTGAATCGCTCCACACAGAATACTGGCCCCCATATAAGGCTCCATATGGAATACTGGCCCCCATATAACGCTTCATACGGAATACTGGCCCCCATATAAGGCCCCATACGGAATACTGGCCCCCATATAAGGCCCCATACGGAATACTGGCCCCCATATAAGGCCCCATACGGAATACTGGCCCCCATATAAGGCCCCATAAGGAATACTGGCCCCCATATAAGTCCCCATGCGGAATACTGACCCCCATATAAGGCTCCATGCGGAATACTGACCCCCATATAAGGCTCCATGCGGAATACTGGCCCCCATATAAGGCTCCATACAGAATACTGGCCCCCATATAAGGCTCCATACGGAATACTGGCCCCCATATAAGGCTCCATACGGAATACTGGCCCCCATATAAGGCTCCATACAGAATACTGGCCCCCATATAAGGCTTCATACGGAATACTGGCCCCATATAAGGCTCCATACGGAATACTGACCCCCATATAAGGCTCCGTACGGAATACTGGCCCCCATATAAGGCTCCATACGGAATACTGGCCCCCATATAAGGCCCCATACGGAATACTGGCCTCCATATAAGGCTCCATACGGAATACTGGCCCCCATATTAGGCTCCATACAGAATACTGGCCCCCATATAACGCTCCATACAGGATACTGGTCCCCTTATAAAGCTCCATACAGGATACTGGTCCCCTTATAAAACTCCATACAGGATACTGGCCCCCATGTAAAGCTCCATACAGGATACCGGTCCCCTTATAACGCTCCATACAGGATACCGGTCCCCTTATAACGCTCCATACAGGATACTGACCCCCATATAATGCTGCATGCAGGCTGTTACAGCCCACATAATGCCCCATACAGGATGTCCCCCCCCTTATAATGCTCCATGCAGGCTGTTCCCCCCCACATAATGCACTATGCAGGCTGCCCCCCCCTTTATAATGCCTTATGCAGGCTGTTCCCCACCTTATAATGCCCCATGCAGGATGTCACCCCCCCTCTTTATAATGCCCCATGCAGGATGTCCCCACTTCTCTTTATACTGCCCCATGCCTCCATACATAAAAAAAAAAAATCAAATACTCACCTCCCTTCTCCTCACCTGCTACCTGCTGCCCGCTGCTCGGGTCCGAACTCCAGCGTTGTCGGCGTCTTCCCGCTCAGCGCTCCCTGTGACGGCTCAGGGGAGGGCGCGGTGTAAAGACGTCACCGCGCCCTCTGACCTGAGACGTCACAGGGAGCGCAGAGCAGGAAGACAGCTGATCTGCGGAGGCACGGGGACAGGTAAGTATCCGGCTGCCGGGGCCCTGAGCAAGCGGCGGAGAAGGGCGGGCGCTGACACCGCTCTCATCCGCCCATAGCCCAGCGGGGTGCGCGACCGCCAGTGGGCCCCTCTGCCTGCTCAGGGCCCCGGCATTTGCCCGGGTGCTGACGCCGGCCCTGGTTCTATGTATACAAAACCATAACAGACAATTTATTTGTCCTATGTATACAAAACCATAACAGACATCTGATGCGTTTTGGAAACTACACTAGAAAAAAATGTAATTTTCAAAACGTGTCAGTGTCTGAACATTTGTGTCCATTATGATTTTATATGTACCATGCATACCAGGATTGGGGATGAGGAGTACCATGCATACCAGGACAGGGGATGAGGGGGGCCATGCATACCAGGATTGGGGGATGAGGGGGCCATGCATACCAGGATTGGGGGATGAGGGGGCCATGGATACCAGGATTGGGGATGTGGGGACCATGCATACCAGGATTGGGGACGAGGGGACCATGCATACCAGGATTGGAGACGAGGGGACAATGCATACCAGGATTGGGGAAGAGGGGGCCATGCATACCAGGATTGGGGGATGATGGGCCATGTATACCAGGATTGAGGATGAGGGGTGCCATGCATACCAGGATTGGTGATGAGGGGGCCATGCATGGATGAGGAAATTGGCCAGTAGCTGCTGCATTTCCCACCCTAGGCTTATACTTGAGTCAATACGTTTTCCCAGTTTTTTGTGGTAAAATTAGGTGCCTGGGCTTATATTCGGGTCAGCTCGAGTATATATGGTATTTAACAAATATACTGGATCAATTTACAAGGAAGACGGAGTGCCTGTTTCTTTCTCTTAATGCCTAATACTAGTACAGGCTGGAGAAAATCAACCCAACATTCTGCACAGAATACAGAGTCATCACTAGAGATATGAGAATCGGTTTGCAGAATTACAGTCCATCGGTCAGGTGACTTCTCCATGACCGCTGGAAGGGAAACCTCCGAAACGCCTTACCGCCTGGCATTCCTGGCTGTCAGGATTACAATGACAGATGACATCTCTATACACAGTAGATAATACAGGATCCACCAAGCAGAATAGGTGAAGTCACAGCTCACCTTCTCCCCCTTCCCTGTACAATTAACTTTGTCCTTATAAAAGAATCCCCAGTTTATACTTTTACACAAATAAATAGGGTTTGGGGTCAGTCTATCACTGCTAATGTCCATGTGATTAACAGGAAGCAGAAGTCTAATACAGTATATATATTATATATATATATATATATATATATATATATATATTTTATTTTTTTTTAAATATCATAAACACCTGATTTAAATCATATGTAATTTGCTAATGACACACTGCCTCTTTAAAACAATCTTTGCTAAGACCATGGCCAAGGTTTTTAAAACTTAAAAGAGTTGTTCCCTTTCAAATATAATTGGTCCCACGCTGCTGTCAATGTAAGCTCAGCTCTACAACCACTACCCTTAAATTTGTTGGCTTTCAGCCCAGGAGAGGCATATATGATTAGGGTCCCATCAAAGAGGTACACCTTGTTGCGGCTGATGGGCTCTCATGAATTGGCCAATTTGTGAGCTAAATACCTTCAGTTTTTTAAATATTATCTAAAGCAGCAATGCACCTGTTTACACCTGTGCTGGTCAGCTTTTTTTTATTTTTTGTGGACCCAGGTAAGGTGAGTACAGTTGGTTTGTTTTTAAATAATATTTAAAAGGGAACAAGCTACTTAATGGGATCACCTGAAGACAGCCTCTTTTTGTATCACAGGGAAAGCCATATCTGGACATGCTCCTTACGCCGATCACTGCATGTAATAGCAAATGATGGCTAAGTAAAGCATGGACCACCCAAAAGGGGCTACAATGTCACCATGATGCAATCCCTTTAAATAAGAAATTCCTGGAATGAAATCCAGGATTGATGTTCCGGTAATATTGTATCTCTTGTATACCCATCCTGGTGATAGGTTATATGGAAATCCGGTAATTCGCATTTCCACATTGATAAGACCTCTACATAACTACCGTATATAGTTTCTGCTCATGGTGACTGCACACAACAGATTTCTTTTACGAGCCCAAAAAGGTAACAAGATGGCTGTTTGCCTGTCTTAAGATACGGTACTTCCCATTTCCAGAAGGGAGGCCACCCGCACTTCTGCTCTGCTCCGCCAAAAATTCTATTAAGAAAAGAGACAACCCTCTCCACGCTTAATTTACATTTAAATAGAACTCCATGGCAGAGAAGATTACGTGTCGGTCGGGTTTACTGTATTATTTCCATCCTTTTTTATGACTTGCTGATTTCACAGAATAAGTTGTTTTTTTTATTATTTTTCTCTGCTCATCACCATTTTTTCTAATTAAAACCTATATTTATATATTTATTTCTTCATATTACTAGAATTAAATTTCCACCCTGCAATCGGCAAAGCAATTTTAGCTACTGAAGCCAAGGGGGAGAGGAATGCACGAAATTTTAAATGTAAATAGATATGATTAGTTCTATTAATTCTTTTAGGCAATGTGTAATGCATCCATGTCACTTTTAGTACAAAACATTAAAAATGGGACTGTACGGCATCACACCGCTGTAGGCACATGGCATTTTTTGGCAGCAGGTTGCACAGATTTGATGCTATTCTGGGCAGTAAAAATGTCAGAAGTTTATTTTCTATATACTGTTTAACTATAATAAAGACTAATATTAAAAGGGGTTTCTGAGATTTGTGAAGCCCGCGGAGCTGTCCAGGAAACGCTGCTGCCTTTTTCCTTATATTCAAATGTCTTTGTGTTTTTCAGACACAGATACACTTGAACACTGTGGAGCCGAGACAAAGGCAGAGCAGTGACCGTCAGTTCCGGCTTGACAAGCAGTCAAGTCAGCACGCTGCCAACATCAACACACTGCTCTTGGGCTGGGCCGCACAGGCAGAGGAAATGGCCACTGGTAAGTGCTCCATGGAGGAGCTGAAGATGAAAGGTGTGTTCATTTTAGTTGACGGTGCTGGGGGAGGAAAGGGTGGGCATATTATAGGGGCAGTGAGAACATTATGAAGAGAAGCTGTGTGGGGGAGATATGGAAAGGGGCAGTTTGGGATATATTTCGTGGAGGGGAAGTGGGGAGGAATATTATGGAGAGGGGCAGTGTGGGGGGATATTATGGAGAGGGGCAGTGTGTGTGGTAAAAATTACGGAGAGGGGCAGTGTGAAAGGGGGGTATTATGGAGAGGGGTAAAATGAGGGGTATTATGGAGACAGTATGGGGGAATATTTTGTGCAGAATACACAATGAGGGGCAATTATTTTTACAGGGGTGCAGCATAGGAGAAATTTTTAATTTATGGGGCAGTATAATGATAGTTCCCTTAAAAATAAAAGTATGTCGTGCTGCTGAAGAGAGAGAAGAGGGAAGTCTGCAGAGACGCTTTGGGCATGAAATCTCATCATATTGGGAGTTGTAGGTTTATGCGATACAATTGTATATGGGATCCAGTTGGATGAACACGTAAGTAGGCTGCGATGCTACACGTACGTGTTCATCCAAATGGATCCAATATCTCCTGGAGGATTTATCTACCAGCCACAGGGCAGCAGCAGCTGTTTTTCTTCATGCCTACAACTCCATCAGGTGAGCGTAACCAGCTCTCTCCTACTCTCTCTCCATAGGGTATCACCCTATTGTACGCTCTGTTCCCCACATCTAGATTTACATACAATTGTATATGGGGCTGACCTAACATTGCAATTATCGCTGTACTAAGCGTTGTGCTGTACACACGTGCTGTTGGTGGTTTAGGTGTTGCATTAATGTACTGACAGTGGCTCTAGAACTGCATTCATGTACTGACGGTGGTTCTGGCGCTCTATCCATGTATTCATGCTGGTTCTGATGTTGAATTCATGTACTGAAAGTGGTTCTGTTGCTGAATTCATTTACTGAAAGTGGTTCTGGTGCTGCATTCATTTACTGAAAGTGGTTCTGGTGCTGCATTCATGCACTGATGGCGATTTTGATGCTGCATTCATGTACCGAGTGTGGTTCTCGTGCTGCATTAATGTAATGATGGTGGTTCTGGTGCTCTATCCATGTATTCATGGTGGTTCTGATGCTGCATTCATAAACAGAAGGTGGTTCTGATGCTGCATTCATATACAGAAGGTAGTTCTGATGCTGCATTCATGTACTGACAGTGTTTCTGGTGCTGCATTCATGTACTGATGACGATTCTGATGCTGCATTCATGTACAAATGGTGGTTCTGGTGCTACATTCATGTACTGACAGTGGGTCTGTCGCTGCATTCATATATTGATGGTGATTCTGATGTTGAATTCATGTACTGAAAGTGGTTCTGGTGCTGCATTCATTTATTGATGGTTATTTTGATGCTGCATTCATGTACTGACTGGTTCTGGCGTTGCATTCATGTATTGACAGTGGTTCTAATGCTGCATAAATTTACTGACGATGATTCTGGTGCTGAATTCATGTGCTGATGGTTGTTCTGATGCTACATTCATTTACTAATGGTGTTTCTGTCACTGCACTCGTGCTGATGGTGGTTATGATCTTGTACATATGTACAATCCATAATGTGCTTCATGGATATGTAAAAGCTTAAAGATTTGAAATTATGAGAAGGATTTGGAGAGTTTCTGCTCCAAAAACTCCGTTTAATTTAGCGTGTGTTCACAAAAATATTTAGATTTGAGAGTCCTCAGTGGTTGATACCTTTAAATGGCTAACTGAAAAGATGGTATCAAATTGCAAGCTTTCGAGACTGTTTTTTCTGGAGCAGAAACTCTCAAAATCCTCCCCAAAATAATCAAAACTTGGTTCTGGTGATGTATTATTGTACTATCGGTGGATCTGGTAATGTGTTCATGTAAGTACCCCTTTAAATGTTTTTGCGGCCTTTGGGTTTGGTTCACTATGGCCCTGTGGCCTTTGGACCAAAACATTTTGTGCACCTTTGCTTTAACCCCTTTAATATTACAACAGGGTCCAGTGCATTGCTTCCACAGAGAAGCAAACCAGAGGCAGGAAGGATCGCCAAGCAGGGTCACAGCCAAGAGGTCATGTCAGGATGCTCAAAATTCATGCCCAGGTCAGAAAACAGGAGGAATCAAGAAAATAGCAGAAGCAGGGACTAGAGCACAAGTCAGGAAGCAAAACTAATTGACTGACAGTGGAAGTCAGAGACCCATGGGTTTATATGGCAGGCAGCCCCACCCAAAGCTCTCAGAAAGGAGTAATAAAAAAAAACCAGATAATTAACCCCATAACTCCCTAATCAAGTGGCACCAAAAGTCCCATGAATTAAACAGTAACAATGCTGTCATGCATTACTTGCAACAAAGGTGCGGCGCCGCCTAGCGGCTAAAGCAGGTACAAAAGGGGCCGGAACCAGCACAGATGTTACACTTTGTAATATATCTTATCAGAGAAATCAGCTTCTTTCTGCAACTGGACTGATCTTTTACTCTCAATTCTTAGGTAAAATCTGTGTTCAATGAAGATTGAGATAGGAAAGACCAGTTGCTGCTCCTCCTTTAGGAAGTTGTTAAGAGGCATACACAGACATTCTGCTGCAAGTTCTCCTGAAACGACAGTTACAGTTCACCATAGAACTTTATGAGCACCAACTGTTTCTTATTTTCATGTGTACTGTTTATAGTGCACAATTAAATTAAAGTGACGGTTAGTCTTTAATTGAAAAAAATAAATAAGTAAATCTGTAGGCATCTTTTCTACTCCCGATGATCCAGCACTGCAGCTCTGGTGTTCCCTACCAGTCTGCCTATTTCCAGCAGTGCTCACTTGCTGTGAATCTTTTACTTGACAGCATTGCACATCAAATTGTGCCATGGGAAACATGTATCCCAGCTCTATACAAGGTGTCTGCAGCCTTCAACAACCTTTAGGACTTTTCCTTAAAGGAGATCTGTCACCAGATTTTTTCTACCTCATCTGACAAAAGCATATAGTAGAGACAGAGACACTGCTTCCAGTGATGTATCACTTAATTTATTGATTGCAGCAGTTCTGATACAATCAGAGTTTTCTTTGCTGTAGCATGTAGCAGAGCTAACTCTGCTCACATCACAGCTCTATATGTACGTTGTATATTGACAGGGAGCTGCTTATTACAAGAGGGGGCGTGGTGAGACCAGGGCCCATGTGAGCTGTAGTCTAAGCAGTGATAATCTCCTGGTGATAAAACATTCACTGTATGGAAACAACAGCACACAGCCTAATAAGTGACACATCCCTGAAATCAGTGTCTCAGCCCCCATGTCATGTGAGGACACAAGCAGAGTTCAAATAAAATTGAAAGTGTCAGACATTTGAGATTGGCGCAAGAAAGTAGCCTGCTGCATTTGACTCGCCCAGGGGGATGGGGACGACTCGGTACCCGGGCCTTTGCCTGGCCTTGAGGATGTCGCGGTGGTTGGCTCCCGGGCCCATACCCTGGGGTCAGCTTTTAAAAGGGGATTGTTTGTTAATTTTATGGAAGTTCGTGACGCCACCTGTGGTTTCTGGTGAGAATCACCAGCGCTGCGGCAGTCCACTGAGGCCGGTGATAAGGCAGCTCGATGGTATAGCTCCCCACAGGTGGAGCTAGGCCTCAGGGCAGCGTACAGAGAGGGGGATGCAGGACAGGCGAGACCCAGCCAGGTCAGAGCAAGAACAGGGATGGACACAGTAGTCACTTCAGTACCTTTTACTGGTGGAAAATCAGGCACATCCCGGAGCACTGTAGGGTGAAGGGTGCATATCAGGATCCTCCCCAATGAGCGGGTGTAGGGCCTCCTGTTTCTTGCCTCCGAGTAGTAAGTTTCTGACCTGCCTGAAGCTAGGACTAACTTTATCTCTGTCCTGCACTGGCTCACGTTGTGGTAGGGCCTTCTCTTGGAGTGCACGCTCCCAGCTTACGGGGCCTATGTGTCTCCTGGCTCTGTTACGTATCAGTTCTCTGGTGAACCTGGGACCTGTAGTTCTCAAGGCATTCCGGTTATGCCTTACTGGGTCGTAGAGATCCCGGTAAGCTCAGACCCGGTGTCCGGTATATGTTTCGGGGTGAGCTGGGTAAGCTCCTCTGCCCCCACTGCTACTCACTTTCCACTCGCCTTCGGCCACGCTCGGGCCCTCACTAGGCTACTCACACTAACAGCAGCTTGCCGCTCTTCACCGCTCTTACAGGCGTCGGCTCACCTTGGGCTCACTTCCTTGAGCTCCTGAGTCTACACTGGGCTTCAGGACCGCTGGAGGCCTAGCTTGCCTACACAGCAACCCTTGTGCTTCTCTGCACACACAGCTTTTCACTCTCTGTGCACTCCAGACTAACTGAGTTCGACTCTGTATTCAGGTCTGTACTTGCTGAACTGTCCAGAGGAACTCCTAACTGCCTAGCTCCACCTTCCCTATTTATATCCCTAACGGGCTCCCTCTGCTGGTCTTAGGTGGAAGGTGGAGATGTGTGAATGTTTATGGGGGCCTCTTGTGGAGGATTCCATTAATGCACCCTTTTAGGATCTGTGGCACCAAGCGCAGCTGGGCGCCACATTCCCCCCTAGCAAAGCTCAGCACTCCCGGGCTGAAGTACATTTTAAAACAACAATAGTAAACATTAACAATGCAATAACTCTTCCCTTTATGGGAGGCACATTTCTTAAACGTTGCATAATAACATAAACAGGTACAAAGCGTCCTCAGAATTCAAGTCTCTTATGGTGAGGTTCCCAGACAGGATGCCTATCTCACAGGGTAGAGTACTTGGTGGTTTGAGGGACCTGCCCCAAACCCTCAACGTAGGCCCTGCGGTGGCTGCAGGGCATGAAGATCCCGAGTTGGACCTCCAGTAGAGCCACTCCAGACAGGTTTTACTTCTGAGGTCACCTAAAGGGGCACTCCAGGGAGCGCAATTATATACAATAAATAGTTTTTGGGCTGCACACAGTCCTCAGCCACGGAGTTCTTAGATAAATAAGGAAGTCATTAGGCAAAGTGTCCATATAACTTGAACTGTTCAGTAATAAAGCAAAGCACAAAATAATATACATATGCATGAAAACACACATTCTTTCAGAAAAAGTGTCATAGCATGTGCCTTCGGTTGGGACTGAATCTTGTTTCTCTAGGATTCAAACAGAACCCAGAAACGCTATGGGAACAAGGACTAAGCGGTCTGGATAACTTTGCACCTTGTGCCTTCAAATTGACCTGAACTAATGACTTCAATTAGGAGGTCCCAGGTCACCGACAGGCAGCTGTTGAAGCAGGGGGTTGGACTAGATGACCCTGGAGGTCCCCTCCGACTCTAACTTTCTATGATTCTATGAAACATTCTGTCTTCCATAGATATTCTGATACTTTCACAAATGTAAAAGTACAAAAAAAAACAAATCACACACCGGTAATTTTCAAAATCTGTCAAAGTTTTCTTCAAAGGGAATGTGCCAGATTTAGTTGTATCAATGGTGACAGATTAAGTTCAAAGAAAATGACAAGATTATTATCAAATGAAACACTTGCATAAAATGTGGGCAGGTCTGTAATAGAGGTTGTGCCAAAGACGGTAACATGTACAAATACATGGAGAATGGATCCGATACTGTTTAATTTTAATATCTCCTTACTAGGCTAACAGAACAGGTATCTGAAAAGCTTTGTAGAGCAAGGCGACAAAAGCAAGAATGGAAAGTATGAAAGTGTTACATACTAACATGAAAGCTCTGAGCTCTGCACCTAGTACATTCATGTTGGCATAATCCCGTGTGCAGGCATAATAATCCACTTGAAAGCACTGAAAAAAATTGTAGAATAAAGTATTAAAGCAGAAGTCTTTAAAATATATTATATATGTATGGTCAGATAGGTCCTGCAAGTATGGGTGGGTTCAGCAGGCTTTAGTGCAATGTATACAGCCACATCAAGTCTTTAATTCTGTATCACATAAGCCATGTGAAGGTCCCAGGGTTACGGCTCACAGAACAGCAGCCACGTGTTTCCAAGTTCAAGTGTTCATGATGATTATTATAGGGGTTTTCCAGGTTTAACTTTTTCTTAGTTTTCAGAAATGCTCCACGAAAAAAAAAGAAGAAAATGAGCCTTAGCTTCTACTGCTCCAGCGATGCTTCGCCACCATTGCCCCATGTCCTTTACATGGTGTAACATACCTGGCGGCGTCCTTGCATGGTGGTCCATCTCCCACTGTGCAAGAGCGCGCACTTGATCTCCAGTCCAGAATGTCTCTCTGGCTTCCCTCCTTGCTGTCTGTCTGTTTTGGCTGCATAGGGCGACGCCCGCTGAACTTCCTGTTTCTTGTACCTGCTGCGGACACGCCCCTGTTGCACCTTCAGCCTATTGCTGTCCATCTTTGGGTATTTATACCACCTTCTTCCTCAAGATGGCGCCTGAGCATTGTGTCCTGTCAGTCGGCTTTTTGTCTCTGACATGCCAGGTCCTATCCTGTTTTCCTGCCTGTTTTCCAGTTCTGTGTCTGAACTGTGGTCTGTTCCTGTGAACACGCTTCTTGCCTGTTCTTTCGCCTTCTAGGGGCCGTATTCCTAGATCTGCCTGTCTGTGCCTTGCGGTATCTGTTCCCGTCTGAACAGAGTCCTGTTTGTGTCTCTGCCTTGCGGTATCTGTTCCCGTCTGAACAGAGTCCTGTTTGTGTCCCTGCCTTGTGGTATCAGTTCCCGTGTCTGAACTGAGTCCTGTCTATTTCTCCTGTCTTGCAGTATCAGTTCCCGTGTCTGAACTGAGTCCTGTCTATGTCTCCTGCCTTGTGGTATCAGTTCCCGTGTCTGAACTGAGTCCTGTCTGTGTACTCTTGCCTGCTGCCTTTCCTGGAGGCTGTATTTCCAGGCCTGTCTGAACACGCTCCTAGCCTGTTCCTCTTGCCTTCTAGGGGCCGATTACCTAGATCCGTTCCTGTATCTTGTCTGTCCTGTCTGAACACGCTCCTTGCCTGTTCGTCCCGCCTCTCTGGGGGCCGTATTCCCAGACCCGCTCCTGTATCCCGCTGCAGTGTCGGTCTCTTCCGTACACTCAGTTCCAGTCTGAACTCTCTCCTATCCTTTACCTTTTTTGCCTCTATGTCCGTTCCTTTCCTTTTTCTGCAGAGTCTGAACTCGTACCTAACTCCTGCTTGTTGTCTCTGTACTCCCGTTTGTGAGTTTGTGGTCCACTTGCTACTTCACTGCAAATACCCTGTGGGTATCTGGCTCTGCCTTTCCCTTCCTGTCTGTTCCGTGTGAACAGAGCCCTGTCCGTCCTGCTCTGACCCTTTTGCTCACTGCTCCGGCAGCCTTGCTCCGCTCTGACCCTTTTGCTCACTGCTCCGGCAGCCTTGCTCCGCTCTGACCCTTTTGCTCACTGCTCCGGCAGTCCTGTCCTGCCCTGCTTCTGCCCGCTGCTCCGGCAGTCCTGTCCTGCCCTGCTTCTGCCCGCTGCTCCGGCAGTCCTGTCCTGCCCTGCTTCTGCCCGCTGCTCCGGCAGTCCTGTCCTGCCCTGCTTCTGCCCGCTGCTCCGGCAGTCCTGTCCTGCCCTGCTTCTGCCCGCTGCTCCGGCAGTCCTGTCCTGCCCTGCTTCTGCCCGCTGCTCCGGCAGTCCTGTCCTGCCCTGCTTCTGCCCGCTGCTCCGGCAGTCCTGTCCTGCCCTGCTTCTGCCCGCTGCTCCAGCAGTCCTGTCCTGCCCTGCTTCTGCCCGCTGCTCCGGCAGTCCTGTCCTACCCTGCTTCTGCCCGCTGCTCCGGCAGTCCTGTCCTGCCCTGTTCTTGCCCACCGCTTCGGGCGTTCCCTCTCTGCTGTGGTTGTCTACCGCATCTGCGGTTCTGTGACCCAGTCTGTACTGGGTCTTAACCTTTCTGTGCTCCAGCCCGTCCTTTCGGCCAGTACCTCCCTGCCTGCATACTCGCCTGTATCCACCCATCTGCATACCTGCCGTGTTTGCTTACATCCACCAGTCTGTGCCAGCCTAACCTGCCTGTTCCAGTAATCCCAGTGTGGGTCAACCCCCGTGTCCGGAGTTTGACCTGGAGTAGCACCTGGTCCCTCTGCCCGGTTTCTCCCTGGTGCACTGGCGTCGTATGCCGTCGTGCCACCTTGGTCGGATCGGCCAGATACTTAGTCACGCCCCTCCAGGCACTCTCCGGTCCATGGTCCAGTGGAACCACAACACCCGCACACGCCAGTCAGTCCGGGCGTGTGCATAACAGCATGCTCAGGCCATGGTTCCCGTTGAGCCCCACGGCCTTCGCTCTCTGAGAAGTTTTCCAACGAATACATGCATTAAAAATAAATAAATAAAATTTTTTTTTTTTTTCTCAGCTGAGTTCCAGGCGAATTACGCACCCGTCCAGATGGATCTATCTGCTCTCGTTCCTGCGGATCCGCCACGCTACTATGGGGATCCAAGACAAAGTCGTGCATTTGTGGAGCAATGCATGCTACACTTCAAGTTCTACCCTCTATGTTTTCCCACCGATCGGGTTAAGGTGGCATTCATTATGTCTTACCTGGCGGGTGATGCCTTGGAATGGATCAACCCCCTATATGAAACACAGGATCCGATCCTCCTGGACCTAATGGACTTCCTGGTGGCCTTTCTAATGGTCTTCGATGATCCTAACCTGGAGGCTCCTGCTGAAGCTTCACCTCCCAATATCCCGGAGCAGCCCCGATGGGTAATGTGTGTGGGTAGCGCAATAGTCCTCCAGCCCAATGAGACTACTGCCCACCCAGAATCCTCACAGGGTGACTACGCTTTCCGGAATACTTCTCCCAACCTCAAGAGGCAGTCCAGACGTGCTAGACGTAGAGGCAAGCCGTCACGCCAGGGTCTGTCCTCCCTGAGACCTCCTGACCCCAACCTTGAAGTTCCTACTGAAGCTTCATCTCCCTGTATCCCGGAGAAGCCCCAACGGGTAATGTGCGTGGGTAGTGCTCCGGTTCTCCTGCCCGAAGAGACTTCTGCCCATCCAGACTCCACACAGGAGAACTTCCTGCACCCGGCATCAGATGCTTCACCCACTTTAACCGGTGTGCATGTCCAAGGATGCTCCAAAGCTGTGATTACCTCCGAGTCTGTGCACCTCTACTACCTGGCGGAGGACCCCCTGTTGCCTCCTGAATCCTCCGGGATACCACTCGATGACAAATGGAGAGAGACTTCTCTACACTCGGTACTCGATACTTTGTCCGCTTCGTCCTGTGAGCCTGACAATCGGTACCCCAAAGAGGTAGTTACCCCCGAGTCTCTACACCCCTCCGACCAGGCGGAGGACCTCCAGTTGTCTCCAGAACCCTTCGGGGTGCTACCTGGTAGCGAAAGGACAGAGACTCTCCTATACTCTGTACCTGATACCTCGCTCGCTTCGCCCAGTGAGTCCAACCTAGTGTACTCCGAAGCAGAGGTTACTTCCGAGTCTCTACACCCCTCCGACCAGGCGGAGGACCTCCAGTTGTCTCCAGAACCCTTCGGGGTGCTACCTGGTAGCGAAAGGACAGAGACTCTCCTTTACTCTGTACCTGATACCTCACTCGCTTCGTCCAGTGAGTCCAACCTAGTGTACTCCGAAGCAGAGGTTACCCTTGAGTCTCTACACCCCTCTGACCAGGCGGAGGACCTCCAGTTGTCTCCAGAACCCTTCGGGGTGCCACCTGGTGGTGAATGGACAGAGACTTTCCTATACTCGGTACCCGATACCTCGCCTGCTTCCTCCAGTGAGTCCGACCTAGTGTACTCTGAAGCAGATGTTTTCTCTGAGCCTCTGCACTCTTCTGACCCGGCAGAGGACCTCCAGTTGTTTCCTGAATTCTCCGGGGTACCACCAGATAACAAAGAGACAGTGACTTTTCCTCATTATGTACCTGATAACCCGTCTATTTCTTCCTGTGAGCTTGACAAGATGTACCTCGAAGCAGAGATTACCCCCAAGTCTCTGTCCCCCTCCAACCCGGTGAAGGACTTCCAGTTGTCTCCTGTACCCTCTGGGGTGCCACCTGAAAATATGTGGAGAGAGACTTCCTTGTGTGCTGTTCCTGGTACTCCACCCGTTTCGTCTGTTGCTAAGGATGGCTGGATAGGAGGTAGCATCCTAGCTAACCAGATGAGATCAATTTTTCCTGTGGACAGTGGAAGTGATCTCCTTGAAGTGAAGGATTGGCCCTCGAATTCCCTGCGGAAGATTCTGGCAGGCCTGAAGAAGAGGGGGCGTAAGGGGGGGGGTACTGTAACATACCTGGCGGCGTCCTTGCATGGTGGTCCATCTCCCACTGTGCAAGAGCGCGCACTTGATCTCCAGTCCAGAATGTCTCTCTGGCTTCCCTCCTTGCTGTCTGTTTGTCTGTTTTGGCTGCATAGGGCGACGCCCGCTGAACTTCCTGTTTCTTGTACCTGCTGCGGACACGCCCCTGTTGCACCTTCAGCCTATTGCTGTCCATCTTTGGGTATTTATACCACCTTCTTCCTCAAGATGGCGCCTGAGAATTGTGTCCTGTCAGTCGGCTTTTTGTCTCTGACATGCCAGGTCCTATCCTGTTTTCCTGCCTGTTTTCCAGTTCTGTGTCTGAACTGTGGTCTGTTCTTGTGAACACGCTTCTTGCCTGTTCTTTCGCCTTCTAGGGGCCGTATTCCTAGATCTGCCTGTCTGTGCCTTGCGGTATCTGTTCCCGTCTGAACAGAGTCCTGTTTATGTCTCTGCCTTGCGGTATCTGTTCCCGTCTGAACAGAGTCCTGTTTGTGTCCCTGCCTTGTGGTATCAGTTCCCGTGTCTGAACTGAGTCCTGTCTATTTCTCCTGTCTTGCAGTATCAGTTCCCGTGTCTGAACTGAGTCCTGTCTATGTCTCCTGCCTTGTGGTATCAGTTCCCGTGTCTGAACTGAGTCCTGTCTGTGTACTCTTGCCTGCTGCCTTTCCTGGAGGCTGTATTTCCAGGCCTGTCTGAACACGCTCCTAGCCTGTTCCTCCTGCCTTCTAGGGGCCGATTACCTAGATCCGTTCCTGTATCTTGTCTGTCCTGTCTGAACACGCTCCTTGCCTGTTCGTCCCGCCTCTCTGGGGACCGTATTCCCAGACCCGCTCCTGTATCCCGCTGCAGTGTCGGTCTCTTCCGTACACTCAGTTCCAGTCTGAACTCTCTCCTATCCTTTACCTTTTTTGCCTCTATGTCCGTTCCTTTCCTTTTTCTGCAGAGTCTGAACTCGTACCTAACTCCTGCTTGTTGTCTCTGTACTCCCGTTTGTGAGTTTGTGGTCCACTTGCTACTTCACTGCAAATACCCTGTGGGTATCTGGCTCTGCCTTTCCCTTCCTGTCTGTTCCGTGTGAACAGAGCCCTGTCCGTCCTGCTCTGACCCTTTTGCTCACTGCTCCGGCAGCCTTGCTCCGCTCTGACCCTTTTGCTCACTGCTCCGGCAGCCTTGCTCCGCTCTGACCCTTTTGCTCACTGCTCCGGCAGTCCTGTCCTGCCCTGCTTCTGCCCGCTGCTCCGGCAGTCCTGTCCTGCCCTGCTTCTGCCCGCTGCTCCGGCAGTCCTGTCCTGCCCTGCTTCTGCCCGCTGCTCCGGCAGTCCTGTCCTGCCCTGCTTCTGCCCGCTGCTCCGGCAGTCCTGTCCTACCCTGCTTCTGCCCGCTGCTCCGGCAGTCCTGTCCTGCCCTGTTCTTGCCCACCGCTTCGGGCGTTCCCTCTCTGCTGTGGTTGTCTACCGCATCTGCGGTTCTGTGACCCAGTCTGTACTGGGTCTTAACCTTTCTGTGCTCCAGCCCGTCCTTTCGGCCAGTACCTCCCTGCCTGCATACTCGCCTGTATCCACCCATCTGCATACCTGCCGTGTTTGCTTACATCCACCAGTCTGTGCCAGCCTAACCTGCCTGTTCCAGTAATCCCAGTGTGGGTCAACCCCCGTGTCCGGAGTTTGACCTGGAGTAGCACCTGGTCCCTCTGCCCGGTTTCTCCCTGGTGCACTGGCGTCGTATGCCGTCGTGCCACCTTGGTCGGATCGGCCAGATACTTAGTCACGCCCCTCCAGGCACTCTCCGGTCCATGGTCCAGTGGAACCACAACACCCGCACACGCCAGTCAGTCCGGGCGTGTGCATAACACATGGCATTAGTAGTGATATCACGACTACAGCACATGACCGCTGCAGCCAATCACTGCGTGTAAGGTATGGGTCACACAACCGCTTTCCCTTCATCAGAAAAAAACGGTCTGATTATGCTAATTGGACTCTGATCAGAACGGGATCAGTTTTTCTCAGAAGTGGAGAGAGGAAAAAAAAAAAAAAGGTTTCTCCACCTTTTCCACTCAGTTAGTGAAAATCAGACAGCAATTTGATGTCATCCGAGTCGAGTGCAGTCGGCTGTTTTCCACGGACCCATAGATTTACATTGCTGCTTTTGATCCGAAACGCAGATCAAAATCGGACATGTGCACGGCCCCATAGAATAATATGGGTTTGAGTGCTATCTGTCAAAACCATGGATAGCATTCGTCTGATTTAAACAGTCATGTGGATGAGCCCTCACAGTCATGGCAGTAGATAGCACAAGACAATGAGCCGAGTGATTGGCTGCAGTGGTCACAACTGCCATGTCGACAAAGACCGGAGCATTAAAAGATGAGAAATGCTGGTGTGACAGGGGGTATGTAAGGCTGATTTTCATATTTTTATGTACACCATGCTCTTAGACCGAAGAATTTTTAAAACTGGAAAATCCCAGTAATGACTGCACAATCTTGCAGGTGAACCATACTTCTCCATCTCCTGGAAAAAGGGACAACAAAACTCTTGGAAGGTCTTGATTCTGGAAGATTTCTTGTGCCCAGTATGGGATTACATTGCTCGGCTTTCTCCAGCGCCGTCATAGACAAAAAAAAAAATCGGAGGTGTGCAAGCTTGACCTGCGCTTTATACAGGTAGAGCTCTACAAATCACCAGTCTCAGGATCTCTGGGGTCCCGGTGATCGGACTCACAATGATCAGTAAGTTGTCCTCTATTTTATCGATACAGGATAACTTACCATTTTGGAAAAAACGCTTTAAAGGTGTTATCTACTACTAGGACGACTGCTCCTTTAACTCAATATTCGACCCCGATAAAATAAAAAAACCTATACTCACCTCCGGTGACGGCTCCGTTCCAGCGGTGTCAGAACTCACTGTTCCACAGCTGATCCCTGGCTTCCTCTTCATCTTCATTTCGACAGGAGGTGGGGACAGTGATGCCAGCAATGATTGGGTGCCGGGCATCACGTGTCATTCCACCGCATCACAGCCCTGGGACCACAAGTGCCAACACCGCTGGAACGGTGTCGGCACCGAAAGTGAGTATAGGTTTTTTTATTTTATTGGGGCCGAACATTTAGATCAAGAAGGGGTTGTCCTAACAGTGGACAACCCCTTTAATGTTTTGATATTGATGTGAATTCAAAAACTTGACACCCCAATAGCTGCAGCAATATGACATACATCCATACATTGATAACTTTCATATATTCTTTACAGAATGGAGGATCACAAAGCTGGTGCAACGGAGAAAGAAATCAAGTTAATGCCCATAGCAAATATTTAAACTCCCAGCATATTGAAGGCCGTATGTAAGAATTATTGCAAGTAAAAACTTAATGGTTGTAGCAGCTGGCCATTTATTAACACACTTTCAAACTTTTGCATTTTTTTGGGCCCCCAGTATGACCACCATTAAAGTCCCAAATAACTGGCGCACAACTCTCCGTGATGAACGGCCGCCTGGTTGAACATCCAGAATACACGATAAAGTATTATTCCATTATTCCCATCCTATTTCTGTGCAATATTCCCCTTCTCATGTGTTGCTGGGATAAAAATGTAACACTCGGTGAAAGCTTTTATCGCAACCGAGGAAGACAACAGCGTACAAAGAAAGCAAGCGAGCGGAAAAGCTGAGAGCAGCCCTACGATTTAGATAAGGAGATAGCGGCGTCTGCCAGCAGTTTATTGTCAGGCTGTCCATAGATACACAGGGTGCACAAGGCAGCGCAGGAGAAAGATCAGCGAGCTCCGAATCTGCATATCTGAAACAAGCCCAAGATGGATGTGTCATAGGAGCTGGGGCCATGTCACTGAGGTTATAGACATATTGTAATAGACAGGAGATAGATACTTAGAGCCATGCCTCAGGGAGAGGAGAACCGCTGCAGATATTCCTCCTAGCTGTGCAAATAATAAATGTAGCGGAAGCAACAAATTAGCATATCGCCATAAACTGGGAATTCATTACTTCTCAGCAATGTTCTCTTTTTCCAGATCGTAATAATTTGTGATGTGTTTTACTATGCACGCAAGATTACTAAAACATATAGCATTAGTAAAAGTTATTCCCGGGTAATACAGGTTAATAAAAAAAAAAAACAGCCAGCTGGGATAGATTGCAAGCTCATATGACATCAGAATTTTGGCACCCTCGTTTTATTCTTTATTACCATCCACTGCGATGCTGCATCTTAGAAAGGCAGAGAGTTGATATAATTAATATTAAATCCTTGTTACGGTGCTCAATGGAAGTGGCTTAATACAGACGAAACACTCTCATCCATTTCTGGCACTCGGCAATGTGATTTACAGACGAGGAGCTGGTGAAATTCCTGCAGTAAATCCTCATTGCCTGGTGTTCCAGTAATAGAAATACACCAGGAAACATCGCCATCTTCTGGCACATGTAATGAATTACAACATTTATATACCAGATTGCAGAAGGTCAGGTAGGGCTGAAAGCCATAAATGCTATTGTTTGAGCATCACGTCAATGTATTGGAACATATGCACTAAAAAAATGTAAAATTGCAAGACGATAATAAAGGGACCGATTATCAGGTGATGTCATTTACTCGTATATTGTGTGTGCAAAAAGGAAAAAGAACAGTCCCTATATAGGAATTGTGACAACTAACATGGTGACCATGAGGCCGTTACACCAGAGCACTCTGACCTGAGGGGCCGATACCTTAAGCCACACATATAGACACCATTAAGATAAAGGCACAGTAACAGTGAGTTAAAGCTCTGGTGTTACGGGTTATGCCTCTGACCACTATCAAAGCTTCATTCCTCCCAACCATCCTGGATCATATGCCCGCATTTGGGAAGCTCTCTTGGGAAGTCTATGATATGCTCCGACATAAACTGTATCTACATCTTGAGAACACAAATGGGGTTGATTAATGATGGAGCAGACAGCCCTCAGCTCCCTGCTCCACCATTCAGCCTAAGTTGTTAGGAGCTTCGTTCAAAGCAGCTCATTATGGGAAACGTGGTAAACATATTTTTTTATTTAGCCAGTACGCTACTAGTATGGGGTGGAGGGGCACCACACTTGGAGGTGGCATTGCGGGGATGTAATAGTGTGTATGTGTGGGGGGTAGGCACTGTGGGTGTATCAAACTGTGTGTGGGAGGCACTATGAGGGAATCAGCGTGTTTGAGGGAGCACTGTGGTGGCATTATACTGTGTAAGGGGGATTATGTGCATGGGCATCATACTGTGGGGGGATCAGTGTGTGTGAGGGGTACGGTGAGGGCATCATACTGTGTAAGGGGGATTATGTGCATGGGCATCATACTGTGGGGGCATCAGTGTGTGTGAGAGGTACTGTGAGGGCATCATACTGTGTGTGGGGGACAGTATGAGGGAATCAGTGTGTTTGAGGGAGCACTGTGGTGGCATCATATTGTGCAAGGGGATTATGTGCATGGGCATCACACTGTTGGGGGGCATAAGTGAGTGTGAGGGGTACTGTGTGTGGTGTACTGTGGGGACATGATACTGTGTGAGGGGTACTGTAAGGCCATTATACTGTGAGTGGGGTACTGTGGGGACATGATACTGTGTGAGGGGTACTGTAAAGCCATCATACTGTGTGTGGTGCACTGTGGGGACATGATATTGCGTGAGGGGTACTGTAAGGCCATCATACTGTGAGTGGGGTACTGTGGGGACATGATACGCTGTGAGGGGTACTGTAAGGCCATCATACTGTGAATGGGGTACTGTGGGGTCATGATACGGTGTGAGGGGTACTGTAAGGCCATCATACTGTGAGTGGGGTACTGTGGGGACATGATACTGTGTGAGGGGTACTATAAGGCCATCATACAATGTGTGGGGTATTGTGGGGACATGATACTGTGTGAGGGGTACTGTAAGGCCATCTTACAGTGTGTGGGGTATTGTGGGGACATGGTACTGTGTGAGGGGTACTGTTAGGGCACCATACTGTGTGTGGTGTACTGTGGGGACATAATACTGTGTGGAAGGTCATCTTACTGTGTTTGGCCAATCTTACTGATTGACAACAATAGAAGGCTTTAATAATGGCATAATTTCTATGTTGAAAAACTGGCAGGGGTTAAGAGTGCGGCTTAACATTAAAACACTTTTGCCATGCTGTGATAGTTGTCTAGTGGTCTCTTTTTTCCTATTTTTGGGCGTCATGGGTTGTAACCAACTTTCCCACCCCATCCTCATTGACATTAGAGCAAAAGATGTAAGTATGCATAACCAGAAAAGCTGGTAAACTGAGGGACAACAGCTAGGGAAATCATAATGGCAGCCATACTAGTTGTTACCCAGTGTTCCAAAATATAGTTACCGTATATTTTAAAAACTTGAATTTTTCCATTAATACTAAAAATGATATCTGCTTGTTTTTTTGTATGTTCTTTACAGCAAATGGGGGCAATCTGGTAACCACAAAACTGCCTACACTCAACCTGTAAGCAGCTGTGGAGCTGCGCTGCATAACTATGAGAAGTCAAATAAAGTATTGGAGGATGAATCATGCATAATGCGTAAGAAATGCTTATTACTTCCACACCAAAGACATCTGAGCGCTGTCAGGATCTATAAGCAACAAGTTACAAAGTCGCCAGTAGGGAGCCTAAGTAACACTATAAAGTCTCACAGCAGGTCAAGGTCAATCACACTGCAGCCAACTAACAGGAACTTCAATTATCGAGCTCAAAAGCAAGTGATACAGCTAAACAGCAGTCCGCTATTGGCGAGATATTCCAGCCGTTACCATACGCACGGTGTCCACTAAAAGCCAACAGCAATTTCATTTCATGGCGGAGAGACGCAGAGGAAAAGCTTCAAGATCTTCTTAAACAGATTTCTTCTATTTAAAAGGAGTTTTAGTGCTTTGTAATATACTTTATTAATCATATTGGCAAAGATTTACTGATTTTTTTTAGGAGTCACGTGGTCTCTTCTTCCAACGACGTGCCCATTCACATTCATGTGATCCTCTCCTCGTGTCTTTCACCAATGTAGCGTCATTTTACTTCAAACCTATACATTGTTTAAGCATAATATGAAGTCATAAAGGACCTCTGTGGGACTTTTATGATTTTTTTCACTCTCCTTTTTATGTTGCAGCTTTAACTTGGGTTTCCATAGGAGCCCCATTTACAGGGGAATTCAGCTGTACCTTACAATGACATCAATCACTGGCAGGGCTGATCTGGGTCTACTAAAAGCTCTGCTACGCCAGGAAGATACATGACAATCACATTGTCGCCAGATCCAATAGAGGAAGTTATAATACCGCTGCCTCTATTCACTACATAGCATTCAAGGAGTGCCAGGTAAACTGGAAAAGAGAAGACAGAAGTGGTTATGAACTGCTACTGTCTTCTCCTCAAGGTCACTGGCTGGCTCTGACAGTTAAGTATCTAACTTGGTTTAAGGAGCTGTAGTTTTAATTCCGTTGGATCAGCAGTATGAGGTTAAAGACCACTACTAGGCAAAAGTCACATGTAGCACTTGTTCAATATTAGTGTTTAGGGGTTGTCCCCTAAATAAATATTGCTATACTTAAATAGTATTCCAAACCTGTTATGGCCCACCATAGTGTTCTTCTCGCAGAACAACCACCTAATCTGTCCAGTGCCAGTGGTCACACATGGTCCCATCAACTGGATCATCTACTAGAAGCAGCATTTTCCCTGTATCCAATAGGTGCATGTTCTGACCAAACAAACACACCAAGGTGCTCAATAGCAAGTATGTAACAGCAATATCTTAACCCAAAGGCAATTATTTTTAAATTACCTCAAAGTAAAAGATAATTTTTCAGTGATCTAACAGAGAAATGTAGTATTTAACTAAGGAACAACAGTTTTCACTGCAAGTCCATGAAGAAAAATTGGATTTTTGTTTGCTTTAAAGACATACTGAGAAATCACTTTGCACAGGGAGGTGTGAACTGTCCCACTCTATATTCTTCTATATTCCTAGAGTGAGAACTTGGTCAGACAAATGTTTTTTTTGTTTTTTTTTTTCATTTAGGTCTATGGGGAAACGTTTCTCCTTGTGGAGAGTGACAAGCCAATCCTGACATGTCAGAGTGAGGAGATTTATAAGCCATGGTTGCTTCTCTGGGAAATTAAACATTCATATTGACTCTTTAGAGAGGAGGGGACTAGAATTCTAGCATCACCTATGGGAAGCAGCAATCCTAAAAGTCACTATTGACTCTTTAACAAGCCTTCTGGTTTGGCTTTTATCCTAAGTCATATGGCAAGGCTCGTTAAACGGTCGATATTGACTTTTAGGATCGCTGCTACCAATAGGTGGCACTAGAGTTCTAGTCCTCTCCTCTCTTAAGAGACAATTTGCATTTTTTTTATTTATGAACATAGATGTAATAGGCTTTACTTATACTCACTTTAGTGAACTTGAAAACATAATTTCTGTTATCATTTACAGGTAATTTGTCATTATTATTTTACTCCTCCTCAGAACCAGGAATATATTATAATAATGGCAGCCGCCCGGGACCCAGAACTTTAAGCTATATTCTAAGAAGACAGATATACGGCACTGCTGCGTTTTAGTGGCACATTTAAGGTTCCAACCCAATAACAAGCGAAGAGAAAACTTTGCAAACATTAGTTACACAGATAACTGGATTTTTATTGTAGTAATAATCCAAAGCAAATAATGAAGTTTCTGTCTTAAACAACAGGGCCTTCATCAGAAGACGGCTTGTAATAGTAGGCATAGTGGGTAATGCATGTCCTTACAACTCCTTTATATTCCCATAGTAGTATAATTTTGATTTTTTTTTTTTAATAAATGTCCCGCTTTGCACGCAAATTTGTGCCATGTGGTGGAACAGATGTCTCAGAGACGTGGTGCCGAGTGTGATGTACCTAGAAAAAGTGATCCTTTTCTTGAAGGCAAAGGCTGGTCGAACCAAATATTGAGTTGATTTATATTTCTTTTTTGTTCATTCACTTTGCATTTTGTAAAAAAAAAATATACAGGGTTGTCCAAAAGTAGGTGGACAGAAAGTGTAATAAGGTTATGAAGGGGGAGATTTATCAAACATGGTTTAAAGTGAAACGGGCTCAGTTGCCCTTAGCAACCAGTCAGATTCAACTTTTCATTCCTCACAGACGCTTTGGAAAATGAAAGGTGCAATCTGATTGGTTGCTAAGGGCAACTGAGCCAGTTTCACAGATCTAGTTTTCACAGATAGATTTCCCTTAAATCTGTTTTCTTTTCAGATAATTCAGATAACACATAATGGCCAATAATTTAAATACAGATCAAAGAAAATGGATTTTAACAGAGTATTGGAAATCTCAAAATGCTGAAACCGTTGGGTTGAAACATTTGGTACTCAAGCCCCAAAGAGACAAACCATTTACCGCATTCGTGACAAATTCAATCCCACTGGCTCAATCCTTAATGCTCCAAAAACTGGTCGACCCAAAACAGTCTGTACAGAAGATAATAAACAACTTGTTGCTGAAACATTTGTTCAGAGTCCAAAAAAGTCCACCAGAAGAGCCTCTTTGGAATTGGGAATTTCACGAGCTTCTATCATGCGAATCCTGAAATCTATTGGGTGGAAAGCTTATCGTCCACGTCTAATTCATGGGTTATTGGAGGATGATCCAGACAGGCGGCTGCAATTTAGTGAGATTATGCTTAACAAAACTGAAGAAAATCCAGTAATTTTAGATAACATTATGTGGAGTGATGAAGCTTCTTTTAAATTATCCGGCCATATTAACAGACATTATTGTATTTACTGGTATAATGAGAGCATGCATTTAACATTAGAGCAACAACTAAATGAGCCCGGTGTCAATGTTTGGGGTGGTATTTCAAGTTTTGGTGTTTTAGGACCAATATTTTTTGATGGAACAGTCACAGGAGATAAGTATCTCAAAATTCTAATGAATCAAGTTTTTCCCCAGTTAGAGCAACAGCCTAATTCAAATGACCTTTATTTCCAACAAGATGGGCCACTCCACATTATTCAAGAGTAGTCCGCGAGTATCTTAATGAAACATTTCCAAATAAATAGATTGGCCGAAGAGGCCCACTTGATTGGCCGGCACGTTCACCAGACTTGACCCCAATGGATTTTTTCTTTTGGGGAATACTCAAGGACAAAGTTTATCGTCAAAAACCAAAAAGTGTCAGTGATTTGAAAAATTACATAAGAGATGCATTTCAAGAAATTAATTCCCAAAGAGACTTGTGCAAAAAAGTTTGTCGAAGCGTAAGAGGCAGACTTCAAAGCTGTGCAAATTGTAATGGAAAACAGTTTGAGCACCTGCGTTGATAAAATTTAGGGGCTTTTGTATTATTGTTCAGAATAAAATTTAATTGTCAATGTTATGCTTGTGTTAGTAAATATAATTTTATATATAAATCAAAATAAATGTTATTATTTTCTGGCCACCTACTTTTGGACCACCCTGTATATATTCATATACTTCTATTTTTTTTAAAGCATTCTTACTTTGCAGCATCTTTTCCACACTTGCCTAAAAATTTTTGCACAGTAGTGTATGTGACCATGTTATTTTCAGGACCACAGTGATCTGTGCAGCAAACTCTGCAGTCGAGGCCGGAAGAGGTCGACATGAAAGTCTAAGCAGATGGAGAAGAAACAAAAGAAAACAAGTCTATTGGATAAAACATCACTGGTAATTTTCTGTATGTAAATATTTAATCTGTATAGTGTTGTCCGATGTTCTATACTAGTGTCCCCTTATTACATAGTTCATTTTACATAATAATGGATTGTGCTATAGATAAAAGCATCCTTCTTTCAAGCCTGGAGACCAGGATGAGTATGTGCTATCCAATTGAGGGGCATCATCTATAGCGCATACAGTCCTAGACCCTACATAATAAAACAAATACTCAAAAAGCCCTGCCTTGACCCATCCTCTCTGTCTAGCTATAGCCCAACATCACTTCTCCCCTATGCCTCAAAACTACTGGAACAACATGTTCATCTTGATCTGTCCTCCCACCTCTCCTCCTGCTCCCTCTTTGACCACTTACAATCTGGCTTCCGACTGCATCATTCTATTGAAACTGCCCTGACTAAAGTCGCCAACAACCTACTAACTGCCAAATCCAAGCGACTCTACTTTGTCTTCCTCCTCCTAGACCTGTCATCTGCCTGACACAGTGGACCATTCCCTCTTACTACAGAAACTCTCATCTCTTGGTATCACGGACTTGGCCCTATCTTGGATCCCCTCATACCTAACAAACCAGACATTCAGTGTCTGCCACTCACACATCACCTCCTCATCTTGCCCACTGTCTGTCGGTGTCCTCCAAGGCTCAGTTCTACGGCCCCTGCTCTTCTCCCTCTGCACCTTCGGCCTGGGACAGCTTATAGAGTCTCCTGGCTTTCAGTATCACCTCTATGCTGTTGACACACAGTTCTTCCTCTCTGGACCCGATATCTCCTCCCTACTAACCAGAATCCCACAATATCTGTCCGCCATTTCATCTTTCTTCTCTGCTAGGTTTCTAAAACTTAACATGGATAAAACTGAATTCATCATCTTTCCACCATCTCATTCAACCCCCCCCATCTGACCTATCCATCAAAGTCAATGGCTGCTCACTCTCCCCAGTCCCACAGGCTCGCTGCCTTGGGGAAACCCTGGATTCTAATCTCTCCTTCAAACCACATTTACAAGTCCTTTCCACTTCCTGCCGACTCCATCTTCAAAATATTTCCTGGATCCGCACATTCCTCAACCAAGAATCTGCAAAAACACTAGTGCACGCCCTCATCATCTCCCGCCTTGACTACTGCAACCTCCTGCTCTGTGGCCTCCCGTCTAACACTCTCGCTCCCCTCCAATCTATCCTAAACTCTGCTGCCCGCCTAATCCACTTATCCCCACGCTATTCCCCGGCCTCTTCCCTCTGTCAATCCCTTCACTGGCTCCCTATTGCTCAGGGACTGCAGTTCAAAACCCTAACCATGGCATATAAAGTCATCCACAACCTGTCTCCTCCATACATCTGTAACCTAGTCTCCCAGAGTTAACCTGTACGCAACTTCCGATCCTCACAAGATCTCCTTCTCTACTCCCCTCTTATCACCTCTTCCCACAATCGCATACAAGGTTTCTCCCGTGCATCCCCCCTACTCTGGAACTCTACCCCAACATATCAGAATCTCGCCTACCATGGAAACCTTCAAAAGGAACCTGAAGACCTACCTCTTCCGATAAGCCTACAACCTGCAGTAACCCTCGCTCCACGATACTGCTGCACGACCATGTCTACCCTCACCTACTGCGTCATTACCCATCCCTTGTAGATTGTGAGCCCTCACGGGCAGGGTCCTCTGTCCTTCTGTACCAGTCACCATAGGCGGATTATAATGAGGGCAATCCGGGCGACCGCCCGGGACCCCGAGCCTGCAGAGGGCCCGCGGCTCCGGGCGGGGTGTCTAATGCCGGATTGCCCTCATTATATGTGCGGGTCGCCGCGGCACATACCGGTAGCAGTGGCGGGAGGGGGGCCCCGTACCGCTCCCCCAGCAGCGGCCGCCGCTACTTCTTCATCGGCCGGGCCAGCACTGCAGCAGTTAACTTCCCTGTGCTGGCCCGGCCGCGTCACTGCTAGGAGACACGGCCCTGTGCGCGGCCGTGTCTCCTAGCTGTGACGTCACGCAGTGCGCACGCGGCCTGCAGTGTGTGGGGGCAGATGTCATTGTGTGATGTCTGTTTGTATGTGTGCGTGTGTGTGTGTGTGTGTGGGCAGATGTCATTGTGTGATGTCTGTGTGTGTGTAGGCAGATGTCATTGTGTGATGTCTGTTTGTATGTGTGTGTGTGTGTGTGTGGGCAGATGTCATTGTGTGATGTGTGTGTGTGTGTGTGTAGGCAGATGTCATTGTGTGATGTCTGTTTGTGTGTGTGTAGGCAGATGTCATTGTGTGATGTCTGTTTGTGTGTGTGTAGGCAGATGTCATTGTGTGATGTCTGTTTGTGTGTGTGTGTGTGTAGGCAGATGTCATTGTGTGATGTCTGTTTGTGTGTGTGTAGGCAGATGTCATTGTGTGATGTCTGTTTGTGTGTGTGTAGGCAGATGTCATTGTGTGATGTCTGTTTGTGTGTGTGGGCAGATGTCATTGTGTGATGTCTGTGTGTGTGTGGGCAGATATCATTGTGTCATGTCTGTTTATATGTATTTTTGTGTTTCAAATGTGTTTATGCGTGTATGTATATGTTTGTGTGTGTGCGTGACTGCGTGCGGCCTCCTGCTGAGTATAGTTGGCGCCGTGCGGCCTCCTGCTGTATCTGGGGGGGGGCGCCGTGCGCCCCCCCCGCTGTGTATAGATGGCTACGTGCGCCTCCCCGCTGAGTATAGATGGCGCTGTGCTGCCTCCTGCTGTCTCTGGGGGGGGCGCCGTGCGGCCTCCCGCTGTGTATAGATGGCTATGTGCGGCCTCCCGCTGAGTATAGATGGTGCTGTGCGGCCTCCTGCTGTCTCTGGGGGGGGCGCCGTGCGGCCTCCCGCTGTGTATAGATGGCTACGTGCGGCCTCCCGCTGAGTAGAGATGGCGCTGTGCGGCCTTCTGCTGTCTCTGGGGGGGTGCGCCGTGCGGCCTCCCGCTGTGTATAGATGGCTACGTGCGGCCTCCCGCTAAGTAGAGATGGTGCTGTGCGGCCTCCTGCTGTCTCTGGGGGGGGGCGCCGTGCGGCCTCCCGCTGTGTATAGATGGCTACGTGCGGCCTCCCGCTGAGTAGAGATGGCGCTGTGCGGCCTTCTGCTGTCTCTGGGGGGGTGCGCCGTGCGGCCTCCCGCTGTGTATAGATGGCTACGTGCGGCCTCCCGCTGAGTAGAGATGGTGCTGTGCGGCCTCCTGCTGTCTCTAGGGGGGGTACCGTGCGGCCCCCCGCTGTGTATAGATGGCAACGTGCGGCCCCCCGCTGTGTATAGATGGCTACTTGCGGCCCCCCGCTGTGTATAGATGGCTACGTGCGGCCACCCGCTATGTATAGATGGCGCTGTGCGGCCCCGCGCCGTGTATTGATGGCGCTGTGCGGCCTCCTGCTGTCACTGGGGGGGGGCGCCGTGCGGCCTCCCGCTGTGTATAGATGGCTACGTGTGGCCTCCCGCTGAGTATAGATGGCGCTGTTCGGCCTCCTGCTGTCTCTGGCGGGGGCGCCGTGCGGCCTCCCGCTGTATATAGATGGCTACGTGCGGCCCCCCGCTGTGTATAGATGGCTACGTGCGGCCACCCGCTATGTATAGATGGCGCCGTGCGGCCCCCCGCCGTGTATTGATGGCGCTGTGCGGCCTCCTGCTGTCTCTGGGGGGGGGACGCTGTGCGGCATCTATACTCAGCAGGAGGCCGCACGTAGCCATCTATACATGTATACTCAGCAGGAGGCCACACGTAGCCATCTATACGGTGCCATCTATACACAGCGGGAGGCCGCACGGCGCCATCTATACACAGCGGGAGGCCGCACGGCGCCATCTATACACAGCGGGAGTCTCAGTGCTTTGCAAGAGCAGTCAATAAATTCTGCTTGACTAATTCTGAGCACCATAAAGTCTGGTTCGCTTCTAACCTGCTGTCTTCATTTTCAGCTTGCTGAATTCTAACTCATTTACTGTCATTCGAGACGATGCCTTTGCTGGTCTCTTTCACCTTGAATACCTGTAAGTGCTCCACTTAATGTCATATTTTTGATTCTGTTCTTCTTCATCTTTTGGCATGTGCAATTGTATGAGCAAGTATTCATATGAATTTATGACCTACTTAAACCTTCGAGGACCTTAAATTTTATTCAATCAAATTTTTTTTCAGTTTAAAACTATGGGACATATATGTGCCTTGGTCCTCAAAGGGTTTTTAAAGGGGCTGCAAACATAAATACGAAAAAAATAATTCAATTAGTGCTTTTTGTGTTCATTTAATTTTTATTTGAAGTCCATTTTTTTTATATACCTTGAAATTAAGCCCTACCCCATGGAATGAAGCCCTACCTACATGACATCTGAGAGCTACATGGATCCCGCTTGTGAGGTGCCTGTCCGTCACTACTATTCAGTTTTAGGGTCCACTCACTAAGCCATATATTCTCTCATGAAAGAGAATAGGGCCAATTATGCTAATGACACTCGGCTCAAACTCTGTCAGAGCTTCAACTGAGTGTGATCCGATTCTCTTGCAGCACAGATATGGAGAAGATGGAGAACTTACTTTCTCCATCTTCTCCATAGTCTCTGTGAGTGTTCATCGGACTGCACTTGGATGACATCCGAGTGCAGTCTAATGTTTTACGTGCACCCATAGACTTGTATGGGTGCACATGGTCCGAATATCGAATGAGATTAATTTTCTCATGCCAATAATCGCAGATCTGCACTGTCCCATAGTATAACATAGGACCGAGTCCTATCCGATAAAGCATCACATAGCATTCGGCCGTGTTATACGACAGTGTGAGCGAGCCCTTAGAGTCAAGGAATATTTACATGCAGATGATGATATTACTCTCCAAGTGTATATTTTTTTAGGCGAGTTCATAGTAAATGCTTTGCTTTTTTGACATGTGATCAACTAAAGAACAAGAAAGATTTAGGACCTCCCCTATAGAGAAACGGAAAATAGTTTGGAGGACTTGCATGTCCTTTTTTATTTATTATGAGAAAATCATAAAAGATCCCGTTTTTTAACCATGCTGTGACTTTCTGCTGAGGGAGAGGGAGAGAGCTGCCCTATTCAGAGTCTGTAATAAGACCTGCTGACAAAAGTGTTGAAGATACAGTCTAATGTGAATTAACAATGAAAAATAGTTAATTTCACAAATGGCTTGTATTTTTTTTAATACAAACTTTTTCGTGTTTACAGCGCCTTTAAAGGGAATCTGTCATCAGGTTTTTGCCACCTAATCTGAGAGCAGCATAATGTAGGGTTAGAGGCACTGATTCCAGTAATGTGTCACTTACTGGGCTGCTTAGTGTTGTTTTGATAAAATCATTGATTTGTCAGAAGGTAATTGACTAGTAAGTTCTCTAGGACCCCACCCCCATCACTGATCAGTAGATTTCTGTGTACACTGAGCATGGGCAGAAAGCTGCCAATCAGTGGTGTGGGTGGGGCTATACAGAGCGCAGCATTCAGAGAGCTGCTAGATCTGCAGCAGATAAAACGGTGATTTTCTCAAAATGACAACAAGCAGCTGAAAAAGTGACACATCGCTGGAATCAGGGTATCTGCCCCAATATTGTGCTGCTCTCAGATGAGGCAGCACAATTAATATTGTGCCAAATTAATTTCCCGTGAACTATCACATGATCTATCACAGGGGATCATGTGACATGTCACGTGATAAATCAGGTGTGTGGGGGGGGGCCGCGCCTTCTAAACTGCCCGGGGCCCTTGCTACTCTTAATCCACCCCTGCCAGTCACTGACACGTTTTTTGCTTAAGATTACTGTACATGTTTTTTGCTATGTACACCCCTTTCACATGTGAGGCGCCATGGAATAAATGGTGCTATAATAATAAATAATAATGTGAAACACAGTGGTTAAAGAGGTTCTACAGCCAGTTTTCAATGGTCATTTTCAAATGTGAAATAATGACATTTACTAATGCAGCTTATTAGCTAAACAACCTCTTCTCTTTTGATTGATTCTGAATGAGAGAAGGGAACTGGCGTAGCTATTAATGAGACTGACAGTCAGCCTCCTTCATACAGGTCATTTACAGAGGGGAAATAATATGCATGTGACGCGCCCCCTGGGCCCTGGGGTACTCGGTGCCGGGCCGGTCGGTGCTAGGGGAGATGTCACAGTGGCAGTGACCCGGTAAGTGACCCAGGGCGGTCAATAAAAGGGGTTTATTTACAGGGGATTTGTAGTTTTTATATACAGTTCATGACGCCACCTGTGGTATGCGGCTATGTGGAGCTGTTGTTAATGCAGCAGAGTTAGTTTAGCTCTCCACAGGTAGAGCTTAGCTCCAGGGCAGTGTAGATGTTATAGATATTGAGGTAGTGCTCATGGTGCAGTGTAGTGCAGGGGGTGATGGCGCAGCAGTAATAATTCACAGAGACAGTGGGGTGCAGTCTTCCGGATTTACTCACAATTCTCACTTTGCTCCTGGTTACAACTAGAGATCATAACTTCCCACGTCGTCCTGTCCTTACTCAGGGAGGGGTTCAGCCAACCCTCAGGTACCTCCGGAGTACATAACGGGACCCCCTTCTGTGTGTTCCTTTTGGCCGTCTCCCTGCACCTCACACCCAGTGTCCCAATCCAACTACTACTTAGGAGGGCACCATCTAGTAACTGGGATCTACCTGCAACATGTCATACATCATCATACAAATTTCAAAAAGAAAAGAAGACATGCACCTAAGCGGTGATCACCTGAAGAAATAATCAAGGAATATTTGAATACAAATTATATCAATTTATTACAGTATCTAGTCCTGACACATATATAAGAATACGGACAACATTTTTTTTTTTTTAAATACCATTAAAAATAGTGGAGGAATCCACTACTTGAGGAACACACTACTTTGAAGACCTTCCCATATTATAATGATAGAAAATACAATAAAGTGCAGTCAAATAGATGAACTCTAACAGGCTATATAGACTGTCTATGGTGGTCAACCATAGACAGTCTATATAGCCTGTTAGAGTTCATCTATTTGACTGCACTTCAAAGGTCTTCAAAGTAGTGGGTTCCTCCACTATTTTTAATGGTGTTTTAAAAAAAAATTGTTGTTGTCCGTATTCTTATATATGTGTCAGGACTAGATACTGTAATAAATTGATGTAATTTGTATTCAAATATTCCGTGATTATTTCTTCAGGTGATTACCTCTTAGGTGCATGTCTTCTTTTCTTTTTGAAATTTGTATAGTGTCCCAATCCAGTGACCGCGGACCTTGTCGGGCGACGTCTTCTCTGTCCCCTGGGTCCTCTATGGCCACCTTCTCAGTGAGATAGATGTGGCTTGTGCCTGCAGCACCTGAAATGCTGCACCCTCCGGTTACCTAGTTGAATAATGCAATTCTCACTAGTTAGGGGCCGGTCCCCTCTGCGACCCGATCCTTCCACCGCTTGGTAGATTCGGGTGTACGGGTGGCCTCCAGCACTGCCCGTACCCCTGGGATCCTTTCTTCACTCCTGGAGCCTTTTCTCTCTGCTCCCATTCCTTCCTCCTCTCCTTCTACTGGGCCTCCTCACTCAGGCCCGCGCTTCCCCTGAGCAGAGCTCCTACAGAGCTCCTGCTCCCAACTCTTTCTCTGACTGGAACCCGACTTCTCTCTAGAATGTTCCACCCTCTCTTTTATATCACTTCTTACTGAGCTCCCCTGAACTTCTTCCTCCACCCACACCCACTACATGGTTCCCCCTACTTTGGTTCCCCACACTCCAGCCAGGGACAGGGTTCAGCAGAGGAGCAGTGCATCTTGCTCCTCCTGCTGGTCTGGAGTAGTGTAGTGTTGGATGCAGGTGTTAGGGTCCCGGGCAGTACTCCTTCCTTACCCGAGAGTGAGATACCACACCTCTGGGTGAGATGCTGTACCTCTGTGGCGACTGAACCCTCAGGGGTACCACACATGCCTGTGTCAAAATGCTAAATGGACTTTGGGGAGATGTCTGAAATCAGCACAATGGACCAGTATTCAAAATCAAAAGAATTTTCAGTAATTCTTATGTGAACACTAATAAAACAATAATATCCCCTACCCTTTATTTAGTCTTTTAATAATATTGTTGCCCTGTAGCACTGAGGTACTGGGTACCAACCTGACCGAGGACAACTTCGTCATGGAATTTTTACGTTTCCCAAAGTTTCTGCTCGGTTTTTCCATGCACTTCAGTTTCCAGTTAGTTCCTACAAACTTATTGATATGTTTTTCAACTTTGTGTATACACGCTGTTTCAAATTATTATGCAAATAATATTTTCTCAGATTTTCCCAAATTACCTATATGAATTGCCGTCATTGTAATTTTCCAGTCAAATAACTATTAGAGTACAATTGAAAGGTTTTTGTACAAACTGCCTATGATAACAGTATATTTTTAAAAAAATAAAAAACTCAATCTGCACTCAAAATGCATGTTCCAAATTATTATGCTCAGCAGAGTTTTCCACCTTTTCATTTTAATAAAGAACAAAAAAATGGTCATTTTTGAAATGATAAGCATTAGCAGGTTATTACAAACTGAAATCAAACAGTTTTCAACTCCAAACTTTATTCTAGGTGATGTTACATTTGCACATAGGACCGCTTGTTCGAAAGGAGCTTCTGAACTCTCTCGTCCATTGAATTTGTCAGGTTTTGGATGGTTTCTGCTTTAATTGTTTTCCATGAGGACAGAATACCCTCCCAGAGCTGTTGCTTAGATGTGAACTGCCTCCCGCCATCATAGACACTCCTTTTGATGATGCTCCAGAGGTTCTCAATGGGGTTGAGGTCAGGGGAGCATGAGTGCCACACCATAAGTTTGTCCCCTTTTATGCCCATAGCAGCCAGAGATGCAGATGTGTTATGTGCAGCATGAGACGGGGCATTATCATGCATGAAATGATCTCGATGGTCCAGATGGATGGAGTGGAGGATGGCTGGTTGATGGACACCCCATGCAAACAAATGTTTTGGGCTGGAATCATGGGGAGAGAGATTGTCGGCCCTTTTAGGATCCCTGAAGGGGTAAAGATGAACTCCATAATGTATGTTGAGTTTCTCAAACAGCACTTCCTTCCATGGTTCAAGAAGAAGAACCGTGCATTCCGCAGCAAGATCATTTTCATGCATGATAATGCCCCGTCTCATGCTGCACATAACACATCTGCATCTCTGGCTGCTATGGGCATAAAAGGGGACAAACTTATGGTGTGGCACCCATGCTCCCCTGACCTCAACCCCATTGAGAACCTCTGGAGCATCATCAAAAGGAGTGTCTATGATGGCGGGAGGCAGTTCACATCTAAGCAACAGCTCTGGGAGGGTATTCTGTCCTCATGCAAAACAATTGAAGCAGAAACCATCCAAAACCTGACAAATTCAATGGACGAGAGAGTTCAGAAGCTCCTTTCAGACAAGGGGTCCTATGTGCAAATGTAACATCACCTAGAATAACGTTTTGAGTTGAAAACTGTTTGATTTCAGTTTGTAATAACCTGCTAATGCTTATAATTTCAAAAATGACCATTTTTTTGTTCTTTATTAAAATGAAAAGGTTGAAAACTCTGCTGTGCATAATAATTTGGAACATGCATTTTGAGTGCAGTTTGAGTGTTTTATTTTTTAAAAAATATGCTGTTATCATAGGCAGTTTGTACAAAAACCTTTCAATTGTACTCTGTTATTTGACTGGAAAATTACAATGACTGCAATTCATATAGGTAATTTGGGAAAATCTGAGAAAATATTATTTGCATAATAATTTGGAACACAGTGTATATGCATTTTGAGATACAGATTTTAGATATTAGATTTAAAGTCCCCCTGAAGTTAGGGACTGATGTAAAGGTGACAATTTAGGTACAGCAACATGAACCCTCAAAGGCAAAAATTCAAATCAATGTCAGACTTGGAACAGAGTTATTTCTCAATGGGAGAGCAGGATGTGGTTAGGACTGAGTGTATAAATCCAGATCATGCTGCTTGGGAAAGAATCATAAAATTAAATCAAAACACTCTACTAAATGATTGAAGGTGGCAGCTTTTAGAAGAACTTTATTTCACGAATCTGTGTGCCGTCAGTGTGTGACACAGATAATAATACAACACTTTTCTCGAACTTCACTGACGGTGGCTCATAGACAGCTATGTATCCATACAATTCTACTAGCGCTGTATTAGGCTACGTTCCCACCATGAGCTATCGGTGAGTTTTTGATGCTGTAGATTTTCTGCACCCATCAAGTAAAAAAAAAAATCAACAAAAACTCATTGTGGGAACATAGCGATCAGTGTTCGCTGCGGATTGGACGCAGCGCAAGTGCAATCCGCAGCGGGCAGATGTTACAGCATAGTGGATGGGATTTATATAAATCCCATGTCCACTATGTATCTGCGGCACACCCGCGGAAACAGACATGTTGCGCGTATTTCTAGACAGCAGCATGTCTATTTTCTCCGGCGGGTCCGCATGCGAGCTTTCCCCATAAACCTAACTTCTATGAGGAAAGCCCGCCTGTGAGAAAAAAAAAGCGGCCGCCGGTTCTCCGCAGCCTCGGGGCCGCAGTTGGCTCCAGATCATCTGCACATACCCTAAAAGTTGCTCATGATAAATATAGTTGTTTTTTTCGCCATTGAGGTCGATAACTAAAGTAAGTACATCCAACATTCCCAACGCAGGACATTTAAAACCATACTAGTTACTACTGCAATGTATGAAAGGTAAATATCCGAAGAAAGGGAAGCAGGTGTCAGCCTCCTACGTCCATGAGCTGTGTAGCCATCATACAAACATATTCCATCAACTTGGCACACGTCAGCGGCAGTGCCATCATCAGCTATAAGCACTCCTCGGAGTGACCAAATGAAGGGAGATTTAGGACCTGAATCATTAAAACTGGTGTTTCATGTGGCAGTGTTAAAGGGGTTCATCAAAAGCATAGTCTAGGCTCCCAGCACTCTTCAGAGGACAACAGGCAGATAAGCGCCTTCCCCTATGTAGTGTGAGGCAGTGACTGGGATCGTTTACGAGGGATGTTATATATTGCCCAGAATGTGTGGAGACCTATTAAACCCGCTGGAGTGCATTGCAGTCACAAACTCACCTGCGGCTGCAATGCAGGAATGAAGGTGAGCATTGACCTGGTCAGGCTATCTGGCTAAGGCTGTGTGCCCACGATGCGTTTTTAATGCGTTTCTGCAGCTGCGGAAACGCTGCAGAAATGCATTAAAAACGCATGGTAGAAGGTCTGCCATGTTCCCCAATGATAATCCGCATGTGCTGTGCACATGCTGCGGAAATTTCCGCTGCGGATTATCATTGCGGAAAAAAACGCAGCACTACCAATTATTTTGCCGAAGCGCTGCGTCTTCGCCGCCATTGACTTGCATTAGACTGCATGGATTACACATCACTGTATATGTAGATGCGTAATCCAAGCGTTCTAATGTGCGGCTGGTACCCGGGTGTAGATGAGAAGAGAGTCTCATCCACACCCAGGTACCATTAAAAAATCTGTAAAAAAAGAATAAAATAAAAAATAAATGTATATTTACCTCCCGGCGGCCCGCGCAGCGCTCCTGCTTGCTTCCCGGCACTTTGCAGTGGATTGAAGGACCTGTGCTGACGTCAGAGTCATGTGACGGGTCACGCGACGCTGACGTCGGCAGGTCTTTCAATCCACAGCTGCCGGCAGCCGGGACCGAGCGAAACAAGCCAGCGCGGGCCATCGGAGGGTAAGTATATATTTATTTTTTTATTTTTAACCACTCTCTCGGGTCACATTATATAAATCCATGCAGTTTGCATGGATTTATATAGTGTGACCTAGTTGTCACAAGCACTTTCCAAGTGATGCTAATCGCTTGGAAAGCGCTTGTCAATCCGCATGCGGAAATGTCAGTGAATAACGCTCCATTTCCGCATGTCCCTGGCAGGAAAACGCATGTACAATCCGCATGTACAATCCGCATGCGTTTTTTCTGCCAGGGAGATGCAGAAACGCTCAGGAAAAAATCCGCAGCATTTCTGCATCATGGGCACATAGCCTAAGGGGGAGGCTGCAGGAAGGCAGTGGGGCGGCCTCCTCCCTCCAACCCGGGTTTTCCAGTGGCTCTTGCCACAGGTCCTTTAAAAACCCTGCACTAAGGATTAGTGTTGTTCAATATTGGGACCTGCTAGAAACATAGCAGGGCGGGCCTGTGTGTAGCTGAACCCACGCCTGGGAAGGCTCTGCACCCGTCCGGCTCTGAGCGGCCCGGCGCGGTCGTTGCCCACGGCAACCATTGTTATGAACTGATGCTAACCCGGCTATGAATCGGAGGACTTTCTGTTTACCCGTGAGTTGCTGAATAAAGCTGCTTATGTTGGACTTGCTTGGGTCACTGCCTCAGTTACTGCACGGTGTGAACACCGCCGCCTTACAGTTGGGACACAAAGTACAAGTCCCAAGAAACCCTCTTGGATACACTATGCATAAATTAGACAACGTCCAAAAACAGGTTATAAAAGTTCAAAACATCTTTATTCCTTCATACAAAAAATGCAACTTTTCGACCTGTCATAGGTCTTTTTCAAGGAAAAGGTCAAAAAGTGACATTTTTTGTAGGACGGTGATGTTTTGAACCTTTATCACCCGTTTCTGGACGTCGTCTACCACAATTTAGTCTTAAAGGAGCTGTCTGGCCTTAGGGTACAAGTCTACAGTCACTCCATGTGACCTCAAACTTGTGAATCCTCACATCGCGCACTGTGAGAATTCTCCGATGCCAGCACCAGGAGCGAGCGGTCATGTACTCAAGTATGTGATTTTGCGTACTTCCGACCACATTCAGACTAGACTTGTCCGACCTTGCTCAAAACACTTGCATTGAGGCCACTCCCATCTAGTTGGCACGTGACCGCATGTATGTAAATTCCATACTTGTGGTCATGGACCCACCATTCCTGGCTCAGGAGAATCCTCACAGCGTGCAGTGCACATGGTGTGAGGATTCACAAGTCTGCAGTCATATAGAGGGACTACAGACTTGTAGCCTAAGGCCAGACAACCCCTTTAATGATGGGTGTGCAGGAGTAAGATGTGCCTAATTAATTTAAAAGGCGTATAACATTTAAATTATTAGGCTTATCTTATCACTGGCGGGGGGCTCGCCAGTGTTGTTACTCCAGTCAGGAACTGGAGTAAATTTCTGGAGTAAGTTATGCCATTCTTCTTTTGAATAATTTGCTGGACAGACTTAGCTACACCCTATTCCGCCAATGCTATGCTCACTTTGGCACATCTGGAGTGAAACCTCCAAAAGTCATAACATTTTTGTGCAACTTCAGCAAAAAATTTGTGACTTTTAAAAGTGAATTTTGGCAAAAAAAAAACCATTTGATGAATCAATAGTGTCTAATAGCAATAGTGTCTGTGTCTACAGTGGACCTGTAGCAAGAACTATGATGGAACTTGCATTAGAAGTGCAACATTTTTTGGCCTTCATTCATCAAGACTGGTATTTTGTACGCTAGTCTTGATGAAGACTGGTCCTGAGCAAGATGTGCCAAGATCGGCCACACCACTTTTCGACTACGTGCCGGCTACTTTTTAAACATCTGGTGGAGCTGGCTGGGACTAGAGTAAAAACACCAAAAGTTGAAAAATGTTTTCACGTCTACAAGTTTTGCAACACTTCAGTTTAATGCTCGATTTCTGGAGAAAACGGTTTGATGAATCAGGGGTTTGACCTATATACAAAACAACCACCAGCAGACAGAATATATTAATATGCTGTAGCAGAGAACATAATCCGTCCGCTCATTTTTGTGCTACTATAAAACTGTATAAGGAATATCTGTGGAAAGTTGACTCTTACACTGTAATATAACTTGGGCAAACTACAGTAGAAAAAAATAAGGTATTGCTTGTGTTTTGTTTTTCCCTTGCTGTGGCATTCATCTAGACACTGCTAAAATCAAGGTCATCTTGTAGTAGAAACCTTAATTAAAGCATCCAACGCCATATGTCATTGATTCTCCTGTCCCTTTTGCTCTTGAATAACATATGAAATAGAATATTATAAAAGCATCTCCAAATCAGATAATTATCCACTGTATCAATATTTTTAAATAGCTCTTTATATTGGAGTTGTGTTTGAGGCTATATCTGCAGCTTAATGGTTATTGATCAGGAGAAACGAGAGCTGAAGTAAACAGATAAACTTCGTTGACTTTATAATAAGATCTACATCATAGTGATTCAACATGGTCGTCCTGGCCATGCAAACTGATATAATCGCTAGACTTTATGGATTAGCTCATTTTTAAAGGGAAGCTGTTATTAGGCAAAACCTTCCTAAGCAGTCTATATGGGCATGTAGGCAAGCCCGGCGTCAGGTGGGGGGGCCCACACACTGTCGGGAACCCCGGCGTGCTATGGGACCCGTGAGCGGTGCGGTTCCAGCGCCTGCGCCCAATCCCCCCCCCCCCCCCCGCTCGCTTGCTCAAGGCCCCAGCAGCCGGCTGCACAATACTTACCTCTCCCCGTGCCTCCGCAGCAGCTCCGGTCTCTTCCGCGGCTGCTGCACTGTGACGTCTCAGGTCAGAGGGTGCAGTAACGTCTTTACACCGCGCTTTCTCCACCAATTATACAATTTTTGTCTCTAAATTATCTATAACCCACAATGTTATGTGTACTGAGGAAATCATCCAGCCCTTTTTGAAAGCTGTTATAGTGTCTGCCGTCACTACTTCTTATGGTAGGACATCCCACAGTCTGACTGCTCTAACTGTAAAGAATCCTTTCCTGTTTAGCTGCCGAAATCCCCTTTCTTCCACCCGCAATGAGTGAACGCACTACAGCAAGACATTAACTCCTATCTACTATCTATCTTCAGTGTGGCCTCCTGATGAAGCGGTACGTTAAAGGGGAAACGCGTTGAGTCGAATCATGTAGACAATAAGTTATTTTATGACAAATGTTCTTGTTCTTCGAATGAAAGAATGAGTATTGTCTCCTCAAAATGTGGACCTTAAAACTTCTAGAACACATATTGTATGCATGAATTTATAAGAGTATCTTTGCATTGCTGAAATTACTTAACGTTTGTACTATCATTGATGGATTATCCACAATATTTTTACGGTTGGACTATATTATTTGTACTATCACTGATGGATCATCTATAATATGATTTTTAATGGAGTATATTACATTTAATTATTCCTATACTGCCTACTTTATCTGTTAACCAAGATAGATCACTCTCTACATCACAGGCCCCATTAGTTGCCTTTTTTCATTATTATTATTATTATTATTTATTATTATAGTGTCATTTATTCCTGGGCGCTTTACATGCGAAAAAGGGGTATATAGCAAAAACATTTACATAATCTTAATAAAACGAGTCAGCGACTGGTACAGGAAGAGAGAGGACCCTGCCCCGAGGGCTCACAATCTACAAGGGATGGGTGAGGATACAGTAGATGAGGGTAGAGCTGGGCGTGGAGCGGTGGTTACTGCAGGTTGTAGGCTTGTCGGAAGAGGTGGGTCTTCAGCTTCCTTTTGAAGGTTTCCACGGTAGGCGAGAGTCTGATGTGTTGGGGTAGAGAGTTCTATACCTATTATCTTCTGTGTAATATGTATTATAGGTTGTATACAACATGCTGCATGCTTTCTTGGTAACGGCTAGGGTCCATTATGAGCAGCCACCGATGAGCGGAGATGCCACTTTGTGCAGAATCTAGGGTAACAGCCTCCGCCGTTTAGACAGGATTTGGGCATAGGGAAAGATCTAGGAACTATTTTCTGATTATCCTATATTTCCATTTCCTTGTGGAATACCCATCAGTATTGCAGGTTTTCTTTACCTGTTTTTTTTTTTAGAATTGTTGGCATCATTGATCTTGGATCACAAGATCGTTACACATTATTATTTTGTTTGTTTTGTTAGGGTTCTTTTATCTTATTGATTAATAAAAGTTGTTTTTAGGGGATTTCTATGGTAGCCAGATTTGACATTTTCTCCTATGTAACTAATCTGTAAAACTCTATGTGTAATCTCTGTGGAGACCTGGGAAGACGGCGATCAGTGGGTATATTATCGCACTTACATTTACACAAGTTCAGGCAATAAAAAATTGTGGAAGTGCTTCTTTAATATTACAACGTCACATGAAAATAACATTTTTACAAAACTGATTTTCTTTTGTTCAGAACCATCAGTTTTGACCTTGAAAAAATTATGAAATGACCTGGTGAGAGATTTGCTACTTAACAAGTGCATTAGCAAACTGTAATAAATAATGTTCCCTATTAATTCACAGACATGAGTGGGGTCTGGGAGATGGACATGAACAGTGGAGGCCGCATCTCTAATTCACTATATAAAGCTAAAAACATAATTGGAACCTGAACGAGAGTCACATATTAAAAGTCCTTGACTGAAGTTCTAATTATTGTTTACCATGTTTGATCACAATTTCTAGATCAAGGTATCTGGGAACAATTTATTCTTTAAATGTACTAGATATCAGAAGTAACCCAATTTGGAATAAGTGGTCACTATCTAACATTTCATTAGAAATTCAATTGCAAATGCCTTGTCTTGCCTTAAAAAGTACAGAAATCAAAAACACCCTCAAATGGGAGGAGAGCCTTGTGAAACTCCCACCTTCACCATCCTAATCATATCCCATATAAAAATAGTGGACATTAATTGGGAATAACCCTTTAAAGATAATCTGTGTTTGCTATGTGACAGCAGCATAATGTAGACACAGAGATGCTGATTCCAGTGATGAATCACTTACTGGGCTGCTTGCTGTAGTTTTTATAAAATCACTGTTTTATCTTCTGCATATCTAGCAGTTCTCTGGTGCCAAGCTCTGTATAACCCCACCCACACCACTGATTGGCAGCTTTCTGTGTGTACACTGTGCATAGGCAGAAAGAAGCCAATTAGTGGTGGGGGCGGGGTTACACAGAGCTCATGAATATGGAAGACTACATGGCAGCAGGTTTACTAGTCCTCTAGTGATAATCTCCTGCTGATAAAGTAGTGATATTATCAAAACTACAACAAGCAGCCCAGTAAGTGATATATCGCTGGAATCAGGGTCTCTGTCTCTACATTATGCGGTTATTCATATTAGATGCCAAAAACCTGATGACAGATTTCCTTTAAGTAATAACAAGGAGACATCAGGACTTGAGTCCTGTGGAAGGTACCAGTTTCCCAAATAACATATTACAAATATTCATGTATCCACATGTCCTATAATTTACCGGTAGGGGATAAAAATATGATAACTAAGTCTCCACGTCCCGATCTTAAAGGGAACCTGACACCATGTTTTCCCAAAAGAAAGTATAGTCACCACCTTTAAGACCTCTTTCGTAGTATTTTAATACGCTGTATGTACTGTAAGTCTCCAATGCCCTCTGCATAGTACAAAAAATAATTTATTATATCTCCATACGGTGCAGTCCGATGGGTGTCGCTGGCCTTGGTTTTGCACCCCCTCTCTTTTCGCAAGCACCGTCCTCCTTCCCAGCTTCATGTGGATGACACGTCCTACGTCATCACAGTGTTCCCCAATCTTGCTCTTGCGCAGGCGCACTTTTCTCTGCCCTGCTGAGCACATGGCAAAATACTGAAATGCACATACACCAGGAGTGACCAAAGAGTGCCAACAACCCGGAAGTAACGCCGGCGCATATGCATTACAGCACTCTGCTCTGCACTCGGCAGGGTAGAGTGATGTATGGCTGTGCAGGAGAGAGACTGGGGGACACTGTGTGGATGACGTAAGACACGTCACCCACATGAAGCAGGACAAATCATCCACATGACGCAGGACACGTCATCCACATGAAGCAGGACACGTCATCCACATGAAGCAGGACAAATCATCCACATGAAGCAGGACACGTCATCCACATGAAGCAGGACAAATAATCCACATGAAGCAGGACACGTCATCCACATGAAGCAGGACAAATAATCCACATGAAGCAGGACACGTCATCCACATGAAGCAGGACACGTCATCCACATGAAGCAGGACACGTCATCCACATGAAGCAGGACAAATCATCCACATGAAGCAGGACACGTCATCCACATGAAGCAGGACAAATAATCCACATGAAGCAGGACACGTCATCCACATGAAGCAGGACACGTCATCCACATGAAGCAGGACACGTCATCCACATGAAGCATGACACATCATCCACATGAAGCATGACACGTCATCCACATGAGGCAGGACACGTCATCCACATGAAGCAGGACACGTCATCCACATGAAGCAGGACACGTCATCCACATGAAGCAGGACACGTCATCCACATGAAGCAGGACACGTCATCCACATGAAGCAGGACACGTCATCCACATAAAGCAGGACACGTCATCCACATGAAGCAGGACACGTCATCCACATGAAGCAGGACACGGCATCCACATGAAGCAAGGATGGAGGACAGCGCTAGAGACAAGAGAGGAGGCGCCAAAGCAAGATTAGTGATGCCCATTGGACTGGATCGCAATGTATGGGGGTATAATAAAAGTTATTTTTTGTTCTATAAAGAGGACATTGGGCACTTACAGCTTACTAAAATACTGCAAAAGAAACCTTAAAGGTGGTGGCCGTACTCTATATTGGTAAAACCAGGTGACAGCTTCCCTTTAAAAATATTCTTTATAGATGGACGTCCACTGTGTAAATAGTTTTAAGTGAGTTAGATCCTTGTTTAAAGTTTCTTAAGCTCTGCAAATGTCACGCACTCAGTGCATTCACATCCTTTTCACTTTTATAGGTTTAATATTTATGAGCACACAATAAAAATGAACAAGGAGTCAGAAATTCCACGAATAAGACTATTATCCCATGTGATGTGTGCTAGATGTGCTTACAGCTTCTCACTAACACATGTGGCAATTTCTACTTCATGCTTTTGTAGTTTATATAGGCTCTATTTAAGGAAATTATTAAATGTTTTACCATCTTTACTGCTAGAAAATTATTGCAACAGACTATCCCTATTTCCTCATAGATGTGAGGCTCCGAATTTCTCTAGCTTGAACTATTTATTAGTTTGTTACTCAATAATGTCTGATTTTGCTTGTATACTGTACATCCTCTTATCTGTAAAATGTGCACAGCGTACCCTAATTAGCACAGTTGATTTAAACTCAGGATCCCAGCGCTTCAAGGCTGCAGTCAGGGGCGTAACAACCGCAGAGGTCGCAACAGCGACCGGGTCCGTGCGGGTGGGTGCCTGCCGACGCTAGCACAAACTTCAACTAGATGTGTACTATCTTACAGGTAACCTTTTCATATGAATGATAAAAGGGCTAGTGAAACAGTATAGCTGGCCAGTAAGCTATGCCAATTAAAGCAAATACCATTATAAATACTCTGTTTCTAATCCTCTTGTGTTTCATCCTAATTCTTTGCAATTGTTAAGTGGTCCAGCAGCGTGACAGGCACCATCATTATTACACTAGAATGTTTATTAGGCAATGACTTTAAAATGCAAGTCCTGTATTTACAAGATTTTGTAGTTTACACTTCTTCACATCTCTCTAAGCTGAATGTATCCATAAGGCGCCATTCAACTGGCATACACACAAAGATTGGCATCACACCCTTTTTTGCTGTAAAGAATAGTGAAGCTGCTATTCTATATATATAATACAGTAAAATGTATACCATGTTGCATACTTTTTCTTTATAATGTGAGTTATATGCCCATACAGTGGCACACACCACAGCTTTCTTTCCATCGGAGTTATACAGGTCTGCCATCGGTAATTTTTTGCCCACCTGGGACCTTTCCTGATTATCTAAGAAATAAAATCTAAAATTGTATTCCATAGCTTATAGTGAACATTCCTATGGGCTGTGAACTGTATGTGTAGATATACATCAGCAGTGAATAAACCTCACATATAACTATATATCAGCCGCATATAATCAGCGCAAATAAATACATAAAAGCAGCGACATCGGTTTGAACCACAAGGGTATATATTTCTGCCCCATTTCTGCATCTCTAGGCAGAAAAAACTGTGTGTAAAACAAGTGCATTTTTTGCCATATGTATACTGCATTTTTTTCCTGCACCAAAAACGTAAAAAAAAAATGCAACATGTGCACATAGCCTAAGATACACTACAGATCAAGATGCTTTGTGACAGAGATGGTCGCAGTGTGGGACCCATTCATTTTGTGCAGAACTAGCTGTACTACCCTGATGGTAGATGTTGGCAAACCCTTCATGATAAGTTTCGTTGCAGCAAATCTCCAAAAGTCCATCAAATTCTCTTTGCAATATGTATGGCACCTCACCTCCCTGGACTCTTCTGATATCAATATACCAAATACCAAACAGGTAAAGAAAGGGATCACTCATAGATAACACAACCCTGCTGTTAGAGAATATACACCAGGCATACGCATGTGCTACTTTTATTTACTCTGTTCTGTAAAGGTTTCCTTCACCTCAGGTAATTGTAGAATAAACTGAACCGCTCTCATCAAATATACATGATAGCCTAAGTCTTATCTAACGTCAGAATTCTCTTTCTATAGTGTAGGACTAAGTCTTTTCAATACGGCTTATCTTACTCCCCAAGGACCAGTACCTCCCAATTCATAAGTTCTGTGGACAGTTTATACTATACTTGTGAACTTACAAACAGCTAAATGATAATGTTCACTTTCTACCTTAAAGCACCACTCCAGTGTTTTTTTTATTTATTGCAGAGCTGGAGTGATGCCACTAATCTAAGTTCCCTGCCCCAAGTCTTATACTTACAAGCTGTCATCTTCAGCTCTTCTCGGCGCCACTCCGGTCGATCTCCAGCAATTTGTGACCTGCCGGATCGCTCCAGTGTTTGTTGGGCGAGCCAGAAGTCACAACTCAATGTGGGTCTATGAGAGGCAGAAAGAGGATCTGATAGACTCACACTGAGAGCTTGTGACCGTTCCTCTAACTTCCAGACAGTCAGAAGTCATGGCCACAAGTTGGCGGCGTCAGACTGGAGCGATGCTGGGAAGAGCTAAAGACAAGTAAAAGACTAGGGGCAGGGAACTTACATTTGAAGCACCACTCCAGCGCTGCAATAAAAAAAAACAACAACATAACGACTGACAGTCCACTCTCCTTATCTACATGTCTCACATTGGTAATGCCCCCTGTCATTTATAATGAGCCCTGGAGACAGATTCCGGGAGATCTATGTCCGGCCCATAGATCTTAACAGCTCATTTACATAGAAAGAAAAATGTGGATTTCTCTGGAACAAAACATCGGATTGTAGATATCAAGGTATCATTTTATTCAGCTTCCTATGATCTACATGCCCATAAAGATGGCTTAGGAGGGCTGATCCTACTGACAGATTCCCTTTAATACTGAATGGTCACAAATTTTAGGAGATCTTGTTGCATGATTGATCAGCCTATATTTAAATTGGTCCCAATTAAGTTTGAAATTAGAAAATCCTCAAAGTTCCTGAAATAGAAAAAAATTCTGTTTTTCCCATAAGGATGTTAACTCCTTAGGGAAAAAGTCTTTCACTGCTGCCAAAGTGAACACAAAAGAGGAATGTGAACATCCCCATATAGTACCCCTTCACATTGTAAAGTATTTAGACATTGGGCAAAAATAATAAGAATTTTTCAAAAGTAACGCCTCATACAGATGTCCATATAAACTGGCCGCTGGTCTCTCGACCCGAAGGCAAGGGCTTCATATATAACTATGTGGCTGTCAAGTTTTGTAAGGAAAAAAAAAAAAAAAATCCTGCTCCTGGAGCATTGCAGCAGGTACGTGTTCACACTATTAGAAGTTTGACAGCCTTTTTTCTGACCATGTGTCCCTCCCATTCAGTCACAGGTGGTTTTAACTAGCTCTACCAGCCCATACATTGTAGGTTAAAAGCCCAAGCAGAGACATATTGTCCATACAGGCTTACAGCCCAAGAGTGGCATATCCAGTGGTAGCGTAGCGTAGTTTCCCATAATACGAAGGTGACCTTGTCGTGGTTGATGGGCACACATAAATTGGCCAAATTATGCGCAAAAAACCTTCATTTTTCAAAGTGACATTAGTCTAGATACAATATTTCTTATATATTCATGTATGGAGTGCCGAAGTTCTTTTTGCAATTGAGATTACTCTTTTCTTCAGAGCACCCGAATAGACCAGTGAGCGACCCCTCTCTTTTTTTTTCTATTAATCATTTTTGGGATCCCGCTCCTGGAGCATTGCAGCAGGTACGTGTTCACACTATTAGAAGTTTGACAGCCTTTTTTCTGACCATGTGTCCCTCCCATTCAGTCACAGGTGGTTTTAACTAGCTCTACCAGCCCATACATTGTAGGTTAAAAGCCCAAGCAGAGACATATTGTCCATACAGGCTTACAGCCCAAGAGTGGCATATCCAGTGGTAGCGTAGCGTAGTTTCCCATCATACGAAGGTGACCTTGTCGTGGTTGATGGGCACACATAAATTGGCCAAATTATGCGCAAAAAACCTTCATTTTTCAAAGTGACATTAGTCTAGATACAATATTTCTTATATATTCATGTATGGAGTGCCGAAGTTCTTTTTGCAATTAAGTTTTGTAAGGAGACCAGCAGCCAATATGTGCATCTCGGTCCGTATAGTGTTTCATAAATGTCTGAACAAGGCCTAAAACCCCATATGATTTTCCAAAGATAATCCAAATCAATACAAGTAAAAATGGTTGTGCTGATAAGGAAGGATATGCAAATAACTGCTGTGAAGTGGAACTTCTTTGGAGTGGAGGTGGTTGAGCTTGGGCCATATGCATATCCTGCGGGAGTTCAGGAAACAATGGAGCGAGAAGTTTAAAGATCTTTCCCTCTCTGTAGTGAGAAGCAACAATAAAACAACTGACTTTTAACTGAATTAAAATCACCCAAGGAGCACATATATAAAGCACAGGTCCTATTAAAAAAACACCATGTAGTAAAATTGCTGAGAGTCACATAGTTGCCTTGGCATCTCAAGAAGATATTTTACTTTCCAGCAAATCTAACCTGTCATTGGAGCATGGCAGAAATACAACTGCAGCATAATTAACAAAGAAGAGGATGTGAGAAAAACAAGACACTGAATGGGAATGTTTCCCCTTGTGGAGAGTGGCAAGCCAGCGCAAGGAGACTTATAGGCCATGTGATTGTAACATCCCTGGCGGCGTGCTTGCATGGTGCACCACCTCCCACCATGCAAGACCGCAATATTGCCTGTCAGTCCATGCAGCACTCTTTGCTCCAGTACCTGCTGTGTCCATGTCTCTTGTCTGATTGCTTTGGGCGTCGGCGTGGCTTTCTGCTTATTTCTTATAGCTTCTGTGCGCACAGTCCTAATGCGTCCCAGCCTATTGCTGTGAGTCACTGGATACTTAAACCCCCTCCACCCAGTAGGAGGGGCCTGAGCAACACTTTCACTCAGTTTGTCTTTTAAAACTGAGGTGCCAGGTCCTGTCCTGACTCTAGTCTGTCCGCCACCCTGGGGGCTGAGTACCCAGGGCCTTTTCCTGTACCTGTGACTTCTAGTCTGTTTCCGCCACCCTGGGGGCCGAGTACCCAGGGCCGCTACCTGTATCTCTGACTTCTAGTCTGTTTCCGCCACCCTGGGGGCTGAGTTCTCAGGCTCATTCCTGTATCTTGTTCCCGGTTCAGTTCCTGTCTGAACAGTGTCCTAGCCCGTTACTTGTTTCTCTCTATGTCCGTACCTTCCCTTTTCCTGCAGTGTCTGAACCTGCACCTAACTCCAACTTGTTGTCTCTGTACTTCTGTTTGTGAGTTTTGTGTCCACTCGCTACTTCATTGGAAGTACCTTGTGTGTATCTGGTTCTGCTTGTCCCCTTTCCCTGCCTCCGTATCTACCTCCTGGGGTCTAACCATCTTCCTGTATTTTCCAGTTTGTTCCATGTGAACAGAGCCCTGTCTTGTCTGCCTTCACCTTCTGCTCTGTTCTGCTCTGCTTGTTTACCGCACCTGCGGTTCTGTTCTGCTCTGCTTGTTCACGGCTCAGGCGGTTCCGCTCCGCTTTGCTTGTTCACTGAACCTGCGGTTTTGCTCCGCTCTGCTTGTTCACCGCACCTGCGGTTTTGCTCCGCTCTGCTTGTTCACTGCACCTGCGGTTTTGCTCCGCTCTGCTTGTTCACTGCACCTGCGGTTTCGCTCTGCTCTGCTTGTTCACCGCACCTGCGGTTTTGCTCCGCTCTGCTTGTTCACTGCACCTGCGGTTCTGTTCTGCTCTGCTTGTTCACCGCTCTGGCGGTTCCGCTCCGCTTGTTTACCGCACCTGCGGTTCTGTTTTGCTCTGCTTGTTCACCGCTCCGGCGGTTCCGCTCTGCTCCGCTGGTTTACCGCACCTGCGGTTTTGCTCCACTCTGCTGGTTCACCGCACCTGCGGTTTTGCTCTGCTCTGCTTGCTCACCGCACCTGCGGTTTTGCTCCGCTCTGCTTGTTCACCGCTCCTGCGGTTTTGCTCTGCTTGCTCACCGCACCTGCGGTTTTGCTCCTGTATCCCAGTCTGTACTGGTCCCAATCCAGCCTGCGCTCATACATGCCAGTATCTGCCTGTCTGCATACCAGCCGTGCCTGCTAAGTACCCACCTGCCATCATACCAGCCTTGCCTACTAAGTACCCACCTGCCGTCATACCAGCCGCGCCTGCCAGTACCCACCTGTTTGCATACCAGCTAACCTGCCTGTTCCTGCATTCCCCGGTGTGGGTCAACAGCTGTGACCGGGGTCTGACCTGGAGTAGCACCTGGTCCCTCTGTTCGGTTCCTCCCTGGTTCACGGAGTCGACTGAGCCGCCGTGCGACCTTGGTCGGACCGGGTTGATACTTAGTTACGCCCCTCCAGGCACTTCTCGGTTCATGGTACAGTGGGATCACTAATCACGCTCACGCAAGTCAGTCCGGGCGCGAGCGTAACAGTGATGCTCCTCTGGGAATTTAAATAAGAAAATAGCTTCTTCATAGAGTTAGCAATGCTACTGGGGTAGCAAAAAGTCAATATTGATACTTTATCTAGCCTTAGGATTGCTACCCCAATAGGATTGCTTTTAGGATTGATGCCTCACTGAAGAAGCTATTTGCATACTTAATATCCTAGAGGATCATTGCATAGCCTATAAGACTCCTTATGTTGGCTTGCCACTCACCACAAGGGAACACATTCCCCATTACACCCCCTGTAAGAGGCGTCTCATCCAACTAAATCAGACCTACTGCTGTGCACTGATGAGGGGGAAAATACCCCGAAACATGTGTCTGCAAATGGAGTGTATGATTTGGCTTGTTATACTTAGTAATGTGGCAAGGCTTGTTAAAGAGGTTGTCCACTACTTTTACACTGATGACCTATCCATAGGATAGGTCATCAATGTCTAATCGGTCGGGGTCTGACACCCGGCACCCCAGCTGATCATATGTTACCAGTGTCTGCAGCGGAGGCGGCCGGCTGGAAGTACTCACTTGCCGAGCTGCTCCTTCTTCTGACAGTGGCTGAGGTTAGGTACTGCACATCCTCATATTCAAATCAATAGAAGGCCGATGTGTAGTACCCAGCGGTGGCCACTACCAGAAGATGGAGCAGCTCGGCAAGTGGGTACTTCCAGCCGATGCCAGGTGTCGAACCCCGGCCGATCAGACATTGATGACCTACCCTAAAGATAGGTCATCAATGTAAAAGTAGTGGATAACCACTTCAAAGGGTTGATATTGGCCTCTTTCTCTCTGAAAATGTTATTTGCATAAAAACAAGATTATGTAACTTTTCTTTTATCCTAAAAACACAACGTAAACAGTGATTTTAAGTAGTAAATATAAAATGAGACTAACTGAACAGAGCGCTTTAAAAGTAAAAGCATTTAATAGATGCAATATAGGAAACACAGCAGCTAGTGCCAAGGCAAGTGAAGAATAACACCCCAAATCACCATTCCAGGTCCTGAATCGCACTATGTCCTTTTCAGCCTGATTTAATAACAGGCACCTTGCAGTCAAAGTAACAACTCCCATGGTCACTAAAGTGCTGTGAACAGGACATTAATTTACACATTACAGGCACTTTAAAACAGCACCCCAAGACAACATTAAGTCACCATGAGTTGCCTGCTGCTATATTTCCTGCACTGACGCTTTTATCTTGAGGTCCTGGTGACATATTCCCTTTAATAGTCAATTTTAATTTCAGTTACTATATTCTTTTAAAAAACCCTGAAAACCAGACTTGGAACATGCAAAATAATAGGTGGCACAGTTACAAGAAAACAGAGGTAAACCCTTTAGAATCCAGCTTCATACAGAATATTGGGCCCCATATAGTGCTCCATACAGTACCTCCATACAGTATAGGCCCCATACATACCTCCATACGGTATGGGCCCCATACATACCTCCATACGGTATGGGCCCCATACATACCTCCATACGGTATGGGCCCCATACATACCTCCGTACGGTATGGGCCCCATACATACCTCCGTACGGTATGGGCCCCATACATACCTCCGTACGGTATGGGCCCCATACATACCTCCATACAGTATGGGCCCCATACATATCTCCATACAGTATGGGCCCCATACATATCTCCATACAGTATGGGCCCCATACATATCTCCATACAGTATGGGCCCCATACATATCTCCATACAGTATGGGCCCCATACATATCTCCATACAGTATGGGCCCCATACATATCTCCATACAGTATGGGCCCCATACATATCTCCATACAGTATGGGCCCCATACATATCTCCATACAGTATGGGCCCCATACATATCTCCATACAGTATGGGCCCCATACATATCTCCATACAGTATGGGCCCCATACATATCTCCATACAGTATGGGCCCCATACATATCTCCATACAGTATGGGCCCCATACATACCTCCATACAGTATGGGCCCCATACATACCTCCATACAGTATGGGCCCCATACATACCTCCATACAGTATGGGCCCCATACATACCTCCATACAGTATGGGCCCCATACATACCTCCATACCGTATGGGCCCCATATGCTTCATACAGAATGGGCCCCATATATTGCTCCATATGTTATGGGCCCCATATATTGCTCCATACAGTATGGGCCACATGTATTGCTCCATACAGTAAAAAAAAAAAATCAAATACTCCTATTCTCGCTGGCTGCTGCTCCTGACTCCTCAGCATTTTCTGGTTCTCTGCACTGTGACGCTCACAGCAGAGGACGTGCTGTAGTCATGTCATTGCGCCTCTGGCCTGAGCCATCACAGATTCAGAAGACGCGGAAGAAGCCGGAGCTGCAGAGGAAGGGAGAGAGGTAAGTATTGCAAGTGCCGAGGCCCTGAGCAAGCAGTGGGTCCACTCGTGGACGTTGGCACCGGGCTCCCCCAACTCACGGACCCCATAGCGTGCCGGTGTCCCTGACGGCAAGAGGACCCCCCGCTTTCTCAGGGCCCCGGCTCTTGCCTGGGTGCTGATGCAGGCCCTGCATGCAGTACATTATGTAGCAGAGCTGAGCTGTGTTGATCTGAATCAAGCTCTGATGTAAGGTAAAATACTTGTTACAGAGCTCTGCATGATGGTTTTCTGTCTACCTCAGTCATTTCTCTTCCCTGCTCAGAAGGCAGGGGGAGGGAGAGAAGTGTCTGATAAGTGTGGAAGGAAATTGATTTCTATGCTAAGATACATTGCAAAGTTTCTTTTAGTCACCTGTATTACTGATTTATGCAAAAAAAAAAAAAAATTACAGTTCAGTTTTAAGTGTAGATTTCCTTATAGTAGCTAACACCTGCACCAACTGGGGCTTGAAGCTCCAAGTACCTTCATGCACAACTCTGTGAAGGAATTTTTGAACATTCCCCTAGCAAATGTATTTCAGTTCTTCAATAATTTTATGATCAGTTCATACCACAGAATCTCAAAATGGTTAGCGCCAGAGCTTTCATTTGGCAATTCCAAAATATTGCATCACCCAATGCTTCTTTAGCTGATTGAAGTCATGGACTGCGGTTCTAACATTCCCCCTTAAAATGTTTTGAGATACCTTACAATTTATGTTTCCCAAAGTGATCCCAAGGCTTCCTGGTCCTCGGACAGCAATGTAGCCCCAAACCATAATGCTGCCTCCACCATGCTTCACAGTTTACATGAGGGGTTTGTGTTGGTGTGCTATGCTTTTTTCCATCTTCAAGAGTCTCTATAACACTTCATCTGAGTTGTCAGCCTCAAAACATGGTCCATACTAACCAACAAGGCATGGGCCATATTAACAAATTTTATTGGGAAGAGGTCAGTAACCAAACTTGGGCAAAGCATCTGTGGTTTTGTTATTAGCCATGTTAAAGGGGTTGTCCACAACATTGACAACCCCTTCTGAATCCCTATGTACTCCCCCAATAAATTAATAACACGTATACTCACTTCAGGTACCAGTGCCATTCCAGCAGTGTCAGCACTGGCTCTCCCAAGGCTCACGTGACATTGCGGTGTCACACGGTTACTACGGCCAATCAGTGTTGGCTTCACTTTCCCCTCATTCGGACAAATTATGACATCAGGAGGAAGTAACAGCTGCTGCTGCTCTCTCACCGCCTCTGGATGTCAATTACATCCATAGAATGGGAGAGTGAAGCCACTGCTGATTGACCACAGGAATTGCGTAACATAATGTCACACGAGCCCTGGGAGAGCCACTGCAGACACTGCTGAAACCACGCCGCCATTGGAGGTGAGTATAGGTGTTATTATTTTACTGGGGGGAAACATAGGGATTCAGAATGGGTTGTCTGAGTAGTGGTCAACCCCTTTAAATTTTGTTTGCCTATAACTGTAGTAAGAATGTCGATTAGACCACATTTTATAGTAATCACTGCAGACATACAGGTAATTTCAAAAGTTTTGCTTATTTTTTCATTTAACTGTGTAACATGTTGGAAGCAATTTTTCTATTGCATCATTTTGAGGGTAACACATTTGCAGGTCTAAAACTGGATTATGTACGACTGATAGGAAGGTTGTCTAAGGATAATTAGAGCTATTTCCACAATATATGCCCACAAGACTCTGTTTACCCAACTTTAAGCAGGTGTGCTGAAAGTTTAGCATATGCGAATATGTAAATGAGAAGAACACCTGTTAAATATTTAGGTTTTCGTCTTGAAAAGCAAAAACTAACTGCACACTGATAGCGTAATTATGGAGGAAGCGCAAATTATACTTAACTCTCTCATACATTGAAATATTAAAAAATGTACACTTCAGAGCTTAAACTTCTCACTCCCTTATCTTTATATTTACTTTGGGTTTTATTTGCTTTTATTATATTCCTCAATATTTTCAGTCTTACTTTTTTTTTCTTTTTTTGCGATAGTTGCAGGTACTAAACCTAGAGCAGAGCTTCTTCTCATATCCCTATAGATCTTCTTTCCATCAAACCGGTCATGTTATGTCCAATGCCTACAGGTATTCTATATTTATTACTAGATTTTCCTATGAGATGGGACTCTTCTAGGTAAACAAGAAGCAAATGTTAAGGTGACTGAACCACAATCCATCATGATTTATTAAATCTTCAGAGGGACTTGGGTTGGAAACAGATTACTGGATCATGAAGTGATTTAACACTCGGCTATGTCATGCAGCTGGCCACATGTAACGGCTTAGACTCCTAAGCGCCAATGTTACAACAGCCAGAAGACAATAAAACATACAGGGAAAATGTTACATAAGAGTTGTGCTCATCTGTACTTAACCATGTATGTGACATAGATTTGTAATACTACACAAGTTGCATATCTGTAGTGACACATTAATATACGCGCAGGACAAAACTGTTGTATGTACAAAGAGAACATTAGGCAATGTTCACATGCTGCAATTTTGCTGCTTTTTTATGCAAATTAAAAGCTGATTTTTACAGTACCAGCGAAAACTATGAGATTTCAGAAATCTCGTGCACACACACTTGCTATTTCTCCCTGACTAAATTCTGTTGATTTTTTTCTTTTTTTTTTTAACTGCAGCATGTCAATTTTTTGCACCGTTTTTTTCACCCATAGAAAGCAATGAATAAGTGCAAAAAAGCAGCAAAAACACATCAGTTTGTGCAGCGTTTTTGGTGAAAACAAAACACAGGTACAGCAAGATGTGAAACCCATTTATTTTTACGATTTTCCCAAGTTTAAACCATAATGTCTTGGTCTCCTCACCTGAGCATGGCAGTTAGTATTAGTTTAATTAAATTAGTGATATATGTAAAAGTAAACAATGCCTGACCAACTCAATGCCCTATCAATGTGTGAAAGTATAGACTGCCATACCAACGTGTAAAAGTAAACAAAGCCCTACCAACTCAATGCCCTTCCAATGTGTAAAAGTACAGAATGCCCTACCAGTGTGTAAAAGTATACAATGCCTGACCAACCCAATGCCCTACCAATGTGTAAAAGTACAGAATGCCCTACCAGTGTGTAAAAGTATACAATGCCTGACCAACCCAATGCCCTACCAATGTGTAAAAGTACAGAATGCCCTACCAGTGTGTAAAAGTATACAATGCCTGACCAACCCAATGCCCTACCAATGTGTAAAAATATACAATGCCAGACCAACTCAATGCCCTTCCAATGTGTGAAAGTATAGACTGCCATACCAACGTGTAAAAGTAAACAAAGCCCTACCAACTCAATGCCCTACCAATGTGTGAAAGTACAGAATGCCCTACAAGTGTGTAAAAATATACAAAGCCAGACCAACTCAATGCCCTTCCAATATGTAAAAGTACAGAATGCCCTACCAGTGTGTAAAAATATACAAAGCCAGACCAACTGAATGCTCTTCCAATGTGTAAAAGTACAGAATGTCCTACCAGTGTGTAAAAATATACAATGCCAGACCAACTCAATGCTCTTCCAATGTGTAAAAGTACAGAATGCCCTACCAATGTGTAAAAATATACAATGCCTGACCAACTCAATGCTCTTCCAATGTGTAAAAGTACAGAATGCCCTACCAATGTGTAAAAGTATACAATGCCGGACCAACTCAATACCCTACCAATGTGTGAAAGTATAGACTGCCATACCAACGTGTAAAAGTAAACAAAGCCCTACCAACTCAATGCCCTTCCAATATGTGAAAGTACAGAATGCCCTACCAGTGTGTAAAAGTAAAAAAAAAACTGACCAACTCAATGTCATACCAATGTGTTAGGTAAACAATGCCGACCAATGCAACTCCCCCCTGCAGTTTTTACATAAAAATATTTGTTGGTGTCACATAGATCTTGCATAAATGGCCTACCACCTTGTTTTGTTCATGTATGCAAGGTGGAAGCAAAGCTAAACTTTGGTATCCTGAAAAACGCAGCTAAACCTGTTTTGGCTGCAGCTTTTCACTGCCAAAAGATCAGGAAAAAGCAGCAAAAAAGCAACGTATGAACATAGCCCTGTATTACCTGTTGGACAAAAGGCACATGCTTTTTAGAAAGCACAACCTACTTATGCTAGGTTCACATTTGCACTTCTACAGATATATGTATCAGATGTACAAATTAAAAACGTGTGTCAAAGTATGTGTTGCCCTACATCTGCCCAAAGTTATATGTATAAGTTTAATGAATGTAATATGTTACCACTCTTTTTTTTAGTATAAAAAATGAGTACCAATTTTTGCAACTAGTTTTCACTAGGTTAGATAGCCTCCATCTACTTAGTTTTGGAGTCAACTCCACGGGGAGATGCAATGTTTATGCCTAGAGAAGTAAACCTTTAAAAAAAAATGTGAATGAAAAGCAAACCAATAGCAGAACTATGCTTTCATAAGAAGTTTGAAAGCTACGGAAATCAATAGGTCACTTCTGGGGGATTTCCTCTGTATTAATACTTCAGGGGCGCTGAAAATTCCATATGGTGATAGAAAACCATTTCAGCAAAATGTGTGCTCTAAATGGCACTCCTTACCCTTCGGAGTCTCACCCGTGTGCCCAAACAGTAAAGTATGACCACATACAGTATAGGGTACTGCAGAACTTTGGAGAAATTGATTAATAAATTACAAGGTACCTTTTTTCTTATTATTGCAGAAATTAAAAATGTTGTGCTAAATCTACATAATATTGTAAAAAAAAAATGTCATTTTTGCAGATCAATGGTCAAGAAACTCACTACATCCCCCTAGATTCCTAGTGGGGTGTAGTTTCTAAATAGGGGTCACTTTTTAATGGTTTCCTTCGTACTAATACCTCAGGGGCTCAGCACATGTGATATGAAGAATAAAATCTAGTCCCGCAAATTAGTACTCCAAAAGTAAAGGGCGCTCCAACCATGCTGAACATTGCCATGCACCAAAACAGTAGAAATGGCAATATATAGAGGACACCCGGAAGGAACTGGGCAGCATATCATGGGGTGTTATTTTCCTATTACTCCTTGGGGGAAGGGACACAATTTTTGCCACTAATTTGAATTCTTATACATTTTTTATAAAACATTTGATGCAAAATGAAGATGCATGCGAGTGTAAAGGGCTATGTGACATTCTGACAATGTGCCAGCCAAGTGTAAATAAAATAAAAAGTTAATACTGGACATCCATATTTATATTTTCTGAAAGTAATTTCGATTTTATTTGTATTATCTGTACAAGGTAAAAGTGCAAAATTGTCCTAGAGGTGCAAAATGTTGAAAATTCCCTGGCAGCTAAAGGTTTAAAAATCTAAAATGTACTAGGTAACGTAAAAACAAAAACAACAACAACATATTTTAACAACAATGGATCAGTTGCATTCAAAGCACCCGAAGTGATGACATGAGAAGAACAATAAATTATCACTGCAAGAGAGATCAGCAACTTCTCAGATACAGAATGTGCAGGTTAAAAAATGAGCCTCTAATCAGCAAAAGTACCGTCAAAAGAAAGCTGCCAGCCGTGGTCTCAATGGGCAACTGAGAGTCTTCAAGCCAATTCTGAGAAAAGGAAACTTGGCCAAAAGCTTGAACTTGGATAAAATATAGTAGCACTTCACAGTAAATCCTATTTAATACTGCATTCAAGTTTGAGAATAATCCCAGCAACAGAAATGGTTATGAAAAGAAACAAACAGAATAGAGATTGATGGCACAATGTAGAAAAGCAACAGTGAATTCTACCAGTGTGAATATTTAAAGGAACCCTGTTATATCCCCAAATGCTATCAACTTGCAGATATAGGGCTAATCTGCAAGTTAGTCGTGTTAGGACGCATTCAGAAATCAGTGTAAATAGGTCCGAGATCGGACAGAAATGCACGGACTGTCCGTGGGTCTCACGAACCAAGCATAGAAACCGCGGCCAGTCCGTGCATTGCAGTCTGTGCTCGGACCAATTTGCATGAACGTCTGAATGCGCCCTTACAGCGCTGTCCGGCCTCCTTACAGAAAGCGCAGCTCCTGGGAGACAATGAACTTTAATACTCCTGGGAGCTGCCCGCTTTCAGTCACAGAGGCGTTCCCGGAGCGGCTGCCATCATCGATCTGGCACTTTGAACATTCGTTGTGCACAGATGGGCAGCACAGCCAGCAATCAAAGTGCCGAGGCATGCTTGCAGACATTAATGGTGAGTCAATGGACTTACCAGTACTGTATATTACCTTAAATCTTCCAGTATGGGGGTAATATTGACGCAAGTACAGTGATTTTTCTTAATAATCAGTATGGTGGTATTATTTGGTCACTATGTGGTAATATGTGGTCCGGTCACAGTGTGGTGGTATTTATGTCTTGTATGTAATATTATTGATAATATTGATCTTGGTATAGTGGACTTTGCTCTGTAACAAAATAGTGATAATTGATATTTATTAATGATATATTTAGAAGTATTACTTATTTATTGTTCTGTTGTATTATTACATTATATTTGTATAATTTTTTTATGGGGGCTAACAGATTATCAACACCACTGGGCCCACATAGCTGAAGACATCTGAGTGGTGGGGGCCAGGTCCAAATTTTACCCCTTGGCCCATAGGACTCCAGCTAAGACAATACATGCAATTATTAACTCTTTAGTATTCTTTGAAGGCTTCCAGTACACAGTGTATCCGTTTAGACTAGTTTCCTTCTATATCTACTGTATGTTTACTATTCTGGAATTAAGACTCCTACATAAGTCATCTACTGGGATAAGCATTTTTCTAATTGGGTGAAAATTAGATTTAGCTAGGGTTGATTTGCTCCAGATATGAAAATCTTGTGATTAAACTGCAGCAACTAAATCCCAGTCAACATCCAAAGTGCACAGCTTATCATCCAGAAATGCAGCAAAGCGTCAAGTTCTAATAAGAAAAAAAGGAGAATTTAAATTTACTTTGTGACAGCGCTGATCACGATTATTTGGATAAGTGAGTAGATGCCATCCTATCTTAAAATTGAGTAGTATAAAGAGTCATTTTTTCCATAATATTAAGTTGATAGCAAAGAGGGTGAAATGTGAAACACTAATTTGCAGAAAATAAATATACTGTCCATGTACCCTTTTTAAGTAGTTATGTCATGATTGTACTTTATGTGCGTTAATGTGACCACAATTTGCCTTAAAAACAGAATCATTTCTTCTAGATACACTTGTCACTTGCCCACAGCTTTTGAAGGAATTCAGCAGTGAGTTCCAAACATCTTGGAGAACTAACCTAAGATCTTCTGTGGATGTAGGCTTGTGCAAATCCTTTTGTTTCTTCATGTAATCCCAGACATATTTAATGATGTTAAGATATTTGGGCAGCACAATGGCTCAGTGGTTAGCACTGCAACCTTGCAGTGCTAGGGTCCTGGGTTCAAATCCCACCAAAGACAATATCTGCAAGAAGTTTGTATGTTCTCCCCATGTTTGCGTGACTTTCCTCTGGGTTCTCTGGTTTCCTCCGACACTCCAAAGACATATTCATAGGGAATATAGATTGTGAGTCCCAATGGGAACAGCGATGATAATGTCTTTAAAGCACTGTGGAATATGATGGCGCTATATATATGCAATGCATAATAAATAAATAATAAAGATAAGGGCTCTGTGGTGGTCATGTCATCACTTCCAGGACTCCTTGATATGCTTTGGCGGTTCTTAATGTTATTGGCTGTATGTTTGGGGTCACTGTCCTGCTACAGAATACATTTGGAGCCAATCAGACACTTCCCTAGTGCTATATCACGATGGATAAGTATCTGTCTGTATTTCTCAGCATTGAGGACACCATTAATTGTAACCAAACCCCCAACTCCAATTGCTGAAGTGCAGCTCCAAATTTTCAAGGAACCTGCCCCATACTTCACTGCAGCCTGCAGACACTCATTATTGTACCGCTTTTCCCTTGGCAAACAAATTGCGTTCCATTACAGCCAGATATTTCACATTTTGACTCATCAGTCTGGACATCTATTTCCGTTGTTTGGCACCCTAGTTCCTATGTCTTTGTGCATGGTTGAGTGTTTTTTTACAGCAATTCTTCAAATATGGCTATTTTGTCCAGGCTTCTCCGAGAAGTAGAAGAATGTAACTTGGTCCTAGTTGTTGCTGCTAGTTCTGAGCTGATGGCACTGCTGGGCATCTTCCAATTTTAAAGGGGAGTAAGTGTAATAAGTCTTATTTGCTATACTGTTTCCTTGCTTGACCACTGCATCTATGGTCCTCAATGTTGCCATGTTAGTACTTCTTCAAAAGAGCTTGAATGGTGCATCATGAAACCCCAGTTTACTTTAAAATCTTTACCTGGTAGAGTCTTTGCTGATGCAGTATAACTACCTTGTTTCTTGTTGTGCTAAGAATTGCTATGGTATTTGACCTGTGACTTAAAACTGTCTTTTACAACCTCACCCTTGTAGCAGAGTTTGTTCGTTCCTCACCTAGTTTTATGCCCCCCCTAGAGAGACGTTTCTGTTTCAGGTATTGACTGTTTTAATCCATATTAAAATGATGATCATTATAACCTCTTTGGTATAACTATATACGCATCACTATAATCCTTCAAAATCCCTGGACTTTGTGCAAGTGTATCTTGAAGAACTGATGCTGTTTTGAAGGGAAAGGGTGGCCACAACAAATATTGATTGGTTTTAGATTAATCTTTTGTTCATTCACTTTGCTAATTGATAATAATTTAATTTTACCACTTCTATTTGTTAACGTATTGTTTGCAGTATTTTTTTTCACACCTGCCTAAAACATTTGCAGAGTACTGAATGTAGACACATACAATACATAAAGACACAAAGTTTGTATAGGTTCATTGTCTGCTCCTGTAACAGCAGAATCCAGGAGGCTGTTGGACAGGAGGTGTGACTGGTGTATGAGACTGCATGTGTGCGCCATGACCTCAAGGAAGTGAGAATTACCTGGAAGTCATCGGTTGTGGGAGGTACATTGGCATTGCTAAACCCAGAAAGAGATTGGTTTAAAACTAGGGGTGAAACGCGTTGAAACCGATGCGCTGCAAAACCAGGCAGAGTGTGAGGTTTACTGTGTCACGTGCTAGACCGGAGGTCAGGACAGTGGCTACTGGGAGTTGCGAGAGTTGTGACTGGTCCACAGGACTTATGGTTGAGCGGGGGGCCATGAGCTCTCTGTCTTTCCTAAGTAAAACAACCTGCAGCCTATAAAACTCAGGCTGCGTGATAATGTCATAGCATCGCTCCGTTAGAGCTGGACTCATAAAATGCTTATTTTAATATTAAATAGGGAAATTTTAAAACAGGAATATAGAGCCTTTCTGACGTTGATTTTCAAAGTAATCACACCAGCCTCAACAGGTCTAAGAGGTCGATTAAATAACGTGTGCAGTTTGTATAGTAAAATCTAGTGACAGATCCACTTTAATTGATGGTATATCCTACCAATATGCGACTACTGAGATGGGAATACCCATTTAAAGGGAACCTGTTAGGAGATTTATGCAACCCAAACCGCGGGCAGCATGAGTCAGACACTGACTGTGTTATTTAAGCCATTTATGTCCTACCGGCATAAATCAAATTTATGTCCATGGCCAGCTTTCAATGAGAGTCGGAGGATTAGTCTGAGACCGGTGCTTGGTGGCTTCTTCCCCACGATGCTCCCGTAGACTCACAGGGAAAATGCATCAGTCTGGGAGAACGGGACAGGGAGAAACTGCGGGGGACCTGCCTCATACTAGTCATTCCAGATGCATTGTGCCAGCTTTTCAAAGTAAGTCTTCTCTGAAACACTACAGTGTTTCAAGGTAAGTCATACATAATTTCAATAACGCAGCCAGTGTCTGATTCATGCTGCCCGTGGTTTGGGAAGTGTGACACCCCAGGGGTCTGGTTGCCACAGTGATAGAGATATTACGTCTGAGAGCAGGTGGGAGGTCCTTTGGTCAGGGATCCTGTGCATGCCACACCTCCTGCCCAGTCTTGGGAGGGGAAGGACTTCCCCTATATAAACCCGGGGCTGAGGCAGGGTAAGGAGTTCTGAGAGGAGAAGACAGGGAGCAGAGCTGCTCTATGGGCTCTGCTCCACAGGCAGGCCCTGTCCAGGGGCCTGAGCCTGGAGTCAAGGAGAGTAGAGACAGAGAAGCAGCATAGGAAGAAACAGCAGAAGCTCAGTGGGAGCAATATTACTACGAGTCAGGGGCTGGCAGCTGCAGAGCTCGCCCTGACTGAGAAGCTTTCTTACCGGACCCGGCGTCCGAGGCTGTGGGGACTAACTCTTACCCAGCAGCAGAAGCCGACCGGCAGGGGATTTCAGGTCCTCAGGCCCAGAAACCCGAAGGCACGGTCACACGCGTGGGACCAGCACCGCCATCGTGGAGCGGAAGCCATTAGAAGGCCCCGAGTCACCGGCCATACGGGTGAGCACCACACGGTACACTCAGGGACGTGGGCTACTTATATCCGCTTCTAGCAAGGTAGCCAGAAGAGTACAGTCAGTTTGGGAGGCCTACAACTCCGCCTGGCCAGGGGAGATCCCATCTGCTCAAGGACTGACCAGGCCCCGTTCACTAGCAAGTACTCCGGGAGGGTCTATCGTTGTTACCAGTAAAGACCCTGAATTACACCGCACCGTCTCTGAGTGGTTCCTGCTACCCCCATCATCCACATCTGCTGCCCTGAGGCCATACCCCTCCCGTTGGGGGTTATACCATCTACGCTGCACCATCCATCCACCGGCCTCAGCGGACTGTCCTGCAGCGGCAGCTCCATAGCTGCATTCAACGGGTGGCGTAGTCGTCCTGCATCTACCGCTGTTACATCGCCGCTCAGTTTGACTCCCTGGGCACGGACCGGGTCACCGCCACGAGACTACAACCCTCAAGAGATCCGGCTCCGGGTAAGCTCCCGCGTGCGCAACGCAGCGCGACACAGGCCCAGGGGCGCGTCAACTTTGGCGTAGTCGGCAGGATTTCGTGCCCGCAACCACCGGGTACTGCGTGCCTGAAAAAGAGACTTTTCAAACTTACCTGTGGTGAAGATTCCCGACATCCGGCGCCATCTTCAGCCTTCTTCCCGCCATCGGTGAAGTTTCCCGCCATCCGGCGCCATCTTCTGCCTTTTTCCCGCCATCCGTGGAGTTTTCCCGCCATTGGACGCCATCTTGAGGACGCCGCGCGGGAAGAAGAGGGGCGTGGACTCCGAAAGCGCGCGAGAACTGAAGCCCCGCCTCACGTCCGGACGTTGCGTAAGGTCCTGGAAGGAGCCCAGCAGACGCCGACGTCACAGGAGCGCGACGCCAGGTCCTCTACCCCGACGATTGACTGCGGAGCCGCGGCCTACGGAAGAGGATCTCCGGAAGGTAGGCCACGGTCCACTAGGGGGGAGGAGGACACCAGGAACGGACAGCAAGATGGCGGACCGGCAGCAGACTAAGCTGCCCAGCATCGGCAGTGCCCCAGTCGTCGCCGGCCCCGACCAGCGCCGGGAGAAGACGCGTGACGCAGGAGCGGTCGCGGGAGCAGGTAAGAGGAGTCTCCCTGTCCCGGACGCTGCCAGCGTCAGCCTGCTCCCGGGCCCCCTGGTGGAGCCGCCGATTCCGGGCGCTGCAGACACCGACCTGCTCAAGCCCTGCGGCCAAGCCCTCCAGCCCTGGGCACTACTACCACCAGCCCGCGCCCAGGCCCAAAGTTGCACCCTCTGACCCCGGGCGTCATCAACGGCGACCCTCTCCACGCCTGGTCGCAAGGCCTGAACTCCCCAGGTGCAAAAGGACTGTACGCCCTCCACGTTAACCAAGGAGGAGCTGCAGTACTACCAATACGAGGAAAGCCAAGAGGACCCGGACGGGTCTGAAGCCTACACACAAGAAGGAGCAGGAGGATGCCGTTACTGAAGTACGGTAAAGTGGAACTGTACATAGTTACCCGTAGGGGTACTTGTGTTGCTAATTAAAATATGGTCCCCGTTGGGACAAGTGTGAACTGTTCCCGTGTGTCCCCTATCCTTAACCAGGCTGAGGACTGTGAGCAGCCATCCCATCTCCCCACAGGCTGAGGACTGTGAGCAGCCAATCCTTATCCCCACTGGCCGAGGACTGAGAGCGGCCATATCTTGTAAATATTATGTGTTTCCAGTTATTTATAGGAGTCCTTGGTGGATTTACCGGGAATCCTTTGTACAGTTAGTGGAGCGTAACCCAGGATGGACTAAAAGACTGTTAAGGACTCGGGGTAGGACAGACCCCTACCTGGTTACGTCTCCCTGTTTTGGTGAAATGGACACCTTGCTTTTCAAAACTGCACCCGGTTGCGGACACGCCGTAACTATCTTATGTGTTTTTCTTATTGTATTGTTATTGTTATACCTTGTTATGTTTTTCTAAAAAAATATGTTTAGTCCCGGAGTACTAAATTTCACTAGGGGGGAATGTGACACCCCAGGGGTCTGGTTGCCACAGTGATAGAGATATTACGTCTGAGAGCAGGTGGGAGGTCCTTTGGTCAGGGATCCTGTGCATGCCACACCTCCTGCCCAGTCTTGGGAGGGGAAGGACTTCCCCTATATAAACCCGGGGCTGAGGCAGGGTAAGGAGTTCTGAGAGGAGAAGACAGGGAGCAGAGCTGCTCTATGGGCTCTGCTCCACAGGCAGGCCCTGTCCAGGGGCCTGAGCCTAGAGTCAAGGAGAGTAGAGACAGAGAAGCAGCATAGGAAGAAACAGCAGAAGCTCAGTGGGAGCAATATTACTACGAGTCAGGGGCTGGCAGCTGCAGAGCTCGCCCTGACTGAGAAGCTTTCTTACCGGACCCGGCGTCCGAGGCTGTGGGGACTAACTCTTACCCAGCAGCAGAAGCCGACCGGCAGGGGATTTCAGGTCCTCAGGCCCAGAAACCCGAAGGCACGGTCACACGTGTGGGACCAGCACCGCCATCGTGGAGCGGAAGCCATTAGAAGGCCCCGAGTCACCGGCCATACGGGTGAGCACCACACGGTACACTCAGGGACGTGGGCTACTTATATCCGCTTCTAGCAAGGTAGCCAGAAGAGTACAGTCAGTTTGGGAGGCCTACAACTCCGCCTGGCCAGGGGAGATCCCATCTGCTCAAGGACTGACCAGGCCCCGTTCACTAGCAAGTACTCCGGGAGGGTCTATCGTTGTTACCAGTAAAGACCCTGAATTACACCGCACCGTCTCTGAGTGGTTCCTGCTACCCCCATCATCCACATCTGCTGCCCTGAGGCCATACCCCTCCCGTTGGGGGTTATACCATCTACGCTGCACCATCCATCCACCGGCCTCAGCGGACTGTCCTGCAGCGGCAGCTCCATAGCTGCATTCAACGGGTGGCGTAGTCGTCCTGCATCTACCGCTGTTACATCGCCGCTCAGTTTGACTCCCTGGGCACGGACCGGGTCACCGCCACGAGACTACAACCCTCAAGAGATCCGGCTCCGGGTAAGCTCCCGCGTGCGCAACGCAGCGCGACACAGGCCCAGGGGCGCGTCAGAAGCATAAATCTTCTATCAAGTTCCTGTCAAGTCTTTTTTTTCCCTTTCATGAAAACAGATCCCATAGGTAGGTGAAACATTCCTTTGAAAAACTATAGCCTTCCAAGTATAAAAGAAAAAACACATATAACCCAAGTAAGTTATGTTTCTGTTGCTCATGCTTTGTTCTCCTTTTTTATTACTAAGAATTAATGGATTTTGAGGTCCAGCTTTGCACCTTGCCATCACTCCTGCCCGAGGTGAAGGCGGCACTTATTTTCTCTAAGTTTCCGTAAATTGAGCAGACTTCTCGTAGGACAGTCAGATACTCCTGCCAGCGTTTTGGCTGAGAACCTACAGCCTGCGGAGAGACAGCTGTTAAAACACAGAGCATGTAGTGAGACAGGAACAAGTGTAAGCACCGCACGTAGTGGCACTGGGGGGGATACGAGCGGAGCCTGATGGTCTGAAGGATCTTTTACATTGTTTGTAAAAGGTTGCAACTGAGGGATTATGGCAGTCATATGAATATTAAAGGGAATCTGTCACCGGGTTTTTTATACCTAATTTGAGAGCAGCATAATGTAGGGGCAGAGACCCTGATTCCAGTGATGTGTCCCTTATTGGGCTGCTTTCAGCAATTTTTATAAAACTGTTGTTTTATCAGCAGGAGATTATCAATAGAGGACTAGTAAACCTGCTGCCATGTAATTCGACCCCGCCCCCACCACTGATTGGCAGCTTTCTGCCTATTCGCAGTGTACACAGAAATCTGCCAATCAGTGGTGTGGGCGGGGTTATACAGAGCTCAGCATTCAGAGAACTGCTAGATATGCAGCAGATAAAACAGTGATTTTATCAAAACTGCAGCAAGCAGCCCAGTGAGTGATATGTCGCTGGATTCAGGGTCTCTTCCCCTTCAACATGGTGCTCTCAGATGCGGTAGTAAAAACCTGGTGAAAGATTACATTTAATAACAGATCTGATGACTGAAGTTGTCCAAACTGTGAATGACAATTTAGATTATTATAGTGCAATTGTTAGGGACCATTCAAAAGTATTTCCTATTCTAGAAGGTAGGACATGCAACATGCATAGGGTCAGGGCCGGCGTCAGCACCCGGCGCACCCGGGCAGGTGCCGGGGCCCTGAGCAGGCAGAGGGGCCCACTGGCGGTCGCGCACCCCGCCGGGCTATGGGCGGAGGAGAGCGGTGTCAGCGCCCGCCCTTCTCTCCTGCTTGCTCAGGGCCCCGGCAGCCGGATACTTACCTCTCCCCGTGCCTCCGCAGATCCGCTGTCTTCCTGCTCTGCGCTCCCTGTGACGTCTTTCCACCGCGCGCTCCCCTGAGCCATCACAGGCAGCGCAGAGCGGGAAGATACCGGCGACGCTGGAGTCCGGACCCGAGCAGTGGCAGCAGGTGAGGAGGAGTGAGGTGAGTATTTGATTTTTTTTTTAATGTATGGAGGCATGGGGCATAATATGGGGGGGGGGGGGGTGACATCCTGCATGGGGCATAATATGGGGGGGGTGACATCCTGCATGGGGCATAATATGGGGGGGGTGACATCCTGCATGGGGCATTATAAAGGGGGGGGTGACATCCTGCATGGGGCATTATAAAGAGAGGGGGTGACATCCTGCATGGGGCATTATAGAGAGAGGGGGTGACATCCTGCATGGGGCATTATAAAGAGAGGGGGGTGACATCCTGCATGGGGCATTATAAAGAGAGGGGGGGTGACATCCTGCATGGGGCATTATAAAGAGAGGGGGGGGGTGACATCCTGCATGGGGCATTATAAAGAGAGGGGGGGGGGACATCCTGCATGGGGCATTATAAAGAGAGGGGGGGTGACATCCTGCATGGGGCATTATAAAGAGGGGGGGGTACATCCTGCATGGGGCATTATAAAGAGAGGGGGGGGTGACTTCCTGCATGGGGCATTATAGAGAAAGGGGGTGACATCCTGCATGGGGCATTATAGAGAGAGGGGGTGACAGCCTGCATGAGGCCTTATAAAGAGGGGGGTACATCCTGCATGGGGCATTATAAAGAGAGGGGGGTGACATCCTGCATGGGGCATTATAAAGAGAGGGTGGTGACATCCTGCATGGGGCATTATAAAGAGAGGGGGGTGAGATCCTGCATGGGGCATTATAAAGAGAGGGGGGTGACATCCTGCATGGGGCATTATAAAGAGGGGGGGTGACATCCTGCATGGGGCCTTATAAAGAGGGGGGGTACATCCTGCATGGGGCATTATAAAGAGGAGGGGTGACAGCCTGCATGGGGCATTATAAGGGGGGGGACAGCCTGCATGGGGCATTATAAGGGGGGGGGGGGACAGCCTGCATAGTGCTTTATGTGGGGGGGAACAGCCTGAATGGAGCATTATAAGGGGGGGGGGGGACAGCCTATATGGGGCATTATAAGGGGGGGGACAGCCTGCAAGGAGCATTATATGGGGGCCAGTATCCTGTATGGAACTTTATAAGGGGACCAGTATCCTGTATGGAGCGTTATATGGGGGCCAGTATTCTGTATGGAGCCTTATATGGAGGCCAGTATTCCGTATGGAGCCTTATATGGGGGCCAGTATTCCGTATTGAGCCTTATATGGGGGCGAGTATTCCGTATGGAGCCTTATATGGGGGCCAGTATTCTGTATGGAGTCTTATATGGTGGCCAGTATTCCGTATGGAGCCTTATATGGGGGCCAGTATTCCGTATGGAGCCTTATATGGGGGCCAGTATTCCGTATGGAGCCTTATATGGGGGCCAGTATTCCGTATGGAGCCTTATATGGGGGCCAGTATTCCGTATGGAGCCTTATATGGGGGTCAGTATTCCGTATGGAGCCTTATATGGGGGCCAGTATTCCGTATGGAGCCTTATATGGGGGCCAGTATTCCGTATGGGGCCTTATATGGGGGCCAGTATTCCGTATGGGGCCTTATACGGGGGCCAGTATTCCGTATGGAGCCTTATATGGGGGCTAGTATTCCGTATGGAGCCTTATATGGGGGCCAGTATTCCGTATGGGGCGTTATATGGGGGCCAGTATACTGTTTGGAGCGATTCGCCGGTTTCTGAGCTATTGTGGAATTTACAATAGATATCGCTCATGTAATGTAAGAAGTGAAATCCTTGGCCTTGTACTATATATATATTTCTCTGTGGTATCTGTGCATCATGAATCGTGGTATGTGTTAAAGGGGCCACTGAGACTCTTTCGCCCGGGGCCCAGAAAAACCTGGAGCCGGCCCTGCATAGGGTGTAACCCTTTGAACAACGCATGCATATAACGATATGCTTATAATGAAGTTTAGCATGTCCAGCAGACAATATGAACAAAATTAGTGAAAAACAACAAACCAAATCACAAAGGTAATAAACTCCTCATTAGTCTATATTTGCCAAGTCCTGCTGATGTTTTCCACAGATGTTATACATGATCTGCATCGCCAGTCGGTAATTTAGAAAAGATATTTTTTAATGTATGCTCAGGATTCAATGAAAAAAAAACTACTTGCACCCACAGCAGGATAATTGTTAGAAGAAAGTAGTCATTTCACCAAATTACCCTTATTTTGTGTATATATACGTACTGCGTATATTGTCACTCTCTTTATTGGTGTACTAAATACAGTAGACGTAGATTACAACTATAACCTGTAAAATACAGCAATTTATGCAAGTATCTGCACCTGCTCTCATAAAGAGGTCCCTTTTCCCAGTAACCACATAGCTATACAGTTAAATTAATGATACAGGACCATCAGCTTTTTCTCCCACTGGCAGAGTTAAAGGGGTATTCCCATCTCCAAGATCCTATCAGAATATGTATTAGGTGTAATAATAGTAATATTAGCAAATATCTCCAATTAGTAATGTAGTATAGTTCTTCTGATTCGCTTTGTCACTTACACCATGTGCAGTAGCTTAGGTATCCATGGTTACAACCACTAACAACTGTCACTATATGAGTGGCCGTAACTATGGAAACCTAAGCTACTGCAATGCACTGTACATGGGCTAAGCAACACAGCGAATCAGAAGAACTATACATTTCTAATAGGAGATATTTGCTAATATTATTATTACACCTACTACATATTGGGATATGATCCTGGAGATGGGAATACCCTTTTAAATCAAGTCTGTCAGCACAAATAACTGTTCAAACCAATTGCTCGTTGATCCTTTGGCATGGCCAAGCAGTTCAACCTTCCCAGCTACTAGTTTTCCATCTTTCTCTTGACTGACAGCTCTTGTGTGACATCTGTGTCCGAACCTGCCCCCTCTGCTTTTACTTCTGTCTCCAGGCGGTGCTGCGTCTTCACTCTGGGCAGTGCAGGGTGACAACCCAAGAATCCAGTGTATTCACTGGGACTTGTGGTATTGTCCAGGCAGGGAGCAAGGGGGTTGACTTCTGTCTCTGGTATTAGCTCCCTTTCTGTAACGGGTCTGGGAGGCAGAACCTCTGAGCTACTATACAAGGGGGCAGTCCTTGTAAGGGAGCGGGTGGCGACCAGGGAAGACGGGCAGGAGGTCACAGCAGGTGACCGGGACAGTCTCTGAGTGAACGGGCTGGAGGTCACGGCAAGTGACCGGGGCAGTCTCTGGATGAACGGGCTGATGGTCACGGCAAGTGACCGGGGCAGTCTCTGAATGAACGGGCAGATGGTCACGGCAAGTGACCGGGGCAGTCTCTGGATGAGCGGGCAGATGGTCACGGCAAGTGACCGGGGCAGTCTCTGGATGAACGGGCAGATGGTCACGGCAAGTGACCGGGGCAGTCTCTAGGTAAAGGGTTGGTACGACCTGTGGCGGCTGATGATAGACGTGAGCTCCCAGGTGAGCAGGCGAGAGTCTCTGGATGAACGGGTGGTCACAGCATGTGACGGCGGAGCCTCCAGGAAGACCAACAGACAGGCGGCAGATGAGCGCTCCCAGGTGAGCGGGCAGAAGTCTCTGGACAGGCGGGTGGTCACAGCACGTGACGGCAGAGCCTCCAGGTAGGCTAGCAGACAGGCAGCAGATGAGCGCTCCCAGGTGAGCGGGCAGGAGTCACTGGACAGGCAGGTGGTCACAGCACGTGACGGCGGAGCCTCCAGGTAGGCTAGCAGACAGGCAGCAGAAGAGCGCTCCCAGGTGAGCGAGCAGGAGTCACTGGACAGGCAGGTGGTCACAGCACGTGACGGCGGAGCCTCCAGGTAGACTAGCAGGCAGGTAGCTGGTGTATGCTCCCAGGTGAGCGGGCAAGCTGGTCCATAGACAGACTGACAGGAGTTGGAAGGCAGACCGTCGGACCTCAGGCAAGCAGGCAAGTGGCTGATGTGCGCTCCCAGGTGAGCGGGCAGGCTGGTCCTTAGACAGACTGACAGGAGTAGTAAGGCAGACCGTCGGACCTCAGACTAGCAGGCAGATAGCAGATAATCAGGCAGGAATCTGGCAGGTAACTGGCAGGTAACTGGCAACGGGACCTGAGGGCTGAAGCAGAGTAGTGAACAGTGCAACAACATTGCTCGGGCACCTCCATTTTGGAGGAGGTGCCTTATATATGGTGAAGTCCTCCGGCCATTGGCCGGGGACTCCTTAGGACGGCGCGCGCGGCCCCTTTAAGAGGGAGGGAGAGCGCGCGCGCGCGCCCTAAGCACAGTGGCCGGGAAGGAGCGCGCGCTGCCAGCAGAGCGGGAGGAGGACGCCGGGCACGGAGCAGGGAGGTGAGGGGAACAGCGTCCCTGCCTGGCAGAGGGCAGGGACGCCGGCGCTACACTTTCTTTAGCTTCTAGCTGTTTATCTATCTGAATCGCTTTCTCAGTTATAAGCTCCACTTGACCTAGCCTCTGCCCTGCTTAGTAGACTTGTGTGTGACATTGACTCGTATTTTGACCACATTTCTGCCTGACATTTCTGCTCCGTTCCGAACCTCCTGGTATTGACACAGCTTCCCAACTATCTTCTGCAAGCCTGCTCCATCAGCAAACAGCTACTTTGTGGACGCAACCCAGGGGCCCCTGTATAAGTCCAGATCCCTGTATAGGAGTTAAAGGGTGAAGGCCAGGGCAACACCTGGGATCTGATAGATAGAGTGGCTAGCACTAAGCTTGTCCATGGAAGCCCTTTTAAGAGCTGCCAGGCGACCATGCACAGTGCCCCTGTTACATCTGGTTTTACAGGGGCCATAGAGGGGCGAAGATGGAAAAAAGTAAGTGGGAAAATGAATTGAAATGCTCGGCCACACCAAGGGTGCACCGAGTGCCTGGGCTTGGTTTGAGCAGTCATTTTGCGCTGATAGGTGTTTCATAATTGTTTAACCTTTTCCCGCTGCATCCATTTTTCATCCTTCTAACTAAATGTTAGTAACACATTCTAGCAATATGCCTTAAATATTTATTGTGGGGACACACCTTTAAACATTTCCCCAGAGGGCCTGAAATAACCCCATACTGTAATCTGTAAACACACATATTACATGGATCATCTTATTTTATGAGACATCATGAATATTGCTACAAAATATGAGAGATAAAATACCTTTGTGTGCACATTTTTATCTCCCCGGCTCTGTTTATTTTATCTAGGCCCAATAAACTGGGAATCGTGCTCGGCTGGCTGCGGGGGGGGGCAGGGGAATCACAAGCCTTACATGGTAAAAATGTCAAAAGCTTCTCAGGCTTAGAGAGGTCAACAGCAAAAATGCAGGATATAAACTTCCTAAGCCAAGATGTTCCCAGACAGTCTAAGACTATATTAACCTGTCATGGAGACGTCCATGCTGAACAGTTTGTTTGAGCGCGATGTGTCATACAGGAGGTGATAAAATAAACCTGTCATGGAGTTGGCGACTTTGGAAAGATTAAATTACATTCTATCTACGTTTATTAGGTCACTTTACACTTGTACGGAAACAGCCTTTTAACTAGTCCAATACAAAGGCTTTTGTTATAGGAGGATATTGGCCCTGCTTGTCTTAAAGGGGTATTCCCATCTTCAAGATCATATCTCAATATATAGTAGGTGTAAAAATAATATTAGCAAATACCTCCAATTAAAAAATGAAGTATAGTTCTTCTGATTCTCTTTGTTGCTTGCCCCATGTGCAGCGCATTGCAGTAGCTTAGGTTTCCATGGTTACGACCACTCATATTGTGACAGTTAGTTGTTAGTAGTCGTAAGCATGAATGTCTAAGCTACTACAATGCCCGGCACATGGGGTAAGCAACATAGCAAATCAGAAGAACTATACTACATTTCTAATTGGAGGTATTTACTCATATTATTATTATTACACCTACTACATATTAGGATAGGATCTTGGAGATGGGAATACCCCTTTAAAGGAAACCTGTCACTAGATTCATGCTGCCCGAACCACAGGCAGAATGAATCAAAGTCTGACTGTGTCTAACTGCAGGCAAGAATGTTTTACATGGCGTTTCAAAATAAATATAGTAAGAAAAGTCAGCCACAGGGAGAGACCAGAATACACCGGCCAATTTCTCCCAGCTTCGCTCCAGGTGATTGACAGTTCTCTCCATAGATACACACATGGTAGAGACCTGTCAATCACCCGAAGCAGTGCAGGGAGAACCCAGCGGGGATGGGGGGGGCAGCACTGTGCTAGTTGCGTCTCTCCCTTTGCTCCCCTATGTAGCCCATATTTTCAATGCAACCAGAACACACACATTGAAAAGTTGAAAATTCTTCTGTAAACTATGATAAAGAGATGGTCGTGACGTTCCTTCTGATTTTGTGGCAGTAAACAATTGCTCTGAGGCCCCTTTTTAAACACAGCACATGTATTCTCACCATGTTCCCTGACGAAGGCTGGTCCGAAACGCGCATCGGGGCGGATGCGCGGACCAAAGGAGCTCTTGCATTTGGTGTCAAAGGTATTTCATAATGTTTTTTACTGAGCACATTGGCATAGTTACAATATGATAAATTGGCATATATACCTTGATAGACCTATTTACTGATATGATAGCAGGATTGTTTATATGATACTTCTTCTATACTTGCTTTATTAGCACATATAATATATTAAACGGATTTATGCATGTACATTATCATTATTGCTCCGGTACTGCGTGCCCCTGCTTTTTCACAGTTGTCCTTACATGTTGATATGTAGCACATTTCCCCTGCCCTGTATATGTATTTTATCCTTTGATAAAATTTTCTAACTTTTGGACATTATTCCGGACTATCTTTCGTCGTTTTTTTGTTCCCATGTATTTAATGACAAGTTGTCCCTTTGAGTCCCTTTAGCCTGACATGTTTTACTGGGTTATTATGTAATTCTTGACTTGTCTGTATTAGGTTCAACATTAATATTTTTCATTAGTTGTTAGAACAAGAGACTATGCAGTACATATGGATATTCTCATTTTGTGGAACCCGAGGGACATCCAGATGATACTGGGAGGAGGTTCACCACCACTACTGTACACAGGAAAAAGAAAACATATGTTAAAGGGTTATTCCCAAAATCGAAAGTTGTCCCCTATCTCTAGGACAGGGGATATCTTGCTGAACGATGGGGTTCTGAGGAGTCCGACTACTGGGATCCATAGAGATCAATGGAGTGCAGGTGTGGATCTTCGATCTCAGCTTCATTCTTTGTCTATGGGACCACTGGAAATAGAGCGCTGTACTAGGCTGTTTCCAACAGTCCCATAAACAATGAATTCATGGGAGACCACCTCTGCTCCATTTAAGATGCAGCTTCCCATTATCAGGAGCACTGGGACCTCCAATGGTTGGACACCCAGCGATGGTGTTTTGGAAATAACACTGTAATACATATGCCAGTATAATACAAGATGTTAAATGTTCCCATAACGGCTTGTGTGACAAACCGTACAGTGGCTCCACCATTGAAGAGAGAATTGCACAAACATGTCCAGGATAAAACGCTGGTGAAACTGGGGAAAACACTCCAAAACTATGTGACATCTGATCACATCAGTAAAAAAATGCATGCGTCCCGGTCCTAGACTATACAATACTTCATCTGTTAGAGCTGCAGTTTGTGCTCCACAGCTGCTTTTCCTGATGTAGCTGGGGAAGATAATTGCAGTCACTGTCCGCTATCTAAAAAATCAGGACAAATATCTGGACATATTATCTCTGTGCGGTGGGCACTTCTAGTTTAGTGTAGAGTATGAATACATGCACATACTGGGATTATTTCTGACTAATATTAGGATTATGGTCAGATATAAGAGCGCTGGGGTTAATTGTAATTCTTTGTTTGCCGTATTGCTGTGCAGTGACAGTGATAAACCGACCATAATTAAGGAATGATTCACTCACAAGAAGTGTTTTATTGAGGATTGGGACAATTTTTCATCTGATCTATCTTCGTCCTCATCAGAATATTCATCAATTCTGAATAAACGCTGCTCTATAACTCTTTCACCCTCCTTCGGGCTGTGTTCCTTACCCATTCCTGGCAGGACGGCTGCCAACAAATGTTACAGTGCAAAGCGGCTCCCACCGAGCCCGTATAACAAGCTGCATTCACCAAAACCCCAGACTTTATTATGGTAACATGAAGCACGGAGCTATTACAACACCCATCATTATTTCACCAGATAACTCTGGTTCTCAGAATCTTTGCTAAACAATTTTCTCTTTATTAGAGCGGGATTACGGCTAAAAGAAACAGTGAACAAGTCAGTCAATGTTACATGCTGTAGATACTTATGTGGCCACCTGGGCTCCAGCCTTAAAAAGGTTTTCCACTACTAGGATATTGATGAACTATCCCTGGGATAGGTCATCAATATGAGAAAGATCTGGAGTCTGACATGTGGCGCCCCCCCATTTAGCTGTTTTCACTTTTGCGACCCATCAGGACACACACCAGGTCTTCAGATTGTTATTCCAGGCTCTAGTTCCAAAGAGCTGTGTTACACACCTGTCCCGGGTCCGGGCTTTGCTCCCCTCACCTCGGACCGCTGGCCTTTGTTGTGCTCCTCGTGGGGCTTCGCGGATTGCCTGGTGTGTGACATCATCTGCCTAGGCCTTTTGCGACCCATCAGGACACACACCAGGTCTTCAGATTGTTATTCAAGATTCTAGTTCCAAAGAGCTGTGTTATACACCTGTCCCGGGTCGGGGTTTGGCTCCCCTCACCTCGGACCGCTGGCCTTTGTTGTGCTCCTAGTGGGGTTTTGCAGGTTGCCTGGCGTGTGACATCATCTGCCTAGGCCTTTTAAGGCCCATCAGGGCACACACCTGTGTCTTCAGATTGTTATTCCAGACTTTAGTTTAGTATTCACCAGCTCCTGTGCACATTGTGCTAACCTGCTTCAATCCCTGCTGACTTCTCTTTGTCATTCTTGCTGTTCTCAGGACTCCTGTATGTGCCACGTCCATGCTCCCCACGTGCCATTGACTGCTTCATCGACGCTCGGGGTCTGTGTACGCACCCGGGCCTGGAGGGGGCTTAGCGGGTCCACGTCACAAGCTGCCACTAAATAGAGTAGTAGTGTCCTGCACCATATACCATTTACAACCAGTCTCTGTTGGAGGTGATAACATTTGATACAAGGAAGTGTCAGGTTTCGGACCCTCAACCTGATATTGATGACCTATGCTAAGGATAGGTTATCAATATCCCAGCAGTGAAAAAGCCCTTTAAGGTGGATCTGTCATCAGATATCACATTGCAAAGTACATAGTGAGGCTGGTACACTTCCATAGGAAATCCATGCCAGAATGGCTGCATAACCCTTCTGAATGTTTATGCCATCTCCGCCTGCCTAGTATGACTGACATCCCCTCAGCATACCTACTCCTTGCTGCTGCTGAGATCTCACACTGCTCAGTACAAGCTGCAGTTGTCAGTCAGGCTGGGTGAGCAGAGATCGAATATAATTTGACTTATGAGTTCTCTCGCTCTTTTAGTTGGACTCAGAAAATGCTCAAATTAATATCAGGATTATACAGATATTCAGACACAATTTTTTTAAGTAAACTAGTCTTATCAGGTCCAAGATCTATTTCTTATTGTATGCAGATTGTATTGTAAGATTGATAACAGATCCACTTTACAAAAACGACTCCTACAGAAAATTTAAAAAAAAGCACACATACCTCCTCCCAGACCGGCGCTGCTCCTTCAATCTCCCTGGTGTAACTACCAATGGTCACATCACATTGTTTTGTCATTAGACTTCTCCAGTCAATCAATAGCAACTGATCGGCTGCAGCCTTCTCTATTCCATCAGAGAAATCAGCAGCCGATCATGTGACAATGTCATATAGCCACTGGGAAACAAAGCTTGGAGACTGGAGGAGCAGTGCTGATCCGGGAGGTAAGTATGCTTACTTTTTATTTTGTCCAGCAGAATAGAGCCAAGAAGGAGACGTCCAGTAGCAGACAATCCCTTTAAGGGGGTGAGGCTCATAAGGTGCACACACTAGCACTGGCTGGTTGCTTTACAACTCAATATTATAACTACACATTTTTTACAATATAAAAAAAACTCCTCCAGGCAAAAATCCAGGTAAAAAAATGTAACTTTATTTCAGTGCAATAAAAAAAATGAATGACATCTTCAATTTCTTCCAGCATCATGGATTCTATGATTAAGGACTGGTTTACAGTAAGAAACGCGTAGGAAATTTATATTCTATTGCTGGATGGAATAGAAGATGTCATTCATTTTTAATCACACTGGAATAAAGTTCTGTGTTTTTTACCTGGAGGAGTTTTTTCTATTGGATCTATACGGCACGGAGTACAGCAGGAGTGCGGAGGATCTCAGTCATCCTGCAGGAGTGCGGAGGATCTCAGTCATCCAGCAGGAGTGCGGAGGATCTCAGTCATCCAGCAGGAGTGCGGAGGATCTCAGTCATCCAGCAGGAGTGCGGAGGATCTCAGTCATCCAGCAGGAGTGCGGAGGATCTCAGTCATCCAGCAGGAGTGCGGAGGATCTCAGTCATCCAGCAGGAGTGCGGAGGATCTCAGTCATCCAGCAGGAGTGCGGAGGATCTCAGTCATCCAGCAGGAGTGCGGAGGATCTCAGTCATCCAGCAGGAGTGCGGAGGATCTCGGTCATCCAGCAGGAGTGCGGAGGATCTCGGTCATCCAGCAGGAGTGCGGAGGATCTCGGTCATCCAGCAGGAGTGCGGAGGATCTCGGTCATCCAGCAGGAGTGCGGAGGATCTCGGTCATCCAGCAGGAGTGCGGAGGATCTCAGTCATCCAGCAGGAGTGCGGAGGATCTCAGTCATCCAGCAGGAGTGCGGAGGATCTCAGTCATGCAGCAGGAGTGCGGAGGATCTCAGTCATCCAGCAGGAGTGCGGAGGATCTCAGTCATCCAGCAGGAGTGCGGAGGATCTCAGTCATGCAGCAGGAGTGCGGAGGATCTCAGTCATGCAGCAGGAGTGCGCAGGATCTCAGTCATCCAGCAGGGGTGAGCTGGTTGCTCCTATTTTTACACATTTCTTACTACCTTGCATAGCACAGGCCTAGCGTCAGCGCCATGTACCCAGGCTTCGGCTATATTCACACCGCATTCCATTCAGTGGAACACAAACAGGACGGGTCGCAGTGTTTTCATACATTCGGGTACAAAGTAATAACACCTTATTATAAACTAGGGCTTTCAAATTACAACATGGCATTACATCAAAGTGCGGAGGGCAAACTTGTCTTTACTTTCTGTCTGCAGCTGCTGTTATTTTTTGCTGTTAACCATCAGCAAACATTCTCTGTATTTACATTGGAAAAAAAAAACCCACATTATTTTCAGTTTCATAGACTTCTTGGCTTTCCTTCTAGACACCACACACAGAGGCAGCGAGCTGTCTGAAGGAGTTTGCAGCACTTGCAGTGAAATCTTCTACTCTGCGAGTTTTGGAATCTGAAAATCCAAGTAATTTTTCGCACATTGTCGAGATCGGCAAAATAATTCTTTTCCATCTCATGAGTGCAATTTAAAGGGGTTATCCAGGACTAGATTAACTTTTTTTTTTCTGTGGACCTAAGAACCAACAGGCAGGTAGATGCTAACTAGTCACAGACCGCTACTGCCGGCGATTCTGCGGCTTCCCTTGACGACACATCAGAAGAGGAGCAGCTTCTCTTCTGCTCTGCTGTGTTGACAGAGCGTGACTGCTGATGTCCTGTTGATTGACAGCCGTCTCCCTGCTAACTAACTGCAGGAAGTCGGCTGTCAATCAGCATGACGTCAGCAGTCACGCCACATTGACAGAGCAGCCTGGAAGAGGAAGAGCTGCTCTGCTGACATGGAGCAGCTGAATCGCTGGCACCATACAAGTATTGGCTAACTGGTTAGCAACTACCTGTTTGTTAGTTTTCATAGTAAAATGATAATTTAGTCCTGGAAAACCCCTTTAACTATCATCAATAGGAAATTGTTGTCTGCAGTGCAATTGTATTTTATCACCACGTGGTTTTCGCTTCCAATGTTCTGAATTGATCAGTTTCACAAAATAGATTTATAAGGCTCATTTTTTTTCTAATGCATCTGCAACATTTCTGGGCATATATACTGTAGCTGCAGTTTATAGATTCACTACAGCTATTTTTTTGCACATAAAATACAAACTCAAAACAATATTTGTTGAAAGGTATATCTGCAGCCTATTTGTCCAAAGTGGACATAAACCCTTTTATTTATGGGCAGCTGTGTTGTGTGATCACAGTCTGACTACCTGTCCAGTGCTTGTTCTGTGTAGACAGGGAGTTCGTCTCTTCTGGGTGGAGGACTTCTTGTGAACGACAGGATTATATTTGCGTCTATCAAATCAATCCTGGCATACAAATTACAGGAGCACTTCATTAAATGATATAGGTCTGATTGCCTGAGGTTGGAAGCATACCGGCACAAGCAGGAGTCTGTTACTAAGTGGGACACACAGGGGGCACTTATACTGTCTGGGACAAGATCTGCTTAGTCCTAATATTTTGGGGACACAATCTGTCACTTTTTTGACTGTTTCAGTTTCACCATCTATCTAGCAATAATTTTAGGGGTTATCTTTCTGGCACTATGATTTTTGGAGTAACTACATTTAGGGTACAAGCCAATATTTCTATTGTTGAAATGTTTAATTTGTTCCAATATTCAAAAGGTTTATCCAAGAATTTTTTTTTCTATGGGCTTAAAACTAACAGGCAGGTAGTTGTTAACAACATGCCAGTTTTATCCGGCGCCGTGACAGAGCTGTCATTCAGCTACTCCACGTCAACAGGGAAGCTTTTCCTCTTGGGGGTGACGCGCCCCCTGGGCCGTGGGGTACCCGGAGCCGGGCCTGTAGATGCTGGGGGTTGTAGTCACCGTGACGGTGACCCAGTCCGTGACCCAGGTGGTCAGTCTAAGGTAGTTTATGTATAGTCCGACTACGCCACCTGTGGGATGCGGTTATTGGGAACCGCCGCTGCGGAGCAGTCCGCTGAAGCTGGTGGTATGTGCAGCAAGGTGATGTAACTCCCCACAGGAAGAGTGGAGCTTCAGGGCAGCGCGTATGGATGATGGTGGTAGTAGTGCAAGGTATCAGTAATGACAACACAGAGTCTTTGCAGTGCAGTCCCAGGGTCTTTACTGTTGGCAATTATATGGGCCCCAACGGGAGTACCGGCTAGTGATGAGGGCATGGTCAGTCTGGGAAAAATCCTAGAGTCCTCCTGGCCAGGTAGAGTTGTAGGCCTGCCGTTCTGACTATACTCTTTGGCTATCCAGCTTATAGTCGTGTTGTAGCCTACGTCCCTGAGTGTAATGTGCTGCGCTCACCCGTATGGCTGGCGACTCGGACCTTGTGTATTCCTCGCTCCTCTGTGGCGGTAAGGGTCCTTTCGTGTGGCTGAGCCTCCGGGCTTCTGTGGGCCAAGAGACCTGCAATCTCCTGCCCTGCGGTATCTGCTGCTGGGTATGCAATCCCCACAGCCTCGGACTCCGGTGTCCGGTCCTCTGTGTATACTGGCCAGGACGAGCTATCTCCAGCTCCAGTCCCTGGCTCTTTACTCCTCCGTGTCCTACTTGACTCCTGACACTAGACTGAGACTTAGACTAACCCCGCCTCCAGATCCAGTTATATAGGGAAGGATCCGCCCCTTTCTGGTCTGGGGCAGGAGGTGTTGCATGTAATGTGTTCCTGACCAGGAAACTCCTGTTTTGCTCCCAGACATGGTATTACTACCACTGTGGCAACCAGACCCCCTGGGGTGCCATTACTGTCGGCGTCACACCGATTGATAGCAGGCTCCCTGAAATTGGGCAGCGGGGAGCCAGCTGTCAATCAGCATGACGTCGGCATACACACCCTGTCAACAGAGCAGAGCAGAAGAGAAGACGCTGCTCTGCCAACGAAGCCGCTGAATCACTGGCAGGAGCGGTGTGTGACCGCTCTACGCCGGGCACAACAGGCAGTCGGCAACCATCTGCATGTTAGCTCTTAGACCAGTAGTAAAAAAAAAAAAAAACAGATAACCCTTTTAAGGGAAATTGTCACCTGATTCATGCTGCCTAAACTAGGTGTTAGACTATCCTGCCGGGGACCATAGCTAGAGACGAGACTAGTTTGGTGCCCACCTTTGGCTGGCTCTGCCCAGCGCCACTGCAGATGACTGAAATGTCTCTCTCTAGGGGAGAGACCTGTTAAACACGTCTAGTGGTGCTGGGAGAAGATAGTTAAAGTATATTTTCCCCGAAAAGCTCTGGTGTTTGAAAACTATACCTGGCTGCAGTAATGGAAGCCAGGCTTCGATTCATGCTGCCTGAGGTTTAGGCGTCATGAATCAAGTGAAAGGTTTCCTCTAAGTGCAGTCTTCAGGGATACTAATCAACGAAGCAGGTACAATAATGAGACAAAAGATGAAGCAATAGACAGGGATATAATTAGTAGTAACAATACGATGAGAACTTTGTTAAATCTTATCATCTAAGTATTAAAATGGTTCCAAAACATGCGAACCATTACAAATATCAGGCTATCCAATAAATCACAACCGATATTCACATAGATGAGAAAATGATGAATAAAGTATACAGTGCACATAAATCAAGTGTTATAATATAATGCAAACAGAAGTCCGGTGCCAAAGTTTATAGGGAAGTAGAACCAGTAGTAGCAGCAAATAACCCAAATATCCAGGAGAAACAAAATAGAGTTAGAAATAAAATCCCAAAATAAAAACCTGACAAAGATTGGGATAAAATAATTATCTTGTGACTTCTAAAATATTTAAGGAATATAGGGAATATGCAGCATTCAGCAATCCAAAAAAAAAATGATTGGGCAAAAAGTATCAACCACAATTCAGTGATGCATATGCATCATATTTTATTAACGTAAAAAATGCAGCTTTCTTTACCATAAATGAAGGAGAAAAATCAACATGGAAATCCTATTTACAAAAAATGTGTCGGGTACCGGCCAAATATCAACTGCAAATATTTTTGCAGATTGGATTAAACCAATATTTGGGAAGGCTGTTGAATTAAATCCCAGTGCTGCATAATTAGGAATAAAACAATTTTTGAAGTATAGAAGTAAGGCTTTTTTTATCTTAACAGATTTTACAGCTTGCTAAAACACCAATAACACATCCATTTTCAATTGAGGGGGAGGCACTCTTTCTTAGTACATATTTAAAGGGGTTGTCCAGCATTTGAATACATTTTTTTTTCTAGGCATGAATGGTTTTATAATAATAAACATAGGCACACGCACCCTTCAGCATCCCCAGGAATCCAGCGCAGGTACCTCTGTTGGTCTGCCAGCTGATGACGCTCTCCACTATTCTCTGGCTGCAGCAGTCCTGGTAATTTTCCAATGGAGCAGACATTGCTTCCAAAGCCCCCCGTGCTGCATTCGCAGGGAAGCTGAATGAGGAGTATGTATGACTCAGTTTATTATCTTAAATCCATGACTAGAAAGAAAAAATATTCAAAATGTTGGACAATCCCTTTAAGCCTTAGGCTGTGTGCCCACAATGCGCTTTTTAAGCGTTTCCGCTGCAGAAATGCTTAAAAAACGCTTGGTAGAAGGCCTGCCATGTTCCCCAATGATAATCCGCATGTACTGTGCACATACTGCGGAAATTTCCGCTGCGGGTTATCATTGTGGAAAAAAACGCAGCACTACCAATTATTTTGCGGAAGCACGGAGTTTTCGCCGCCATTGACTTGCATTGGACCGCATGGATTACGCATCACTGCATCTGTACATGCGGAATCCATGCGTTTCAATGTGCGGATGGTAGAAGAGGAGACTCTCCTCCTCTGGACCCGGGTACCATAGAACCTGTAAAAAAAAGAATAAAATAAAAAATAAATCTTATACTTACCTTCTGATGGCCCCCAGTGTCTTTATCCTGGCTTGCCGGCAGATAGCGGTGGACTCAAGGACCTGCCATGATGTCATTTAGTCATGTGACGGGTCACGTGACCGCTGACTTCGGCAGGTCCTTTCAGTGTACCGCGAGCTGCCAGCAAGCAGATACAAGCACACCGCGGGCCATCAGAAGGTAAGTATATATTTATTTTTTACCATTCTTTCGGTCACACTATATAAATCCATGCCGGTTGCATGGATTTATATAGTGTGACCAAGTTGTCAAGCACTTTCCAAGTGATGCTAAAATGGCTTGGAAAGCGCTTGTCAACCCGCATGCAGAAATGCAAGTGAAGAACGCTTCACATCCGCATGTCCCTGACAGGAAAAACGCATGTACAATCCGCATGTACAATCTGCATGTACAATCCGCATGTACAATCCGCATGCGTTTTTTCTGCCAGGGAGATGCAGAAACGCTCAGGAAAAAATCCGGAGCATTTCTGCATCGTGGGCACATAGCCTTAAAGGAATTTAACCATGTCAAATTTATTTTGCATATTATTGAACTGTGTGATTTTTCTAAACAAGTTCCTAATTTACTTTTACAACTTGTATATACCATACGCAGGAGTGCACACATGATGTCTTATCTTTGTGTATACAATGTTACTATCCTGAAGGTGATTATTAGTGATGAGCGAGTATGTTCGGTTAACTCTTTCGGCGAGTACAGAGTATCTTCAGAGTGCTCGGTGATATGTTTGAATCACTCCCGTGTGCATGATCTGCGACTGTTTGACAGCTTTAATACATGTGAGGAATGCGAAAGAAACAAGCATTCCTCACATGTATTAAAGCAGTCAAATAGTCGCAAATCATGCACACGGGAGTGATTCAAACATAACACCGAGTACGCTGAAGATACTCGGTACTCGCATGAGTATACTTGCCGAAAGGGTTAACCGAAGTTGACGCGCCCCTGGGCCTGTGTCGCGCTGCGTTGCGCACGCGGGAGCTTACCCGGAGCCGGATCTCTTGAGGGTTGTAGTCTCGTGGCGGTGACCCGGTCCGTGCCCAGGGAGTCAAACTGAGCGGCGATGTAACAGCGGTAGATGTAGGACGACTACGCCACCCGTTGAATGCAGCTATGGAGCTGCCGCTGCAGGACAGTCCGCTGAGGCCGGTGGATGGATGATGCAGCGTAGATGGTATAACCCCCAACGGGAGGGGTATGGCCTCAGGGCAGCAGATGTGGATGATGGGGGTAGCAGGAACCACTCAGAGACGGTGCGGTGTAATTCAGGGTCTTTACTGGTAACAACGTTAGACCCTCCCGGAGTACTTGCTAGTGAACGGGGCCTGGTCAGTCCTTGAGCAGATGGGATCTCCCCTGGCCAGGCGGAGTTGTAGGCCTTCCCAACTAACTGTACTCTTCTGGCTACCTTGCTAGAGGCGGGAATAAGTAGCCCACGTCCCTGAGTGTACCGTGTGGTGCTCACCCGTATGGCCGGTGACTCGGGGCCTTCTAATGGCTTCCGCTCCACGATGGCGGTGCTGGTCCCACGTGTGTGACCGTGCCTTCGGGCTTCTGGGCCAGAGGACCTGAAATCCTCTGCCGGACGGTTTCTGCTGCTGGGTAGGAGTTAGTCCCCACAGCCTCGGACTCCGGGTCCGGTAAGAAATCTTCTCAGTCAGGGCGAGCTCTGCAGCTGCCAGCCCCTGACTCGTTGTAACACTGCTCCCCACAGAGCTCCTGATGTTTCTTGCTATGCTGCTTCTCTTCTCTACTCTTGTTCTGTCTTCTTTCTCCCTAACCCTGCCTCAGCCCCGGGTTTATATAGGGGAAGTCCTTCCACTCCCAAGACTGGGCAGGAGGTGTGGCATGCACAGGATCCCTGACCAAAGGACCTCCCACCTGCTCTCAGACGTAATATCTCTATCACTGTGGCAACCAGACCCCTGGGGTGTCACATTCCCCCCTAGTGAAATTTAGTACTCCGGGACTAAACATATTATTTTTTTTTTTTTTAGAAAAACATAACAAGGTATAACAATAACAATACAATAAGAAAAACACATAAGATGGTTACGGCGTGTCCGCAACCGGGTGCAGTTTTGAAAAGCAAGGTGTCCATTTCACCAAAACAGGGAGACGTAACCAGGTAGGGGCCTGTCCTGCCCCGAGTCCTTAACAGTCTTTAGTCCATCCTGGGTTACGCTCCAACTATGTACAAGGATTCCCGGTAAATCCACCAAGGACTCCTAAAAAGAACTAGAAACACAAAATTATACACAAGCAACTATAAACAAGTAAACATTATAAGATAGCTTAAACATTTAGATCCTCCAACATGCGGGTAGCTGGCCTCTAGTGGCCCTAGTGGACCTACGGAGCTGACTGTCTGGCCCTGAACTACAGGGTGTAGGAGCTGTCAAGGGTAAACTGGGCAGCTGTCTATGGGCCCTCTGGCTCACTAGGGGTATGGCAGGCTCACTATAAGCAGAGGGTTGATTTTCCGGGTCTGCTTGTGTAGAGTCTTCTGCCTCCTGGACCGGCTGTTCTTCCAGCTCTACCGGTTGCTCCGTAGGTTCTTGGGATGATGGTTGGAGGAAGGTGAGTACGGGTACCACAACTGCACCATTGACTTGAGTCCAAGACCGAGGGAAGTCCCCGAGCACGGTACTAACCATATCTTCCCTTTCCTCTACGGGTCGATGGTCTTCTTGTTCCTCTTCAGGGTTCCTCAGTTGTTCGGGACACTTCTTCAGGTGGTCCCGGGATACAATGGCTGTGGTTTCCCCTCCGTCTTTACTGATGGTACAGACCTTCGGGTTTTCGTGGCTTGAGGGCAGTACGGTGTACGGGTCCTTCTCCCACTGGTCGTCCAACTTGTGGAGCCGTCTCTTCCTCTTCAAGACCTGCTCTCCGGGTACCAGGGGAACAGCGGGAGCATACTGGTTGTAAGTTTTCTCTTGTCTTTCCCTAGCCTGACAGAGACTTCGCTCCACGCTCTCCTGTACTCTCCGGTACTGCTGCTGCCTCTCTGTGTCCCAGTCTGTTTCTGGTGAAGTGTCCTCGGGTGTCAGGACTCCCATTTCCAGGTCAACAGGTAACTTACCAGGTCTTGCCCTCATTAGGTAAGCCGGGGTACAGTTGGTGGAACCTACCGGGATGTGGTTGTATAGGTCCACCAGATCGGGCAACTTTTCAGGCCACAGACTGCGTTCTTCCAGGGGCAACGTTTTTAGAAGATCCATTACCACCTGGTTCATTTTTTCACAAAGTCCATTAGTCTGCGGATGGTAGGGTGTCGTCCTTATCTTCCGGCAGCCATACAGATTGCAGAATTCCTGGAAGACCTCCGCTTCAAAGGCAGGTCCCTGGTCCGTCAGCACTTGGTCCGGGTACCCGTGTGGACGGCAAAAGTGCTGCTGGAAGGCTCTAGCTGCCGTTTGAGCCGTTAAGTCCTTGACGGGGACGACAACCAGAAACCGGGAGTAATGATCCACGATGGTTAACGCGTAGACGTAGCCACTTCTGCTTGGGGTCAGTTTTACATGATCCAAGGCTACCAGTTCCAACGGTTGCCGGGTGACGATGGACTGCAGGGGAGTCTTCTGGCTGGCGCGGTCCTTCCTTCTCAGGTTGCACGGGCCACAGTCCCTGCACCACTTCTCAATGGTTCCCCTCATGCCCACCCAGTGGAATCGCTCGCGCAGCAGGAACTCCAGCTTCTTCCACCCGAAGTGTCCAGCTCCGTCGTGGTATGCCTCCATCACCATGGCTGCGTCTCTTCGTGGCACCACTACTTGCCAGAGTAATTCATGCGTCCGGGAGTTAACCATTCTGCGGCACAACTTCCCTTTGTAAAGGAACAGTCGACTCTTCTCTGCCCATAGTTGTTTGGCTTCCTCCGGAGCGTCTGGTTCAAGGCGAGCCTCCGGCCGAGTCAGCATCTCCTTCACCAGTCGGACGGCAGGGTCGCTGTCTTGCGTTTCCGCCCAGTTGTAGTGAGGTAAGGGGTTCAACGTAGCAGCCTGCTTACTCCTTACCCGGTGGGAATACTGGATAGTCCCATGACGGTGGAACGCAGGGAGTTCAATCTCTTCCAGTCCCTCCGGATCTTCTCCTTCGTCCGGCAGGTTGGGCATCCTGGACAGGGCGTCCGCGTTAGTATTGGAGCGCCCTGCCCGGTATTTGATTATGAACTCGTAGTTGGACAGACGGGCCATCCACCTCTGCTCCAGGGCACCGAGTCTTGCCGTGTCCAGGTGTGTCAACGGGTTGTTATCCGTGTACACGGTGAACCGGGAAGAAGCAAGGTAATGCTTAAAGCGCTCAGTGACTGCCCATACCACGGCCAGGAACTCTAGCTTAAATGAGCTATAATTCTCGGGGTTCCTTTCAGTGGGTCGCAGTTTTCGGCTGGCGTAGGCGATTACTCGTTCTTTCCCCTGCTGGATCTGGGACAGTACGGCTCCTAGCCCGATGTTACTGGCGTCGGTGTAGAGGATGAAGGGCTGGCTATAATCCGGGTACGCCAAGATTTCATCCCCCGTGAGGGCCATCTTCAGCTGGCGGAAGGACTCTTCTTCTAGCTCTTCCCATTTGAAGGGCGGCTTCTGGTTCTTGGCCTTCCGGGACTGGCCTATCAGGAGGTCCTGCATAGGCGCTGCCTTTTTGGTGAAACCGGGAATAAACCTTCGGTAGTAGCCTACCAACCCGAGGAACTGCCGCACTTCTTTTACGCTGGAGGGGCTTGGCCATCCCTTAATTGCGGTGATCTTATCGGGGTCGGGAGCCACTCCGTCAGCGCTCACCACGTGTCCCAGGTACTGCACCTTTGGTTTCAGGAGGTGACACTTGGAGGGTTTCACCTTTAGGCCGTAACTCGCCAGAGCTTCGAACACCTCCGCCAGGTGTTTCAGGTGGTCCTCATAAGTTTTGGAGTATACGATGACATCGTCCAGGTACAACAGGACCGTCTCGAAGTTTCTGTGGCCCAGACAGCACTCCATTAATCGTTGGAAGGTTCCTGGGGCGTTGCAGAGTCCGAACGGCATGCAGGTGAACTCGCTAAGTCCCATCGGGGTGGTGAATGCGGTCTTCTCCCGGTCCGCCTCTGCTACAGGAACCTGCCAGTACCCGCTAGTGAGATCCAAGGTAGAGAAGAAGTTAGCAGACCTTAAAGCAGCCAATGACTCCTCTATCCTTGGTAAGGGGTACGCATCCTTGTGTGTGATACGTTTGATTTTCCGGTAATCTACACACATCCTCATGGTGTTGTCTTTCTTTTTGACTAAAACTAGCGGGGCTGCAGCTATCCCGGATTACCCCAGCCTCCTTCATGTCTCTAAGCATCCCCTTGGCGTGTTGGTAATGTGCAGGGGGTACGGGTCGATACCTCTCTTTTATGGGAGGATGATCTCCCGTGGGGATGCGGTGTTCTACCCCCTTGACTCGCCCGAAGTCTAACGGGTGTTTACTAAACACTCTCTCATACTCTTGAACCACCCGGTAGACTCCCTGTTTCTGGTGGGAGGGAGTGGAGTCAGTTCCCAAGTGTAGTTGCTGACACCAATCCTCCATTACTTTCTTAGAGCCGTTACCTTCCTCCGGGTGAGATGGAGGCAAGGGTTCCACAGACTGTATAGAGTTTTGGTTGATGGTATATAATTTTGCTAGCGTGGCATACCGGGGCAGGTACACTTCCCTCTCCCCGATATTGATTATGCGAACGGGCACCCTCCCATGGCGTACATTGACCACCCCCCGTGCTGTCAAAATGGTGGGCCTACTGTCTGAGTAAACTGGTTCTACCATTGCCTGGTAATCTCTACCTCTCAGACCAATAGCTGCCCGGCACCAAATCATCATTTCACTTTTTGGGGGCATGGCAATAGGGAAAGGGTCACACATTCTTACGCTACCAATCTCACCGCCGGAGAGTTCCACCTGTTGCCGTCGCATCAGTGCCCGGATCTCTTTCTGGAGCACTCGCTGCTCGCCGGAGCTGGCGTTCTTGGCAACCTGCTGTAAAAGGAAAATCACCTCTGCAAGACAATTTTCAATTACATTAGTTCCTAGAGTTATTTTTGGGTGGCTCTCATGTTTGTCAATGTCTACAATGATCAGTCCCTGTGCTGCCAGTTCGACTCTACCGATTTTGATGGTCACCTCTTTAAATCCGATCTGTGGCACGGGCTGGCCATTGCTGGCGATGATACTCAAGTCGTCGTCAGGGTAGCGGGTAATATCCGAGTCATTCCAGTACTGCTTAAAGAGCACGTACGGGATGGTGGTGACCTGTGACCCGGTGTCCAGTAGGGCACTCATGGGAATGCCATCCAGTACCACAGGCAAGACTGGACGTCCTCCCACATATCTGTCGCGCCAGTTCGATGGGCCTGGTGATCTTTTTCCTGGGGGTTGGCCCTCTACCCCAGGTTGTGCCCGTTTAAAGAACAGTACCTTTCCATATGTCCGGGTTGATTGCAGCGGCGGCAGATGGGTCGTCCGTCCTCGCTGTATCGGTCACTGGGTCTTCCTCTGGCCGGTGGGGTCCTCCTTGGTCGACGCCACGGGATGTCCTCCGGTCCGGATACCAGCTGGATCTTCCCTGGGGTGGAAACCTGTAAAGACTGCACAGTTCGGGTTAGCGCAGCAACGCTCTTAGCTAGCTCTTGGACCTGATGGCGTAGGTCTGGAGCCGGGTCATTGTCCAAAGCCTGCGCATCAGCTCCCACAGGCCCTGCCGACAAGGGCGCCGCCTCCTGGTGGTAAGTGATAGCTGGGCGCCTGTGGGTCACAACGCCACCCGGTGCCGGTTCTCGGAGCACCCGGATGGCTCTGTCCTTGAACTGTGCAAAGTCCAGATGGGGATCCTGTAAGGCCATTGCCCGCAACTGGGTTCGGTGGGCATTGCAATATAAACCCTCTATAAATTGTTCAGTCAACAGCCTGTCCTCGTTTCCCACCCCATCAGGGTCGGTCTGCTTTATGGCCCTCAGGGCCTCTTGTAGGTTTAGTGCATAGTCCCTTATACTCTCATGCGCTCGCTGCTTGCACCCGTAGAATCTAAGCTTAATCTCGGCTGAGGTGCGGGTATCAAAGGTGTCCTTCAGCCGGGTTAGTATCCCTGCGACAGTCTTCCTCCCAGGTGGCCAGGATTTTACTTCCCTTTTGGCTGCCCCAGTTAGTTGGGCCACCAGGATGCTCACTTTTTGCTCTTCTGTGAGGGGGTACACCTGGAAGAGGCTATCCAGCTTTTCTCTAAAGTCATGCAGGGTATGTGACTCCCCTGAGTACTGGGGTAGCCAAGCTGCTCCCGGGATATAGGGCATGGTGAAGGGCATAACTGCAGCAGCGGTGGCGCTGGCGGGGGTTGAGGCAGTGAAGCTCTCCTCCGTATCCGACATCTTCCTCCCCCCTAGTGGACCGTGGCCTACCTTGCGATGATCCTGTCCCGTAGGCCGCGGCTCCGCAGTGGATCGTCAGGGTTGAGGACCTTCCGTCGCGCTCCGGTGACGTCGGCGTCTGCTGGGCTCCTTCCAGGACCTTACGCAACGTCCGGACGTGAGGCGGGGCTTCAGTTCTCGCGCGCTTTCGGAGTCCACGCCCCTCTTCTTCCCGCGCGGCGTCCTCAAGATGGCGTCCAATGGCGGGAAAACTCCACGGATGGCGGGAAGAAGGTCGAAGATGGCGCCGGATGGCGGGAAAACTTCGCGGATGGCGGGAAGAAGGTAGAAGATGGCGCCGGATGGCGGGAAACCTCCACGGATAGCGGGAATCTTCACCACTGGTAAGTTTGAACAGTCTTTGCTTTTCAGGCACGCAGTACCCGGTGGTTGCGGGCACGAAATCCTGCCGACTACGCCAAAGTTGACGCGCCCCTGGGCCTGTGTCGCGCTGCGTTGCGCACGCGGGAGCTTACCCGGAGCCGGATCTCTTGAGGGTTGTAGTCTCGTGGCGGTGACCCGGTCCGTGCCCAGGGAGTCAAACTGAGCGGCGATGTAACAGCGGTAGATGTAGGACGACTACGCCACCCGTTGAATGCAGCTATGGAGCTGCCGCTGCAGGACAGTCCGCTGAGGCCGGTGGATGGATGATGCAGCGTAGATGGTATAACCCCCAACGGGAGGGGTATGGCCTCAGGGCAGCAGATGTGGATGATGGGGGTAGCAGGAACCACTCAGAGACGGTGCGGTGTAATTCAGGGTCTTTACTGGTAACAACGTTAGACCCTCCCGGAGTACTTGCTAGTGAACGGGGCCTGGTCAGTCCTTGAGCAGATGGGATCTCCCCTGGCCAGGCGGAGTTGTAGGCCTTCCCAACTAACTGTACTCTTCTGGCTACCTTGCTAGAGGCGGGAATAAGTAGCCCACGTCCCTGAGTGTACCGTGTGGTGCTCACCCGTATGGCCGGTGACTCGGGGCCTTCTAATGGCTTCCGCTCCACGATGGCGGTGCTGGTCCCACGTGTGTGACCGTGCCTTCGGGCTTCTGGGCCAGAGGACCTGAAATCCTCTGCCGGACGGTTTCTGCTGCTGGGTAGGAGTTAGTCCCCACAGCCTCGGACTCCGGGTCCGGTAAGAAATCTTCTCAGTCAGGGCGAGCTCTGCAGCTGCCAGCCCCTGACTCGTTGTAACACTGCTCCCCACAGAGCTCCTGATGTTTCTTGCTATGCTGCTTCTCTTCTCTACTCTTGTTCTGTCTTCTTTCTCCCTAACCCTGCCTCAGCCCCGGGTTTATATAGGGGAAGTCCTTCCCCTCCCAAGACTGGGCAGGAGGTGTGGCATGCACAAGATCCCTGACCAAAGGACCTCCCACCTGCTCTCAGACGTAATATCTCTATCACTGTGGCAACCAGACCCCTGGGGTGTCACAAACATACTCGCTCATCACTAGCGATTATCTGTTAATAAATGGGCTCTCCTGCATCTTAAATGTAAATCTGCTTGAACACCTTTAGGCTATGTGCACACGTTGAGTATTTTGAGTAAACTATAACCTTTTCCAATTGTGATACATTTCTGGAGCACTGTTTGTTAATATGCAGGATTTCCAATCCCTGTGATTGGCATAGACTACATTTCCCACACTGCCTTGCTCTTAGGTAGCCTCACCAGGACATGCTTAGTGCTTAGTAGAGGTAATTTCCACCCCCTTTTACATGATGTCAATGATAACTTCCTGTACATTCAGATGAGAGCGATCCTGGAAGCAATTTACAGAACACCAGCAAAACTAGAAAAGGACTTTGAATCACATGGCCTACAGCGAGAACTAGAAATCAGCATATTTTTGACAAGCTAAGTATGTTAGACAATTGCTTATTTTAAAAACTATAGTTATTAAGTGGTAGATATCAGGAAAATCCTTTTAAATCCCACATCCTCTAATGATAATAATGAGATGGCTCTGCTGACTCTGTCACAGTCTGAACAGCAGAGCTACAAAGTGAGCTGCAGGCAGCTGGAAACATCATTTCATTATGTATCAATCAGTAGCTAATGTGAAGACTGGGAAATTGCAGGAAATGAAAAAAAAAACTTTATAATTAAAACAAAATTCAAAGAACCTGTCATTTCCCTATTTATTCCTTTTAACTAAGTGTGAACCTTGCATTTAAACAATGCCATAGCCAAATGAGCTTAATAAAAGAAGACCCATTTTGACAAGTGCAGAGTCGGACAGATACGACAGAATGGAGATTGCTTTTTACACTAGTCAAAAGGATAGACACTTCTGTCTGGTAATATCTAAATGTGCATGTGAATGAGGCAATAATGGAGAAGTGTAATATTAGAGAAAGAACTGAAGGACTCTCCAGTGCATAGTACAGGAACCTGCTACACATGTTAGCGTGTATACGGCCTCCAGGAGATCCCTATAAATAACAGCGAAGAATTAGGAAAATTATCTTTTGATTGTCTATTTTTGTAGGAGGCATGATCATTAATTCATCCAAGTCTTTGTAAGGAGAAGAAAATACTCACATGGCCGCTGCACCTGCACAGTTGACATTTTGCTCTCCTTTTAAGAAATGTGCTTCCCTCCAGTCCGGTAATGAGCCATTTAATGTATGTAAAAACCTATGAACCACAGCCAGCAGATGAACCATTGTGTTATTTAAACTTTCTATCATTAAGTCCAAAAATTATGAGAAAAACGGTGATATGAAATTTTAAACTTGTGAGAGATTATCCAACTCCAACCGAGAAGACAGCGGCTATTATGACCAAAATCCCTCAAGGTAAAAAAAAAAAAAGGCAAATTGCCCTATTCAATGCAACCAGACAGGTATTTTTTCTATGTCACTGCCCTACTTCAAGCCTTTATTGTTCAAAGTGACTATATTCCCTGGAAGTTCTTGAAGAATATCTGAGAAAGTATTAAGGTTTATAATCAGGTCGAAATTGACACAATGTATTTCTGATAATTGTAATGAAATGCCAGCTTTCCATCTGCTATAGGGACATATTCTCTTAAATACAGATTCTGCTCAATGAAAAGTTTAGCATTTTCTCCAACTTGAACCTACTGTTACCACCTTGACTTTTTCCTGATCAATAGGTTTCTAGATTCCTGTCTGGATTATAATAGTGATTGCACAATTGTCCTCTAAGTGGTACAGACTAGTACACAGCAGGGGGCTGATGCAATCTGTAATCAGCAGGCATTCCACAAATTTACATATGAAAGGGGCACTGGCCACTTGTGTGTGGGTGGGGGGGGGGTGAATTATTCTTAATTATGCCAGACTGAAAAAAAGAATAGTACCCTTTGTTCAGTAATACAAGGGAAATGAGCTATTGCTTCATGTGAGACTGTCCAATGCACCATTTTTGTACGTTAATTTGTGGAATGACTGCTGATTATGGATTGCATCAGCCCCCTGCGGTGTACTAGTCTGTACCCCTTAGAGGACAATTGTGCAGACTAATTGTACTATCAAACTATGAGGGAACAGCCATGACTATCTTCCCTCAATCCTGTTGGACAATGCAACGAAATGGGAGCTGAGGGTTATAAAAGGGGCCAGCTCCTGTCACTGGTGTGATTCTTCAGGATGTCAGCCCAGGGACCATGGTTTCAGCTGGTGGGTTACAGAACTGCTCCACTGCCCAACACTGAGGCCACCAAGTTGTTTGGAGAACCCAGATTGGGACAATCCAGTCACCTGGCCACATACATCGCTGTGCTCGGTCAGCTTCCTCAGCTTGTCGCTAACTCCTCTCTGTGGGTGCCTGCTAAAAGCGGGGTGCTGCTGGTTGGGGTAGTTGGTCCTGATGCCCCGAAGTCGCGGAGGTTCTAATTCCCAGCGAACTAGCGAAAGGGTGAGACACTGTCATTTGCACCACCTTGTGTCCTTGCTGGGAATGTAAAATATGCTTATAACTGTTGTTGACCCAATAAAGTCTTACTGGAGTGTGATACCCTCACCCTGTGCTGTCTGAGTAGTGTTCTGCCGACGGGTAAGGGGTACGGGCGTTCAGTGAAATGAGCCCCAGCCAGTGCGTTCATTTTAAAGACAGCTAGGCCAGCGGAGGAAAGCACCCACCACGCCGAATAAGCCTCCTTACCTTGGAATGCCAGAGCCGGTATGTCACTCTCCGCAAGGAGAAACGTTACCCCTTAGACCTCAGTCCAGAGCCTCTCACCTAGCCAAATCAGTTCTCATACATTGCACTGACGAGGGCCAAAAGTCCAAAACACTGTGTCTGTAAATTGAGATTCTGATTTGGCTTTTATCCTAAGTCATATTGCAAGACTCGTTAAAGGGTCGATTGTGACTTGTAGGATCACTGTTTCCAATAGGGGGCGCTATAGAGTTCAAGTCCTCTTTCTCTCTGAAGAGGCAATTTGCTTATTTACTTGAGGCAGTTATCCAACAAATTACAGAGTAAGTGGTGGATTCTGCAGATTACCACCACAATACTATATATAACATTGGATTTACATGTGATAGTTAGTCTATCAATAGTAGTATAGCTATCCTATGAATATTACTAGGTAGGCTTCTCTCTCTCTATATATTTATTTTAACATGCATCTAAGAGAAATTGGATTTAGTTTTAAAATTGTCTAGTAAAGTATTATGATAGGTGGAAGTTGTATGTAATTTTTGCCCTTACGGGCATTAGTAAATAGAAAATGAAGAATAGCATTATTTCTGGTTATTATATAACTTCAGAAATAGAGGTCCAGTGCTTAGGGTGGCACCTTGTAGAGGGCAGCAAAGGAAGCAGGAACAAAAAACGTCTTCATTCCAGCTCTCCATGCGCCCTGCTGGGGTCCAAATGATTGGGCCAATTGTGATTTTTTTGGACCCCTAAGGATTAAGGGAAATTATTGGGACAGTAGCTCGTAAAGCAAGCCTAGTCTGGTGATTGGCTAGTGTAAATGAACCTTTAAAGGGGGTGTATTTAGACCATTAAAATGCACTAAAGAAAGTCTGTGGCCGTCTAAGTGTCCCAACATCACTGACCCTTTATTTTATTGTTGGGGGGTTAAAACATGCAATCGAGCCTTGACCTCAAGGTTGACCTCTCATTAGACATTCTTGTTATATGGTCTTTCATATGCCGTCTGGTGATGGAACGAGGGGATAGTTGGAGTGTGAGAAGCACGAGGACTCAGAACTCCCCTGCAAGACCATGCTCTATATTCTCATTGTTTCTGCAGGAGGCTTGTTAAAGCATATAATGCATTAAAAAAAAGATTCCCAAATATTTCTTCCCAGGCAACAGAGTACGTTGTGCTCTGCCTAGACTTTACATATTAATATATTAATGCAAGCTAGATTGAAAATGGTTTCATATTTTGCATTAGCTCGTGAAAAAAAAAAGCTTTTCCAATGTGGTGTAATGTTACATATTTATATATGAAAATGGCAGCCTGCAGCACAAATCTCATTTTGAAGGGGAGCCTAGTTGTCTATGCAGTAGGGGGAAATAAAACTTATCTAAAAAATTTAAAAAAAAAGTGTGTGTGTGTTCGTATTGTAAGATTACAAATACAATACATTGCCTGGCAGAAAATCACTGCATGAACAGCAGTACATTATTTAAACCAACATCTTGTTGTCAGCATGTTATGATCAGAGAAGCGTTTGTCACTTCTTCGGCTCCCCACCCCCAGGCGCTACCCGAAGGGACCAGAGCTGCAGTCATGAAACTGTCTGGTACTGATCATGCGGGAAGAATTTCAGTTCTGGGTGGAGAGAGATTTCAGCTTTATTGATATCTGAAGCACCTTTAACATATGGAAAATGTAGCATTAATCTGCCTTTTCTTTTTCCAATTCAGACGCCAGTCTCACAAACGAACTTACATGAAAGGTCTTTAGCAAGCAAGCTTTACTGACGTCTTGGGGTTGCTTCCAGTCAGAATAAAAAGAGGGAAAAATATAGCACTGAGGCATCCTCTATAATCACATAAATCTAGGGGAATGCAGGGAGTTTTAACTGTGCCTAACAGCAGATTTTCTTAGCAAAGGGAGGATTCTGGAAAAAGACAGAATAATAAGAGGAATGTTAGCGATAGGCAAGAAGCAAAATCAAGAGTAACGAGGACAAACGAGACTGCAGAAGGTATGAAAAGCTAAGGGAGTTGAAGAAAGGGACATATACATCTATATATACATACACACATACATACATACATAGACAGTCATAATCAGGTCTAGAAGCATTTGGCCAGTGACACAAGTGGTATTTTAGCTGTTTATATAACTGTCTCTTAAATATGTTTTGATAATCAATATGGTCTTAAAGTACAGACTGTCTGCTTTCATTTGAGGGTATTCACATCCTAATTGGAGTAAGGGCTTAGGAATTACAGCTCTTTAATGTGTAGCTGCCTCTTTTTCAAGAGACCAAAAGTAATTGGACAATTATCTCAAAACCTCTTTAATAACCTGCATGGGCTTTTCCCTCATTAATTCATCATCAATTAAGCACGTAATAGGTCTGGAGCTGATTCCAGAGGTGAAATTTGCATTTAGAAGCTGTGGCTGTAAAATCAGCTAATGGAGTATGTATTTTATAGAGGGAATGGACATAACTATTTTACATCATCAACCCCTAAAGTATAATCTTTAATTGTAGATATTAACATTAGTACAACCAAAAAATCCCACTAAAATTATGGAAAATGAATCACTCCCTAGTATCCCTTAGAGTGTTCCTTCCTGTCTGCAGGGGTTGGAACACTAAATCAGCCAGCCAGTGGCGCCTCCACTCACATGTAGTCTGTCCCTGTATTTCCTTATAAATCACTAGACAGGGATATTTACAGGACTGATGTGATTATTAGAGGGATTTGATCACCTACCAACCAGCAAGAATTCTGGCTTTCACAGACCTGTTAGTTTTTTTTTAAGAAACCCTCCTACTCTTCACTCATTACCTGTATTAATTGCACCTGTTTGAACTTTTTACCTGTATAAAAGACATCTGTCCACACACTCAATCAATCACACTCCAACCTTTACACCATGGCCAAGACCAAAGAGCTGTCAAAGGACACCAGGGACAAAATTGTAGACCTGTACAAGGCTGAGATGGGCTACAGGACAATAGGCAAGCAGCTTGGTGAGAAGGCAACAGTTGGTGGCAAAATTATTAGAAAACGGAAGAAACACAAGATAACTGTCAATCTTCCTTGGTCTGGGGCTCCATGCAAGGTCTCGCCTCGTGGGGTAAAGATGATTCTGAGAAAGGTCAGTAATCAGCTGATAACTACACAGGAGGACCTGGTCAATGACCTGAAGAAAGCTGGGACCACAGTTTCAAACATTACCGTTAGTAGCACACTATTAAAATCCTGCAGGGCGCGCAGATGGTCATTGGCGAACTTCAAGGGACTGGACATGTGGGCTCCCTCTTCCACCATTCAAACTGTGCGAGTGAGTCTAAGTGCAGAAGGCGCAATGACATCACCAGATCGCATCTGCTGTGTGGAACCTTAGTCAACATGCTGCACAGACCGGAGTAGTGTATCGGAAGAAACAAGGTTAGGTGAGTCGTTTTTTTTTGTTTGTTTTTTTAAAATTGTCAGTCAATGCTTGGGAGAAAATGTAGGGCATCATACTGTGTGGGGAGGTTGTCTGGCCATCTTACTGTGTGCAGGAAGAGTGGGCTGTTTGGCCATCATACTGTGTGGAATAGCTGTTTGGCCATCATACTGTGTGGGCAACTGTGGAGACATCATACTGCGTAGGGGTGATTAGGGGCATCATAACGTGTGTGGGGGACATCATATTGTGTGTAAGAGCTGTAGGGACAACATACTGTGTGGAGGAGCTGTGGGGGACATCATACTGTGTGGAGGAGTTTTGGGGACATCATAATGCGTAGAGGAGCTGTAAGGACACCACCAATCTTGCTTCTTATACTTTTCAAGCACTCAAATACAGTGGTTTGCGAAAGTATTCATCCCCTTGGCATTTTTCGTGTTTTGCTACCTTACAACCTGGAATTTCACAGTTTGTTTTTTTTTTTGAGGGTTTGAATCAATTCATGTAAAGAACATGCCTACAACTGTGAACACTGTTGTTTGTTTTACAAAAAAAGAAAACCAAGAAGACAAAATAAGTTAAATCTTCAGTGTGCATAGATATTCACCCCCCTAAAGTACGTACTTTATAGAGCCTCCTTTTGAGGAAATTACAGCTGCAAGTTGCTTTGTAAGTCTCTATGAGCTTTTCATAACTGGCCACTGGGATTTTTACCCATTTTTCAAGGCAAAACTGCTCCAGATTCTTCAAGTTAGATGGTTTCCTCTGATGAACAACAACTTTCAAGTCTTACCACAGATTCTCAATTGGATTAAGGTCTGAGCTTTGACTAGGCCACTCCAAAACATTTACATGTTTCCCCTTAAACCACTCGAGTGTTGCTTTAGCAGTATGCTTTGGGTCATTGTCTTGCTGGAAGGTGAACCTTCGTCTCATTCTCAAGTCACTCACAGACTGAAACAGGTTTTGCGCAAGAATATCCCTGTATTTGGCACCATCTATCTTCCCCTGGACTCGGACCATGTTAACTGTCCCTGATGCCAAAAAATAACCCCACAACATGATGCTGCCACCACCATGTTTCACTGTGGGGATGGTGTTCTTGGGGTGATGAGCTGTGTTGGTTTAGCACCAGACATAGCGTTTACCTTAGAGGCCAAAAAGTTTAATTCTGGTCTCATGTGACATGAGCACCTTCCTTCATACAATTGGGGAGTCTCCCACATGACTTTCGGCAAGCTCAAAGCGAGCCTTATAATTTTTGTGTGTAAGTCTTTTTTTTCTGCAAACTCTTGCATAAAAGCCACCTCTATGGAGTGTATGGCTTATTGTGGTCGTATGGACAAATACTCCTGTCTCTGCTTGGAAACTCTGCAGGGCCTTCAGGGTTACCTTTGGTCTCTGTGCTGCCTCTCTGATCAATGCCCTCCTTGCCCGGGCTGAGAGTTTTGGTGGGCGCTCTCTCTTGGCACGTTTGTTGTGGCACCATGTTCTTTCATTTTGATAATAACGAATTTGATGGTGCTTCGAGGGATCATCAGAGATTGGGATTTTTTTATATTTTTTATAACCCATTCCTGACTTGTACTTTTCAACAACTTTGTCCCTGACTTGTTTGGGGATCTCCTTGGTCTTCATGGTATTGTTTAGTTAGTGGTGCGTCTTGATTAATGGTGTTGCAACCTCTGTGGCCTTTCAGAAAAGGTAAAGTGTATATACTGACAGACCATGTGACACTTAGATTGCACACAGGTAGTCTTCCATCCACTAAGCATGTGACTTATGAAGGTAATTGCTTGCACCAGAAATTTTTAGCGGCTTCATAGCAAAAGGGGTGAATACATATGCGCATACCAATTTTTAATTTATTTTATCCTATAAATTTAATTTATGCCTATATTTTTCTCACTTCACCGACTTAGACTATTTAGTGCTGATGCATCACACACACAACGGATTAAAAAAATATTTAAACACAGGTTGCACTGTAAAAAAAAATAGGTAAAAAGCCAAGGGAGTGGTGTTGGGGAATACTTTCGCAAGCCCCTGTAAATCAACTGCTGATCTACAATCATCCTTTATTCCTTATGGAAATGTAAAGCAGGTATGACTAGCACAGCTTGATTCAGCCTTTTAAGAGCTCCACAAAGTGAAGTGTAACAAACTCTTTCATAAATAAGGGAAGCAATAAGAAGACAGTCACAGTCATCTTCTATGAATGCCTGGGCTTAACCCGATATTGTTTTATATCTGCCTGACGCCAAGCCCTGAATGTTCTTAATACCATGAAAAAATATAGCCAAGGTACTGGAAAAACAGTTCACCAGATGTTTGGATTTTTTTTTCAGCTTCTCGAGAGAGCATTGGCAGATCGTCTGAACTAAATAAAATGTGAGTGTTATGGGAAGATTGTGTAACTCTTAGCAGCATAAAAGCATAACAGAAGCAAAATCTTCACCACTCCTTAGTTGTAAATGGAGAGGTAAAATCTTACAGGGTCACTGTCATTTTATTAAACATTGCATTAAGCAAGAGTTCAAAAGAATATAAGAAACATAAGAGAATAATGGTTCGTTCTGCCATTCATGTACACAGAAATGGTGATAAACGTAGAAATCACTGGCACGCTCAACCCTGAGACCCCAAATGTTCATGAAAACATGGATCATGTGTCCTCCTTTAAATTTAGCTTTGGTCAAGCACTACGGCTTCATTTAACGTCTGTGGGACTGACTAAGGAGGCAGAGAGCGGAACGAGAATGGAGAGGTAGCGAGCATACATGACCACTTCTCCATTCTTCTGCTTTCTTGTGATTGGTGGGTCTCCCAGAAGTGAGAGACCACCCCCTCCCAGAGATCTTACTAGAGATCTACCTATCCTACCAATATGTGATACATTTGTATCACATATTGGTAGATTAATTCTTTCAAGCATTTATGGCACATCAGCAGGAAAGGCCCTATATGTCTGATTGGTAAGAGTCCTATAAATGGGACCCTTACCTTTTGGAAGAATGGAGACACAGTGATTGCCAATTCCTAACTGTTGCAGTCTCTATATGGTTCAATAAAAAGATTACAGAAAGGGAGTTACAGAAAGATATCTGATGGATATGTCAGACTCATAATACATAAGCTAGGAATACCCCTTCAAGGCAAAAATTAGTTCCAAAGCCTCCAAAATGTCACCCAAATTAAGAAAAAAATAAAGTTTATAAAAAAATTAATCAGATAAATAGGACAGATTAAAACATTCAGTAGTTCCCTAATCCATAGGACAGGGAATAATTTAGTAATTGCTAGTTGACCCCCAACAATGGAAACCGGGACTTGGCTCTGCAATCTTGAACGGAGGATGCTCAATCTCTGCTTCATTCATTGTCTATGGGAGTGGCAGAAAAAGAGTACAGCACTCTGCTATGTCCATTAGTTCCATAGTTTGTGAAAAATATTTAGATTTGAGAGTCCTCAGTGGTTGATACCTTTTAATGGCTAACTGAAAAGATGGTAACAAATTGCAAGCTTTCGAGACTACTCAGGTCTCTTCATCAGGCATAGTATACCAGACAATCCGAAGAGTCACATATTTATACACAATAAGACACAAGAAAAAAAAATGCAATAGGTAAGACAGGTGATGAAAAGCAGAGTTATTATGGAAGAGATAAACAGTTCTGGCTATAAATATTTTAGCAGTTAATAGATAAGGAGTGTGAAGGTTTTATTGTCCTGTGACTAGGTCCAGTGTTGTGATGGCCTCACAATTCTGAGGGGCACATTCCTTAGTTGATGTAGAGTGACAAATCCATGTGACACATTCATTCCTGCTCTGAAAGTGTTAAAGGTCATCATCAGTTTATATTCTGAGATTCTTCTTTCTCTTTGAGATTTGAAGTTACCTTTTAATACCAGTAATTTCATATCTTTTATGCTGTGATCAGGGGAACAAAAATGCTTGGCTACAGGCAGATCTATTCTTTTTTCTTTTATTGTGTGGCGATGATGATTCATCCTTGTTCTAAGTTTTTGCCCTGTCTCCCCTACATAAAGACCCCCAGCTGGACATTTGGTACATATAATTAAGTACACTACATTAGATGTGATACAGCTGAACGTACCTGGGATCTTATAGTCCTGATGTCAATTGGGAATCTTTATCTTGTCTGTGGTCATTATAACTTCAAATCTCAAAGAGAAAGAAGAATCTCAGAATATAAACTGATGATGACCTTTAACACTTTCAGAGCAGGAATGAATGTGTCGCATGGATTTATGTCATTCTACATCAACTAAGGAATGAGCCCCTCAGAATTGTGAGGCCATCACAACACTAGACCTAGTCACAGGACAATAAAACCTTCACACTCCTTATCTATTAACTGCTAAAATATTTATAGCCAGAACTATCTCTTCCATAATAACTCTGCTTTTCATCACCTGTCTTACCGATTGCATTTTTTTTTCTTGTGTGTCTTATTGTGTATAAATATGTGACTCTTCGGATTTTGTGGTATACTATGCCTGATGAAGAGACCTGAGTAGTCTCGAAAGCTTGCAATTTGTTACCATCTTTTCAGTTAGTCATTAAAAGGTATCAACCACTGAGGACTCTCAAATCTAAATATTTTTCTACCTACTGGCTAACACGGTACAAGAATATATATTTTCCCTATATAGTTTGTGAATGGAGTGAAGAGTGAGCTTGTACACAGCTTTGCAGATCCCCGATCTTGGGAACGGGGGTGAGGAGATGGGGGGACAGTGGTAGGCCTCCAGAGATCTGCAAGTTTTCCCTTAGCTTATGTATAAAGGATAACTTAATATTTTAGAATAAACCTTTAAGTAAGTTCTTATATGTAAAGGTTAGAACTAATTGCAGCACACACAGTGTACCAGAAAGATAAAGTCATTGTCACCTTGTGTTCACACAGCTGCTTACCTTGGCACAGGTGGATGGCAGTACAGAACATATAGTACAGGACTGTAGACGGCACTAGCAGACAGTAAGCGTATGCACTTCATTGATAATGAAATTGTACCTGCAAAATGCTGATTGGAAGTATCTGCCAGATAATCACATGCACTGCAGATTGGAGGTGTCTGTTACAATGTATGTTGTGAACGGGCCATCATTAGACTGCTAGCCAAATCCATTGATATTGGTGGTTTCGGTCAATGTTAATTTAATGTGTATAGGAGCATTGCAGGGGTTTTCTGGCCTTAGGGCACAAGTTTGCAGTCACTCTAACAACACATGCACTCTGGTGGTCACATAGACTGCAAGTATGCGATTTGCATACATGCGGTTACATACAGACTAGACGTGAGAGGCCTTGCTCAATGCAAGTGTATTGAGTGAGGCCATACATGTCTAGTTGGAATGTGGCTGGAAGTATGCAAATCACATACTTGCAGTCAAGTGCCTGCCGCTCCAAGGGCTGAAGAATTCTCACAGTGCACAGGGTGTGCGATGTGAGGATTTACAAGACTGCAGCCACACAGAGTCACTGCAGACTTGTAGCTTAAGACCAGACAATCCCTTTAAAGCAAGTGCATAAGAAACTCAGGAAAGTAGCAACACTGGATAGATGGAGCAGTGGAGATCTTGCCTTCTGTGTATTGAGATCACTTCCTGACGTATTTCTGAAGTTTTACCAGCAATTTTATGGAAAACCACTGATGAAAGATAATGACAACATCCGCTTTTCTACATGAATATAATCACATTTAATCAGCTGCTGCTAAATTATTTATTATATCAAAAACGAAATGCCTTCTAAATATGTGTGCAGTCTCTTTCTCCAGAATCTATCTGCAAGTGTACAGATTCTTTGAATGATGTTATAAAGTTACAAATAAAGACGCATGGGCTCAGGCAGGTGCCCGCAGCATGGGCTCAGGCAGGTGCCTGCAGCATGGGCTCAGACAGGTGCCCGCAGCATGGGCTCAGGCAGGTGCCCGCAGCATGGGCTCAGGCAGGTGCCTGCAGCATGGGCTCAGGCAGGTGCCCGCAGCATGGGCTCAGACAGGTGCCCGCAGCATGGGCTCAGACAGGTGCCCGCAGCATGGGCTCAGGCAGGTGCCCGCAGCATGGGCTCAGGCACGTGCCCGCAGCATGGGCTCAGGCACGTGCCCGCAGCATGGGCTCAGGCAGGTGCCCGCAGCATGGGCTCAGGCAGGTGCCCGCAGCATGGGCTCAGGCAGGAGCCAACAATTAAGCTCCTCCCATGGTAATAAAAAAAAAGCAGTTATAAATTGGCGGTGGCACAAGTCTCCCCATATAAATGAGTTGTCCAGACATTTAAGTTTGATAAGGTCCCTACATGGAGAACACGTCATCATAAATGTGAAATCAGTGTGAGTTTGACACCTGGCAGCCCCTCCGATCAGCTGTTATTAGCTCTCGATGTAAATACTGAATGGAGCAGAACAGCAGAGCTTCATTAACCCAGCTCATGAGCCAAACCTATACCAAACCAGGCAGTGACCGGAACTAGCTCTGATCTCATCTCTCCTGTTTAACCAATAAAGGGAATTGGTCACCACCTTGGAGTTATCAGACTCTCAAAGCACAATCGTTAACAATCCCGTTAACAATCCCGAAAAGTAGGAAGAATGGGAAGCATTTAAGGAAACCAGGATGGATGAAAACAGAACTTAAACACATGCTAAAAAGAAAGAAAGAAATGTTGATTAAATGGAAAGAGGGAGGCATATCTAAAGAAGATTATAATGCAGTCTGCAGATCCTGCAGGGCACGTATCAGGGTAGCTAAAGCTGACAATGAATTAAGGCTTGCAAGAGATGTCAAAAGCAATAAAAAAGGATTTTGGGGGTATGTCAAAAGTAAAAGAAAAGTCAAAGATGCTATAGGATTTTTACAGGATGAAAATGGAGAAATGGTAAGAGAGGATGTTGAGAAGGCCGAACTTTTTAATTCCTATTTTGCATCTGTTTTCTCTCAGAAAGAAAATGTAACATCAACTGATCTTCACTGTCCTTTTAAAGGAATAGATGAATCCAAGTTATCTGTAAACAGAAAGATTGTGAGGGAATATTTAGCTAACATAAATGAGTTCAAGTCTCCAGGTCCAGATGAATTACACCCCAGAGTACTGAAGGAGATCGTAGAAGAAATTTTAGAACCACTCTCCATAATCTTTGAAAATTCTTGGAGAACAGGAGAAGTCCCAGAAGACTGGAGAAGAGCAAATGTTGTTCCTATCTTCAAAAAGGGGAAGAAGGTGGACCCAGGGAACTATAGGCCGGTGAGTCTGACTTCTATACCAGGAAAGATCTTTGAACAAATTATTAAACAACATGTATGTAAGTACATGGATAAGAACGAAGTGATTAACCAGAGTCAGCATGGGTTTGTAACTAACAAGTCATGTCAGACTAACTTAATTTCCTTCTATGACAGAATCACTGACTGGGTGGATCAGGGAAATGCTGTAGATATAGTATATCTTGACTTCAGCAAAGCATTTGACAAAGTATCTCACACCATCCTTATTGAAAAAATGACCAAGTATGCAATGGACCAGGCAACTGTTAGGTGGATTCATAACTGGCTTAGTGATCGGACTCAAAGGGTGGTTGTAAATGGCTTCACATCCAGCTGGATGAATGTCTCAAGTGGGGTACCACAGGGCTCCGTCCTGGGACCTGTATTGTTCAACATCTTTATCAATGATTTAGATGAAGGAATTGAGGGTAAACTGATTAAATTTGCTGATGACACAAAGCTAGGAGGGATAGCTAATACTAGAGAAGAGAGAGAGAGGATTCAAAAAGACCTAAATAAACTGGAGCAGTGGGCAGCAACCAACAGAATGGTTTTTAACAGGGAAAAATGCAAAGTACTACATCTGGGCAATAAAAATGAAAAAAGCATATACAGAATGGGAGGAATAGAGCTAAGCAACAGTACATGTGAAAAAGACTTAGGTATACTAATAGATCATAGACTGAACATGAGTCAACAGTGTGATGCAGCAGCAAAAAAGGCAAATACAATTCTGGGATGTATTAACAGAAGCATACAGTCTAGATCACGTGAAGTCATTATCGGTCTTTACTCCTCTTTGGTCAGACCTCATCTGGAATACTGTGTACAGTTTTGGGCACCACATTTTAAAAAAGACATAGACAAACTGGAGCAAGTTCAGAGAAGAGCGACCAGAATGGTGACTGGTCTGCAAACCATGTCCTATGAGGAACGGTTGCAGGATTTGGGAATGTTTAGCTTGCAAAAAAGAAGACTGAGAGGAGACTTAATAGCTGTCTACAAATATGTCAAGGGCTGTCACATTGTAGAAGGATCATCTTTATTCTCATTTGCACAAGGAAAGACTAGAAGCAATGGGATGAAACTAAATGGGAGGAGACACAGATTAGATATTAGAAAAAACTTTTTGACAGTTAGGGTGATTAATGAGTGGAACAGGCTGCCACGAGAGGTGGTGAGTTCCCCTTCAATGGACGTCTTCAAACAGAGGCTGGACAGACATCTGTCTGAGATGATCTTGTGAATCCTGCTTTGAGCAGGGGGTTGGACCAGATGACCCAGGAGGTCCCTTCCAACTCTACCATTCTATGATTCTATGATTCACCACCTTGGAGTTATCAGACCTCTACTATGGGCATACAGGGTATAGAAAGGTGAATCTATACATACCTGTATGGCCCACAGTAGAGGTTTGATTGCAGAGAAAAGTGCTTTAATCAATTCTATTTTGTACAGGCTTGGCGTCCAAGGGACGCCAAGCAATCCCCGCCTATGTGCTTATTATTCATCCAAATCCCCGCCTATGTGTGTATTTATCATATTCCCCCCCCCCCCCCCTGCACGTCACAGGGTCCTGTGACGTGCACTGTTCTCCCTGACTTCCCGGGCATTGCAAAGCGCCGCTCACATAGAGCTCACAGAGCACGCTTTGCTTCATCCCAGTCCATCTCTCTGTGCACTGCGCGGCAAGTTTCTATTGCGCAGGCGTCGTGGAGTCACTGTCATTTCCCGGCGCCTGCGCAACAGAAATCTGCGGCGCAGTGCACAAGCAGACGGGGCTGGGAGGAAGCAAAGCGCGCTCTATGTGAGCTCTATGTGAGCGGCGCTTTGCAACGCCCGGGAAGTCAGGGAGCACAGTGCACGTCACAGGGCCCTGTGGCGTGCAGGAGGGTGGGGGATATGATAATTAAGCATATAGGCGGGGATTTGGGGGAATAATAAGCACATAGGCGGGGATTGCTTGGCGTCCCCATGGCATCCAGCCTGTACAAACTAGAATTGATTAAAGCGCTTTTCTCTGCAATCAGACCTCTACTATGGGCCATGCTGGTATGTATAGATTCACTTTTCTATACCCTGTATGGCAATAGTAGAGGTCTGATAACTCCAAAGTGGTGACCAATTCCCTTTAACAACCAGCTACCACTGCCCCCACAATCAGCCCCTCGTGACAGAATCGGTGCTGATGGGTTGTTATGGTAGCTGGAGACCCTCTGAAGGCCTCCGTTGCTACCATCTTAGTCCTCCATAAAAGTCTAGTATACATATAAAACTAAAGTAAGGCTATGTGCCCACAATGCAGAAATGCTCCGGATTTTTCCTGAGCGTTTCTGCATCTCCCTGAAAAAACGCATGCGGATTGTACATGCGGATTGTACATGCGTTTTTCCTGCCAGGGACTTGCGGATGTGAAGTGTTCTTCACATGCATTTCCGCATGCGGGTTGTCAAGCACTTTCCAAGCGATTTTAGCATTGCTTATAAAAGTGCTTGACATCTTGGTCACACTATATAAATCCATTGCAACCGGCATGGATTTATATAGTGTGACCGTAAAAGAATGGTAAAAAATAAAAAATAAATATTATCCTTACCTTCTGATGGCCCCCCGTGTCCTTATCCGATGCGTCTTGGCTTGCCGTCAGCTCGCGGTGGACTAAAAGGACCTGCCATGACGTCATTTAGTCATGTGACGGGTCACGCGATCGCCAACGTCAGCGGGCGCATGACCCGTCACATGACTAAATGACATCATGGCAGGTCCTTTTTAGACCATCGCGAGCTGACGGAGAGCCAGGACGCATCGCTAAGGACACCGGGGGCCATCATAAGGTAAGTATAATGTATATTTTTTATTTTATTCTTTTTTTACAGGTACTATGGTACCCGGGTCCGGAGGAGAGTCTCCTCTTCTCCAAACCCGGGTACCATCCGCACATTGAAATGCATGATATCCGCATGTACAGATGCAGCGATGCGGATGTCATGTGGTCCAATGCAAGTCAATGGCGGCGAAAACGCTGTGATCCCGCAAAATAATTGGTAGTGCTGCGGATATTTCCGCAATGATAATCCGCAGCGGAAATTTCTGCAGCATGTGCACAGCACATGCGGATTATCATTGGGGAACATGGCAGGCCTTCTACCAAGCGTTTTGTAAGCGTTTCTGCAGCGGAATTGCCGCTGCGGAATCGCTTAAAAAACGCATAAGAAATTATAAATACTAGAATTGCATTTTTTCCTGTTGCCCCACCGCTATAAAAAATTTCAATCAAAACATTGTATACCCAGAATATTACCGATAAAACTGTCAGCTCTCCATGCAAAAGACAAAGCCCTCACTCACACAGCTCTATTGACGGAAAAATAATAAAGTTATATCACATTAATAGAACTGACCTGTAAAATCATGTTGCCAATTTTTACTGTATAATGCGCAACATAAAAACAAAATCCAGAAAACAATGGCAAAATGGTGTTTTCTTTACTGCATGTGGATTTTTTTTCCCATTTTCAAGTACTTTATATGGAAGAATGAACAGTGTCATTCAAAACTACAACTTGTCCCACACAAAAACAAGATCTCATATGATTAAGTTGACGAAAAAAATAAAAAAAAGTTATGACTTTTGGAAGAAAGTGAGGAAAAAAACTAAAGAGCAAAAATGACAAATGTCCACGGAGGGAAAAGGTCAATGTGTAGCAGCCGCTGCTGGGTACTGCAGATCAACTATTCAAAAGAATGCACACATCTATCTTGCTATAGTTGCTGAACATGCGCAAAAATAAACAATTTATACATCATTTTTGGGTCTAACTCAAAAAGAGAAAAGGAAAGAAAAAAATAAATGAAAGAAAAGTAAAAAAAAGAAAGACATAAGGACAAGATGAAGAAAATTTAGAAAAAGGCGAAAAAGAAAATGAAGAAAGAAAATCGAAGAAAGATGAAAGAAGAAAAGAAAGATAAGAAAAAAGTGAAAATGAAGGAAAAAAATGAAAGAAAAAAAAGGACAAGATAAAGAAAATAAAGAAAAAGCAACAGAAAAAGAAAGAAGAAAAGAAAATAGAGAAAAAGAGAAGAAAGAAAAAGAAGGGAAGAAAGAAAGAGGAAAGAAAGAAGAAATAAAGTAAAAGAAAGCAAAAAATTAAAAGGACAAGATTAAGAAAATTAAGAAAGGCGAAAGAATTGGAAAAAAAAAACAAGAAAAGGAAAAAAAACAATATTAAAGGATTGCTCTGAAGTTTAATGTTCGGAAACACACTACTCCCTCTCCCTAGCCTTCTGTTTTCAGGGGTGGTGCGCTCCTTAAAACGGCCCGTTTGGACCAGCCGTATGGTTGCGCCACTAGTCTGAATTGGGCATTCTTCGATGCCGCAGCTGTATAGAAGGAGGGCAGGGATAAGGAAGCTGGTCGCATCATGCACTCCATTGATCCAGCCAGCTTTAGATCAGTGCTTAGAGGGCTCTACAGAAAACAGCCTATAAGCTCTGTGCATGCTTGGTGTGAAGGATGGAGGATGTAATGGCAGCTTACCATTATCCTGTAAGCATGTGTAGTTGTAACAAGACACCTGGCCAGCTTCAAACAAGAGATTCAAACCCCCCAAAAGCTTGCTAGTATGCAACCTTCTACAGGAAGACCCTCTGTGAAGCCAAACCAATGCTGTCTCCTGTTCAGACAGCTAGGGATTTCATAAGGAGTTATGGAAATACTATACGTACTAGCCATACATCATGTATATTTCCGAGATCCCCAGGACATGGCAAGCTCCCGCCTGAATCTCGACCTGTTCTAGCACATATTGGCATGGAGATACGTAGAACATCTAGTAGCAACCAGGTAGCCAAGCTGTGTTTAGTCTCCATGTGTAGCAGGGGCCCAGTCGGATTCGATGACACCAAAAACGCCTCCCTAGGACCATCCATTAAGGAGATATGACCCATATGGAGTTTTGGAATTATTATCTGCCAGGTGCACTGGGAGGGGACTTGGGTTCAGCCCAGAAAGCAGGAGGGGAGTTACCCAAGGGAGATATAAGCTAGAGTAAAGGCATGTGAATCTCTCTCTTTGATGCCTGCGTTCCTCTTCGAACAGGGGGGCTCACGTCGAGTAACGTGAACCCACTAGGAACCCACTGGAAGCTCAGGCCCCCATGAGGTCTGGCGCACACATGGTCGGACGCCACACCAGTAATTGACGTGATTCATCTGCTTTTATCTTTTGTCCTACCACTATTGTATTTGCATATCAGACCATTATATATGTATAACCCTTGTGTATATAGTGTATTGTCTAGTTTGCCCTTAAGGCAATTAAATATATAACTTAACCTTGGGCTGCTCTTTTATCTCGATCCACGAATCCACACGTCCGTTTCTCGGTTTAATTTCCATGCTACCGGGGCTGGTTTCTGGCCTGATATAATTCCCATTAACGGACCGGGCTTATATCGAACAGCAACTAGTGGCAGATCTACTGGGCTGATAAGGTTCTGTTTCACTGAGACTAGTGAAGGGGGCCTCTCAGCCTGTTAGGGGTGTCAACATCCTCTCACTCCCAGTGCATCTATGGGCCCGTGTGGACAGGGGGTGTCTGTGTAAAACTGTACCAATCTGACCTAACTTGTCCCCAGTGGTTGCGAAACGTCACGTTGGTGCAAAGTGCGGATCCATATCACGTGATCCGTCTGACGTAATAGTGACATCAGAGATGCGCTTTCGTCACACTGATAGACTGCAGCGGTGGTCGGCAACCAAACAACGAATAAACATTAAATTTAAAAATTACTACAAAACAAAGAGGATTTTAATAAGATTAAAACTACAAATTTGACTGTTTTTAAAAGAACTCTGCAATTTTTATCATTATTAATGTTGAGGTAATCCCTTTAAAGTGCTAAGTGTCCACTAAAGAGCAGTGACAGCTGCGATGTGGTATCTTTTATCTTCCTGAAAACAGTAGATAAAGTATATGTAAAAATAAGTTTGTTTAACGCTTGTTTTTAACAACTGTAAACTGACAAAGCCTTAATAATTAAGCTGTAAATAAATCATTTAAACTTTCTTCTGAGTTATTGTCAAGCAAAGATCAAAAGAAAAAGTCTTCAGTTCTATCAGCATTCACAATAAAAGCGAATAAGAGAATGACTGTTATATGTACCAGTTATAAAAATAAGCACCCAGCTGCAGCAAACAATCTGAAGTGTCCAATCCCAGCAAAGTAAGTAAAGGGTAGCTATACTTTCTGCAAACCTTTCAGGATAAATTGCAATGGGTGTGTACATGAGTAAAGATACTGATTCTGGTCATTATATGACATATATCCTGCATTTTTCACCAGTTTCCCTTCTATGCTCTCTCTCTCATTTCCAGTTCTCTCTGAGCCAGTGGATGGAGACTAGCTGCTATGTAGTCTCCCATACACTGCACATATAAAGAAAAAGATTGCCGCACTGGTGGCCGTAGGTAGCACAAAGACAGAAGCAATAGGGGCATGCAGGATATTATACAACAGTAATGAGCAGTGTAGCTGTGAATCCACTACTAGGACAAGCTAGACAAGCTAACCAAAATCTGCACAAATCCGTTTCTCTTCCTGTCACTGTGCTCCACTCTCCAAAGACTTTAAAGAAGTTGGCCATTGCTTTTTATGATTGCCCTAATCGATGGACCCTGTGCCCCTAAGTGTTTTTCTAATTACCTCCTGCTGTCCTTCTTGCCTGTGAGCAGCGCTGTCACTGGCCACTTCACAGACATCATATGACCCGCGCCTCTGACATCTGCTGATGTCACGTCAAGTTCCAGCTGCAGTGTTCCACGGTGAATGCTGGGCTGTGGGTGGGGTTACCCCTTGCGTCACATCCAGCATCCACCGCGCGCTCTCCCTCTCCCCATTCATTGGGAAAGGGCGCGGTCGGGAACCCCGCCCACAGCCCATCAGCCACGTGCCTGTGAGCGGCCAGAGGTAGCGCTGCTCACAGGCAAGAAGGATAGCAGGAAGTAATTAGAAAAACACTTAGGGTCACAGGGTCCATCGATTGGGGCAATCATAAAAAGTAGTTGCCAACTCCTTTAATAAACTGTGTGACCTGGCATCTCACTGTGCTGAAAGGGTGTATCCAAGACTATTTTTTTTACTATGGGCCTAAAAACTAACAGGCAGGTAGTTGCTACCCACCTGCTTGTTGAGCCTGGCGCCGATCTCTGACAGCACAGTGCAGTCACAGATTGCTCCTTCCGGCGATTCCGCAGCTTCCGTTGATGTCACGTTGACAGAGCAGCAGCTTCTTTTCCGCTCTCCTCTGTAGATGGGGCGTCACAGACGAAGTCATGCTGATTGACAGCCGGCTCCCTGCTGCTTAACTGTAGGATCCAACTGTCAATCTGCATGACGTCAGAAGTCAAGCTCCGTCAACAGAACACCACGGAAGAGGAAGAGCTGCTCTGTTGAGGTTGAGCAGTTTAAACACCAGCCGGAACAGTCTGTGGCTGCTCTGTGCTGGGGCCAGCTGAAACAGGCAGGTTGTTAGCAACTACTTGCCTGTTTGTTTTTAACTTTGCTGCTGTTAATCACATGGTCTAGATAGGGACCCCATGGTCATGGGTCCTGATAGTTGCCAGTGTAACCTAAGGCCAAGTAATGGCCTCGGGTTGGCCTGTTAGGCCATGCCATAAGTAGGGTCTAAAAGGCTATGTCAGTATAAAACTGACAGGTCACATGCAGTGCAGTATCACAGTGTGAGAGACCAAATACCAAAGTGACTAATAAAATGTAAAATAAAAAAAGCAGCTTGTGTGTGAAGAAAAAAATTAACAAAAAAATGTATGCATAACTGGTATGGCAGCGTCTAAAACAATCCTAACTATAAACAAGCAAATTGTTTCTTCAGAAAGGAAGATGACTTGGACTCTAGTGCCACCTATTGCAAATAGCAATTCTAAAAACTCGATATGGACCCTTTAATGACCCTTGTCACATTACTTAAGATAAAAACCAAATCAGAATCTCAATTTTCAGACACGTGCTTTGAGGTGTTGCCCCTCCTCAGTGCAAAGCAAGAGATCTGATTTTTCTGTATGAGAGGCCTCTAACTGGGATCTAAGGGGTAACGTTTCTCCTTATGGAGAGTGACATGCCAGGGTAAGGAGGCTTATAGGTCATGCAATGCTACTCTGGAAAATTAAATATGCAAATTGTCTCTTCAGAGAGGAGGAGGATGTTGAACTCTAGTGTCAAAGTCAGAGCCCACTCAAACAGCGAAATTAGATCTTATGCTTTGCACTGAGGAGGGGCAAGAACCTTGAAACACGTTTCTTCAAATTGAAATTCTGGTTTGGCTTTTATCCTAAGACATGTGGCAAAGCTCGTTTAAGGGTTGATATTGACTTTTAGGATTGCTACTTCCAATAGGTGGCACTAGAGTTAAAGTCCTCTTCCTCTTTGAAGAGATAATTAGCATATTTAATTTCCCAAAGGAGCATTGTATGGCCTATAAGTCTCCTTACCCTGGCATGTCAGACATGTCACTCTCCATAAGGAGAAACATTACCCCTGAACTATAAGCCTGTCACATTATTTATCCTGTATTGGTGAATGCTGTAAAAATATATAAAATAAATGAATAAATAAAGTAGCTTTTTCATCATACTGACACGGAAAAAAAAAGAAATATAAAGTGATCAAAAAGTCGTATGTAAAAATAATAATTAAAAAAAAAATGCTATTAATGTAAACATCACTTGTCCCACAAAAAACAAGCCCTCAAATGGTTCTGTTGGCAGAAAGATAAAAAAAAGGTTCAACACTCAGAATATGGCAATGCAAAACTAATTATTGCTGTAACACTGTTTTTAGTGTCTCCTTGCCGAACTCCATCGAGTAGGAAGCCTTTACGGCAATGTTACCAGAAAAAAGTGCCACTTGTCACAAATATGTATTTTTTTTTACAGCCGAAACGCGTTGTGTATATAGGTTTAATAGTTTTATATCAGTGTGAATAAATTTTACTTCCAAGCAATCTGAAGTTCCTGCACCTTGATTTCACTTTGTGGCAAAGACAGCGTCATTCCATGGATCTGCACAGAATAAATGTCGTTATTCTCCTGAATCTGGCGTTTTATTTTAGTTTGTTTCTCAGCCTCTCCATTCCAGAGATAAGCACACCTCTTCCCTGTATGTAAACCTAGGCACCGATTAATCATCACCTTTGTGACAGTTTTTTGTCTAGCTCTGTCCCTATTTTTTCACCCAATTCATTATACTCTTTGTGCCCTTACTTTTAAGAGTCTATTAATTGCAAATGTTTTCTCCTCGATTCATCAACTTTTTAAAAAGTCGTAAAATTTGGCACAACTTCGCTCCAGTCCCCTCCTTGTGTATTTTTGAGTACGTCAAAATTTGGAGGCAATTTTTGCAAATTTTGGCAGTTCAAGACAGGAAGAAAGCCCAGTTTTGACTCTACAGCAAAATCATGAATCTTGTGTGCCAAGTGGGTGTGGTCATCAACTCTTTATCCGAGTCTTGAGGACTATGCCCAATTGACTAAAATGTTACATTTACATAGAGGGAAGAAAGAGGCCATGTCTCAGAAATGGAGAGGCGCTGGAACAAAAAAAATTACATATTTATGACAAGTGAAAGGTCATCTTCAAAATAACTCTCATCCAGACGAAACCAATTGTTCTTTATAATGCCAAACTATAACCAAATTATTTAGTGTTTTTAAACAAATGGCTGCATAACTTTTCCATGGCAATAAGAATGGGCAAAAATATTACCCCTTCTATTTTATTATTCCGACCAACACATCCCACTTGGTCTTACAAGTCTCAGGTCTTATTTCTATACAATGCACTGGGTTCTATGAGGTTCTCTGACGCGGCGTCTTTTGGTTATTACATAAAGTAGTGCCCCCTCCTGCACATTTACAGATTAGATTAGTAGGATTCTGAATTCAAGTCATGTTGACATCACAAATTGTTGCTGCTCGTCAGGAGATCTGGTTCAGAGATGACATTAAGTGTTGGAGGCTCCAGCTCTTTTCTTTCTGCTGAAGACTTCTATAAAAAATGGTTTGCAATGGAAGGAAAATACGTGTTACATCTCCTTCTCTGCTCAGTGCAAGATTACAATCTGAAATACAGTTCACATTTTAATAAAGTGTCAGGAAACTAAGCCACTGCCCTGCCTGACAGCATCCTTTTAATATTTTTCATTACAGCAAGAAGGGCATAGACGATTTAATGGCGTGATATGAAAAACTTGTATATCTGCTGCTTAATTCTCTTGTTTGTCAAATATATACTATATGAAGGAAAGGTAGAAAATATTTGGGATGCCAAGATGATCTCAAGCTCTCCTTATTTATTTACTTTTATGTATTTTAATATGCATCAAGGTTGCCTTGGTTGAAGGGGTTTTCCACCTCTTCTTCAAAAGTTACGAATCGTCGTAAAAAATAGAAGGAAGGTTATTTACTTCTTTGATTCCCCTTTGCTTCAGGACCCCACTCTGGTGGTCTCTACCAGGACTGGTGAAGAGGACATACTGTACATACCGCCGAGGCCACCATTTGGCTGCAGAGTTAGATGGTGGCAGATGGATGGGAAGTAGTCACATAGAAAGTGATTACTTTGAAGGCAAAGGTTTAAAAAGGGTGAGAAACCCCTTTAATGTACAATGTTGATGGAACCACTTTGTAATGGTGGACCTCTGGATGAACTGGATGAAAACCAAAGTCCCGATGTCTCAAAAAAGACAATTGAAAAAGGACAATTTCAGACAGAACATGGATAGCCAATTCTCATGTAGGCTCAACCCCTTATCTAGCTTAAAGTAGGTAACAGAGTGGTTAAAGGATAGGACGCTACTCCAGTTTACATACACAAAGTCTAGTCAGTCAGGAATAGCAGCCAATTCTTTTCGGGCTCCATGCGTAGTTAATGGAAGACATCACAGATTGCCTGCAACAGTCTTCCAACCATAATTATAGATATGACCAACTACAATGTACATCGTTGCAAAGAGTTGATCCATAAATTAGTGCACATCTATGTTCTAGACACCAACAGTAATCTAACTAGTTATAAACGGATAAAAGCGGCATTGTGACACACTTTAAGTTCCTGTCCCAAGGGTGTGCTGATCACTAGACCACCTATGTATGAGTACCCCATATTTCCTACTGACAAATATCACTCCTTAAAAAATCAAATTCTTTACTCCACTTGCTGGTCATAATTAGTCCAAGACAGCAGGGATTTGAGGTCAACATGCACTAGGACAAAAAGAAATCAATATGCTGAAGCTCTGCCCTAAATGATTCTAGGGACTAAGTGGCTGATCATGATCATGCCTTTTTTCTGGAGTAAAAATGGTTCTAAGGGCGCAGTCAGATGGTGATATTACTCGCACGAGGATCACATCACAATCCTCAGACTGCCGTTGGCGCTCCTGACCTGAGCGTGACAGCATGTATTTCTATGCAGCAGTCAAGCTCAGGTCAGGAGAACAGACGGACAGTCCAAGAATTGCTATACGATCCTCGCACAAGTAATACGGCCGTCTGAGTGCGTCCTAATACGGTAGTGACTTTATTTGCGCCTCATTATTTAATTTACGCCTTTTTTTTTTTTTTAAATCAACTTTACTTACTTGAAGTATTTTACTCGTTTTTGGCTATTTTTTTCTTCACCATTCAGGACATGGTTTTCCTTATCCAGATGTTTTAGCCTAATGCATCAGTTGAAAGTTTTTAAAAATGTCTGAATTGTACCCCAGTACTCTAATAGAGAACAAAATCTAAGTTTTTGAAGACTAAAGTGCGATTTTCTAAGGCTTATAAAAAGGATTAGGCAACTTTTTTCTCTAACAAGGTGCAGAGTAGCCAAAAAATAAGAATCCTAGAATTTGGGCTAATTCATTAAACATTGTGCCGTTTTATGAATTTGACACACAATTTTGCCAGTGCAAAAGAAAGACAAGATAAAAAAAAATAATGTGAAAAAGGCAAACGATGAATCAGGGCCTAAATGTTACACTACTGATGGCAACATGGAGCGTTAGCGAGCACGTGCGACCAGTGTGAGACTGGGGACGCCAAGGGCCCACCAGTAACCAACTCCAGGGCCCCACTTTTCAGCCACATGCAAATATGACATTATACTCAATCACAAACTTATATAACAACGAACTGGGTAGATTGTTACATGAATAATATTCTGCCTTTGTCTGTACATAGTGATTCAAGTATATATGTACTGCTCATATAATAGGGTGGTGGCCCACTGGAGGATTCTCCTGTTCTCCTGTGGGCCAGTCCGGGTCTGCATGCAACCATGCCACATAATTCCATCCTGGCGTAATTAGTATCAAGCGGTGATTATGACTCCCATTAAATATGAGACAGGAATAATGAGGGACTGGGATCCATATTCTAGTTGATCGGTGGCTGTCAGGGTGTTGGCCCCCCAGAGATCAGACATTTATCATCTATCCTACGGACAGGTGATATTTTTTATGTGCACACATTAAGTATTTGGTCCAGAAATTTCTGCATCTCTTAGCAGAAAAAAAAACCGCACTATTTTTGGTCCATTTTTTTACTTGAGTTTTTGGTGCACATTTTTCCTCACTCATTAATTATTAATTACTATAGGTGCAATTTGCAGCAAAAATGCTGAAAAAAATCGACCTGCTGCAGATTTAAATCTGAAAAAAAAGCAATGTGTGCATGAGGCTTCAGGATTTTCATTCAGTTTGCTGACATCAGAAAACCCTTTAGGTGTTGTGACAAATCTGCACTGAAAACCACGTAGCAAAACCTCAACATGTGTACACAGCCTTAAGTGCAACTTATCACTGAATTGGCTATAAAGACAAAAAAATTAAAGAAGTGCTCACACTTCAAAGGGAACCCAGGTTTTACCCCTAGAAAGTACTAGGAGTGCTTTGTCAGCCTCCCTATAGCGTTTTTAATGATCCCTGTATTGTCACTAAGTGTTGCTGCAGTGTATTATTATTATTTATTATTATTTATTATTATAGCGCCATTTATTCCATGGCGCTTTACATGTGAAAAAGGGGTATAATACAAGAACAATTACAATAATCTTGAACACAATGTGACAGCGACTGGTACAGGAGGAGCGAGGACCCTGCCCGCGAGGGCTCACAATCTACGAGATCAATGATATTTAATGCGGGGGTGCAGATATTACCCCCACAGCGTCATGACTGACATTGCAGTGTGTGCAGGGATGTCAATCATGCTGCTGCATGCATACTAATGTGCAGACAGTGGTCACAGATCAGTTTGGGAACCCATATGTCAGCATTAAACATTTTTAAACACAATGCAGAAATGCTTAGTGATAATACAAACATTATTAAAAATGGCATAATAGGGCTTATAAAGGGCTCCTATTACCTTCTATGGGCACATCCTGCTGTCAGGTTCATTTTAAACATTTACGGCACATCCTATGGAATATCCCTTTAAATTTTGGCACTTTACATAAAGATGTTAATCAACGATGGAATTTTATTTTACACTGTGTGCAGAATTATTAGGCAAATGAGTATTTTGATCACATGATACTTTTTATACATGTTGTCCTACTCCAAGCTGTATAGGCTTGAGAGCCAACTACCAATTAAGTAAATCTGGTGATGTGCATCTCTGTAATGAGGAGGGGTGTTGACTAATGACATCAACACCCTATAGAAGGTGTGCTTAATTATTAGGCAACTTCCTTTCCTTTGGCAAAATGGGTCAGAAGAGAGATTTGACGGGCTCTGAAAAGTCCAAAATTGTGAGATGTCTTGCAGAGGGAGGCTGCAGTCTTGAAATTTCCAAACTTTTGAAGCGTGATCACCGAACAATCAAGAGTTTCATGGCAAATAGCCAACAAGGTCGCAAGAAGCGTGTTGGCCAAAAAAGGCGCAAAATAACTGCCCATGAATTGAGGAAAATCAAGCGTGAAGCTGCCAAGATGCCATTCGCCACCAGTTTTGCCATATTTCAGAGCTGCAACGTTACTGGAGTATCAAAAAGCACAAGGTGTGCGATACTCAGGGACATGGTCAAGGTAAGGAAGGCTGAAAAACGACCACCTATGAAAAAGAAACATAAGATAAAACATCAAGAAGGGGCCAAGAAATATCTTAAGACTGATCTTTCAAAGGTTTTATGGACTGATGAAATGAGAGTGACTCTTGATGGGCCAGAGGCTGGATCAGTAAAGGGCAGAGAGCTCCACTCCGACTCAGACGCCAGCAAGGTGGAGGTGGGGTACTGGTATGCGCTGGTATCATCAAAGATGAACTTGTGGGACCTTTTCGGGTTGAGGATGGAGTGAAGCTCAACTCCCAGACCTACTGCCAGTTTCTAGAAGACAACTTCTTCAAGCAGTGGTACAGAAAGAAGTCGGTATCGTTCAAGAAAAACATGATTTTCATGCAGGACAATGCTCCATCACATGCATCCAACTACTCCACAGCGTGGCTGGCCAGTAAAGGTCTAAAAGAAGAAAAAATAATGACATGGCCCCCCTGTTCACCTGATCTGAACCCCAAAGAGAACCTGTGGTCCATCATAAAATGTGAGATCTACAGGGAGGGAAAACAGTACACCTCTCGGAACAGTGTCTGGGAGGCTGTGGTGGCTGCTGCACGCAATGTTGATCGAAAACAGATCAAGCAACTGAATCTATGGATGGAAGGCTGTTGAGTGTCATCATAAAGAAAGGTGGCTATATTGATCACTAATTTTTTGGGTTTTGTTTTTGCATGTCAGAAATGTTTATTTCTAAATTTTGTGCACTGATATTGTTTTTTCTGGTGAAAATAAACAAGTGAGGTGGGATTATACTTGGTTTTCATTAAGTTGCCTAATAATTCTGCACAGTAATAGTTACCTGCACAAACAGATATCCTCCTAAGATAGCCAAATCTAAAAAAAAAAACACTCCAACTTCCAAAAATATTAAGCTTGGATATTTATGAGTCTTTTGGGTTGATTGAGAACATAGTTGTTGATCAATAATAAAAGTAATCCTCTAATATACAACTTGCCTAATAATTCGGCACACAGTGTATATTGTAGCACAGGAACCAGCAACCTGCAGCACTCAAGCTGCTGTAAAACTACATCTCCCAGCATGCCCTGACAGCTGTAGTTGCATTTTAGTTTAGTAGTAGAGTCAACACCGGGAGAGCCGCAGGTTGCTCACCCTTGTTCTTGAGCTTTCAAAGCAGCTGCTGAGCCAACATCTCCCAGCAAAACCTGCTGGGGCATTATCTGGAAAAAGCCTGCTCTTCTGACTCCTAGATATCTGTGCTGCAGAGAGCTCGGTACTATAGGAGCCCGCTGAGTGTAGCTCCAGGCTATCATGTCTGTATATTGCAGTAAAGTACTTGAAGATGGTAGGATTTTACATTTGTCAACAAAATAACCAATGTCAATCAAAACCGAAGCTTCACTGTCAGCTGCAGACCTTCTGCCTCTGCTGTGCAATTATACAACCACTTTTTGCTCTTTCCTTATATTCTTTGGGAGCAATGTAATGTAGCAAGCAAATAAACATAGCAAACCTAAGTGAATTAATTGCAAATTATATTCACGGAGTCTTAAAAAAAGAAAGTTGGTGCTGAATTTTAGCGCCACTTAAAAGATCACAGATGGGTAGGAAATTATATGCTTATTATAACTGCATGTGCTGCGATTGCAATGTATGCGGAAAATGATTATATACAATTATAGCACAGGGAATAAACCTAAGTGAAAAAATACAGTACTCATGAAGAAAGGAGGTACAGCTGGAGCAGTATGGAGAACTGCGCACAAGTGAATAAATAGAAATCAGGAATGATATTGCCTGGTGGCTCTGGCAATAAAAAGCATGTGATGAATAATTGCCCATAACTTTGCATAATAAATAATGTGTCCCTGTAGTGGAAAAAATGGGGGTGCACTTTAGAAAGTACACCCTAGTTTGTAACTTCAAGGTCACAGAACCTAACCTTAGCTTTGTAGTTGAATACCTTTACAAAATGCATCCCCTCCCTCCACCCTATGTCTAAATTGGTTTTGCAAAGAGATAAAAAGTGAGACCACCTGGATTGCACTTTAGGCTGCAACCTACTACTCGCCCCGACGTCAACGATCCACCCAAAAATTTGCTAACGGTCCCAGGACACAGGACAGCTACGGCATCATGTCAATGATTAAATAAATCTTCACTCTTCTTTAAAATTAGACCTTACCTTTAAAATGGCCCGTGATATACTGGGCGAGTATGTAATCCACAGCGACTTGGATCCTGTTTATGGTCCTGAAGCAGTGACATGAGAAGACTGCAGAAACTGTAAAAAAGGCATGTGGTTTTTCAGGAGGGGTGAACGGAAGAAAGAGTTCATCGCCCGGTTTAATGCCAGAGCACTGAACGGAAGGGGTCAGACGCAGATCCAAAAAAAGAACTTCTAGAAAGCCCTGGAGCAATTGTCTTCTGCTTCTAAACACATGAACAAGTGTCCTCTAATAGCAGGAACATAAAAGGGATAGAAAAAATAAAAAGAAAAGAAAAAGCAGCTGCTGAGACATCTTGCCTTATGAGAATAAAGTTTTGGTTAACATTATCATGACCAGACAATGATCCGAAAAAAAAGGTTACTGCGGTGAAAATTAAAGTGTCACATAGATCATTAGTAACAAGTGTGCTGGAAGAAGTCACATCCAAAAGTGAAGGGAAACTCAGAGTATTTATTCTCTACAATCTGGGATTTTATAGTCATGCATAACACTGAAGGTCAGCATTGATTCTGTGGCCGATATCATAATTTAGTGTAATGTGACAGCACTCAGCACGGTCATATATAATACCAGAGAGAATGCCTAGCGCTCAGAAATGCCGAGATTTAATCATTTATACATGAATATCATACACTCGGCATTAAAGGGGTTTTTTGTTTTAGTAACTAATTATTTATTGTATGATAAAAAATGATACATAAATATATTTACTGCATCAATTCCATAGAAGAGTGGTAACTTACTCAAGCATATAAAGCGGAGGGTTTTGCACACTTCACCATTGTTTATGGATCTGCCAGACAAAGCAGAGTACACAGCACAGAGCTCGGCTGTTTCCGGCAGTCCCATAGATAATGAATGGAGCGGATGGCCATTTGTTCCATGATTGTGCACCATTGCGCCATTCAAGGTGGATAGTTTCTAGGATCCAGGGTTTATGGGCAGGGGATACCTTTTGATTACGGGAATAACCCTTTAAATGCAATATTAGATTGCAGGATTCTGTATACACAAAAAAGCAACTTATAAATGAATGTGCATGCATTTAAATTAAAGTAGAGATACCTGTGTCCTCCCAACAGTGAGCAAAGGTGGAAAATGGTAGGATGGAAGTGTAATCACAAATGGACATGATGCATGCCAGGAAACGTCCAATATACTAGGCCATTTTCCCATATAGACAAAATGAACATATACCCTGCTGTAAGTAAATAAATAAAAGTAATAGTGCAAATAAATAACACTGGGTACTTTGTAAACACCGTTGTTTTTTTTAAAAAAAAAAAAAAAGAAAAAAAAGAAAAAGGGGTAAAAGCCACCCCACCAGGGTCAAGGTGTATCCAAATTCGGGATGGTCCTAACCTCTGTGTGTCCATGTTCAGGACCTGGTCCTGCTCAGCCCTCATTTACACTGATGTCACTGACGCTTGGTAAGGTTTTAATACTAGAGGTTAGGACCATCCCGAATTTGGGTACATCTTGGCGCTGCAGAGATGGCTTTCACCTTTTTTTTTTTTTTTATCAAAAATGGTATTTACTTTGTAACTTATTTGTTTATATCCACTATTGCTTTTACTTATTCACTTACAGCAGGGTATATGTTCATTTTGTCTCTATTTTAGCTTTTGTCGGTTTAATGGCCAGTGTGAACATGCTTACATGTTACCAACTTCTACTCCAGTTCACTTTCTCATATAGCATAAATGAAGCATTTTTTTCCACTTTTGAGTTTTATTTGCTAAAAATCTGCTGCATTTAACTGTCCAAGCAAAGCAGATGCCATTTCAGGAAAACCCATGCCTACTGTGCATTTAAAGATGCTTTTGAACTGTGTTTTTCTGTGCGTTTATTCTCTACAGGCTTCTATGGGGAGCCCGAAAAAATACATGTGAAAAACTATGCTGTGTTTTTAAATGTGGAATCAAAGCTTCTGTACTACAAAATATGCGTTATAAACGCTGCTGTAAATCTGCACCAAAAACGTGTTGAATAAAAGAGAAAAAGCAACAAAAAAACAAAACAAACAACAAATGCAATAATCAAAGAAGGCTGTTCTAGCATATTTTGGTGCGGACACTTGTAGAAAAAGTGCGAATAAAAAGCAGCAGAAAAAATGCAGCATTTACGCTACATGTGAACACGGCCAAATTGATCATCCGTGTGGACAGTAACTACAGATATTTTTTCTGAAACTAACTTTTTTTCATTTCAGGAAACAACACACGTACATTAGTCACAATGAACAGACCCTGACCCTATCTTTTGAACGGAATCATCTAATGAGCTTGTGCATTAGTTATTGTGAAGGGAGGAGAGAAGGGAGAGTTGTGACATCTTGAACACAGTGCATACACTCCACTAACAAGGGAACCTACATATGAAGTGGTATAACACCCAATTGTGCCAGATTCAAAACTGAGTCTAAGGTGTATACTGACCCAAATTCATGCTGGGGATGTATCCACGCCTGCCCCTCACTCCAACGCGCGTTTCACAACGTGCTTCCTCAGGGAGTGGTAAAAATAAGTTGGCCAGGTGCAGTTAATATAGGCGCAGGGATGATCTGTCCGCCAATAGAGAGTAAATGATGCCAGGTGCAAAGTATATGGCGCATATCGCTACTTGTCAGAAGAAGCCGCGTGTCAATCTCCAGGACCACAGCACCGACACAACAAGGCGCCGCGGCGCAATCCGTGACATCACAGGTGATCCCAGCGAGAGACTGCGTGCACACTCCAGAAAAGACGCGATGTGCATGGCACTGGCGTCGCCATGTTGGTTATGGGAAAAGTAAAGGGCAAAGCACAGAGTCACCAGCCTGTGCCCACTATTAAGGAAATACATATATACATGTGTATTCAAGATTGCCAATTGACAATCGAGATTGTAGTTTAAATGTTGTTGTTCTATTTGGGGTGCGCTACATTGCACCTTTATCTTGTTACTTAGGTTATGTTCTTCCTATCATAGGTCTATGAGTTGTGACATCGCCTATTGTGACTGGTGGATCCTGTGGTCAGCTGTGTATAAAGGTGTTACCTGTCATTGTAATCCTGCCTCTGATGATAATGAGACTACTGAAAACATTACTTGAAGAAACAGGAAGTATGAGTATAAAAAAGCCTCAGTGACCAGTCTGAAAATTGTAAAATTACACTTTTTAAAAAAAAAAAATGGGGAAAAATAAAACACTGACAACATTTTTTGAAATACTAACACAAAAATCTGATTTTTAGAAAGGTAATTTTCTGATGATAGCTACTCTTTAGAAAGTAGTTTGGTTTTTGTCACTTTATTCTGACATCCGTAACTTTTGTTATTTTTCAGTTGATGGAATTGAGTGAGGGCTGTTTCTTTTTTTGCAGGGTAATCTGTAGATTTTGAGAGTACATATATTATTCAGATTTTGAGCTGGAGCTGCACGAGCACTTGTTAGAGCTCTGTTTATAAAAGTCTTTAGCCCTATAATCCAGATTCCGGCCAGAATTAAAACATATCCTGCCCAATTCATCAATAAGTTTTGGGCAGAATTCTGGCTCAAAACTTTACATCTTTTGGAGCTGTTACACCAGTCTTGGCCAGCTCTGCCTCCTTAAAAGAAAAGTGGGCGAAGCTCAGGCATGACAGTACATGGCCCAGGGGTCCCAACAAGTATATCCAAATTGCCTCTTCAGAGAAAAAAAGGACTTGAACTCTAGCCTATTGGAAGCAGCGATCCTACAAGTCACAATCAACCCTTTAACGAGTCGTGCAATATGACTTAGGATAAAAGCCAAATCAGAATCTCAATTTGCAGACACAGTATTTCAGGCTGTTGGCCCTTGTCAGTGCAAAGTATGAGAACTGATTTGGCTAGGTGAGCGGCTCTGGACTGAGGTCTAAGGGGTAACGTTTCTCCTTGTGTAGAGTGACATCCCGGCTCTAGCATGTCAAGGTAAGTATATCAAAATTTATATCATAAGGTTGTGCAAATCATGGCAAAAATGAATGCTAGTCCCTGGCTGGTACACATTCTTGGCGGTGGCCACGACAGTTGAAAAATACGCCAAATTCATTAAAGAGGTGCATGTGTATTAACTGATTCAGCAACTTACTCCAGCACTCACTTAAGACTAGTTTCCAAAACGCTAGTCTCGATGAATCAGGACCATCAAGTGAACAGTGATCTGTAGCGTGAAAAAGTTGTGAAAGGAAAGTAGTCTATGGGAAAGAACAGAGGGTGCATCCGTGCTTCGGTGGCAGAATGGCTAAATCTCCACTTACCCATTGGGGAACCAATGGCTGCATGATTGTCAAAAATGCAATGGACCATAATGGAGGGCAGAATTTTGCTGCATGCTGTGGGCTGCGACATTTCTTGTGGAATTCTATTTGAAAGCAATTAAAGGAAATGTATTTTGCAAACTATCCCCCTTTAAAGCACGTGCACTCATCTTCTGTCGCAGTTTCTAGAACCTCAGTTACCCATCTATCGGCTTTGTTGTCAATACATAAAAGGAAGGAAATAAATCATGGATATTGCCAAGCTGGTCAGCGGATACACTGAGCTCAAGATGAAGTAGAAGACAATAAGTTACATTTGTTTTAGTAACAAAAAGTAATTTTCTGAAGCTGCTGCATTGGGTTTTTCATCATGAGCAGCATTCAGTCGAGGTTAGATTAGGTGAATATGGTGCTGGGGATAAATTGCACGTTATGCACATCAGTGAAAGCAGAGTTATTTAGAAGACAGCAGGATGGATACCGGAGCGCCGATAACGCAGAGCAAGCTACTAATTGTCAGCAACAGGCTCTCTGGGGAAGGAGTTCTGCAAGACCATAGACAGGTGGAGATGTAGGAATTCAGTACACGTCTTCACTCCTCGCAAATCGATAGGTGAAGCGTCTTATGATAGACACAGACTTGTTGCTCTTTTAAGCGGAGATTAACCTATGGTTAACAGTTCATCGTACATTTTTTTGGAAAGATAATACAAGTTATTACACTATACAGTCACAATAATTCAGCCCCCCTCCCATTGCAAATTAGGTTAATTAGCTACATTTATAAACTTGCTTCTGTTTAGAATAAACCAAGAACAATATAAATAGCTTACCACAAGTAATATAACAAGTGGCTTCTATAAATTCAACGCACAATGACACTTTTACTGACAACCACAGTCTCAGAATTATTCACCTTCTTCATGAGAAGCATCTTTGGTACTTGGTAGCGCCTCTCTAGCTGTTATAAACCACTGCAAATATGATGCATAGCTAGAAACAGTTTTCTGTAGCGTTCCTGAAGAATGTTAGTGCAATGGGCTATGGCCTCCAGTTCACTAACAGTCTTAGATTTGAGTATTGCAACCCCCTCCTTTAAATTCCATCAAAGATTTTCTATGGGGCTCAAGTCCAACTGTGACGGTAAAGATTTATTTTGAAGCCACGCTTTGGTAGAATTTGAGGATCATTGCCCTATTGGAAGGTCCAATGATAACCAAGCTTCAGTTTCCTCACAGAAGCATATCAACCCAGGATTTCCTGATACTTGATAGAATCCATATTGCAAGCTACACACGGGAGTTACCATTGAAAGAAAAAGCAAAGTAGCCCCAGAGCATTACCAAGCCACCGTCATGTTTCACGATAGGCAGGATGTTAATTTTACCATATCTTTTATTCTTCTTCCTCTATGTAAACTACAGATTCATAGTCCCAAAAATGTCAAGCTTTGTTTCATCGCTCCATAGAGCAAAATCTCTACATTTTTGTGTCTTATTTATATGTTTTTGAGCATTTCTAAGCAGACTTTTCTTGTGCTTTTGGGTCAGTAGAGGTGTACAGTACAGACCAAAAGTTTGGACACACCTTCTCATTTAAAGATTTTTCTGTATTTTCGTGACTATGAAAATTGTACATTCACACTGAAGGCATCAAAACTATGAATTAACACATGTGGAATTATATACTTAACAAAAAAGTGTGAAACAACTGAAAATATGTCTTATATTCTAGGTTCTTCAAAGTAGTCACCTTTTGCTTGGATGACTGCTTTGCAGACTCTTGGCATTCTCTTGATGAGCTTCAAGAGGTAGTCACCGGAAATGGTTTTCACTTCACAGGTGTGCCCTGTCAGGTTTAATAAGTGGGATTTCTTGCCTTATAAATGGGGTTGGGACCATCAGTTGTGTTGTGCAGAAGTCTGATGGATGCACAACTGATAGTCCTACTGAATAGACTGTTAGAATTTGTATTATGGCAAGTAAAAAGCAGCTAATTAAATAAAAACGAGTGGCCATCATTACTTTAAGAAAATGAAGGTCAGTCAGTCCGAAAAATTTGGAAAACTTTGACAGTGTCCCCAAGTGCAGTTGCAAAAAACATCAAGCGCTACAAAGAAACTGGCTCACATGAGGACCGCCCCAGGAAAGGAAGACCAAGAGTCACCTCTGCTTCTGAGGATAAGTTTATCCGAGTCACCAGCCTCAGAAATCGCAGGTTAACAGCAGCTCAGATTAAAGACCAGGTCAATGCCACACAGAGTTCTAGCAGCAAACACATCTCTTCAACAACTGTTAAGAGGAGACTTTGTGCAGCAGGCCTTCGTGGTAAAATAGCTGCTAGTAAACCACTGCTAAGAACAGGCAACAAGCAGAAGAGCCTTGTTTGGGCTAAAGAACACAAGGAATGGAAATTAGACCAGTGGAAATCTGTGCTTTGGTCTGATTAGTCCAAATTTGAGATCTTTGGTTCCAACCACCGTGTCTTTGTGCGACGCAGAAAAGGTGAACGGATGGACTTCCCACCGTGAAGCATGGAGGAGGAGGTGTGATGGTGTGGGGGTGCTTTGCTTGTGACACTGTTGGGGATTTATTCAAAATTGAAGGCATACTGAACCAGCATGGCTACCACAGCATCTTGCAGCGGCATGCTATTCCATCTGGTTTGCGTTTAGTTGGACCATCATTTATTTTTCAACAGGACATTGACCCCAAACACACTTCCAGGCTGTGTAAGGGCTATTTGACCAAGAAGGAGAGTGATGGGGTGCTACGCCAGATGACCTGGCCTCCACAGTCACCAGACCTGAACCCAATCGAGATGGTTTGGGGTGAGCTGGACCGCAGAGTAAAGGCAAAAGGGCCAACAAGTGCTAAGCATCTCTGGGAACTCCTTCAAGATTGTTGAAAGACCATTTCCGGTGACTACATCTTGAAGCTCATCAAGAGAATGTCAAGAGTGTGCAAAGCAGTCATCAAAGCAAAAGGTGGCTACTTTGAAGAACCTAGAATATAAGACATATTTTCAGTTGTTTCACACTTTTTTGTTAAGTATATAATTCCACATGTGTTAATTCATAGTTTTGATGCCTTCAGTGTAAATGTTCAATTTTCATAGTCACGAAAATGCAGAAAAATCTTTAAATGAGAAGGTGTGTCCAAACTTTTGGTCTGTACTGTACATCTTAGAGACCTTTAGGGTTTAGTATGCGTTTTACTATGACATGTTCAGGTAGTTTAGACAGTGTTCCTATAACTTTTGTAGCATTGGCGTCTCTGCCCCCTGCCAGGCAGAGACGCCGTCCCCCTTACCGCCGCGGTCCTGCTCCGGCGTCTAACAGCTTCCCTGCAGCTGCTGCTGGTGCATGCAGCTTCCCTGGCTCTGTGATTAGGGCGCGCACTCACTCCCTCTTAAACGGGGCCGCCCGCCATCCTAAAAAGTCCCCGGCCAATGGCTTGGGGACTTTCCCTATATAAGGCACCTCCTCCAATATGGAGGTGCCCGTGCAAGGTTGTTGCTCTGTGATTCTTACTTTGCTTCAGCCCTCAGGTCTTCTGCAAGTCAGTCTTGTCCGCCAGTCTGATCTTCAGTCCAGTCCGCCAGTGTGACTACTTTCCAGCCTGACAGTCTGTCTACAGTCCAGTCCGCCAGTCTGTCTATGGGCTCTGCCAGCCTGCTTACCTGGAAGCACCCGCCTGTTACCTGCCGTGCCTGCAAGCCTGCTTACCTGGAAGCACCTGCCTGTTACCTGCCGTGCCCGCCAGCCTACTTACCTGGAAGCACTTGCCTGTTACCTGCTGTGCCCGCCAGCCTGCTTACCTGGAAGCACCTGCCTGTTACCTGCCGTGCCCGCTTGTCTGCCTTTACCTGCCGTGCCCACCTGCCTGCTTACCTGGAAGCACCTGCCTGTTATCTGTTGTACCCGCCAGCTTGCCTACCCGGAGCACCAGTCTGGATTTCAGCTGAATCAGCCTGCTTGACTACCTGGACCACCCGTCATCCTGCCTGCCGTGCTCTTCCACTGTATCGGTCAGTCCCAACCTTCTGACCCGTGGGAGTCACCTGCTCTCATACAAGGTCGGTCCCAGAGTGGCATCTGGTCCCTCTGCTCGGTCCCTCCCTGGTTCACGGAGTCGACTGAGCCGCCGTGTGACCCTGGTCAGGCCAAGTAGATACTTAGTTACGCCCCTCTGGTCCCTCCTTGCACCGCAGCACAGAGGTTCCACCACCCGGATCCGTAACAACTTTGAACTTGTGAATATTGTTTCCAACTATTTCAAGGACATAGAATGTAGCTGCATCTCTTTGTATCATTTTCTTTGCTTCTGCAGGCAATGATCTCTTAAGGGTCATGCAGACGTCCATGGAAATCAGTCCAGGCACTGACTGGCCAAGGGTCTCCTGACCCGAATGTGACAGCTGTCACGCTCAGGTTGGGAGAGCCACAGCCAGGTAGTGCATTACGGTCCAATCTCGAACCAATTGGCATGGATTTCTGCATGAGCCTTTAACCTTTTGGACCACTCTTAACAACCCAAGAATATTAGGGAACTGGAAACCATTGCTAATGAGGAATGGGCTAAGATTTTTCAGGAACACTATCTGAAGCTGAGGTCTGGTTATGCATCAACTTTTCTGCAGGTCATAACAGCTAGAGGAGCTCTACTAAGTTGTTCCCACAACTTTGAACTTGTGAATTTTGTTTCCAACTCTCTCAAGGACATTGAATACAGTTGTATCTTTTTAAATCCGTTTCCTTCATTGTGCAAGGCAATGATCTCTTAGGGCTCCTGGATATATCTGCGCAAATCACTCCAGGCACTGACCGCTGATGCACAGACTGGCCGCGGGTCTCCTGACCCGAATGTGACAGCTTCATGTATTTCTGTGAAGCTGTCACACTCAGGTTGGGAGAGCTGCAGCCAGGCAGGGCATTCTGGTCCAATCTCGGACCAATTTTCATGGATGTCTGCATAATCCCTTAACCTTTTGGACCACTATTACCAACCCAAGAACATTAGTGAACTGGAGACTATTGCCCATGAGGAATGGGCTAAAAAAAATTCAGGAACGTTGCCTGAAGCTGATGTCTGGTTATGCATCAACTTTTCTGCAGGTCATAACAGCTAGAGGTACTCTACTAAGTACTAAAAGACACTTGTCATGAAGAGGTGATTAATTATGATACTGCAGCTGTCAATAAAAGTAGCATTTGGTGTTGAATTTGTAGAAGACACTTGCTATATTAGGTGTATTCAGCTATTTTCCCCTGAAAGCCGGAGGAGTGTCAGCTCCAGTAAAGAGGGAAATAGGAGAGTAGGGCAGGCCAGGCACGTGCTGGTAGTGGGGGACTCAATTATTAGGGGAATAGATAGGGCAATCTGTCACAAAGACAGGGATCGTCGAACAGTGTGCTGCCTACCTGGCGCTCGAGTCCGGCACATCGCTGATCGGGTTGACAGATTACTGGGAGGGGCTGGTGAGGACCCAGCGGTCATGGTGCACATTGGCACAAATGACAAAGTTAAAGGTAGGTGGAAGGTCCTTAAAGATGATTTCAGGGAATTAGGCTGCAAGCTGAAAGCAAGGACCTCCAAGGTGGTATGCTCTGAAATACTACCGGTACCACGTGCCATGCCAGAGAGGCAACGGGAGATTAGGGAGATAAATAAGTGGCTCAAGAACTGGTGTAGGAAGGAGGGATTTGGGTTCCTGGAGAACTGGGCCGACTTCTCAGTTGGCTACAGACTCTACGCTAGGGACCGGCTGCACCTTAATGGGGAGGGTGCAGCTGTGCTGGGGGAGAAAATGGCTAGAAGGTTGGAGGAGTGTTTAAACTAGGGATTGGGGGGGAGGGTATTCATTTTATAGGTGGGGAAGATAGTGCAGATAGTGACCTGGGCACAAATAAAGAAATTGGGGGTGGGGTTAGAGCAGTCAATAAAGTAAGAAGGAATAGAGGTACAGAGAGATACATAAAATGCATGTACACTAATGCCAGAAGCCTCACCAACAAAATGGAGGAATTAGAATTAATTTTGTTGGAAAATAATTATGACATGGTAGGGATATCTGAGACGTGGCTGGAAGAGAGTCATGACTGGGCAGTTAATTTACAGGGCTATAGTCTGTTCAGAAATGACCGTACAAACAAGCGGGGGGGGGGTGTTTATAAGTAAAATCATCCTTAAAACCTGTCTTGCGGGAGGATATATGTGAATCTAATGAAAATGTAGAGTCCCTGTGGGTGGAGATAAGGGGAGGGGGAAAAAATAATAAATTACTGATAGGGGTTTGTTATAAGTCTCCAAAAATAATGGAAGTAGCGGAGAATATCCTCGTAAAGCAAATAAATGAAGCAGCGACTCAAGGAGAAGTCATTATTATGGGAGACTTCAACTACCCTGAAATACACTGGGGGACAGAAATATGTAGTTCAAGCAAAGGTAACAGGTTTTTAGGTTTTTGACAACTATGAGAGACAATTACCTTTCACAACTGGTTCAGGACCCAACAAGAAGGGGGGCACTGCTAGACCTAATATTAACCAATAGGCCAGACTGCATATCAAACATATGAGTTGGGGGTCACTTGCGTAATAGTGATCACAAAATAATACGTTTTCATGTAACCTTTAATAAGATGTGTAGTAGATGGGTTACAAGGACACTAAACTTCAGGAAGGCAAATTTCCAACGGTTGAGAGATGATCTTAGTGCAATAAACTGGGACGATATCCTGAGACATAAAGCTACACAAAGCAAATGGGAGACATTTATTAACATCCTGAATAGGACCTGTGCACAATATATACCCTTTGGGAATAAACATGCTAGAAATAGGAGGAAACCACTATGGCTAAATAGAGCTGTAAGGGGCGCAATAAGTGACAAAAAGAAAGCATTTAGAGAACTAAAGCAAGTAGGTAGTGATGAGGCATTAAATAAATACAGAAAATTAAATAAATTATGTAAAAGACAAATCAAGGCAGCAAAGATTGAGGCAGAGAGAATCATTGCCAGAGAAAGTAAAAATAACCCCAAAATATTCTTTAACTACATAAATAGTAAACAACTAAAAAATGATAATGTTGGCCCCCTTAAAAATAGTCTGGGTGAAATGGTGGATGAGGATGAAGAAAAAGCCAATATGCTAAATGTTTTTTTTTCAACCGTATTTACATAAGAAAATCGCATGACAGAAAACATGATTAGTGATAACAAAAATTCTCCATTAAATGTCACTTGCTTAACCCAGCAGGAAGTACGGCGGCGTCTAAAAATCACTAAAGTTGACAAATCCCCGGGCCCGGATGGGATACACCCGCGAGTACTGCAGGAATTAAGTAAAGTCATAGATAGACCATTATTTTTAATCTTTAAAGATTCCATAATAACAGGGTCTGTACCACAGGACTGGCGTATAGCAAATGTGGTGCCAATATTCAAAAAGGGGACAAAAACCGAACGTGGAAATTATAGGCCAGTAAGCTTAACCTCTACTGTGGGTAAAATCCTGGAGGATTTCCTAAGAGATGCTATACTAGAGTATCTGAAGAAGAATAACCTCATGACCCAATATCAACATGGGTTTACGAGGGACCGTTCCTGTCAAACTAATCTGATCAGTTTTTATGAGGAGGCAAGTTCTGGACTGGACCAAGGAAATGCAGTGGATGTTGTGTATATGGACTTTTCAAAAGCCTTTGATACGGTTCCACACAAAAGGTTGATACATAAAATGAGAACAATGGGGATAGAGGAAAATATATGTATGTGGGTTAAGAATGGGCTCAGTGATAGGAAACAAAGGGTGGTTATTAATGGAAAACACTTAGACTGGGTCTCAGTTAACAGTGGGGTACCACAGGGGTCAGTATTGGCCCCCCTTCTTTTTAACATATTTATTAATGACCTTGTAGGGGGCTTACAGAGTAATATTTCAATATTTGCAGATGACACTAAACTCTGCAGGGTAATCAATACAGAGGAGGACAATTTTATATTACAGGAGGATCTATGTAAACTAGAAGCTTGGGCTGATAAATGGCAAATGGGGATAAATGTAAGGTAATGCACTTGGGCAGAGGAAATAAAATGTATAATTATATGCTTAATTGTAAAACACTGGACAAAACTGTAACTGAAAAAGACCTAGGTGTATTGGTGGACGACAAGCTCACGTTTAGTGGCCAGTGTCAGGCAGCTGCTGCAAAGGCAAATAAAATAATGGGATGCATTAAAAGAGGCATAGATACTCATGAGGAGAACATAATTTTACCTCTATACAAGCCATTAGTGCGACCACACTTAGAATACTGTGTACAGTTCTGGTCTCCGGTGTATAAGAAAGACATAGCTGAACTAGAGCGGGTGCAGAGAAGAGCGACCAAGGTTATTAGAGGACTGGGGGGTCTGCAATACCAAGACAGGTTATTACACTTGGGGTTATTTACTGTGGAAAAAAGAAGGCTTAGGGGTGATCTTATTATTATGTACAAGTATATGAGGGGACAGTACAAAGACCTTTCTACTGATCTTTTTACTCTGAGCCCAGAGACGGGGACAAGGGGGCATCTTCTACGTCTGGAGGAAAGAAGGTTTAATCATAATCACAGACGGGGATTCTTTACTGTAAGAGCAGTGAGACTATGGAACTCTCTGCCGCATGATGTTGTAATGAGTGATTCACTATTAAAATTTAAGAAGGGCATGGATGCCTTTCTTGAAAAGTATAATATTACAGGTTATATATACTAGATTCCTTGATAGGGCGTTGATCCAGGGAACTAGTCTGATTGTCGTATGGAGTCAGGAAGGATTTTTTTCCCCAATGTGGAGCTTGGTGTTTGCCACATGTTTTTTTTTTTGCCTTCCTCTGGATCAACATGTTAGGCTATGGGTTGAACTAGATGGACTTAGTCTTCCTTCAACCTTAAAAACTATGTTACTATTTACATTGTTCTTGTTCGATTGATTTATTGCCAACAGCATAGTTACAGTAGTGTTCAAAATAATAGCAGTGTGTTCAAAAACATGAGTTAAGCACAAAATCTTTATACTAGTTTTTATTCCCATGCATTGGGAACATTGTACACTTTTTTCTCATTCAAAACATGAAAATTACTGAGTGGGAAACAGGGAAGGTATAGCAGGGACAAAACATATGGGAGAGGATAGGAAGAAAAACATATTCAGTGTAAAGGAGAGCAAGGAGTTTTAGATGTAATTATATGGCACAAGTATGAAGGCACAAGACAGCCATGAACTCATCATCATCGAGTCTGTCTGGGATTACATTAAGAGACAGGAGGATTTGCACAAGCGACATCCACAGATCTGTGGTTACTTCTCCACGATGTTCCTTCACTGTGAGCAAGTGACAAGTAACTAGAAGAACTGATGCAGTTTTGAAGAAGCCCCTGGAAGAAGCATGAGGTGAAACATTGTCTTGGGAACACATGTCCATAGGAGCAGGAACGTAAAACAAGGACCAGCATATTAACCCCTTTAGCCCCGAGGGTGGTTTGCATGTTAATGACCAGGCCAATTTTTACAATTGTGACCACCGTCACTTTATGAGGTAATAAGTCTGAAACTCTTCAACGGATCCCCCTGATTCTGAGATTGTTTTGTTGTGACATATTGTACTACATGATAGTGGTAAAATTTCTTCAATATGTCTTGCGTTTATTTGTGAAAAATCAGAAATTTGGCGAAAATTTTCAAAATTTGAATTTTCATGCCCTTAAATCAGAGAGATATGTCACACAAAATAGTTAATAAATAACATTTCCCACATGTCTACTTTACATCAGCACAATTTTGGAAACATTTTTTTTTTTTTGTTAGGAAGTTATAAGGGTTAAATGACTTTGAGAGGCCTTTATGACAGAAAATACCCAAAGTGACACCATTCTAAAAACTGCACCTCTCAAGGTGCTCAAAACCACATTCAAAAACTTTATTAACCCTATATACAGTAAAGACCAAAAGTTTGGACACACCTTCTCATTTAAAGATTTTTCTGTATTTTCATGACTATGAAAATTGTACATTCACACTGAAGGCATCAAAACTATGAATTAACACATGTGGAATTATATACTTAACAAAAAAGTGTGAAACAACTGAAAATAGGTCTTATATTCTAGGCTCTTCAAAGTAGCCACCTTTTGCTTTGATGACTGCTTTGCACACTCTTGGCATTCTCTTGATGAGCTTCAAAAGGTAGTCACCGGAAATGGTCTTCCAACAATCTTGAATCTCTAAATGCCAGAATTACGTCGTTTTGGTCCCAGCAACATTGCAATAAAATGCAATAACGGGCGATCAAAAGATCATATCTACCCCAAAATGGTATTAATTAAAACGTCAGCTCAGGGTGCAAAAAATAAGCCCTCATCTGGACCCAGATCACGAAAAATGTAGACGTTATTGATCTCGGAAAATGGCACCATTTTTTTTTTTTTTTTTTTTACAAACTTTGGATTTTTTTTTTCATCACTTAAATAAAAAAGAACCTATACATGTTTGGTATCTGCGAATTCATAATGACCTGAGGAATCAGAATTGCAATTCACTTTTAGCATTTAGTGAACATGGTAAAAAAAATTAAAAAAAAACAATTTTTTTCTTTTTTTGCAATTTCACCGCACTTGGAAGCTTTTCCTGTTTTCTGATATACTATATGGTAAAATCAAAGGTGTCGTTCAAAAGTACAACTTGTCCTGCAAAAAACAAGCCTTCTCAAGGCCATATTGAAGAAGGAAGAGGGGCAGCAAAAAATGAAAAGGCAAAAATGAAAAATCCCAAGGTTGTGAAGGGGTTAAGTGACAGCACCTGTTTGCCTAAAGTGTAGAACCAGAAAGATAGTGGCACAAATGTGTCAGGAATCACCATCCAAATACAATACACCTGTAGAATTAGAAATGGTTACAAACATATGAGCAGCAGGGGGTCACCTGGTCTCAGCAATTATCCCCCAAACTATGCAATGGACACAAAAGTCTCTAAGGAGATGACAATGGCCGGAGCGACTGATGCCTGAAGTGAATCTGGCCCTGAACTACACACCCCAAGAAAAGCTCCATGTGAATATACTCTGAAATTGGCCTAATACGGCAGCGTCCAGTGGAGCAATGCTTCATAGACTGTGAGGCGCCACCTAGTTGTTAGTAAGGCACAGCAAGGGCGGGGATGGGGGGGGGGCAGCTTTTACAGTAGTGATGTCTGTCTGTTTTTGGGTTTCGTTTGTACGGCAAAAATTATGCAGCAAAAATGACCTGACAACATGATTCTCCAGGATAGAACGAATACAGTAATAGCAAACATGCATGGGTTTCTAAAAACATTTTTTTATTTTGATTTTTATTTTAATCCTCATAGGGGACTTGAACCTGCAATCATTTGATTGCTTGTACTCTATACTATGGCAACCCATCGGCCATCCGCGATGTATTGAGGGGGTTTATAGGTGCCTGGTACAGTCACTTGGGCAGAATCGCATGATTTCAATGCTGCGGTTAATGATTGACAGTGACATTTAACAGGTTAACAGCGGCAACCGGACCTCACTCTGGTCACTGCTGTTGGAGGCAGATGTTGGCTGTGTAATACAGCCAGTAATTGCCTTCTGTGGAGCAGCATCAAGTCCTGAGCTCAATCCATACACCTGCATCCACTCTATTCAATCAAAGTATGTCTTTGGGTGGGAAGGGGTTAAATAGGCAGTTTTGATGACATCATAAAGCACATAACATCATAGACATCATATGACATCACAATTGGTATAGAATGTGCCAAGTGCAACACCTGAGCCATCTTGTGTCATTAGAGCCTGACAGCTTGAAGGGAACAAGTCCAGGTAGGACTCTTCACTTACGACCTCACTCATACATTGTATAGATGGGGGGTCAGTAGTGGGATTCAGAACTGCATCATTCACCAAAAAATCTCAGGAAAAAGCGCTGGATTGTGTGTCCCTTGCTGTGATTCTTATAATGATGCTATGATTTAGAAAACATTTTATTGACCAAATTCCTAGGAAATTCTGAACATTTGGTTGCTTTAGTAAGCCAGTGTGAGCCCGGCCAACAGGGGTTACCATTCGGGACAACCCCTTCCCTAAATGAGGAAAAGCTGACGATCAACTGATCATGTGTCAGTGGTGACCGGGAACTGACGGTTTATCGTGATCAGGAATTTCAGTATGGCGTCCTGTGTTTTCCTTTAGGTCATAGAGAAGAAGGTGATAGAATAAAAGGGTGAAAGTGTTTAGGTTTTAATGTGCATCATGGCTCAATTAAAAATGAGGCTGGTGGTTATTTGCAGGCTGTGATTTTGTTTTATTAATTCAACTCTTCCTTGATGTTGGAAACTTGATACATAACACAGCAGTGGCAATTATTATGACATCACAGGGGACATGACATCATAGCGATCACATGACATCACAATTGGTTTAGAACGTAGAAAGTTCTAATCCTGATCCATCTTGTGTCCCCAGAAGCAGAAACTTGAGGAAGACAAGTCCAGGTAGGTAGCTGTTCACTTCACACTAAGGACCCATTCACACATTGTGTAGTTGTGAGGTGTTTCTGGTGAAGTTAAGAACTGCATCATTTACCTCTAAAAAAATCTCAGCGAACATCTCTGAGTGACGTGATTGCTTAAATAGGACCGGTCATAGATTCCTCTTTTTTGTAATGATAGGTGTTACGTCACCTGTAATGAAGCACGGACAGATGATGATGGTGCAGCAGGATGGCCAAGCAGAAACAAAGGAGAATGTAGTAGTTTGATGGCAGCAGGAGGACCAGAACTGGAAGCACAGGAAATCATGAGCAGCATTGAGGCAAAGGCCGTGTAATAGAGTTACAGACTCTGATCAAGGTGGAATCAGTTTTTCTCGGAGGGGGTAAAAAAAAGGTTTCTCCATTCTGTCAGTCTGTTAAAATTGGAGAGCACTTAGATGTCATCCGAGTGCGGTCCAATTTTTTCACGGACCCATAGACTTGCATCGCCGATTTTGATACGACACTCCGATTTTCTCCGCGTACCACTTGGTCCAAGGAAAAAATTGTACATGTGCATAGACCCATAGAATATCATAGATACGAGTGCTATACATCAAAACCATGGATAGTATTCACATGAGAAAATTGGTCTTGGCACGAGGCCTTATGTGGAGTGGATCACTGGGGAACGGAGTCCTGAGAGATCCACTGATTGCTCAAAACAGCTGCTCTATAGCAGCACAGAGCTCTGCCTGAGCGGACTCAAATCTATGTGCAGGCTCAATAGAAGGTCTATCAGCCTGTATCCCACTCTGTGTACAGGATCAATAGTACGTCTATCAGCCTGTATCCCACTCTGTGTACAGGCTCAATAGTACGTGTATCAGCCTGTATCCCACTCTGTGTACAGGATCAATAGTAAGTCTATCAGCCTGTATCCCACTCTGTGTACAGGATCAAAAGTACGTGTATCAGCCTGTATTCCACTCTGTGTACAGACTCAATAGTAAGTCTATCAGCCTGTATCCCACTTTGTGTGCAGACTAAATAGTAAGTCTATCAGCCTGTATCCCACTCTGTGTACAGGATCAATAGTACGTCTATCAGCCTGTATCCCACTTTGTGTGCAGACTAAATAGTAAGTCTATCAGCCTGTATCCCACTCTGTGTGCAGATTAAATAGTACGTCTATCAGCCTGTATCCCACTCTGTGTACAGACTCAATAGTAAGTCTATCAGCCTGTATCCCACTCTGTGTGCAGACTAAATAGTAAGTCTATCAGCCTGTATCCCACTCTGTGTACAGGCTCAATAGTAAGTCTATCAGCCTGTATCCCACTCTATGCGCAGACTAAATAGTAAGTCTATCAGCCTGTATCCCACTCTGTGTGCAGACTCAATAGTAAGTATATCAGCCTGTATCCCACTCTGTGTGCAGACTAAATAGTAAGTCTATCAGCCTGTATCCCACTCTGTGTACAGGCTCAATAGTAAGTCTATCAGCCTGTATCCCACTCTATGCGCAGACTAAATAGTAAGTCTATCAGCCTGTATCCCACTCTGTGTACAGGATCAATAGTACGTCTATCAGCCTATATCCCAATATGTGTACAGGCTCAATAGTAAGTCTATCAGACTGTATCCCACTCTGTGTATAGGCTCAATAGAAAGCCTATCAGTCTGTATCCCACTCTGTGTACAGGCTCAATAGTACGTCTATCAGCCTGTATCCCACTCGGTGTACAGACTCAATAGTAAGTCTATCAGCCTGTATCCCACTCTGCGTACAGACTCAATAGTACGTCTATCAGTCTGTATCCCACTCTGTGTACAGACTCAATAGTAAGTCTATCAGCCTGTATCCCACTGTGTGTACAGGCTCAATAGTAAGTCTATCAGCCCGTATCCCACTCTGTGTACAGGCTCAATAGTAAGTCTATCAGCCTGTATCCCATTCTATGTACAGGCTCAATAGAAAGTCTGTCAGCCTGTATCCCACTCTGTGTATAGACTCAATAGTAAGTCTATCAGCCTGTATCCCACTCTGTGTGCAGACTAAATAGTAAGTCTATTAGGATGTATCCCACTCTGTGTACAGGCTCAATAGTAAGTCTATCAGCCGGTATCCCACTCTGTGTACAGGCTCAATAGTACGTCTATCAGCCTGTATCCCACTCTGTGTGCAGACTCAATAGTACGTCTATCAGCCTGTATCCCACTCTGTGTACAGACTAAATAGTAAATCTATCAGTCTGTATCCCACTCTGTGTACAGGATCAATAGTAAGTCTATCAGACTGTATCCCACTGTGTATACGCTCAATAGTAAGTCTATCAGCCTGTATCCCACTCTGTGTGCAGACTCAATAGTACGTCTATCAGCCTGTATCCCTCTCTGTGTACAGACTAAATAGTAAATCTATCAGTCTGTATCCCACTCTGTGTACAGGATCAATAGTAAGTCTATCAGCCTGTATAGCACTCTGTGTGCAGAATAAATAGTAAGTCTATCAGCCTGTATCGCACTCTGTGTGCAGACTAAATAGTAAGTCTATCAGCCGGTATCCCACTGTCTATACGCTCAATAGTAAGTCTATCAGCCTGTATCCCACTCTGTGCACAGGCTCAATAGTAATTCTATCAGCCTGTATCCCACTCTGTGTACAGGCTCAATAGTAAGTCTATCAACCTGTATCCCACTCTGTGTACAGGCTCAATAGTACGTCTATCAGCCTGTATCCCACACTGTGTACAGGCTCAATAGTAAGACTATCAGCCTGTACCCCACTCTGTGTACAGGATCAATAGCAAGTCTATCAGCCTGTATCCCACTCTGTGTACAGGCTCAATAGTAAATATATCAGCCTGTATCCCACTCTGTGTACAAGCTCAATAGTACGTCTATCAGCCTGCATCCCACTCTGTGTACAGGATCAATAGTAAGTCTATCAGCCTGCATCCCACTCTGTGTACAGGATCAATAGTAAGTCTATCAGCCTGTATCCCACTCTGTGTGCAGACTAAATAGTACGTCTATCAGCCTGTATCCCACTCTGTGTACATGCTCAATAGTACGTCTATCATCCTGTATCCCACTCTGTGTACATGCTCAATAGTACGTCTATCAGCCTGTATCCCACTCTGTGTACAGGATCAATAGTACGTCTATCAGCCTGTATCCCACTCTGTGTAGAGGATCAATAGTAAGTCTATCAGCCTGTATCCCACTCTGTGTACAGGCTCAATAGTAAGTCTATCAGCCTGTATCCCACTCTGTGCACAGGCTCAATAGTAATTCTATCAGCCTGTATCCCACTCTGTGTACAGGCTTAATAGTAAGTCTATCAGACTGTATCCCACTCTGTGTGCAGATTAAATAGTAAGTCTATCAGCCTGTTTCCCACTCTGTGTGCAGATTAAATAGTAAGTCTATCAGCCTGTATCCCACTCTGTGCACAGGCTCAATAGTAAGTCTATCAGCCTGTATCCCACTCTGTGTACAGGATCAATAGTAAGTATATCAGCCTGTATCCCACTCTGTGTACAGGCTCAATAGTAAGTCTATCAGCCTGTATCCCACTCTGTGTACAGACTCAATAGTACATCTATCAGCCTGTATCCCACTCTGTGTACAGACTCAATAGTACGTCTATCAGTCTGTATCCCACTCTGTGTGCAGACTAAATAGTAAGTCTATCAGCCTGTATCCCACTGTGTGTACAGGCTCAATAGAAAGTCTATCAGCCTGTATCCCACTCTGTGTACAGACTCAATAGTAAGTCTATCAGCCTGTATCCCACTCTGTGTACAGGCTCAATAGTAAGTTTATCAGCCTGTATCCCACTCTGTGTACAGACTCAAGAGTACGTCTATCAGCCTGTATCCCACTCTGTGTGCAGACTAAATAGTAAGTCTATCAGCCTGTATCCCACTGTGTGTACAGGCTCAATAGTAAGTCTATCAGCATGTATCCCACTCTGTGTACAGGCTCAATAGTAAGTCTATCAGCCTGCATACCACTCTGTGTACAGGCTCAATAGTAAGTCTATCAGCCTGTATCCCACTCTGTGTACAGGCTCAATAGTAAGTCTGTCAGCCCGTATCTCACTCTGTGTACAGGCTCAATAGTAAGTCTATCAGCATGTATCCCACTCTGTGTACAGGCTCAATAGTAAGTCTATCAGCCTGTATCCCACTCTGTGTACAGGCTCAATAGTAAGTCTATCAGCCTGTATCCCACTCTGTGTACAGGATCAATAGTAAGTCTATCAGCCTGTATCTCACTCTGTGTACAGGATCAATAGTACGTCTATCAACCTGTATCTCACTCTGTGTACAGACTCAATAGTAAGTCTATCAGCCTGTATCCCACTTTGTGTGCAGACTCAATAGTAAGTCTATCAGCCTGTATCCCACTTTGTGTGCAGGCTCAATAGTAAGTCTATCAGCCTGTATCCCACTCTGTGTATAGGCTCAATAGTAAGACTATCAGCCTGTATCCCATTCTGTGTACAAACTCAATAGTAAGTCTATCAGCCTGTATCCCACTCTGTGTGCAGGCTCAATAGTAAGTCTATCAGCCTGTATCCCACTCTGTGTACAGGCTCAATAGTAAGTCTATCAGCCTGTATCCCACTCTGTGTATAGGCTCAATAGTAAGTCTATCAGCCTGTATCCCACTCTGTGTACAGACTCAATAGTAAGTCTATCAGCCTGTATCTCACTCTGTGTGCAGACTCAATAGTAAGTCTATCAGCCTGTATCCCACTCTGTGTGCAGACTCAATAGTAAGTCTATCAGCCTGTATCCCACTCTGTGTGCAGACTCAATAGTAAGTCTATCAGCCTGTATCCCACTCTGTGTACAGGATCAATAGTAAGTCTATCAGCCTGGATCCCACTCTGTGTACAGGCTCAATAGTAAGTCTATCAGCCTGTATCCCACTCTGTGTGCAGATTAAATATTAAGTCTATCAGCCTGTATCCCACTCTGTGCACAGGCTCAATAGTAAGTCTATCAGCCTGTATACCACTCTGTGTACAGGCTCAATAGTAAGTCTTTCAGCCTGTATCCCACTCTGTGTATAGGCTCAATAGTAAGTCTATCAGCCTGTATCCCACTCTGTGTGCAGACTAAATAGTAAGTCTATCAGCCTGTATCCCACTCTGTGTGCAGACTAAATAGTAAGTCTATCAGCCTGTATCCCACTCTGTGTGCAGACTAAATAGTAAGTCTATCAGCCTGTATCCCACTCTGTGTACAAGCTCAATAGTAAGTCTATCAGCCTGTATCCCACTCTGTGTGCAGACTAAATAGTAAGTCTATCAGCCTGTATCCCACTCTGTGTACAGGCTCAATAGTAAGTCTATCAGCCTGTATCCCACTCTGTGTGAAGACTAAATAGTAAGTCTATCAGCCTGTATCCCACTCTGTGTGCAGATTAAATAGTACATCTATCAGCCTGTATCCCACTCTGTGTACAGGCTGAATAGTAACTCTATCAGCCTGTATCCCTCTCTGTGTGCAGACTAAATAGTACGTCTATCAGCCTGTATCCCACTCTGTGTACAGGCTCAATAGTAAGTCTATCAGCCTGTATCCCACTCTGTGTGCAGACTAAATAGTAAGTCTATCAGCCTGTATCCCACTCGGTGTGCAGACTCAATAGTAAGTCTATCAGCCTGTATCCCATTCTATGTACAGGCTCAATAGAAAGTCTGTCAGCCTGTATCCCACTCTGTGTATAGACTCAATAGTAAGTCTATCAGCCTGTATCCCACTCTGTGTGCAGACTAAATAGTAAGTCTATTAGGATGTATCCCACTCTGTGTACAGGCTCAATAGTAAGTCTATCAGCCGGTATCCCACTCTGTGTACAGGCTCAATAGTACGTCTATCAGCCTGTATCCCACTCTGTGTGCAGACTCAATAGTACGTCTATCAGCCTGTATCCCACTCTGTGTACAGACTAAATAGTAAATCTATCAGTCTGTATCCCACTCTGTGTACAGGATCAATAGTAAGTCTATCAGCCTGTATCCCACTCTGTGTGCAGACTAAATAGTAAGTCTATCAGCCTGAATCCCACTGTGTATACGCTCAATAGTAAGTCTATCAGCCTGTATCCCACTCTGTGTGCAGATTCAATAGTACGTCTATCAGCCTGTATCCCTCTCTGTGTACAGACTAAATAGTAAATCTATCAGTCTGTATCCCACTCTGTGTACAGGATCAATAGTAAGTCTATCAGCCTGTATAGCACTCTGTGTGCAGAATAAATAGTAAGTCTATCAGCCTGTATCGCACTCTGTGTGCAGACTAAATAGTAAGTCTATCAGCCTGTATCCCACTGTGTGTACAGGCTCAATAGTAAGTCTATCAGCATGTATCCCACTCTGTGTACAGGCTCAATAGTAAGTCTATCAGCCTGCATACCACTCTGTGTACAGGCTCAATAGTAAGTCTATCAGCCTGTATCCCACTCTGTGTACAGGCTCAATAGTAATTCTATCAGCCTGTATCCCACTCTGTGTACAGGCTCAATAGTAAGTCTATCAGCCTGTATCCCACTCTGTGTACAGGCTCAATAGTACGTCTATCAGCCTGTATCCCACACTGTGTACAGGCTCAATAGTAAGACTATCAGCCTGTACCCCACTCTGTGTACAGGATCAATAGTAAGTCTATCAGCCTGTATCCCACTCTGTGTACAGGCTCAATAGTAAATATATCAGCCTGTATCCCACTCTGTGTACAAGCTCAATAGTACGTCTATCAGCCTGCATCCCACTCTGTGTACAGGATCAATAGTAAGTCTATCAGCCTGCATCCCACTCTGTGTACAGGATCAATAGTAAGTCTATCAGCCTGTATCCCACTCTGTGTGCAGACTAAATAGTAAGTCTATCAGCCTGTATCCCACTCTGTGTACATGCTCAATAGTACGTCTATCAGCCTGTATCCCACTCTGTGTACATGCTCAATAGTACGTCTATCAGCCTGTATCCCACTCTGTGTACAGGATCAATAGTACGTCTATCAGCCTGTATCCCACTCTGTGTAGAGGATCAATAGTAAGTCTATCAGCCTGTATCCCACTCTGTGTACAGGCTCAATAGTAAGTCTATCAGCCTGTATCCCACTCTGTGCACAGGCTCAATAGTAATTCTATCAGCCTGTATCCCACTCTGTGTACAGGCTTAATAGTAAGTCTATCAGACTGTATCCCACTCTGTGTGCAGATTAAATAGTAAGTCTATCAGCCTGTTTCCCACTCTGTGTGCAGATTAAATAGTAAGTCTATCAGCCTGTATCCCACTCTGTGCACAGGCTCAATAGTAAGTCTATCAGCCTGTATCCCACTCTGTGTACAGGATCAATAGTAAGTATATCAGCCTGTATCCCACTCTGTGTACAGGCTCAATAGTAAGTCTATCAGCCTGTATCCCACTCTGTGTACAGACTCAATAGTACGTCTATCAGCCTGTATCCCACTCTCTGTACAGACTCAATAGTACGTCTATCAGTCTGTATCCCACTCTGTGTGCAGACTAAATAGTAAGTCTATCAGCCTGTATCCCACTCTGTGTACAGGCTCAATAGAAAGTCTATCAGCCTGTATCCCACTCTGTGTACAGACTCAATAGTAAGTCTATCAGCCTGTATCCCACTCTGTGTACAGGCTCAATAGTAAGTCTATCAGCCTGTATCCCACTCTGTGTACAGACTCAAGAGTACGTCTATCAGCCTGTATCCCACTCTGTGTGCAGACTAAATAGTAAGTCTATCAGCATGTATCCCACTCTGTGTACAGGCTCAATAGTAAGTCTGTCAGCCCGTATCTCACTCTGTGTACAGGCTCAATAGTAAGTCTATCAGCATGTATCCCACTCTGTGTACAGGCTCAATAGTAAGTCTATCAGCCTGTATCCCACTCTGTGTACAGGCTCAATAGTAAGTCTATCAGCCTGTATCCCACTCTGTGTACAGGATCAATAGTAAGTCTATCAGCCTGTATCTCACTCTGTGTACAGGATCAATAGTACGTCTATCAACCTGTATCCCACTCTGTGTACAGACTCAATAGTAAGTCTATCAGCCTGTATCTCACTTTGTGTGTAGACTCAATAGTAAGTCTATCAGCCTGTATCCCACTTTGTGTGCAGGCTCAATAGTAAGTCTATCAGCCTGTATCCCACTCTGTGTACAGGTTCAATAGTAAGTCTATCAGCCTGTATCCCACTCTGTGTATAGGCTCAAAAGTAAGTCTATCAGCCTGTATCCCATTCTGTGTACAAACTCAATAGTAAGTCTATCAGCCTGTATCCCACTCTGTGTGCAGGCTCAATAGTAAGTCTATCAGCCTGTATCCCACTCTGTGTACAGGCTCAATAGTAAGTCTATCAGCCTGTATCCCACTCTGTGTATAGGCTCAATAGTAAGTCTATCAGCCTGTATCCCACTCTGTGTACAGACTCAATAGTAAGTCTATCAGCCTGTATCTCACTCTGTGTGCAGACTCAATAGTAAGTCTATCAGCCTGTATCCCACTCTGTGTGCAGACTCAATAGTAAGTCTATCAGACTGTATCCCACTCTGTGTGCAGACTCAATAGTAAGTCTATCAGCCTGTATCCCACTCTGTGTACAGGCTCAATAGTAAGTCTATCAGCCTGGATCCCACTCTGTGTACAGGCTCAATAGTAAGTCTATCAGCCTGTATCCCACTCTGTGTGCAGATTAAATATTAAGTCTATCAGCCTGTATCCCACTCTGTGCACAGGCTCAATAGTAAGTCTATCAGCCTGTATACCACTCTGTGTACAGGCTCAATAGTAAGTCTTTCAGCCTGTATCCCACTCTGTGTATAGGCTCAATAGTAAGTCTATCAGCCTGTATCCCACTCTGTGTGCAGACTAAATAGTAAGTCTATCAGCCTGTATCCCACTCTGTGTGCAGACTAAATAGTAAGTCTATCAGCCTGTATCCCACTCTGTGTACAAGCTCAATAGTAAGTCTATCAGCCTGTATCCCACTCTGTGTGCAGACTAAATATTAAGTCTATCAGCCTGTATCCCACTCTGTGTACAGGCTCAATAGTAAGTCTATCAGCCTGTATCCCACTCTTTGTGAAGACTAAATAGTAAGTCTATCAGCCTGTATCCCACTCTGTGTGCAGATTAAATAGTACATCTATCAGCCTGTATCCCACTCTGTGTACAGGCTGAATAGTAACTCTATCAGCCTGTATCCCTCTCTGTGTGCAGACTAAATAGTAAGTCTATCAGCCTGTATCCCACTCTGTGTACAGGCTCAATAGTAAGTCTATCAGCCTGTATCCCACTCTGTGTGCAGACTAAATAGTAAGTCTATCAGCCTGTATCCCACTCGGTGTGCAGACTCAATAGTAAGTCTATCAGCCTGTATCCCATTCTATGTACAGGCTCAATAGAAAGTCTGTCAGCCTGTATCCCACTCTGTGTATAGACTCAATAGTAAGTCTATCAGCCTGTATCCCACTCTGTGTGCAGACTAAATAGTAAGTCTATTAGGATGTATCCCACTCTGTGTACAGGCTCAATAGTAAGTCTATCAGCCGGTATCCCACTCTGTGTACAGGCTCAATAGTACGTCTATCAGCCTGTATCCCACTCTGTGTGCAGACTCAATAGTACGTCTATCAGCCTGTATCCCACTCTGTGTACAGACTAAATAGTAAATCTATCAGTCTGTATCCCACTCTGTGTACAGGATCAATAGTAAGTCTATCAGCCTGTATCCCACTCTGTGTGCAGACTAAATAGTAAGTCTATCAGCCTGAATCCCACTGTGTATACGCTCAATAGTAAGTCTATCAGCCTGTATCCCACTCTGTGTGCAGACTCAATAGTACGTCTATCAGCCTGTATCCCTCTCTGTGTACAGACTAAATAGTAAATCTATCAGTCTGTATCCCACTCTGTGTACAGGATCAATAGTAAGTCTATCAGCCTGTATCGCACTCTGTGTGCAGACTAAATAGTAAGTCTATCAGCCGGTATCCCACTGTCTATACGCTCAATAGTAAGTCTATCAGCCTGTATCCCACTCTGTGCACAGGCTCAATAGTAATTCTATCAGCCTGTATCCCACTCTGTGTACAGGCTCAATAGTAAGTCTATCAGCCTGTATCCCACTCTGTGTACAGGCTCAATAGTAAATATATCAGCCTGTATCCCACTCTGTGTACAAGCTCAATAGTACGTCTATCAGCCTGCATCCCACTCTGTGTACAGGATCAATAGTAAGTCTATCAGCCTGCATCCCACTCTGTGTACAGGATCAATAGGAAGTCTATCAGCCTGTATCCCACTCTGTGTGCAGACTAAATAGTAAGTCTATCAGCCTGTATCCCACTCTTTGTACATGCTCAATAGTACGTCTATCAGCCTGTATCCCACTCTGTGTACATGCTCAAGAGTACGTCTATCAGCCTGTATCCCACTCTGTGTACAGGATCAATAGTACGTCTATCAGCCTGTATCCCACTCTGTGTAGAGGATCAATAGTAAGTCTATCAGCCTGTATCCCACTCTGTGTAAAGGCTCAATAGTAAGTCTATCAGCCTGTATCCCACTCTGTGCACAGGCTCAATAGTAATTCTATCAGCCTGTATCCCACTCTGTGTACAGGCTTAATAGTAAGTCTATCAGACTGTATCCCACTCTGTGTGCAGATTAAATAGTAAGTCTATCAGCCTGTTTCCCACTCTGTGTGCAGATTAAATAGTAAGTCTATCAGCCTGTATCCCACTCTGTGCACAGGCTCAATAGTAAGTCTATCAGCCTGTATCCCACTCTGTGTACAGGATCAATAGTAAGTATATCAGCCTGTATCCCACTCTGTGTACAGGCTCAATAGTAAGTCTATCAGCCTGTATCCCACTCTGTGTACAGACTCAATAGTACGTCTATCAGCCTGTATCCCACTCTGTGTACATGCTCAATAGTACGTCTATCAGCATGTATCCCACTCTGTGTACAGGCTCAATAGTAAGTCTATCAGCCTGTATCCCACTCTGTGTACAGGCTCAATAGTAAGTCTATCAGCCTGTATCCCACTCTGTGTACAGGATCAATAGTAAGTCTATCAGCCTGTATCTCACTCTGTGTACAGGATCAATAGTACGTCTATCAACCTGTATCCCACTCTGTGTACAGACTCAATAGTAAGTCTATCAGCCTGTATCCCACTTTGTGTGCAGACTCAATAGTAAGTCTATCAGCCTGTATCCCACTTTGTGTGCAGGCTCAATAGTAAGTCTATCAGCCTGTATCCCACTCTGTGTACAGGCTCAATAGTAAGTCTATCAGCCTGTATCCCACTCTGTGTATAGGCTCAATAGTAAGTCTATCAGCCTGTATCCCACTCTGTGTACAAACTCAATAGTAAGTCTATCAGCCTGTATCCCACTCTGTGTGCAGGCTCAATAGTAAGTCTATCAGCCTGTATCCCACTCTGTGTACAGGCTCAATAGTAAGTCTATCAGCCTGTATCCCACTCTGTGTATAGGCTCAATAGTAAGTCTATCAGCCTGTATCCCACTCTGTGTACAGACTCAATAGTAAGTCTATCAGCCTGTATCTCACTCTGTGTGCAGACTCAATAGTAAGTCTATCAGCCAGTATCCCACTCTGTGTACAGGCTCAATAGTAAGTCTATCAGCCTGGATCCCTCTCTGTGTGCAGACTCAATAGTAAGTCTATCAGCCTGTATCCCACTCTGTGTGCAGACTCAATAGTAAGTCTATCAGCCTGTATCCCACTCTGTGTGCAGACTCAATAGTAAGTCTATCAGCCTGTATCCCACTCTGTGTACAGGCTCAATAGTAAGTCTATCAGCCTGGATCCCACTCTGTGTACAGGCTCAATAGTAAGTCTATCAGCCTGTATCCCACTCTGTGTGCAGATTAAATATTAAGTCTATCAGCCTGTATCCCACTCTGTGCACAGGCTCAATAGTAAGTCTATCAGCCTGTATACCACTCTGTGTACAGGCTCAATAGTAAGTCTTTCAGCCTGTATCCCACTCTGTGTATAGGCTCAATAGTAAGTCTATCAGCCTGTATCCCACTCTGTGTGCAGACTAAATAGTAAGTCTATCAGCCTGTATCCCACTCTGTGTGCAGACTAAATAGTAAGTCTATCAGCCAGTATCTCACTCTGTGTACAGACTCAATAGTAAGTCTATCAGCCTGTATCCCACTCTGTGTACATGCTGAATAGTAAGTCTATCAGCCTGTATCCCACTCTGTGTGCAGACTAAATAGTAAGTCTATCAGCCTGTATCCCACTCTGTGTACAGGATCAATAGTAAGTATATCAGCCTGTATCTCACTCTGTGTACAGGCTCAATAGTAAGTCTATCAGCCTGTATCCCACTCTATGTACAGGCTCAATAGTACGTCTATCAGCCTGTATCCCACTCTGTGCACAGGCTCAATAGTAAGTCTATCAGCCTGTATCCCACTCTGTGTACAGGCTAAATAGTAAGTCTATCAGTCTGTATCCCACTCTGTGTACAGACTCAATAGTAAATCTATCAGCCTGTATCCCTTTCTGTGTGCAGGCTCAATAGTAAATCTATCAGTCTGCATCCCACTCTGTGTACAGACTCAATAGTAAGTCTATCAGCCTGTATCCCACTCTGTGTATAGTCGCAATAGTAAGTCTATCAGCCCGTATCCCACTCTGTGTACAGGCTCAATAGTAAGTCTATCAGCCCGCATCCCACTCTGTGTACAGGCTCAATAGTAAGTCTATCAGCCCGTATCCCACTCTGTGTACAGGCTCAATAGTAAGTCTATCAGCCCGTATCCCACTCTGTGCACAGGCTCAATAGTAAGTCTATCAGCATGTATCCCACTCTGTGTACAGGCTCAATAGTAAGTCTATCAGCCTGTATCCCACTCTGTGTACAAGCTCAATAGTAAGTCTATCAGCCTGTATCCCACTCTGTGTACAGGCTCAATAGTAAGTCTATCAGCCTGTATCTCACTCTGTGTACAGGCTCAATAGTAAGTCCATCAGCCTGTATCCCACTTTGTGTGCAGACTCAATAATAAGTCTATCAGCCCGTATCCCACTCTGTGTACAGGCTCAATAGTAAGTCTATCAGCATGTATCCCACTCTGTGTACAGGCTCAATAGTAAGTCTATCAGCCTGTATCCCACTCTGTGTACAGGCTCAATATTAAGTCTATAAGGCTGTATCCCACTCTGTGTACAGGATCAATAGTAAGTCTATCAGCCTGTATCTCACTCTGTGTACAGGATCAATAGTACGTCTATCAGCCTGTATCCCACTTTGTGTGCAGACTCAATAGTAAGTCTATCAGCCTGTATCCCACTCTGTGTACGGACTCAATAGTAAGTCTATCACCCTGTATCCCACTTTGTGTGCAGACTCAATAGTAAGTCTATCAGCCTGTATCCCACTTTGTGTGCAGACTCAATAGTAAGTCTATCAGCCTGTATCCCACTTTGTGTGCAGACTCAATAGTAAGTCTATCAGCCTGTATCCCACTCTGTGTATAGGCTCAATAGTAAGTCTATCAGCCTGTATCCCACTCTGTGTGCAGACTTAATAGTAAGTCTATCAGCCTGTATCCCACTCTGTGTACAGACTCAATAGTAAGTCTATCAGCCTGTATCCCACTCTGTGTACAAACTCAATAGTAAGTCTATCAGCCTGTATCCCACTCTGTGTACAGGCTCAATAGTAAGTCTATCAGCCTGTGTCCCACTCTGTGTACAGGCTCAATAGTAAGTCTATCAGCCTGTATCCCAATCTGTGTACAGGCTCAATAGTAAGTCTATCAGCCTGTATCCCACTTTGTGTGCAGACTCAATAGTAAGTCTATCAGCCTGTATCCCACTCTGTGTGCAGACTCAATAGTAAGTCTATCAGCCTGTATCCCACTCTGTATACAGGGGCAATAGTAAGTCTATCAGCCTGTATCCCACTCTGTGCACAGGCTCAATAGTAAGTCTATCAGCCTGTATACCACTCTGTGTACAGGCTCAATAGTAAGTCTTTCAGCCTGTATCCCACTCTGTGTACAGGCTCAATAGTAAGTCTATCAGCCTGTATCCCACTCTGTGTGCAGACTAAATAGTAAGTCTATCAGCCTGTATCCCACTCTGTGTACAGGCTCAATAGTAAGTCTATCAGCCACTATCCCACTCGGTGTGCAGACTAAATATTAAGTCTATCAGCCTGTATCCCACTCTGTTTGCAGACTAAATAGTAAGTCTATCAACCTGTATCTCACTCTGTGTACAGACTCAATAGTAAGTCTATCAGCCTGTATACCACTCTGTGTACAGGCTCAATAGTAAGTCTATCAGCCTGTATCCCACTCTGTGTATAGGCTCAATAGTAAGTCTATCAGCCTGTATCACACTCTGTGTATAGGCTCAATAGTAAGTCTATCAGCCTGTATCCCACTCTGTGTATAGGCTCAATAGTAAGTCTATCAGCCTGTATCCCACTCTGTGTATAGGCTCAATAGTAAGTCTATCAGCCTGTATCCCACTCTGTGTGAAGACTAAATAGTAAGTGTATCAGCCTGTATCCCACTCTGTGTACAGACTAAATAGTAAATCTATCAGCCTGTATCCCTCTCTGTGTGCAGACTAAATAGTAAATCTATCAGCCTGTATCCCACTCTGTGTACATGCTCAATAGTAAGTCTATCAGCCTGTATCCCACTCTGTGTGCACACTAAATAGTAAGTCTATCAGCCTGTATCCCACTCTGTGTACAGACTAAATAGTAAGTCTATCAGCCTGTATCCCTCTCTGTGTGCAGACTAAATAGTAAATCTATCAGCCTGTATCCCACTCTGTGTACATGCTCAATAGTAAGTCTATCAGCCTGTATCCCACTCTGTGTGCAGACTAAATAGTAAGTCTATCAGCCTGTATCCCTCTCTGTGTGCAGACTAAATAGTAAATCTATCAGCCTGTATCCCACTCTGTGTACATGCTCAATAGTAAGTCTATCAGCCTGTATCCCACTCTGTGTGCAGACTCAATAGTAAGTCTATCAGCCTGTATCCCACTCTGTGTACAGGATCAATAGTAAGTCTATCAGCCTGTATCTCACTCTGTGTACAGGCTCAATAGTAAGTCTATCAGCCTGTATCCCACTCTATGTACAGGCTCAATAGTACGTCTATCAGCCTGTATCCCACTCTGTGCACAGGCTCAATAGTAAGTCTATCAGCCTGTATCCCACTCTGTGTACAGGTTCAATAGTAAGTCTATCAGCCTGTGTCCCACTCTGTGTGCAGGCTCAATAGTAAGTCTATCAGTCTGTATCCCACTCTATGTACAGACTCAATAGTAAATCTATCAGCCTGTATCCCACTCTCTGTGCAGGCTCAATAGTAAATCTATCAGTCTGTATCCCACTCTGTGTACAGACTCAATAGTAAGTTTATCAGCCTGTATCCCACTCTGTGTATAGGCTCAATAGTAAGTCTATCAGCCTGTATCCCACTCTGTGTACAGGCTCAATAGTAAGTCTATCAGCCCGCATCCCACTCTGTGTACAGGCTCAATAGTAAGTCTATCAGCCCGCATCCCACTCTGTGTACAGGCTCAATAGTAAGTCTATCAGCCCGCATCCCACTCTGTGTACAGGCTCAATAGTAAGTCTATCAGCCTGTATTCCACTCTGTGTATAGGCTCAATAGTAAGTCTATCAGCCTGTAACCCACTCTGTGTACAGGCTCAATAGTAAGTCCATCAGCCTGTATCCCACTTTGTGTGCAGACTCAATAATAAGTCCATCAGCCGGTATCCCACTTTGTGTGCAGACTCAATAGTAAGTCTATCAGCCCGTATCCCACTCTGTGTACAGGCTCAATAGTAAGTCTATCAGCATGTATCCCACTCTGTGTACAGGCTCAATAGTAAGTCTATCAGCCTGTATCCCACTCTGTGTACAGGCTCAATAGTAAGTCTATAAGGCTGTATCCCACTCTGTGTACAGGATCAATAGTAAGTCTATCAGCCTGTATCTCACTCTGTGTACAGGATCAATAGTACGTCTATCAGCCTGTATCCCACTTTGTGTGCAGACTCAATAGTAAGTCTATCAGCCTGTATCCCACTCTGTGTACGGACTCAATAGTAAGTCTATCAGCCTGTATCCCACTTTGTGTGCAGACTCAATAGTAAGTCTATCAGCCTGTATCCCACTTTGTGTGCAGACTCAATAGTAAGTCTATCAGCCTGTATCCCACTTTGTGTGCAGACTCAATAGTAAGTCTATCAGCCTGTATCCCACTCTGTGTATAGGCTCAATAGTAAATCTATCAGCCTGTATCCCACTCTGTGTGCAGACTAAATAGTAAGTCTATCAGCCTGTATCCCACTCTGTGTACAGACTCAATAGTAAGTCTATCAGCCTGTATCCCACTCTGTGTACAGGCTCAATAGTAAGTCTATCAGCCTGTATCCCACTCTGTGTACAGGCTCAATAGTAAGTCTATCAGCCTGTATCCCACTCTGTGTATAGGCTCAAGAGTAAGTCTATCAGCCTGTATCCCACTCTGTGTGCAGACTAAATAGTAAGTCTATCAGCCTGCATCCCACTCTGTGTATAGGCTCAATAGTAAATCTATCAGCCTGTATCCCACTCTGTGTGCAGACTAAATAGTAAGTCTATCAGCCTGTATCCCACTCTGTGTACAGGCTCAATAGTAAGTCTATCAGCCACTATCCCAATCGGTGTGCAGACTAAATAGTAAGTCTATCAGCCTGTATCCCACTCTGTTTGCAGACTAAATAGTAAGTCTATTAACCTGTATCTCACTCTGTGTACAGACTCAATAGTAAGTCTATCAGCCTGTATACCACTCTGTGTACAGGCTCAATAGTAAGTCTATCAGTCTGTATCCCACTCTGTGTATAGGCTCAATAGTAAGTCTATCAGCCTGTATCACACTCTGTGTATAGGCTCAATAGTAAGTCTATCAGCCTGTATCCCACTCTGTGTATAGGCTCAATAGTAAGTCTATCAGCCTGTATCCCACTCTGTGTGAAGACTAAATAGTAAGTGTATCAGCCTGTATCCCACTCTGTGTACAGACTAAATAGTAAATCTATCAGCCTGTATCCCTCTCTGTGTGCAGACTAAATAGTAAATCTATCAGCCAGTATCCCACTCTGTGTGCACACTAAATAGTAAGTCTATCAGCCTGTATCCCACTCTGTGTACAGACTAAATAGTAAGTCTATCAGCCTGTATCCCTCTCTGTGTGCAGACTAAATAGTAAATCTATCAGCCTGTATCCCACTCTGTGTACATGCTCAATAGTAAGTCTATCAGCCTGTATCCCACTCTGTTTGCAGACTAAATAGTAAGTCTATCAGCCTGTATCCCACTCTGTGTACAGGATCAATAGTAAGTCTATCAGCCTGTATCTCACTCTGTGTACAGGCTCAATAGTAAGTCTATCAGTCTGTATCCCACTCTGTGTGCAGACTCAATAGTAAGTCTATCAGCCTGTATCCCACTCCGTGTGCAGACTCAATAGTAAGTCTATCAGCCTGTATCCCACTCCGTGTACAGGCTCAATAGTAAGTCTATCAGCCTGGATCCCACTCTGTGTACAGGCTCAATAGTAAGTCTATCAGCCTGTATCCCACTCTGTGTGCAGATTAAATAGTAAGTCTATCAGCCTGTATCCCACTCTGTGCACAGGCTCAATAGTAAGACTATCAGCCTGTATACCACTCTGTGTACAGGCTCAATAGTAAGTCTTTCAGCCTGTATCCCACTCTGTGCATAGGCTCAATAGTAAGTCTATCAGCCTGTATCCCACTCTGTGTACAGGCTCAATAGTAAGTCTATCAGCCACTATCCCACTCGGTGTGCAGACTAAATAGTAAGTCTATCAGCCTGTATCCCACTCTGTGTACAGGCTCAATAGTAAGTCTATCAGCCACTATCCCACTCGGTGTGCAGACTAAATAGTAAGTCTATCGGCCTGTATCCCACTCTGTTTGCAGACTAAATAGTAAGTCTATCAACCTGTATCTCACTCTGTGTACAGACTCAATAGTAAGTCTATCATCCTGTATCCCACTCTGTGTACAGACTCAATAGTAAGTCTATCAGCCTGTATACCACTCTGTGTACAGGCTCAATAGTAAGTCTATCAGCCTGTATCCCACTCTGTGTATAGGCTCAATAGTAAGTCTATCAGCCTGTATCACACTCTGTGTATAGGCTCAATAGTAAGTCTATCAGCCTGTATCCCACTCTGTGTATAGGCTCAATAGTAAGTCTATCAGCCTGTATCCCACTCGGTGTGCAGACTAAATAGTAAGTCTATCAGCCTGTATCCCACTCTGTGTACAGGCTCAATAGTAAGTCTATCAGCCACTATCCCACTCTGTGTACAGACAAAATAGTAAATCTATCAGCCTGTATCCCTCTCTGTGTGCAGACTAAATAGTAAATCTATCAGCCTGTATCCCACTCTGTGTACATGCTCAATAGTAAGTCTATCAGCCTGTATCCCACTCTGTATGCACACTAAATAGTAAGTCTATCAGCCTGTATCCCACTCTGTGTACAGACTAAATAGTAAGTCTATCAGCCTGTATCCCTCTCTGTGTGCAGACTAAATAGTAAATCTATCAGCCTGTATCCCACTCTGTGTACATGCTCAATAGTAAGTCTATCAGCCTGTATCCCACTCTGTGTGCAGACTAAATAGTAAGTCTATCAGCCTGTATCCCTCTCTGTGTGCAGACTAAATAGTAAATCTATCAGCCTGTATCCCACTCTGTGTACATGCTCAATAGTAAGTCTATCAGCCTGTATCCCACTCTGTTTGCAGACTAAATAGTAAGTCTATCAGCCTGTATCCCACTCTGTGTACAGGATCAATAGTAAGTCTATCAGCCTGTATCTCACTCTGTGTACAGGCTCAATAGTAAGTCTATCAGCCTGTATCTCACTCTGTGTACAGGATCAATAGTAAGTCTATCAGCCTGTATCCCACTCTGTGTACAGGATCAATAGTAAGTCTATCAGCCTGTATCCCACTCTATGTACAGGCTCAATAGTACGTCTATCAGCCTGTATCCCACTCTGTGCACAGGCTCAATAGTAAGTCTATCAGCCTGTATCCCACTCTGTGCACAGGCTCAATAGTAAGTCTATCAGCCTGTATCCCACTCTGTGTACAGGCTCAATAGTAAGTCTATCAGCCCGCATCCCACTCTGTGTACAGGCTCAATAGTAAGTCTATCAGCCCGTATCCCACTCTGTGTACAGGCTCAATAGTAAGTCTATCAGCCTGTATCCCACTCTGTGTACAGGATCAATAGTAAGTCTATCAGCCTGTATCTCACTCTGTGTACAGGATCAATAGGAAATCTATCAGCCTATATCCCACTCTGTGTGCAGATTCAATAGTAAGTTTATAAGCCTGTATCCCACTCTGTGTACAGACTCAATAGTAAGTCTATCAGCCTGTATCCCCCTCTGTGTATAGGCTCAATAGTAAGTCTATCAGCCTGTACCCCACTCTGTGTACAGGATCAATATTAAGTCTATCAGCCTGTATCCCACTCTGTGTACAGACTAAATAGTAAGTCTATCAGCCTGTATCCCACTCTGTGTGCAGACTAAATAGTAAGTCTATCAGTCTGTATCCCACTCTGTGTATAGGCTCAATAGTAAGTCTATCAGCCTGTATCCCACTCTGTGTACAGGCTCAATAGTAAGTCTATCAACCTGTATCCCACTCTGTGTACAGGCTCAATAGTACGTCTATCAGCCTGTATCCCACTCTGTGTGCAGACTAAATAGTAAGTCTATCAGCCTGTATCCCACTCTGTGAGCAGGATCAATAGTACGTCTATCTGCCTGTATCCCACTCTGTGTACAGGATCAATAGTAAGTCTATCAGCCTGTATCCGAATCTGTGTACAGACTCAATAGTAAGTCTATCAGCCTGTATCCCACTCTGTGTACAGACTCAATAGTAAGTCTATCAGCCTGTATCCCACTCTGTGTACAGACTCAATAGTAAGTCTATCAGCCTGTATCCCACTCTGTGTACAGACTCAATAGTAAGTCTATCAGCCTGTATCCCACTCTGTGTACAGACTCAATAGTAAGTCTATCAGCCTGTATCCCACTCAGTGTGCAGACTCAATAGTAAGTCTATCAGCCTGTATCCCACTCTGTATACAGGATCAATAGTAAGTCTATCAGCTTGTATCCCACTCTGTGTACAGGCTCAATAACACGTCTATAAGCCTGTATCCCACTCTGTGTGCAGATTAAATAGTAAGTCTATCAGCCTGTATCCCACTCTGTGTATAGGCTCAATAGTACGTCTATCAGTCTGTATCCCACTCTGTGTACAGGCTCAATAGTAAGTCTATCAGACTGTATCCACTCTGTGTATAGGCTCAATACAAAGTCTATCAGCCTGTATCCACTTTGTGTATAGGCTCAATACTAAGTCTATCAGCCTGTATCCCACTCTGTGTGCAGACTAAATAGTAAGCCTATCAGCCTGTATCCCACCCTGTGAGCAGGATCAATAGTACATCTATCTGCCTGTATCCCGCTCTGTGTACAGGATCAATAGTAAGTCTATCAGCCTGTATCCCACTCTGTGTACAGACTCAATAGTAAGTCTATCAGCCTGTATCCCACTCTGTGTACAGACTCAATAGTAAGTCTATCAGCCTGTATCCCACTCTGTGTACAGACTCAATAGTAAGTCTATCAGCCTGTATCCCACTCTGTGTACAGGCTCAATAGTAAGTCTATCAGCCTGTATCCCACTCTGTGTGCAGATTAAATAGTAAGTCTATCAGCCTGTATCCCACTCTGTGTACAGGATCAATAGTAAGTCTATCAGCCTGTACCTCACTCTGTGTACAGGATCAATAGTAAGTCTATCAGGCTGTATCCCACTCTGTGTACAGGATCAATAGTAAGTCTATCAGCCTGTATCCCACTCTGTGTACAGACTCAATAGTAAGTCTATCAGCCTGTATCCTACTCTGTGTATAGGCTCAATAGTACGTCTATCAGCCTGTATCCCACTCTGTGTGCAGACTAAATAGTAAGTCTATCAGCCTGTATACTACTCTGTGTACAGGCTCAATAGTAAGTCTATCAAACTGTATCCCAATCTGTGTACAGGCTCAATAGTAAGTCTATCAGCCTGTATCCCTCTCTGTGAACAGGATCAATAGTACGTCTATCTGCCTGTATACCACTTTGTGTACAGGCTCAATAGTAAGTCTATCAGCCTGTATCCCGCTCTGTGTATAGACTCAATAGTACGTCTATCAGCCTGTATCCCACTCTGTGTACAGGATCAATAGTACGTCTATCAGCCTGTATCCCACTTTGTGTACAGGATCAATAGTAAGTCTATCAGCCTGTTTCCCACTCTGTGTACAGGATCAATAGTAAGTCTATCAGCCTGTATCCCACTCTGTGTACAGGCTCAGTAATAAGTCTATCAGCCTGTATCCCACTCTGTGTACAGGATCAATAGGAAATCTATCAGCCTATATCCCACTCTGTGTGCAGATTCAATAGTAAGTTTATAAGCCTGTATCCCACTCTGTGTACAGACTCAATAGTAAGTCTATCAGCCTGTATCCCCCTCTGTGTATAGGCTCAATAGTAAGTCTATCAGCCTGTACCCCACTCTGTGTACAGGCTCAATAGTAAGTCTATCAGCCTGTATCCCACTCTGTGTACAGACTAAATAGTAAGTCTATCAGCCTGTATCCCACTCTGTGTGCAGACTAAATAGTAAGTCTATCAGTCTGTATCCCACTCTGTGTATAGGCTCAATAGTAAGTCTATCAGCCTGTATCCCACTCTGTGTACAGGCTCAATAGTAAGTCTATCAACCTGTATCCCACTCTGTGTACAGGCTCAATAGTACGTCTATCAGCCTGTATTCCACTCTGTGTGCAGACTAAATAGTAAGTCTATCAGCCTGTATCCCACTCTGTGAGCAGCATCAATAGTACGTCTATCTGCCTGTATCCCACTCTGTGTACAGGATCAATAGTAAGTCTATCAGCCTGTATCCGAATCTGTGTACAGACTCAATAGTAAGTCTATCAGCCTGTATCCCACTCTGTGTACAGACTCAATAGTAAGTCTATCAGCATGTATCCCACTCTGTGTACAGACTCAATAGTAAGTCTATTAGCCTGTATCCCACTCTGTATACAGGATCAATAGTAAGTCTATCAGCTTGTATCCCACTCTGTGTACAGACTCAATAGTAAGTCTATCAGCCTGTATCCCACTCTGTGTACAGGATCAATAGTAAGTCTATCAGCCTGTATCCCACTCTGTGTACAGGCTCAATAACACGTCTATAAGCCTGTATCCCACTCTGTGTGCAGATTAAATAGTAAGTCTATCAGTCTGTATCCCACTCTGTGTACAGGCTCAATAGTAAGTCTATCAGACTGTATCCCACTCTGTGTATAGGCTCAATAGTACGTCTATCAGCCTGTATCCCACTCTGTGTATAGGCTCAATAGTACGTCTATCAGCCTGTATCCACTTTGTGTATAGGCTCAATACTAAGTCTATCAGCCTGTATCCCACTCTGTGTGCAGACTAAATAGTAAGCCTATCAGCCTGTATCCCACTCTGTGAGCAGGATCAATAGTACGTCTATCTGCCTGTATCCCACTCTGTGTACAGGCTCAATAACACGTCTATAAGCCTGTATCCCACTCTGTGTGCAGATTAAATAGTAAGTCTATCAGCCTGTATCCCACTCTGTGTACAGGATGAATAGTAAGTCTATCAGCCTGTATCCCACTCTGTGTACAGGCTCAATAGTAAGTCTATCAGACTGTATCCCACTCTGTGTATAGGCTCAATAGTACGTCTATCAGCCTGTATCCCACTCTGTGTATAGGCTCAATAGTACGTCTATCAGTCTGTATCCCACTCTGTGTACAGGCTCAATAGTAAGTCTATCAGACTGTATCCACTCTGTGTATAGGCTCAATACAAAGTCTATCAGCCTGTATCCACTTTGTGTATAGGCTCAATACTAAGTCTATCAGCCTGTATCCCACTCTGTGTGCAGACTAAATAGTAAGCCTATCAGCCTGTATCCCACCCTGTGAGCAGGATCAATAGTACATCTATCTGCCTGTATCCCGCTCTGTGTACAGGATCAATAGTAAGTCTATCAGCCTGTATCCCACTCTGTGTACAGACTCAATAGTAAATCTATCAGCCTGTATCCCACTCTGTGTACAGACTCAATAGTAAGTCTATCAGCCTGTATCCCACTCTGTGTACAGACTCAATAGTAAGTCTATCAGCCTGTATGCCACTCTGTGTACAGGCTCAATAGTAAGTCTATCAGCCTGTATCCCACTCTGTGTACAGGATCAATAGTAAGTCTATCAGCCTGTATCCCACTCTGTGTATAGGTTCAATAGTAAGTCTATCAGCCTGTATCCCACTCTGTGTGCAGACTAAATAGTAAGTCTATCAGCCTGTATCCCACTCGGTGTACAGGCTCAATAGTAAGTCTATCAGACTGTATCCCACTCTGTGTATAGGCTCAATAGTACGTGTATCAGCCTGTATCCCACTCTGTGTATAGGCTCAATAGTACGTCTATCAGCCTGTATCCACTTTGTGTATAGGCTCAATACTAAGTCTATCAGCCTGTATCCCACTCTGTGTACAGGCTCAACAGTACGTCTATCAGCCTGTATCCCACTCTGTGTGCAGACTAAATAGTAAGTCTATCAGCCTTTATCCCACTCTGTATGCAGACTAAATAGTAAGTCTATCAGCCTGTATCCCACTCTGTGTACAGACTCAATAGTAAGTCTATCAGCCTGTATCTCACTCTGTGTACAGGCTCAATAGTAAGTCTATCAGTCTGTATCCCACTCTGTGTGCAGACTCAATAGTAAGTCTATCAGCCTGTATCCCACTCCGTGTACAGGCTCAATAGTAAGTCTATCAGCCTGGATCCCACTCTGTGTACAGGCTCAATAGTAAGTCTATCAGCCTGTATCCCACTCTGTGTGCAGATTAAATAGTAAGTCTATCAGCCTGTATCCCACTCTGTGCACAGGCTCAATAGTAAGTCTATCAGCCCGCATCCCACTCTGTGTACAGGCTCAATAGTAAGTCTATCAGCCCGTATCCCACCCTGTGTACAGGCTCAATAGTAAGTCTATCAGCATGAATCCCACTCTGTGTACAGGCTCAATAGTAAGTCTATCAGGCTGTATCCCACTCTGTGTACAGGATCAATACTAAGTCTATCAGCCTGTATCTCACTCTGTGTACAGGATCAATAGTACGTCTATCAGTCTGTATCCCACTTTGTGTACAGACTCAATAGTAAGTCTATCAGCCTGTATCCCACTCTGTGTATAGGCTCAATAGTAAGTCTATCAGCCTGTATCCCACTCTGTGTGAAGACTAAATAGTAAGTCTATCAGCCTGTATCCCACTCTGTGTGCAGACTAAATAGTAAATCTATCAGCCTGTATCCCACTCTGTGTACATGCTCAATAGTAAGTCTATCAGCCTGTATCCCACTCTGTGTGCAGACTAAATAGTAAGTCTATCGGCCTGTATCTCACTCTGTGTACAGGATCAATAGTAAGTCTATCAGCCTGTATCCCACTCGGTGTGCAGACTCAATAGTAAGTCTATCAGCCTGTATCCCACTCTATGTACAGGCTCAATAGTACGTCGTCTATCAGCCTGTATCCCACTCTGTGTACAGGCTCAATAGTAAGTCCATCAGCCTGTATCCCACTTTGTGTGCAGACTCAATAATAAGTCTATCAGCCTGTATCCCACTCTGTGTACGGACTCAATAGTAAGTCTATCAGCCTGTATCCCACTTTGTGTGCAGACTCAATAGTAAGTCTATCAGCCGGTATCCCACTTTGTGTGCAGACTCAATAGCAAGTCTATCAGCCCGTATCCCACTCTGTGTACAGGCTCAATAGTAAGTCTATCAGCATGTATCCCACTCTGTGTACAGGCTCAATAGTAAGTCTATCAGCCTGTATCCCACTCTGTGTACAGGATCAATAGTAAGTCTATCAGCCTGTATCTCACTCTGTGTACAGGATCAATAGTACGTCTAGCAGCCTGTATCCCACTGTGTGTACGGACTCAATAGTAAGTCTATCAGCCTGTATCCCACTTTGTGTGCAGACTCAATAGTAAGTCTATCAGCCTGTACCCCACTTTGTGTGCAGACTCAATAGTAAGTCTATCAGCCTGTATCCCACTCTGTGTGCAGACTAAATAGTAAGTCTATCGGCCTGTATCCCACTCTGTGTACAGGATCAATAGTAAGTCTATCAGCCTGTATCTCACTCTGTGTACAGGATCAATAGTAAGTCTATCAGCCTGTATCCCACTCGGTGTGCAGACTCAATAGTAAGTCTATCAGCCTGTATCCCACTCTATGTACAGGCTCAATAGTACGTCGTCTATCAGCCTGTATCCCACTCTGTGTACAGGCTCAATAGTAAGTCCATCAGCCTGTATCCCACTTTGTGTGCAGACTCAATAATAAGTCTATCAGCCTGTATCCCACTCTGTGTACGGACTCAATAGTAAGTCTATCAGCCTGTATCCCACTTTGTGTGCAGACTCAATAGTAAGTCTATCAGCCGGTATCCCACTTTGTGTGCAGACTCAATAGTAAGTCTATCAGCATGTTTCCCACTCTGTGTACAGGCTCAATAGTAAGTCTATCAGCCTGTATCCCACTCTGTGTACAGGATCAATAGTATGTCTATCAGCCTGTATCTCACTCTGTGTACAGGATCAATAGTACGTCTAGCAGCCTGTATCCCACTGTGTGTACGGACTCAATAGTAAGTCTATCAGCCTGTATCCCACTTTGTGTGCAGACTCAATAGTAAGTCTATCAGCCTGTATCCCACTTTGTGTGCAGACTAAATAGTAAGTCTATCAGCCAGTATCCCACTCTGTGTATAGGCTCAATAGTAAGTCTATCAGCCAGTATTCCACTCTGTGTGCAGACTAAATAGTAAGTCTATCAGCCTGTATCCCAATCTGTGTACAGACTCAATAGTAAGTCTATCAGCCTGTATCCTACTCTGTGTATAGGCTCAATAGTACGTCTATCAGCCTGTATCCCACTCTGTGTACAGGATCAATAGTAAGTCTATCAGCCTGTATCCCACTCTGTGTACAGACTCAATAGTACGTCTATCAGCCTGTATCCCACTCTGTGTACAGACTCAATAGTAAGTCCATCAGCCTGTATCCCACTTTGTGTGCAGACTCAATAGTACGTCTGTCAGCCTGTATCCCACTCTGTGTACAGGCTCAATAGTAAGTCTATCAGCCTGTATCCCACTCTGTGTACGGACTCAATAGTAAGTCTATCAGCCTGTATCCCACTTTGTGTGCAGACACAATAGTAAATCTATCAGCCTGTATCCCACTTTGTGTGCAGACTCAATAGTAAGTCTATCAGCCTGTATCCCACTTTGTGTGCAGACTCAATAGTAAGTCTATCAGCCTGTATCCCACTCTGTGTAGAGGCTCAATAGTAAGTCTATCAGCCTGTATCCCAGTCTGTGTGCAGACTAAATAGTAAGTCTATCAGCCTGTATCCCACTCTGTGCACAGGCTCAATAGAAAGTCTATCAGCCTGTATCCCACTCTGTGCACAGGCTCAATAGAAAGTCTATCAGTCTGTATCCCACTCTGTGTACAGTCTCAATAGTAAGTCTATCAGACGGTATCCCACTCTGTGTATAGGCTCAATAGAAAGCCTATCAGTCTGTATGCCACTCTGTGTACAGGCTCAATAGTACGTCTATCAGCCTGTATCCCACTCTGTGTACAGGATCAATAGTACGTCTATCAGCCTGTATCCCACTCTGTGTGCAAACTCAATATTAAGTCTATCAGCCTGTATCCCACTCTGTGTATAGGCTCAATAGTAAGTCTATCAGCCTGTATCCCACTCTGTGCACAGTCTCAATAGTACGTCTATCAGCCTGTATCCCACTCTGTGCACAGGCTCAATAGAAAGTCTATCAGTCTGTATCCCACTCTGTGTACAGGCTCAATAGTAAGTCTATCAGACTGTATCCCACTCTGTGTATAGGCTCAATAGAAAGCCTATCAGTCTGTATGCTACTCTGTGTACAGGCTCAATAGTACGTCTATCAGCCTGTATCCCACTCTGTGTACAGGCTCAATAGTACGTATATCAGCCTGTATCCTACTCTGTGTATAGGCTCAATAGTACGTCTATCAGCCTGTATCCCACTCTGTGTACAGACTCAATACTACGTCTATCAGTCTGTATCCCACTCTGTGTACAGGATCAATAGTAAGTCTATCAGCCTGTATCCCACTCTGTGTACAGGATCAATAGTAAGTCTATCAGCCTGTATCCCACTCTGTTTACAGACTCAATAGTAAGTCTATCAGCCTGTATCCTACTCTGTGTATAGGCTCAATAGTACGTCTATCAGCCTGTATCCCACTCTGTGTGCAGACTCAATAGTAAGTCTATCAGCCTGTATCCCACTCTGTGTATAGACTCAATAGTATGTCTATCAGCCTGTATCCCACTCTGTGTACAGGATCAATAGTAAGTCTATCAGCCTGTACCTCACTCTGTGTACAGGATCAATAGTAAGTCTATCAGGCTGTATCCCACTCTGTGTACAGGATCAATAGTAAGTCTATCAGCCTGTATCCCACTCTGTGTACAGACTCAATAGTAAGTCTATCAGCCTGTATCCTACTCTGTGTATAGGCTCAATAGTACGTCTATCAGCCTGTATCCCACTCTGTGTGCAGACTAAATAGTAAGTCTATCAGCCTGTATCCTACTCTGTGTACAGGCTCAATAGTAAGTCTATCAAACTGTATCCATATCTGTGTACAGGCTCAATAGTAAGTCTATCAGGCTGTATCCCTCTCTGTGAACAGGATCAATAGTAAGTCTATCAGCCTGTATCCCACTCTGTGTACAGGCTCAATAATAAGTCTATCAGCCTGTATCCCACTCTGTGTACAGGATCAATAGGAAATCTATCAGCCTATATCCCACTCTGTGTGCAGATTCAATAGTAAGTTTATAAGCCTGTATCCCCCTCTGTGTACAGACTCAATAGTAAGTCTATCAGCCTGTATCCCCCTCTGTGTATAGGCTCAATAGTAAGTCTATCAGCCTGTAACCCACTCTGTGTACAGGATCAATAGTAAGTCTATCAGCCTGTATCCCACTCTGTGTACAGACTCAATAGTACGTCTATCAGCCTGTATCCCACTCTGTGTGCAGACTAAATAGTAAGTCTATCAGTCTGTATCCCACTCTGTGTATAGGCTCAATAGTACGTCTATCTGCCTGTATCCTACTCTGTGTACAGGATCAATAGTAAGTCTATCAGCCTGTATCCGAATCTGTGTACAGACTCAATAGTAAGTCTATCAGCCTGTATCCCACTCTGTGTACAGACTCAATAGTAAGTCTATCAGCCTGTATCCCACTCTGTGTACAGACTCAATAGTAAGTCTATCAGCCTGTATCCCACTCAGTGTGCAGACTCAATAGTAAGTCTATCAGCCTGTATCCCACTCTGTATACAGGATCAATAGTAAGTCTATCAGCTTGTATCCCACTCTGTGTACAGACTCAATAGTAAGTCTATCAGCCTGTATCCCACTCTGTGTACAGGATCAATAGTAAGTCTATCAGCCTGTATCCCACTCTGTGTACAGGCTCAATAACACGTCTATAAGCCTGTATCCCACTCTGTGTGCAGATTAAATAGTAAGTCTATCAGCATGTATCCCACTCTGTGTACAGGATCAATAGTAAGTCTATCAGCCTGTATCCCGCTCTGTGTATAGGCTCAATAGTAAGTCTATCAGCCTGTATCCCACTCTGTGTGCAGACTAAATAGTAAGTCTATCAGCCTGTATCCCACTCGGTGTATAGGCTCAATAGTAAGTCTATCAGTCTGTATCCCACTCTGTGTACAGGCTCAATAGTAAGTCTATCAGACTGTATCCCACTCTGTGTATAGGCTCAATAGTACGTCTATCAGCCTGTATCCCACTCTGTGTATAGGCTCAATAGTACGTCTATCAGCCTGTATCCACTCTGTGTATAGGCTCAATACAAAGTCTATCAGCCTGTATCCACTTTGTGTATAGGCTCAATACTAAGTCTATCAGCCTGTATCCCAGTCTGTGTGCAGACTAAATAGTAAGCCTATCAGCCTGTATCCCACTCTGTGAGCAGGATCAATAGTACGTCTATCTACCTGTATCCCACTCTGTGTACAGGATCAATAGTAAGTCTATCAGCCTATATCCCACTCTGTGTACAGGCTCAATAACACGTCTATAAGCCTGTATCCCACTCTGTGTGCAGATTAAATAGTAAGTCTATCAGCCTGTAACCCACTCTGTGTATAGGCTCAATAGTAAGTCTATCAGCCTGTATCCCACTCTGTGTGCAGACTAAATAGTAAGTCTATCAGCCTGTATCCCACTCGGTGTATAGGCTCAATAGTAAGTCTATCAGTCTGTATCCCACTCTGTGTACAGGCTCAATAGTAAGTCTATCAGACTGTATCCCACTCTGTGTATACGCTCCATAGTACGTCTATCAGCCTGTATCCCACTCTGTGTATAGGCTCAATAGTACGTCTATCAGTCTGTATCCCACTCTGTGTACAGGCTCAATAGTAAGTCTATCAGACTGTATCCACTCTGTGTATAGGCTCAATACAAAGTCTATCAGCCTGTATCCACTTTGTGTATAGGCTCAATACTAAGTCTATCAGCCTCTATCCCACTCTGTGTGCAGACTAAATAGTAAGCCTATCAGCCTGTATCCCACCCTGTGAGCAGGATCAATAGTACATCTATCTGCCTGTATCCCGCTCTGTGTACAGGATCAATAGTAAGTCTATCAGCCTGTATCCCACTCTGTGTACAGACTCAATAGTAAGTCTATCAGCCTGTATCCCACTCTGTGTACAGACTCAATAGTAAGTCTATCAGCCTGTATCCCACTCTGTATACAGGCTCAATAGTAAGTCTATCAGCCTGTATCCCACTCTGTGTGCAGATTAAATAGTAAGTCTATCAGCCTGTATCCCACTCTGTGTACAGGATCAATAGTAAGTCTATCAGCCTGTATCCCACTCTGTGTATAGGTTCAATAGTAAGTCTATCAGCCTGTATCCCACTCTGTGTGCAGACTAAATAGTAAGTCTATCAGCCTGTATCCCACTCGGTGTACAGGCTCAATAGTAAGTCTATCAGACTGTATCCCACTCTGTGTATAGGCTCAATAGTACGTCTATCAGCCTGTATCCACTTTGTGTATAGGCTCAATACTAAGTCTATCAGCCTGTATCCCACTCTGTGTACAGGCTCAACAGTACGTCTATCAGCCTGTATCCCACTCTGTGTGCAGACTAAATAGTAAGTCTATCAGCCTGTATCCCACTCTGTATGCAGACTAAATAGTAAGTCTATCAGCCTGTATCCCACTCTGTGTACAGACTCAATAGTAAGTCTATCAGCCTGTATCCCACTCTGTGTACAGGCTCAATAGTACGTCTATCAGTCTGTATCCCACTCTGTGTACAGGATCAATAGTAAGTCTATCAGCCTGTATCCCACTCTGTGTACAGAGTCAATAGTAAGTCGATCAGCCTGTATCCCACTCAATGTACAGGGTCAATAGTAAGTCTATCAGCCGGTATCCCATTCTGTGAACAGGATCAATAGTACGTCTATCAGCCTGTATCCCATTCTGTATACAGGATCAATAGTAAGTCTATCAGCCTGTATCCCACTCTGTGTGCAGATTCAATAGTAAGTCTATCAGCCTGTATCCCACTCTGTGTGCAGATTAAATAGTAAGTCTATCAGTCAGTATCCCACTCTGTATACAGGATCAATAGTAAGTCTATCAGCCTGTATCCCACTCTGTGTACAGGCTCAATAGTAAGTCTATCAGCCTGTATCCCATTCTGTGTACAGGATCAATAGTAAGTCTATCAGCCTGTATCCCACTCTGTGTGCAGACTCAGTAGTAAGTCTATCAGACTGTATCCCACTCTGTGTACAGGATCAATAGTAAGTCTATGAGCCCATATCCCACTCTGTGTACAGACTCAATAGTACGTCTGTCAGCCGGTATCCAACTCTGTGTGCAGACTCAATAGTAAGTCTATCAGCCTGTATCCCACTCTGTGTATAGGCTCTATAGTAAGTCTATCAGCCTGTATCCCACTCTGTGTGCAGACTCAATAGTAAGTCTATCAAACTGTATCCCACTCTGTGTACAGGCTCAATAGTAAGTCTATCAGCCTGTATCCCACTCTGTGAGCAGGATCAATAGTACGTCTATCTGCCTGTATCCCACTCTGTGTACAGGATAAATAGTAAGTCTATCAGCCTGTATCCCACTCTGTCTGCAGACTCAATAGTAAGTCTAACAGCCTGTATCTCACTATGTGTATAGACTCAATAGTACGTCTATCAGCCTGTATCCCACTCTGTGTACAGGCTCAATAGTACGTCTATCAGCCTGTATCCCACTCTGTGTATAGGCTCAATAGTAAGTCTATCAGCCTGTATCCCACTCTGTGTGCAGACTAAATAGTAAGTCTATCAGCCTGTATCCCACTCTGTATATAGGCTCTATAGTAAGTCTATCAGCCTGTATCCCACTCTGTGTACAGGAACAATAGTACGTCTATCAGCCTGTATCCCACTCTGTGTACAGGCTCAATAGTAAGTCTATCAGCCTGTACCCCACTCTGTGTACAGGATCAATAGTAAGTCTATCAGCCTGTATCCCACTCTGTGTGCAGACTAAATAGTAAGTCTATCAGCCTGTATCCCACTCTGTATATAGGCTCTATAGTAAGTCTATCAGCCTGTATCCCACTCTGTGTACAGACTCAATAGTAAGTCTATCAGCCTGTATCCCACTCTGTGTGCAGACTAAATAGTAAGTCTATCAGTCTGTATCCCACTCTGTGTATAGGCTCAATAGTACGTCTATCAGGCTGTATCCCACTCTGTGTACAGACTCAATAGTAAGTCTATCAGCCTGTATACCACTCTGTGTACAGGCTCAATAACACGTATATAAGCCTGTATCCCACTCTGTGTGCAGATTAAATAGTAAGTCTATCAGCCTGTATCCCACTCTGTGTACAGGATCAATAGTAAGTCTATCAGCCTGTATCCCACTCTGTGTATAAGCTCAATAGTAAGTCTATCAGCCTGTATCCCACACTGTGTGCAGACTAAATAGTAAGTCTATCAGCCTGTATCCCACTCGGTGTATAGGCTCAATAGTAAGTCCATCAGTCTGTATCCCACTCTGTGTACAGGCTCAATAGTAAGTCTATCAGACTGTATCCCACTCTGTGTATAGGCTCAATAGTACGTCTATCAGCCTGTATCCACTCTGTGTATAGGCTCAATACAAAGTCTATCAGCCTGTATCCACTTTGTGTATAGGCTCAATACTAAGTCTATCAGCCTGTATCCCACTCTGTGTGCAGACTAAATAGTAAGTCTATCAGCCTGTATCCCACTCTGTGTACAGGATCAATAGTAAGTCTATCAGCCTGTATCCCACTCTGTGTACAGACTCAATAGTAAGTCTATCAGCCTGTATCCCACTCTGTGTACAGACTCAATAGTAAGTCTATCAGCCTGTATCACACTCTGTGTACAGGCTCAATAGTAAGTCTATCAGCCTGTATCCCACTCAGTGTGCAGACTCAATAGTAAGTCTATCAGCCTGTATCCCACTCTGTATACAGGATTAATAGTAAGTCTATCAGCCTGTATCCCACTCTGTGTGCAGATTAAATAGTAAGTCTATCAGCCTGTATCCCACTCTGTGTACAGGATCAATAGTAAGTCTATCAGCCTGTATCCCACTCTGTGTATAGGCTCAATAGTAAGTCTATCAGCCTGTATCCCACTCTGTGTGCAGACTAAATAGTAAGTCTATCAGCCTGTATCCCACTCGGTGTACAGGCTCAATAGTAAGTCTATCAGACTGTATCCCACTCTGTGTATAGGCTCAATAGTACGTCTATCAGCCTGTATCCCACTCTGTGTATAGGCTCAATAGTACGTCTATCAGCCTGTATCCTCTCTGTGTATAGGCTCAATACAAAGTCTATCAGCCTGTATCCACTTTGTGTATAGGCTCAATACTAAGTCTATCAGCCTGTATCCCACTCTGTGTACAGGATCAATAGTACGTCTATCAGCCTGTATCCCACTCTGTGTATAGGCTCAATAGTAAGTCTATCAGCCTGTATCCCACTCTGTGTACAGGATCAATAGTACGTCTATCAGCCTGTATCCCACTCTGTGTACACTGTACAGGATCAATAGTAAGTCTATCAGCCTGTTTCCCACTCTGTGTACAGGCTCAGTAGTAAGTCTATCAGCCTGTATCCCACTCTGTGTGCAGACTCAATAGTAAGTCTATCAGCCTGTATCCCACTCTGTATACAGGATCAATAGGAAATCTATCAGCCTATATCCCACTCTGTGTGCAGATTCAATAGTAAGTCTATCAGCCTGTATCCCACTCGGTGTATAGGCTCAATAGTAAGTCTATCAGTCTGTATCCCACTCTGTGTACAGGCTCAATAGTAAGTCTATCAGCCTGTATCCACTCTGTGTATAGGCTCAATAGTAAGTCTATCAGCCTGTAAATAGGAAATCTATCAGCCTATATCCCACTCTGTGTGCAGATTCAATAGTAAGTCTATCAGCCTGTATCCCACTCGGTGTATAGGCTCAATAGTAAGTCTATCAGTCTGTATCCCACTCTGTGTACAGGCTCAATAGTAAGTCTATCAGCCTGTATCCACTCTGTGTATAGGCTCAATAGTAAGTCTATCAGCCTGTATCCCACTCTGTGTACAGGCTCAATAGTACGTCTATCAGCCTGTATCCCACTCTGTGTACAGGCTCAATAGTACGTCTATCAGCCTGTATCCCACTCTGTGTGCAGGCTCAATAGTAAATCTATCAGTCTGTATCCCACTCTGTGTGCAGGCTCAATAGTAAATCTATCAGCCTGTATCCCACTCTGTGTATAGGCTCAATAGTAAGTCTATCAGCCTGTATCACACTCTGTGTACAGGCTCAATAGTAAGTCTATCAGCCGGTATCCCATTCTGTGTACAGGATCAATAGTACGTCTATCAGCCTGTATCCCATTCTGTATACAGGAACAATAGTAAGTCTATCAGCCTGTTTCCCACTCTGTGTGCAGATTCAATAGTAAGTCTATCAGCCTGTATCCCACTCTGTGTATAGGCTCAATAGTAAGTCTATCAGCCTGTATCCCACTCTGAGTATAGGCTCAATAGTAAGTCTATCAGCCTGTATCCCACTCTGTGTGAAGACTAAATAGTAAGTGTATCAGCCTGTATCCCACTCTGTGTACAGACTAAATAGTAAATCTATCAGCCTGTATCCCTCTCTGTGTGCAGACTAAATAGTAAATCTATCAGCCTGTATCCCACTCTGTGTACATGCTCAATAGTAAGTCTATCAGCCTGTATCCCACTCTGTATGCTCACTAAATAGTAAGTCTATCAGCCTGTATCCCTCTCTGTGTGCAGACTAAATAGTAAATCTATCAGCCTGTATCCCACTCTGTGTACATGCTCAATAGTAAGTCTATCAGCCTGTATCCCACTCTGTTTGCAGACTAAATAGTAAGTCTATCAGCCTGTATCCCACTCTGTGTACAGGATCAATAGTAAGTCTATCAGCCTGTATCTCACTCTGTGTACAGGCTCAATAGTAAGTCTATCAGCCTGTATCTCACTCTGTGTACAGTATCAATAGTAAGTCTATCAGCCTGTATCCCACTCTGTGTACAGGATCAATAGTAAGTCTATCAGCCTGTATCCCACTCTATGTACAGGCTCAATAGTACGTCTATCAGCCTGTATCCCACTCTGTGCACAGGCTCAATAGTAAGTCTATCAGCCTGTATCCCACTCTGTGTACAGGCTCAATAGTAAGTCTATCAGCCTGTGTCCCACTCTGTGTGCAGGCTCAATAGTAAGTCTATCAGTCTGTATCCCACTCTGTGTGCAGGCTCAATAGTAAGTCTATCAGTCTGTATCCCACTCTATGTACAGACTCAATAGTAAATCTATCAGCCTGTATCCCACTCTGTGTGCAGGCTCAATAGTAAATCTATCAGTCTGTATCCCACTCTGTGTACAGACTCAATAGTAAGTCTATCAGCCTGTATCCCACTCTGTGTATAGGCTCAATAGTAAGTCTATCAGCCTGTATCCCACTCTGTGTACAGGCTCAATAGTAAGTCTATCAGCCCGCATCCCACTCTGTGTACAGGCTCAATAGTAAGTCTATCAGCCCGTATCCCACTCTGTGTACAGGCTCAATAGTAAGTCTATCAGCATGAATCCCACTCTGTGTACAGGCTCAATAGTAAGTCTATCAGCCTGTATCCCACTCTGTGTACAGGCTCAATAGTAAGTCTATCAGGCTGTATCCCACTCTGTGTACAGGATCAATACTAAGTCTATCAGCCTGTATCTCACTCTGTGTACAGGCTCAATAGTAAGTCTATCAGCATGAATCCCACTCTGTGTACAGGCTCAAGAGTAAGTCAATCAGCCTGTATCCCACTCTGTGTATAGGCTCAATAGTAAGTCTATCAGCCTGTATCCCACTCTGTGTGAAGACTAAATAGTAAGTCTATCAGCCTGTATCCCACTCTGTGTGCAGACTAAATAGTAAATCTATCAGCCTGTATCCCACTCTGTGTACATGCTCAATAGTAAGTCTATCAGCCTGTATCCCACTCTGTGTGCAGACTAAATAGTAAGTCTATCGGCCTGTATCCCACTCTGTGTACAGGATCAATAGTAAGTCTATCAGCCTGTATCTCACTCTGTGTACAGGATCAATAGTAAGTCTATCAGCCTGTATCCCACTCGGTGTGCAGACTCAATAGTAAGTCTATCAGCCTGTATCCCACTCTGTGTACAGGCTCAATAGTAAGTCCATCAGCCTGTATCCCACTTTGTGTGCAGACTCAATAATAAGTCTATCAGCCTGTATCCCACTCTGTGTACGGACTCAATAGTAAGTCTATCAGCCTGTATCCCACTTTGTGTGCAGACTCAAGAGTAAGTCTATCAGCCGGTATCCCACTTTGTGTGCAGACTCAATAGTAAGTCTATCAGCCCGTATCCCACTCTGTGTACAGGCTCAATAGTAAGTCTATCAGCATGTATCCCACTCTGTGTACAGGCTCAATAGTAAGTCTATCAGCCTGTATCCCACTCTGTGTACAGGCTCAATAGTAAGTCTATAAGGCTGTATCCCACTCTGTGTACAGGATCAATAGTAAGTCTATCAGCCTGTATCTCACTCTGTGTACAGGATCAATAGTACGTCTAGCAGCCTGTATCCCACTGTGTGTACGGACTCAATAGTAAGTCTATCAGCCTGTATCCCACTCTGTGTACAGGATCAATAGTAAGTCTATCAGCCTGTATCCCACTCTGTGTGCAGACTCAATAGTAAGTCTATCAGCCTGTATCCCACTTTGTGTGCAGACTCAATATTAAGTCTATCAGCCTGTATCCCACTTTGTGTGCAGACTCAATAGTAAGTCTATCAGCCTGTGTCCCACTCTGTGTATAGACTCAATAGTAAGTCTATCAGCCTGTATCCCACTCTGTGTGCAGACTAAATAGTAAGTCTATCAGCCTGCATCCCACTCTGTGTATAGGCTCAATAGTAAATCTATCAGCCTGTATCCCACTCTGTGTGCAGACTAAATAGTAAATCTATCAGCCTGTATCCCACTCTGTGTACAGGATCAATAGTAAGTCTATCAGCCAGTATCCCACTCTGTGTACAGGCTCAATAGTAAGTCTATCAGGCTGTATCCCACTCTGTGTACAGGATCAATACTAAGTCTATCAGCCTGTATCTCACTCTGTGTACAGGCTCAATAGTAAGTCTATCAGCATGAATCCCACTCTGTGTACAGGCTCAATAGTAAGTCAATCAGCCTGTATCCCACTCTGTGTATAGGCTCAATAGTAAGTCTATCAGCCTGTATCCCACTCTGTGTGAAGACTAAATAGTAAGTCTATCAGCCTGTATCCCACTCTGTGTGCAGACTAAATAGTAAATCTATCAGCCTGTATCCCACTCTGTGTACATGCTCAATAGTAAGTCTATCAGCCTGTATCCCACTCTGTGTGCAGACTAAATAGTAAGTCTATCGGCCTGTATCCCACTCTGTGTACAGGATCAATAGTAAGTCTATCAGCCTGTATCTCACTCTGTGTACAGGATCAATAGTAAGTCTATCAGCCTGTATCCCACTCGGTGTGCAGACTCAATAGTAAGTCTATCAGCCTGTATCCCACTCTGTGTACAGGCTCAATAGTAAGTCCATCAGCCTGTATCCCACTTTGTGTGCAGACTCAATAATAAGTCTATCAGCCTGTATCCCACTCTGTGTACGGACTCAATAGTAAGTCTATCAGCCTGTATCCCACTTTGTGTGCAGACTCAATAGTAAGTCTATCAGCCGGTATCCCACTTTGTGTGCAGACTCAATAGTAAGTCTATCAGCCCGTATCCCACTCTGTGTACAGGCTCAATAGTAAGTCTATCAGCATGTATCCCACTCTGTGTACAGGCTCAATAGTAAGTCTATCAGCCTGTATCCCACTCTGTGTACAGGCTCAATAGTAAGTCTATAAGGCTGTATCCCACTCTGTGTACAGGATCAATAGTAAGTCTATCAGCCTGTATCTCACTCTGTGTACAGGATCAATAGTACGTCTAGCAGCCTGTATCCCACTGTGTGTACGGACTCAATAGTAAGTCTATCAGCCTGTATCCCACTCTGTGTACAGGATCAATAGTAAGTCTATCAGCCTGTATCCCACTCTGTGTGCAGACTCAATAGTAAGTCTATCAGCCTGTATCCCACTTTGTGTGCAGACTCAATATTAAGTCTATCAGCCTGTATCCCACTTTGTGTGCAGACTTAATAGTAAGTCTATCAGCCTGTGTCCCACTCTGTGTATAGACTCAATAGTAAGTCTATCAGCCTGTATCCCACTCTGTGTGCAGACTAAATAGTAAGTCTATCAGCCTGCATCCCACTCTGTGTATAGGCTCAATAGTAAATCTATCAGCCTGTATCCCACTCTGTGTGCAGACTAAATAGTAAATCTATCAGCCTGTATCCCACTCTGTGTACAGGATCAATAGTAAGTCTATCAGGCTGTATCCCACTCTGTGTACAGGATCAATACTAAGTCTATCAGCCTGTATCCCACTCTGTGTGCAGGCTCAATAGTAAATCTATCAGTCTGTATCCCACTCTGTGTACAGACTCAATAGTAAGTCTATCAGCCTGTATCCCACTCTGTGTACAGGCTCAATAGTAAGTCTATCAGCCTGTATCCCACTCTGTGTACAGGATCAATAGTAAGTCTATCAGCCTGTATCCCACTCTGTGTACAGGATCAATAGTAAGTCTATCAGCCTGTATCCCACTCTGTGTACAGGATCAATAGTAAGTCTATCAGCCTGTATCCCACTCTGTGTACAGGCTCAATAGTACGTCTATCAGCCTGTATCCCACTCTGTGTACAGACTCAATAGTACGTCTATCAGCCTGTATCCCACTCTGTGTACAGACTCAATAGTAAGTCCATCAGCCTGTATCCCACTTTGTGTGCAGACTCAATAGTACGTCTATCAGCCTGTATCCCACTCTGTGTACAGACTCAATAGTAAGTCCATCAGCCTGTATCCCACTCTGTGTACGGACTCAATAGTAAGTCTATCAGCCTGTATCCCACTTTGTGTGCAGACACAATAGTAAATCTATCAGCCTGTATCCCACTTTGTGTGCAGACACAATAGTAAATCTATCAGCCTGTATCCCACTTTGTGTGCAGACTCAATAGTAAGTCTATCAGCCTGTATACCACTTTGTGTGCAGACTCAATAGTAAGTCTATCAGCCTGTATCCCACTCTGTGTAGAGGCTCAATAGTAAGTCTATCAGCCTGTATCCCAGTCTGTGTGCAGACTAAATAGTAAGTCTATCAGTCTGTATCCCACTCTGTGTACAGGCTCAATAGTAAGTCTATCAGCCTGTATCCCAATCTGTGTACAGGCTCAATAGTAAGTCTATCAGCCTGTATCCCACTCTGTGTACAGACTCAATAGTAAGTCTATCAGCCTGTATCCCACTCTGTGTGCAGGCTCAATAGTAAATCTATCAGTCTGTATCCCACTCTGTGTACAGACTCAATAGTAAGTCTATCAGCCTGTATCCCACTCTGTGTACAGGCTCAATAGTAAGTCTATCAGCCTGTATCCCACTCTGTGTACAGGATCAATAGTAAGTCTATCAGCCTGTATCCCACTCTGTGTACAGGATCAATAGTAAGTCTATCAGCCTGTATCCCACTCTGTGTACAGGCTCAATAGTACGTCTATCAGCCTGTATCCCACTCTGTGTACAGACTCAATAGTACGTCTATCAGCCTGTATCCCACTCTGTGTACAGACTCAATAGTAAGTCCATCAGCCTGTATCCCACTTTGTGTGCAGACTCAATAGTACGTCTGTCAGCCTGTATCCCACTCTGTGTACAGGCTCAATAGTAAGTCTATCAGCCTGTATCCCACTCTGTGTACGGACTCAATATTAAGTCTATCAGCCTGTATCCCACTTTGTGTGCAGACACAATAGTAAATCTATCAGCCTGTATCCCACTTTGTGTGCAGACACAATAGTAAATCTATCAGCCTGTATCGCACTTTGTGTGCAGACTCAATAGTAAGTCTATCAGCCTGTATACCACTTTGTGTGCAGACTCAATAGTAAATCTATCAGCCTGTATCCCACTCTGTGTAGAGGCTCAATAGTAAGTCTATCAGCCTGTATCCCAGTCTGTGTGCAGACTAAATAGTAAGTCTATCAGTCTGTATCCCACTCTGTGTACAGGCTCAATAGTAAGTCTATCAGCCTGTATCCCACTCTGCGTACAGGCTCAATAGTAAGTCTATCAGCCTGTATCCCACTCTGTGTACAGGCTCAATAGTACGTCTATCAGCCTGTATCCCACTCTGTGCACAGGCTCAATAGAAAGTCTATCAGTCTGTATCCCACTCTGTGTACAGTCTCAATAGTAAGTCTATCAGACGGTATCCCACTCTGTGTATAGGCTCAATAGAAAGCCTATCAGTCTGTATGCCACTCTGTGTACAGGCTCAATAGTACGTCTATCAGCCTGTATCCCACTCTGTGTACAGGATCAATAGTACGTCTATCAGCCTGTATCCCACTCTGTGTGCAAACTCAATATTAAGTCTATCAGCCTGTATCCCACTCTGTGTACAGGCTCAATAGTACGTCTATCAGCCTGTATCCCACTCTGTGCACAGGCTCAATAGTAAGTCTATCAGCCTGTATCCCAATCTGTGTACAGGCTCAATAGTAAGTCTATCAGCCTGTATCCTACTCTGTGTATAGGCTCAATAGTAAGTCTATCAGTCTGTATCCCACTCTGTGTATAGGCTCAATAGTAAGTCTATCAGCCTGTATCCCACTCTGTGTATAGACTCAATAGTACGTCTATCAGCCTGTATCCCACTCTGTGTACAGGATCAATAGTAAGTCTATCAGCCTGTACCTCACTCTGTGTACAGGATCAATAGTAAGTCTATCAGCCTGTATCCCACTCTGTGTACAGGATCAATAGTAAGTCTATCAGCCTGTATCCCACTCTGTGTACAGAATCAATAGTAAGTCTATCAGCCTGTATCCTACTCTGTGTATAGGCTCAATAGTACGTCTATCAGCCTGTATCCCACTCTGTGTGCAGACTAAATAGTAAGTCTATCAGCCTGTATCCTACTCTGTGTACAGGCTCAATAGTAAGTCTATCAAACTGTATCCCAATCTGTGTACAGGCTCAATAGTAAGTCTATCAGCCTGTATCCCTCTCTGTGAACAGGATCAATAGTACGTCTATCAGCCTGTATCCCACTTTGTGTACAGGATCAATAGTAAGTCTATCAGCCTGTTTCCCACTCTGTGTACAGGATCAATAGTAAGTCTATCAGCCTGTATCCCACTCTGTGTACAGGCTCAGTAATAAGTCTATCAGCCTGTATCCCACTCTGTGTACAGGATCAATAGGAAATCTATCAGCCTATATCCCACTCTGTGTGCAGATTCAATAGTAAGTTTATAAGCCTGTATCCCACTCTGTGTACAGACTCAATAGTAAGTCTATCAGCCTGTATCCCCCTCTGTGTATAGGCTCAATAGTAAGTCTATCAGCCTGTACCCCACTCTGTGTACAGGATCAATAGTAAGTCTATCAGCCTGTATCCCACTCTGTGTACAGACTCAATAGTAAGTCTATCAGCCTGTATCCCACTCTGTGTGCAGACTAAATAGTAAGTCTATCAGCCTGTATCCCACTCTGTGTGCAGACTAAATAGTAAGTCTATCAGTCTGTATCCCACTCTGTGTATAGGCTCAATAGTAAGTCTATCAGCCTGTATCCCACTCTGTGTACAGGCTCAATAGTAAGTCTATCAGTCTGTATCCCACTCTGTGTACAGGCTCAATAGTACGTCTATCAGCCTGTATCCCACTCTGTGAGCAGGATCAATAGTACGTCTATCTGCCTGTATCCCACTCTGTGTACAGGATCAATAGTAAGTCTATCAGCCTGTATCCGAATCTGTGTACAGACTCAATAGTAAGTCTATCAGCCTGTATCCCACTCTGTGTACAGACTCAATAGTAAGTCTATCAGCCTGTATCCCACTCAGTGTGCAGACTCAATAGTAAGTCTATCAGCCTGTATCCCACTCTGTATACAGGATCAATAGTAAGTCTATCAGCTTGTATCCCACTCTGTGTACAGACTCAATAGTAAGTCTATCAGCCTGTATCCCACTCTGTGTACAGGATCAATAGTAAGTCTATCAGCCTGTATCCCACTCTGTGTACAGGCTCAATAACACGTCTATAAGCCTGTATCCCACTCTGTGTGCAGATTAAATAGTAAGTCTATCAGCCTGTATCCCGCTCTGTGTATAGGCTCAATAGTAAGTCTATCAGCCTGTATCCCACTCTGTGTGCAGACTAAATAGTAAGTCTATCAGCCTGTATCCCACTCGGTGTATAGGCTCAATAGTAAGTCTATCAGTCTGTATCCCACTCTGTGTACAGGCTCAATAGTAAGTCTATCAGACTGTATCCCACTCTGTGAGCAGGATCAATAGTACGTCTATCTGCCTGAATCCAACTCTGTGTACAGGATCAATAGTAAGTCTATCAGCCTGTATCCCACTCTGTGTACAGGCTCAATAACACGTCTGTAAGCCTGTATCCCACTCTGTGTGCAGATTAAATAGTAAGTCTATCAGCCTGTATCCCACTCGGTGTATAGGCTCAATAGTAAGTCTATCAGTCTGTATCCCACTCTGTGTACAGGCTCAATAGTAAGTCTATCAGACTGTATCCCACTCTGTGTATAGGCTCAATAGTACGTCTATCAGCCTGTATCCCACTCTGTGTATAGGCTCAATAGTACGTCTATCAGACTGTATCCACTCTGTGTATAGGCTCAATACAAAGTCTATCAGCCTGTATCCACTTTGTGTATAGGCTCAATACTAAGTCTATCAGCCTGTATCCCACTCTGTGTGCAGACTAAATAGTAAGCCTATCAGCCTGTATCCCACCCTGTGAGCAGGATCAATAGTACATCTATCTGCCTGTATCCCACTCTGTGTACAGACTCAATAGTAAGTCTATCAGCCTGTATCCCACTCTGTGTACAGACTCAATAGTAAGTCTATCAGCCTGTATCCCACTCTGTGTACAGACTCAATAGTAAGTCTATCAGCCTGTATCCCACTCTGTGTACAGGCTCAATAGTAAGTCTATCAGCCTGTATCCCACTCTGTGTGCAGATTAAATAGTAAGTCTATCAGCCTGTATCCCACTCTGTGTACAGGATCAATAGTAAGTCTATCAGCCTGTATCCCACTCTGTGTATAGGTTCAATAGTAAGTCTATCAGCCTGTATCCCACTTTGTGTGCAGACTAAATAGTAAGTCTATCAGCCTGTATCCCACTCGGTGTACAGGCTCAATAGTAAGTCTATCAGACTGTATCCCACTCTGTGTATAGGCTCAATAGTACGTGTATCAGCCTGTATCCCACTCTGTGTATAGGCTCAATAGTACGTCTATCAGCCTGTATCCCACTCTGTGTACAGGCTCAACAGTACGTCTATCAGCCTGTATCCCACTCTGTGTGCAGACTAAATAGTAAGTCTATCAGCCTGTATCCCACTCTGTATGCAGACTAAATAGTAAGTCTATCAGCCTGTATCCCACTCTGTGTACAGACTCAATAGTAAGTCTATCAGCCTGTATCCCACTCTGTGTACAGGCTCAATAGTACGTCTATCAGTCTGTATCCCACTCTGTGTACAGGATCAATAGTAAGTCTATCAGCCTGTATCCCACTCTGTGTACAGACTCAATAGTAAGTCGATCAGCCTGTATCCCACTCAATGTACAGGGTCAATAGTAAGTCTATCAGCCGGTATCCCATTCTGTGTACAGGATCAATAGTACGTCTATCAGCCTGTATCCCATTCTGTATACAGGATCAATAGTAAGTCTATCAGCCTGTATCCCACTCTGTGTGCAGATTAAATAGTAAGTCTATCAGTCTGTATCCCACTCTGTGTACAGGCTCAATAGTAAGTCTATCAGACTGTATCCCACTCTGTGTACAGGATCAATAGTAAGTCTATGAGCCCATATCCCACTCTGTGTACAGACTCAATAGTACGTCTGTCAGCCGGTATCCAACTCTGTGTGCAGACTCAATAGTAAGTCTATCAGCCTGTATCCCATTCTGTGTACAGGATCAATAGTAAGTTTATCAGCCTGTATCCCACTGTGTGTACAGACTCAATAGTAAGTCTATCAGCCTGTATCCCACTCTGTGTATAGGCTCTATAGTAAGTCTATCAGCCTGTATCCCACTCTGTGTACAGGCTTAATAGTAAGTCTATCCGCCTGTATTCCAATCTGTGTACAGGCTCAATAGTACGTTTATCAGCCTGTACCCCACTCTGTGTACAGGATCAATAGTAAGTCTATCAGCCTGTATCCCACTCTGTGTATAGGCTCAATAGTACGTGTATCAGCCTGTATCCCACTCTGTGTATAGGCTCAATAGTACGTCTATCAGCCTGTATCCCACTCTGTGTACAGGCTCAACAGTACGTCTATCAGCCTGTATCCCACTCTGTGTGCAGACTAAATAGTAAGTCTATCAGCCTGTATCCCACTCTGTATGCAGACTAAATAGTAAGTCTATCAGCCTGTATCCCACTCTGTGTACAGACTCAATAGTAAGTCTATCAGCCTGTATCCCACTCTGTGTACAGGCTCAATAGTACGTCTATCAGTCTGTATCCCACTCTGTGTACAGGATCAATAGTAAGTCTATCAGCCTGTATCCCACTCTGTGTACAGACTCAATAGTAAGTCGATCAGCCTGTATCCCACTCAATGTACAGGGTCAATAGTAAGTCTATCAGCCGGTATCCCATTCTGTGTACAGGATCAATAGTACGTCTATCAGCCTGTATCCCATTCTGTATACAGGATCAATAGTAAGTCTATCAGCCTGTATCCCACTCTGTGTGCAGATTCAATAGTAAGTCTATCAGCCTGTATCCCACTCTGTGTGCAGATTAAATAGTAAGTCTATCAGTCTGTATCCCACTCTGTGTACAGGCTCAATAGTAAGTCTATCAGACTGTATCCCACTCTGTGTACAGGATCAATAGTAAGTCTATGAGCCCATATCCCACTCTGTGTACAGACTCAATAGTACGTCTGTCAGCCGGTATCCAACTCTGTGTGCAGACTCAATAGTAAGTCTATCAGCCTGTATCCCATTCTGTGTACAGGATCAATAGTAAGTTTATCAGCCTGTATCCCACTGTGTGTACAGACTCAATAGTAAGTCTATCAGCCTGTATCCCACTCTGTGTATAGGCTCTATAGTAAGTCTATCAGCCTGTATCCCACTCTGTGTACAGGCTTAATAGTAAGTCTATCCGCCTGTATTCCAATCTGTGTACAGGCTCAATAGTACGTTTATCAGCCTGTACCCCACTCTGTGTACAGGATCAATAGTAAGTCTATCAGCCTGTATCCCACTCTGTGTATAGGCTCAATAGTACGTCTATCAGTCTGTATCACACTCTGTGTACAGGCTCAATAGTAAGTCTATCAGACTGTATCCCACTCTGTGTATAGGCTCAATAGTACGTCTATCAGCCTGTATCCCACTCTGTGTGCAGACTAAATAGTAAGTCTATCAGCCTGTATCCCACTCTGTGTACAGGATCAATAGTAAGTCTATCCGCCTGTATTCCAATCTGTGTACAGGCTCAATAGTACGTTTATCAGCCTGTACCCCACTCTGTGTACAGGATCAATAGTAAGTTTATCAGCCTGGTTCCCACTCTGTGTACAGACTCAATAGTAAGTCTATCAAACTGTATCCCACTCTGTGAGCAGGATCAATAGTACGTCTATCTGCCTGTATCCCACTCTGTGTACAGGATAAATAGTAAGTCTATCAGCCTGTATCCCACTCTGTGTGCAAACTCAATAGTACGTCTATCAGCCTGTATCCCACTCTGTGTACAGGCTCAATAGTACGTCTATCAGCTTGTATCCCACTCTGTGTATAGGCTCAATAGTAAGTCTATCAGCCTGTATCCCACTCTGTATGTAGGCTCTATAGTAAGTCTATCAGCCTGTATCCCACTCTGTATGTAGGCTCTATAGTAAGTCTATCAGCCTGTATCCCACTCTGTGTACAGGAACAATAGTACGTCTATCAGCCTGTATCCCACTCTGTGTACAGGACCAATAGTAAGTCTATCAGCCTGTACCCCACTCTGTGTACAGGATCAATAGTAAGTCTATCAGCCTGTATCCCACTCTGTGTGCAGACTAAATAGTAAGTCTATCAGCCTGTATCCCACTCTGTATATAGGCTCTATAGTAAGTCTATCAGCCTGTATCCCACTCTGTGTACAGACTCAATAGTAAGTCTATCAGCCTGTATCCCACTCTGTGTGCAGACTAAATAGTAAGTCTATCAGTCTGTATCTCACTCTGTGTATAGGCTCAATAGTACGTCTATCAGGCTGTATCCCACTCTGTGTACAGACTCAATAGTAAGTCTATCAGCCTGTATCCCACTCTGTGTACAGGCTCAATAACACGTCTATAAGCCTGTATCCCACTCTGTGTGCAGACTAAATAGTAAGTCTATCAGTCTGTATCCCACTCTGTGTATAGGCTCAATAGTACGTCTATCAGCCTGTATCCCACTCTGTGTATAGGCTCAATAGTACGTCTATCAGCCTGTATCCTCTCTGTGTATAGGCTCAATACAAAGTCTATCAGCCTGTATCCACTTTGTGTATAGGCTCAATACTAACTCTATCAGCCTGTATCCCACTCTGTGTACAGGATCAATAGTAAGTCTATCAGCCTGTATCCCACTCTGTGTATAGGCTCAATAGTAAGTCTATCAGCCTGTATCCCACTCTGTGTACACTGTACAGGATCAATAGTAAGTCTATCAGCCTGTATCCCACTCGGTGTATAGGCTCAATAGTAAGTCTATCAGTCTGTATCCCACTCTGTGTACAGGCTCAATAGTAAGTCTATCAGACTGTATCCCACTCTGTGTATAGGCTCAATAGTACGTCTATCAGCCTGTATCCACTTTGTGTATAGGCTCAATACTAAGTCTATCAGCCTGTATCCCACTCTGTGTGCAGACTAAATAGTAAGTCTATCAGCCTGTATCCCACTCTGTGAGCAGGATCAATAGTACGTCTATCTGCCTGTATCCCACTCTGTGTACAGGATCAATAGTAAGTCTATCAGCCTGTATCCCACTCTGTGTACAGACTCAATAGTAAGTCTATCAGCCTGTATCCCACTCTGTGTACAGACTCAATAGTAAGTCTATCAGCCTGTATCACACTCTGTGTACAGGCTCAATAGTAAGTCTATCAGCCTGTATCCCACTCAGTGTGCAGACTCAATAGTAAGTCTATCAGCCTGTATCCCACTCTGTATACAGGATTAATAGTAAGTCTATCAGCCTGTATCCCACTCTGTGTGCAGATTAAATAGTAAGTCTATCAGCCTGTATCCCACTCTGTGTACAGGATCAATAGTAAGTCTATCAGCCTGTATCCCACTCTGTGTATAGGCTCAATAGTAAGTCTATCAGCCTGTATCCCACTCTGTGTGCAGACTAAATAGTAAGTCTATCAGCCTGTATCCCACTCGGTGTACAGGCTCAATAGTAAGTCTATCAGACTGTATCCCACTCTGTGTATAGGCTCAATAGTACGTCTATCAGCCTGTATCCCACTCTGTGTATAGGCTCAATAGTACGTCTATCAGCCTGTATCCTCTCTGTGTATAGGCTCAATACAAAGTCTATCAGCCTGTATCCACTTTGTGTATAGGCTCAATACTAAGTCTATCAGCCTGTATCCCACTCTGTGTACAGGATCAATAGTACGTCTATCAGCCTGTATCCCACTCTGTGTATAGGCTCAATAGTAAGTCTATCAGCCTGTATCCCACTCTGTGTACAGGATCAATAGTACGTCTATCAGCCTGTATCCCACTCTGTGTACACTGTACAGGATCAATAGTAAGTCTATCAGTCTGTATCCCACTCTGTGTACAGGCTCAATAGTAAGTCTATCAGACTGTATCCCACTCAGTGTATAGGCTCAAAAGTACGTCTATCAGCCTGTATCCCACTCTGTGTGCAGACTCAATAGTAAGTCTATCAGCCTGTATCCCACTCTGTATACAGGATCAATAGGAAATCTATCAGCCTATATCCCACTCTGTGTGCAGATTCAATAGTAAGTCTATCAGCCTGTATCCCACTCGGTGTATAGGCTCAATAGTAAGTCTATCAGTCTGTATCCCACTCTGTGTACAGGCTCAATAGTAAGTCTATCAGCCTGTATCCACTCTGTGTATAGGCTCAATAGTAAGTCTATCAGCCTGTAAATAGGAAATCTATCAGCCTATATCCCACTCTGTGTGCAGATTCAATAGTAAGTCTATCAGCCTGTATCCCACTCGGTGTATAGGCTCAATAGTAAGTCTATCAGTCTGTATCCCACTCTGTGTACAGGCTCAATAGTAAGTCTATCAGCCTGTATCCACTCTGTGTATAGGCTCAATAGTAAGTCTATCAGCCTGTATCCCACTCTGTGTACAGGCTCAATAGTACGTCTTTCAGCCTGTATCCCACTCTGTGTACAGGCTCAATAGTAAGTCTATCAGCCTGTACCCCACTCTGTGTGCAGACTCAATAGTAAGTCTATCACCCTGTATCCCACTCTGTGTACAGACTCAATAGTAAGTCTATCAGCCTGTATCCCACTCTGTGTACAGACTCAATAGTAAGTCTATCAGCCTGTATCCCACTCTGTGTACAGGCTCAATAGTAAGTCTATCAGCCGGTATCCCATTCTGTGTACAGGATCAATACTACGTCTATCAGCCTGTATCCCATTCTGTATACAGGATCAATAGTAAGTCTATCAGCCTGTATCCCACTCTGTGTGCAGATTAAATAGTAAGTCTATCAGCCTGTAATCCACTCTGTGTATAGGCTCAATAGTACGTCTATCAGTCTGTATCCCACTCTGTGTACAGGCTCAATAGTAAGTCTATCAGCCTGTATCCCACTCGGTGTATAGGCTCAATAGTACGTCTATCAGTCTGTATCCCACTCTGTGTACAGGCTCAATAGTAAGTCTATCAGACTGTATCCCACTCTGTGTATAGGCTCAAAAGTACGTCTATCAGCCTGTATCCCACTCTGTGTGCAGACTAAATAGTAAGTCTATCAACCTGTATCCCACTCTGTGTACAGCATCAATAGTAAGTCTATCAGCCTGTTTCCCACTCTGTGTACAGACTCAATATTAAGTCTATCAGCCTGTATCCCACTCTGTGTACAGACTCAATACTACGTCTATCAGTCTTTATCCCACTCTGTGTACAGGATCAATAGTAAGACTATCAGCCTGTATCCCACTCTGTCTACAGGCTCAATAGTACGTCTATCAGCCTGTATCCCACTCTGTGTGCAGACTAAATAGTAAGTCTATCAGCCTGTATCCTACTCTGTGTACAGGCTCAATATTAAGTCTATCAAACTGTATCCCAATCTGTGTACAGGCTCAATAGTAAGTCTATCAGCCTGTATCCCACTCTGTGTGCAGACTCAATAGTAAGTCTATCAGCCTGTATCCCACTCTGTGTATAGACTCAATAGTACGTCTATCAGCCTGTATCCCACTCTGTGTACAGGATCAATAGTACGTCTATCAGCCTGTATCCCACTTTGTGTACAGGATCAATAGTAAGTCTATCAGCCTGTTTCCCACTCTGTGTACAGGATCAATAGTAAGTCTATCAGCCTGTATCCCACTCTGTGTACAGGCTCAGTAATAAGTCTATCAGCCTGTATCCCACTCTGTGTAAAGGATCAATAGGAAATCTATCAGCCTGTATCCCACTCTGTGTGCAGATTCAATAGTAAGTTTATCAGCCTGTATCCCACTCTGTGTATAGGCTCAATAGTAAGTCTATCAGCCTGTATCCCACTCTGTGTGCAGACTAAATAGTAAGTCTATCAGCCTGTATCCCACTCGGTGTATAGGCTCAATAGTAAGTCTATCAGTCTGTATCCCACTCTGTATACAGGTTCAATAGTAAGTCTATCAGACTGTATCCCACTCTGTGTATAGGCTCAATAGTACGTCTATCAGCCTGTATCCACTCTGTGTATAGGCTCAATACAAAGTCTATCAGCCTGTATCCACTTTGTGTGCAGACTAAATAGTAAGTCTATCAGCCTGTATCCCACTCTGTGAGCAGGATCAATAGTACGTCTATCTGCCTGTATCCCACTCTGTGTACAGGATCAATAGTAAGTCTATCAGCCTGTATCCCACTCTGTGTACAGACTCAATAGTAAGTCTATCAGCCTGTATCCCACTCTGTGTACAGACTCAATAGTAAGTCTATCAGCCTGTATCACACTCTGTGTACAGGCTCAATAGTAAGTCTATCAGCCTGTATCCCACTCAGTGTGCAGACTCAATAGTAAGTCTATCAGCCTGTATCCCACTCTGTATACAGGATCAATAGTAAGTCTATCAGCTTGTATCCCACTCTGTGTACAGACTAAATAGTAAGTTTATCAGGCTGTATCCCACTCTGTGTACAGGATCAATAGTAAGTCTATCAGCCTGTATCCCACTCTGTGTATAGGCTCAATAGTAAGTCTATCAGCCTGTATCCCACTCTGTGTGCAGACTAAATAGTAAGTCTATCAGCCTGTATCCCACTCGGTGTATAGGCTCAATAGTAAGTCTATCAGTCTGTATCCCACTCTGTGTACAGGCTCAATAGTAAGTCTATCAGACTGTATCCCACTCTGTGTATAGGCTCAATAGTACGTCTATCAGCCTGTATCCCACTCTGTGTATAGGCTCAATAGTACGTCTATCAGCCTGTATCCACTCTGTGTATAGGCTCAATACAAAGTCTATCAGCCTGTATCCACTTTGTGTATAGGCTCAATACTAAGTCTATCAGCCTGTATCCCACTCTGTGTGCAGACTAAATAGTAAGCCTATCAGCCTGTATCCCACTCTGTGAGCAGGATCAATAGTACGTCTATCTGCCTGTATCCCACTCTGTGTACAGGATCAATAGTAAGTCTATCAGCCTGTATCCCACTCTGTGTACAGGCTCAATAACATGTCTATAAGCCTGTATCCCACTCTGTGTGCAGATTAAATAGTAAGTCTATCAGCCTGTATCCCACTCTGTGTACAGGATCAATAGTAAGTCTATCAGCCTGTATCCCACTCTGTGTATAGGCTCAATAGTAAGTCTATCAGCCTGTATCCCACTCTGTGTGCAGACTAAATAGTAAGTCTATCAGCCTGTATCCCACTCGGTGTATAGGCTCAATAGTAAGTCTATCAGTCTGTATCCCACTCTGTGTACAGGCTCAATAGTAAGTCTATCAGACTGTATCCCACTCTGTGTATAGGCTCAATAGTACGTCTATCAGCCTGTATCCCACTCTGTGTATAGGCTCAATAGTACGTCTATCAGCCTGTATCCACTCTGTGTATAGGCTCAATACAAAGTCTATCAGCCTGTATCCACTTTGTGTATAGGATCAATACTAAGTCTATCAGCCTGTATCCCACTCTGTGTGCAGACTAAATAGTAAGTCTATCAGCCTGTATCCCACTCTGTGTACAGACTCAATAGTAAGTCTATCAGCCTGTATCCCACTCTGTGTACAGGCTCAATAGTAAGTCTATCAGCCTGTATCCCACTCTGTGTGCAGATTAAATAGTAAGTCTATCAGCCTGTATCCCACTCTGTGTACAGGATCAATAGTAAGTCTATCAGCCTGTATCCCACTCTGTGTATAGGCTCAATAGTAAGTCTATCAGCCTGTATCCCACTCTGTGTGCAGACTAAATAGTAAGTCTATCAGCCTGTATCCCACTCGGTGTATAGGCTCAATAGTAAGTCTATCAGTCTGTATCCCACTCTGTGTACAGGCTCAATAGTAAGTCTATCAGACTGTATCCCACTCTGTGTATAGGCTCAATAGTACGTCTATCAGCCTGTATCCCACTCTGTGTATAGGCTCAATAGTACGTCTATCAGCCTGTATCCACTCTGTGTATAGGCTCAATACAAAGTCTATCAGCCTGTATCCACTTTGTGTATAGGCTCAATACTAAGTCTATCAGCCTGTATCCCACTCTGTGTACAGGCTCAACAGTACTTCTATCAGCCTGTATCCCACTCTGTGTGCAGACTAAATAGTAAGTCTATCAGCCTGTATCCCACTCTGTATGCAGACTAAATAGTAAGTCTATCAGCCTGTATCCCACTCTGTGTACAGACTCAATAGTAAGTCTATCAGCCTGTATCCCACTCTGTGTACAGGCTCAATAGTACGTCTATCAGTCTGTATCCCACTCTGTGTACAGGACCAATAGTAAGTCTATCAGCCTGTATCCTACTCTGTGTACAGGCTCAATAGTAAGTCTATCAGCCTGTATCCCTCTCTGTGAACAGGATCAATAGTACGTCTATCTGCCTGTATACCACTCTGTGTACAGGTCAATAGTAAGTCTATCAGCCTGTATCCCACTCTGTGTGCAGACTCAATAGTAAGTCTATCAGCCTGTATCCCACTCTGTGTACAGGATCAATAGTACGTCTATCAGCCTGTATCCCACTCTGTGTACAGGATCAATAGTACGTCTATCAGCCTGTATCCCACTCTGTGTACAGGATCAATAGTAAGTCTATCAGCCTGTTTCCCACTCTGTGTACAGGCTCAATAGTAAGTCTATCAACCTGTATCCCACTCTGTGTATAGACTCAATAGTACGTCTATCAGCCTGTATCCCACTCTGTGTGCAGACTAAATAGTAAGTCTATCAGCCTGTATCCCACTCGGTGTATATGCTCAATTGTAAGTCTATCAGCCTGTATCCCACTCTGTGTACAGGCTCAATAGTAAGTCTATCAGCCTGTATCCCACTCTGTATACAGGCTCAATAGTACGTCTATCAAACTGTATCCCACTCTGTGTACAGGCTCAATAGTAAGTCTATCTGCCTGTATCCCACTCTGTGTACAGGATCAATAGTAAGTCTATCAGCCTGTACCCCACTCTGTGTGCAGACTCAATAGTAAGTCTATCACCCTGTATCCCACTCTGTGTACAGACTCAATAGTAAGTTTATCAGCCTGTATCCCACTCTGTGTACAGACTCAATAGTAAGTCTATCAGCCTGTATCCCACTCTGTGTACAGACTCAATAGTAAGTCTATCAGCCTGTATCCCACTCAATGTACAGGGTCAATAGTAAGTCTATCAGCCTGTATCCCACTCTGTGTGCAGATTCAATAGTAAGTCTATCAGCCGGTATCCCATTCTGTGTACAGGATCAATAGTACGTCTATCAGCCTGTATCCCATTCTGTATACAGCATCAATAGTAAGTCTATCAGCCTGTATCCCACTCTGTGTGCAGATTCAATAGTAAGTCTATCAGCCTGTATCCCACTCTGTGTACAGGCTCAATAGTAAGTCTATCAGACTGTATCCCACTCTGTGTACAGGATCAATAGTAAGTCTATCAGCCTGTATCCCACTCTGTGTATAGGCTCAATAGTACGTCTATCAGTCTGTATCCCACTCTGTGTACAGGCTCAATAGTAAGTCTATCAGACTGTATCCCACTCTGTGTATAGGCTCAATAGTACGTCTATCAGCCTGTATCCCACTCTGTGTGCAGACTAAATAGTAAGTCTATCAGCCTGTATCCCACTCTGTGTACAGGATCAATAGTAAGTCTATCAGCCTGGTTCCCACTCTGTGTACAGACTCAATAGTAAGTCTATCAAACTGTATCCCACTCTGTGTACAGGCTCAATAGTAAGTCTATCAGCCTGTATCCCACTCTGTGAGCAGGATCAATAGTACGTCTATCTGCCTGTATCCCACTCTGTGTACAGGATAAATAGTAAGTCTATCAGCCTGTATCCCACTCTGTGTGCAGACTCAATAGTAAGTCTATCAGCCTGTATCTCACTATGTGTATAGACTCAATAGTACGTCTATCAGCCTGTATCCCACTCTGTGTACAGGCTCAATAGTACGTCTATTAGCCTCTATCCCACTCTGTGTATAGGCTCAATAGTAAGTCTATCAGCCTGTATCCCACTCTGTGTGCAGACTAAATAGTAAGTCTATAAGCCTGTATCCCACTCTGTATATAGGCTCTATAGTAAGTCTATCAGCCTGTATCCCACTCTGTGTACAGGAACAATAGTACGTCTATCAGCCTGTATCCCACTCTGTGTACAGGCTCAATAGTAAGTCTATCAGCCTGTACCCCACTCTGTGTACAGGATCAATAGTAAGTCTATCAGCCTGTATCCCACTCTGTGTGCAGACTAAATAGTAAGTCTATCAGCCTGTATCCCACTCGGTGTATAGGCTCAATAGTAAGTCTATCAGTCTGTATCCCACTCTGTGTACAGGCTCAATAGTAAGTCTATCAGACTGTATCCCACTCCGTGTATAGGCTCAATAGTACGTCTATCAGCTTGTATCCACTCTGTGTATAGGCTCAATACAAAGTCTATCAGCCTGTATCCACTTTGTGTATAGGCTCAATACTAAGTCTATCAGCCTGTATTCCACTCTGTGTGCAGACTAAATAGTAAGTCTATCAGCCTGTATCCCACTCTGTGAGCAGGATCAATAGTATGTCTATCTGCCTGTATCCCACTCTGTGTACAGGATCAATAGTAAGTCTATCAGCCTGTATCCCACTCTGTGTACAGACTCAATAGTAAGTCTATCAGCCTGTATCCCACTCTGTGTACAGACTCAATAGTAAGTCTATCAGCCTGTATCCCACTCAGTGTGCAGACTCAATAGTAAGTCTATCAACCTGTATCCCACTCTGTATACAGGATTAATAGTAAGTTTATCAGCCTGTATCCCACTCTGCGTACAGGATCAATAGTAAGTCTATCAGCCTGTATCCCACTCTGTGTATAGGCTCAATAGTAAGTCTATCAGCCTGTATCCCACTCTGTGTGCAGACTAAATAGTAAGTCTATCAGCCTATATCCCACTCGGTGCACAGGCTCAATAGTAAGTCTATCAGCCTGTATCCCACTCTGTGTATAGGCTCAATAGTACATCTATCAGTCTGTATCCCACTCTGTGTACAGACTCAATAGTAAGTCTATCAGCCTGTATCCCACTCTGTGTACAGACTCAATATTAAGTCTATCAGCCTGTATCCCACTCTGTGTACAGGCTCAATAGTACGTCTATCAGTCTGTATCCCACTCTGTGTACAGGATCAATAGTTCGTCTATCAGCCTGTATCCCACTCTGTGTACAGGTTCAATAGTAAGTCTATCAGCCTGTATCCTACTCTGTGTACAGGCTCAATAGTAAGTCTATCAAACTGTATCCCAATCTGTGTACAGGCTCAATAGTAAGTCTATCAGCCTGTATCCCTCTCTGTGAACAGGATCAATAGTACGTCTATCTGCCTGTATACCACTCTGTGTACAGGTCAATAGTAAGTCTATCAGCCTGTATCATACACTGTGTACAGGCTCAATAGTAAGTCTATCAGTCTGTATCCCACTCTGTATACAGGCTCAATAGTAAGTCTATCAGCCTGTATCCCACTCTGTGTACAGGATCAATAGTACGTCTATCAGCCTGTATCCCACTCAGTTTGCAGGATCAATAGTACGTCTATCAGCCTGTATCCCACTCTGTGTACAGGATCAATAGTACGTCTATCAGCCTGTATCCCACTCTGTGTACAGGATCAATAGTACGTCTATCAGCCTGTATCCCACTCTGTGTACACTGTACAGGATCAATAGTAAGTCTATCAGCCTGTTTCCCACTCTGTGTACAGGCTCAGTAGTAAGTCTATCAGCCTGTATCCCACTCTGTGTGCAGACTCAATAGTAAGTCTATCAGCCTGTATCCCACTCTGTATACAGGATCAATAGGAAATCTATCAGCCTATATCCCACTCTGTGTGCAGATTCAATAGTAAGTCTATCAGCCTGTATCCCACTTGGTGTATAGGCTCAATAGTAAGTCTATCAGTCTGTATCCCACTCTGTGTACAGGCTCAATAGTAAGTCTATCAGCCTGTATCCACTCTGTGTATAGGCTCAATAGTAAGTCTATCAGCCTGTATCCCACTCTGTGTACAGGTCAATAGTACGTCTATCAGCCTGTATCCCACTCTGTGTGCAGACTAAATAGTAAGTCTATCAGCCTGTATCCACTCTGTGTATAGGCTCAATAGTAAGTCTATCAGCCTGTATCCCACTCTGTGTACAGGCTCAATAGTAAGTCTGTCAGCCGGTATCCCATTCTGTGTACAGGATCAATAGTACGTATATCAGCTTGTATCCCATTCTGTATACAGGATCAATAGTAAGTCTATCAGCCTGTATCCCACTCTGTGTGCAGATTCAATAGTAAGTCTATCAGCCTGTATCCCACTCTTTGTGCAGATTAAATAGTAAGTCTATCAGCCTGTATCCCACTCTGTGTATAGGCTCAATAGTACGTCTATCAGTCTGTATCCCACTCTGTGTACAGGCTCAATAGTAAGTCTATCAGACTGTATCCCACTCTGTGTATAGGCTCAATAGTACGTCTATCAGCCTGTATCCCACTCTGTGTGCAGACTAAATAGTAAGTCTATCAGCCTGTATCCCACTCGGTGTATAGGCTCAATAGTACGTCTATCAGTCTGTATCCCACTCTGTGTACAGGCTCAATAGTAAGTCTATCAGACTGTATCCCACTCTGTGTATAGGCTCAAAAGTACGTCTATCAGCCTGTATCCCACTCTGTGTGCAGACTAAATAGTAAGTCTATCAGCCTGTATCCCACTCTGTGTACAGGATCAATAGTAAGTCTATCAGCCTGTTTCCCACTCTGTGTACAGACTCAATATTAAGTCTATCAGCCTGTATCCCACTCTGTGTACAGACTCAATACTACGTCTATCAGTCTGTATCCCACTCTGTGTACAGGATCAATAGTAAGACTATCAGCCTGTATCCCACTGTGTGTACAGACTCAATAGTAAGTCTATCAGCCTGTATCCCACTCTGTGTATAGGCTCTATAGTAAGTCTATCAGCCTGTATCCCACTCTGTGAACAGGCTTAATAGTAAGTCTATCCGCTTGTATTCCACTCTGTGTACAGGCTCAATAGTACGTTTATCAGCCTGTACCCCACTCTGTGTACAGGATCAATAGTAAGTCTATCAGCCTGTATCCCACTCTGTGTACAGGCTCAATAGTACGTCTATCAGTCTGTATCCCACTCTGTGTACAGGATCAATAGTAAGTCTATCAGCCTGTATCCCACTTTGTGTACAGGCTCAATAGTACGTCTATCAGCCTGTATCCCACTTTGTGTACAGGCTCAATAGTAAGTCTATCAGCCTGTATCCTACTCTGTGTACAGGCTCAATAGTAAGTCTATCAGCCTGTATCCCTCTCTGTGAACAGGATCAATAGTACGTCTATCTGACTGTATACCACTCTGTGTACAGGTCAATAGTAAGTCTATCAGCCTGTATCCCACTCTGTGTGCAGACTCAATAGTAAGTCTATCAGCCTGCATCCCACTCTGTGTACAGACTCAATAGTAAGACTATCAGCCTGTATCCCACTCTGTGTACAGGCTCAATAGTACGTCTATCAGTCAGTATCCCACTCTGTGTACAGGCTCAATAGTAAGTCTATCAGCCTGTATCCCACTCTGTGTACAGACTCAATACTAAGTCTATCAGCCTGTATCCCACTCTGTGTACAGGCTCAATAGTACGTCTATCAGTCTGTATCCCACTCTGTGTACAGGATCAATAGTTCGTCTATCAGCCTGTATCCCACTCTGTGTACAGGTTCAATAGTAAGTCTATCAGGCTGTATCCTACTCTGTGTACAGGCTCAATAGTAAGTCTATCAAACTGTATCCCAATCTGTGTACAGGCTCAATAGTAAGTCTATCAGCCTGTATCCCTCTCTGTGAACAGGATCAATAGTACGTCTATCTGCCTGTATACCAATCTGTGTACAGGTCAATAGTAAGTCTATCAGCCTGTATCATACACTGTGTACAGGCTCAATAGTAAGTCTATCAGTCTGTTTCCCACTCTGTATACAGGCTCAATAGTAAGTCTATCAGCCTGTATCCCACTCTGTGTACAGGATCAATAGTACGTCTATCAGCCTGTATCTCACTCTGTGTATAGGCTCAATAGTAAGTCTATCAGTCTGTATCCCACTCTGTGTACAGGCTCAATAGTAAGTCTATCAGACTGTATCCCACGATGTGTACAGGATCAATAGTAAGTCTATGAGCCCATATCCCACTCTGTGTACAGACTCAATAGTACGTCTATCAGCCGGTATCCAACTCTGTGTGCAGACTAAATAGTAAGTCTATCAGCCTGTATCCCACTCGGTGTATAGGCTCAATAGTAAGTCTATCAGTCTGTATCCCACTCTGTGTACAGGCTCAATAGTAAGTCTATCAGACTGTATCCCACTCTGTGTATAGGCTCAATAGTACGTCTATCAGCCTGTATCCACTCTGTGTATAGGCTCAATACAAAGTCTATCAGCCTGTATCCACTTTGTGTATAGGCTCAATACTAAGTCTATCAGCCTGTATCCCACCCTGTGTGCAGACTAAATAGTAAGTCTATCAGCCTGTATCCCACTCTGTGAGCAGGATCAATAGTACGTCTATCTGCCTGTATCCCACTCTGTGTACAGGATCAATAGTAAGTCTATCAGCCTGTATCCCACTCTGTGTACAGACTCAATAGTAAGTCTATCAGCCTGTATCACACTCTGTGTACAGGCTCAATAGTAAGTCTATCTGCCTGTATCCCACTCTGTGTACAGGATCAATAGTAAGTCTATCAGCCTGCATCCCACTCTGTGTACAGACTCAATAGTAAGACTATCAGCCTGTATCCCACTCTGTGTACAGGCTCAATAGTACGTCTATCAGTCAGTATCCCACTCTGTGTACAGGCTCAATAGTAAGTCTATCAGCCTGTATCCCACTCTGTGTACAGGCTCAATAGTACATCTATCAGTCTGTATCCCACTCTGTGTACAGACTCAATAGTAAGTCTATCAGCCTGTATCCCACTCTGTGTACAGACTCAATAGTAAGTCTATCAGCCTGTATCCCACTCTGTGTACAGGCTCAATAGTACGTCTATCAGTCTGTATCCCACTCTGTGTACAGGATCAATAGTTCGTCTATCAGCCTGTATCCCACTCTGTGTACAGGTTCAATAGTAAGTCTATCAGGCTGTATCCTACTCTGTGTACAGGCTCAATAGTAAGTCTATCAAACTGTATCCCAATCTGTGTACAGGCTCAATAGTAAGTCTATCAGCCTGTATCCCTCTCTGTGAACAGGATCAATAGTACGTCTATCTGCCTGTATACCACTCTGTGTACAGGTCAATAGTAAGTCTATCAGCCTGTATCATACACTGTGTACAGGCTCAATAGTAAGTCTATCAGTCTGTTTCCCACTCTGTATACAGGCTCAATAGTAAGTCTATCAGCCTGTATCCCACTCTGTGTACAGGATCAATAGTACGTCTATCAGCCTGTATCCCACTCTGTGTATAGGCTCAATAGTAAGTCTATCAGCCTGTATCCCACTCTGTGTACAGGCTCAATAGTACGTCTATCAGCCTGTATCCCACTCTGTGCACTGGTTCAATAGTAAGTCTATCAGCCTGTATCCCACTCTGTGTACAGGCTCAGTAGTAAGTCTATCAGCCTGTATCCCACTCTGTGTGCAGACTCAATAGTAAGTCTATCAGCCTGTATCCCACTCTGTGTACAGACTCAATAGTAAGTCTATCAGCCTGTATCCCACTCTGTGTATAGGCTCAATAGTACGTCTATCAGCCTGTATCCCACTCTGTGTGCAGACTAAATAGTAAGTCTATCAGCCTGTATCCCATTCGGTGTATATGCTCAATAGTAAGTCTATCAGTCTGTATCCCACTCTGTGTACAGGCTCAATAGTAAGTCTATCAGCCTGTATCCCACTCTGTGTACAGGCTCAATAGTACGTCTATCAGCCTGTATCCCACTCTGTGTACAGGCTCAATAGTACGTCTATCAAACTGTATCCCACTCTGTGTAGAGGCTCAATAGTAAGTCTATCTGCCTGTATCCCACTCTGTGTACAGGATCAATAGTAAGTCTATCAGCCTGTACCCCACTCTGTGTGCAGACTCAATAGTAAGTCTATCAGCCTGTATCCCACTCTGTGTACAGACTCAATAGTAAGTCTATGAGCCCATATCGCACTCTGTGTACAGACTCAATAGTACGTCTGTCAGCCGGTATCCAACTCTGTGTGCAGACTCAATAGTACGTCTATCAGTCTGTATCCCACTCTGTGTACAGGATCAATAGTTCGTCTATCAGCCTGTATCCCACTCTGTGTACAGGTTCAATAGTAAGTCTATCAGGCTGTATCCTACTCTGTGTACAGGCTCAATAGTAAGTCTATCAAACTGTATCCCAATCTGTGTACAGGCTCAATAGTAAGTCTATCAGCCTGTATCCCTCTCTGTGAACAGGATCAATAGTACGTCTATCTGCCTGTATACCACTCTGTGTACAGGTCAATAGTAAGTCTATCAGCCTGTATCATACACTGTGTACAGGCTCAATAGTAAGTCTATCACTCTGTTTCCCACTCTGTATACAGGCTCAATAGTAAGTCTATCAGCCTGTATCCCACTCTGTGTACAGGATCAATAGTACGTCTATCAGCCTGTATCCCACTCTGTGTATAGGCTCAATAGTAAGTCTATCAGCCTGTATCCCACTCTGTGTACAGGCTCAATAGTACGTCTATCAGCCTGTATCCCACTCTGTGCACTGGTTCAATAGTAAGTCTATCAGCCTGTATCCCACTCTGTGTACAGGCTCAGTAGTAAGTCTATCAGCCTGTATCCCACTCTGTGTGCAGACTCAATAGTAAGTCTATCAGCCTGTATCCCACTCTGTGTACAGACTCAATAGTAAGTCTATCAGGCTGTATCCCACTCTGTGTACAGACTCAATAGTAAGTCTATCAGCCTGTATCCCACTCTGTGTACAGGCTCAATAACACGTCTATAAGCCTGTATCCCACTCTGTGTGCAGATTAAATAGTAAGTCTATCAGCCTGTATCCCACTCTGTGTGCAGACTAAATAGTAAGTCTATCAGCCTGTATCCCACTCGGTGTATATGCTCAATAGTAAGTCTATCAGTCTGTATCCCACTCTGTGTACAGGCTCAATAGTAAGTCTATCAGCCTGTATCCCACTCTGTGTACAGGCTCAATAGTACGTCTATCAGCCTGTATCCCACTCTGTGTACAGGCTCAATAGTACGTCTATCAAACTGTATCCCACTCTGTGTAGAGGCTCAATAGTAAGTCTATCTGCCTGTATCCCACTCTGTGTACAGGATCAATAGTAAGTCTATCAGCCTGTACCCCACTCTGTGTGCAGACTCAATAGTAAGTCTATCAGCCTGTATCCCACTCTGTGTACAGACTCAATAGTAAGTCTATGAGCCCATATCGCACTCTGTGTACAGACTCAATAGTACGTCTGTCAGCCGGTATCCAACTCTGTGTGCAGACTCAATAGTAAGTCTATCAGCCTGTATCCCATTCTGTGTACAGGATCAATAGTAAGTCTATCAGCCTGTATCCCACTGTGTGTACAGACTCAATAGTAAGTCTATCAGCCTGTATCCCACTCTGTGTATAGGCTCTATAGTAAGTCTATCAGCCTGTATCCCACTCTGTGTACAGGCTCAATAGTACGTCTATCAGCCTGTATCCCACTCTGTGTACAGGATCAATAGTAAGTCTATCAGCCTGTATCCCACTCTGTGTATAGGCTCAATAGTACGTCTATCAGTCTGTATCCCACTCTGTGTACAGGATCAATAGTAAGTCTATCAGCCTGGTTCCCACTCTGTGTACGGACTCAATAGTAAGTCTATCAAACTGTATCCCACTCTGTGTACAGGCTCAATAGTAAGTCTATCAGCCTGTATCCCACTCTGTGTACAGGCTCAATAGTAAGTCTATCAGCCTGTATCCCACTCTGTGAGCAGGATCAATAGTACGTCTATCTGCCTGTATCCCACTCTGTGTACAGGATAAATAGTAAGTCTATCAGCCTGTATCCCACTCTGTGTGCAGACTCAATAGTAAGTCTATCAGCCTGTATCTCACTATGTGTATAGACTCAATAGTACGTCTATCAGGCTGTATCCCACTCTGTGTACAGACTCAATAGTAAGTCTATCAGCCTGTATCCCACTCTGTGTACAGGCTCAAAAACACGTCTATAAGCCTGTATCCCACTCTGTGTGCAGATTAAATAGTAAGTCTATCAGCCTGTATCCCACTCTGTGTGCAGACTAAATAGTAAGTCTATCAGTCTGTATCCCACTCGGTGTATAGGCTCAATAGTAAGTCTATCAGTCTGTATCCCACTCTGTGTACAGGCTCAATAGTAAGTCTATCAGACTGTATCCCACTCGGTGTATAGGCTCAATACTAAGTCTATCAGCCTGTATCCCACCCTGTGTGCAGACTAAATAGTAAGTCTATCTGCCTGTATCCCACTCTGTGTACAGGATCAATAGTAAGTCTATCAGCCTGTATCCCACTCTGTGTACAGACTCAATAGTAAGTCTATCAGCCTGTATCCCACTCTGTGTACAGACTCAATAGTAAGTCTATGAGCCTGTATCACACTCTGTGTACAGGCTCAATAGTAAGTCTATCAGCCTGTATCCCACTCAGTGTGCAGACTCAATAGTAAGTCTATCAGCCTGTATCCCACTCTGTATACAGGATTAATAGTAAGTCTATCAGCCTGTATCCCACTCTGTGTGCAGATTAAAAAGAAAGTCTATCAGCCTGTATCCCACTCTGTGTGCAGACTAAATAGTAAGTCTATCAGCCTGTATCCCACTCTGTGTATAGGCTCAATAGTAAGTCTATCAGCCTGTATCCCACTCTGTGTGCAGACTAAATAGTAAGTCTATCAGCCTGTATCCCACTCTGTGCACAGGCTCAATAGTAAGTCTATCAGACTGTATCCCACTCTGTGTATAGGCTCAATAGTACGTCTATCAGCCTGTATCCCACTCTGTGTATAGGCTCAATAGTACGTCTATCAGCCTGTATCCTCTCTGTGTATAGGCTCAATACAAAGTCTATCAGCCTGTATCCCACTCTGTGTACAGGATCAATAGTAAGTCTATCAGCCTGTATCCCACTCTGTGTACAGACTCAATAGTAAGTCTATGAGCCCATATCGCACTCTGTGTACAGACTCAATAGTACGTCTGTCAGCCGGTATCCAACTCTGTGTGCAGACTCAATAGTACGTCTATCAGTCTGTATCCCACTCTGTGTACAGGATCAATAGTTCGTCTATCAGCCTGTATCCCACTCTGTGTACAGGTTCAATAGTAAGTCTATCAGGCTGTATCCTACTCTGTGTACAGGCTCAATAGTAAGTCTATCAAACTGTATCCCAATCTGTGTACAGGCTCAATAGTAAGTCTATCAGCCTGTATCCCTCTCTGTGAACAGGATCAATAGTACGTCTATCTGCCTGTATACCACTCTGTGTACAGGTCAATAGTAAGTCTATCAGCCTGTATCATACACTGTGTACAGGCTCAATAGTAAGTCTATCAGTCTGTTTCCCACTCTGTATACAGGCTCAATAGTAAGTCTATCAGCCTGTATCCCACTCTGTGTACAGGATCAATAGTACGTCTATCAGCCTGTATCCCACTCTGTGTATAGGCTCAATAGTAAGTCTATCAGCCTGTATCCCACTCTGTGTACAGGCTCAATAGTACGTCTATCAGCCTGTATCCCACTCTGTGCACTGGTTCAATAGTAAGTCTATCAGCCTGTATCCCACTCTGTGTACAGGCTCAGTAGTAAGTCTATCAGCCTGTATCCCACTCTGTGTGCAGACTCAATAGTAAGTCTATCAGCCTGTATCCCACTCTGTGTACAGACTCAATAGTAAGTCTATCAGCCTGTATCCCACTCTGTGTATAGGCTCAATAGTACGTCTATCAGCCTGTATCCCACTCTGTGTGCAGACTAAATAGTAAGTCTATCAGCCTGTATCCCACTCGGTGTATATGCTCAATAGTAAGTCTATCAGTCTGTATCCCACTCTGTGTACAGGCTCAATAGTAAGTCTATCAGCCTGTATCCCACTCTGTGTACAGGCTCAATAGTACGTCTATCAGCCTGTATCCCACTCTGTGTACAGGCTCAATAGTACGTCTATCAAACTGTATCCCACTCTGTGTAGAGGCTCAATAGTAAGTCTATCTGCCTGTATCCCACTCTGTGTACAGGATCAATAGTAAGTCTATCAGCCTGTACCCCACTCTGTGTGCAGACTCAATAGTAAGTCTATCAGCCTGTATCCCACTCTGTGTACAGACTCAATAGTAAGTCTATGAGCCCATATCGCACTCTGTGTACAGACTCAATAGTACGTCTGTCAGCCGGTATCCAACTCTGTGTGCAGACTCAATAGTAAGTCTATCAGCCTGTATCCCATTCTGTGTACAGGATCAATAGTAAGTCTATCAGCCTGTATCCCACTGTGTGTACAGACTCAATAGTAAGTCTATCAGCCTGTATCCCACTCTGTGTATAGGCTCTATAGTAAGTCTATCAGCCTGTATCCCACTCTGTGTACAGGCTTAATAGTAAGTCTATCCGCCTGTATTCCACTCTGTGTACAGGCTCAATAGTACGTTTATCAGCCTGTACCCCACTCTGTGTACAGGATCAATAGTAAGTCTATCAGCCTGTATCCCACTCTGTGCATAGGCTCAATAGTACGTCTATCAGTCTGTATCCCACTCTGTGTACAGGATCAATAGTAAGTCTATCAGCCTGGTTCCCACTCTGTGTACGGACTCAATAGTAAGTCTATCAAACTGTATCCCACTCTGTGTACAGGCTCAATAGTAAGTCTATCAGCCTGTATCCCACTCTGTGTACAGGCTCAATAGTAAGTCTATCAGCCTGTATCCCACTCTGTGAGCAGGATCAATAGTACGTCTATCTGCCTGTATCCCACTCTGTGTACAGGATAAACAGTAAGTCTATCAGCCTGTATCCCACTCTGTGTGCAGACTCAATAGTAAGTCTATCAGCCTGTATCTCACTATGTGTATAGACTCAATAGTACGTCTATCAGGCTGTATCCCACTCTGTGTACAGACTCAATAGTAAGTCTATCAGCCTGTATCCCACTCTGTGTACAGGCTCAATAACACGTCTATAAGCCTGTATCCCACTCTGTGTGCAGATTAAATAGTAAGTCTATCAGCCTGTATCCCACTCTGTGTGCAGACTAAATAGTAAGTCTATCAGTCTGTATCCCACTCGGTGTATAGGCTCAATAGTAAGTCTATCAGTCTGTATCCCACTCTGTGTACAGGCTCAATAGTAAGTCTATCAGACTGTATCCCACTCGGTGTATAGGCTCAATACTAAGTCTATCAGCCTGTATCCCACCCTGTGTGCAGACTAAATAGTAAGTCTATCTGCCTGTATCCCACTCTGTGTACAGGATCAATAGTAAGTATATCAGCCTGTATCCCACTCTGTGTACAGACTCAATAGTAAGTCTATCAGCCTGTATCCCACTCTGTGTACAGACTCAATAGTAAGTCTATCAGCCTGTATCACACTCTGTGTACAGGCTCAATAGTAAGTCTATCAGCCTGTATCCCACTCAGTGTGCAGACTCAATAGTAAGTCTATCAGCCTGTATCCCACTCTGTATACAGGATTAATAGTAAGTCTATCAGCCTGTATCCCACTCTGTGTGCAGATTAAATAGAAAGTCTATCAGCCTGTATCCCACTCTGTGTGCAGACTAAATAGTAAGTCTATCAGCCTGTATCCCACTCTGTGTATAGGCTCAATAGTAAGTCTATCAGCCTGTATCCCACTCTGTGTGCAGACTAAATAGTAAGTCTATCAGCCTGTATCCCACTCTGTGCACAGGCTCAATAGTAAGTCTATCAGACTGTATCCCACTCTGTGTATAGGCTCAATAGTACGTCTATCAGCCTGTATCCCACTCTGTGTATAGGCTCAATAGTACGTCTATCAGCCTGTATCCTCTCTGTGTATAGGCTCAATACAAAGTCTATCAGCCTGTATCCCACTCTGTGTACAGGATCAATAGTAAGTCTATCAGCCTGTATCCCACTCTGTGTATAGGCTCAATAGTAAGTCTATCAGCCTGCATCCCACTCTGTGTACAGACTCAATAGTAAGACTATCAGCCTGTATCCCACTCTGTGTACAGGCTCAATAGTACGTCTATCAGTCAGTATCCCACTCTGTGTACAGGCTCAATAGTAAGTCTATCAGCCTGTATCCCACTCTGTGTACAGGCTCAATAGTACATCTATCAGCCTGTATCCCACTCTGTGTACAGACTCAATAGTAAGTCTATCAGCCTGTATCCCACTCTGTGTACAGGCTAAATAGTACGTCTATCAGTCTGTATCCCACTCTGTGTACAGGATCAATAGTTCGTCTATCAGCCTGTATCCCACTCTGTGTACAGGTTCAATAGTAAGTCTATCAGGCTGTATCCTACTCTGTGTACAGGCTCAATAGTAAGTCTATCAAACTGTATCCCAATCTGTGTACAGGCTCAATAGTAAGTCTATCAGCCTGTATCCCTCTCTGTGAACAGGATCAATAGTACGTCTATCTGCCTGTATACTACTCTGTGTACAGGTCAATAGTAAGTCTATCAGCCTGTATCCCACTCTGTGTATAGGCTCAATAGTAAGTCTATCAGCCTGTATCCCACTCTGTGTACAGGATCAATAGTATGTCTATCAGCCTGTATCCCACTCTGTGTACAGGCTCAATAGTACGTCTATCAGCCTGTATCCCACTCTGTGTACAGGCTCAATAGTACGTCTATCAGCCTGTATCCCACTCTGTGTACAGGATCAATAGTATGTCTATCAGCCTGTATCCCACTCTGTGTGCAGACTAAATAGTAAGTCTATCAGCCTGTATCCCACTCTGTGTACAGGCTCAATAGTACATCTATCAGTCTGTATCCCACTCTGTGTATAGACTCAATAGTAAGTCTATCAGCCTGTATCCCACTCTGTGTACAGGCTCAATAGTAAGTCTATCAGTGGGTATCCCATTCTGTGTACAGGATCAATAGTACGTCTATCAGCCTGTATCCCATTCTGTATATAGGATCAATAGTAAGTCTATCAGCCTGTATCCCACTCTGTGTGCAGATTCAATAGTAAGTCTATCAGCCTGTATCCCACTCTGTGTGCAGATTAAATAGTAAGTCAATCAGCCTGTATCCCACTCTGTGTATAGGCTCAATAGTACGTCTATCAGTCTGTATCCCACTCTGTGTACAGGCTCAATAGTAAGTCTATCAGACTGTATCCCACTCTGTGTATAGGCTCAATAGTACGTCTATCAGCCTGTATCCCACTCTGTGTGCAGACTAAATAGTAAGTCTATCAGCCTGTATCCCACTCGGTGTATAGGCTCAATAGTACGTCTATCAGTCTGTATCCCACTCTGTGTACAGACTCAATATTAAGTCTATCAGCCTGTATCCCACTCGGTGTATAGGCTCAATAGTACGTCTATCAGTCTGTATCCCACTCTGTGTACAGACTCAATATTAAGTCTATCAACCTGTAACCCACTCTGTCTACAGGCTCAATAGTACGTCTATCAGCCTGTATCCCACTCTGTGTGCAGACTAAATAGTAAGTCTATCAGCCTGTATCCTACTCTGTGTACAGGCTCAATAGTAAGTCTATCAAACTGTATCCCAATCTGTGTACAGGCTCAATAGTAAGTCTATCAGCCTGTATCCCACTCTGTGTATAGACTCAATAGTACGTCTATCAGCCTGTATCCCACTCTGTGTACAGGATCAATAGTAAGTCTATCAGCCTGTATCCCACTTTGTGAACAGGATCAATAGTAAGTCTATCAGCCTGTTTCCCACTCTGTGTACAGGATCAATAGTAAGTCTATCAGCCTGTATCCCACTCTGTGTACAGGCTCAGTAATAAGTCTATCAGCCTGTATCCCACTCTGTGTACAGGATCAATAGTAAGTCTATCAGCCTGTATCCCACTCTGTGTGCAGACTAAATAGTAAGTCTATCAGTCTGTATCCCACTCTGTGTATAGGCTCAATAGTAAGTCTATCAGCCTGTATCCCACTCTGTGTACAGGCTCAATAGTACGTCTATCAGCCTGTATCCCACTCTGTGTACAGACTCAATAGTAAGTCTATCAGCCTGTATCCCACTCTGTGTACAGACTCAATAGTAAGTCTATCAGCCTGTATCCCACTCTGTGTACAGGATCAATAGTAAGTCTATCAGCCTGTATCCCACTCTGTGTACAGGCTCAATAACACGTCTATAAGCCTGTATCCCACTCTGTGTGCAGATTAAATAGTAAGTCTATCAGCCTGTATCCCACTCTGTGTACAGGATCAATAGTAAGTCTATCAGCCTGTATCCCACTCTGTGTATAGGCTCAATAGTAAGTCTATCAGCCTGTATCCCACTCGGTGTATAGGCTCAATAGTAAGTCTATCAGTCTGTATCCCACTCTGTGTACAGGTTCAATAGTAAGTCTATCAGACTGTATCCCACTCTGTGTATAGGCTCAATAGTACGTCTATCAGCCTGTATCCCACTCTGTGTACAGACTCAATAGTAAGTCTATCAGCCTGTATCCCACTCTGTGTACAGGCTCAATAGTACGTCTATCAGCCTGTATCCCACTCTGTGTACAGGCTCCATAGTACATCTATCAGCCTGTATCCCACTCTGTGTGCAGACTAAATAGTAAGTCTATCAGCCTGTATCCCACTCTGTGTACAGGCTCAATAGTAAGTCTATCAAACTGTATCCCACTCTGTGAGCAGGATCAATAGTACGTTTATCTGCCTGTATCCCACTCTGTGTACAGGATAAATAGTAAGTCTATCAGCCTGTATCCCACTCTGTGTGCAGACTCAATAGTAAGTCTATCAGCCTGTATCTCACTATGTGTATAGACTCAATAGTACGTCTATCAGCCTGTATCCCACTCTGTGTATAGGCTCAATAGTAAGTCTATCAGCCTGTATCCCACTCTGTGTACAGGATCAATAGTACGTCTATCAGCCTGTATCCCACTTTGTGTACAGGATCAATAGTAAGTCTATCAGCCTGTTTCCCACTCTGTGTACAGGATCAATAGTAAGTCTACCAGCCTGTATCCCACTCTGTGTACAGGCTCAGTAATAAGTCTATCAGCCTGTATCCCACTCTGTGTACAGGCTCAATAGTAATTCTATCAGCCAGTATCCCACTCTGTGTGCAGACTAAATAGTAAGTCTATCAGCCTGTATCCCACTCTGTGTACAGGCTCAATAGTAAGTCTATCAGCCTGTATCCCACTCTGTGTACAGGCTCAATAGTAAGTCTATCAGCTTGTATCCCACTCTGTGTACAGGATCAATAGTAAGTCTATCAGCCTGTATCCCACTCTGTGTGCAGACTCAATAGTAAGTCTATCAGCCTGTATCCCACTCTGTGTACAGACTCAATAGTAAGTCTATCAGCCTGTATCCCACTCTGTGTGCAGACTAAATAGTAAGTCTATCAGTCTGTATCCCACTCTGTGTATAGGCTCAATAGTACGTCTATCAGTCTGTATCCCACTCTGTGTATAGGCTCAATAGTATGTGTATCAGCCTGTATCCCACTCTGTGTACAGACTCAATAGTTAATCTATCAGTCTGTATCCCACTCTGTGTACAGGCTCAATAGTAAGTCTATCAGCCTGTACCCCACTCTGTGTACAGGATCAATAGTAAGTCTATCAGCCTGTATCCCACTCTGTGTGCAGACTAAATAGTAAGTCTATCAGCCTGTATCCCACTCTGTGTACAGACTAAATAGTAAATCTATCGGCCTCTATCCCACTCTGTGTACAGGCTCAATAGTAAGTCTATCAGCTTGTATCCCACTCTGTGTGCAGACTCAATAGTAAGTCTATCAGCATGTATCCCACTCTGTGTGCAGACTAAATAGTAAGTCTATCAGTCTGTATCCCACTCTGTGTATAGGCTCAATAGTACGTCTATCAGCCTGTATCCCACTCTGTGTATAGGCTCAATAGTAAGTCTATCAGCCTGTATCCCACTCTGTGTACAGGCTCAATAGTAATTCTATCAGCCAGTATCCCACTCTGTGTGCAGACTAAATAGTAAGTCTATCAGCCTGTATCCCACTCTGTGTACAGGCTCAATAGTAAGTCTATCAGCCTGTATCCCACTCTGTGTACAGGCTCAATAGTAAGTCTATCAGCTTGTATCCCACTCTGTGTACAGGATCAATAGTAAGTCTATCAGCCTGTATCCCACTCTGTGTGCAGACTCAATAGTAAGTCTATCAGCCTGTATCCCACTCTGTGTACAGACTCAATAGTAAGTCTATCAGCCTGTATCCCACTCTGTGTGCAGACTAAATAGTAAGTCTATCAGCCTGTATCCCACTCTGTGTGCAGACTAAATAGTAAGTCTATCAGTCTGTATCCCACTCTGTGTATAGGCTCAATAGTACGTCTATCAGTCTGTATCCCACTCTGTGTATAGGCTCAATAGTATGTGTATCAGCCTGTATCCCACTCTGTGTACAGACTCAATAGTTAATCTATCAGTCTGTATCCCACTCTGTGTACAGGCTCAATAGTAAGTCTATCAGCCTGTACCCCACTCTGTGTACAGGCTCAATAGTAAGTCTATCAGCCTGTATCCCACTCTGTGTGCAGACTAAATAGTAAGTCTATCAGCCTGTATCCCACTCTGTGTACAGACTAAATAGTAAATCTATCGGCCTCTATCCCACTATGTGTACAGGCTCAATAGTAAGTCTATCAGCCTGTATCCCACTCTGTGTACAGGCTCAATAGTAAGTCTATCAGCTTGTATCCCACTCTGTGTACAGGATCAATAGTAAGTCTATCAGCCTGTATCCCACTCTGTGTGCAGACTCAATAGTAAGTCTATCAGCATGTATCCCACTCTGTGTGCAGACTAAATAGTAAGTCTATCAGCCTGTATCCCACTCTGTGTACAGACTCAATAGTTAATCTATCAGTCTGTATCCCACTCTGTGTACAGGCTCAATAGTAAGTCTATCAGCCTGTACCCCACTCTGTGTACAGGATCAATAGTAAGTCTATCAGCCTGTATCCCACTCTGTGTGCAGACTAAATAGTAAGTCTATCAGCCTGTATCCCACTCTGTGTACAGACTAAATAGTAAATCTATCGGCCTCTATCCCACTCTGTGTACAGGCTCAATAGTAAGTCTATCAGCTTGTATCCCACTCTGTGTGCAGACTCAATAGTAAGTCTATCAGCATGTATCCCACTCTGTGTGCAGACTAAATAGTAAGTCTATCAGTCTGTATCCCACTCTGTGTATAGGCTCAATAGTACGTCTATCAGCCTGTATCCCACTCTGTGTATAGGCTCAATAGTAAGTCTATCAGCCTGTATCCCACTCTGTGTACAGGCTCAATAGTAATTCTATCAGCCAGTATCCCACTCTGTGTGCAGACTAAATAGTAAGTCTATCAGCCTGTATCCCACTCTGTGTACAGGCTCAATAGTAAGTCTATCAGCCTGTATCCCACTCTGTGTACAGGCTCAATAGTAAGTCTATCAGCTTGTATCCCACTCTGTGTACAGGATCAATAGTAAGTCTATCAGCCTGTATCCCACTCTGTGTGCAGACTCAATAGTAAGTCTATCAGCCTGTATCCCACTCTGTGTACAGACTCAATAGTAAGTCTATCAGCCTGTATCCCACTCTGTGTGCAGACTAAATAGTAAGTCTATCAGCCTGTATCCCACTCTGTGTGCAGACTAAATAGTAAGTCTATCAGTCTGTATCCCACTCTGTGTATAGGCTCAATAGTACGTCTATCAGTCTGTATCCCACTCTGTGTACAGGCTCAATAGTAAGTCTATCAGCCTGTACCCCACTCTGTGTACAGGATCAATAGTAAGTCTATCAGCCTGTATCCCACTCTGTGTGCAGACTAAATAGTAAGTCTATCAGCCTGTATCCCACTCTGTGTACAGACTAAATAGTAAATCTATCGGCCTCTATCCCACTATGTGTACAGGCTCAATAGTAAGTATATCAGCCTGTATCCCACTCTGTGTACAGGCTCAATAGTAAGTCTATCAGCTTGTATCCCACTCTGTGTACAGGATCAATAGTAAGTCTATCAGCCTGTATCCCACTCTGTGTGCAGACTCAATAGTAAGTCTATCAGCATGTATCCCACTCTGTGTGCAGACTAAATAGTAAGTCTATCAGCCTGTATCCCACTCTGTGTGCAGACGAAATAGTAAGTCTATCAGCCTGTATCCCACTCTGTGTATAGGATCAATAGTAAGTCTATCAGCCTGTATCCCACTCTGTGTGCTGACTAAATAGTAAGTCTATCAGCCTGTATCCCACTCGGTGTATAGGCTCAATAGTAAGTCTATCAGTCTGTATCCCACTCTGTGTACAGGCTCAATAGTAAGTCTATCAGACTGTATCCCACTCTGTGTATAGGCTCAATAGAACGTCTATCAGCCTGTATCCCACTCTGTGTATAGGCTCAATAGTACGTCTATCAGCCTGTATCCACTTTCTGTATAGGCTCAATACTAAGTCTATCAGCCTGTATCCCACTCTGTGTACAGGCTCAATAGTACGTCTATCAGCCTGTATCCCACTCTTTGTACAGGCTCCATAGTACGGCTATCAGCCTGTATCCCACTCTGTGTACAGGCTCAATAGTAAGTCTATCAGCTTGTATCCCACTCTGTGTACAGGATCAATAGTAAGTCTATCAGCCTGTATCCCACTCTGTGTGCAGACTCAATAGTAAGTCTATCAGCCTGTATCCCACTCTGTGTACAGACTCAATAGTAAGTCTATCAGCCTGTATCCCACTCTGTGTGCAGACTAAATAGTAAGTCTATCAGTCTGTATCCCACTCTGTGTATAGGCTCAATAGTACGTCTATCAGTCTGTATCCCACTCTGTGTATAGGCTCAATAGTACGTGTATCAGCCTGTATCCCACTCTGTGTACAGACTCAATAGTAAGTCTATCAGCCTGTATCCCACTCTGTGTGCAGACTAAATAGTAAGTCTATCAGCCTGTATCCCACTCGGTGTATAGGCTCAATAGTAAGTCTATCAGTCTGTATCCCACTCTGTGTACAGGCTCAATAGTAAGTCTATCAGCCTGTATCCCACTCTGTGTGCAGACTAAATAGTAAGTCTATCAGCCTGTATCCCACTTGGTGTATAGGCTCAATAGTAAGTCTATCAGTCTGTATCCCACTCTGTGTACAGGCTCAATAGTAAGTCTATCAGCCTGTATCCCACTCTGTGTATAGGCTCAATAGTACGTCTATCAGCCTGTATCCACTCTGTGTATAGGCTCAATACAAAGTCTATCAGCCTGTATCCACTTTGTGTATAGGCTCAATACTAAGTCTATCAGCCTGTATCCCACTCTGTGTACAGGCTCAATAGTACGTCTATCAGCCTGTATCCCACTCTGTGTACAGGCTCCATAGTACGTCTATCAGCCTGTATCCCACTCTGTGTGCAGACTAAATAGTAAGTCTATCAGCCTGTATCCTACTCGGTGTATAGGCTCAATAGTAAGTCTATCAGTCTATATCCCACTCTGTGTACAGGCTCAATACAAAGTCTATCAGCCTGTATCCACTTTGTGTATAGGCTCAATACTAAGTCTATCAGCCTGTATCCCACTCTGTGTACAGGCTCAATAGTACGTCTATCAGCCTGTATCCCACTCTGTGTACAGGATCAATAGTAAGTCTATCAGCCTGTATCCCACTCTGTGTGCAGACTAAATAGTAAGTCTATCAGCCTGTATCCCACTCTGTGTACAGGCTTAGTAGTAAGTCTATCAGCCTGTATCCCACTCTGTGTGCAGACTAAATAGTAAGTCTATCAGCCTGTATCCCACTCGGTGTATAGGCTCAATAGTAAGTCTATCAGTCTGTATCCCACTCTGTGTACAGACTCAATAGTAAGTCTATCAGCCTGTATCCCACTCTGTGTATAGGCTCAATAGTACGTCTATCAGCCTGTATCCACTCTGTGTATAGGCTCAATACAAAGTCTATCAGCCTGTATCCACTTTGTGTATAGGCTCAATACTAAGTCTATCAGCCTGTATCCCACTCTGTGTACAGGCTCAATAGTACGTCTATCAGCCTGTATCCCACTCTGTGTACAGGATCAATAGTAAGTCTATCAGCCTGTATCCCACTCTGTGTGTAGACTAAATAGTAAGTCTATCAGCCTGTATCTCACTCTGTATATAGGCTCTATAGTAAGTCTATCAGCCTGTATCCCATTCTGTGTACAGGATCAATAGTAAGTCTATCAGCCTGTATCCCACTCTGTGTATAGGCTCAATAGTAAGTCTATCAGTCTGTATCCCACTCTGTGTGCAGACTAAATAGTAAGTCTATCAGCCTGTATCTCACTCTGTATATAGGCTCTATAGTAAGTCTATCAGCCTGTATCCCATTCTGTGTACAGGATCAATAGTAAGTCTATCAGCCTGTATTCCACTCTGTGTACAGGATCAATAGTACGTCTATCAGCCTGTATCCCACTCTGTGTACAGGATCAATAGTAAGTCTATCAGTCTGTATCCCACTCTGTGTACAGGCTCAATAGTAAGTCTATCAGCCTGTATCCCAATCTGTGTGCAGACTAAATAGTAAGTCTATCAGCCTGTATCCCACTCTGTGTACAGGCTCAATAGTACGTCTATCAGCCTGTATCCCACTCTGTGTACAGGATCAATAGTACGTCTATCAGCCTGTATCCCACTCTGTGTACAGGCTCAATAGTAAGTCTATCAGCCTGTATCCCACTCTGTGTACAGGATCAATAGTAAGTCTATCAGCCTGTATCCCACTCTGTGTACAGGATCAATAGTAAGTCTATCAGTCTTTATCCCACTCTGTGTACAGGATCAATAGTAAGTCTATCAGCCTGTATCCCACTCTGTGTACAGGCTCAATAGTAAGTCTATCAGCCTGTATCCCACTATGTGTACAGGCTCAATAGTAAGTCTATCAGCCTGTATCCCACTCTGTGTACAGGCTCCATAGAAATTCTATCAGCTTGTATCCCACTCTGTGTACAGGCTCAATAGTAAGTCTATCAGCCTGTATCCCACTCTGTGTACAGGCTCCATAGAAATTCTATCAGCTTGTATCCCACTCTGTGTACAGGCTCAATAGTAAGTCTATCAGCCTGTATCCCACTCTGTGTACAGGATCAATAGTAAGTCTATCAGCCTGTATCCCACTCTGTGTACAGGATCAATAGTAAGTCTATCAGTCTTTATCCCACTCTGTGTACAGGATCAATAGTACGTCTATCAGCCTGTATACCACTTTGTGTACAGGATCAATAGTAAGTCTATCAGCCTGTTTCCCACTCTGTGTACAGGATCAATAGTAAGTCTACCAGCCTGTATCCCACTCTGTGTACAGGCTCAGTAATAAGTCTATCAGCCTGTATCCCACTCTGTGTACAGGCTCAATAGTAATTCTATCAGCCAGTATCCCACTCTGTGTGCAGACTAAATAGTAAGTCTATCAGCCTGTATCCCACTCTGTGTACAGGCTCAATAGTAAGTCTATCAGCCTGTATCCCACTCTGTGTACAGGCTCAATAGTAAGTCTATCAGCTTGTATCCCACTCTGTGTACAGGATCAATAGTAAGTCTATCAGCCTGTATCCCACTCTGTGTGCAGACTCAATAGTAAGTCTATCAGCCTGTATCCCACTCTGTGTACAGACTCAATAATAAGTCTATCAGCCTGTATCCCACTCTGTGTGCAGACTAAATAGTAAGTCTATCAGTCTGTATCCCACTCTGTGTATAGGCTCAATAGTACGTCTATCAGTCTGTATCCCACTCTGTGTATAGGCTCAATAGTATGTGTATCAGCCTGTATCCCACTCTGTGTACAGACTCAATAGTTAATCTATCAGTCTGTATCCCACTCTGTGTACAGGCTCAATAGTAAGTCTATCAGCCTGTACCCCACTCTGTGTACAGGATCAATAGTAAGTCTATCAGCCTGTATCCCACTCTGTGTGCAGACTAAATAGTAAGTCTATCAGCCTGTATCCCACTCTGTGTACAGACTAAATAGTAAATCTATCGGCCTCTATCCCACTCTGTGTACAGGCTCAATAGTAAGTCTATCAGCTTGTATCCCACTCTGTGTGCAGACTCAATAGTAAGTCTATCAGCATGTATCCCACTCTGTGTGCAGACTAAATAGTAAGTCTATCAGTCTGTATCCCACTCTGTGTATAGGCTCAATAGTACGTCTATCAGCCTGTATCCCACTCTGTGTATAGGCTCAATAGTAAGTCTATCAGCCTGTATCCCACTCTGTGTACAGGCTCAATAGTAATTCTATCAGCCAGTATCCCACTCTGTGTGCAGACTAAATAGTAAGTCTATCAGCCTGTATCCCACTCTGTGTACAGGCTCAATAGTAAGTCTATCAGCCTGTATCCCACTCTGTGTACAGGCTCAATAGTAAGTCTATCAGCTTGTATCCCACTCTGTGTACAGGATCAATAGTAAGTCTATCAGCCTGTATCCCACTCTGTGTGCAGACTCAATAGTAAGTCTATCAGCCTGTATCCCACTCTGTGTACAGACTCAATAGTAAGTCTATCAGCCTGTATCCCACTCTGTGTGCAGACTAAATAGTAAGTCTATCAGCCTGTATCCCACTCTGTGTGCAGACTAAATAGTAAGTCTATCAGTCTGTATCCCACTCTGTGTATAGGCTCAATAGTACGTCTATCAGTCTGTATCCCACTCTGTGTATAGGCTCAATAGTATGTGTATCAGCCTGTATCCCACTCTGTGTACAGACTCAATAGTTAATCTATCAGTCTGTATCCCACTCTGTGTACAGGCTCAATAGTAAGTCTATCAGCCTGTACCCCACTCTGTGTACAGGATCAATAGTAAGTCTATCAGCCTGTATCCCACTCTGTGTGCAGACTAAATAGTAAGTCTATCAGCCTGTATCCCACTCTGTGTACAGACTAAATAGTAAATCTATCGGCCTCTATCCCACTATGTGTACAGGCTCAATAGTAAGTCTATCAGCCTGTATCCCACTCTGTGTACAGGCTCAATAGTAAGTCTATCAGCTTGTATCCCACTCTGTGTACAGGATCAATAGTAAGTCTATCAGCCTGTATCCCACTCTGTGTGCAGACTCAATAGTAAGTCTATCAGCATGTATCCCACTCTGTGTGCAGACTAAATAGTAAGTCTATCAGCCTGTATCCCACTCTGTGTACAGACTCAATAGTTAATCTATCAGTCTGTATCCCACTCTGTGTACAGGCTCAATAGTAAGTCTATCAGCCTGTACCCCACTCTGTGTACAGGATCAATAGTAAGTCTATCAGCCTGTATCCCACTCTGTGTGCAGACTAAATAGTAAGTCTATCAGCCTGTATCCCACTCTGTGTACAGACTAAATAGTAAATCTATCGGCCTCTATCCCACTCTGTGTACAGGCTCAATAGTAAGTCTATCAGCTTGTATCCCACTCTGTGTGCAGACTCAATAGTAAGTCTATCAGCATGTATCCCACTCTGTGTGCAGACTAAATAGTAAGTCTATCAGTCTGTATCCCACTCTGTGTATAGGCTCAATAGTACGTCTATCAGCCTGTATCCCACTCTGTGTATAGGCTCAATAGTAAGTCTATCAGCCTGTATCCCACTCTGTGTACAGGCTCAATAGTAATTCTATCAGCCAGTATCCCACTCTGTGTGCAGACTAAATAGTAAGTCTATCAGCCTGTATCCCACTCTGTGTACAGGCTCAATAGTAAGTCTATCAGCCTGTATCCCACTCTGTGTACAGGCTCAATAGTAAGTCTATCAGCTTGTATCCCACTCTGTGTACAGGATCAATAGTAAGTCTATCAGCCTGTATCCCACTCTGTGTGCAGACTCAATAGTAAGTCTATCAGCCTGTATCCCACTCTGTGTACAGACTCAATAGTAAGTCTATCAGCCTGTATCCCACTCTGTGTGCAGACTAAATAGTAAGTCTATCAGCCTGTATCCCACTCTGTGTGCAGACTAAATAGTAAGTCTATCAGTCTGTATCCCACTCTGTGTATAGGCTCAATAGTACGTCTATCAGTCTGTATCCCACTCTGTGTATAGGCTCAATAGTATGTGTATCAGCCTGTATCCCACTCTGTGTACAGACTCAATAGTTAATCTATCAGTCTGTATCCCACTCTGTGTACAGGCTCAATAGTAAGTCTATCAGCCTGTACCCCACTCTGTGTACAGGATCAATAGTAAGTCTATCAGCCTGTATCCCACTCTGTGTGCAGACTAAATAGTAAGTCTATCAGCCTGTATCCCACTCTGTGTACAGACTAAATAGTAAATCTATCGGCCTCTATCCCACTATGTGTACAGGCTCAATAGTAAGTCTATCAGCCTGTATCCCACTCTGTGTACAGGCTCAATAGTAAGTCTATCAGCTTGTATCCCACTCTGTGTACAGGATCAATAGTAAGTCTATCAGCCTGTATCCCACTCTGTGTGCAGACTCAATAGTAAGTCTATCAGCATGTATCCCACTCTGTGTGCAGACTAAATAGTAAGTCTATCAGCCTGTATCCCACTCTGTGTGCAGACGAAATAGTAAGTCTATCAGCCTGTATCCCACTCTGTGTATAGGATCAATAGTAAGTCTATCAGCCTGTATCCCACTCTGTGTGCAGACTAAATAGTAAGTCTATCAGCCTGTATCCCACTCGGTGTATAGGCTCAATAGTAAGTCTATCAGTCTGTATCCCACTCTGTGTACAGGCTCAATAGTAAGTCTATCAGACTGTATCCCACTCTGTGTATAGGCTCAATAGTACGTCTATCAGCCTGTATCCCACTCTGTGTATAGGCTCAATAGTACGTCTATCAGCCTGTATCCACTTTCTGTATAGGCTCAATACTAAGTCTATCAGCCTGTATCCCACTCTGTGTACAGGCTCAATAGTACGTCTATCAGCCTGTATCCCACTCTTTGTACAGGCTCCATAGTACGGCTATCAGCCTGTATCCCACTCTGTGTACAGGCTCAATAGTAAGTCTATCAGCTTGTATCCCACTCTGTGTACAGGATCAATAGTAAGTCTATCAGCCTGTATCCCACTCTGTGTGCAGACTCAATAGTAAGTCTATCAGCCTGTATCCCACTCTGTGTACAGACTCAATAGTAAGTCTATCAGCCTGTATCCCACTCTGTGTGCAGACTAAATAGTAAGTCTATCAGCCTGTATCCCACTCGGTGTATAGGCTCAATAGTAAGTCTATCAGTCTGTATCCCACTCTGTGTACAGGCTCAATAGTAAGTCTATCAGCCTGTATCCCACTCTGTGTGCAGACTAAATAGTAAGTCTATCAGCCTGTATCCCACTTGGTGTATAGGCTCAATAGTAAGTCTATCAGTCTGTATCCCACTCTGTGTACAGGCTCAATAGTAAGTCTATCAGCCTGTATCCCACTCTGTGTATAGGCTCAATAGTACGTCTATCAGCCTGTATCCACTCTGTGTATAGGCTCAATACAAAGTCTATCAGCCTGTATCCACTTTGTGTATAGGCTCAATACTAAGTCTATCAGCCTGTATCCCACTCTGTGTACAGGCTCAATAGTACGTCTATCAGCCTGTATCCCACTCTGTGTACAGGCTCCATAGTACGTCTATCAGCCTGTATCCCACTCTGTGTGCAGACTAAATAGTAAGTCTATCAGCCTGTATCCTACTCGGTGTATAGGCTCAATAGTAAGTCTATCAGTCTATATCCCACTCTGTGTACAGGCTCAATACAAAGTCTATCAGCCTGTATCCACTTTGTGTATAGGCTCAATACTAAGTCTATCAGCCTGTATCCCACTCTGTGTACAGGCTCAATAGTACGTCTATCAGCCTGTATCCCACTCTGTGTACAGGATCAATAGTAAGTCTATCAGCCTGTATCCCACTCTGTGTGCAGACTAAATAGTAAGTCTATCAGCCTGTATCCCACTCTGTGTACAGGCTTAATAGTAAGTCTATCAGCCTGTATCCCACTCTGTGTGCAGACTAAATAGTAAGTCTATCAGCCTGTATCCCACTCGGTGTATAGGCTCAATAGTAAGTCTATCAGTCTGTATCCCACTCTGTGTACAGGCTCAATAGTAAGTCTATCAGCCTGTATCCCACTCTGTGTATAGGCTCAATAGTACGTCTATCAGCCTGTATCCACTCTGTGTATAGGCTCAATACAAAGTCTATCAGCCTGTATCCACTTTGTGTATAGGCTCAATACTAAGTCTATCAGCCTGTATCCCACTCTGTGTACAGGCTCAATAGTACGTCTATCAGCCTGTATCCCACTCTGTGTACAGGATCAATAGTAAGTCTATCAGCCTGTATCCCACTCTGTGTGTAGACTAAATAGTAAGTCTATCAGCCTGTATCTCACTCTGTATATAGGCTCTATAGTAAGTCTATCAGCCTGTATCCCATTCTGTGTACAGGATCAATAGTAAGTCTATCAGCCTGTATCCCACTCTGTGTATAGGCTCAATAGTAAGTCTATCAGTCTGTATCCCACTCTGTGTGCAGACTAAATAGTAAGTCTATCAGCCTGTATCTCACTCTGTATATAGGCTCTATAGTAAGTCTATCAGCCTGTATCCCATTCTGTGTACAGGATCAATAGTAAGTCTATCAGCCTGTATTCCACTCTGTGTACAGGATCAATAGTACGTCTATCAGCCTGTATCCCACTCTGTGTACAGGATCAATAGTAAGTCTATCAGTCTGTATCCCACTCTGTGTACAGGCTCAATAGTAAGTCTATCAGCCTGCATCCCAATCTGTGTGCAGACTAAATAGTAAGTCTATCAGCCTGTATCCCACTCTGTGTACAGGCTCAATAGTACGTCTATCAGCCTGTATCCCACTCTGTGTACAGGATCAATAGTACGTCTATCAGCCTGTATCCCACTCTGTGTACAGGCTCAATAGTAAGTCTATCAGCCTGTATCCCACTCTGTGTACAGGATCAATAGTAAGTCTATCAGCCTGTATCCCACTCTGTGTACAGGATCAATAGTAAGTCTATCAGTCTTTATCCCACTCTGTGTACAGGATCAATAGTAAGTCTATCAGCCTGTATCCCACTCTGTGTGCAGACTAAATAGTAAGTCTATCAGCCTGTATCCCACTCTGTGTGCAGACTAAATAGTAAGTCTATCAGTCTGTATCCCACTCTGTGTATAGGCTCAATAGTACGTCTATCAGTCTGTATCCCACTCTGTGTATAGGCTCAATAGTATGTGTATCAGCCTGTATCCCACTCTGTGTACAGACTCAATAGTTAATCTATCAGTCTGTATCCCACTCTGTGTACAGGCTCAATAGTAAGTCTATCAGCCTGTACCCCACTCTGTGTACAGGATCAATAGTAAGTCTATCAGCCTGTATCCCACTCTGTGTGCAGACTAAATAGTAAGTCTATCAGCCTGTATCCCACTCTGTGTACAGACTAAATAGTAAATCTATCGGCCTCTATCCCACTATGTGTACAGGCTCAATAGTAAGTCTATCAGCCTGTATCCCACTCTGTGTACAGGCTCAATAGTAAGTCTATCAGCTTGTATCCCACTCTGTGTACAGGATCAATAGTAAGTCTATCAGCCTGTATCCCACTCTGTGTGCAGACTCAATAGTAAGTCTATCAGCATGTATCCCACTCTGTGTGCAGACTAAATAGTAAGTCTATCAGCCTGTATCCCACTCTGTGTACAGACTCAATAGTTAATCTATCAGTCTGTATCCCACTCTGTGTACAGGCTCAATAGTAAGTCTATCAGCCTGTACCCCACTCTGTGTACAGGATCAATAGTAAGTCTATCAGCCTGTATCCCACTCTGTGTGCAGACTAAATAGTAAGTCTATCAGCCTGTATCCCACTCTGTGTACAGACTAAATAGTAAATCTATCGGCCTCTATCCCACTCTGTGTACAGGCTCAATAGTAAGTCTATCAGCTTGTATCCCACTCTGTGTGCAGACTCAATAGTAAGTCTATCAGCATGTATCCCACTCTGTGTGCAGACTAAATAGTAAGTCTATCAGTCTGTATCCCACTCTGTGTATAGGCTCAATAGTACGTCTATCAGCCTGTATCCCACTCTGTGTATAGGCTCAATAGTAAGTCTATCAGCCTGTATCCCACTCTGTGTACAGGCTCAATAGTAATTCTATCAGCCAGTATCCCACTCTGTGTGCAGACTAAATAGTAAGTCTATCAGCCTGTATCCCACTCTGTGTACAGGCTCAATAGTAAGTCTATCAGCCTGTATCCCACTCTGTGTACAGGCTCAATAGTAAGTCTATCAGCTTGTATCCCACTCTGTGTACAGGATCAATAGTAAGTCTATCAGCCTGTATCCCACTCTGTGTGCAGACTCAATAGTAAGTCTATCAGCCTGTATCCCACTCTGTGTACAGACTCAATAGTAAGTCTATCAGCCTGTATCCCACTCTGTGTGCAGACTAAATAGTAAGTCTATCAGCCTGTATCCCACTCTGTGTGCAGACTAAATAGTAAGTCTATCAGTCTGTATCCCACTCTGTGTATAGGCTCAATAGTACGTCTATCAGTCTGTATCCCACTCTGTGTATAGGCTCAATAGTATGTGTATCAGCCTGTATCCCACTCTGTGTACAGACTCAATAGTTAATCTATCAGTCTGTATCCCACTCTGTGTACAGGCTCAATAGTAAGTCTATCAGCCTGTACCCCACTCTGTGTACAGGATCAATAGTAAGTCTATCAGCCTGTATCCCACTCTGTGTGCAGACTAAATAGTAAGTCTATCAGCCTGTATCCCACTCTGTGTACAGACTAAATAGTAAATCTATCGGCCTCTATCCCACTATGTGTACAGGCTCAATAGTAAGTCTATCAGCCTGTATCCCACTCTGTGTACAGGCTCAATAGTAAGTCTATCAGCTTGTATCCCACTCTGTGTACAGGATCAATAGTAAGTCTATCAGCCTGTATCCCACTCTGTGTGCAGACTCAATAGTAAGTCTATCAGCATGTATCCCACTCTGTGTGCAGACTAAATAGTAAGTCTATCAGCCTGTATCCCACTCTGTGTGCAGACGAAATAGTAAGTCTATCAGCCTGTATCCCACTCTGTGTATAGGATCAATAGTAAGTCTATCAGCCTGTATCCCACTCTGTGTGCAGACTAAATAGTAAGTCTATCAGCCTGTATCCCACTCGGTGTATAGGCTCAATAGTAAGTCTATCAGTCTGTATCCCACTCTGTGTACAGGCTCAATAGTAAGTCTATCAGACTGTATCCCACTCTGTGTATAGGCTCAATAGTACGTCTATCAGCCTGTATCCCACTCTGTGTATAGGCTCAATAGTACGTCTATCAGCCTGTATCCACTTTCTGTATAGGCTCAATACTAAGTCTATCAGCCTGTATCCCACTCTGTGTACAGGCTCAATAGTACGTCTATCAGCCTGTATCCCACTCTTTGTACAGGCTCCATAGTACGGCTATCAGCCTGTATCCCACTCTGTGTACAGGCTCAATAGTAAGTCTATCAGCTTGTATCCCACTCTGTGTACAGGATCAATAGTAAGTCTATCAGCCTGTATCCCACTCTGTGTGCAGACTCAATAGTAAGTCTATCAGCCTGTATCCCACTCTGTGTACAGACTCAATAGTAAGTCTATCAGCCTGTATCCCACTCTGTGTGCAGACTAAATAGTAAGTCTATCAGCCTGTATCCCACTCGGTGTATAGGCTCAATAGTAAGTCTATCAGTCTGTATCCCACTCTGTGTACAGGCTCAATAGTAAGTCTATCAGCCTGTATCCCACTCTGTGTGCAGACTAAATAGTAAGTCTATCAGCCTGTATCCCACTTGGTGTATAGGCTCAATAGTAAGTCTATCAGTCTGTATCCCACTCTGTGTACAGGCTCAATAGTAAGTCTATCAGCCTGTATCCCACTCTGTGTATAGGCTCAATAGTACGTCTATCAGCCTGTATCCACTCTGTGTATAGGCTCAATACAAAGTCTATCAGCCTGTATCCACTTTGTGTATAGGCTCAATACTAAGTCTATCAGCCTGTATCCCACTCTGTGTACAGGCTCAATAGTACGTCTATCAGCCTGTATCCCACTCTGTGTACAGGCTCCATAGTACGTCTATCAGCCTGTATCCCACTCTGTGTGCAGACTAAATAGTAAGTCTATCAGCCTGTATCCTACTCGGTGTATAGGCTCAATAGTAAGTCTATCAGTCTATATCCCACTCTGTGTACAGGCTCAATACAAAGTCTATCAGCCTGTATCCACTTTGTGTATAGGCTCAATACTAAGTCTATCAGCCTGTATCCCACTCTGTGTACAGGCTCAATAGTACGTCTATCAGCCTGTATCCCACTCTGTGTACAGGATCAATAGTAAGTCTATCAGCCTGTATCCCACTCTGTGTGCAGACTAAATAGTAAGTCTATCAGCCTGTATCCCACTCTGTGTACAGGCTTAATAGTAAGTCTATCAGCCTGTATCCCACTCTGTGTGCAGACTAAATAGTAAGTCTATCAGCCTGTATCCCACTCGGTGTATAGGCTCAATAGTAAGTCTATCAGTCTGTATCCCACTCTGTGTACAGGCTCAATAGTAAGTCTATCAGCCTGTATCCCACTCTGTGTATAGGCTCAATAGTACGTCTATCAGCCTGTATCCACTCTGTGTATAGGCTCAATACAAAGTCTATCAGCCTGTATCCACTTTGTGTATAGGCTCAATACTAAGTCTATCAGCCTGTATCCCACTCTGTGTACAGGCTCAATAGTACGTCTATCAGCCTGTATCCCACTCTGTGTACAGGATCAATAGTAAGTCTATCAGCCTGTATCCCACTCTGTGTGTAGACTAAATAGTAAGTCTATCAGCCTGTATCTCACTCTGTATATAGGCTCTATAGTAAGTCTATCAGCCTGTATCCCATTCTGTGTACAGGATCAATAGTAAGTCTATCAGCCTGTATCCCACTCTGTGTATAGGCTCAATAGTAAGTCTATCAGTCTGTATCCCACTCTGTGTGCAGACTAAATAGTAAGTCTATCAGCCTGTATCTCACTCTGTATATAGGCTCTATAGTAAGTCTATCAGCCTGTATCCCATTCTGTGTACAGGATCAATAGTAAGTCTATCAGCCTGTATTCCACTCTGTGTACAGGATCAATAGTACGTCTATCAGCCTGTATCCCACTCTGTGTACAGGATCAATAGTAAGTCTATCAGTCTGTATCCCACTCTGTGTACAGGCTCAATAGTAAGTCTATCAGCCTGCATCCCAATCTGTGTGCAGACTAAATAGTAAGTCTATCAGCCTGTATCCCACTCTGTGTACAGGCTCAATAGTACGTCTATCAGCCTGTATCCCACTCTGTGTACAGGATCAATAGTACGTCTATCAGCCTGTATCCCACTCTGTGTACAGGCTCAATAGTAAGTCTATCAGCCTGTATCCCACTCTGTGTACAGGATCAATAGTAAGTCTATCAGCCTGTATCCCACTCTGTGTACAGGATCAATAGTAAGTCTATCAGTCTTTATCCCACTCTGTGTACAGGATCAATAGTAAGTCTATCAGCCTGTATCCCACTCTGTGTACAGGCTCAATAGTAAGTCTATCAGCCTGTATCCCACTATGTGTACAGGCTCAATAGTAAGTCTATCAGCCTGTATCCCACTCTGTGTACAGGCTCCATAGAAATTCTATCAGCTTGTATCCCACTCTGTGTACAGGCTCAATAGAAAGTCTATCAGTCTGTATCCCACTATGTGTACAGGCTCAATAGTAAGTCTATCAGCCTGTATCCCACTCTGTGTACAGGCTCCATAGAAATTCTATCAGCTTGTATCCCACTCTGTGTACAGACTCAATAGTAAGTCTATCAGCTTGTATCCCACTCTGTGTACAGGCTCAATAGTAAGTCTATCAGTCTGTATCCCACTCTGTGTATAGGCTCAATAGTAAGTCTATCAGCCTGTATCCCACTCTGTGTATAGGCTCAATAGTAAGTCTATCAGCCTGTATCCCACTCTGTGTGCAGACTCAATAGTAATTCTATCAGCCTGTATCCCACTCTGTGTACAGGCTCAATAGTAAGTCTATCAGTCTGTATCCCACTCTGTGTACAGGCTCAATAGTAAGTCTATCAGTCTGTATCCCACTCTGTGTATAGGCTCAATAGTAAGTCTATCAGCCTGTATCCCACTCTGTGTGCAGACTCAATAGTAATTCTATCAGCCTGTATCCCACTCTGTGTACAGGCTCTATAGTAAGTCTATCAGCCTGTATCGCACTCTGTGTACAGGCTATTAGACATCCACAAATACCGTATATTTTTTAACAACACACACTTTTTTTTTGCTTTTAATTTGGGAGGAAAATGGGGATACGTCTTATAATCCAAAGTAAGCTTACCTGGGGGGGGGTGGCGGCGGTGGAGGGGGGTCACTGGAGGCAGGGTCGCAGCTTCAGGATGGCGATGGCGGCAGCAGGCGTGGGGCGCTGCTGCAATACCTGGGCGCTCATTGCATGCCGACGCCGATGAGCGGAGTCACCATTTCCATTCAGTTCCCTGCGATGGGATCCGGGAGAAATGTCGCCAGAGGCGGCACATGTGCAGATTGAGACCTCGAAAGACGAGATCTTGGGAGACGAGATCTCGTTTCCCGAGATCTTAATCTGCGCATGTGCAGCCTACATTGGCCACTTTCCCGAAGCCCATCGCAGGGAACTGAATGGGAAAGGGGACTTTGTTCATCTGCGCCAACATCTATTGAGCGTCCAGGAATTGTAGGTGCCGCCGCCATCGGCCTCCTGAAGCAGCGACCGTGTCTCCAGTGACCCCGCTCCGCCGCCGCCACCCCCACCCCCGCAGGTAAGCTACCATTAAAACAGATTTTTTTTTTGTATTTTCCACCCCAAAATTTAGAGAGTGTGTCTTATAGTCAGGCGTCTTATAATCTGCAAAATACAGGGGGGATGTGTATAATATATACATATATTGTATAAGGTCCGATTCTCACAGACTGACAGAATGGAGAGGGCGAAGAAACTTTTTTTTTTCCCTTTCCACATCCAAGAAACACTGATGCCACTCCGGTCAAACTCTGATCAAGGTCTGATCAGAGTCTTCAACTCTATTATAATATAATATATATATGTCTACAGAAGCAGGGGGTATAGGCTGCCAATATTCTCGGCAGCACATGTCCTGTTTACACAGGAACGATTATGTTTTTGTGCGGCACAAAACATCATTTCACCTGACGAACGAGCGTTTTGCTCATCGGCAGCCTGTTTAGACAGCACAATTATTGCGATCGAGTGTCCCTAGGAAACTTGTTCACAATAATCGTGCAGTGTAAATGCACCTTTGGCAGCAGAATATTTAAGCTCTCAGCAGTGTGTATATTGTATATTAGATTGTAAGCTCCACTTGAGCAGGGTGTATTTATCTTTTCATTTCCAAGTCGGCTCTCCTGAGCTTATAATACATGCAGATATACAGCAATATGCAGCAGGACAGATGTGATCCAGGGAAATATCCGATCGCCACAACTGGGGTCAGGAAGGAATTTTTTTCCCCCCTGAGGTAGAACTCTCCGGGGGGTTTCTTCGCCTTCCTCTGGATTTTTGGGTCAAGTGGCTCTCAGTCGGTCCTCAATGGCCACAGCTAGTTCTGTGGTCTCCATGGGGTCTGACCTAAGAGTCATTGTGATCATGGTTTCATTACTGAAAAGGCCGGTAATAGTTTTATTACAATGTTGCTTATTGCTATTTCAATAAAAAAAGGAAAGAAAATTAAAGTGTCATGTGAGTTTTTTGTCTTTACCTTTTTTTTTTTTTAATTTACACAGTTACAATGAAGGGAGTGATCATTACTACCCTCAAAATTCCACAAGTAGAACCAGGAATTATGGGGGATATCATTTACAGAAGGCAGACCACATACAGTGGGGAAAAAAAGTATTTGATACACAGCTGATTTTGCAAGTTTTCCCACCTATAAAGAATGGAGAGGTCTGTAATTTTTATCCTAGGTACACTTCTAGTATGAGAGACAGAATCTAAAAATCAAACCAGAAAATCCCATTGTATGATTTTTAAATAATTAAATTGCATTTTATTGAATGAAATAAGTATTTGATCACCTACCAACCACCAAGAATTCTGGCTCTCACAGACCTGTTAGTTTTTCTTTAAGAAGTCCTCCTACTCTGCACTCATTACCTGTATTAATTACACCTGTTTGAACTTGTTACCTGTATGAAAGACATCTGTCCACACACTCAATCACACTCCAACCTTTCCCCCATGGCCAAGACCAAAGAGCTGTCTAAGGACACCGGGGACAAAATTGTAGACCTTGGTGAAAAGGCAACAACTGTTGGCACAATTATTAGAAAATGGAAGAAACACAAGATGACTGAAAATCTTCTTCGGTCTGGGGCTCCATGCAAGATCTCGCCTTGTGGGGTAAGGATGATTCTGAGAAAGGTCAGTAATCAGCCCAGAACTACACGGGAGGACCTGGTCAATGATCTGAAGAGAGATGGGACCACAGTCTCAAATGTTACCGTAAGACCACGGCCCCACTATCAGTATTTGGACAGTATTCAGTCAGTATGTTTTCTCAGGAGCGGGAGACAAAACCAGGAGTGGTGATAAATGCAGCATTTGTGACTTGTTTCTATTATCCCTTTTCTCTGATTGTTCCTCACCTGGTTTTGGATGCCACTCCTGAGAAAAAAATACTGATCAAATACTGATAGTGGGGCAGTGGCCTTAGTAACTGCACTGTATTTAAGGAAGGATGGATGGGGTTGTGTATCGTGAGATTTTGGTCAACAACCTCCTTCCATCAGTAAGAGCATTGAAGGTGGGTCGTGGCTGTGTCTTCCAGCATGACAATAACATGAAACACACTAACATAAAACACACAGCCAGGGCAACTAAGGAGTGGCTAGGTAAGAAGCATTTCAAGGTCCTGGAGTGGCCTAGACAGTCTTCAGACATGAACCCAATAGAAAATCTTTGGAGGGAGCTGAAACTCAATGGTGCCCAGAGCAGCCCCGAAACATGAATGATCTGGAGAAGATCTGTATGGAGGAGTGGGCCGAAATTCCTGCTGCCTTGTGTGCAAACCTGGTCAAGAACTACAGGAGACGTTTCACCTCTGTAATTGCAAACAAAGGTCTCTGGACCAAATATTAAGTTCAGTTTTTCTATTGTATCAAATACTTATTTTATGCAATAAAAATGCAAATTAATTATGTAAAAATCATACAATGTGATTTTCAGGATTTTATTTACGATTCTGTCTCTCACAGGTGAAGTGTACCTATGATAAAAATTACAGACCTCTCCATTCTTTGTAGGTGGGAAAACTATCAAAATCGGCAGTGTATCAAATACTTATTTTCTCCACTGTATATCTCCTCCCATAGTGGTATCATAATCTCAACTACAGCGTGCCCTCTGTTCTGAGCCTTGCAGAGGGTCAGAAGACATGCTGCAGAGACCGGAGTAGTGGGGAATGAGGAGATGTTATTATATATTTATTTTTATATATGGAGGACTATATGGGGCCCATAATAGCGTATTGAGCATTATATGGGGCCCCTAATACTGTATGGAGGACTATGTGGTGCCCCTAATACTGTATGGAGGACTATGTGATGCCCCTAATACTGTATGGAGGGCTATGAGGTGCCCATTACACTGTATGGAGGGCTATGTGGGGCCCATTATACTATATAGAGTGCTATGTGGGGGCTATTATACTGAATCAAGGGCTATGTGGGGGCCATTATACTGTTTGCAGGTCTATGTGGGAAGGGGGGAATTATACTGTTTGCAGGACTATGTGGGGGCCATTATACTGAGTGAAGGCGAGTGGGGCTAGTGGGGGCTATTATCCCCTTCGCGACCTTGGGATTTTCCGTTTTTTGCTCCCCTTGTTCCCAGAGCCATAGCGTTTTTATTTTTTGGTCAATATGGCCATATGAGGGCTTATTTTTTGCGGGACGAGTTGTATTTTTAAAAGCCATTAATTACCATATCATGGACTGGAAAACAGGAAAAAAAATCCAAGTGCAGTGAAATAGCAAAAAAAGTGCAATACCACAGATGTTTTTTTTTATTTTTTTTACCACGTTCACTGAATGCTAAAACTGTCCTGCCATTATTAGTCTCCAGGTCATTATGAGTTCATAGACACCAAACCTGTATAGGTTCTTTTTTATTTAAGTGGTGAAAAAAAATCCAAAGTTTGCTAAAAAAAAATGGCGCCATTTTCCGAGACCCGTAGCGTCTCCATTTTTCGGGATCTGAGGCCAGATGAGGGCTTGTTTTTTGCGCGCCGAGCTGACGTTTTTATTAATACCATTTTGGGGTAGATCCGATGTTTTGATCGCCTGTTATTGCAATGTTGCGGCGACCAAAAAAACATAATTCTGGCGTTAAGAATTTTTTTCTCATTACGCCGTTTACCGATAGGATTAATTCTTTTTTATTGTGATAGATTGGGCGATTCTGAATGCGGTGATACCAAATATGTGTATGTGGTGTTTATTTTTTATTATTTTATTTTGAATGGGGCAAAAGGGGGTGATTTAAACTTTTATATTTTTTAATCTTTTTTTATATTTTTAAAAACATTTTTTTAAACTTTTTGCATGTTTCTATAGTCTCCATAGGAGACTAGAAGCAGCAACAGTCCGATCGCCTCTGCTTCATATAGGTGATCAGCAGATCACCTGTATGCAGCAGAAATGCTCCTGTGCTATGAGCGCCGACCACTAGGTGGCGCTCATAGTAATCTTTACATGACAACCACTGGTGTCTGCTGCAGACCCAGGGTTGTCATGACCACCCATCGGTGACCCGCCACGGGGTCACCGATGGGCGGGGCTAATGCTGCACTTCTGGCACGGTGATGTTAAATGCCGTTGTCAGAGATTGACAGCGGCATTTAACATGTTAACAGCCGCGGGTGGATCGCGATTCCACCCGTGGCTGTTGCGGGCACATGTCAGCTGTAATAATCAGCTGACATGTGCCCGGTTCAGTGCGGGCTCACCACCGGAGCCCTCACTGAACCGGGGGTGCTGGCCTGGGGCGTACTAATACGCCCTGGGACAGAAAGGGGTTATACAGTGTGGATGGTTATGTTGGCTCCATCATACATGACTGATCATACCACATCTCCTGGGCAGGGGTTAAGCAAGAGAGTATACAGACATTTTAGCAGGGGATTGCAGCTGATTCTTTCTTTGAAGTAAAACATTTTTTACAAACCGGCAGGGAAATGTTTTACCTCACAAAAAGAATCAGCTGTGATCCCGTGCTGTACTGTCTGTTTACTCTTTGCTTCCCCCCCTGCCCAGGAGCTGTGGTATGACCAGACCATGTTCCTGCACGGTCAGACACAGGCATTACACAGTACACAGCAGGGGCACATTTATAAGATTATCTCAGCACAGGAACATTTTATTTAATCACATCCAATTGTGGAAATTATTATTATTCCAAGATCTATTGATTAAAATGAACTTTCGTTCGTTGGAAAAACCCTTTAATGAGTAAATTAAAGTCTATCAGTTTAGAAAAGAAGGATTGTAATTGGATCGAAAACTGGCACAAAGACCCCAGCATAGATTTGTGGTGTATGAATCCTATTCTGAATTTTCTCCAGTTATAAATTGTGTACCCAAAGGTTCAATGCTGGATCTGCTATTATTCAACTTATTTATTATTGATCTAAAAGATGGGATAAATAGTGGTATTTCTATTTTGCAGATGATCGCAAGCTATGTAGTATACTGCAGTTTATGGAGGATGTTTATAATTTACAAACTGACTTGGAGAAACTCAGTGTTTGAGCATCCAAGTGGAAGATGAGGTTAAAAGTGTAGAAATCTAAAGTTATGCACCTGGGCACTAATAAAAGGTGAACATCATACATTCTAGGGGGAGTAAAATTAGGGGAGTCACTTGCAGAGGAGGATCTTGGTGTACTTATAGAGAGGGCTGCTATCAGGGCATTACTGCCATTACTGGTGTATAGGGCTCAGTAAATAGAAGCAAAGAGGGGGGTCCGGACAGGGTGAGACACGCAGCCTGCGCTGAGGCCACTCAGCAGAGCAACTGCATAGACGGCTTGACAAACTGCATGGCACACTGGGGTCCAGGCTAATTACTTTGCTTTATTAAGCCCAGGGGCCCCAGTCACTCACAGCCACAGCTAATTACATTGTATGGCTGCAGCAGAGGGGGCCGGCTGTCTTTGACATCAGGCGCTACCGGCCCACCCTCTGTTCCTAAGCTTCTGGCGTGCCACGGGCCCTTGCGGCACAATATATGGGAGGAATGGAGGGTCTGAAAGGGTCGCCCACTCGACTGAAATAAATAAGAGTCCTCTATAATGTCTTGTGATATATACGAGTATAGTGGCATGTAAAAGTTTGTCACTCCTGGTCAAAATTACTGTTATTGTGAACAGTTAAGCAAATTGAAGATGAAATGATCTGTAAAAAGGTCTAAAGTTAAAGATGACATATTTCCTTTGTATTTTAGGCTAAAAAAAAAGTCTTTTTTTTTCACTTTAAAATTTACAAAAAGGGGCCCTGAAATTCCTAGTGGCAGTCCTGCCAACAGAGCTGTTCCAACTCCCTAACCTACTGTCTCCTTCCCAAAAAACCTTGTAAATTGTAAACCCATGAGGGAAGGGTCCTCTCTCCTTTTGCACCAGACTATTACAGACTATTACAGTATATGAATGTTAACCCTCGTTACATGAACAGCACCCTGGAATTAATGGTGCTTTAAAATAAATAATAATATTCGGTAAAAATCAGCATAAAAGTAGTGGACAACCTCTTTAAAGCAGTTTTATCATAAGAGTATACTATCACCTATACTGGTGATAGATGAATTTGCTGAATGCTGGAACCTCTACCGATGCCGAGAATGAGGCACTTAAAGCACCACTCTGGCTTTTTTTTTTTTCACCACCGGAGTGGTATTATTAATGTCTGTTCCATCCCTCTGGTAATATACTTACCAGCCGCCATCTCCTGTTCTTCCCGATGCTGTTCCGGTCCCGTTCCACCATACTATGACCACAGTTCCTGACTGGCTGGAAGTCAGAACTAATGGTCACAAGCTCTCAGTAAAAGTCTTCGAGATCCTTGTTTTGGCCTCGTTCTAGCTCTCATAGAGACTTGCATAAGTTGTGACTTCCGGTCTGCCCAGCAAACATAGAAGCGATCCGACAGTTCACAACTAGCAGAAGACGTCTGGAGCGGCACAGAGGACAGCAAAAGACCAGTAACTATATTACTAGGGGCAGGGAACATGCCTGTCACCACTCCATTCATTGTTTAGTGGACACCCGGAGATAGCACTCAGCTGTCATCAGCAAAAGACAGTGACAATGAATGGACCATTTCTTCATTCAAATAGGGCACGCCAGACTCCCTGTATTTGAAATCGGAAGGGGCCTCAACAGCAGTGGGACCCCAGCTATCAGCTAGTGAAACTATCAAGAGACTGAAGCTCAACCAAACCCAACAATATGACAATGATTCTAAATATTTCATTAAATCCATCAAGGAATAGATGGAAATAAAGTCATGGAAGATTCTTGAAAGTCATAACCTGGATCTAAATAGGTATCACTTATCTAAAAAAAAAAAAATGCTATAAGAAGGAGTCGGAAACATTTCCTCTTTTAATACTTTAAAACATTACATGGGGTGTCCTAACTTTCCCACTTTTCTTTACCCGAGAGTGCCATTCTGTATGCAATCACATAGCACAATATTTGGGATGAGCGTTCCCGCTATGGAGCTATTAGCAATCAACACGAGAATTACAGGGCTAGGGCTAAACCAATATATTTTCTGCCGTATAAATCAACTTGCAAAGAAAAAAACAAGTAAACATGGTGCAGAATGCAGTCAGAGCGATCATAACATGATGAGATAACCAGCTACACAAACACACAGATGGCACAGTTACATATACACATGTAGAGTCCAGCGATGAGCCGCGTATAAACAAGAAAGCAGATCAGCTGGCAGGGAAATGAAGCCACGCCACCCTATAATCTCACCGACAAAGCTTTACAGACGGGAGACTCAGACTTTGCTTCACTTCCTCGCCCGACTGACAGCTTCACATTTGCTCCACGCCGGATAGTAATTACCATCCAAGCACTGCTATAATATTAACTGTTACTGGGCCGGGCGGGAACGCAAAGTGCCATATAGCTGCCCACACTAGATGATTAGGTCTATGTATAGGGTGTAACTGCATTTGGGTAAAGTACACCCTTTGGAGCTTTGAATTAAAAAAAAAAAAAAAGAACAGAATTTCTAAAATATCAAATGTCTAAAACTACATAAACTACAAGAATCTGCAGAAAATAATTCAAAGGACTAGGAGATACTCACAATTCCCGCACTGGCCTTCTATACATTCTCCATACACACTCATTTTTCACATTTTCACTCCCCGCGTTTGTCCGGATAGTGAAGACATGTATTCCATAAAATAATTCTAGAGATTATTTTTTTAAGAGACTTACATTATGCAGTTCTTCTGCATTCACTCTATAAAATTATCAATAAATTAACAACTGGGCGTTACTAATTGGGGGTGTCCCTACACATTATTACACTGGCCAATCAGTCTACCAGTATGAGACTGCCCAGAAACATGCCCCCTTTGACAAGGGGAATGGTAACGCCCAGTTGTCAATTTACTTACAAATATTCAGGAAGAATAATTAGAACGTTACAATACAGGGCTCTGAAAAATATATGTTCTAGAACTGTTATTTTAAAGGGATGGGCGTCTCTGGTCTTTATCTGGTGGTTCCTCTCTTCTTGTGATTGTCGTGCTCCTTCCCTGATTCATGTGGATGACGTGCCCTACGTCATCCACACAGTGTCCTCCATCATGCTCCTGCCGGAAAGGTCAAAGAGCCCCGATGACCCGGAAGAAAAGCCAATGCATGCGCACTACTGTTAGAACCTTGCTGTTAGTTTTTTTTTCCTTTGCTGGTCACATGACCTTGTTGGCCTATTTAATCCTGCTCCGCCCTTCTGGCTTTGCTGGACTTCATTGTATATCTACTTTCTAGCTAGCCTGTGCTCTGTATCTATCTCTGTTAGTTTGCTTGGTCTACGGACCTCTATGTTCTATCTATTTTGTTTGTTCGTCTGTCTGCTACTATTTCTGTTAGGAGGTGTCCCATATTCCTTCCAGTCCTTAGTACTTGTAGGGATTCCCTCCCCACATCTATAGGTCTTCGTACAGACTAGATTAGGACTTTAGCAGGTCTGATCGCAGGATCAGGTTCCCTGTTACATCGTAGGGATTCAGCTGAGTCCTATAGTAGGGACAGATCTCCTCTCTTTCCTTAGCTTTGGTAGCAGAACATAACAGTAAGTCCAGCCTGCAAATTCTCTAAGGAAAGATTTTTTTTGTTCCATCATGGTGTCGGTTCAGGATTTGGCTAAACACCTGCAGGGACTCTCTCTGGAAGTGGCCGAGCTCCGTCAGCACGTGAGTAACTGTCCTGGAGCATATTTCTTGGAGCCTAAGGTATGTTTGCCGGATTTATTTTTTGGTGAACATCGAGAATTTTTTTTCATTTAAAAATGCTTGCTTATTGTATTTTCGTTTGAGACCCAAGTCCTCTGGGGATGAATCTCAGCGCGTAGGGTTCATAATGTCACTTTTGCGCAAAGAGCCTCAGGAGTGGGCCTTTTCTTTGCAACCTAGTGATACATGCTTCAGATCAGTGGATAGTTTTTTTTCTGCTTTGGGACTATTATATGATGATCCTGACCGTGTGGCATCAGCTGAGACTGAGTTGAGACGTTTAAAGCAAGGATCAGGTAATGTGGAAAAATATTGTACTCATTTTCGTCGTTGGTCCACTCAAACAGGGTGGAACGATTCTGCTCTGAAAAGTCTATTTCTTGCTGGGCTCAGTGAAAGGGTTAAAGACCTGCTAATTGCTTATCCTACACCTGAGGATTTGCAACAGGCTATGCAATTAGCTATACGGGTGGATAGAAGACTGCGTGCTAGGGTTAATGAGAGCAAATCCTCTGCTATGTCAGTTTCTGGTTATGATAATGTGTGTACTAACAGTGGTGAACCGATGGAGATTGGATCGGTGGCACCTCGCTCTCAAGAAAAAGACCGTCGTTTTTCGGAAGGCTTGTGTTTCTATTGCGGAAAATCTGGTCATTTGATTAAAGGCTGTGAGCTTCGTATGAAGAAAGAAAAAAAAATGGTCAGTCATGCCCGTATTGCCTGTTTAAATTCCAAGGGTATATTTTTAGCTGCTTCCACGATTGCTCAGGAAAAATTAATGGAATTTCGGGTGTTTGTTGATTGCGGGTCTACACTAAATGTAATTGATGGGGGATTCGTGGAAAAACTCAATTTAAAACCTGAACCTTTATCATCCCCCATTGCTGTGGTTTCTGTGGATGGTTCCCCTTTGAAGAATATTACTCTCAAGGTCTGTGAATTTCCTCTCACTATTAATGGTGTTCACCATGAGAAATTGGATTTGGTAGTGTTGAATAACTTGCCTTCTCCAGTAATATTGGGTTTGCCCTGGTTAAAATTTCACAATCCTGTACTGGATTGGTCTACCAGTGAAATTAAATCCTGGAGCCATAAATGTTATGACAAGTGTTGTAACGGGCGTATTGCAGCTTTGGATAGGGGAGAATTGCCTGTTCCTATTCAGGATTTTTGGAGAGTTTTTTCTGAGAAGGAATCGCAGGTTTTGCCTCCCCATAGAGACTATGATTGCTCTATTGAATTTGTCCCTGGAGCGACTCTTCCTAAAAGTCGTTTATTTAACCTTACTATTCCTGAGAGGAAGGCTTTGGAGGAATACATACAGACAAGTTTGGCCGCCGGTCACATTAGGCCCTCTAAGTCTCCTGTGGCGGTTGGATTTTTTTTTGTAAAAAAAAAGGACGGCGGTTTACGTCCTTGTCTGGATTTTCGTGAGATTAACAAAATTACGGTACGCAATCCTTACCCACTGCCATTGATTCCTGATCTGTTTAACCAGTTATTGGGGGCCAAGTGGTTCTCTAAAATTGACCTTAAGGGGGCATACAATCTGTTGCGCATGAAGGAGGGTGATGAATGGAAGACTGCTTTTAACACTCCTGTGGGTCATTTTGAGAATCTGGTTATGCCTTTTGGTCTTACTAATGCTCCTGCATTTTTTCAGAATCTGATTAATGACATCCTTAGACCTTTGATCGGTAAAAATGTGGTTGTGTATTTGGATGACATTTTGATTTATTCGCCAGATCTGGAGTCTCATTGGCGGAGCGTGCGTGAGGTATTACAGTTATTAATGGACAATTCGCTTTTTGCTAAGCTGGAGAAATGTGAGTTCGCTGTACAGAGAATTAGTTTTTTGGGCTACATTATCTCCAGCAAAGGTTTTGAGATGGATCCGGTTAAGGTTCAGGCTGTGCAGGAATGGCCTAGGCCTATTGGTTTGAAATCGATACAGAGGTTTTTGGGTTTCGCCAATTACTATAGAAAATTCATAAAAAATTTTTCTAGTATTGTCAAACCTCTGACTGATCTCACCAGGAAAGGTGCTGATGCGGTTCAGTGGTCTTCTGAGGCCATTGAAGCTTTTGTGTATCTCAAGGAGAGGTTCACCTCTGCTCCCATCCTTATGCAGCCTGATGTTACTAGGCCGTTTTTGGTTGAGGTTGATGCTTCCTCTGTGGGGGTTGGCGCAGTATTGTCTCAGGATAACGGGGATGGATTACATCCCTGTGCCTTTTTTTCAAAAAATTTTTCGGAGACTGAATTGAATTACGATGTTGGTAATCGGGAATTATTGGCTATTAAACTCGCATTTGAACACTGGCGCCACTTCTTGGAAGGTGCGGAATTTCCCGTTCAGGTTCTTACGGATCATAAAAATCTGATATATCTTGATGCTGCCAAGCGCCTGAATGCCCGTCAGGCTAGGTGGGCACTGTTTTTCTCGCGGTTTAATTTCTCCGTTACTTACATCCCTGGTACTAAGAATGTTAAGGCGGATGCCTTGTCTCGCAGTTTTTCTCCCATAGTCGGTGCTGAGAAAGAGGAGAACATTTTACAAGAAGGTGTTGTGATAGCTGCTTTGGACTCCGTTTTGGAAGATGAGATTCTTAAAGCACAGGAGAATGCCCCATCTAACACTCCTCATGGGAGGTTGTTTGTGCCTGGGACCTTTAGGAGAGATTTGTTTGTTGAGTGTCACGAATCTCGGTTGGCAGGTCATCCCGGAATCTCTGAGACCAAGAGACTGGTGGGTCGCAGTTTTTGGTGGCCTGGATGGCAGAAGGAAGTCATTAAGTGGGTGCGCCAATGTACTATATGTGCTAGATCTAAGTCCTCACATACTCCTGCTGCGGGGTTGCTTTGTCCTTTGGAGGTCCCCAGTGCTCCTTGGACACATTTGGCTATGGACTTTATAACTGACCTTCCCCCCTCTGAGGGTTTTACTGTCATCTGGGTGGTCGTGGACCGTTTTAGCAAGATGTGTCATTTGGTTCCCTTCGTCAAACTGCCCTGCACTAAAACTCTCGCTAAGACCTTTGTCAAAGAAATTGTCAGACTTCATGGCGTTCCTACTGACATTGTTTCTGATAGGGGTCCTCAGTTCGTGGCTCGTTTTTGGCGTGCCTTTTGTGACAGGTTGGGAATTCATTTGTCGTTTTCGTCCGGATATCATCCTGAATCTAATGGCCAGACAGAAAGGAAAAACCAGGATGTTGAGCAGTTCTTGCGTTGTTTTGTGGCAGACAATCAAGAGGGGTGGTCTGAGTTTCTGCCACTTGCCGAATTTGCTCTGAACAATCATACATCTTCTTCTGCTGGTTGTTCGCCTTTTTTTTGTTGTTCTGGGAGACATCCGTCGTTTGGGTCGTTCTCCAAGTTGGGATCTGCCGTGCCTGAGGAGGAGAATTTTTCCGGTGATTTGGAAAGAGTTTGGACGGATGTGCGTGGTAATCTTCAGGAGGCCAACAGAAAATCTAAAGACTACTTTGATAGGAAACGACAGGAGGTTTTGTTCGCTGTTGGTGACATGGTTTGGTTGTCCTCTAGGAATCTGCGGTTGAGGATTCCTTCTAAGAAATTGGGTCCCAAGTTTGTAGGGCCCTTTAAGGTGCTTCAGGTTGTCAACCAATCTGCTGTTAGGTTGGAGGTTCCTACCTCCTGGAGAATTAATCCGGTCTTTCATGTCTCTCTGTTAAAAAAAGCTGTTGTGTCGGATGGTGAAGCCTCTGCCTCTGTTCCTCCGGTGGTGGAGGACGGGGAATATGAAATTTCTCGCATCCTTGACTCTAGACGGTATAGAGGTAGTTTGCAGTATCTTGTGGCCTGGAAAGGTTTCGGACCCGAGGATAACTCTTGGGTGAGGTCAGATGATGTTTCCGCGTCCAGACTTATCAGAGCGTTTCACAGGAGATTTCCTGATAAGCCTGGTCCTAGGGGATCCGGAGGATCCTCTTAGAAGGGGGGGTACTGTTAGAACCTTGCTGTTAGGTTTTTTTTCCTTTGCTGGTCACATGACCTTGTTGGCCTATTTAATCCTGCTCCGCCCTTCTGGCTTTGCTGGACTTCATTGTATATCTACTTTCTAGCTAGCCTGTGCTCTGTATCTATCTCTGTTAGTTTGCTTGGTCTACGGACCTCTATGTTCTATCTATTTTGTTTGTTCGTCTGTCTGCTACTATTTCTGTTAGGAGGTGTCCCATATTCCTTCCAGTCCTTAGTACTTGTAGGGATTCCCTCCCCACATCTATAGGTCTTCGTACAGACTAGATTAGGACTTTAGCAGGTCTGATCGCAGGATCAGGTTCCCTGTTACATCGTAGGGATTCAGCTGAGTCCTATAGTAGGGACAGATCTCCTCTCTTTCCTTAGCTTTGGTAGCAGAACATAACAACTACAGTATTTTGCTCTGTCCTCGGCGGGGAGAGAAAAGTACGTCTACACAGGAGAGCGATGGAGGACAGTGTGTGGATGACGGAGGACACTGTGTGGATGACGGAGGACAGTGTGTGGATGACGGAGGACAGTGTGTGGATGACGGAGGACAGTGTGTGGATGACGGAGGACAGTGTGTGGATGACGGAGGACAGTGTGTGCATGACGGAGGACAGTGTGTGCATGACGGAGGACAGTGTGTGCATGACAGAGGACACTGTGTGCATGACGGAGGACACTGTGTGCATGACGGAGGACACTGTGTGCATGACGGAGGACACTGTGTGCATGACGGAGGACACTGTGTGCATGACGGAGGACACTGTGTGCATGACGGAGGACACTGTGTGGATGACGGAGGACACTGTGTGGATGACGGAGGACACTGTGTGGATGACGGAGGACAGTGTGAGGATGACGGAGGACAGTGTGTGCATGACGGAGGACAGTGTGTGCATGACGGAGGACACTGTGTGCATGACGGAGGACACTGTGTGCATGACGGAGGACACTGTGTGCATGACGGAGGACACTGTGTGCATGACGGAGGACACTGTGTGGATGACGGAGGACACTGTGTGGATGACGGAGGACACTGTGTGGATGACGGAGGACACTGTGTGGATGACGGAGGACACTGTGTGGATGACGGAGGACACTGTGAGGATGACGGAGGACAGTGTGTGGATGACGGAGGACAGTGTGTGGATGACAAAGGACACATCAACCACACAAAGCAGGGAAGGAAGACACTGATTGCAAGAAGACAGGAGGCTCTGGATCAAAACCAGAAGTATACAGTACAGACCAAAAGTTTGGACACACCTTCTCATTTAAAGATTTTTCTGTATTTTCATGACTATGAAAATTGTACATTCACACTGAAGGCATCAAAACTATGAATTAACACATGTGGAATTATATACTTAACAAAAAAGTGTGAAACAACTGAAAATATGACTTATAATCTAGGTTCTTCAAAGTAGCCACCTTTTGCTTTGATGACTGCTTTGCACACTCTTGGCATTCTCTTGATGAGCTTTAAGAGGTAGTCACCGGAAATGGTCTTCCAACAATCTTGAAGGAGTTCCCAGAGATGCTTAGCACTTGTTGGCCGTTTTGCCTTCACTCTGCGGTCCAGCTCACCCCAAACCATCTCGATTGGGTTCAGGTCTGGTGACTGTGGAGGCCAGGTCATCTGGCGTAGCACCCCATCACTCTGCTTCTTGGTCAAATAGCCCTTACACAGCCTGGAGGTGTGTTTGGGGTCATTGTCCTGTTGAAAAAGAAATGATGGTCCAACTAAATGCAAACCGGATGGAATAGCATGCCGCTGCAAGATGCTGTGGTAGCCATGCTGGTTCAGTATGCCTTCAATTTTGAATAAATCCCCAACAGTGTCACCAGCAAAGCACCCCCACACAATCACACCTCCTCCTCCATGCTTCACGGTGGGAACCAGGCATGTAGAGTCCATCCGTTCACCTTTTCAGCGTCGCACAAAGACACGGTGGTTGGAACCAAAGATCTCAAATTTGGACCCATCAGACCAAAGCACAGATTTCCACTGTGTTCTTTAGCCCAAACAAGTCTCTTCTGCTTGTTGCCTGTCCCTAGCAGTGGTTTCCTAGCAGCTATTTTACCATGAAGGCCTGCTGCACAAAGTCTCCTCTTAACAGTTGTTGTAGAGATGTGTCTGCTGCTAGAACTCTGTGTGACATTGACCTGGTCTCTAATCTGAGCTGCTGTTAACCTGCGATTTCTGAGGCTGGTGACTCGGATAAACTTATCCTCAGAAGCAGAGGTGACTCTTGGTCTTCCTTTCCTTGAGCGGTCCTCGTGTGAGCCAGTTTCTTTGTAGCGCTTGATGGTTTTTGCAACTGCACTTAGGGACACTTTCAAAGTTTGCCCAATTTTTCGGACTGACTGACCTTCATTACTTAAAGTAATGATGGCCACTTGTTTTTCTTTACTTAGCTGCTTTTTTCTTGCCATAATACAAATTCTAACAGTCTATTCAGTAGGACTATCAGCTGTGTATCCACCAGACTTCTGCACAACACAACTGATGGTCCCAACCCCATTTATAAGGCAAGAAATCCTACTTATTAAACCTGACAGGGCACACCTGTGAAGTGAAAAACATTTCCGTTGACTACCTCTTGAAGCTCATCAAGAGAATGCCAAGAGTGTGCAAAGCAGTCATCAAAGCAAAAGGTGGCTACTTTGAAGAACCTAGAATATAAGACATATTTTCAGCTGTTTCACACTTTTTTGTTAAGTATATAATGCCACATGTGTTAATTCATAGTTTTGATGCCTTCAGTGTGAATGTACAATTTTCAAAGTCATGAAAATACAGAAAAATCTTTAAATGAGAAGGTGTGTCCAAACTTTTGGTCTGTACTGTACATCAGGCCAGAGCGCCTCGCCTATAAGTATAATATGTGCAAACTACATTAAGAACTAGGCACAAATGAAAAATAGGTGAAAAAAAATACCAAAAACTAAGCCGAAAACGAGCGCAAATGCAAAAATGAATTGGGGCCTTAGTCCAGTGTTTAAAAGTCCACATATATGTATTCTGGAAATCTGTGAGAGTGGGCAGTAAGTAAGGTCCTAGAACATTTAGAAATTCTTACAACTGGTAGATTGCTGGAGGAATCTCATAATAAAGTTGGATGGGTAGAGAGAGTGAAAGTACTGTACCGGAATCTCCAAAGTCCGTAGTTTTTAGGCTCCCATACAAAGACTAAAGTTGTCAGAACTCGCTGATATTCATTAGAATGGATTGGATATAATGTGTACGAGGTTTTCCTGACTCTCTGACAGAGACATTGTTACACTGGGTGACAATCAAGTTTCATGCAAACCTTAAGACAATAACACAGATTAACTAAAACTGTCTAAGTTTTAAAATGTACCAAATTTATTACAACGGTTCATGCCGATGATAAATTTGGGGCATCCTGTCCTAAGGTCGTAGTCCAAGTGCTTTTACGTAGGTCAAAGAATTCTGAGATTTACTCTAATATTCTTGAGTAAGAACTATATTATAATTAACCCATACCCCGTCCCCGACACCTAGTTACCCCTTGCAAATCCCTAAGTATTGTGGCATTCCACAATACTTTCACTTCAGTGTGACAGCAAGAGTATGCAATTAGTTTACTATGACTACCCGTGTCACATTTTTATAGTAGTTTTATGGCAGTTGTATATTGTTTTAACTATCTACACATGCATCTCACTAAATTAGAATAGAATCAAAAAGTTTATTTACTTCAGTTCCTCTATACAAAAAGTGAAACTCATATTATATAGAGACATTACAAACAGAGTGATGTATTTCAAGTGTTTATTTCTGTTAATGTTGATGATTATGGCTTACAGCCAATGAAAACACAGAAGTCATTATCTCAGTAAATTAGAATACTTTATAATACCAGCTTGAAGTATGATTTTTTAAAATCTGAAATGTTGGCCTACTGAAATGTATGTTCAGTAAATGCACTCAATACTTGGTCGGGGCTCCTTTTGCATCAATTACTGCATCAATGTGGCGTGGCATGGAGGCGATCAGCCTGTGGCACTGCTGAGGTGTTATGGAAGCCCAGGTTGCTTTGATAGCAGCCTTCAGCTCGTCTGCATTGTTGGGTCTGGTGTCCCTCATCTTCCTCTTGACAATACCCCATAGATTCTCTATGGGGTTAAGGTCAGGCGAGTTTGCTGGCCAATCAAACACAGTGATACTGTTGTGTGTAAACCAGGTATTGGTACTTTTGGCAGTGTGGACAGGAGCCAAGTCCTGCTGGAGAATGAAATTTCTATCTCAAAAAAGCTTGTCAGCAGAGGGAAGCATGAAGTGCTCTAAAATGTCCTGATAGACAGCTGCGCTGACTTTGGTCTTGATAAAACACAGTGGACCTACACCAGCAGATGACATGGCTCCCCAAACCATCACTGATTGTGGAAACTTCACACTAGACCTCAAGCAGCTTGGATTGTGGCCTCTCCACTCTTCCTCCAGACTCTGGGACCTTGATTTCCAAATGAAAATTGGAACTCTGGGACCTTGTGGAGTGTGTCAATGACTGCCTTCTGGACATCTGTCAAGTCAGCTGTCTTCCTCATGATTGTGGAGCCTACTGAAACAGACTAAGGGACCTTTTGAAACGCTTAGGAAGCCTTTGCAGGTATTTTTTCCTAATTATTTTAATTTACTGAGATAATGACTTTTGTGTTTTCATTGTCTGTAAGCCATAATCATCAACATTAACAGAAAAAAACACTTGAAATAGATCACTCTGTCTGTAATGACTATATATAATATATGAGTTTCACTTTTTGTATTGAAGAACTGAAATAAATTCCGGTAACTTTTTGATGATATTCTAATTTAGTGAGATGCACCTGTATGTGTGGAAGATAGTTACGCCTTTTGGAGGGTGTATCCAGATGTTTCGTCATGCCTTCCTATTTTTTTATGCACAAGTATGAGAATCTAAACGTGTAAAATGATGAACCTGATGAAGGCGTACAATCTGCGCCTAAACACTTTTTTTTTAGCAAAATTTCTACATCAATATGAAAACTACTTTCAAACAACCTTCTTTTGGGTAGCACCTGAATATGTGCAATTGGATACAAGGCTTCTTGGATGTCTTATAGAGCCCAAAAGCAATGGGGAATGGATGACTACGGCACATCTGGGTGGCATCCCACACCAACTATGAGGTGTTTCATCCCAGTTACATTCCTTCACAGAGTTGTTGCTACTGTCAGCAGTTTACTTCTAACCAAATCTAATAACTCCAGGTTCACATGTCGTGTGCAAGGGAGCACCCCTTTTGGGGTTTTTTTCGCAGGAGTCAGAGACAAGTGGCAATTATGTTGCACTGATAATCTCTGTATACGGTCATGTTCACACGTTCAGTATTTTGGTCACACTTTCACATCAGTATTTGTAAGCCAAAATCAGGAGTGGAACAATCAGACAAAAGGTATAATAGAAACACGTCACCACTTCTGTATTATTCAGCCACTCCTGGTTTTGGCTTACAAATACTGATGTAATCTACTGACCAAAATACTGCCCTGTGAACGTGGCCTAACTGGGACATCCAAACGAGTTTGCTATTTGCTGACATGGCATCTCTATAAAGAAAAACTCTATTATTGTAAACTTAGTTGTAAATTGGAATATTTTATGACATTTCCCAAAATATTATTTTTTTTCTTTTATTTTTAAAATTTAAATTACCATGAGAAAATACAAAGACAGGGTTACGCCATAGGGAATAAAGATGAAGGAAAAACACGAAGGAGCTATTATATTTTGGAGAATGTTTGTATTATTGAACATTCATCAGCAAACATACTAGAGACATAATGTCATTATTGACGCAGAATGCATTAACCTTTCCCATGGTCTTGACTTACTCTCTGAATCTTTGGAGCATGTGTCCAGGATTGCCCTTCCTAGGGCTCATTTGGCTCAATATATGTATGACAAATACACGATTTTTCACTTTTTTTTGAGGGTTTAGTACTTATTAAAGCATCGGGGTGGAAAGGGTAGCAGCAAAAAGCTGGCTATACACATTACATAGCTGTCAAAGGAACGATCATAAGCCACAGCCAGAATCATCTGGCAGCAGCTTAGGTCCCCGAAAAACAAAAGTATAGGGCAGGTTCGGATGACTTTTATCTAATGTATATGGGGGCCTTTAGCTTCAGAATGAACGGGATTGATTCCAGACTACCCAAGCTTTAGAATGAGGTGCAGAGTCATCTTCTTGCCTTCCTTTTGTTACCCCGAGGGGAACACTGACGTCTTTGGAAATAAAAGGCTATAGACACCTTTGCACCTAATTTGTTTTATTGTTTGCTTCCCAAGACCAAAATTAATCAAGTTTATAAAAAGTCTTAATTAAAAATCCCTTCCATTTTGCTGATGTGGAGTCTGTTTAACGGTTTCACCTAGCTGGTAGTGCTCCGGCTTCTCACATAGATCTCACAGCTTATTGCTTCTGTTCAGGCTAAATTTATCTTCTCTCTGCCTTCTTTCTTTCAGTTTTAGTAATTGCTGCAGGGAGGTGGAGGAGGTTGCATATGGCAGATTAGAGTGTGGAGACAGAGGAAAGCAGCTAAGTCATCAGGGAGGGCAGAACACACAGGATGTCAATAGGGAGGAAAAAGCACAAAATACGGTTTGCGGGGAGAGGAGGGAAAGATAACACAGACTGTGTACTAGTATAGAGAGAGGAAAATGAACAGACTTTGCAGAAAGAGGGAGAAATCACACTCCTCAGCACCAGTGTCAATAATCACAAGAGAGAGGAGATTTCTTAAGGGATGTAGAAAGAGATAAGAGTCCAAAAATGAAGCCAGGGTCGTATAAATGAAGCATTCTGAGCATGCAAATCTTACATCCAGCATGCATCACTGGGAAGGAAAACATTAGCAATAGAAAATTCCGAAGCTAGGAGGTGGTTGTAAACTGAATATAAGAGGGTCTAAAAATAAGTTAAAAAATGAAGATTTTAGACTTGCTAGAAGGCTCATCACATTATTTTTGTGTCTCGTTCTCTGCCCATTTTCTCATTCTGCGCCTCATTCCTCCTCCCATCTCCCCTTTCCATAGAGTATAATAGCAGGTGTATCCTGATAATTATGGCTGTCTATCATAGATAGAGCAAGACAAAGACAAAGTTGAGCTGTTTTTTTATCCACTGTGAAAGAAGAGTTCAGTAGGAAGAGAATAGTGGGAGACGTGTCTCATAAGTGGAGAAAGAAGCATAATTCTCTAATAAGATTCATTACAAAGTTTCTTATATTCACCTATACAAATGTAGATCTATACAAAGTTCGTTTAATATTCACTTTCTACTTTTCCCATTTAAAGAGCTGCTGAGTGAATATGACACATTTTTTTGATTGAAATCAGCCCAGCAATCAGTTTCAGAAATTTTCTCAAAAAGTTTATTTTTGGACTAGCCATACATTTCCCCTATGACATAAATAGGAGTCCAAGTCATAAATAGGAGTTCAAGTAACACACAAATGGTCTGCCAGAGTCAGCGCCATTCTCCGGATCAGAAATTGCCCTCTTTTATATCTAAATGCTCTAATAAAGCAAACCTAACAGGACTGTCTTTTTGACTCACACAAATTTATGTCAACTGGTACCACATAATGTATCATTTTCTGCTCAATTTTTGACTGTAGCAGGAGGATGAATAAAATACAGCAAAACTGGAAGAAAAGGTTTAAAAAAAGAAAGTTTCAATCACATATAGGTGTCACAGACCGCTTAGAAAGCAACTTCCATGTTCATTCATCAGCCGTGCACCTTTATTCCTGTAAGCAGAATTTTTTCCACTTCAGTAGGAATTTTCTAATGTGTAAAAAAGTCAAAGATAAAACCAAAAAAAAGGTGACCAGGGAGCTGACAGTGAACGATCAGATGTAATAAATGCTTGCAATTGGCAGAAATAATAAACAAGAAAATGTCCGCTAGATGGTACTTACAGTGGAGGACAATAGGAGGATTTAGTAAGAAAATATCCCTATTATAGGGATGACAGAAGTTGTACAGTATTGGCGCACGCAGCGGGGAGGGGAAGAGAAGGATTTCTATTGCATGTTAACGCATAACTCGCTTTGATCCCGTTGATTTATCTTACTGACGTTAAAGCTTAGAGTCAAAAGACAGTACAGAGTCATCATCTGTACAGAGACAGGACATCCATCAGCGCGCCCTGTAATCCGCTCCTAAAGCCAACTAGCTGTGCAACTTAACACTTTCACTGCAACAAATAAAGCCCTTTACATAGCTCCTCGCTGGACAGCAACAAGTCTGATCACAAATTTTATTTTAAGAATTTTAATAAAATTTCAATTAGCAAATTCATAACTAATATTTACACTGAGCAAAGCAATTCTCATCCAGTGACCAACAAATGACGAATCAGATGTTAAATATTATTGCTCGAGGATTTGGTCAATGATCATCACATCCGTAGCTGTAGATATGCAAACTTGCTCACTGCCAATAAGCATTTATAGACATGTGACAAACACGAGGACTATATCGTTCTATGGCAATGCTACCTGTAGTTACATTGCCCTTCTTTAGGCTGTATAAATTGGACCGAGATCGGACCAGAATACCGGACTGGCCGGCGGCTCTCCCCACCAGAGTGTGACAGCTTCTTGTATTTCTATGCAGCTGTCACGCTCAGGTCAGGAAACCCGCCGGCCAGTCCGATCATTGCTGTCCAATTTTGGTCCAATTTATACAGCCCTTATTATGTGCTATTTGGCAACACCTACAAATTGGGAGAGTTATGAATACATATACAAAGCACTTAAAAGAAGACCTGTCACCAGGTCAAAAAGTGGTCAGTTTAGCCCCAGTTACAGTGGAAATTCAGCCTCCTGGCAGAGCTGACAGGATCTCCTAGGACCCATCATGTGGTCACTCTTAGCGTTTTTTTTTTAGTTCACATTTCGTGTGTTTATATTCATATTGGAGGATGTAGACATTTGCCTTAAAATCCTAATGATTTATTATGGTTTTATAATGTGTCTGTAAAAATATATTGTCTGTACCTGACTTTTGGACAAGTTGTCCAGAAAAAAATAAAAATAAAATAAAATTAGGAACCTTTTACACAATATTAGAGATCTAATATTTTGTAAAATCACAACTAAGACTAACGGGATTGTCCAAGTCCAACCATTAATCCTTCTTTCCCCCCTCAACATGTGCCGTCATTGTTGACCGGAGGCCTGGAAAACTGTATGGCCAGCTTTACAGTATGTCTATCTGTCCTAGGTCAAAGATCAAGAAACCAGGACTCCAGACAACGTCCTTTATTGATAAAGAACAACGTTTCAGCCTTGCAGGGCCTTTATCAAGCCATAAAAAGAGAGGTGTTTCCTAGCTCATAGAGAAGGGGTCCTACTCTGGTGTCTCCGATCAGAGCATTTGCACTTGGGTTGTCTTCAATCTGTGTGGCAAAGCAAATTAACTTTTCATTTCTCAATGACATTTAGAAATACGACAATTTTTATATTTCAATGAGCCGCTACATTCACATTTACTAAATACTGTTTTTTATCTCCAGTAACGCGCCTGACTTCAGTGGTGCATGATAATATAGAGATATCTACAGTCCTGGTTTCGTGTTTTAATAGCTCTATGCACCAGTAATATACTTACATTTGCTTGTCTGTATTGAGTAACAGCTGTTACACGCTAAAAAGGAGGAATTTTGGGGAAAAAAAAAAGTTTACGCGAAAGTTCAATTATGTAAATCCAAGTTCATGAACTCCGATATGTTTAGAATTTCATTTAATAATACGCATTACACATGAAAATGGATTTTCAATCTAAACACCTTTTGTATATTGGATTTCAATCCACTTATACAAAAATAACAAAAACAATTTATACAAGGCTGGAGGGACTTTACACAGTCATTTCCCCACCGCGTACAAATAGACAGCGCAGCCAAATTAACCCCATTAAACTCCCAAGGGCTGGCCTTGTTGTATGTTATCTGGAATTATGCAATGTGATCCATGTCAAAACCAATGACGTAGCAGCGCGGCGGCCATGGATACTAATGTGAAAATCACAGATTATCTCAAGGAGATGGTAAATGAGACCTTAACAAGTTTAAGTCACTTTTAATGTACAATCCATCGGTTAAAATCTTGAGAAATGCAATCTAAAATACAATTATGGAGAAATGTGGCCGGGGGTGACAAGGACTCCTCACACTTCTATCAGACACAATCTAGCCAGTAACATTTACCATCCACAAAACGTATCAAATCCGTCTTAGGTTACGTGTTATTAATAATTGAAATCTGATATTATCTGGTGGACAGGTTGCAGAACGTCTGTCAATCCCGCTGAGCCCCAATATATGTATAGAAATGTGGTTACAGGACACCTACAGCCGGGATTGTGGCCAACGAATGACATATGCCCTTGCATAGCTATACAGTGACATACATATGATATATGACTGTACAGTGATGTGAAGAGCGTCCCAAACCAAACAATTCAGCCAAAAATCATGCTTATTTTATAGGTAAATATTCTCCTTATGGAAAGCGCCAAGTCAGCTTAAAGGGGTATTCCCATCCCAAAGATCCTATCTCAATATGTAGTAGGTGTAATAATAATAATATCAACAAATATCTCCAATTAGAATTGTAGTATAGTATTTTTGATTCGCTATGCCACTTACCTCATGTGCAGGCAATACAGGACCTTAGGTATCCATGGTTACGACCACTAGCAGCTAGCTACCTAACTGTCACTTTATCAGTGGACGTAACCATGGATACCTAAGGTCTTGTGATGCCTGCACATGAGGAAAGAGACATAGCGAATCAAAAATACTATATTACATTTATAATTGGAGGTATTTGCTAATATTATTATTAATTACACCTACTACATATTGGGATAGGATCTTGGAGATGGGAATACCCCTTTAAGGACACTTATTGGCAAATATGCAAATAGCATCTTTACAGATGACGGGGACTGGACTTCTAGTGTCACTTACTGGATACAGCAATCCTAAAAGGCAATATTAACCCTTTTAAAAGGGTTTTGCCAGATGACTTACAATAAGAAACCAAACCAGAAACTTCACTTGCAGACACGTGTTTCAGGATGTTGGCTCCTCATCAGTTTAAAGCAGGAGAACTGATTTGGCTGGGTGAGAGGCCTCCAAGGGATAAAGTTTCTCCTTGTGGAGAGTGCCAAGTCGATGCAATTAGACTTACAGTCCAAGCAATGTTCCTAGTCTCATACACCAACTTGGCACTTTCTCCAGAGGTGTCTCACCCTGCCAAATCAGATCTCCTGCTTTGCACTGATGAGGAGAAAACTTTCTCCTTGTGGAGAGTGCCAAGTCGACATAAGGAGACTTATAGGCCATGAAATGTTCCAATTCTCATACACCAACTTGGCACTCTCTTCACAAGGAGAAATTTTACCTCTTAGACCTTCTGTCAGAGGCCTCGTTAGCCAGTCAAATCAGTTCTTCTGCTTTGCATTGATGAAGCGAAAATGTCTGCAAATGGAGTTTCTGGTTTGGTTTCTCATCCCAAGTCACGTGGCAACGCTCTTTAAAAGGATTGACTTCTACGGTTGCTACTTCCATAAGGTGGTACTAGAGTCTCTATCCTCTTCCTCTTTGAAGAGGCCATTTTCTTATTTTACAGACATAAAAGAGCTTGTTATAGAATAGGTATAGCCTCATTCACTGGATGTGGCCCAAGTGAACTGCAAGATCTGTGCAAGTGCAAGCTGTGGAATATTACCCATGGAAAAAAAATGCCATCAAAGTCTATAGAAAGTTGTAAGCAATGATAGTGTATCTCCCAATGGTCTGCATGTAGCAGCTCATAAAGCGGGGACATTCCTCTACATAGCAGCCCATACAGCAGGGGCATTCCTCTATTCCAGTCCAGATGGTAATTTGAAGGCATATGACAAAAGGATATTAAAAAGGTATTAATTGTAGTAATCTGATGAAATCTCACAGCCATTTGAGATATCTTAGATATTCTGTTTCCTTGTGAGAAGTACTGATAACATGGATAAAAAATATTATGCAGCCTTATTACTTTGAGATAACCCCATCATTTTATTAAAATGATCTCTTTACGACTTGGATAATGAGCGCCTCCTGATATCTCGATTATACATCCATTCTGACATTGATTTTCAAAGTAAATACATCAGCCTCATCAGGTCTAATAGATCTATTGTACAGCGAAATTTGGTGACAAATCTCCTTTAACAAAGCTCACTGGACTGGACAAGGAAGAACAACCAAGAATATATTTCCATCCCACAAGGTGAACATGTTCATAGAAAGACTTCCCATCATGTGACAATTTAAAGAATATGGCAGAAGAGCATAAATGTAATGAGGACCAATGCCCAGGCTGTAAGTTGGAATGGCATCTCGTCTTTTTCATGACATTGGTATAAAAAAAAGAAAGTACTGTGAAGAGGTTGTTAATAAAACACACTTGCGGCTTTGAGACAAGCATATTTATCTTCACCAATGACCTGCGCTTTCAGCCCACCGCCGACATGGCTGCGCTGCAATCAGAGGCTTGTACTTTGGCTCTAGAGAATATCGCTTTGCTGGTGATTGAACAGAGATGCGTCTTCTCCACACAAGTGATTACGGTGGACAGAATATCAGAATTTCTGATGCCCTAGTCATGAATTGGGCAAAGCCCCATAAAGCACAATTATTCCTCCGCTTTATCCAGTATGTTATGGCATCGTGCTTAGTGGTATTTTTCTGGGGGGATCACTTATCTTACATAATCAAATGTCGAGTACATGATTGGCATTCTGTGGTTCTTTGGCTCCATATGTAAGACTCTTATATATTAGGAAAAAGAAGGGTTTTCTCATCCATTGTTCTGCATTCATGAAAGGAGGGTGTTTCTGTACGAGATGTGTAACATATAAAGATAATATTCTAGAAATGTTTTGATTTATATACCATTTTAAGATGTATTACTGTTCTTGAAAATGGTGCCATCTGACAAAATGCTCCTCAGCTGTTCCTTCATTATAGGCCCCCATACACATTAGATGGATTGTTCAGCTGGCAGCTTTCTTAGGGTGCTTTCACATTGCGTTCTGTGTCCCCATCGGGGCATACATCTGAAATTCCCCACAAAACTGGGTCCAGACGCAAGTGCCGACGGGGTCAATAGACTGTAATGTAAAGCGAACGTGCGCTCTGCCGTGCACTTTTTTCGGGAGTGTATGCCTCCAGTAGGCGGACACTCCCAAAAATGGTGCACATCAGAACTCACGTTCGCTTTGCTGTCACCAGTACAGTCTATTGCCCCGTCGGCACATGCATCCAGACCCAGTTTTGCAGGGAATTTCGGATGTATGCCCCGATGGGGACACAGAATGCAATGTGAAAGCCCACTTACCCAACACACAGGAACAATGTGCTTTGCTGAGCGCTCTTGTGATCTCTATGAGAGCCGTTAACTCCTCCGGCGGCAGCTTAGCTCAGGAACGAATAAAATAATTGCCTGTTGAAATTCAACAAGTTGCTCTCCCCCCCACCATTTCCTTTATCTTTTCCTTTATTATTCATGTTATAAAAGTTGAATAAAATTATTGGAAGATGAAATTCAACAAGTTGGATCCCTCTCCCTCTGTCATAATCTGTTGGTGGAGTCAAGAGGCACCACATTAGGCTGTCAGACGACCCTACAGATATTGCCTGATGTAGATGACTTAGTCTAATGTGTGTGGGGACCTTGAAGAATACCAGTTATCAATCTGGGGCTGCCCTTTATATTAAAGAAATGAGTGGGCAGCCTCAGACTAATGATTTTTCTAAATATCACATATTAGCAAAAGTGGTCAGAAGGGTCCCTAATGGCCCCAACTGTACAAGACCCAACTGTCTAGTAAAAGTTCTGTCCAAACTTCTGGGTTGTCAGATCCTGGTATGCAGAGTGGCATCCCACAACCCTTCGCAGCCCTCATTACCTTTCGGTCATTGCTTAGTAAAGGATGTGGCAGCGCTGGGTTAGTCCAGAGAGACAGATCTCACTTTTCAGAGCAAACAGGGCCACGTAGGGTTGTGGGATAGGGCTCCTCATCAGGGCTGTGGAGTTGGAGTCAGAGTCGGTGTCCATTTTGGTGGAGTCAGAGTCGGTATAAAATGGACCGACTCTGACTCCTAAAATATATGATAAATTGGGTACAGTAGTTCAATGCAGTTTGTGGGGAATATTTTTTTCATAAGAATTTGGGAAAGTTCTAAAATGTCCTATAAATGTCTGTTCTATTCCTGATCTAAGGGTCTAGACTTTTAGCTGAGATGAATCTGTGCTACAGTAAATTGATCACTTAAACATGAGCCATGTATGAGGGAGTCGGAGTCGTGGAAATTGAGGAGTCGGAGTTGGAGTCGGAGGTTTGGCTTACTGACTTCACAGCCCTGCTCCTCATCACAGGATCCCACAAACTAGAAGTTTGGACCCCACTTTTGCTAGAAAGTGGGTCCTTTAGGGGGCATTATGAATATTTTTGACCAATTTTGCTAAAATGCCTCCCCCCTCTAAAAGACCCAACTATCCAGTAAAAGTCCTGTCCAAACGTATGAGTCATCAGATCCCGACATGCGAAGCAGTATCCCCTAATTCCCCGCAGCACTCCTTACATTTTGGTAATTGCTTAGTAAAGGATGCGGCAGCGTTGGATTAGTGCAAAGATCCAGACCTCCCTTTTTCACAGTAAGCAGGGCCACGTAGGGTTGTGGGATACCTCTCTCCATCACAGGATCCCACAACCTAAACGTTCAGTCCCAACTTTTGACAGAAAGTAGGTCCTTTAGGGGGGCATTAGGGAACCCTTTTGTTAATAAGAAAAATCACCAATCTGAGGCTGCCCACTGTTATTTTTTTTTTAATAGAAAGGACAGCCCCAAACTGGTGATGGGTATTTTTTTCAGGTAACAGAAACCACCACAGATTGAAGTTTGAAAGTAGAATCTGCCATTTTGCTCATCTCTTGAAGAAATGGCAAACACTTGGAAAAGTGCTGAAAAATATATTTTTAAAAGAGACAACGAAAGAATGAACAAAGGATCAGATCTAGTCATCTTACAAGTGCTCTTTAAATTTGCATTAAACTTGAAGGAAGAAATAGATTAACCAGCAATAAATAGATAAATTTACATACCTTTTTTATTCTTTTCCTTGATGAACGTCTTTTCCTCCGGCACTCTCTACCTCTTCACATCAAATGCAAAATCCACTTACAGCCCTTTCTCTCGGTTTGTCAGGGACCAAAATCTCCAAGATTTCTTTATCCTCCGCGTTTGACAGATTCTATCAAAAAACAGAAATCTGAAATTCAAAATATGTAGAGGAAGGAAAAGCTCGGATTACAGCGTTAATCCATGATGTAGTGCAAAATGCTAGCAGCTGTACTGGTCTCTCCGAGGATGATGTTCCCCTGCACAAATTACAAGATTTCCTTATAATAGACCAAGAATGGGACTCTTTATACAAGTAAGGGGGGAGGATGAGCAGAACAATGAGGGGTGTTCAGTGATCAATTATATGGAGCAATGGAGGACAGTTACAAGTAGACCGCGGTTACACTGGATGTGTGGATTTTATACACATCTCCGCAACTATTTGCAGCTTTTTGAGAAATGCAACGTATGTATTCAGCCTACAAAGCTGGCCTATACACAATCCTAAATTATAAGGAATTAGTATTTGGTTACAGCCATGTTATAAATCATTGGCCTTAAGATGAATCACCCTACAAAGTGACAGATTTGTATAGTAACAGGCACTCGTTAACTCCATAGGGGTACGATGACGACGATGATACGCGGCTGCAAGGTTCCTAATGTGCCAATATTCTTATAAGAAATAAAGATGAATACAAAAAATACCCCAGATTAAGACGGAGAAATTAAATAGTAATCCCTTTGGATAGAGTAAAGTGTATAAACTATGATGCGGTGTATGGTAAAAACAAACACATTGGCCAGCACATCTCTTAGTATAAGTATAATATATAAGTGCACATTCACACTACGGCCATTAACAGACAAAACCTAGAATAACAACAATGAATAGATACCCTGGGCACCAAATTTTTAAAAAAAACATGGAAAAACTGGAGAAAGTTCAGAGAAGAGCTTCCAGGATGGTGAGCAGACTGCAAACTATGTCCTACGAGGAAAGGTTAAAAGATCTGAAAATGGTTAGCTTGCAAAAAAGAAGGCTAAGAGGAGACTTAATAGCTGTATACAAATTTCTGAAGGGCTGTCAGTGTAGAGGGATCATCCTTATTCTCATTTGCACATGGAAACACGAGAAGCAATGGAATGAAACTGAAAGGGAGAAGATACAGATTAGATATTAGAAAAAACTTTTTGACAGTGAGGGTGATCAATGAGTGGAACAGGCGACCACGAGAGGTGGTGAGTTCTCCTTCAATGGAAGTCTTCACACAGAGGCTGGACAGACATCTGTCTGAGATGGTTTAGTGACTCCTGCACTGAGCAGGGGGTTGGATACGATGGCCCTGGAGGTCCCCTCCAAATCTAACATTCTAGGATTCTATGAACACATGTAAAAACAGAGTACTTAGTTGACATTTTGATCAAAGGAGAGTAAAAGCCATTTCACCGCAACAAGTTGTACTCAATCAGGATGGTCCTCAACTCTAGTAATTAACCTCACTATGTGCACCCAGAACCCTGTCCCTGGTTCACTAGTTGTCCTTTTTTGAGTCGTTGTTGGTAGGTACAAACCACTACATACAGGGAACACCTCACAAGACTTGTCATTTTGGAGATGCTTTGACCCCCTCATCTGGTCATCACAATTTGTCATCTTGTCAAAGTCACTCAGATTCTCACATTTGCTGAATTTTCCTGCTTTTAATAAATCAACTTCAAGAACTGATCCTTCATTTGTTGACTAATACACCACACCCATTGACAGGTGTCATTGTCACAAAATAAGCTCACTCACTTTCCAGTGGATTTTAACGTTAAGGCTGATCGGTGTATATAATAATGCATGTATGATAGTGTTATGGCAACTTACAATTTATATAAAGTCATTGAATACAGTCATGGCTGAAAGCGTTGGCACCCTTGAAATTGTTCCAGAAAATTACGTTTTATCTCAGAGAATTATTGCAATTACACGTTTTGTTGCACACATGTTCATTTCCTTTCTGTGTATTGAAACAACACAACAAAAAAAATGAAAAAAGGGCAAATGGAACATAATTTCACACAAAACCCCAAAAATGGGCTGGGCAAAATTGTTGGCACCTTTTGAAAATTGAGGGTAAACCACTTTGTTTCAAGCATGTGATGCTCGTTCATACTCACCCGTGGCAAGTAACAGGTGTGGGAAATATGAAAATCACACCTGAAACCAGATAAAAAGGGGACATTGACTCAATCTTTGCATTGTATGCAATGGTAGTGTGCTACCCTAAGCATGGAAAGAGGAGAGGAGAACTGTCTGAGGACTTGAGAACCAAAATGGTTGAAAAGTATCAGCAACCTCAAAGTTACAAGTCCATCTCCAGAGATCTTGATGCTCCTTTGTCCATGGTGTGCAACATAATTAAGAAGTTCACAACCCAAGGCACTATAGCTAATCTCTCTGGATGTATACGGCAGAGAAAAATTGATGAAAGGTTGCAATGCAGGATAGTCTGGATGGTGGATAAGCAGCCCCAATCAAGTTCCAAAGAAATTCAAGCAGTCCTGCAGGTTCAGGGTGCATCAGTGTCAGCGCGAACTATCCGGCATTTGAATGAAATGAAACGCTATGGCAGGAGACCCAGGAGAACCCCACTGCTGACACAGAGACATAACAAAACCAGACTGCAGTTAGCCAAAATGTACGTGGGTAAGCGTCTTGTGGATAGATGAGACCAAGATAGAATTTTTCTGGTAAAGCACATCATTCTACTGTTTATTGAAAACAGAATGAGGCCTAGAAAGAAAATAACAGTACCTAAAGTCAAATATGGTGGAGGTTCAAAGATATTTTGGGATTTGTTTTGCTACCTCTGGCACTGAGTGCCTAGACTTAGTGCAAGACATCATGAAATCTGAAGATTAGCAAAGGATTTTGGGTCGCAATGTAGTGCCAGTGTCAGAAACCTGGGTTTTCATCCATGGTCATGGGTCTTTCAGCAGGACAATGACCCCAAACATACTTCAAGAAGCACCAAGAAATGTATGTAAACAAAGTGCTGGAGAGTTCTGAAGTGGCCAGCAAGGAGTCTGAATCTAAATCCCATTGAATACCTGAGGAGAGATCTTAACATTGCTGTTGGGAGAAGGTACCTTCAAATATTAGAGACCTGGGGCTGTTTGCAAAAGAAGAATGGTCAACAATTCCAGTTGAGAGGTGTAAGAAGCTTGTTGATAGTTATAAGAACTGATTGATTGCTAAAATTTATTCAAAAGGGTGTGCAAACAATTATTATTAAGTGGGTGCCAACAATTTTGTCAGGCCCATTTTTTTGTGAAATGATGTCCAATTTGCCTTTTTTTCTCTATTTTTTTGTGTTGTTACAATTCCCACACAAAGGAAACAAACATGTGTATAGCAAAACATGTCTAATTGCAATAATTTTCTGGGAGAAATCCTTAATTTTCTGGAACAATTTCAAGGGTGTTAACACTTTCGACCATGATTGGTTGTAAATACACTCCTCAATATTGAAATTGGAACAGAAGAAGGAAAAGTCGTGGAATAATAGAAATGACCTGATGGTTAGGCATGTTATTGATAGGCAAATGTTAAAAAAAAAAAATTGCTATTAAAGAGGTTGTCCACTACTTGCACATTGATGACCTGTCCTTAGGATAGGTCATCAATGTCTGATCGGCCGGGGTCAGACACCCTGCACTCCCGCTGATCAGCTGATATTAGTGTTGGCGGCCGCCGGCTGGAAGTACTTATTTGCGTAGCTGCTCTGTCTACTTGTAGTGGCCGCTGCAGGGTACTGCACATCCTCCTCCTATTGATTTGAAGAGTAGGCAGATTTGAAGTAACCTGCGGCAGCCACTACAAGTACACAGAGCAGCTCGGCAAGTGAGTGCTTCCGGCCAGCGGCCGCTGCCAATAACGGCTAATCGGTGGAGGTGCAGGGTGTTGGACCCCGGCCGATCACACATTGATGACCTATCCTAAGGACAGGTCATCAATGTGAAAGTAGTGGACAACCTCTTTAATAACCAATGAGGTTATTAATGGTTGTCTGAGGGATGTTCTGCCACGTTGAATGTACTTGTGGAAGCAAACCATCAAGATCCATTGCTGACACCTCCGTTTACAATTGACAACCAATGTCCCTCATCCGGCACATCTAGGATGTCAAGTCTGGAGATGCTGCAGGCCATGGTAGCACGTTTAGGCCACGCAGGCTTCTCACAGTAGCACAAAAAGTGTGGCTTGGAGCGGTCATGTGTGAAAAACAGCTCCTGGGACACTTTCACGTTCCCTCTTGAAAGCCTTTTAATGGCATTGCTCATATGGACTCCAGACCAATTTCCTGCTATCACTGCATCCAACACAAAAGTGGGACTCATTGTTGAAGTGACTAGACCTTCATTCCAGCTTCCATTGCTGTCTTGCACCATGTTAGCGTATGAGATCAGTGGTGTGAGGTCAATAAAATACCTGTAGCTGGATGTCTGGCTCATAGCCCAATGTCATGAAAATTCCTTTTGATGACTTGTGTAGAAACTATTTGACGCCTTAGGCTTGGTGTGTGATGTCTAATTAGAGTAAAGAATGGATCACTAAGCACCATTCTTCAAATCTGAGTTCACGTGGGCAATCACACCACTCCTACTTATGGTGTGGGGTGGCAAAATGTTCAGACCCTTCTAGTCTTAATTCCAGGTATGCTATTAGCTCGACATTATGTTAAATTGTTCGTGGAACCAGCAGCAAGGGCATTTCTCCAAAGTGTTCCAGGAGCCATTTTTCAACACGACAATGCCAGGCTACTTTTTGCTCGTGCTACTTTTAGCAGCCTGTATGGCCTAAACGTGCTATTATGGCATCAGGGCTGTGGAGTCGGAGTCATGGAGCCGGTGTTCATTTTGGTGGAGTCGGTATAAAATGGACCGACTCCTAAAATATATAAGAAATTGGTTCAGTGATTCAATGCAGGATGTGCTGTACATTTTTTCACATGAATTTGGGAAAGTTATGAAATGTCCTATTAATGTCTGTTCTGTTCCTGATCTAAGGATCTTGGCTTTTAGTCGAGATGAATCTGTGCTGCACTTTAAGTACATGTAAGTGCTGTGGAGTCGGAGTTGGAGATGGGAGTCAGGGAAATTGAGCAGTCGGAGGTTTAGCTTACAGACTCCACAGTCCTGTATGGCCCACAACGTCTCCAGACTTGTCTCCCATCGAGCACATCTGCAGCATCATTGGCTGGCAATTGCACAGGAAGCAGCCAGCAGTGGATCTTTATGATTTTCCCAAGTTCATTCAGTGCGGTAGAATGTTCCTCAGACAGTCATTAATGACCTCACTGATAGCAGCCAAGGCTGTAAGTGCGGGCATTTCTGTACGTGGCACTCATACTCATTACTAAAAAAAAAATTGAGAGGTTTTCAAAATTTTGTTTCCATTTTGTCATCATTTGCACATCAGTAACATATCTGTCCATCCAGTGATTTCCATAATTCCATGACTTTTCCTTCTTCGTGTTGTAATTTCAATGTTGATGAGTGCATGTAATATGTTACTTTGCAGCACTGCAGTCCTATGGTATGACATATAATGAATCACACGCTCGTCTAAAGAAACCTTATTATAATTCATACTTCTCTCCAATGTATGCTGATTTAATTTCAGAAATTTCCGTGGGGCAAATCTAAATGATTGCCCATTATGGATCAGCTCTGCTGCATGTTTAATTTTTGTGTTTCTGGAGGATCTCCAGGGGACAGTAAACAAGTCCAGCGAATCTTCGCTCGGCGCTGCACGCACAATGTAGTAGTGTGGAGCTCGGCTCACAGAATAACTAACAGTAACAGCCTATGATTAGGGTTGTGTTTGGCTCCGTTACAGGCGTTCAGTGTGGTTTGTTTGGCTCCAAGCCCCGGCTATAAAGATGCTGGGGAAGATGATATAAGCATTAACTAGTTTATGGCTGTTTTATGCACTGCAGAAATCGCTTTGCACAAAAGAAGGGAAGATAAAAGAAGGGAATTTTAGTAGAACAGTATAAAAATGACTTCATATGCTGTAGGTTGCTTTCCATAGGCACATCTGTTACATGCGGAGTACATTCAGCATAAGCAATTAGTAACTCCCTGAATTTTCAGTCTTGTCTAACGGATAGAACTTTACAGGAATCATCTCATAGCTTCATATTTACAGTTGTCTGATGTTCAGAGATAAAGTCCCCGTCTTCCAGATGTATAGGGTACACCTCTTCATGAATCAGGAGCGGCGGACGAATGGCATACTCCTGTGTGCACCTCACCACAAATCCTACTCCAGTCCTTGCTGGAGTAAGATTTGTGACATAGTCAACGCCATCGTTCATCATGAAATTGACAAGTGACGGTCGCCCCATCCCGACCCACTTTGTCAGGCTTAGGCAAAAATGGCAAGAGAATGCCAAAAGTTGCAAATTTTAGAGCAGCCTCAAGTTGCGAATTTTCTGGCATAAAATCTTTGATCCATCGGGCCAATGTTGATGAATTTCCACATTGTTCTCTTCAGATAGATCTGTAAGGTATGTCTGAATCAGAAGCTGATATTAAGTAAAATGTCAAAAGTGGTTGTTTAGGACTAACATATTGATGACATATCGATAAATATTAGATCAGTGGGGGTCTGACACCCATCACCCCCCCACTGATCAGCGGTTTTCTGCTCTGGCAGTGGCTGGATGTAAACAGTGTATGGGGCCAGAATTAATTTACATAAAATATGCAGAACTCCAGAGCACCCAGTATACAGTGTAAGGAGCCACGCTGCTCTGCTTGTACACTGTTCACACCTAGCCGCTGCTGGTGGAGTAGATAACAGCTGATCGGTGGAGGTGCCGAGTGTCGAGCCTCCAATGATCTGATATTGATGAACTATCCTTAGAATAGTTCATCATATGTCAGTCCTGGACAGTAGGCTTGTATACTTCATCTGAACTAGAAGTTGAAAGCTTTGATGTTTCTATGAGCCTCTGTTCAATAGATAGAAGCCAGAAGTTTGTTCTTTTGCATATCATTAATTTACCTGTATCGAAAAGAACTGCAGACTGTGCTTTCATATACAGAGAATCGCCATAAAAAGCACACATTGAGGTATACAGTGGTGTAAAAAAGTGTTTGTCCCCTTCCTGATTACTTATTCTTTTGCATGCTTGTCACACTTAGATGTTTCCGATCACAAAACAAATTGAAATATTAGACAAAGATAACAGAAACAAACACAAAATGCAGTTTTTAAATGAAGGTCTTTATTATTAGAGGAAAAAGAAATCCAAACCTACAGGGTCCTGTGTGAAAAGTGATTGCCCGCTTAACCCCAATAACTGGTGTTATCTTTGTCTAATATTTAAATTTGTTTTGTGATCTGAAACATTTAAGTGTGACAAACATGCCAAAGAATAAGAAATCAGGAAGAGGCAAAAACTTTTTCACACCACTGTATAAATATATATTTTTTTCCAGTGACTCTCTATAGTGGACAGAGGCCGAAGTAAAAGTATCACAGAAAAAAAACAAAAAAACAGGCTTTACCAACAGCCGGTCAGATTACCAAAGCACAAGCAGGATGCCGCAGACCTCCTTGATAAAGGCAGGGGCAGCACAGGTGCAAAATACGGATGAGACAGCCATCTCCTCCATGAATTGACAGATATGTGAGTGGCTGTGTAGTATTACAATTCACACAGACACTGTGCATCACACCTATATGTGTGACTGGCGTCCTATGCAAGCCTCATCTGTGTGCATTGTAATACTACACAGTCACTCACATATCTGCCAACTCATGGAGGGGATGGCTGTTGCATCAATATTTTGCATCTGTGCTTGCCCCTGCCTTTATCATGGAGGACTGCTGCATCCTGCTTGTGCTTTGGTAATCTGAGCTGGTGTTGGTAAGGCCTGTTTTTTTTTCTGTGATGCTTTTTGAATTCATGTCCTTGTGAGAGCAGCTTTTAATTTTAGAGTAGGGACTCGCAAGTATGGGGACCCTTGACGTGGGTTGCGAGCTTGCGTATTTTGGCCAAAATATCGACCAATACCTCATGTAATGTATTTATCTTATACATTATTTTTCATCTTTTTATTGCACATTTTTCATTTTTTGCAGGATGCAGCCAGGCCTTTTAGTGTTGGTTGGGTGAATTGGGGCATCTGTCTTGTGGGGTGCAAGTATACAGTGCCGGGCAGCCGGCTTGATTTAAAATGATGGGCGTCATTAATAGGCTGTAAGCCAGACACTGTGCACCACACCTATATGTGTGATGGCGTCCTATGCAAGCCTAATCTATGTGCATTGCAATAATAGGCAGCCACTTGCATATCTGTCAATTCATGGAGGAGATGGCTGTCGCATCAGTATTTTGCACCTGTGCTGCCCCCGCCTTTATCATGGAGGACTGCTGCATCCTGCTTGTGCTTTGGTAAACTGACCTGGTGTTGGTAAGTCAGTTTTTTTTTCTGTGATGCTTTTTGAATTCATGTCCAGAGGCTGAAGTATTATATACAGACACTGTCTGGCGTACACCTCCTGGGCATCTGCGACTGACAGTGGGCAAAAATACATGGTATTCTCAGACTTCAGCCCCCCCATACATAATAGACTGTCACTGGTGGAATCCCCAGGTATCTACAGGTTCGGCTGAAAGTCTAATGTGCATGGCGTTAATGATCCGACATGTCTGATTTTGGACTGGTGATCCCTTTGTCCTTCCTGAGAAAAACTGCAGCTAAAAGTCTGCCAGTGGCTCTCTCATAGAGAACACAGTAGTGTATGGCCGACCGAGTGTGGAGAGATGGCCAAAAATAGCTGCTGGACAAATTATCGTTCAGCTGACCGCCATCTAAGGTGTATGGGGGAGGGGATTAATTCTGTTGGGCTTTCCAGGAACTTTCAATTTGCTTTGTCATTTAGGTCACATCCGGACTAAGAATTTTAATATTCAATTATAGCAAAGCGCTTTATGTATGTGCATATATATCTTGTCCGGTGATGCAAGGAAGTGTTTTTTTATAGTAATTGGCTAATAAACTTTAAAGTAGCCTCATGTATAAAACACAATACGCTTCTTCACATACAGTATAAATGCCGGGGAACAATTTATATCCCTCCATACTGTCCATGCCATGATATCTCGCACCTCCCAGCAACACTAATCTTACAGCAATCATAAAAAGCCTATTATCATGGTGTATGGGACGGTCCCTGCCACACGGATAATTACAGAGCGCTTCTTTAAAAGCTACTATTCTGCGGTCTGAAAACCAGCAACTAAGCCACTACAAAGGGAAAATGCCACATATACGCTGGCACATCACTGTCAGTGCAACATTATCTAGATCCCACCAATGACAACATCTCCAAGGAGTTTGTATGTTCTCCTCCTGTTTGCAGGGGTTTTCTAATACACATCAAAGACATACTGATAGGAAGTGTAGATTGTGAGTCCCAATGGGGACACTGATGATGTCTCTAAAGTGCTGCCGAATATGATTGTGCTATAGAAAAGAGTAAAATAAATATATTATATAGGATGTTTATTACTAATTAGCTCCAAATTAACATATAAAGTATATAGACTGTATGTAAGATGAAAAAGCAAGTGACAACATAGCTGCTTACTGATGGAAGTTAAGGACAAGAAAATTATAACTACAATTTTGCCATCAGTGCACTCAAACAATGCAGAATATAACAGTGAATGGGAGCTGAGATGCAATACCTGAGAACAGCCACTGCATGGAATATGGCGCTGTGGTGTTCTGGCTCCACACACTGAACTTCTTGGGGTCGCTGGACCTGGTAACAGCTTATCGGTGGGAATATGGGGTGTCAGACCACTAATGATCTGATATTGATGCCCTATTCTTAGAATGGGTTTTCAATATTTTAGTTCTGGACCACCCCTTTAAGCTAGCCATATAGGGAAATGTTCTTTTGAGTGTCCTAATACCTATTATTGATATGGCTAAGTTAAGATAAAGTTGTATCAGAACACCACACATACAGGTGCATCTCACTAAATTAGAATATCATCAAAAAGTTAATTTATTTCAGTTCTTCATAACAAAAAGTGAAACTCATCTACTATATATAATTGTCTTATCCCGTCTGTCTGTCTGTCTGTCCAGGAAATCCCACGTCGCTGATTGGTCAGGCCGTGGCCAATCAGCGACGCGGGATTTCAGAACAAGATGGCGGCCGTTAGCGGCTCACCCTCAGACGCTCACCCTCCCACGCTCACCCTCGGACGCTCACCCTCCCACCCTCCCACGCTCACCCTCCCACGCTCACCCTCACACGCTCACCCTCACACGCTCATCCGCTCACCCTGTGCTAGCCGGTCATCTCCCGGCTGCTCGCAGCAGAAGTAGCCCGACCGGCGGCCTCACTCCCCGGTCCTCCAAAATTCATTAGGGGCCCCGGAGGGATACATTTGGCAGTTAATTTAAAGTAGTGCACAGCCCATTTAAACACTGCTTCGCTGATTAGTAGCGCCCGGTCGGACGCATACATATTCTAGAATACCCGATGCGTTAGAATCGGGCCACCATCTAGTATTATATAAAGTCATTACAAACAAAGTGATCTATTTCAAGTGTTTATTTCTGTTTAAAAACATTTTTCAATATGCTGTTATAAAGTATTCTAATTTACTGAAATAATGAGCTTTGTGTTTTCATTGGCTGTAAGCCATAATCATCAACATTAACAGAAATAAACACTTGAAATAGATCACTCTGTTTGTAATGACTCTATATAATATGAGTTTCACTTTTTGTATTGAAGAACTGAAATAAATTAACTTTTTGATGATATTCTAATTTAGTGAGATGCACCTGTACAATACAAGTCCCATAGCTTCCAGTATCATCTCTACACTGATGACACTCAGAACTACCTCTCTGGCTCAGATGTCCCCTTCTCTGCTGTCCAGAATCCCAGCGTGTCTATCAGCCATATCCTCCTTCTTCTCCTCTCGCTTCCTCAAACTCAATGTGGACAAATCTGAACTCATCATCTTTCCTCCATCTCACGTATCTTCCCCACTTGATCTATCACAATAAATGACATCACACTTTCCCCTGTACCGGACATACGCAGCCTCAGAGTAACACTTGACTCTGCCCTGTCCTTCAAACCTCACATCCAAGCTTTTTCCACCTCCTGTCACCTTCAACTCAAAAATATTTCCAAAATCGGTCCTTTCCTCAACCCTCGATCTACTAAAGTGCTTGTGCATGCCCTCATCATCTCCTGCCTCGACTACTGCAACAGCCTCCTCTGTGGCCTACCTGCTAAAACTCTCGCACCTCTCCAGTCCATTCTTAACTTTGCTGCCCAACTAACACATCTCTCACCTCGCTACTCCTTCGCTTCTCTCCTCTGCAAATCTCTTCATTGGCTCCCAATTCCTCAGCGTATCCAGTTCAAACTACTAAGGCTGTGTGCCTACTATGCGATTTGAGGTCCCAATGCACTTGAAAAACGCAAGTCAAATCCGTATGTAAAAACGCGTCAAAAACGCGTGTAAGGCTATGTGCCCACGATGCAGAAATGCTCAGGATTTTTTTCCTGAGCGTTTCTGCATCTCCCTGGCAGAAAAAACGCATGCGTATTGTACATGTGGATTGTACATGCGGTTTTCCTGCCAGGGACATGCGGATGTGAAGCATTTCCGCATGCGAGTTGACAAGTGCTTTTAGCATCACTTGGAAAGTGCTTGTCAACTTGGTCACACTATATAAATCCATGCAAACGGCATGGATTTATATAGTGTGACCGAAAGAATGGTAAAAAATAAAAAATAAATCTATACTTACCTTCCGATGGCCCCCACAGTCTTGCTTCGCTCCGTTCTGGCTGCCGGCAGCTCGTGGTACACTACACTGAAGGACCTGCCATCACATGACTAAATGACGTCAGAGCAGGTCCTTCAGTCCACCGCGAGTTGCTGGCAAGCGAAGACAAGGAGAGCGGGGGCCATCAGAAGGTAAGTATAATATTTATTTTTTATTTTATTCTTTTTTTTTTACAGGTACTATGGTACCCGGGTCCGGAGGGGAGTCTCCTGTCCTCCAGACCCGGGTACCATCCGCACATTAAAACACATGGATTCCGAATGTACAGATGCTGTGATGCGGAATCTATGCGATCCAATGCAAGAAAATGGCGGCGAAAAAGCAGCGCTTCCGCAAAATAATTGGTAGTGCTGCGTTTTTTTCCGCAATGATAACCCGCAGCGGAAATTTCCACAGCATGTGCATAGCACATGCGGATTATCATTGGGGAACATGGCAGGCCTTCTACCATGCGTTTTTTTAAGTGTTTTTTGCCGCTGCGGAAACGCTTAAAAAACGCATCGTGGACACACAGCCTAAAATCCGCAAGTGTTTTTGACTGCCAGGAACATGCAGAAACGCTGCAGAAATTTTCTGCTTAATTTCTGCATCATGGGCACATACCCTTACACTGACCTACAAAGTCATGCATAACCTTGCTCCTCCATACATCTCCAAACTAATATCCCGATATCTTCCCTCACATAATCTCCGGTCCTCCCAATAATAACTGCTGCTACTCCGCATCATGGGCACGTACCCTTAGAATTGATATGCTGCAGATATGAAACTGCTTCAAATCTGCAAGGAAGATATAAGCAGCAAGTGCAAGATTTCAGAAATCTCATTCATTTTGCTGGTACTGTAAAGTGCAGTGTTTTTTATGTAGAAATTTCTACTGCAAATACTTAACGTGTCCACATACCCAAAGACAGATGATTGATACTTTAGGAGTCCCTTAAAAAGGGGTTGCATATGAAGGGGGCAGGAATATGCTGCACCCCTGTGCAGGGAATAGGATTTGGGTAATGGACACTACTGAAAGTTGACGGCTGCTCTTGCCCTCCTTGAGCACCTGCACAGCGGGAATGACCATGGACTCACTTGCAGCTCATCTGCCATCAGTGTGAGATCAGAGATCACAAAGAGACCCCCAGCTGTGTGTTTGGGGACAGACACCACCCAACAGATGGTTTAGATCAGTGGCCTTTGGATGAGGATGTGAATGTTGTAAGCCATGTACTATGGAAGCTGTGAGCGATGCACATACAACTTCCTGATGTGCACGTAGCCAGAGCCAGGGCCGTGCGCGTAGCCGGAGCCAGGGCCGTGCGCGTAGCCGGAGCCAGGGCCGTGCGCGTAGCCGGAGCCAGCTGTAGACCCTTGTCTATGGGACTTGGCCACAAGATGCAACCTCTCCAACCCCTATTGTTAGAAGACTGAATATAGGGTAATTTATCACCTCTGCAGCGGCTTTTATTTATTTTTTTCCTAAGAATGGATAACCCCTTTAAAATATAAAAACTGTAACAGACTGCACTTATTAATAAAACAGTATGCAGTGAGAGCCCATGCTTCTTCTAGTGGCGGCTGCAGGTAGCCAGCATGTTATCTTCTCAAATCTATATCTCTGCAGGGGATTTGGAGCTCTGTATGAGAAAAACAATCTCTATAAGAGAGATATTAATAAATTAATCAGCACAGCACCAATTTAGATTTAAAAGAGAAAAACTAAAAACTTGTATTCAAAGGTGGATATTCACTTTAAAGGGAACCTGTCAATAGGATTTGGGCCACTAAAGTACCCGAGATGAGTTGAGGACCTTTTTGTCCAGCGACAGCGACTGCATGCAGAATCCGCACACTGACATGCTGTAGCTTAAAGCTTAGTGACCGGCTGCCTTTAAGATCAGCCATAGCCATTAGGGGGAATAATACAACGAGTTTTTATACAAATTTATCAATTTTTAGTATTGGAAAATCCTGCGTATTATACAAACAAATCTTTCTGAATCCCACTAACTAAACTGTAACTTTAAATTTATAGTTTTAAATGCCAGAACCGCTCACGGACTAACTACATAACTGAATAATATGATTTTATGCCAGCTATTAACAAACTGTAATAAATGGGCTTTTTCGGATCGTGGGCTGCAGAATATCATGAAGCAATTTTGATAAATGAGTATTTATATCTCCTCACATACAAATGATCTTTGTGTTATGTAAAGTAAATGTTTATTTCTGGCAAGTAATGAATGGATCGAGTGAAAAAAAAAAAAAAAAAGGATGGATACAAGGAAGCATTGCCAATTCTTGAGTATTTGAAGAAGTTTGTAACTACGTATAAAAAAATTAGCAAGTTATGTGGAAGGGAAAGGTTCAACCTAAAAAAAAAATGCTGCGGTGGTAGATACAATGGAAAATGTGTACGGAATGCAAAATTAATTTCCATTTATATAAATATATAAGGACATTTTGTTGGGGAGTTTTATGTTGAGGGGTAATTTAAAGGGGTATTCTCATATTAATTAATTTTTTTTTAAACTTGGTTAGTTTGACAACATTAAAATAAGAACATTTTTAATTGACTTGAGTTTTCTATCTGCTGTCATTCTCCTGCAATGAGAGATTTTATCTTTCATAAAAAAGTGTATAGCTTGGTTCCAAGGAGCTAGGCCATCAGACCCTGACTGTGTGTGTGCAGTAGTCATATTACAGGAGAGGAGTTAACTCTTAAGATCCATTTATTTCCATATAGCAGTTAGCTTCTCACCATCTTGCCTCTTAGCTCTTGACCAAAATGCTCTTATCAGTCCTGTAGAATCACAGTCCCCAGGCCACCAGTGATAAGCCACCAATGATGTGTGTAGCAGGGTAAGGCCTGTTACTGGCCTCAGCCCCAGAAAAACCAAAGCTTCAGTGGTGGCGAAGGTAGCCTAAGGAGAGGTAAGAGCCAAGGAATATCGAGTATAATGTGGGTTTTTATTATTTTTTTTAACCTCTTGCCCAACAGAGCATAACAAACATATTTTCACGGCAAACTGGACACTTTTGATCCAGGGCCGATTTTATTCTGACCAAATCTAATCATCTGGAAATGAATTTTGGTAGATTCACTCATTTGCAGTAATGTTGTCTGCCACCTGCTGGTCAATGTGAATATGTCCCATGTAATGTTTATCCCTCGCCAGCAGGTGGCAGACAGCATTACATACAGACTGTTAGTGTACACGAGAAAAAGGCAGAATGCAGCAGGGATGAGCCTAGAAGAGCGAGGAAACCATGAATAATATTTGGTTTCTATTCGGCAATACTTGGATTTGGATGATATAAAATTACAAAAAAATCCTTTGATGTTTATATGATTAACACATCTATGTACTGTGTTTTTGTAAGAACTTTCCAGTAGTCGATAAACCATGTGAGAGTAGGACGGCGTCTGTCAGCTGGTGATGCCGCAGGTGGCAGGACGGGCACACAGGTGCACTCTGCATATAACATGCTGATAGAAAGTAAATGTGGAGGGTGCACTTGAAATTAACATTAAAGAAGTTTAACAAATGCAAGCTGCAAATGTGATGTAAACCAGAGAAAGCATTTCTAAATTATGATGTCTGGCATAGAAGAGGCATTAAAGGGAACCTGTCACCTTGGAAAGTGCAATTTACCTGCAGGTAAATAGCGTTTCAACGCTACCTGGCCGCTGGCTACCGGGAGAAAATGAACTTTATTCCTCCCGGGAACCATAGAGCAGTGCTCGGAGCAGCCAGAAATCCTCCTCTCCTGTGGGTGAGCCTCACATAAATACCAAGATGGCACAATAGGGGCCTACTGCAAGTCCCCAGCTACAATGTAAGCCATGGGCACCCTGCGATCATGTCGCGGAGCAGATAACGGAAAGGATAGCCCAGCAGGACTACACCACTTGAATGTTGCTGTCAATCTTTAACTGGTATTTAAGTGATTAAAAAGAAGGGATCTAAAAAACAATACTCTTCCAAAATATGAAGCCAGATGGTCTCTATGGAACCTACTCTTTCCTTTGAATGTACAGTACAGACCAAAAGTTTAGACACACCTTCTCATTTAAAGATTTTTCTGTATTTTCATGACTATGAAAATTGTACATTCACACTGAAGGCATCAAAACTATGAATTAACACATGTGGAATTATATACTTAACAAAAAAGTGTGAAACAACTGAAAATATGTCTTATATTCTAGGTTCTTCAAAGTAGCCACCTTTTGCTTTGATGACTGCTTTGCACACTCTTGGCATTCTCTTGATGAGCTTCAAGAGGTAGTCACCGGAAATGGTTTTCACTTCACAGGTGTGCCCTGTCAGGTTTAATAAGTGGGATTTCTTGCCTTATAAATGGGGTTGGGACCATCAGTTGTGTTGTGCAGAAGTCTGGTGGATACACAGCTGATAGTCCTACTGAATAGACTGTTAGAATTTGTATTATGGCAAGAAAAAAGCTGCTAAGTAAAGAAAAACGAGTGGCCATCATTACTTGAAGAAATGAAGGTCAGTCAGTTTGAAAAATTGGGCAAACTTTGAAAGTGTCCCCAAGTGCAGTTGCAAAAACCATCAAGCGCTACAAAGAAACTGGCTCACATGAGGCCCGCCCCAGGAAAGGAAGACCAAGAGTCACCTCTGCTTCTGAGGATAAGTTTATCCGAGTCACCAGCCTCAGAAATCGCAGGTTAACAGCAGCTCAAATTAGAGACCAGGTCAATGCCACACAGAGTTCTAGCAGCAGACACATCTCTTCAACAACTGTTAAGAGGAGACTTTGTGCAGCAGGCCTTCATGGTAAAATAGCTGCTAGGAAAACACTGCTAAGGACAGGCAACAAGCAGAAGAGACTTGTTTGGGCTAAAGAACACAAGGAATGGACATTAGACCAGTGGAAATCTGTGCTTTGGTCTGATGAGTCCAAATTTGAGATCTTTGATTCCAACCACCGTGTCTTTGTGCGATGCAGAAAAGGTGAACGGATGGACTCTACATGTCTGGTTCCCACCGTGAAGCATGGAGGAGGTGTGATGGTGTGGGGATGCTTTGCTGGTGACACTGTTGGGGGATTTATTCAAAATTGAAGGCATACTGAACCAGCATGGCTACCACAGCATCTTGCAGCGGCATGCTATTCCATCCGGTTTGCGTTTAGTTGGACCATCATTTATTTTTCAACAGGACAATGACCCCAAACACACCTCCAGGCTGTGTAAGGGCTATTTGACCAAGAAGGAGAGTGATGGGGTGCTACGCCAGATGACCTGGCCTCCACAGACACCAGACCTGAACCCAATCGAGATGGTTTGGGGTAAGCTGGATCGCAGAGTGAAGGCAAAAGGGCCAACAAGTGCTAAGCATCTCTGGGAACTCCTTCAAGATTGTTGGAAGACCATTTCTGGTGACTACCTCTTGAAGCTCATCAAGAGAATGCCAAGAGTGGGCAAAGCAGCCATCAAAGCAAAAGGTGGCTACTTTGAAGAACCTAGAATATAAGACATATTTTCAGTTCTTTCACACTTTTTTGTGAAGTGTGTCCAAACTTTTGGTCTGTACTGTAGATTACCTTTCTTATGATAAATCCTGTTAAAACTGTTAGCCAGTTGTTATGTTTTTTTTATATATGTATATATATTTTTTTTCTCTAAAACATGAAATGTGTTTTAGATATACTATAATGTACATTGTTTTATTTGTGTTAAGCACTGCTCAGATAATTACTTTGTTCTCCCCCTCCTTTCATTCCTTCTCCCTTCCCAGTTTATTCTTTCCTCATTTCCTCTTTCCTCATTTAACCTCTCCCCCTATTATTTCTCCTCTTTTCCATCCCACTTTCCTTTTTATATTTTCCTTCCCTTCCCTACCCCTTTTTCATCTCCCCTCCCTTCCTCTTCTCCTCTCCCTTCCGTTACTTTTCCGTTCGGTTAAGGTATAGCTTGTTGTTCTCATTTCTAAGCTAATATTCTGCCATTGTTTAGTTTTCTTCATTATTCCTATGTATTTTATCCCCATTATGTAAAATTTCCCTTAATAAAAACCATTTAAACAAAAGAAAAAAAAAAGAACGGATCTGCGCTAGCTCTGGATGCTGCGGTTACTGGGAAATGCTGATTGTACAGCCCTGACCAAAAGTGTTGAGACTGACACAAAGTTTGGTTTTCAAAAAGTTTTGCTGCTTCAATGTTTTTAGATTTGTTAGATGTTTCTATGGTCACTGAAGTACATTTCTAAACATTTCATAAGTTTTTCAATTTTTATTGTCAAAACACATCAAGTTTTTGCAAAGACTGAATATTTACAGAGTTGACCTTCATTTCTTCAGACGTCTGCCCTTCGCCCTGACAGCTGGATATCAGCTTCTGGGCCAAATCCTGACTGATCACAACCGATTCTCTGCCCAATCAGTACTTGGAGTTTATCACAACTTCTGTGTTTTTGTTTGTCCTCCCACTTTTCGAGATTGAGAACAGGTGGTCAATGGGATTGAGATCTGGGGAGTTTCCAAAATGGACCCAAAATGTCACATCGCCATGAACATAGAAAGGGATCTAAACCTCCTCCAAGAGCAACTTCTCTTAACAATCCAGGAACAATTTGGAGATGAACAATGATTTTTCCAGTATGATGGAGACCGTGTGACAAGAAAAAAGTGATAACTAAGTGGCTCGGTGAACAAAACATTGACATTTTGGATCCATGGCCAGGAAACTGATGCATTTGTCAATAAAAGTTTAAAAACGTATGCAATGCTTATACTCGTACCTCAGTAGCCATAGAAACATCCTAAAAAACAAGCCGCAACATTTTGTGAAAAACCAACATTTGTGTCAGTCTCAAAACATTTTGCCACGACTGTATAATACAGCCGACACCTTCCCTGTATGGTGCACGGTCGGCTCCATGACAAATATATAAGGGGAAAGATGATAAAGCGGTTGTCATCCCTGTCTCAGCTTTCAATGGTATAAAATAACAAATAGCATCTTACCCGGCCCATGACGCTCCCGCGCCAACATTTCTTGGGAAATGCTTTAGTTTCTTGCAGACTTCACTTTTTGTATTGCAAAAAGATTGAATCCGGGTGTCACAGATTAACCCCTTTTCCCCCCCGAGGGTGGTTTGCATGTTAATGACCGGGCCAATTTTTACAATTCTGACCACTGTCACTTTATGAGGTAATTACTCTGGAACGCTTTAACGGATTCCCCTGATTCTGAGACTGTTTTTTCGTGACATATTGTACTTCACGATAGTGGTAACATTTCTTTGATATCACTTGCGTTTATTTGTGAAAAAAAATGGAAATTTGGCTAAAATTTTGCAAATTTCGCAATTTTCAATCTTTGAATTTTCATGCCCTTAAATCAGAGAGATAAGTTACACAAAATAGTTAATAAATAACATTTCTCACATGTCTACTTTACATCAGAACAATTTTGGAAACAAATTGTTTTTTTTGTTATGGAGCTATAAGGGTTAAAAGTTGACCAGCGATTTCTCATTTTTACAACAAAATTTACAAAACCATTTTTTTTAGGGACCACATCATATTTGAAGTGACTTTGAGGGGTCTACATGACAGAAAATACACAAAAGTGACACCATTCTAAAAACTGCACCCTTCAAGGTGCTCAAAACCACATTCAAGAACCTTATTAACCCTTCAGGTGCTTAACAAAAAAAATTTGAATGTAGAAGAAAAAAACTTTTTTTTTTTTTCACAAAAATGTTACTTTAGACCCCAATTTTTTTATTTTCGCAAGGGTATCAGGAAAAAGTGGACCCCAAAATTTGTTGTGCAATTCCTCCTGAGCACGCCGATACCCCATATGTGGGGGAAAACCACTGTTTGGGCGCACGGCGGGGTTCAAAAGGGAAGGAGCGCCATTTGACAATTTGAATGTAAAATTTGCTTGAATAATTAGCGGACGCCATGTTGCGTTTGGGGAGCCCCTGATGTGCCTAAACAGTGGAAACCCCCCAAAAGTGACTCCATTTTGGAAACTACACCCCTCAAGGGGTATAGTGAACATTTTCAAACCAGAGGTACGACACAGAATTTGATAACATTAGGGCATCATATTGAATAAGTTGTCATTAGTCTTGAGCGCAAGTGCTCGCTACTTGAGTTTGCATTGGGTACTCAGGTATGCACCATGTATCATGGGTGCTCAAGTGACATGCTCGAGTCCCCGCCCGCATGTTTCACGGTTGTTAGACATCCAAAAAAACATGCGGGGATAGCTACTGCACGGCAGGCAATCCCCGCAAGGTATTTTGGCTGTATAACAGCTGCAAAATATATGGGGCGGAGACTCAAGCACCCGCTATACTCAGTGCATATCTGAGCACCCGATGTAAAATCAAGTAGCGAGCACTTGCGCTCAACACTAATCGCCATATCGTCAACATTTTTTTTTCTTTACTTCTGAAAAAAACCCAACCCTAACACAACCCCAACCCAACCCCAACCCTAACACAACTCCAACCCTAACACAACCCCAACCCTAGAGTTTATTTTTTACGCCATTCCTTGTGCGGTATAAGTGATGAGACGACTTTATTCTTCGGGTTGGTGCGATTACAGCGATACCAGATTGATATCGTTTTTTTATGATTGACAGCTGTCACACACTAAAATACCCTTTTTTTGCAAAGACTAGTTTTTGCATCGCCATATTTTGAAAGCTAAAATATTTCCATATTTCAGCTGACAGTCATGTGACAGCTTGTTTTTTGCGGGACAAATTGACGTTTTTATTGGTACCATTTTCGGGCACGTGACATTTTCTGATCGCTTTCTATGCCGAATTTTGGTAGGCAGAATAAAAAAAAAACAACAATTCAGGAATTGTTTTTTGTTTTTTTTTATGCCGTTCTGCGTGTGGTAAAATTGATAAGGTAGCTTTATTCTTCAGGTCAATACGTTTACAGCGGTACCACATTTATATTGTTTTTTTTTATGTTTTGGCGCTTTTACACAATACAAACTATTTTATAGAAAAAAGAATTGTTTTTGCATCACCTTAGTCTGAGAGCTACAACTTTTTTATTTTTCGGCTGATGGAGCTCTATGGCGGCTTCTTTTTTGCGGGACGAGATGATGTTTTCAGCGGTACCATTTTTATTTACATTTGTCTTTTTGATCGCATATTATTCCATTTTTTGTTTGGCGGTATGATGGCAAAGCATCGGGTTTTTTTGTTTGTTTTTTTACAGTGTTCACTAAAGGGGTTAACTAGTGGGAGAGTTTTATAGGTCAGGCCGTTCCGGACGCGGCGATACCAAATATGTGTACTTTTATTGGTTTATTTTTTTTCCATAAGAATATTTATTTATGGGTACAATATATTTTTATTTTTTAGGGACTATATTTTTCATTTTTTTTTTTTAGATTTGTAAAAAAAACATTTTTATTTTCACTTTCTGACACTTTTTGATCTTTTACACAGTCCCACTATGGGACTTTCACTTTTTGCAGCCTGATCGGCTGTATAGCTTAGGGTGCGGCGGCTCCATGTGCTATGCAGCCTGTCAGAGCTGCACAGGGAGAAGTTACTTTGGTCGCGCACTGCTGAAGACCAAAGTAACTTCTTGCCTCCTGGTGACCCGGATGTTGTCATGACAACATCGGGTCCCCATGACAACATCCGAGACCGGACGCCGCGGAACGCTGGAGAGGAGGTAAGTATCGGCACTTACCTCCCCACTTGCTCCGGCAATGCTTCGATCGATTTTGATCGCAGCATTTCTAGGGTTAATGTGCAGAGAGCGGTGCGGGACCACTCCCTGCACAAAGCACCGGGTGTCCGCTGTGACAATCAGCTGACACCCGGCTGTGCGGGAGATATCGCCAGGACGTACTATTCCATATCTGGCCCAAAAGGTCAAGGGCGCAGGTACGGAATAGTACGCCCAATGTCAGAAAGGAGTTAAAAAACTGCAGGTACAGCAATGTACCTTCCCTTAATAAAGCCAGGTACTTTCCACGCGAAACGCGCGTTGGGAAGCGGTACATTCTTATCACCTCTTGGGCACAGTGTGCCTCCAGGGTAAGACATGTAATCGCTATTATTTAATAGGGACTGTTTTTTATATCCCACTTGGCCTTTTCACCTTCCCAGGTTCTGTCTTCTTTGTTTAGACATCCTTTTTGTGCGGTTATTACATATAACTGGTCCTGTACGTAATAACCGCACACTATAATGTACTATGTGTAATAACCGCACACTATATGTACTATGTGTAATAACCGCACACTATATGTAATAACCGCACACTATATGTACTATGTGTAATAACCGCACACTATATGTAATAACCGCACACTATATGTACTATGTGTAATAACCGCACACTATATGTAATAACCGCACACTACATGTACTATGTGTAATAACCGTACACTATAAGTAATAACCGCACACTACATGTATTATGTGTAATAACCGCACACTATAATGTGTAATAACCGCACACTATATGTAACAACTTCACACTATATGTACTATGTGTAATAACCGCACACTATATGTAATAACCGCACACTATATGTACTATGTGTAATAACCGCACACTACAAGTAATAACCGCACACTACATGTATTATGTGTAATAACCGCACACTATAATGTGTAATAACCGCACACTATATGTAATAACCGCACACTATATGTACTATGTGTAATAACCGCACACTATAAGTAATAACCGCACACTACATGTATTATGTGTAATAACCGCACACTATAATGTGTAATAACCGCACACTATAATGTGTAATAACCGCACACTATATGTACTATGTGTAATCACCGCACACTATATGTAATAACCGCACACTACATGTATTATGTGTAATAACCGCACACTATAATGTGTAATAACAGCACACTACATGTATTATGTGTAATAACCGCACACTATAATGTGTAATAACAGCACACTATATGTACTATGTGTAATAACCGCACACTATATGTAATAACCGCACACTATATGTACTATGTGTAATAACCGCACACTATATGTAATAACCGCACACTACATGTATTATGTGTAATAACCGCACACTATATGTAATAACCGCACACTATATGTACTATGTGTAATCACCGCACACTATATGTAATAACCGCACACTACATGTACTATGTGTAATAACCGCACACTATATGTAATCACCGCACACTACATGTATTATGTGCAATAACCGCACACTATAATGTGCAATAACCGCACACTATAATGTGTATTAACCGCACACTACATGTATTATGTGTATTAACCGCACACTACATGTACTATGTGTAATAACCGCACACTACATGTATTATGTGTATTAACCGCACACTACATGTATTATGTGTATTAACCGCACACTACATGTACTATGTGCAATAACCGCACACTACATGTACTATGTGCAATAACCGCACACTACATGTACTATGTGCAATAACCGCACACTATAATGTGCAATAACCGCACACTATAATGTGCAATAACCGCACACTATAATGTGCAATAACCGCACACTATAATGTGCAATAACCGCACACTATAATGTGCAATAACCGCACACTATAATGTGCAATAACCGCACACTATAATGTGCAATAACCGCACACTATAATGTGCAATAACCGCACACTATAATGTGCAATAACCGCACACTATAATGTGCAATAACCGCACACTATAATGTGCAATAACCGCACACTATAATGTGCAATAACCGCACACTATAATGTGCAATAACCGCACACTATAATGTGCAATAACCGCACACTATAATGTGCAATAACCGCACACTATAATGTGCAATAACCGCACACTATAATGTGCAATAACCGCACACTATAATGTGCAATAACCGCACACTACAATGTGCAATAACCGCACACTACAATGTGCAATAACCGCACACTACAATGTGCAATAACCGCACACTACATGTATTATGTGTAATAACCGCACACTACATGTATTATGTGTAATAACCGCACACTACATGTATTGTGTAATAACCGCACACTACATGTATTATGTGTAATAACCGCACACTATATGTACTATGTGTAATAACCGCACACTACATGTACTATGTGTAATAACCGCACACTACATGAACTATGTGTAATAACTGCACACTACATGTATTATGTGTAATAACCGCACACTATATGTAATAACCGCACACTATATGTACTATGTGTAATCACCGCACACTATATGTACTATGTGTAATCACCGCACACTATATGCACTATATGTAATAACCGCACACTATATGTAATATGTGTAATAACCGCACACTATATGTAATATGTGTAATAACCGCACACTATATGTACTATGTGTAATAACCGCACACTATATGTAATAACCGCACACTACATGTATTATGTGTAATAACCGCACACTATATGTAATAACCGCACACTATATGTACTATGTGTAATAACCGCAAACTATATGTAATAACCGCACACTATATTCAATAACCGCACACTACATGTACTATGTGTAATAACCGCACACTATATGTAATAACCGCACACTATATGTACTATGTGTAATCACCGCACACTATATGTAATCACCGCACACTATATGTAATAATCGCACACTACATGTACTATGTGTAATAACCGCACACTATATGTAATAACCGCACACTATGTGTAATAACCGCACACTACATGTACTATGTGTAATAACCGCACACTACATGTATTATGTGTAATAACCGCACACTACATGTATTATGTGTAATAACCGCACACTACATGTACTATGTGTAATAACCGCACACTACATGTACTATGTGTAATAACCGCACACTACATGTACTATGTGTAATAACCGCACACTACATGTACTATGTGTAATAACCGCACACTACATGTAATAACCGCACACTACATGTACTATGTGTAATAACCGCACACTATATGTACTATGTGTAATCACCGCACACTATATGTAATCACCGCACACTATATGTACTATATGTAATAACCGCACACTATATGTACTATATGTAATAACCGCACACTATATGTACTATGTGTAATCACAACACACTATATGTAATCACCGCACACTACATGTACTATATGTAATCACCGCACACTATATGTACTATATGTAATAACCGCACACTATATGTAATAACCGCACACTATGTGTAATAACCGCACACTATGTGTAATAACCGCACATTACATGTACTATGTGTAATAACCGCACACTACATGTATTATGTGTAATAACCGCACACTACATTTATTATGTGTAATAACCGCACACTACATGTATTATGTGTAATAACCGCACACTACATGTACTATGTGTAATAACCGCACACTATATGTAATAACCGCACACTATATGTAATCACCGCACACTATATGTAATCACCGCACACTACATGTATTATGTGTAATAACCGCACACTATAATGTGCAATAACCGCACACTACATGTACTATGTGTAATAACCGCACACTATATGTATTATGTGTAATAACCGCACACTATATGTACTATGTGTAATAAACACACACTATATGTACTATGTGTAATAAACGCACACTATATGTACTATGTGTAATAACCGCACACTACATGTATTATGTGTAATAACCGCACACTGTATGTACTATGTGTAATAACCGCACACTATATGTAATAACCGCACACTATATGTACTATGTGTAATAACCGCACACTATATGTAATAACCGGACACTACATGTACTATGTGTAATAACCGCACACTACATGTATTATGTGTAATAACCGCACACTACATGTATTATGTGTAATAACCGCACACTACATGTATTATGTGTAATAACCGCACACTATATGTAATAACCGCACACTATATGTACTATGTGTAATAACCGCACACTACATGTATTATGTGTAATAACCGCACACTACATGTATTATGTGTAATAACCGCACACTACATGTATTATGTGTAATAACCGCACACTACATGTACTATGTGTAATCACCGCACACTATATGTACTATGTGTAATCACCGCACACTATATGTACTATGTGTAATCACCGCACACTATATGTACTAACCGCACACTATATGTACTAACCGCACACTATATGTACTATGTGTAATAACCGCACACTATAAGTAATAACCGCACACTATATGTACTATGTGTAATAACCGCACACTATATGTAATAACCGCACACTACATGTATTATGTGTAATAACCGCACACTACATGTATTGTGTAATAACCGCACACTACATGTATTATGTGTAATAACCGCACACTACATGTACTATGTGTAATAACCGCACACTATATGTAATAACCGCACACTATATGTAATCACCGCACACTATATGTAATCACCGCACACTACATGTATTATGTGTAATAACCGCACACTATAATGTGCAATAACCGCACACTACATGTACTATGTGTAATAACCGCACACTATATGTATTATGTGTAATAACCGCACACTATATGTACTATGTGTAATAAACACACACTATATGTACTATGTGTAATAAACGCACACTATATGTACTATGTGTAATAACCGCACACTACATGTATTATGTGTAATAACCGCACACTGTATGTACTATGTGTAATAACCGCACACTATATGTAATAACCGCACACTATATGTACTATGTGTAATAACCGCACACTATATGTAATAACCGGACACTACATGTACTATGTGTAATAACCGCACACTACATGTATTATGTGTAATAACCGCACACTACATGTATTATGTGTAATAACCGCACACTACATGTATTATGTGTAATAACCGCACACTATATGTAATAACCGCACACTATATGTACTATGTGTAATAACCGCACACTACATGTATTATGTGTAATAACCGCACACTACATGTATTATGTGTAATAACCGCACACTACATGTATTATGTGTAATAACCGCACACTACATGTACTATGTGTAATCACCGCACACTATATGTACTATGTGTAATCACCGCACACTATATGTACTATGTGTAATCACCGCACACTATATGTACTAACCGCACACTATATGTACTAACCGCACACTATATGTACTATGTGTAATAACCGCACACTATAAGTAATAACCGCACACTATATGTACTATGTGTAATAACCGCACACTATATGTAATAACCGCACACTACATGTATTATGTGTAATAACCGCACACTACATGTATTGTGTAATAACCGCACACTACATGTATTATGTGTAATAACCGCACACTACATGTACTATGTGTAATCACCGCACACTATATGTACTATGTGTAATCACCGCACACTATATGTACTAACCGCACACTATATGTACTATGTGTAATAACCGCACACTATAAGTAATAACCGCACACTATATGTACTATGTGTAATAACTGCACACTATATGTAATAACCGCACACTACATGTACTATGTGTAATAACCGCACACTACATGTACTATGTGTAAAAACCGCACACTACATGTACTATATGTAAAAAACGCACACTACATGTACTATGTGTAAAAACCGCACACTACATGTACTATGTGTAATAACCGCACACTATATGTAATAACCGCACACTACATGTATTATGTGTAATAACCGCACACTACATGTATTATGTGTAATAACCGCACACTACATGTACTATGTGTAATAACCGCACACTACATGTACTATGTGTAAAAACCGCACACTACATGTACTATGTGTAATAACCGCACACTATATGTACTATGTGTAATAACCGCACACTATATGTACTATGTGTAATAACCGCACACTACATGTATTATGTGTAATAACCGCACACTACATGTATTATGTGTAATAACCGCACACTACATGTACTATGTGTAATAACCACACACTATATGTACTATGTGTAATCACCGCACACTATATGTACTATGTGTAATCACCGCACACTATATGTAATAACCGCACACTACATGTATTGTGTAATAACCGCACACTATATGTACTATGTGTAATAACCGCACACTACATGTACTATGTGCAATAACCGCACACTACATGTACTATGTGTAATAACCGCACACTACATGTACTATGTGTAATAACCGCACACTACATGTACTATGTGTAATAACCGCACACTACATGTATTATGTGTAATAACCGCACACTACATGTACTATGTGTAATAACCGCACACTATATGTAATAACCGCACACTATATGTACTATATGTAATCACCGCACACTATATGTAATAACCGCACACTACATGTATTATGTGTAATAACCGCACACTATAATGTGCAATAACCGCACACTACATGTACTATGTGTAATAACCGCACACTATATGTATTATGTGTAATAACCGCACACTATATGTACTATGTGTAATAACCGCACACTACATGTACTATGTGTAATAACCGCACACTACATGTATTATGTGTAATAACCGCACACTACATGTATTATGTGTAATAACCGCACACTATATGTACTATGTGTAATAACCGCACACTATATGTAATAACCGCACACTATATGTACTATGTGTAATAACCGCACACTACATGTATTATGTGTAATAACCGCACACTATATGTAATAACCGCACACTATATGTACTATGTGTAATAACCGCACACTATATGTAATAACCGGACACTATATGTACTATGTGTAATAACCGCACACTACATGTATTATGTGTAATAACCGCACACTACATGTATTATGTGTAATAACCGCACACTACATGTATTATCTGTAATAACCGCACACTACATGTATTATGTGTAATAACCGCACACTATATGTAATAACCGCACACTATATGTACTATGTGTAATAACTGCACACTACATGTATTATGTGTAATAACCGCACACTACATGTATTATGTGTAATAACCGCACACTACATGTATTATGTGTAATAACCGCACACTACATGTACTATGTGTAATCACCGCACACTACATGTACTATGTGTAATCACCGCACACTATATGTACTAACCGCACACTATATGTACTAACCGCACACTATATGTACTATGTGTAATAACCGCACACTATAAGTAATAACCGCACACTATAAGTAATAACCGCACACTATATGTACTATGTGTAATAACCGCACACTATATGTAATAACCGCACACTACATGTACTATGTGTAATAACCGCACACTACATGTATTATGTGTAATAACCGCACACTACATGTACTATGTGTAATCACCGCACACTATATGTACTATGTGTAATCACCGCACACTATATGTACTATGTGTAATCACCGCACACTATATGTACTAACCGCACACTATATGTACTATGTGTAATAACCGCACACTATAAGTAATAACCGCACACTATATGTACTATGTGTAATAACTGCACACTATATGTAATAACCGCACACTACATGTACTATGTGTAAAAACCGCACACTACATGTACTATGTGTAATAACCGCACACTATATGTACTATGTGTAATAACCGCACACTATATGTAATAACCGCACACTACATGTATTATGTGTAATATCCGCACACTACATGTATTATGTGTAATAACCGCACACTACATGTATTATGTGTAATAACCGCACACTACATGTACTATGTGTAATAACCGCACACTACATGTACTATGTGTAAAAACCGCACACTACATGTACTATGTGTAATAACCGCACACTACATGTACTATGTGTAATAACCGCACACTATATGTACTATGTGTAATAACTGCACACTATATGTACTATGTGTAATAACCGCACACTATATGTACTATGTGTAATAACCGCACACTATATGTAATAACCGCACACTACATGTATTATGTGTAATATCCGCACACTACATGTACTATGTGTAATAACCGCACACTACATGTATTATGTGTAATATCCGCACACTACATGTATTATGTGTAATAACCGCACACTATAATGTGCAATAACCGCACACTACATGTACTATGTGTAATCACCGCACACTATATGTACTATGTGTAATCACCGCACACTATATGTAATAACCGCACACTACATGTACTATGTGTAATAACCGCACACTACATGTACTATGTGTAATAACCGCACACTACATGTACTATGTGTAATAACCGCACACTACATGTAGTATGTGTAATAACCGCACACTACATGTAGTATGTTTAATAACCGCACACTATATGTACTATATTTAATAAGCGCACACTATATGTACTATGTTTAATAACCGCACACTATATGTACTATGTGTAATAACCGCACACTATATGTAATAACCGCACACTACATGTATTATGTGTAATATCCGCACACTACATGTATTATGTGTAATAACCGCACACTACATGTATTATGTGTAATAACCGCACACTACATGTAATAACCGCACACTACATGTATTATGTGTAATAACCGCACACTACATGTATTATGTGTAATAACCGCACACTACATGTACTATGTGTAATAACCGCACACTATATGTAATAACCGCACACTATATGTACTATGTGTAATAACCACACACTATAAGTAATAACCACACACTATATGTACTATGTGTAATAACCGCACACTATAAGTAATAATCGCACACTATATGTACTGTGTGTAATCACCGCACACTATATGCAATAACTGCACACTACATGTATTATGTGTAATAACCGCACACTACATGTTCTATGTGTAATAACCGCACACTATATGTACTATGTGTAATAACCGCACACTATAAGTACTGTGTAATCACCGCACACTATATGCAATAACCGCACACTACATGTATTATGTGTAATATCAGCACACTACATGTATTATGTGTAATATCAGCACACTACATGTATTATGTGTAATATCAGCACACTACATGTATTATGTGTAATAACCGCACACTATATGTAATAACCGCACACTACATGTACTATGTGTAATAACCGCACACTATATGTACTATGTGTAATCACCGCACACTATATGCAATAACCGCACACTACATGTATTATGTGTAATAACCGCACACTACATGTACTATGTGTAATAACCGCACACTACATGTACTATGTGTAATAACCGCACACTATAAGTAATAACCGCACACTATATGTACTATGTGTAATAACCGCACACTATAAGTACTGTGTAATCACCGCACACTATATGCAATAACCGCACACTACATGTATTATGTGTAATAACCACACACTACATGTATTATGTGTAATAACCGCACACTACATGTATTATGTGTAATATCAGCACACTACATGTATTATGTGTAATATCAGCACACTACATGTATTATGTGTAATATCAGCACACTACATGTATTATGAGTAATAACCGCACACTATATGTAATAACCGCACACTACATGTACTATGTGTAATAACCGCACACTATATGTAATAACCGCACTCTACATGTATTATGTGTAATAACCACACACTATATGTAATAACCGCACACTATATGTATTATGTGTAATAACCGCACACTACATGTACTATGTGTAATAACCGCACACTACATGTACTATGTGTAATAACCGCACACTATATGTAATAACCGTACACTACATGTATTATGTGTAATAACCGCACACTATATGTATTATGTGTAATAACCGCACACTACATGTATTATGTGTAATAACCGCACACTACATGTATTATGTGTAATAACCGCACACTACATGTATTATGTGTAATAACCGCACACTACATGTATTATGTGTAATAACCGCACACTACATGTATTATGTGTAATAACCGCACACTACATGTATTATGTGTAATAACCGCACACTACATGTATTATGTGTAATAACCGCACACTACATGTATTATGTGTAATAACCGCACACTACATGTATTATGTGTAATAACCGCACACTACATGTATTATGTGTAATAACCGCACACTATATGCATTATGTGTAATAACCGCACACTACATGTATTATGTGTAATAACCGCACACTATATGTAATAACCGCACACTACATGTATTATCTGTAATAACCGCACACTATATGTATTATCTGTAATAACCGCACACTATATGTATTATGTGTAATAACCGCACACTATATGTATTATGTGTAATAACCGCACACTACATGTATTATGTGTAATAACCGCACACTATATGCATTATGTGTAATAACCGCACACTACATGTATTATGTGTAATAACCGCACACTATATGTAATAACCGCACACTACATGTATTATCTGTAATAACCGCACACTATATGTATTATCTGTAATAACCGCACACTATATGTATTATGTGTAATAACCGCACACTATATGTATTATGTGTAATAACCGCACACTACATGTATTATGTGTAATAACCGCACACTACATGTATTATGTGTAATAACCGCACACTACATGTATTATGTGTAATAACCGCACACTATATGCATTATGTGTAATAACCGCACACTACATGTATTATGTGTAATAACCGCACACTATATGTAATAACCGCACACTACATGTATTATCTGTAATAACCGCACACTATATGTATTATGTGTAATAACCGCACACTATATGTATTATGTGTAATAACCGCACACTATATGTATTATGTGTAATAACCGCACACTACATGTATTATGTGTAATAACCGCACACTACATGTATTATCTGTAATAACCGCACACTATATGTATTATGTGTAATAACCGCACACTATATGTATTATGTGTAATAACCGCACACTATATGTATTATGTGTAATAACCGCACACTACATGTATTATGTGTAATAACCGCACACTACATGTATTATGTGTAATAACCGCACACTACATGTATTATGTGTAATAACCGCACACTACATGTATTATGTGTAATAACCGCACACTACATGTATTATGTGTAATAACCGCACATTACATGCATTATGTGTAATAACCGCACACTATATGTATTATATGTAATAACCGCACACTACATGTATTATGTGTAATAACCGCACACTACATTTATGTGTAATAACCGCACACTACATGTATTATGTGTAATAACCGCACACTACATGTATTATGTGTAATAACCGCACACTACATGTATTATGTGTAATAACCGCACACTACATGTATTATGTGTAATAACCGCACACTACATGTACTATGTGTAATAACCGCACACTACATGTACTATGTGTAATAACCGCACACTACATGTATTATGTGTAATAACCGCACACTACATGTATTATGTGTAATAACCGCACACTACATGTATTATGTGTAATAACCGCACACTACATGTATTATGTGTAATAACCGCACACTACATGTATTATGTGTAATAACCGCACACTACATGTATTATGTGTAATAACCGCACACTACATGTATTATGTGTAATAACCGCACACTACATGTATTATGTGTAATAACCGCACACTACATGTATTATGTGTAATAACCGCACACTACATGTATTATGTGTAATAACCGCACACTACATGTATTATGTGTAATAACCGCACACTACATGTATTATGTGTAATAACCGCACACTACATGTATTATGTGTAATAACCGCACACTACATCTACTATGTGTAATAACCGCACACTACATGTATTATGTGTAATAACCGCACACTATATGCATTATGTGTAATAACCGCACACTACATGTATTATGTGTAATAACCGCACACTATATGTAATAACCGCACACTATATGTATTATGTGTAATAACCGCACACTATATGTATTATGTGTAATAACCGCACACTATATGTATTATGTGTAATAACCGCACACTACATGTATTATGTGTAATAACCGCACACTACATGTATTATGTGTAATAACCGCACACTACATGTATTATGTGTAATAACCGCACACTACATGTATTATGTGTAATAACCGCACACTACATGTATTATGTGTAATAACCGCACACTATATGCATTATGTGTAATAACCGCACACTACATGTATTATGTGTAATAACCGCACACTATATGTAATAACCGCACACTACATGTATTATCTGTAATAACCGCACACTATATGTATTATGTGTAATAACCGCACACTATATGTATTATGTGTAATAACCGCACACTACATGTATTATGTGTAATAACCGCACACTACATGCATTATGTGTAATAACCGCACACTACATGCATTATGTGTAATAACCGCACACTACATGCATTATGTGTAATAACCGCACACTACATGCATTATGTTTAATAACCGCACACTACATGTATTATGTGTAATAACCGCACACTACGTGTATTATGTGTAATAACCGCACACTACATGTATTATGTGTAATAACCGCACACTACATGCATTATGTGTAATAACCGCACACTACATGCATTATGTGTAATAACCGCACACTACATGCATTATGTTTAATAACCGCACACTACATGTATTATGTGTAATAACCGCACACTACGTGTATTATGTGTAATAACCGCACACTACGTGTATTATGTGTAATAACCGCACACTACATGTATTATGTGTAATAACCGCACACTACATGTATTATGTGTAATAACCGCACACTACATGTATTATGTGTAATAACCGCACACTACATGTATTATGTGTAATAACCGCACACTACATGTATTATGTGTAATAACCGCACACTACATGCATTATGTGTAATAACCGCACACTATATGCATTATGTGTAATAACCGCACACTATATGTATTAGATGTAATAACCGCACACTACATGTATTATATGTAATAACCGCACACTACATGTATTATGTGTAATAACCGCACACTACATGTATTATGTGTAATAACCGCACACTACATGTATTATGTGTAATAACCGCACACTACATGTATTATGTGTAATAACCGCACACTACATGTATTATGTGTAATAACCGCACACTACATGTATTATGTGTAATAACCGCACACTACATGTATTATGTGTAATATCAGCACACTACATGTATTATGTGTAATATCAGCACACTACATGTATTATGTGTAATATCAGCACACTACATGTATTATGTGTAATAACCGCACACTATATGTAATAACCGCACACTACATGTATTGTGTAATAACCGCACACTACATGTACTATGTGTAATAACCGCACACTATATGTACTATGTGTAATAACCGCACACTATATGTAATAACCGCACTCTACATGTATTATGTGTAATAACCGCACACTATATGTAATAACCGCACACTATATGTATTATGTGTAATAACCGCACACTACATGTACTATGTGTAATAACCGCACACTACATGTACTATGTGTAATAACCGCACACTATATGTAATAACCGCACACTACATGTATTATGTGTAATAACCGCACACTACATGTATTATGTGTAATAACCGCACACTACATGTATTATGTGTAATAACCGCACACTACATGTATTATGTGTAATAACCGCACACTACATGTATTATGTGTAATAACCGCACACTACATGTATTATGTGTAATAACCGCACACTACATGTATTATGTGTAATAACCGCACACTACATGTATTATGTGTAATAACCGCACACTACATGTATTATGTGTAATAACCGCACACTACATGTATTATGTGTAATAACCGCACACTACATGTATTATGTGTAATAACCGCACACTACATGTATTATGTGTAATAACCGCACACTATATGCATTATGTGTAATAACCGCACACTACATGTATTATGTGTAATAACCGCACACTATATGTAATAACCGCACACTACATGTATTATGTGTAATAACCGCACACTACATGTATTATGTGTAATAACCGCACACTACATGTATTATGTGTAATAACCGCACACTATATGCATTATGTGTAATAACCGCACACTACATGTATTATGTGTAATAACCGCACACTATATGTAATAACCGCACACTACATGTATTATCTGTAATAACCGCACACTATATGTATTATGTGTAATAACCGCACACTATATGTATTATGTGTAATAACCGCACACTACATGTATTATGTGTAATAACCGCACACTACATGTATTATGTGTAATAACCGCACACTACATGTATTATGTGTAATAACCGCACACTACATGTATTATGTGTAATAACCGCACACTACATGTATTATGTGTAATAACCGCACACTACATGTATTATGTGTAATAACCGCACACTACATGTATTATGTGTAATAACCGCACACTACATGCATTATGTGTAATAACCGCACATTACATGCATTATGTGTAATAACCGCACACTACATGTATTATGTGTAATAACCGCACACTACATGTATTATGTGTAATAACCGCACACTATATGCATTATGTGTAATAACCGCACACTACATGTATTATGTGTAATAACCGCACACTATATGTAATAACCGCACACTACATGTATTATCTGTAATAACCGCACACTATATGTATTATCTGTAATAACCGCACACTATATGTATTATGTGTAATAACCGCACACTACATGTATTATGTGTAATAACCGCACACTATATGCATTATGTGTAATAACCGCACACTACATGTATTATGTGTAATAACCGCACACTATATGTAATAACCGCACACTACATGTATTATCTGTAATAACCGCACACTATATGTATTATCTGTAATAACCGCACACTATATGTATTATGTGTAATAACCGCACACTATATGTATTATGTGTAATAACCGCACACTACGTGTATTATGTGTAATAACCGCACACTACGTGTATTATGTGTAATAACCGCACACTACGTGTATTATGTGTAATAACCGCACACTACGTGTATTATGTGTAATAACCGCACACTACGTGTATTATGTGTAATAACCGCACACTACGTGTATTATGTGTAATAACCGCACACTACGTGTATTATGTGTAATAACCGCACACTACATGTATTATGTGTAATAACCGCACACTACATGTATTATGTGTAATAACCGCACACTACATGCATTATGTGTAATAACCGCACACTATATGCATTATGTGTAATAAGCGCACACTATATGTATTATGTGTAATAACCGCACACTATATGTATTATGTGTAATAACCGCACACTACATGTATTATGTGTAATAACCGCACACTACATGTATTATGTGTAATAACCGCACACTACATGTATTATGTGTAATAACCGCACACTACATGTATTATGTGTAATAACCGCACACTACATGTATTATGTGTAATAACCGCACACTACATGTATTATGTGTAATAACCGCACACTATATGCATTATGTGTAATAACCGCACACTACATGTATTATGTGTAATAACCGCACACTATATGTAATAACCGCACACTACATGTATTATCTGTAATAACCGCACACTATATGTATTATGTGTAATAACCGCACACTATATGTATTATGTGTAATAACCGCACACTACATGTATTATGTGTAATAACCGCACACTACATGTATTATGTGTAATAACCGCACACTACATGCATTATGTGTAATAACCGCACACTACATGCATTATGTGTAATAACCGCACACTACATGCATTATGTTTAATAACCGCACACTACATGTATTATGTGTAATAACCGCACACTACGTGTATTATGTGTAATAACCGCACACTACGTGTATTATGTGTAATAACCGCACACTACGTGTATTATGTGTAATAACCGCACACTACGTGTATTATGTGTAATAACCGCACACTACGTGTATTATGTGTAATAACCGCACACTACGTGTATTATGTGTAATAACCGCACACTACGTGTATTATGTGTAATAACCGCACACTACGTGTATTATGTGTAATAACCGCACACTACATGTATTATATGTAATAACCGCACACTACATGTATTATGTGTAATAACCGCACACTACATGTATTATGTGTAATAACCGCACACTACATGTATTATGTGTAATAACCGCACACTACATGTATTATGTGTAATAACCGCACACTACATGTATTATGTGTAATAACCGCACACTACATGTATTATGTGTAATAACCGCACACTACATGTATTATGTGTAATAACCGCACACTACATGTATTATGTGTAATAACCGCACACTACATGTATTATGTGTAATATCAGCACACTACATGTATTATGTGTAATATCAGCACACTACATGTATTATGTGTAATATCAGCACACTACATGTATTATGTGTAATAACCGCACACTATATGTAATAACCGCACACTACATGTATTATGTGTAATAACCGCACACTACATGTACTATGTGTAATAACCGCACACTATATGTACTATGTGTAATAACCGCACACTATATGTAATAACCGCACTCTACATGTATTATGTGTAATAACCGCACACTATATGTAATAACCGCACACTATATGTATTATGTGTAATAACCGCACACTACATGTACTATGTGTAATAACCGCACACTATATGTAATAACCGCACACTACATGTATTATGTGTAATAACCGCACACTACATGTATTATGTGTAATAACCGCACACTACATGTATTATGTGTAATAACCGCACACTACATGTATTATGTGTAATAACCGCACACTACATGTATTATGTGTAATAACCGCACACTACATGTATTATGTGTAATAACCGCACACTACATGTATTATGTGTAATAACCGCACACTACATGTATTATGTGTAATAACCGCACACTACATGTATTATGTGTAATAACCGCACACTACATGTATTATGTGTAATAACCGCACACTACATGTATTATGTGTAATAACCGCACACTACATGTATTATGTGTAATAACCGCACACTACATGTATTATGTGTAATAACCGCACACTACATGTATTATGTGTAATAACCGCACACTACATGTATTATGTGTAATAACCGCACACTATATGCATTATGTGTAATAACCGCACACTACATGTATTATGTGTAATAACCGCACACTACATGTATTATGTGTAATAACCGCACACTATATGCATTATGTGTAATAACCGCACACTACATGTATTATGTGTAATAACCGCACACTATATGTAATAACCGCACACTACATGTATTATCTGTAATAACCGCACACTATATGTATTATCTGTAATAACCGCACACTATATGTATTATGTGTAATAACCGCACACTACATGTATTATGTGTAATAACCGCACACTACATGTATTATGTGTAATAACCGCACACTACATGTATTATGTGTAATAACCGCACACTACATGTATTATGTGTAATAACCGCACACTATATGCATTATGTGTAATAACCGCACACTACATGTATTATGTGTAATAACCGCACACTATATGTAATAACCGCACACTACATGTATTATCTGTAATAACCGCACACTACATGTATTATGTGTAATAACCGCACACTATATGTATTATGTGTAATAACCGCACACTACATGTATTATGTGTAATAACCGCACACTACATGTATTATGTGTAATAACCGCACACTACATGTATTATGTGTAATAACCGCACACTACATGTATTATGTGTAATAACCGCACACTACATGTATTATGTGTAATAACCGCACACTACATGTATTATGTGTAATAACCGCACACTACATGTATTATGTGTAATAACCGCACACTACATGTATTATGTGTAATAACCGCACACTACATGTATTATGTGTAATAACCGCACACTACATGTATTATGTGTAATAACCGCACACTACATGTATTATGTGTAATAACCGCACACTACATGTATTATGTGCAATAACCGCACACTACATGTATTATGTGTAATAACCGCACACTACATGTATTATGTGTAATAACCGCACACTACATGTATTATGTGTAATAACCGCACACTATATGCATTATGTGTAATAACCGCACACTACATGTATTATGTGCAATAACCGCACACTATATGTAATAACCGCACACTACATGTATTATCTGTAATAACCGCACACTATATGTATTATCTGTAATAACCGCACACTATATGTATTATGTGTAATAACCGCACACTACATGTATTATGTGTAATAACCGCACACTACATGTATTATGTGTAATAACCGCACACTACATGTATTATGTGTAATAACCGCACACTACATGTATTATGTGTAATAACCGCACACTACATGTATTATGTGTAATAACCGCACACTATATGCATTATGTGTAATAACCGCACACTACATGTATTATGTGTAATAACCGCACACTATATGTAATAACCGCACACTACATGTATTATCTGTAATAACCGCACACTACATGTATTATGTGTAATAACCGCACACTATATGTATTATGTGTAATAACCGCACACTACATGTATTATGTGTAATAACCGCACACTACATGTATTATGTGTAATAACCGCACACTACATGTATTATGTGTAATAACCGCACACTACATGTATTATGTGTAATAACCGCACACTACATGTATTATGTGTAATAACCGCACACTACATGTATTATGTGTAATAACCGCACACTACATGTATTATGTGTAATAACCGCACACTACATGTATTATGTGTAATAACCGCACACTACATGTATTATGTGTAATAACCGCACACTACATGTATTATGTGTAATAACCGCACACTACATGTATTATGTGTAATAACCGCACACTACATGTATTATGTGTAATAACCGCACACTACATGCATTATGTGTAATAACCGCACACTACATGCATTATGTGTAATAACCGCACACTACATGTATTATGTGTAATAACCGCACACTACATGTATTATGTGTAATAACCGCACACTACATGTATTATGTGTAATAACCGCACACTACATGTATTATGTGTAATAACCGCACACTACATGTATTATGTGTAATAACCGCACACTACATGTATTATGTGTAATAACCGCACACTACATGCATTATGTGTAATAACCGCACACTACATGTATTATGTGTAATAACCGCACACTACATGTATTATGTGTAATAACCGCACACTACATGCATTATGTGTAATAACCGCACACTACATGCATTATGTGTAATAACCGCACACTACATGCATTATGTGTAATAACCGCACACTACATGTATTATGTGTAATAACCGCACACTACATGTATTATGTGTAATAACCGCACACTACATGTATTATGTGTAATAACCGCACACTACATGTATTATGTGTAATAACCGCACACTACATGTATTATGTGTAATAACCGCACACTACATGTATTATGTGTAATAACCGCACACTACATGTATTATGTGTAATAACCGCACACTACATGTATTATGTGTAATAACCGCACACTACATGTATTATGTGTAATAACCGCACACTACATGTATTATGTGTAATAACCGCACACTACATGTATTATGTGTAATAACCGCACACTACATGCATTATGTGTAATAACCGCACACTATATGCATTATGTGTAATAACCGCACACTATATGTATTAGATGTAATAACCGCACACTACATGTATTATATGTAATAACCGCACACTACATGTATTATGTGTAATAACCGCACACTACATGTATTATGTGTAATAACCGCACACTACATGTATTATGTGTAATAACCGCACACTACATGTATTATGTGTAATAACCGCACACTACATGTATTATGTGTAATAACCGCACACTACATGTATTATGTGTAATAACCGCACACTACATGTATTATGTGTAATAACCGCACACTACATGTATTATGTGTAATAACCGCACACTACATGTATTATGTGTAATATCAGCACACTACATGTATTATGTGTAATATCAGCACACTACATGTATTATGTGTAATATCAGCACACTACATGTATTATGTGTAATAACCGCACACTATATGTAATAACCGCACACTACATGTATTATGTGTAATAACCGCACACTACATGTACTATGTGTAATAACCGCACACTATATGTACTATGTGTAATAACCGCACACTATATGTAATAACCGCACTCTACATGTATTATGTGTAATAACCGCACACTATATGTAATAACCGCACACTATATGTATTATGTGTAATAACCGCACACTACATGTACTATGTGTAATAACCGCACACTACATGTACTATGTGTAATAACCGCACACTACATGTACTATGTGTAATAACCGCACACTATATGTAATAACCGCACACTACATGTATTATGTGTAATAACCGCACACTACATGTATTATGTGTAATAACCGCACACTACATGTATTATGTGTAATAACCGCACACTACATGTATTATGTGTAATAACCGCACACTACATGTATTATGTGTAATAACCGCACACTACATGTATTATGTGTAATAACCGCACACTACATGTATTATGTGTAATAACCGCACACTACATGTATTATGTGTAATAACCGCACACTACATGTATTATGTGTAATAACCGCACACTACATGTATTATGTGTAATAACCGCACACTACATGTATTATGTGTAATAACCGCACACTACATGTATTATGTGTAATAACCGCACACAACATGTATTATGTGTAATAACCGCACACTACATGTATTATGTGTAATAACCGCACACTACATGTATTATGTGTAATAACCGCACACTATATGCATTATGTGTAATAACCGCACACTACATGTATTATGTGTAATAACCGCACACTATATGTAATAACCGCACACTACATGCATTATGTGTAATAACCGCACACTACATGCATTATGTGTAATAACCGCACACTACATGCATTATGTGTAATAACCGCACACTACATGCATTATGTGTAATAACCGCACACTACATGCATTATGTGTAATAACCGCACACTACATGCATTATGTGTAATAACCGCACACTACATGTATTATGTGTAATAACCGCACACTACATGTATTATGTGTAATAACCGCACACTATATGCATTATGTGTAATAACCGCACACTACATGTATTATGTGTAATAACCGCACACTATATGTAATAACCGCACACTACATGCATTATGTGTAATAACCGCACACTACATGCATTATGTGTAATAACCGCACACTACATGCATTATGTGTAATAACCGCACACTACATGCATTATGTGTAATAACCGCACACTACATGTATTATGTGTAATAACCGCACACTACATGTATTATGTGTAATAACCGCACACTACATGCATTATGTGTAATAACCGCACACTACATGTATTATGTGTAATAACCGCACACTACATGCATTATGTGTAATAACCGCACACTACATGCATTATGTGTAATAACCGCACACTACATGTATTATGTGTAATAACCGCACACTACATGTATTATGTGTAATAACCGCACACTACATGTATTATGTGTAATAACCGCACACTACATGTATTATGTGTAATAACCGCACACTACATGTATTATGTGTAATAACCGCACACTACATGTATTATGTGTAATAACCGCACACTACATGTATTATGTGTAATAACCGCACACTACATGTATTATGTGTAATAACCGCACACTACATGTATTATGTGTAATAACCGCACACTACATGTATTATGTGTAATAACCGCACACTACATGTATTATGTGTAATAACCGCACACTACATGTATTATGTGTAATAACCGCACACTACATGTATTATGTGTAATAACCGCACACTACATGTATTATGTGTAATAACCGCACACTACATGTATTATGTGTAATAACCGCACACTACATGTATTATGTGTAATAACCGCACACTACATGTATTATGTGTAATAACCGCACACTACATGTATTATGTGTAATAACCGCACACTACATGTATTATGTGTAATAACCGCACACTATATGCATTATGTGTAATAACCGCACACTATATGTATTATGTGTAATAACCGCACACTATATTTACTATGTGTAATAACCGCACACTATATGTACTATGTGTAATAACCGCACACTACATGTATTATGTGTAATAACCGCACACTACATGTATTATGTGTAATAACCGCACACTACATGTATTATGTGTAATAACCGCACACTACATGTATTATGTGTAATAACCGCACACTACATGTATTATGTGTAATAACCGCACACTACATGTATTATGTGTAATAACCGCACACTACATGTATTATGTGTAATAACCGCACACTACATGTATTATGTGTAATAACCGCACACTACATGTATTATGTGTAATAACCGCACACTACATGTATTATGTGTAATAACCGCACACTACATGTACTATGTGTAATAACCGCACACTACATGTATTATGTGTAATAACCGCACACTACATGTATTATGTGTAATAACCGCACACTACATGTATTATGTGTAATAACCGCACACTACATGTATTATGTGTAATAACCGCACACTACATGTATTATGTGTAATAACCGCACACTACATGTATTATGTGTAATAACCGCACACTACATGTATTATGTGTAATAACCGCACACTACATGTACTATGTGTAATAACCGCACACTACATGTACTATGTGTAATAACCGCACACTACATGTATTATGTGTAATAACCGCACACTATATGCATTATGTGTAATAACCGCACACTACATGTATTATGTGTAATAACCGCACACTATATGTAATAACCGCACACTATATGTATTATGTGTAATAACCGCACACTATATGTATTATGTGTAATAACCGCACACTACATGTATTATGTGTAATAACCGCACACTATATGTAATAACCGCACACTATATGTATTATGTGTAATAACCGCACACTATATGTATTATGTGTAATAACCGCACACTACATGTATTATGTGTAATAACCGCACACTACATGTATTATGTGTAATAACCGCACACTACATGTATTATGTGTAATAACCGCACACTACATGTATTATGTGTAATAACCGCACACTACAAGTATTATGTGTAATAACCGCACACTACATGTATTATGTGTAATAACCGCACACTACATGTATTATGTGTAATAACCGCACACTATATGCATTATGTGTAATAACCGCACACTATATGCATTATGTGTAATAACCGCACACTACATGTATTATGTGTAATAACCGCACACTATATGTAATAACCGCACACTATATGTATTATGTGTAATAACCGCACACTATATGTATTGTGTAATAACCGCACACTACATGTATTATGTGTAATAACCGCACACTATATGTAATAACCGCACACTACATGTATTATCTGTAATAACCGCACACTATATGTATTATGTGTAATAACCGCACACTACATGTATTATGTGTAATAACCGCACACTACATGTATTATGTGTAATAACCGCACACTACATGTATTATGTGTAATAACCGCACACTACATGTATTATGTGTAATAACCGCACACTACATGTATTATGTGTAATAACCGCACACTACATGTATTATGTGTAATAACCGCACACTATATGCATTATGTGTAATAACCGCACACTATATGCATTATGTGTAATAACCGCACACTACATGTATTATGTGTAATAACCGCACACTATATGTAATAACCGCACACTATATGTATTATGTGTAATAACCGCACACTACACGTATTATGTGTAATAACCGCACACTACATGTATTATGTGTAATAACCGCACACTACATGTATTATGTGTAATAACCGCACACTACATGTATTATGTGTAATAACCGCACACTACATGTATTATGTGTAATAACCGCACACTACATGTATTATGTGTAATAACCGCACACTACATGTATTATGTGTAATAACCGCACACTATATGCATTATGTGTAATAACCGCACACTATATGCATTATGTGTAATAACCGCACACTACATGTATTATGTGTAATAACCGCACACTATATGTAATAACCGCACACTACATGTATTATGTGTAATAACCGCACACTATATGTAATAACCGCACACTACATGTATTATGTGTAATAACCGCACACTACATGTATTATGTGTAATAACCGCACACTACATGTATTATGTGTAATAACCGCACACTACATGTATTATGTGTAATAACCGCACACTACATGTATTATGTGTAATAACCGCACACTACATGTATTATGTGTAATAACCGCACACTACATGTATTATGTGTAATAACCGCACACTACATGCATTATGTGTAATAACCGCACACTACATGTATTATGTGTAATAACCGCACACTACATGCATTATGTGTAATAACCGCACACTACATGCATTATGTGTAATAACCGCACACTACGTGTATTATGTGTAATAACCGCACACTACGTGTATTATGTGTAATAACCGCACACTACGTGTATTATGTGTAATAACCGCACACTACGTGTATTATGTGTAATAACCGCACACTACGTGTATTATGTGTAATAACCGCACACTACGTGTATTATGTGTAATAACCGCACACTACGTGTATTATGTGTAATAACCGCACACTACGTGTATTATGTGTAATAACCGCACACTACGTGTATTATGTGTAATAACCGCACACTACGTGTATTATGTGTAATAACCGCACACTACGTGTATTATGTGTAATAACCGCACACTACGTGTATTATGTGTAATAACCGCACACTACGTGTATTATGTGTAATAACCGCACACTACGTGTATTATGTGTAATAACCGCACACTACGTGTATTATGTGTAATAACCGCACACTACGTGTATTATGTGTAATAACCGCACACTACATGTATTATGTGTAATAACCGCACACTACATGCATTATGTGTAATAACCGCACACTACATGCATTATGTGTAATAACCGCACACTACATGCATTATGTGTAATAACCGCACACTACATGCATTATGTGTAATAACCGCACACTACATGCATTATGTGTAATAACCGCACACTACATGCATTATGTGTAATAACCGCACACTATATGTATTATGTGTAATAACCGCACACTATATGTATTATGTGTAATAACCGCACACTACATGTATTATGTGTAATAACCGCACACTACATGTATTATGTGTAATAACCGCACACTACATGTATTATGTGTAATAACCGCACACTACATGTATTATGTGTAATAACCGCACACTACATGTACTATGTGTAATAACCGCACACTACATGCATTATGTGTAATAACCGCACACTACATGCATTATGTGTAATAACCGCACACTACATGCATTATGTGTAATAACCGCACACTGTGTGTGTGTGTGTGTGTGTGTGTGTGTGTGTGTGTGTGTGTGTGTGTGTGTGTGTGTGTGTGTGTGTGTGTGTATATATATATGTGTATAGTATATACCCCCGCCGTGTACCTGAGCACTGGCTGCGGCTTAGATGCCTCCTCAGGCTGCTCTTCTCTATGAGAACTTGTTGCTCGCTGTAGCCGGGAGTTGCCGTCAGTCACACAGTGCGGCCCCTGTACCCGCAGTCTCCCGCCGCAACTCACCCCCAGCACTCACACCCGGGGGCGGCATCAGTGCATGCACAGGACGGTACCTGCCGCGGCTCCTGTCTCCTCACTCCTTGCTCCGTGCGCTCGGATGGTCCCCTCACAGCAGCGCTCACCGTTACTTTTGCACTACCTCCTCCTGTACACCAGAGGGCGCTCAACCAAACATAGCGACCCGGCAAAGACGGAGGAGCTGGGACCAGGAAGACTTCCCGCTCCAGGAGGTCGGGGCACAGCGAGTCACGTGGTTGTAGCTTGGACTTGCAGTCTGTGTGTTCGCCGTCGGCGGTGGTCGGAGGTGAGCGGTGCTTTATCATTGTGAGGGGGAGCCCGGGTGTGGCGGGATCTGCTCATGTCTGCTCCGTACTATACAGGACCCTACGTTTTCACAAGTCCCGGACATGGCTGATGACTGGGGCTGCTCATACTCTGAGTCCGCCATACATGTGCACGATCGCATCAGCCGAGCAGACAGAGCAGATCTGCCTCTGCTCTGCTGCTCCCGGGAGAGTGAAAGGATCGGGCATGTCTACAGTCAGCATGTACACCCCACCCCCGGGGTGTAGGGTCACTTCCCCCCCCCCCCCCCCTCGGGTGTAGGATCACTCCTCCTCCCCCCCCCCCGGGGTGTAGGATCACTCCTCCTCCCCCCCCCCCGGGGTGTAGGATCACTCCTACCCCCCCCCCCCCGGGGTGTGGGGTCACTCCTCCCCCCCCCCCCCCCGGGGTGTAGGGTCACTCCTTCCCCCCCCCCCTCTAGGGTGTAGGGTCACTCCTCCCCCCCCCCCCCCGTGGTGTAGGGTCACTCCTCCCCCCCCCCCCCCGGGGTGTAGGGTCACTCCTTCCCCCCCCCCCCCTGGGGTGTAGGGTCACTCCTTCCCCCCCCCCCCCGGGGTGTAGGGTCACTCCTTCCCCCCCCCCGGGGTGTAGGGTCACTCCTTCCCCCCCCCTGGGGTGTAGGGTCACTCCTTCCCCCCCCCTGGGGTGTAGGGTCACTCCTTCCCCCCCCCCCCCCCGGGGTGTAGGGTCACTCCTTCCCCCCCCCCCCCTGGGGTGTAGGGTCACTCCTTCCCCCCCCCCCCCCCCGGGGTGTAGGGTCACTCCTTCCCCCCCCCCCCGGGGTGTAGGGTCACTCCTTTCCCCCCCCCGGGGTGTAGGGTCACTCCTTCCCCCCCCCCCCGGGGTGTAGGGTCACTCTTTCCCCCCCCCCCCGGGGTGTAGGGTCACTCCTTCCCCCCCCCCCCCCTGGGGTGTAGGGTCACTCCTTCCCCCCCCCCCTGGGGTGTAGGGTCACTCCTTCCCCCCCCCCCGGGGTGTAGGGTCACTCCTTCCCCCCCCCCCCCCCCTGGGGTGTAGGGTCACTCCTTCCCCCCCCCCCCCCTGGGGTGTAGGGTCACTCCTTCCCTCCCCCCCCCCCCGGGGTGTAAGGTCACTCCTTCCCCCCCCCCCCGGGGTGTAGGGTCACTTCCCCCCCCCCGGGGTGTAAGGTCACTCCCCCCCCCCCGGGGTGTAGGGTCACTTCCCCCCCCCCCGGGGTGTAGGGTCACTTCCCCCCCCGGGGTGTAGGGTCACTTCCCCCCCCGGGGTGTAGGGTCACTTCCCCCCCCCCCCCCCCCCCCGGGGTGTAGGGTCACTTCCCCCCCCCCCCCCCCCCCCGGGGTGTAGGGTCACTTCCCCCCCCCCCCCCCCCCCCGGGGTGTAGGGTCACTCCCCCCCCCCCCCCCCCCCCCCGGGGTGTAGGGTCACTTCCCCCCCCCCCCCCCCCCCCCCCCCGGGGTGTAGGATCACTCCTCCTCCCCCCCCCCCGGGGTGTAGGATCACTCCTACCCCCCCCCCCCGGGGTGTAGGGTCACTCCCCCCAGGGTGTAGGGTCACTTCCCCCCCCCCCCCCCCCCCGGGGTGTAGGGTCACTTCCCCCCCCCCCCCCCCCCGGGGTGTAGGGTCACTCCCCCCTCCCCCCCGGGGTGTAGGGTCACCTTCCCCCCCCCCCCCTGGTGTGTAGGGTCACTCCTCCCCCCCCCCCCCCCGGGGTGTAGGGTCACTACCCCCCCGGGGTGTAGGGTCACTCCCCCCCCTGGGTGTAGGGTCATGAAAAGGTCTGATTGACACCTTCTCATCAAACAAAAGAGCTAGGTGTCAGCTAGTCCCATTCACCCAATCTTCATTAGCATTTCCATTCATGTAATTTATGCGGCAGCTGTGAGCTGGTATTTTTAGCCTGGGAAGGTGCCATTTGCAAACATTTTCCCTGGCCATTATTAACAGCTCACAGCTGTTTCTTTAGCCGCTACGTCCCCTGATGCTTTGGACGCAGTGTATTTTTGTTGTGTCCAAAACGCGGTGTTCTAATGCCACACTTTTGTTGTCGGTACATGTGAACAGTGCTGTGGAGTCGGTATAAAATGAACCGACTCCTAAAATTGGGTTCAGTAATTCAATGCAGTTTGTGGGGAATATTTTTTCATAAGAATTTGGGAAAGTTATGAAATGTCCTATTCCAGGGCTCGACAAACCCAGGCGCCTGGTCGCCAGTGGCGCCTAGAAAATGTTGCCTGGTGCTTGAGGAGTTGAGAAGAAAAAAAAATACTCTCAATCCAATCCCACCTCCTGCACGGAGTCATCCAATCGGAGGAAGCAGGGACAGTATCGCTCAGGCCGCCTTCTCCACTTTGTTCCGCCCCCCTTATGCTCCGGGACTGGACAGGGAGAGTTGGGTTACGGGGGAAGCAGGGCCGGCGTCAGTACCCGGGCAAGTGCCGGGGCCCTGGAAAATCAGAGGGGCCCCGCCGCCCACTCACTGTTGGGGCCCGGGCCCACACACCCACCCGCCCACACACTGTCGGGGCCGGGCCCACACACTGTCGGGGCCGGGCCCACACACCCACCCGCCCACTCACTGTCGGGGCCGGGCCCACACACCCACCCGCCCACTCACTGTCGGGGCCGGGCCCACACACCCACCCGCCCACTCACTGTCGGGGCCGGGCCCACACACCCACCCGCCCACTCACTGTCGGGGCCGGGCCCACACACCCACCCGCCCACTCACTGTCGGGGCCCTGGCCGCTTCCTCGGCACCTGTTCAGGGACGCAGGCGCTGCTTGATTGCCGGCACTTCCCCCAGACATGGCCGCGCGCTGTCCGGCTGTGTCTGCTAGTAATGACACGGCAGGGTCGACGGCACTGCACCTTTAATTGTGCTTGTGTGTCGCTCCTGCCGCGTCATTACTAGCAGACACAGCCGCACAGCACGCGGCCATGTCTGGGGGAGTGCCGGCAATCAAACACCGTCGGAGCGGAGGTCCTGCACAGATGGGCGGGAGGGGCCCGGACCCGACCGCAAGTGGGCCCCTCTGATGTTCCAGGGCCATGAAGTCTGTGACACGCCGGGGGCCCTGCACTGCCCCATACCCGAGGAGCTGCTGGACAGGACACTGGACCGGGGACAGGTGAGTGAGGCTTCCCCAATCCCCATATTAAAAATATTAGTAATGGGTCTGTGTGAGTGCATGTATGTGAATGTCAGTGTATATGACTGTGTATATATATTTGTCTGTTTTATCTATGTGTATGTCTGTATGTGTACATATGTCTGCGTACCGTGTGTGCGCGCGCATATGTCTGCGTATGTGAAGGATGAGGGGGCAGGCTGGGCCATGTGTAATAAATATATATATATAATATATATATATATTTCTCCGCCGTATCTGTGCATCATGAATCGTGTATGTGTTAAAAGGGCCCACTGAGACTCTTTCGCCCGGGGCCCAGAAAAACCTGGAGCCGGCCCTGGGGGGAAGGATCGCTGTGGCCGGGGGCCCGTTCTCATCTCCCGCTACCTGTGTAAGTACATACAAAGGCCGTGCTCCCCGGGGAGACGCCGTGTGTGAGGGGGTCTATATGTACAGTTTGTCAACAAAAAAAAATTCTGGCTAGTAAATTTTTTGGCTGGCTCCTAGATTCTGAACAACTTTGTCGACCCCTGTCCTATTCCTGATCTAAGGGTCTAGACTTTTAGCTGAGATTAATCTGTGCTACAGTAAATTTATCACTTAACCCTGAGCCATGTATGAGGGAGTTGGTGTCATGAAAATTGAAGAGTCGGAGGTTTGGTTTACCGACTCCACAGCCCTGCATGTGAATCCACCGCATATAATGACACTTCAATCGGTCAAATTCTGCAGCGGAGACTAGCGTGTCCGCTAGATAAATTGATACGCTGTGGGTGAGTTTAGGTACATGGCCATGGTCAGCAGCCGCTGCAGGTTTGACGCTGCGTGTTTATGCAGCGTCAAACCCGCAGCATCCAGATGTTACAGCATAGTGGATGGGATCTCTAGAAATCCCATGTCTGCTATGCATGCATCTGAGGCTGCGAATCACCGGCGGACACGAAATTTGACCACTAGAAAGTAAATACGCATTGTTCACATGTAGATTTACCTGCGTTCAATAGAATGCAACGTTTTGGACACAGCAAAAAATATGCGTCCAAAGCGCTGCTACGTCTGAATTATGGGCACAGAGCCTAAAATAAAAAAAAAATGGTGTGTGCTCCCCCGTTATTTTTATAACCAGCAGAGGGAAAGCCGACCGCTGGGGGCTGATATTAGTAGCCGGGGAAGGGTCCATTAGCCAACAATGGTTAATGGCCCCTTTAAGACACCCCCATTACTAATTGCCTGGTAAAATGTCACCGCCTTTTCAATAAAAGACAACTCAAAGAATAAAGTATTTTAATGAAATAAAAAACACAGTTCTACAATTTTTTTTTATTACCCTCTCAGTCCCCAAATCTCCTGGAAAAAAAACAACCAGCCATATCCCTCATCTGTCCGCCATCAATGACGTAGTCCAAGATTTCTTCTTTAGATTCCCACGATGAGGTCACTTGACCGATCAGCTGATCACCCACGTCACCGCAGGTCCTAGCAGTGTACTGAGCTGCCGGGTGCGAGTGGCAAAAACGCTTCGTTTGCCCATAGCCTAAAAAGGCTAATGGCATGCTTTTCCTACAGCTTATGCATTTCAGGTTTTTAGGCTACATTCTCACGTGTGTATTTTTATATCCATGTAAAAAGGATCTTTATTTTCTCTCAGGCTTCATTCGTGTTGCATCCCTTTCACCCCCCATATTTATTTTACTCACTTATACAGCGCTTTACAGATATTATGGGCACTGTCCCCATTGGGGCTCACAATCTAAGTCCCCTATCAGTATGTCTTTGAAGTGTCCTTTTTGTTTCCCTCTCTGAAGCCGGTAGACTATTATAACCTTTTTTATATATTGACTGTTAACATTGGATCGACGGGACTCTTCTGTTTTCCAAGTTTCAACTGGATCCCCATAGACTCTTAATGGCTGAGTGTGATTGGAGCCACCAGTATATGATGTCCTCCCGAATCTGTCCCCCCCCCCCCCCCCCCCCTCCGGATCTCTGCCACCATTATATGACGTTCTCCCGAATCGGTCCCCCCCCTCCGGATCTCTGCCACCATTACATGATGTTCTCCCGAATCTGTTCCCCCGCCTCCGGATTTCTGCCACCATTATATGATGTTCTCCCGAATCTGTTCCCCCCTCCGGATCTCTGCCACCATTATATGATGTTCTCCCAAATCTGCCCCCCCCCCTCCGGATCTCTGCCACCATTATATGATGTTCTCCCAAATCTGCCCCCCCCCCTCCGGATCTCTGCCACCATTATATGATGTTCTCCCGAATCTGTTCCCCCCTCCGGATCTCTGCCACCATTACATGATGTTCTCCCGAATCTGTCCCCCCCCCCTCCGGATCTCTGCCACCATTATATGATGTTCTCCCGAATCTGTTCCCCCCCCCTCCGGATTTCTGCCACCATTACATGATGTTCTCCCGAATCTGTTCCCCCCTCCGGATCTCTGCCACCATTATATGATGTTCTCCCGAATCTGTTCCCCCCTCCCCCCCCCTCCGGATCTCTCCCACCATTATATGATGTTCCCCTGAATCTGTCCCCCCCCCCCCCCCCCCCTCACACCCGGATCTCTCCCACCATTATATGATGTTCTCCCGAATCTGTTCCCCCCCCTCCTGATCTCTGCCACCATTACATGATGTTCTCCCGAATCTATTCCCCCCTCCGGATCTCTGCCACCTTTATATGATGTTCTCCCGAATCTGTTCCCCCCTCCGGATCTCTGCCACCATTATATGATGTTCTCCCGAATCTATTCCCCCCTCCGGATCTCTGCCACCTTTATATGATGTTCTCCCGAATCTGTTCCCCCCTCCGGATCTCTGCCACCATTATATGATGTTCTCCCGAATCTGTCCAAACCCCCCTCCCCTTCCGGATCTCTCCCACCATTATATGATGTTCTCCCGAATCTGTCGTCCGTCCCCCCCCCCCCCCCCGGATCTCTCCCACCATTATATGATGTTCCCCTGAATCTGTGTCGTCCCCCCCCCCCCCCACCTGGATCTCTCCCACCATTATATGATGTTCTCCCGAATCTGTCCAAACCCCCCTCCCCTTCCGGATCTCTCTCACCATTTTATGATGTTCCCCTGAATCTGTCCCCCCTCCCCCCCCCCTCCAGATCTCTCCCACCATTATATGATGTACTCCCGAATCTGTCCCCCCCCCCCCCCCCCGGATCTCTCCCACCATTTTATGATGTTCCCCTGAATCTGTCGGCCCCCCCCCCCCCCCCTCCGGATCTCTCCCACCATTATATGATGTTCTCCCGAATCTGTCGTCTCTCCCACCATTATATGATGTTCTCCCGAATCTGTCGCCCCCCCCCCCCCCCCCCCCCCCCCGGATATCTCTCCCACCATTTTATGATGTTCCCCTGAATCTGTCCCCCCCCCCCCCCCCGGATCTCTCCCACCATTTTATGATGTTCCCCTGAATCTGTCCCCCCCCACCCGGATCTCTCCCACCATTATATGATGTTCTCCCGGATCTGTTCCCCTCCGGATCTCTCCCACCATTATATGATGTTCTCCCGGATCTGTTCCCCCCTCCGGATCTCTCCCACCATTATATGATGTTCTCCCGGATCTGTTCCCCCCCTCCGGATCTCTGCCATTGAATATTACTGCTGTGATGGCGATGCCGGCCATGGAGCGGCTGTCGTCAGTCCATATCTCATTCCGTCAGTCACAGGGATGTCTGTCTTTGCCTCTGTCGCTGTATCTGTAATTGCTCCCTGCTGATCCTTTTAAACCTTATAATATAAATATCCATTTCTGGAGAATTCCCTTCTTAATCCAATCAGGGCCGGCGGAGACAGTAAATGACAGAACATAGGGAGCAGTGCGGCCGGCCGCCGCACATTGATCACGCCGTTACGAGCTGATACCCTGGCTTATTATCTGTAGCAGCCGCGTCTCCAGAGTGCTCCGTAGCCCAGAGCAAGGGCATCGAGAGGCCCCGGTGGAGCATTTGTTATTATTTAGCTGGATCTTATGGCTTGTGACCCAATTTCTTGTCTTTTCTTTTTCCCGCAAGAAAATTCAACAAAATGATTATCCCTGTCAGATGCTTCACATGTGGCAAGATCGTTGGAAATAAGTGGGAAGCGTATCTGGGGCTGCTGCAGGCTGAGTACACCGAAGGGTACGTGCACCGTGTTTATAGCCGCCGTGCGTCACATCCATACGTCAAGTCAATGTTCTTCTGTTTGTACCATGATTACTTCTTACTCTTCTAGTCCATGAGCAAAAATGGGCAAAATAAAACATCATTCTGCTATTCTCCTCCATTAAGCTGTTAAAGGCTTTGTCCCCCTTCACAGACGTTTTTATTGCTCTTGTGCATCTAGAATAAAAAATGAAGCCACTTTGCAAATAAGTCTTCCTAAAAAAAAGAAAAAAAAATCCTACTTGTGTCTACAGCTGCTCCGCTGATCTATGCGTCTCCATAGTAACAGACAACAGACAGAACTTGTACATTCTGATCCTGCAGATACTTTGTATCTGTCCTCTACTTCCTGCCACTGTACCAAGTAAGGGGCAATTGGTAGGGTGTGTGACTATAGGAGGTAGGTTTGTGTTACCATGGAGACACATGACTACAAAACGACTGTGGACGCAAAACGGTAGGCGCATTTTAATGACCATCTGCAAAGTTGCTTATTTTTACTTTGTAGTTGCAGTGTGCTGGAAAGACAAAAGTATTCATTAGATAAGATATACTGTACTTTTCTGACCATAAGACGCACCTAGGTTTTAGAGGAGGAGAATAAAAAAAAATGTAAGCAAAATATGTGGTCACGATGCACTGTTAAGGGGGAGGGGGGTCTTCTGCTGACAATGGTATAGGGGTAATGTCCCCCAATTCTGATAATATCCCCCATCCTGGTATATATGCGCCCCCCTTTCTATTATATGTGGCCTCCATCCCCATCCTGGTATGCGTGGCACCCTCATCCCTACCTATCCTGGTATGCGTGGCACCCCTCATCCCTACCTATCCTGGTATGTGTGGCACCCCTCATCCCCATCCTGGTATGCGTGGCACCCCTCATCCCCATCATGCTGCGCACAAAAAAAATGAACACTCCTACTCACCTTCCTTCTCTCTCCTCCAGCGCTGCGTCCTGTCTGCCCGCACTGATCTCTACATGTGAGCCGCGCATGAAGTCACTGCTCCCCACGCCGGGACTCTGTGCGCGGGGAGCAGTGACTTCATGCTCCTTAATAGCCGGCACACAGCGTAGCCACAGCGCAGCTCCTGCTGTTAAAGGGCATGAATATTCACCCCCTCCCCACGCCCATGAGGCTGGACATGTGTGGCCGAAAGTATGCAAATTGTATGTTTGCAGTAATATGACCGCCCGCTCCTAATACTGGAGAATCCTGACAGTGCTCTGTGAGTATTCACAAGTCTGCAGTCATATAGTGACTGCAGACTTGTACCCCAAGCCTGGAAAAGCCCCTATATAGCACTTTTGCATTTGGGTTTGATTAAATGTTTACACCATTTGACTTCTACAGGCTACTTGTTTCCATGCATGCTGATCTTTAGTGTGGTCTGTCATCACAAATCAGCTGAGGGGAGCTTAGAAAAAAATTAAGACCCTCAAAAACACTCACTGATGGAGTCTCAGTTAAAGGGGTTGACCACTACTGACCCTAACACTTAACCCTAACCAATTTCATTCCCCATGTTTGGCCCCGATAAATTAAAAAAGCTTATACTCGCCTCCTGTGCCGGCGCCACGCCAGCTCTTGGCTACTCCCTTTCCCGGGGCTCCCGTGTGGTTATAACAAGTGGCGCCCAATCAGCGCTGGCGTATCTCTCCTCCTTCGTATGTATACATAATCTAGAGGGAGTGGGGGGCTGCGGCTGCCGTTCACTTCCTCTGGCTTACTAATGTGTTCGAACGCGGAGAGTGATGCCTACGCTGATTGGGCACCGGTCTCACTTGTCATAACATGGAGAATGAGTAGGGATTGTCCTAGTAGTAGTAGAGGCCAGAAAATGGAAATGGTGCAAATAGTTAAAAATAAAAAAGATTTTTTTTTCGCCACAAATACATGCATTTAAGTTTAAAAATAAAAGCTGAGCATGCATGATGTAGGGACAGAGACTCTGATTCCTGCGATGTCACTTACGGGGCGGTGTGTTGCTGTTTCAATGCAAAAATTAGTTTTATTTAACAGGACATTATCACTACAGGACTAGGTGTCTTGTGCCTCCTGGTACACCCAAGCCCCCATCACTGATTGGCAGTTTTCTATGCACACTCTGGCAGCTTTCTGCCTATGCAATCAGTGATGTGGCCGGGGTTTTATGGGGCTCGGCATTCAGAGAACTGCTAGATCTGCTGCAGAGAAAATGGGAATTCTGTCATAACTGATGCACCAAGTAAACTAAGTGATACATCGCTGGAATCAGTGTCTCTGTCCCTACATCATGCTGATGTCAGATTACATAGCAAAAAAAATGGTGACAGATTCCCTTTAACTTTGAAAGGATAAAAATCTTGTCACACAATGGAGACACGGATTCATGGCTTGTTGCACCACCGCTCTGATATCCTTTTAGCGCCGTACAGTGCAGAACGTGTCCAGGGTGCAGGTTCGCCTTAGTGAGAGCAGGAGAGGCGACAGCTGGCGATCCTGATCACATCTGCCTATGGGCTGAGATACATGACCTCTCCGTTCTCCCGTCCTGATCTATCTCCCTCTTCTCTCTTTGCAGTGACGCCCTGGATGCATTAGGCTTGAAGCGATACTGCTGCCGCCGGATGCTCCTCGCTCACGTGGATCTGATAGAGAAGCTTCTGAACTACGCTCCTTTGGAGAAATGAGAAGACGTATGGGAAAGGGATATTTCCTAATGGGGCACATTTCTAAGAGGGAGCAGAAACTTTTCTAATTCCAGGGATGACGCCATCCAGGACATTCCTCATCACCTCTTCCACCTGCATCCACAAAATCCACTCGTTTTATATTTAATAAAGATATTTTTGCTATTTTGATTGATAACTGTGCGTCAGGTTAGTCCAATGGTTTTCTACAGACAGCAAAATCCTTATTACCAATACACCACAGGGCCCAAAGTAGAACACAGACCTGCATCCGACCGGCTTTTCTTTTTTTTTTTTTTGTGCTCCCATAGACTTGAATAGACGAAGAAAGTTCATGGTGTGAATTATTTTATATTTTTTTTTAGATTGACGATGTCCACGTGAAAAAAAACCCTCATCTGAACAGTCCTATTCGATAACCCTGGATCATAGTGATGTGCATGTGAGGTCAGCTTATTACACGTACAGCTCCCAGACTGAAAATACGGTGGTGTGAACATAGCCTAAAATAGTGTAGAGCATAAATCTATTAAAATATAACTTTTTTTTTTTTTTTTCCCATGGGCCGAATCTACGCATGAAATAAATTGCAGCAAGCACCAGTTTCTTTTGTATTTCAGGTGAAACTTGCATATTGAAGTCTGAGTGCACAAAAAATAAAAATCACGTCCTCCATACAGGATCTGATTTTTGCAGATAAATGATGGCAATTATTTAACATTGTAAATTGTATTTGGTCTCGTAAATTTTAATCAGTTGGGAAAAAAATGAAAATGGCCTTTTCTTTTATACGCTCATGTGAACCTAGCCTATAGGTAATACAACATCATTATGTAATACTATAATATACAAATTCAAATCGTGAATAATCATTGTATGCACTGTGATGAAGAAGCCTGGACTAATAAGGGCCATTCCTGTGATTTTCGGCTATTTTTTTTCCTCCTTTTGTTAGCAATAATATATGCATTAAGATACTCACCGGTCGCCGTCTTCTGCTGTTTGCAACGTTGCTCTGGTCCGATCCGTCATATGACTGCAGTTGTGACCGGTCATCTCACAGTGACTGCTGTGTTGGCTGGAAGTCACTTTTTTCAATGTAAGTCTATGATCTTTGTTCTGAGTCTTTGAGTAAGTATGCGTCAGACACCTTGTGACGATGGCAGGTCACAACTGTGGTCACATGATGCCGAAGCGGCGCTGGAAACAGCAGAAGACTGCGACAGGTGAGTATGTTAATGCACTAACACATGCACGTTTGCTAATAAAGGGGTTAAAAAACAAAGCTGGACTGGCCCTTTAAAGGGTTATTCCCGCTCCACTCACTTCCATAGCTACTGCCATCTGTCAGGATACGGGCACAATCGGCAAGTCTTCTGTTTATAGGAATAGGACAGGTGCCCATGTTTCAGCTGGTGATATGTCGGTCCTGACCCCGGTAACCTCCAGATTCAGAAGTGAGCGGAGCTGCAATAAATCAAGCTGCCATCTACCTCTTGTATCAGTTTTCATACAATATTGAGCGCAATCTTGTTTGTTTTATCAAATAAATGTTCCATTTTAATACATTGAGTGCAGTATTTCACATACTTGTGATATCACTGGCCATTTATCACTGTATTTGCGCCAGTAATTGTGTACAACATTTATTACACCACTTTTTAGCACTTACACTAAAACTTGATGAGAAACAGGGCCTGGGTTAAACTCTTGACGTGAAGTATAACATATTTTATAAATGCATTTTTACATAAAGGTTGTAAAAAAAAAAAAAAAAAACACGTAGACAAGCCAGGTTGTAAAAAAAAAAAGTCACAACTTATGTAGCAACCATTTTTAGCATACAAAAAAAATGGTCATTTTTGCATAATTATACCATTATGTGCAATACTAGACACATTTATTTTACTCATTTTTATATAGCACCATTAGTTTCACAGCTCTTTATAGACATTATTGGCTCTGTCCTCATTGGGGCTCACTATCTAGATTTATTGGTCTCCCTCAATTTTCTATACTAATTGTTATGCATAAAAAAAAGTCAATGTCCAAAAAATAAAATTTGCGTTAAATTTTGACATTTGACACATTGGTCTCAGGATCTAACATTGGAAAATTAACTATGCTTAAAAAGTTGCACTGGGATAATTTGCACCAAATTTATCATTAAGGGATGACATTTAATAAATTTGGAGCAGCAGAGTTGGCGTGAGCACACTGAAGATTGGCACAAATTACACACATTTTGTAATCTGTCCTGGTAATTTGGCCTAAATTACTCCGCAGTGGTTAGAATTTGAGTGAAACAATGGTTACCAACAAACATCAATTTAATGGGTATTTTTTTTTTTTAGTGAATGTTATAAAATTTGCATGATAGTAGGCCAGGTTATGACTTATAAGGGTCATCTGATGTCATTTTTTTCTGGGACAGCTCTGACTAATCTAAAAATTGACGTCATAAGACCTTTGAAGGTGCACTATGGTGCTTGGCACAAAATCTTTTGCTGATTATTTCAAGGGGTATTCTGAAATATAAAACTTGACTTCTATTAAAAGTATAGAATACAAAGTAAAAATTCTTATAGTAATATAATCTTTCCAGTAGTTTTTTTTTACATAATTACTCACTGGCCTGAAAGTTTATGTGCGTAGCATGCTACGTAGGGTTACAACCTGTCATTCCACTTTGCGGTCGAGCGTGTTCAGTGGTAGGAGTCCAACTGGGAACTAATGTGAGAGGCTCCACAGAGATGGGAGCACAAAATGGAGCGCACAAGAGGGTGGAGATTGGTTTTTAGTAGCCAGGGGGGACACTCATCCACAATGCACCACAGTCTGCTGCTGAAAACAAGAGGAGGATATAGGGATCCACTGTGCAAAAAGGTATTTCTAATGTAGCACCGGTGCTAAACTGTTACTTGGTGTGTAATGACGCTGCAGACTTCTTTCACTTGTCGGTGTTTTGTAAGTTATGAGGTGGAGCATCTATTTATTGGGCATGTATTCCAGCATGTCCCATAGATGCTGGATCATATGGAGATCTGGGCAATCTGAAGCCAAGTCCACAGCTTGGACTCTTCATCTTGTTTCCCAAACCAGTCCTAAACATATTTTTCAGTGTATTATCTTAAGAGGCCACTGGAATTCCGGAATACCGCTGCTATGAAGGGTGTGTTTGGCCTGCAACAATGTTTAGGCAGGTCAAAGGTGTCAAAGTACCATCTAAATCCGTGTTCCCCAACTTCAGTCCTCAGGAGCCACCAATAGGTCATGTTTTCAGGATTTCCTTAGTATTGCACAGGTGATAATTGCAGTACCTGCACAGGCAAAAATTCCATCAGTGGTTGGGTTTGCACAATGTGGTCGCAATGCTTTTTTTTTTCTTTTGCCTCAATTTTGGAAAATCATTCCGTAGATGTGATCCAATGTACCCTGAAAATAATTAGAACAGTTTATATATGTGCTGCATGAAACACGTACAGAAGATACGAGACACTTGACCCTCGGCACAAAGCGCACATTACTGTCTTAGAGGACTGGGATTCCAGACATGTAAAGCACCGGTTAAAGATAGAAACATTTTTTTTTAGCAGGCCCCAGCTTCCACATCATTCTGCCTTGGAATATTTTAATAAATGTCTGAATTAACTGAGGCTAAATCCGTCACATGGTGTCTAGGTCTTTGATCATAAAATGTGATGACTACAAAATATGTCAGAGGCAGCGACAGACTATCCTCAGCTGCGCTGCGTAAAATTTCTGTATTCCAAAGACGGTGCAAATTTTATGCAACAAACTGTAAATTCCCAGCAGAAAAACCTTTCAATGTTAATTACTAATGCTGTCATAATCCGTCTGAGGATGTATCAAACTTCTCATAATGTTGAACCCTTATTGCTCTTAGTTGGATTAGGGTATGTTCACAATTAGCTTTAATTTAGCCAGAAAAATCTACATCTAAAAACCGTTTTGTAAAAGATGTAGTTTTGCAAAAGCACAAATATTTTTTATTTTTCTTTATTTTTTTTGACCATTTTAGTGATAATATGGGGGAGATGTTTTTCATTTCTCCTGCGGAAAAAAAAATCCTCCATGAAAAGTTTTTTTTGCCTGCGTTTCATGTGCGGAAAAAACGCTAAAGAATTTACATGACGCTTTTTCGAACACGTGCAAAAAAAAAAAAAAAAAAAGGTGTACGGCTCGTTTTCTCATTCAAATGAGTGGGAAGCTTGCTGCAAACAGATTTTTTCTTATTGGGAATTTAGGCCGTGTAACTTAGAGATCAGAACGCAGTGCACTGACTGGCCGGTTGCTCTCCTGACCCGAGTGTGACTGCTGCATGGAAATATATGAAGATGTCACGCTTGGGTCAGGAGAGCCACCGGCAGATTTTGTACTCCAACAGGGTACTGGAGTACAACCGCACAATAATTTTAGAGCCATTTTGAAAAGTCAGAAAAGAGGAATTAGTCTAAAACATCGGGATAAGGAAAATCTAAGTGTGAGAATGACGGACGTGTGCGAGACCAACAAGGTGTAAGTTCATGATTGTCAAGTATTCTCTTCTCTTGAAGATAAAATTGTCTAAATTCTCCAACCATAGACTCCAGGTTGGTTTGGCAGCGAGATAAATCCTCCTTGATCTTATAAGCATTAATTATGTGAGACTTCTTCCCCAGTAAATAACTCTGCCCATATCATCATTTTATTGACTTGTTTTGCACCTGGGCTCACCTACAATGTGCTATTGATGTTACAGGTATATTCTTATCAGCAACCATCCAAACGATATTTGGCACTGCCATATTCTTAAAAGAATCGCTTTATTGATCCAGTAGAATAAAAGGCCCAAAAAATGTTTGAACACAACAGCACAAAAATTAAAAAGGCAGAAAATAAATATCTGCTGCGCTCCCAGGCAACACGTTTCACACCTGCATGGTCCTTGACAAAATTTTTAAAATGGCCATTAGGCTTAATACTATACTCCTACTTCCTGTTCTGTACAGATGACTTTTCAGCAGCTTCCCTGATCATCACAGACAGGATTACAATTACATGTAACACCTCTATACATAGCTGATAACACAGGATCCACTAATCACAAAAGCAGATGTCACAGCTCACCTCCCCCTCCTCCTGTACAATGATAACACCTCTATATGCAGCATAGATAACACAGTATCAACCATTCACAGCAGGTGATGTCACAGCTCTCCTCCTCCTGTATAATGACTAATAACACCTTTATATACAGTAAACACAAAATCCACCATTCATAATAGGTGATGTCACAGCTGACATGTCACAGCTCATGTCGTCCTCCTCTACAATGACTGACAACACCTCTATATACAGCACAGATAACACCAGATCCATCATTCCTATTAGGTGATGTCACAGCTCACCTCCTCCTCCTGTACAATGACTGATAACACCTCTGTATACAGCATAGATAACACCAGATCCACCATTCCTATTAGGTGGTGTCACAGCTCACTTCCTCCTCCTTCCTTAACAATGACCTTTGCCTAGATTAGAGCATGCTCAGATAACTGCATAGAATAATTAGGATCTGAGTCAGTCTGACTGCTAATGTTCATATGAAGAACAGGACGTTTGTGTCTAATATTGGGTCTAGAGTCCAGAATCAAAATTACAGGTTTTGTTTTTTTTTTAAGAAAAGTGATATGAACAATTATAAAAAATCTATGCACTTTACATAAAGCCTTATTGAACAATAGGTAATTTTCTAATCCCATTTATCACTGGCGTGATGACTCTCAGGTGTCTTTCGCAGGTGACAGACAGAATAGTGCATTTATTTGGTTTCATTAGTACAACCTGATACCCCCCTTCACGGATCGGCTCAGTTGCCTCTGGACGGAGCACTTCTATATTTACTCAGCGAGCCTATATTTATTTGGCTTCCATCGCTCGCTGCAGGGCTTTATGCGATGAGCTTAGACAACCAGCAGAGACCGAGAGAAACTGTCTCTTTATAGCAGATAATGGAATGGACTTTTAGCGCATTAAACTCTCTATAACATCGGGATTAATTGTTTAATTCCTTTTGAGTCATATGTTTGAAAGGGAATCCCCAGGGTCTTTAATACGCTGGATAAGATAATGCATCAAACTGTTATTTAATGAGGTGTTAGGAGGATTGTGCCGCGCGAAGCCTCACAATGTGTATTTAATCTTTCTATGACATGAATGAGGACAGGCTGAAAGCAAAGCCAGAACTCCTGCTAATCCAATGTAGACCGAGCGCCTGTCTGCACATGACGGCCGCAGCCAAGGTGCGTCCGACGGGCACCCTGATCAATAATGGTCGTGCAGTTTGATGGGCAACACCTTGGCCGGTACGTGTGCACTTACCTCGTGAGCCTTTACTTTGACAGTTCATTCGGAAAGATGTTTTGTTGTATGGAGACCTCCCCACTGGGATGTCCTCAACGGCCGCAAATTGTATCAGGCCGAGACTAATGGCTGCTTCATATTGCTGTCTGGCCAACATTGAGATGTGTAGGCTTTGGCACTGGAGGAGGACATTGTTGTTGTTGGTGTTGCTGAGATGAGGTTGGACTTTTCACATGGTCTTTCCTGGTTTTGTGATCCCTCGGAAAGGAGGAGGAATATGTCTGTATGTGAGGAGCGATGTGAAAGCGAGTGCAACACAGGTAATAAAAGGGGGGAGATTGTGCCGAAGATTAAACTTTTTGGGTGGAACTACATAGGAAGGTAAAGCAATTTTTGGGGTATTCTATAGACTCTTCCCAAATATCAATGAGGAGTTGGAGGGTCGGCTGCTTAAAGGGGTTGTTCAGTACTATTAATAATTGGCCAATGCCTTTTTATGGTTAAAAGAAGCTTCTTTGTAATTACTTTGCGTTGCTGTTACTGCCTGTGAGCGGCGCTATCCTTGGCCACGTGACCCCCCACTCACATCACGTCAAGTGAGGCGTGACTCAGCGCTGGGGTTCCCGCGGTGGCTGATGGGCTGTGGACGGGGTTTCCCGCGCGTCACATCCAGCATCCACCGCGTGCTTTCCCAATGAATGGGGAGAGGTAGAGTGCACGGTGGATGCCGGGTGTGACGCAGGGTGGTAACTCTACCCACAGCCTGGCATCCACCGGTGGAACGCGGAAGAGGGACCCTCAGCTGCATCCGGAACCATGACGTGACATCAGCGGATGTCAGAGCCGGCTGCAGCCGGGGGTCACGTGATGCCTGTGAGCGGCCAGCGATAGCGCCACTCACAGACAGTAACTGCAACGTAAGGTAATTACAAAGATACTTATTTTCACCATAAAAATAGATTGCCCAATTATTAATAGTACTGGACATCCCCTTTAACAAGATGGCGCTGGCTGCATAAGTGGGTTCAGTACTGATTATGGGGGACTTTATCTGTCCAGATATTGACTGAGGTCATAGCTCTGCTTCAGCTGCAAAGGGGAGAAAACTCCTCAGCTTCTTGCTGGATCACATTATGGATCAGTTCATGGAAGACTAAATAAGAGGCGACGTTCTGTTGGATCTGGTCATTACCATCAGAGCTAAGCTTGTAGGAAATGTCACTACTTGAAAAAAATCTTGGTACCAGTGACCACAATATTATTTAATTTTGCTTATACTGTAAAACAAAAATACTCAGGTAGGGAGGGCAAAAATACTAAGGCTATGTTCACACATCGTTTTTTTCAGTGGTTATTTGGTGCCGATTTTTATGCAAATTTTCAGCTGCGTTTTGCAGTACCAGCAAAGTCTATGAGAAACCAGAATTCTCTGTTCACACATCATGTTTTTTTTTTGTTCAGTATTTTGTGCCCTGCATGTTTTTTTTGGAAAATAGAGCATGTCACTTCTTTCAGTGTTTGTTCATCCATAGGACGTAATTTTTTCAGGGTTTTTGATGGCAAAATAGAATGGGGGTTCTTTGTTTTCACAGAACTTTATTTACATGCATAAAAAGAGACAGAAGGACAGTGAAAAAAAAAACAACGCTGAAAAAAAACGCATCAAAAAAGCACCAAAGCTGCAAGAAAAATCTGCAGCAAACCTCCCTTGAGAGATGAGGTTTTGCTGCAGATTTGTGACGCAAAAAAAAAAACATGATGTGTGAACATAGCCTTATCGTTAAAAAGGTCAATTTCTAGAAGTTGAAGGATGCACTTCAGGACAGTGACTGGGAGCAGCTACGGACAGATAATGATAGTGATACAAATGATAAATGGGAGCAATTTAAGTCTATATTGGTGAATCAGACTTCAAAATGTATTCATATTACACCAGAGGCATAGCTACGGGTTCAACTCAGGAAGGGCAAAACTTCTGAGTGGGTCATTTTTAAAATGTGGTGCCCAGAACTGGACACATTATTTTAGATGAGGTCTGACCAAAGAGAAGTAGTGGAAGATAATTACTTCACGTGACCTAGACTCTTTGATTCTCTTACTACATCCCAGAACTATGTTTGCCTTTTTGCTGCTGCATCACACTGTTGACTCATGTGCAGTCTGTGATCTATTAGTATACCCAAGTGTTTTTCACACGTGCTGTTGCTTAGTTCTATTCCTCCCATTCAGTAGATGTATTTTTTGTTTTTCTGAACCTGAGCTTATATTGAAAAGTGTCACCCCCTGTCCACAGGTTGTGTGTTGTACTACAGCTCAGTGACCATTCTCTTGCTGGAGGTCATCCAGTGTTCCGCCTTTATTTAGGGATCTCTACAAAGTGGAATTGTTCAAGGCGGACTACCCCTTTATTGGATTGTAGCATTGTAACATAAATCTTTGATACATGAATGGAAAGATATACATGAATGCATGAAAAAAAGATGTTTAAATGATTATAGATTTACTCACGAAGTACAGCTGAACTACAACTCCCATCATATTTAAACAAATGCTCAGCCAGGATACGGTTCCCGTCTCACGTGAAGACTCCAGAGATGCCACGCATGCCGCAAACGGAGATATTTAATAACTCGCAGATAATCATTTCTCTTTCTGTTGTATATTTTTATTTCTGAGTAATTACATTCAGTAAATGAGTCTGTAAAGACGCCGCTAACAGATTGTGAATGACCCGGATAAGGATAGGAAGGCAATTCTGATCCATATACCTCTCCTTTGTGGTTAAATATGACCGAGTGCCAATCGGCTTCTAAAATCCAGAAAATCATAATTTAGTAACTTCGTCAAAGGCACCAGGGAGAACAGCTGGTGAATCATCCGACTCCGCGCTTTGGGATCATCAGTAGGAAACTGAATTTAGGATATTGATTGAATGGAGGCGCTCGGGGTCAGGTTGTGTGTGAATATCGGCTGAATCGCTCAGGCTGGACTCCACATTCAGCCATAACTGCCGGTGTCTGGCCATTTATTACACTGTGTAACACCAGTCATTTCTATTAATGTTCTGCCCGTATCCATAAAATAGATCCACAGGCTGCTTGATTAGATATCTCATTTGTTTTACAAGCGGAACATACAAAATGGCAAAAAAAAAAATCACTTACTTGTAGACGTAAAACATCATTTTACTTGCTAGTGCCAGAGGCCGCGCAAGGACTGGACCAATATATTCTGTAGAAAGCAGTTGTTAGGTCATCTAGTATCTCAAGGTCATTGTATACCACAATAAAACCCTTTAACTGTCCTTAAAGGGGTTGTCTACTACTTGGACAAGGCCTTCTTAAAAGCCTGAGTAAAATAAGAAAAGCTTATACTCTCTCCCTGCTCTAATGTTAAAAGGCTCGATGCCGCACTCAGCACGCAGAGAGTATGGCAGAGGTTTAATTCAAGATTTAGTTTCTCCACGCAGAGAGTGTAAATTTAAGTAACACAACAATAAAAGAGTAAAATCGGACAATAAACGATTGTGGTTTAACTATAACACGGAAAGGATGAACAATACGGCGCACTCCCAAAAGTTCAGGCTGAATAAGAGAAGGTACAGTCATGGCCAAAAGTATTGAGAATGAGACAAATAGTAATTTTTCCAAAGTTTACTGCTTCATTTTTTGTAATGGCAATTTGCATATACTCCTGAATGTCAAAGAGTGATCAGCTTAACAGCAATTACTGTACTTGCAAAGTCAATATTTGCCCAGAAAATGAACTTTAACCCCCAAAACACATTTCAACATTATTGCAGTCCTGCCTTAAAAGGAGCAGCTAACATTGTTTTAGTGATTGATCCATTAACACAGGTGTGGGTGTTGATGAGGACAGGGCTGGCGATCAATCAGTCATGATTAAGTAAGAATGACATCACTGGACACTTTAAAAGGAGGCTGGTTCTTGGTATCATTGTTTCTCTTCAGTTAACCATGGTTATCTCTAAAGAAACACGTGCAGCCATCATTGCACTGCACAAAAATGGCCTAACAGGGAAGAGTATTGCAGCTACAAAGATTGCACCTCAGTCAACAATCTATCGCATCATCAAGAACTTCAAGGAGAGAGCTTCCATTGTTGTCAAAAAGGCTCCAGGGCGCCCAAGAAAGACCAGCAAGCGCCAGGACCGTATCTTAAAACTGTTTCAGCTGCGGGATCGGACTACCAGCAGTGCCGAGCTTGCTCAGGAATAGCAGCAGGCTGGTGTGAGTGCTTCTGCACGCACTGTGAGGCGGAGACTCTTTGAGCAAGGGCTGGTTTCAAGGAGGGCAGCAAAGAAGCCACTTCTCTCCAGAAAAAACATCAGGGACCGACTGATATTCTGCAAAAGGTACAGGGAGTGGACTGCTGAGGACTGGGGCAAAGTCATTTTCTCTGATGAATCCCCTTTTCGATTGTTTGGGACATCTGGAAAACAGCTTATTCGGAGAAGAAGAGGTGAGCGCTACCACCAGTCTTGTCTCATGCCAACTGTAAAGCATCCTGAAACCATTCATGTGTGGGGTTGCTTCCCAGCCAAGGGAATCGGCTCACTCACAGTCTTGCCTAAAAACACAGCCATGAATAAAGAATGGTATCAGAATGTCCTCCAAGAGCAACTTCTCCCAACCGTCCAAGAGCAGTTTGGCGCCCAACAATGCCTTTTCCAGCATGATGGAGCACCTTGCCATAAAGCAAAGGTGATAACTAAATGGCTCATGGAACAAAACATAGAGATTTTGGGTCCATGGCCTGGAAACTCCCCAGATCTTAATCCCATTGAGAACTTGTGGTCAATCATCAAGAGACGGGTGGACAAACAAAAACCAACAAATTCTGGCAAAATGCAAGCATTGATTATGCAAGAAAGGACTGCTATCAGTCAGGATTTGGTCCAAAAGTTGATTGAGAGCATGCCAGGGAGAATTACAGAGGTCTTGAAGAAGAAGGGGCAACACTGCAAATATTGACTTGCTGCAGTAACTCATTCTAACTGTCAATATAACCTATTGGTACTCATAATATGATTGCAATTATATTTCTGTATGTGATATAAACATCAGACAAACACTAATAAAAACCAGAGGCCAGCAGATCATGTGAAAATATAATTTTGGTGTCATTCTCAAAACTTTTGGCCATGACTGTAGATTACTGGAGGCTTGCACTTATCTTGTCCTTTAGAGATAACTACGTCCGTCTTCAGACACTCACTCTGGAGTGTGTCCGTCTTCTGGCGGCAGTGGGCGGTCTCGGGTCTCACCCACTGGGCCCCCAGTCCTTTTGACCACACGACAGCGGTCACGACTCCTTTAAGAGCCGTAGCAAGCTCCTCCGGCGTACAACAAACTGAGTTAGGATCACTAATCCCGGGTGCGTCCTCACCCGTAGGTCACCGTCGGATGTCTGGAAAACTGTGGTTATGCAGGTAACTGAATGATCACTTTCTGTAGGCCCGGTACAGACCGCACTCCCCTTGTTTTGCGGCAAGCTGTGTCACCCGTTCGTCCGTCACCGCAAACAGGTCAGCACGTCTCTATTTCACCGAGGACAGGGCAGCACGTCTCTCTCTCTCGTTGTCAGCAGGTCAGACGGTTTCTCCCCAACTGCCGGTCTGGCAGAGGGCATCAGCATGCGTGTTTTCAGCCCTAGGCCGGTAGGTGATCTTATACCGGTACCGAGCCATGCGAGCCACCCATCGTTGTTCCAGGGCTCCCAACTTCGCGTTCTCCAGATGAGCCAACGGGTTGTTGTCTGTCTTCACCAACACTTCAGACCCCGACAAGTACTCCGCAAACTTTTCTGTCATTGCCCACACTAGGGCCAACAATTCCAGTTTAAAGGAGCTGTAATTGTCTGGGTTCTTCTCTGAGTCTCGGAGGGAGCGACTCGCATATGCTAGCACCTGTTCTCTCCCCTCCTGTTCCTGTGACAGCACGGCCCCTAGACCAAGGAGACTTCCATCGGTGTGAAGAACGAACAGCTGAGAAAAGTCTGCGTAGGCCAGTATGGGAGTTTCCGTCAGGGCCATCTTCCTCCTGTTCTCTTCCCCATTTCACTGTTCAATTTTTCGAGCCCGCAGATATCACCGGACACCGTGTGCCCGAGGTACTCAACCTGCTTGCGGAATATATGACATTTTTGTGGCTTCACCTTCAGGCCGTGATTTCGAAGGCGACTCAAGCCTTGCTCCCGTCATCGTTGATGTTCCTGGAAGGTAGACGCATAGACGATGATGTCATCGAGGTAGATCAGTGTGGTCTCAAAGTTCAGATCGCCTAAACATCTCTCCATCAAGCGTTGAAAGGTCCCGGGAGCGTTGGTTAGGCCAAAAGGCATCCGATTAAACTCGAAGAGTCCCATGGGCAACACGAATGCTGTCTTGGCGCGGTTTTGTTCAGCCACTGGCACTTGCCAGTATCCGCTGGCCAGATCCAGGGAGGAGAAGTATAGAGACTCCTCGATACTGGGTAAAGGGTACGAGTCTCTTACAGTGCAAGCATTTAGCCGCCTGTAGTCCACACAGAATCGTTGGGTTCCATCCTTCTTCCTGACCAGGACGATTGGAACCGCCCACGGGCTCTGGCTTTCCCGAATCACCCCGTTCTGTATCATATGGGCCAGCATTTCCTTCACCTCCTGGTACATTTGCGGGGGTATCTGTCTATACCGTTCCCGTACCGGAGCAGCAGGGATCTCATGAGTGATGGCCTCGGTACATCCAAAGTCGTCCTCATGTCGGGCAAAGACGTCCTGGTACCGTCCCAGCATCTCTTCAACCTGGTACACCTGTTCCGTCGTGAGCCCTGTCAAATCAGCACGCATCTATTCTAGGATCCTTTGACCGTCCTTAGTCTGAGGTCAAGGAGACCCCGATCGTACGGTGATCGCCAGGGGCCAGGGCTCCCCCCTTACAGCTGACAATTGTATCGCATCTGACGGTTCCAGCTGTTCTGGCATCCCCAGGATCTGGGCCATTTCGGTCCTGGCGGGAAGAATGAGCTCACTCGGATTCAGGTTCACGCATCGTACCACCACGTTTCCCTTATGTACGGTAGCCAAGGTCCGCGCTACCGATAGACCCGGAGGCACCTTGTCCACGGTGGTTGACTCGATCTGAATCTCTACCCCTTCTAGTGGGGTGCAGGCTCGAACGGGCACAATGAGGACTGTCTGTCCTGGTGGTAAGGTGAGGGTGTTGGTGGCCGGTATTATCACCTTTCCCAGAACTTTTCCCCCACTCGAGGTCTCTTGCGCCTGGGCAACCCTGATCAGCTGCTGGAGGGCCTTCCTTTGAGGGGCTCTAGAGTTCCACCGCCCTAGCGTGAGCTCTCATGGTTCTCTAATCAGGGTCTGCCCGATTTCCTTCAGCACGTTCATACCGAGGGTCACTGGTGGTCCTGGGCCGGCATCTCCACCTGTCAGGACGACTCATTTTCTTCCCACATCTTGTCCGCACACCCGGATGCGTAACCACACTACTCCTGTGACCGGAATGGGCAGTTGGTTAGCGGCTGTGAGCTTTATCAAGGGACCCCCTTCATTTCGTGCCATCTCTGGGTACTGCTGACAGAAATAAGTTTCTCTGCCAAGCTCGGCCCACACTGTCGGGCTCATGGATATTAAGTCTTCGGGACTCACTGCCTCCCTCCGCTCCGGGTTGCGTCCCTCACACCCGGAGCCCATCAGTTTAATGGCTGCCGGGACAGAGGCCTTCCTCGACTGGCACAGCTCCTGGCGTAATGCCCCATGCCTCCACACTTCCAACACGTTGGACCCCTGTTTGCAGGGGGTCGTCGGGCCACCCGATTGGGCTCTGTTCCAACCCGGGTTCTGAGCTCATCCTTTACTTCGCCCGGGGGTCTCGGGTCAACTGTTCCGGCTTTCACTGATTGAGCCACTCGAATATTGTACCACTCTTCTCGCATTTCTTGGATCTCCCGCCGCATCTCTCGGGCCCATTCTGGTTCGGCCGTGGGCGACGGGGGCACTGCATTGCCCCAGACCATCCCTGCCAGGGTCACTATGCCCATCTCCTGTTCCCTCACGCGGGCCTCTGCCTCCAGAAATGTCATACGTGGGTTGGTGCGCAAGCGCTCTCGCAAGGCCTATCTCAGCTGCGCATCTCTGAGGCCGGCTACGAACTGGTCCCTAAGTACTAGGTCCGGGGGCCCCACTCCCACATCCTCTAGGTTCATTTTCCTAGTGATGTAAGTGTACACACTCTGTAGGCCGTTGACATATTGGGTCACAGTCTCCCCCTCACTTTGTACCTGTTGGAACAGTCGCATCCTTAACTCTACCACATTAGTAGGGTCCCCATGCATTTCTTCTAGGATCCGTACCACCTTTTCCATCGTATTTCGGTCAGTGGGGGAACGAAACATTACTGACTGTCGAGCTTCTCCTTCTAAAGCCAGCAAAGCTATCTCTGCTTGCATATCGGGGGTCATTGGGTGCATCCGTAACATGCTCCTAACCCATTCTACCCAATCCCACAGCATCATGTTGTCTCCGGTAAACTTTGGGAGATTATTCAACATGGCGCCCAGGGGTAGGCCAGCTGTAGGTGCTCTCGCGCTGGCCTGGTCTGCCATGCCTGTAACTGCATCTGGGGACGACATCCCGCCGACTACGCCAAATGTTAAAAGGCTCGGATGCCGCACTCAGCACGCAGAGAGTATGGCAGAGGTTTAATTCAAGATTTGGTTTCTCCACGCAGGCAGTGTAAATTTAAGTAACACAACAATAAAACAGTAAAATCGGACAATAAATGATTGTGGTTTAACTATAACACGGAAAGGATGAACAACACGGCGCACTCCCAAAAGTTCAGGCTGAATAAGAGAAGGTAAATTACTGGAGGCTTGCACTTATCTTGTCCTTTAGAGATAACTACGTCCGTCTTCAGACACTCACTCCGGAGTGTGTCCGTCTTCTGGCGGCAGTGGGCGGTCTCGGGTCTCACCCACTGGGACCCAGTCCTTTTGACCACACGACAGCGGTCACGACTCCTTTAAGAGCCGTAGCAAGCTCCTCCGGTGTACAACAAACAGCGTTAGGATCACTAATCCCGGGTGCGTCCTCACCCGTAGGTCACAGTCGGATGTCTGGAAAACTGTGGTTATGCAGGTAACTGAACGATCACTTTCTGTAGGCCCGGTACAGACCGCACGCCCCTTGTTTTGCGGCAAGCTGTGTCACCCGTTCGTCCGTCACCGCAGACAGGTCAGCACGTCCCTATTTCACCGAGGACAGGGCAGCACGTCTCTCTCTCTCTCGTTGTCGGCAGGTCAGACGGTTTCTCCCCAACTGCCGGTCTGCTCTCCACAACCAACTGTCTCTTTCGCGCGAGCACAGACATCTGACTTCCTCTCTTCTGTCCCCCAGCACTGTCCAGGAAGTCCCCTGTGCACTCTTAATCCCATCCCCTGGCAACACTGGGCAGGACCCTGGCAGTTCTGGCGCCGGAGCTCTGCACCTGTCCCTAGGCAAGTCTTCCTTCTTACACTAGTCCAATGATGGATGCGCTGCAGCCAATCATGGGCCTCTGATCAGCTGCTACTCATCAATATTGGCTGAAGCACTCGCATGACATAATGTCACGCAAATACTGGGAGACCTGTGCAGGCGCAGGGCAGGTTCAGAACGCTATTAACCTGCAGATTAACCCCATATTTGCAGGTTAATAGCGTTTTTTCACATTAAAGTTTTTTTTTTAAGAAGTGGTTGTCTAAGTGGTGGACAACATCCTTTAAAACGGATATCCCATAATCACGAACTGTCACCTAGATAATAAACATCTGATCACTGAGACCACAACTAATCACAAGAACAGGGGTCCTGTGTCCCCTAACTGAATGGAGCAGCACTGTTCTCGGGTATTTCCTCCAGCTCCATAGACATTAAAAGGGAGTGCACATGACCTCTGTGAAGTCTGGTATAGCAGGAATTTTAATACCTGTCAGTATTGTACACACAAAAAATAATTTCATTCTTACATTCAATATCTGACTTTCCTGTTGTCTGTACCTTCATGCAGTAACCTGTGGAAACGTTCACACCATTTCGTTATATTACAATTTGGCACTAAGTAGATCTTCAGATGCTCCCAAAGTGCAAGTGTAAATCTTGATGTCTAGAAGGTTGCGAACACCTGAGTTAAACAATATATACAGGTTATTGGAAAAAATATTGGGATGCACGAATTGAATTCAAGTTTTTCATTCAGACCCATTGTCCCCTGGTGTATAACATCCGGCCCCCCTCATTCCCCCAGTGTATAATATCCGTCCTCCCGCCTCTCTGGAGTATAACATCTGGCCCCTCACCTCCCTCGTGTGTAACATCCAGCCCCTCGTCCCCCCAGGTTATAATATTCAGCCAATCGTCTCCCCCAGATTATAATATCCAGCCAATTGTCCCCCCGTCTGTAACATCCATCCTCTCACCTCCCCGGTGTATAAAATCTGGCCCGTCGCCCCCTTTGTATAACATCCGTCCTCTCGCCCCTATAGTAAACCTGCTGCCAGGTAGTCCTCTGTATTCTTGAGTTGTGTATAACCCCTCCCCCACCATTGATTGGAAGCTTTCTGCCTATGCACACGGTACACAGGAAGCTGCCAATCAGTAGTGGGGGCGGGGTTATACACAACTCATGAATATAGAGGACTACACGGCAGCAGGTTTACTAGTCCTCTAGTGATAATCTCCTGCTAATAAAACTGTGATTTTTATCAAAACTACAGCAAACAGCCCAGTAAGTGACACATCACTGGAATCTGGGTCTCTGAACCTACATCATGCTGCTCTTAGATGAGAAATCAAAAAACCCTGTGACAGATTCCCTTTAAGTTCCAATTAAGGGAAGTCTTAACACTTCACAACACGACATTTTGGAGAATCGTAAGTTCCAGTCTTGTAGGAACAGTTTGGGGTCAGTTCATTTCCACTCAATAACTGGCCCAGTGCACAAGGTTCATACAGACATGGTTGGGGGAGTTTGGTGGAAGACCATCAGAGCCCGGACCTCAACCCCCATCCAACACTTTGGGATACACTAGAATAGAGATTGTGAGCACGACCCTCTCCCCAATATCCGTGCCTGACGCCACAAGCGGGAACTGTTATACCTGCAGAGGTGGGTGTGGGTACAACTTCAGATCATTGCCTGTGTACTGTCATTAGAATGATAGCTCAGATGTAACGTATAGGGGTCAGGACAATTTTGCCCAAAAAGAATGTCTGATATATATTTTCATACATAGATATAATTTATTTTTATGGAGCGCACTGTGCAATTCATTGTGCAGCAGCAGATGCTCAGGTTACGACTATAGACATTCATATACGGGTCACATGGAGGTAAAGATGGAATCTGTTCTGCAGCTGCTCTGATAACTGTGGAGGTAAAGCAGCTGTTCAATGTGACCTATGGAGCACTGGCGCCCCCTCCTGGATAGATGAATAATTGCAGAAGTCATATAGCGCAGCTTTCCTCCAGAGAACAGCTGCGAGCTGCAGATTAATAGCTATGGAGTAAACTATTTAATAATGTCAAACATCCTTACTAAAACCCCGAGAAGAAATTACAATATGAAATGTTTGCAGAGATAACAGGAGCGGAGCTGAAAAGCAGGATTTTTTTTTTTTAAATGTTATAAGCGATAACCTTTTTCTACTTTCTATAAGCCATGCTGATTAACAGAATAAGCAATGTGACTGAGGTCCACTAGTCACTTGCAGCTGTGGCCGTACCTCCAATCCCATACGTCAGTGCAGACTTTTTAGTGATTTTTTTTTTTTTTTTTTCAAAGTCTTAAAAAACTGAACAAAGTTATTTTTGTGTTTTTTTTTTTTTACACATTCGAGTTCTACTATTGTTTTTCATGTACTTGTACCCATAATTATCTATGGGGCTGTTTACATATCCATGTATTTTTGCGCAACAAGTGGTTCGCACCAAAACACGGAGACATGTCCAATTTTGATCCGAGTTATGGAACGAAATTTCCAATGCAAAAAAAAATCCGACCGCACGAAGATGACATCGTGGACAAAGGAACATCAAGATCTCTGTAGATGGACTTGTAACCTAGAGATTGTTTTTTTTCAACAATTTTTGAGTCCTCAGACAGTTCTCTTCTCCTCTTTCTGTTCTCCATGCTTAGTGTGGCACACACAGAAACAGTGCAAAGATTCAGTCAACTTCTCACCTTTTTATCTGGTTTCAGGTGTGATTTTCATGTTGCCCACACCTGTTACTTGCCACATGTGAGTTTGAACGAGAATCCCACAATTTTGGAAAGGTGCCGACAATTTTGTCCGGTTCATTTTTAAGGTTTTGTGTGAAATTATGTCCAATTTGCCTTTTTTTCTCAGTTTTTTTGTGTTGTTCTAATACACTCAAAGGACATATGTGTATAACAAAACGTGTAATTGCAATAATTTTCTGGGAGAAATACTTTTTTTTTTCCTGGAACAATTTCAAGGGTGCCAACACTTTTGGCCATGGCTGCATGTGAATATACTATTGTAGGGTTGTTTTTTTTAAACTTAGTGCCAGCCATTGATGCCAGAATGGATGTCATTTTTATGCACGTGTTCTATAAGACATTATATTGAATAATTATCTGGCTCCTTTAAATCCAGATAAAAAGCAGTGAAATCTGTATGAAGAATAAACTGCAATATAAAAGAAGAACAATACTGGATGGTGTAAGAGTAAAACAGCTGCCGGGCAATGCTGCATCTTTACTCCTAGGTCTGTAGAAGGGATCACTAATTAGCTATTACAATGAGTGATTAAAACACTGGAAACATTTGCACAGACACTCATCCTCCATGAGTCACAGGATGATGCACAGGCTGTAATTCTGCCATGTTTTGCAGACATATAATGGGCTGTGAAGCTTGTGCGCACACGTCCTGGATAGAAGAGATTGTGCTGCACGGAGCGGATTATTAATACTCTCCAGGTAAAAGTGTGAACATGCAGTAGAGACTTTTAGGATATGTACACACAGCGCAAGTGAATCTATCCTAAAATTCCACAAAATAATCCGTATGTTACATACCAAAGCATTTTTTTACATTTTTATTTTTTGCAATCCATCAGTCTGTAGTAATAATAAAAAAAGTCAAATTTTGCTCTGATTTAGGCAAAAAAAAAGTGCACAAATGCCATCCAAGCTTGTGCATCTTTTTTTTTGTCCTGAAACAGAGAAGACACATGGACTAAAAACTGATGAAAATCTGTATGAGAAAAATCTGACATGTGAACCAGGGCCTAACAATACCGATCAGTAGAATTGTTAGAACAGCTAACAGTTCCCTAATTTATCATTTGTAGAATGACCTTTTATACAGTTGTGCTCAAAAGTTTACATACCCCGGCAGAATTTTTGCTTTCTTGGCCTTGTTTCAGAGAATATGAATGATAACAAAAAATCTTTTTCTCCACTCATGGTTATACAGTTCTACTACCTTTTCCCGTAAATCCGTTGACAATTCTTTTGCTTTCCCCATGACTCACAATCCAGAAACGTCATTGGCTGGATGAAAGATGCAAGAGCCTGTCTGGATCCCAGAAACTCACTCAGCTTTTATGCAGACACACTGATTACAAGCAAACAGGTCACAGGTGAGGATGTTACCTTTAGTAGCCATTCAAATCCATTTGTGTCAAATTCTGTGCATGTTATCAGGCCAAAATCACCAGGGTATGTGAACTTTTGATCAGGGTCATTTGGATGTTTTTGATTGTCATTAAGATTTAAAAAGAGGACACACAGTAGTTTGACAATAAATGGCTTCACCCAACCAATAACCAAGAGTGGAGAAAGTTTTTTTTGTTATTCATATTCTCTGAAACAAGACCAAGAAAGGAAAAATTCTGCCGGGGTATGTAAACTTTTGAGCACAACTGTAGATCTGTTAATAACCCACTAGGAAATGCCAAATTCTTTGTTAATGTCTTGGAGGATTTTTTTTTTTTGGGGGGGGGATAAAGCTACACCAGACTTTTGTACCTGTTCTTCACTAGCCAAGGATGTTCCAAATTTATTAAGTATGTACCTCTGAACAAATTTTGGCTCATTTTAATCCAGCGAGATATGTTTTAGGACTGGCTTATGATATGCCAATACTAATAAACGTGGACTGCTGATATTCAACTCATTACAAGTTGTATAACTAGTCAAGGCAGCGCACTTATTGAATCACAATGGCCGCAGTCTTTAAGTGGAGGGTAGATCACTACAGGACTACACCGTATTATTGCTTTAAAGGAAATCTGACAGCAGCATGAGGTAGGGACAGAGATCCTGATTCCAGTGATGTATCACTTAGTTTACTGGGGCTCTAAGGTGGAACATTGTGGAAAATGGCAAGCTGGCGTTCGGAGACTTATAGGTCATGCAATGCTCCTCTGCTAATTTAAATATACAAAACAGCTTCTTCAAAGAGGAATAAGATAGGATAAGAAGCTAAACCAGAAACACATCTGCAACTGGAGTTTCTGGTTTAGCTTCTTATCCTAAGTCACGTGGCAAGGCTCGTTAAAGGGTCGATATTGACTTTTAGGATTACTTCCAATAGGTGACACCAGAGCTCAAGTCCTCTCTGAAGAGGCAATGTGCACATTAGTACTGGATGCACCAGTTATGATCGAATCACAGTTTTCTCTACTGCAGATCGCAGATGTTGAGCGCTGTATAACTCCGCTCATACCACAGATTTAAAGGGGTTGTCCAGTACTTTGTATCCCCCCGAGGCCCCTAAGACTTCTTGTAAATGAGTGGCGCTATCATTGGCCGCTCACAGGCATCATGTGACCCCCGGCTGCAGCCGGCTCTGACATCCACTGACGTCACGACAAGTGCTGGCTGCAGCCGGGGGTCTGTGTTTTCCAGGTTCCACAGTGGATGCCAGGCTGTGGGCTGTGGCCTCTCCCCATTTATTGGGAAAGCGAGCGGTGGATGCTGGGTGTGACGCTGGGGGGTAACCCCACCCACAACCCAGCAGCCACCGCGGGGACCCCAGCGCTGAGTCACGTCTCACTTGTCGTGACGTCAGCGCGCGGTCATGTGATGCCTGTGAGCGGCGCTATCAGCAACAGAAGGTATTTACTAGAAGTCTTAGGGGCCCCGGGGGGATACATTGGGGAGGTGGGGGGGGGGTAAAGTAATGGACAACTTCATTATATAGTCACAGAGCTGCTGATCAGTGCTGGGGGTGTGCTTGGACTAGGAAGTACAAGACACCTAGTCCAGTAGTGATAAGCTCCTGCTGATAAAACACTGATTGTATTTAAACAGCAGCACACAGCTCAGTAAGTGACATCACTGGAATCAAGTTCTCTGCCCCACATCATAGTGCTCTCAGATTACATAGCAAAAAAGCCTTAGTTACTTACCGGTAACGGGATTTTTTGGAGCCCATGACAGCACCACGTGAGAGAGAGGATCCATCCATCAAGGACAGGAAACCTACAGGTTAAAAAGGGCGGCCCTCTCTTCCCGCCTCAGTTTAGTTAACAGAGCATGAGAGTACCGCCAAGGTTAGTTATAACAAAACATAATCACATTAAGTACATTACTTTTCATCAATTTTCCACAAGGGTGCACAAAAAGAAATCAAATCTACAGGAGTGCACAACACCAGTGAAGGGAGGGAATATACGGGTGCTGTCATGGGCTCCGAAAAATCCCGTTACCGGTAAGTAACTAAGGCTTTATTCGGTCGTCCATGACAGCACCACATGAGAGAATTACAGAGACGAAGGAAATTAGGGAGGGAACACAGCTTGAAGCACCCTTCTCCCAAAAGTGAGATCTGCAGAGCCACCCAGATCCAATCTATAGTGCCTATAGAAAGTAGAGGGAGAAGACCAAGTGGCAGCCTTACAAATCTCCTCAATGGAAAGCCCTGTCTTCTCCGCCCAGGAGGTTGACACCGCTCTGGTAGAATGCGCCCTCAATCCCTCCGGTATCTCTTTATCCCCTGAGGAGTATGCGAGGGAAATGGCCTCCTTGATCCATCTAGCGATTGTAGCCTTTGAGGCCTTACAACCCTTCCTAGCCCCCTGATAGCTAATAAATAGAGACTTATCCTTTCTAAAGCCATGTGATACTTCTAAGTACCTTAGTACGCACCTCCTAACGTCTAGAGTGTGAAGTCTCTCCTCTTTTTGATTTTTGGGCGGAAAGCAAAAAGTTGGGAGAACTATTTCCTGGGTTCTATGGAATCGAGTGGCCACTTTAGGAAGAAAGGCTGGATCAGGTTTTAATATAATCCTATCGTCCAGAATTTGCGTGAATGGAGGGCATATTGAAAGGGCCTGTAGGTCACTGACTCTCCTGGCTGAAGTTAGGGCTACTAACAGGACCGTCTTTAGGAAAATAATTTTGGGGGAGACTAAATCTAGTGGCTCAAAAGGAGGACTGGTCAAGGCATCTAAGACATAATTCAAATCCCAGGGAGACATCTTTGCTTTGGTAATGGGTCTACACCTAAAGGAAGCTTTTATAAAACGGCCTATCCAATAGTTATCTGCAATATTGGAAGAAAATAAAGCTCCCAACGCCGACACCTGTACTTTCAAGGTACTGGTAGTGAGACCTAATTCTAAGCCTCGCTGCAGAAATTCCAGAATTTTCCCAATAGGGGGCCCCTCCTCCACCTTAACTTCTGCAAAGGACAGAAACTTCCTCCAGGTCCTGGCATAAATACGGGTGGTAACAGGTTTTCTGCTAGCCAGGAGAGTATTCACTACATTTGCGGGGAATCCTTTGTTGGTCAATAACACCCTCTCAAATTCCACGCCGTCAAATGTAGACTCGGGGTTGGAGGATGGGAAAGTGGCCCTTGAGTGAGGAGGTCCGGAATCTCCGGAAGAACCCAGGGATCTGATATGGACATCTTCCGGAGACAAGGGAACCACGGTCTTTTGGGCCAAAAGGGACATACGAGTATCACTCTGGCCCGGTCTGCCCTGATCTTTTTCATCACCGCTGGGAGCAGGATCATGGGAGGGAAGGCATATGCCAGAGGAAACCTCCAGGGAACCATAAAGGCGTCCACTGCCAGGGGTCCTTCTCTGGGGTCTAAGGAACAAAAATTTTCCACTCTCCGATTGGCTCTTGTTGCGAATAAGTCCACAGACGGAAGGCCCCACATCTCTACGATTCTGGAGAATATTTGTGTATTTAGGGACCACTCTCCTCCTTTTACAGAAGTACGGCTGAGGAAATCCGCTGTGATGTTTTCCTTGCCTTTTAGATGAGTAGCCGAAAGAGAGAGACAGTGATCTTCGGCTTTCAGTAGAAGTGCGTTCGCTACCCTCATCAAGTTTCTTGAGCGGGTTCCCCCTTGGTGGTTTATGTAAGCTACCGTGACTTGATTGTCCGAGAGTACACGGACATGCTGGTCCTGAAAATATATAAGGAACTCGTTGAACGCATGCTGCACCGCCAGAAGCTCCTTAACATTTGATGACAACTGTTGCTCACTGCTTGACCAGGTTCCCTGCACTAATTTCCCTTCAAAGTGAGCTCCCCAACCTGTAGCACTTGCATCAGTGGACAAGACTGCAGTTGGACTACATTCCCAGGGAACCCCTTTAGTAAGATTGTCTTGTCGTAACCACCAACGAAGGGACCATATGGCACGAGGACCTAGCGTAAACTTACGGTCTAGATGCCCCTCTAAAGCTGCGTTATTGTACAACACATCCCACTGAAAGGCTCTTGAATGCAATTGTGACCAACGAACCGCAAGAAAAGTGGAGGTGAAGGTTCCCAATAGTGACATGGCCTTACGGAGTGACATAGAAGGTTTACGTATACATTGTTCTACCAACTCCCGGATTCTATCAATTTTCTCTTCTGGAAGACAACATAGCTGTTTCCTGGAATCTAATATGACCCCCCAGATATTGTTGTACCTTGAGTGGAGATAGTCTAGATTTTTCTAAATTTAGAAACCACCCCAAACTCTTTAAGACCGACATGGTCTCCTGCAGGTGGGTCTCGCATTGAACCAACGAATTCCCCACTATCAGGAGATCATCCAGGTAAGGGATAATTAGAATGTCCCTTTCTCTTATATGGGCCATAACTTCCGCCATTACTTTAGTAAAAACCCGTGGGGCTATAGCTAAACCGAAGGGGAGTGCAGTGTATTGGAAGTGTTTAACCACCCCGTCTATTTCAATGGCCAGTCTCAAGTATTTCTGGTAATCACTATGAATTGGGATATGGTAATACGCATCTTTGAGATCGAGCACTACCATATAGCAGTGGGGAAAAAGTAACTTTATTACGGATTTTAAAGACTCCATTTTAAAGGTGTGTATTTTAAGGAAATTATTCAGGGATTTCAGATTTATAATTGTCCTGAAACTTCCATCCGGTTTCGGAATCAAGAAGAGCGGGGAGTAGAAACCAAGACCCTTTTCAGCTTCCGGAACCTCAATCAGGAAGTGCTTTCTTATTAGGGTTTGTACTTCCGAAACGAGGGCAGCCTGGTGTTCTGGGGAAGAACTGGAGGGAACAACCATGAACCTTTTGTGAGGCAATGCTTTAAATTGAAACTTAAGGCTGTGTGCCCACGTAGCATTTTTCAAGCATATATGCTGCGGAATTTCCGCAGCGTAAACGCTTGAAAAACGCATGTATATCCGCACCCCATGGTCCCCAATGGGATTCCGCAAGTTCTATGCACATGCTGCGGATTTTTCCGCAGCGTTTATGCCGCGTTCAAAAATCCGCAGCATGTCATTTAATTTTGCGTTTCCGCAAGCGGAATTGCCTTTGTCCAATGCATAAAAAACGCAAGGCAATTCCGCATGTGGAAAACGCGCGAAAAACGCGTGCGGAATTCCGCATGCGTTTTTCCGGGAGAGGACTTGCATTTATGCAGCAGAAATTTTCTGCTTCATAAATGCAACGTGGGCACATAGCCTAAGACCATACTTAATCAGGCTCAAAATCCAATTACTATGAGAAATCTGTTCCCAAGCTGGGACAAAAAAATGACAAGCTCCCTCCCACCTGGGCTGATTGTGTATCCCCTGGCTTCTGCTCAATTTTTGGAGACGGACCAAAGAGTAGACCTCTACCTTTTCGACCTCTTTCATCAGAAATGTCTTGCTCCCTGAAATATCTCTTCCGGAAAAATTTCCTCTTCCGGAATAATCTCTTAAAGGAGGGTAGAGGAACTGATGGAAACCCCTTCTTAGGGTCCCCCGCTTTCTCCAATAAGTCGTCCATGGTCTGACCAAAGAGGTATTCCCCTTCACACGGGATTGTACACAGTCTGGACTTAGTCTGTAAATCCCCTGGCCAGCTTTTAATCCACAAGGCTCGCCTAGCCGCATTTGACAGTGCTGCTGACTTTGCTGCCAACCTCACCGAGTCCACAGATGCATCAGCAAGAAAAGCTGCGGCCCCCTGAACCATTGGAAGGGAAGAAATAATGTCTTTCCTAGAAGTCCCATCCTTCAACTGACTGTCTAGCTGTTCAAGCCACACGATCAGGGCTCTGGACGTACAGGTAGCTGCTACTGTTGGTCTCAGTGCTCCCGCAGCTGTCTCCCATGCCCCTTTCAGGAAAGTATCAGCCCGTCTGTCTAGGGGGTCTCTCAATGCACCCATATCATCGAACGGGAGGGAAGTTCTTTTCGCTGCTTTAGTAACAGCAACATCCAGCTTCGGTGCTTTTAACCAGGAGGAACACATAGCATCCTCAAACGGATATTTCCTTTTAAAGGATGGAGGAACACTACCCTTCTTGTCAGGCTTTCTCCACTCCTTATCAATGAGGTCTTTCACCCTTGAATTTACTGGAAAGACCCTTCTCTTCTTTAGCCCCAGACCACCAAACATAACATCCTCAGCTGACTTCTCTACCCTCGAGTCCACTATCCCCATTGTAGATCGGACGGCTTTTACTAGGGCATCAACCTCCTTCAGGGGGAAGCACTGTCTGTCTGGCTCACTATCAGAGGAAGAGAAGGCGGAGGAGGAAGCGACCGATAGCTCAGAGTCTGAACCCGGCTGGGTTTCTTGAGGAATATGCCCAGACTCTGAACCTTGCAATGCTTTGCCTATTTCTTCCCTTATTAAAGTTCTTAGGCCTAGGGAAAAATCTGGGGTCTCCTCCGATATCATTTTGCTGATACAAAGCTGACACAACCTTTTGCTATAAGAATCAGGGAGTAGACAGCTGCATAAGGCACACTCTCTGTGCTTGGACTTCGAGGAACATTTCTTGCTCTAAAAGAAAGTCATAGATAGAAAGGAGGAAACATTAGTAGAACTTTCACGAAGATTCCACTCACCCCACAGAACCTTCGGTACCGTAGAAGCAGAAGAATCCAGCATGCATGGCGAGGAATCACGCCGCACCGGACCGTCCTTCCTGCTCTTAGTGGTAGCTCTTCTAGTTGCACGACCAGACCCTAGCCGGGAATGACGCTGCACCACTAGTTGTGAGGGCTCCCCAGAGGGCTGCTCCTGCAGCAGATGTTGTTGCCTAGGTGACAGCTCCTGTGAATCTTCCATAGCTTACAATGTAAGAATGGGCTGGGAAGCACCTCTGTATGTTACCAGACCCTTTATATACTGGCCATACCGGTACCATGTGTGGGGGTGTGCCTTTTTTTTTTTTACCCAGGAGGGCGTTACCTGCTCCTTGGTCTTCCTCCCCAGGTCCAGGTGGGATCCAGGTGGGCTACTCGCCGCCAGGTCCTCAATCCCCCGGCGTTCAGCTGCTCGCGCCAAAAAATTCAAACGAGCCCCGCCCCTTCCGGTGACGTCACAGGGCTTCCTGCCCGGCGCACCGGAAGTCGCGTCAGAAGGTCGCGCCCGTCACGTGCGCCGCCGGCGCGACCTGGATCTCCTGCAAGCGGTAGTGAGGGGGGGGGGGGGGGAAGCCCGCTAGCGGCCCCACACCTGGCGGACATCTACCTCCCGTGAGGCGATGTCGCGCCTGCCGCAACGCTCACGGAGGCGCCCCCATGAGCCCTGCCGTGGCGTCTCCAGAGGACCGGGACAGACCGGCTCCAACCACCTGCTGTGGCCCTCTATGGGACAGGAGTCCATCTTCTGCAGGTAAGCCTGCAAGGTCCCCCATCATGGACGGGAAACCTAAACTGAGGCGGGAAGAGAGGGCCGCCCTTTTTAACCTGTAGGTTTCCTGTCCTTGATGGGCGGATCCTCTCTCTCACGTGGTGCTGTCATGGACGACCGAATAAAATGGCGACAGTTTCCCTTTAATGAAATTATCTGGGGCTGTTAAGAATGATGCATGTAATCTCCACGATGCCTTCTGTATTTTACCATTTTGGCTACATAATAAAGCCTTGACTTTATGGAATATCTGCTGCTAGAAGTGTTGACAATGTATTTGCTATATATTTTTAATACTCCATGTAATTTAATATAATTTTTTTTTTTACCCATTCCTGTATTTTGCTTGCTGTGTGAAAAAAATGTTTACTCTGGTCAAGGTCAAACCAAGTGTAACCATTGATAGTACCTGTAAAACGTACAGGACTGGTTTTGGTTGTTCACCTCCATCAGTAACAGATCCATCATGTACAGTTTCAGTGCATGAACACATTTTATTAACACTAAAAACAAAATAACTATTTAAACAAGACGTATCGGGTCCATGACGAGACTTCTTCAGTGTGGTGTGAAAAGCGGCATATGACATATATACACAGTGATGTTAAATAGGAACATACAGTGCTTACATGATATAACTACATTACATATTACCCAGATTATAGTGAATGCATAGTATATAAGGAGCTACAGAGTATCAGACAATCTTTTGCACAGTAAATAACAAAAACCTTTTCATTAAAACAAAATAATATGGTGAAATGTTCCTGTTACAGCTGGAATAATCTTCTCATTCTTTTAGATAAAGGTGTTGGTGGTGCAGCCCCATCCAAAAGTCCCAACCAGTCCTTTCTCACCTTTCAGCTGGGGCCTCCTGGCCGCAACATCTGTTGCACAGCCAAAGTTCGCTCAGCTGCACTGCTATATTGCAGCACAATCCAAGTAAATGGGGGTCATACTGTTTACAAGCAACTCCCCAAAAAAAGAAAAATGGGAGGTTGGACTTCCATCTTGTTTGTCGTAATTGCAGTACTCTCAAGGCTGCAGGGCCACCCCATTTACTTGAATTATGCTGCGCAGATGTAGCAGCACCGAATTAATCTTGGTCGTGGCCATAGGTGACGTGTAGCCTTAGGGTAAGTGCACACAGTGTGTATTTTCCACGCGAATGTGTGTGCTAAAAATCTGTACCAGTTATGTTAATGAGAATTTTAAATAACAGGCACTGGGAGCAGTGGACCCAGGAGGGTGATGAAAGCACATATTTTTAAACAAACTGCAGTTGCGGCACTGTGGTTTTCAGAAACCGAAAAACCCCTTTAATGTTTGCCTAACACTGTAAAATGACCAGATATCAAATCTAATGTTTATGGCCAGCTTTTAGTATGAGCAGCCTTGGTTGTAAGTGCTGCCCCCTTCAGTCGGGATTTGAATTGTATAAAATTATATAAAAAAAAAGCAGATGAGCCTATTAATATACTCAAGTACAAAAACACTATTTGGAAGTCAGTTTAGCGACAACATTCACATCTAGGTAAAAAAAAACAATCTGTACAGGTCCAAAAGAAAAACATGACTTGTAATATACACCTTATATGATATTAATAAAGAGCCGATATATATGAAAGCGTTCAATTCAACTTCAAGGCTAAAAATGCTGATGAGTTCAGTAGTTGTTTCAGTAGTAAGAAGTCCTATTATATACATGTTATTATAGGCAGCAGGCCCCGATGTGTACAGGACGCTCGCTTCTCCGTTCATGTCGTCTACTTTATTGGTGGGCTGTTAGAGTGGAATCAATGACATTGGAATAATTGGCCAGAAATAGCGCCACTCTTTTGAATGGGCTGAGACTGGTATTGCAGTTCAACCTGGCAATTCACGGCCCACCCAAGATAAGAGACCTGGTAAAGTAGGAAACTTGCGGAAAGGACACTTGGGATTGAGGCCTTGATCGGGCTGCTTTAATATTTGATAGCATATAACACATTATATTCCTTCCCACCTGCAGAATAAATATATAGGCATGGTATGGTATAAGGATGGCAAGATGCATACAGTCAGGGCTAGAATTTTTTATCTCCATCATTGGTAATTAAATATGACGACTTTTTTTCTGGTGTTTTTCATTTGCGCCTATTCTTTCAATTTGCACTTGTTTTTAAAAATTTTACTTTATTTATTTTTTTTTTTTTCGAGGTCTTCCCAATTGATTTCAGCCGATTCATCAATTGCAACTTTCTAAAAAGAAAGGTGACAAAAAAAAAAATCCAGATACAGACAAGAGTAGCAATTTTTCCATTCTCAGACACCCCTTTAATGTCCACAGACAGGAATGACGAAGGTAATACCAAAAAGATCTAATGACATAGAAACATGAGAAAATGGAAAGGGCGATATAGTACAATGGCACCTGGATTTAAATATGCTACTGAATGTGTCCATACCCACTAGATTAACATCGGCGCATCCTTTACATAGACAGTCCGTTCCTCCATTACTGAGAAATCAGCATTTTTGATATGCAAATGAGGCTGAAGGACTATGGTAGATCTGAAGCCTTGGTCACTCCAGCTCTATTCCCAGCCCAGCGCTGGCTCCTCTTGCCGGACGAACGACTCCTTTACTATAGGACTATACTATTGTGACTATAGAGTCACACAGCATAGCTGCTGTCAATCAAGCAGCAGGAGGAGGAGGAGGTGACGCTGGGCGGGGAATAGAGCTGGAGTGACAGAGACTTCAGATCTACATCCCAATTTGCGGATTTCTCAGTAATGGAGGAATGGACTGGCCATATAAAAGGTATTTCTGGACTTGTCTTTGAAAGAAGTACATGCACATAAATAGTTAGGGGGGTGAAATCCTGCTGACAGATTCCCTTTAAGATGCGGCTGTGTATAAATATGTATGGTGCCAGCTTTATTGAATATCTTGTAACTGTGCCATCCTACGCCCAGGAGTTTATGTAAGCTCTGGTGCCGCACATGTATATATGTATTGTGTCTGCTTAGTAGCGGGTGCAGCACATTTGGTTTTACGCTGGCGGTGGCAGCCGTGGGACAATGGCGGGGCAAATCCTAATGATAATCTGTTAGTACAGCAGCAATGAATGTTTTCTTCCTCGCACGCCAGAATCAATGCTTGAAAAAGCGCATGGTGCACATGGCCAAAAGAAGTTAATTACTTGGCAAAGGCTTTTATTCCTGCTGCCAGAAACTCTGTTTTACTGTCAGTGACATTTAAAGAATTTTATATTAAAGAGAAGATGAAAGATCTGGCGCCCAAGCTCGCACATTACCTTTATATATTAGTCTCCATCTTTATTCTATAACTTAAGAATCGTTCGACAGTAAAAGTATTTTTTTAATCAATCCTTACCTAAGTTTTTTTTTACTGTTTGACAATCCCCCTTAGATTAGGAAACTCATTGGATTCAATTTTAAGGATCACAATAGATTCAGACCGCTCTGATTCTCTTTTCCAGGCTTGTCGTGGCTACACATCACAAATCCATCACAGCGGATCGGTCAGGTTATGGAGCAGCCGGAGCGGAGGAGGCGGATATATGGGAACAATATAATACAACTTGTCAATTACTCATTTAAATCCATGCTCGGGTTTATGGGGCTGGAGGGTGGTCTCGCTCAGTAACTGGAGAATTATTGGGGTAGGATTATACACATGATTGGTTGTCAATCATTCAGTGATGTAACTCTCATAACTTCAGAAAGAGTATAGGGAAAAAAAGTAAGTTATGTATAATGTATTGAGCAGTGTAGTGATATTTTTTAGAAGGAAAATATTCCGTATAACATTTTAAAAATAAAATTAATATTTTTTATTACAATATAAATATTAAAAACAATTTTATAATGTATATTTTAATTCTATATTTGTAATATATTTTAAAATTTAAATTAGAAAAATATGTATTTTTTATAATATATTTTAATTGTAAAAATTAAAAAAACAATTAAAATATAAAAACTTATTATGAAAAAATATATATTTTATTACAATTAAAAAAATATACATTATATTTTTTTCTAATTTAAATGATAAAATATATAATTAAATTTGTTATATTTTAATTCTATATTTTTTTTAATATTAACATTTAAATTAGAAAAAATATGTATATTTTTTAATTGTAATAAAATATGTTATAAAAGACCATTAAAATATATATTTATATATTTTTTCATAATATTGTTTTTTCTAATATATTTTACTACAATTAAAATAATATATATATATATATATATATATATATATATATATATATATATATATATATATATATATATATATATATATATATATATATATATATATATATAAAAAAAAACCATTTTTTTAAATAAATTTTATACGGAATATTTTCCGTCTAAAAAAAATATCACTATACAGCTCAATAACCAGATACATAGATAGGACATGTTCAGCGTCAATGACACTGAAGAGCACAAGACATTAATAAAAAGGACACAAGAAAAAAAACAAAAACCCAACAAGTCCATCTAGTTTAAATGGGGCTAATTCCTCAGTTATTAATGCCACCAAAATCACTAAGATCAGTGACCTGTCGCTTACTGGAGCGATTGAGGGGACATTTAAAAATCTGCATAAAAAAAAAGTGTGAATGTTATGCAACCAAAGGACAAGGAGGCATCGCATTACTGTTTTACCTGCAGAATGTCTTTTTTGATAAATCGAGCTTACTGTCCCTTTAATCTGTACCACTCGTGATACATTTTATATACTGGTTAAAAAAAATTAAAACATACGCCTATTACTTAGGGATGTAGAATGGTGATGTTTGGGTGGAGTACAATTCCTGCTGACAATGACGGACACGGACCATCTTCACGGACTGATATTTGGCTTGGAGTTAAGGCAATGACGGTGTTCCCGAATAGTGCATTCGACTCCTCTTAGATATGAGGGTGAGCAGCAGGAACAATCAAAGGCATTAGGCACATGAGAATAAGAACCGGTCCATGAGAAACTATGCTTCATGCATGACCTTGGCACAAGTTACCATAAGGATGATGGCAGTACACATAAATGGGTGGCAGCTCGGCAGCCGGGCGTCCTAGGTGGTTGTGAGCAGCTGATGTCAGGAGCTTCTGCTGCACAAGCAGTTTCTTAGGTCAGCAGGATGTGAGGGGTTAATATTAGAAGTCCTCAGAGATACAGTAGATCCTAGTAGGGCTCAGACTTCAGGCTCTTGTACAGACAACAGGTGAAAATCATTCCAAATACCTAAGGAGTTAAGAAAGACAGAAGAAGCCATGTTACAAGGGGCTGCTCCACAGCCATTAGATACAACATCATGTGTGGTGATCGGCGTGTGCCGGAGGCTGAAATTAGACTTTGTATGCCTTGGTTAGGGTTTTGAATTTGAGTCTCTGAGTAATAGGGAGCCAGTGAAGGGATTGACAGAGGGGAGAGGCTGAGGAAAAGCGGGGGGACAGGTGGATTAGTTGGGCAACAGCGTTTAGGATAGATTGGGAGGGGTGCGAGGGTGGTAGAAGGGAAGCCACAGAGCAGGAGGTTACAGTAGTCGAGGCGGGAGATGATGAGGGCGTGAGAGGGGATGAGATCACGATTTCCCAGAATGGCCAAGACACTTGGTATCCGAATTAGATAGATTTCGGGTCAGGAGACCTGCGCCCAGCCCAGAAATCATGGTCGGTGCTCAAACCATGAAACGTGGATATCAAGATAATATATGCACATTATTCGATTAGTATTTAAATCCTTTCTAATGGAAAGGACTACAGGAGAGAATTGTCCCAACAAGCCATGAGAATTTCATTGGGTCCTACTCTAATTAATAGGATCGGCGCACAGTTCCTCTCGGAAGTTGCACAACATATCGGTAAGTGCGCCTTCCAGTGATAAGTAATGTCTCAGCAAGCCCAATACCATCCGTGTGTCCATTTTTACCATCAGTGGTTTTCATGGATGTTGTGCTGTACAGGTTTTTCACTGACCCATAAACTTGTATTGGTCCTTTTCATGTGTTGCCGAAAAAAAAAAAATGCACATGTCTCCATGTGTTTTGCAAGGATATACAGTCCATGAAAAAGACAGACATGTGAACAGCACCATACATTACAATGGGTACATGCTGTACCATGAAAAAAAACCTAATACTACATGTATGTGTGATACAGACATCTGAATGAAGCCTTACTTTGCACCTGATTATTTCAGGTTTTGAGTAGAACGAGGTTTTAAGTGGAATCCATTGACATAAAAAAAACACTAACTGGATTAAAGTGAGCTAATCCGACAGCTTCGATGGACAAATGATCTATAGGCGAATAGTAATAGTGGTCAGGGGTGTTATTAGGCTTTATCATACGGGGTTCCTGCCCAGAATCCTACCATATCTATATCTTATGTTTTTGTGGTGTGTATTTATATATGAAGTGTGTGTATTGAAGCCAAAACCCACAAATCTTGCATCATTGAAATTGTAAAAAGTCTAACCCAATATATGAGCACCCTAGCAGGTGACACTACAGAGGTGGGTTTGGGTTGCCGGTGTTGCAGGTCTGCTTTTTTTTTCCCTCTACCAATATCAAATTTTTGACAGTAAATTAAGAAAAAGAAGTATCTAAATGCACATTAAAGTGTCATCCTTACCATTAATAAATGGTTAAGATTGCAGAGTGCATGTAAAAAGAAGCTACTTTACAATTTACTTGTTATTAAAAATCCTCTCTATCCTCAAGACTGGAGGGATTTGGAATTCTATGGTTTACTGCTAGTTGTCGAGGTTACCGGCCACCTTTACATTCTACCAGAGGTAAGCACTCTTTGGAATAGAGCTTGTAAGCGCTGCTCTGATGCTGGCTACATAGTCAGTGCAACTGTGCTTCTCCGATGCTGCAGAGACAAAGCAGACTCTGCTTGCAGAATCAGGGTTCACACAGAATCAGGGTTCACACAGAATCAGGGTTCACACAGAATCAGGGTTCACACAGAATCAGGGTTCACACAGAATCAGGGTTCACACAGATAGGGCCGACAGCACAACAATGCCATGGCCAGAACTGTCAATCAAGCAGGAGCACACCTCTCCCCGGCAAGCAGGAAGATGGAAGGCAGGGGAGCGGTGTGCTTCTGAAGAAGAAGTTGGGGCAATCCCATTATTCAGTTTACATTCATTATAAAAAGAGACAAGTCACCTGTACAAAGCCAATGCCTATGCCCACCGCTCCGATAATAAGCAGATGAGATCGGATGAAGTTTTCCAGTTTGGTGATGCAGCCACCCTGTGAAGAAGAGGAGAAAAGGCAAATTTATCCATCCATTTCCCTGCTGGAAGTAAGAAAAGTCATCGGCTCATCCCACTAGTTATTCTAATATTACTGCAAACACATAACATAGTAACATAGTCTTCATTCAACCTTAAAAACTAAGTCCATCTAGTTCAACCCATAGTCTAACATGTTGATCCAGAGGAAGGCAAAAAAAAAAAAAACATGTGGCAAACACTAAGCTCCACTTTGGGGAAAAAAATTCCTTCCCGACTCCATACAACAATCAGACTAGCTCCCTGGATCAACGCCCTATCAAGGAATCTAGTGACCACATTATATCCTTGGGCTTTTTAACGTTGCCCTTATTGTTCTATAATATTTTTAATCCCAAGTGTAACAGCCGTCAGTGAAAGAAATGGTTCCTCACCTCGACCCTGTAGATGTTTGAGGGATGTTCTCGGACCCCGCATCTGGGGGTAACCGTCTTACAGCAGCTGTCTGGAACCAGACGCCCCTCAGATTCTGGAGACTGTATCCAGACACTTTCTTTCCAATCCTGGGAATTATTACTGCCACAACACTTAAACTAAAGGAGAGAAAAGAACAAGTCAGGAACAATGTGGAAAAAAAACAAAGGAAAGCCAAACAATGGACAGAATGGGGGCATGTTCTGAAGACCGGGCGGAAACTGGAAAACGTACAGGACTCGAGACCAAATAAAGGAGATTTTTATTTTATTTTAGAACTAAAGCTTAAAAGGATTGTACATAGCTCTGGCACTGACAGATGAGCGTCAGAAATGGAAAAAATATATTACCCTAAGACCGGTTTCACACATCCGGATATCCATACCGGAGATGTGTCCGTGTGCACTTGTGTGGCAACAGTGTGCTGCATCAGGAGCACACGTACCAGTGTTTGGGAGGTACAGTTAGCGCTGTTCCCAAGTGCCGGGTGCTGAACGCTCCCTCATCATTGTCCCCTGCCGGCGCTGGGATCAGCAACAGCAAGGGATAATGTTGAGAATTGTACTCCTCTCCCGCAGTGTCCACCTGTAAAAATAAAATAAAAAAATCCATATACTCACCTTTCCTAAGTGTCCCCCGCTGTAATCCATGCGACCGCTCAGCAGAGGAGCCGAGGAGAATGACTTCTGCAGCAAGTGAGCCCCAGAGCTGCGCTCAGCTAGCGGTGTCTTGTCACTCACTGAGCGCAGCTCCAGGGCCGCTCGCTGCAGGAGTCATTCTCTGGCTTCTCTGCTGAGCGATCGCATGGATTACAGGGGGGGACACTTAGGACAGGTGAGTATATGGATTTTTTTTTATTTTATTATTTTTACAGGTGGACAATGCGGGAGCAGAATACTATTACCCTCATCATTAACCCCAGCTGGTCCTGATCGCGGCACCGGCAGGGAACAATGATGAGGGCAGCGTTCAGCACCCGGCGCTTGGGAACAACGTTAATTGTACCGCTGATTTCCAGGCGCCGCCACATGTCACACAGGTGGCATCAGTGTGCGGCACGTGTTTACATGGACCCATTGACTTGAATGGGTCCGTGCGATCCGTGCTGCCGGCCAAAAACGGACATGTCAGCGTGTGGGACACAGGGTACGTGGAAACACACTGACATGTGCAGACTCATTCATTTGAATGGGTCTGCGTGTATCAGTGTCTCCGGTACATGTGGAAACTGTCACCACACATATCGGAAACACAGACGTGTGAAAGAGCCCTAAAGAAGGTATTTGATGACCTTTTTTAAAGTTTTAATTGTAAAATGCTGTGGAATATGTTGACGCTATATTGATAAAAATTATTATAATATAGTATACAAATATATCACATACTTTTTTATATATTCATATTGTATTTATGCTTGCTTTCATTATTATTTTTATTTTTTTGGGAAGCGGAGTGGATAAAACCTGTGTTAAACATGTCCTGCTAGGAGAATGGCTTGCTGAGTGCATAACACTTTTTTTTTTGCAACAAGCCTGCTATACTGTGAGCAGCAGTTTTAGAAAAGCGTTTAAAGCCATGCAGCATTTTTTTTTTCCTTTATTTTCTGCAAATTAAAAGTAGTTTTATACAGTTCCAGAAAAAGCTATGTCACTTCAGAAATCTCATGCGCATGCTTTTTTTTCCCTGACTGAATTTGAAAACTGCAGCGTTTTTCAACCATATAAAAGTAATGAAAAAGTGTAAAAACGCTGCAAAAAAACCCCAAAAACGCAACAAACTTTTTTTGTGGCGTTTCTGGCGAATAAATCTAACTTTATTAAACATGTAATCTGCATCCAAAAAATGGCAAATGACGCAAAATGGGCATGTTGACATGCAGTGTTTTTAATGCCGAAAGAGCAGGTTTTGGCTGCAGAAAAAAAAAAAGGTGTGTGAAAATAGTCAATGAATGGAAGCAGAGAGTAAGGCTATTTTATTTTGGCACAATTTTCAAAATATTTACTTTAATTTAATTTAAATTTACACTAATTTCCTTATAAAACCAGAAAAATAAAAATTTTCAGCTTTTTTTTATTAAATTATAAAATTAGTGAAAGTCAATGTCTGGAGAGTACAAGACGTCTCACCTCCTGCTGCAGCTTGTCCACGGCATTGGTCACCTTGTCCTCTCCGGCCTTCTTATAGTTCTTGGTCATTGTGTTTTTCAGGCTTTGCTTCAGTTCATCATTCAGCTGCAGAGACCAGAAAACTTTACTTCTTACTACTAACGTCACTGTAACTTTACCTAAAGGAACAGTCTGCGCAAGGGTCTTGGGATATTGAGATTGTACACTTACATCCATTTTAGGATCAGAAATAATAAATCAGTGAGTCTATGAGATCAATGCAGATCTGTTGTCAGATTTCATGATACAATATATATATATATATATATATATATATATTATTTAATAGATCTCTTGGACTGGATGACACTAGTGTATTTACTTTGGAAATCCAACTCAGTAAAACTGTATATTACTGATATTAAGATGAGCATTTTAAGAGTCCATGTGTTTTCAGTCTCCACTCAACCAGCCTGATGTCTGCAGCTTGTACTGAGTAGTGTGAGATGTCAGCAAGGAGGAGGGACATTGAGGAGCTGTTAATTAGGCTAGGCTGGCGGAGAGTGAGTAAAACTTTGATAAAAGTATTATACAGCCATTCTGACGCTTAAAAAATATTTTCAAAGTAAGTACTTCAGCCTCATTAGGTATAAGATCTATTTAATAATGTCTGCACTTTGTACTGTGAACTCTGGTGACAGATCGGCTTGAACACTTCAAGATTCTGACAGATTATTAGGAAATATCGCGCCTCTATTACCTTGCATGCCTTATGAAATAATTCTCATAGGAAGAACTATTCTTATCAGGGAAAGATCCCTCCAATGTGTGCGATAGCACATGACTTTCTGATATCTGAGCCACATTTCTGCATTCCTCTATATTATTCTAATTGACTAGTATTTTAGCTGCAGGGACACTGAACATACATCTGTCCCATATTAAAGGCCATTCACTGTAACATATCAGCAGATTTCTGGTGCCGTCATCAGTTTAATCGGAGAAATCTGCTGATGGACTCCCATTTACTTTAAAACTAATTAGTTTTCGTTAGTAAAGTAGATGACAGATCATTTTGTGCCTTTCTCAAGGCTTCTACTAAAATATGATTTAGAAAGTGTTATTTTTCACTATTTAAAGTTTGAATGCCCTGCAGCCATTGAAGAAAGTACAATTGTTACCTGTAAGCAGAACGGAGCACACTGCGGCATGGAGGGAGAGACAGGGACAGAGCAAGAGTTACACACGAGTATATACAGTGAGCGCACACATGAGCAGCATGCAGGGGGGGGCAGAGTGGGGAGAAGCTGATATGTAGGAGGGGGGGGCAGAGTGGGGAGAAGCTGATGTGTAGGAGGGGGGGCAGAGTGGGGAGAAGCTGGTATGTAGGAGGGGGGGGGCAGAGAGGGGAGAAGCTGGTATGTAGGAGGGGGGGCAGAGTGGGGAGAAGCTGGTATGTAGGAGGGGGGGGCAGAGTGGGGAGAAGCTGGTATGTAGGAGGGGGGGGCAGAGTGGGGAGAAGCTGGTATGTAGGAAGGGGGGGCAGAGTGGGGAGAAGCTGGTATGTAGGAAGGGGGGCAGAGTGGGGAGAAGCTGGTATGTAGGAGGGGGGGCAGAGTGGGAGAAGCTGATATGTAGGAGGGGGGGGGCAGAGTGGGGAGAAGCTGGTATGTAGGAAGGGGGGGCAGAGTGGGGAGAAGCTGGTATGTAGGAAGGGGGGGGCAGAATGGGGAGAAGCTGGTATGTAGGAAGGGGGGGCAGAGTGGGGAGAAGCTGGTATGTAGGAGGGGGGGCAGAGTGGGGAGAAGCTAATATGTAGGAGGGGGGGCAGAGTGGGGAGAAGCTGGTATGTAGGAAGGGGGGCAGAGTGGGGAGAAGCTGGTATGTAGGAAGGGGGGGCAGAAGCTGGTATGTAGGAAGGGGGGGCAGAGTGGGGAGAAGCTGGTATGTAGGAAGGGGGGGGCAGAGTGGGGAGAAGCTGGTATGTAGGAAGGGGGGGGCAGAGTGGGGAGAAGCTGGTATGTAGGAGGGGGGGCAGAGTGGGGAGAAGCTGGTATGTAGCAGGGGGGGCAGAGTGGGGAGAAGCTGGTATGTAGGAGGGGGGGCAGAGTGGAGAGAAGCTGGTATGTAGGAGGGGGGGGCAGAGTGGAGAGAAGCTGGTATGTAGGAGGGGGGGCAGAGTGGGGAGAAGCTGGTATGTAGGAGGGGGGGCAGAGTGGGGAGAAGCTGGTATGTAGGGGGGGCAGAATGGGGAGAAGCTGGTATGTAGGAGGGGGGCAGAATAGGGGAGAAGCTGGTATGTAGGAGGGGGGGCAGAGTGGGGAGAAGCTGGTATGTAGGAGGGGGGGGCAGAGTGGGGAGAAGCTGGTATGTAGGAGGGGGGGGCAGAGTGGGGAGAAGCTGGAATGTAGGAGGGGGGGCAGAGTGGGGAGAAGCTGGTATGTAGGGGGGGGCAGAGTGGGGAGAAGCTGGTATGTAGGGGGGGGCAGAATGGGGAGAAGCTGGTATGTAGGAGGGGGGCAGAATGGGGAGAAGCTGGTATGTAGGAGGGGGGGCAGAATGGGGAGAAGCTGGTATGTAGGAGGGGGGGCAGAATGGGGAGAAGCTGGTATGTAGGAGGGGGGGGCAGAGTGGGGAGAAGCTGGTATGTAGGAGGGGGGGCAGAGTGGGGAGAAGCTGGTATGTAGCAGGGGGGCAGAGTGGGGGAGAAGCTGGTATGTAGGAGGGGGGGCAGAGTGGAGAGAAGCTGGTATGTAGGAGGGGGGGGCAGAGTGGAGAGAAGCTGGTATGTAGGAGGGGGGGGCAGAGTGGGGAGAAGCTGGTATGTAGGAGGGGGGGGCAGAGTGGGGAGAAGCTGGTATGTAGGGGGGGCAGAATGGGGAGAAGCTGGTATGTAGGAGGGGGGGCAGAATAGGGAGAAGCTGGTATGTAGGAGGGGGGGCAGAGTGGGGAGAAGCTGGTATGTAGGAGGGGGGGGCAGAGTGGGGAGAAGCTGGTATGTAGGAGGGGGGGGCAGAGTGGGGAGAAGCTGGAATGTAGGAGGGGGGGCAGAGTGGGGAGAAGCTGGTATGTAGGGGGGGGCAGAGTGGGGAGAAGCTGGTATGTAGGGGGGGGCAGAATGGGGAGAAGCTGGTATGTAGGAGGGGGGGCAGAATGGGGAGAAGCTGGTATGTAGGAGGGGGGGCAGAAGGGGGAGAAGCTGGTATGTAGGAGGGGGGGCAGAATGGGGAGAAGCTGGTATGTAGGAGGGGGGGGCAGAGTGGGGAGAAGCTGATATGTAGGAGGGGGGGCAGAGTGGGGAGAAGCTGGTATGTAGGAGGGGGGGCAGAGTGGGGAGAAGCTGGTATGTAGGAGGGGGGGCAGAATGGGGAGAAGCTGGTATGTAGGAGGGGGGGCAGAATGGGGAGAAGCTGGTATGTAGGAGGGGGGCAGAATGGGGAGAAGCTGGTATGTAGGAAGGGGGGGCAGAGTGGGGAGAAGCTGGTATGTAGGAGGGGGGCAGAGTGGGGAGAAGCTGGTATGTAGGAAGGGGGGACAGGGTGGGGAGAAGCTGGTATGTAGGAAGGGGGGGCAGAAGCTGGTATGTAGGAGGGGAGAAGCTAATATGTAGGAGGGGGGCAGAGTGGGGAGAAGCTGGTATGTAGGAAGGGGGGGCAGAGTGGGGAGAAGCTAATATGTAGGAGGGGGCAGAGTGGGGAGAAGCTAATATGTAGGAAGGGGGGGGCAGAGTGGGGAGAAGCTAATATGTAGGAAGGGGGGGCAGAGTGGGGAGAAGCTGGTATGTAGGAAGGGGGGGGCAGAGTGGGGAGAAGCTGGTATGTAGGAAGGGGGGGCAGAGTGGGGAGAAGCTGGTATGTAGGAGGGGGGGGCAGAGTGGGGAGAAGCTGGTATGTAGGAGGGGGGGGCAGAGTGGGGAGAAGCTGGTATGTAGGAGGGGGGGGGCAGAGTGGGGAGAAGCTGGTATGTAGGAGGGGGGGGCAGAGTGGGGAGAAGCTGGTATGTAGGAGGGGGGGCAGAATGGGGAGAAGCTGGTATGTAGGAAGGTGGGGCAGAATGGGGAGAAGCTGGTATGTAGGAAGGGGGGCAGAGTGGGAGAAGCTGGTATGTAGGAGGGGGGGCAGAGTGGGGAGAAGCTAATATGTAGGAGGGGGGGCAGAGTGGGGAGAAGCTGGTATGTAGGAGGGGGGCAGAGTGGGGAGAAGCTGGTATGGAGGAGGGGAGAAGCTAATATGTAGGAGGGGGCAGAGTGGGGAGAAGCTAATATGTAGGAAGGGGGGGCAGAGTGGGGAGAAGCTAATATGTAGGAAGGGGGGGGCAGAGTGGGGAGAAGCTGGTATGTAGGAAGGGGGGGGCAGAGTGGGGAGAAGCTGGTATGTAGGAAGGGGGGGCAGAGTGGGGAGAAGCTGGTATGTAGGAGGGGGGGGGCAGAGTGGGGAGAAGCTGGTATGTAGGAGGGGGGGGCAGAGTGGGGAGAAGCTGGTATGTAGGAGGGGGGGGGCAGAGTGGGGAGAAGCTGGTATGTAGGAGGGGGGGGGCAGAGTGGGGAGAAGCTGGTATGTAGGAGGGGGGGCAGAATGGGGAGAAGCTGGTATGTAGGAAGGTGGGGCAGAATGGGGAGAAGCTGGTATGTAGGAAGGGGGGGCAGAGTGGGGAGAAGCTGGTATGTAGGAGGGGGGGCAGAGTGGGGAGAAGCTAATATGTAGGAGGGGGGGCAGAGTGGGGAGAAGCTGGTATGTAGGAGGGGGGCAGAGTGGGGAGAAGCTGGTATGGAGGAGGGGGGGCAGAGTGGGGAGAAGCTGGTATGTAGGAGGGGGGGCAGAATGGGGAGAAGCTGGTATGTAGGAAGGTGGGGCAGAATGGGGAGAAGCTGGTATGTAGGAAGGGGGGGCAGAGTGGGGAGAAGCTGGTATGTAGGAGGGGGGGCAGAGTGGGGAGAAGCTGGTATGTAGGAGGGGGGGCAGAGTGGGGAGAAGCTAATATGTAGGAGGGGGGGGCAGAGTGGGGAGAAGCTGGTATGTAGGAGGGGGGGCAGAGTGGGGAGAAGCTGGTATGTAGGGGGGGGGCAGAGTGGGGAGAAGCTGGTATGTAGGAAGGGGGGCAGAGTGGGGAGAAGCTGGTATGTAGGAAGGGGGGGCAGAGTGGGGAGAAGCTGGTATGTAGGAGGGGGGCAGAGTGGGGAGAAGCTGGTATGTAGGAGGGGGGGCAGAGTGGGGAGAAGCTGGTATGTAGGAAGGGGGGGCAGAGTGGGGAGAAGCTGGTATGTAGGAAGGGGGGGCAGAGTGGGGAGAAGCTGGTATGTAGGAGGGGGGGCAGAGTGGGGAGAAGCTGATATGTAGGAGGGGGGGGCAGAGTGGGGAGAAGCTGGTATGTAGGAAGGGGGACAGGGTGGGGAGAAGCTGGTATGTAGGAGGGGGGGCAGAGTGGGGAGAAGCTGGTATGTAGGAGGGGGGGGCAGAGTGGGGAGAAGCTGGTATGTAGGAGGGGGGGCAGAGTGGGGAGAAGCTGGTATGTAGGAGGGGGGGCAGAGTGGGGAGAAGCTGGTATGTAGGAGGGGGGGCAGAGTGGGGAGAAGCTGGTATGTAGGAGGGGGGGCAGAGTGGGGAGAAGCTGATATGTAGGAGGGGGGCAGAGTGGGGAGAAGCTGGTATCTAGGAGGGGGGGCAGAACGGGGAGAAGCTGGTATGTAGGAAGGGGGGGCAGAACGGGGAGAAGCTGGTATGTAGGAAGGGGGGGGCAGAGTGGGGAGAAGCTGGTATGTAGGAGGGGGGCAGAGTGGGGAGAAGCTAATATGTAGGAGGGGGGGCAGAGTGGGGAGAAGCTGGTATGTAGGAAGGGGGGCAGAGTGGGGAGAAGCTAATATGTAGGAGGGGGCAGAGTGGGGAGAAGCTAATATGTAGGAAGGGGGGGGCAGAGTGGGGAGAAGCTGGTATGTAGGAAGAGGGGGGCAGAGTGGGGAGAAGCTGGTATGTAGGAAGGGGGGGCAGAGTGGGGAGAAGCTGGTATGTAGGAAGGGGGGGCAGAGTGGGGAGAAGCTGGTATGTAGGAGGGGGGGCAGAGTGGGGAGAAGCTGGTATGTAGGAGGGGGGGCAGAGTGGGGAGAAGCTGGTATGTAGGAGGGGGGGCAGAGTGGGGAGAAGCTGGTATGTAGGAGGGGGGGCAGAATGGGGAGAAGCTGGTATGTAGGAGGGGGGGCAGAGTGGGGAGAAGCTGGTATGTAGGAGGGGGGGCAGAATGGGGAGAAGCTGGTATGTAGGAGGGGGGGCAGAATGGGGAGAAGCTGGTATGTAGGAAGGGGGGGCAGAGTGGGGAGAAGCTGGTATGTAGGAGGGGGGGCAGAGTGGGGAGAAGCTAATATGTAGGAGGGGGAGAAGCTGGTATGTAGGAGGGGGGGCAGAGTGGAGAGAAGCTGGTATGTAGGAAGGGGGGGCAGAGTGGGGAGAAACTGGTATGTAGGAAGGGGGGACAGGATGGGGAGAAGCTGGTATGTAGGAAGGGGGGGCAGAGTGGGGAGAAGCTGGTATGTAGGAGGGGGGGCAGAGTGGGGAGAAGTAATATGTAGGAGGGGGGGCAGAGTGGGGAGAAGCTGGTATGTAGGAAGGGGGACAGAGTGGGGAGAAGCTAATATGTAGGAGGGGGGCAGAGTGGGGAGAAGCTAATATGTAGGAAGGGGGGGGGACAGAGTGGGGAGAAGCTAATATGTAGGAAGGGGGGGCAGAGTGGGGAGAAGCTGGTATGTAGGAAGGGGGGGCAGAGTGGGGAGAAGCTGGTATGTAGGAAGGGGGGGGCAGAGTGGGGAGAAGCTGGTATGTAGGAGGGGGGGGCAGAGTGGGGAGAAGCTGGTATGTAGGAGGGGGGGCAGAGTGGGGAGAAGCTGGTATGTAGGAAGGGGGGGAAGAGTGGGGAGAAGCTGGTATGTAGGAAGGGGGGGGGAAGAGTGGGGAGAAGCTGGTATGTAGGAGGGGGGGCAGAATGGGGAGAAGCTGGTATGTAGGAGGGGGGGCAGAGTGGGGAGAAGCTGGTATGTAGGAGGGGGGGCAGAGTGGGGAGAAGCTGGTATGTAGGAGGGGGGGCAGAATGGGGAGAAGCTGGTATGTAGGAGGGGGGGCAGAATGGGGAGAAGCTGGTATGTAGGAGGGGGGGCAGAGTGGGGAGAAGCTGGTATGTAGGAGGGGGGGCAGAGTGGGGAGAAGCTGGTATGTAGGAGGGGGGGCAGAATGGGGAGAAGCTGGTAAGTAGGAGGGGGGGGCAGAATGGGGAGAAGCTGGTATGTAGGAGGGGGGCAGAATGGGGAGAAGCTGGTATGTAGGAAGG